>NC_089238.1:42661866-45346903 GCF_963924675.1 Phocoena phocoena | reverse complement strand
GGAATAGAAATGGGCAAGTAGGAAAGAGGAATGGGAGGAAGATTTGTCACTGCAGAACTTGGGATAGTTTTTGCATATCTGTGGCTATTTAAACCTAAATTAAAATTGTAGGGCCATGAGCCTTTTTCTTCAACCAAGTCCTTTCTTTGTCATCTTCCCCCAACTGACAATTTGGGGTCCTCATGATTCTTAGTTACTTGTTTAAATAATTTAGCAAATTGGCCCAGACACGCAGCAGTCTCCTTTAACTGGGACCCCGGGGCTGCCTCGGCCCCGGGGAGGGTGAAAGCGGGGAGGACACACATTCCCAGCCCAGGGTGAAGAGGATGGGCAAAGAGATATGGGCAGCAGCCCAGGCTCACGTGTGGGTAAACCTTAAAGACAGGGAGGCCATTTAACCAGGATTCCATGGGTGAGGGGGACTTCATCCTAAGACAAGGCTTTCTAGAAAGTGTACAAGGAAGAGTCAGTATCACCGATTCCCCTCTCCACTCTACCCTCAGAGCTGGGAATACAGGCAACCCTTCTTTCTCAAGCTTCAACACAAAATGCTAGGGCTGGGGTCCACCCTACCAGCAAGACAAGCACTCACCAGTCCCCCGCAGCATGCAACTCACCTCTGAAGGCAGGTCAGACCCTGGAGATGGGAGGTCAGAACTGCGCCCAGCTAGTGCGCTGGGAAGACCTTCCTCCAGCCCCGGTCCGCCCCTCCCACACCCAGGTACTGCCCCTTCCCCTGCAGTGCTGCTACTTTACGCTAATTGATAATCAAGCCCTGGGTCAGAACCTGGGTCAGGTGCAGGGCCCTGAATGGCTCATCAATTACCGGGCGTGGCCTCAGCCAGCACCCGCCACACAGCCACTTGCTGGGCTGCCAGGTCTGATAATGCTTGAGTCCTGGGATAAGACGGGGTGTCAAGTAAATTCACAGCAGGAGGCCAGGTGGAGTGAGACAGTTTTCAGGGGATGAGTCTTTGGGTTGGATTCTGGGCGCCCCACAAGAGCCGGTGTTTGTGCAAAGATGGAGAGTCGGGTTGAGCCGCACCCAAGAGCAGTTTCAAATGCTCATCTCCAGGTGAGTCCCCTTTGCTTGGGGAGACCGGCTCAGTCACCTCTCATCTCTCACCAGTGCCTCTGAAAGGGAAGATCAGGGAAGACTTTCTTCTCTGCGGTCGCCTCATCGTGATTCTTAGATTGCAACACTCGGAACTCCCTGGAGGGCTTGTTAGAACAGAGCGCTGGCCCACCCCCCGGAGATTCTTTTTCTGTGGGTCTGGGGTGGGGTCTGAGACTTGCTATCTCTGGCAACCTCCCCGGTGAGGGTGACACTGAGGCTGCTGGTCTGGGGACCCCACTGGAGAAGCACTCTGTCTGGTGGTCCCTTTCTGGCAGGAGAGGAAGGGGTGGTGAGGCCAGATCCTCTCCTGCTCTGCTCCCCTCATTCACCTCTGGCCACTGGCCACCCCTCCCACTGAATGCACTCTTTTTCTGTTTTTTCTCACTCATCGGCTTCCTTCTTTTGAAGCAGAAGTTCTGAAATGGCTGCTGCTTAGAAAGAAATCTTTTACCACCACTGACCTCCAATCTCTAAAGCTCTCTGTCTCTCCCTTTCTCTCTCCCCCTTCCTGTACACAGCCCTTGTCCCCAAAACTGTAATGGCTGCCTAGGGCCTTCCAGACAATGCCTGTATTTAAGATCCATCCCCATCCAGGCCCAGCGTGTTCTCACTTTTCCTGTGATTATACCCTAACTTGACCCCCAATGTACTTGACTGTACATTTCCACCCTCATGCTGTTCCCTCATCCAGAAATGCTGTTCCCTGCCCATTCATGTATTAAATATGTGCTCCCATATACTCTGAGCCATGTGCCAGGGCCTGTGCACAGTGTCAGAGATCAGCCTAACACCTGGCCCAAGTCCTTGGGGAGCTTCAATCTGAGAGGAGGGATAGGGGTTGGCGGTCTTGATATATATACACATAACCACCCATCTAATACATGATCCACTTTTGGAAAATTATCTCTTTTTTGATTCCCATAGGAAACACAACAATGTGGGATACCGGCATGGATTTGATCCCCAATTTAGAAATATGAGAATTAATTTAGGGTGTCAGAAACTCAGAGAGACTTGTCCAAGATCTCACTAAACAGGTGGAAAAGCCAGGATCCGAATCCAGGCCTATATGATGTTTACAAGGAAGTCTGTGGGAAAGTGGATTGAATCATAGAAGCTCTTTCTCTATGCTGGATACGAACCTTTTGTCAGCTGTGCAGACTGTGTATGTCTCTACCACTCGGTGGCTGGCTTTCTAACTCTTTTAATGGTGTCTTTAGATGAGCAGAAGTTCTCGATTTTTTTTTTTTAGCAAAAAAAGTTCTCGATTTTAATTCAATCCAGTTTATCTTTTCTTTTAAGGTTCGTTATTTTAGAATCCTATTTAGGAAATATTTGCTGCCCCCAATGTCATGATGATGTGCTCTTTTGTTTCTTCCAGCAGCTTCTCTATTTTACCTTTCACATCTAGATCTATGAAATTTAGGAACTTGGCACTATCTAGAAAGGGTTGCAGGGAACACGGAGGGTCCAGGACCGAGGCCTGGGCCTCTCTCAACGGAAGGCAATGGGTGCAGGGGCGAGGAGCCCGGCCCTTCTGTCAAACTGTCATGATTTGAAACCCAGGCCTGTCACTTCCAAGCAGCATGAGTTTTGATAGCTTGCCAGCCTGTGCCTCAGTTTTCTCATCTATAAAATGGAGATGAGGAGATTACATTCCTCCTAAAGCTGTGGTCAGACCTGGAGGTTAACAGGGCTTTGATGCTGCCAGGCTTCAAGTCAAGGCTCATTCAGGGTTAGCAATTCTTAGGAGACTGAGGAAGAGGAAAGAAAGAGAGAGGTGAGAGAGGTCAGTGGGAGGAACCTAGTGGTCAGCGAGGCAGCCCATGGAGAAGAGGGTTTGTAGAAGGGGCCTAGGGTCTGGATCATAATCCAGAGCATTGTTAGGCACTGGACATGCATTTTCTGCATTATCACAGCCCACTCTCAGAGCTGACCCAGGAGGGAGGTTTACACTGAAGCAAACTAAGGCTCAGAAAGTTTAAGTAACCTGCTCAGGATGGCTGGAGTTAGGGTTTGAGGCCAGGTCCTCACAACCCCACACAGCCCTCCACCAGGCTGCAGGGAGACAGAGGAGGATGACAGGGACAGGGGGGCACTTGGCTGCAGCAGCCTGGAGGGGTGCTTTCTGGGCACTCTTAGGCCAGATGCTAGATTGCTAAGAGTAGAATTAGCTGCTTATAAGAATGGAAGTCGGGGTGCAGAGAACTCAACTGAGACATTCGGACAAAAGAAAAAATGGGGCAGCCTGAGGGGTTACAGGGTCAAGGAGAACAGTGGTTCTGAAACTCAAGACGCAAGTTAAAGTAACCTGGGTGCTTTAAAAGTACCCATGTGCAGGTATCTGTGTGCCCCCCTTTCCCATTTAATTAGTAGGGATGCAGCCTGGGCATGGGGATTTTTCAGACCTCCCACTGTGATTCCAATTCCAAAGCTAAGGTTGGAATCTCCAAAGCAGAGGGTTTTGTAGGGAAGGAAATAGGACAGAGGGTAGAGATAAGTGGGTGGGAGATACTGCAGAGGCTGGGAACGGAGGGACAGAAGTGACAAAGGAAGATTCCTGAGGTGCTGGGGATGGCTGAGGTCCAGGGCACAGAAGAGGGAATTTAAGATGGAAAGGAATTTAAAACCCAGATGTGGAAAGATAATGTGGACTTATTGTCTCTCAACCATGTCTGTGGATGAAGGCGCTGGCTTGAGCCCAGGCTGTTCGCGGATGAGAGTCAGGTGCACATGGCCAAGTGGCGGGACCAAAATGTCTGAACTAGGGTGGAGGAACTTCCGGGCAGAGGAAGCAGACTGGGGCCAGGTGGGCAATCAAACACATCTAGGCATCCACCCACGAGCCCATCACCTTTCCCTCCAAGTGACCAGTCTGCACTGTGTTTTACTGAGACCCAGGCTGTGCTGGGCTCTGAGGATTCAAGGCTGAGCCTACAGACCTGACCTTGACCCTTGTGGGTTTCAGCCTTTGAAACTGACAGTTGAACTGGCAATTACAAATCAGAGGGGAAAGTGACATGATGAGGGAGGGAGGGTGTGATGGGGGAGCACAGAGAAGGGGCACAGAACCCTGATGTGAAAGGTTATGGGGAGCCAGTGAGGTCTGAGACATGATGGATGGGAGGCCTTAGTGGGGGAGGGGCAGAGGAGAGCATAGGAAGATGTTCTAGGCAGAGGGAACAGCAGGTGCAAGGGTTTGCAGAAGTGTCTTTTAGCACCGGAAGAATTTTCTAAAGGCTGGAGCACAGAAGTTGTGTGTTTTAGGGGCAGGGAGGGCAGGGATGTGTGCTGTATCTAGGCAGAGTGGGTGGGAGGGCACTGAGGGGTTCTGAACTAGGGGAGACATGATCAGACTTGTGTTTTATAAGGACTCAGCCTACTCTTCAGTGTAAAGATTGGAGGAGGGAGCAAGTCTGAGAAACCAGTTAAAAGAGAATTTGCTCAACATCAGTAATCATTAGGAAAATATAAACCAAAACCGCAATGAGGTACCACTTCACACCCACTAGGATGGATGTAACAACAACAAAACTACAAAAAATAATAAATGTTGGTAAGGATGTGGGGAAATTGGAACCCTCACACATGGCTGCCAGGAATGTAAAACGGTGCAGCCACTGTGGAAAACAGTTCGGCAGCTCCTCAAAAAGTGAAACATAGAATTACAGTATGACCCAGCAATTCCACTCCTAGGTATATACCTAAAAGAACTGAAAATAGAGGCTCAGATTTTTCTACACCAATTTCACAGCAGCGTTATTTACAATAGCCAATAGGTGCAAACAACCCAAGTGTCCATCAACGGATGGATGGATAAACAAGAAGTGGTATATCTATACAACGGAATGTTAGTCACCAATAAAAACAAACGGAGGACAGATATATGCTACAACATGGATGAACCTTGAAAACATTACGCTATGAAAAAAGCTAGACACAACTGCTCCATATCGTATGAGGCCATTTACATGAAATACCCAGAACAGGCAAATCCATAGAGAGAGAAAGCAGATGAGTTGTTTCCAGGGGGTGGAAGGCAGTGGGTATGGGGAGTAACTGCTTAATGGGCATGGGGCTCCTCTTAGGGTGATAAAAAAGTTCTGAACCTAGACAGTGGTGATGGGTGCACAACACTGTGAATGTACGTACTGCCACTGGGTTGTACACTTTAAAACAGGTAAAATGGTAAATTTTACCACAATTAAAAAACAAACAAAAACAGACATTGTGTCAATGAGTTGGAGGCCTTGCAAGTCCCAGTAGCATTTTTTCCTTCTTCCTCTTTATCCACCAAACCCCAGACAGTTTAGCTGGTGGTTTTCTTACCTTTGCTTTCTCAGGAGAAGAACCAATCATATGCAGGTACCCCTGCCGAGACCCTGGCCAGCTATAGTCAAATGGGCAGGGGCTTGAGCGCCCTCTGGTGGGCAATCGGAGAGCAACCCAATTCTAACTTGACCGTAAGACGTTTGTGCTCACAGCCCAGTGCACTCGATGGTTGTGCTCAGGATACTGCTCTCCCACCCCAGAATTTCTCTTTCTTCACTAGAGCCCCCGGAGAATTGACCTGGGCGCCTGTTGTGGATGAAAATGTATAAACCATATAAACACAGGCAAAAAAACACTTCTTCCCTTACTAATTCACTGACATCATCCGCTCAGAAATTATTCCCAAGCAAGTTCCGGCCTGGCCCAATGCGCTACCCCCAATGACCTTGCGGTCCACAAGGCGAGCCGGTAAACCAGCAGCTCCAAGTAGAGAAGGCAGAGAGTGGTAAAGACTAGACGAAGGTGAGAGCAGAAAGCTGGCGGAGGACCCAGAGCAGGGGACCCAATGCCAACCTAGGAGACCAGGGAGGCCAGCGAAGGTAGGTGGCCTTTGTCTGAGCTCAATCTGAAGGGGGAGGGGGAGAGTTCTCCGGGTATAAGGGACACTCCTCATTGTTCCCCTGGTTCCTGCGCTTCCTCTCTCTTCCTCCCTCCCTGTCATGAGGAGCCTCCAACTCACCACTCCTTCCCAGGAGCCCTTCCCAGGAAAACAGGGTGGCGGGTCCCACCTCCCCCATCTTGTACGGTTCTTCCTACCCAGCTCGTGCCCGCGGCCTGGCTATCGAACGCTTGCATTCTGAATCCTGCGTTCCACTTTCCATCCTGGATCGACCTCTTACCTCCCAAGGGACGTTTAAGCAAAACCCCTGGCCTTCACTCCCAGGGCCCCGCTGGCAACTGCCCCCTCCTCGCAGCAGCTGTACATATGTGCACTTACAAGATAGACCTCTAAGCAAGATTTCATGGGTGATGGGGGAGGGGAGCAGGCTGTGCTTTTTTTAAGAAAAGTTTGCAATGCGTTGTGTGCGTTCTTCTGACTGGCCTTCAGGGCACGGGGTCCCGGCCGCAGCCCGGCTCCGCGCGGTCAGGTATCCCTGCAGTCCTCCAGGGCCTCTAAGACCGTGTCCACCACCACCCACCCCCGCCACCCCGCGGAGCCACAGGAGATTTTCCGCGGAGAGGTCAAACCGGCTGCCCCAGGACTCCGCGCGCGAGACTCCGCGGGATCAGAGCAGGGAGAGCCGGCCCGCGCCGAGGGGGACCCGGACAGCCTCGCGGTCGTTTTCTTCCCGCCCTGCAGTGAGCGGACCGGCCGTCAGGGGCAGCAGGGGGCCCAGGCTGGCGGCCAGTGCCTCGTAATGGCTTCTCACGCCCACAGCGCTGGCCTCAGGGCCCTGAACGCGCAGGCCCGGCCTCCCCGCTCCGTCTCACCTCGAGGCCAAAACGGGGTCCCAGGGCGAGAAGGCGTGCGCCCAAGGCCGGCGGGGAGGGAGGCGGCAGGTAGAGGCCGCCACCCGTCTGCCAGTGCCGCGCGCCTGTGGCCCAGGGCGGGGGTGGGAGGGTGGAACCCAGAGCCTCGGGTCGCCGCCTGGAGCACATGGGCCCTGGGCGCCCGGGCCACGCACGGCTGACAGACGCGCCAAACCTGTGGCAGGACGATCCCTTACCGTGGCGGGCTGAGGAAACCAGCCGGAAGAGGCGCGTGCGCCTGTGCTTCCGGGAGGGCTTCTTGGAGGCTGGCTCAGGCTGAGCGTGGGTGGGATTTCAGTGGCCGGGAGGAGGTGGGGGCCACGCTTCAGGAGCACTGGAACCTCCCAGGCTCTGGCCTGCGCGTTCACGGGCTGGCGAGCGATGGGAGGGAAAGCCAGAGCCGGAGGGACGGTCAGGCCGCGGGCAGCCCGGGAGCAGGCGCAAAACGCAGGGCCCCGCAAAGGGGACTCAGACCAGGCGGAAGCCTCAGGAGACACGTGAAGTGTTGGATTTGCTGAGACCACGTGGTCTGTGGTGTGAATGGGGCCTGAGAGCAGGCGGAAGGGGCTGCGAGGAGCTCGCCGAGGGGAGATGTGGCCGAGGTTACCCCATCTCAGGTTCCCTGGGACTTGGCAAACCCCGGCCCGTGGAAGGGCGTGCAAATGTTCAACTGAATTGAATGGACTGTGTAAGGGAAGGGGTGTCCTCAGTTCCTTGTCAGGAGAAAGGATAGCATACAGGGTGGGGCTGTGGTCTGGGGAGAATGGAGACCTAAGAGGCAGAGAGGACAGAAGAGCGTCCAGGTGCCTCTCTTCAGAACTTCCAGACCCATCACCAGGAGAGGGCTGCCAGCCCAGGGAGAGCCGTGCTGAGTCTCTCGTCCCCACACATGACACCCAAGCCCTGTCTCCACCCACCCACGGACCCTCCCAGCTGTGTTTGGACCTCTCTCACTAGGCTTCCTGGTCCTGCTGGGGCCCCGCAGCAGCCGCGTTTTCCACTGAGCCTGTTTCCCCTCCTGACCTGGATAGGGCAGGACCAGATGTTCTCTGAGGCCCCTTCCAGGGTGACAGGCCAGGGTGGGAGGGTGCCCTGTGCTGCAGGGACAGAACATGCTGACCTGGACTGAGGGAGAAACTTACTTTAATCCTGACCCTTCCAGGCTCATGGCTCCCTTTCAGAAAAGAGGTGCCTTTGTGAGGGGAAAAGGGTATCCAGAGCCATGGCTCCTCTTTGTCCTTCCTCATAAGGCCTCCACTGAATCCAGGCAGCTCTTGGCTGGAGTAGTGAACATCAAGACTACAGGGTGTCAGGAATCCTGGGCCATGGGACCACGTGACTTCATGAGACTTTGCAGGTATCTTCCTTCTTCACCCTCATATCCTTGGGATCTGAACAGAAGGACCTGCTGTGGACAGTAACAAAGCTACAGAGAGGGAGAAGACCCTCAGGGACCGACTGGGTGAGAAGGGTGTTGAGCCCTGGGACTGGCCGCCACCCTGCACTGAGAAAGAGCCTGAGACCCAGAGGCCAAGGTCACACAGGACATTGGTGGCAGATCTGGAACATCTGGTCCTGTCCTCAGTAGTTCTCAGCCCTCCTAGAGCCCTTGCCTTGGTCCTGCTGCAGCAAACAAACTGCCAAACCCCACTGGGAGCCAGGACAGCAGGACTTCCAGTCCCCATCTTCCCTGTCACATCTGGAGACCATCTGGAGGTGATTCATGATCTAGGAAGGTTGGGGTAAGCCATGGCCTTCTGACCTCTCCTCCAGCCTGGGTAATGGACCACCTCAGCCACTGATTTGCTGTGTGACCAGGGGCAGTGCCATCCGTCTCTGGTCTTCAGTTTCTCTATAAGTAAATGAAGGACTTGGACCCCATGGCCCAGGGCACTTCTGGGTCTCTTTGTATGGTCTGGAGCTGCTCATAGGAGCAGGGCCAGATGGTCAGGGGGAAGGACTCTGCTCCCTCCTCTCTGTTCTGGGGGCTCCAGGATCTGCCTCCACCCATATGCAGGTGGGGTGGGGGGAATGTCACTTACACAATGGCCCTGGACACTCTGCTGAGGTCCTATACCGTATCAGTAGCTTTCTGACAGGAGTGGCTCCTTTGAGGTACGCCAAGACAGCATTCCCAGCCAACATGGGCCTCCCGAGCTACAGAGAGCACAGCAGCAGGTATGGGGAAAGGGGCGCTGTGGGGATACGCTGTGTGTCTATAAGAGGGTCTCTGTGTTTGTCTTGTCAGTGGGAGAGAGGTTGGAGGGCTTCCTGTGTGTGACTGTATGCTTGTTTTAAATTTTTACTCCGTAGAGTACTACTGAGACTGAACATCTTCCTTTATTAGTCATTTTTGTATCTTCTTAAAAGCTGCTTGCCATTTTCATTTATTTTTCTCATAATTTAAGACCTCTTTGTATGATACTTTTATATCACAAGTTTTACAAAGGTATTTCCACTTTTTGTGCTTTATCTTTTAAACTTATTTGGGGTTATTTAAAACAAAAACATAAATATTTCATTTTGAAGTCAGTTTATCAATATTTTCCCTCATGGTTGGTTTCTGGCTTTCATCTGATGCTTAGAAAGCTTTTCTCCATAGCATGAAAATAAAAAGATTTACTCATATTTTTTCCTTAAGGAACTCTTTATTGTTTTTCCTCTTTACAAAAGTGATGCATGCTTGTTGTCAAAAGTAAAAGGGCAATAAATTAATTTAGGTAGGTAGTATCTTTATGAGTTTTTCTATCTAAGAACAAGGTATCACTCTCTCTCCCCCCATTTATTTAACTTTCCTTTTGTGCCCCTCAGCAGAGATTTATAATTTCTCCACATAGGTCCTAGTAAGTTTATATCTAGAAAATCAACTTTTCTTGATGCTGTTGGGAATGAGATATTCTCTTTTCATTATATTTTCTATTGGTTGTTGGTATAAAACAAACCACTTATTTTTGGATGTTAAAACTGGTTGTCATTCTTGATCTAAAATTGAATAAAATGGAAAAGATTTGTTTCCTTGTGAAGACTCTGCTATATCCATTTCTCTCTCAGGGTTTTCCACCAGGGTGAATCTGAGGATACTTGATCTAGTTCAGCATTAACCTTGACAGTTTTCTACATCCTTATTAGGATTTTCCTTCACTATGGACACTCTGATGCTGACTAACTTGGAAGCTAAACCTGAAGGCTTTCCCACACACATTACACACATAGGGTTTCTTCCAAGTATGGACAGTCTGATGTATGATACAGTCAGAACTATAGCTGAAGCCTTTGCCACACTCCACACATCTGAAGGGTTTCTCCCCAGTGTGGCTTCTCTGATGCCGAATTAAATGGGCATTAACATGGAAGGCTTTTCCACACTCCTTACATTGAAAGGGTTTCTCTCCAGTATGGATTCTCTGATGTACAATATAGTCAGAACTACAGCTAAATGCTTTCTCACATTCCATACATTTGAATGGTTTCTCCCCAGTGTGTATTCTCTGATGCCTAGTTAGTTTGGCATTGATGCTGAAGGCTTTCCCACATTCCTTACACTGATAAGGCTTTTCTCCAGTGTGGATTCGGTGATGATCAAGCAGGTTTCTTTTAGAAGTAAAACATTTCCCACACTCATTACATTCAAAGGGCTTCTCCCCAGTGTGAATCCTCTGGTGCTGCATTAGTTTTGCATTAACGTTGAAGGCCTTTCCACACTCATTACACTCATAGGGCTTCTCCCCGGTGTGGATTCTCAGATGCTGCCGAAGCTGGGAGTTACACCTGAAGGCTTTCCCACATTCTTTACACTCATAGGGTTTCTCACCCGTGTGGATTCTCTGGTGCTGGATTAACTTCCCCTTGACGCCAAAGGCTTTTCCACATTCAGTACACTCATACGGTTTCTCCCCTGTGTGAATTCTTTGATGCTGAATGAGTTTTGCATTATTACTAAAGGCTTTTCCACACTCCTTACACTGATAGGGTCTCTCTCCAGTGTGGATGCTCTGATGCTGCCTAAGCTGGGAGCTGCACCTGAAGCCTTTCCCACACTCATTACATTCATAAGGTTTCTCTCCAGTGTGGATCCTCTGATGTTGAATTAATTTTGCATTGACATTGAAAGCTTTCCCACAGTCATTACACTCGTAAGGTTTCTCTCCAGTGTGGACTCTCTGATGTGTGATATATGCAGAACTGCAGCTAAAGCCATTCCCACACTCCTTGCACTGATAGGGCCTCTCTCCTGTATGGATTCTCTGATGCCTACTCAGACTCCCATTAACGCTGAAGGCTTTCCCACACACCTTACACTGATAGGGCTTCTCCCCACTGTGGATAGTCTGATGTGTGATATAATGGGAACTGTAACTGAAGCTTTTTCCACACTCTACACATTTGAAGGGCTTCTCCCCACTGTGAAGTCTTTGATGCCAAATTAATTTTGCATTAACGCTAAAGGCTTTGCCACACTCCTTACGCTGATTGGGCTTCCCCCCAGTGTAGCTATCTTGATCCTGATTAAGTTGAGAGTTACACCTAAAGCTTTCCACTAATTCTTCACATTTGAAAGGTCTTTCCCCAGAATTTATTATTTCATGTTGAATAAGTTTTGTGTCAAAGCTGAAGGCTTTCTCCAATCCTGTACACTCAGGGGACTGCTCTCCAGTGGAGATGGTATGACACTGATTCAAGTTTGGACTTTGCCTAAAGAAACACTCCTCCATGGGGCTTATATTGTCTTTCACTGTCCCATCAATGACACTCCTGTTTTCTTTCTCCATACTTCCTACTGAGTGGACTTCCTGCTGTTTCTCTAGAATATAAGTTTCTGAAAAGTCTGTTTCCTGGGAAGAGTTCCTTTGAAGTTCAAATGATGTATTATGTTTTTCTTCATACATTTCCTCTGTCAAATTATTGTCAGTCTGGATATCAATATTTACTATAAAAAACAGAAAACATAAAATATCATGTAAGAACCATGTTAGAAAAAAAAAGAACTGTGATAGAAAGAAAAAAGGATCAGGGTAATCAAGAGGGGGGTGCTCTTTAAAATCACCAGACTAGGTCAAAGAATCTAAGGTTCATCCATAAGGTGGAATAACATGCAGCTGTTATAAAATGAAATAAATCTATATGTACTGTCATGAAAAGATGTCAAAGACACACTGTTAAGTAGAAAAACAAGTTGAGAAATGGTATGTAGAGTATCTTCCATTTGTGCAAAGGAGAGTAAAAAGGGCTGACATAAACACATATATTTGAAAATGCCTAGAAAACTACTGCAAGAATACACAAGAAACTGAGCAAACTGGCACAGGAAGTTTGGGAGACTTCCCCACTGCTCCCACTTTATGCACTTTTTATACTGTTTTGAGCATGTACCAATATTACAAATTTTAAAGTAATGATTGTAAAAGATCACCAGTCTCTAAACCAATAACCAGTAACAAGAAGGTTAAAAGTGACAGCAGTGGAACAAAATTCTAGGTCTTATCTGCCAGATCAGCATTCTTTCCATCACACCATACTTTACTACACTCTTCAGTTTCTATTAATAAAAATGGAAACTGCTTAAGAAGGAGAAGGCACAGAATCCAACAACATGTGGCAACAAGGGATGGCAGGTATTAGCACTAGGAAGCAAATGGGAACAAATCTTGTTTATTTTCTTAGAACTTAAACTCTAGGCTTTCCAAAACTTCTCCTTTAACTTCTTTTTTCTCTACTTCAGAAAGGCTCTGTTCAGGCCCATTTGATCCCTTTGATCCCATCTCTTCCCACCCCTCCAGAACACTGCAGCATTCTCCTTGCCTTTCCTTCTACCTCTTCCCTCAATCCTAAAATTGGTCACTCCCTAAAATTCTTTCTATAATCTTATTAGTCTTTCTATAATCCCATAGTCCTAGTAGAACCAATGATCTCTACATTTATTCTCAAATTTCTCAAAATTGGCCCCAAAATGCTTCCTTTATTTTTTCATCTCTCATCTCTCCTCAGCCACATGTAATATGCCCCCTACCCCAGTATTTCATTATAATTGTCCTCAACAGACCCAAATGACCTGGACTTCCCTAGCAACCATTTTCAAAATAATATTGGTCTTTTCCTGATTATAGAAATAATATTCATCTGTAGTATCAGAAACTTACAAAGAAAAAAATTCAAATTACCTGGAAATTTTTTTTAAAAAATCAACTCTGCTGACATGCGTCTTGTGCCCTGTGGTTTCCCCTTCTTCCTGCCTAGAACCCATATGATTCCTGACCCCAATTAACCTACATACACTGACTAGATGAATGTTTCTATCCTCACCTGACATCATGATGGGTTGTTCAAAGACTTCAGGACTGTCTGTTGCCTACAGAATGAAATCCAGACTTCTTTGACTAAGAATCTCCACAATATCACTTTCATCCCCCTCTATATGTCAAGCACTTTAAGCTCTCCATTTCCAAAACATGTCTTCCTTGGTCAGTGAACATCTGGTTGAATGATTACAAGGAACAAAAAGCCACTGAAACCATCTTTTAAAAAAAGAGGATTCATCAAAAGCATGCAAGAGTATCTTATGGACCCCAAAGGCAGGAAGTAAAGCCGGGCCTCATGGGAGATGGGAAATCACCTGGCAGCTACTCTGCGTGAGCCAATGAGAACCTCACTATTTCAAGAGTGGTCTGGGAACCAGAAGCACTGGCATTACCTGGGAACTTAACAGAAATGCAGAATCTTGGCCCTGCCCCAAACTAACTGAATGACAATCTGCACATCTGCAAGATGCCCAGGTGATGCATTTGTTCATATTTTGAGAAGCACCAAATTGACAGCATTACTTCCTCCCACCTTATTTCCTAGAGCTTATTATATATAGATTTCTCCCCACCCAAATAATAATAATAATAGTAATAATAATAATAAAAACAGAATTTAACTGAGCACACACTATAAGCTAGGCACTTGGTACATGTTATCTCATTTTATCATCAAACCTAGCACCATTACCTCATTTTGTAATTATTACTCCATTTTCAAGGGTGAGAACACTAACTCTTAGAGAATGCAGATAACTGACCTGCTCAAAGTCACACAACTAAGAAGTAGCACAGTTGGGATTGGAACTCAGAAAGTCTACTCCAAAGTCTAAGTAAAAAGACTTTTAATTCTGTACACTTCACATTAAGTGGACAGTGCTTAGAAAGTAGCAAGGACCCAAAAAAAGTACTGAATCCATTCATTTTGTCTGAGAAAGGTAGCATTCCAAAATTAGGATTGAAAATAATTACAATAAAGCATTTGAAAAAAAGATCTCTTCTTGGAATTAGAAAGAAATAGCAAACTATGAAAATAGTCAGAAAGGTCTCAACTGTTGCTATCTCTAGAAATCATCAAAAATTATTTAAATGGGGCTTCCCTGGTGGCGCAGTGGTTAAGAATCCACCTGCCAATGTAGGGGATACAGGTTCGAGCCCTGGTCCGGGAGGATCCCACATGCCGAGGAGCAACTAGGCCCGTGTGCCACAGCTACTGAGCCTGAGCTCTGGAGCCTGCAAGCCACAACTACTAACCCCATGTGCCAAAATTACTGAAGCCCGTGTGCCTAGAGCCTGTGCTCCACAACAAGAGAAGCCACCTTAGTGAGAGGCCTGTGCACCGCAGCCAAGAGTGGCCTCCACTCTCTGCGACTAAAAAAAAGAAACCCTGCGTGCAGCAACGAGGGCCCAACGCAGCCAAAAGTTAATTAATTAATTTTTAAAAATTTAAATGTTACTCTGTACGGTTAGCCAATAAATGTGGCACTTTTATATGTTGCTAAAGCTGACTTTCTTCCTAAAGGATTACTTTTTCCAGCATAATGGGCAATGTGTGCCTCCTTACCAGTCCAGAGGCCCTGGTGGCCTGTGCCTGTTCCAGAGGCCAGTGGAGATGGGCCCTCCAGCTCACCTCCTCCCTCCAGCTGTGAGATCACAGTAGGTTTGAGAAGGGGAAATCCTGTTTTGGGGAAAGGAAATAGGAAAGATAGATGAATAATCTCCCACAGCTGATTTCCTAAACCTCTTCTCAGATTGTGTCAGCAATGGGGAGGGAAGGAAAGAGCCCCAGAGGGTCCCGTGCCTAAGAACTATGGGAAAGTGGCGGGGGGGTGAGAGGAAGAAGCTTGAGAAGATGCGGGAGGAGTTGGGGAGGGCCCAGACTGTGAGACCTCATGCAGGGCAAAGAGGGAGATTCTGCCTAAAGGGATAGGTACCATTTTTTGACCAGGGCCTAAAATATTACAAGTACACCGAGATCCTTGGAAACACTCAAGATATCCAGGTAGGGTGAGGGGGAACCTGAAGGTAATGCTGTAGAACAGGAAGTTACTTTTTTTCCACGCTGTGTCCAAAACACAGCCTCTATCGGGTGGATCAAGAGTGCACAACAGTCCCAGGAAAGTCCTATATTGGCCCAAAAAGGGCTTGGGGTTCACCCCTCCCAGCAACCCCGGGTCTAGGGGATTAGGAATCAGCCCCTGAGGTTCCCACTCAGTGAAGGATTACCAGAGGCCCCACCTGCAACCAGTAAGGGGAAAGGAAGCCAGGAAACCCTAATCAGCAGAGTCTGAGTCCCCGGGGGAGAAAGGCCTTACCCAGGGAGGCCACATTCCCATAATTCTCCAGCATCACATCCCTGTACAGAGCCCTCTGTGCAGGGGACAGGCCATCCCACTCCGTCTGGGTGAAGTACACAGCCACGTCCTCAAAGGTCACCGACTTCTGAAACAACAGGTTCCTGCTGCCCTAGGGGCCAATTCCATGGCTCATGCCCTAGGTGAGGGGCAGAGGGCAGTATGAGGGCTTGAGGAGGGGCTTGTGAAGAGCACAAAATTAATAACAGGGGGAAAGATTTGAGAAAAACACTTGGAAGGGAAAGCATGGAATATCAGACCTGGCTCACAGCAGAGAAACCTCATGCCATATTTCACACTTACAAAGGATGACATAAGTTGAGATGAAAGAAAAACACCTCCCATGACCAAGTTCCCCTAACGCAACTGCTTTATTTCAGTCAGGCCGTGCCCTCACTGGGGGAAGTAGCTCTGGACCCACCCACAGGCTTTCTCACTTCCTCGCCCTCGCCCTCACCCTCAAACCTCAAGCCACGCCCAAAGAACAGCCATGGCTTCCATCTCACCCAGCCCCACCTGATTTCTGTCATAGACCCCCCTACAAAAGGCTGCATAGCCTCCGCTCCAGCGCCTTCAGCAGAGGAAGCTCAGTGCTGCCTAGATCGGCTGGGCACCGTGGAGGTGGAGGGAGGGGTGAGAGCAGGCAGCCCATCCTGCTTGCAAATGGCTCTCGCCAAAAACCCATTTTCTGTTACCCTCTCCCAGTCAAGCCTCATCCTGTCCAACTTCACCCAAGACTTCACTGTCTCTCCAAGGAGGTTTGGGAAAGAAGGGAGGTCAGCCATCTTTTCAGCTGCTCCTCTGCATCACTGGGCACTCGGCGCCCAGCACAGGCTCCACCATCAGGGCTGATGGCCGAGCGCTCCCAGGGCCACGCCCTCCCCTCCGGGCAGCTGCCTCTTCTGGCTGCCCTCGCTCTACCCACCTCGGCCTTCTGTAACAACCTTGGGGACACACTGGCGGCGATTTGCCTCTCAGCTGCTCTCTGCCAGGACCTGTCTTGCTTGATTCTACGGGCCTCCACCCATCAACAATTCTAGTCCAACTTGTGGGCACTTCATTGTGTGACTCGGATAAGACAAGGAATTCTTGGTACAAAATGAAATGCCTTCGCTGTCGCCCACCATCCCCTTTTAGCCCACGACTGGTGCCTCCTCCTTAATTCAAACCTCAGCTGGGGTCACGCATCACCATCCGCGCAGGAAAGAAACCTGGGGATTCGTTCCTGACTCCTCCCTCCCCCTTACCCCACCCCAATCTTTTGACTCTCCCTCCTAGAGAGTTTTATGTTAAGCATTACTTGAATTGGGTCTCCCTCTTTAGCAACTACTTGCCTTAATGAAGCCTATGTCACCTAGACCAATAGGACTCTTTCTGAAGTGGTCACCTTGCTTTTAAACCCCCCCTCAAAATTATTCCCCACACAGGCATCAGAAACCTGACCACGTTAACTTCACTGGCTCCATACGTGTCATAGGACTGAACAGTTGAGTCACACAATGACAAGTCACTTCACTCCCCTTTGCCTTTGTTTCTTTTGTGGTAGAATGAACGCAGCACAGCGCCTACCTCCCAGGGCGGCTGTCAGGACTGAGTGATCCATGTAAAGTGCTTAGTATGGTGCCTGCGGCATAGTAAGCCTCAAATGGTGTAACTAGAGTTACTGGGACTATGATTATTCCCAAACTGTAGCCCATGGAGGTCCATGGATGAGCATCAGTGGGGTCCATGAAATCCCTGAAATCGTATGGAAATTTTCGTTTGCATGTTATTCTGGGGAGAGGATCCAGAGACCTAAAGCTTGGCCACTGCACCCCAAGCCCTGAAAGCCTCTCCAGGACACAATGAGACACAGGACTTTCTGTCTTTTTTCCCTCCCTTGATCCCACTCTCCTTATGTCCCCTTCCCCTGGAATTAGAGGCACAGCCATTCTTTATGTGGATCTGGTCCTGCTATTCCTCTTTATCTATACCCCCCTCCCTGGAATCCTAGTCCCCTGCTATCTTCTTCCATTCATGGGCAGCTTCCATGTCTCTCATTCACCAAAGCCCTCTGCTGGGAGAGCAAAGCAAACTGGTGTGCAGAAGACTATATTTCTGCCTTCCAGACACTTCTGTCTTGCCTGTCCTGGTCTCTGGCCCCTATCCCTCCATATCATCGCTCTTCCCACAAGCTCCAGTCTGGCAGGCAGAAGCATGGAGGGCCCCTCCAGCTTTCATAGAAAGGCTCACCAGATTCCCTTCTCAGTTTTCTTCAATGTGAAACTGCTCAGAGGAAGAGCTGAAGGACCCACAGCTCACCTGGGGCCAGGCTGTCAGAAGCATGGCTGCCATCACCTGGTCTCCCTCTCAGAGAAGGACTGGAGCTGAGGGAAAACAGGGGGACAGGTGTGAGACAAGCCACCCCCACCACGAACAATACAGCCCCTCACAGAAGATCTGAGATGCAGGCAGCCAGCATCCAGACAGAAGTGCAAGCAGGAGCTGCCATGGGAAGAAAGGAGTGATCTGTTCACTGGCTCTGTGCCCAGGGCTCCTCCTGGCCATGACACTGACACTCACTGCCACGGACCCTAGGATTTTTACAATTCTGGACACATATCATACACACACACACACGAGTGTGCATAAAATGCAGAGTCTAAAGAATAATAAAACAAAGACTCGTGTAGCAACACGATGCTCTAAACGAGCATCCCTCTCTATTATACTGCAAGAGAAGCCAGCTGGACGGGCTGCAGCCCCAGCACATAGGCCTGAGTCAGGCCCCAGGGAGGCACCTCCTGGAGAAAGGGACAGCAGCTCCCTCCCATAATGCCCGTTCCCTCACACAGCTGACGGCCCTCAAGAGTCCTGATACCTCTGTAGAGATCTTGGGAGGTTAGGCTCCTGCCCAGCCCAGGCTTACTGTGAGGAAGCTAGGCCACAAGTGAGGTACCGGATGGCTCCTCATACCTTCCAGCCTTCTGATGGCAAAGAAGCCAAGGGCTCAGCTGCCTGAGAGAGGGGGTCACTATAGCATCCCGTCCCTGGCCCCATGACCCAGCACTCCTTGTTCATTGTATTCAAGACCACATGGACTGGTTATTTTCTGATTTTTAGTGCTCCCAAAGTCAGTCTTGAAATTTTATATTTTCCTAAAATATTGTCTATATCTTCCAGAATTTAAACTTGAGTGTAGAATTATGGGAAACAGTGGCTCATGCTTTTTTTTCATTTCCTCCATACCTTGAGGTATACCTTGCTTTTCCTACTTCTTCTTTGAATATATATGCTCTCTAGACCTTTTAGCCTTAGTTAATGTTATGGACTGAATGTGTCCCCCCAAAATTCGTATGTTGGAGCCCTAATTTCCAATGTGACTGTATTTGGAGACAGGACCCATGAGGAGGTAATAAGGTTAAACAAGGTAATAATCTGATAGGGCGGGTACCCTAGTAAGAAGAGGAAGAGTCTTCCAGAGCTGTCTCTGCTGTGAGGACACAGTGAAGGCAGCCACCTGCAGCCTCGCCAAGAACCACATCGTCTGGTACCTTGATCTTGGACTTCCAGCCTCCAGAACTGTGAGAAATAAATTTCTGTTGTTTAAGCCAGACAGTGTATGATATTTTGTTATGGCAGCCCAAGCAGACTAATAACATTAGGCTGAACCATGGTTTATCTAGTTTAATGTTTTATTTTCAAAAAACTAGCTTTTCTATTTAGAACACCACTCCCTTTTCTACCTGTTTGTTTGGTTTTATAAAATTAATTAACTTATTTATTTAGTTTTGGCTGCGCTGGGTCTTCGTTGTTGCGCTCAAGCTTTCTCTAGTTGCGGTAAGCAGGGGCTACTTTTCGTTGCGGTGCCTGGGCTTCTCCTTGTGGTGGCTTCTCTTGTTGTGGAGCACGGGCCGTAGGCACACGGGTTTCAGTAGTTGTGGCACACAGGCTCAGTAGCTGTGGCTCACAGGCTCTAGAGCACAGGCTCAGTAGTTGTGGCGCACAGGCTTAGTTGCTCCGCGGCATGTGGGATCTTCTCAGACCAGGGCTCGAATCCGTGTCCCCTGCATTGGCAGGCGGATTCTTAACCACTGTGCCACCAGGGAAGCCCCCTCTACTTGTTTTAAATTAAACTCTGCTTTTTAAAATTTGTTTTTTAGCTCTGTAAGAGACACCTTATGTACCTCACCAAATCCTCTTGTCCACTCTTAGTCCACTTCCAGAGGCTTTGACCAGCTCTGCACAAGTACAATCTACAAATGCCTCCTCAAGGGTCTACACCACACATGCCTGGCTCCTGCCCTAGGGCTTCTCTGTCCTGTGTGGGACATCTGCGGACACCTGCTGGGTCCTGAAGGATAGGTGAGTTAATGCCTGTGATGCTACCACTGACCAACATGAGACAGAGGTCAGTGGATAAACGTTTCCAGCTTTAGTCCCCCATGTGGGCAGCCATGAGATTCCAAGGCTCCTCAAAGATCCTGCAAGTCAGAGCACCAGTCGCCTGTGGAGGGGCCAGCCTGACAGCACATCCTTGTATTGGCTGTCCCTCCTTCTCCATTGCACTCTCCTTGTCTTTCACTTTGCCCCTGGGACTACATTCCCAAATAAACTGGCCGCACACAAATCTCTGTCCTATGTTCTGCTTTCGGGGGAAGCTAGACTACAAAAAGCTTTTTTCTACCTTCTTGAGGCTACATGATTCATTCATTTTCATTCTTGCTGTGTAGCAATCTAAACCTATAAATGTTCCTCTGAATACATTATTCCCTACATTCCAGAGGCTTTTCATATTTCATGTTTTAATTACTATTTTATAACTCGTCAGCAACTGTGTTTTGTCTCTGGACAAAGAACTGTTCAGGATAATTTGTTGTTGTTAATTTATTCTCTGGCTTTATTGCATGGTGTTTAAGTAACCTGATCTATTTACTGCTGCTTTACAGATTTTTAAAGGTTTTCTTTTGTGGCTGCAGTGTCCATTTTAAAAATATTCCATGGATGCTTAAAAAGAAAACTTATTCCAACATGGATGGACCTAGAGATTATCATACTAAGTGACGTAAGTCAGAAAGAGAAAGACAAATACCATATTATATCACTTATATGTGGAATCTAAAATATGACACAAATGAATTTATCTGTGAAAGAGAAACACAGACATAGAAAACAGATTTGTGGTTGCCAAGGGGGAGGGCGGTGGAGGAGGGATGGACTGGGAGTTTGGGACTAGGAGATGCAAACTATTATATGTAGAATGGATAAACAACAGGTCCTACTTTATAGCACAGGGACCTATATTCAATATCCTGTGATAAACCATAATGGAAAAGAATATGAAAAAGAATTTGTGTATATATACGTGCATATACCTATATAAATGAATTACTTTTATGTACAGTAGAAATTAACACAACATTGTAAATCAACTATACTCCAATAAAATAAATTTAAAAAAAGAAAACTTATCCTGTGATGGAAGAACATATAATCTCTCTGAATCTAATAAATCAACTCTACCAATTTTATTATATAGATTTCTCTCCATAACCCATGATTACTTTTACCTAATTGTTTAGAGAGCCAGTAAAGAGTGAACTCTCACAAAACACTGAGCCCTTATGTATCATGGGAAAAGCCTTTCAAATCTTTAAGAAATGAATAATTCTAACACTATTTAAACTGTAGCAGAGAACAGCAAAGTAAGTTTCCCAGACCTTTTTATGATGCCAGCAAAATATGGATACAAAAACCATAAACAAGTCTCATTTATGAATACTGATGCAAAAATCCTAAATATTGAGGACTAGACTCCAGTAGTTCCTTAATGTGACGTATCATGACTAAGAGGGATCATCCTATGAATGCAAGTAAAGTTCAATATTAGCACAGATTGTACTTTCCACATTAATAAATCAAAGAAAAACATACTCTCCATCTCAGTGGATGTCAAAAGTGTAGGATAAATTCAATATTCATGCCTAAATTTTAAAACTTATACCCTAGGGAAACTCTCATATGTAGGTGATATACATACAAAATTATTATCAGCAGTATTTTAATAGCAAAAAATTGGAAACAACTCACATGTCCACTGAGAATACATAAATAAGCTGTCATACCATTTTTACAATGGAACATTATCCAGTAGCAAAAATGAACGACTCACAGCTACACACAAAATATGGATGAATTTAGGAACATTAATATTGAGTTATGCAAGTCCCAGAAGACTACAGACACCATGATGCCATCTTCATAAAGCTCAAAAACAAAATTAATCACATTATTTACAGACACATGTATATATGATAAAATTATTTTTAAAAATATGATTAACACAAATATGATATGTGTTATCAAAAATCAAAAATATGATTAACACAAAATTCAAGAGAGCTGTTACCTCTAGGGGTGAGAATGTGGGAACTGGGTTGGGGAGGAGCACACAGATGCAGCCGTATGGGCAGTGCTCTTCTTAATGGTGTGGTGTGTTTAATGCGTACTCACATCACCACTATGCTCCATAAATGCCATGCTAGATGCATAACATTTAAAATATACATACTTATCTCTACGATATGAAATGATTTTCAGTGTGCAAAAGGTAGTGTGCTATCTTCTGTGTAAGAAAAAAAGGGAGTATAAGAAAATACATGTGTATCTGGTGATTTGTGCAAAAAGAAACAGAAGGAAAAACAAGAAACTAAGGAGAATAGGGGCCTCAGGTGTGGATGGGAAGTAGGTGAAAGGAACCTGGGAACTGAAACAGGATGGAAGGAAACAGTGCAGAAGGGATGAGAAGGAAATGATACTTCCCTGTGCCTTTTTGTTCTGACTTTCATAACCACAGTAATGTTTCACAAATCTATACCTGTATTTATCTATCTATCTATACATATGTATAGATAGATAGACAGAATGGGATGGGGGGGTGACGACGTCCAAAAAATACAAACAACAGTAAATAAGCCTAACTATACCACAGCATAACCACAGTGAAGTGATGGGAAAGAAAAGAACTAAGTAACTCTGCAAAACAGTATTTTAACTAAATTCTCTAAGGCTAAAAAGACCTGTAGCCAAAGACTTCTTGAGGTTGCATGATTTTTAAAATCTATTTTCATTCTTTCCTATTTGGCAATTAAAACCTATAAGGCCACAAAATTTCCTCTGAATACACTACTAGCCACACTTCATGTTTTCGTTACTGTTTTATAGTATTTTTTTTTGTAAACTTGCTTTCATGAGGGTATGAATGAGTCATTCTGGAACTTTTTGTGTATTCTAGGACTAAGTAAATCAGTATATTCTACATTGTAGAAATCATTCCCAGGTCATTGTCATCCCACCGCCCAAGAGAAATTGGGCCGGGTTACCTTTTGGAACTGACACGGCTCCTGCAGACAGTGCCCTCAAAAGTCGGGCTTCTTCTATAGCCTGGAGGGGCTCTGCTTTTTCTGCTCCCCCACTGGCCTCGATTCACACCCTGAGTTAGGAGGGCGGGGCGCATACAGTCCATACTTGAAATGCATAAAACGTGCAGGTAAAAGCCCCTGCACGACCTCAGCATGTCAAAAGACTCATATCACCTCAGACCGCTTCACGCCTGCAAATATTCTACCCCCCTGGCTGCTCCAACACAAGTTCCCAAAAGGCGAGTAGCATCTTCCCAAAAGGGCTAAATGCTCGCGGCTTCGTGGCTGTGGCAGTAACCCGGGCTTCGCCTTCCACGAGACAGAACGTCATCGGCCACCAAGACCAAAGCGGGAGTCGAGGAGGGGGGAAGAGGACCCCCCCCCCCGACAGGAAACCCACCGCCAACGCAGGGCGAAGGAGCGTCCCAGCCGCACCCAGAGCCTCGGAACCAGGCACCGCCCCCGCCTCCCGCAGCCCGTACTCACCTCCAAAGCGGGCTGCTCGGCGGCGGGCGGCCGGAAGTGCGTCACCAGGCCCCGGCCGAGCCTCTCTAGGAGCAGCTTCGCTCCTTCTCGGCGGTGCTCTGGCCCCGCCCCCTGCAACCGAAGCCCTGGTACTCCGAAGCCTGGCACCCTTCTCCCCGATGCGGGTCGCAACGAGGAAGCAGTTGCTCCTCGCGGTGAGCTAGGGAAGACAAGAATGCGGCGAGCGCTGGGCCCAAACCATGGGTGGCGCCGGGGATTTGTATCTTAGTAAAGCTGCCGTGCAACCAGATTTGGGAGTTTCCGGACTGGACGCCTGGATCGCATGCTGTCAAACCCAAGGCCCCCTTTCTGGAACAAATATTTCCTAATGACCAGCATACTCTCCTGGCATGAAACTCATAGGTAATGGCTTAGAAGATCATAGACAGTATAAACAACCTGCATTATAAAAAGTAATGTTATGTGCTAACATTTATGTAATAAAGGAGAAATAAAAGGAAAATTATGATTTAAAATATATATTTCAGAACGTATAGGTTTGGTCGTGACTGGTATAGGAGACCTAATAAGTGGTCAGATCATCTGTTCTACACATAGAACGTGCCTGAATGCCACAGTGCTGTATCTCATATTGGTGTTTCAAAAATCACAAGTTGTTATCCAAAATGGTGAGCACAGGGACTTCCCTGGCGGTCCAGTGGTTAGAACTCAGCGCATCCAAGCTGCAGGGGGCACGGCACGAGTTTGATCCCTGGTCCAGGAAGTAAGATCCTGCAAGATGGGCATAAATAGAAAAAAAAAAATGGTGATCACAGAATCTTCTCTTGATTATACAGTAGTTATATTTCTGGAGACTCAGTTATGTTAAAACTGTGCAAAGATACACTGTGTTCATCCTGATTTTTTTTTTAAAAAGCTCTAGATTCAGGTAATTTATAAACAGTTTTTACCTATGTGAATGTTCAGCAAGACATATGAAAGTCTGTGAAAACTTTTTCAATAGACAGGTCTGTCTTGTGCATTGCAGGATTTGTGGTACCCCTGGCTCCCATCCAACACCCCCAAATCTTGTGACAAAAATGGCCCCGTAAAATTCCAAAATGAGGCCTGGGGGAGGGGAAAGCACCAAAAGCCACTGGATTGACCACCCTTAAGTTCCCTCCCAACCGTGACCAAGCTGGCCTTTGTTCTTTCAGCTCTGATCCCTCAGTGCTGCTGCACTGGAAGGTGGCCAGCCCTCACTCTCTTCCAGCCTCTTAGCACTCCCATTCTCCTCTCAACTTCAGCCCCACTTGCTGAACATGCTGTTCTCTAAACCTAGAATGTACTTCCCATTCTCACCCTCTGTCTTGACTGTTACTTGAAGTCTCAGCTCATATCCCATTTACCATGGGAAGCTAGTCTTCCCTGACCACCCAGAATAAGGCAGGTCCCCAGTCACATGCCAACATCACCCTGTACTTTTCAGTACATGGCACATGTGTAATTATTCAATGGTGACAGTTTATTTAAATCTCTGTTTTCTCTCATCCCTCCAGGGAGCAGGAACTATATCTATCTTGTTCAACACCATTGTCCTCAGCTAGAGCACAAGGCCTGGCACAAAGGAGGTGTGCAATAAACGTTGGTTGCTGACATGATCCAAAGGCTTCAGCCCCAACTCCTGGGTAGAAGCTTTCTTTATTTCTGTGCCACTAGAGGTTAGGATACGTCTTATGCCTGGGATCATGACACTGACCAGGAACTCATCTCTGCTTTGCCCTGACTCTGATCATCACTGTTGCCCAAAATGAGCACTTTACATGGCTCATCTCCTTCAGATAGGAAAGTGGTCTCATGATTGGGTACAGTGATAGCTGGGGATTACATTGCTCTTGGCAAGAACTGCTGTTTCCACTTCTTCCTAGATTCACAAAGCAGACCTTTAGCTAGGAATGAGGACTTGTCTAAAGAAATAAGGAATTAGATCACAGTGTCACAGAAATGATGGCCCCAAGTGTTGGATCATAAACCAGTTGCCTAATTTTACACACAAAAAAATAAGTCCTCCTAAATAATCATGAATCTTCTACTACTAAGAGTGCTAGGACAGGTGCATGCCAAGTTTCTAAGGCTCTACAGAAGGCCTGCAGAGGCAGAGACCACTCCTCGTCTGCCAACCTCTGTTCTTCCCTTCTTATATGTAACAGAATCTCTAGCAAGGCAAAGACGGTCCAGAAAAAATAGCACACTTCCCAGCCGCCTTTATAGTAAAGTGTGGACATGTGAGTAACTTCTAGCAAATGGGCTATAAGAAAAAGCAATGCTTTGGTCTTAAAGAGTAGAGGCATGCTCTCCCTTGCCCCTCAGCCAGGGAATGCTGGCAGGGGTGTGAGCATCTTGGACTATGAATGAGGATGTGGCCCCTGAAGATGACAGAGCAGCCAGAAGGAAGAGTCATGGAGCTGCTATATCAGCCCTAGCAGCCCAAATCCTAGCTAATACCCTTAGAAATAAGGACTGGTGAAAAGAATCACACAATAGTTCAGTGTTCTGCAAGTCCATCTCTATACTGGGCCTATAGCCACTTTTTTTCACACTCAGATCTAAGGCTTATTCTCCTGGACCCTCTGTCCTCGAAATCCCAGGCTTCCCCTGATGGTCTTCTCACATTAAAAAATCTCTTTTGGTGTTTCCAGTTTTAAGATGACAGAGTAAAGATGGTTCTGCCTGTGTCTCCTCTTGAAAATTGTGGGAAAGAAATAAGAGCCTGGTTGGGGTTTATTCCAAGAGTTCAAGGATGTTTCAATATTATAAAATCTTCCTTTATTAATTGATATTGTGAATTAAATTAGCAGATCATTCAACTTACTATGTGGAGAAATATAGTCACATGCCCGGTTTTATGTCAGGTCCCCTGGCTTTACATCAGGTGCCCCAACTTTATGTCGTGTGCCCTGGTTGGTATTTTTTGTTTTTTTTAATAAAACTATTATTATTTGTGGTTAACCAGAATACGTAGATGAAAAAAATAGTCAAAAGGATCTACATACAAGCTAATAGAATTAGTAAATTATTTTAGCTAGGTAGGTCCCTGGGTAGATCAATAAACAAAAATTGTATTTCCATGTACTTACAACAAAAGAATTTGCAATTGAATTTGAAAATGAATTCCATTGTAAGAGCATGAAAAAATATTAAATACCTAGGCATATAAGTATGTCCCCCTTATCTGTGGAGGATATGTTTTAAGACCCCCCAGTGGATGCCTGAAATTAAGGATAGTACTGGACACTATGTATAAAGTTTTTCCTATACATACATACCTATGATAAAGTTTAGCTTATAAATTAGTCACAGTAAGAGATTAACAACAATAATAGTAAAATAGAACAATTATAACAATATACTGTAATAAAAGTTATGTGAAAGTGCCCTCTCTCTCTAAATATTTTATTATACAAATTTAATGCCTTTTCCATCTTTTAACTAAGCACTTATCACACACTGTGGCCGTATCTTTTGCAGCTTGAGGTTCAGCAAAACTAGCACAAATTTCTTTTTCTTTCTTCACAGTTTCATAGAACATTTGTTCTTACTAGTTGTTAGCAACCTCAGCATAGGATTTTTTTTTTTCCTTTACTAAGTCAAGAGCTTTCACCTTTTCACTTAAAGGAAGAACTTTATGGCTTCTCTTTGACATATCCGAATTGCCAGCATCTCTACTCTTGCACTTTGGGGCCATTAATAAGGCTTCCTTGGACACAAGCACTGTGATGCTGTAGTAACCAAGCAGGAACTACGGGGTCTTCCCCGGAAAGACCCCTCCCCCCGAGTCCTCTGCTTTGGGTCCTCTGTGAAGAACCTAGGTAACAGTATCTGATGCACATTTCCCGAGTTGTTTTACAAATGCTAAAACCACCACTAAATGGAAGAAGTTAACTACTTGATGACCATGATGAGCACGTAGCCCCCAGACTGACAGGAGCCTCAGTATTGATAATGTTAACCCCTGTGACACCGCCCTCTTACCTCACATCAACCAATCAGAGAATTGTGTCCGAGCTGATCACCTACCCTGGGATTCCCCTTCCTCAACTCGCCTTTTTAAATGCTCCCTGAAACCCACTGAGGAGTTCAGGTGTTTTTGAACATTAGCTGTCCTTGTCTGATGCCTTACAATAAACACTACACTTTCCTTCACCATAACCCGGTGTCAAGTAGATTGGTTTTACTGTCCGTGGGCAAGTGGACCCAAGTGTGGTTCAGTAACCCAGTGACAGTCGATTTGATAACTATGACGGCTGCTAGCTGAATAACGGCTGGGACAGAGCAGGAGGGCGTGAGATTTCATCACGCTACTCAGAAAGGCTCACAATTTAAAATTTATGGATTGTTTATTTCTGGAATTTTCCGTTTAATATTTTCAGACTGCGGTTTGGTGCTCTGGTTTTGCATAAATCTCGTCTGTATTACTTAAAATGGCTCAGCATCCTGAAAATTGACCATGGTGAATTTTAGGGTTTAACTTGCTAGCAACTTGATCTCAAATCCCTGGATTGACTTTGAGTGTCTCCTAATAGTCTGCAGTCATGTGTCAGTTTTATATTGAAGCAAACATCAAACCTCACTTAGTTATGGTGTTTGGAGCTTGCTTACTCATAGCATTAAAAATAATTTCAGAGAACTTAACTGAAAAAAATAAGACACTACTAAATAAAAACAAATCATGACTAGCTTGTTACCAGGGAAATAAAAATATGGGTCTATAAAACTGAGGCTGCCTCCAGGGGACACCTCTACATCACCTGGCTCTGGTGGCCATGGGGCCTAGGCTTTCAGCCCCACAGCACTGTTTATATTTGCATATTTTAAAATCTTCTGCCTGAGGGTCTGGCTTCCAATCAGCCTGAATCTAGGTTCTGACTGAGATTCCCCTGCTTTGGAACACCGACTGGTCTTAGCACACCCTCATCTACTACGAGCTATTAAAAATAAAATAGGGGCTTCCCTGGTGGCGCGGTGGTTGGGAGTCCGCCTGCCGATGCAGGGGACACGGGTTCGTGCCCCGGTCCGGGAAGATCCCACGTGCCGCGGAGCAGCTGGGCCCGTGAGCCATGGCCGCTGAGCCTGCGCGTCCGGAGCCTGTGCTCTGCAATGGGAGAGGCCACAACAGTGAGAGGCCTGCATACCGCAAAAAAAAATAAATAAATAAAATAAAATAAAATAAAATAAAATAAAATAGGCTGCTTGGACAGTCACTGAGGTTTGAGAGACAACAAGAGTGAGGCAGGATTGAACGGTCAGGCTCAACTCCTGCAGGAGGCCACTGCTTTAAGTCTGGCTGCTTTATCTAATGCATAGAAACCAACAGAGAGTCAAGCAAAACGAAGAAACAAAAGAATATGTTCCAAACAAAAGAACAAGACAAAACCTCAGAACCAAACCTTAATAAAACAGAGATAAGTACTTATTAGACTGAAATAGACCTGTTCAAAACACAAAAAATTATTGAAACACAAGCACTTGTGTGATTCTGGATTAGATACTAATTTGGACAACCAGCTATAAAAACATAATTGGAACATTTGGAAATTTTATATCATGTTTCAGGTATTAGGTGAGATAAAATTTATTGATGTGTAGAGACCAAGATAGTCAACTGAAAAAAGCATATTATTGTAAAATGTGTATGATCTCTATAGTTAAAAATATATTACAGGCTTCCCTGGTGGCGCAGTGGTTGAGAGTCTGCCTGCCGATGCAGGGGACACGAGTTCGTGCCCCGGTCCGGGAAGATCCCACATGCCGTGGAGTGGCTGGGCCCCTGAGCCATGGCCATTGAGCCTGCGCGTCCGGAGCCTGTGCTCCGCAACGGGAGAGGCCACGACAGTGAGAGGCCCGCGTACCGCAAAAAAAAAAAAAAAAAAATATATATATATATATTACAGAGGTTTATTAGGGCAGTGAAAATGCTGTCTATTGTGGCGGGACACGATGTCCCGGAACATACAATTCAAATACCTGGTATAAATAATATGTTATTTTCCAAAAACTGTTTGTGCTGTTACTGCTTTATTGCTAACCGCATGACTTGGCTTCTGTGAAATTGAGCTTGGCTTGCCAGCCCACCGTGAACGGGAAAAGTGGGTTTCGGAGACGCTCTATCAGTTCTTTTGTTTGAAATTGAGATGAACATCCTGTTTACAAGGGGGTATAAAACCAAATCACCCTCTGAGTGAGGGGTCTCACCCTTCTTTTGGGAGAGGCCCCGATCGATTGGTTTGTGTTTCTGCGCTTAATAAATGACCTAATCCTACTGCAAGCTTTTGTTTCTCTTTTGAATCTGCTCCCTCCCCGGGAGCAACTGCAGGTGTGTTTGCGAGACCGTAACACTATGATACTGTCATGGTGGATACATGTCATTATACATTTGTCCAAACCCATAGAATGTACAACACCCAGAACAGACTCTAATGTAAAGCATGGATTTTGGTTGATAATGATGTGTCAATGTAGATTCATTAGCTGTAACAAATGTGCAAAATCTGTTTCTGCTCAATTTTTCTGTGAACCTAAAACTGCTCAAAAAAATCCTTTAAAAATATAGATACATAGACTTCCCTGGTGGTGCAGTGGTTAAGAATCCGCCTGCCAATGCAGGGGACACGGGTTCGATATCTGGTTCGGGAAGATCCCACATGCCACGGAGCAACTAAGCCCGTGGGCCACAACTACTGAGCCTGCACTCTAGAGCCCGTGAGCCACAACTACTGAGCCCCTGTGCTGCAACTACTGAAGCCCGTGCACCTAGAGCCCGTGCTCCACAACAAGAGAAGCCACTGCAATAAGAAGCCTGCGCACCACAACAAAGAGTAGCCCTGGCTCACTGCAACTAGAGAAAGCCCACACACAGCAATGAAGACCCAATGCAGCCAAAACTAAATAAATAAACTTATTTAAAAAAGAAAAAGAAAAGAAAACAGACCAGAAGAACTGTTCCCATGCATAATGGATGGCGTCTGTGAAAAGAAACACCTGTTTATTTGGATGCTATTTCTTTATCAAGGTGCTTATTCACTGATCCTTCTTCTAGGAAGCACGCTAAAGATACTGCCAACATATTACATCAGCACAGGAGCTGAGAAGCCAGTTGAACGTTTCTCTGACCAAAAATATCACATTTTCAAGGCAACCGTCTCACCTGTGTGTGGGAAGAGGCGGGACTCTGCTTCCAGGCGATACCTATGTATTTTAGTTTGCTCGGGCTGAATTTACAAATACCACAGGCTGGGTGGCTTCGACAAAGAAGTTTTTCTCTCAAGTCTGGAAGCTGAAAGTCTGAGATCAAGGTGTCAGAAGGGTTGGGGAATTCCCTGGCAGTCCAGTGGTTAGGACTCTTCACTTCCACTGCAGGGGGCACGAATTCGATCCCTGATCAGGAACTACGATCCCACATGCCACGTGGCATGGCCAAAAAAAAAAAGGTGTCAGCAGGGTTGATTTCTTCTGAGGTCCCTCTCCTTGGCTTGAAGATGGCAACCTTCACCCTGTATCCTAACATGGTCTTTTCTCTGTACATGCCTGTGTCCTAATTTCTGCTTCTTAATTGAGTTAGGACCCATCCCAATGACCTCATTTTAAGTAAATTACACCTTTTAAAGCCCTATCTCCAAATACAGTCACATTCTGAGGTACTGGGGGTTAAGATTTCAACATGTGAATTTTAGGAGATCTAATTCGGATCATAAGACTGTTTAGATACTCATGCTTCCTCATCTCTCTACCATATTCTGAGCAGACTGGGTATTTTGCAGCCAAGACATCAATCACAGTAGTCCCATTTCTCAGAAGCCACATGAATGACTTACAAAGCTGACGATTTTCTGCTGAAAGCCAGAAGACCTAAGGAGAGAAAGATTTTGACTACAAAATAAAGATCTCAGTTTTCTAAGCTCTTATGTGACATAAATGTGAATTGAGAAAATACCCCAAACTAGAATCATAATAACAGGAATAATAGTGACCCTCACAGGGGACCAGAGGATGTCCTGACTGTGACGATGACATCCAGTGGTCAGATAACAGGATGTGATGACATTCTGAGTGTGACCTCGGGGGCTACAGGTCAGAGGACAGGATGTGAGGATGTCCTGGGTGTGACCAAGGTGTATGAATGTCCCCTCCCTCCTGTCACAACCCAGGGTCTGAGTGTCCCTCCTTCTGTCACAACCCAGGGTCTGAGTGTCCCCTCCCTCCCGTCACAGCCGAGGGTCTGAGTGTCCCCTCCCTTCTGTCACAGCCCATTGCCTTTCGACAATGTTGAAGGTGACCTAAAGGTCCAGAAATCCCCTCACCCTCTGTGTCTGGGAAATGGCTTCCTGAAAAGACCCCTCCCCACAAAGACTCTGCTGAGACTCAGGAGCCCCCCTTTCCTGACCAGGCCACACAGACCCAGTCCCTCCCCGGGCTCATCAGCCAGGAGCCGACCCGCTCCTTCCCAGGATCTGTCAGAACAAGGGCTGGTGACCCACGCGTCTCCCTCCTCCCTGGCCCAAACTGCAGCCGCCGGGTCAGAAGCCCTGCTCAGGGCACCTCCTGAGTCGGGGCCCTTGATCCACGTGCCGTCAGGCCACCTTTCGTGCCAACCCCTCGCCTGGGCCTTTATACTTGTGTTATTTACTCCTCTCCACGGAGAAACTGCCTTTGCCCCAACTCTCCAGATGCTTCCACACCTTGTCTCTTTTCCTCCAGATTATCAGTCTCAGAGTTACCTGTCACCACTCACAGTCCCTGCAGAGCCCAGAGATTTCTCCTTGAAGGAAAGGTTCTGGAGAAATTGGAGGGTTAAATAAGGAGTGCAGCCATTTCCCACCTGGTGCTGATGCCCAAGAGGGTGAAGAGAATGAGTGTTTTGTTAACGCAAGTTATTGTGCCCGACACACAGTGAGGTCAAACAAACTGAAACATTGGAGTTTGGAGCAGAGAAAGGTTTATTGCAAGGCCATGCAAGGAGTCGAGGTGGCTCATGTCCCCCAAAGCCTCAAGCTCCCGGGAGGGTTAGGCAAAGCATTTTTAAAGGCCAGGGGGTGGGGTGGGGTGGGGTCGGGTTGCAGGGTGTGTGGTCAGCTTGTGCACAGTTCTCTGATTGGCTGATGATGAGGTAGCAGGGCGACGCCACAGGGCTAACATTATCAGTCCTTAGGCTCCAGATGGCCTGGGGCTACGTGCTCTGGGTCATCAAGTAGTTCTTCCACCTGGTGGGGGGGCGGCGTGGGCGGGTTTCACATCTGTGAAACAACTCAGGAAATGTGCATCAAATACTATTATCTAAGGACTTCAGAGAGGAACTAAAGCAGAGGATACGGCGGAAGGCCTGTCCCAGGAAGGCCCCATAGCGTCCTGCTCCGTTACATTTTCTCGCTAGAATTTTAAAATCCTCCAAGTAATAGATCATTTGGGAGCATCCTGTGTCTTCCTGTTCATTCTAAGAGAATGTCCCTCTTGAATTTTAAGGGGGGGAAATTCTTTATCTCATAAATATGCGGAGTGGGAGATCCACTTATAAAATATTATCAAGGTCACTGCAAAGATTTCCAAAAAACCAGGACACAGCGCCCGGTGCTCAGACACTGGCTGCGAGCTTCCCGCCTGGATCCTCAGACCCGTCGGACGGCTGGTCAGTCACGACCCTCCTCCCACACGTGGGCCTCTTCAAGCGGGCCCAGATTAGCCAATGGCAGGCAGCTGGCTACATTTGCGAACGAGAGAAAACTGCTCAGCAGCCTGGGACCACCCCTGGGCGTGGCCTAAGGAGCCTGGTCCAAGCCAAAAGCTCCTCTGCGGAGCAACGCGCTGCGCCAGGAGCTTCTCTGGTACGGCGTGTGGCAGGAAACTGTGAGTTGAAAGGAGAGGTGTTTGGGGGGCGGGTGGCGGGGGGGGGGGGGGGCCGGGGGGAGCTTTCTGCTGAAAATAACTTCTGCTTCCACCCCTGCCGCCGACTTGGTGTTTGGTCTCCAACAAGCCCCTTTCCCCCTTGGCCTGGGTTTTCTTACCTGTGGAGAAATGCGTTAGATGCCGGCTTATTGAGTTTTCTCTGAGTTTGAGGTGCGGCTGCGAGACCCCCCCCCCCCAGCCCCACGGCCCCTCCTTCCCACTCAGGCACCTATTGGTTTGGGGTTCTCAGTTGATGCAATTTTAATAGGTTTCCATCATTTCCTGAGGGAAAAATGGGAGGGAGGGTGGTTTGTTGCGGAGACGGATCTCACTGCACCTGGGAAGGCGGGACACTCATTTCCCCTTTAGCTCTAATGATAAACCCTCCACTTTCATCAGCAGGTGAGTGAATGTGGCTTCTTCCCAATCATGGTACAAAATGTATAATTTCTCCTAATGAAATTTGATTTTAATGAGAGACTAGATCATAGGAGAGAATAATTTAGATGGTATGCACGTGCCAGGTTAATTTTAAATCAGCTTTTAGATCAGTCTATCTAAGTTATTAAGTGTTTTCGACTAGCGATTTCAAGAGTTGTATTAGCACAATGCCTGGCAATGTAATTGCTTTTTAGATCCTGATCATTGTGACATCAAAGTCAGTGCCTGGGCTCTTTCTCTGGGCTGGTTTAAGTGTGTGTGTGAGAGTAGAGTGTGTGAGAGTGTGCACACACACGCTGGGGGGAGGCTCTTTCTCCTGATTTTTCCCCCCTACATTAGGACTTGTTTATTTTATATTTAGTAGTTTGTATCTGCTACTCCCCAACTCCTAATTTATCCTTCCCCTCCCTTTCCCCTTTGGCAACTGTAAGTTTGTTCTCTGTGTTTGTGAGTCTGTTTCTTTTTTGTAAGTAAGTTCCTTGTGCCATAATTTAAATTCCACATAGAAGTGATATCATATGGTATTTGTTTTTCTCTTTCTGACTTACTTCACTTAGTATGAGAATCTTTAGGTCCATCCATGTTGCTGCAAATGGCATTATTTCATTCTTTTTTATGACTGATATTCCATAGTAGATATATACCACATCTTTATCCATTCCTCTGTTGATGGACATTTAGGTTGCTTGCATGACTTGGCTATTGTAACTAGTGCTGCTATGAACTTTGGGGTACGTGTATCTTTTCAAATTAGTTTCCTCCGGATCTATGGGGTTGGCAGAACCCCAAGGACGTGCAGAGAGGAGGGGTTCGTTACCGGGCTCCTCTGACTCTCCGGCCCAAATTGCCTCGCCTCGTAGAGGGGACATAGGTCTGCCTTCAGCACCTGATGGGGCACTTCTAGCCTGGCCAGGTGGCCCACTGGCCGGACAGCCTAACAGGCTCTCTGCGGTCTGACTGCCCTTTGTTTCTCTAGAGGCAGAACTCTAGACCCAGAAATACCTAGCTTGACTCTTGGGCTTGCAGTTTTCAAGCTGCAGACCTGCGTGGGTTTTGGCATCTGGAAAATGGTGCTGGTGGTCGTGAATACGGAGCATGTAAAAACCGTGGTATTTTGGTGCGCAGGCTGTGCTCATCCCTGTGCCTTCTCTTGAGAGTTCTCCGCAAACTTCCTTCTCCCCCTTTCCGTCTGAGCCTCTTTCTCCTGTCCCTGTTAGCACAAGTTCGTGTGCCTGATGCACAGTGAGGCCAAACAAACCGAAACGGAGTTTGGAGCAGAGAAGGGTGTATTGTAGGGCTGTGCAAGGAGACGTGGCTCATGCCCCCCAAAACCCCGAGGTCCCCGAAGAGTTTCAGCAAAGCATTTTGTTTGTTTGTTTTGCGGTACGCGGGCCTCTCACCGTTGTGGCCTCTCCCGTTGCGGAGCGCAGGCTCAGCGGCCATGGCTCACGGGCCCAGCCGCTCCGCGGCATGTGGGAGCTTCCCGGACCGGGGCACGAACCCGCGTCCCCTGCATCGGCAGGCGGACTCTCAACCACTGCGCCACCAGGGAAGCCCTCAGCAAAGCATTTTTAAAACCAGGTGAGGGAGGGGTGGATCAAATGGTATGTGATCAGCTTGTGCACAGCTCTCTGGCTGATGGTGAGGTAGCAGGGTGGTGTCACGGGTGTTAACATTATCAAGCCTTAGGCTCTCGGAGGCCTGGGGCTATGTACTCATGGTCATCAAGTAGTTCTTCCACCTGGTGGTGGTGGGCGGGGCCGGGGGTTCAGATCTGCAAAACAACTCAGGAAATGTGCATCAAATACTATCATCTAAGGACTTCAGAGAGTAGCTAAAGCAGAGGATACGGGGGAAGGCCTGTCCCAGAAAGGCCCCATAGGGTCCCACATCCCCACACTCTTCCCCTTAGCAGAAGGTTCTCACTTATCCGTCTGTTGAACAATCACTGATAGCCTATATGCCAAAAGCTATGTTAGGCCCTGGAATCAACAGGAAGTTCCAGTTTTTTAACTCCTCCAGCTTTTGCAGGATTGAGGGGCAGGCGTGGCATAAATCAGGGTTAGGTGACATAAAGCCTGGGAAATTGATATAAACTAAGTCTGTGATTGTGCCGTAAAGCACGGTCAAGTGCCGTAAAGCAGCGCCAGGCGACGTAAACCAGGGTCGGATGACGCAAAACCCGGGAAATTGATGTAAACAAAGCAACAAAGCCTGGTGTGTGTGTGTGTGTGTGTGTGTGTGTGTGTGTGTGTGTGTGTGTGTGTGTGTGTGTGTGTGTGTGTGTGTGTGTGTGTGTGTGTGTGTGTGTGTGTGTGTGTGTGTGTGTGTGTGTGCGCGCGCGCCGTAAAGCAGGGTCACCGGCTCGGGGTCACCGGCCATAAACGTTGGGTAATAGACGTAAAAGAAGCCTTGGAGAAGTGCCGTAAATCACCGGTGAGGTAATGCCTGGCACCTGACCAATCTGGGCTCCTGCGGCAAACCCGTGCACGTGACGTATGAATTGGGATATATTAATACCCCAATTATAACCCAAATCCAAAATTTTACATAATGTTTAGTGCATAGTTTATGGGGATTAAATACATCATTTATGTCAGACGTTACATTCCAACTTGAGGGTTGGAATGTAACGTCTGGTCAGTTCAGAGGTTTCTTGAATAGATACCTGCACAGGCCTTTTGTCCAAGTCCAGAGACCAGTATTCATTAGGAAGAAGTTCAATGGCAGAGAAGAAAGGACACTGGGAATTAGGATATTTGTGTCCTGATCTTGGCACTGCCTCTAGGAAATTGGCATCAATCTTGTGTCTCTGTTTCTTAATCTGTTAAGGCAATTGGACTACGTCTGTATTACTCAGGGTGCTCTAAAAATCGTCTTTGTAACAGCGCTTCTGGGGTCAGGAAAGTTGTTAAAAAAAAAAAACAACTGCATACTCCATGGGGTATTCAAACTATAATATTAGAATTCCCTGGACGTCCAGTGGTTAGGACTCTGCTCTCACTGCCAAGGGCCCAGGTTCAGTCTCTGGTCAGGGAACTAAAATCCCACAAGCCACGAGTGGTGGCAAAAAACCAAACCAACGCCCTCCCCCCAAAAGTATAATATTAAAGTTTATATAGATAATATCTAAGATATATATCATATTATGTACATGACATAAGAATTTTAACATGATAAATATTAAAGTTTATCGTATTTATTATATATTGTGATATGCATTCTATTAATATTGTAAAATGTATAAACCTGTGCATTTTAGCAACCACGAGGCTCTGAGAAGTCTGTGGGGTCAGAAAAACAACAACGAGCCACAGATAGTGTTGACTACAGACCCTCTGTTCTGAGAAAGCTGTTAGCATCATATGGGCCACCTGGAGGATACTGGATTTGATGAGTGTAATATCCTCTCTACCTCCAACATGCTATGGATATCTTTAGAAAGATCTGGCTTTGGTGAAATGCAACAATGGCTTATCTTTCAGGAGGCTTTGTCTTTTTATCTCAAACTGTGCAAACTGTGAGGAGACCTGGAATGTTGAGTACACAGTGACTATAGGGAGGCTGGTGAGCCTCCTTTTGTTTTCTTCATAGACAACAGCGGCACCGTCGATAGTATCTTCTTTGGCTGTTAGGAAGGTTGCATCAATTCAGGTGTAATCTGCTCTTTCCAATTTTATTTTGACTCTGATTTGACGAGGGTGTTGTAATGCGAAGTTTAGTGTTAAAACAGAGAACACATTTAAGTCTTCGGAGGGAGTAGTGGCTCCCTTTCTCCACTTCTCAGCTCCTGGTCCCTGCGGAGAGGATCCGTGGACCCTCCAGCTGGGCAGTGCTGTCCCCACAATGACGTCCCTTCTGAAGGTGGGGATTTGCTCCCTGTGTTGCGCTTGGGGCAGGTCAGCTCTGGGAGGTGGCTCCTCCCACACCCTCACAGGAGTGGGAGTTTCACATCCAATCACGGCGCAGGAGTGTTTCGGCAAGTGCCGGGGGACTGGCAGACAGGCGGAGCTGCCGCAGGAAACTCTCCGAAGTCAGCTGTCGTAGTGAGTGCCGCCTCCCTGCCTCAGTTCAGAGGCTCGAGATGGGGCAGTGGTGAAGGGTGGTCCGCGCTCCCCTCGGGTCCAGACTCCTCCTTCCTTCCTGGGACCCAGGGGCTGGAGGGGCAGCAGGAGAGCATGGAGGGCGGCGTGGGGGGTGGGGGGTCCGGGGGGAAGCGTCCGCTCGCAGGCTCCGGTGTTCCCAGCGCAGAGGGTAGGAGACCCGCTGGGTCAGAGCCGCTGAGCCGGGAGGAGCCCCTGGACAGTGGCTCACAGGGGGCGTTGACAAGCCCACTGTCTGCTGGGCCGCTAACCTAGTCGGTAGGACAGGTCTGGGTCAGGCAGGAACTTGTTGGCTGAGGCCTCCTTTCTTGTCCTTACGCTGCGGGGACAGGGCCATCTAATCTGGGCAGGTGGGTGTGGGTGAGCATCTGGGGAGCCCACTGAACGTTCAGGGGGTCTGATGAGTACTTGATTGGCCCAGTGAGCATTTTGGGAGCCCGCTGAGTGTTTGGGGGAGACTGGTGAACATTTGGGGGGCCCAGTGAGTGTGCAGGAGGCCTGGTGACCATTCGGGGAGACTGCTGAGTGTTCGACGGCCCGCAGAGTATTCTGGGGGCCTGGAGATTGGGGAGCCCACTGAGCATTCAGGGGCCTGGTGAGCATTCAGGGGCCTGGTGAGCATTTGGGGAGCCCGCTGAGCATTCTGGGGGGCCTGGTGAGCACTTGGGGAGCCCACTGAGCACTTGGGGAGCCTGGTGAGCATTCAGGGGCCTGGTGAGCATTTGGGGGGCCTGGCGAGCATTTGGGGAGCCCGCTGAGCATTCCGGGGTCCTGGTGAGCATTTGGGGAGCCCACTGAGCACTTGGGGAGTCTGGTGAGCATTCAGGGGGCTGGTGAGCATTTGGGGGGGCCTGGCGAGCACTTGGGGAGCCCGCTGAGCATTCCTGGGGCCCTGGCGAGCACTTGGGGAGCCCGCTGAGCATTCCGGGGGGCTGGTGAGCATTTGGGGGGCCTGGCGAGCACTTGGGGAGCCCGCTGAGCATTCCGGGGGGCCTGGTGAGCATTTGGGGGGCCCGCTGAGCATCTGGGGGCCCAGGTGAGGAGGACAATGGGAACTCCAGTGGGTTTGCCAGCAGTGAGCATGCCCATCCGTTCCTTTACCTGAGAGCTATTTCCTGAGTGTCTACTCTGTGCCAGCCACCACCTGCAGGTGAGCGTGGTCACAGAAGGAGCCTTCCTGCCATGGTCACAGGTTGGCGGCTCAGATGTCTCACCTGGCCATCCAGGAGGGTCAGCGGGACTGGGCCCTTAGCTCATCTCGCACCCGGTGCATTTTGTGAAAGTGTCTCCTTGTGCCCACCTGAGTCCCGTGTTGACTGAGGAGGCAAAGGGTGGAGTGGATCCAGCTGAGGAAGTGCTGGGTGGGGAAGGCATCGGGGTGTGCGGGGGGCACCTGGCCTACTCCCAGGGGTGCTGTCCCAGGGCTCGAGGTTGGGGCTGCACCGGGGGAGTGGGGATCGCCTGGCCGGTTCTGGGATTGCGCTACTGCTGAGCACACCTGAATCTGTACTTGGAAACCAGAGAGCTGGGGTCTGTGGGTCGAGGTAGGGGGTGGGTAACTCACACCTGTGCACCTGGGAGGAGGTGAGTGCCTGGCAGGTGCAGGATTGGTGTCCACGGGGATGGGACGATTTTCTTCCCACCATGGACAAACCCATGACCTTCTCAGACGGGGGCAAATGGGAGGATGAGGGACTTGTTACAAAGTGACCCAAATTCTGATGAAACTGGGGGATGTGGGACAGGAAGGAACATGACACGCAGTGCTCAAGTGACCTGAATTATGGGGAGAGGCCTGGGGACATGGGGACAGGAGTTGGCCAGACACCCTGAGTGTCATGTGACTTGTGTTTGGGGAGAGGTCTCCTCTGTGATGGGGATGCAGACACACACCTACAGGTGTCCCCACAGTGGTGACACAGACACACTAACAGGTACCCCTACATGATGGGGGACATACATCCACAGGCGCCTCTGCACCACCCACGCCTGGGGCCTGCAATAAGTGTTTTGCTTTATGTCATCCTTGCAGTCCCTTTAGGCCTATAAAATAAAATCAAGTCTGGGTTAGAAAGGAGACTTTCATTTCAAAAGAACTATTGTGAGGAGGAAGGGGGACTATAACAAGGGGATGAGAGTGTGCTAGTAGGGGAAGGGACTATTACAACAGAGGGGGACCATTGTAGAGAAGGCCTATTACAATAGAGGCAGCACTATTTCTGTAGAGAGGGAACTCTTACCATAGAGGGGGGACTATTACAATAGAGGACGACTGTTGCTGTTGAGAGGGAGCTATTATAGTACAGGTGAGACTGTTACAATAGATGGAGGTCTATCACTGTGGGGGGGACTATTACTGTACAGAGGCTACTATTATAGAGGAGGACTATTACTGCAGAGGGGGACTATGATAATAGAGCAGCATTGTAACTAGAGGGGGGACTGTTACTAGAGAGTGGGGTCTATAACAATAGAGGAGCACTGTTACTGTAGAGGGGGGATATAACAATAGGGGAGGACTATTACTGTAGAGGGGGGATATAACAATAGGGGAGGACTGTTGTTGTAGAGGGGGGACTATGACTACAGAGAGAATTCCTGACAAGGTCTGGAAGCATCTGGAGAGTTGGGGCAAAGGCGGTTTCTCCGTGGAGAGGAGTAAATAAACACAAGTATAAAGGCCCAGGCGAGGGGTTGGCACGAAAGGTGGCCTGACGGCACGTGGATCAAGGGCCCCGACTCAGGAGGTGCCCTGAGCGGGGCTTCTGACCCGGCGGCTGCAGTTCCGGCCGGGAAGGAGGGGGACGCGTGGGTCACCAGCCCTTGTTCTGACAGATCCTGGGAAGGAGCGGGTCGGCTCCTGGCTGATGAGCCCGGGGAGGGACTGGGTCTGTGTGGCCTGGTCAGGAAAGGGGGGCTCCTGAGTCTCAGCAGTCTTTGTGGGGAGGGGTCTTTTCAGGAAGCCATTTCCCAGACACAGAGGGTGAGGGGATTTCTGGACCTTTAGGTCACCTTCAACATTGTCGAAAGGCAATGGGCTGTGACAGGAGGAAGGGGACATCCAGACCCTGGGTTGTGACAGGAGGAAGGGGACATCCAGACCCTGGGCTGTGGTGGGAGGGGACACTCAGACCCTGGGCTGTGACAGGTGGAGGGACACTCAGACCTGAGCTGTGACAGGAGGGAGGGGACATTCCACAAACCATTTACTCTGGACCCAGCATGAAACCATAGTGTGACGTGCATCACAGGTGGCGTCGGGGCAGACCCACTGAGAGGCTGCAGAGACGGAAGAGTCTCACCCTTCGTGCAGCTGTCCCAGATAAACAATCACTGTTGTCTTGATAATGGAGGTGGTTTTGTGTTTGGAGCCAGGCCCCACTGGACTCAGACCTCTCCTCCCAGGAGCAGGGAGACGGGGTTTCCTCCTCCATCACATTTCAGACACACGCCCACGTCTGCAGGAAACATTCTGAGCTGTGGTAGTGTCAGAGGTGTGTTCTGCCTTTAAAAGATGTGCACACGCTTCAAAGAGACAGAGAAGGAATTCCCACACTTTCTAAAGTAAATGTCCTACAAAAGCAGAAGAAGGGAGTCTTCCTTTATTCGCCGGGGAAATTAAGCCCCGTGGTTTGGAGTCGGATTTGCTGTACACTGCCTACTGTGCGTCCCGGGTGGGCTGTGTAGGAACCGAGTTCCTCAGCCTGCTTTGCAAGTTCATCTGCACTGTGGCTGGATGTTTTTTGTTCTGTCTCAGTGTAGATGAGGCCCCAGGAATTATTTCACTCGGTTGAGGATTAAAATTGCTAAAGCAATGTGCGAGTACTGTAGTGGAACAATTCCCACCACCGTCCCTGCTTCTGGAACAGCTGCCACTGATATTAGTCACACGCACATCATCAGGTGTGTGTACCTGAGGATGCCGAGCAGGTGGGCGGGCCTAGGGGAGGTACGAGGTAGGTACAGGGAAGGGGTGATCTTTCCGTTTTCAAGGCTACGTTTTTGATGGATTTTCCTGGAGCAACACTGGATCCTATAAATAGAAATGTCTGGGTGCTTCTATGGTACAGGGGTCATCTTAAAAGGTGGGGGTTCTTGTGACTGTATCTGGGAGTGACATTTGTTCATTTACTCAACATATTCATGTTTGGGGTCAAGGAGCGTGTGTGAGGGCCTGCAATGCAGGTGTCGGGTGAGCTCCCTGTTGGGAGTGACTCTGGAATTTCTCTCGGGGAGGGGCTGGGGTCCCTGTGAATGCCCTGCTGGGTTACCACCAGTTCCTTCCTTCCTTCATTCTTTTCTCCACTCAGGCATGAGTGAGGCTGAGGTCTACTGGGGTGACCCTTTCTCCTGTGGTGACAGTACCCAGACGCAGACATCCTGAAGCAACAGCATCCTTGTCTGGTTCTCAGGTGAGGGTGTCCGGCTTCACCACAGCCATAATCACGGACCTGCTGGTCGGACACAATGTTTTCCTTCTCTTCCGTCTCGTAGGAGCTCTGTCCACTGCTCTTGCTGACATCTGAATGTACAAGGTGGCCGTGTTTATCCAGTTTGGCAAGTTGTGGAATTGAGGTGAAAATCTGGAAAATCCATACCCCTGGACACCTAGGTTTTGGGTGTGAGTCCAGCCAATGTTTCAGGGTCTGAGTTCTCCCAGGGGGTGGTGAAAGGGTCATGGGCAAGGACGTACTGGCCAATGGTCAGGACCCTGCTCTCCAGGGAAAGAAGAGCCAGCATGCCTGCACAGTTTATGATATAAGATGATGTGAAGGACAGTGGTACACAGATAACAAAGATGATGCTGTGCTGATATCATGTGATAACAGCACACAATCCTGATTCTCAAGGGCTCCCCCAAAAGGTGCATATATGGGCACATATGTTTATTAGCTAAATTGATACCCAGGATGTAGCGAACAATTAACAAAAAATACTAGTGGACAGGACTTTGGTGTAAATTCCAGAGAGACCAGGGCTTCACGGGATGCTTTTGTGGATTTTTGCCTGGCTCCTGTTCCCCCACCACCCGTGCTCCCCTAGTCGACACATGAGAGCAGTTCTGGTATTGCTTGGAATTTTCTTGTAATTAAGGAGTAAGATTACGAACTCCACGTGTGTAGAACCTCACTCCTTCCTCCATGACGTCAGCAGCCTCTGCTGAATCGCGTCCTGGGTTTCGGATGCGGAAGAGTGTTCTCTCGGTCTTTACAATGCAGCGCCACAGACACACCCCTGCACATCCGGTCTGCGTGAGTCACACTTCTCCCATCACTTTCTAAGTCTAGACCATCAACAAAACAATCACCCAAGGCTGGAGGGTGGCATCTGCCGTTTCTGTGGTGTAGATATTCTCACGGTGGCCAGTTTTGAGTTTCCGATGTGATGTTCGTGAACGCGCAGCCGGGAAGAACCCCAGAGAGTTTCCACCGCACACACTGTGGGTGGGAGAGGGTAAGAGTGAGCAGAGATGGTAGTAAATGCAGGACGATAACCAGTGAGGTCTACAGTAATGGTAGTGAGTTTTGAGAATTCGCTGCGTTTATTCTGAATATAGTTTATTCAGTGTAAGGCCGTAAGTTAACTGCTAACGCTAGCTGTGGTTAACAGTGGCTCACGCCATTTCTGAAGTTTCCAAGATGGCTTTCACGATGGATGGCAGCCCGCTCCAGCGCCCACTCCCCTTCCAGGTTCAGTGCCTGGAACCCAGATGTTAAACTGAGAAAAGGCAGACTAACAAGAGGGGAAAAAAGATGGAATGTGTGGGAGTTTATAAGGCAGTATTCCTCAAGGAGGCAGTGAGAAGTGGGGGCTGAAATACCGTCCTGGGCTGGACAGAGGGAAGGGGTTGGTGGGGCGGGGATAAGCCGTGGGAAGGCAGTCCGGAAAGCCCGGTGAACAAGAGGGTTAGTGGGACTCGTGATGCAGATTCAAGTCGGTGCCTTTTGTTTTTACTGGTGAGAGTTGTTACACAGCCTCTTCCGGGTGTGGGAGAAGAGGTCCCTACATGTGGGCATTTCCTTTATAAATGTGAATTTCCTTTATGGAAGGAACGCTTGAGCCCTGTTCTCAGAGCGTTTCCTGAGTCTGCTGGTTCTCAGTGGCCTTCTATTCAGAATAATCCTTATGCCAAACATGCACGTTTGGGTTGGTGAGTCCTGGTTCCTTTCATTTGAAACTCAGTGGTTTTCCCTTAAAAGCAAAATGGGGAAGTCCCAGGCGTCACCTGAGCCCCTCGGTCTGGGATCATTGCGACCTGGCCCAACTTGGATAGGATCCACAAGGGCTTGGATTCCAGTCAGTACTCCAGTTGGCTGTGAAGGGGGGCCCACTGGGGTGCGTGGTTGGGAGGGGCGCAGACCCACCCTTGTTCTCCTAAGGACAGCAGAGGTGTGTCTCCCTACACTGAGGCTGACCACACTCCTAATTGGGGTCCCTGTGATGCAGCCATCCCTCACTACAGAGCCCTGAGTGTGGGGTTTTGGGGTCTGAGCCCTGGCCCTGATCCGCCAGCATTTCAGAAACCTGCGTGGGCGATGTGCGGGCCATTGTAGCTGGAGGGCACTGGGATGGAATCACCCCCGGGTGTGCTGCATGGCAGAGTCCAGCTCCAGCCACCTGGACACTTGGTGCTGGAATGTCACACTCCCCCCAGGTGGCCTGGGGTCCCAGGTTCTCGCCTCGGGGGACATTTATGAGACAGGGTGTGACTGAGGGAGCCATGGGACAGGCTGCGAGAGAAGATGGAGACAGGGGTGCTAGTTGAGTGTCTCATAGGTGGGGAGAGGGTTGGTGTCTGTTGCTGAGGCAGAACAAGAACAAAGTGGGGGTTGGCTGTTGGTGTATTTGACGCGGTATAGGGGATGAAAAATTTTTCCTCTACTCTCTTAGGTTTTGTCCCAGGGACCTGCAAGTTAAACTGACAACAGATTAACAGGAGCAAAAGGTTTATTATGTCTGTGTACAGAGCCCCGCACAGAAAAGAAGTGGAGATGCAAAGAGACAGTTAGACTTAAGGACTTATGTGCCATGTTAACACAGGCTGATAAGTTTCTGGAGAAGTGACAAGACAAAGGAAAACAGGTTTCAGTTTCTAGGGGTTGTGGGAAGGTAAGTAAGTGGGGGAAAATAAGAGAGGACAGAGCTGACTTAGTGAGGTTTGTTATGCAGACTGAAGTCGGTACCATCTGAGATGATAAGATTGTTTCTTCCCTTCCTGGAACAGGAGAGGGAGGGGGACATCCTCACCAAGGGATCAGGCAGATGGAGGAGGGCAGAGTTTTTCTTTTTGCAGCTTCTCAATCACCTCAACTCCAAATAATCCTTATGCCAAGGTGACATTTGGGGTGGCAAATTCTGAACCCCCTCAGCTGTATACAAAGAGTTTATAACAGCTGGATGTGGTTCCCTCCCAGAGGAGAGGGTCCAGAATGTTGGGGTGACGGCCAATGTGCTGCATGGTTATTGTGAGCCTCAGTTCTGAGTGCCTCACATGCTTTAGCTCACGGAATCCACCCTGTGACCCTGTGAGATGGGGCACTGTAACCAATCCCATTTTACAGGTGAGAGACCGAGGCCTGGACGGTGGGGTAACTGGTCCAAGGGAGGCTCGTTGGTGGTGGAGCTCAGGTGCAAACCCAGCTCTTCACCGCTGTCCATAGAGGCTGATGGTGTCTGTTTCCTGGGGCTGCCGTAACAAACACCACAGACCAGGTGGTTAAACAACAGACATTTATTGTCTCCCAGGTTCTGGGGGCTGAAGCTCCGTGTTCATGGTGTTGGCAGGGTTGGTTTGTCCTGTGGTCTCCCTCGTTGGCGTGTTCTAGAGCTTTTCCTGCATCTGCTGGTTCTTGGTGACCTTTAGCTCAAAGTAATCCACATGCCGAAGAGGCACATTCTGGAGTGGTGTGTTCCGGTGCCCTCGTTTCTGCGCTGACAGAGCAGGATTCTTGCTGAGACCGGGCTGTGCAGGCCCCGCAAGGATGGGGCCAAGGTGGAGGCCACGGACAGGGTCTGGGTGAGATATGGTTCAGGAGAGTCTTGGTCACCTCGGGTGGTCCTGGGCATGTGCCTGGTGTCTCTGTGTCCTGATATCCTCTTCCTATAAGGACACCTGTCATATGGGATCTGTTACCTTAGAGTGAAGGGGGATTGTGTCTGCCCACCCCAGCGCCACCCGTGGAAAGAGACAGCCCCATCCTGACCCCAGGGCCTCAGGACATGACCTTATTTGGAAGTAGGGCCTGGTGCTGTAAGTAGTTAAGACAAGGGCATTAGGGTGGCCCTCGTACTGTGTGACTGCGTCCTTATAAGATGAGGGGAGATAACAGACACAGAGGAGAAGCCACGTGAAGGTGAAGGCAGAGATGGAAGAGATGCAGCCACAGGTCTACGGATGCCTGGAGTCCCCAGAAGCTGGAAGAGGCAGGAAGGACCGTCCCCTGCAGCCTCAGCACTTTGCAAGTAGACAGCTGCAGTGCTGTGGCCCTTGACCGTTCTGTGTTCCCCACGTGGTGCCCTGAGGACAGCTCTCACAGGACACTGACCAGCAAGTTGGTTTCACATGAGACTGCAGGGCTGGTCCTCTAAACATGCAGGCCTGTCTCACCCTTCCTCCTGGGCTCTGGTCACACAGGATGACTGTGCACCGTGTGGGGCTGGGCTTTCAGCTCCTGCACAGGACCCCTGGGTGTCGGTTAAAAATGCAGGTTACGGCCCAAGAATGACAGGAGGGCCCTGTACAGTGTGGGCAGGGAGTCACAATAAATTATAGAGTTAAAAGTAAGGGGGCGGGGGCGGGGAGTATTAACTCAGCCACGAAAAGGAGTGAAGCGCTGACATCGGCTGCAACATGGATGAACCTTGAAAACATGATGCTCAGAGAAGGAAGCCAGACACAAAAGGACGATTTATTAATTCCACTAACATGAGACATCCAGAACAGGCAAACCCATAGCGACAGAAAGTGGATTAGTTCTGCGCTCAGATGGCTTCTGTGCTCCAGCCTCTCCCTGTGTTCACCCCTCAAATCAGCCCTGGTGCACGAAGCAGCCTGGCTGGGTGCTGTGGGAGCTCTCACCCCCTGGTACATGCTGCCGGGAAGCAGGACCTGTGCGCGGTGCTCTCAGCTGCCGTGAGCGTGCTCCCCCGATTTGGCCCGCGGGCTGCACTGTCCTTCCTGGGCTTCCATTGAGGCCGCCTCCTGTTGGGGGCCTGGGATGCTGGAATCAGGCCACTTCTTGGACAGGGCTGCACTGCAAGAAGTTCCAGGGTTAGCCCGGGATCCTGACCATCACGTGGCCAGAGATATTGGTAACGTTTTTGTTTTGCACATTGAAATGTTTAATGTCAGAAAGATTTTGTTTAGTTTCCTGATGCGGGTAAAGTGTGCGAGCCCAATGTTGATTTATTCTCCCAGAAATGTACATCCTGGTTCCCGCACGAGGGTGAGCCCCTGTCCAGAGATGAGAGACCCCACATGTGTGACCTGTGCCTCCTGGGAGAGCAGCCCTAAGCTAGTCTAAACCTGATCAAGTTCTGTCTACACGATAGGGTTAGACAGCTCCATGTCCTGTCTACACTGAGTATGTTTAGACCTGAGCATGTGCTGTCTACAATGAGAATATTTAGACCTGACCGTGTTCTTTGTGCGCAAGGACATGGGGACCTGGCCTGGCCTCTGTCCTGGGAGCTTCAGGGGGACATGGAGACCTGGCCTGGCCTCAGTACTGAGAAGCTCCACGCCTCTGTCCGAATGTCAGTGCTCAGACGTCTGGGGTCTGGAGCTGAGGTGGGCTTGTCTGGGTGACAGCGCTCTGCTCTGAGTGTGGTTACATGGCCCTCCCAAAGGAGCCATGGTAAGGGCCTTAGTCCTTACCCCTGCAAGGTTCACCTTGCCTGTGGCTGGTGGAGACTCCTCAGGTGGGCTACCTCATGATTATTCCAATTCACCAGCACACGCAGAGCGAGTAGGAAGGCAGGTTTACCTGGTGAATTGATTGCCGGGCACATGGATCTAGGTGTAAGGCCGATCGGCAGCAGGTGAGATGTGTCTCTGTAATCTCCTTCTGGTCAACCGTCTCTGCTCAGCAGAGTCCGGACCCGCCCCTCCTCTTTCAGCCCTGCTGTCCTGTGAGTTTTCTCAACACCCCAGCAAATCAGGAGAGGACCAAGCCTGCCAGAACCAAGGTAGTGTGTTCAACTTCAGCACAAAAAAGTGAAAACGGGAGGGGACTGACTTCTCTGGGGCAAGTGTTAGGAGAGGAGACAGACCCTACACTTCTTTCTCTGGTCCCAGGGACCTGGCTTGTTCCCACGTTGGGGGCTCATGCAGCACAGCCATGGCATCCTGACCAGGGGGATGTGTGACCCTAGTTGCGGTGTCTGGGGATTGTGTGGGGCTCACCCCATCCGTGTGGGTCAGGCTCATGTGCAGACCCCATGTCTGCTCTTTGCCTGCAATGTGTCTTGTCCCCTCTGAGATTTCCAACATCTGAATTGAGGGTGTCGCCCTGATTAACCTGTGGTCCCTTTTCTTCTCTTAACCTTGTCATGTTCATATGAGGACAGGCACCTTTGAGCAGGGTGGTCCTCCTGCTGAGTGACAACCCTTGGTGGTATCATGTTAATATCATAGCAGATCATATGTCTTATCTATGGGGTTGCTGCTGTCTGGGTTCCCGTGGACAGAGCTCAGGTAACACAGACTGGCCCCCCCTAAGAATGGTCCTCCACATGCCAGGTGCCCGAGGTGGGGGACAGTGCTTTGACCTTGCACATTTGTAACAAAGGGGTCAGATTGGAGTCTCAGTTAACCAGACATTTTAAAATTTTAAATGAAATAAAACACACATCACACACCATTTACCATCATCATCATTTTAAGTGCATGTTTCTGAGGCATCAGGTACATTCACCTTGTTGTGGAGCCATTACCACCATCTCTAGAAAATTCCACGACCATGAAAGTCTTACTTCCATCCCCTCCCTAAGCCCTGCTACCAACGACCACTTAGGTCCATGAGTTGTCGACTCTTGGGCCCCTATTTGAGTGGAATCCTGCAGTGTTTGCCCATCGAAGCTCTGCTTGTTTGCATCTGAATACCCTATATTTAGGGAGAGGGCGTGTGAGGAAGAGGCTGTAGGAGGGACAGGGTGTGCGGGCCACAGATGAGCCAGGACCTGACCAGCCGCCTCTGGGGCCCTCTGCTCCCGTGTCTTGGGCTGTTCGTCATCTGCATCGTTGCTGTCCACGCTGGCAGCCCTGGGGCACTGATGTCTGAGTGAGTGAGACTCCTCTGGTGCACCGCCTTCCACCTGCTCTTCCTGCTGGTTGGGGAGAGGGCTGCTAGCTGGGTGGTCTCTGCTCCTGCAGCAGGAAGGACCCTGCAGGGGGGACCCACAGAGTGTGGAATGCGATCCCTGGAGCTTGGGGGGCGGGCCACAGTGTGAGGGCTGTGACAGATGCTTAGGCTGCCACATCACTGACAGAATGTTCCCAAGACCCCGCTCAGGAGGGACTGGTGGGTGGCCCGGGACCCCCAGAGACCCCCTTCCTGTCCTGGAGCTCAGAGAGCACATCCTCTGTGGGCTCTGGATTCACCCCGTGGCTCACGCCATCTCCCTCTGTCCTGTCTTTGAATGAAGGAAAATGATTTCTCCTGATTAGTGTCCACAATACAGGTCTAGTCCTGTCGATATTATGGTTCTTTAATTTGGGTGTCCTGGAATAGCATCTGTTTTTAGGCCTAAAGAAGAAACAGCTCACGAGTATAAAACATTTTCAGATGAAACTAATATTCAATGACTATGCTACTTCGTTGTTGAATTAGTCATAATTCTGGTTTTAGATCTAATGTGGGGATTATAGAGGAGTAAAATTTTAAATCTTCATAATCTGTATGTTCATAGCTTCAGTATCATTGATGACCCACAGTTTTTACGTTTAGGGAAGGGTTACTGATTTCATGTATCATGTAAAAGATTTGTAATGAGGATAGGGCAATTAAGATTCGAATGATGGCCGGTACATGGTCCAGATTGTCTCTACTTGTGCATCTATTGTGTGTACATGAGTAAGTTGTCAATATTAATGAAATAATACAGAGGGCTAGAGAACTTATTTTAAAAGTGATTATTAATGTATGATCATGAAAATGTAAAAGTTTTTCCATAATAGGTGATGTTGCATCTAGAAAGCCTAGCTGAAATGGATTTGCCATCGTGTTATACAGTATTTTTGTCTATGATTCAACTTTGACAGTGACATAATTTTTTGCTATTATCTCACTTATTAAGAAAGACATAATAGTTATGGTGTTGGCTTGAAACTGGTTGAGGATTCAGTTCCTTATTTTAAATTTACATAGGTATGATCTTCAAGTATAGAATATGGTAGAGGGCATTCATGTAACCATTCTGGGTTAGTAGTAGTTAGTTCCTCTTCTGAAACTTCTCATTTAGATGCAAATACATCTCAAAATTTGAAGATGATTAGCATTACTGCTGTTAATGAGATGAATAAGTGAAATATTTCTTGTGTGTGCTTGAGGGTAGCTGGAGTAAAGTCGTGGCATCCCTGAAAAGCCAAGAAAGTGCTGCAGGGGAAAAAAAAATCATTTTCTACTACAAATAAAATTGTGAAGTGAATTTTTGCTCATGTTAAGTGTATAACCTGAGGTTATTGGAAATCAGTGTACAAAGCCTCCTATAATAGTGAAGACTGCTCCCATTCACATTACATACTGGAATGTGCTACTGCATAGTCTGTATTGTGGAAGACAGTGTCCTGGGATGAACTGGCTAAGATGATTCCTGTTAAACCACCTACTGTAAAAAGAAAAATAAAGCATAAGTCTCATTATGCTATACTATACCATAATCTCTATGAAGAGTTGTTTATCAGCCACTTTTACTGCTAAAGGAATAGCAATAGTTATGGTAGCTGATGTAAAGCATGCTCATGGGTCAACATCTATTCCTACGGTAAACATATGAGGGGCCCACAAGATAAATCCTAAAAAGCCAGTGGACATGGCTCATACTATTCCCATATATCTGTCCCAAATAGTATGTCACGATATGTGAGATTATTCTGAACCCTGGTAGGATAAGAATATAGACTTCAGGGTGACCACAGAATCAAAATAGCTGTTGGTGTAGGGTTGGGTCTCCTCCTGTAGGGTAAAAGAAAGCAGTGTTTAGATTTTGATCTGTTAACAGTATGGTAATTCCGGCTGCTAGAACTGAGAGTGATATAGTAATATGGCTATAACTAGGGCGGATCAAATAATGGTGTTTAATATTGGGATAATGGCTGGCGGTTTATATTAAAGATGGCAGTAATAAAAGTAACAGCACCAAGAATTGAGGAAACATCTACTAAATGTAAGGAGAAAATGGTGAGGTGGACAGAGGCTCCTGCAAGGGCCAGACTGCCGGCTAGGGCTGAATATATGGTTCCACCGGTACCAGAACCAGCTTCTACTATTGATGATATGAGTAGGAGTAAGACTGATGGGGGAAGTAGTCTAAAGTTTATATTATTTATTCGGGGAAATGCTAAACTGAGTGCCCCAGTTATTACGGAGAGAAGCCAGTTTCTGAACCTTCCAATCATAATAGGTATAACTATAAAGAAAATTCTGACAAATGCATGTTCCGACTACATTATGGATTTGGTCAGCTCCAAGCAGCACTCTGTTGGCCTAGCTCAGCACGGATTAATGGACTTAAAGTGGTGCCTACTATTTCAGTTCAAGCACCAAATAATAAAGTCCTGATATCTTTGTGATTTGTTGAAAATAATCAGCGGTTTGTGAACATAGGTTAAAAAAGGCTGAGCAAGTGTTAGACTGTAAATCTTAAAGACAGAGGTTATGCCCTCTTTTTGTCAAGCCCTGGGGTGAATCAACAAATTGAACTGCAAATTCAAAGATGCAGACATTGAGAACGGACTTGAGGACACGGTGGGGTGGGGAAGGGGAGGCTGGGATGTAGTGAGAGAGTGGCATGGACATATATACTACCAAATGTAAAACAGCTAGCTAGTGGGAAGCAGCCGCATAGTACAGGGAGATCAGCTCGGTGCTTTGTGACCACCTAGAGGGGTGGGAGGGAGGCTCAAGAGGGAGGAGATGGGGACATATGTATATGTATAGCTGATTCGCTTTATTATACAGCAGAAACTAATACACCATTGTAAAGCAATTATACTCCAATAAAGATGTATAAAAAAATTTATTTTAGGGGCTTCCCTGGTGGCGCAGTGGTTGAGAGTCCACCTGCCGATGCAGGGGACATGGGTTCGTGCCCCGGTCTGGGAGGATCCCACGTGCCATGGAGCGGCTGGGCCCGTGAGCCATGGCCGCTGAGCCTGCGCGTCCGGAGCCTGTGCTCCGCAACGGGAGAGGCCACAGCAGTGAGAGGCCCACGTACCGCAAAAAAAAAAAAAAAAATTCAATTAAAAAAGAAAGAAGCAGCTTCAGCTCTACTGGCTCTTCTTCTACCTCTTTTTTTCTTGATGGTGGGAGAAGTAGATTCAAGCCAGCTGACTAGAGAATTTACCTGTTAACTAAAATTTTGTGGAGTGGAAGCCCAGCAATGTAGTAAGGATTTAGCTTAAGTGTTTGATTTGCATTCAATTGATGTAGGATAGAGTCTTGCAATCCTTATTTTCAGGAGTTAAGTAAATTGTACTTGCTTAGGGTTTTGAAAGCTCTTGGTCTATACTAGCCTAAATTCCTAGTCCAGCGCTGATAGAATGGGTATTAAGGGTGGTAATAGTGTGGATATTGAGGATTAGTAATGATAGGAAGGTTATTTGTTTGAATTGTCATTTTATTTTTAAGTTATTTACTGAAGGGAATATAGTTAGTAACATGGAGTATGTTAGCCGAAAGTAGAAATACCTGTTGAGTAGTACTCTGATGGCTGTTAGTGTGGGCAGAAGGATGTGACTGTTTTTTGTTTTCTCTTGGGTAATTACTCATTTGGGTAAAAACCCTGATGGGGTGGGAGACCTCCCAGTGATAATATGATGGTGATGATAAGGATTGTGTTGAAAGGTGTTTTGTTTAACGTGTGTGACAATGACAGTGTTGCAGTACGTGAGCTGGGCATAAATAGTAAGAAGGTGGTGTTATTCTGCACTATATTGAGGTACGGGGAAGTCATTCTGGCTTACACATGATTTAACTCAAACTTTATGCTAACTTAAAAATAGCCAGTTTGTGGGCTATCAGACGTACCTTGTTCACCTGCTTTAATTGTTAAAGAAAAGGGCACACTGACCAGAAGTAAAGAATGTCTACGTTAAAAATAAAGATTAAATGCTTCCCTTCCTGGGATGCCAATTCTGGTAAGACCCTTCAATGATAAGACTCTTTCCCAGGTGTCAAGGCCATACTGACTTGTTGTGTACATGTGTAGTTTTCTTTTTCGTTTTTATTTATTTATTTTTGAAACCTTGAAGGAATGTATTCCTGGCTTTAGTGTTCTTTGTTCTGACAAGATATAAAACTGTACTGAAAGCCATGCTTCTCTGAAGCAGTTCCTCAGAGTTACCTGAGAGGTTGTCTTCTGGGATCTATAGTCCTCAGTTTGGCTCTTTTATAAAACAAAACTCTTTTCTATTCCTATTCTAGATTGTTTATTGATTATTTTCACTGAAATTACTTGGCATAGTCAGCAGGATATCAGAAACACCCGCCTGAGGTCACCTGGATCTACTTTGGACCGGTGCTCGGGAGACCAAGCCTGGGCCCTTTGAGCCCCTCTGGCTTCAAAGCACCCTTCAGGTGCTTTGGTGAGTTCTTCCTCATATCTGGATCTCCTTGTGCTAAGTGACAGTTTGACTTTTATTTGGGCTGTTATCTTAAGACTTGGAGTCTTAAGGGGATACTGGTATATTTCCTAGGTTAAGAGGTCCTAGGGGTAAGTTTCCAGGGAGAGGACCTGGGGGAATTTCTAAGCAGGAAGGCCTGGAAGAAATTTTGGAGTGAACTGTGTTGGTTGACTTTTTAAAAAAATGGCTTAAAATTGGACATTTAAATTTAATTTTAGATGTGTACTTTATAATAGAATGAAACTAGAAGAAAGTGTGAAATTGCGCTTCTAAAACCTACCAGCTCCCGGGCAGGCATCCACCCACTGACACTCTAGCTGGCTTCGACAATTGGTATGGAGCTAATACTTACAAGTACTTACCTAATCCAAAACTGGCCAGGATGGAACTTTTCTGACATTCAAAACTGATTTTTGTGTGCACAATTAAAGAAAGCTGGCTTGATACAACATCTTTTCAAAATTCTGACTCTAAGAATAAAAGTACTCCTAGGAGAAAACTTGTAATTATGACTCTTACCATGTCCTTGAAGTGCTAACGCAGCCCACATTGTTTGAGACTACAGCCTTGGCTCAATTAGTGGAATGTAAAACTGAAGGGAATAAAAAGGCTTTTTAAACCTCAGGCAGGAAAACTATGAGATATCTGTGTCTATCTGGATGTGTGTATGTCTGTATGTACGTTACAAGTATATTTCTACTTCCAGATGATATCATCAAAATGAGTTGATAGGGCTTCTCTGGTGGCACAGTGGTTGAGAGTCCGCCTGCCGATGCAGGGGACATGGGTTCGTGCCCCGGTCTGGGGAGATCCCACATGCCGCAGAGCGGCTAGGCCCGTGAGCCATGGCCGCTGAGCCTGCGCGTCCGGAGCCTGTGCTCCGCAACGGGAGAGGCCACAACAGTGAGAGGCCTGCGTACCGAAAAAAAAAAAAAAAAAAGCATAAAAGAGCTCTATTTAATTGACTTACAAATCAGATATTTCTAATTGTAACAAAAAGCTAACCCAAATTTTTAGAGGAGCATGTGATCTAGGATTAATCTTCAGTACATGAAAATAAGTTTAAGTTGTTGACTTGATTAATACAAACATGCCTTTAGGGTCATCAGTATGAAATATAATACTTTTATTTGGTACCTAGGTTTCCTAAAAGTCAATAAGCTCATGCTACCTCTGTTACAAAATTTGTCAACAAGAAAATTAACTTAGTATGGTAGTATTTTCATAAGTAATAAAATTGAGATAAATGGGATAAAAGCTTTTAGGTGAACTCTTTAAAAATGATTATGCTTTATGGTATGTATACCTAAAAAGAGTTTCTCCAGATTTTGGGTAACTTGAAACTTTGGAGTTGTGCTAAATTAAATTAAATGATGGGAATTCACTAACTATCCAGATCATTTCCAATTAAGATAAAAATACTAAAACATTAACTGCTCAGCATGTCTAAATTTACCTACTTTGTCTTATCAGAGAAAAACTAAAGATGTTTCGGTTTATTGGACACATGTCTTGTACCACAATGAGAAAAGAAATCATGCCATGAGAAAATGTATGTTTCTAAAGGTTGTTGAAATATGTTGATAAGCTTGCCAATCAGGAAACGCTGGTATAACAGTTCACAATGTACTGTTTCTTGGTTTTTGTTAGGGATTAAGGTTTTCAAGGGTTAAATATTATATTTGTAATTAAAGTTAGTAGAAATAATAAGGTAAACATTTGAGTATTCAAGGAAAAAAAAGATGTGTGTTTTCAGTAAAAGGATTGAAGAAAGAAAATGGATTTAGTTAATGGAAAATGAAGTGATACTGTCCTGAAGTGTCTCAAAGAGAGAGATATTCAACTAATTATGCTTATTTGGTCATAATTGACATGGGAAGCATTGTCAACATTAAGCCTTCTTTATGTCTATAAGTATATAGTGTAAATGTTCCAGAAATTATATGAAATTCCTGAAAATCTTATATGTCCTGACATAGAATGTTTCTTTGTCATCAAAATCGAGGCTCACACTAAAGGGACTGAACCTCCGAGTATTAGGGAGATGCTCTGCTCTTTCATGCAAAGGCAACAACAGAGCTGACGGCACTTGTAGGTGAAGTCCATTCTGTGTCTACAAAAAATTAACACCTCATTGTCAGGCTTTTGTCATCCTGATGTCCTTATAACATGACAACAGTCTGCTCCTAAATCAGAGAAATTAAGATGGGTAAACAATAGCTGTGAATTAAACAGTCTGGGATATGGGAAACCAAGACAGCTGCTTGGCTCTTCCTGGCTTCCTGGCAAACCCCATTTCTATTTGATGGGTTAAGGCCTTCCCTGGCTGCAAGGCTGATGCCCTCACAATGACAAGGAACCTGTTGGAAAATGTGTTTTCCACTTGGGGTATACTTTCCACAATCTCCAGTGAACAAGGCACCCACTTCACGTGACAAATCACATAAGCCTTAACAAAAACCTCAAAAACTTTAAAAAAAATATCCTCAATCATCAGGCAAGGTCACCAAAACTAATGGGAAAACTGGACTCAAGCAGAGCAAAAATTAATTATATGGGATTGAATGAGCTTGTAAATATGATTATAATTTTTATGATTTTTTTGTCTGAAATATTACTGGCTTTTCACCTTTGTTTTCCAGATATAAGGAAACCTTTCACCTTAAGCAAAGTATGACTTACAGCAATTTAGTAAATTATTCCTTTGTAAGCAGAACTGAAGCATTTATCTTTTCTCTCTACCTGATTCCTCCTGAATGTAGAATCTCTTAGGTTCCTCACAGCCTTTCCAGGTGAAAAAGGAAGTCCCCTTCCTGGCAGAAATAAGAACCTCAAGATATTTTGGAACATAGTTAGAGAGGAATCCACCTAAATCTGTAGGTATTGCAGGTAGAATCTAATGGCATGGCTTTCCTGGCTTTGAGAGGCCTTTTAAAAGTTCAATTTGAGGTCCCTTATGAAAAGTTGCAATAAAGCCAAATTTCAAAGGGCCTATATGATCAGTTATACTTATGTAAATAATCAGGGTAAGTGTATAGAAACCAGATTTATTCTTCAAACAAATTAGTCTTAATTTGACTATGTTTGGTCAAAATGAAGATAATTTATATAGAAAAATTAAGTTTCAATGATATACCTTCGTGGATATTGAGGTTTTATATGTACTGAGGTGTTGTACTTACTGCCTACATCCGAGATGCCACTTTGTTATGTCACATTATTGTAAAGTTTAATTGAATTATTAAAAGGATATTCCAAGCTTGCTTCTGAAGCCGATCACAGTGTTCTATCTTTGGATGAAGATCAGATGCTCCATGACCTGCACCTAGGAGATTGGGCATACTGGAAAAGATATCATTTAAAGGACTATCTCAAACCTAAAAGGAAGGATCCTTATCAGGTACTCTTAACTGGCTCATGCACAGTAAAACTGAAGGGAATTAACTCTCCAATTTTTATTTCTCACTTAAAAAGGGCCTCTGCATCAGACTGGTCTGTAGAGGGGACTGCTGACCTCAAACTCACCTTAAAACAACCATCAAGCCAGGACGAGAAGAGGATGACAACAGTGAGTGGACAGCTGACCCAAGAATCTGGGCCAAGCCTGTAAGACCCATCCTACTAGTTCGATTGAACTGTTATTCAAGTGTTTGTCTCCCTATCAAAACTGAAAGTTGTTACTCTTCTACTTCTAGCTATACTTTTGCCCCAATATTGAAGATGGAAAGAAAATTCTTCAGTAAAGTTGTCACAAAGCATAGCTAGGGATAGGCCCCTCATAATACCTGTCACTGACTTTTCAGATGTTGCTAATGTTACCACTCACCCAGACCAACCTCTCTCTGACCTAATCTTTCAGGTTTAAATTCTTCAACGTATTAATATGGCCATTCCTTGTCTGATACTATCTTCAGTCCCTAGAGACTGAGCAATACTTACCCCAGGACCCCCTCCCTCTGTCCCTTACTTAATTGAAAAATGTCTTAATAGCTGACAAATAGAAGGTATATATTTATTAGAATATTACGTTATCCCATTGTCTATACATCAGGAAATAAATGAATCTCCTTTCTCTCTTCATTAAAGAGTCAAGCAGTCTGTGTTAGCAAAATACCAAGATACCAGTGGCAAATCTTTTGGGAATCTTGGTTCCTAATGCAGGAGTGTATGTAAACAAAAAGATCAGAAATTTATCAGCCACCACTAGTCAAACAGCCAAAAAGACTGCACTGCAGCACAACAGAGATCCCGATATTCCTTAGCCCAAGTAGTATTAGATAACTGGGCTGCCTTAGATTTTCTACTGGTATTTGTGCTATTGTTCACACTTATGGGTTAAATTTTTTTTTTAATTAGAATGGGGATAATAGTAACCTGTCTGAGCTTGTTATTTCAATTATAATTCCTGAGATAATGGTTAGTAGAATGATAGTAAACACAAGAGGGTTTATTAGTACTGGAAGGATGCAAACCAACATTTTTGGGGTATGGGCCCAATAGTTAGTTAGCTGACTTTACCATGAAGAATTTAAAATTCTTAAGGGTAGGTTCAATTTCTATGATTCTAGAAATAGGAGGGTTTAAACCTCTATTACTAACTCTATCAAAATAACTCTTTGTCAGACATATTTCTTATGTTTGTGGTAGGATGCCTGATGTGATGACAGGTAGTGAAACTTCTCATACACATAAGACTAATGTTAGTGGTAAAAATTTTTTCATAAGAGATATATAAGCTGATCTTATCAAAATTGTGGGCAGGATGCTTGAATTCATAGAAAGGAAATTGTTAGGAGGAGTGTTTTAATGATGACATTGGCTGTACAGAATTCTAGCATGTAGGGGTTGTTAAATGCTCCTAAAAATAGGATTGTTGTGAAAATATTTATTAAAATGATATTGACATATTCTGCTAGGAAGAACAGGGTGAATAAGCCTGCTACATTTTCTACATTGAAGCCAAATATAGGTTAAATCAAATGGGACTCTGTTGGTTTCTGCTAGAGTAGAGATAAATCACATTCTGGCTAGGGGTCAGGATGGGAAAATTAGTCATAGGTATTCTTGTGTAATAATTACTGCTGAAAGTATAAATGATCATTTATCACTAGAACTGATAAGAGAATAATTGCCACTGTTACATCATATGAAATTGTCTGTGCTACTGCATGGAGACCTCTGATGACTGTGTATTTTGAATCCAAAACGCATACAGATCAGAGGATGGAAAAAATGGCTAGGCTTGATAGCTAGTATAAATAGTACACCTAGGTTTATATTAACTAGTGGAAAGGGTAGGGGGAGAGGAATCCATCTTGTGAGAGCCAGGCGTGAGGCTAGACTTGGTGCGATAATACAGAAATTGATGAGATTGATGGTCATACTGTTTCTTTAATAAATAATCTGACTGTATCAGCAATGGGTTATAATAATCCATAAGGGCTGACGATGTGTGGCCCTTTCTGGATTTGTATATAGCCTAGGAATTTCCGTTCCATTAATGTGAGGAATGCTGCAGCTAGTAAAAGTAGAATTAGTGAAAGAATGCAGATTATAAATATTTCCGTAGGAAAAGGACTTGAACCTCTGCGGATAAAGGTTTTAGTTTTACACAATTACTGGGCTCTACCACCCTAACAAACCCTGTTCTATAGTGGGGTATGTATAAATTAATTGAATTGAGATTATATCATCAATTAGTTTGAAGACATTTTGTAAAGTAGGCCTTATTTCTCTTGTTCTTTCATACTGCAAGAAATACAGAATAGAAACCTACTGGGATTACTCCAGTCTGAACTCAGATCAAACAGGACTTTACTAATCACTGAACAGACCGTTAATAGCAGTTACACTATTGGGATATACTGATCCAGCATCAAGGTCATAAACCTTATCGTCAGTATGAACTCTACAATTGTGCTGCTACCCTAGGGTAACTCATTCCACTTATCAATATTTTGGATCATTAATGATAAAGCATTTTGACTAGCTGGTCTAAATCTTAATCATTCTGATGTTTTATTCTCCAAGGTTACCCCAACCAAAATTGTTAAAACATTAAAAGCTATGTTGGGGCTTCCCTGGTGGTGCAGTTGTTGAGAGTCCGCCTGCCAATGCGGGGGACGCGGGTTCGTGCCCCGGTCTGGGAAGATCCCACATGGCGCGGAGCGGCTGGGCCCGTGGGCCATGGCCGCTGAGCCTGTGCGCCTGGAGCCTGTGCTCCGCAACGGGAGAGGCCACAACAGTGAGAGGCCTGCATACTGCAAAAAAAAAAAAACAAAAAATCTATGTTGGAGACTTTCAAGATGGCAGAGTGGAAGGACCTTGACCTTGAGCTTACCTCCTTCTCATGAACACACCAATATCACAACTGACTGCTGAACAACCATTGATTACAAAAAAAGACTGGAACCTACCTACCAAAAAACATCTTCTACATCTAAAGGCATAAAGAAGAGACCACAATGAGATGGCAGGAGGGGCATACTCGCAATATAATCAAATCCCCCCATCCCTCCACCCCCGCCCGTGGGTGACCCACACACTGGAGAATAATTACACTGCAGAGGCTTTCCCACAGGAGTGAGAGTTCTGAGGCCCCCATCAGGCTTCCCAGCCTGGGGGTCTGGTGTTGGGAAGAAGAGCCCCTCAGAGCATCTGGATTTGAAGACCAGCAGGGCTTAACTTAATGCAGAGCTCCACAGGAGTGGGGGACATAGAGACTTAACTCCTGAAGGTATTGCACAAAATCGCATGCACCGGGACCAAGGGCAAAAGCAGTAACCTCATAGGAGCCGGGGTGAGACCTACCTGCTGGTCTTGGAGGGTCTCCTGGGCAGGTGGGGGGTGGCTGTGGCTCATGCTGGGGTCATAGAAGCTGGTGGCAGAAGGGGATTGTTCATCTGTATGAAGTCTCGTCGAGGCAGACATCATTAGCAACAAGACCCAGCCCCACCCAACAGCCCATAGGCTTCAGTGCCAGACGCCTCAGGCCAAACAACTAACCGGGTGGGAACACAGCCCCACCCATTAGCAGACGGGCTGCCTAGAGACTTCCTGATCCCACAGCCGCCTCTAGACATGCCCCTAGCCCTGCCCCCCAGAGGGCCAGGACCCAGCTCCACCCACCAGTGGGCAGGCATCTGCCCTTCCCGCCAGGAAGCCTACCCAAGCTTCTAGACCAGCCTCACCCATGGGGGGCAGAAACCAGAAGGAAGAAAACTACGATCCAGCAGCCTGTTGTCTCAAACGCAGGCCGGACATTACCCTGGGGCCCCTGGCCCTTGGGTGACGAGAGAGGAGTGCACTGCTGGGACACACAGGACGTCTCCTACAGAGAGCTACTCCTCCAAAGTCGAGAAAGGTAATTAACCCAAAATGAGGTGGCAGAGGAATGTGTTTCAGATGAAGGACCAAGATAAAACCCCAGAAGAACTAAGTGATGTGGAGGTAAGCAATCTACCTGAGAAAGAGTTCAGAGTAATGATCGTAAAGGTGATCCAAGAACTTGGGAGAAAAATGGACGCACAGATAAGTTACAAGTGTTTTTTAACAAAGAGTCAGAAAATAAAAAGAACAACCTAACAGTTGAACAGTACAATAACTGAAATGAAAAACACACTAGAAGGAATCAACAGTAGAGTAAATGAAGCAGAATGGATCAGTGAGCTGGAAGACAGAGTAGGGGAAGTCACTACTGTGGAGCAGAAAAAAGAATGAAGAGAAATGAGGACAGTTCAGGAGAGCTCCGGAACAACATAAAGCACACTAACATTCACATTATAGGGGTCCCAGAAGGAGAAGAGAGAGAGAAAGGGCCTGAGAAAATATTTGAAGAGATAATAGCTGAAAAGTTCCCTAACCTGGGAAAGGAAACAATCGCCCAAGTCTAGGAAGCACGGAGAGTTCCATACAGGATAAACCCACAGAGGAATACACCACGCTGCACTGTGATCAGGATGACAACAATTAAAGAGAAAATATTAAAAGCAGCAAGGGAAAAGCAACAAATAACACAAGGGAACTCCTGTAAGGTTATCGGCTGACTTTTCAGCAGCGACTCTGCAGACCAGAACGGAATGGCATGATACTCTGTTCACTTATTATTTTAAGTGTATCTGTCAGGCAAGAGCTATTGTGATGGATTACAATGATGCCAATAAAAAGTGGGTACCAGCTGGTGGTTCAGCTGGGTTCAGCACAGTTCATATATATCGTCATACATGGAACAACACATTGAGTGGTGGGCAGGAAGATTCAGGACCATCAGGTCGTGGTAAATTGTGCCACTCCTAAAGGGCTGAAGTACCATCAAGCAACACAGACGTCCCACCAATGGGGGGACACGACACTAGACAGGTGTACGGTCTCAACTTTGGCAGCAAAGAAGATGCCAGTGTCTTCGCAAGTGCCATGATGCATGCCTTAGAATTGCTGAATTCACAGGAATCAGGGCAAACGTTGCCTAGACAAAATTCACAGCTACCTGCCCAAGTTCACAATGGCCCATCACAAGAAGAATTGGAAATTCAAAGAAGGCAACTACAAGAACAGCAACAAAAGGAGCTGAAGTGGGACAGGCTAGAGGGAGAGATTGGAGAGGGAGAGGTTAGAAAGGGAAAGGCTGGAGAGGGAAAGACAAGAGCTGGAGGGGCTGGAGAGATGGGCCTGGGAAAGACCAGAACGAGAGCCGCGGGAGCAGCTAGAAAGGGAGCAGCTGGAATGGGAGCGAGAGCCAAGAATGGCAAATGCTGCTGCCCCTGCCTCTGTGGAGACGACTCCTCTGCTTCTGAGCCAGACTTGCAGGCAGCCTCTCCGCCGGCCGAGACTCCAGCCCAGCAGGACATTGTCTTGGGACCACCTGCACCCCCACCCCCTCCTCCACTCCCACCAGGTCCTGCCCAGGCATCAGCCGGGCTCCCTCCTTCCCCAGGACTCTTCTGCCTCCTCCACTTCCAGCCTCAGGGCCCCCGCCTCTGCCTCCTCCACCTCCTCTTAATCATATACCCCCTCCTCCTCCACCACCTGCTTCTCCCCTCCCTGCATCTGGATTCTTTTCGGGATCCCTGTCTGAAGACAATCGCCCTTCAACTGGACTTGCAGCTGCAATTATTAGAGCAAAACTTAGGAAACTGTTGTGCATGGAGGATGCCTCCTTCCCAAGCGGAGGGACTACCATTGGTGTGAATTCAGCGTCATCTAAAACAGATACGGGTCGTGGAAATGGACCCCTTCCTTTAGGGGTAGTGGTTTAATGGAAGAAGTGAGTGCCCTGCTGGCCAGGAGGAGGAGAATTGCTGAAAAGGGATCAATACAAAAAGAACAAAAACAGGACAAACATGAAAATTCAGAGTCTGTAACTTCTAAGGCCTCTTCAACAAGTACACCTGAACCGACAAGAAAACCTTGGGAAAGAACAAATACAATGAATGGCAGCAAGTCACCTGTTATTTCCAGACCAAAATCTGCGCCCTCGTCAGAGCCCAGTGCCAACGGAGTCCAGACAGAGGGACTGGACTATGACAGGCTTAAAGCAGGACATTCTAGATGAAATGAGAAAAGAATTAACTAAGCTAAAAGAAGAGCTCATTGATGCAATCAGGCAGGAACTGAGCAAGTCAAACACGGCGTAGAGAAACAAACTAAGGAGAGATAGGACTTCAATCTGGAGTGAAAAAAAAAAAAACCCTACAAACAGCAACTGTTAATAACAACAAACCTCTACATTTTCTGAGCTGTAAGAAGAAAATGGAAATAGAAGGAGGGAAAAACCAACATAGTTTGAAAGCCTTCAGACATTACTACTCTGGCGATAAGCCATTTCCCTCCCAGTTTGTTGCTTTTTTCTGACCTTTACAACAGGATGGAAGAGAGTTGCATAGGAGTTCCTGTATCAGTTTTGCAGAAAATACTAAACCCATCAGGCAGGATGACCGCAATGAAATATTTTCATGTCAAGAGAAAACCGCACATTTTCCACAATCCATTACTAAAATAAAAAGGAGAAAGGCTTGAGAAGTTTTTTTTCAGAGAATGCTGATGAAGAATTTAGCAAGTTATGCTATTGTATTGTAAACGCTTCTCTCAGGTTTGTCTTCCTATCATATTTAATATTCCATGAATAACTGAGATCAGCCCTATGTAGTTAAGATCATAAAGTGTGGAACCAAAGGAATTGTATTCGCTTTCAAAGGGTGATATTTATAAGAAAGAGTCCTAGAAATTATTTGTCCAGAGTGAGGAGTTTTAGAATGATAGGAAGTCTCTCGAGTTAGCCTTCATGCAATTTTGTAGATTCAAACATAAAATTCATCCAGAATTTGAAGATTTAGATGCCTTCCTGAATCGTTACAGTGCTTTACCAAATCTATGACTTCTACGTAACACAAACCAACCAGTGGTCAAATGTAAAACAATATATTGTAGATTCACTGTAGGTTTTCGACCTTGTTTAGATTAATGCCTGCAGACGTTTTTGTAATGTAATTACAACCTCCACAAAATCAGTTTTGTAAATTGCAGACAGTAATGCATGTCAAACTAATATGTAGTGGCCTTTTCAAGGCCTAGTCCCAGGGAAAACATTTTGTAGAGTAGAGGGCAGTGGGAGGAAGGGAAGGAATAATGTTTTATTTAAAGTTAACTTCCGTACTATCTTTTTTCTCAATTATCTGCATGAATAATAATGAGGACTATTTTGTGACTTTGATAAATATGTTAACAGAACCAAGTACTTAATCTTCTACATCATGTCTCTGGCTATTTGTATTTTAACTTCAGTAAGTTCAGTGGTCTGAAACATGATTCTGAGCTTCACATGCATTATATCTTACTGTGGAACTCAAAAGTTTGATCCCTGAATTTGGCAGCTGTTATTACCTAGGGGCCCTGCAGTTTTACAGGTGTTCAGGTGCACGTTCCTGACTACAAAGCTGCTTTTGAATTTTTGTTAGGTTGAAATACTAAAGAAGTAACAATGATGGCAGCAGTCAATGTCACAGAAATCATTAAAGGGAAAACGAGGGGTCCTGCATAGTTTTCTTTTAATAGACTTAGGTGGTGGGAAGAAGGAACTAGATACTCTACTTACCACCGTGTGCACGTGTGTGTGCACGTGCGTGTTTGTGTGGGCACTCGTGTGTATGTTATCCACTCCCTTTTCTTTGAGACTTCTAAGATTAAAATAGGGGAGAAATCCTGTATGTTGCAATGACAGAATTTTTTGAAAATTCAGGAAATCAAAATTTCTCCAGGCTCCATCTTGATTTATGCTTGAGTTGTTATGTGCCATATTTGCTTTGAAATCTTTGGTTATCAGTAGTTGTACTAAAATTTTGAAGAAATAATCTACTTTCATCTGCTTTCTAGATTTCTTAATCTAAATTCATAAGACAGATCTTGTTGATAGCATAGTTTTCTAAATGCTGCAGGTTTGCAGCCATTACCACTTCAAAGAGGTTTGAATGAAGGAATTTTTTTTCCTTGTTAAGATAGTTCCTGTTTCTGTAGAAACTTCATTTTTAGATTAATTTGTGATGGATAAGCTATCATAATTCAAGTATACATTTCTTTTTTTCTACCAACTATTATCATCCAATAGTAAAGACATTAAAGATGCAGCAAGCTTATGAAGTACTGCTTTCTAAAAGAAATAGGCATTTTCATCTTTATTATTGTACTTTTGGTTATGCAAACACTTTGATACGAATTTTTTTAATTAAAGATTTATTTATTTATTTTTATTTTTGGCTGCATCAGGTCTTAGTTGCAGCATGCAGGATCTTTCATTGTGGCGCGCAGGCTTCTCTCTAGTTGTGGTGGGAGGTTCCAGGGCGCGTGGGCTCTGTAATTTGCGGCACACAGGCCCTAGTTGAGGCGCGTGAGCTCAGTAGTTGGGGCGCGTGAGCTTAGTTGCCTTATGGCATGTGCGATCTTAGTTCCCAAACCAGGGATTGAACCCGCGTCCCCTGTATTGTAAGGTGCATTCTTTACCACTGGACCACCCAGGAAGTCCCGATGATATAAATGTTTATGTCCCCCATAAATCTAGTCAGAAATCACTTTGGATTTTGTTGATTAAGTTAAACAGTCTATAGTAGGATAGAGTATTGGGTACAAGTGGTCCAAAGTAAGATAAAAGACTACAATAAGAATGCTAGATCTTAAAAAAGAAACTGGTTTATGCACTAAACGTTTTGTGCCTTGGTCTAATAGTAACATGATATCTGTGTAAAAATGAGAGAAAGAACCAGTGTTGAATCACGTTTTATTTCCTGTCATTCTGCATTATCTCAGATTGCTAAATGTGTTCTTTCCAAGAAGTTTTATCGAATTACTGTATACAGTTACTGTCCTGTGAGTTTTGTCATTGTTAGAGATTTCAGTAATTAAAATGGGAAACAGAAGCTTGTTTTCCTTATCAAACCTGTTACTTGGACCCACATTATGATGATGGTTTTCATGCCTTTGTACATTGGATGTCTTAAGCTGAGTGCAGTTTAGGGGATCCTTTCTAATTACAGGAAGGTGATCTGACCTGTGAGAAGACTGTACTATACACTACGTAAACAGCTAACAACTCAGTTGCAAACCAACTGAATGTCCAATCTTAGTGCTTGTACTGAAATCTCTTCAGAAGAGTCATTATGATCTCAAAGTTTGTTTCAAAATTTGCAAGCATTAAGTGTCAAACAAAACTGAAGATGAAACACTAAACACTAATTCTTGTGCTTTAGATATACGTCCTTTTTAGAGTTTTTGGTTCTCTGCTATTTTTACTGTCCTGTTTCATTTATATTTCCTACACATGAACTTCGTTTGTGCAACTGAAATAAAACTGCAGTATACACATGTTAAAAAAAAGGCTATGTTTCTCCTTAAAGTACAGTTATTATTTTTTTGGATTAATTAATTAAACCTCCATAGGGTCTTCTCATATTATTCCTGCCTCTTCACAGGAAGGTCAATTTCACTGATTAAAAGAGACAGTAATACTCTCGTGTGATCAGTTATACAGGTCCTTACTTAGGAAAAAATGACTATGCTGCCTTTCCACACTCAGGATACCATGACCATTAAACAGATGTCACTGGGAAGGCAGTGCCTCTAATACTAGAAGTGCCAGAGGTAATGTTTTTTTTATAAAGGAGCAGGGTTTGTGATTGCTGAGTTCCTTTTACTTTTTAAAATCTTTCCTTAAATGCATGCCTGTGTTGGGTTTAACAATTGTTTTAATAAATAACTAGGTATTGGTCTAGGTTTATTTTACTGTTAACTCTCAGTAGGTTAATGTTCTGATATAAGCATATGCAAGGAGCAGTACTACTTGTTACTCATACTGACAGTATTGCTTCTATTAATAGATTAGTCCAGTATTAAATTAGGGCTGGTTTATTTACTATTGGTATTTAAGATGAATGTGTGGTCGACCTTGAACACTTTTGCAGTTGGTGGCTGCTTTTAAGCCAAGTATTGTTTATGCTTACTCTCTGGGGAACTGTGTATCCTGATACTAAAAGCTGTACCTTTTTCGAATAACATTTAAAGTTATAATAAAAGTTATGTTTCTTAAGTAATATTTAAAGTTGAACTAAAATTCTTTTCTAGACAACCAGCTATCATCAGGCTTGTTAGGCTTGTCACCTTTACCCGAAAATCTTCTATTTTGCCATACAGGTGAGTTTGTTCTTGTAAACTGTTCATAAGTAGCTCATCTGCTTTCAGGTTATCTAACTTAAGTTCTCTATGTTAAAGTTTTCTAGTTAAATCATTATGCAAGAGATAAGAGGTAAGCTTTGCTTTTTGGTATTTTGAGTACTTCTTTCATCATTCCCTTAGCATACTTTATAACACCAGATTTAAATTTCTGTCTCCTATACTTTAGATGTTGAATGAATGTTTAATTCACTTATGGTAGTTGAATTCGGTGGGAAGTTTGGGCTAGTTTCAGTACAAAGTGTTCATGCAGTATGAAATCTCCTGGGTGTAAACCAGGTACTTTTCTTTAAGCTACACTTTGATTCATCCAAGCATACTTTCCAGTATGCTCACTTATCTCCTCTTGTATGTTTGGAACTTATTACTGGGATATGAAGTTCTCACTTTGAGGGGGGAGTCAGAGTGTGTGTGTGTGTGTGTTACAGAATTTTATATATTTTATGTTCCTGAGGTACAAAATATAGCTCATTTCTTCCCCTCCCAGAGGTTACAATTTGATCTAACGTTTTGATGTCTCATAATTTTGCTTACTATCGTTTACCAAAGTTTCCTGAGGATGACAATACTTAGGGCTGGTGAGGTTTATCAGAGCTTATCAGTTACAGAATAGGTTCCTCTAGAGGAGTAGGAATCACTGCCAAGTCTTTTGACTTTTAGGTTGATGCTGGTAGTATTCTGGCAAATCATTTTATTGTTATAATTATTTGAATTTATGGCTAAGCATAGTGGGATATCTAATCCCAGTTTAGATCTTAGCTGTCATGTAATCAGAAATGTGAAAGTCACTTTCATAGTTTATTTTTGTTTTAGCTATGGCTTTTTACAGCTTAGCTAGGACTTCATTTTATTTTGGGGTAATCTTTAACACGCTTTTCACTGGATTTCTATTAACATGGGTTAATCTTATGACCAAGGTGGCTGACACGAAATTTATCAACCCTAATTAGTTAATATAACTTACTCAAAAACTTTTGTTTGGGGCTTAATTTTTATCACTGCCATTTCCCATAAGGGCATAGTTAAGTAAGTTGTTTTGAGCTACTTTTTAGTGTGCTTGGTGCCTGCTCCTTTTAATCTTTTTTGATTTAAAGGATGTTCTCACTGTGATGCAGATACTTTGTGTAATTTTATTTGAAATTAATAGAAAGGGTAGGACCAAATCTATGGGTTTATGGAGTTAGTAAACTCAACTAGGTATTTACAGTGCCTCACTTTAATTATTAAGTTTCATCAGTAGGTTGAGTAGGATTTTGTATGTATCATATTTATGTAATTAATTGACAATGTTAAAATATTGAAATAATTTTTTTCTTGTGGAGATTATTAAAATGTAATTTTAATTTTGTTTGAGGTAAATGACAGATCGAGGGGGATGGCTGTCTATATAAGCCTTATATATGTACATGATTCAATGGTACAGTTAAGAGGCAAGTTTGGAGTTACACTTACTTTGGGCTGGTGAAGTGACAGCAGTATGTTTGTTAGGTGAGTTAGTTGAATCTTGCATGCTTCGACTTGTTTTGGGGGTTTGGCAGGGTGATAATGGTATATAAAGTATGAGAATTAGTGGGGTAGGGGTTTGATTAAGCAAGCTGTTTACCAGATATGAGTGTGCCTGTGTGGTATGTGTGTAACTGCTCTATATCCTGTGACCATTGATGCAATAACATATTATGGTAGATGATGATGGAAAATAATACTCAATTCAAGCTCAGCTACAAGTATTTCGGCTGTGTTAAGACCTCTGATGGCCAAAGCTGAGTCACAGCATGCCCCCCAATTTAAAAATACCAAAAGCATGAAACCAGTTATGTGTGAACATGGCTGATTAGCCATTAGTCCATCGAGGTATATTATTGAAGGGGAAAGAGTAGGCAATTTTAGGTGAGATGGTCCTGAAGTAATAAGAGCCAGATGCCAGATACAGTTCATTTATAGAAATCCTCATGGTTCATTGGCCTAGAACGAGGAGAGAGGCATATTTGTGGATGGGTTGATTGTGGCTTGATTATTAAGCTCTGGTTATCGGTTATGATAAACATGATGACTGGAAATGATTTGACTTTATGTGATATGTATGATTAATAAACATATGTCCTGTATCATATCACTTCAATTACCCCTGGAATCTAACGTGAGTTGAACTGTTTAATGTGTATGTAATACCAATAGGCTGATGTACTTGCTTATACACATGGGATAATTAATTTATGATTACATATCATGTATTATGCATAAGAACATATATATACTTACATATGTGGAAGGGCACAAAGTGCACAAAGTACACAGTAATGTCAGTTTTCAAGATGTCACTTTTAAATACTTACACAGTACTTAAAGACAGTGTTAATGTCCCATAAGCAAGTTGTTCAGGGAATCGTTGAAGTGGAATTTCAGCTTCGGGTGTTGATGGTGGGGCTGGAGCTTCTTCCTCGAGTCTTAGGGAAAAATGTTTTCCTTTTCTGGTTTAGAAGAACAAAGTAATAAATATACTACAAAGACTCTTCATTTTAGGAGGTTATTTTCAATAATGCTTGTTAGTGGTATAAGGACTATAATTATGAGAAAGTATAGAATAGATGCTGTTTGTCCGATGATAATAAATGGGTGATCAATGGTTTGTGTTCCAATTCATGTTACTGTTAATAGGTCCCCTACAAGTACCCAGAATAAACGTTGGCTAAGAGGTCATAATGTTATACTTCATTGTTTCACTGTATGAAGTACTGGGACAATCAATCAAATTAGGAATGAGATGGTTAATACTAGTACACTTCCTATTTGTTGTGAATAGATCACAGAATTGCATATGAAAATAAGTAGTATTCTCGTTTGACGTGAGGGAGAGTGCTGAGGAGGTTAGGTGGAGTATAACTGTCTCTACCTAGAAGGTCAGGTGAGACTAGTACTAGTATTAGTAAGATTACAAATAGGAACAAGGCACCCGAGATATCCTTAATTGTGTAGTATGGATAAAATGGGATTTTGTCCATATAGGATGAGATCCCTGTTGGATTATTAGAGCCTGTTTCATGAAGGAATAATAGGTGAAGAACTGCTAAAGCTGCAATAATGAATAGGAGGACAAAGTGGAACGTGAAGAATAGGGGAAGGGTGGCTTTATCAACTGAGAATCCTCCTAAGAGTCATTTGACTAGGTTAATGCCAATGTAAGGAATTACTGAAAGGGGACTTGTCATGACTGATGCTCTTCAAAAGGATGCTGGACTATTACCTTAAATAGTAGGATGATTCCGTTGTTTGTTTCATATTTCTAGGAAGGTGTAAGATCCATAACACAGGGCTCGCCCTACATGGATAAATAAGCAAACAAAGAATAAGAATAGGAAAGGTCCGTCTGCATATACATACCAGATAATTCATCCATAGTTTGTTTCGGTAGATATGAGTTATAGATGAGAAGGCAGTTACTGTATCTGATGTATTAATGTATTGTTAAGAATAACCCTGTTGGGCTTCCCTGGTGGCGCAGTGGTTAAGAATCCGCCTGCCAATGCAGGAGACACAGGTTCAAGCCCTGGTCTGGGAAGATCCCACATGTGGAGCAACTAAGTCTGTGCACCACAACTACTGAGCCTGCGCTCTAGAGCCTGCAAGCCACAACTACTGAGCCCGTGTGCCACAATTACTGAAGCCTGTGCGCCCTAGAGCCTGTGCTCTGCAACAAGAGAAGCCACTGCAATGAGAAGCCTGTGCACCGCAAGGAAGGGTAGCCCCTGCTCACCACAACTAGAGAAAGCCCACGCACAGCAACGAAGACCCAACGGAGCCAAAAAATTCAAAAAATAACCCTGTCAAGATTTGTAAAATTAAATATAAATCAGGGATGAAATTTTCATCATGAGCTATTTGATGGGGCTGGTAGATCATTATATGCATTATTAACAATTCTGATTAATGGGTGGGATTTTAAAATGTTGGTCATTAGTGTTTCTATAGCTAAAATACAATGATGATTTTTCAGATCATTGGCCACGATTACATTGCATTTAAGAATAATGATGACACACGTTGTATTTGTTTTAAGTACTATTTTGGTAGTTTTGTAGGTCTTTCTTCAAAACCACAAATTTATGGCGGGCTTGGGTTAACTGGGTTAATTGTGATATTGTAATGAATTTTGGTGGATCGTTTTTGTGCTTAATGGTTTTTAAAATTTGTTTAAAGAGAATGAATAGTTTTTGGTTATACAACAGCTATGTCTACTAAGCAGTGTCCTGAGGTTTGAGAGTCTAATAAAACCCTCTTGGGTATATTTCTTTAATGTTATGATAGACATGCAAATTAAAACCACAAAGTGACATCTATTCACATATAATAAATGATTATAATCAAGAACAAACAAAAATGCTGGCAACAATGGAGAGAAATTGGAACCCTTACACATTGCTTGTGGAAATGTATAGTTTGGCATTTCCTCCAAAAAGGTAAAATACAATTAGAGTCTGGTTCAAGAACTCAATGCCTAGATATATGCCACAAAGAATTGAAAACAGGAGTTCAAACAAAAACTTGTACGTGAATATTCATAGCAGCATTGCTTACATTGGCCCAATGGTAGAAAAAATTCAAATATCCATCAGTGGATGAATGGATAAGCAAAAGAGGGTAGATCTATAAAAAGTTCCATATTATTTGCCATACATAGAAATATAGCAAAATGGTGCCATCTGCTGTGGAAAAACAGTATGGCAGTTCGTCAAAAACAAAGTATGATTCATCACTTCCACTTCAGGATATATACCCAAGAGGTTTGAAAGGAGGGAGTGAAACAGATATTTGTACACCCATATTCACAGCAGCATTACACTGGCCAAAAGGCACAAGCAACCCAAGTGTCCGTGGATAGATGAATTGATAAGCAAAATGTGATAATATACACAAAGGTACATTTTCAGCCTTAAAAACTAAGGAAATTCAGACACATGCTACAACATGTATGAGTCTTAAAGTCATTATGCTAAGTGAAATAACCCAGTCACAAAAGGACGAATACTATATGATCCTACTTCTGTGAGGTATCCAGAGAGGTGAAATTCAGAGACAGAAAGTAGAATGTGGTTGACAAGGGTTGAAGGGAGTTAGTGGTTAATGGATGCAGTGGAATAAAACAAGTACAGGTGATGGATAGTGAGGATATTTGTACAATAATGTAAATGTGAATGTCATAGAACTATATATTTTAAATGGTTTAAGTGGTAAGTGTTATGTTCGATATTTAATCACAATGGAAAATGTGAATGAAGTACTGATACAAGTTACAACATGTATGAACATTGAAAACATCCTAAGAGAAAGAAGCTATGCAGAAAAGGCCACCCAGATCATACTCATCTTGTGTGCTTTAAATCCATCAAGGCTGTGAAAATGAGGGGAAGTCTCAAGATTGCTTCCAGAAAAAGAAAACTGGGTCAGAATGGAAAAAGACATTTTCGTGCTTTGGGGCAGGTGATGGAAGTGGAAGTGGAGCCAGTGGATTGGATTAGAAGGTGAAAACTGTAATGATTTCTCATATGGGGGTTATAGGGGTGTTTCCTGGGAGAGTGTCCCTTTTTGGGGTGAAAACACAATGGAAACAGTCATTGAAGTTGGCATATGTGGTAAAACAGTGATGACTGGGGAATCTGAACTTACAGATAAAGACTACATTGTACTGCTACTGCAAGTTTTCTGTATGTTTGACGTTAGTAGAAAGTAAATAACTTTTCAAAACATGTCAACACCATGCCAGGAGAATAGATAAGACATCAAACTTCATGATGAGGCCAAGCCCTACCCAGATTCATTTCACCCAAAATGGTTAAGCTGCTTAACTGCTCCGGTAGGAATCATATATTATTAAGAGGTGCTACGGGAAGATTATATCATTAGCAGTCACTGTGTCTTGGGGCTTGTGGATGACCTGGGATGTGGTAGAAACAAAGGGATTTTTGAATTACAATTTTCCACATCAAACCACCAAAAGTTACAAGTAATACATGAATTTAGTAAAGCTGCATGATACAAAAGCAATACACAAAAATCATTTGAGTTTCTATACACTAATAAAGAAGTATCAGAAAGAAAAATTAAGAAAACAACCCCATTTACAGCTGCATCAAAAAGAACAAAATACCTAGGTATAGATTTAACCAATGATGTGAAAGACTTGCACAATGAAAACTGTAAGACACTAATAAACCGAAGAGACACAAAAATATTTGTGATCAGGCACTGGAAGAATATTCTTAAAACGTTCATCCTTCCAAAGCAGTGTACACATTCAATTCAATCTCTAACATAATTAAAGTGGCATTTTTCACAGAAACAGAACAAACAATTCTATATATCCTGTGTGGAACCAAAAAGGACCCCAAATAGCCAAAGCAATCCTAAGGAAGAGAACACAGCTGGAGTCGACTCACCCCCTGATTTCTAACTACACTGTGAAGCTACAGGAACCAGAACCAAAACCTGGCATAAAAACAGGCACATGTACCAGAGGAACAGAACAGAGAACCCAGAAATACACCCACATGTATGTGGTCACTTAATTTATGACAAAGCTGCCAAGAACATACACTGGGGTAAAGTCCCCTCAATAAACTGATGCCAAAGAAACTAGATACCACACACCAAAGAAAGACACTGGAAACTGTCTACACACAAAATGACCTGAAATCCACAGTTTCCACATCAAGCCCACTGTCTGCTGGCTTCTTGAAAATAGACCCCCTTTCAGCAGTCAGCTGCATACAGGAAGCTTCTCCCCACGTTTTCTTTACCTTTTACTCCTGCGGTGGTGCCTCCCAGCAGGTCCTGAAGACACTGGCTCCTGTCTGCATGGACTAGTATGTCCGGAGGAGACCAACCTCCTGTCTATGTTGACTCAGCCAGTCATTGTCCGGAAGCCAAAGCCCTGGAGAATCCTGAAAAGACCAAGCCCCGGTCAGCTGCATGGAATCAAGTCCTCCAGCTGAACACGCACTCTCCTCGAAAGTCAGAGAGGTAGACTTGGCTCCACCTGCTGGCAAGTTTGGAAGTGCAAGCCTCAGCCACTTACCTTCCACTGGAGGCCCTGCTCTCAGCTGGCAGGTGAATCCACTAAATTTGAAAGTTCAGACTCAAATGGAGCCCCAAATCCCATGATAAGCCACAAACGGAAAGAAAAAGATTTGCAAAACACTTATCTGATAAAGGATTTGTACTCATTATATCAAGAACTATAGAACAAACAACCCCATTAGAAATGGGTAAAATCTGAATGGAGACCTGGGCAAAGTAGATAGTAAGTAAGCATACAAAAATATACTCAACATCATATATCATTAGGGACTTACAAATTAAAACAATGAGGTAGCACTGCACAACTATTAAAACTGCTGAACTCAAAAAAAAAAAAAAGACACTACTAATTGATGGAGTGTGAGGAACAATGGGAACTATACATCACTGCCAGTAAAATAAATATACAGCTACTCTGTAAGACATTTTGGAAGATTTTTCCAAAGCTAAACAAATCTCACCTAAAGAGCCAACATCCTGCCTCCAGTATTTAGACAACTGCCCTGCAGAACTAGGTCCAAACAAAAACGAGGATGCAATTAAGCATAGCATCTCTATTCAGAATGGCTAAAAACTTAAATCAGTATGCCCCTCAACAGATGAACATATAAGAAAACTGGGGTACATCCATGTTGGGGAAACAGAATTTGCTACCCCAAAATATGCCTGTTTGGTGTAAGGATTATTTTGGCTTGATTGATTGTTTTTAAAAAAGACAATTTCTGAAAACCAAGTCAATATTACACTTTTGTGAAGGAAATTTACATTTATAAGGGAAATCTCCATTTAAAAAGTTGTCTCCCTCTCTGTACCAGGAATAGACAGATGACTAAATCTCATGAAACACTTATCAGTAGAGAAGGCCGGGACTTAAATCTGCGTTTTCTTTTTAATTTTTTTTAATTTTTAAATTTTAATTTATTTAGTTTTGGCTGCATTGGGTCTTCATTGCTGCGCGCGGGCTTTCTCTAGTTGCAGCCAGCAGGGGCTACTCTTTGTTGTGGTGCACGGGCTCGTCACTGTGGTGGCTTCTCTTGTTGCAGAGCACGGGCTCTAGGCTCACGGACTTCAGTAGTTGTGGCATGCGGGCTCAGTAGTTGTGGCTCACGGGCTCTAGAGCGCAGGCTCAGTAGTTGTAGCTCACGGGCTTAGTTGTTCTGCAGCATGTGGGATTTTTCCGGACCAGGGCTCAAACCCGTGTCCCCTGCATTGGCAGTCGGATTCTTAACCACTGTGCCACCAGGGAGCCCTTCTTTTGTTTTTAGGTGAAGATGGTATTTAAGGTGATGACTTAGGCCATTTCAGGGACTAATTTTTCCTGGGCATCGCCCATGCATATAGGAAGTACAAATGTTATTAAACTTCTCTTTGTTTTTCTGATGGTAATCTTTTATTATGGGGGGCACTTCTCAACCAAGAACCTAGGAGGATGGAGGGAAAATTATTTTTCCTCTCATACACATGCAATGGAATACTATTCAGACATAGAAAGGAATAAACCATCAACTTTTGCAAAAAACATGGATTAATCTTACAAGTATACAGTATTGCTAAGTGAAAAAATCCAGTCTGAGGAGGACACACTGTATGACCCCACTTATATGACATTCGGGAATAGGCAAAACAAAGATGGTAGGGCTTCCCACTGGTGGCGCAGTGGTTAAGAACCCGCCTGCCAATGCAAAGGTCACGGGTTCGAGCCCTGGTCCAGGAAAATCCCACATGCCACAGAGCAACTAAGCCTGTGTGCCACAACTACTGAGCCTGTGCTCTAGAGCCTGTGAGCCACAACTACTGAAGCCTGTGCGCCTAGAGCCCGTGCTCCGCAAAAAGAGAAGCCACTGCAATGAGAAACCCGTGTACTGCAATGAAGAGTAGCCCCTGCTCACTGCAACTAAAGAAAGCCTGCGCACAGCAATGAAGACCCAAAAATAAAATAAATTAATTTGTTTTAAAAAAAGAAGATGGTAAACAAGTTATGGTGTGGGGTTTGAAATGTTCTATATGGTACTTTGATGGATACTTGCCACTATGCATTAATCTAAACCCATGGGTTTTTACAACCCAACAAGTAAATCATCAAATTTATTTACGATATGGGAGTGTCACAGGATGGAATACAGATGTGACAAAGAATCTAACTGATTTAGAAATGTACGGAATAAACTCACTGTTGGTAGGGCAAAAGGTGCTGACTTAAGTAACTATGGAAATAAATGGACTCTGTAGAGCAAAGGCAAAATATGCTATACATAAATACTGGACTCTGTAAGTTCTTTCCCATGGTGGTAATACCTAACAATAGTAATACTACTATATCTGTAATCTAAAGGGAGCAAGCAATGAATTCAACGTAGGATAGAGGTGGCAGGCTGGCATCTTACATTTGGAATTGATAGTTACAGAAAAGCAAAGGCAGAAGGTTACAATAACCATGCAATAATGGGCAGATTATATTTCCTCAATTTTAAAAACTTTTGTGCATCAAAAGATGATATCCAAAAAGTGAAAACACAGCCGGCAGAAAAGAAGAAAATATTTGCACATTGTATTATATCAGACAAGAATCTGTTCTTCAGAATATATCAAGAACATTTACAAAACATCAACAAAAAGACAACACAAATTTTAAAATGGAAAATGACTTGAATAGACCTGTCCCCAGACAAGAAAAGCAAATAATCAACAAGCACGTGAAAAGGTGTAGAACATCAGTTGTTGTGCTGGAAATGCAAAGTAATACCATAATTCAGTACTCCTTCACACATACTAAAATGGTTATAATCAAAAAACAGAAATTAACAAATGTTAACACTGTAGAGAAAATGAAACCCAACATTGCTTGTGGAAATGGAAAATGGTGCAGCTTATGTGCATAATAGTTTGGCATTTCCAATAAAAGATAAAAATACAATTATCATATGGTACAACAACGTCACTCCTATAGACCGCAAAAAATATGAAAACAGGTATTCAAAATGTTGGAGAGGATGTGGAGAAAAGGGAACCCTCCTACACTGTTGGTGGGAATGTAAGTTGGTGCAGCCACTATGGAGAACAGATGGAGGTTCCTCAGAAAACTAAAAATAGAACTACCATATGATCCAGCAAGCCCATTCCTGGGCATATATCCAGACAAAACTCTAATCCAAAAAGATACATGCACCCCTATGTTCACAGCAGCACTATTCACAACAGCCAAGACATGGAAACCACCTTAATGTCCATCGACAGATGAATGGATAAAGAAGATGGGATACATATATACAATGGAATACTACTGAGCCATAAAAAAGAATGAAATAATGCCATTTACAGCGACATGGATGCAACTAGAGATTATCATACTAAGTGAAGTAAGTCAGAAAGACAAATACCATATGATATCACTTATATGTGGAATCTAAAATATCACCCAAATGAACCTATTTATGAAACAGACAGACATGGAGAACAGAGTTGTGGTTGCCAAGGGGGAGGGGGGTGGGGGAAGGATGGAGTGGGAGGTTGGGGTGAGCAGATGTAAGCTATTATGTATAGAATGGATAAACAAGGTTCTACTGTATAGCACAGAGAACTATATTCAGTATCCTATGATAAACAATAATGGAAAAGAATATTTTAAAATATATATATGTATAACTGAATCACTGCTGTATAGCAGAAACTAACACATTGTAAATCAACTATACTTCAATAAAAAATAAATTAAAAAATAAAAACAGGTGTGCAAACAGAAACTTGTACACAAATATTCATAGCAGTGCAGTTCACAATAGCCAAAACGTAGAAACAAGTAAAATGTCCTTCAGAGGGTGAATGGATAAATAAAATGGGTAAATCCATAAACTATCCTATACCATATAAAGGAATAAAGTAAAATGGTAGTGCCACTCTGGAAAACAATATGGTAGTTCCTCAAAAACTTAAACAGACAATTAATGTATGATCTGTCAGTTCTACTTCAGTATATATACTCAAAATATTTGAAAGCAGAAACTGAAACAGATTTGTACAACCATATTCATAGCAGCATTATTCACAGTAGCCAAAAGGTGGCAGAAACCCAAGTACCCATCAACAGATGAATGAGTAAACAAAATATGGTATGAACGAATAAACACAATAGGACATGATTCAGCCTTTAAAACTAAAGTAATTCTCATACATGCCACAACATGGATGAACCTTGAAGTCACCATGCTGAGTGAAGTAAGTCAGTCCAGAGAAGTCAAATTCAGAGACAAAAAGAATGGTTTCCAGGGGCTGAGGGCTGTAAGTGAATGGATACAGAGTTTCACTTGAGAAAAAATTTTAAAGTTCTAGACGTGGATGGTGAGGTTATTTGTACAACAGTATGAAGGTAGCTAATGCCACAGAACTGTACACTTAAAATGTTTAAATGGTAAATGTCATGTCATGTATTTTTAATAACTGGGGAAAAATGAATTAAGTACTGATAAGTGTTACAACATGGATGAACACTGAAAACATCCGTACTGAAAAAAGCCATACAGAAAAGGCCACCCAGATCACAGGTTATAAAAATAAGGGAAAATCTAAGTAATCATTCCAAAAAAAAGAAAACCAGATCAGAATGGAAAAAGATACTTTCAAACATTTGGACAGCTGGTGAAAGTTAAACTGGGCTTGTGGATTAAATTATAATGTGGGTACCATATAATTTCTTGATTTGGGGCTTATGTGCTGGTTCTCAGGGAGAGTATCCCTGTTTTGGGTAAAACACACTGGAGTATTTTGTGTGAAGTGGCAAATGTGAATACTTTTTACCTTTGTGGAAAATTTTCTGTATGTGTGAAATTACTAGAAATTACTTTTCAAAACAACCATGTCAATACCATGCCAGAACTGGGCACATACCCTGAGAAAACCAAAATTCAAAAAGAGTCATGTACCAAAATGTTCATTGCAGCTCTATTTACAATAGCCCGGAGATGGAAACAACCTAAGCGCCCATCATCGGATGAATGGATAAAGAAGATGTGGCACATATACACAATGGAATATTACTCAGCCTTAAAAAGAAATGAAATTGAGCTATTTGTAATGAGATGGATAGACCTAGAGTCTGTCATACAGAGTGAAGTAAGTCAGAAAGAAAAAGACAAATACCGTATGCTAACACATATATATGGAATTTAAGGGAAAAAAAATGTCATGAAGAACCTAGGGGTAAGACAGAAATAAAGACGCAGACCTACTTGAGAACGGACTTGAGGATATGGGGAGGGGGAAGGGTGAGTTTTGACAGGGCGAGAGAGAGTCATGGACATATACACACTAACAAACGTAGTAAGGTAGATAGCTAGGGGGAAGCAGCTGCAAGGCACAGGGATACTAGCTTGGTGCTTTGTGACAGCCTGGAGGGGTGGGATGGGGAGAGTGGGAGGGAGGGAGACGCAAGAGGGAAGACATATGGGAACATATGTATATGTATAGCTGATTCACTTTGTTATAAAGCAGAAACTAACAAAAAATATATATATATATATTCTAGAAAAAAATACCATGCCAGAAAAACAGAACACATCAAACTTCGTCATAAATGCCAAGACTTACCCAGATCCAGTTCAACGAAAGCTGTGATGTTAATTGGCCTTGTAGGAGTCCACATGTTATTAAGAGACACCGTAAGAAGATTACACTAGGAGCCACCATGTCTTGGGTGTTATGGATGACCTGGGATACAGTAGAAACAGTGGGATTTTAGAATTACAACTTTCCACATCACTCCACAAAAAAAAACTGTTGGAATAAAATTTAGTGAAGTTGCAGACTATAAAATCAATACACAAAAATCAGTTAAGTTTCTATGCACTAATAATGAACCACTAGAAAGAGACATTACGAAAATCCCGTTTATAACTTCATCAGAAAGAACAAAATACCTACGAATAAATTAACCAAGGACATGAGAGGCCTGTACTCAGAAAACTATCAAGCACTGATTTTAAAAATGGAAGACACAAATAAATAGAAAAATATTCTGTGCTCATGGATTGGAAGAATTACTATTACTAAAATGTCCATTCTACCCAAAGCCATCTACAGATTCAATGCAATCTTGATTAAATTTCCAATGGCATTTTTCATAAAACCAGAAATAATAATATTTGTATGGAACCACAAAGGATCCTGAATGGCCAAAGGGATTCTGAGAAAAAAGTAAACAGTTGGAGGCATCTCCCCCTCTGACTTCAAACTGTATCACGGAACTAAGGTAACCAAAACAGTGTGGAACTGTCACAAACACAGATACATGGAATAAAGGAACAGAATAGAGAGCCCAGCAATAAACCCACATATGTGTGGTTAGTTAATTCATGACAGTAGGGCCAAGAACATACAACAGGGAAAGGACAGTCCCCTGAGAAAATGGTATTGGGAAAACTAGACACTACTCTCCAAGTAATTAATTAGAAAACATGGAATGAAATGAATATAGACATAAACTTTACAACTTATACCCAAACTCACCCAAAATTGTCCACAAACTTAAATTAAAAAACTATAAAAATTCTAGAAGAAAACGGAAAAAAAACCTACATGACCTTGGGTGTGGAGATGACTTAACATACACCACCAAAAGCCTATCAACAAGAAAAAAGTTAATAATGTGGATTTTATAAAATTAGAAAAACCACAAATTGAGAGAAAAATATTTGCCAAGCACATAGCTAATAAAGGATTTATAATCAAATTTTCCCAAGAACCCTAGAACAAAAAACCTCATTAAAAATGGGCAAAGATCGGAACAGACTCCTGGCCAAAGAAGATATACAGAGTGTAAACAGGCATACAAGAATATACTCAACTTCATATACCATTAGGGAAACACAAATTAAAACAACAATGAGCTAGCACTGCACACCTATTTGAACTGCTAACTCCAAAAAATGACAATATCAACTGGGGGAAGAACAACAGGAACTTTCCTTCTCTGCTGGTGGAGTACAGGTACAATCACTCTGGAAGACAGTTTGGCAGTTTTTTCCAAAACTAAAAAAGTCTTAGCATAGGATAGAAAAATCAGACCTCTAGTATTTAGACAATTGCTTTGAAAAACTGTGTTCAAACAAAAACTACCATAAAATTATACACAAGTTCTATTCATAATGGCTAAAAGCTTAAAGATATTAGGATGTTCTTCTGTAGATGAACGCATAAGATTATTGGGGCACCTACATGTCAAGGGTAAGAGCATATGGACCCCAAATATGCCTGTTTGATATAAGAATTATTTTAGGCTGATTAATTTTTTTTCAAAACTGCGAACATGGAACAATATAAACGCATTAGAGTTGCTTTTTATGAGGTCGTTACAGGGTGGGATCTGAACCAAGAACAAAGAAGGGTGGAGGAAAATTTATTTTTCCTCTCCTATATATGCAATGGAATACAATTTAACAATAGAAAGAAATGAACCACAAGCCCAAGCAAAGACAAAGATGACTCTATGTATATATTGCTAAGTGTGTCAACCAAAAACAAAATAACACAATGCAGGAGACAACAAACAGGAAAAGAATTTATTTGGGGTCTTTAAGAATTGCTGTTTGGGAGACACAGATTCAGGTAACCCTGAAAGTGAAAGGTTCTTGCCTCATCCCAGGCAGAATTGAGATGAGACACGGAGGTCAAGAAAGTAAAGTGAGGATTTATTTAAGCTATAGTACGCTCTTGGGGAGAGCGGGCAGGCTCAGGTGAGTAAGCTGCCCTGAGTCTTTTTGGCAAGCCGGTTACATGGGCTGTAATGTTCATTGGGGAGGGAGGGATTTGGGGGTCATATTCCCTGATTTTCACCCCAGCGCCACCTTCCCCGGGGGAGGAGGAATTTTTGTCCTTATTTAGCCTTGATCAGAAGTGTCATGGCTTCTGTGCATGATGGGTACTTCTTATCTGCAAGGCTAATTTTATTGTAATGAGAGCATAATGAGCAAAAGGTTACATTTGGACACCAGATTCCCGCCTTTTCCTACCTTTCTTTGCCTCCAGGACACTTATCCCAAAATGTATGGTTTCCTGCCAGTTTGGAGGTTCCAAGGACCCCACCCCACCCCCGCCTTTTACAAGACGCATGGTTTCCTGCCATCTGGCCCATGCCCTCCCCCCCCTTTCTCTGCTCACATCTAGCTACCTTCCTGCTTTAACAAAAGAATTTCTGGGGAAGAGAAAGAGGGGCTTTTAAAAACAAAAAAGCAATGAGGTTGATAAAAGGTGCCTGCCAATAAATGCAACTGACTCTGTTGGAAGTCTGAAGATATTTGCCCTTAAAGAATTGCCAGTTGTTACAGGTAAAATAAGTTGATAGATTTTCATGGATTATTTTAGTGTAGGAGTCCAATAAGTATATAGACTGTCAGGAGTTCCTGGCAGATGTTCTGGATGATTCCAACAGATGAAAAACACCCCCATTTTATATGGAAAATACAAGCAGACCAATTAACCATCCTCTGACCCTTTCTCCTTGCTAGTTCTCTCCGTGTTCTGGGATTTCCCCTCCTGGGACACAGAGGAAACAGGGACAGAGTTGTTTGGCAGCTCCCCTTAAATCTGACCCCACCCAGTGTCTTTATCTTCCCCAGACATGCCCCGCCCAATGAGGACACCATGCCAGAGGGAGTCTCAGGAATCAATGATCCTGATGTGGGCTTCCCTGGTAGCGCAGTGGTTATGAATCTGCCTGCCAATGCAGGAGACACGGGTTCGAGCCCTGGTCTGGGAAGATCCCACATGCTGTGGAGCAACTAAGCCCATGTGCCACAACTACTGAGCCTGCGCTCTAGAGCCTGCAAGCCACAACTACTGAAGCCCGAGTGCCACAACTACTGAAGCCCGCACGCCTAGAGCCTGTGCTCCGCAACGAGAAGCCATTGCAGTAAGTTCATGCACCACAATGAAGAGCAGCCCTCACTCACCGCAACTAAAGAAAGCCTGCACGTAACAATGAAGACCTAACGCAGCCAAAAGTAAATAAATAAAATTTAAAAAATGATCCTGATGTGTCAGGACCTATTTGATTACAAGGGACTAGACATGCTTACTCAAGTAAAATAAATATTTTAAATGACAGAAATTAATCCTTACAAGAGACAAGTTGAAAACTGGGTTCAGAGGTGTCAGGTCCAAGGGCTCACATGCTTGTAGTGTGACCTGGTCCCTCTCCGACCATCAGCCTGCTGAGTGCCTTGTGGTCCCATTCACAGGCACAGTTTCTCTCATTGCATCCAGCAACTCCAAAATGACACAAGCTTAAAGTCCATACTGGGAATGGTTTCTCCTTCAGTAGGCTTCCTTGAAAACTCATGGCTTAGAATGCCGAGGCTCCTGCCTTGGGCATCAGGTCCTTGCATAGCTCATGTGCCCTAGGAAGGCACACAGACCTCACTCTTGTTCCTGGGGGGGTGGTAGCCCAGAATTCATGCCTGTCCCCCAGCCACATTAATCAACCACTCCCAAAGAACAAACATTGCTCATTTTTCCAGTCTCCTCTCTCCACGACAAAGAGCAGACACCAAATGCTAAGGGTGGCAGGAAATTCTTGTTCAGTGAAGTACTGGGAGGTTCGAGGATTATTCAGTACCATGGAATTCATAATTGGCAGGCTTTCCAAAGTCCACATGGGTGCACGTGGCTCTCCAACACCATTCAGCCACTGTGAAACTGCCCATTAGGAGGCCCAGCTGCTTAACGAGTATGAGTAATTAAGATCTTAATGAGTAGGAATGTCAAAAGTTTGTTAACAGCTGGAAGGCGAAAGGATTGCCAGGCCACAGTCTGCCATCTGGTTGTTGTGCCAGGGCCACACTCACCATTTACAAGGTTATTAACTCTTGCCAAGTCTGGGATTCTAACTGGACTATCTTGGGTTATCTACTGACATCTGAACCAACAGCTATAGCTTGAGGGAAGGAACCTGCAGCTGAGCTGGGGCTGTGTCACAAATTCTACCCCTGAGTGGAAGACAGAATCCAAAAGGAAATTTAGTGTACTATTACCAGTAAAAGGGGGTAAAAAATTCTGGGAGGCCAAAACATCCAACATCCAGCACTGGCTTCTCTCCAGGGTGGATATGATCTAGCTGGGAAGAAGTCCTAAAGGTTTTTTCATACTTGACATATTCACAGGTTTTCTCTCTAGTATGGACTCTTTGATGCTGAAGCAGATTTCTTTTGCTAGTAAAGACTATTCCACACTCATCACACACATAGGAAGTCTCCTGAATATGGATTCTTAGATGCCTTTTTAATTGATCCTGAGCACTAAAGGCTTTTCCACAATCTACACAGTCAAAGGGTTTCACCTCACTGTGGACGCGCTGGTGCCGATTTAGTTTTGTATGAAAATTGAAGGCTTGCCCACATATTTTACAAGAATAAGGCTTTTCCCCTGTGTGAATACGCTGATGCTGACTAAGATGAGAAGTCCGTCCGAAGCTTTTGCCACACTCATTACACTCATAAGGTTTCTCTCCAGTGTGGATTTTCTGATGTCGCAGCAGTGGTGAGTTACCAACAAAAGCTTTTCCACACTCATTACACTCATAGGGTTTCTCCCCAGTGTGAATCCTCTGGTGTATAACAAACTCAGAACTACTGGTGAAACCATTTCCACACTCCTTGCAGAGATAGGGTCTGTCCCCACTGTGGATTCTCTGATGCCTGATCAGATTTGCGTTATCATTAAAGGCCCTCCCACACTCTTCACACTGATAGGGTTTCTCTCCAGTGTGGATTCTCTGATGTCGAATTAATGAAGAATTGCCATTAAAGGCTTTTCCACACTCATTACACTCAAAGGGTTTCTCCCCAGTGTGGATTCTCTGGTGTCTAACATAGTAAGAAAAATAGCTGAAGCATTTCCCACATTCCTCACATCTGAAGGGTTTCCTATTATAGTGGATTCTTGGAACCTTTCCTCTAATGTTTTTCACTGTGGGGATTTCCTGGTGCTTCTCCAGTTCACATGCTTCTAGGAAGCTGTTTCTCTTAAGAACATTCTTCTGTGGCCCATGTGACATCATCATATCTCTTTCTTCAGAAACTCCCCATGTTGGTGTTAACTCATTGTCAGTGTTGGTCCCAGCATCTGACATAACAAACAGAAAACAAAAATGCCACCTGAGGATTATACTAGAAAACAAAAGAACACTGAAAATTATTGTCATCCCCCCTTATCTGCAGTTTCCCTTTCTCTAGTTTTTGTTTCCTTGTCAACCATGGTCTGAAAATATTAAATGGAAAATTCCAGAAATAACGATTCTTCAGTTTTAAATTGTGCACTGTTCTGAGTAGCATGATGAAAACTAGAGCCATCCCACTGTGATCAGATGTAAATCATCCCTCTGTATATGCTACCTGCCTATTACTAAGTAGCTGATTCAGTTATCAGATTGACCATTGCGGTATTGCAGTGCTTGTGTTTAAGTAACCCCTATTTTACTTCATAATGGCCCCAAAGTGCAAGAGGAGTGATGCTGGCAATTTAGATATTCTCTTACTGTGCCTAATTTATAAATTAAACTTTATCATAGGTATGTATGTATAGAAAAAGACATGGCATATACACAGTCAGTCCTCTGTAACCACGAATGAAGAACCCGCAGTTACAGGAGGCCTACTGTACTATGCCATTTTATGTATGAGACTTGAGCATCTGCAGATTTTGGTATCCACAGGGGTTCTGGAGCCAATCCCCGACAGATACCCAGGAACAACTACATAGGGTTCAGTATTATCCACAGTTTCAGGCACCCACTGGGGGTCTTAGAATGTATGCCCCACAGATAAGGGGGGACTACTGGATAGAGATTTTAGAGATTACTAAAACTCCCAACATCAGCCTGCTATTGAGACAAGACTAATAAAATGAAAGTGCCAAATATTCAAAAGCAGAGAACAGTTGAGATGGAAAGTTGTTTATATATTTCAGATACTAGTCTCTGTCAGATATTATATTATGCCAGAAATTGAAGTGGATCTTCTATTCCCTTCCTCCAGTCAGACTACCTTCCTTTTTTTCCCATCTGCAACCCATTCTTATCTGTTGAACTCAGAACAAATGGCCCTGCCACTGAAGGAGCATCACCTGAGCTTCTAAACTGAAATTACTCTAACCTCTCCTCCCGCTATGCTTCACAGCCCACTGCCTATATATCAACAACAGCACTTGACACACATTTTGCAGCTCTAAACATCTGTTTCCATAACTTATATCCTCCAGAGCTTCTAAATCAAAGCTTGGCACATGGCAAGTGCTCAAAAACTGCTCCTGAATAAATCTATCCCATCCAAGGAAAGAAGGCCTCTGAGACAGGCAATGATGAAACTCAGAAAGGAGCAATGGACACAAAAGTTAACTCAAAATGGATTAAAGACTTGAACATAAGTAAGACCTGAAACCATGAAACTCCTAGAAGAAAACATAGGCAGTATTAATCTCCTGACATAGGTCTAGGAGATGATCTTTTGAACCTGACAGAAAAAGCAAAAGCAACAAAAGCAAAAATAAACAAGTGGGACTACATTTAACTAAAAAGCTTCTGCAAGGCAAAGGAAACCAACAAAATGAAAAGGCAACCTATGAACAGGAGAAAATATTTGCAAACCATATATCTGATTAGGGGTTAATATCCAAAATGTATAAAGAAGTCATACAACTCAATAGCAAAAAACCCCCAAACAATTCAATTAAAAAATAAGAAGAGGCTTCCCTGGTGGTGCAGTGGTTGAGAGTCCACCTGCCGATGCAGGGGACACGGGTTCATGCCCCAGTCTGGGAAGATCCCACATGCTGCGGAGTGGCTAGGCCCGTGAGCCATGGCCGCTGAGCCTGTGTGTCCGGAGCCTATGCTCCGCAACGGGAGAGGCCACAACAGTGAGAGGACCGCATACCGCAAAAAAAAAAAAAAAAAAAAAACTAAGAAGATCTGAACAGACATTTTTCCAAAGAAGACAGACAGCCAACAGGCACGTGAAAAGATGCTCAACATCACTAATCATCAGGGAAATGCAAATCAAAACCACAATGAGATATCACCTCACACTGATTAGAATGGCTATTATCAAAAAGACAAGAAATAAAGTGTTGGCAAGGATGTGGAGAAAAGGGAACCCTTGTGCAATGTTGATGGGAATGTAAACTGGTACACCCACCATGGAAAACAGTATGGAGGTTCCTCAAAAAATTAAAAAGAGGGGCTTCCCTGGTGGCGCAGTGGTTGAGAATCTGCCTGCCAATGCAGGGGACACGGGTTCGAGCCCTGGTCTGGAAGGATCCCACATGCCGCAGAGCAACTAGGCCCGTGAGCCACAACTACTAAGCCTGCACGTCTGGAGCTTGTACTCTGCAACAAGAGAGGCCACGGCAGTGAGGGGCCCGCACACCACGATGAAGAGTGGCCCCCGCTGCCCGCAACTGGAGAAAGCCCTCGCAACAGAAACGAAGACCCAACACAGCCAAAAATAAATAAATAAAGAAGCTTTAAAAAAAAAAAATTAAAAAGAGAACTACCATGTGATCCAGGAATTCCAAAGAAAATGAAAACACTTGGTATTTAACCAAAGAATATGAAAACACTAACTAGAAAAGATATATGCACCCCTATGTTCATTGCAGCATTATTTATAATAGCCAAGATACTGAAGCAAGCTAAGTGTCCACTGATGGCTGAATGGATAAAGAAAATGTGATTGATACATACATACACACACACACACACACACACACACACACACACACAGAAGAATGTTAATTCAGCCATAAAAAAAGAAGGAAATCTTGCGATTTGTGATAACGTTGATGGACCTCGAGAGCATTACGCCAAGTGAAATAAGTCAGACAAAGAAAAACAAATACAGTATAATCTCACTTATATCTAAAATCTAAAAAAAGGAAACCACACACACAAAAACAAATATACCAAGCTCACAGTTACAGAGAACAGGTTGGTGGTTGCTAGAGGCAGGGGTAGGGAGTGAGAGAAACAGGTAAAGGTACAAACTTCCAGTTATAAAATAAGTCATGGGAATGTAATGTACAGCATGGTGACTAGAGTTAACAATACTATACTGCATATTTGAAGGTTGCTGAGAGTAAATCGGAAGTTCTCACTGGAAGAAAAAAAAAATTTGTAATTATGTAAGGGGATGGTCGTTAACTAGACTTCTTGTGGTGATCATTAATGCAACATATACAAATATCAAATAATTATTTGTCTACCTGAAACTAATTTGTTATATGTCAATTATACTTCAATAAAAAACATTTTTTTAATTAAAAAAGAAAGGAGCAATAGATTCGAGAATTATGAGATGTGTTAATTGGACATATGTTAGGAAGAATTAAAATTGGTGGAAATGGTTTCATATTTTACCTATTTTGAGAAACATCTGTTTTATTTAAATCCTTCCCAGCATGGTTCATTTTAAAATATACTGCTCTGTAAAGCTCTGTAGCTGCTGTTCCTAAACCTGCCTCACTTACTTTTACAGATGTGTTTGGTCCCCTGTGCAGGGGGATCATCCCGTGTCTCCAGGCCCCAAGGCAAATCCCCTCTCTCCAGAAGTGAGACCAATGCAGGTTTGGGAACTGGGTATCCTGAAAAGGGGTAGAAAATGGCACCTTTCAGTCCTGTGTCTGCTGTGTCAAAAGAAGGAAAATCTCAGGAGTCTCAGTGATAATAAAAGAGATCCACAGAATAGGGCTCAGGACTGGGAAAAGCCAAGATTTTTGCTCAAGTGGAAACTGAGCATTTGTGACCTCTTCCTAAAACAACACGTAAGAGTACGTAAGTTAGTGACCCTGCAGGACATATGCAAACACAGGGAAGGGGTCATACCCTTCCCTAGACTACGGGGAGACAGCAACAAGCTGAGAACTTATCTGGCAATGGATGCTACTTATTCCTTACTGTGCAGAGCCCCTGGGAGGACAGATCATACTCTCACCAGGCAACAGCAATTCCCTATATTGAGACCAAACTGACCCAAGACTTGTCCCTACCCAGCAAGCTCTCAAGTGGGTCATTTGGTCTCAGTCCCAGAACCATCAGTAAAGGATACAAGAGATGACTCCTCCCTTTCCACACCACACCTCCGGCTGATAAGGAGGAAAAAAGGAAGGAAATGGGAAAGCATAGATCTGAGTCCCAGGAGAAAAGTGGCCTTACCCAGAGACGTCAAGTTCCCATAAATCTCCAGCATCACACTTCTGTACAGGGCCCTCTGTGCAGGAGAAAGGCCAGCCCATTCTGTCTGGGTGAAGTATACAGCCACGTCCTCAAAGGTCACCACCTCCTAAAACAAGAGGTTCCTGCTGCCCCAGAGCCAATTCTATGGCTCAGGGCCAGAGTGTGGGGTACAGGGGACAGTATGAGGGAGGGGTCTTATTAAGGATGAGTAATGAGAAAATGTGAAAGAAATGAGTGTTAAATGACTATTGCTACCACCAAAAATCTGGAACTTCTCTCACCACCAGAAGAGTTTCCATTTGAACACAAAATTTAGTGTCATAAAACACGACACATTTTGAAAACCCTGGAAAGTCTCCCATTAATTAATATTCCTAGAGCAAAATCTCTGTGATTTTATAAAACTTTGTCTTTTATTGTTGCAACTACAAGGAAACAATTAGCTTCAGTCTCTCCAGACACCACTCAGAGGTCGCATCTCAGGACTGACCTGTTCCCCCTTCACTGCCCCAAGTGCCCAGTCCATCCATCTGTTCCCCACACGTGCTCATTCTACCCTAAACCTCAAGTCCACATGACAGGAACAGAGTCACATTTTTGCCTTGATGACTGGTCTCATCCAACCCTCATCTGTTGCTTGAAGAAGGGGTTGTACAGCCTGTGCTCAAGAATGTCCAGTAGAGACAGCTCAGTGCTGCCGGGGGCAGTCTATTCTGCTTCCTGATGCGTTTTCCTGGGAGAAGATGCTTCTGGAATCAAATTGCTGCTGGGTAGTTCTTTTAACTGCTTTTCTTTATACCTCCAAGACAATCTGTAATTGTTTCTGCCAACTAAGGCTCATGCTTTTTTAATAGTCACCCTTTCCCTTCCCTGATGGTCCCAACTCTACCTTCCCAGAGAGCTCAGGATCTGGTTTATAAAACTCTTATTCATTCCCCAGACTTTGGTATCAAACCTGGTTACCTGAATGCACAGTGAATATCCTGCCACCTTCCAACACCTCAACTGATTCTGCAGATCTCCCCAGCACTGCCTCAGACTCCCTGGGGGACCTAACACATCTGACCCATCTAGCACCAAACACATCCCCCCTTCCTGCCCCCTGCCAAACTGACTCTATTTTCAATTCACATAACTAACTGGCACAGTGAGTGACAGTGTTGCTTCTCATTTAACAGCGCGAATTTCATCCCAGTCTCCTAAGTTAGAAAATTGAAATTCATACTAGACTAACTTGCCCTAGTCACTACTCATTTCCGATAAATAGTCAGTAATCAAATCCTGCCAATTTTATTGTCTATATGTTTCCTGAATCTGACTCCTCTTCACTATGGTACAATCAGTACAGTAGTATGGGCTGGGGATACTTAACTCCAATTCCAGGCCTGTCCTGTTCTGAATCCATCCTCAGCCAGCCATACAATCAACAACTTAAAATGACAAACTGACTCTGTCAACTGAATGACTTCCTTGAATAAGTCACCACTAACTACAACAGTGGTTCTCCAAGTGTGGTTCCCCAGAGCAGCAGCAGGATCACATAGGAACTTGTTGCAAAGGCAAATTCACAGGCCCCAATCCAAAAGCAATTTGTTCTTCCATAAGCCCTCCAGGTGATTCTGACGCACACCAAAGTCTGAGAACCCTGGACTACAGGATAAAATCCGAGCTCAGGAAACCAAGCTCTATCAGGTAACAGTTGGAGATGGGAAAGCACAAGACTGTACACAGAGAAACTATCTGGGAAACTCTGCAAACAAAATCCCAGAAAAGGAATGACAAACCCTGAATGAGGGCAATATAAAAGATGGGACAAGTGGAAGAGATAGTAGGCAGAAGCAATGAGACTTGGTAACTCTCTGAAAGTGGTATCAAGGAAGAAGAGAGTCAACAATTACTCAGCAACCTAGAAACTGAGTGGTCAGGATTGCGACATGGTGATACCAGTAACTCACTAACAACTTACAGAAGATCAGAAGAGGACGGGAGCAACAAGAAAGATAACTGTCTTGGTGAGGCAGTAGGCAGAAGGACCTGCCAGATACCAGAAATCCAGGATTGGGACTTAGGATATAGTTCATAGATGATAAGTTACTGGATAAATAAGTCCCAGGAAGAAGGAAATGGTTAAGGAATACCCAGCAACTCATCAGTTTCAAAAAGTAAAATCAACTCAAGAAATCAATTTCCCTGTCCCACAAATTTAAGATACTTAATGTTCACCTCACAGATGAAGTTAAGGTGCAAAGAGGTTAAGTGACTGGCTCAAGGCCACAAAGCCACTGAGGCTTTATGAGATCCCTCACCTCAGGTGTTCTGTCCTAGTGCAGATTATTCCTATTATAGCTCCCTGCCTTGATTAGCCAACAGCACTGACCTCAAGGAAAATATATTTTCTCTGATTCTGAAGGCAACTTCTTCTTTTTTTTTTTTGCGATACGCTGGCCTTTCACTGTTGTGGCCCCTCCCGTTACAGAGCACAGGCTCCGGACGCGCAGGCTCAGCGGCCATGGCTCACAGGCCCAGCCGCTCCGCGGCATGTGGGATCTTCCCGGACCGGGCCACGAACCCGTGTCCCCTGCATGGGCAGGCGGACTCTCAACCACTGCGCCACCAGGGAAGCCCTCAACTTCTTTAATAAATGGGACAAGCCCACTTTTTCTTGTCTTCTTCCTGCCATCGCTCTGCCCCTACTTCCCAAGAACCTTGTGACCTTGCTAATCTCGATTACTCTCACTGTGTAATCAATACCTACAGCACCAGCTTGAGTCCTTCATTCTCACAGGTCCCTCTGTAGGAGGAACCACCGAACCTGGGAACCATCTAGCTCAACAGAGATCCTCAGAGTACAGGAGCCTAGGCTTCTGCTGCCAAGGACACTCTCTCCAGCAATCACTTGCTGGGCTTCTGGCTGTTCAATCCCTCATCATCAGCTTTCCCTGGCATCCAGTCCTACTGAAGAGAATCAACAAGGGTCTTCCTACTGCTTTGGCTCTAAGACTTTTGCCAGAATCATCTCTCTCATCCCCCATTTCCTTCAAATCAGATCTCTCCAAGGCTGACCTGAGGGAATCACAGCTCACCTGGTGCCAGGCTCTCAGGGGCATGACAGCCATCACCTGGGCTTCCTCTCAATGAAGGGCAGGGGCTGAGGGAAGAAGCAAAGAGAGACAAGAGTGAGCCCAACCCAGACAAAGGCTCTCCTTTAAAACAACAAACTTGCCGGTAACAGTAGCAATCATTTACTAAACGCCACTTGGTAAGAGAATATTTCCTCTTTTAATCCACACTATGCCATGAAGTTTGAATTCTGAGGAAACTGAGAATTTGAAAGGTAAGTAACTTGCCCTCAGCACCACAGGCTGTACTCACCAACATCATGCAACGCTGCCTGTCCTAAGACATGAGTAGAGGGGAACGTGAATACACAAAGAGCAAAACAAGCAAAAGACACCAGAAAACTCAGAGCAAACCCTAAAAAGAGGAAATCCAGACCTTCATTTTTTAAAATAAAAGTTTACTGAGAAACATAAAAAGTAAAAAAAAAATAGAAACGTGTTTCTGGAGGAAAAATACATATTCCCTCATTCAATCTCCATAATAATCCTTTGAACCTTTTCTTTTTTCCAAATAAGAAAACAAGTCTAAGACAATAATTTTCTCTACCAAGGTCAGTCACCCAGTGGATGAATGAACTTGGATTCCCAAACCAGATAAGCCAGATTCCAGAAGCCAAGCGTTTAATAACTACATCCAAGTGCTTCCAATAGTAATTCCAACAGGATATTTTTTTTTTTTAGAACTTGATAAAGTGCTTCTAAGGTTAATATGGAAAAATAGGTAAAAGTAGCTCCCCCAAAATCAGAAAAAGAATTTTAGAGTAAGGTTTCCTTTTCTTGGACCTTGGGGCAGGCATCTTTTTTGATCATCACCCCACTCTACACCCAGTAATAACCAGAAACAAATTAGCAAAGGACCCTGAAGAGGCCACAAAACATGCCAAAAGGTCTGAGTTATTACTTTAATTATATCATCCCCTACAGACACTTTGTATTCTTGTTAACCAGTCATATTCTACCAAAAAGCCAGCATCTTCCAAAACTCATTGCCTGCTGCAATTTCCTGCTAGCCTCATCTTCTTTCAGTTAATCTACTATGCTAATTCAGGATCTTTGTACCTACTGTTCCTCTGCATGAACCACTCTTCTCCAACCTTAGAACCTTTGGAACTGACAGTCTGTGTGTGCAATACTCTCCAGCAGCCTGACCTCTCTTCATCTACGTTAAGTGCCTGCTCACCCTTCAGATCACGCCTGTCTCCACAGATCAGGTCGGGGGCCCCGGGTTACACACTCCACTAGCACAGTATTCCCTCTCTTGTATACCACCTCTCCCAGTTTGAGATAATACACTGATGTATGTTTTCTTCATCCCACAAACATTTATCACATATTTATTTCATTCCAGGCCAAGCATGAGACACAGGAGATAACAGTGGAGAGAGAAAGGTTTGATCTCTTCCATCACGGAGCTTAGACTAAAGAAATCAAAGATTCTAATAGTTAGCTTTAAGACCACAATCGTGATTAGTGCCAGGGAGAATTTATCCTAGATGGGGAGGCTTAAGAATAGGAATTAACTAGGTTGAAAGAAAAATCTTTCCGAAAGTAACAGCATGTGCAAAAACATGTTCCCGATATGAAAGTCCAAGAAGACTGTAGCAGAGCCAAGGGAAGTGTGCTGAACACGAAGGTGAAGTGGCAAGAGGCCAAGTCCCCCATGGCCTCTGCACGTCAAGGACTTCGTCTTCATCCTAAAAGCAACAGACCGCGGCTACAGGGTTCAGAGCAGGTGGAGTGAAACGATCGCACTGGATTAACAGGAGGCTTTCCATTAAACTGAAAGCTCCCTGGGGGAGGGGCTCACGGCCGTCTCATTCGCAGCTATATCCTGGGAACCTACAAGAGCAGCTGGCATTTAGCTGCTCCGTAAGTAGTTGTTGGACCAGGGGAGGTTGTGGCTGTGTCGGGTCAAAGGGCGTCTCCTTTCCATACCCAGCCTCCATTTCCTAAGGCAGCCGCAGCGGGCTGGGGAAAAGGCGCCAGGGCGGGCTGGACTGCCCGGCGGGCGCCCCCGCTCCCCGGATCCGGTGGCGCCGCCCGACTCCCTCCTCCTCGGCATCAGGGACTAAGGGGACAGCCTCCTCCAGGGGAGTAAAGAGCGTGGCCCGGGCCACAAACCCCCAACACTCACCTCATGAAAGGTGCAATGTGCGGCGTGACCGGAAGTGCGTCACTACGTCGGCTGCGACGCCCAAGTTTCACGAGCTTCCTCTCTAGGAAGCCAGAACGCTCCTCTCTGTGGACTCTGGCTTTCTTCCGCTGGCGCACGTTTTTAACCACGGACCTAGAGAAAAAGCTTATCCTTGTTTAAGCTAACCTCTAGCTGAAACTTAGCATTTCCTTCAATTATATGTTGGCAAAAACCACAGTAGTATCAGCAGTGCCTTGCGACTTTGTCAACAATAGAAATCATAGATGTTTTCATATCACATTGCAATTGAAGTTATAGTGGAACTTAAGTATCATGCACGGTCATTTTTGCCTTGGCTGACAAAAAATGTAAAGTTAACCTAATGTTTTGTTGCAGTACCTATATTGACTATATTTGATGTGATTATCTCCTTGCTGCTGAAAACATACTTAATGGTGAGAGAACGCCTTCCCTGTAAAGTTGGCAACAAAGCAGGTATGTCCGCTCTTCCCACTACTTTTCAACATCCTCCTGGGAGTCCTAGCAAGTGCAAGAAGGCCAGAAAAAGAAATAAAAGGCATAGAGATTGGAAATAAAGAAATAAAACGGTTACTATTTGCAGAGGACATGATTGTCTACACAAAAAAAATCCCAGGGCTTCCCTGGTGGCGCAGTGGTTGAGAGTCCGCCTGCCGATGCAGGGGACGCGGGTTCGTACCCTGGTCTGGGAAGATCCCACATGCTGCGGAGCGGCTGGGCCCGTGAGCCATGGCCGCTGAGCCTGCGCGTCCGGAGCCTGTGCTCCGCGGCGGGAGAGGCCACAACAGTGAGAGGTCCACGTACCGCAAAAAAAAAAAGAATCCCAAAGAATCTACAGAACTTCTAGAACTAACAAGTGAGCTTACCAAGGTTGAAACAGGAGGGAAGGGGCCAGGGTACAACCTTCAAAGGAATGACAGCTGTTGAGGATACGACATAAACTGGTTAGAACCAACTAGGTCTGGACTTCCCTGACCGGCCAGTGGTTGAGACTCTATGCCCCCATTGCAGGGGGCACGGGTTCGACCCCTGGTGGGGGAGCTAAGATTGCACATGCCTCACAGAGTGGGAAGGAAGAAAAAAAGAAAAAAAAAAAAACTCCAACTAGGTCCAAGATAGCAGAAGATTCAACTTCCCGTAAACCTTGAGTCTCATTATACGCTCATTATAACACACTGCCATATGCTAATGACACACCCACAGGTGCCATGACAGTTCCAAGGCTAACCCTAAAAGGCCAAAAAGTGAGCAGTGGCCCAACTCCTGGAAATCCCCACACCAAGATAGTTGAAATAATCCTCCCAGTCATTAGCCTATGAAATTACCCAGCCCATAAAAACTAACCACCCCATATTTCAGGGCCTCTCGCCTGCTGAGATGGCCCATACTCTCTCTGTGGAGTGTGTATTTCTCTCAATAAATCTACTTCACCTCTCGCTGAATTCCTTCCGCGCAGAGACATAAAGAACCTAAACTTCAGTAGGTCCTGAGACCAGGTGTGTGATTTTTATTAAAAGACAGTGGGTCAAGTCCCAAACTGAGTTGTGTGGCTTCAAGGTCACAGAGTTAAAGTAAAGATGCAAAAAAGATCAATTGTTGTAAACCAAAATTTCCAGCAATAAAATTTCCTGCAACCTTAATAAATTTTAAAAAATAGTACCATTTACAGCAGCATAAAAAACATGAAATACTTAATGCCTAACAAAATATGTACAAGATATGCATGCTGAAACTATAAAATAATCACAAAAGAGATGAATGTATACCTAATAAATTGAGATACTGTGTTCATTGATTGAAAAACTCAGTATTATTAAGATGTCAGTTATCCCCCAAATTGCTCTATATATTCAAAGCAAGCCAGTCAAAATCCCAGCAAGACCTTTGTAGAAATCAATAAGCTGATTAAATTGCATGTCAATCATTTAACAGAGCTGAAAAAAAGCAGTGGAGAAAGGAGGGATTTTTCAATAAATTATGCTGGAACATTTGGATATCCCAATAGAAAAATAAGATTCTTACTTCACAGCATCACTAAAATAAATTCCAGGTGGACGAAAAATCTACTTGCAACAAATCTACATCTTTGATGAGAAAGTATGAGCAGTATGATTTCTACAGATGTGTTAATACTGTCTGCCCACACATCTGATGCCTGAACTCTGTAATGGATACCTCAACATGGGGCTGCTCAAGCTACAGTCCAGCATCCCTGGCAGATGGACGTGGTGTCTTCAGAGGCATCTCGCATGGCCTCCCTGTACATGTTTGTACCCACTTGCCACCAACCTTGCCATAATGCCCAGTGGCACTGATGACCTCTTCATGTCCTGTGTTGTCTCCTATGACTGCCCCTCCTGCCCTTCTGTAAGCCAAGGAGAAAGGCCTCAGGAGAAATCAAACCTGCTAACACCTTGATTTTGAACTTCCAGCCTCCAGAATTGTGAGAAAATAAATCTCCGTAGTTTAAGCCTCACAGTCTGTGGTATTTGTTACGGCAGTACGTGCAAACTAGTTTAGACATATAAAGTTAAGATATGTTGTCAGTGTTAGAGGCTGCTAGTTGCCTGTACAAACATCTATTTGTCCCTCTTATTTAGTAACAGAAAAGCTCATCAGGGGTTGGCACCTTATCTCTCATCCAAGGACAGTTCTTGCCATCCTTGTAAGTCTGTGGCTCTCCCAGGACTAAGTTCTGCACAGTGAAGTGGAAGTGGAAGTGTTCTCAGCACTTACAGGATATTTCCTTGAAAGGAAGGTGACATGCTCTTCTTCTTTTCCTCCATCCTGCATCCTGGAATGGCTGGAGCTCTAGCTGTTGCTTTAGACTATGAGGATATTGCCCCATCTGATGGATGGCAGTGTGGTGAACTGGAAGGAGGCAGGATTCCCGCTGCCAGTGTGCAGCTGCCTATCTCCAGATCTCTTTTATTTTTTAATATATATTTTAAATTTTATTTATTTATTTATTTTTGGCTGCCTTGGGACTTCGTTGCTGCGCGCTGGCTTTCTCTAGTTGAGGCGAGCGGGGACTACTCTTCATTGCAGTGCCCGGGCTTCTTACGGTGGTGGCTTCTCTTGTTGCGGAGCACAGGCTCTAGGCGCATGGGCTTCAGTAGTTGTGGCACGTGTGCTCAATAGTTGTGGTGCACGGGCTTAGTTGCTCCGTGGCATGTTGGATCTTCCCAGACCAGGGCTCGAATCCGTGTCCCCTGCATTGGCAGGCAGATTCCCAACCACTGCACCACCAGGGAAGTCCCCAGATCTCTTTTTAAAAAAGGAAAAATCAACTCCATTCTTATTTTAAGCTCTATTATTTTGGATTTTCAATTATGTGCACTTGAACCTAACCAAGCCTGATCCAAAGACAGTAAGTCAGTTAGAGGGGGACTCCAGCAGTGGCACCTAGGTCACATATCATGGATAATCTGCTAGATACTCAAGTTCAGGAAGATGGAGCTACTCCGTTACCTTAGAGATAAGAGACACCTTGGGGGTCCAGCTCTCTGGCTCAGGCACTTACTATGAAGGTACTACTTTCAAATAGTTGTAGCAACAAAAATGCCAGTGCCATGCAGCCACTAAGCCTTACTGGGGAATCTAGGAACGAGGTCCTCTGCCTCCTAGAGCTGTATTTTCAACTTCTGCACATGCTACCTCCCTGACAACAGCAGTTTTGAGACTGTCAAACACACAATGAGCCACTCTGTACTAGATATGCCTCGCTGTTTTATCTCAACCCATTCACCGCCCTCTTTTCTCCAAAGCCAATATACAGCCTCCCTTTGCCTTGATCTGATCCCCAGTGTCTTCCACTCACAAAGAGCATAGCAAAGTCACCTCAAATGTGTCTTTTCGGTCACTGAATTACATTTGTTACAGATCTTGCTTGCAGACTTTAGGGCATCACTCTGTGACAGTTAGAGCATGGGCTCTGAAGCCAGACTGCCTGGGTTTGAATCTCTGCTCTTCCAGTTACTAGCTGTATCTTTGGGCAACCTACTTAACCTCTCTGTTCCTCACTTTCCTAACTGAAACAAGATAACAGTACTTCAAAGGCTGTTAGGAGTTAGTAAGTTAATGCACTGTGGAGCACCTAGCAGAGATAAGTGCCACAAAATGTTACTGGTTAGTAGCATTTATTAAAGAACAGCTATGGCAAATTAAAGGCTAGTATTCTGTTGGGGAAGCAACAACAGGAACTAACAAACCTCAACTCAAGTGACTTCAACCATTTCTTTATCTGAATCACTTTGGTTTCGGCAGAATTATAAGTCCACTACTAAAAATGATTCCCCTCCCCAGGCAGGGGTAGATTGCTGTCAAGTAAAGAGGAAGTGGTGAAGTCATTCTCTCAGGGCCAGATTTCAGTCAACAGGTTAAATCTGGAACTGAAAAACTGCCATGACAGTAGATGACAGTACAAGGTGGCATGGGAAGTAACAAGGCACAGGTTGACGGGCATCCAAAGAAGAGAACCACCTCCTTATTTTTACAAAAACATATCCTCAGTATCTCTTTAGACCAGTGGAAACAATTTTGATTGTTATGAATGAGGGTAGGGGAGAACATCACAAATAGTATCTAGTGGGTAGAGGCCAGTGGGTAGGCTAAACATCCTACAACTCACAGGACAGTGTCCAGCAAAAAATTAACAGGTCCTAAATGTCAATAGTGCTGCGTTTGTAAAATCCTGCTTCAGACTGAGAACCAAAGCCATTTCCTTGGGTGTAAAAGCCCCCTAACCAGATCAAAGGGCAGGGCAAACATGCCATGCCGGGCATTATATGATAATATCAAGCTTTTGCACGGAAATAGGAGTAATAAAAATCTTCCTATAGGTTTTATAGACAAACAAACAGGAATGACAAGGGGCATATTTGAAAATATTTTTTAGAATAAGAAAAATAACTTGGGTACAATGCTAAGCTAATGATTTATAAATGTCAGTGGGAAATTATACGTTACCAACATTGATTCAAGAAGAAATAGACAATGTAATGGACAATGCCAGGGAAGGAATTACTAAAGTAGTGAAAGTTCTACTCTGCTGTACACTACCCCCAACAAAAGCAACTGGTCCAGGCAGCTTTACAGGTGAACTTTTTTCAAATCTCCAAAGAACAGATAATTGCTAGGCTTTTGAAACTGTTCCAAAGCACAGAGAAAGAATAGTCTCCTAACTATTTTTAGCAACGTGGTATAATTCAGGTCCCAAATCTTGACAAAGAGTGAAAAAAATTACAGGCCAATCACACTTATGAATATAGATGCTAATATCCTAAACATATTAATATAATCCAGCAACATTTAAAGAAACTTAACAACACTATACCCAACTAAGATTATGAGAACATAAGTATGACTCAATATTAGGAAAAACATTAATATAATTAACTATATAAATAGGTCAAAAAAGAAATATCATCTTTAACAATCTAAAATAAGATAAAATTCAGCATCCACTTCTATTAGAAACTGAGTAGGAAATAAATACTTTAAAAATATTTTCTAATTAATACATTCATCTACCCTACAGAATATTCAATAGAGATTTTGTTTTATAATAACTTGAAATTTTCATTAAAGTGCTTAAATTGCTGTAACTTCCAACCATTTAGGATGCCTGAATGTTGACTTGGCTTAATCGAGGGTTAAAGGCTTTCCCACATTCACAGCACTTGAATGGTTGCCTCTGTATGAACCATCAGAGTCATAGCTACATCTTTTCCAATACATCACTCACATGAAAGGTTTCTTCATAGTGTGGAATCAGTGAAGCTAAATCAAGTTTATGTTAACTCTGAAGGTTTTGAGACATATGAGACATTGAAATGGCTCAATATCAGTATGGATTCTGTTACAAGTGAAAGAAATCCCAACTCAAAACTATTTAAGCAAAGAATTTAATTTTTTGATTTACATCACTGAAAAATCCAGAGGCAAGTTTAGTTCTCTGCATCTCTGTTTGCAGGGCTGGCTTTCTTCTCAGCCTTCACGTGGGTCAAGGCTAACATCCATGTCCAGCAGAAAAGAATGTCACTTCATGGTAGGTTTTGCACAGTCAAAGGGTCCATTCTGATTGGATGAACTTGGGTCACCTGAACCCACCATTGTGGTGGGTGGAAGGAACAGTACAGATGGGCCAGATTAGGCTACATGTTCCACCTTTGCAGTAGGGAACAGAGCCCCACCCAAACCACATGAACTGTTGTGTTGGGGCAGAGTCGTATTTCCCCCAAAAGTAGGGCAGTAATTACCATGAAAATGGGGTAAAAAATGCTGGGAGGCCAAAAGAACCAAGGTCCAGGACAGGCTTCTTTCTAGGGTGGGCATACCCAAGATGATGTAGCTGGGAGGAAGTCCTAAAGGTTTTCCCACACTTGCTACACTCATATGGTTTTTTTCCACTGTGGATTCTCTGATGCCGACTTAATGTTGACTTAACAGCAAAAGCTTTGCTGCACTCATTGCATTCATTTTTGGCTGCGTCAGGTCTTAGTTGCGGCCCGCAGGACTTCCTTGAGGCATGCGGGATCTTTCCTAGTGGCGCACGGGTTCTTCATTGCAGTGTGCGGGTTTTCTCTTTAGTTGTGGCGTGCAGGCTCCACAGCGCGTGGGCTCTGTAGTTTCTGGCACGCAGGCTCTCTAGCTGAGGCGTGCGAGCTCAGTAGTTGTGGCGAGTGGGCTCAGTTACCCTGCGGCATGTGGGATCTTAGTTCCCTGACCAGGGATCGAACCCGTGTCCCCTGCATTGTAGGGTGGATTCTTCACCACTGCACCACCAGGGAAGCACAAAATTTAACCAATATTTCTAAATTTTTGAGTTGTTAAAAAAATAAATTTTATATTCAAGTGTTGATCTTTATCAATTTGTACACTTTTGTTAATTTGTATTCTAAAATATTAGCTTTTTATATCTTTTGCAAAATAAAACTATGTGCTGAACACCTGCTTTATTTTTCCTTTTCTTTACAAATTAGCTGACCTTGATCTTAAACCACTAGTACATAAGCTCCATGAGAGCAGGGACTTTGTTTTCTTTCCTGCTATCTTGGGTGTCTTGAACAATACCTGGCACATAGTAGACAATAAATATGATAAATAAATGATTGAATAATTGTTTGTTACTCTGTATAAATAGGCATACAACTCACGCACTGCAATAATAAAATTATTCTGGCTCAAAAATAACTGTACAATTCCAGACCTGACCTCTCCCCAAGATTACAGAGCTGCATTCTCAACAGCCTGCTATATACCCAGGGAGGTGGGTGTCCCAAGGAAACTCAAACTTCGTGGCATTAAGTCTAGTGTCATCTACCATAAAAACTGTTTTTATATCAGGACTCCCCTACGTTACCCAATTCACTAACACTTTTACTAAGCTCTGTCAGCGGTACCAGGACATTTCTCACAATCCTTTCCATCCCTACATCACCCTGTCTCCAAACTTGTGTAGGCCTCCAAAGTTATTAATTGCACTATAATGACAATGGAATAGGGGTTTATGCCTTCATTTTCTCCTCAGTCCAATCAAATTACATACTATTTTGAGTTAGTATTTCTAAAACAGAGCCCATTACGGAACTCTGTCACGATGGCAAAGGCACCGCGGTGGGGCCCCTGCTCCACACTCCCATTTGACTGCTCTCTCATTTTCTGAATACATGTTGTCAGGTCCGAGGGCCTCTTCCATCCTTGTCAAGGGGACTGCTAACCTTCTCTCCTTTCATACAACATGACTGCTCTCTCATTTTCTGTTCCCATGCAGTAAGTTCCCTAGGACAGAACTCTTCAGGTCGGCCATAAACTCTGTGTTCTAGACTTTCCACATGCACCAACATTTATGCACGGATGGCTAAGTAAGGGGGCTTAAGGATATGCTCTGCAGTAGAAGAGAAATGTCCAAAGAAATATAATGTGAGCCATAAATGCAAGCTACATATGTAATTTAAAGTTTCTGGTGGCCACATTAAAAAAGTAAAAAGAAAATGGCAACATTAATTTTAATAATACATTTTATGTAATATATTTAATATATTTAAATAATATATTTTATTTAAACCAATATATCCAAAATTTTATTTCAACATGAAATCAACATAAAGATTATTAATGAGGTCATTTACATTTTTTTATTTACTTTTTTTTTTTTTTTTTGGCCGTGCCGCGTGGCATGTAGGATTTTAGTTCCCTGACCAGGGATGGAACCCACGCCCCCTGCAGTGGAACCGCAGAGTCTTAACCACTGAACTGCAAGGTAAGTCCCCTCAATTACATTTTTTTATACTAGGTCTTCAAACTCTGGTACTTACAGCATCTCTCAATCTGAATCAGCCCCACTTCAAGTGCTTAAGAGTTTGATTTAATAAGCACAGGTAGCTAGTGACTACCATGATAACAGCACAGAAGTAGAGAAAAGAAAATCTTATTAGGTTTTCAGTCCTAAGCCCTATGCTTTTGAATGCTTACTAAGAAAGTCAGAAGAATGAATGCTTGAAGGAGAGACCCAGAAATATCTTTTTTTTTTTTTGCTGACAAAGCAAAAGACTTTATCGGGAAGGGGGCGCCCGGGCAGAGAGCAGCTGGGTAAGGGAACCCAGGAAAACTGCTCTGCCACGTGGCTCACAGCCTCAGGGTTTATCAGAAATATCCATTCTTACAACTAACACAAGAAACTAACACAGTATTGTGAAGCAATTATACTCCAATAAAGGTCTATTTAAAAAATATATCCTGGGCTTCCCTGGTGGCACAGTGGTTGAGAGTCCGCCTGCCGATGCAGGGGACGCGGGTTCGTGCCCCGGTCCGGGAGGATCCCACATGCCGCGGAGCGGCTGGGCCCGTGAGCCATGGCTGCTGAGCCTGCGCGTCCGGAGCCTGTGCTCCGCAACGGGAGAGGCCACAACAGTGAGAGGCCCGCGTACCACAAAAAAAAAAAAGGGGGGGGGGTACTGTGAAGCCTCTGCTTGAGCCCCTCCAGCAGATTTCCCTCTGAACAGCCTACTCAACTCCAGATGGTCTTCCTAGGAGAAGATGCTTCCTGATTCTAATGGCTGCTAGGTAGCTCCTCGGGCCATCTCTCTTTATGCCCCTCACATAATCTGTCCTCTGCCAGACAAACCTGCCAGCAGCCCAACTCTCCCTTCCCATACAGTGCCATGATCTGATCCCCTGGTCTCTTTGGTGCCTTCCCTGTGCGGTGATGACCCTTCCATCTCCTCACTCCCAGGTCTCATGAGGTTCTGGCATCACCACATGGCTAACTCAGATGCCCTGATGACTAAAGAAAAAAAATATTGTTGCCTGCCATTCCAGTTTTACAAGGATCAAGCCATTAGCCACTGCAGTCTTCCACCCACAATGCGCCTGAGAGGAATTCAGGATGGAGAAGAATTCAGGATGGAGAAAAACAGGAATCGTTCTGTGCTCTGGATACAACCCCTAGTTAGTTAAGATACATATCTAAGGAAATTTTTCAATGACCCCAAATTCTTGAATCTTCCCATGCAAAGCACTAAAATCATTAACTCAAGATGCCTTTGTGTTTAGGAGTAATCTTTTGATGTTTGACATGTTTTTTTTTTCTCCCCCATGGCAAATATTCATATACATCCTGGCTCCTTCCTTATCTCTTCAGAACAGTTTCTCAGAGCTGAGAGGCTGTCTCCTGGGCTACAGTCCTTAGTAAAACACTGAATAAACTCAACTCACAGCTCTTATGTTGTGCTTTTTTTCTTTTAAGCTGATACAACCTTCATCCCAGTTATGTTCCTCATTTATATGAGCCACAATCCAGTTTTGAACTCATCTCCCTTCCTAAACTGGCTCCTTTTCTCCTCCAAATTCATACCAACTGCTCAGTACGTGAGAAACAAATGGTGAGAAACAAATGCTCAAACATGATGTTGGTTCTGATTTTGATCCCTTGTCTCAGTGAGTTAGTACCAACACTTTCAGCGTGGTCTCCTATGCTAGAAACCTGAGAATCCCTCTTGACCATTTCCCTACTCACCGCTCAGTTCTGACAAACAATCAGTAATCAGATCCTGCCAATTTTATCTCCTAAGTATTTCTTGGATCTGACTCCTACTCTCCATCACTACTCACCATATAATTTTTCAGTTCCTCAGCAACTGTCCTGTGGAGCACTGCAACAGTCCCTAACTCCAGACTCATCCTCCAAGTCCACCTTCTGTCCGGCACATAGAATGATCTATAGAAAATGCCAACCTGACCTCAACTCTGTGGGTTAAAACACTTAAATGGATCACCACACAACAGCAAACTTAAGCCCAAGATCCTGACCCTAAGCTCCACAGGCAACAAATGTCAGAAGATTAGAGACACTTTTTTTTTTGAATAAATTTATTTATTTGTTTTTATGTTTGGCTGTGTTGGGTCTTCACTGCTGTGCACAGGCTTTCTCTAGATGTGGCGAGTGAGGGCTACTCTTCGTTGTGGTGCGCGGGCTTCTCATTGCGGTGGCTTCTCTTGTTGTGGAGCACAGGCTCTAGGTGCACAGGTTTCAGTACTTGTGGCTCACGGGCTCTGGAGCGCAGGCTCAGTAGTTGTGGCACAGGGGCTTAGTTGCTCCGCAGCGTGTGGGATCTTCCCAGGCCAGGGATTGAACCCGTGTCCCCTGCATTGGCAGGCAGATCCTTTTTATTTTATTTATTTATTTTTGGCTGCGTTGGGTCTTCATTGCTGCCTGCGGGCTTTTTCTAGTTGCGGCGAGCAGGGGCTACTCTTCGTTGTGGTGCACAGGCTTCTCATTGCAGTGGCCTCTCTTGTTGTGGAGCACGGGCTCTAGGTGCGTGGGCTCAGTAGTTGTGGTTCGCGGGCTCTGGAGCACTGGCTTAGTAGTTGTGGCGCATGGGCTTAGCTGCTCTGTGGCATGTGGGATCTTCCTGGACCAGGGCTCGAACCTGTGTCCCCGCATTGGCAGGCGGATTCTTAACCTCTGCACCACCAGGGAAACCCAGGGCCTCTCACTTTCTGAGATGGCCCACACTGTCTCTGTGGAGTGTGTTTCTCCTAGGGCCACTCTCGCCCTTTGAGATGGACCACTTTCTGTCTATGGAACTGTAACCCAGCAGGACTCCATGGGGCCTTCCTGGGACAGGCCTTCCCCGTATCCTCTGCTTTAGCTCCTCTCTGAAGTACTTAGAGAGTAGCATTTGATGCACATTTCCTGAGTTGTTTTGCAGATGTAACCGCTCCCCCACCCCAGGCCTCCTGGAGCCTCAGGACTGATAATGTTAGCCCTGTGACCCCATCCTGCTACACCATCAGCCAGAGAACTGTGCACAAGCTGACCACACACCCTGCACCCCCCTCCCTCACCCGGCTTTTAAAAGTGCTTTGCTGAAACCCTTTGGGGAGTTTGGGGCTTTTAGGGCATGAGCCACCTCGTCTCCTTGCATGGCCTTGCAATAAACCTTTCTCTGCTCCAAACTTCAACGTTTCAGTTTGTTTAGCCTCACTGTGCATTGGGCACAGGAACTTACATTAACTGAATGTGTATCTCTACAAAAAAATCCACTTCTTACCTATCACTTTGTCTCTCACTGAATGCTTTCTTCGAGGAGACATAAAGAACCTGAGTGTCATGAAATCCTGAGACCAGGTGTGTGATCTCAATTAAAAAACAGGGAGTTCGGGCTTCCCTGGTGGCGCAGTGGTTGAGAGTCCGCCTGCCGATGCAGGGGACACGGGTTCGTACCCCGGTACGGGAGGATCCCACGTGCCGCGGAGTGGCTGGGCCCGTGAGCCATGGCCGCTGAGCCTGCGCGTCCGGAGCCTGTGCTCCGCAACGGGCGAAGCCACAGCGGTGAGAGGCCTGTGTACCGCAAAAAAAAAAAAACAGGGAGTTCAAGTCCCAGTCTGGGTTTCGGCTGGATTCAAGTCCCATCTGAGTTGTGCGGTTTCAGCACAGGCCCCCCTTTTCTTGCCTTCCTCCTGCTGTCCCTCTGCCCCCACTTCCCAAGAACCTTGTGATCCCTCCGTGGGGGAAACTATTGAACTTGGAGATCCTCTGGCTGAGCAGAAATCCTCAGAATGCAGGAGGCTGTCCTTTTGCTTCCCAGAACATTCTCTCCAGCTACCTCCAGCCATCACTTCCTGGGCCCTGGGGTCCCTGCTCCTTAGCCTCTCACCATCATCCGGTCTCACTGGGGTAGGAGGGGGGTTGGATGAGGGACGTGTGAACAGGGGTCTTCCTACTGCTTTGGCTCTGGGACTGTGTCAGAATCACCCCTCTCATCCTCCATGTCCTTCAAATCAGATCTCTTGAAGACACATCTGAGGGATCCCATGCTCACCTTGTGCCAGGCTTTCAGGGGCCTGATAGCCATCACCGGGGCTCCCTCTCAATGAAGGGCTGGGGCTGAGAGAAGAAGCAAAGAGAAACAAGAGTGAGCCCAACTCAGTCAATACCTTTCCTTTAAACCTGCAAACCTGTATTAGCTGCGAATAACGACAGCTGACATTTACTGAAGGCCTGCAATGTGCCAGCCTCAGAACTCGGGCACCTTACTATGTACTAGGAGATACGTAATACTGTTGTCCTCATTTGACCAAAACAAAGAAATGAGCCTTAGAAAGTTTAATTAATTATTTTAGGCCACAAGATCTGTATTCATAACCACTAAGTAATGCTCTCTCCCGCGTGAAACAATAGAGCAAAAAAATACACGTAAACAAAAGCAAGATGCCAGGCCACACAGGGCTCATGAACGTTAAAAACATCGTCTTCTGCCCCCAAACAATGGGGTTATTACGAGCGGGAGCAGCGGTTATGATCAGACTTGATTAATATCGACTTTCCCATGAGGCTGAAAAGTCCCCGCGTCCGTCTCAATCACAGTTGCGTCCCCGGAACCTGGAACAACACTGCACTTAGTAGGCGCTCGATACGGTCACTTTCTAAACCGTAGCGTGTCACTTACCGGGGCCACCCCTTCCAAGGCTGTCCACATCCCCACCCCACTCCCAAAGCGGCCGCGGCGGGGGGCTGAGGGAGTCCGGGCAGGGCTGGACTGCCCGCAGACCTCCTCGCTCGATGCGGCCCTGCGCCACCGCCCGACCCCCTCCCGGGCCCGCCTCCCCGTGGCCTGGGGGAATCTGTGGCGCTCCGCGCCCGGAGTGCGGAACAGGAACGCCTGTTCACCCCACACTCACCTCCGACGGTGGGCAGCGGCGCTCCGGACGTACTTCACCAGCTGGCGCGCTTTGCGGAGCCTGCGCTTCAGCTCCTCTAGGACGCCCGCGCTTCTCTGGGGGCTTCTCTCCCTTTCACCCGGACCAACTCCTACGAAGAGCACGCTGCTTTTTTTTCCCGGTGGCCTACGGTGGCACTACCTTTCAGCATTTTGTATGGGGCGGAGGAAGCCAAAGGCCAGCCTCGATGAGCGCTAGCATTTGGGGATTCTCTTATTTGACTGCAGTCAAGCTGGCTGTTGCTCATTGGATCGGGTCAGATTTCGCTGTAGGTCAATCAAGTTGCAACTGCAGTATGAAGAATGGATTTAAGCTGGGCAGGAAAGCAGTTAGGAGGCTATTAAAAAGGCCCAGTCACGATAAAGAACAGCTGGATCAAGGCAGTACTGTTTATAACTCTTTGTAATGGGAAACAGCTGTAACTGTAGATACACACAAGCTCATTTATATGAATCACCTGTACATTTATTCAGCCTTCTGGATGGTACCGCTCTAGAAATTAATCTTTAGATATTCTTAATTTCCCATGACACATAATTAGCATCCAGACTACTTCAAAATCGACAATGTTTATTCTGTCCCAGTGCTCTTGGCTGACAACAAAATGTTCCGAGATATGCCTTCTTCATTTAAAGATCACTCCAGGGACTTCCCTGGTGGCACGTAGTGGTTAAGAATCCGCCTGCCAATGCAGGGGACACCAGTTCGAGCCCTAGTCCGGGAAGATCCGGCATGCCGCAGAGCAACTAAACCACCGCGCCACAACTAATGATCTTGAGCTCTTGAGCCCGCGAACCACAACTACTGAAGCTCGCGCGCCTAGAGCCCATGCTCAGCAACAAGAGAAGCCACCACAGTGAGAAGCCCGTGCACTGCAACGAAGAGTAGCCCCTGCTCGCCGCAACTAGAGAAAGCCTGCACGGAGCAACGAAGACCGAACACAGCCAAAAATAAATAAATAATTTTAAAAATAAAATAAAGATCACACCAAGGACCTCCCTGGTGGTCCAGCGGTTAAGACTCCATACTCCCAAAGCAGGGGGCCCGGGAACTAGATCTTGCATGCTGCAACTAAGACCCAGCACGGCAAAATAAATTAAAAACAAAACAAAAGTCGGCCCTGTTTAAGGAAAAAAAAAAAATCACTCCGTTATTTCAACGAGGAAACGGAATCCTAGAAAAAGGAGACATATCTGAGATCTCACAGCAACCTAGGCGGCTTTCTGGCCACCTTTGCAGTATGACCCTGGCTTTTATCTCCGTTCTCACTGCTTCAACTCAGTCACTGAGGGCCTTAACATCTCTTGGGGCTCTGCAAACACTTCCAGTTCCACTTTTCCTAGACAGATAATTATCAGGCCCTGATGAGGCTGGACTGTAAACTCTGTAATTCAGTTCAAATTCAACTAGTAGGAAAAATACAAAGGGGACTTAGACTCTAGGCAGAATTCTTCAGCCCAATTTATTGCTCTGGATACAGACAGAAGGTCTTTTCTGGGGGGCTTCTGGCTGGACAGATCTTCCATAGAGAGGCTGTGGTACTTGGCTTCCAAGGATGGGGTTGAGGGCATCTATTCATGTTGTTGGAGGCTCAGGATCTTGGCTGCAGGGGAGCCCTGGCTACCAGTTAGTGGTCCTTTAGGAATATTGAGGGGGAGAAAAAATAGAAAAAGGAGAAGGTTGACCAAATAACACTAGGATACTGGAGAGCCTTCAGTTTACACTTGGAATAGTCACAACTTAATGGTTTTCAATTTTTCCCCCTATGTGGCTTCACTAGTGATGTCATTTATATTGTATCTGAAGCTTTCCCACATTAATTCCATAACATTGTTTCCCATATCAGTGATTTCCAAGGTCAAGGGTTAAGGGAGGATTTAACTACAAATGGGCAGCAGAGAGTTTTATTGAAATGATAGAGTCTTGATTGCAGTAGTGGTGGTTACATAACTATGCGATTGTCCAGGCTCATAGACCTATACATTCAAAAAAGAGTAAATTTTACTGTATGTGAGCTTAAAATCAATAAAAAGCAAAAGTTTACAAACATCCTTATAAAAGAATATGTAAACACAGAAAATTCAAATTCTATAAAAAAGTACAACAGGGAATGTAAATTGATACAGCCACTGTGGAGAACAGTATGGAGGTTCCTTAAAAAACTAAAAATAGAATTACCATATGATCCAGCAATCCCACTGCTGGGCATATACCCAGAGAAAGCCATAATTCAAAAAGACACATGCATCCCAATGTTCATTGCTGCACTATTTACAATAGCCAGGTCACGGAAGCAACCTAAATGCCCATTGACAGATGAATGGATAAAGAAGATGTGGTACATATACACAATGGAATATTACTCAGCCATAAAAAGGAACAAAATCTGGTCATCTGTAGAGATGTGGATGGACCTAGAGACCGTCATACAGAGTGATGTAAGTCAGAAAGAGAAAAACAAATATTGTACATTAACACATATATGTGGAATCTAGAAAAATGGTACAGATGAACTGGTTTGCAAGGCAGAATCAGAGACACAGATGTAGAAAACAAACATATGGACAAGAAAGGGGGAAAGCAGGGGTGGGGGTTAATGATAGTTAGATGAATTGGGAGATTGGGATTGACATGTACACACTAATATGTATAAAATAGATAACTAATAAGAACCTGCTGTATAAAAAATGAATAACTTTAAAAAAATAAAAAAATATATATCATCACCATTATAAAAAAGTGGTTAGACGAACTAAAAAAAAATTTGATAAGTTAGATACAAATAAAAGACCTATGGAATAATTTTTTAAAAAAGTATACCAAAGCAATGTAAAAATTATTGGAAAGCCCATGGAAAACAGGAGAAAACAATATTTGGTAAACACCTTTGTAGAAATCTTTCCATGCATATAAGCTCATATGCATATTACATGACCATAAATTCAATTTTATAGAAAATATTGTAGTAGATGTATTCAAGCTCCATAATTCTCATGGGATCAATATGAAATTAATTCCCAGCTAAGACCACATCTTTGCCTAGCTTTTTCCCTGGTCCTGTATCTCCTAAGCACACTCAATTAATCACTTGCACAAGAATCCCCATCTCAGGCTCTGCTTCTGTTAGAATCTGGCCCAAAACAGGTATCATACTATGTATGCTCAACCATAACTTACTTGTCAGTCAACAAGGTATGGGCATGTCTTTTTCACATTAACAGTGATTCCCAATATTGTTCTAAGTGACTGTACAGTATTCCACAGCAGTTATAATAATTTATCTAATCACCTATTGATGGATATTGATTATATATCCACCTATTGATGCATATTTAGGTCATTTCTAATTTATCATTAATATAAACTGTATATTAGGCTACAAGAAATACTCTCATAAGTATATTTCTGAATACAATTTTATTATTACCCGAGAGTAAATTTCTAGTAGATGTGGAATTTCTGAGTCTAAGGGGTAGCATATTTAAAACTTTATTACATACACTGCTAGCAAACTGCCACCCAGAAAGTTCATCATCAATTTATGGTCACAACAGAGCACAAGAACGCCCATTTCCCCACACCCGCACCCAAAACTGGATTTGCCAATATATATATATATTTTTTTCGGTATGAGGGCCTCTCACTGCTGTGGCCTCTCCCATTGAAGAGCACAGCTTGACAGAGATGGAAAATATAAAACCATGATATTAAACATCAGTGAAGATGAATGAACTTGAGCTACGTGGTTAAATCTCAAGTCTATAAAGTTGAATTTAAAAAGTAAGCTGGGGGCTTCCCTGGTGGCGCAGTGGTTGAGAATCTGCCTGCCAATGCAGGGGACACAGGTTCGAGCCCTGGTTTGGGAAGATCCCACATGCCACGGAGAAACTGGGCCCGTGAGCCACAATTACTGAGCCTGCACATCTGGAGCCTGTGCACTGCAACAAGAGAGGCTGCGACAGTGAGAGGCCCGTGCACCGCGATGAAGAGTGGCCCTCGCTTGCCACAACTAGAGAAAGCCCTCACACAGAAACGAAGACCCAACATAGCCATAAATAAATAAATAAAGTTGTAAAAAAAAAAAAAAAAAGTAAGCTGGTACTCGCTTCAGCAGCACATATACTAAAATTGGAACGATACAAAGAAGATTAGCATGACCCCTTCACAAGGATGACACGCAAATTCATGAAGTGTTCCATATTTTTTTCAAACTACCACTGGCATTTTCCACAGAACTAGAACAAAAAATTTCACAATTTGTATGGAAGCACAAAAGATGCCGAATAGCCAAAGCAATCTTGAGGAAAAAAAACGGAGCTGGAGGAATCAGGCTCCCTGACTTCAGACTATACTACAAAGTTACAGTAATCGAGACAGTATGGTACTGGCACAAAAACAGAAATATAGATCAATGGAACAGGATAGAAAGCCCAGAGATAAACCCACGCACATATGGTCACCTTATCTTTGATAAAGGAGGGAGGAATGTACAGTGGAGAAAGGACAGCCTCTTCAATAAGTGGTGCTGGGAAAACTGGACAGGTACGTGTAAAAGTATGAGATTAGAACACTCCCTAACACCATACACAAAAATAAACTCAAAATGGATTAAAGAACTAACTGTAAGGCCAGACACCATCAAACTCTTAGAGGAAAACATAGGCAGAATACTCTATGACATAAATCACAGCAAGATCCTTTTTGACCCACCTCCTAGAGAAATGGAAATAAAAACAAAAATAAACAAATGGGACCTAATGAAACTTCAAAGCTTTTGCACAACAAAGGAAACCATAAACAAGATGAAAAGACAACCCTCAGAATGGGAGAAAATATTTGCAAATGAAGCAACTGACAAAGGATTAATCTCCAAAACATACAAGCAGCTCATGCAGCTCAATAACAAAAAAACAAACAACCCAATCGAAAAATGGGCAGAAGACCTAAAGAGACATTTCTCCAAAGAAGATATACAGATTGCCAAAAAACACATGAAAGAATGCTTAACATCATTAATCATTAGAGAAATGCAAATCAAAACTACAATGAGGTATCATCTCACACTGGTCAGAATGGCCATCATCAAAAAATCTAGAAACAATAAATGCTGGAGAGGGTGTGGAGAAAAGGGAACACTCTTGCACTGCTGGTGGGAATGTGAATTGGTACAGCCACTATGGAGAACAGTATGGAGGTTCCTTAAAAAACTACAAATAGAACTACCATATGACCCAGCAATCCCACTACTGGGCATATACCCTGAGAAAACCATAATTCAAAAAGAGTCAAGTACCAAAATGTTCATTGCAGCTCTATTTACAATAGCCAGGACATGGAAGCAACCTAAGTGTCCATCCACAGATGAATGGATAAAGAAGATGTGGCACATATATACAATGGAATATTACTCAGCCATAAAAAGGAACAAAACTGAGTTATTTGTAGTGAGGTGGATGGACCTAGAGACTGTCATACAGAGTGAAGTAAGTCAGAAAGAGAAAAACAAATACCATATGCTAACACATATATATGGAAAAAAAAAAAAAGGTCAGAAGAACCTAGGGGCAAGATGGGGATAAAGATGCAGACCTACTAGAGAATGGACTTGAGGATACGGGGAGGGGGAAGGGTAAGCTGGGACAGAGTGAGACAGTGGCATGGACATATATACACTACCAAACGTAAAATAGATAGCTAGTGGGAAGCAGCCGCATAGCACAGGGAGATCAGCTCGGGGCTTTGTGACCACCTAGAGGGGTGGGATAGGGAGGGTGGGAGGGAGGGAGATGCAAGAGGGAAGAGATATGGGGACATATGTATATGTATAACTGATTCACTTTGTTATAAAGCAGAAACTAACACACCATTGTAAAGCAATTATACTCCAATAAAGATGTTCAAAAAAAAATAGATCATCTACAAGGACCTACTGTATAGCACAGGGACTCTATTTACTACTCTGTAATAATCTATACGGGAAAAGAATCTGAAAAAGAATGGATATATGTATATGTATAACTGAATCACTTTGCTCTACACCTGAAGCTAACACAACATTGTAGATCAACTCTACTCCAATATAAAATAAAAATTAGATTAAAAATTTTAAAAAGTAAGCTGCAGAAGAAAATATCAAGTATACTATTTATATACATTAAAAACATGTAAAATAATGTTATGATGTTTATGGAAATAACCATATATAACAAGTTTTAAAGCATCTATGAGCATGAATAACAACAAATTCATATGGTAACTACCTCTGGAACCACACAGAAGTAAATGCAATTCAAAAGATGTATACAGGGGACTTCAAGTCCATCTGTAATGCTTTAGTTCTAAAAAACACATGGAACAGCCATGAAAAAATGGTCAGATACGATAAAGCTGAGGGGAGGTACATGGGTGTTTGTTATTCTCTTAATTTTTCTACACTTGAAGTATTTTAAAGAACTTTAAAAAAATTTCAATAGTTCCACTAGGAGAATAAAACCAGGAGAAATACCTTTTAAAAAATTGAGAAAAGAGAGGGACCTCCCTGGCAGTCCAGGGGTTAAAACTTCATTTTCCAATTCAGGGGGTGCAGGTTCAATCCCTGGTCAGGGAGCTAAAATCCCACATGCCTTGAGGCCAAAAAACCCAAAAAACATAAAACAGAAGCAATATTGTAACAAATTCCATAAAGATTTTAAAAATGGTCCACATCAAAAAAATCTTTAACAGAAATTGATAAAAGAGCAAAGAAAGCAAAAGGGACAAAATAGGACACAAGTAATCATTAAAAACTAAAAGCATTCAAGATGTCAGACCAAAATTTATCACAATAAATGTAAGTTGGTTAAAATATTCTTAAATGCATCAATACAGGAAATGTATGAAACATACTCTGCCTAGATAATTGGGCTACTTTCCATAAATCCAAGGGTAAATAAGCCTGTGAATAAGGAGATTGCCTTTACCTAGACATCCCTCACAAACCAGAGAGCTTCTGTTTCTAATTACCTGGAGAGCCCTTGTTCTTTTCACTGAGGACAAGACCCCATATACTCATGAAGTACACTATCCTAAACAGAAATTTCTGAATTACTAATGCAACAAATTAAAATATTAGTGAGCTCTCACTGATCATTTTCCTCTATTCTGTATACAATATGTGCTTTCCTGATATTTCTTGCCAAAGCCCAGGAATCATTAAAGACTTTGGGGAACGATAACTTCTGTGCTACATGTGGTGTACCAAACTGCTGGGTTTGGACGCTCCAAAACAACTGGACACTTCCACAGCCTTGGTTAAAGCCTCAGCTTTCAGTGACAGAACCCAGGGGGCTGTTCTGTCTCTCAGAGCCAGGAGGTTTCCTCATTCTAAAACTCTGCACGGCCTCCTTGCCTCTTTCCCTCTCGTGCAGGGCAGTGCCATCTGCACACACTTCCCTCGAGCTCACCATCCCCAGGCTGCTCTCTTTCCAGCTCAGGCTGCAGTAGTGGAGCTTGCAGCTGTGTGGCCTCCGACAGCGGGGTTGGGGTGGGGGAAGCCAGCGCAGGTCCGAGGCAGAGACCCAGAGGTGGGAACCGCTGCACGGGGAGACCCTCCACCAGGAGCTTTGAGGCCGGCGCCCTCCCTGGTGTCTTTCTTGGAGCTTGGACAACCTCAAGCACTACCCGGCTCAAGGGATGCGGAATGAATCATACGCATGAGAAAATCAAGGTTCAGGGAGTTTTAATAAGGCCACAGTAATCATATACTGGGATCAGGAGAGGAGAGAAATGAACAATTTCAAACACTTGAAGGCTTCCCTCGGCCCTGAATATTAAATAGAACACCTGAATGTCAGCTACATTTTTTCACAGCACAACGGTGACATCTAGTGTTAGCTGGGTAAATATCAGCCTTGCAACTGACCTGAAATTCAGAGTCTTGGTGTCTCCTTCCGCCTCAGGATTCTCTCCTTGGCTTCCTGCAGGACCAAGAAATTTGTTTTTGTTTTTTTCAAATTTCTAACTTGCCTTTTAATTTTCTTAACAATTGCTCTTTTATTTTTCACACTGTTGAAGTAAAAGTGATGTACAATAGACTGGATATTTAAATTTTTTAATTGAAATATATTTGACATAACTGTGTAAACTCAAGGTGTACAACATGCTAATTTGATACATTTATATAGTATCATATGATTGCCATTGTAGTGATTATTTGCACCTCTTCCACATTACATAATTATCCTTTCTTTTAGTGGCTGGAACAATTAAGTTCTAGTCTTTTAGCAAGTTTGATGATTATAATACTGTTGTCTATATTCACTACACTGGGACTACTCTAGGACTTATTTACTACTTGTTGCAAATTTGTAGCCTTAAACATCTGTCCTATCCTCCCACCCAAATTGGACATTTTTAGGGTGTACAACGTGCTGAATTTGACCAGCAGAGAACGAAACAGACAAAAATTCCTGTCCTCATAGGCTTGCATTCTTTTTAAAAAGTATTTATTTATTTATTTCTAACTTTGGCTGTGTTGGGTCTAAGTTGCGGTACAGGGGATCTTTCATTGCAGCATGTGGGCTTCTCTCTAGTTGCGGTGTGCAGGTTTTCTCTCTCTACTTGTGGCGTGCAGGCTCCAGAGCACGTGAGCTCTGTAGTTACAGCATGTGGGCTCTCTGGTTGTAGCGTGCAGACTCAGTTGCCCCTCGGCATGTGGGATCTTAGTTCCCCGACCAGGGATTGAACCCACGTACCCTGCATTGGAAGGCGGATTCTTAACCACTGGACCAGCAGGGAAGTCCTGGCTTGCATTCTTTTTTTTCCGGCTTGCATTCTTAATGGCCAGAATTATGCCACATGGCTACTCCCAACAGCAGAGGAATTTGGAAGGCAAGTTTTTAGCTTTTTGGCTTCCACAATAGAAAGAAAGTGGAAAGGGTGTTTTGTAAACCAACTTACAGTTCCTGCCACAATGGGACTGAGGAGCATGCTTGAAATGTGTAAACGCTTATGTACACCAGTTAGGTTTAAAACATGTTTCAAAAGTATTGACATACCTATTCCTTCAGCCAGCCCCATTCATTATTATTATTACTACAGTTAGTATTAACTTAGATGTCTTATTTGATGACATGTAAATAGATCCCCTAGCACAAGACCCTGGCCCACAGGGGACCTCCATTCAATGGTAGATACTATCTTGGCACCAATAACGTACCCCCAATGGCCCTCCAGTGTTGTTTAGACCTTTCATTACCTCAGGTCCCTTTCATTAGCTCACTGTAAAGATTCCTTGTTAAGTTACATGCTCAGCTGGCTTTGCTAACCTCTCACGATGTTCACAGCCTCTTTGTTTTCTAAAGTCCCCTTAATAGAAAGAAACAGATGTTTACTAGATAGGATGAATGGAACTGCTCATCTGGCTCAGAATATACTCATTTTTACTGAATCAATATTAAATCACAGTTTATAAAAACCCACTCCAAAACTCCTGGGACTCTCCACCAGGATACGCTTCACAAAGTAAGTTCCATCAGATCACAGCTCTTAAACTGGAATGCACATTGGAATCACCTGGGAAGATTTTTTTAAACTGTGATGCCTGGGTCTTGCCCCCAAAGCAGTGATTTTCAATTGGGTGATTTGCTCCTTCCACCAGGAAACACTTAGCAATGTCTTTTGGTTGTTACAACTGGGAGAGGGTGTGACTGGTATCTCGTGGGTAGAGCCGAGGGATGGTACTAAACATCCCACAATGCAGAGAAAGAGAAAGGCCTCCATAGTAAAGAATGTCTGGTCCCAAATGTCAATATGGCCAATGCTGAGAAACCTCATTACAGATTTGATTCTCTAGATATGTGTTCACCCTGCGTGTGGGAGTGTTTTTTTTCAATTAAAAAATTTTATTTTATATTGGAGCATAGTTGATTAACAATGTTGTGTTAGTTTCAGGTCTACAGCAAAGTGATTCAGTTTACATAACCATGTATCTATTCTTTTTCAGTCTTTTCCCATTGGCATGGGAGTTAAAACCTTCCCAGGTGATTCCATTATGCAGCTAAGTTTGAGGGGAAAAAGCTAGAAACCTGTTGCTAGAGAACATTTGCATATGTGGCTAAATTGCTTTCAACCCTGTGCCACTGAGTTTCAACTGGAAAATTTCCACATCTTCCCATTGGATCGTGAGTTGGGTTGGAGGTGGAAGGTGGTTGGAAGAAGGAAGAGTTGGTTGCTTTCGTAAGGAGGACCCCACAACATGCTAGAATGGACATCGCCACAAATATAAGTTTTGCGGCTTATTATTCACCTACTTATGAGTTGGCCTCGCTGGTATACATCAGAAGGATCATTAACTACAAACAGTCACGTCCTGGGAAATTGGCCACTAGGAGTCATACATGGGGGAAGCAAGCTGGCTAATCATTGCCGCTGCTCTGGGAGGTGACAGCTTCTTTGGGGGGGAACTCCAGGAAGGGCCACTGCAGTTGCACAACTTCAGGGGTACTGTTCACATAGAACACAACACGAATGGTGCTTCCTGGCTCCGTAGCCCCCAAAGTAAATTTTTACATGCACCAGATTGCCTAGACTTTTAAGCTAAACCGTTTTAAATATTTTTGCCAAATGAAAATAGCTCTATATATTCTATTTTTTTTAGGTTTTTTTTATGTGGACCATTTTTAACATCTTTACTGAATTTGTTACAATATTGCTTCTGTTCTATGTTTTGGTTTTTTGGCCAGGAAGCATGTGGGATCTTAGCTCCCTGACCAGGGATCAAACCTGCACTCCCTGCATTGGAAGGCAAAGTCTTAACCGCTGGACCGCCAGGGAAGTCCCTATTCTGATACTTATACTGTCTCAGATAATACTAAGGAGAATATATTTTATATTATATATATGATATTTGCATGTGTATATGTGTATATATATAAAATATAAACAATTTTTTAAAAAATATTTATTTATTTATTTATTTGGTTGCACCGGGTCTTAGTTGTGGGAGGCAGGCTCCTTAGATGCGGCGTGCATGTTGGACCTACTTCCCTGATCAGGGATCAAACCTGGACCCCCTGCATTCGGAGCACGGAGTCTTAATATAAACAATTTTTAAACACAAATGGTATTATATTATACATACCAACTGCAACTTGCTTTTTTTTTTTTGGCCATGCTATGCAGCTTGCGGGATCCCAGCCGCTCCGTGGCATGCGGCATCTTCCCGGATGGGGCACGAACCCGTGTCCCCTGCATCGAGAGGCAGACTCTCAACCACTGCGCCACCAGGGAAGACCAACATGCTTTTTTTTTTTTTTTGGCCATGCCATGCAGCTTGCGGGATCTTAGTTCCCCAACGAGGGACTGAATCCGGGCTACGGCAGTGAAATCTCAGTCTTAACCACTGGACCGGCAGGGAATTCCCTGCAACTTTCTTTTTCATTTAACTCTATATTGCCCATTCCACAGGTTCAGACATGTAGCTATGTTATTCCATCTAACAACTACAGAGTATTACATTGTGTGGAACTGATGACCTTAAAGAGTAGTTGCTTATTAAATAAGGGTGGACTGAACACAAGAATTCCTGGAATCCTATAACATGACACTAAAAGTACAAGGATAAGGATTTACAAGGACAAGAGAATGAGAAAGGAGATGAAAACCGATGAGAGATGTCAACACGGTGTGAGCAGATGGAAAGAGAGAAAGAAGTGGTAACCAGAGAAAACCAGAAGCCTTGCATGTGACAAGAGTGGGGAGGAGGGTGGCTAGGAAATGTGGATAATACCACAAAGCAAACTGATTCACCCAGCAGAAAGGCTCAGGAATCAGGCGTCAGACACTTTGCACAGCAGACACAAGACACAGGGAAGAGGAAAGAGGGAAGAGGTATAGGGACAACTGGACCTATAGATCCCATCCCCATGTATACAGCCCAGAGATTTCTGCCCCCAAACCCTGTAACACAGGAGGTTTATTCTCTGGGGGAAAAAAAAAAATTACAGAGGGCCAGATTGAAGCAGTGGATTTAGAACAAGGGGATGAATGAAACTCTGCAAACTGTACAGAGAAACATCACAATGCCTCAACTTCTCCTCCCCCACCCCTACCCCCAGATCTATTCTCCCACCTGGCTCTCAAACTCTATCAACCGGCTTTGTACCGTCTGCACAGGAGTTTGGAAGGGACTTCTTTAGAGGCAGGGAATAAAGGGAATAACACCCAATAAACCTACAGACATCTGTGGTAAGGGTCTATCGACAAAAAATTCAACAGTCTCTCGAGTTCTTCTTTACTACAAAGTGTTGGATGTGACTCTAAGGTCCCAAGCATGGCCATGCCTATGTGTAGGTCGAAGGTAACAGAAATATAACGGAAGTAGAGGGAATGCTCTAGAAATAATGATCAAGGATATAGGGGATATTTTATGTTGAAGCTGGGGATCTTAGGAACACAGTGGTGGGGGCAATGAAGAGCTGTTAGAGGATGTCAGACTGAGACGGACAGGAAGGAGCGAGAATCCGGAGCAACAACCAGGATGTCTACCTCCTAATTCCCACCAAGGAGACAGTCATCATGGGTCAGAGTGGTGTCGCCAGTGCACTTTCCCATTCAGCAAACGTCCTGTGTGTACCTACTATGAGCCAGGTTCTGGGTTAGGGAACATGTAAAGATATAGACTAAGATGCTGTTCTTGTCCTCAAAGAACTAACTATTGATCTATACAGGGGATATCGCCAATTGTACAGCTCCCTGCTGTCCTAGGGTAGACGTGGGGTCCTGAGACTCCCCTGTTGCTTTCACAGATCCCTGCCTAGGCACAACGCTGTGCAGATCCCTCCTCATTTCCTCACTCTCCTCCAGCCTCACACAAAAATGTCTTTCCCTTAGCATTCCCACTCAGTCTGTGAGAACCACAGTTCTGCACAGCTGAAGGTCTCTTCGGGCTGTCATGTCAAACTAACAAATTAGCATGGAAAAAGCTCACTATGTCCAAGGGGCTAGCTAACTGGCATTCAGATTCCATCATACAGGCTTGGAAGTTTAGCATTTATAATGATGTCTTCAAAATAGAAGAGGGCTAATAAAAAGAAAGGAAATTGAGTTATTTGTAGTGAGGTGGATAGACCTGGAGTCTATCATACAGAGTGAAGTAAGTCAGAAAGAGAAAAACAAATACCATATGGAATACATATATATGGAATCTAAAAAAAAAAAAAGGTTCTGAAGAACCTAGGGGCAGGACAGGAATAAAAACACAGATGTAGAGAATGGACGTGAGGATATGGGGAGGGGGAACGGTAAGGTGGGACGAAGTGAGAGAGTAACAGTGAAATATATACACTACCAAATGTAAAATAGCTAGCTAGTGGGAAGCGGCCACATAGCACAGGGAGATCAGCTCAGTGCCTTGCGACCACCTAGAGGGGTGGGATAGGAAGGGTGGGAGGGAGGGAGACACAAGAGGGAGGAGATATGGGAATATATGTATATGTATAACTGATAAACTTTGTTATAAAGCAGAAACTAACACACCATTGTAAAGCAATTATACTGCAATAAAGATGTTTAAAAAAGAAAAGGAAAGAAACACAGCAGTTTAGGCCTAGAGTCGTGAGCCATACACTTTTTGTTTGTACACCTCCTAAGGTACTTTTGTGAATACTAGGTAGTTGCAGTTAACAAGCATATTAAAAGATGCTCAACATTGTTACTCGTTAGGAAAATGAAAATGAAAATCACATTGAGATACCACTTCACATCCACTAAGTTAACCATAACCTTTTTTCTTTTTTTTTTCTTTTCTCTTTTGGCAGTTTATAACTTTATTGAACAATCAGCAGTTAGTTCTCATCCACACTAACTGTCTGTAGATTTTTGAAAGTGGTGACAGGTACATAGGTAACCAATGTATAGAGCTTGTTTGGTGAATCTTCCATTATGTTTTCTGGACAACCGCACACGGATACAGTATGGGACATTCCTTATTCCTTTGGCCCAGACAGCTTTGTTGAGCCTGGTGTCAATGAGTACATCTGGAGTTCCCATCTCCTTCATGGCAAATTTCCAGATTTCTCTGAGTGCCCGAGGGGCACGCTTCTTGAAACCCACTCCACGATGCGCTTGTGAATGTTGATGGTGTATTCTCTGGTCACCACCTCGTTGGTGGCAGACCGGACCTTCTTCTTCTTGCCACCCTTCATTGCGGGAGCCATCCTGCCCGGCCAGGGTTGGAGAGCCCATGACTTTCTTTAAATGGAAAATAACAAGAGTTGTCAAAGATGGGGAGAAATTGGAACCTTCATACATTGCTGGTAGAAATGTAAAATGTTGCAGTGGCTGTGGAAAAGTTCGGTAGTTCCTCAAAAAGTTAAACAAAATTATCAGCAACTTCACTCCTGGGTATAGAACCAAAAGAATTGAAAAGAGGTATTCAAACAAATACTTGTACACCTATGTTCATAATAGCAGCACTATTCATAATAGCCAGAAGGTAGAAACAACCCAAATGTCCATCAGCTGATGAGTGAATAAGCACAATGTGATACATCCATTCAGTGGAATATTATTCAACCATAAAAGGGACTGAAATACTGATACATGCTACAACTTGGACAAACAGCAAAAACATGTTAAGTGAAAGAAGCTAGACAAGGTTCCATACTGCATGATTCCATTTATATGAAACGTCCAGAGTAGTAAATCCATAGAAACAGAAAACAGATTAGTGGTTGCCAGGAGGAGCGATTGCTTAATGGGTGTAGAGTTTCCTTTTTTTTTTCTTTTAAAAGAAATTTATTTTATTTATTTATTTTTGGCTCCGTTGGGTCTTTGTTGCTGTGCGCGGGCTTTTCCCTAATTGTAGCGAGCAGGGGCTACTCTTCGTTGTGGTGATTGCCACGGCTTCTCTTGTTGCAGAGCACGGGCTCTAGAGCGCAGGCTCAGTAGTTGTGGCGCACAGGCTTAGCTGCTCCATGGCACGTGGGGTCTTCCTGGACCAGGGCTCAAACCTGTATCCCCTGCCTTGGCAGGCAGATTCTTAACCACTGCGCCACCAGGGAAGTACCCTAGAGTTTCCTTTTGAGGTGATGAAAATGTCTTGGAAATACAGGTGATGGTTGTGCAACACTGTAAATGTACTAACTGCTACTGAATTATACAGTTTAACAAGGTTAATGGTTAATTTTATGTTTTGTGAATTTTACTCAATAAAAAAATCAAAAAAAAAAAAAAGACCTAAGTAGTCCCCCTACTCGTTTTTAGCTAATATTTAACATTTCTGAAGTTTAAAGAGTTGCAAAGGATGTAACTTCCGGTACATTATATAAGCCCGATGTGCTGCTGGCTGCGCTAAGAGGGCAGCTCTCCAGTATATTATAAATAATGACAATTTAAAATAAAACTGTTAACATCATTCTTTTAAATATATCCATACAATCCTAATGCTCTAATTGATACCCCATCACCTGTTTGTAAAAATACATGAATAAACTCTTCTTTAACTATCAGATATTTTATCTATTTTTCCAGAGTTGCCACATTATCTTATTTAAAATGTGCAGTTTTCAACAACCAAAAACCACTTATGAGATACACAAAGAAACCAGAATGTATGGCTCATACACACAGGAAAAAAGAGCCATCACTATTTTACATCACTCCTTTCTCTCCTTAAAACGATATTGCCATTACATTTCCCCACATATTTTTATCCTTGTGTAATTTTTTATGGTTTTTGTTTTTGTTTTAGTTTCCTGATACCTAAGGTCCCAAATATTAAAAATTTCTTCTGGATTGGGTTGTTATAATTGGTATTAGTATACATTTGATCAAAATGACATAAGTATTACCAATTTTGATAAATAATACAAACAGTTATTAAACAAAGAAATTTGCCAAAAATACACATCTCTTAATAGCATGGATGGGGCTTTTTTTTTTTCTGTTTATTCTTGAATTCATGGATAAATATTACCTCTTGCCAAAATGAAAAAGTTCAGCATAAACCTTTATTTCTTGATTTTGCTTCTACACATTCAAGTACTGTTCACATAAACAAGTTGATGGGAATAGAGAGTTTTGTTATAGCAATGTCACTCAATCAATCCTTTGAAGGTATATGCCAAAACCCACCCAATGGTCAATCATCAAAAGATTAGTGTCAGTGATCTATCTGCTGACAGCTAGATTAGGTATTTCTTCAGTGAGTTTATTTTTTAGATTCATTTATTCATTTATCTTTTAGTTTTTGTTATTGAAGAGTTCAAGTCTATACAAACTTAGAAGAGTAATGAAATGAATCTCTACGTGACCACCATCAAGCTTTCAACAGCTTTACCAACCTATGGCCAATCCTGTTTGATCTCTATCCGCCCCCACTATCTGCTCTCCATCCCCCACCCTTCACCACTGCTGGATTATTTTGAAGCAAATGCCAAGTATCATGCCACTTCTTCTGTAAATACCTCTATATATAGCTCTAAAATATAAGGACTCTTTTTAAAACAAACCAGTACACCTAAAAAATGTAAGTCATCCAGTATTCAGGCAACATTCAGATCTCCCCTGGTTGTCTCATACATGCTTTTTGTTTTGTTTTGGTTTGGGTTTTAGTGTTGGTTTTTCAATTCAAGGTCCTAACAATGCCCACAAATTGCTTTTGGCTAATATTTCTCTTGTCTCTTAGTGATAGATTCTTCCTCCTGTTTTTCTTTCCTCTTGTAATTGGTTTGTTGAAAAACTGGGTCATTTTACTTGTGGGGTTTTCCACATTCTGGATTTTGCTGATTACTTCTCCCTGGCCTCTGTATTTCCTGAAAATTGATATTTAGGCCTGGTCAGATTCAGAGTTGATACTTTGGCAAGAATCTTCCATAGGTGGACCAGTGGTTAAGATCCGCCTGCCAATGCAGGGGACACAGGTTCGATCTCTGGTCTGGGAAGATCCCACATGCCGTGGGGCAACTAAGCCTGTGCACCACAACTACTGAGCTCACGAGCCACAACTACTGAAGCCCACGTGCCTAGAGCCCGTGCTCTGCAACAAGAGAGAAGGCACTGCAATGAGACACCCACACACAGCAACGAAGAGCAGCCCCCTCTCGCCACAACTAGAGAAAGCCCGCATGCAGTAACAAAGAGCCAGCACAGCCAAGAAAACCCCCCAAAAACCATATACTTTGAAAATGTCATCTTTAGCTGCTAAATAAAACTTAAAAAAAAAAAAGAATCCTTCATAGGTGGTGTGTGTGTGCTTCCTGTTTCACTGGAGGTACATAACGTCTGAGTATCTCTTTTTTCTGATTGTATTAAACTGTGGGTTCAATGTATCCACTCATTATCAAGGTCCCCATTAGCTTTTCATCTAATGGTTTTAGCAATCATTAATGATCATTTCTTAGATCCATCATTTCATTATAAGTTCCTCTTTCATTATTTGTGTTTGTTTTGTGTTTTTTATTTTCCTTTTTCATTTTGGACACAAATAAATCATTGGAAACTTGCAAAATAATTTGTTGCCTTCTTATTGGAGTCATTCACTTTCTTAATTTCTGTAAACTAGTATACTTTTAAAAATTTCAAGAATTATATTACATAATTATTAATGTTGAGTATTATGTAATTACAATGAATTATATCTGTTACTCTTTCACTTAAGATATACCTTGTTTAATCTGATAAACTCAGAAGATATTGGGAAAATCAAAATATTAATTCCAATGCATCACAGCTGATTCAATATTTTTCCAATAAAAATAATTTTATCTCATCCCACATTTTAAATACATTTTTGTCAAAAATCTTAGAGGGCTTCCCTGGTGGCGCAGTGGTTAAGAATCTTCCTGCCAATGCAGGGGACACGGGTTTGAGCCCTGGTCCGGGAAGATTCCACATGCTACGGAGCAACTAAGCCCGTGCGCCACAACTACTGAGCCTGCGCTCTAGAGCCCGCGAACCACAACTATTGAAGCCCGTGCGCCTAGAGCCCGTGCTCCGCAACAAGAGAAGCCACCGCAGTGAGAAGCCCGTGCACTGCAATGGAGAGTAGCCCCCGCTCGCCACAACTAGAGAAAGCCCATGCGCAGCAACGATAGACCCAACACAGGCTAAAATAAATAAATAAATTTATTATTTTTTAAAGAGAAAAAAGAAAGAAAGAATTACACTTCAGGAGAGTTTGGGGTTTTTTGTTTGTTTTTCTCTTTGCTTCCTTTGAAGCAAAGTTTTCATTTATACAGATACACAAGGTAGTACAAAAGAGGCTTCCCTTCTACCCTTTTCCTCCTCCACCCTGTTCCTTTCACCAGAGGTTATCAATGAGAATGAATATAAAACATGAAATCTGTTGTAATCCTGTACATGCCTGGGGCAACATAAGAGAAACCATTTGAGGCTAATCTACAGCCCAGGAAGTGTTTGGGTATTGTAAAACCTTTGCTACGGAAGACTAAGTGTAGAAAGTTGGAAGCAGGGTCAACATAAAAAAGGCACAGAAGCAAAGAAGAGGATGAGGGACAAAGGAATGAAATAATGAGTCTGGGAGTGCTGAGTTATAACTACGAGTTATGTGTGAGCCCAAGGCAGGAACAGGAGTTTTCAGAAGTCCACAGAGCAGTTAAGATCAGAATAAATCCAGGTTACCAAGACCAGTCAATGTAGAACCTAGGCATGGAGTCAGGCCCCAAGACTGCCCCTCTTTTCTCAGACTGATTAATGATCTTGAGCCCCTACCCTCCAAAACTGCTTCACGGATAGAGAACCCCTACATTTTTGAGCTGAGAAGAAACTTAAAAACACTGTATACATACAAGAGTGGTTTGGAATATACAGACTCCCCTGAAATGTCTTGGGAATCTCAGTAGTTCCTGGACCACGGTTTGAGAACTACTGATCTGATGTAATTTAGGATTACACTTTCCTGTAATGCCACTTATTAGCAATGTGACCTTCAGCAAGTTACTTGACCTGTCTAGACCTCAGCTTCCTTAGCTGTGAAGTTGGACTAATAACAGACTTGTGTGGATTCCTATAAATGTGTGTCCTCACAGTCATTTAAAATACAGAAGTGAGGGGCTTCCCTGGTGGTGCAGTAGTTGAGAGTCCACCTGCCGATGCAGGGGACACGGGTTCGTGACCCGGTCTGGGAAGATCCCACATGCCGCAGAGCGGCTGGGCCCATGAGCCATGGCCGCTGAGCCTGTGCGCCCGGAGCCTGTGCTCCGCAACGGGAGAGGCCACAACAGTGAGAGGCCCACGTACCACAAAAGCAAGAAACAAACAAAAAAAAAAACAGAAGTGAGGTGATACTGATAAATGTGTAATAGAGTGTTTGGCCCATAGTAATCACTCAAATGATGACTCTTCTACTACTGTTGTTAATATTTGTTATGACAACATGCCAAGCATTGTGCCAGGCACCAAGGATCATATCAAAGTGAGTAAGATAGCCTGAGTCACTTAAGAATAGGGGAGATAAAATAAATGCATAACTATAAGAACAAAAGATTATGACAAGAATGATAGAAGAGAGAGTGGTCACACTCATTCTCAACAATATTAATGAATTGCTTCCTGTGTTTCAGGAGCAACACGCAGTAGGGGGCCAATATAGTGGAGAGGAAGGGTGGCAGGAGGTAAGGGGGGATATATGGAGAGATGGGGGTGGGCCATGGACACATTGTGTAGGCCTTGGTAGGCCAATGTGATTTGGGATATAAGGAGATGTTTTATGAGGAAGTACCATTTGAGTTAGAATTTTGAGAAGAGGTAGGATTTGGGAATAGAGTTGACATACACATTCTTTTATTTACTCATCCAACAAACATTTGATTTTTCTGCTAAGTCTGCTCCACGTTGTACAAACGAAGGATCCCTACTTTCAAAGAAGATATCTTGTATTTAACTGTTTTTATAACAAATATAGGATCACTTGAAAAAAAAAACTGGAACATACAGCAAAAATGAGCAAAAATGACAAAATAAGACCCACTCATAATCTCCCTAATCCACAGAACACCACTTCAGGACCAGGATTAAGGTGAGGTGAATTTTGCCTCAGGTGCAACATTTCAGGGGAGGGGAAAGCGCTAAAAAAATCAGTAATATTTTAATTTTTAAAAAAATGAAAATTATCGCAAAAAATCCAGGATGACACAATACCTAAGGTTTTTTTTGTTTGTTTGTTTGTTTGCTGTACACGGGCCTCTCACTGTTGTGGCCTCTCCCATTGCCGGGCACAGGCTCCGGAAGCGCCGGCTTAGCGGCCATGGCTCACGGGCCCAGCCGCTCCGTGGCATGTGGGATCTTCCCGGATGGGGCACGAACCCGTGTCCCCTGCATCGGCAGGCGGACTCTCAACCACTGCGCCACCAGGGAAGCCCAATTTGCTTTTTTTTTTTTTTTTTTGGCCATGCCATGCAGCTTGCAGGATCTTAGTTCCCCAACGAGGGACTGAATCCGGGCTACGGCAGTGAAAGCTCAGTCTTAACCACTGGACCGGCAGGGAATTCCCTGCAACTTTCTTTTTCATTTAACTCTATTTTGCCCACTCCACAGGTTCAGACATGTAGCTATGTTATTCCATCTAACAACTACAGAGTATTACATTGTGTGGAACTGATGACCTTAAAGAGTAGTTGCTTATTAAATAAGGGTGGACTGAACACAAGAATTCCTGGAATCCTATAACATGACACTAAAAGTACAAGGATAAGGATTTACAAGGACAAGAGAATGAGAAAGGAGATGAAAACCGATGAGAGATGTCAACACAGTGTGAGCAGATGGAAAGAGAGAAAGAAGTGGTAACCAGAGAAAACCAGAAGCCTTGCATGTAACAAGAGTGGGGAGGAGGGTGGCTAGGAAACGTGGATAATACCACAAAGCAAACTGATTCACCCAGCAGAAAGGCTCAGGAATCAGGCGTCAGACACTTTGCACAGCAGACACAAGACACAGGGAAGAGGAAAGAGGGAAGAGGTATAGGGACAACTGGACCTATAGATCCCATCCCCATGTATACAGCCCAGAGATTTCTGCCCCCAAACCCTGTAACACAGGAGGTTTATTCTCTGGGGGAAAAAAAAAATTACAGAGGGCCAGATTGAAGCAGTGTATTTAGAACAAGGGGATGAATGAAAGTCTGCAAACTGTACAGAGAAACAACACAATGCCTCAACTTCTCCTCCCCCACCCCCACCCCCAGATCTATTCTCCCACCTGGCTCTCAAACTCTATCAACCCGGCTTTGTACCGTCTGCACAGGAGCTTGGAAGGGCCTTCATTAGAGGCAAGGAATAAAGGGAATAACACCCAATAAGCCTACAGACATCTGTGGTAAGGGTCTATCGACAAAAAATTCAACAGTCTCTTGAGTTCTTCTTTACTACAAAGTGTTGGATGTGATTCTAAGGTCCCAAGCATGGCCATGCCTATGTGTAGGTCGAAGGTAACAGAAATATAACGGAAGTAGAGGGAATGCTCTAGAAATAATGATCAAGGATATAGGGGATATTTTATGTTGAAGCTGGGGATCTTAGGAACACAGTGGTGGGGGCAATGAAGAGCTGTTAGAGGATGTCAGACTGAGACGGACAGGAAGGAGCGAGAATCCGGAGCAACAACCAGGATGTCTACCTCCTAATTCCCACCAAGGAGACAGTCATCATGGGTCAGAGTGGTGTCGCCAGTGCACTTTCCCATTCAGCAAACGTCCTGTGTGTACCTACTATGAGCCAGGTTCTGGGTTAGGGAACATGTAAAGATATAGACTAAGATGCTGTTCTTGTCCTCAAAGAACTAACTATTGATCTATACAGGGGATATCGCCAATTGTACAGCTCCCTGCTGTCCTAGGGTAGACGTGGGGTCCTGAGTCTCCCCTGTTGCTTTCACAGATCCCTGCCTAGGCACAACGCTGTGCAGATCCCTCCTCATTTCCTCACTCTCCTCCAGCCTCACACAAAAATGTCTTTCCCTTAGCATTCCCACTCAGTCTGTGAGAACCACAGTTCTGTACAGCTGAAGGTCTCTTCGGGCTGTCATGTCAAACTAACAAATTAGCATGGAAAAAGCTCACTATGTCCAAGGGGCTAGCTAACTGGCATTCAGATTCCATCATATAGGCTTGGAAGTTTAGCATTTATAATGATGTCTTCAAAATAGAAGAGGGCTAATAAAAAGAAAGGAAATTGAGTTATTTGTAGTGAGGTGGATAGACCTGGAGTCTATCATACAGAGTGAAGTAAGTCAGAAAGAGAAAAACAAATACCATATGGAATACATATATATGGAATCTAAAAAAAAAAAAAAGGTTCTGAAGAACCTAGGGGCAGGACAGGAATAAAAACACAGATGTAGAGAATGGACGTGAGGATATGGGGAGGGGGAACGGTAAGGTGGGACGAAGTGAGAGAGTAACAGTGAAATATATACACTACCAAATGTAAAATAGCTAGCTAGTGGGAAGCGGCCACATAGCACAGGGAGATCAGCTCAGTGCCTTGCGACCACCTAGAGGGGTGGGATAGGAAGGGTGGGAGGGAGGGAGACACAAGAGGGAGGAGATATGGGAACATATGTATATGTATAACTGATAAACTTTGTTATAAAGCAGAAACTAACACACCATTGTAAAGCAATTATACTGCAATAAAGATGTTTAAAAAGGAAAAGGAAAGAAACACAGCAGTTTAGGCCTAGAGTCATGAGCCATACACTTTTTGTTTGTACACCTCCTAAGGTACTTTTGTGAATACTAGGTAGTTGCAGTTAACAAGCATATTAAAAGATGCTCAACATTGTTACTCGTTAGGAAAATGAAAATGAAAATCACATTGAGATACCACTTCACATCCACTAAGTTAACCATAACCTTTTTTCTTTTCTCTTTTGGCAGTTTATAACTTTATTGAACAATCAGCAGTTAGTTCTCATCCACACTAACTGTCTGTAGATTTTTGAAAGTGGTGACAGGTACATAGGTAACCAATGTATAGAGCTTGTTTGGTGAATCTTCCATTATGTTTTCTGGACAACTGCACACGGATACAGTATGGGACATTCCTTATTCCTTTGGCCCAGACAGCTTTGTTGAGCCTGGTGTCAATGAGTATATCTGGAGTTCCCATCTCCTTCATGGCAAATTTCCAGATTTCTCTGAGTGCCCGAGGGGCACGCTTCTTGAAACCCACTCCACGATGCGCTTGTGAATGTTGATGGTGTATTCTCTGGTCACCACCTCGTGGATAGCAGACCAGACCTTCTTCTTCTTGCCACCCTTCATTGCGGGAGCCATCCTGCCCGGCCAGGGTTGGAGAGCCCATGACTTTCTTTAAATGGAAAATAACAAGAGTTGTCAAAGATGGGGAGAAATTGGAACCTTCATACATTGCTGGTAGAAATGTAAAATGTTGCAGTGGCTGTGGAAAAGTTCGGTAGTTCCTCAAAAAGTTAAACAAAATTATCAGCAACTTCACTCCTGGGTATAGAACCAAAAGAATTGAAAAGAGGTATTCAAACAAATACTTGTACACCTATGTTCATAATAGCAGCACTATTCATAATAGCCAGAAGGTAGAAACAACCCAAATGTCCATCAGCTGATGAGTGAATAAGCACAATGTGATACATCCATTCAGTGGAATATTATTCAACCATAAAAGGGACTGAAATACTGATACATGCTACAACTTGGACAAACAGCAAAAACATGTTAAGTGAAAGAAGCTAGACAAGGTTCCATACTGCATGATTCCATTTATATGAAACGTCCAGAGTAGTAAATCCATAGAAACAGAAAACAGATTAGTGGTTGCCAGGAGGAGCGATTGCTTAATGGGTGTAGAGTTTCCTTTTTTTTTTCTTTTAAAAGAAATTTATTTTATTTATTTATTTTTGGCTCCGTTGGGTCTTTGTTGCTGTGCGCGGGCTTTTCCCTAATTGTAGCGAGCAGGGGCTACTCTTCGTTGTGGTGATTGCCACGGCTTCTCTTGTTGCAGAGCACGGGCTCTAGAGCGCAGGCTCAGTAGTTGTGGCGCACAGGCTTAGCTGCTCCATGGCACGTGGGGTCTTCCTGGACCAGGGCTCAAACCTGTATCCCCTGCCTTGGCAGGCAGATTCTTAACCACTGCGCCACCAGGGAAGTACCCTAGAGTTTCCTTTTGAGGTGATGAAAATGTCTTGGAAATACAGGTGATGGTTGTGCAACACTGTAAATGTACTAACTGCTACTGAATTATACAGTTTAACAAGGTTAATGGTTAATTTTATGTTTTGTGAATTTTACTCAATAAAAAAATCAAAAAAAAAAAAAAGACCTAAGTAGTCCCCCTACTCGTTTTTAGCTAATATTTAACATTTCTGAAGTTTAAAGAGTTGCAAAGGATGTAACTTCCGGTACATTATATAAGCCCGATGTGCTGCTGGCTGCGCTAAGAGGGCAGCTCTCCAGTATATTATAAATAATGACAATTTAAAATAAAACTGTTAACATCATTCTTTTAAATATATCCATACAATCCTAATGCTCTAATTGATACCCCATCACCTGTTTGTAAAAATACATGAATAAACTCTTCTTTAACTATCAGATATTTTATCTATTTTTCCAGAGTTGCCACATTATCTTATTTAAAATGTGCAGTTTTCAACAACCAAAAACCACTTATGAGATACACAAAGAAACCAGAATGTATGGCTCATACACACAGGAAAAAAGAGCCATCACTATTTTACATCACTCCTTTCTCTCCTTAAAACGATATTGCCATTACATTTCCCCACATATTTTTATCCTTGTGTAATTTTTTATGGTTTTTGTTTTTGTTTTAGTTTCCTGATACCTAAGGTCCCAAATATTAAAAATTTCTTCTGGATTGGGTTGTTATAATTGGTATTAGTATACATTTGATCAAAATGACATAAGTATTACCAATTTTGATAAATAATACAAACAGTTATTAAACAAAGAAATTTGCCGAAAATACACATCTCTTAATAGCATGGATGGGGCTTTTTTTTTTTCTGTTTATTCTTGAATTCATGGATAAATATTACCTCTTGCCAAAATGAAAAAGTTCAGCATAAACCTTTATTTCTTGATTTTGCTTCTACACATTCAAGTACTGTTCACATAAACAAGTTGATGGGAATAGAGAGTTTTGTTATAGCAATGTCACTCAATCAATCCTTTGAAGGTATATGCCAAAACCCACCCAATGGTCAATCATCAAAAGATTAGTGTCAGTGATCTATCTGCTGACAGCTAGATTAGGTATTTCTTCAGTGAGTTTATTTTTTAGATTCATTTATTCATTTATCTTTTAGTTTTTGTTATTGAAGAGTTCAAGTCTATACAAACTTAGAAGAGTAATGAAATGAATCTCTACGTGACCACCATCAAGCTTTCAACAGCTTTACCAACCTATGGCCAATCCTGTTTGATCTCTATCCGCCCCCACTATCTGCTCTCCATCCCCCACCCTTCACCACTGCTGGATTATTTTGAAGCAAATGCCAAGTATCATGCCACTTCTTCTGTAAATACCTCTATATATAGCTCTAAAATATAAGGACTCTTTTTAAAACAAACCAGTACACCTAAAAAATGTAAGTCACCCAGTATTCAGGCAACATTCAGATCTCCCCTGGTTGTCTCATACATGCTTTTTGTTTTGTTTTGGTTTGGATTTTAGTGTTGGTTTTTCAATTCAAGGTCCTAACAATGCCCACAAATTGCTTTTGGCTAATATTTCTCTTGTCTCTTAGTGATAGATTCTTCCTCCTGTTTTTCTTTCCTCTTGTAATTGGTTTGTTGAAAAACTGGGTCATTTTACTTGTGGGGTTTTCCACATTCTGGATTTTGCTGATTACTTCTCCCTGGCCTCTGTATTTCCTGAAAATTGATATTTAGGCCTGGTCAGATTCAGAGTTGATACTTTGGCAAGAATCTTCCATAGGTGGACCAGTGGTTAAGATCCGCCTGCCAATGCAGGGGACACAGGTTCGATCTCTGGTCTGGGAAGATCCCACATGCCGTGGGGCAACTAAGCCTGTGCACCACAACTACTGAGCTCACGAGCCACAACTACTGAAGCCCACGTGCCTAGAGCCCGTGCTCTGCAACAAGAGAGAAGGCACTGCAATGAGACACCCACACACAGCAACGAAGAGCAGCCCCCTCTCGCCACAACTAGAGAAAGCCCGCATGCAGTAACAAAGAGCCAGCACAGCCAAGAAAACCCCCCAAAAACCATATACTTTGAAAATGTCATCTTTAGCTGCTAAATAAAACTTAAAAAAAAAAAAGAATCCTTCATAGGTGGTGTGTGTGTGCTTCCTGTTTCACTGGAGGTACATAACGTCTGAGTATCTCTTTTTTCTGATTGTATTAAACTGTGGGTTCAATGTATCCACTCATTATCAAGGTCCCCATTAGCTTTTCATCTAATGGTTTTAGCAATCATTAATGATCATTTCTTAGATCCATCATTTCATTATAAGTTCCTCTTTCATTATTTGTGTTTGTTTTGTGTTTTTTATTTTCCTTTTTCATTTTGGACACAAATAAATCATTGGAAACTTGCAAAATAATTTGTTGCCTTCTTATTGGAGTCATTCACTTTCTTAATTTCTGTAAACTAGTATACTTTTAAAAATTTCAAGAATTATATTACATAATTATTAATGTTGAGTATTATGTAATTACAATGAATTATATCTGTTACTCTTTCACTTAAGATATACCTTGTTTAATCTGATAAACTCAGAAGATATTGGGAAAATCAAAATATTAATTCCAATGCATCACAGCTGATTCAATATTTTTCCAATAAAAATAATTTTATCTCATCCCACATTTTAAATACATTTTTGTCAAAAATCTTAGAGGGCTTCCCTGGTGGCGCAGTGGTTAAGAATCTTCCTGCCAATGCAGGGGACACGGGTTTGAGCCCTGGTCCGGGAAGATTCCACATGCTACGGAGCAACTAAGCCCGTGCGCCACAACTACTGAGCCTGCGCTCTAGAGCCCGCGAACCACAACTATTGAAGCCCGTGCGCCTAGAGCCCGTGCTCCGCAACAAGAGAAGCCACCGCAGTGAGAAGCCCGTGCACTGCAATGGAGAGTAGCCCCCGCTCGCCACAACTAGAGAAAGCCCATGCGCAGCAACGATAGACCCAACACAGGCTAAAATAAATAAATAAATTTATTATTTTTTAAAGAGAAAAAAGAAAGAAAGAATTACACTTCAGGAGAGTTTGGGGTTTTTTGTTTGTTTTTCTCTTTGCTTCCTTTGAAGCAAATTTTTCATTTATACAGATACACAAGGTAGTACAAAAGAGGCTTCCCTTCTACCCTTTTCCTCCTCCACCCTGTTCCTTTCACCAGAGGTTATCAATGAGAATGAATATAAAACATGAAATCTGTTGTAATCCTGTACATGCCTGGGGCAACATAAGAGAAACCATTTGAGGCTAATCTACAGCCCAGGAAGTGTTTGGGTATTGTAAAACCTTTGCTACGGAAGACTAAGTGTAGAAAGTTGGAAGCAGGGTCAACATAAAAAAGGCACAGAAGCAAAGAAGAGGATGAGGGACAAAGGAATGAAATAATGAGTCTGGGAGTGCTGAGTTATAACTACGAGTTATGTGTGAGCCCAAGGCAGGAACAGGAGTTTTCAGAAGTCCACAGAGCAGTTAAGATCAGAATAAATCCAGGTTACCAAGACCAGTCAATGTAGAACCTAGGCATGGAGTCAGGCCCCAAGACTGCCCCTCTTTTCTCAGACTGATTAATGATCTTGAGCCCCTACCCTCCAAAACTGCTTCACGGATAGAGAACCCCTACATTTTTGAGCTGAGAAGAAACTTAATAACACTGTATACATACAAGAGTGGTTTGGAATATACAGACTCCCCTGAAATGTCTTGGGAATCTCAGTAGTTCCTGGACCACGGTTTGAGAACTACTGATCTGATGTAATTTAGGATTACACTTTCCTGTAATGCCACTTATTAGCAATGTGACCTTCAGCAAGTTACTTGACCTGTCTAGACCTCAGCTTCCTTAGCTGTGAAGTTGGACTAATAACAGACTTGTGTGGATTCCTATAAATGTGTGTCCTCACAGTCATTTAAAATACAGAAGTGAGGGGCTTCCCTGGTGGTGCAGTAGTTGAGAGTCCACCTGCCGATGCAGGGGACACGGGTTCGTGACCCGGTCTGGGAAGATCCCACATGCCGCAGAGCGGCTGGGCCCATGAGCCATGGCCGCTGAGCCTGTGCGCCCGGAGCCTGTGCTCCGCAACGGGAGAGGCCACAACAGTGAGAGGCCCACGTACCACAAAAGCAAGAAACAAACAAAAAAAAACAGAAGTGAGGTGATACTGATAAATGTGTAATAGAGTGTTTGGCCCATAGTAATCACTCAAATGATGACTCTTCTACTACTGTTGTTAATATTTGTTATGACAACATGCCAAGCATTGTGCCAGGCACCAAGGATCATATCAAAGTGAGTAAGATAGCCTGAGTCACTTAAGAATAGGGGAGATAAAATAAATGCATAACTATAAGAACAAAAGATTATGACAAGAATGATAGAAGAGAGAGTGGTCACACTCATTCTCAACAATATTAATGAATTGCTTCCTGTGTTTCAGGAGCAACACGCAGTAGGGGGCCAATATAGTGGAGAGGAAGGGTGGCAGGAGGTAAGGGGGGATATATGGAGAGATGGGGGTGGGCCATGGACACATTGTGTAGGCCTTGGTAGGCCAATGTGATTTGGGATATAAGGAGATGTTTTATGAGGAAGTACCATTTGAGTTAGAATTTTGAGAAGAGGTAGGATTTGGGAATAGAGTTGACATACACATTCTTTTATTTACTCATCCAACAAACATTTGATTTTTCTGCTAAGTCTGCTCCACGTTGTACAAACGAAGGATCCCTACTTTCAAAGAAGATATCTTGCATTTAACTGTTTTTATAACAAATATAGGATCACTTGAAAAAAAAAACTGGAACATACAGCAAAAATGAGCAAAAATGACAAAATAAGACCCACTCATAATCTCCCTAATCCACAGAACACCACTTCAGGACCAGGATTAAGGTGAGGTGAATTTTGCCTCAGGTGCAAAATTTCAGGGGAGGGGTAAGCGCTAAAAGAAAATCAGTAATATTTTAATTTTTTAAAAAACCAAAATTATTGCAAAAAATCCAGGATGACACAATACCTAAGGATTTTTTTGTTTGTTTGTTTCTTTGCTGTACGTGGGCCTCTCACTGTTGTGGCCTCTCCCTTTGTGGGGCACAGGCTCCGGATGCGCAGGCTTAGCGGCCATGGCTCACAGGCCTAGCCGCTCCGTGGCATGTGGGATCTTCCCGGATGGGGCACGAACTCGTGTCCCCTGCATCGGCAGGCGGACTCTCAACCACTGCGCCACCAGGGAAGCCCAATACCTAAGTCTTAAAGAAAAGCAGGCTCCAACCCTGTGCTTGCCCCACTCAGCCTCACTGACTGTGCTTGGTTATTTTCTGTATGTTCCTTCTTCCCAACAGATCCATTCTCTGCCCTTCCCAGCCCTGCTCTGGTCCCTGGGGGGCTCGTCCCTGAGGACTGCATCAATGGGCTTCTTTGCCTTCTGGTTTCCAGTAGGATTCAACCAACAGGAGGCACCTATTAGAAACCAGAGGGTGGGAGGAGAGAGAGGTTGGAATATTTCTTTTCCCCACTCCAACCCTTCTCATCACCTATTGGAAGGAGACCCTACAGCTGGAGTAGTGGGGCCACCTGGGCCCCCCGCTTTGTTACAGATCTGAGGAATTCAAGGTGGGGAGCAGCAGACCCGTACTGGGTTCTTTCGGCATCCTGCGGACAGGTTGTGTGTGAAGCTTCAGGACTCAGCTTCCCCAAGGTCCACCTGCCAGTTTCAACCCTAAGCCGGCTGACCAGTGGTTTTGTCCATAGGGAGCCTGAAGAAGCTGGAAGAGCAGGCCTGCCAGTGTAGACTTCCTCCTTGCCCCTTAAATAAACTGTGCTCACTTTCATTCAGTCCTCAGCACCTGTTGATTACACTTCATGCCTGTCTGATTACAGGTTTGAAAAGTCAGGAGGAACATTCACCACATAATAGAAAACATGCCCCAGGGGCCCAGAGGAGTTAGCTCCCTCCCCGGGCTCTCCAGGGAGGCCCGCAAGAGCCCCTGGGAGGGAGGCGGGGCGGTGAGTAGAGGAGGATGTGGTGGTGAAGGTAGATCTCCTCAGAAGGAGGAAACAAAGTTCCCGGGCGACAGAAGTGTGAGAAAACGGGGCAAAGTGAAGTGAGGCGTGAGCACCCACGCTGGAAACGCAGTGAAGCAGAAAAAGCAGCCGTGCTGTGAGGAGCGCCCAGGAGGGGATAAGGTGGCGTGAGACGCGAGACACGCTCAGCAAACAGCACAGGGAGTTGGCCTGGGTGCCCCTGAGGTGAACACCATTGCCCTGACGGCTACTGGGGGGCTGTGAAAACTCCCTTCCCAAACATTTGAAAGCAGGAAGGAAATGAATCTAGCTGGGGATGGTTTTAGGTGTTGCCCCTTTATCTTTTGCTCAGACTGTTGGCCAAGTTCAGAAGTTTCCACTTTGCCTTTAGATTCTCTCGCTTTGGATTCACAACCCCCTCATCACCCCTGTAATCCCACAGGGGAGACAGACATGTAGAGCAACGTGCATAACTGCAGAGGCCTGTACAACCCAGAGACCATTGCAGTGGGGCAGGGAGGGAGGAGACTGAACTGAGCAGCGGGGTAAGGAAACCTTGCACAGACAAGGCATGTCTGAACAGAGTTTAGAAGGCTTAAAAGGAGTGTGTCAGGTGGAATGGGAGCAAAATGGAGAAAACATTCTAGAGAAAACATGACACGAGATTTTAGATAAGGTATTTATCCTTCCTGACTAAATTCCACTTGCATAAAAAACAGTGACACCCACCTAACAAATATAATTAGTGGATTATGAAACACTTTTTGAGGACAAAATGACATCCTCACACCTGAAAGGTAAATGCTACCACAACTCAGGTGAAATGTGCTCTTAAGAAAAGCACTTAGAATAGTTTATTCCGATGTTGATTCTGGTTTTGGTTACATGGAGTCTCGTTCATTCTTACATCTGACCTCTACCCCTGGCTATAATTAGTTTTTCACAGAATTAGACCAGCAGAGGCCAGGGGAGTGTATGGAAAGCAAAATAGAAGAAAATGAGACAACCCAATAGCCGGAGCGGGGAAGAAACAATTCATGGACCCCCAATGCACAACAGGCTAAATGACTGTCAGGGAGAGAATAGCAAACCTTTTCATCTCAAAATAATTCCTTGGTCACTGGCATCCAGCAGAAATCTAGACTTTAATAAGACATGTGATTTAAAAATAAACGGGGGACTTCCCTGGTGGCACAGTGGTTAGGAATCCACCTGCTAATGCGGGGGATACAGGTTCAATTCCTGGTCCAGGAGGATCCCACATGCCTCGAAGCAACTAAACCCATGCACCACAACTACTGAGCCTGCGCTCTACAGCCCGCGAGCCACAACTACTGAAGCCCACGCGCCTAGAGCCCGTGCTCCGCAACAAGAGAAGCCACCGCAATGAGAAGCCCGTGCACTGCAAGGACGAGTAGCCCCCGCTCACGGCAACTAGAGAAAGCCCACGTGCAGCAACGAAGACCCAACGTAGCCAAAAATAAATAAATTGATTAATTTATAAAAAAGATAAATGGGAGCATAATATTATTTTGTATTAAATTATTTGATATGACTATTAGCCATATTTCTGCAAAAACCATCCCACACCATGCTGCTAGAATTTAGCAGCTAAGATTGACCCAACCCTTCATTATGTCACTCCCTTGCTCAAAAGTTAACTATCCCCTGCTGAGTAAAAGATAATGTTAAAATGTCCCTAACCTTATATTCAAGGATCTCCACGACTGGGCTCCATCCTGCCCTACCACTCCCAGACATTTTTTTTTTTTTTTTTTTTACTATTTTTCTGTAGAAACTCTCTTCTTAGGCAAAACTAGTTTGCTCAGTGTCCCCAAAACATGCGATACCATGTGATTGTTGCTGACCTTTCATAAGGATAATATTCTTGCCTTTCTCCCCACCCCCATACCTGACTAGGCTACTAGATATGATATTTTCCTCTGTAGACCCCTAGAGGAAGTTCTCTCTTTCTCTTTTTTTTATATTAACACAAATACTTTTTTTTTAAGCCATGCAAATTTTTTGACATGATTTAGGAAATATCAGTAGTTCACAATGGTTTGGTATTGTGTACTGAAGATAATAGTAAAGATATCTAGACTGAGTCATATCCATTTACACTCTACCCTTTAAAGTGTACTTACAGTATTTAGACTATCTTTAAATGGATCTATACAACATAATAAAATATAAAATAGATTGCGCAATGTTTAAGAAATAGTCGTTGTACTTGAGGTAGAAAAAAGCTTTAATCTGTGATGAGTGTTTACTATATACTGTAGCTTCACATATCTTGCTGAACTAGGTTTTCTGTGGGTGTGTCCATTTGATTACACTGTTTAACTATGGGGAATTTTGCACCTGTTGTGCACAAAGAAGTAAGGCCCTTTGTAAAGGTTGAACAAAGGTTCATTCATTCATTCCTTTCACAAGATTTCACTGTGCACCTTCTAGGTGGCAGGCACTGTGCTAGGTGACAGATGTACGCAGATAAAAGTGTCCTGTCCTAAGGGAGATCCCTAACATTAGTTCAGGAGACAGGGCTAAGGCTTGTAGCAGAGCTATACCCAAGGGACTCTGTGTCAAAGATCCAGTGCCATAATAATGCTAAGTAGCAACCAACCACATAACTTTAGTGATTGAAACAGTAACTGTTAATTTCGGTGGTTGCCTCAGCACTTCTGCTGATTTGGGTTGGGCTCAATGAAGTGTCTGGGGGTTAGGTGCTGCTGGCTGATCTAGGATGGCCTCACCATGTCGATCTAGCTCTGTTTCATGTGTCTCTCATCCTCCAGCAGGTATGTTCTCATGGCACTGGCTTAGACACAAGAGGAAGAGCTTGCTCTTGATGAGTTTTAAGCTTTTGCTTTAAAATATCCCATTGGTTAAAGCAAGCTGCATGGCTGAGACCAGAATCAGAGTTATACGGCACAGGGCATGGATACAGAGATGGAAGAATGGGGGTTGACCTAGCAATCTATCACAGGCTCTGAACACACACACCAGGAGCACCTAACTCAGCCTAGGGAGATGAGGAATGGTTTCTCCAAGAAGGTTATGTTGACTTGAGTAGAATTTTGAAAGAGAAGATGGAAGTTAGCTAGGGAATAAAGAAGATGCTTTAAACAGAGCAATCCACATGAGCTATTGTAAGTACTTCCACATTTTTGCCTCATAGATGCATATACCCTTTGCCTGTTAACCTTTTCCCCCTTTCCCCTTTGGAATTTAGATTTGAGTTCTACATGCGCAGCAAACTTCTTACGACCATAAGGCAGCAAGCGTCAGGTTGAAGGTCTGCAGGAAGATGGCACTTAACACATCACTGAGCCACTGTTAAGAGCCCCAACTGACTATGCCCAGACTTCTTGTCATACGAGTCAGCACCAGAAACTCCCGTAAAATCCCCTGAAGAATGACCTTGTTCTTCAGTGTTCCACACTCCACCCCTTTCTTCCTTCAATCAAAACTCCCATTTGTTCAGTCGAGCTGACTCCAGGTGCTTTGCATCATTTGCCGAAATGGTGACACTATTCATCTCCAGAATGACATTTCTAAATTTCTAGAATTTCAGGTGCCCTTATTGTCCTTATTGCTGCTTCCAGACCATTCTGCTTCCCTCCTTCCCAAAAGCGTCCAGCTTTGATTCTGATGTTAACCAGACTGTGCTACCCTCATTGCCGTCACGTGGCCACTACCACTCTCCAACCCTGCTCCCACATAACCTCAGTATCCTTATAGATGATGCTTCCAAAACACTAATTTCTAAAATCCCTGACCGCCTCTCCTCTAAAAATTTGTCCTCCATTGTAGCTCAGTTATTCCCTTATTGTCCTTGTTTCACCTCTTATCTCACTTAGATTCTGTGGTTTGTTATTATAATCACTCCTTCGAATATAACCTTGGTTCCCTTTCCCCTCTCTCTCGCTTCATTGTACTTTTCTGACAGAACACAAGCCTTAATAAAATCTAACCTTCCACCTATGCATGCACAAGTGGGCAGCTGAACATGACTGGAAAATTCACATACCTCTGCTAACTGCTCTCACTTTAAGTTTATGACCACTCACCTTAAAAAGGCCTTCAATGTCACTCATCAATTCTACTTACATTATCCTAGCACAGTCATTAACGCATTCTCACAGATGGCCATTCCATACCTTCCCCTCTCTTTTCAAACTTTTCATAACTTCTTCCCCATCCTAAGATGACAACCTTGTCTCCTAGTTCACTGAGAAAATAAAAATAAGAAGAGAAAGTCCACAAGGTTCCCACCTCCCCGCATCCATGCTCATCTACTCTGCCTTCCCTCCTATCAATAATGATGAATGGTATGTGCTCCTAACTTGGGCCAACTCCTCCACTTGTGTACACCTGATTCCATCACTCCAACCATTCTCCTCTCTCTCCTGGATCATTTCCCTCAGCAAATAAACAAGCCATTATTTCTCTCATCTTCAAAAACAACAACTGTCTCTTGATCTCACTTCTCTTTCCAGCTACGGTCCCATTTCTCCTCCCCTTCAGACAATGAGAATTGGCTATTTTCCCATCTCCAAACCTTTCCTCCCATCAGATTTTCATGCTTATGACTCCACAGAATGTCCTCTTGTCAAGGTTATGAATGACATCCAAATTGCTATATCTAATGGTCAATATCTATCCTTAATCTTTCTGAAGCTTTAAACACAATTGATTACTCCTTTCTCCCTGTAACACTTTCTTCTCTTGGCACCATACACACTTTGTTTTCTGCCTATCTTGCTGGGGACTCCTTGGTTTCTTTTGTCCTCTTCTCCAACTTCTCACTCTTCATGAGTGCTTTTATCCAGCCTTGTGGCTCTCTATGTTGATGATTCTCAAATATACATTTCAAGCCCAGACCTCTCCTTTGAATTCTATATATGTATGCATATACATATATCTAACTACCTGATCAACATTCCCACTTGGTTGTCCAATAGGCATCTTGAACTTAACACATCCAAAACCAAATTCTTGATTTCTACACCAAAGTCTAATTCTTCCCATCTTTGAAAATGGCAACCATACACTTGAGTCAGCCTTGACTCCTCTCTTACTCTCATTTCCACATCTGATCCATCAGTGGATTATTTGACTCTACCTTTAAAAATATATGTTTTAATAGATATTTTAGAATCCACTACCTCCACTGCTACTACCCTGATCCGAGACAATGGTCTCTTGCCTAGCCTCCTAGCTGACCTCCCAGCTTCTGCCCTTGACCCTCTTATGGGTTATTCCCCTCACTGTAACCCAAATGATCCCTTAGAATATGTCATTCCTAAACTTATACCCTCCAGTAGCTTCCCATTTCACCCTACGTCAGAGTCAAACTCCAACTAATAAGGTCTACTGCACTCCTCCACCATTTGTCCCATCTTGCCTTTGCTTCCTTGCCACCTCCTCTCTTATGCTCTCCTTGCTAACTCACTCTGATCAGTCACACTGCTTTCCTTGTGACTCCTGGCTTAGCACCTCTGCACTTGCCTGTTTCTTTTGCCTAGAATGGTCTTTCCTCAGGTATTTTCCTCACCTCCTTTAGGTTCTCACCAAAATGTTACTTTCCCTGACCCTTCTATTAAAAATTGGAAAACGGAGTTCCCTGGTCGTCCAGTGGTTAAGACTCCGTGCTTCCAATGAAGGGGGCCTGGGTTTCATCCGCAGTCAGGGAACTAGATCCCACATACATGCCGCAACTAAGAGTCTGCATGCCACAATGAAGATCCTGTGTGCCACAACTAAAAAATCAATCAATAAATACATAAATAAAAAATAAAAATTGGAACAACCCCACCCCGGTCACAATTTCTTCTTTCCTTATTTTTCTCCATAGCACTTATCACAATCTGATATACTACACATTTATGTGTTTGTTCCCCACCCAACAGAATGCAAGCTCCACAGACACAGAGAATTTTGCCTGTTTTGTTCACTGCTGTTTTCAGGGCCTAGAGTAGCGCCTGGAGTGTAAGAGACACCATGTTCTCCCAGTGTTGACTGAAATAGATACTTCTAATACAGAGATAAGGGCTATCCCATTGCCAGGGGATCCCCACCCAGGTGTCCTCCCTCAGGGCCCAGCTCAAGGAAGCAAGTTCTACTGAAGGCAGTTGTCCATTTGATAATAGGATTTATAGCAACCAAGATTCCCTTCCTGGCATACTTCTTCAGAAGGTCTTGGCTCCCTAGGACGCTAAGGTCCAACTAACTGCTACAGTCTACAGATACTTAGCCAAAACAGAAATCTCCAGTCCTCCAGAATTCATTCTTTAAACCCAGCCGCTTAGCCAGTACCCTGGTTGGGACTGACACCAGGCTTTGGTAAGCCACACAGGGCTGGTGAACAATGGAGGGAGTGTAACGTCACTCAAGTTTCAGGCCTTAACATCCACACTGCAGGCTGATGCATACTGAGTGAAATGAGGAGTGCTGGAGCCCCTACACGAAAAGAAACGCAAGGAAAGCTGGACTGTGCTTTTAGTGTCACTGTGGACAGTAAAGACGGGTAGCCAAGTACAGCAGTTGAGAAACTCCAATCCTAGTACACAAGGAGTGATGGTCTGGGTGAAGGTAGCAGGAATGTGTAGTGTAACCAGCATAGAAATCCTTCTTGATCTCTTGAGAAAATCAGACTCTGGTTCAGGGGCTGACCAAGGATTTCTTCACCATTCAGATGGGTCCCCAGACTGTAAAGATCCAAGAGCAAATGATGGAGCTCAGAGCTCTGCTGTATAGTGGTCCCTGGGAGAAAGCTCTCTCCACAAAATCACAGTTTGAGAAGCACCTGAAGTGCGTGCAGACTTTTGTAAGGATTCTTAACTTGGGACCCCTTGAAATTGGATGATTTGCAAATGTGCGTTTTCCTAGAGAGAAGGTCTTTATCTTTCATCAGATTCTCTGAGACTCATAAAGAAAGGGACTGGAGGAGCCGGGCGTCCCGGGCGAGGGGCAGGCGGCTGTACCGGCCCCGGCAGCTGCGAGCGGCGCAGCCCGGTCCCGGCCGGGGGTCGCCAGCGAGCCGCCGCCGGCTTCATTCATTCCCGCGGCTCCGCCTCCTTTCCCGGGCTCAGGCGGCGCCTCCCAGAGGATGGCATTCCCTGTGGATATGCTGGATAATTGCAGTCATGAGGAAATGGAAAATTCTTCTGAAGATTACATGTCAGGTCTCAGGTGTGGGGACCCTGAAAATCCTGAATGTTCTTCTCTTCTCAATATTACGATTCCCATTAGCCTATCAAATGTAGGCTTTGTACCTCTCTATGGTGGAGATCAGACCCAGAAAGTTCTTGCTCTTTCTGCACCCGAGGACTCACTCACAGCCGCGGCACTTTACCTTGCTGGTCAGTGGTGGGCTATTGATGATACTGTGAAAACATCTGTCCCTTCTAGAGAGAGACTTAAGCAGGTGAGAACTCTTGGGGAGAGAGGGGTTCTGTACTGAATCGAATTATTTACAGAAAGCAGGAAATGGAGAGAAATGAGATCCCATTCCCGGGTCATAGCAGTACTGATTATGCTAAGATTCTGTGGAAGAAAGGAGAGGCCACTGGGTTTTATCCAGTTAAGCCTACAGGAAGCATATGTGCCTCGTTTCTTACCCAAAGCTACCAACTGCCAGTTGTTGATACAATGTTCATAAGAAAGAAATATAGAGGCAAAGACTTTGGGCTTCATATGCTGGAGGACTTTGTTGATTCCTTCACAGAAGATGCACTTGGCTTGTGGTATCCACTGACCTCTCTTATGTACACAGCTTGCAACCAGTACTTTGAAAAATATCCAGGAGACCATGAACTGCTTTGGGAAGTTGAAGGTGTTGGACACTGGTACCAGAGAATACCAATCACCAGAGCATTACAAAGAGAAACATGTAAAATGACTGCAGTTTCTCAAAATGAAGCTAAAAGACCTGTGTCTGGAGAATATGGTCTTGCATCTGTTCCAGACTATGAAGCAGGAGCTGAAGACAGTCTGTCTAGTGAGATGCAGCTAACTATTGATTCTCTAAAAGATGCCTTTGCAAGCACTTCTGAAGTTACGATAAAACACCTGTTTCCACTCGTACTCGAAGTAGTCATCTAAAGCAGCCAAAGATTGGAAAACGGTTTCAGGATTCTGAATTTAGCAGTTCTCGAGGGGAAGATGAAAAGACTCCCCAGACTTCACCTACAGCTTCAGTGAACAAATTGGAGTCTACTGCACGAATATCAGAGAGCTCAGAAAAATTCTTGGAAGAAGAACCCGAACAGGCTGTGATTGAATCTGAAGATGAAAGTAGTGATAAAAATGTTCGACCAGCACCAGAAACCCAGCCAGGCCTGGAAAAGCAAGAAGGTGAAAAGGAATCTGAATTAGAGCCTATGAATGATGAGATAATGGATGATACTCTTAAGACTTCACTTATAACAGAAGAGGAGGACTCCACTAGTGAAGTTTTAGGTGAAGAATTAAAATTGCAGTTTTGGGGCTTCCCTGGTGGTGCAGTGGTTGAGAGTCTGCCTGCTGATGCAGGGGACACGGGTTCGTGCCCCGGTCCGGGAAGATCCCACATGCCGCGGAGAGGCTGGGCCCGTGAGCCATGGCCGCTGAGCTTGCGCGTCTGGAGCCTGTGCTCCACAACAGGAGAGGCCACAACAGTGAGAGGCCCGTGTACCGCAAAAAAAAAAAATAATAATAATAATAAAAATAAAATATAATAAAATTGCAGTCTTTTAATGCCAGTGAAGACTCTACGAATCTTGTTCCACTGGTGGTAGAATCTTCAAAATCTCCTGAGGCTGTTGCATAGGATAAGACTTCACATGTAACTGACTCAGAAATGTCGCTAGATGAAGGCCCATCTGATGACAAGGGGCACACTGAAGAGAGGCTGCCTCTAGTTTCAAGAAAGAAAGCACATTTTGGGAGTTCAGACAATGTGGCTACTATCCCAAATGAAGAATGGTTTTCCAAATTCCGTGATAACTGAATTTTCTGAAGAATCGATTCCTGAAAATGTATCACCCAACACTACTGCCTCATTGGAAGACCAGGGTGAGGAGCGGGTAGCCGAGCCTCAGGAAACATCTCCAGCTCTTCCTCAGACCTCTTTAATAGAGGCTGAACTTGAAGATGTGCCATTTGCACAGAATGCAGGACAGAAGAGCCAGTCAGAGGAGCAGTCTGAAAGCATATTCTGAGCAACTGGATCAGTTGACACAATCAACAGAGAAGACTGGATAGCAGCTCAGAGGAGATAGAAGTGGAAGTGCCTGTGGTCGACAGGCGGGATTTAAGAAGAAAGGCCAAAGGGCACAAAGGACCTGCGAAGAAGAAAGCCAAGCTGACCTGAATGAGGAAGAAATGCAGATAACATAATTGTTGTTTTTAAAATATGGCAGTGAATAAATAGCATGGGGCACAGGACAAAAACTCCAAATTTTCAATTTGAACTTATTTATGATGCTGCTTTTCCCTCCCCTGTAGGACCTAGGATACACCGTTCTTTTTAATTTTTCAGGCTATTTTGTGTAAATACAATTTTTTTCATTTTTATTAACCATGTTTCGATTTTGGGAAACCATATCATACTATATTTTCTTTAGCAGTTGGGGATATCTGACCAGCAATATTTCAGAAAATATAAATTAAAAAATGTGAAAGTAGTAGGGTTTCCATCAATTGTAAGGATCACAGAAATCTTTTATACTAAGGGTTTTAATAGTAATCTCGGTGAAGGTTCTAGAAGTTTTATCTTAAATTTCAAAACTAATCACCATTTTTTAAAATGTAGGCATGCTTAAACAAAAATGTCAGTAAATTAGGATAAATGCAACTTCAACTAAATGAGAGCACAAATTTGGAAATTTATGGTCAAAGGTTTATGAAGGTAGCATTTGGGCCTCTTAGTTCTTAGTTGTAGGTGCAATCTCTTCCTTTGACTTCAATGTCTGTGGAAAGGCACAAACAAAATCTGTTTCCGGTTCACTCTTGATAACATCTGATATTAACAGTACTGCTAGGGATTTAACTCTGGCCTGTAGGCACTCGTATAATTATTTAAAATTTCATTTGAATCTGGGGACTGTACTTTTGACCCCACCCAGTTAACATGTATACTTTAGAAGTGTGAGAACACTTCCTAAGGCTTCTCCTTAATCCTGCCACTGCCTTTATTCTAGAATCTTCGTTATATTCCCCTCACTTTCATCCACTTCCCTAACTCATGGAGTGATTCCTGTCAAAAGATCTTTTTGCCTGCCTGTCAGCTTATGCCCTTGGCTTCCATTTTTGGTAGGTTTGGAACTGCGCCCCACAATCTTAGACCTAGAGGGCAGGAATAAGCTGCCCTAGGAGGCATAGCTACAAGAGCTTAAATCAGATTGGAGGCTTCATTTGTCCCTTTTGGCTTGCTCGCTCTTGATTTGTTCTGTGCGGACAGGTTACAATCTAGCCTGTGTGTATGTTGTGGTTGCCTTTGCCTGTGCAACACAAAGGCCTTTGCCTGGGTAAACTAAAGATAAAAAAAACATCCTCAATTGTTTATTTTCGTAAAATAATTTATTTAAAAATGAACAAAATGGTTATTCTTAGAATCCAAAGAGAATCTTAAAACAGTCCTACTCTTTGGAAGTATTATGTGTACTCAAATTTTCATGTAAGTTTGGGAATGCTTTGAGGCCATTTAGATTGTTTTTGTTTTGTTTTGTTTTTTTGTGGTACGCGGACCTCTCACTGTTGTGGCCTCTCCCGTCGCGGAGCACAGGCTCCGGACGCGCAGGCTCAGCGGCCATGGCTCAAGGGCCCAGCCGCTCCGTGGCATGTGGGATCTTCCCGGACCGGGGCACGAACCCGCGTTCCCTGCATCAGTAGGCGGACTCTCAACCACTGCGCCACCAGGGAAGCCCTAGATTGTTTTTAAAACCGCTTGGTCCTTACATGAAAAAAAATGTGTTATGACTTTGTGACATTATTTGAGGTGCTAAGGATTGATGTTGAAGGTTTATTCAGTCTACAGTCAGGTGATACTAAATTTTATTTTGGGATGTTGGCATTTTAGGAAGATTTAAAGTTGAGGTAAAAATCTTTAGCAGACAGGGCTTCCCTGGTGGCGCAGTGGTTGGGGATCTGCCTGCCGATGCAGGGGACGCGGGTTCGTGCCCCGGTCCGGGAGGATCCCGCATGCCGCGGAGCGGCTGGGCCCGTGAGCCATGGCCACTGAGCCTGCGCGTCCGGAGCCTGTGCTCCGCGGCGGGAGAGGCCGCAGCGGTGAGGGGCCTGCGTACCGCAAAAAAAAAAAAAAAGGTGTAGTTTAAGACTGAGCTCACTGACAACTCTTGATGTGTGAATATAGTTGCTGAGGTTTACAAAAAAGAAATGTGTAGTTATTCATATATGACCACTATGGACTCGCAGTATAAATTTATACTTGTTAAACTTGTTTGCTTTAAACAGTAGGTGCATTTTAAGCAGTTTCAAAACTTTCTGTTCAGCACACAATTTTTGTCCATATTATCTCTGACAGAAAATGTTATTTTGGACTCTCAACCACTGCACCACCAGGGAAGCCCCCTGAAACAGATTTTAATGTAAATAATTTATACTAACATTACTCATCTGTGTAACAGTATTTTAGAAATTTCTGCCTTGTATGTCCACTAGTAGCCATACTGTGTTTGAAGTGTTAACCTAGTCTTTCATGGGTGTGATTAGTTACAAATGTTTATGCTTCTGTTTGCATACTTAGTATCAAGCTTTATTTGTACAAGATAGTTTAACTTGCTTATTTTTGGTTGTGAAAAATAAGCAAACCTCAGTTCTGTATCCAGTGCTTACCTTCAGTCCATTTTTTTTTCTTTCACCCTCCAAAACTTGTCATTCACACATTCCCCATTTCTATTAGCGGCAAAATCATTTGTTAAAATCTAATTGTAAGGAAGGTTCTGCTTCTGTTATCCTGAAGTAATTGTATCATACTGGATAGTAATTCCCAAGGAACTAGCCTTTCTTTTCCTTAATGTCTGTGTGTTCTAAAACTTCTAAATCTACAATTTAGAAAAGATGTTACATTATTCAGAATAGCGAGACTTACTCAAGTACTTACAATTGTTTTCTTGGTAGTTTCTTTTTTCTAATTTTTAAAAAAATTTTTAACAATAGTAATTAAACCTATATTTTGTGATTGTTTCCTGGTCTGTGTTTTGAAATTCCTTCCCTTTTCCCTAATATCATTGGTGAAGATGTGTTTAGATATTGAATTTGTTTAGACACTGATTTTGTTTAAGGCACAATTAATCACATTGGTTGTATTTTCAAGACAGACTTAAAAAAATAAACAGAATTGAAAGCAAAAACAAAAACAAAAAAAAGAAAAGGACTGGATCTGTACAACCTTAACTGTACTTTCCAAAATGGTAGCATTAGCCACATTTCAAGTGTCCAATGTCCACAAGTGGTAGTTGCCACTGTATTTGTGCAAAAACATTCCTCACCACAGAAAGTTCTATTGGACAGTGCTGCCTTAAAGAAATGGTCCATGGTCATGTAGGAAGGTAACATTACCTGATGAGTAAGCCTGGGCTTTGAACAGACCTGGGGCTGAGTCCAGATTTTGCCACTATAAACCATGTAACTGTGGATACATTATTTAACTTCTCCAAACCTCTATTCCATCATTTGGAAATTATGAAATTTACCTCCTAAGGCCATGGCAAAGACAATGTGATAACCCAAATAAATGTGAAGTATAGTACCTGGTTTGTCGCAAGCTGAAGGAGCAGTAGCTACAATGATCTTCTTTCATAACCTTCACGCTCCATAATTCCTTTTTGGAAGTGCCCTCTGTTTTGGATACCCTGAGTTTTCGATTAATTACCTATTTCTTTTTTTTTTTTTTTGGCTGTGCCACACAGCATAGGGGATCTTAGTTCCCCAACCAGGGATTGAACCCACACCCCCTGCATTGGGAGTGTGAAGTCTTAACCACTGGACTGCCAGGGAAGTCCCATGAATACCTATTTCTTAACGACTGCTTCCAGCCAGCCTTTCCAGAAGTTCTTCCTAACTGACTTATGAATCACAAATTAAAGAGGCTAAGATCTGTGGTATTACACGTAAGGAAGGAGGTGTGATGGCTACTTGCACTGAGCACTGTAGGAGGTGCTTCATTAATCATTAAGAACACTGTGTTTGGGGCTTCCCCGGTAGCACAGTGGTTAAGAATCTGCCTGCCAATGCAGGGGACAAGGGTTTGATCCCTGGTCCAGGAAGATTCCACATGCCGTGGAGCAACTAAGCCCGTGCACCACAACTACTGAGACTGTGCTCTAGAGCCTGCGAGCCACAACTACTGAAGCCTGTGCACCTAGAGCCCGTGCACCGCAACAAAGAGTAGCCCCCTCTCGCCGCAACTAGAGAAAGCCCGCACACAGCAACAAAGACCCAACACAACCAAAAAAAAAAAAAAAAAAAAACACTGTATTTGTCACAGAATTATATGCAAATGCAATAAGGAAAAATTGGAAACAATCTAAACATCTGTCAATAGAATCCTGGAATACTGGCATATGATAAATCCATTCAAAGTAATGTCTGCCAGAAATATGTGTTGAGATGGGTAAATGCTCACAATATAATGTGAGTGAAAAAAGCAGATCTAACCCCCACGACCCAGCCTCTATTAGAGACACACGTATAAACGTGTGCCAGGAGACATGTCAAGAATATTCAGTCATAGTTCCAAACTATGAACAACTCAAATGTCCATTACCATGAGCATGGACAAATTGTGGCATATTTATACGTGGAATATTACACAGTAATAAAAAAAAAGCCATAACTGTATGTAACAATGTGATGAAACTTACGAGGATAAAATGAAATGAAAAAAGCAAATCTCAAAAGAATACATGTGCTATAATTCTACCTAGAAAGAGGTCATATTGGGGAAAATTCAATTGCACTGCTTAAGGTGATAAACAATATGGAAGAATAAGGAGCTGCTTACCTTGGAAGTGGTCACCTCTGAATGATGAGGGAAGGGGGAGGATGTGAGAGTGAAGAGGTACTAAGCCAGCTTTGGCAATGTTCTGTTTTTTGGGTGTTTTATTTTGGAGTGGTAGTTCCTTTATACTATTTGTTAAATTGTACCTTTATACCTTAATTTTAATTTCATAATTTAAAATGTTTTAAGGACAAAGGAAAAATAAATACAAAACTGTATTTTCAGTGTGATCCCAATTATACAGATTTCTGCAGGCATGGGAAAAACGATCAATGGTGCTCTTCTCTCGGCAGCAAAATGTAAAGAGATTTGTGTTGTCTTCTTTATACATTTTGTATTTTTCAAATTTTTTATAATTAGCAAGTATTACTTTTATAGTAAGAATAAAAGCAGAACTACCAACGGCCCAGTTTTGCTCTTCAATTTACGTCTCTGCAATGGAGTCACTTCGAGGAAGAGAAATTTCTCTTCCACCTGCTAGAGAGAAACAGGAAGGGAGAGAAGGCCACACGACTGAAATCAATACAAGGCACCACCACAGGTCTGGTTATTTGTGCTTATGATAAGGCCTTAGGGGGCTCAGCTGATTGAAACCAGCAAATATACTGCCTAGATTATCCCAGAACTCACACAACTCTGTCTGTTCTCTCTTTCAAGGCCTTGGAAAATAAGCCAACAGCCGAGAAAGAAAAAAAGAGGTGTTATTATGATTCTATAATAACTACCACTTTTAAACTCATTATTGTCATAATATTGCGTTAGGGGTGTTATATGCATGAATCCAATCCTAACATTCACAAGAATTCCATTAGGTGAGCATATATTTTACACTGATACTTTACACCTTATTTTACAGTGATATTCTAGGGCTCAGAGAGGTGGAATGACTTGCCCAGACGTCTGACTCCAAAATCAGTCGCTTTTACACTCCACCACAATTTACCTTTATTCCTGTACATGTTGTAAAAAGAGCTTCCTCATCTTTTTTTTCCTTCCTCATAGCCAAGATAAGCCAAGCGAAATGTTGATTCTATCTTCCCCAGAGAGTGACAGTCCATTTAATTCCAACAATAAACTCGCCTCCAGGAAGAAAGGACTATATAAAGGTCTGTGTGAATTACACAGTGATTATGAAGTTAATAATGTGACAAATCCAGTGGCTGAATCTATGACTACCTGACATAGTCCAAGAATATACAGTGTAAGAGGCTCTTAGCCGCCCACGAAAGAGAAGTCAGTTTGTGCCTGTGCTACACTATAGGCGACTTCTCTTCTGGATCTCCCCTCTCTATGAAAGGGAGTAAACATTTATCGAATAGTTTCTGAATTAATCAGTGTCCTGGAAGCTATACAGGCTATTTTTCGTGGCAGACTCAAGGTTTGGGACTTCTGGTGTGTTGCTTTATATAATCTGGCCTTTGACCTGAAGACTTCCCTTTAGTGATCTGCATATTTTTGCCTGTACAATCAACCCTTCCTCCGTATCTGCAAGGGAATTGGTTCCAGGACCCTCGCTGATACCATGCTCAAGTCCCTTACATAAAATGGTGTAGTATATGCATATAACCTATACACATCCTCCTGTATACTTTAAATCATCTCGAGATTACATTGTAATACAATGTAAATGCTATGTAAATAGTTGTAAATACACTGTAAATGCTATATTAATAATTGCCTGTGCCTGGCAAATTCCAGTTTTGCTATTTGGAACTTACTGGAAAAAAATTTCCCTGGAAAAAACCAGGGAAGCTCTAAGTTTAAAATTGAATAAAAAATTCACCTAAACCGAGTCACTTTGCTATAGAGCAGAGATTGGCACAACATTGTAAATCAACTACACTTCAATTAAATACATATATATATTTTTAAATTCACCTATTGGGACTTCTCTGGTGGCACAGTGGTTAAGAATCCACCTGCCAATGCAGGGGACACAGGTTCGGTCCCTGGTCTGGGAAGATCCCACCTGCCATGGAGCAACTAACCCCACGCGCCTAGAGCCTGTGCTCCACAACAAAAGAAGCCACCGCAATGAGAAGACCGCGCACCACAACGAAGAGTAGCCCCTGCTCACCACAACTAGAGAAAGCCCGCGCGCAGCAACAAAGACCCAACACAGCCAAAAATAAGTAAATAAAAATTCACCTATTGTTTTACACTCACAACAATCATGTAAAGTAGCTCAGAGTAGTTGTGTGATTTGCCCAAGTACACACAGCTAGTAAGAAGATATAATTTTTCATGATAACTTGTTTCTTTTTTTCTTGAGGGGGAAATTTCTTTTCCCGTACCCCAACTAAACGCCAATACATATGTGTCCTCCCATAAAACGAGTTATTACATCTACGTAATACCTCTAGTTACTACCTCCTGCAAGAAGGGTGAAGATGTTGAATAAGACACAGAGGCCCCAAAAAATGTTTTCTCCCTAAATCCAGTGAAGTGAGCAGGAAGGTGGAATCCAGAAATCGCTTCCAGGTTTTCTCCTCTTTTTGCAGCAGAGATAAGAGCACGGTTTCACATTGTGTCCATTTTGGCTGTCACTGTCCTGCGATTTCCCTATCAACCTCATCTACTTCTGGGGTCCCTTTTCTTTTTCCACTTTGCCCTAAGGTAGTTAACCTATTCAGCTGCCTTCAAGGGATCTACATTCCAGGATCGCCTCCCAGTGGTGGGAGAGAATGCTTCCTCCTTTGCTTCTCCGGGCCCTGCCCATTCCAGCAGAGTCTCCCCACCCCTTGAGTATCTCAGGGTTAAAGCTGCTAATATCAAGTCTCTCTGGGAGCGATGCTTTCTTAACCCTGTCTTGGAAGGTGGGTAATTTTTTGCCAGAGAAAGAAGGCAGTGGAATTTGCTCTGAGTAGGGATGGTTATGCAAGATGCAAGGAGGAGGAGGAAGCTGAGAGGAGAGTTGGTGAGTCAGAGGACAAAAGCTGCACAACTTGGCTAGCAGTGAGCCTTTAGAGCAGTGGGGAAGCCTAAGCCATTAACAAGGTAAGGAGAGAATTTTCTCTACACCTCCAAAGCAGGGCCATTATTCCCAGGTTCTTGGGGCGGAGTATCAGATAACCTGGGGCAACTAAGCTGGGAATTTTCTGGGCGATGGCGGAGGGGAGGTGGTGGTGGGGGGTTGAATCAGAATCACTGGGATAATCTTCCCCGAAAAGCACAAGCTGCCTGCCAGCAGCTCCCCTCTCCCCACCCAGCTCTATCCCTAAGAGTTAAGAAAGAGCCTAGAATGTGAGTAGGGCTATTCCGATGTCTATTTTTGTAGCTAGTCCCCCTGATGTGTTTTACTCATTCAGACGCTGGCTTTGGATCTCTGTACTTGCAGCTTCTCCTCTGTTCAGGTGTTGGGGAGTAGGGACGGGAGGTGCTGGGAGCTACAAATTTTCTCTAGCTCAGGTAAGATTTAGTGTGATAACTGAATTCTCAGACCTGGGACCCAAAAGATCCGGGTCTGATCAGGCAGGGCTATTTCTATCGTTGAGTCAATTAATTAAAGTTCACTTATTCTGAAACACAGAGGTGTGGCTCATCACTGTTCTGTATATTTAATCGGACTGTTGTCATTACGGTGGCTAAAAGGGCTTTCAAAGTTGTGGAGCGCTGTTCAGATGTAAAATAAGATTAAATTTGAGACCAGTGAGTCAGCCAAGGTAGAAGAGGCTTCTATCTTGTAAGGCTGTGGATAAGTCTGGAACTTCTAATTGGAAGTTAAATACTTTTATATGTGCAAAATAAAAAAAAAATCTTGTCCTGCTTTCCTTACCCAGGTCAATGAGGGCACCTCAAATAGTAAAAAAAAAAACGCTACAAATGTTTGTTCATTCAGTCATTCATTCAATAGATGTTTCTTGAGCCCCTACTAGACGCCAGTCACTGTCGTTGTTACTAGAGACACAGAAATTGCAAAGACCCTTCAGTTTAGTTAGGGCTTGTTATTGTACGGATACCCTTTGCCCAGGTGCTTATCTCACAGGTTTCCAGGTTCTGCAGCTATATGTGTGGATGCAGGTCTCCCCGATCCAGCTCTCCTCTCTCTCTGTGCAAGTGTCTTCTGCCATCTCTAATTTCTGGTTTGGGGGGCATAATCTCACTGGGAAATATAAATTAGAAATTTGTAAGCGGCTGGAATCCAGGGCTCTTAAATTGATGTATGTTTGGTTTTTTCCTCAGAATTCATCATTTTGTTTCTAATAGGCTACACGATATGGACTTGAGGGTCCTCTATAATTCAGCCCTCTGTAATCAGGCTGCTGGGTGAGTCACCCATCCTGGTGCCTTATAGTCCCTGTGCCTGAAGTAGGTGCTACGTCACTACCACCCTTTCGTGATGTTTTTCAAGGCAGCAGTGGATGAGGGGGAGAGCTGAGGGGGAGACATGAGAGACAGAAGAGAGAGGCCACTTACTATCAAGACCAGGCTAGCACATTCAGGATTAGATAACAGGGAGGGCAGGTTCAAGCATGCAATCAAATAGCCAGAAAAGAACACTCAGGAAGGTGGACTAGGGACTCTGAGATGGAAGTCACATCACAGACTGCTCATAAATGCTTCCTGACCCCAAGGACTGCAGAGGAAGTTAATAGAGGACAGCTGGGGAGAGATGATGGTTAGAATAGAGGGAAGTGCCATGAAAAGCCTTGAGTTTCCTTGTCTTCCCGGAGCCACCTCTACCACTGATTCCAGGGACTGCAGGGATAATCTTTCCCTGAGACACACCCTGAAGTTTACCCTGACTGTTCTCATCAGCCCCATCATGGGTTGCTTAGATCCAGGTTGTGTCTAGATCCCAGTGACAAGAGATGGGACTCACTTTACAAAAGCATACTTTCCTTCTGGCCAGGGAAATTGCTCATGGAAAGAAAAAGCAGAGAAAGCAGTCGGAGGGTTTCCTTGGGAATTCCTGAGAACCGTGGTCTATTAAAGCCTGAGGACAACTGGGGATGAGTTCAAAGGCCAGGCTCCAGCTCTGGGAGAGAATGGGCATGACACCAGGTGCTGTTGGCAGGCAGGGAGGGCTCAGAGCATGCTAGCCCTCTCAAACACTGAGCTGGCCCAAAGCCAGATAGGGGGAGGGAGGACGTACTTTTGAAAGGTCTCCGTTGCTAGTCCTTAGGAAATGTTAGCTTTTTCCTGATCCGATTATAGGCCCTGCATATAAAATTCTATCCTTATAATTATACACAGGTCAAGTTCTTTCCTCTCTCTTTTGCTCCATTATTTCCTATCTTTGTTCCAAACTTTTCCTCATACTCATAACTGCCTTTGGGAGAAGATCTCTTGCTAGTCATTTCCTCAATACTTGGGGGGCTGGGGGGTGGGTATTCTTGAGCCATTGTCAAAAATGTCTTAGTTTCTAATCATTTCCTCTTGGGCTCAAGTTTAGAAGAATAGGAACATATCTCAGCTGGCCCCCTTCTAACCTTCAGGGCCAAGACAAGGATTCCCATTCATCGACATTTTCCTGGCATACAGCAAAGTGGGTTTTTTGGGCACGTAGGAGAGATGATCCTCACTGGATCTTCTGGCACATGTGGAGGAAATGCATTGTTGTAATGAATGAAAGAGAGGGGTTTCTGGGCCATTGCCACTCAAGGTTTGGTTGAGGTCATTACACACTTCCTAGAAGGTTCAGGGGACTTCCAAGGGAAGTCCATGGGCTGGCAAAGCATTCTCTACCTCTTCAGGAAGCAAGCTATAAACTTCAAGAGTCACATCTGTGACTGCCCAATCCCTCCTCTAAAATTTACTCTCTAGAATCTCTGGACTTCTAGACACACAGAATGGTTTATGACCAATATGAAGGCTGTCTGGACAACAGATCCCAAAGGTACACATACCCGTACTCTTTGATTCAGCAATCCCACTTCTGGGGAGTAGGCTTACATACTTATATAATGATGTGTGAACATAAAGGTCATTATTGAAATTTTTGAAATGGCAAAAGACTGGAAACAACCCAAAAGCTCATCAGTGTGGACACTGGTTAAATAAACTGTGGTACATCTATACAATAAAATTCTACACAGTGGTAAAAAGGAATGAGGAAACGCCTTAGGTTCTCCCATGGAAAGCTCTCCAAGGCATATTGTTAAGTTAACAAAGCAAGTTGCAGCACAGTGCGGATAACTTGCAACTTCTTGTGTTATCAAAAGGGGAAAAATTAAGAATACATAGACATTTGAATTTTCTGGTGTACGCATAAAGCAACTGAAAGGACACATTAAAAAATGAACCCAGGGGCTTCCCTGGTTGTGCAGTGGTTGAGAGTCCGCCTGCCGATGCAGGGGACACGGGTTTGTGCCCCAGTCCGGGAAGATCCCACATGCCGCGGAGCGGCTGGGCCCGTGAGCCATGGCCGCTAGGCCTGCGCGTCCGGAGCCTGTGCTCTGCAACAGGAGAGGCCACAACAGTGAGAGGCCCACGTACCGCAAAAAAAAAAAAAAAAAAAAAAAGAACCCAGTTGCTATTTGGGGTCAAGTTGGGAAATGGGCAGATGGAGGACAGGTGTTGGAAGTATATATTTCACTGTATAGTGACGATAAAACACCAGCTCGTAGATAAATACTAGCTGTCAGTAAATAGAGAAGAGATTATTGATTCAGCAGCTGGTAAAATTCTTAGGTGTTCTTTCCCCTAGAAAAATTCTATGACCCTTTTAAAAAGTATGTCATACAAATAGCTCTAGAAATTTTCTAATTTATGACTATAGGTCTCCTCCAGAGACATAACTGTTGTCATAGGATTTCCCCTCACCTAATATTCAATATGTAAAGACCTGGAGTGTGACAGGCTAGGCTACAGGCTGGCAAGCACTGTCCTATTCCCTTCCTGCATGTGGAATCTTAGGAAGCCGTCCTTTAAATTCTGAGTCTGACTTAATGTTCATGATAATGATACTCTTAAAAACAATTTGAACCATGTGACTATTAGCTATTCAAAACTTAAAAAAAAAATTGGTGATGAAACCTATCACCAGGAGAATAGCACATCCTAAACCCAGCTGCAATTACTGTCTAGAAACATATTTTCTCTTCTTTATTAAAGCTTGAAGGAAGAATTTCTTGAGTATAGAGTGATATGCAAATTAGCACCTTGCTACTGTTAACATTTTACACTATGTGAAATATCTATTATATTTCTCAATAGTTATTTATGTCAGGAAGTCACCCAGAATGATCCAGAGTCATCTCAACCCATAAAGAGAGTTAAGAGCTCCCCTGGAATAATATTCTAGCATGGCACTGGGAACAGTGGTCTTTTCACACAAAGCCCAGGTGTGAAGGGAGTAAGTTCAGCGTTGCCACCAGTCTGTTTGAGCCTTAGTGTAAATTACAAAGTGAAATTCCTTTCTCTAGATATTTAACATCTAAGAACTGGAAAACCATCCTAATGTACTTATCCTACTGAACCAAGATACTTAACTGTCACCTACCAGACATTTTGTTAAATAATAAATATCTTAAATTCTTGATGAAGTGGCATTCCCTAAGGTTGGGCAGTATACAACATGCCCAACTGAGCAACCCTGAGTAAGTTGTGTCAAGTGGTCAAACATTACCCCAAGAAGCAGCACAGTGGCTAACAAGCCACAGCATCACTACTGCAGCTCTTAGGTTGGCTTGCCACAGTTTCATACAGTTGGCTGCTAATGCAACAACGATTCAACCCAAATAGATTCAGATAGTTTATTACATACACAGACACGAGGACAGCATTGGGTCAGCTCCTCATGTCCCTAGTCCCACAGGAGACCAAATCAGAGGGGATCAGATGATAGGTGCCACGGGCACTTTGCCGCTGAGGAGACAACTCCAAACCAAAGTCAAGCAGTTTTATAGTCTGCAGCCATATCCTTCAGGGTATTGAAAGTCCTGTGCTTAACTAAGATGAAGGAGGGTAGTGAGAAATGGCCTTGGCACTATCCCTCAAGATGGGGGTGGGCGGGCGGGCCTCAAAGCAGTTCCTCAGAAGTCAGCTTATCTCCCGTAGTTTCTGAAGGAATCATGGGGCATTCAACCAAAACTTGGGTCACACTGTGGTTAAGCTTTGCCTACATGGCCTGTGTGAAGACATGTGTGTCACCAGGGTGAACCTGTTTTCCCTATATTCATGAAACATGGCTGAGTTCACACATTTTTGTAGCTCCATGGACAAGAAGGACCAGGAGGGAGGAAGTAAAGAGCCTAAAAAGAAAGAGCTTAAAAAGAAATAGTGTTTATTGGGCTTCCCTGGTGGCGCAGTGGTTGAGAGTCCGCCTGCCAATGCAGGGGACGCGGGTTCGTGCCCCGGTCCGGGAAGATCCCACATGCCGCGGAACGGCTGGGCCCGTGAGCCATGGCCGCTGAGCCTGCGTGTCCGGAGCCTGTGCTCCGCAACGGGAGAGGCCACAACAGTGAGAGGCCCGCGTACCGCAAAAAAAAAAAAAAAAAGAAATAGTGCTTATTGACACACTAACTGCAAGGGACAGGAATTTGGAGAAGGATTTGTTCATTGCAAGAAGGCTCCAGCATCCTACATTGCCCCTTGGTGCGGGTCAGGAAGAAAGTAGCTTTGGCTAGGAAGGGGATGGAAGTCAGATACCCAAACATTAGCCTAACATAGCCCCTCTGCTTGTTCCTTGAAGGTCTTCTACTTCAGCATGACACTGCCCCCGAAAATGAAGCTATTACTGTTCCTGGCTTCCCAGGCGGCTGTCTTTGTTCTATTCATCCTTCTGTACTCCCACAACTTCAACTCCCTGCAGATGAAGGAAGAACCCCAGCCCGCGTACATGCATGTGCTCATCCTGTCTTCGTGGCGCTCTGGCTCTTCTTTTGTAGGGCAGCTTTTTGGGCAGCACCCAGATGTCTTCTACCTGATGGAGCCTGCCTGGCACGTCTGGATGACCTTCACACAAAGTACTGCCCAGACGTTGCATATGGCAGTGCGGGATCTCATACGGGCCGTCTTTCTGTGTGACATGAGCGTCTTTGATGCCTACATGAAACCTGGCCCCCGAAAACAGTCCAGCCTCTTCCAGTGGGAAGGCAGCCGGGCCCTGTGTTCTCCACCTGCCTGCAACATCTTCCCGCGAGATAACATCATACCCCAGGCTCACTGTAGGCTTCTGTGCAATCAGGAGCCCTTTGAGGTGGTGGAGAAGGCCTGCCGCACTTACAGCCACGTGGTGCTCAAGGAGGTACGTTTCTTCAAACTGCAGGTGCTCTACCCGCTGCTGAGAGACCCTTCCCTCAATCTGCACATTGTGCACCTGGTCCGGGACCCCCGGGCGGTGTTCCGCTCCCGAGAACACACCGCGAAGGAACTCATGATTGACAGCCACATTGTGACGGGGCAGCATCTGCAGAAACTCGAAGAGGAGGAGCGACCCTACTACACAATGCAAGTCATCTGCCAAAGCCAGCTGGAGATCTACAAGGCTGTGCAGTCCTTGCCCAAAGCCCTGAGGCAGCGCTACTTGCTCGTGCGCTATGAGGACTTGGTCCGGGACCCCCTGGCCCAGACTGCCCGAATGTATGAATACGCAGGGTTGAAATTCTTGCCCCAGCTCCAGACCTGGGTGCACAACATCACTCGAGGCAAGGGCATGGGTGAGCATGCCTTCCACACAAATGCCAGGAATGCCCTCAATGTCTCTCAGGCCTGGCGCTGGTCCTTGCCTTATGAAAAGGTTTCTCGGCTTCAGAAAGTCTGCAGGAATACCATGAATTTGCTGGGCTACCACCTTGTCACATCTCAGCAAGAGCAGAAAAACCTGTCGCTGAATCTTCTGTCTACCTGGAGCCCCGCTGAGCGAGTCTACCAAGAGGGTTGAGGAGGCTCTGTCTCCACCTGGCACCCACTTCAGCCACGTTAACTGACGGCAGCTTCTGAGCCTCGACCGTGTGTGTCAGCGTACGCGTGAGCATGAGTTGTGCCCAAACATGTTCAAGTCAAGAAATCTTTGCGTCTCTGCTCATATCTAGAGAAGAGACTTAGGAACCTTATGTGAGGGGCACGATCCAGCAACAAAACAGAAGTAATGTCTTTATTCTCTTCTTAGCCTTCTTACCTATGTATACCTCAGAGACTTTGTGGCCTGGGTCCTATGTGGCACCATGCAGTATCACTGGAGTAAATCCATAAACTCTTCTGTCCACATCTTGCCCGGCGGGAAAGGAGAGAGACGGGAAAAACCAGGGAAATAGGTCTCCCACCAAACAGTCCACCAGCACGTTCAACAGGGATGTGAACTCTGAGCCCTCAGAGAATGGGCAACAGGGTTGGATGCTTACCTGTGAGCTTGGCCATCACAGCTATCCATTACCACAAATATGGAACAAAATCTCTGCACAACAGAGGAAGCTTTTTTTTTTTTTTTTTTCGGTATGCGGGCCTCTCACTGTTGTGGCCTCTCCCGTTGCAGAGCACAGGCTCCGGACGCGCAGGCTCAGCGGCCATGGCTCATGGGCCCAGCCGCTCTGCGGCATGTGGGATCTTCCCGGACTGGGGCATGAACCCGTGTCCCCTGCATCGGCAGGCGGACTCTCAACCACTGCGCCACCAGGGAAGCCCCCAGAGGAAGCTTTTAAGTTCACGGGATGGCTGGGCCCAGTTTGGACATCTGTTCCCCTCAGTGTTTTCCTATTTTAACCTGTGAAGCTGTCATCTGTTAACATTAAAATTCCAAAATAAGATTCTGTTTGGAGTGTACCTTTTTATGCTTTCTAATTACTTAGTAGTAAATGCTCATTCTTATGGGATCCTAACTAAGAGCCTAAACATCTTTACAGATTTTTTTGACTGGAATATTTTAATTTTAAAAAAGTTTTTATTGAAATATAGTTGATTCACAATGTTGTGTTGGTTTCAGGTGTATTGCAAAGTGATTCAGTTATACATATATATATATATATATAAATATATATATTCTCATCTTTTATTATTATCTATCACCCACACATAGAAAAACATGTTAAGACAGTGTTTGGTTCAGATGATGGGCTAAGGTCTAAACTGATCAATACTGATCGATACACTGTCCTCTTAAGAATTTGTAGAAAGTAGACAGCTAGCAGCTAAGCCCTTTCTTGTGTGCAGTGTAAGCTATAGTAACACCAGGTGGATCACTCTAGCTTCTGGAGTTCTTTTAATCTCATACCTCAGCCAGAGGACCTCGGTTATAATACGATTGGTGCTCTTCAGCTCTTCCTGGTCACCTCCCCTAACAAGAAAAGTTGTTTCCCCCAATCTTTGCAGGATTCCCCAGATCTAGTTTGTGTATCAGAACCACCTGTTAAAGATGTGTTTTGCCATGCCCTACCTCAGATCTGCTGGAAATGGAATCTCCCAGGAGAGGCTGGGATTCTGTATGTTTATCAGTTGACTCTGTGTAACTCTTCCACAGCCAGCCTGATGATGGTACACCCTGCCCTGGGCGACAGCACTCTCTGCCTTCTTGTTCCAAGACAGGTGACTTTTCAGCACATGCCAAGTATCTAAGCGCTTCCTCCTCACACAGGTGCTGTCCTCAGGTTGGAAGGAATAGGAAGGTCTCTGTACGTCTGGAACTGCGTGAACCTCTGGGTCCTGACTTTCGAAACATTTCACTTTATTCAATTCTGAGAGATACCATTATTTCATCTTTCCTTTTGTTCCCACGCCCACTTTTGACATGGTCCTCGCTTCACAAAGCTCCCTTGATGGCAGATGGGAATTTTCCCACTCCATTCCGCCGAGTAGCTCTTGGGCTGCGCCACCACCTGAGATGCTTGAGTAGGCACCTTTGCCAGCTGGGTCTTTGATGTTAATCTATATGGGCTTTAAAGGAGTGAATTTATCCTAATACCTAAACCCAAGCCACTCTAGACCCTCCTCGAGAGCCTAGAATCTCCCAGGTAAATGCTTCTTGCCTCTCCAAACCTTCCAAAACTATGAAAATTTCCCCAACGTTGAAAATAAGGCCAAGGGCAGTAGGTGAGGGTGCAAACAGAGTGAAGAGGGCCAGGGAGGGGGAGAGACAGTGATAGACTCGACCATCTCTGATTTCCCCTCTGACATTTCAGCCTCTACCTGAATTGTCTTAAAGTTAGCAACCTCCTTGGGAACCATCTCTGTGGGATGCTGGAGTACAGAGCTGCTTGTTTTCCATCTCCAAATGAGTCATCCGTCCCAAGACAAGGAAAGAGACTAGCCACATGGAAATCTCAGGATCTTATTTAAGATTTACTTTAAAACAGCTTTACATTTCCTATATTCCAAGTCCGAAGTCAGATGAGGTCCAGACAGCTAGTAGCCATCCTCTTGGAAGACAGCCTATACACTACCCTATCTAGGAGCCACCGGCAGCTGTTTAGATTTAAATAAGTTAAAATTAAAATAAAATTCAGTTCTTCAGTTGCACTAGCCATCTTTCAAGTACTCAATAGCAACGTGTGGCTAGTGGCTACTGTACCAGACAGCACAGATATAAATCATTTCCATCACTGCAAAAGTTCTATTGGACACTTCTGGTCTAAATTAATTTCTATGTGTTTGCAGCATCTTATCCTTAACCTCAAATTGCACCCTGCCCAAAAGCGTTTAGAGAATAGATAACAATACTATAATGGCACTTTTATATAACATAAAACTGTGCAGTATAAAATCATGCTACATAACCTCTAAAACTCTGACCTAGTCGCGCTTCCTTAGGCAGCAGCCATGGTGGGACAAGAGGATCCAGCGCGAGGTTCACCAGGACGGGGCGAGCTGGGAGTACACTGAGGTCATCACCAGCGGCAGCAAGAAAACTGCAGACTTTCTCCACTCAGGACTCGCAACACCAAACGAGAAACTGACAGCTCTTGAACAGAGAATAGAGTACACTGAATGAAGCGAGGGTGACAAGCGGTGAGACCCTCACCTATAATCGTGCCATGCTGCTGCTAGGAAGTCGCTTTTGCAGAACAAAAAGGCCTCGTGGGAAAGGCCCCAGCAGTCTTCAGTTCCTTCCTCTCTCCTTAAAGAACAACAGGGCTTATTCTTGTTTTTCTTTATTTCAAAACTGTGACCTTTGGGCTCTGCCATGTATACCCAGCAGTGTGATGTGGTGTGTGGGGAACTCTCAGAAACAACACTAGACACTTTACCTCTTCAGTAACACTTTGTACAACTACTTGTCAACACATTTGAGGCGCTAAGAGCCAAAAGCCTGAGACTCTGTCCAGGTCCTCCCCACCTTTCTCTCTCTCTCTCTCTCTCTCTCAGCCTTTCCTTACAGCTCTCATTGCCTCTGCATTGCTTCTATAAATAGTCTGTCTCCTCCCCAACTTTGGCCAGGGGTGGGAAGCATTCCTGGCTGAGGAGCCCTGGTGAGGTGGCTGCCAGAGAATGTTGTTGCTAACCCATCAGTTTCTTGTCCTTTTGGGAAGGTCAAGGCCAGGCCTCCACTTGGCTTGAAAAGGGACATTTTCAGAGTTTTCTTTCTGTCACTTGAGGTGTCTTACCCTTTCATATTTCCCTAATAAACTCCCCAACTTTAAAATAAATAGATAAATAAATAAAACTCTGACCCAGTGCTGAGTGAGATTTAGAGAGCAAAGGAACATCTCCCATTGAAGCGCTCAGGTGGCTGGCACCAGAGTTCAGGGATGTGAGCGGCAGTACACTCAGTTATGAAACATGGGGAATTCGGGGAGCTGAGAACCCATGATGGGTATAGAGGACTGTGCTCTGCAAAACAGCCTTTCCACTTTGGAGGTATCTGTTCCAGCCCCCAACCCCCAAATAGGCAGGCATTTGTTTGCCTCCCAAGCCTATTGAGCTGCATGAGATCTAAGGATAAGGGATGAATTTGATCTAAATTTCTCAGGGCTAGTAATTAGGTTTGGGGAATGAGCTCTTTCATGTCTAGAGAAAACATAATGGCCTGAAATGCCTAATTGGGGGCTTCCCCAGTGGCGCAGTGGTTGGGAATCTGCCTGCCAATGCAGGGGACATGGGTTCTAGCCCTGGTCTGGGAAGATCCCACATGCCACAGAGCAAATAAGCCCGTGCACCACAACGACTGAGCACGTGCTCTAGACCCCGCGAGCCACCACTACTGAGCCTGTGTGCCACAACTACTGAAGCCCACGCGCCTAGAGCCGGTGCTCTGCAACAAGAGAAGTCACCATGATGAGAAGCCCGCGCACCGCAATGAAGAGTAGCCCCCGCTCGCCACAACTAGAGAAAGCCCGTGCACAGCAACGAAGACCCAACGCAGCCAAAAATAAATAAATTAAAATAAATTTAAAAAGAATGTGGGCTCTAGAACTGGGTTGCCTGGGTGACTTTGCTATCACCAGTTGGGTGACCTCAGCAAGTCCCTTAACATCTCATGTCTCGGTTCCCTTACCTGTAGGGTGGTTAGAATAATAGTAGTATCAACTCCTTGGAGTTGCCAGGAGAACTAATGAGTTAATACACAGAACATGCTTAGAAAGCATCTGCTGCTCACTATTGTTAGCTGTGAATATCTTGGAAACACTAGTCTCGGCTCTCAAGGACTGTCTTCCATAATTTCTGGTAACATCCTTATTAAGGTGATGTTTAACAGCAGATCACAAACTCTTTATGGCATTTCTGATCATAATGATACCATTAGGAGATTGATAATTTTCTGATATTCTAGTTTCTCAATATCTGTAGTTCTCAACCAGAGGTGACTTTGCCCCCCAGTGGACATTTGGCAACGCCTAGAGACATTTTTGGTTGTCACACTTTGGGAGGGGGGTGTTTCTGGAATCTACTGGGGAGGGGCCTAAAGTGCTGCTAAACCTACAATGTACAGGAAAGCCCTCCCTTAACTAATAGATGATTCGTATATAAAGGACAAAGAGCTAATGACTCAAATAAATTTCTCTTCCATCTTCATTCAATTACATTCAATCTCACTCAAACGAGATTGAAAGCGTCTTGACTGGGGAGCTGTCATAACCTGGGCTCTTTTGATACCCACTCAAGTCATCTGAAAGGGAGAAGTGGAGGAGACATTATACCAATACAGCACCACGGAAGTCTGATGAGAGGAAGTGAGTGCAGCCAGGCTTCCCGGTCACTCACTGGCCAAACTATGCCTTAACCGGTCTTTGCTTGCGTCCACCCTAATTCAGTTAGCTGTAGCTTGAAGAGAAGAGTTTAAAGGGGTAAAACATGGTCATTTAGGGCCTTGGGGAAGATGGGCAGACAAATGAAGCCATGAGCAGACACTGGGCTAGACAAATGAGTTGTCTAACATGTCTGAGAACAGAAGAGTCATTGACAAACGTCAAAAAGTTCCATGGGCACCACAGAGTTTACATCACAGTTCCTCAACCTTTTTTTTATTATCACCCCCTCACCCTCAACAAGCTTTTTTAGACCTTTTTTCCCTAATTGCACCTCTGCCATGAAATGTTAATACCGCAAATACACTGCATGTCTGTTTTTGTATGGTGGCCATTTGGAGGGTCACAAACCACCATAATATCTACTCTTTTTTTTTTTGGCCTCCCCCAAACTGCTTTTCACCCCCTTGGTAATTTTCACCTCCATTGGGAATGCATGCTTTAGACTACTGTCCCCAGTATTTTTTAAACTCCTTTCCCACCCAGCTCCTATCTTTTTTTTTCCTCAACATGTCTTTTCATTTCTCATCTCCCCAAATTATGTTCCTTGCTCTCACCAATGATAGCTGTACCCTGCTCATCAATAATTGAATGTGATTATGTAAAATAACACATATAAGTGTAATCTGTAAACTGTAAAGACCGTGAAAACACTGGTTATTATTAGTAGTAAAATAATAATACAAGTAATTCTTGACTGCTGTCCTCCCCGCCAGCCCTAATCCTAACCATTTGGCATGGTCCAGCTTTCCTTGCCAATTTTCACACTGGCTTCTTATGATCCTGGATGAAAAATAAGGAAGCTAGTTCATGCTTTGTTTGTTTTTTAAATTTATGACAAGAGTTGGTAACAAATGGAATAGGCACGTAAAATAGTTTCATAAAGAATGAGGTACGTTTCAGAAAGTTAGCCATTGCTCTACCCTAAATCAATGTGGACTTAAATGACTAACTGCCTATAATTTAAACATGCTGAATGAAAAGAAATAAAGGCTCCTATTATTTTATGTAGTGGTAAGGTGAATGATTATCTGATCCATCATGAACCAAGCTATGAGACCTTAGCAGATGCAACACACACACACACACACACACACACACACACACACGCCATTCTAGATGCAAATAAGCTTTAAAAAGTTGACTACACTAAATTTAACTGGGTTTTCAAATGTGAGACCCTCAGAACTTCAAATATGTTTATGTGCATATTAAGAAGGGATTACAGTATATAGCAGCTCTCCCAAACTTCTTTGACCAAGGATGTTTTCATCCTGTGAACATCTGTCAGTAGAATGTTTAGAGGAAGCGCAGTTGGAGAAACGCTGAATTATGTTCGGCACTCATAGCCCTGGACGTTCCCAGCACTCTGCCTTCTCCTTGCCTTCTCCCAAGCCCAAGCAGGCAAATTACGAATGGAGAAAATCACATGAGGGCAGCTTGGTTCACAGGCAGTTATAATCACCTCCATCAATTTATGATCACTTCAACACTCACCTGCAACCCCTGCCTCCTCTCCATAAGGACTTGCAGGTTTAGAAAGCCTTTCAAGATCCGTCCCTCGCATCCTTCTCTAATAACTCCCTCTTACACTCCACTTCCTCCATCTCAAATGTGAAGTTCTACCAATGTACCATGTCTGGATCTTAGATCATGCTGCTTCTCCCACCTGGAATACCCTGTTCTGTCCCACCTTCAACTTCTCTGGCTCATTTTTTTGATCCCTCAGTTCTCAACTAAAACATACCCTCTGGAAGTTTTTCCTGGCTTGATCCTTAAGCCTCTGTTGAATGCCACTTTTTTTTTTTTTTTTTTTGCGTTACGTGGGCCTCTCACTGCTGTGGCCTCTCCCGTTGTGGAGCTACAGGCTCCGGACGCGCAGGCTCAGCGGCCATGGCTCACGGGCCCGGCCGCTCCGCGGCATGTGGGATCTTCCCGGACCGGGGCACGAACCCGTGTCCCCTGCATCGGCAGGCGGACTCTCAACCACTGCGTCACCAGGGAAGCCCTTGAATGCCACTTTTACATGCTTTCTATTATAGCATTTAACACACTGTAATAAAACTGCCCAATTTAAGCAGCCGCATAGCACAGGGAGATCAGCTCGGTGCCTTGTGACCACCTAGAGGGGTGGGATAGGGAGGGTGGGAGGGAGGTAGACGCAAGAAGGAAGAGATATGGGAATATATGTATATGTATAACTGATTCACTTTGTTATAAAGCAGAAACTAACACACCATTGTAAAGCAATTATACTCCAATAAAGATGTTAAAAAAAACTGCCCAATTTATGTGTTCTTTGAGAGCAGAGTCTATCTTATTCACCGTGGTATAACCAATGCCTAGCACAGTTCCTAGCATCTAGTAGGCACACAATAAATATTTCTTTAATAAACGAAAGCTTGATCTCAGCCTCATTATATGTAAGGGGATCAGTCTTTATGTAATACTTTTTAAAAGGCCAATCACAGAAACACAGTGACATATTTAAAGATTCAGATAAGAAATAACCAACATTTAAGAGTTTCCTGTCTGAGTGAAATAAGGGAAGTTGAATCTTAAAGCCAACAGCTCTGAAGTGCTAGGTCAAGTGGGGTGGCAGGTGGAAGGGTGGATAAAGCAGAGATTCAAAAATTAAGTTGAATTGTATTTCTAATAGTGATACAAGGGCTTCCCTGGTGGCGCAGTGGTTGAGAGTCCGCCTGCCAATGCAGGGGACACAGGTTCGTGCCCCGGTCAGGGAAGATCCCACATGCCGCGGAGCGGCTGGGCCCGTGAGCCATGGCCACTGAGCCTGCGCGTCCGGAGCCTGTGCTCCGCAATGGGACAGGCCACAGCAGTGAGAGGCCCACGTACCGCAAAAAAAAAAAAAAAAAATATATATATATATAGTGATACATATTATCATAGCAAGAGAAGCTGCAAATTATGCTGGTTGTCTAAAGAGCTGCATGTGTTCACAGGGTGTATGAACTAACCAATTGCCTTCTGGATGCAGTTGGCAAATATTTGCTTAGTGATTGCCTTGCAACTGTTTCTTAGCCAAATCTCCAAGCAGAAAGTTTATGGCTTGTTTTTTTTATTGCCTCTCCACCCTCATAATGGCAAAATTTTGTTTAAGGAATGTCTTGGGGGAATAGAGTCACCTTTGATTCTTTCTTTTCTTTCACTTTCCACAATCCTGTCCATCAGCAAGTCCTGTTAGCTTGACTTCCAAAATGTACCCTGAATCAGACCATCTCCACTCAACATCTGCACTGCTACAATGTTCATCCAAACCAACCTCAAATCTCACCTGAACTGCTGCAAGAACCTCCTAACAGGCCTCTTCTTGCCCTGCTCTCATAGTTCACCTCCCATTTACTAACCAGAATGACCTATCTAAAGGGTAAATTAGATGCCAATTCTCCGCCTAAAGTCCTCCAGTAAATTATAGCCCAGGTGACTGTAAAAAGGAGAATGGATAAATAAGTTGGTAAACTCATGTCATGCAATACTATTCAGTAATAATATTGAATAGTTGATACATGCAACATGGATGCCTCGCAAAAGCATTAGGCTAAGTGAAAGAAGTTCTACATGAAAGAGTTCATACTATATGATTTCTTAATATGTACAGTTGTAGACCAGGAAAAAACTAATATACGGTAGAAAAAAATAATAACAGTGGTTGCCTCTGAGGCGGGGGGGGGGGGGGTCATGGTGATCGACAGGGAAGAGGTATGAGGGAACTTTGTTGGGTGATAGAAATGTTTCATATCCTGGCAGGAGTCTGGGTTGCACAGGTGCATGAATCTATCAAAACTCAATGACTGTACACTTAAGATTTATGTACTTCATTGTATGCAAAAGTTACCTCAAAAGAAAAAAAACCTGCAAACAAATATTGAATTCTAGTTAATGATACACATGCGGGAGAATTTAGAAGTTACTGATGTCGGCAACTTACTCTGCATTGCGTCCAAAAATACGTCAGCGTGAATGATAGATAAATGGACAGATGTGATACAACAATTATAACAAAACGTTAATGGTAGAATCTGAGTAAGGAGAATATGGGTATTCACTGTGAAATTCTTCCAACTTTGCTGTTTAGAATTTTTCATACCAAAACATGATGGGGAAATAAAACCCCTAAGGTGACCACACTTCTGGAATGGCAGCGTGAGAAGCTCATCTCCCCACTGAAACATTTAACTAGTGAAAATTATTTTTTAAAAAACCAACCATTTAAAATCTCTGGATATTGTCCTAAGAGTATACAGAAAGTGGAGAAACATTTATTCAAGAAAGTTTAGTAAATCTTGATAAGAACAGTAAGAGTCTATGGTATTTGAACCACTGTCTGATTCTATCTCCTCCCAGCTCACTGTGATATAAGTTCCACTTCAAGCAGGGAGGTCAAAGAAGACAGGACTCCCTTTCCCTTCAGCTCCTAGTCTAGGAGTATGGTTTCACCCAAGGAAGGGCAAGTGGCCAGCATGTCATCCCCTTTTCTGGCAGGGGCCTGGACTGGGACTCCCTTCCAAATCCCAGGTCCCACTCATAGGGTGGAAGTTTTACCTAGGCACAGAAAGCTGAGAATATTGGGTCCCAATTGCCCCCACCCCAGTTCACTCATAGATCCCATGCCAGGAGGGCAAGCCCAAAAGACTAGGGGCTGCCATCCACATCCAACGCCCCACTCGTGGAGCAACCCAGGTTTATCACTTCAGAAGAGGTGGACAACAGTCCCTGCCCATGCCCTACTCTAATGCAGTAGTACAGGCATTCTGTTGGAAGGTAGGGGAGAGGGAGGCCATAAGAACAGAGAGCTCAGACACTTCTCTGGTGGCGCAGTGGTTAAGAATCCGCCTGCCAATGCAGGGGACACGGGTTCAATCCCTGGTCCGGGAAGATCCCACATGCCGCGGAGCAACTAAGCCCATGTGCCACAACTGCTGAGCCTGCACTCTAGAGGCCGCGAGCCACAACTACTGAGTCTGCGTGCCTAGAGCCCGTGCTCCACAACAAGAGAAGCCACTGCAATGAGAAGCCTGAGCACCACAACAAAGAGTAGCCCCCTCTCGCCACAACTAGAGAAAGCCCACACGCGGCAATGAAGACCCAACGCAGCCAAAAATAAATTAAAAAAAAAAAAAAAAAGAACAGAGAGCCCAGTAGCTCTCCCAAAGAGGACATACTTTATTGGGAAGACAATGTGGGGAAGTTCATGCATAAGGTATTGTCAAAAACAATGGAGATTTTCGTGGTAAACAGTTAAGAGGAGGCTCTTAGCTCCATTAAACTAGCAGCAACAAACAAACAAAATAGTAGCCCAGCTAGAAGTTTAAGAGAGTAAACCAGGAAAGAGACAGATAAGAAGGGCCTTTCTGAGCTCAGAGCAAGCCTCAAAGACTGCCCCCACAAAGGGGTCTGACTTTAGCTGGATCACACTGTGGAACAATTTATGCCCCAGACTTTGCCAAAAACAACAGAGCAGTCAGCTAGCAATTCCTGGAGGCTAAAGGCTGTGAGTGTTACAGTAAAGTCAGATCACCTAGCAGCTTAACAGGGAGACCAGGGAAAGAGAGCACTGCTAAAACTACAATAATCCCTGGTGGTCAGAAGACTGTGTACATAGTCAAAGCTTCACTCTTTGAGGAGCAATATCAGAGACTACGCACTGTGGAGAAAATATTGATAGATTTCTGTGAACTAGTCCAGGCAAGTCACTGAAGAAATAAATAAGAAAACAAGCCCCAGGTGAGAGAGGGATCAAAATCCAGAGTTGCTACAACATATTATTGTAGCAATGTTCCATTTTCAACAAAAAAATTATGAGACATGCAAAGAAACAGGAAAATGTGACCCATGACAAGAAGAAAAAAAAAAGTAGGCAACAGAAACTGCTTTGGTGGGGGCCTAGATGTTGAACTTAACAAAAACTTCAAAGCCCCTATTGTAAATATGTTCAAAGAACTAAAGGACACCATATTTAAGGAATTAAAGGAAGGTATGTTAACAACATCTCATCCAACAGAGAATATCAATAAGAGAGTTATAAAATGTTTAAAAAATAAATAAATAAATAAAAATGAAGACACAAAATACCAAAACTTATAGGATGGAGCTAAAACAGTGCTCAGAGGGAAATTTTTAGCTATAAATGCCAACGTTAAAAAAAAAAAAGAAAGAAAGATCTCAAATCAATAAACTAAATTTCCACCTTAAGTAACAGGGGGGGAAAAAAGCAAACAAAACCCAGAGCAAGCAGAAAGAAGAAAACAATAAAAATTAGAGTGGAAATTATTGAAATAGAGAACAGGAGGGGAAAAAAAAGAAAAGAAAAAATAAAACCTAATTTCATTCTTTGAAAAGATCAACAAAACTGACAAACTTTTAGCTAGACTGACCAAGAAGAGAGAAGACTAAAATCACTAAAATCAGAAATGAAAGAGGGGACATTACTACTGACCTTACAGGAAAAAAAACAATTATAAGAGAATACCATGAAGAAACATATGCCAATGAATTATATAACAAACGAAATGGACAAAGTCCTAGGAAGACACAAACTACCAGAATCAACTAAAGAAGAAACAGAAAGTCTGGAAAGGCTATACCTAGTAAAGAGATTGGATTAGTAATTTAAAACTTCCCCCAAAGAAAATCCCAAGCCCAGATGACTTTACTGGTGAATTTCACAAAACATTTAAAGAATTAATATGAATCCTCTCAAACTCTTCCAAAATATAGGAGAGGAGGAAACACTTCTCAATTCGTTCTATGAAGCCAGTTTACTGATACAAAAACCAGAAAGACATGTTACCAAAAAAACCTACATACCAATATCTCTTATGAATATGGACGCAAAAGCCTCAACAAATACTAGTCAACTGAATGCAGTAGTATATAAAGAGAATTATACACCATAACTAAGTGGGAATTACCCTAGGAATGCAAGGTTGATTTTACATTGGAAAATCAATTAATTTAATGCACCACATTAATAGAATAAAGAACAAAAACCATTTGATTATCTCAATAGGTGCAAGAAAAAAAAAAAGCATTTGACAAAAATCCAAAAACGTTTCATGATTAAAAATACTCAGTAACCTAATAGAAGGGAACTTCCTTAAACTGAAACAAAGGACATCTATAAAAAACTCACAGCTAATATCATAATGGTGAAGAAATGAATACTTCCCCCCACAAGACCAGGAACAAGACAAGGATGTCCATTCTCACCCTTTTAGTCAATAATATATTGGAGATTCTATCCAGGGCAATTGAGCAAGAAAGAAATGGCATACAGATTGAAAAGGAAAAAGTAAAATGATCTTTATTTGCAGATAACATTATCTTATATATAGAAAATCCTAAGGAATCCACTAAAAAAATATTAGAACTAATAGAGGAGTTTAGCAAGGTTGCAGGATACAAGCTGAATAAACAAACACCAATTCTACTTCTACATACTACCAAACAATTCAAAAATGAAATTCAAAAAACAATTTAATTTACAATAGCATCAAAAATAAAGTACTTAGTAATAAATTTAACAAAAGAAGTGTAAAATCTGTATATTGAAAAGTATAAAAAACTGTTGAAAGAAATAAAAAGATCTAAATAAATGGAAAAATATCCTATGTTCATAGAGAAGAAGACTTAATACTGTTAAAAGGGTAATACTCCCCAAGCTGATCTACAGATTCAATGTAATCCCTATCAAAATCCCAGGTGGCTTTTTTTTGCAGAAACTGACAAGCTGATACTAAAATACTGTGGGAAAAAACAAAGTTCTGATTTCAAAATTTACTACAGAGCTACAGAAATTAAGACAATGTGGGGACTTCCCTGGTGGGGCAGTGGTTAAGAATCCACCTGCCAATGCAGGGGACATGGGTTCGAATCCTGGTCCGGGAAGATCCCACGTGCCACGGAGCAAATAAGCCCGCGCACCACAACTACTGAGCCTGTGCTCTAGAGCCCATGAGCCACAACTACTGCAGCCCGTGTGCCTAGAGCCTGTGTTCCGCAACAAAGAGAAGCCACCGCAGTGAGAAGCACACGCACCGCAACAAAGAGTAGTCCCTGCTCACCGCTACTAGAGAAAGCCCATGCACAGCGTCGAAGACCCAACGCAGCCGAAAAATAAGTAAATAAATTTATTTTTAAAAAAAAGACAATGTAGTAGTAGTATGAAGACAGACAAATAGATCAATGGAATAGATCAATCAATCCATGCATAAATGGTCAAATGATCTTTGAAAGGGTGCCAAGACGGTTCAATGAGGAAAGAATAGTGTTTTTCTTTTTGTTTTTTATAAATGTACTTATTTTTATTTCTTTAATTTTGGGCTCTGCGGCATGTGGGATCTTCCTGGACCAGGGCTCGAACCCACGCCCCCTGCACTGGCAGGTGGATTCTTAACCACTGTACCACCAGGAAAGAATAGTTTTTTCAACAAATGGTGCTAGGACAATTTGATAACCATATGTAAGAGAATGAAGTTGGACCTCTACCTCACACCATATACAAAAATTAACTATCATCTATTATCATAGGCCTCTTATGTAAGAGCTAAGACTATAAAACTCTGAGAAGAAAACATAGAAGTAAGTCTTCATGACTCTTGGTTAGGCAGTGGTTTCTAGGGTATGACATTAAAAGCACATGCAACTAACGAAAAAAGAGATGTTGAACTTAATTAAAATTAAAAACTTTTGTGTTTCAAAGGACACCATCAAGAAAGTGAAAAGACAACCTGCAGAATGGGAGAAAATATGTGCAAATCACATATCTGATAAGGAACTTGTATCTGGAATATATGAAGAACTGTTACACTTCAACAATAAAAAGATAAATAACCTAATTTAAATGTATATATTTGTAACTGAATCACTTTGCTGTACACGTGAAACTAACACAACACTGTAAATCAACTATACTTCAATTTAAATAAATAAAAATTATACAGTGCTGTATGTCAATTATATCTTAATAAAACTGTAAAAAAAAAAACAGTACATAAGCAAACACAATGAGATACCCACTAAGATTGCTGAAATAAAAAGATAATAAATGTTCGGCAGTTCCTCAAAAGGTTAAACATAGAGTCACCATATGAAATAGCAATCTCACTCCTAGTTATGTGCCCAAGAGAAATGCAACCTTTTACCCACACTTGCATACAAAATCTTGTATGTGAATGTTCATAGCAACATTATTCATAGTAGCCAAAAAGTGGAAACAAACCAAACGTTCATCAACTGATGAATGGATAAACACAAGTAGCATATTTAGACAGTGTAATACTATTCCACATAAAAAGGAATGAAGTACTGATACATGCTACAACATGGATAAACCTTATGGATGTTTTATCCATAAAAATGGATAAACATTATGCTAAGTGAAAAAAGTCAGTCACAGAAGACTATATATTGTATTATTCCATTTACATGAAATGGCCAGAATAGGCATATTCATACAGACAGAAAATATATTAGTAGTTGCCTAGGGCTGGGGGTGAGAGCAGGGTGTGAAGGTAGAAAGTGAATATTAATGGCTACGGGATTTCTTTTGGGGGTGATGAAAATGTTCTAAACTTGATGGTGGTAATGGTTGCACAATTCTGTGAACATATTAAAAAACGTTGAATTGTACACTTTAAATGGGTAAATCGTATATGAATTATGTCTTTTTTTTTTTCGCCGTGCAGCTTGCGGGATCCTAGTTCCCTGACCAGGGATTGAACCTGGACCCTTGGCAGTGAAAGTGCGGAGTCCCAACCACTGGACCGCCAGGGAATTCTCTGAATTATGTCTTAATAAAGCTGTTAAAACAAACAAAACAGAAACCTCCAGGGGTTTCCAATCCACGTGGCCCTTCTCTCCTCATTCACTCACCTGCATCCATGTTCTCCACTTTCTACCAAATTTCCTGGACTTTGTATGTGTGGTTCCTGCTTAGAACATTCTACCCCAAATTTTCTCAAGCTGACCTTATTATTATTTACTTTCGATTCAAATGAATCCTCCTCAGAGACATTTTCCCTGACCATCCCAAGTAAAGCAGTCTCTCCCCCTTAAAATGGTCTCTTTTATATTCTGTCAAGGAACTAAAAAATAAAGTAATTCAGATATTCAGCTGATGCGTGTCAGGTAGCACCTCAAAATTAGCTAACTCCCTGAGCTGAAGCAGAATTGGAGTTTTTGTAAGGCAAGAGCAGAAAGGGGTATATGGTTATGGTATTGTCCCAAGCTGCAATTTTCTTTATCTGTAACTGCTGCAAAACACTGCAGTTTAAAAGGGTGGGATATATTGGGACATTCGTGCCTCTTTCTTGTAATTGCTGGTATAGTCTTATTTTGGTAGCAGTTGAAAGGGTTCTTTTGAGAGCTATCTTTGTAAGCCTTCTCAATCATCTAATGCTAATTAAGTTCATGGGAAGGACTGACAGAAAGGGGAAAAAAAGGAAAGGAAAGGAGAAAGAAAAAAAAAGGAGGTAAAGCCTGAAACAAGGAAAAGCAGGGTCTGTTTCAATTCTTTAGAACATGTCTCAGTATCTGAAATTGTCTTAGTTATTTGTTTGCATGTTTATTTTCTGTCTCCTCTACCACTAGGATGTTTCTGTCCTGTTTGTCCACATAGTAGATGCTTAATATGTGGTGGCTGATTGACCAAATTCCACACCAACATGATAATGTAAGGTGAAAGCATGAGCAAATATTTTGGAACTTTCTAACCACTCCTCTCATTTCTCGGGACTATAACGAACTGTCACCTCAGTGCTTAGAGAATTAAAAATTCTTGGGTCACACCTCCACAGACTGGTTCATCTGTGCTTTAACTATACATCTGCCTGCCTACAGAAACAAATATTTTAAAAGGTAAGGAAAAATCTGTGTGACAATCTGGGCAGTGCTTCCACTGCCTCGAACTCGACACTAGGATTGTTGATTATATAGGAGGAACTGGAACAAACGTACTGCAATTTTATGCAGGAGTTTCAAGTCTTTAATTCAAGCTTGCTTCTTCCTAGAAGTAGGAGTGAAGTCATTGTGCTTAGTTACTTCTGCAATTGCTAGAGGTTAGGAACAAAGACTCAAAGAATTTAAGTGCTGGAAGGAACCTCAGGCATTACTTAGCTTCCTTCTTTCTTATCAGATGTTTCTTATCCTCTGTATCCAAAATATCAAGGTTTTACCTTCTAAGAACACTTCCCTGCTCAAAGCTTTTTCTCAGACCAGCACCACTGGCATTACCTAGAAGTCTGTTTGGAAATGCAGAATTTCAGACCCCATTCCAGAGCTATGTAGTCCGAATTTGTAATTTCACATGACCCCCAGGTGACTGGCGTGCAGTCTGAGAAGTGCCGCCGCACTTCTGGACATGCTGAACCAGTGCTTACTATCTCCAACAGCATGCACTTATCATTAGCACTTACCTGCAAGCTGGACCAATGGAACAAGGAAAATTCATAAGTGAAAAGTTTTCCCAAATGTCTCCTGTAGAATTCAAAGACCTGTGTATTAGGGAAAGAAAAGAAGAGGCTCAAAGGATAAAACTCAAAAGTAATTACAAAGGTTACTGGTAAAATAGTGATAATTGTTTTGAACTGGGTGATGAATACATTGAGATTCATTAAACTACTCTCTCTACTTTTGTGTATATTTGAAAGTTTCATAATAAAAATTTTTTAATTGTATTTTATTCACACTTGTTTATCTTTTTTTTTTTTGGCCATGCCGTGTGGCATGAGGGATCTTAGTTCCCCGACCAGGGATTGAACCCTTGCCCTCTGCATTGGGAGTGCAGAGTCTTAACCAATGAACCACCAGGGAAGTCCCCTGAAAGTTTCATAATAAAATATTTTTTTAAAAAGTAGTCTCAAGTTTGGGACTTCCCTGGTGGCACAGTGGGTAAGACTCTGCACTCCCAATGCAGGGGGCTCAGGTTTGATTCCTGGTCAGGGAACTAGGTCCCACATGCATGCCGCAACTAAGAGTTCGCATGCCACAACTAAGGAGCCCACGTGCTGTAACTAAGACCCAGTGTAACCAAAAAAATAAAAATTAATTAAGTAATTAAAAAAAAAAGTAGTCTCAAATTAGTGATAACTACCAGTCCCACCAAGAGGCACTTGTGGTGAGAAAGTGTAGTCAAGAATGTTGCGTATCTTGGGACTTCCCTGGCAGTCCAGTGGTTAAGACTTCACCTTCCGATGCAGGGGGTGTGGGTTTGATCCCTGGTCAGGGAGCTAAGATCCCACATGCCTCAGGGCCAAGAAACTAAAACCTAAAACAGAAGCATTATTATTTTTTTAAAGAATTTATTTATTTATTTATTATTTATTTGTTTGGCTGTGTTGGGTCTTCGTTGCTGCACGAGGGCTTTCTCTAATTGCAGCGAGCAGGGGTTATTCTTCACTGTGGTATGCGGGTTTCTCACTGTGGTGGCTTCTCTTGCTGCAGACCACAGGCTCGAGGCACGCAGGCTCCAGTAGTTGTGGCTCATGGGCTCAGTAGTTGTGGCTCGTGGGCTCTAGAGCACAGGCTCAGTAGTTGTGGCGCATGGGCTTAGCTGCTCCGCGGCATGTGGGATCCTCCCCAGACCGGGGCTCAAACCCATGTCCCCTGCATTGGCAGGTGGATTCTTAACCACTGCGCCACCAGGAAAGCCCCTAGAAGCATTACTGTAACAAATTCAATAAAGACTTTAAAAATGGTCCACATCAAAAAATCTTAAAAAAAAAAAAAGAATGCTGTGCATTTGCCGCAAAGTGAAGGCTGAAGGGGAATGCGGAAGAACTAAGGTTTATGGACCAGACCCCTTAGGTACATTCCTTCATTTAATCCCCCATCACAGCTCTGTTAGGTAACAGCACCTTAACCAAGTGATTGAGTTTAGCATCACCAATCCTGGGACAAAATGGTACTGTATGCCCCCTGGTGGAGAGTATGGGGAAGTACACATCCTCGTTGATGCGGTCCTCTCACCAAAAATGTCTCACGTGAATCTAAACAGGAGGCAGCAAACGCTGAACAGAGGACATTCTACCAGACAATGGGCCTGGACTCTTCAAAAATGTCAACATCATGACAGACAAAAGATTTAAAAAGTAAGGTGAAGTGCTTTAGATTAAAGGAGACTAAAGAGGTATGACATCTAAATGCAATGGGTGAACTTTGATTGGATCCTAGATTCAAAAAAGAAACACTAAAAAAAGTCATTGTGGGGACTTCCCTGGTGGTCCAGAGGTTAAGACTCTGTGCTTCCAATGCAGGGGGCACAGGTTCGATCCCTGGTCAAGGAACTAAGATCAGGCATGCATGCGGTGTGGCCAAAAAAAAAAAAAATCATCTAATACACTGTCCATTTTCCAAGTTTCTAATTGTCCCCACAGTGACTTTTTATTTTAATAAATAAATTTATTTATTTTGGCTGCAATGGGTCTGTTGTGGCAGCGTGAGGGCTCTTCGTTGCGGTGCGTGGGCTTCTCTGGTTGTGGTGCGTGGGCTTAGTTGTGGTATGTGGGATCTTAGTTCCCTGACCAGGGATTGAACCTGGGCCTCTGCATTGGGAGCACGGAGTCTTAACCACTGGACCACCACGGAAGTCCCCAAGATGATTCTTTAAAATATATATATTAAATGTACTGGGTGTGACTAAAACATCAACAACAACCTTATGAGGTAAGTGGTAACCCTCTTGTAGAGACTGGGAAACTTAAGATCAGAGAGATAAAGGGACTTGCTCAAGAATCCACAGCTGGTAAATGGCAGCGCCAAAACAGGCCCAGATCTCCCTGACTCCAAAGCACAAGCTCCTGGCTGGTGGATGCTTCTTCTTCTGCAGCATCCCCAGGCAGCAAGAGATAGGGCTGTGTCTCCAAGGAGATGGTAAGGGTGCATTGCTATGCCACGAGCAGTCATTCATTTATTCAAAATTTAATTTCTGTGTGACAATGATAAGCAAAAACAGGCAGTCCCTAGACTCAGGTTGCTTACAGCCTAGTGGAGGAGACAGATGTTGATCAAATGTTGGAAACACTCAAAGGAATATATATATATATATATATATATATATATATAAAACAAAAGGAGATCAGAGCAATGAAGAAAAGGAAGGTGACCAAAGCAGAGGGTCAGCAGAAGACTTCTATGAGTTGTGCTTTAAAGACTGAACAGAAGTTAATGATACAGACAGAAGGAAAAGTGTGAGCAAAAGGCCTATGGCAGGAGGGAGCATGACCTTGCAGTAGGAGAGGCCCAAGAGCCGGCAGGTGTGTGGTGCAAGGTAAGAATGGAGGAAATAGGCAGGGTCTGACCATGTAGGACCTTAAAGGCCATGCTAGGAATCTGTTCAATTTTAAAAGCAATGGAAAGTTACTAAAGGGTTTAAGCAAGTGACAACATGAGATTTCAAGTTTAAAAAAAAAAAGAAACACTTTGGCTGCAACGTACCAGTTAAGAGATTGTGGTAACCTGTGGTTACTTGTATTAGAATGAGCAGTGGAGATGGAAGGGGCCACATCCAGAGGCTATTTGGGCAGACTGGATATGGGGAAATGCAGGAAAAGGAGGTACTGAAGATGTCTTAGGTTTGTAGCTTGTGCAGTTGGATGGAGATGCCATTCTCTGAGAGAAGGAGCACTTGGAAGAAGGCCACATATGGGAAGATGTAACGTAAGTCATATCTTGGAAATGAAGAATTGGTAATGCTTTTGAGACCTCCAAGTGGAGATGCAAGAAGGCAGCTGGATGTGCAACTCTGAAGTTCAGAAGAGAAGTCTAGACTAGAGATGTACATTTGGGAGTCATCAACTTATGGCTACTGAAGCATGGATACGGTGGCCTCAGAAAGGGAGGATTTAGTCAATGGGACCCTCTGATTCTTAAAGGGAAGGCTTTGATGCAGAAATATTGGAAGGGAGCAGTAGGGGGGCTGAGTCACAAGCCTGAGCGAGAAGTGTGTGTTGGGAGAGAACCTCAGTGTCACTCTCACTGCTTCTAGAAGCAATGTGTTCCTGCCAGCAGTGGGGTCACCTTCACTATTTTTAGAGGATGGCTCATGCGTTTCTCTACCTGGTTGTCTCTACTATTCACCCTCTAGGCAAGCCTCTGCTGGCAGCCCCCATGTCTTCTGCCACTGCTTCCTGGGGGAAGGTGCTCTGCCACCGGGCTTCTCTCCCAGTGTCCTTCCAACTATACCATAATTTTTTTTTTTGTTGTTTTTTTTTGTGGTACGCGGGCCTCTCACTGTTGTGGCCTCTCCCGTTGTGGAGCACAGGCTCCGGACGCGCAGGCTCAGCGGCCATGGCTCACGGGCCCAGCCGCTCCACGGCATGTGGGATCTTCCCGGACTGGGGCACGAACCCATGTCCCCTGCATCGGCAGGCGGACTCTCAACCACTACGCCACCAGGGAAGCCCCCATAATTTATTTATTAAGCAATTAATTAGTTGATTAACCAATGCCTTAGTGATAGGCAACATTTTGGGGCAAAAATTATGGTGTAACCATACGTTGGAATACTATGTAGCAGGAGAGAGAGAGAGAGAGAGGGAGGTGGAGAGAGACAGAGAGACAGAGAGAGGTATTTCTTTGTGTTCATATACAGAAAGCTCCCCAATTCCCCAATATACATACACTGTGAAAGAAAAAAGAAAAGTACAAAACTGTGATTTTATGCTATCTTTTGTACTAATGGGGAATATAAATCTGTATTACAATTTACTTGTATACGCCTAGAGAAAGTGTGGAAGGATACACGGGACACTAAAAACAGTGACCCCATAGGGGATAAGGCAGGGTGGATTGCAGAGATGATAAATAAGGACGAAACTTATTATGACTCTTTACTTAAAATTTTCTGAACCTTGTGACTGTATCACCTATTCAAAAAATTAAATTTTAAAATATGGAAAAATGTTATTTTCCAATATGTTTCATATTTTATATTTTCTAATGAAACTGATTTTAGTGCTCCCACCCCCAAAGATAACATTTTGCAGACATATAATACAATATCGCAACCAGGATATTAACACTGATACAGTCAAGATACAGACAATTTCCATCACCATTGTGTGCTATGTTTTAAATCTTGAAGATGGATGGTCTATTAAATAAAATAACATGTTTTACAAATCAGTGCGTTTAGTACACATTAAAAAAAAGTCTGGAAGGAAATTCAGCACAACAAAGTGGTAACAGTGTTCATCTCTGGTCACGAGGAATACAGGGGGGTTAACTTTTTTTTTTTTCCTTTTTAGTTTCATGGTAGTTTTCTGTTTTCTGAGGTGAAATTCACACAACATACAATTAACCATTTTAAACTGTATATTACAGTGAAATTTAGTGTATTCATGATGTTGTACAACCAGCTCTTTTTAGTTTCAAAACCTTTTCATCGCTCTAGAAGAAGACCCCATATCCATTAAGTAATCACTCGCTAGCCTCCTATCGCCAGCCCCTGACAATCTGCTTTCTATCTCTATGGATTTGCCTATTCTCGATATTCCATACAGAAGGAATCACACAATATGTGACCTTTTGTGTCTGGCTTTTCTCACTTAGTATAATATTTTCAAGGTTCATCCAAGTTGTAGCAGTATTAATACTTCATCCATTTTTATGTCTAAATAATATCCCATTCTGTGTATACATCATAATTTGTTTCTCTGTTCATCCATTAATGGACATTTGGGTTGTTTCCACCTTATGGCTATTGTAAACAGTGCTGCCAAGAATATTCATGAACAAGTTTTTGTTTGGACTCCTATTTTCAATTATTCTGGATATAAATGTAGAAGTAGAATTGCTAGCAATTCTGTTTCTCTTTTTGAGGAATCAACAAACTGTTTTCCACAGCAGCTGTACCGTTTTACAGTCCCACAAGCTGCATATGAGAGCTCCTAATTATCCATAGCCTTGCCAACACTTGTTATTTTATCATTTGTCTGTTTATCATAGCCATCTTAGTGGGTGTGCAGTGTTATCTCATTGTGGATGTGATTTGCATTTCCTTAATGATCAACGTCAAACATCTTTTCATGAGCTTATTGGCCACTGAGTATCTTTTTGGAGAAATGCCTCCAAAGCATGTGCTATTTTTAATTGTATCACTGATGATGTATTTTAAAACAGAGGGATTAAATTTTACATTACTGCTCCTAAATAAAATTTTCTCTTATTACTGATGAAAATTAAAATTTCGAAATGGTATCTCATTGCATTAGTTAAGGCAATGGAAGCTGCTATAACAAATCCCCAAATGTTTGATGGCTCAAACACAATTGAAGTTTCTTTCTTGCACAGATAAAGCCCAACATGTTCAGTAAATGGCTCTTCTCTAAGCAGTAATGCAGGTACTTGGGCTCCTTCCATTATGTGCTCTGCCAACTTCAACTCAAGGCTTCTAAGGCGGCACTGGTCCAGTATTTGTAAAAGGATTTTCAGTGAGGCTGGACACCATGCACCAATAGCACCAATTTACCTTTTTTCTTTCTTTCTTTCTTTTTTTAGGTATAGAAATGGAGAGTTCAGGGTTAGATTAATCTCAGGTAGAGACTTTCCACAGTAGATGCTACACAAAGATAACGAAGCTCAGTTCAAGTGGCTGGCAAGAATGTGGGTATGTATTGCACCATGGGGTATATGTTGGAAAGAAAGAGAAGAGTAACAATACAGGGGAGTTGACGGACTTAGGAGGAAAGTGTGGAGAGATCAGAGGTTGAATAATGTCTAGGTGTAAATTGTGATTCCGTTGGAGGGGAAGAAGATTGTAGTGAGTTAATTATACATCAGGATTTAAGATTCCTAAAATAGTCTAGTTCAAGATCATGATAAAGAACAAGGAGTAGGGACTTCCCTGGTGGCGCAGTGGTTAAGAATCCGCCTGCCAGTGCAGGGGACATGAGTTTGAGCCCTGGTCTGGGAAGATCCCACATGCCGCGGAGCAACTAAGCCCGTGTGCCACAACTACTGAACCTGCGCTCTAGAGCCCTTGAGCCACAACTACTGAAGCCCATGCACCTAGAGCCTGTGCTCTGCAACAAGAGAAGCCGCTGCAATGAGAAGCCCATGCACCATAACAAAGGGTAGCCCCCGCTTGCCAAAACTAGAGAAAGCCTGCACGCAGCAACGAAGACCCAATGCAGCCAAAAATAAATAAATAAATAAATTTATGATTAAAAAAAAAGAACAAGGTGTGTCTGTGGGAGTGGGTGGCCATAATGCAGTAAGATTTATATATAGCTCCTCAAGTTCGAGATAGGCAGGAGGCCATTATAGGTGTTGGTTGGGTTATCCACAGAAATACTGAAATTTCCCACATGTCAAAGGAGAGTGTACAGAAAGGGTATAAAGTAATATAGCTTATATTTTATTTACTTTAAAAATTTTTATTGGAGTATAGTTGGTTTAAAATGTTGTGTTATAGCCTATATTTTAAAGGATGGTTATTGCATGACTCTGAGAGGCTAGAAATCCTGAAAGGACAGTAAGTTAGATTTCTAGACTAGGTAAAAAAAAGCAATTTCAAGCTGGCTGTAGGGGTGGCAGTATCTTTGGGGGAACAGCCAAGTTTTGGTTAAAGCAAAGACGTGAAGGAATTATGCTCAACAATTTGGGAATGGCAGGGAATTTTAATCTACCATGGAAGAAGAATTCCAGGGGGAACGAATGGAAAGAGGAAGCATCAGGATGGAGGGAGCTAAAAGTATGGAAATTTCTATAGCAATATCACAAACTAGATAATGCGAAAATGTGTGCGCTTCAAAACACCTAGATATATTAGATAAAATCTAACATACACTTTTTCAGATTCAGAGCTAACTTTGCAAGAGGGTAAGGGTAACTCCCAAGGAGCACAAATAAAGAGGGAACTGAAAATGAGGAAAAAAGATTATGGTTATGCTGGTGCTATCTCAGTAACCAAGAGGTTTGGATTTTAAGACTAGAGAGGAAACCTTAGGCCCATGTAAGGCAGGGAGTTGTAATTTAAACTCTGCATGAAGTCAGGACCCTTCAAGTGCTAAGCTTGAATGAAAGGATGAATTAAAAAGAAATCTCGGAGGAGCTTCAAGATGGCAGAAGAGTAAGATGTGGAGATCATCTTCCTCCCCACAGATACATCAGAAATAAATCTACATGTGGAACAGCTCCTACAGAACACCTACTGAACGCTGGCAAAAGATCTCAGACCTCCCAAAAGGCTAGATACTCCCCACGTACCTGGGTAGGGCAAAAGGAAAAAGAGTAAACAGAGACAAAAGGATAAGGACGGGACCTGCACCAGTGGGAGGGAGTCGTGAAGGAGGAAAGGTTTCCACACACTAGGAAGCCCCTTCGAGGGCGGAGACTGCGGGTGGTGGAGGGGGGAGCTTCGGAGCCGCGGTGGAGAGCACAGCCACAGGGGTGTGGAGGGCAAAGCGGAGAGATTCCCACACAGAGGATCAGGGCCAAACGGCACTCACCAGCTCGAGAGGCTTGTCTGCCACCCGCCAGGGCGGGTGGGGCTGGGAGCTCACGCTCGGGCTTCGGAGGTCAGATCCCAGGGAGGGGACTGGGGCTGGCGGCGTGAACACAGCCTGCAGGGGGTTAGTGCACCACAGCTAGCCGGGAGGGAGTCCGGGGAAAAGTCTGGAGCTGCCAAAGTGACAAGAGACTTTTTCTTGCCTCTTTGTTTCCTGGTGCGTGAGGAGAGGGGATTAAGAGCGCGGCTTAAAGGAGCTCCAGAGACGGGCACAAGCCGCGGCTAACAGCGCGGACCCCAGAGACGGGCATGAGACACTAAGGCTGCTGCTGCCGCCACCAAGAAGCCTGTGTGCAAGCACAGGTCACTGTCCACACCTGCCCTCCTGGGAACCTGTGCAGCCCGCCACTGCCAGGGTCCCATGATCCAGGGACAACTTCCCCGGGAGAACGCACGGCGCACCTCAAGCTGGTGCAACGTCACGCCGGCCTCTGCCGCCGCAGGCTCACCCTGCATCCATATCTCTCCCTCCCCGCGGCCTGAGTGAGCCAGAGACCCCGAATCAGCTGCTCCTTTAACCCCGCCCTGTCTGAGCGAAGAACAGACGCACTCAGGCGACCTACACAGAGAGGAGGGTCCAAATCCAAAGCTGAACCCTGGGAGCTGTGTGAACAAAGAAGAGAAAGGGAAATGCTCTCCCAGCAGCCTCAGGAGCAGCGGATTAAATCTCCACAATCAACCTGATGTACCCTGCATCTGTGGAATACCTGAATAGACAACGAATCATCCCAAATTGAGGACGTGGACTTTGGGAGCAATGACATATATATTTTTTTCCCTGTTTCTCTTTTTGTGGGTGTGTATGTGTATGCTTCTGTATAGCTTTGCTTTTACCATCTGTCCTAGGGTTCTGTCTGTCCATGTTTTGTTTTTTTTTACTTAAAAATTTTTTTTCTTAATAATTATTTTTTATTTTAATAACTTTATTTTATTTTACTTTATTTTATTTTATCTTCTTCATTCTTTATTTATTTTCTTCCTCTCTTTTATTCTGAGCTGTGTGGAGGACAGGATCTTGGTGCTCCAGCCAGGTGTCAGGGCTGTGCCACTAAGCTGGGAGAGCCAAGTTCAGGACATTGGTCCACAAGAGACCTCCCAGCTCCACGTACTATCAAATGGCAAAAATCTCCCAGAGATCTCCATCTCAATGCTAAGACCCAGCTCCACTCAATGACCAGCAAGCTACAGTGCTGGACACCCTATGCCAAACAACTGGCAAGACAAAACAAAACCACACCCATTAGCAGAGAGGCTGCCTAAAATCATAAGGCCACAGACACCCCAAAACACACCACCAGACGTGGACCTGCCCACCAGAAAGACAAGATCCAGCCTCATCCACCAGAACACAGGCACTAGTCCCCTCCACCAGGAAGCCTGCAAAACCCACTGAACCAATCTTAGCCACTGGGGACAGACACCAAAAACAACGGGAACTATGAACCTGCAGCTTGCAAAAAGGGGACCCCAAACACAGTAAGTTAAGCAAAATGAGAAGACAGAGAAACACACAGCAGATGAAGGAGCAAGGCAAAAACCCACCAGACCAAACAAATGAAGAGGAAATAGGCAGTCTACCTGAAAAAAAATTCAGAATAATGATAGTAAAGATGATCCAAAATCTTGGAAATAGAATAGAGAAAATACAAGAAACGTTTAACAAGGACTTAGAAGAACTAAAGAGCAAACAAATAGTGATGAACAACACAATAAATGAAATTAAAAATTCTCTAGAAGGGATCAATAGCAGAATAACTGAGGCAGAAGACCAGATAAGTGACCTGGAGGATAAAATAGTTGAAATAACTACTGCAGAGCAGAGTAAAGAAAAAAGAATGAAAAGCATAGAGGACAGTCTCAGAGACCTCTGGGACAACATTAAACACACCAACATTCGAATTATAGGGATCCCAGAAGAAGAAGAGAGAAAGAAAGGGACGGAGAAAATATTTGAAGAGATTATAGTTGAAAACTTCCCTAATATGGGAAAGGAAATAGTCAAGTCCAGGAAGTGCAGAGAGTCCCCTACAGGATAAATCCAAGGAGAAACACGCCAAGACACATATTAATCAAACTACCAAAAATTAAATACAAAGAAAAAATATTAAAAGAAGCAAGGGAAAAACAACAAATAATACATAAGGGAATACCCATAAGGTTAACAGCTGATCTTTCAGCAGAAACTCTGCAAGCCAGAAGGAAGTGACAGGACCTATTTAAAGGGATGAAAGGGAAAAACCTACAACCAAGATTAGTCTACCCAGCAAGGATCTCATTCAGATTCGACAGAGAAATTAAAACCTTTACAGACAAGCAAAAGCTAAGAGAATTCAGCACCACCAAACCAGCTTTACAACAAATGCTAAAGGAATTTCTCTAGACAAGAAACACAAGAGAAGGAAAAGACCTACAATAATAAACCCAAAACAGTTAAGAAAATGGTAATAGGAACATACATGTCGATAATTACCTTAAATGTAAATGGATTAAATGCTCCAACCAAAAGACACAGATTGGCTGAATGGATACAAAAACAAGACCCGTATATATGCTGTCTACAAAAGACCACTTCAGACCTAGGGACACATACAGACTGAAAGTGAGGGGATGGAAAAAGATATTCCATGCAAATGGAAATCCAAAGAAAGCTGGAGTAGCAATTCTCATGTCAGACAAAATAGACTTTAAAACAAAGACTATTACAAGAAACAAAGAAGGACACTACACAGTGATCAAGGGATCAATCCAAGAAGACGATATAACAATTGTAAATATTTATGCACCCAACATAGGAGCACCTCAATACATAAGACAAAAACTAACAGCCATAAAAGGGGAAATCAACAGTAACACATTCATAGTAGGGGACTTTAACAACCCACTTTCACCAATGGACAGATCATCCAAAATGAAAATAAATAAGGAAACACAAGCTCTGAATGATACATTAAACAAGATGGACTTAATTGATATTTATAGGACATTCCACCCCAAAACAACAGAATACACATTCTTCTCAAGTGCTCATGGAACATTCTCCAGGATAGATCATATCTTGGGTCACATATCAAGCCTTGGTAAATTTAAGAAAATTGAAATTGTATCAAGTATCTTTTCCGACAACAATGCCATGAGACTCGATATCAATTACAGGAAAAAATCTGTAAGAAACACAAACACATGGAGGCTAAACAACACACTACTTAATAACCAAGAGATCACTGAAGAAATCAAATAGGAAATCAAAAAATACCTAGAAACAAATGGCAATGAAAACACGATGACCCAAAACCTATGGGATGCAGCAAAAGCAGTTCCAAGAGGGTAGTTTATAGCAATACAATCCTACCTCAAGAAACAAGAAAAATCTCAAATAAACAACCTAACCTTACACCGAAAGCAATTAGAGAAAGAAGAACAAAAAACCCCCAAAGTTAGAAGGAAGGAAATCATAAAGATCAGATCAGAAATAAATGAAAAAGAAGTGAAGGAAACGCTAGCAAAGATCAATAAAACTAAAAGGTGGTTCTTTGAGAAGATAAACAAAATGGATAAACCATTAGCCAGACTTATCAAGCAAAAAAGGGAGAAGACACAAATCAATAGAATTAGAAATGAAATAGGAGAAGTAACAACTGACACCACAGAAATACAAAGGCTCATGAGAGATTACTACAAGCAACTATATGACAATAAAATGGACAACCTGGGAGAAATGGACAAAGTCGTAGAAATGCACAACCTTCCGAGACTGAACCAGGAAGAAATAGAAAATATGAAAAGACCAATCACGAGCACTGAAATTGAAACCATGATTAAACATCTTCCAACAAACAAAAGCCCAGGACCAGATGGCTTCACAGGCAAATTCTATCAAACATTTAGAGGAGAGCTAACACCTATCCTTCTCAAACTCTTCCAAAAGATAGCAGAGGGAGGAAACTCGCAAACTCATTCTACAAGGCCACCATCACTCTGATACCAAAACCAGACAAAGATGTCACAAAGAAAGAAAACTACAGGCCAATATCACTGTTGAACATAGATGCAAAAATCCTCAACAAAATACTAGCAAACAGAATCTAACAGCACATTAAAAGGATCATACACCATGATCAAGTGGGGTTTATCCCAGGAATGCAAGTCTTCTTCAATATACGCAAATCAATCAACGTGATACACCATATTAACAAATTGAAGGAGAAAAACCATATGATCGGGCTTCCCTGGTGGTGCAGTGGTTGAGAGTCCGCCTGCCGATGCAGGGGACACGGGTTTGTGCCCTGGTCCGGGAGGATCCCACATGCCACGGAGCGGCTGGGTCTGTGAGCCATGGCCGCTGTGCCTGCGTGTCTAGAGCCTGTGCTCTGCAACGGAAGAGGCCACAGCAGTGAGAGGCCCGTGTACCACAAAAACAAACAAACAAACAAAAAGAACCCCATGTGATCATCTCCATAGATGCAGAGAAAGCTTTTGACAAAATTCAACACCCATTTATGATAAAAACCCTGCAGAAAGTAGGCATAGAGGGAACTTTCCTCATCCTAATAAAGGCCATATACGACAAACCCACAGCCAACATGGTTCTCAATGGTGAAAAACTGAAACCGTTTCCATTAAGATCAGGAACAAGACAAGGTTGCCCACTCTCACCACTCTTATTCAACAGAGTTGTGGAATTTTTAGCCACAGCAATCAGAGAAGAAAAGGAAATAAAAGGAATCCAAATCGGAAAAGAAGAAGTAAAGCTGTCACTGTTTGCAGATGACATGATACTATACATAGAGAATCCTAAAGATGCTACCAGAAAACTACTAGAGCTAATCAATGAATTTGGTAAAGTAGCAGGATACAATATTAATGCACAGAAATCTCTTGCATTCCTATACACTAATGATGAAAAATCTGAAAGTGAAATTAAGAAAACACTCCCATTTGTCACTGCAACAAAAAGAATAAAATACCTAGGATTAAACCTACCTATGGAGGAAAAAGACCTGTATGTAGAACATTATAAGACACTGATGAAAGAAATTAATGATACAAATAGATGGAGAGATATACCATGTTCTTGGACTGGAAGAATCAACATTGTGAAAATGACTCTACTACCCAAAGCAATCTACAGATTCAGTGCAATTCCTATCAAATTACCACTGGCCTTTTTCACAGAACTAGAACAAAAAATTTCACAATTTGTATGGAAACACAAAAGACTCTGAATAGCCAAAGGAATCTTGAGAAAGAAAAACAGAGCTGGAGGAATCAGGCTCCCTGACTTCAGACTATACTACAAAGCTACAGTAATCGAGACAGTATGGTACTGGCACAAAACAGAAAAGAGATCAGTGGAAGAGGATAGAAAGCCCAGAGGTGAACCCACACATATATAGTCACCTTATCTTTGATAAAGGAGGCAAGAATATACAGTGGAGAAAAGATAGCCTTTTCAATAAGTGGTGCTGGGAAAACTGGACAGCTATATGTAAAAGAATGAAATGAGAACACTCCCTAACACCATACACAAAAATAAACTCAAAATGGATTAAAGACCTAAATGTAAGGCCAGACACCATCTAACTCTTAGAGGAAAACACAGGCAGAACACTCTATGACATAAATCACAGCAGGATCCTTTTTGACCCACCTCCTAGAGAAATGGAAATAAAAACAAAAATAAACAAATGGGACCTAATGAAACCTAAAAGCTTTTGCACAGCAAAGGAAACCATAAACAAGACCAAAAGACAACCCTCAGAATGGGAGGAAATATTTGCAAATGAAGCAACTGACAAAGGATTAATCTCCAAAATTTACAAGCAGCTCATGCAGCTCAATATTAAAAAAACAAAGAACCCAATCCAAAAATGGGCAGAAGACCTAAATAGATATTTCTCCAAAGAAGATATACAGATTGCCAAAAAGCACATGAAAGAATGCTCAACGTCATTAATCATTAGAGAAATGTAAATCAAAACTACAATGAGATACCATCTCACACCGGTCAGAATGTCCATCATCAAAAAATCTACAAACAATAAATGCTGGAGAGGGTGTGGAGAAAAGGGAACCCTCCTGCACTGTTGGTGGGAATGTAAACTGATACAACCACTATGGAGAACAGTATGGAGGTTCCTTAAAAAAACTAAAATAGGGGCTTCCCTGGTGGCGCAATGGTTGAGAGTCTGCCTGCCGATGCAGGGGACACGGGTTCATGCCCCGGTGCAGGAAGATCCCACGTGCCGCGGAGTGGCTGGGCCCGTGAACCATGGCCGCTGAGCCTGCGCGTCTGGAGCCTGTGCTCCGCAAAGGGAGAGGCCACAACAGTGAGAGGTCTGCGTACCACACACACACACACACACACACACACACACACAAAACTAAAATAGAACTACCATACGACCCAGCAATCCCACTACTGGGCATATACCCTGAGAAAACCATAATTCAAAAAGAGTCATGTACCAAAATGTTCATTGCAGCTCTATTTACAAGCCAGGACATGGAAGCAACCGAAGTTTCCATCAACAGATGAATGGATAAAGAAGATGTGGCACATATATACAATGGAATATTACTCAGCCATAAAAAGGAACGAAACTGAGTTATTTGTAGTGAGGTGGATGGACCTAGAGACTGTCATACAGCGTGAAGTAAGTCAGAAAGAGAAAAACAAATACCAATGCTAACACATATATATGGAATCTGAAAAAAAAAATGGTCATGAAGAACCTAGGGGCAAGATGGGAATAAAGATCCATACCTACTAGAGAATGGACTTGAGGATACGGGGAGGGGGAAGGGTAAGCTGGAACAGAGTGAGACAGTGGCATGGGCATATATACACTACCAAACGTAAAATAGATAGCTAGCGGGAAGCAGCCGCATAGCACAGGGAGGTCAGCTCGGTGCTTTGTGACCACCTAGAGGGGTGGGATAGGGAGGGTGGGAGGAGGGATACGCAAGAGGGAAGAGATATGGGGACATATGTACATGTATAACTGACTCACTTTGTTATAAAGCAGAAACTGACACACCATTGTAAAGCAATTATACTCCAATAAAGATGTTTAAAAAAAAATACAAGCTACACAGGTAAGATTATATCAATCAGGCAATACAAAAAAAAAAAGAAAGAAATCTCTTTCGGTCTGGCCTCTGGGAAGAAAAAACCTCTCCCGTGAGAATCTGTAACCATAGGCATTCCTTTACGTGGATTTGGTGTTCAAATGCATTCTACCTGCATGGTCTGGGACCCCAAGCTGAGAAATTCACATGAAAAGTGGTCCTAGTCCAGGAGTTTTAATACCAGAAAAGAAGGGGAGAATGGGTATTGGGGAATGTCTAGCAGTCTGCCACGTCAGTCCATATTTCTGTTGCACAGAAAAATAATCAGTAAAATACTTTTAAGGATAAAGAAGTATCACATTAACATAAAATTGGGGGAAAACGTGGAATAGAGACACAAGATCAGGAGAGAAAAGTAACAATGTAAAATTTCCAATAATGCCCCAGTTGAGAATACATGCTCTAGAGCTAAATTCCATTTAATGGATGTTTGGGGGTTAGAGGAACAAGTTAAATGACACCACAAGAATGTCTGCCACATCCAGAATGTGGGAAATTTCACAAGACAACTGTTTTGACAATTAAGTCAATGGCATGAAAAGATTAAGAGAAATTTAAGAGATGTAAAACTAAAAGTAATATTTGAACCTTGTTCAGATCCTACCCCAAATGAACCAACTATAAAAAGATATTTTGTATACAGTTGAAGAGATCTGATTATTTGATGCAATGTGGCACTGTAATTAAGAAATTAGGTTTGGGGGCTTCCCTGGTGGCACAGTGGTTGAGAATCCGCCTGCCAATGCAGGGGACACGGGTTCGAGCCCTGGTCCGGGAAGATCCCACATGCCGTGGAGCAACTAAGCCGGTGCGCCACAACTACTGAAGCCCGTGCGCCTAGAGCCCGTGCTCCACAACAAGAGAAGCCACCACAATGAGAAGCCTGCGCACTGCAATGAAGAGTAGCCCCCACTCGCCGCAACTAGAGAAAGCCCCCATGCAGCAATGAAGACCCAACGCAGCCAAAAATAAATAAATAAATAAAATAAATCTATTAAAAAAAAATGCATTCCATTAAAAAAATAAAAAAAAAAATTAAAAAATTAAAAAATTAAAAAAAAAAAAAAAAAAAAAAGAAATTAGGTTTGGGCTTCCCTGGTGGCGCAGTGGTTGAGAGTCCGCCTGCTGATGCAGGGGACACGGGTTTGTGCCCCGGTCCGGGAAGATCCCACATGCCGCGGAGCGGCTGGGCCCGTGAGCCATGGCTGCTGCGCCTGCACGTCCGGAGCCTGTGCTCTGCAACGGGAGAGGCCACAACAGTGAGAGGCCCGCATACCACAAAAAAAAAAAAAAAAAAGAAAGAAATTAGGATTTTGGAGATGCATACTGAGGGGTATGAGAGGAAATGACATGTACCTAGGATTTGCTTTATAAATACTTCAACAAAGAAAACAAGGAAAAGGAGGAAGGAAGAAATATGGCAAAGTCTTGATAATGGATGATGGATATATGGATATTAACTATACTATTGTTTCTTTTATACACATTTAAAATTTTCATAGTCAGAGTTCAAAATTATTTTAGAGGACACATGAACAGAAAACAGCACTAGTATAATATACGAACTAATTCTGCTATTTATAGAAACATCCCAGATGTTTTTCTAAAAATTTCTTACTTTTCCCAGTGTGCAAGCCCCACCGATGCTTTGCCCTGCTTCCATTATGAAATGCTAGAATCAGGAAAAATAAGCACTTTGTACCCCAAGATGAACAAATGATGATGGGGTCATCTCATCTAATTTCAGTCCTGAGGAAAAACTTAAAAAGTAAGTAATTCCTACAAGTGTGGACTCCCTAATAAAAAATGGTGCCATCCCTGACTTTTAGAATGCTAGTGTCTGAAATGATGTCACAATCTTTGTGGATATGGTTAACATGAGAAAAAGTTGTTTTCCTACCATGATCAGATGAATGAAACTGGTAATTTCTCAGGTTTCTTACCTTTCTTTTAAAAACCTGAAATTCCTTTAAGTGCCAAATATTTGAGTTGGTCTTCCTGAAGTCTGACTCCTCTGCACCTTTAAAAAAGAAAAACAGTGTTGTGGGGCTTCCCTGGTGGCGCAGTGGTTGAGAGTCTGCCTGCCGATGCAGGGGACACGGGTTCGAGCCCTGGTCTGGGAGGATCCCACATGCCGCGGAGCGACTGGGCCCGTGAGCCACGACTGCCGAGCCTGCGTGTCTGGAGCCTGTGCCCCGCAACAGGAGAAACGGTGACAGTGAAAGGCCCGTGCACGGCGATGAAGAGTGGCCCCCGCTTGCTGCAACTAGAGAAAGCCCTCGCACAGAAACGAAGACCCAACACAGCCAAAAATAAAAATAAATAAATAAAAAAATTAAAAAAAAAGAGAAAAACAGTGTTGTGGAGGTATAGTTCACATACCATACAATTCACACATTTAGTGTATAGTTTGATGGTTTTTAGTATATACACAATCGCACTACCATCAACACAATCAATTTTAGAATATTATCATTGCCCCCCAAAGAAACCCTGCATCTGTAAGCAGTCGATCTCCACCCCCACCCCCTACCCATCCCCACCACATACATCCTCACACTCAACTCTAGGCAACCACTAGTCTCTTTTTTTCTAGTTTGGACATTTGATATAAATGGAATTACACAAAATATGCTCTTTTCCACTGGCTTCTTTCACTCAGCACAATGTTTTCAAGGTTCATCCATGTCGCAGCATGCATCAATGCAACATTCTTTGTTCCTCTCAAGTAATATTCCATGGATGGATATATCACATTTTACTTATGCATTCATCAGCTGATAGATATCTGGGTTGTTTCCATTTTCTGGCTATTATGAATAATGCTGCTATGGACATTCTTGTAAAAGTTTTATGTGGACATAAGTTTTCATTTCTCTAGGAGTGGAATGGATGGGTCATATGGCAACTATATTTTTAACCTTTTGAGAAACTGCCAAACTGTTTTCCAAAGTTGCTGAACCATCTTACATTCCTGCCAGCAGTGCATGAGCATTACGATTTCTCCACATCCTTGCCACCACTGTTACTGTTGTAGTAGTTTCCTTCTATTTCTAGTTTGAGGGTCTTTATCATAAAAAGGTGTAGAGGGGGCTTCCCCGGTGGCGCAATGGTTGAGAGTCTGCCTGCCGATGCAGGGGACACGGGTTCGTGCACCGGTCCGGGAAGATCCCACATGCCACGGAGTGGCTGGGCCTGTGAGCCATGGCTGCTGAGCCTGCGCGTCCGGAGCCTGTGCTCCGCAACGGGAGAGGCCACAGCAGTGAGAGGCTCGCGTACAGCAAAAAAAAAAAAAAAAAAAAAAGTGTAGAATCTTGTCAAATGTTTTGTTAGCATCACTGAGATGACCAGGTCGTTTTTGTCCTTCATTCTGTTATTGAGGTGTATTACACTGACTTTTTTTTCATTTGTTGAACCATTCCCATATTTCAGAAATAAATCCCACTTGGTCGGGGCTTCCCTGGTGGCGCAGTGCTTAAGAATCTGCCTGCCAATGCAAGGGACACAGGTTTGTAGCCCTAGTCCGGGAAGATCCCACATGCCGCGGAGCAACTAAGCCCGTGCGCCACAGCTACTGAGCCTGCGCCCTAGAGCCCGTGAGCCACAACTACTGAGTCTGCCTGCCACAACTACAGAAGCCTACGCACTTAGGGCCCGTGAACCACAACAAAAGAAACCACTCCAATGAGAAGCCCGCACGCAGCAATGAAGACCCAACGCAGACAAAAATAAATAAATTTAAAAAACAAAAAAATCCCACTTGGTCATGGTACATAATCTTTTTAATGAGCTGTTGTATTTGGATTGCTAGTACTATGCTCGTCTTCTCTGTATTGTTCCAATTTTAGCATATGTGCTGACAAAGCAAGAACTCCCTGCGGCTTTATCTTTTAAACACGGCATAACGTACTTTTTTTTTTTTTTTTTTTTTGCGGTACGCAGGCCTTTCACTGTTGTGGCCTCTCCCGTTGCGGAGCTCAGGCTCCGGACGCGCAGGCTCAGCGGCCATGGCTCACGGGCCCAGCCGCTCCGAGGCATGTGGGATCTTCCCGGACCGGGGCACGAACCCGTGTCCCCTGCATCGGCAGGCGGACTCTCAACCACTGCGCCACCAGGGAAGCCCGGGATAACGTACTTTGAATTTCATAATGTACTTTGCATTTCAATTTTCAAATGAGTAAATGTCTCAAGGAGCAAGAATTCTTTTCTATGCTTGAAACACTGACAAAAATTAAGACACACTTGCTAGTTTGCAGACTGTTTTCTTCGCAGAATTAGCATCACCTGCTTCCTACATAACACACCTCAATTAGATTGTCAGAAAGTGACTGTTTCTTTGGAAGGTGCTCTGCAACAATCTGACCCATAGAGAGCATCCAAATGTGCGGTTTCTATGACACCATTATGAAACCCGTTTGTAAACACACAAACTGTTTAAAGTAAATAAGAGTATGAATAAGATGTACCGGGGATTCACTTCTCCAACAGATTCAATACTTCAACCTTTAGAGTACTTAAAATACAGGCCCTCCTGCACAGTAAAGTGTGGTGTGCGCGAAGCACAGCAGACGATTCACCTTTCTGGCTCGGCAGAAATCCAAACATATATGCCATGCACTCGGGACCGTGAAGGATACGATTCTTCTAAGAAAATTTCCAGGGATACTTTTGAAAACTGACAACAGCTCCTGGGAACTTCTGCTTCTGTTTCACAACTTATGGGACTTACTGGCACCCGCCCACAGCTAGGAAAAGGTTAACAGGTGTTTACAATACCTAAAGATGACTTGTCGACTTTCTGGAAGCCTCCCGCCTGATGTGGCCCGAAAAGGGGGCAAAGGAGGAAGGGAATCTCTCAAAAAGGCGCGGGTCCGAAAAATAGGCTGAAGGAGGAAACAAAACCGAACATCCGGAGAAAAGGTAGTCTCTCCCACCAGAGATACGCAACCTCGCCGGCGCCTCACGGTCTGCGGCGTCTCGTAGTCCCGTGACTGCGCATGCGCCCTGAGTAGTGCGCTGCCCTCATTAGCATTTGTGCCTGCGCAGCCTTGGGTTCTTTCCCCCGCTCTACCCCACCCCAACTCCCCCACCGCTCCATCCCCCGACCCCCTCCTCTTCCAACACGGTCACCCAGAGCAGGGTTGGGTCGTTGGTGACTGCTAGGGACTAGAGTGGGACGGTGTGTGGTACCGGGTCAGTGGTAACTCGCCAGTTATCCCGTAGGTTAGACAGAAAGGTGAATTCACAGCTGCGAGCCCTTGTCTCCGACATTTTAAAGCATCCTTTGTTTTATCCTGGGACGCTCGGAAGCCACCATCCTGCTGCCGCCTTCCGCGAAGCAGCTGGGAATTGTCTCTTGGGAATTTTAATCTTGTTTGGAAGCAGCCCCGACCAGGGGGTCCCTTTTTTATTCAGAATCACCAAGGACATGATGGACAGAAATGTCATCCCTCCTTAGACTTCCACAGAAGCTGAATTACAAAGTTGAGTAATAGTTACTTCGAAGAAAGGAAAAAAAAAAAAAAAAAAGGAAAAATTCACACGCAAAAGCATTTATGTGTACACAGAATAATCTCAGAGAATGGATCAGCAACTGCTACTGTGATTACCTCAGGGGAGAAGAAAAGGTGCTGAAGGACTGGAATGAGTGGTTTTTTAAATTTTTTTGCATCGTTTGAAATATGTCCAGTGTGCATGTATTTTTGTTTATTTTATTTTATTTTTTAAAATTATTTATTTATATATTTTTGGCTGCATTGGGTCTTTGTTGCTGCACAGGGGCTTTCTCCAGTTGTGGTGAGCAGGGGCTACTCTTCACTGTGGTGCACGTGCTTCTCATGCGGTGGCTTCTCTTGTTGCGGAGCACGGGCTCTAGGCGGGCGGACTTCAGTAGTTGTGGCTCGTGGGCTCTAGGGCACGGCCCCTAGATCACAGGCTCAGTAGTTGTGGTGCATGGGCTTAGTTGCTGTGCGGCATGAGACATCTTCCCGGACCAGGGCTGGAACCCATGTCCCCTGAATTGGCAGGTGGATTCTTAACCACTGCGCCACCAGGGAAGTCCCCGTTTTGTTTTTTAAATCTTTGAATTTTCATTTGACTCCCTTACCAAAATGGTAGATATCAAGGAAATTTGGAAATATAATAAGTCTGTCTAGATTCAGTAATGCTGGATAGAATTATACATACGTGTGAAGATAAAACGTTTTGTGTAAACCACTAAGTCTTCCTGTTTATCTCTGGACAGATATCCTTGGGAGTTGGGGCCAGAGGTACAGGAAAAGAGGAGCCAGGAATTTTCGAAAAATCGGCAGGAGTGGCATACAGGAAACAAATGTTTTTCCAATCATTGTATATTCCTCTTGGTTTTGCTGAAGAAAATTGAAGGGTAAATTTTAGTTCAACGAAGTCCGACATAGATGGGAAGGGGATGTTTGATGTTTATTTTTGTAAAGGAAATTAATTGGGTGTGGTTGGCAGAGTTGAGACTTGAAGTTCCTATTCTAGATAAGGAAAACATCCCTTAGTGAAGAATTCCCAGATTGATTATGGTATATTCCTGCCCCTAACATTGCAAAATAACTTCAGGCTCCCTCCTCCAAGGGAAATGGTTAGGAAAAAATTAGGCAACTGTGCTTAAGAGGATTTGCAGACAAAAAGCTCATACTGAAAGATTAGCACACCGGACACACCTCATTCTCTTGGTTAGCTGAACCAGTTCAACTTGTTACCCAATGAGTGGTTAGTAGATCTAGAGAAGTGTAGGAATTTGGAGAGTGGGGATCCCAAAAGTTGAAAGTGTGAAGTCAGAGGCCAGGTGTTTATAATGTTGCTTCTTAGTTTGTCTTGTTTGTAAGTACAAGCAAGAAGTTGAGCTCCCAAATAAAATATTTTAGGAATAGTGTTTCTTAAGTGACTCCAAATGTCAGTACATCTACAAAGAAATAAATGAAACCTAGTGGGTAATAAATCAATCAGACTGAGCAATAAGTAGCACCTGGGGATAGAAATTCCCCACAGAGGAGAAAAATGACATCACAGAAGAGAATACTTAGTAAAATTTATTTTAAAAAAAAAGAAAAAGGAAAACAATAATTTATGCCCTTGGCAAAATAAAAGATCTTTTCAATATAAATGTTTCTTAGAAAACATGAAAAGATAATATAACATATATATCAATAAATCAATATCAACGTTACAGCAAAAGTAATAATGATTCTGTAACAATGACGAATGAAGAAAATTCTGGCCCTTACACAGCAGCGTTCCTGGAAGGTCCTCTGATTCCTCCTTTTTTTAGTACAGATGTGCCGTCATTTTAAGAAAGCCTGATACACATATACCTACGTTTAGAATCTCTATCAATTAAATTTCTTTGTATCACAAAATAATTCTCTACAAAAAAAAAAACGAAAAGTTTCTGTAAGTGACCCTTCAAATTGGCAGGCTTTCCTAATGTGTTTAGAATTAACCAAATACATGTGTCCCCAACTTCTTTCATTATAGCATTATTGCATACAGTGACGTATACCTGAAGTGAGCCAGTAACAGAGTTGGGCTTCAGACCTGACTGAAGAGAATGTGTTCTTACTTAGAGTAAGAGCAAATGCTTGGGGGCACAACTTCCCTCAATCTTTTGATTCTCTAATCCTGAGTTCTTAATTTTCCTGTCTCTACCGTTTCCTGGGTAACTTTGTTCACCTGGTACTCTCAAGCTAAAAGGAGGAAGTCATATGGGAGGATGGATTGACGGAAGTCATAGCGGTGGATTAATGAATTAGTGAGTCACTCCAGCAGAGCAGAATGCGATGAAATCTGGGGTTCAGAGTGTGTGTGTGTGGATACAGCTGGGGGAAAGCTGGAGCAATTCTGAGCCCTTGTCGTGGTATTTGTGAGGCCCCTCTCCCAGCAGGGGCACCTGAGGAGCAGCAGGGCTCAGTCCCGCTCTCCCCACCCCGATGGGACACACACTCAGGAGAATGGACTGCGTCCTATTTGTCACATTCCTCCGGGCTCCCTTCAGCACAATGGTAGTGCTGGTCACAGAACTCCTGGATCCGGCTACAGGCCTCCAGCAACATCACTTCGGGGATTGTGATTACCACTCGGAAGAAATTTGGGTACTCGAAGCACTGCAAAAACAAAAGCCTGTTATTCTCAGAGCAATTGAATCAGGGACTGGACCACCCTAATATGGCCAGGGCCCTAATCAGCAAAAAGCAGTGATGCCATTTACCCAAGGGTATCATTTCACTCAATTCCCACCACTGGACTGCTAAGCCAGTAACTGAGTTAATTTATCTTAAAAGGAATTTGTGGGACAAGCTTGATTTCCTCTCACCTAGAATGTTCAACCACAATTTTTCTTCCTGGATGGGGGAGAAACAAATTTTAAATAGAGGTCATGAGACCCATCAGTTTGAATCTTTTCGAAAGAGAATACAGTAGTCCCTCAGTATCCATGGAGGGTTGGTTCCAGAACCTTTGAGAGTGCCAAAATCCGAGGATGCTCAAGTCCCATATATAAAATGGCATAGTATTTGCATAACCTACATACATCTTCCTGTGTACTTTAAATCATCTCTAGGTTACTTTTAATACCTAATACAATGTAAATGCTATGTAAATAGTTGCCAGTCTGCAGCAAATTCAAGTTTTGGAACTTTCTGGGATTTTTTTTCCCCTCATATTTTTCCATCCACAGTTGGTTGAATCCGTGGATGAGGAACTTGAGTATATGAAGGCCGACAGTATGCTTTGTTGGGGGGAGAGAAAGTCAGGCTACAGACCAGCTCAGGGAGAGTTCCTGAGGCTCTAGAAACCGTTGAGAGTGTCCTGAGAGACGTAAGCACTCACTGTTGCTGGGAGGCAGTGGACGGATTGCTCAGCAACTAACTGCTCAGTGAATTCCACATCATTCTCAAATTCTGGGAAATGTTCCATCTCAATTCCAACCTATACCAATAACAGGGAGATGCAAATTTATCAGGAGGTAAAACAGGCCAACTCTCTATGCCACAAATTAAGATAGGGACTACTCTAAAAAACATGTTGGAACTCCACTACTGATAACTAAGAGTTCTTGCTCTTATGAACTCACAGAATTTTTCATAGGGAAGAGAGGACACATTTATATTAAATGTTTTAGTTTACTGAAGGGTTCCTTCTTGGATGCTGATAAATGAAAGCTGGAAATAGGATGCCAGTGTTTCTCAAAAAAGGCACTACTGGGACTTCCCTGGTGGCCCAGCGGTTAAGAATCAACCTGCCAAAGCAGGGGACATGGGTTCGAGCTCTGGTCCGGGAAGATCCTACATGCCGCGGAGCAACTAAGCCCGTGTGCCACAACTACTGAGCCTGTGCTCTACAGCCCATGAGCCACAACTACTGAGCCCCCATGCCACAACTACTGAAGCCCACGCGCCTAGAGCCCGTGCTCCGCAACAAGAGAAGCCACCACAATGAGAAGCCCGCAACCACAAAGAAGAGTAGCCCTGCCCGCCGCAACTGGAGAAAAAGCCCGCACGCAGCAACGAAGACCCAACGCAGCCAAAAATAGATTAATTAATTAATTAATTAAATTTAAAAAGGCACTATTATCATTATGGGCCAGGCTATTCTTGATTGCATGGAACTACCACCCTGCCCATTGAAAAATATTTAGCATCCCTGGCCCACAAAATGCCAATAGCACCCCACACAGTCTTTCTGAAAACAAACAAAATTCCTATATATCCCCAAATATTCCTAGGGAACCAGATCTCTCCTAGGTGAGAATTACAGTAGTGTGGAAAGCCTCTTATCTGTGTCTTATGTCATCCCTGTATCTACATATAAAATGAGTCTCTGTATGAAGAATTAAGTCATTTTAAGAGGTTTTTTCTTCCTTTTTCTTTTTTTTTAGCACTGAGGTTAAACCACATTGTTGGGACAATTCAGAACAAGGCAGTTCCTAAACTGACTGGCTCAGGAGCCCATGTGGTTGTCTTTGTGAGCCCTGCAGACTGGCTTCCCCCGCCTACCACCAACTACCTGCCACCCACATACTCACCATGAGGTACATGGCCCCAGAAGGGCGGATGGGCCGGAGTCCAGGGATGGCAGCCAATGCCCCATAGCAGAGATCCGCATTGGACTACGAGAGGAGACAGAGACATCAAGGATGAAAAGTTAAGCAAAAGAAAAACCAAGTCATTAAAAGGAGAGCCCACATCAAAGGCAGGGAACCTAAGTTTGCTCTCCTGGCATAAGGGGTAACAAGATAAAAACTCTGCCACTTGAAGCTTTTGGCCAGGAGCAGGGTGGATTGCCAGAAGTTAGAGAAATGTGTGGGTAGATATTTACACTGATGCCACCTCCTGGTTTGGAAGCCCCATAATGGAGCATTGCTCCAGAAATGAGGACCCATTATTTCAAATTCCACTGGTGGCATTCCTTGACTCCCAAAGTAGAAAGTCATGGGCTGCCCTTACCTTGAGGAAGCTTAGAGTGTTGTGGTAGAACTCTTGAGGGGTGCGATGCAGAATGCTTTTCAGAGCTCCCTGGACAAGGGTGCAGGGTCCCAGGATCCGCTGACTCAGCTTCACCAGCCCATCTCGGATCTAAAAGCCCCCCGGCAAACACATTATTTAGCTTTTCTTAGGCATCCCCACTGTGGAGATCCTTGTTCTGCCAATTCTTTCTATCAAGTTTTTTTTTTTTTTTTTTTGCGGTATGCGGCCTCTCACTGTTGTGGCCTCTCCCGTTGCGGAGCACGGGCTCTGGACGCGCAGGCTCAGCGGCCATGGCTCAAGGGCCCAGCCACTCCGCGGCATGTGGGATCTTCCCGGACCGGGGCACGAACCCGTGTCCCCTGCATCGGCAGGTGGACTCTCAACCACTGTGCCACCAGGGAAGCCCTCTATCAAGTTTTTAATCTCTGGAGAAGTGATGGTACCTCGTGTCATTCTTAGATCAGACCACCTAGGTTTGTAGCCCAGCTCTGCCGTGCACTGGCTGTGTGACTCTGGGCAAATTATACAACCTCTCTGTGTCTCATATTTCTTACTTGTGAAATGGAGGTAATACTAATACTGGCCTCACAGGGTTGTTAGGATAATTAAATTGACATAAAGTGCATAAAGCACTGGCACATTGTAATCCCACAAACAGTATTAGGTATCATTACTGCTATTGTTCCCTTTTTTGTGGTACTAAAATTGGAGGTGGATGGAACTTCCTCACCAAGACAGAAAAACTGCGTTTTGGAGAGGAATAACTAGTACTGTCTGTATCCAGTGTCTTTCCAGGCACACGGAACTACAGGGCCGAAAAGAAAGAAATAAACTCCTTACCTCCTTACCACTGTGCATGCAAAGTAAATAAATAAATATTTAGAAAAAAATATATAAATATAATCACCCCTAAATTAGACATATTATTTCACCACATTGCTCTCACCTCATTGCCAAAAATATCTCTTCGGTCATGGATGAGGATCCAGCCCATCCTCCAGCCAGGAACCAGCCAGCGCTTGGCCAGCCCTCCACAGGACAGAATGGGGACGTTGCTACTGAGGGTGGCTAAAGGCTCAAATTTGGAATCTGAAAACACCTGAGGAGAAGAGGTGCTTGTTACAGTTGTGTTCTGGTTTACTTTCCTCCGAATCCCATGCCTTGCAAAATTTTCCTTATATCACTAGGGACAGGGTCTCAGATTTACGGGCTCATTCCTACCCTGAAGCGTGATTGGGATCTCAAGAGGCTTCAGAGGGGACACCCAAATACATTTAACCCAGTATCTAGTCTAGATTAAAGGAAGCCTAAAATGAGGAAACTGACCCCAGCCCAGTAATAGGTACAACCCTTGGCTCTAGGGAATGAATGACTGTTGGAGTTACAGATTTCACAATAATGTATGGGTCCATAATCCCTTATGTGAAATTCCTGGGCTCAAGTGTGTTGCAAAATGTAGAACTGTTTGGATTTTAGAAAGGTTATATAGCACATGTACCTTATACTATATAACAGCTGCAGGCCAATCGGGGACAGCACTCCTAATCAAGCACAGTAACTGTTCCGCCCCTTTCCTTACACCCTTATATAGATCCATAAGTGAGATACATAAAGATTTACAAATAGCTTTATATCAGGCCAAGTCAGGTTTTGCCACCAAATGAATTCCAAAAATCTGCAGATTTTTATAGCTTTTTGGATCTTGGAAAACTGGCTAAGGGCTGGTTATCTGTATATCTGTTTAGAGCACAGGGATACTACTGATTAGTGCTGTACTGAAATGGTTAGGATTTGCTTCTGATTATTCTAGGTGCCACATCTAAAGGTGCCATGAGATAATTTGGGATTGAGAATATGGCAGTGATGCATCCTACCCAAGACTCACCATGTCTCCATAGATCTCATCAGCTAAGATGGGGACACACTGCCTTGCAGCCACTGAAAATAAGAGAAACATGCTGAAATCATTTTTAATGTGAATTGCCTTAGCATTTAATATTTACCTGGGCTTATGATACTTTGCATTTCATGTTTGTATGTTTCATCTTCCTCTTTAAGAACTATAAACTACTCTTCCAGGGTACAGAGCCTAAATTTGCTCTTTAATTAACTAGATATTTCAAACCCTCTCTTCCACATGATGGGAGTGGTGAAGAGGCAAGTAGTTCCTCTTTTTATCCTTCTTTCAGGAAATTCCTACCTTTCCAGGGGCACACCACTCACTAGAGACCCCAGTGGAGCCCTCCCACCTCCATCCTAGGCTTGGAACTTAGTGAAGGACTCCTTTCTCGTTCCATGAAACATCTGAAGGATTCCATCCCCATCCTCTCCCCTGTCAAGTGAAGTCTGCTGGACTCACCTGCCAAAATTTTCTGCAGATGACTTCTACTGAACACTGACCCACAAGGGTTTGATGGATTATTGACAACGAGACAAGCCGTCTTTTCATCAATCAGAGATTCCAGTTGTTTCAGGTCAATTTCCCAAAACTTCTCTGGCTGGGGAGGAAAAAAGGGGGAGACTAAGATGATTCTGAAAAATGTAGGACTACTCACTTCACTCAAAAATATAATGTAAATAACAAAATGTGCCTGTGGCCTCGACCACCCACTTCCAGATCTTTCTCTGCTAAGATAATGGTCATATATTTTTATGAAGTAGTAATTGAGCTCTTGTGTCTAAAATTTAAAAGTCATTTACCAATAAATTGTAGGGTTTGACCTCGATTCCCATAGATTCAGCCAGAGTCCTGTAGAGAGAGAAGCCAGGTCTGGGAACTAGGATGTTTTGCCCTGGGTTGGCCAGCACAGCTAAACAAAGTTCAATAGCCTGACTGCAGCCACTTGTTAGAATGACATCCTGTAAAGAACAGAAAAGTTTCATTTTGTTAGGGGTTCCAACAGCAACAGGAGCAAAGAGGTTATCAGATGAATGAGTGGGAAGCAAAAAAAACCTTATTTTTACAAACTCCATGTAAAGTAGTGGGGAATGTACAAAGCCAAAATTGAAAGAAGTGAATATGTTTACATATGTGCATATCTAAAAGTTGTTGAAAATGTTGGCCACTTAAGAGAAATAAATCACTTAAAAAAGGACGGCTTGGTTGTGACTCGGCAGACCTCCACGAGAGATCATGATGACCTTGGACTTTTTCACCTGGTTATTTATTTACTTTTGACCAGAGATTTGAAACCTGACTGTCTTCTGAAAGACAGATATAGGGCACCTCTTAATGTTAAGAAATATTGACCCCCACCCAGTGGACAACAGAGCAGAGGGTAGCATTTAAACTTGGCCCTGCCATCCATCCAGTATGCCATGGAAGCTCTATCTTCCCATCTAAGTGACCTTAAGGGCAGTGAAGGAAGCTACAGATTCATAAAAGACCTATTGGTAAAATTAAAAATTTCAATTATTTGATGTTTATGAATTATTGTTTTTCAATGATCTTTTGCAGAGAAGCAAAATATAGGGTGACCTCTGAGTCCTTTAAGCCTCCTTGAGACAGACACTATACGAGTTGTATGCAACGTTATTATCATACTATAATGACATTAAATATAATCACTGATTAGTGGCCTCCCCGTATGAAAAGTCCTCGAATTGCCAAAGGGAAATTATCCTTAGTTTTTGTTCCACTTGAAACCCTTATTCCTCATGGAACAGAAACAAGGAAAAGGGTAGAGTTTGCCCAATACTGTTCCCAAGCTGGTTCCTTTTCTAGGGCTCACCTTAGCTTCCAGGGGTGCCTCAGGACAGTGGTAATAAGAAGCAACCTCCTCCCGACTCGATAAGTACCCTGAGAGAAGAGAGCAGAATGAGGAAGCTGGAAGTGTTCATTCCACAACTGACAGCTTTGCCCTTAAGTCAACAGGGCCTCGAGGCTACCTTCTGCCCCAGCTCAGAGCACATACAATTTAGTTTAGCTCTCTGTCACTATAGATAAAGGAGATTAACTTTATATCTTACAATTTTATAATGAGCACAAATATATAAATAATAACAAAAAGAGTTCCCCAAACTATAAAATACTCTGCAGCATCTTGGTTACTGTGATATGTTTTATTTTATTTTAGATTATTTAATCTAAAATTTAGATTAAATAATCTAAAATAGGATGAGATTAGTTAGGATTTAGATTATTCCTAAATCCCTTCCAGGTATTTTATATATATATATATATATATTTGTGTGTGTGTGTGTGTGTGTGTGTGTGTGTGTGTGTGTGTGTGTGTGGTATGCGGGCCTCTCACTGTTGTGGCCTCTCTCGTTGCGGAGCACAGGCTCCAGACGCGCAGGCTCAGTGGCCATGGCCCACGGGCCCAGCCGCTCCACGGCATGTGGGATCTTCCCGGACCGGGGCACGAACCCGCGTCCCCTGCATCGGCAGGCGGACTCTCAACCACTGCACCACCAGGGAAGCCCCAGGTATTATATTTTTTGAAAACTTGTAATTAGTGAATTCATTACCTTGGGTCCATTTTAACTTTTTCACATTGTACTGTATACGTATTAGTATTTTTCCTTTTAACTTATATTGATGGACTTGCCTGGTGGCGGAGTGGTTGAGAGTCTGCCTGCCAGTGCAGGGGACATGGGTTCAAGCCCTGGTCCGCGAGGATCCCACGTGCCAGAGAGCAACCGGCCCATGCGCCACAACTGCTGAGCCTGTGCTCTGGGGCTTGCAAGCCACAGCTGCTGAGCCCATGTGCCACAGCTGCTGAGGCCCTGTGCCTGGAGCCCATGCTCTGCAGCGGGGGGAGGGGGGCCACCGCGGTGAGGAGTGGCCCCCGCTGTCCGCAACTGGAGAAAGCCCGTGAGCAGCAAGGAAGACCCAACACAGCCAAAAATAAATAATATAAATTAAAATAAATTTTTAAAATTATATTGAAATTAAAATTTTTTTCTTTTAAATTATATTCTCAAACAATAGTTCCAAATGTTGGTTTACAAGCTTGAAGTATAGACAGTTTCATACAAATTATTATGTTTTACAAAATTGCTCTCCAGAAAGATTGTCTTCAGTTACCAAGACTAGAGGCAGTATTTCCTAATGTTTGTTAAATTAATAGGTAGAGATAGGTCTCTTGATGTCATACAAATTAGCACTTCCTTAATTACTAATAAAGAAGAGTATTTTCTAGATATATATTATTATCTGCGTTTCCTTTGGCATGAAGTGTTCATATCCTTTGCATTTTGTCAAATGGAGACTTGGTTTTGGGTTTTCAGGTTAAGTCAGTTTCCTAATACTTTGGATATAAAAGTCATTATAAACTTTTAAAAACTTTTATTGAAGTATAGTTGATTTACAATGCTGTGTTAATTTCTGCTGTACAGCAAAGTGATTTAAGTTACACATATATACATCCTTTTTCATATTCTTTTCCATTATGTATAAACTTTTTTTACAACTTAACTTTTGGTGTTATTTTGTTTTGATTTTTATTTATGAAATTCATAAAATGTAAATAATCAACCTAAAAATCACATCCCTAATATCTCTTTAAAGTGTTTTTACAATTCTATTTTAGCATGAAACTGGATTTTTATTCTGCATTAAGACTACGTTTCTAGGGCTTCCCTGGTGGCGCAGTGGTTGAGAGTCCGCCTGCCGATGCAGGGGACACGGGTTCGTGCCCCGGTCTGGGGAGATCCCACATGCCGCGGAGCGGCTGGGCCCGTGAGCCATGGCCGCGGAGCCTGTGCTCCGCAACGGGAGAGGCCGCAACAGTGAGAAGCCCGCGTACCGCAAAAAAAAAAAAAAAAAAAAAACGAATATGTTTCTATGAGCACATATACACAGTGGGGAAATGTGCAACACTGAAACAAAGTCAAGGAATCATTTATTTTACCAAAATGTTTAGGGTAGAAATGTTTAATAGATGGAGAGAGTTAAACCTAAACCTAAGAATAATTTCTTTCTGTCCTAAACAAACCTTCTATCCTCCAGTAGGTCAGCTCATTCTTTGCTGTTCTTGGTTTTATGGGTTTTGTTTTTTGTTTTTGCCTTGAAACAAGCACAATTACATTGAGAGTGTGATTAGGACCGTAATTAAATTAAACCCTGAATGTGTAGAGAAGGAGAAATAAGGCCAAGAAGCTATTTACACAGGGCAGTAATTAAATTAATTTAGGAGCTAGAGGGCTTTGTAAAGAAGCAGGTGCAGCTAAACTCAAGGCCTCCGTTTAGAATTAGCGATGATAGAATAGGAGTGTTATTTGAGAAATAAGTATGTAATGGGAACCTAGAGCAGGGAGGTGCCATAATGCCAGAGGAAGCCAGGAAAGAAGTTAGACCTTGATGGCTTGAGGTTAAGCATGCTGAGACCCCTTTCCCCAAATCCAACAGCCATTTTATCTTAGCTTCTCCTTAGGAATTATGCATCAGGAAAGCAAAGAAGAATGCTAGAAATGTATTCCTATTAGAAGAGCACTGGGCTTCCCTGGTGGCGCAGTGGTTGAGCATCTGCCTGCCAATGCAGGGGACACGGGTTCAAACCCTGGTCTGGGAAGATCCCACATGCCGCGGAGCAACTAGGCCCGTGAGCCACAACTACTGAGCCTGCGCGTCTGGAGCCTGTGCTCCGCAACAAGAGAGGCCGCGATAGTGAGAGGCCCGGGCACCGCGATGAAGAGTGGCCCCTATTTGCCGCAACTAGAGAAAGCCCTCGCACAGAAACGAAGACCCAACACAGCCATAAATAAATTACAAAAAAAAAAAAAAAAGAGCACTAAAGATTTGGAAGCCACCAGATTAGAGTCTCAGGAGGAATTTACCAGTGGAGGGGGCATAGCCGTTATACTTCCCCGAGTCAAGGGCATCTTTTATTGCTTGGGTAACTTCAGGATCTGTAGGCAGGTTTCCAAACACAGTAGGGTCCCCTTTTCATGGGAAAAAAAAAAAAAAGAACCGCCAAGAGGTTATTCTTCCATGCCCTGTGCTCAGACCCACCCTCCACTTCCATCCTCTCCAACCAACCCATGAGGATGGGGGTGGGAGGAACAATGCCTGCCTCTCGGTCAAGTGTCTCCAACTCACCAATTGACAGAGCAATCATGGTCTTGTTTGGATTTGGCTTCACCTTCATGCTGTCCACAATGGCCCGGATGGGATTGAAAGTTTTGTTGGACATGTCCGAGGGCCTCACGGACCATCTGGCCTTCCTGCCTTTCATTTTTCCCGGCACAGAGCTTCTCCCAGGGATGTTGACATGCACATCCAGCACTGAGGGGAGGTTGCCATGGTCGTGCAACTGAATCATGTATGGGTCCATCACTAACAAAGACTATGGGGAAAAAAAGGGGTCGCTGTGACACTAAGAACAGACATCATCCTGGGGGGGCTACAGTTGGACCAAAACATTGGGGTGATTTCACCAGACATCTCTTTCCAAACTCCTTTCTCGTGTAAAGTAGCTTTGTTATGAATGTGGGAAGTTTTAAGACTTTTCCCTGAGACGGAAAATAAGCAAGAGCCCATTCTACAATATTAGCTGAGAGCGTTCCATCAAATACTTACCTACTGTGAGATTCGCTGTGTGCAACTGTAATCCCCATGAAAATTTAACCATGCTCTCAGTGAAACCAAGGAAAAATGACATGAGAACTGTTAAACAATGAAAGCATATGTGTTCCTTCCCTTCCCTAACACTTCAACAGACTGTGTCTTGTCCTGTGCAAAGAAGAACCAGGAAGAACCATTCCAACATTGTTAGAAATTTAGTGTTAATATCGTCACTAGTAAAAATAAAGCCCTATTCCATAAGCATCTTACTGTCTGTGGATAAAGAAGTCAATACACCACAAAGAAAAAAGTGCGCATTCCAAATCACCGTCACCAGATTAGCTGAGGCTTGAGATTTTACCTTCTGGGTAAAGGAGAAGCAGCTTCCAAGTAGCCAAACCAGGAAGTCGTCTTAGTTCTTTGGGAAGTTACGGTGACAGTGAATTCAGATGCAACCTCTGACTCCTGAAATAGTCCCACAAATGGGCGTTGGGCCTGAAACTTTCATGCTATTGGTTCAGGTGAGAACTGAGCAGCCAGCCCTCCTCTTCCCTCCCCTCCCCAGTTTTTGCTTCTTTTTACCTCTAACCCTGCCTCCACCTCCACCACCAAATCAGGAATTTGAACTGGCTCTGTGTTAACTCTTTCCGCGTACTTTGTGAGATGTTTGAAAGGACTGTCAGAGACGTAGTTAGGATTAGAGTTGGTAACTTTTGTTAAAACTTTTTTGTTACAAAACAACCTATTAAAATTTCAATAGTACAGAAACGTATAGAGTAAAAAGTGAGAGTCTTGCTATCTGTATGTTCCATTCTCACTCCCAGGGCCAGGCGGTTGTAACGATTTGGCCATTTCTATCCATTCACCAAGATGGATAGATGATAGTAGATCAATTGATCTATAGATGATAGATAGATAGATAGATAGATGATAGATTAGATGAGAGATACATAGTTACAGAATTTTATGTATTTTCAAAACACAGCTGAGATCATGCTCTACAACTTGTGGGGCAGCATGCTTATTTACTTCCTACATCTTGGGCTCCTTTCCTTGTCAGTCCACAAAGTTCTACTCCAGCTGGAACACACTGCACAGTTAGAGTAAACTAAGGCTTCCTCCATAAATATCTTAAAAGTACACGGTCTCCAAGGCAACCAAAACCTGTGCAATTGTGAATTCTCCTTCATTTTCCTGTTGTGGAGCTACTGGAAAAATAAGATGTCAGGTGAGATCTAAATAAAAAACTTTGCTAAGCAAGCACAGCAGAGATCTCAGCATTCCTCTGAGCCTATGAAAAGTACCACCCACCCAAGGGTTAAGAGGAGCCTCAGTGACCCCATGACTCAGATCCTATCTGTTTATTTATTGAGAGACAAAGAGTTGTTACATAAGCTCCATCTTCTCCAGCTGCTTATCGGTGATTTGAGTCTCCAGTGGGGTTGAATAACCTTTTATTTCTCTGGTCCTTCTATCTCTTAGTGCTTTGAAAGACTTACCTAATGCATTCTCTTCCCCACTCCAGTGAAGTGAGCATTTACCACTTCATCTCACCAGTGGAGAAGCAGAAGCACCAGGTAAGGGCAGAAAGCCAGTCAGGTCAAAGAGAATTTAGGTTCTGAAGCTCTGAGCCCTGAGCTAGCTAATCCAGACTGCTCTGCTTCAAAAAGCTATGTCTACAACATCTAAAAAGACAGAAAAGGAAAGGCTTAAGTCAGCTCTGCTCTTCGGCACCCTATAGCAAAAGGTGAATGGCTTGTTTTACTAAATGCAGTGAAACATTATACAGAAAGAAGTATACTTCACAGGCTGCACGGACTGCCCTTGGTTAAGTTGCCAAGTGAGAACATGGTGTTATTTCCAAAGCACACAGATTTTGTCAAGAGAGAAGACCACTCTTTCCTAAATGCTTTTATTCCACCACCGCCGCCATTTAAAATATAACATGTAAAATATAACATGTATGTGCTGGAGAAAATCAGAAAAAATTAAAAGCATTTATAATCCACCACCACTCTTAATACATTAGTCTTACTTTTCCCCCACAAAGTTTGGATCTTGTTCTATATACATAGTTTTAAAATTGAGATAAAATTTATATAACATAAAGTCCACCATTTCAAAGTGTAGGATTCAGTGATTTTTTTAATTCATTCACAACATTGTGCAACCATCACCACCATCTAATTCCAAGGCATTTTCATTGCTCCAGAGAGAAACTCCATACCCACGAACTAGCCCCTCCCCACTTCCCGCCTGCCAGTCTCCCACAACCACTACTTTCTGTCTCCATGGATTTGCCTATTCCTGACGTTTCAAACAAATGGAATTATATCTTTTTTTTTTTTTTTTTTTTGGCGGTACGCGGGCCTTTCCCTGTTGTGGCCTCTCCCGTTGCGGAGCACAGGCTCCGGACGCGCAGACTCAGCGGCCACGGCTCACGGGCCCAGCCGCTCCACGGCATGTGGGATCTTCCCAGACCGGGGCACGAACCCGTGTCCCCTGCATCGGCAGGCGGACTCTCAACCACTGCGCCACCAGGGAAGCCCCAATATGTTATCTTTTGTGTCTGACTTCTTTCACTTGGCAAATATTTTTCAAAGTTCATCCATGTTGTAGTGTGTATCAGTACTTCATTCCTTTTTATGGCTGGAAAATAGTCCATTGTGTGGATATACTTCATTTGTTCATCCATTCACCAGCTGCTGGCCATTTGGGTTGTTTCCATTTTTTGGCTATTATGAATAATGCTGCTATTAATATTTGTATACAGGTTTTTGTGTGAACATATGTTTTCAATTCTCTTGGGTATGTACCTTGGCATAGAGCTGCTGGGCCATGTTATGGACAGTGTTCGCATTGTGAATTTTTTAATTATATCATGGATATTTTCCCATGTTATGAAAAACATTCCATCATAGAGAAGTACCAGAATTTATTGAATAATTTTCCTATTGTTGGACATAATGTGGAGTCTAGTTTTTATCATTGTAAGAAATGCTGCCAAGAGTATCATTTTATGTACATATCGGTTCATACACTTTACTATCTCCTTAAGATAAATTTTACTATACATTAACTTACTGAATTGAAGACAATAAACATTTTGCTTTTACTTTTACTCTCCTAATAATTAAAGTATAATATATCATCATATAATAAATTCAAATTTAGATGTTTATGAACTAAACCCTTAATACCTTCTTTCCCCATAATCCCATTCCATAGAGATAGCCCGTTGAGCCACTTCTTGGTTATCTTTCCAAGTGTCTTCAGTGTCTACACAATACTTGTACACCTGGTTTTGGAGTTGTTCAAAATTATATATATACTATATGTTTATTCTGAAGCTGCACTGTCTCTTATTGTAGCCACTATTCATAAGTGGCTATTGAGTACTTGAAATGTGCTTTGTCTGAATTGAGATGTATTGTTGGTGTAAAATATACATCAGGTTTCAAAGACATATAAATACTGTAAAGTAAAATATCTCATCAATAGTTTTATACTGATTACATGCTTAAATAATATTTGAATCTATTGAGTGAAATAAAGTACGCTATTAAAATTAATTTCATCTGGGCTTCCCTGGTGGCGCAGTGGTTGAGAGTCCGCCTGCCGATGCAGGGGATGCAGGTTCGTGCCCCAGTCGGGGAGGATCCCACGTGCCGCGGAGCAGCTGGGCCCATGAGCCATGGCCACTGGGCCTGCGCGTCCGGAGCCTGTGCTCTGCTGCGGGAGAGGCCACAGCAGTGAGAAGCCCGCGTACCGCAAAAAAAAATAATAATAATAATAATTTCATCTATTTATTTTGACATTTAAAAATATTTCTATTAGAAAATTTAAAATAACTATGTGGTTTGCATTCCATTTCTATTGAATAATGTTCTGTAGCTTGCTTTTTTTTTTTTTTACATCTTTATTGGAGAATAATTGCTTCACAATGGTGTGTTAGTTTCTGCTGTATAACAAAGTGAATCAGCTATATGCATATGTATATCCCCATATCCCCTCCCTCTTGCATCTCCCTCCCACCCTCCTGATCCCACCCCTCTACACGGTCACAAAGCACTGAGCTGATCTCCCTGTGCTATGCGGCTGCTTCCCACTAGCTAGCTATTTTACATTTGGTAGGGTATATATGTCAATGCTACTCTCTCACTTCGTCCCTCTCCCCGTGTCCTCAAGTCCATTTTCTATGTCTGCATCTTTATTCCTGTCCTGCCCCTAGGTTCATTAGAACCTTTTTTTTTTTTTTTAGATGCCATGTATATGTGTTAGCATACGGTATTTGTTTTTCTCTTTCTGGCTTCACTCTGTATGACAGACTCTAGGTCCATCCACCTCACTACAAATAACTCACTTTTGTTTCTTTTTATGGCTGAATAATATTCCATCGTATATATGTGCCACATCTTCTTTATCCATTCATCTGTCTATGGACACCTCGGTTGCTTCCATGTCCTGGCTACTGTAAGTAGTACTGCAATGAACATTGTGGTACATGACTCTTTTTGAATTATCGTTTTCTCAGGGTATATGCCCAGTAGTGGGATTGCTGGGTCGTATGGTAGTTCTATTTGTAGTTTTTTAAGGAACCTCCATACTGTTCTCCATAGTGGCTGTATCAATTTACATTCCCACCAACAGTGTAGGAGGGTTCCCTTTTCTCCACACCCTCTCCAGCATTTATTGTTTGTAGATTTTTTTATGATGGCCATTCTGACTGGTGTGAGGTGATACCTCATTGTAGTTTTGATTTGCATTTCTCTAATGATTATATAGCTTGCTTTTTAAAAAGTCTTAATTATATGTTGTGTGGCCATTCTTTCCATTTTCGTACATAGAGATCAACTTAATTCCTTTTAATGGCTACATAGTGTTCAGTTAACCATTCCACTGTTGTTGGCTATGCGGCAGCTTCCAATGTTTCTTTCTATTACAAATAAATCATATTGAACACACATTATTTATGATTGGGAATTTTTATGAGTATCCTGTAATTTGTGGGATAATTTCCTAGAGGAAGAATCACATTTCAAACACTGATAAACCTGCCAATTGATCAAATAATAGACTATAGGGAGAAGAGACAACACAAATATGTCTTATTTTGACAACCTCTTGGAGTTCAGACCAGCTGTCAGAACAACATATCCTGCTTGAGAGGTGACACAGGGAGTCAACTGAGTGTTACAGCAGTGGTTCTCCAGATGGAAAGAATCTCAGCGATTAAGACCTCCTCTTGATATTGGCCTTTGCAAGAGTTAAGTCAGGCAAGGATGCGATTGTCTCAATATTAGAAGCTATTGCCACTCAAGGTTTAGACTTTCAAAGATCCCAGCTACACTGGAGACTCAGGTTCAACTTGCCCTCCCACACACACAGACAATAGGCTTGATGTCCTGTTCCCACCTCGACATTATAAACCGGGAGCCTTAGATTATTCAGATTGATAATCCCCCCTGGGGCGGCAGCAGTGTCAGCTCATCTATACCTCTGGTTTTCAGTCCTTCTCATTGCTTGGCCCCTGGGGCATTCCATTTTTATCTTTGGAGCTCAGTTAGATATTTTGTTATATTTAACCCAACATTTTTAGATATTTTTATAACTGGAGATCTTCCAGGTCCTACTGACCTCAATACCACCAAAAATGAAAGTCTCTCCTCGTTAATTTGAAATGTCACCTTTATCTTGAACTAAATTCTTCTATCTTCCTAACCCTTTATGGAATACTATATTCTAGAATGAAAAATTTTACAGTTCTTGATATGCATTGGCAGCTTCCTTTCCAAATGGCCAATAACCTTCCTATCGGTAATTGTTTGCAAACCCTGGGAATTATTTTCCACGAAAATCTTTGCCAAATTGATTGATAGGAAAAAAGGATATTAAAGGTTGCCGTTATTTCTGTTCCTTTATATTCTAGTGAGGGCAGTCATTTCTCATGATTGAATATTAGCTCTTCTCATGTTGTGAATTACCTGTTCACATCCCTCACCTGTCTTGCCCAGGGGCTCAACTTTTACTTAGGTGAGACCTGGACAGAGGAAGCCACCGCAAGGCAACAAAACAGCCGCACTGAGATCACTGGCCCAGCCTCCTCTGTCTCAACCCAGCTGGCTCACACTCCGGTTTACAGATCAAAGAACAGCGAGTAGCACGGGGTTTGGGCAGGTGGTCCTGCAAATAGTACAGCTGACGCAGAACCAGCAGGGCCGAGGGGGTGTGAAGGGGACAGGTGCTGCTGTATCAGAAGGTCATCCCCACGGCACGCCCTCATGCAGTAGCTGACAAGCGAACCCAGATCAGACGGGAAAACAGACAAAGCAAACAAGTTTTGGTCACACCCTTCTTCTGTAGCTCATGTTTTCTCTCAATAGAAAGCTTAGGGGGGAAAACAAAAGAGAAGGCCCAACTCTGCTTACGGAGCCTAACTGCCACCAGGTAACCTTCACTGGACAGTCAGGGCCCAGTAAACCGTGGAAATACTCACTAAAAGCTACACCAACCAGCCATTAAGGCTTTCACTTAAAAATTAAACTTGCATTGAGTTTGTTCTTAAGTATAACACTATTGTGTTTGCCATAGAAAAGTGTTTCTATGTGTGTGGTAAAAGAACACATAACGTTAAACTTGCCATCTTCATCATTTTTAAGTGTATAGTTCGGCAGTGTTAAGTATATTCACTTTGGTGCACAGCAGATCTCCAGAACTTGTTCATTTTGCAAATCTGAAACTCTATACCCGTTAAACACTAATTCTCCCTCTCCCTTCCCCACAGCCCTTGGCAATCACCTTTCTACTTTCTACCTTTCTATTTTCTGATAGGAAAGTATTTTAAAAATAGTTACACCACCCAGAGATAAGCACTGTTAACCATCTTGCCCGTAATTAATATTTTGAAATATTTTTTTCCCTAGGGGTACACCCACAGGCTTTCTATATCAGAATCTGGTTTTCCACGAGTCTCTTTTTACATGATATTGTGATCTTCCTAAGACTGTAAAAATTTTTTTGAATTTCTTTTTCGGGATCGCCTAAAACCCTGGGTCTCCCTTTTTTTTTTGCGGTAAGCGGGCCTCTCACTGCTGTGGCCTCTCCCGTTGCGGAGCACAGGCTCCGGACGTGCAGGCTCAGTGGCCATGGCTCACGGGCCCAGCCTCTCCACGGCATGTGGGATCTTCCCGGACCAGGGCACGAACCCGTGTCCCCTGCATTGGCAGGCGGACTCTCAACAACTGCGCCACCAGGGAAGCCCAGGGTCTCCCATTTTTATACATCTCTTTCCACATCCTTTTTTTCTCGACCCAGGCATAAGAGTTTATGCTCACTGGGTATCTATCCCATACCAAGCACTGTTTGATATGCTCTACCCAAATCAACTCATAATCCTCATCTACATCCCAGAAGTAGGGCCTGTTTCACCTCCACTTTACAGATGAAAACGAGTCCCACAGTAGTGAGTGGTGAGTTGCAGTTCCAGTTTCGCCATCCAGCTCCAGATCCCATTACAGAAGTCTGCCCCATTTTATTTTTTAATTTTTTAAAATTTTTTATCAATTTTATTTATTTATTTATTTTTGGCTGCGTTGGCTCTTCGTTGCTGTGCGCGGGCTTTCTCTAGTTGTGGCGAGGGGGGCTACTCTTTCGTTGTGGTGCACGGGCTTCTCATTGCGGTGGCTTCTCTTGTTGCGGAGCACGGGCTCTAGGTGCACAGGCTTCAATAGTTGTGGCTCATGGGCTGTAGAGTGCGGGCCCAGTAGCTGTGGCGCACGGGCTTAGTTGCTTCACGGCATGTGGGATCTTCTCGGACCAGGGCTCGAACCCATGTCCCATGCATTGGCAGGCGGACTCTTAACCACTGCACCACCAGGGAAGCCCTGCCCCACTTTAGAGGACCAAGTGAGTTGAAAAATACAGTCCTTTCTTTCCTAAATAGAAAAAAATTAAAATAGTAAAAAGAAAAAAAAATAAACATGGAGAGTTGCTGGGGCTAACTTTAAGAAAAAAATGAATGAACTGTGTGGATTAAGCATGAAGGATTCACCTGCCTTTTATTGCTTATAATTAGTTACTTTGTAACTTTTCATCCTGAACCATTCCCAATGATCACTCATCTGTTGGGTACAGAGGAATGCATATGTTTTAACTCCCCTGGTGGATAGTAAGTTCCCTGAGGAAGTACCAGGTGGGGAGCATTCCTTACACTTCCCTACATCCTCCTTCAGGTCTGGCGTGGTGGCTTTATCAGCCATACTCAATACTTGCTCGCCAGTTGGCAGTGAATAGTACATAAACCAGAGGGAAAGGAATGGCAGGAGAGGTGGTCAAATGAGAGGAAACCCAAGCCTTTGCACAGTTATAGAAGAGGAGGTGAGGAATTCAGGTCCTAGTTTGTTCCCACATTCACTATCTCATGTAATTAAAAAAAAAAACACAAAAAAAACCCCGCAAACAAACCATAGACCTGTGAGCTAGACAGATAGAAGGCTATCAGAACAGATAGGTGAACCTGGTTGCGCTTTTTAAATTTAAAGTAAACTTTTTTATTTTAGAATAGATTAAGAGGGACTTCCCTGGTGGCGCAGTGGTTAAGAATCTGCCTGCCAATGCAGGGGACGGGGGTTCGAGCCCTGGTCTGGGAAGATCCCACATGCTGTGGAGCAACTAAGCCAGCTAGTCACAACTACTGAGCCTGCGTGCCACAACTACTGAAGCCTGTGCGCCTAGATCCCGTGCTCTGCAACAAGAGAAGCCACCACAATGAGAAGCCTGTGCACTGCAATGAAGAGTAGCCCCGCTTGCTGCAACTAGAGAAAGCCCACCCACAGCAATGAAGACCCAACGCAGCCAAAAATTAATAAATAAATAAATTTATTAAAAAAAAAACTTGTATAGAATAGATTTACAGAAAAGTTGTGAAGATAGTACAAAGAGTTCTCACATACACCTCACACAGTTTTTCCCGTTTTTAACATCTTATATTACCATGGCATATTCTTAGTCATAACTAAGAAATAAACATTGTTCCATTAAACTTCACCAAACTCCATACTTCACTTGGATTTCACTAGGTTTTCCCACTAACACACTTTTTCTGTTCCAGGGTCCCATCCAAGAGTCCACATTACATGTAGTGGCCATGTCCCCTGAGTCTAATCTAATCTCAAACAGCTTCCTCTAATCTGGGACAGTTTCTCAGACTTCCCTTATTTTTCATGATCTTGCCAGTATTGTGTAGAATGTTCCTCAACTTGGGTTTGTATGATGTTTTTCTCATGGTAAAAGGGAAGACAAGTTGAACTTTTAATGTTATGGCCACTCACTTCACATCAGGGCTCTAAAGGTTAAAGAGGAAATAAAGCTTTCATCTGTAGGTAGCCTCTTGCGTCTGGTTAAAGCACCTGCTTGCTACTTCTCTCATGGAGTTTAGCAAATCATACCATCCTGTTTGTTTTGTGCTTTGCATAATCATTTAAACCATTCTCCCATTAACTCAGTCATTTCTCTTCAGTCAGAACTTGGAGTTCTTTCATTTGAGGATGGCCAGAACTTCAATCTCACTCCAATTCTTAGCATTCATCAGGAAAGAGTGTCATTTGTACTTACAGGGGGAGTCACCAAGCAAATAAGCTTAGATTCTTGGGAAATGATTCTGTGTTCTTGCCATTCCAATGTTCAGAATAATCTAGTCTCAACTATGCTCCAATCCATCAGCCTATCTCTAGACTACAATTTCTCACTATTTTTCTAATAATAAAAATATTATTTTTGGCCTTGCTTTTAAAAATTGAGATATAATTCATATTCCATAAAATTTATCCTTTCCAAGTGTACAATTCACTGGTTTTTAGTATATTTACAATGTTGTACAATCATCACTACCATCTAATTCCAGAACATTGTCATTAATCCAAAAAGAAACCCTGTACCTATTAGCAGTCACTTTCTAGTCCCTCAATCCTGCCTTGCCCCTGGCAACCTTTAATCTATTTTTTATCTCTATGAATTTGCCAATTCTGGACGTTTCCTATAAATGGAATTGTATAATAGGTAGCCTCTTGCATCTGACTTCTTCTACTTAGCATAATGTCCTCAAGTTTCATCCATGTTGTAGCAGGTATCAGGATTTCATTCCTTGTATGGCTGAATAATATTTCATTGGATGAAATACAGCACATTTTGTTTATCCATTCATCAGCTGATAGATACTGAGGTTGTTCCTTAACTGATTGTGTTTTGATAGCTGTTCATTATTTACCAATTGACTCAGCTCCTGGCGTCATACCTTATCTTCCTAATTCTTAATCCCCACTCATGTTTTACCTCCAGGCCCCATGAAAACAGCCAACAGCAGCTATCGCTGAAAACAAATACATGAAAAACACCAAAAAAAACACATCTATAGAAATCATTGCTGATTTTTCTACCATATTCATTCAGTAATTGACTCACAGCTGCTTACTGTGTACCTACTATTTGTTAAGCATTGTTCTAAGTCCTACAGATATAGGGTTCAACAAGACAGATATAGACCCTGCTCTCAGGGTACTACTATTAGTGTCTAATGAAAGACAGACTTTAACCAAATCATTATACAAATAGATATTTAAATGGCTATTAGGATAAGTGCCCCAGAGAAGTGCAGAGAGAACATCATGAGTGAGGAGAGAGGTTGAAGGAGCCTTCCCTGAAGAAGCTGTGTTTAAGTTGGGTTGGGAAGATAAGGATTTGGCCAGAAGAAAAGAGCGAGAGAGATTCCAAGCTGTGACACCAGCATGCTGAAAGCCTTGAGGGGCTAGGGGCTTGAGAGGAAGTGGTGGGGCACTGTGAATAAGAGGGGAGCAGTGGACAATGAGGCTAGGGAAGTACAGAGGAGTCTCTGACCAGCTTAAGCTCATGGAGAAGGTGATCAGAAAATGTAGCACCATCTTCTTACCAAAGAAGAAGGCTTAACACTATTTTCCAACACTCCAGGGCATTTAGAAATTTTTCAAGCTGCTCAAAATTAGGCAGTTTTTCTTCCAGTCCTAAGAGGAGCAATTCTGGTCCCAAATCTCATTCTTGCCCATGGGTTACATATCCTAGATATTTTGTTATCCACTGGGATGCTGGATATCTTCCCTTTGTCTCTTCAGATCCACTCTTTGCCCTTCTCCTTTCTCTGTGCCCCAGGAACCTGACTTGCATGGACCCATCAGTGGGATCCCTTGGCCACTGTGGGTCACTGGTAGGAGATCCAAAGTGGGGTCAGGGGTGTATGAGGTCAGCTCCCTTCTGGTTGGGTTTCATCTTCTGAAGACCATAGCTACTATCAGGAGGCTGTCTCCATATAGCCACCCTCTCCAGGTTCTTGTCACCACTTCTTCCCCTTGCCCCCTTAGGCCTCAGTGAGGACAGCTTCCCTGTTGGTTTCTCTAAACCCTATTTATACCTTTTTTTTTTTTTCTTTTTTTGCGGTATGCGGGCCTCTCACTGTTGTGGCCTCTCCCGTTGCGGAGCACAGGCTCCGGACGCGCAGGCTCAGCAGCCATGGCTCACGGGCCCAGCCGCTCCGCGGCATGTGGGATCTTCCCGGACCGGGGCACGAACCCGCGTCCCCTGCATCGGCAGGCGGACTCTCAACCACTGCGCCACCAGGGAAGCCCTATTTATACCTTTTATAGCAGATGTAGTCCCCCCAAATGGCTGCAACAATACTCCCACTCACATGCTCCTCAGCAACGTGGCTTTGCCACTTCTCCTTTGAGAGATGGAGTCTATCCTCCACACTCTTGAATCTGGACACTGTGACAGCTTTGACCAATGGAATCTGAGGGCAGTGCACTGTGCCATTTCTAGGTATAGTTCTTAACTGGTCTACCAACTTCTACTCCCTGCTCTTGGGACCCTGAGCCTCCATGTAAGAAATTCAAATTACTCTGCTGGAGAGAGAGGACACCTAGGGAAGCACTGAGGTGCCACGTAGGTAAGTGAGGAGGCCATCCTGGGTGTCCAGCCCATCTGAGCCTTCAGATTATACCAGGCCAAGATAACTACGACTGCATGAGAAATCCCAAAAGAGGTTCACCCAACTGTTCCAGTCAACCCTCAGAACCATAAGAGATCCAAAGTAAATTATTTTATGCCAGAAAACCTTTGATATGGTTCCTTTATTATACTCTCTTCAAATTGCCTAGTTTGTATGCACCCTCTGTTTCCTGCTGGGACCCCATAGATGACAACCAAAAGCGTCTGGCAACAAAAAGCCCACTCTAACTTCTAACCTGGGTCACACAATCCTATGAGTGACAGGGATTGGGATAATCCTGGAAAGCCATCAGCTTGAAGTCATCCTGCATCCATTTGTCTCTATTTCATTTTAAACACAGGACCCCAGTCGCCTGTTTCAGGACTTTTCACAAGCCACTTTCAAGAGCACATGTAGGAGAACAGATCATTCGGCTACACAGACAGAACAAGGGCAGCAGAAGAAAAGTGTCAGCTTTTTCTTTTCCAGGCCAAACATATTGGGTCTTTATAGCTTCTTCAAGGGCTCTGTAATTAATTGGTCAATCCTTGCATTTTTTTCCTTGTCCTTCCTGGAACGATTTCATGGGTGGTGGTATCCCAAAAGGAGCTCAGCCCCTCCTGTAAATGTCTACCTAGTTCTGTAGATAGGAGTAGGCGATATAGATATAGATATAACACATACATAAAAGGGAAAGAAAGAGAAAAAGGGATTCTCTTCCCAGCAAGTCTGAGCTCTGAGCAGCCAACTAAAATGATAGCTAAAATAATAATATGAAATACAAAGCGTTTCTCTCTCTTGCTGACCTTCCATGGGATCCTTAAAGCCTAGGAGACCCATCCTTTAGCCTACGTTACCTCCTGCAGTCAGAGATCTGAGTCACAAGACAGACTTTCTATGAGGAAGAGCATCTCCTGGTAGCCCAACACAGACTTAAGCATCCCCTGCCCTGTGCCTTAGTGGGTAATAAGGGTCTTCCTTCCAGACCAGGCAGGTGCTCAGCCTGGCTTCTGCACTGCAGAAAGTCCCGAGTACATTTCCATGGGTCTGCAGTTCCGAAGAAGTTTCTCAGCCAAGAAGCATAGAATGTTCCAAAGGTTAAAGTGTTTGTTGCTGCCATCCCCCAATGAGGCCTCAAGGACACTCCTTCACTCTTCTGCCTGGAAACAAGTGCCAGAGGTGACGCAACTCAGCAAACTTTATCCAGATTCACTGCTGGGATCCACAGAAGGGAGAGGACCATCGACGGGGGCCAAACCACAGTAATTACCCAAGTCTGGGAACATCAAGTTCCCACAAGACCCTGACGAAACAAAGAGACACAATGGAGTCTCTAGTACTTGAAAAGAGTGCCACGGGGTACACAACTCTCTCAGTGGGAGGACTGGGAGGGAGAGAATAAAAAAGAACAATATGGTTACCAAAGGGGAAAGGGGGTGGGAGAGGGATAAATTAGGAGCTTGGGATTAGCAGATACATACTACTATATATAAAATAGGGCTTTCCTGGTGGCGCAGTGGTTGAGTCCGCCTGCCGATGCAGGGGACACGGGTTCGTGCCCCGGTCTGGGAAGATCCCACATGCCGCGGAGCGGCTGGGCCCGTGAGCCATGGCCGCTGAGCCTGCGCATCCAGAGCCTGTGCTCCGCAACGGGAGAGGCCACAACAGTGAGAGGCCCGCATACCGCAAAAAAAAAAAAAAAAAAAAAAAAAAAGATAAACAACAAGGTCCTACAGTATAGCACAGGGAATTATATTCAATATCTTGTAATAAACCATAATGGAAAAGAATATATATATATATATATATAAACTGAACCGCTTTGCTGTACACCAGAAACACAACATTGTAAATCAACTATACTTCAATTCAAAAAAAAAAAAAAAAAGAACGAGTCAGGATAATAGGATTCAGGTTTGAACCAAAACATGGGGAGAGGTGGGGTACTGTGCCTACTTGTCACTTAAAGCTCTTCCACAGCAAGAGTTCTGCAGCCAATTTTCATTAATAAATTCACTCATAAGTATTTATGAGCCAGGCACTTTCCTAATACTGGGGATGCAGCAGTGAAGGAAACAAACAAAGCCCTGTTCCTACATTCTTGGAACTGACATTCCTGTGGAGGAAGAGAAGTAAGGAACAAAGAAATATATGTCAGGAGGCATCAATATCACAGAGAAAAATGAAGCAGAGTGTGGGATTAGAAGGGGTGCTATTTTGTGTATCATCATTAGAACAATCCCGCACGCCCTCCCCGAGGTAGTGACGTTTAACGGAGATGGGAATGAAGAGAGAGAATGAGTCCAGCGGATGACAGGGGAATAAGCGTTCCAGGCAGAGGGAACGGCAAGGGCAAAGCCTTGAGGTGGGGTAGTACCTGGTGTGTTTAGGGCGTGACCAGGCCAGTGGACTGAGTGAGCAAAGTGGAGGGTGGCAGGAGATGGAGTAAGAGAGAAAGTGCTTTAGTCTTGCTGCCAAGAGGTCTAAATAGGCCATTGGTTTAACATAGGAAAATTTGTTTCACGGCCCCAGACTGGTCCTCTAGCTCCAACTCACCATCAATAAATGCCTTTGGACATGGGGGGTTGGGAGCATGTCTGCATCAGTGCTGAGCCCTCGCAAACTAAAATAAAACCTGCGAAAGGCATGTGCTGCTGGCGGTGGGTCAGCAGGGTCACCGCACTCTGGCTGTTGGGCACAGACCGGAGGGACCAGACAGAGATGCAGATGGGAATTAGGGGGCTATCCTTCTGGTTGAGTCTACAGAGAACTGGGGCTCTGCTGGGGACATCCCTGCAGCCACCCCCAGGAAGTGACTCCACCCCACAGGGATTTTCCATACACCCTGCTCCATCTCACCCAAGGGCCTTCCCATCCAGTTCCCTTGGCCCTCACCTGAGAGCCCTGCACAGTGATGGTTTGATCACAGTGGTTATGGCTGTAGGACCCTGACAGGTTTTATAAGAGGAATGGGAAAGCTATTGATATATTCATTTATTTTAAAATATCTTACTCTTGTTTTAGAAATTATTAGGCAGTCATAGACTGTCATGAGCATGGAAGGACATCACCTGGGATGACTGGATTGCATCCCATCCAAATGCTGGGGCTGGGATTCTCCAAGCAAAGACAGCCTCCCTCCTTCCTTTTCCCCTCTCCCTGCCCCAGGTACTGGGCCCATCTCTCATATTCAGGGCATAGTGAGCACCCCTGGCTACTGAAGTGCTGGTCCTCCAAGTTCAGTCTCTAGGTGAGAAGTCTTCTGCAGGAGGGTTAGGGACAGGCAAAGAGGGCCACAGAGCTCCTGGCTCCTTGCCCGCCCCCCCCCCCCCACCCAATTCACCTCCCACTCTTACCCCCTCCTCCTCTTGTCTCTCTTCTCAATCCATTGCCTAGAGATAAACCCTGGCCCGGGAGGGTGGGAGGGAGGGAGACGCAAGAGGGAAGAGATATGGGGATATATGTATATGTATAACTGATTCACTTCGTTATAAAGCAGAAACTAACACACCATAGTACAGCAATTATACTCCAATAAAAACGTTAAAAAAAATAAAATATATGTAAAAAAACAAAAAAACCCTGGCCCTTCATTTGATTTGCCAAAAGCCTTTTCCCTTTCTCTCAGAAAGCCAAGAGGATCAAAATCTGGCTTTCACAGCTATTATGTCTAAAATGGACTTTGAGAATCCTTTTTGGAAGTTAGAAGCTGAGCTTAGATCCTTCCTCTGCTGTAACAGTCCTGGTCTTCCCTGTGCAGTGGGTACCTCTCAGTGAAAGGCAGAGGAAGTTCACAGAAGAAGAAAAAAGAAAAGCACCTCAATGCTCCTTCAAGATAATATTTAATGATCCATTAACCCAAATTTGTTTATTATCGTGATACTAGCAGCCACTACTTGAGAGCACATATAAAGATAACAACAGTTTTCACTGATGCTCTTTTTTAAGATGAGTCTTCTGGATTGGAAAACAAGTTTCTCATAAAGTTATATACACTTAGTCATACAACACCAAGAAAAGACATCCTACTCACAGGAAAAAAAAACAACTTATCTTCACACAAAACCCTGGATGTGAATGTTGATAGTAGCTTTATTCATAATTGTCAAAAATGGGAATCAGCTTACATGTCCTTCAGCTAGTGAATGAATAAATTGTAGTACGTTCATATAATGGAATACTGCTCAGCAATAACATGGAAAGAACTACCAGTATACACATCACCATAAGTGAATCTCAAATGCATTAGGATAAGTTAAAGAAGTCCGACTGAAAAGGTGACATATAGTATGATTTCATTTATAAGATATTCCGGAAAAGGTAGAATTACAGGGATAAGAAACAGCTCAGAGGTTTCCCAGGGGCTGGAAGCTGGGGAAGGGAGGGCTACACAGAGGAATTTTGAAGGATACTGTCCGTATCTTGTTTGTGGTGCTGGTTGTATGACTGTATGCATTTGACAAAGACTGCACAACTGTACACACGGAGAAAAAACCCAGTGAATTTTACTGTTTGTAAATTACACCTTAACTTTTTAAAAGGGAGAATACCAAGTTACTGCCCAAAAAACAAAAAAAAAACAAAACCCCAACCCAAACCAAAACACCTGTACTGAGAAGAGTGCCACTGAAAGTAATTTTGCAGATTAAACAGATGGGATATCATCACCTGGAGGGTGGTTTGTTTTTCTTTTAGGAAGTAGAAGTGTCCTTTGTGGACAAAACACCACATCCTACCGTACACCTCCGCCCCCACCTCTCCAAGCTTGGCCATACTGGCTTTTTGGGTCCTTGAGCAAGCCAAGCTCATCCCCACCTGAAGACCATTGCCCCAGCTAGATTTGGATCTCAGTTTCATCATTTCCTAACTGTATAAACTGGGCAAATTACTTAATCCTTGTGCCTCAGTTTTTTCATTGGTAAAAATGGGAATAATGATAGTACCAACATCATGGGATTGTGGTGCGATTTGGTCAATTAATACGTGTGAAGGACTTCAAACAATGCTGGGACCTTGTAAATGTTCGATAAACGTTAGCAGTTATTATTTCTGGTTCCCGAAGCTCTTGTCTTTTCTACCTTTTAGTCTTGTAATCCAGAATTGTTTGCATGCATGAGTGTGCCTACTGGATAAAATATATTACAAAGAAACTGTGTCCGGGACTTCCCTGGTGGTGCAATGGTTATAAATCTGCCTGCCAATGCAGGGGACACGGGTTTGAGCCCTGGTCCAGGAAGATCCCACATGCCGCGGAGCAACAAAGCCCCTGCACCACAACTACTGAGCCTGTGCTCTAGAGCCCACGAGCCACAGCTACTGAGCCCCCGTGCCACAACTACTGAAGCCCGCGTGCCTAGAGCCCCTGCTCCACAAAAAGCAAAGCCACCGCAATGAGAAGCCCATGCACCGCAACGAAGAGTAGCCCCTGCTCGCCACAACTAGAGAAAGCCCGCGTGCAGCAACGAAGACCCAACGCAGCCAAAAATAAATAAATAAATTTATTTATTTAAAAAAAATAATTTTATTCATCACCAAATATTGATTGAGCACCTCTATATTCTCGGCACTTTTGCAAGTTCTATATACAAATGTTAACTCATCTAATTCTCACAACGACAACACGAGGTAGGTACTATTATAAGCCCTGTTTCACAAATGAGGTAAACCAACGATAGCCACCATGGAAGTCTGTAAGGAGATTCAGGATGAGCCGAGAGGAAGAGAGAGGACTCTGTGGACCCTCGGGTTGAAACATGAAGGAGTCAGTTTGCCAAGTGGGAGCAAAGGAAGGCTGGACTCACTTCCAGGCAAACCTCCTGCCCTCCAGACCCGAGGCTGGATGGAGTCATTCCCCTCTCTTTACAGATTGGTTTTCACTGCCCTGCAACAAGAGATCAGCTCTGGCCGCCTATCTCTGCCAGAGCAAATATTAAGAAACAGACTCAATGACTCAGTGTTGCACCTTATTGCGTGTGCCACAGAATAAATCTCTTCTCCCGCCCCCTGACCCCCAAAATGAGCATCAGGTAGTCGAGGCAGAGCTAAATCCTAGTAAATGAGGTGGGGGATAACTAGGGGCTGCCAAGGGATAAAGAGAGTGAGGAAAGAACCAAAAAACAGTGGCTGGAGATTAACGCTGTGAAGTTTCCCACCCACAAGGGCCCTGGGCTTGTGGAGATGGTGATGGAATACTGCCTGACATCAGAGCAATAACCCATAACTACAAGGTATGTGAATGCTAGCTGTTCTGGGATCTCCCAGGAACCGCTATCTCCTTTCTCTAAAATAAATTTAAAAAATAAAATCACAGTTATAAGTACACACACATATATACAGTAGTGTTTTCTCAAGAGATTTTATGTATGATCAATCTATCAAAGTGCCCAATAAAATTGCTTACAAATGGAGATCAGCTCGGTGCTCTGTGACCACCTAGAGGGGTGGGATAGGGAGGGTGGGAGGGAGATGCAAGAGGGAGGGGATATGGGGATATATGTATATGTATAGCTGATTCACTTTGTTATAAAGCAGAAACTAACACACCATTGTACAGCAATTATACTGCAATAAACATGTTGAAAAAAAAAAGTTTCTGATTTTTACTGCTCTATTGATTTTTTAACCACCACTAAGTTCCCACTTAGATGTCAGTGAGCCCTAACATGAAAATTATTAACTGTAACGCTTATGTGTCTTGTAAATATTTGATCAATGTGTTCCTGGCTTGTGCCAAAGTGTGGACTCCGGGAAAGTGTATATATCTCTGTTTCTTTTCATGTTTGTGCATTTCTGAGGGCAGGGGCCGTATTTGTTTAACTTGTTTTATACAGTTCTAGACAGTTCCATGCACAAGGGAGTACTTAATCCAATTTAATCAAGAGGTCAATGTTTATTTCCAAGAGGAAGTAAGATATAACACATTTATACATTTCATTTTTTTAAACTCATAAAAAATATGATTTACAAGTGCCAAATAAATCAGACCCAAATATACATACTAACTAATAAAAATGACAATTTGGGCAAGTTCATATGTCTTGGTTTTTCAGCATTGAGATTTTTCAGCATTGACAATCCCCAACAGGGAACCACAACTTGCGTCTGATGTAGGCAGGATCAGAAGAAAATTCCAGCACAACACTAATGTTCCAACTTCCAATTGTCCTTCTCCATGCATCTTCAAGTCATATCTATCATGATTTTTCCTTCTCTTTAAAAACAAGTTTTTAAAATTTTGTGCAAAATTTGGGAGGGTTCTGTGCAAAATATGGGAGGGTTCAGGTGTAAAGTGACAGAGAGAAAATAAACATGACAGCTAACACTTACATAGAACTTATTATATGTCAGTCCCAATTCTAGTGTTTTATATCTTAATTCATTTAATTCTTACAACTACCCTATGAGGTCAGCTCTATTACTAGCTCATTTTCAACGAAGGAAAACTTTTCATTTCCTTGAAAGAAACTTAAGTCCAGAAAGAATAAATATCTTGCTCAAGTTCACAAATCTATCAGGTAGTGGATCTGGGATACAAACCCAGATAGCCTGGCTCCCAGATCTATCTTAACCACTAATATATGACCAGAAAAAAGCCCTTCAAGAATTTGCCAGTTACCTTTATCTTTACCGTGAGTGGTCTTGACCTGGGTGTTAAGTAAGTGGTAAATAACTCTCAAACTTCTTAAAAGCCATGGCTAAATCACAGATTGAAAAAGGGAACAGCAATGAAAATGCCAAAGTATAAGGTTGACCAAAAAGTTCATTTGGGTTTTTCCAGAACATCTTATGGAAAACCCGAACGAACTTTTTGGCCAACCCAAATATATAAAACTTACTTTAAGTTATTTGATATGTTGGTGTGTATGTCACATGAATTTTGATAACATGATAGCTTAGAATGGAAGCTCCCCAGAAGCTGAGGGACCTCTGATGATACTCAAGCTATTTCTGCAGCTTCTTCCAACCATCTGTCATTTACAATTCCACATGTGATTATCTCAGAGGTAACAAACTTCACATGTCCCTAGTAGTCAGACCAAATGGCAGCAGCCGCTGGACATTTCATACAATGTATTGTAGCAACTCTAAATTCTGATTTTTCTCCCTAAGGGTTGTTGCTATTGCTGTGTGTTTTTTTCTTTTTGGTTGTTTAGTGACTTGCCTGGACTAATGCTGTAGCGGCTGTTTACAGAGGGCAGCCCCTGATATCTATACATGTTTTGGTTTTTCTTTCTTTTTCACTATTTTTAAGTCTGGCTTCCTTGGAGTTGTCCCTTCATCAGTACAACTTGACACTCAGCAATGATCCAGAGCCATTTAGATAGCTGCTCATGCACACGGCCTTCTGGATCACCAGAGGTCCATGGGAGCTCATCAAGACCCGCTATGACTGTTTCAGTCCTTGATCTCCCTATCAACTTTCTGGCCAATCTACTGTCCTGTTGCTTGCCCAAACCTTCAGGACAGCTATGGCATTTGCCTTCCTTATTTGTCTGCCACTAAGATCATTGCGGTTTTTTACCAAACCCCTGGGCATTTGCTTTTCCCCATGTCCTGCTCCAAATCACGTCAGTCCCCTCTGGCAAGGTAGCTGTTACTTTATAGCTTAGCTCACTCTGGTGGAATTACCAGCCAAAAGAATTGGGTGCCAGGGTGGGGGTTGTCCCAGGCAAGAAAGTCATAAACTCTCATTGCTCATACCTGATGCCGAGTAGTTTTTCCTGAATAAACATTTCTCAATTTGTTGTTCACCTTTGGTCAACTTTCAGAATCCTTAAGTGGATTGTTTTTTGTTTTTAAATTTTATTTATTTATTTATTTATTTTTGGCTGTGTTGGGTCTTCGTTTCTGTGCGAGGGTTTTCTCTAGTTGCGGCGAGTGGGGGCCACTCTTCATCGCGGTGTGCGGGACTCTCACTATCGCAGCCTCTCTTGTTGTGGAGCACGGGCTCCAGACGCGCAGGCTCAGTAGTTGTGGCTCACGGGTCCAGCCGCTCCGCGGCATGTGGGATCTTCCCAGACCGGGGCTCGAACCTGTGTCCCCTGCATTGGCAGGCAGATTCTCAACCACGGCACCACCAGGGAAGCCCCAAGTGGATTGTTTTTGACAATTTTCTCAGTTTTATTATTCCTTTGGGGAAAGAGGATTTGCCATGCTCCTCACTCTGCCATTCCAAAAGTCCTGCTCTCTTCACTCTCAGATATCATCAACCACCCAGTCCTAGCAAATTTACTTGTCATATATCTCTGGTATCCATTCCCTTCTCTTTATCTCCACCACCTCCTCCTAGCCCTAGTTACCATCATCTCTCTCTCTTTTTTTAACATCTTTATTGGAGTATAATTGCTTTACAATGGTGTGTTAGTTTCTGCTTTATAACAAAGTGAATCAGCTATACATATACATATGTCCCCATCTCCTCCCTCTTGCAACTCCCTCCCACCCTCTCTATCCCACCCCTCTAGGTGGTCACAAAGCCCCGAGCTGATCTCCCTGTGCTATGCGGCTGCTTCCCACTAGCTAGCTATTTTACATTTGGTAGTGTATATATATCCATGCCACTCTCTCACTTCGTCCCAGCTTACCCTTACCATCATCTCTTGACCGAACTATTTGTAATCACCTCTTTGGAGATCTACCCTCATTTAAAACAATTTTTTTTTAACTGGACCATTTTTAAAGTCTTTACTGAATTTGTTACCATATTGCTTCTGTTTTATGTTTTGGTTTTTGGCCACGAGGCATGTGAGATCTTAGCTCCCTGACCAAGGATCGAACCCTCACCCCCTGCATTGGAAGGCGAAGCCTTAACCACTGGACTGCCAGGGAAGTCCCTACCCTCATTTTAATCTCTTCTCCATATTGTAGCCACTCATACTGTCCAAAGGTATTTTCTAATCATGTCACACTCATCTCCTTCACCCTTTGCTTAAAATCTTTGACTGACTCCCCATTGCTCTTAAGATAAAGAGAAAAAAATCCCTAACACTCTCTCAGAAGACCTGAGTTGTCTGACTGCCCACTGTAGAGCTTCTTTTTCTAGACTCCACTGGTCGTCCGATCATTCTGGGATTGTCCCATTCTCCTTTTTACCTTAGGGACTTTGCACGTGCTTTTTCTTCTGCCTTGAACTCCCCAGTCCTTCTTCATCAAACTAAGCCTCACTCTTATCCCACAGACCTCAGTGCAAACACCACTTCCTTGGGGAAATCTTCCCTGACATCTCCTATGTCAGCTCCCACTATGGTTTACTTCTTGGCAGTAACTGTAAGCGCAATATCACATTCATGGTGTGATTATTTCTTTGATTTCCATTGTCTCCTCCACTGAATTGTATGCTCATGAAGGTAGGAACCATGTTTTACCTCTGCATCTCCAACACTTAGCTCATAGTATGTGCTCAACAAGAATGAATGCATTCTTAGCTCAATAAGAATGCATCACCCACAATACACTGCTTCATGACAATTCAATTTAATATCAAAGGAGATATAAAAGCAAAGTTCTAAACCTTACATTATTGAGAAAAAAAGATTTAAAATATGTATTCTAAAGGAAACTTGTAGAGAAAAAAGACTTGGTGAACAAAAAATCCAACTATTTTTATCACACAAAAATTACTCCTGATATATTTTTAATAGACTATGTTTTTTAGAGTCATTCTAGATTCACAGCAAAATTGAGCATAAGGTATGGAGATTTTTCATATATCCTCTGTCCCTACATATGCATAGCCTCCTCCATTATCAACACCACTCACCAGAGTGGCACATTTTTTTTCTTTTACCAAGAATGAACCTACATTGACACATCATAATCACCCAGAGTCCATAGTTTACATTATGGTTCATTTTTGGTGCTGTATATTCTATGGGTTTGGACAAATATATAATGACATGCATCCATTATAGTATTATAAAGAGTAGTTTCATTGCCCTAAAAATTCCCTGTGCTCCACTTATTCATCCCTCTCCGCCTAACCCCTGGCAACCACTGATCTTTTTACTGTTTCCATAGTTTTGCCTTTTCCAGAATGCCATATAGTCAGAATCATACAGAAAGTAGCCTTTTCAGGTTAGCTTCTTTCACTTACTAATATGCATTTATGTTTCCTTTCTGTCTTTTCATGGCTTGATAGCTCATTTCTTTTTAGCAATGAATAAAATGCCATTGTCTGAATATATCCCCCAGATTATTTATCCATTCACCTACTGAAGGACATCTTGGTTGCTTGCAGTTTTGTGAATTATGAATAAAATTGCTATAAACATCACTGTGCAGGTTTTGCTGCGACGTAAGTTTTCAGCTTCTTGAGTAAACACCGAGGAGAGTGATTGATTGCTGGATCATATGATAAAAGTAAGTTTGGTCTTGTAAGAAACTGCCAAAAACTGTCTTCCAAAGTGGCTTACCAGGCTTCCCTGGTGGCGCAGTGGTTGAGAGTCCGCCTGCTGATGCAGGGGACACGGGTTCGTGTCCCGGTCTGGGAAGATCCCACATGCCGCGGAGTGGCTGGGTCCGTGAGCCATGGCCGCTGATCCTGCGCGTCTGGAGCCTGTGCTCCGCAACGGGAGAGGCCGCAACAATGAGAGGCCCGCGTACCGCAAAAACAAAACAAAAACAAAACCAAAGTGGCTCACCATTTTTCATTCTCTTCAGCAATGCATGGGATTCCTGTTGCTCCACATCCTCAGCAGCAGCTGGTGTTCAGTGTTCTGCGTTCTGGCCATTACGGTAGGGATGGCCTGGAGCTACCTCACTGTCGTTTGAATTTCCGTTTTCCTGATGACATGATATGGAGCACTTTTTCATGTGCTTATTTACCATCTGTATATCTTCTTTCATGAGATATCTGTTAAGGTCTTTGGTCCATTTTTAAATCAGGTTGTTCATTTTCTTATTGTTGAGTTTTGAGAGTTCTTTGTATGTTTTGGATAACAATACCTTGTCATATGCATTTTTTGCAACTATTTTATCCCAGTCTGTGGCTTGTCTTCTCATTCTCTTGATACTGTATTTCTCAGAGCAAAAGTTTTTAATTGTAATGAGGTCCAACTATCAATTATTTCTTTCATGGATCATGCCTCTGATGATAAAAAGTCATCACCATACCCAAAGTCATCTAGGTTTTCTCCTGTTATCTACTAAGAGTTTTATAGTTTTGAACTTTGCATTTAGGTCTGTGATCCATTTCGATTTAATTTTTGTGAAGGGTGTAAGTACTGGGTCTTTTCATTTTTGCCTGTGTGTGGATGTCCAGTTGTTCCAGGACTGACAGTTTGACAGTGTTGACTCTTCCTACCCATGAACATGGAATATCTCTCCATTTATTTAGTTCTTCTTTGATATTTATCATCAGAGTTTTGTATTTTCTTCATATAAATCTTGTACATACTTTATTAAATTTATGTCTGCTTCATTTTTCTGCAGTACTGACTTAAATGGTATTATGTTTAAATTTCAAATTCCACTTATTCACTACTAGTGTATAGGAAGGCAGTTGATTTTTGTATATTAACCTTGTATCCTGCAACCTTGCCATAACTGCTTGTCAATTCCAGGAGTTTTTTGTTTGATTCTTTTGTATTGTCTACATAAATAATCATGTCATCTGTGAAAATAAAGACAGGTTAATTTCTTCCTTCCCAATATGTATACCTTTTATTTCTTTTCCTGTCTTGTTGCATTAGCTAGAATTTTCCGTATAATTTTTTTTTCTTTTAATTTTTGGTTGCGTTGGGTCTTTGTTGCTGGGCACGGGCTTTCTCTAGTTGCGGTGAGTGGGCTTCTCATTGCAGTGGCTTCTTTTGTTGTGGAGCGTGGGCTTCAGTAGTTGTGGCACATGGGCTCAGTAGTTGTGGCTCGCGGGCTCTAGAGCTCAGGCTCAGTAGTTGTGGCACACAGGCTTGGTTGCTCTGCGGCATGTGGGATCTTCCCAGACCAGGGATCAAACCCGTGTCCTCTGCACTGGCAGGCAGATTCTTAACCACTGCACCACCATGGAAGTCCCAGAATTTTCAGTATGATACTGAAAAGCAGTGGTGAGAGGGAAAATCCTTGCCTTGGTTCTAATCTGTAGGAGTACAGAAAAGTAGTGGTAAGAAGGGACTTAGTGGGAATGCTTCAAGTTTCTCACTATTAAGTATGATATGAGCTGTAATTTTTTAATACATATGCTCTAAGTTGAGGAAGTTCCCCTCTAGCCTAGTTTACTGAGAGTTTTTACCATAAATGGGTGTTGCAGTTTCTCAAATGCTTTTTCTACATCTATGGATATGATCACGTGGTTTTTCTTCTTTAGCCTATTGATGTGATGGATTACATTAATTGATTTTCCAAATGTCGAACCAGCCTTGCATACCTGAGATAAATCCCACTTGGTCATGGTTTATAATTCTTTTTATATAATTGTTGGGTTCAATTTGCTAATATTTTGTTGAGGATTTTTACATCTGTGTCCATGAAAGATATTGGTCTGTAGTTTTCTTGTAATCTCTTTATCGGAGTTTGGTATTAGAGTAATGTTCGTCTCATAGAATGAGTGAGGAAGTATTCCCTCTGCTTCCACCTTCTGAAAACAGTTGGAGAGACTCGATACAATTTTCTTCCATAAACGTTTTGTAGAATTCACCATTGAACCCATCTGGGCCTGGCACTTTCTGTTTTGGAAGGTTATAAATTGTTGAGTCCATTTCTTTAGTAGATAGAGCCCCATTCAGATTGTCTATCTTCTTCTTGGCAGATTGCGTCCTTCAAGGAATTGCTCTATTTCACCTAGGTTATCAAATTTTGGGGTACAGAGTTGTTCATAGTATACCTTTATTGTCCTTTTAATGTCATGGAATCTGTAGTGATATTGACATGAGTCATATTAGATTACAGGCCCACTTTACTTCAGTAACTTAACAAATTACATCTGTAATGACCCTATTCCGAATAAAGTCACATTCTGTGGAACTGGGGGTTAGGGTTTCAGTGTATTACATTTGAGGTGATATCATTCAACCCATAACAGGGAGCAATCAGCAGTGTTGGTGTGACAAGATGGAAAGATAGCACAGAATTTGGGTTCCAGTCTTAGTCTGTCAACACTGTGCTGCTGACCTTGAGCAAACTGGGCCTGTCTCCTCACCTGCAAAAGAAGGGAGTTCCTACAGAAGGTATCAGAGTTTCTGTGCTAGTCTTGTTCTCAAAATAGCACTGCTGTGAGAAGACTTAAAACATAAAGCTTTAAGTTAGATTTTGGATTTTAAGAAAAGCATCAACTCAAAAGTGAGGCCTTTTGAGAGGACTGTGGTATGAAGAGGCCCAGCACAGAAGGTGCAGTGGTCTTGGGACTGATTTGTGAGAAGGGCTGCCCTCATGTATGCGTTGTCACAGGATCATTGCCTTCAGACTGTTATCATTCCCAACTTTTTTGGAGTTGCAACACCCAACATGTCATGGCTGTTTATCTGATTTTGTGACACTTCCCATCACCCTCCACCTCCTACAGCTTCCTTCTTCCCCTGAGCCCCAGCCCCAGCCCAGAGGAACTGCCAAACATGGACTTATTAGGTCTTGCAAATTTCATTATACCCTAAGATAATTCTACCCCTCTGTCAAGGATGTAAACAAAAGCAGATCACCAATGGGCACAGGAATGGCTGGAGGAAAGAATACTTGGGACCACCCTAATCAGCATTTTTAGGAAATTATGAATTATTATTATTTTTAAATACCACCTTACACTTTAAAAAAAGCACTTTAAAAACACTTTCACGATAGCAAGTATATAGGATTGGATGTCAAAGGAAATAACAGCAAACTCTCATTCAGCTCTATGTATCAGATAGTGTTATAAGTGCTTTAGATATGTTAATTCATTCAATCCTCACAACACCCCTATGATGTATCATTATCCTCATTTTGTAGATAAGGAAATTGAGGTATAACAACGTTAAGTTATTTTCTCAAGGTCACATGGGTAATAAATGGTGGAATCAGGCTTTGAACCCAGGCAATCTGGCTCCAGAGACCATACACTTAACCTTGTCACCATACTGCAAAATTTGAAGTTATGATTCCAACAATACTGAAACATGCAAAAAATATTTTTGTAGATGGAGCCTTAGTAAAATATGCAAAAGCAAAAGCAGTTTATAGTCAGGAGAGGGATTATGTTTTATGTGACATTACTTTTACAGTTAACATATGCACATGCTTTTATAGACTTTTTCTAGAAACAGAGACTGCTGTGAAAAAGCCTTCACAATCTGGGAAAATTCTTAAGGATACCGTACACCAAACAATGAGTGATGAAAACCATTAGGATAGCCAGTCTCCAAGATGGCCCCAGTGATGCTTGCCTTCTGGTATCCAAGCCTTGGTATGGTCCTTCCACATTCAATAAGGGCAGACTTGTGTGACCAATAGAATACTGTGGAAGTTATAATGTATGACTTCCAAGGCAAAGGTCAAAAAAGTCAATGCAGCTTCCACCCTCATCTCTCGGATCTCTTGCTCTGGGAAAAGCCAGCCGCCCTGTCATGGTGACACTCAAGAAGCCCTATGGAGAGCCCCACTTGAAGAGGAACTGATGCCTCCTGACAGCAGCAGCAACTTGTCACCACCTGAGTAAATGACCTTTGGAGCAGATGGACTAAGGCCTTGTGGGAGACCCATGAGCCATCCAGCCCAGCCACTCCTGAATTTCTGACCCACAGTGTGGTAAACAGAATAATGGCCCCCCCAAAAATGTCCACATCCTACTCCCTGGAACCTGTGCATATGTCACCTTACATGGCAAAAGTGACTTTGGAGATATGATTAAAGATCTTAAAATAAGGAAACTATCCTGGATTATTTGGGTAGGCCCAGTCTTTTGGACTTGAACTCTAACCTGCCTGAGTTTAAAGCCATTGCAACCTTTGGAAATGGTGGATATTATGCGAGGGATACATCTTTTTTTAAAAAAAATATTTATTTATTTATTTTGGCTGCGCCAGGTCTTAGTTGCTGTACTTGGGAACTTAGTTGCAGCATGCGGGGTCTTTAGTTGCGTCATGCAGACTTCTTAGTTGTGGCATGCACATGGGATCTTGCTTCCCGACCAGAAATCGAACCCAGGCCCCCTGCATTAGAAGCGCAGAATCTTACCCACTGGACCACCAGTGAAGTCCCGGGGAGGGATAAATCTTAATTATGCCAGTGGATGGCTTACACCAAGAGGAGTCCCCCAGGCTCAAAGGACTGAGCTTGCCCTTGACAACTTCTCTTTCCTCTAGAGAAATGGGTATTTGTGGATGAGGTGTAGAAAAATTATTCAACACGTGGATGTAAGGGGGAAAATAACTGTACGTCTTCAATGTCACACAGAGCACTAACAGGCTGGCCCAAAACTATTGATTCTCTAGGGTAGTGCACCTTTGTTTGATTTATCACTTGCTCTTGATTCAGGCTCAGGCTCTGTAAAGTTGGATGCTCTTTTAGATTTGCCAATTATAAGTGCTTTCTAAAAAAAAATTTTTTTAATTGAAGTATAGTCAGTTTATAATGTCGTGTTAGTTTCAAGTGTACAGTTGCGTCAGGTCTTAATTGCAGCACACAGGATCTTTTGTTGGAGCGTGCCTGCACTTTGTTGTAGCGCATGGGGTTCTCTCTAGTTGTGGTGTATGGGGGTCTCTCTAGTTGTGGCACACAGGCTCCAGAGCACGTGGGCTCTGTAGCCGCGGTACGTGGGCTTAGCTGCCCTGCGGCATGTGGGATCTTAGTTCCACGACCAGGGATCGAACCCGTGTTCCTCTGCATTGGAAGATGGATTCTTTACCACTGGACTACCAGGGAAGTCCCTACAATTATTTTTTGTAAAGTAAAGATGCAAATGATTTCTTATCTAGTAGGAAGAATAACTTCAAAATTTATAACTTATTACCATGTGTGTTGGGTGACCAACAGTTGCCATTTGCCCAGGATTGAGAAGTTTCCTAGGATGTGGGACTTCAAGTGCTAAAACTAGGACCATCCTGGGCAAACAGGGGCAGTTGTTTACTCTACCTGCATGACTTAGGCAGTTTGGGAACTGACTTGGCCATCTTCTTTCAACATTCTGTCTTGCATTGGCCAGAATTGCTTTGGTCTCTCCCATATGCCTCTGAACCAGTTTTCTCATCTTCCTGTTCTATCATTAATGAGCTAAATAAATCTTTGACAAATATAAAGACTCACTTCATATTGGTATAAGACATGTTTTTAATGGTTTCAAATGAGTATTTTCAACTCAACAATGAGAAAAAGACAGTCTCTTCAGCAAGTGGTGTCAGGGAAGTCAGACAGCCGCACGTAAATCGATGAAGTTAGAACACACCCTCTCACCATACACAAAAATAAACGGAAAATGGCTTAAAGACTTAAACATAAGACATGACACCATAAAACTCGTAGAAGAGATCATAGGCAAAACATTCTCTGATATAAATTGTAGCAATGCTTTCTTAGGTCAGTCTCCCAAGGCAATAGAAATAAAAACAAAAATAAACAAATGGGACCTAATCAAACTGACAAGATTTTATATAGCAAAGGAAACCATAAAAAAAAAAGACAACCTACAAAATGGAAAAAAATATTTGCGAATGATGAGATTCACAAGGGATTAATTTCCAAGATATAAAAACAGCTCACACAACCCAACAGCAAAAAAACAAACAATCCAATCAGAGGGAGACCTTCAAGATGGCAGAAGAGTAAGACGTGGCGATCACCTTCCTCCCCATAAATACATCAAAAATACATGTACATGTGGAACAACTCCTACAGAACACCTACTGAATGCTGGCAGAAGACCTCAGACTTCCAAAAAGGCAAGAAACTCCCCACGTTCCTGGGTAGGGCAAAAGAAAAAAGAAAAAACAGAGACAAAAGACGAGGGATGGGACCTGAACCTCTGGGAGGGAGCTGTGAAGGAGGAAAAGTTTCCACACACTAGGAAGGCCCTTCACTGGTGAAGATGGTGGGTGGGTGGGGAGGGAAGCTTCGGAGCCACGGAGGAGAGCACAGCAACAGGGGTGCAGAGGGCAAAGCGGAGAGATTTCCATGTAGAGGATCGGTGCTGACCAGCATTCACCAGCCTGAGAGGCTTGTCTGCTCACCCACCAGTGCGGGTTGGGGCTGGGAGCTGAGGCTTGGGCTTTGGAGATCAGACCCCAGGGAGAGGACTGGGGTTGGCTGCGTGAACACAGCCTGAAGGGGGCTAGTGCGCCACAGCTAGCTGGGAGGGAGTCCAGAAAAAGTCTGGACCTGCCTAAGAGGCAAGAGACCATTGTTTCGGGGTGCGCAAGAAGAGGGGATTCAGAACACTACCTAAACAAACTCCAGAGAAGGGTGTGAGCCTATCAGCGTGGACACCACAGATGGGCATGAAACGCTAAGGCTGCTGCTGCAGCCACCAAGAAGCCTGTGTGCAAGCACAGGTCAGTATCCACACCTCCCCTCCCTGAAGCCTGTGCAGCCTGCCACTGCCAGGGTCCCGTGATCCAGGGACAACTTCCCCAGGAGAACACATGGTGCCTCTCAGGTTGTTGAACGTCACACCAGCCTCTGCCACTGCAGGCTCACCCTGCATTCTGTACCCCTCCCTCCCCCTGGCCTGAGTGAACCAGAGCCTCCTAATCCGCTGCTCCTTTAACCCACTCCTGTCTGAGTGAAGAACAGACACCAGAGGGCGACCTACATGCAGAGGCGGGGCCAAATCCAAAGCTGAACCCCAGGAGCTTGCAAAGAAGCAAGAGAAAGGGAAACCTCTCCCAGCAGCCTCAGGAGCAGCGGATTAAATCTCTACAATCAACTTGATGTACCCTGCATCTGTGGAATACCTGAATAGACGATGAATCATCCCAAAATTGAGGCGGTAGACTTTGGGAGCAACTGTAGGCTTGGGGTTTGCTGTATGCAACTGACTAGTTTCTGATTTTTATGTCTATCTTAGTATAGTTTTTAGCACTTCTTATCATTGATGGATTTGTTTATTGGTTTTGTTGCTCTCTTCTTTTTTTTATTACTTTTTTTTACATTCCTGAATATTCTAATGAATTCTAACAAGGTAAATTTTCATTACTCAGTTTCAGTACTATTTTTACCAGTAAAATGGGGAAAATGCAGTTAAATATTTAGTGATAGTTATAACCATCATATAGTTATATCACACAAAATAGACTTCAAGGGACTTTCCTGGAGGTCCAGTGGTTAAGACTTCGCTTTCCAGTGCAAGGGGTGCAGGTTCAATCCCTGGTCGGGGAGCTAAGATCCCATATGCCTCGTGGCCAAAAGACATAAAACAGAAGCAATATTGTCACAAATTCAATAAGGACTTTAAAAATGGACCACATTAAAAAAAATCTTTAAAAGAAAAAAACAGACTTCAAAATAACACTGTTACAAGAGACGAAGAAGGACACTACATAATGATCAAGGGATCAATCCAAGAAGAAGATATAACAATTGTAAATATTTATGCACCCAATATAGGAGCACCTCAATACATAAGACAAATGATAACAACCATAAAAGGGGAAATCGACAGTAACACAATCATAGTAGGGGACTGTAACACCCCACTTTCACCAATGGACAGATCATCCAAAATGAAAATAAATATGGAAACACAAGCTTTAAATGACACATTAAACAAGATGGACTTAATTGATATTTATAGGACATTCCATCCAAAAACAGCAGATTACACTTTCTTCTCAAGTGCCATGAACATTCTTCAGGATAGATCATATCTTGGGTCACAAATCAAGCCATGGTAAATTTAAGAAAATTGAAATCATATCTTTTGAAAGATACGATTGAAAAGTATCTTTTCTGACCACAACGCTATGAGACTAGATATCAATTACAGGAAAAAAACTGTAAAAAATACAAACACATGGAGGCTAAACAATACGCTACTAAATAACCAAGAGATCACTGAAGAAATCAAAGAGGATATAAAAAGATACCTAGAAACAAATGTCAATGAAAACACGACGACCCAAAACCTACGGGATACAGCAAAAGCAGCTCTAAGAGCGAAGTTTATAGCAATACAATCCTACCTCAAGAAACAAGAAAAATCTCAAATAAACAACCTAAGTTTACATCTGAAGCAATTAGAGAAAGAAGAAGAACAACAAGAAAAAACCCCAAACTTAGCAGAAGGAAGGAAATCATAAAGATCAGATCAGAAATAAATGAAAAAGAAACGAAGGAAACGATTGCAAAGATCAATAAAACTAAAAGGTGGTTCTTTGAGAAGATAAACAAAATTGATAAACCGTTAGACAGACTCACCAAGAAAACAAGGGAGAAGACTCAAATCAACAGAATTAGAGATGAAAAAGGAGAAGTAACAACTGACACTGCAGAAATACAAAGGATCATGAGAGATTATTACAAGCAACTACATGCCAATAAAATGGACAACCTGGAAGAAATGGACAAATGCTTAGAAAAGCACAACCTTCCAAGACTGAACCAGGAAGAAATAGAAAATTTAAACAGGGCAATCACAAGCACTGAAATTGAAACTGTGATGAAAAATCTTCCAACAAACAAAAGCCCAGGACCAGATGACTTCACAGGCAAATTCTATCAAACATATAGAGAAGAACTAAATCTTATCCTTCCCAAACTCTTCCAAAATATATCAGAGAGGGAGGAACACTCCCAAACTCATTCTACGAGGCCACCATCACCCTAATGCCAAAACCAGACAAAGATGTCACAAAGAAAGAAAACTATAGACCAATATCACTGATGAACATAGATGCAAAAATCCTCAATAAAATAGTAGAAAACAGAATCCAACAGCACATTAAAAGGATCATACACCATGATTAAGTGGAAGTGGAGTTTATTCCAGGAATGCAAGGATTCTTCAGTATACACAAATCAATCAATGTGATAAACCATATTAACAAATTGAAGGATAAAAACCATATGATATCTCAATAGGTGCAGAAAAAGCTTCTGACAAAATTCAACACCCATTTATGATAAAAAAAAAAAACCCTCCTGAAAGTAGGCATAGAGAGAACTGACCTCAACATAATAAAGGCCATATATGACAAACCCACAGCCAACATGGTTCTCAATGGTGAAAAACTGAAACCATTTCTACTAAGATCAGGAACAAGACAAGGTTGCCCACTCTCACCACTATTATTCAACAGAGTTGTGGAATTTTTAGCCACAGCAATCAGAGAAGAAAAAGAAATAAAAGGAATACAAATTAGAAAAGAAGAAGTAAAACTGTCACTGATTGCAGATGACATGATACTATACATAGAGAATCCTAAAGACACTACCAGAAAACTACTAGAGCTTATCAATGAATTTGGTAAAGTAGCAGGATACAAAATTAATGCACAGAAATCTCTCTTTTTTTGGGGGTGGGGTACGCAGTCCTCTCACTGTTGTGGCCTCTCCCGTTGCGGAACACAGCCTCCGGACACACAGGCTCAGCGGCCATGGCTCACGGGCCCAGCCACTCTGCGGCATGTGGGATCTTCCCGGACCAGGGCATGAACCGTGTCCCTTGCATCGGCAGGCAGACTCTCAACCACTGCGCCACCAGGGAAGCCCAGAAATCTCTTGCATACACTAATGATGAAAAATCTGAAAGAGGAAATTAAGGAAACACTCCCACTTACCACTGCAACAAAAAGAATAAAATACCTAGGAATAAACCTGCCTACGGAGGCAAAAGACCTGTATGCAGAAAACTATAAGACACTGATGAAAGAAATTAAAGATGATAGAAACAGATGGAGAGATATACCATGTTCTTGGATTGGAAGAATCAACATTGTGAAAATGACTATACTACCCAAAGCAATCTACAGATTCAGTGCAATCCCTATCAAACTATCAATGGCATTTTTCACAGAACTAGAACAAAAAACTGCACAATTTGTATGGAAACACAAAAGACCCCGAATAGCCAAAGCAATCTTGAGAGAGAAGAACAGAGCTGGAAGAATAAGGCTCCCTGACTTCAGTCTATATTACAAAGCTACAGTTATCAAGGCAGTATGGTACTGGCACAAAAACAGAAATATAGATCAATGGAACAGGATAGAAAGCCCAGAGATAAACCCATGCACATATGGTCACCATATCTTTGATAAAGGAGGCAAGAATACACAGTGGAGAAAATACAGCCTCTTCAATAAATGCTGCTGTGAAAAGTGGACAGCTACATGTAAAAGAATGAAATTAGAACACTCTCTAACACCATACACAAAAATAAACTCAAAATGGATTAAAGACCTAAATGTAAGGCCAGACACTATCAAACTCTTAGAGGAAAACACAGGCAGAACACTCTATGACATAAATCACAGCAAGATCCTTTTTGACCCACCTCTGAGAGAAATGGAAATAAAAACAAAAATAAACAAATGGGACCTAATGAAACTTAAAAGTTTTGCACAGCAAAGGAAACCATAAAAACGACAAAAAGACAACCCTCAGAATGGGAGAAAATATTTGCAAACAAAGCAACTGACAAAGGATTAATCTCCAAAATTTACAAGCAGCTCATGCAGCTCAATATTAAAAAAACAAACAACCCAATCCAAAAATGGGCAGAAGACCTAAATAGACATTTCTCCAAAGAAGATATACAGACTGCCAACGAACACATGAGAGGATGCTCAACCTCACTAATCATTAGAGAAATGCAAATCAAAACTACAATGAGATATGATCTCACACCAGTCAGAATAGCCATCATCAAAAAATCTACAAACAATAAATGCTGGAGAGGGTCTGGAGAAAAGGGAACCCTCCTGCACTGTTGGTGGGAATGTAAATTGATACAGCCACTATGGAGAACAGTATGGACGTTCCTTAAAAAACTACAAATAGGGCTTCCTGGTGGCGCAGTGGTTGAGAGTACCGCAAAAAACAACAACAACAACAACAACAACAAAACAATACTACAAATAGAACTACCATATGACCCAGCAATCCCACTACTGGGCATATACCCTGAGAAAACCATAATTTAAAAAGAGTCATGTACCAAAATGTTCATTACAGCTCTATTTACATTAGGCAGGACATGGAAGCAACCTAAGTGTCCATGAACAGATGAATGGATAAAGAAGATGTGGCACATATATACAATGGAATATTACTCAGCCATAAAAAGAAACAAAACTGAGTTATTTGTAGTGAGGTGGATGGACTTGGAGTCTGTTATACAGAGTGAAGTAAGTCAGAAAGAGAAAAACAAATACCGTATGCTAACATATATATGGAATCTAAAAAAAAAAAAAAATTGGTCATGAAGAACCTAGGGGTAAGATGGGAATAAAGATGCACACCTACTAGAGAATGGACTTGAGGATACGGGGAGGAGGAAGGGTAAGCTGGGACAAAGTGAGAGAGTATAGACATATATATACTACCAAACGTATAGACATATATATACTACCAAACGTAAAATAGATAGCTAGTGGGAAACAGCCGCATAGCACAGGGAGATCAGCTCGGTGCTTTGTGACCACCTAGAGGGGTTGGATAGGGAGGATGGGAGGGAGACACAAGAGGGAGGGGATATGGGGATATATGTATACATATAGCTGATTCCCTTCGTTATAAAGTAGAAACTAACACACCATTGTAAAGCAATTATACTCCATTAAAGATGTTAAAAAATTTTACAAACATATGAGAAAAAAAAAAAACCCAATCGAAAACTGGACATAGACCTAAATAGATATTTTTCCAAAGAGGAAATACTTATGGCCAATAAGCATATAAAAAGCTGCTCAACATCACTAATTATTAGAGAAATGGAAATCGAAACTACAGTGAGGTACCACCTCACACCGTCAGAATGGCCATCCTCAAAATCTCTACAGGGGCTTCCCTGGTGGTGCAGTGGTTGAGAGTCCGCCAGCCGATGCAGAGGACACGGGTTCGTGCCCCGGTCAGAGAGGATCCTGCATGCTGCGGAGCGGCTGGGCCCGTGGGCCATGGCTGCTGGGCCTGCGCGTTCGGAGACTGTGCTCCGCGGCGGGAGAGGCCACAGCAGTGAGAGGCTCGCGTACCGCAAAAAAAAAAAAAAAAAAAAATCTCTACAAATAACAAATTCTGGAGAGGTTGTGGAGAATAGTGAAACCTCCTACACTGCTGGTGGGAATGTAAATTGGTACAGCCAGTATGGAAAACAGTATGGAAGCTCCTCAGAAAATTAAAAATAGAATTACCATATGATCCAGCAGTCTCACTCCTGGGCATATAGCTAGACAAAACTCTAATCCAAAAAGATACATGCACTCCTATGTGCATAGCAGCACTATTCACAATAGCCAAGACATGGAAACGACCTAAGTGTCCATCAACAGATGAATGGATAAAGAAGATGTGGCACATATATACAATGGAATACTACTGAGCCATATAAAAAGAACAAAATAATGCCATTTACAGCAACATGGATGCAATTAGAGATTGTCATATTGAGTGAAATAAGACAGAAAGAGAAAGACAAATACCATATAATATCACTTATATGTGGAATCTAAAATATGACACAAATGAACCTATCTACAAAACAGAAACAGACTCATGGACATAGAGAACAGACTTGTGGTTGCCAAGTGGGAAGGGGTTGGGTGAGGGATGGAGTGGGAGGTTGGGGTGAGCAGATGCAAGCTTTTATATATAGAATGGACAAACAACAAGGTCGTGCTGTATAGCACAGAGAACTATATTCAGTATCCTATGATAAACCATAATGGAAAAGAATATTTAAAAAAAGAAGGTATGTATATATGCATATATATATATATATATATATATATATAATGGAATCACTTTGCTGTACAGCAGAAATTAACACATTGTAAATCAACTATCCTTCAATTTAAAAAAATCAAAAAAAGATGAGTATTTTTGACAAGACAAGGGATTTCTCTGGTGAGGGGGCAAGTGGGGAGGTGCTGCTGGGAGAACAGGCCCTGAAGATCTGTACCAGAGATGCCGTTTCTATTTTTCATGCCTTTATTGATCCCCTTCCTCTTGAGCCTATAAATATGATTCAGTCTCATCCTTCCCGAAAAATAGCCTCCCTTCCTTCTGGCCGTGGCCTGTCTCCTACTCTTCTCATCCAAGAGTGCAATCTGGTTCCTTGTTAGCAACTTCATGATCTAGCCAAACTCACTGACACCGTCCAAATACGATGGACACTTTCCAATCTTGAAATCACTTAACTTCTCTATGATAAAAAATGTTTATAGCTACCAATATCTGACTTTCATTGAGCACTTGACATTCTTTGAGTATTTGTCTTCCATTGAGTATTTAACATTCAGTGACCATCCTCTCGGCCACTTGGAACTACTTACTGATCGGTTGCCCCTTCTTTTTTATAAACAATATACTTCCTTAATATTGCCTAAATCCACTTCCTCTCCATCCCCAATGCCAAGGCCTTGGCTTGAACCAGCTTTCCCTCCCAAACATCCTGGAAGGTTATTTCTATAACAAATTTGACTGAGGTACTTTCCTGATAAAAAGCCATCTCTCATGGTTCCACGCAGCCTGTAGTCACAAACCTAGCATGCACGCCAATATGCAAATATTTATTTATAAATTATATCCGTGTACCACTGTACTAATATATTGCTTATATTTACATATCATAAATCAGATATGGAAAAAGAAATTCCCAAAGAAATGGCATTTACAAATTAAATAGACGTTCTAATTTCTTTCCCTACACTGTAGTGGAGGTTGTATGCGCTTTGCTCAGAAACCACAGACCCACAGTGGCTAAGTCCAAATACATATGGCTGACTTTCAAGGATTCTCATGATCTGGCCCCTGCCTATCTCTTCTCTCTTCTCCCTTTGCTTCCTCTCTTGCTCCTAATGCTTTGGTCCTATTGGAAGGATTTGAACTTAAAGCTCCCCAAGTCTGTCTGCTTTCTATTTGTTGCCCTCTTTGTTTAGAAGGCTGTCCCCTGCCTTGGCTCCCGAAGCCCCAAGCCCCTCTGTCTTATTTATTCCTAAAAGCTCTCATCCGGCACTCCTTCCTCTAGGAAGCTGTTTTTTGGTTACTTCTGCCTCGCACCCCACCTACACCCCATGCACATCTTTTCTTTTGCAGTAAAACACAGTGTTTACTTCTCTGCCTCTTTCATTAAGCTGTGAGCTCTGTAACAAACTGTCTAGCTCACTTAGGAGTCCAGAGTGACTGATAAACAATAACAATGACAGTAATAACAGCTAATACTTATTTTTTATTTTTTAATTTTTTTGCGGTACGCGGGCCTCTCACCGCTGTGGCCTCTCCCGCTGTGGAGCAACAGGCTCCGGACGCGCAGGCTCAGCGGCCATGGCTCACGGGCGCAGCCGCTCCGCGGCATGTAGGATATTCCCGGACCGGGTCACGAACATGTGTCCCCTGCATTGGCAGGCGGACTCTCAACCACTGCGCCACCAGGGAAGCCCAACAGCTAATACTTCTATAGTGTTAATATATGCCAACTACTGAGTCAAGTTTGTTGTAGACATATTTGCTTTATTTAATCTTATGATATGGGTATAATGATCTCTATTGTGCAAATTAGGACACTTGGGCACAGAGAGGCTAAGTAATCTCCCGAGGTCATTTATGTAGTATGCAAAGTTCAGAAAGTACTGAACTAAACTGAACTGCATCCTTTCCATCCACCTGTGATGAAAGAAGTAGAGTCACCCAGGCCCAGGAGAGGGTGTATAGTGTGGGCTGCCCCAGCCTGAGCCTGCGCTGCCCCCTGCTGGCCAGCTCTGCCCTCTCTGCAGGCTTAACCAGCTCAGAAGTGCCCCCTGCCACCTGAGCTTGAGGGAGAGAGGGAGCCAGAAGGTCACGTGGAGAATATACAAGGATTTCCCCTGATCCACACACCTGAAGGCCATCTCCCTGACAGGGATGCTGAATGAAATCTCTCAGAGTTACAACTGGGAAAGTAAACTCTCTGCCACCAAATGCCATAGAATTTACCCCAAACCAATACAAATGTTTATTTTTTAAGGAAAAAATTAGGTAACTATTTGGATTATTCTTACATTAGGCTCTTCTTTAGGATAAAAAATTGAATGTTAACTTATATTAACAGATTGGTTCGCATATGGGTTGCCCCATGGAATGAGTGAAAAATGCAGACGCCCAGGCTCCACCTCAAGCCTGGTAAGCCAGAAGCACCAGTGCTTTACTATTTCTCCTCATGTCACATTTTTCCAAACCCCCAAATCTCTAAGACCATTTAACATCCCACTTTTCCAGTTTAAGCAAAGGCAATGCCTTTCCGTTTGTGCTTCAGTAGAAAAGGATGCTAGTTTTTCAACTCTGTAAATTGCAGGTAATTGATAAGTGATGAAAAGAAAATTCTTGCCTGTAGATACACAAATTCTACCCTGTCTGATAGAGGTTCAATTGATTTTCCTTTCCCTCTTTGGAAGAAATCAGTTTTGCCTCCTTTGTACATTGATTTCCTTATTCCTGATTTATGATGAGTCTATCTTTAGGTTTTCTCTGAACCTGCGGTAACATTTGCCTGATTCCCTCACTGATTATTGAGTTAAATAAAATCTTTAGCATGTGTTCATTTTATATCTGAATGACAGTTGTCATTTTACCTTTTTTTGGAAAATTATCTTTAATACACAAATGGCAAGTATTTTCCTTTTCCCTCCTCTTCATTCATCTGCTACCTGTGCTCTTTGCTTCAGTTGAAAACTCAAAGGGTTTCCTCAGAAAAGAGCCGCTGCTCTTATAACCTTCTACCATCTGCATAACGTCTAACCAAGCATTCCTGGAATAATAGTGGAATGACCAAAAGATGTTACATTTTTCAGGGCAAAAGTGAGGTCAGGGCATTGGTTCCTAACCTCCTACAAAAACTAAAATAAAAGGACATAAACTTTAAATTAAATAAAAACACCATATTTTCATTGGTCTCTAACTCTGAAATATCTTATTTACTTATTTCCTCCTTACCTGTGTTGTTGATGGATTTATTAAAAATTACACACATTAGGATTGTTTTACTTTTAATGCATTTTATGCCATCTTGTACCTTATTCAAGATGTTATGGAAAATATAAGGTCCCTGTCATCTTCCTGAGTACACAGATTCATCTAAGAACTAATGTTATTCACTCAACAATTACTTATTAAGCAGCAACTGTGTGCCATGTATAATGGCAAAGACATCGTCCCAGGGGGCTGACAGACTAGAGAGAGGAAGAGACAACACAAACAAATGTATAATTTCAAAGTTTGAGACCCACAGATGAAATGCATGTTTTCCATTCTTCCCCTCACTCTCACAGCTTTATGCCCAAATTTTTAGTTGGGTACCTTTGCAGTTACCTATGGTCATGTGACTATCTTCTGGCCAACAAGATGTGAGCAGAAGTGATGTCTCCAACTTGTTGGTCTCACTCTTAAAGAAATGAGGAGAGCCCTTACCAATCCCTAATTTTCTTCCCTTCCTATGGGCTGAAATGTCAACACAGTGTTGACATTTTGGACTTTGTAGATGAGGGCAGCATCTGAAGAGTGACAGAACAACAACATAGAAGGAGCCTGGACTTCCAAGAACTTCAGAGAGCGGAGCCACCAAATGGGCTTGGACTTTTCCAAGAGAGAAATAACTTTCTATTGTGCTTAAGATACTGTTGTGTTGGGTCACTGGCTCATCCAGCCCATCTTATTATAACCTAACTCTGACAAGCCTCAAAGGAACAGGGGATACTCTGAATATGGAAGTTAACAGAACATTCCTATGTGGGGCTCAGGAGCGAGCATTCTCCAAATGAGGGAGCATCAAGGGAAGTGAGATCTTCAGGGAAGAGGCAGGTCAGGCCATGAGGCACAAGATGAAACCACAAAGACTGATGAGCATATCAGCATGTTTCTCCTGGCGTCAAAAGCATGTCAGAGGCAGCTTGAAGGGACTCCCACTGGCCAAATTTAGGAAATTTTAAGTATCAAAAAAATTAATAGATTATAACACATTATTAGGGAAAAATTAATATCTATCAAGTTAATATAATAGTCTGACTCCATTTTCGACATCTGACTGCTGACATCTTTCAAGCCCCATCACTCCCCTTCCCCTTCTGTCCCACGTCTGCGCAAGCTGATAAGAAAGCCCAGGTACGCCCTTGACAATGGCAGGAAGTTCACACCATGCAAGTTCTAGCCCACACATAAGAACCTTCACCCCAGTCCTATTCCCAAATTACAATAAAACCCCAAAGCTAGTCACCTCTTCCTGCTTTCTCAAGCCATTTTCAAACCAACCTGGGAAACTGTTCTGCTCTCACCAGAAAGCCTCATTATGTGAGCAACAAACATACCCCAATGGTGCATTTTTGACATCATCAGTCTTGACATTGGAACCAAATTGGGGGTCGGGTGTACAAACTGCTTCTGCAGGATGATCACAAAAGATGGAAGGGAAAGTTCTTCATTATAGAAGAATGCCAATAAATCAATAAATATAGAAAGATTGATAGAGTTAGAAACTACACCTCTGCAACCACCATTGTAATAATTCATTCAGGCAAGAAAGGTTAAGAAGGAACATACAGTCTCAAAGTTATTAACTACAAATGGGAGGGGTTTCCTTTAAAATGGAGAAGCTGATGGACACCACCTTATCCAAGTGATCAAATGTAACATCACCAATAATGGGACAAACTGACATCTGTGCCTCCTGATAGAACATACAAAGAAGGATATAACATCACCTATTTTAATATTCCTGCCAAAAGTATTAAACTAGAATTTAATCATAAGGAAATGATCAGACAAATTCAAATTGAGTAAGTAAGTATTCAGTGGGGAGAGTCATGTGTCTGGAACTTACACTCCAATGTTTCATCAAAAAAAGTTTATATCACTTTGTTATAAAGCAGAAACTAACACACCATTGTAAAGCAATTATACCCCAATAAAGATGTTTAAAAAAAAAAAAAAGAATAAAATAAACTTGGATTTGAAAAAAAAAAAGTTTATAGCTATATAGAGAAAGATAGAACAAATGTGGCAAAATACAATGTTTATCAAGGTAAAGATACAAAATAAAGCAAATGAAACAAAAAGGTAAGCTGGTATAAGGGTTTGTTTACTCAAAAAGAAGGTTCCAGAGGCCCAGAGGGAAGGTCTGAGAGAGAAAGGACCATCCTGTGTCTGCTTGTTCACAGAACTCTTCTCTAGCCATAGTTGTTCTGGGTTCAGAACAAGGTTTTGTGCAAATAAATATTTGTAGAAGGTCCCAGGATTTGGCCCCACCTTCTCCACTCTGGGAAGAAAGCTGTTGGAGCTCACAGGAGTGCTTCTGTGGGATGGGGGTTGGTGTCTGAGCAGACAGGCCTGGTGACCCCACCCACCTGGGTTTCCTCCTATCTCACTCCTCACTTCTTAATCCTCTTGCTTTTTAGCTCTAAATGTTAGTTTTCCCTGGGCCTCTATCTTAACTCCGTCTCTCCTTAAAAGAATAACATAGCTGTTGAGGATATGACAAAAACTAGTTAGACCCTACTAGGCCCAAGATGGCAGAAGATTCGACTTCCAGTAGACCTTGAGCCTCATTATATGCTTATTATAATATGTTAGCATATGCTAAATGACACACTCACAGGTGCCATGACAGTCCTCAGACCAACCATAAAAGGCCAAAAAGTGGGCAGCGGCCCAATTCCTGGAAATCCCCACCTCTTCCCCACAAATTGTTCAAATAATCCTCCCACTCGTTAGCCTATGAAATTACCCAGCCCATAAAAACTAACTGCCCCATATTTCAGGGCTGCTCTCTCCTTCTGAGATGGACTACATTCTGCCTATAGAATAAACCTGCTTTCACTTTACCATGGCTTGCTCTTGAATTCTTTCCGGCACTAAGCCAAGGATCCTTACTTGGTGGCCTGTCCCAGGAACTCGCCTGAGACCTGGGACATGACCATCCTCTCCCATTTTCCTGCAACATCTTTATACAAAGGATGAGGAAGAAGGTAATCTTCTCTCCCTCCCTACTTTTGCTTTGATTATAAATATGTAGCCCACTTAGTTCTCGAGGCAGAGCCCTCTTGCCTGCTCGCCTGTATCCTTCACAAGCATCCTATATTAACAAATCTACATCTTACCTACCGCTTTGCCTCTCGCTGAATTCCTCCTGTGCCGAGACATAAAGAACCTGAGCTTCATTAAGTCACGGGACGAATTCGTGTGATTTCAACACATCCAAAACGGAACTCTCCAAGTTTCCCCAAACCTGGTTCTCTCCAGTCTTCTCATCTCAGTAAATGGTACCTCCATCCACCCATCCTTTAAGTTATTCCTCCAAACTTCAACCCAGATCTGTCCACTTCTCACCATCAACTCAGCCACCATCACCCCTCACCTGGATTTCTTCAGTAGCTTCCTAACTCATCTCTTGACTGTGCTCTCAGGCCCAAGTAGTCCATCTTCCTCACAGAAGCCAGAGTAATCTTTATTTTTTAAAAACGTAAATCAGAGCAAGCCACTCAGTGTTTCAAAACACTTCAATATTTCCCTGTTGCTCTTTGAAAATGAAGATTCTTCACCATGAAGACCCTACACCATCTCCTGCTCCACTTCTCAGCCTCATCTCATGCCCCCTCACTCTGCTCGCAGTGACATTCTCTTTTTTTTCATTTAAAAACTTTTGGAGCATAGTTGATTACAGTGACCTTCTTGTACAGCTCTCTGCGTAAGTCAGGGTTTCTCTCTTTCTGGAACATTCTCTCAGCTCTCCTCAAGGCTGCCTCCTTCTCTTCTAGGACTCAACTCAAATGTCCCCTTCCCAGATCTATATAAAGAAACCTGCTTCGTCAAAATTTAGACGTCAAATTGTCTTCTCTGTTTCTTGCCAGTTCTCCTTTTCCACACACAGTAGAATGGACGCACGGTACAAGGAGAGCTCATTGCTGGATCTCCCGTGCCTGCTAGGCTAGGGGCTCACACATATTCGTTGAAAGAATTCATTAATAGACGGCAATTTTGTATGCTTTTAAATATCCTTCCTTGGCAAAAGAAAAGGCTGCCGATTCTGTGTGGTTCATCATTTTTTAAAAAAACATTTATGAATCCAGGACTCTTGGATGAACTGGCCTCAAGTCCCCCAAACATAGTTGTTGTAAGGATAGCAGGAGAGGGAGGAAGAGACGGACAGTGGCTGGGGGGCCGGCTGGGTGGCTGTGGACGGATGGGTGAGAGAGCGGATGGGTGAACACTCTGGGGAAGCATACCCAAGGTGCTAAGTTGAGAGCACAGCTCCCTAGGCAGCCCATCTTTTTTTTTTTTTGCAGTATGCAGGCCTCTCACTGTTGTGGCCTCTCCCGTTGCGGAACACAGGCTCCGGACGCGCAGGCTCAGCGGCCATGGCTCACGGGCCTAGCAGCTCCGCGGCATGTGGGATCTCCCCGGACCGGGGCACGAACCAGTGTCCCCTGCATCGGCAGGCGGACTCTCAACCACTGCGCCACCAGGGAAGCCCAGGCAGCCCATCTTGAGGGGTCGCGAAGCGGATACTTCAGGGCCGACGGGGCACGGCGGGAGGGCGGGAGTCCCCTCCTCTGTGTGTGAAGCAGCAAGCCCCTCCAGGCTCGCACCCCATCCAGGCGCACGCGCGCCCAGACCCCGGGCCGCGCTCAGCAGCGTCCCCTGCCGGCGCGCGAGCTCAAGTGAACGCTCTCCTGGCCCGCAGCAGGGTTAGTGCGCGTGCGCGCAGGTGAGCGTCCCGTCCCGCCCCGCCCTGCCCCGCCCCCGGGCTTGGCCACCTGCCGGGGAAACTTGTGGATTGTTGCCCTCGGGTCGCTCAGGGGCGGGGACACGGAACAGAGCCATGGAACAACAGACGTCGGGGAATCGCGAGTCCCGGGCCCGGCCGAGAGAGCGGGACCCAGACCGGCACCCCCGCCCGGACCGAGAACGCCACCCCGAGAGACAGCGGGACAGAGCCGGGGACCGGCGCAGGGAGAGAAACGGGGGCGGGCGGAGGGACGAGGACCGGGATAGGGGGAGGGACCGGGAACCCCGCCAGGACAGACACAGGGCCGGGGACCATCGTGGCGGTGAACAAAGAGTTTGGGAACAATCCCGCCAGAGTCGGACGCGGGACGGACCCCGGCGGCCGACCTGGGACGCGGCCCCGCCCCTCTGGCCCGCGCCTTGGGAAACCGCGGAGCCACCGCCCCTGCGGAAGGAGGGCCTCGGACGCCGAGGACCAGAAAGGTGAGGTGGGGCAGCGAGGGCCCTCTACCTCGCCCCGGAAGAAACCTGGGTCTGAGGCCATTCTGCGCGGTTCTGCTGTCCCGGCTACTTGTCCTGGGAAGCTGGTTTAAAGGAAGTGCCATTCTTCCCTTTTGAGCTCTTAGAGGTGACCTGGGAGGGAAGGAAGACCTTACAGTGCCCCCCCCCCCACACACAAACACACTCCTTGACCTGAACCTGATGAACAACGCAGAGACCTACCCCCCACCTCCCTACACCCTTCACCCCCCTGCCCCCCACTTCCCCTTTAGCAGTGGAAGGACCGGGGACCAGGTAAAGAGGAAGAGAGGACTTCAGGACTAGAAAGGGAAGGGGTGGGAAGGAGATTGGGTGGGTTGGGTTAATCTGAGGCCCCTCTCTGACCCCCACCCATGTGGTCACAGGACTGCCCCTTGGGGCTTCAGACCCTTGTCCTGTGCTCCACAACCAGCCCTCCCCAAAGTCCCGTTCCCTGGAGGCCCGGGCCTAATAAAAGACCAATGAAAAGCTAATAGTTTAATGTGTAATCCCCTCCAGGGGTATATGCATTTCAAAACCAGACAGCTGGGAGAAGATACACTTTTAGCCAAAGAACTGAATGTACCTAAAACTCTGCACAAAAGGGCAGAGATTTTTTTTCCCCCTTTGTCAGTGAGGTCTTTCTGGGCAGCCTCATTCAAACCCCATGATTGTTTCAAACCCCACCCTCCTGAATGAACAAACTTTGCCATCACTACCTTGTAGAACAGAGTTCCCATAAGGCCTGTGGGGTGAGAGCAACGTGACGTGCTGGAAGACTGAGCTGGGAGAGGGTAAGGACGGAAGGAAAGAGAGGTGGTGGTCCTAGACCCCACTCCCCCTCTAGGGAAGTGGTCTCTTTTCCATTGCACATTCCATCCAACTCCACAAATATTACTGAATGCCCAGATTAGACGCCAGGCCAAGAAGGAGACAGGCAGGTACTGGAGTGATGACTGCCTTCTGGTTTTTGCCCTCGTCCCTAGGAGGAGTCCAGGCTCCTCTCTGCTATGGAACTTGGAGACTTAAGCCCAGTCTCTCTTCTGGTTGTGTCCACACAGCGGGAAAGCTATTATCCTGAGTTTATGTTACATTATCTAGAACTAACTAGCCAAACTGTGACAAAGGGTGTGCCCAGTTACAGTCACAGGCACTGGCTACTGTCTCCCTGCCTAAAGCCACACTGCATTGCAACTGCCAGGCCTGGGAGAATCCAGAGCTTCATGTTTAGGTTTCCTTCTAAACTGGTGTCCTGGCCCCCCTGTCCCCACCCCCGCCAAGCCCCAAAGCTAGTGAAGGGAATACTTTTGCTTCTTCTGCTCACAGTTGGTGGTTTAAAACCAAGAGCAATTTATTTCTGTCTCTCCTCCACATAATAAGCATGTATTTAATGGATGGGAGGTAGGGCCAGAAACTACAGAGATCTACTCACGGTGTCCACAGGACACTGACAAGTAAACAGACCAATTTGCAGCACCTGTGAAACGTGCCACTCCAGCGGGGGGACAGACACAAAGAGAACAGAACTGGGGCCCTGACCGGGCTCTGGAATGTTTTCTGGAGGAGATAGCCTCAAAGCTGAGTTCTGGAGAAGGAGCAAGAGACTGTCTCAAGCAGAGAAGTAGTTTCCACGGTGACCTGGAGGCATGGGAATGCAGGTCATGTTTTGGGGCGGGGAGAGGGGCAGTTCACTATGGCTGGGTCTGTGAACATGAGGTTGTGAGTGGAGAGAGATGAGCACGGGCTTAAAGTTTGGACTTTATGGATTTCAAATGCAAAAAATACATGGTGAGATCTATGTTCTAGAAGGATCCCTGGAGCCCAGCTAGTAGAATGCAGCCCCCACCGTTCACCACTGAATCTTGGACAAAGCCCAGGATGTGCTGGATAAAGTGATAGGGAAGGGTGGGGGGGGGGGCAGTGAGGAGAAGGAACAGAATATTCCAGGGCTGGCAGAGGAAGAGGGAGAGATGTGAAGATGTCCAAAGTTGTCTGTACCACCCATAGCCTAGAGAATGATTGTGGATTCAACTCTTTTCCAAAGTAACAAGGGAAGGAAGAGAATGCCAGCCTGGGCATCAGTCTTGTGAATGCAAACTAGTTTTGAAGAGGGCCTAGTCCTCACTGAACTGAAAAGCTCCCCCAGGTGGCTCCCAGCTACCTGTTAGATATCCCCCGCAGGCCAAGCCAGCATGGGAGGCGGGGCTCAGAATTACTGAGATAAGTGACGTGCTTAATTAGCAGAACTGGGCCAAGTGTTTGCAGGCCTTGTATAGCCAATAAACCAGAAAATCCTCTGGAATATGAAATCTGTGGCAGATTTTCTGTTCTGTGCATTCTTTAATGTCTGAGCCCAGCGTGAGGTGTCCAGAGTTCTAATGCTGAACAAGCTATTGAATTTGAAGCCCGCTAATGGCCACACATGTGTTTGATTATAGTGAGCCCACTTCAGGGAGATATCCGCTTTCGACCCCCAGGCCTGGAGTACAGGAAGTGGAATATTACCAGTCAGAGGCTGAAGGGCTCCTGGAATGCCACAAGTGCAGATACCTGTGCACCGCGAGAGGTGAGCCATTTTGAAGGCAGTCTGACCAATTACTTACCGTTGCTGGTGGTTCTGGACGGGGTCCGAGATGATGGAGCAAAAATTCAAGCCGACTTCCCTTTTGGTTTCCTCGTATTTTCGTTTTCATACCTGCGTGAAGTTCACACTTTCTAAAGAAGGGTAGGAACATCTGAAAGGGGCAGCTAGGTTTCCCGTGTTTCTCCTCGGATGGGCCCGGATGTGGTGAGGCAGTCGTGCCTGCAGTTTTCAGAGCCAGCTCTGAGTTGCCGGCTGTCAGAGGGGGACCCCTCTGGCAAGGCAGGCCGAGTTAAAGAGAGATCACCGGAGATGGCAGCCAGGTTGAGCTCATGCCACAGGACAGGAGATCTGATGCCTAAACCTGCCATTATGGCTTTTAAATGTTGTTGACTGAGACCCACAGTAAGAAATAGGTTTCACATTAAGAACAAGTTCACATGTGCACACATGTGCACACACGCGTCATGAAACAACACGCCATCACCTACGAAGGGCAGTAACTTCTATTTCATTGAAAACAAACAAAAACAAAAAACCACACTTATTAGAATCCACAGTATGAAGAACACTTAAATAATATCATGTGTCAGCTCCAAGTGTGGTTTCCCAGAGTTCCCATCCTAGCACCAGGCCTGGCCTTGCCAACAATGAAGAAAATCTGGTTTGTCAGGGTGAAGAAAATCTTACCCTTATGGCTCACATGATTGGGTAAGAAATTTTCCTCAGCTACCTATGACTAAGAGGGGAAAACTTCTTGGCCTAAGGGGGAGAAATCATGGAACTTATACCTGAAGATGTCTCTTTTTTATGTATTTATTTTTGGCTGCATTGGGTCTTCATTTCTGCGTGCGGGCTTTCTCTAGTTGCGGCGAGCAGGGGCTACTCTTCATTGTGGTGTGCGGGCTTCTCATTGCGGTAGCTTCTCTTGTTGTGGAGCACAGGCTTTAGGTGTGCAGGCTTCAGTAGTGGCACATGGGCTCAGTAGTTGTGGCTTGCGGGCTCTAGGGCATAGGCTCAGTAGTTGTGGCACACGGGCTTAGTTGCTCTGTGGCATGTGGGATCTTCCCGGACCAGGGCTTGAACCCGTGTCCCCTGCATTGGCAGGGGAATTCTTAACCACTGTGCCACCAGGGAAGCCCCTGAAGATGTCTCTTAGAGTGATTACAATGAGATAAATTATTATGGGATTATGTAGAACTTTCATGGAAGAGCTCTAGGCAATCCAGGTACAAGAATCCTCGCTCTAGTTTACGTATGTTGGCACACCCCGTTGCTTTTAATTCTCTCAATAACTCCTGAGGCTCAGAGAGGTACAGTAAGTTATATAAAGTCACACAGCAGTTAAGTGGAAGAGCTGGAATTGAAAGTTAGAGCCTGACTCTAAGGCCTGAAGTGGTTTACGTGCTTGACCTTCTTTTCTCGATGATATAAAGAATAGGAACAAGCCAGACGCTCTTTAACAGGTTTCTCTCTAGAGGTATTCTTCAGCGACTGATTTACCAAGAGGAGAGGGCAGAGCTTGAGGCCCCTGATTTAGCTCTGATTGCTTCTGGCTATTTGGTTGGGCCTAGATGTTGGGTTTCTGAGTCAAGATAGTGAAAGGATAGTTCAGCAGTCAGAAGCTAACAAATGAGGGCTTATAAAGATCTCTGGACACGCAGGGACCCATATAAATACACAATGCTGTGTTGTGTTGAGAGCAACAGCCATTAAACACTGGGAACTTGTCTCAAACAGGAAATTCACACCTGGGTAAAGGTCACCTGAAGATTTTCAGCCTCGTCTTAGAGTAGATCTTTTGTGATTTCTTTTCCTCATCAGTGAAATCATGTCCTCCTCCGGCAAACTGGCAAAAATGGGAGGCAGCCGTGGCTCTCTCTAACTTCCTAGGGAGACCCTGCAGTTTGGGCCGAGTCACCCTTAGGAAGTTCAGTGGAACACTGACAAAAATAGATAAGCCCCGAATTCACGGTTACGGGCAGGACTCCTCAGCTACTAAAATCTTTAAAGGCTGAGGATAAAGATCAGATAAACAGCAAGTACAGACGTCACATGTGCATATCAGATCACTAGGAATCCTGTCATATATAGGTTGTGTTATAGGTTTATTATTTGGAGGGACTGGTGAGGAATTACAAGTTCCCTGGGGAGAAGGTACATGGCCTGCTCCCCTCCTGGCTCCCTCCGATGATTTGCATTTGGAGCAGCTTCCGCTTTCCCTTTTGTCCTTTTCCTCTTTCTTTAGACCTTTGGTGCTCAAATCATGATGGAGAAGATTGTAAAAGGAGAGCTAGGCCAGTGTAACAAGGAAATTGTGAAGAAAAAAAAAAAAGGGTGATGTTTGCATTCAGCTTCATGCAAGGGCTTGATGTTTCCCTTACTTGCAAACCATCCTTAAAAATTTAATTTCATTCTCTCTCCAAACGTTGTAATCTCTATAGTCAGTGGTGCTGTCTCTCACTCAGAGCCTGGAGGTTTAGGTTTTGAGATGGCTTCTCACTGCCAGTGGCATTGACTTGTGACCACACTGAAAAGGTTCAGAGGGCAGTGGTGGGGGTTTTGCCCCCCAACTTGCATTCTCCCTCCCCCTTTTATATGCTTATTTAATACCCTAACTCAGTGCTTATGGGACTGAGCCTATGTCAGCACGTACAACTCCCAGCTCAGAAGCACCCAGCTTTATATTATGCTGAGAGAAAGAAGTAACACACAGAAGAGTGCATTAACTGTATGATTCCATTTGCATGAAATTCGAGAAAGACAAACCTAGTTCCTAATGACAGAGAGCAGATCAGTGGTGGCCTGAGGAGGAAGGTGAGGGGTTGACCACAAGGGGTGACTAGGGAACTTTCTGGGGGGATGAAAACAGTCTATATCTTGATTATGATTACATGGCATACACAGTTGTCAAAACTTACTAAGCTGTTTGCTTAACGCGGGTCATTTTGTTGTGTATAAGTTATATAACAGTAAAGCTGACTTTAAGGAAAGTAGCCAGCTTTGGTGGAAGATCTGGGGCTCTTTCATCGTCCAAGATAAAGCAGCCAAGAGTCCTGAAAAACTCCAGCCCTGGAAAAATATCACAGCCCAGATGTGCTCTTTAGGGAAACGAAAAGAAAACAAAATTAAACTTTAAAACATACTTATTGAATTAAAGTCTAAGAACAGTAAAACCAATTATGTTTCTCTAATTCAGTAAGCCTTATAGGTTTAATTAACTTAACCTTTCCTATCCCTAATATATGTGAACGACGGTTAACATTGTGATGGATAACTTCCATGCTTTTTTTCTAACGTCATTATATTTTTTAAGCACTATAAGTTCCTTCAAATTTGGAGAAATTTCCTCTTTCAAACTGAAGATGGCCACAAAACATATCTAAAGAGGATATAACTATTTTTCAGTCTTCTTGGCAGGGAAGGGCTAGGGCAGAGAATGTTCTTGGCTTCCATAAAGGACACCTTTCTTTCTGCTCACTGGCCTGATTTCTGCCTGCATCGTCCTGCAGCCCACCTGGAGCAGGCTGCTTTGCTCTTTTGAGAGTTAACCCTTTGGAGTCCAAAGTACCTCTGACATCATTTCTGGAGACCACAGTTCCCTGCTACCATCTAATGCTAATCATGTAGCTTTGGCTGCTCAGGCCTTCCAGGGGGCAGAATAAAGAGCTGGCTGTGGTGTGAGCTGCCACGGGGAAGATAAGCCTCAAGGTGGAAGTCTCCAAGTGCAAAGTAGCATCTCTCAAAATGGTAACACGCCCTTCTTTTGCAGCCTGCTGCCAAATGCTGGAGGTTCTCCTGAACTTGCTGATCCTGGCCTGCAGCTCTGTGTCTTACAGTTCCACAGGGGGCTACACGGGCATCACCAGCCTGGGGGGCATTTACTACTACCAGTACGGAGGGGCTTACAGTGGTTTCGATGGTGCTGACGGGGAGAAAGCGCAGCAGCTGGACGTCCAGTTCTACCAGCTAAAGCTGCCCATGGTCACCGTGGCAATGGCCTGCAGCGGAGCCCTCATGGCCTTCTGCTGCCTCCTCATCGCCATGGGCGTCCTGCGGGTCCCGTGGCATTGCCCCCTGTGGCTGGTGATTGAAGGCTTGTTGGACGTGCTCATTGCTGGGGCATACATCCCAGCCTTGTACTTCTACTTCCACTACCTCTCGGCTGCCTACGCCTCTCCCGTGTGTAAGGAGAGGGAGGCGCTGTACCAGAGGAAAGGATACAGTGGCTTCAGCTGCAATTTCCATGGGGGAGACATAGGTGCTGGAATCTTTGCTGCCCTGGGCATCGGGGTCTTTGCCCTGGGGGCCGTGCTGGCCATAAGGGGTTACCGAAAGGTTAGGAAGCTGAAAGAGAAGCCTGCGGAAATGCTGGAGTTTTAGGCTTTTTAAAACGTTCCAGGGCTTCCCTGGTGGCGCAGTGGTTGAGAGTCCGCCTGCCAATGCAGGCGACGCGGGTTCGTGCCCCGGGTCCGGGAAGATCCCACATGCCGCGGAGCCATGGCCGCTGAGCCTGCGCGTCTGGAGCCTGTGCTCCGCAACGGGAGAGGCCACAACAGTGAGAGGCCCGCGTACTGCAAAAAAAAAATAAAAAAGTTCCGAAAAACTTGAGTGATGGAAGTTACTCTGAACCACTGTCTTTCGTGGAATATTTTGTTGCAGAACTTGCCAACCCTTGGAAAGTAACAGACCAATTTTAGTTTGCTGGGCCTAGCTCCAGGGTACATAGAGCAGCACTGCCTGATGTAATAAACCCTGGTCCTGGAGCCCTCTGTTGGCGAGGGACCAACCATAATTACTTTAAAAAACAAAAACAAAACAACAACAAAAAACAACCGAAACTAGAGCCCAAGACCCACAAGGAAAAGGCATATGCTGCAGCAAAATGCACTTCTTGAGTGAATAAAGGGAGATAACCAAGTGAATTTGAAGAAACTTATCCTCAGAGTTCACGAAAAGCCACACAGACATGAAAAAACATTTCAGCCTGAAGTTCTCTAAACACAGCGGTCTTAAGCAGATTAGCCTCGAATTTTTTCCTCACTGAACTCTAGGCCCTTCACTTCCTTAATGCTCTGGATGGCAGGGGATGGGGATGCCTGGGAAACTGTGGCTGTAAGATGTAAGCTGGAGGGAGATGTGGGCTGAGGAAAGAGGAATCAGATTAATTCACTGGGTTGCAAAGGAGGTATTCTAACAAGCCCCTTACAATGGGCTTGAAAGCTCAATAAGTGTTTTGTACCTCTTGTAAATGTACCATTGTACGACGCATTCAACCCGACATCTGGAATTCAGGATCCATCCAAAATTAAAGAAAGTAAAATCTTTCCCAGGATAAGTATGCTACTTTTGGCCAGACAACTTCATGGGTTCTTACTGCATGTTAAATTAGGACTTATGGCCCATTATAATATATTCTTGGTACAAGTGAATATGTTCTTTGCTTTATATGACTCCAATAAAAATCCAAAGAAAAATTTTAATTTGGAGGTGATGGTTCTCTTTACAATATGTTTATAATATTATTTTCTTGTCACATTTAAAAGATGAGTTCCATTTGGGTTTACAAAAGGAAATACATACTGTTGCTTGTATATGATTAGAAAACTTCTTGAAGAATATATAAGAATGTATTAACAGTATTTGCTTCTGGAGAGGAAATTAAAAATTTTTTTTCATTTTATGTAAGACTTGACTGCACATGTCTTAGTCTTATTTTAGAAAAATATGTTTTAATTTGATTTGCTTTCCTCAGTTTTTTCACATTTACAGTGAAAAGGCAGATAGTAGATGTTTAGTTAAGCAGAGTATTAAATGATCAGCCACAAAAGCAGCCTCACCCCAAAAGATGCTATTTTACAATAAAAGTCTCCTGTCTGTTTCAGTTTCCACTTCCCTCTACAGTTTATCCCTCCATAGGGATAAACCGCTAGCTCTAGTAGCCCACTCTTTTCTTTTCTCCTGATGTCTGTGAATCTTTCTGCACTAACAACATGCTTGGAAATACTTGAACCTGTTCGATGTTTTCAGCAAAGCCAGGTCAGGCCTGGCTGGTGCTCTGATAATATCCAGTGGCCATATTTCTTCATCATTGGCCCCAGCAACAGACCATTATTCCTCTTGATTGTTGCAGTCAGTGGAGTGGTTGACAAGATCTATCAATAGATATATTACATTTCAGCCTGGCAGATATGGGCTGCGTGGATTATGCCGCTGCTGTTTTGGCAGAATCTTGTCCCAGAAGGAAACATTCAGGTTGCCCACATCTTGTAGTAGCACGGTATCCCTGCTTCCCTTCAGGGGGTGAGAGATTAACTGCATGCAGAAGGAAAACCAAGGCAGAGAAAGGAGTTGGGTGGGGGAGATAGCCACTCCCTGTGAATTAGAATGATGTCTGGGTCAATTAATTTGCGCTGCTTGTAGGGAGAGAGTAGCCAGTAGCTTATGGTGCCTGGGAGGAGAGTGGGCAGTTCTGGTCTGATGTTATTTTCAGATTTAAATTAGAGGAATGTAGCTTCTCAACTGTCAGAGCCCGTAACTGCTGCGTTCCGTGGACCTCCTAGGAATTTGTGTGGGCCCAGCAGGAGATGGAATCGGCAAGCTCAGTAGCTGTTGCCTAAGTACATGAGACATACTGGTCTTTAGCTGCCCAGTTTATAAACGTTGTGGTACCCCCTTGTGTATCAGAGGGTTTTCCTGACTTCTGGGAAACCATGCTTTTCATAAATTTGTCCCTTTTCTTCTTCTTCTTCTTTTTTTTTAATATTTATTTATTTTGGCTGCACCAGGTCTTAATTGCGGCATGCGGGATCTATCCCCAACCAGGGATTGAACGCCAGGCCCCCTGCATTGGGAGCGTGGAGTTTTCCCCACTGGACACCAAGGAAGTCCCTGTCCCTTTTCTTCTTAAATCTCTTATTAATCCCCTTTATTTTATTTTTTTTGGCCGCATTGGGTCTTCATTGCTGCACACGGGCTTTCTCTAGTTGCGGCGAGCTGGGGCTACTCTTCATTTCAGTGCCCAGGCTTCTCATTGTGATGGCTACTTTTGTTGCGGAGCACAAGCTCTAGGCGCCCAGGCTTCATTAGTTGCAGCATGTGGGCTTAGTAGTTGTGGCATGCGGGCTCAGTAGTTGTGGCATGCAGGCTCTAGAGCACAGGCTCAGTAGTTGTGGCTCACGGGCTTAGTTGCTCTGCGGCATGTGGGATCTTCCTGGACCAGGGATCAAACCCATGTCCCCTGCATTGGCACGTGGATTCTTGACCATTGCACCACCAGGGAAGTCCCCTCTCCTTCCATTTTATATATGTTAATGGGTAGTATCACCGTCCACTTGTATAACATTTTATAATTTTCCAGGTATTTTCACATACTTGCTTTCATTTGGGCCTCATCCCAGCCCTGTGGGATAAGACAGGGAGGCATTACCTTCATTTGTCAGATGAAGTGTCTGAGGCTTAGAGTCAGTGACTTGGGCACGGTCACAAGGCAGTAAAGAGTGGGGATGTGAGCCTGGCATTCCCACTCTACGTTCATATGCTTTTCTCTTAATTCTCATCTCTGACCCCTGAGAGAACAACAGGAGACCTTCGCCCAGGAAGATGCCTAACGAGAGGCTGGAGCCCCTGTCAGTGACAAATGAAAGGGTACTTTGGACAAGTCGACATTCATCTCCATTCACCTCTTGGCTTCCACTGCCTCATGGCATTTGTGGGTTCCTTAAACTTGTAAGAACCCCCCCCCCAAGTGAAGAGGCCAAGTATCCAGCAGTAGGATCCTGGCTGAATAGACTGGTCCACCCACACAGCGGGCTTAGAGGCCACGTAACAGAGCATGTGGACACTGTAGGAGCTGATCTGAAAACATCTCCAGGAAGAGTAAAGCACAATGCAGAGCAGTGTGTGTGGTGTCCTCCCTGTGACACAAGCAGGGAAAGGGGGGATGAAATTCAGATTTGAGTGCTTTTACTTGCATAAACGAACGCTGGAAAGTTATATCAGAAAATAATGAAAGTGGTTGGGGGTAGAGAACAGGGTGGGCAGGGACATGGGTGATTTTTCTCAGTTTATGCCCTTTTATGTCATTTTGATTTTTTTTAAACTTTAAAATAATTATAGATTCACAAAATGTTGCTAATATAGAACAGAGGTCCTGTGTATCCTTAACCTGGTTTTCCCCAGTGGTGACTATAGTACAAAATCACAACCAGGAAATTGACACTCTCCAGAACTTAGTTAGATTTTACCAGTATTACATGCACTCATGTCTGTGTGAGTGTAGGTCTGTGCGGTTTTATCACCTGTGTAGATTCGTGTGACCACTGCCACAATCAGCTACAGAACTGTTCCATCACTGGAACTTCCCTACGCTCCCCACTTACAGTCACACCCATCCCCCTCTCGCTCCCCCAATCCCACTCCTCCCTGACAACCACTAATCTGTTCTCATTTTGAGACTGTTATGTAAATGGAATCATACAGTATGTAACCTTTTGAGACTGGCTTTTTTCACTCATCATGAATCCCTTGAGATCCATCTGAGTTCTGAGTATCAGCTGCTCATACCTTTTCATTGCTGAGTAGAGTTTCCCCTGGGGATGGCTGTACCAGATTGTTGAACCATTCGCCCATTGGAGGGCATTAGGGTTTACTGTGGCATCTGTGTACATGTTTTTGTGTAGACCAAAGTTTTCATTTCCTTAGGATGAATGCTCAGGGGTACAGTTGCAAGGTCACATGGTAAATGTACGTATAGTTTTTAAAGTAACGGCCAAAAGTTTTTCCACAGTGGCATTTTGATTTTCAAACACGAGTATTAAAAAACAAAAACCAAGGATGTTAATGTTGAGTCTGACCATGTCCTCACAATCAGGTGGTATTTCTCTTGCCTGACCTAGAGAGCTTTCCTGGGTAAGTGACGTCAGTGTTAAATTCCCAATCTCTCTCCTCCTAGGTGTGATACAGATAGTGGAGGTGATATTGAATGGGATGGTTCTCATGTGTATCGTGGCCTCCTACTTTGTCCTTGCTGGATTCAGTGCCAGCTTTGCCAGCGGCGGTGGCTTTGGGAACGGCTATTACTCACCGTTTGAGGGCACTGAGCTGGAGCAGGTTCGGCAGCTGGACCAGCAGTACACGATCCTCCGGGCGCCCCTGATATACAGCGGCGTGGCTGTTTCTCTGGGGCTGGGTGTCCTCACCTTGGGTGTTTTACTCCAAGGAGCCAAGAGTCTAAACAAACTGCCGGGGAAGTGGCTCCTTTTTGAGGCCGCCTTCAGCCTCCTCGCGGCATTGGGCTACTGCGTAGGCATCGGCCTTTACCTCCACGCGGCCTTGCGGATCAATGCCACAGACACCTGCAGGACAAGAGAGAGGGTCTATGCCCGCAGGGGTCTCACCTGGATGAACTGCCAGCTGGCAGGCACTGATGGAGCAGCAGCCACCTTTGCTTGTCTTCTCGTGGTGATGTATGGCGCCAGCGTGGTGCTGGCCCTGCGGAGCTACCGAGAACAGAAGCACTACAAGGACAGCCAAGAACAGCACGGCAATTATAATGATGCACCAGAATACCTGTGGTCTGGGATACTCTGAGATCTACTACTGGAACCTAAAAGTCAACGCAGCTTCCTTATTTCTCTCAAACACCACATTACATAAATGTGGTTTTCATGTACTTGATTTTACAAATGTTCCCTTTGGCACCAATGCAAAGCTAGATGATCATCCCATTTTTCTATCAATGTCTTTGTTGGCTGAGAGCTAGAAAAAAAATACCTCCACCTTCGCTACAAATATCAACACTGGAAGTTTGCATATACGCTTATGGTTTGACTCTCTTACCAAATGGTAAGGTAATAATACTGAGTAGCCAGAGAAATTCTGAAAGATGAGAACAACACATCAGGGGTAGCAGGCCCAGTGTTACAGTGGAAGTAGCTTGCCTGACCAAACTAAAGTCACTAAGAAAAACATGCCGTTTCCCCCTGTATTTGATCCCAGGGGAATGATTATAAAGCATTTGTGTGATTAGATTCCAAATGAGTAATTACATTCTGGCTCTCTCCTGGAAGAAAACTCTCCTGCCCATTCGACAGTATACCATGACTGTATGGGTCCCAGAGGTTGGATCCCTGAAACCTGAAGACAGGTAGGTGCTTTTGGCATGCATGTTCCTCCTCGGGATTCCTGGGATAGGGCTCAGATAAAATGGTTTTTGCCACCTTTCCAAGCTAGTTGCTCTCTTATTTCAAGTCATTTGATTGGAATTCACTTTCCTGAAATATTTTATAATTTCCTGAAATATGACGCCTCCAAATAGTGAGAAATAAAATTCATAAACTTCTTAAACGTGTTATTCAGCTGAGTACAAAGATAAAGCAGTTGACTTTACTAGACTATACAGGCGTTTTGGAGCCTTCTTTATTTCTGCATCCCTTCCAGCGCCCTACAGAGTAGGCCTTCAAAGGTCGATTGTAATCTCTCACAATTCTGAATTGTTTCCATAATGTAACAGATCATTAACACTGAATCTCAAAAATAAAGTTCTTTCAGTAATGTTAACCTAAAGTTTTATAGCTGTGCTTATACTTTACAACTAGCCTCAGATATTCCATTCATGTAAGATGCAACTAGAAATATACATGTTCTTATTATAAAGGGTAGTTTTTCTAGTTGCCATCTTTTTTTATAACATTGTTTTATTTTCATATTATAAATGAGATTAAACTATTAATAAGTTCAAACCAAATTTTTAGTACACTTCTAAAAACAGCAATTTTGACAGAAATCTCAGACTGTCTATACAGTTAGTAAGAAATCAGCAAACATAAGCCCGTTTCAATGTATGCCAAAGTGGCTATTAAAAAAATTCAGCCAATGTCATTTTCCTCTGATGTGTGTTGGCCATTTTTACCCCTGCATGTTTGCTGACTCTTTTCTCTGGAATATATTACCTTTCCTCTCTCCTCTTAAATCCTTCCTATTGCTAGTTCTTATAGAACCTATCCAAGGTGAAGGATCAAAACTAAACCTCAAACAGAAATGAGAAAATATCTAGATTCTACTTTTACAAAAAGTAAAGCTTGAAAAAAAAAAAAAAAAGTAAAGCTTGGAGGAAAACAACAACTAGAAGTCTACACTGCTAGCTTAAAATACAAACACCAGTGCCACGGGAAGCCGCTTCTGCTCCACCACCTTAGCCCGAGGCAGTGGCTGGAGTCCCGCAGAGTTTTCACTGAGTGGTAAGACAAGTCTAACAGCAGCAAAAATCAAACAACCCATTTCCCACCCGAACCGCCCCCCCCCAAAAACTTCCCAACACACACTATTCTCACCTAGGATTTATTCCCTGAAACACACCCTGAGTAGAGCTTTGCCCGTGTCTGGGTCCGGGGCTTGGAAAAATGAGGACTTTGGCCACTGCGACCCCTGTGTGGTGCACTGGTCCAGCTCAGCTCCTCTCAAATCACTGTAGCGACATCAAAATGCCTTAGCAAAACTTGCCTTAGTTACTACCACTTGGCAGGTTGGCAGGTCAAGATTTCTTACTCACATTTTACAGATGAAATGAAGGTTCAAGAAGGCTAAGTGGCTCGCCCAATGGTTGACATTTCATTGAGTGCTCACTGTGCCGGGTCCAGTACTGAGCTAAGGAAGCATTTGTTGACATCATCTCATTTTAGCTCACAGCTGTTGAGAGAGAGACTATTATCTCCATTTAACAATCGAGAAAAAACCACCTGCCTTGGAGAGGTGAACTTGCCTAAAGTCGAATCTTTTTAAGTAGCAGAGGAAAAACTCAGACCCAGTGAATCACACACGGGAAAGTGTTCTGAGTGACTAACGTGCTCTTGTGGTGTGTGATGTACCAGGGAGACAATATCACACGGAGAGAACACACTCAGAGAAGTTCACTTCTGCCACCCTGTAGGCACGTGTGCGTGTCATGGAACCGAGGTATGAAAGTAGATGGTGGCATTGAGCCCAGTACATTGGAGGTGCTCAAGGAACAGTTGGTGAACCAAGTTTTCAAAATTTCATTCTGCTAAACGAGGAGGAAACCTGCAAAATGATTTCAACTGGGCCTTTATTTGGAGTGAGAGGTAGCTAATCTTGCTTGGAAGTCCAGAGATTATGGGAAACAACCAATGGGGAGAGGGGAGGGGAACAATTTAGAGGCTTAGCTAGATTAGATGTACTGTGTGAGCCAGAACTCACCACTGTCTTAAACTCTAACACCAAAGCCATTAGGACAGACAAGATGGCCAGATTACCCACTTAGTTCCTCGGTATCACTGGTAGTTCTGTGGTTTGTTTAAGAGGAGCTGTAGATTATTTACAAATTAAGTTCCCTCTAGTCAGCTGATAACCTGCATGGAAATAAGGACCATGCTTCCTGTCTCTGGGATTTCTTTAAACATATAAACCAAGTTAGAATATAATATTTCTTAATGTAAAATATCTTTATTGCTATTTCAGCTTAAATGGTGATCAAAAATATTTATTCTTGCCTCAACTCATAGGTTCATAGAGTGTTATGGAATGTGGTTTCATTTGTTATCTTCCCCTACAACAAGAAAAAGCAGAAAAATCCTAAAGGTGCTTTTGGTTAAGAAACTAATTTCACATACAAGTTAAAGAAAATTACAGTTTCATGCTAAAATAACGTACTTATAAAATAACAGGTACTCCATTTTAAAACAAAGCCATGAAAAAGATTCCATTTTATTTTATTTATTATTATTGTTTGTTATTGTTATTTATTATTTTTTTACAAACAATAGATTTGCTGCAACATGCTCTGGCTCATATTATTGAATTAAAAAATTTAACACATTTCAAAAATATCAAAAATACACTATAATGAGTCTTAGGACTACAATATGACAATGATTGCACAAAACCATAAGATATGAACTCACTGTCTGGATGACATCCACTGGCAACAGTGAGAGAAAACCCTACAGCTTCTGAGAGATGTGCGTGAAATTTTGAAGGAGCTTATGTGTGATTGAATGATCATCAAATGAGTGAAACAGAGCAGGATTTACTGTAGCTGCTTTTCTCAACCCAGGAAGTGCTTACCCAACTATGGGGCAAAAGTCACTAACTGGAGAGAAAGATTAACTTGCCATTGGGGGAGTCTGAAAGTCCCCACCCAGAGGGAAGTAAAAAGTGACACAAGACAGTTTCTATAGTGATGCTGAGGACATCACTGAATGGCTTGGAGACTATTTAATAGTTGGTACATTTATCAATAACAGCCAAGTGCTCCCTTATGGAGGTCTCTTCATTAGTAATTATTGAGTAGATAGAGAAGGTGAGCCTGTGGCTTCCAAGTACCTGCTTTTGCTGAAAGCCTACATGGAAAGAAGGGCATCATTTGATATTCAGTAGATCAGCCAAACCTCACTGGCTCCATCTCCTAGAAAATAGCACCCAATGATCACCAAGCTGCTTGTGTTGGCTCTTCTATACACCAGGAAAATGAATTTATCAACTTATTGCACACATACACTCTACAGTAGTATAATAAAGCCCTCTCTTGTAATGAGGAGTGGTAATTCAATGACTCTATGGTAGCACGGTAGATGTATGACATACTAGCATTCAAATTTTCAAATGTAGTTTCGATCCATTTGGATAAAAATAAAAATACCATGGCTGCCAAGACTTGTGTATTTTTCTTTCTTCCATGGGACTCCTGGACTGCTCCCATTAAGCAGGAGTGATGTTCTTTCAGAAATTCTCTTAAATGTCTCTATTAAATGGGAGGTACTCACAAGGACCTGAGAATCATGCAGAGGCCGGGATCTCTGGGCTAGAGATCAACGGGCCTCTGCCCACCTGGGGAACACATCTCTAGGTGAAGTCCTGGGAAGTAGATTACACTCACCTGGAGACAGATAACTGGCTTTCACCACCTGACAACCTAATCAGATCACACAATAACTGTAAATGACTTCATAGGTCAAAAGAGTTCTGTGTATTCTTGGTGATGGGCTATGGCCTTTTCATCCCCTGTTTTAACAAAGAGCAATTATAGAGGGAAATGAATCAAAGGAAGTTACAAAAAAGAGTAGTCAGTTTTGGTGTAGCCTATATTAAAGGTTTTCATACAACCTAACATTTCCTGAACATAAATCTACCACATAAAAGAACATCTGGAACTTTAGGGTCCTTCTGATTAAAAAGTAAATACATTTACTTTTAGTAAAGTCATTTCATAACTGGGTTTTGTGGTGGTTCCAATTAGTAGGGTGGGAAGCTAAGACAAGAAAAGTTCACAGATAAAGGATAATTTTTAAAAGACTATACTACTGAAGTGGTATATTCCCAAAATAATTTCCAACACTGTCATCTTGGGTTTTTTCCGTCATTTTCATTCCCCCCTCAATTTTTCTATTAAAAAATAAGGCGGCAACATACTACTGTTCCCATCTTTCTTACAGCACCTGAACTCTGCATGAACCACTATGTTCCCCACTTCAAATCAAGACCTGAGTTCTAAAATGTTGCAGTAGCTAACCAGTAGTTTGACACAGAAAAGCTATGTTCCTGGTAATTTGGGGACTCAAATTCAGATCCTTGATGGGTTGAACACTAGACAGCCATTGGTATGGAACCCCCCCAAGAGTGTACCCCACTGACACACACACATGGGTACGGGGCCTCTGAGAAGATGAGGATACATAACCATTTGTGGAGTGGTCATCTGGTTTTCTACCACTGCTTTAACAAAACTTCCCTCTGCCCCCCCCCAAAAAAAGACAAATATATGTGTAGATTAACCGTATCTTTAACATTTTGTTTCTCATGAAACAAATTAAAAATGGTTCCACTCTATTTTCTTTTTAATTGTGAAAGTATTTAAAAATTCAAAGCACATTCCCCACTGGGTAACATTAAGCAATGTCAAAACTTCGCAGGAATAAAGAGGAATTAATTTTCCTAAGTAAATCTTCTAAAAGAAAAGGCAACAGAACAGAATTATGGAAGGAACTGCATTTTTCAAGGGTTACATGGAATGTGCAAAAAAAATCAGTAAACCAGGTTTTCTGTATGCTTAGGATTTTCTCAATTAAGTCTTTCAGAAATTGAGCCCAGTACTGTGAAACCATGTGAGATGGATAAGCATTTTCAGAGAAGACTCTGTTAAACATTAAGAGGTGAACCCTCAACTCACTCCTGATGTTTTAGAAAACCATCTCTCTGCTCTAGAGTAAGAGAAGGAACCTGCCTAACCCAGAAGCTCCATCCATCCATCTGTGCTCGTTCGGCCTCAGTCTGTTCAGAGTCATCTATAACTCAAGGTTACTTGCATGTAAGCAGCAGCAGCCTTGGCCCTATGTGCTAGGAGGCTGACTGCCACCTCCATCACATGTTATGGAAGGAGGCCAATCCCCAAATGCCTCTCTTGTGACCTGCTGGGAGGTTCCTAGCAGGTGTCACATCTGTCAAGGAGTTATTCTCTTTTTGTGATTTGGGGGGAAGTAGTCTTAGTCCCCACTCCTTCCCCGTCTTCATCCCCCAAAGAAGGTCCTACTCCCCTGTGTCTCAGGAACGTTCACAGCCTGACATCCAACAGTTAAATCAATTTCCCAGGGCCCCTCCTAGAACCTCCTAGAACCCTCACAGCCGGCGCCAACACCCGATGATCATCCTGCCTGTGGACAAAGGCGCTGGGCTGCCTCTAAGAAGACTGGCTCGAGTGCAGATTCAAAAATAAAAAGTTCACAGTCAATGAAAAGTGCTCTCACTACATCACATACATAAATTATCTGTTTGATTGGTTCTACATTTCCAATAAACATCATTTTGATAGGCTGTATTCTCGTAGAGAAGAAGGAAAAGCCATGTGACTCGTCACGTTGCATCCCGTCAGGTTGAGATATAAGGTGATTTCTCTGTCACAGAGATCCAACAGCAGCAATCAGTAAAGGGAATCAATCTTCAGTTATTTCCTCCACAGAAATAGTCCCTTTTCTGCCCAGGCAGGCAAATTCTCAAAATTATCCTAGGAGAGAAAGGGTTAATGGCAGGTGGTAGGACTGGTACAGGGCAATGCCTGCCTGCTCCCCAGTAGCCCTGGGGATCCCAATGCAGGTTAAATGTGAAACTGAACACTGATGGTGTTTACTAGCTTATCCAGAGCAAGACCTTGACAGCTCTCACCATGTCTGGCTCCGAGTTCTACCCCCCTCTCATCTGTGGTTTAGAAATGCAGAGGCAGAGTGCCCCTGGTAGGGTGCCCTACCCCACACCTCACAGCCTTCCCAGCGCCGTGGCCCCCAGGGGAGTACTACAGCGCCGTGTCAAACTCCTCTGCGAGCTCGGTCCGACCCTCTTCGCTGGAATCAGGCTCAGGCCTGCTTTCCTGGTGGTGTTTCATTTGTTCCTTCACTTCTTCTTCGAGGTCACGAGGTACAACGAACTGGTCCTCCGGCTCCAGCTGAGCGGGGGCAGCAAAATAGCCAGTTTTCTTCCTGGGTGCTTCTGTGGCCACTTCGATGAGGTTCAGGCTATCTTCCAGGGGCACAATCGAGCCATTGGAGAGCTTCTTTCCGTAGAGACAGGAAGTGGAGGGAGACTTCTGTAACTCCGTCTTGTCTTTGCTCACTGGCAGAAGGATGCCACTATTCACACTGTTCTGTCTTCGGATCCCAAACACTAACCCTCTAGCACGTTCCTCGAGGCACGGGGTAGGAGAATTCTCCCTAAGAGTGGGAGAGTTCTCAAGCTGCCTGCCCCTACAGCAGTGGATATCTACTTCTACTTCCACCTTGCTGCCATTTGTCATGACCCCTTCAACGGGCTGGTCGTCATCACTGTCCAGGCCGTTGTCGGACTGGTTACTGGAGAAAGTCGCACAGGACGGCTGGCGCTGAAACACCCCTGATGTGGGCGTTGGGTGGAGGCTGCAGCGCCTCTCTGGCCTTGAAAGCAAGCCAGCGTCCAGGCCAACAGTGTTATGTTCGTCAGAGGCAGTGGATCCCACCTCACTGCTCACCTCTGAAGTAGACATCTCGCTGCTGAACTCAGAGGCAATACCACTACTGGAGGAAGGAGTGGTTGGCTTGGGCGGGTCCTTGATGGCGGCGGTTGAAGCAAATCCCACAGGACCTGGGAGGGTGAGCCCATTTATTTCACAAGTGCAGCCCTCCTCGCCAACGTTCAAATAAACCACCATCGCACCCACATTGTCCTGACAGCCATAGCTTTGCGCTAATGTGCACAGCTTCTTGGCAGCCGCTAATGGGTCTTGTACATGGCATACTGCGTTGACTGCTTCTGTGTATGACAAGTGTTCCCACAATGCTTTGTTTCCCAGAATCAGCAACTCATCCTGAATGGTAAGTGGAGTGGAAGATATGTGGGGCTTGGGGAGGATCCAAGGGTAGAGGTATGTACAGCCCAGCAGCCGGGTACAGCAGGTTACCCCATTCACTTTGTTGTCCTAGAGACAAGCAGAATGCAAACTCTGAGAAACAAGCAACAATGACACCGAATTTTATATCTCTCTAGATCACAATGCTTAGGGCTCTACAATAAAACAGAATTGACATGTTATGTGGTTTTTCCGAGGATCTGTGTAATTTTAAGTGGACTTACGAAAAATAAATGTATAGAATTCTAAAAGGACAAAATATCAAATGGGTATTATTCTGCAAATAGTTCAGAGGACTGAGTTAAAACCAATTAAAATTAAGTGGCTAAAAGGCACCTCCGTCTCAAAAGGTATTTGCTCTAACATGAAGTATAGGCCTCAGCATGTTCTTAAATAGAGAAACATCTGTTAGAAAAACAATAAGCAAAACTATCAATTCCCCATCACTAGTATTCTTAGAGGGGCCAAAACTCAGATGGGTCACTAGATATGACTTCTCATTTAAAGGCAGAGTTGGGACTGAAGGTACTGAATGGCTAAGAGAATTTTTATAGCTAAAGCACCGAATAATGCCTCAAGTCTGAAATCTGTGGCATAATTTACCTACTCTGTAATGGTTGTACCAAGAACGATGTAATTCTAAACTCAGAGGAAAAGGAATAACCCTGGCTGCAGGCTGGGAATGTTTATCTGCCAGATGCTTCATATTGATTTCTTCTCAAGATAAAACCAAACAAAACTGCTGAAGCCCTCAATATACTAATTTCATAGTTGCAGTCATTCTTTGGGTGAAAATCCTGCCTCATTTATCAGAATTTGTCACAAACTCTCGAAATTTATAATCTTATTTTCCTTACCTGTAAAATGAAAATAAAAGCACTTCTTTCATGGGGGTTATTGTGAAGCTTAAACAAAACAGTGAAAGTACAATGCTTAGCAGATAATAAGAAAACAATAAATGTCTGTAGTTATAAAAATGTTTCCTACTTGTCCAGGACTCCCTAAGAAAAATCTGAACATTATCTAAATTCTGTAATAGACTAATCAAGCAAAAAGTTATCTTGTATCTTTCATTTGTTTTGACTGAAAGACTCTCCTAAGACCAAATTTCCAGAATCTCCATAGCATCAACCACATTATAATGATACTTTTTTTGGTTTTGTGCTTCCTTGGATGGAATCTTTTATAGTCCTTATTACAGAATTCTGACAGAACAGACAGCCTAGAAGTGGACCCACACATACAGTCGACTGATCTTTGACAAAGGAGCCAAGGGAATTCAGTGAAGAAAGGACAGTCTATTTCAAAACATGGTGCTGGGTCAACTGGACATTCACATGCCAAAAAAGAAAAAATACCTAGACACGGAGCAGCTTACACCTTTCACAAAAATTAATTCAAAATAAAACGCAGACCTAAATGTAAACTTCTAGAAGATAACACGGAAGAAAATCTAAGTGACTTTGGGTTTGGCAATGAGTTTTTAGATACAACACCAAAAGCATGACCCATGAAAGAAGAAAACTGGTAAGCGGGACTTCATTAAACTAGAAACTTCTGCTCTGCAAAAGACAGTTAAAAGAATGAAAGACAAGCCACAGACCGGGAGAAAATATTTGCAAAACATTTCGGATAAGGACTTGTATCCAAAATACACAAAGAACTCAACAATAAAGAAACAAACAATCCAATTAAAAATGGGCAAAAGATCTGAACAAAATTCTGCTTTGCAGTAAACAATGTCCACATGTAATTGCTAAAGTCTTTTTGAAAGCAAAAAACATTATGCTAACTTCTGAAAAGGGAGAAAAGTTATAGAGATACTGATGCTTCTTCATTAAAAAAAAAAAATACCAGAGTATACTAAGCCATATACAATATAAAAAGGAAAAATACTGTGAAACTTTTCATTTCAGAACAGGGATGTCAAACTATAAAACTTTTTTTCTTCTGTTTGGAATAACAAACCAGATGAAAATTAACCAAGGAGGACATTTACATTTATTTTACATGCTATATATGTCTCAAGGACCACAAATTAGGATCTTTCATTTCTAATTAATTTGCTTTTTCTTTCTGCTCGTCATTAGCTGCTCATTAGATTTTATTACTATTTTCAGGATTGGATACAATTTACAGGGCTTGATAGGAAGAAAATGGACGTTCACTGTTCTATGCAAAACAGCATTCATTAGATTCGGGGAGCGGAAGTGACCGGTGGAGAGCAAGATTCACCTCTGTTATGATGGCTTTTTGGTCCTTCACCCTCTGAGCCTCCTCTGGGTCCTGTTCCAGACTGAAGACTTTAGACAGGGGCAGTGGCTTCCCACTTCGGCACAGGACTGCTTGGCACGTGCCAACGTTGGCCACGGTCAAGCTAAAGCTACTTGTTGGATCGGCAGTGTCAGGGCGGATATAACAAAGGAGAGCAGAAGAGCCCAGCTTCTGGCCAGCCATTCCTAATTTCCTGTTGAGAAAGAAAAGAAAATGAAAACATGGCAGCTAGTTTTAGAAGAAAGCAGCGGTCCTTCCTGTCCATGACTCCCTCGTTTTTTGCCGTGGGACTGAAGCCGCTTCACCCTCCTCCGTCTGAGGGCAGCCTCTTGATGTGGGTGATGATGGTGAAGACAGCCTTGCCTTCTACTCTTAGCTGAGAAGTTTTACCAAAAGGATCCAGGTAGAGGAGACAAGGTGCGGCTTTCTCTGTTGCTTCTGCTTGTCTGATCATAGACTACAATGACCTAATTCAGTGGCTTCCAACGGTAGCAAATCAGAAACACCTGAAGGGCTTGTTAAAGACAACTCTGGGCCCACCCCCAGAGTTTCTGATTCAGTGGGTAAGGGGCTGGCCCAATAATCTACATTCCAATAAGTTTCTGGTGATGCTGAGGCTGCTAGTCCTAGAACACTTTGTGAACCACTTACTTAGGCTGTAAGTTCCCTGAAGGAAGGCCCATAATTTTCCTTGTATTTCTCCCATACACATGGCATCCATCCCCCTCAGCGCTTGGTACACAATGCTAAGTACAGAGCAGATGCTATCAGGAAGATCTGGTTTCAAATTCCAGCTCTGCCATTTATGGGCTATAGATCCTCAGCAAGTTGATGCTCCGAGACATTTTTCTGATTAAAATACCCACCTCCACAGCTTGTTTTGAAAATTAAAGATACAGTATGAAAAATGCTTGGTACAGTGCCCAGCTCTTGGGAAGTGCTTCATAAACTGAGTTTCCTTTCCCACACCCTTTATTTTGCCAAGTCCCTAGGCTCAATTCTATTACTGAAAAATAGAATCCTTTCCCAACATCTTTGTGTTATAATGACAGATAAAACCACCTCGGGCTCCAGGTTGTTCCGTTTCAGCCTCGATTATACGAAGGTACACCCTCTCAGTTGTATGTACCCTTTATGCAGCCCACCTGATGTGCAAGATGCTCTATTAGCCACTAAGAGATTTTCCACAGTTTGGTTTATAGGGTTTTTGCCCTTAAGTGGCTTAGATTTCAGTGAGGAGATTACTTGTTAAATCCCCAATAATAAGTATTTTAAACACAAGAATCTGATGAGTGCTTAACCTTTTGTAGGTCTCTTATAAAGGATTACCACCTTCCTTCCCAGAAATGCGCATACACACACGCAACCTTTTGCGCATGATTTCTGGGCTTTCCAGCTTCTCAGCAGCCTTCGGTTTCAACAGAGAAAACAGATGCCTCCACAGGCTCTTCAAAGAGCCAAAGTCCCCACATTCCATGCTGATGGAGAGAGTGGTCACAGAACAAAGAGCAAGATCTCACCTTGCCCCTGTACTTATAACTGAGACCCTGACCTTCTGGCTTAGTGAGATTTATTTTCCAAAAGCAGGGCCGAGTTAGGAATTATTCAACCCACCTGCTTACCTGTGAGATACCAAGAAGGTGTGAGCCATGAAAACTGTGTCATTTGTTGACTGCTGTACCTCTTCCAAAAGCACATCTGCCATGGTACACTGGAGTAGGCGAGGGAGCTCCTCATTTCGGTCCCCATCAAACATGCCATACACAGCTCCCACGCCCTCTGCAAAGTTATCCACAGCTAGAGCAGATATACATAGCCTATCACAGAAACAGGAGAAAGACAAACAACGAAGAAAGTTAGTGGTAAAGCATTCTTCTCCAGGGAGGCTTCTTTAAAAAAGTAAGTATTGATTGAGGGTGGAGAAGAATAGTAGTAAATCCTAATCTACACATGAAAAAAGTGTTACAGAAGATAAGTAAGCAGCATCTTAGAGAGTTGATGCCATAAGAAAAGGGGGAATTCAGCCACATTCAGGAGCAGTACATATTAGCTCTGCAATGCTGTGGAAGGCTGGGAAAATTAGATGTTTTCTCTTCGTAGTGATTAAGGACTAGTATCAACACCCTTCAGCCAAACACTCCCCCAGGTGCACAACATACCTGTGGTTGCAGAAGTTGAGTTTATTATGCCTTGCAACAAGAGAAAGCACACCATAGGACTCTGGGGTATGTAAGAGGGTATTGGAAAAACTCTGGTACAGGATTTGTGTCTGCCTGGGTCATTTTGGGGAAGATCTAACAAAGTGGGGGATCATACTAGATTGGGTGCTGTCAGAAAGCAGGGCTATTCTATGGTTGGGTACCTCAATAAATCTTATCTACAGGGAAAGAAGATTAGCATGGGGACAAAGCTGTGATTGATAAAGTAAGTAGCAGTCACCCATCTTAGTCATGAGATGGGGTGTGGGTGTTGTGTGGACTGTACATTCATTTTGTTTTGTCTTACTGGATCATGGTCTCAGAGGAATCTTATCTGATGTTGGCATTCTGTGATTTGTTTATGTCCAACAGGAGAACAACATGGCCTAGCTTTCAGCACCAGATCCTTTCCCAGATGTCAGGGGAACTTTCTCAGTCTCCATGGCCATGATACTCACTTGTTTCTCTGCCCTGCCATCTCAGCCAGTCCATGGCTCCAGAAGGTTGATGTAACTGTAGAATCAGTGGTTGGCAAAGGTTTCTGATCAATTTTCAGGGTGGTGATATGGCTGTGGGAAGTGGAGGAAGGGAAGTTTAAACCGTATATGCTTCTGTACTTTACAGAAGCTATCCCAACAATAATTCACGTTTTTAAAAAATAATCTGTTGACAGACCAAGACTAATTTCCAGAGAGAGCAAAGAAAGTAGTATGCTGACCCACTGGCCAAGAAGAGAGAGAGGGCTTCCCTGGTGGCGCAGTGGTTGAGAATCCGCCTGCCGATGCAGGGGATGCGGGTTCGTGCCCCGGTCTGGGAAGATCCCATATGCCGCGGAGCGGCTGGGCCCGTGAGCCATGGCCGCTGAGCCTGCGCGTCTGGAGCCTGTGCTCCGCAACGGGAGAGGCCACAGCAGTGAGAGGCCCGCGTATCGCAAAAAAAAAAAAAAAAAGAAGAGAGAGAAAGGAAAGGGGTAGGAGGAAGAAATAGGGGCCAATTTTGTTATAATCGATGCCGTTCATTTCAATGAAAAACTAAGCACAACAAAGATTTCTAAGTTTCAACTGTCTACTTATTTTAAGTATTTTGATACAGTGAAGTCTTGGTACAATGAATGAGCTTGCATTGTCTTAGATGTAGTGTAATGCGATCTGTGCCACCTAAATTACCTATGCCTGCTGTATAATCACACCCACTCAGGATGGCTGTTCTCTTGCTCTCTGTATGACCCTGCCCAACCAGTGCCTGCCTCACCCACACCCTACTCGCCTGACTGACCTTCCCTCTGAATCACAGAGCCTGATCGGTAAATGCCTGCATACCTACCTCCCCACCCCCACTTCACTCGGCCCCAGCTAGTGACAGTTTTCATCTTTAGATCAGAACTCTCTCTACTATGAGAGTTTATCAAAGGGCTGGCAAGGGGGCGTGCCTCTGCTCGTTTCCCAGGTAACTGATGAGCCAACCTCCCTCTATAACTGGTAACCTCCCTCTCCCCCAGTAGTAAAGACACTACCATGTCCTGCCCACCAGATGCTGCACACGGTGGGGTGTTGCTCCGGGACCTTGCTTCAGACATGTAAGATCCTCCTACCCGTTAAAACATGATGTCTCTGTTGCTGACTCTGGGCTCTTTCTTTGGTCTCGAGGTTGGGCAAGTTCAGGGCTTGCAGGCCTGTGGGGTACAGCCCCACACCTGCCCTGTAAAGATACTGGGGTACAGCTGAGCAGTACCCACGATGTTGAGTTCGAATATCTATGGGCTGACTGCTGGACAGAACACTCATCGAAAACTGACTCAAAGAAGAGAACTGAGGGGCTTTATGATCTAATTCATTCTACTCCTTTCATGAACTGAGGTCTCCACAGTCCTTAAGAAGAACCACACAAGGCTGGTGGGAGTTACAGCACATGTGGATTCAACTTCATAAGTCTTCGTACCTAAATGTGTCTAACGTCTTGTGTTCCAGAACCAGATTTGTATTTCCAGTTAGGTCCAGGTCTTGTAAAGTAGCAGGCAGAGACTCTGGAATCAGGATTTCGGTCAAGTCGTTGCAACTTAGGTCTACAAACTGAGAGGAAAACACAGAGATTAAGTTAATTCTTAACTCCCTAAGGGTCAATGTCCTACTATATCCTCAAAGGGAATTTAATTTCTTCTCAGAAGTCAATGAAATATACTGTGACCCCAAACCGCCACTTTCCTCTTCCTTAGGAGAAGAGAACTGTCTCAGTCACACCCCTCCCATCACCCCCAGACACCACTCCAGCGCACAGAAGTACCTGTATCTGAGGCAACTGCAGTATTTCTGGGAAAATGCTAATGTGGTTGGAGTGCGCCACCAGAGTGTGCAGCCTTTTGCAGTTTGCGATGGTCGTGGGGATGGTTTTAAGCTTGTTGCCACTTAGGTTCAGTTCCTCCAATTGCTCCAATTTATTTAGTTTGCTGTAAAGGAAACACCAAAATACCATACTGCACCCAAATGAGCAGCTGCCAGAGTACAGAGGTGACCGACCTGCTGCCCAATGACCAGCCAGAATGAAACAGCCACGAGGGTGAACAAACACTCTCGCCGAGCCTCAGCCGCATCTCCCTCCCTCTCAGTGCATTTCAAGGGCTGAACCCTCCTTGCGCTTCTACTGCAGCTGCTGGATCTTTAGGGCATGAACATTTTCCTATTATCTGACTTCTAGGAAGTGGCTGAATTGGCATCAGCCTAGGGTTGGTCGACCGTTACAGTACTTGCTTTGCCACTAACTAGTTGCAAAATACTGGGTAGATTAGTGTCAGCGGACATCAATAGCCTTGGCTATAACGTAAAGAAGTTGTACTAAATCATCACTAAGATTGTTTTTAGTTTTATTTATTTTTAATTTATTTTTTAAAATTAAATTTATTTATTTAATTCTCGGCTGCTCTGGGTCTTAGTTGCGGCACGCAGGATCTTTCTTGTGTTGCGCAGGCTCTTTGATGTCATGCACAGGCTCTTTGTTGTGGCGCGTGGGCATCTCTCTAGTTGTGGTGCGCAGGCTCCAGAGAGCATGGGCTCTGTAGTTTGTGGCACGCGGGCTCTCTAACTGAGGTGCCAGGGCTTAGCTGCCTCGAGGCATGTGGGATCCTAGTTCCCCGACCAGGGATTGAACCCGCGTCCCCTGCATTGGAAGGCGGATTCTTTAGCACTGGACCACCAGAGAATTCCCTCCTTTTAGTTTTAAATTTCTAGGGACTTCCTTGGTGGCACAGTGGTACAGAGTCCTCCTGCTAGTGCCGGGGACACGGGTTCAAGCCCTGGTCCGGGAAGATCCCACATGCCACAGAGCAACTAAGCCTGTGCGCCACAACTACTGAGCCTGCATACCACAACCACTGAAGCCCACATGCCTAGAACCCGTGCTCCGCAACAAGAGAAGCCACCGCAATGAGAAGCATGCACAGCGAAACAAAGAGTAGCCACCCGCTCGCCGCAGCTAGGGAAAACCCTTGCGCAGCAACAAAGACCCAACACGGCCAAAACTAAATAAATAAAATAAATTAAAAAAAAAATTCTACAGTTATTCATAACATAATCCACCTTCAGTAAACATTTTTCAAGTGCCTAGAATGCACACAGCGCTGTGCTAGGGACTGTGATGCAGGCGATTCACACTGTCCCTCCAGTAAGCAAAGTTTTCTACACAGTAAGCAAAACGTCTTAAGATGGCCTAACACCTTTATCAGATTATTACAAATTGCTCTGATTTCTCTTTATCTACCAATTTTAAACACTGTAAAAATAATAAACTGTTGTAACATAGAAAGTTTAGCAAATAAAGAAAATAAATCAATGATAACACCATTTGGAAAAATTACTATTTTCATTTTGCTGAATTTCCTGCTAAATTTTTCATATGTAGATTTTACATGAAATTTATATCCTGCCCTTTTCATATATCATAAATATTGATAATTTTCATTGCTAGAAAATTGATAAATACTTTGTAATAATTAAGCTCAGTAAAATTGTTTTCTTTCTTATTACAATAGTAATACTCACTGAAAAAAATTGAAAAATAAAGATGAACATTAAAAAAAAAACTTTTAATCCCACAACCAGATTTAATCTCTGACAACAATTTGGTGGAGGGTAGTCTTGGCCTTTTTAATGCATGAAACTCTATGTTTCGAATTAAAACATGATGCTTATCATATGTATTGTTTAATAACTTGCTTTTTTTTTTTTTACTTAATAATATATTTTTAAAATATTCCCATGTCCAAATTTCACGCTTTTCTCTTACACAATTCCATACTTGGATCCTTCTGACTTATAGATAGAAACGCAGAATCTCATTCAGTGTCTTACTGAGCACCCAGAACTGTGCTAGATTCTGAAAATAGTCCAAAGGAAACAGAAGACTTGGGATTGTGCCTGTGCAATTATAACATTGTTCAGGAGATAACTTGACAGGAGATTTATTATTATTCAGTACAGAACATACATTTTCTTTAAAATAATGCTCTAAATTCCATTCATTCATTCATTTATTCATTCATTTAGGCTCTGTTGGGTCTTTCGTTGCTGCGCGCGGGCTTTCTCTAGTTGTGGCGAGCAGGGGCTACTCTTCGTTGTGGTGCGCAGGCTTCTCATTGCGGTGGCTTCTCTTGCTGCGGAGCACGGGCTCTAGGTGCGCAGACTTCAGTAGTTGTGGCTCATGGGCTCAGTAGTTGTGGCGCATGGGCTCAGTTGCTCTGCAGCATGTGGGATCTTCCTGGACCAGGGCTCGAACCAGTGTCACCTGCACTGGCAGGCGGATTCTTAACCACTGCGCCACCAGGGAAGTCACCCATTTAGTTTTATCATCTGTATTCAGATTATTCTAATTTTGTGTAATCTCCTGTTGATCCTTGTCCTTGTTTCTAACTTCTTAGCTGCATATTCTTAGGTGTGTTTTAAGTTTTCTATCAGCCTGCTTTTGACCACTCCAACAGTAAGAGTGTGGTCAAATTAGGTGGAATTCATTAGTTTCAGAGTATTACATCTGGTATCTCCCAACAGCTTCATAAACTAATGTAACTTGTCAGTGGTGCGTCATTTGCACTTTATATGAACATATTTGAGGCCAACTGAATTAATCTGATAGGATTTCAAGAGATCTATCACAACCTGAAATTAAGATTCTGTATTCACTTTAAAAGCCATTGTTCAGGGACTTTCCTGGTGGCCCAACGGTTAAGAATCCGCCTGCCAATGCAGGGGACACAGGTTCAAGCCCTCGTCCAAGAAGATCCCACATGCCCCGGAGCAACTAAGCCCATGTGCCACAACTACAGAGCCTGTGCCATAGAGCCCACGAGAAACAACTACTGAAGCCTGCACGCCTAGAGCCCATGCTCCACAACAAGGAGAAGCCACCACAGGGCTTCCCTGGTGGCGCAGTGGCTGAGAGTCCACCTGCCGATGCAGGGGACATGGGTTCGTGCCCCGGTCCAGGAAGATCCCACATGCCACAGAACGGCTAGGTGCATGAGCCATGGCCACTGAGCCTGCGTGTCCGGAGCCTCGGCTCCGCAACGGGAGAGGCCTCAACAGTGAGAGGCCCGTGTACTGCAAAACAAAAAAAAAGAGAAGCCACCACAATGAGAAGCCCATACACTGCAACAAAGAGTAGGCCCCGCTCACTACAACTAGAGAAAGCCCTCACACAGCAATGAAGACCCAATGCAGCCGGAAAAAAAAGAAAAAAAATTAATTAATAAAAGCCATTGTTCAAATTCTTTCAAGGAAGCAATCAATATCTCCAAATATCTCATTTTATAATCACAAAAATTACAATTCCTACGTTTTTCTACTTTAACACATTTCTAAGAAAATTTGTGAAACAAAATTAGAATAAAAATACAGTTTTCTTTTCATTCAAATTGTATCAAACATGATATAATTTTATATGAAATATATATATATAAAATTTCATTCAAATTATATCAAATGTCATTTCCCTATGTTCTTAGTTTTTGAAAACATGATTTTTAATGACTACCTTTATGGTATAAATGGATTTTTCTGGTGTCAAATTTTCTTTTTTTTAATAATTTGTTTGTTATTTTACGGTATGCGGGCCTCTCACTGCTGTGGCCTCTCCTGTTGCAGAGCACAGACTCCAGATGCGGAGGCTCAGCGGCCATGGCTCACGGGCCCAGCCGCTCTGCGGCATGTGGAATCCTTCCGGACGGGGGCACGAACCCGCATCCCCTGCATCGGCAGGCGGACTCTCAACCACTGCGCCACCAGGGAAGCCCCTAATATTTTTTTTTTTTTTTTGCGGTACATGGGCCTCTCAGTGTTGGGGCCTCTCCCGTTGAGGAACGCAGGCTCCGGACGCGCAGGCTCAGCCGCCATGGCTCACGGGCCTAGCCGTTCTGCGGCATGTGGGATCTTCCCGGACCGAGGCACGAACCCGTGTCCCCTGCATCGGCAGGCAGACTCTCAACCACTGCGCCACCAGGGAAGCCCCCCTAATATATTTTTAAAAAAATATTTATTTATTTGTCTGTGCTGGGTCTTAGTTGCGGCATGCGAAATCTTCGTTGCCACGAGTGGGATCTGCAGTTGTGGCATGTGGGATCTTTTAGTTGTGGCATGCAAACTCTTAATTGTGCCATGTGGGATCTAGTTCCCTGACCAGGGATCGAACCCAGGCCTCCTGCATTGGGAGCATGGAGTCTTGGCCACTGGACCACCAGGGAAGTGCCTCTGGTGTCAAATTTTCTAAAAAAAAATTTTTTTAATCAAATGTATTTTGGAAGATACTTATTTCTCCACTGACACTGTTTAAAATTTTGACAAGGGATATATGTATATGTATAGCTAATTCACTTTGTTATAAAGCAGAAACTAACACACCATTGTAAAGCAATTATACTCCAATAAAGATGTAAAAAAAAAAAAACTTTGACAACACTAAATATCCCTCTTATGTCTTATAAATGTAGCCTGGCTAAATACTATTCATCTCTTCAGTGCAGCTACCCGTGCATATCTTTAACATCCTGCATTTATTACACTGCATTGCAACTGCCTATATACTTGTCTATTTCCCTAATTTGACTGCAAGTTCCTTGAGGACAGAGACTATAACTTAATCACCACTGTTTCCCTAGTACTTACATAGTACTTGACATACAGTAGGCATTCAACACATATAAAAATGAACAAATTAATGGACTCAACAGTATTTTATATATCAGTGCTGAAAGGAGAAAAGAAAGAATTATCTTCAGAATTTAATTTATTTCATAAGCCTGTACTTTCTAGGTTGAAAATTCTTAGTCCACTATTAAGTAAATAGAACTAAGAATTAAACATATTTTAACCACAATGTCTGTGGTTACTGACACTTAACAACAGGGTACAGATTTTCCCATTCAAGTAGTAGCATCACAGCGCCAGTAAGTCGGTCAACATAAAGCAAGAGTACCCAGTAAAATAGCTGTGATGTAGTCTGACAAATGCAGAATCATATTATGTATCCGATACGATCAAAGTTCCCGTCTGCTTACCTTGCGGGAAAAGTCTGTAGCTGGTTGTTTGCAAGATGCAAGATTCGCAGGTGCGGGTGCCCCACCAGGACGGGCACACACTGATCTGTCAGGAGGTTGTTGGTCAGGTAGAGCAGCTGCAGTGCACTCAGACTCTCCTCCCCAGTGCAAGCAGAGGGCAGAGACTCCAGACTATTTGCAGATGCATTCAAGTATCTGAGACTGACAGAACACATGCAAATCATTTCCTTTATGGCTACTGGTTGCCTTCTTGTGTGGAAACCATCATGCCATCTCAGTATGTAACACTGCCTTTCCGTGCTCCCAAACTCATGACAACAGTAATTTCCTCCAGGTAGTGTTCTGACTGATCCTACCCAAACAAAATTCCTTCTACTCAACTCATGTAAGCCAAGTAGAGAGGGAAGAATGCAGGCTTAGTTGTGTTCCCGGGATTCTGTGGTGGTCTAATTCTAACCCAACTTCATGGTTTACTGTCTGCATGGCCACCGAAACGATGTTGTTGAGTATCATGTGCACAAATATAAGAACTGTGAGGACACCCTTTAGAAAAATGTTTGTCTGAGTTTAATAGGATCATATTTATTTAGCCAATCCCCCTATAATCCCCTAATAATGGGCATATCGGCTGTTTCCAATTGTTTGCCATCATAGACATTATAATGAGCACCTTCGAGTCCTCACCCAATTATTTCTTTAGGCCATATTCCCAGAAGCAGAATATGTGGGGTCAAAGGCTACATATATCTTTAAGATTTTTATACATATACTGCCAAAGTGAGCCCCAGAAAGGCTATATCAAAGTATACTCCAGAAAGGCTATGCCACTAGAAGGATATACGATTGCATTTGCTCACACCTTTGTCAACACTGAGTATCATAATTCATTTTAATCTTCACCAATCTAAGAAGTAAAACATGGTATGATTTTAAAAATCTGCCTAGCATGGTGTTTGGTACATACAGAACATGCTCAGCAAAAGGCAGCTAATATTATTAAACTTCTGTGTTCTTAAGTCTTCTTCAAACTGTATGATCCACATTGTTAATTAGCTTTTAAGTTGTTGAGGGAACTGTGTGTCTGTTTGTGTCTTCATATATCCCAAAAGTGCTCCGTGCAGAGTTAGTGTTAAATATTATTGACAATTTGCTACAACTGCTAGGTAACTTCCTTACTAAAGATTCTAGAGCTGAAACTAATTTTATTCAGACTGTCATCAGAATGAAATGCACTGTAATGCATTACTAACAAATACTTATTAATTAACAAATGTTACTGCACTAAAACTTTCCAAAAAGAAAATTTCCCTCAAATGTTTTTTTAGAATTTCCAAAGATTTTATTTTTAGGAAACTCCACCCAAGCATATTACACATTAATAGATGTATTAACTGCCAGAGAACAAGCCAGACACTTGAGGGCTAAATGCTTTTTGTGTGCCTCCTGCCGCCCAGTTAAATTACCACTGTTTCTCTCTGCTTTCTCCACGTCAGAACTGAAGAACAATACTGCCTTCTCCATATTGCAGAAAACTATAATTGAAAACGAATTTTCATTTAATGGTGACATATGTGTTAAATAAACCTGATTACAGGTATTAAAATAGGAAGACATACTATCTATTTGTTAATTTACAATGAGAAAATAAATAATACTTTTGGAACAACATAACTTTAAATGCACAGTTTTCAAAGTAGGGAGTAAAAAAGCCCTGCAAATAAAGAATATAACTTAGTGATAGCTTAGCAAAGCTAGAAGCAAAAACTTCAGTGGTATGCCCGTCTCTCCTAATGCAAAAGCTGAAAAGTACCCAAAGAGGCTGTATCAGAATGCTGAAACCTCTAACTGAAGATCAAAGAGGCTTTCTGAGATGAAAGCCTGAACCTTCCTAAGCTCTTTAAATCTGTTTACAACACTGTAACTTCCTAAGTACTTGATGGTTATTTCACCTTTTGAGTTGAAGATTCCTGCCTCATAAGGCAGTGTCATGGGGCTTCCCTGGTGGCGCAGTGGTTGAGAATCCGCCTGCCAATGCAGGGGACACGGGTTCGAGCCCTGGTCCGGGAAGATCCCACATGCCATGGAGCAACTAAACCCGTGTGCCATAACTACTGAGCCTGTGCTCTAGAGCCTGTGAGCCACAACTACTGAGCCCGTGTGCCGCAACTACTGAAGCCTGCGCGCCTAGAGCCTGTGCTCCACAACAAAAGAAGCCACTGCAGTGAGAAGCCCGTGCACTGCAACGAAGAGTAGTCCCCGCTCGCCACAACTAGAGAAAGACTGCATGCAGCAACAAAGACCCAACACAGCCAAAACTAAATAAATAAATTTATATTAAAAAAAAGACAGTGTCATATTTTATTCCATACAAATTGCAAGTAAGTCTTCACCCATAGCTGGATTATGAGATAAACACTCTGTAAAGATGGTTCCAATGACAAGTCCAGGCAATTTGCTTAGCCAATGATTCTGCTCTTCTAAATAAAATCTACAGTACTTACTTTAAGGCCTTAGAGAAGAGGGTATCTGGCAGCCTGGTGAGCAAGTTATGCTGAATATCCAACACCTCGAGAGGGATGTGCTCCACCAGTGCTGGAAGGTTCTGCACGTGATTGTGTCCCACCATTAGTTTTCTAAGACTCAAGCTACTAAGGATTCTAGGGGGATAGAGCATAAAGAAACAACAACAAAAAACGGACTTAAATCTCTCTTCCCGAGTCTTCCCTTGGCTCTTTAACTAAAATCAGTAAACTAATAGAATTGTGTTCTTCTAGACAGTATAATCACTGACAGGTGCCTGAGCCAAGAAAGCAGCCACAACCATATGTTTACCCACCACCCACCAGGAAGTCATTCAGGTCATTCTGGGAAAAGGTGAATTAATGAAAGCACACAGCCCAGAACACATCTAAACAAAAAAAGCAATTTGTGTAATAAATCAATTTAGATTTTAGGTCTAGACAGATAGCACCAAAAATTCAGTGAATTTATTATTATTAATATAATTGATTATAATAAGCTAATAACAAAATTTATTATAACAAACACTACTCCTTATTCAATTCTTAAAATGTGCCAGGACACTTAACTATTAGGTCCAGAAGGGTTAAGTGACTTTGATTTGCCAAAGATCTCACATTAAATGTAGTAAATGGTATAGTCAGGATTTGGATTAAAGTCTGACTCCAAAGCTGTGTTCATACCTACTATGCTACAAACCCTCTAATTTACTTTTAAAGACTCCACTAAGTAATAACCTCACATTTCACATCTTGGTACTTTTTAATATACCCCCCCACACCTCCCAACACCTTTATCTTTCCCCTCCACATACAGAAATCCTACCATCTTATAAAGGTCAATTCAAACAGGCATTCTCCATGGAGCATTCTCTAATTATCCAAAGTTCTGAATTTCTAAAACATTTTATTTATATAGTGTAGTGACCAAGGGTGAGGCTTTGGAGTAAGAATGACTACTCCATTCAAATGCCAGCTCCTATCACTTTCTAGTTAAGTGCAATGTTGGACAAATTACCTACCCACTCTAAGCCTTAGTTTCGTTATTTGTAAGAGGAGGATAACAGCACTTATAAAATAAGGTTGATACAGGATTAAATAAGATAATGAAAGTGAAGGTCTTAGAACATTGCCCAGTTCATAATAAATCATCCAATACAAATGTTCTATTATCACTATCATGTCACCGACCTATGCCAGCAACTCTTGTTACATTTTATCACAGTTATCTCTGCACAAGTCAACCCAACTATCTGTTTACTAAGTTCCTTGCAGGCCAAGACTATGCCTTAGGCGTTACTGTATTCCTTACGGCACTCACGCTGCTCTGCACTTAGCAGATACTCAATATTTACTGAACAAATGAATCTAAGTACCCTTGAAAGGCAACCCAAATATAGGAAAATTAATTAAATACACACATAATATATACGTTAACACATGCATACCTCACAGGAATCTCTGTCAGGAGATTATAGCTCACATCTAATATTTCTATCTTCTTTGCTTCACAGGCCCAGTCAGGGACACACTCAAGCAGGTTTCTGCAGAAAATAAATAATTAAAAGGCATCATTTAAGATAATGAGTGGAACTCATTCCATTTCACTAGTCTGTAATGTACCGTTAATGGTCCCCTGAGCTTCCTGAGGGCAGAAGCACTATCTCCAAGGCATCCCTGATGCACTGCCTGGAATACAGTAGGTGCTCAATGAATGTCACTGATAGAAATGTGGAGAGCGACAAGCACACATACATACCTGACACTGGATCAAGCGTGCTGCGGGCTCAATGAAGATACAAAAGCCTTCGGTATAGAAAAGCACATAGGTGGTGGGGTGGGATGGGATGGGGAGGAAAGCCTTAAAGGAAGAAGAGGCATTTTAAACAAATCTTCAAAGGTGAGTAGGATTTCCTCAAGTAATGATGCGGGGAGAAGAGAAGCAAATTCTGGGAAAAAAATGAACCAAATGAATAAAAGTGAGGAAGTAAGGACAAAAGATAACTAGTGGGGGAAAAGTTCCGGATCATTTAGAATGTGAATTCAAATATTTACTAGAGCACTGGGCAGATATTCAGTCACAGGAATTTATTTTCAGATGTTACTTAGCTTCCTCAAGCCTCAAAGTACCTACTGATCGATGGATCAATACGATGAGGCAGAATGAAATAAGTGCTGTAAGAGAAATGTAGATGCTGCTCTGACTGCTTAGTGAAGGAAGCACTTCAAGGCAAGCTCCCTAAGAAATACGACATCTGGGGCAGAATTTGAAGAATGCTGTACACACCGGAGGTGTGGTGGACATTCCAAGCAAGAGGTGACAACATGAGCTAGAGCACAGAGGCAAGAACAGAATAATAAGCAGTTTGGTGATGCTGGAACAGCCAATACGGAGCACAGAGTGGGAAGAAACAAGGCTAGAAATATCTGATCATGTCTAGGAGGTTGTGACTTTATCCTGCAGACGTAGGGGGATCACTGAAGGGTTGGTGAGCAGTTCTGCACTTTTAAGAGCTCACTCTCTGCATACACGGAGGTCTGGTTGAGGTGGTGATATTAGTAAAAGGAAGCGTAATCAGGAAGCTGTTATAACAAGAATTCCAGACGGGGAATGATGAGGGCCTCAATGAGTAGTAACACACCTGGAAGGGAGGGGAGGGGCGCCAGAAACATGTAGGAGACAAAAATCAAAATGACTTGGAGGTGGATTAGACATGTGAGTGGAGCAGAGGGAAGAATCAAAAGTGATATTTAGGCTTTAGCCTAGATGACCAGAGAGGAAATCCTATCCAGAGAAAGGACTGATAAGCTCCAAATGAGGTTGGGAATCATGAATTTCAGTGGTGTCCATCTGGATCTGATTGTCTTATGCTAATGCCAAAAGCCAAAACAGAAAACAAGATAAGTTAAAGTATGGGTGGAGGGGTGGATAATAAATTTAATTTTGCACATATTTGAGGTACTTGGAGAAGTACAGGTTGAAACATCTGTTATGAAATTGGACATACAGGTCTGAGGCTGAAGGAAGGAGGTCTGGACTGGTGATCTGGGTGATGCTGACATTGAAGTGTAGTGAAATCCTGGGAGTAAATGAGATCATGTCAAGTGAGAAGTGCAGTGGGCCAAAGAGAGACCCTGGGATAACTGACCTTTAAAGGGCTAGCTAAGAAAGAGGAGTTAAGGAAGAGACAGAAGAAATGGTTAGAGCAGCATGAAAAAAAATCACAGTCTCAACCAGCCAAGGAAACAGCACATCTGAAGAAAAGAAAACAAGATGAACAGTGTCAATACAGAAAAGTTCCACAAGAGGAGATCTAAAGCCAGTTGTGGTGGGGTGAACAAAGGGGAACAGGAAACTGAGCCAAGAAATGCAGATAATTCTTGAGAAATTTGGACAAAAAGGGATGAGAGGGATAAGGGAACAGACAATAACTAGAGGGGTTGCAAGATAAAGGGAACATTTTTTGTTTGTTAAGACAGGAGCTATGAGTGTGCGTAGAGACCAAGGAAAAGAAAAACACCAGGGCTTCCCTGGTGGCTCAGTGGTTGAGAGTCCGCCTGCCGATGCAGGGGACACGGGTTCGTGCCCTGGTCCGGGAAGATCCCACATGCCGCGGAGCGGCTGGGCCCATGAGCCATGGCCGCTGAGTCTGCGCGTCCGGAGCCTGTGCTCCGCAACGGGAGAGGCCACGGCAGTGAGAGGCCCGCGTACCGCAAAAAAAAAAAGAAAAAGAAAAACACCGAACACGCGTGAGAGGAGGAGGAGGAGGAGGATGACTAACAGAGCAAGGTCCAGAGCAGTGGGAGTGCACGGGATCAAAGGCACAGATGGCTGGACTGGCCTTGAACAGAGGAAAGAAGCAGAGAACGGATATGAATCTACATGAATTTACGCAAAGGGGTAGGAAGCTGAGAGAGATCACCCATGATGACCTCTATTTTCCCAGTCAAGTGGGAAACTGAGCCCTGGAGCCAAGGAGATGAGGGGCAGTGGGGCTGAGAGAAGCCAAGCAATTTGGAACAGATGTCAGGACACTCGAAGGAGCTGACGGCAGAAGAGACTCCAGATGAGGCTGGAAACTAAATACATGATCTTCTTCAGTAATGATCAAGCTCAGTGGGGAAGGTCAATCTTAGTCTTGATCCATGTTGGGGTTTTGATGGGAAGATATGACAGAAAGAAATGGATGGAAGGGAATCTAGAACAATAGCTTAATAATAATGATGATAAAGTAACAACAACAAAAAGAAACCTGGCTATCACAGCTAATATTTCTTGAGAGACTCATTTTATGCCAGGCACTATGCTACATATTTTGCGTTTACTGCCTCCTTTAATCTTTTTTTTTTTTTTTTTTTTTTTTTTTGCGGTACGCGGGCCTCTCACTGTTGTGGTCTCTCCCGTTGCAGAGCAAAGGCTCCGGACGCACAGACTCAGCGGCCATGGCTCACGGGCCCAGCCGCTCCACGGCATGTGGGATCTTCCTGGACCAGGGCACGAACCCCTGTCCCCTGCATCGGCAGGCGGACTCTCAACCACTGCGCCACCAGGGGAGCCCTCCTTTAATCTTTATGAAAACCCTGAGCATATAGGACTCTGTCCACGGCCCCTTGTACCTGCTTCTAGCACTCTATACTCACAGCACTTATGATGCTGCCCTCTTACTGCTTATCTGATGGTCAAACTCTCCACTAGACTGTAAAACTCAGCCAGTGACTCCTGAATGCCTAACACAGTATTAAAAATGAATGAAGGAAAGAAAGCAAACTTCATTTACATTTGTTCTTGACCACCAACAGAAGAAATAAAATCCTGAATATAATTAATATCTCTCTGAAAATCAGATTAACATGGGTCACAAGAGTATCAAAAAAATAAGAGAACAACGTTTTAAGTCACTAAAAACCAAGAATTATCTGATTCCAATTGGAAAAAGAAAATCACTGCCATGGAGGGGAAAGAGATCTTTGTTTACAACTCATGCTAAATCCACAAACTTTAACAACGAGTAATTCAGAGGCACCTTCCTGTTTCAAGAGGACCTTACTTTATCTAAATAGCATGGCCATTAAACTTATTCCTTCACTCAACCTTTGCTCTTCTCCTGGTTATCCAAATATTTCAATGTATTAGCATTTCTTGTACCTCAAAACTGTCAAAGTGCCCACAGACATCTCTTAAATACAGGAATCAAGCAAGCACCACCCTCATGAGACACACTCACCGGCAGAGTTCTAGAGAAGTGAGCAGACTGGGTACTGGATAGACATTCACTGCTGTCAGCCCTAATCAGAAAACAGATTGGTGTTAGTGACGTTCTCCAAAGAAGAATGTAACTGAGAGTAAACAAGGGGGAAAGCTAATGAAAATTGATGTCACCTACTGACATGAACTAAAGATGAAATCCAGTGGGTATCGCAAAGCACCGAGCTGATCTCCCTGTGCTACACTGCTGCTTCCCACTAGCTACTTTTAATTAATTAATTAATTAATTTTTGGCTGTGTTCGTTCTTCGTTGCTGCATTCAGGCTTTCTCTGGTTGTGGTGAGCGGGAGCTACTCTTCATTGTGGTGTGTGGGCTTCTTATTGAGGTGGCTTCTCTTGTTGCAGAGCACAGGCTCTAGGTGCACGGGCTTCAGTAGTTGTGGCACGTGGGCTCAGTAGTTGTGGCTCGTGGGCTGTAGAGTGCAGGCTCAATGGTTGTGGCACACGGGCATAGTTGCTCCGCAGCATGTGGGATCTTCTCGGACCAGGGCTCGAACCCATGTCCCCTTCATTGGCAGGTGGATTCTTAACCACTGGGCCACCAGGGAAGCCCATTCCACTAGCTACTTTACATTCGGTAGTGTATATATGTTGATGCTACTCTCACTTCGTCCCAGCTCAAGAGAGAAGGGATCTGGGGACGTGTGTATGCATGTGGCTGATTCACTTTGGTGTACAACAGAAACTAACACAGTATTGTGAAGCAATTATACTCCACTAAAGATCTATTAAAATTAAAAAAAAACAGTGGGTAACTCACATTGACTAACTTTATTAAACTGCTTGGTCCCCATTTGAAAACCAAATACAACAACTAATTGGAGGATTTTGGGTACTGCAATGGAGTCACACTGGATCAGGCAGCTGTTAAATGTTAATAATAATTGCTTAGCTTATTAACCTTAAAAATGAATAACTGAATTTTCCCTGGCAACATTTTAATTTTTTTTTTTTTTGCGGTACGCGGGCCTCTCACTGTTGTAGCCTCTCCCGTTGCGCAGCACAGGCTCCGGACGCGCAGGTTCAGCGGCCATGGCTCACGGGACCAGCCGTTCCACGGCATGTGGGATCTTCCTGGACCGGGGCACGAACCCGTGTCCCCTGCATTGGCAGGCGGACTCTCAACCACTGCGCCACCAGGGAAGCCCAACATCTTAATTTTTAATTAAAGCAAAACAAATAAAGAAAAGTACAGTAACCTTAAATGTATAGATCAATGAATTTTTACAAAAGAACACACTGGTATAACCAGTAGGCAGATCAAGAAACAGAGCAGTACCAGCTGCCCGGAAACTTCCCCTCATCCCCCCTCCCTCTAGTCACTACCCCACATACAGATTACTTTTACCTATTTATATAAATATACACATCATTATATATAATTTTTTTGTCTGGCTTCATCGTTGAACATTGTGCTTGTGAGATATTTGTTCATATTAGTGAATATGGTTGTTGTTCATCCATTCTCATGGCTGTATAAAATTTTTCCTGGGAATACACCACAATTTATTTACCCACTGTAGAGTTGATGGGCATTTTAAGTCTTGTCTAGCTGGGGGTTACTATGAATAGTGCCTCTGTGAACATTTTGTCCACGTCTTTTGTGGACTAACATAAGCATTTATGTTGAATACAAGCTTAGGAGAGGAACTGCTGAGTGCAGTGGGTGCATATGTGTGACTTCAGGAGATACTACCATGCAGTTTTCCAAAGTGGTTGCAACAATTTACATGCCCAACAACCGGCACTGGTATTTTCAGCCTTTTTTATTCTAGTCATTCTGGTAGGTGTGCAGTGGTGTCACAGTGAGATTCCAATTTGCATATCCCTGATGACCCTGGTGTGATGGCACTTCCCTATGCTAACTGGCCATTTGGAAAGATTCTTTTGTGAAGCTGAAAGCTGAGTTCTTTACTTTTGAGGTGTCAAAACTTCAAGTGTTGATGTGAATTCTTCCAGGTTGTACAATTTAAGGATGCTGTGAACAGAACAAGCCCCATTAACAGTACTGTGACAGAATCTACTAAGAAGGCCTACATGTATGTCAATGGGTCTTCTCCCAGAGGGCCAGTCATTCAGAGTCTCTAGATACTTTAAGAATACACATTAGGCCTGATAATAAGTATTTCCAGGACAAAAGAACTACTACCATCTCACAACATGTATAAACAGCACGACTCAACAAACAGCCCTAACAATTAATCTAAGCTACAATTTGAAGCTTCTATAACATGATAAAAGGCAATGAAAAGAGAAGTCTTAACTCTCTTTTATCCTAATAATATATTTTAGCGATACAGAAAAGGGAATAAAGTAATGAATATTCTTTCACCCATCACCTAGCTTTTAACAAATCGTGACATTCTGCCTTATATGCTTCAGCCTCTTTAAGAATTAAAACGCTGCACATACCAAGAGGCAAACACCATCTGGAATATGATTTTTATCGTTCCCATGGATTCTTTCATACTGTCATGGCACACTTAGAGCTAAGCAGACAACATTTTTATGTGTTTTAAAATTTTATATAACTATCATAGTGTACTCAACCACTGACTCCTGAATACCTAACATAGTGTTAAAAATAAGAAAGCAAACCTCATTTATGTTTATTCTTGACCACCAGTCGAAGTAATAAAATCCTGAATATAATTAATCTCTCCAAAAATCAGACCAATAGGGGTCACAAGAGTATCAAAAAGGGGAACAAAATTTTAAAAAGTCAGAAAAACCAAGAATTATCTGATTACAATTGGCCAAAAGGAAATAACACCAGGGAGGGCTAACAGATCTTGGTATCTCATTCTAAATCCATAGGCTTTTTTTTGGTTTTGTTTTTTAAATAAATTTATTTATTTATTTTTGGCTGCACTGGGTCTTCATTGCTGTATGCGGGCTTTCTCTAGTTGCGGCGAGCAGGGGGCTATTCTTCGCTGCGGTGTGCGAGCTTCTCACTGCGGTGGCTTCTCTTTGTTATGGAGTTCGGGCTCTAGGTGCACAGGCTTCAGTAGTTGTGGCACGTGGGTTCAGCAGCTGTGGCTCGTAGGCTCTAGAGCTCAGGCTCAGTAGTTGTGGCACACAGGCTTAGTTGCTCCATGGCATGTGGATTCTTAACCACTGCACCACCAGGGAAGTCCAATCCACAGGCTTTTAGAATGAGTAATTCATAGGTACCTTTCTGTTTCAAGAGGACCATTCTTTTCACTGCTGGATATCAAAATATGCACTCTTTTTTTGCTCAAAAGATTTCTGAGATTTATCCATACTAATACACAAAGCTCTAGTACATTCATTTCCATTGCTGTGCAATATTCTATTATATAAATTTATCATTGCTTTGTTTACCCATTTTCCTATTTATAGTCATATTTTTAGTTTTTTTCACTATAACATACAACGCTGTGATAAACATTCTAGGACACATCTCCTATGTGAGTGTCTGGGAGATATTCCAAGCAGGGAAGCTGCTAGAACACGGGCTCTGTGTATCTTTGTCTTCTCTGACACCATCATGCTGCTCTCCATGTTGGCTTTACCAACTCCCCCTGGCAGCGTCTGAGAGGTACTGCTTCTCCACATCTTCAGTAAGCACTTAGTGTTATTATTTTTATTTGATGAGTATAAAATGGTATTATCTAAATTTGCATTTCTTTGACTGATACTTAGTGAAGTTAAACATCTTTTCCTTTACTTCCTTAAACACAGAAAAAGTAGTTACAGTTGACCCTTGAACAATGTGGGGGTTATGGGCACTGACCCTCTGTGCGGTTGAAAATCTGCATATAACTTTATATATATATATGTAAATACTACAATACTACACCATCTGTGGTTGGTTGAATCTACAGATATGGAATCATGGATACAGAGGGCTAACTGTAAAGTTATACTCCCACTTTTGACTGTTTAGAGGATTGGTGCCTCTAAACCCTGCATTATTCAAGGGTCAAATGTATTTGCTATTGAAAAAAATCCACGTTTAAGTGGACCTGTGCAGGGAATCCCCTGGCCGTCCAGTGGTTAGGACTTAGTGCTTTCACTGCTGTGGCCCGGGTTCGATCCGTGGTTGGGGAACGAAGACCTTGCAAGCCGCACAGTGTGGCCAAAACAAAACAAAACAAAGCAAAGAAAACTGTGCAGCTCAAACCCATGTTGTTCAAGGGTCAACTGTATAATTTCTTTGGTAAAGAAGAACTCTCTATAAACAGAAGGGCCTCAACAAATACGTGGCCTTTTACATTGAAAAATATTCCTGGGGCAAACAAATCACTATTGAAATGAAGGGCTTCTCATTCTGGAACTGAGGCAGCACAAGGTTTTAGACTAGAGATTGGCAAACTTTTTCTGTAAAGGGCTAAATATTTAGTAATATTTTGGCCTTTGTGGGCCACGTGGTCTCTCTTAAAACTACTCAATTTTGCCACTGTAGCATGAGAGTGGTTAATATGTAGACAAATGAATGTGGGGGTGTGCCCATCAAACTTTATTCACTTAAATTTGAATTTCATATAACTTTCCCATGTCAAAATTATTCTTCCTTTGATTTTTTAAAAATCTAACCATTAAAAAATGTAAAAACCCATTCCATGTGAGCCATACAAAAACAGATGGTAGGCCAGATTTAGCCCCTGGGCTGTAGCTGGACAACCCTTGTTTTAGACCATCACTGATACTCTCTTTTGAACGTGCTTGCCCACCCTCCTGACTTCCTGTCATTTTGCAGAATGCCTCTTATTATTATGTTCACTTAGTGAATCTCAAATTGTCCTGCAATGTCTTTTTATGCATATCTCAACCACTGAAGTGTTGACGGCAAACTTAAAGCTAGGTCTCAGTGAACCTCAAACTCCGCTTCGCAGAGTATCTGAGGAACACCCCAGATGCCATTGTTCTTGGAAAGCTTGGACAAGAGGAAATACAGGAGACTGGGTAGAGAACTCACTGTTCGAATTGGCGTAGAGAGTTCGAAGGGAGAAGCCACTGAGCGTCAGCTCCCTCAGCTGGTTCCGCTCACAATGCAGCTGCTCCAAGTTGCACAAGGAGCTAAGATCTAAGTCAGTCAGCTGATTGTCCCGCAGATCCATGTGGGTGATGTACTTATTTCCCTCCAGATTCTCAATAACCATGGTTTTCAGATGGTTCATCCTTAATATTCAGAAATAAGAAAATCATTAGAAATAAATTTTACTAAATGTGCTGACCAAAAGAAAAATAGAAGTATGATCCTTTTTCCTCTTTCCTAAACAGCATAAGAATTTCACTACTTGCCTCATTTTGCAAGGTACTAAGTAAATAACCACAGATAGCTGTACCTTGAGCTCTTTGTTTATAAACTAAGTTAGAGACAATCCAGATTGGCAAATACATGTACAAATTAAATAAAGAGAAAGGAAAGGGGACCATGCCCACGAAGAGTTTAAAACTTGCACCCAAATACCAAGTACATTAGGTAGGGATGAAGGAATAGGACAAAGGAACAAGAAGATGAACATAACTTGTCGGGTTAGGAGTAGCAAGGCATTCACGGAGTAAGTACCAGGTAAGAGCAAGAGGAAGCAGTCATACTTCCTCTCACTGCTCTGCCTACTCTCTCTAGTGCTAAGATTCCCATTACCTCAATTAACGAAGAGGAAAATACTCTGTATCAATATGGAATAGTTCAAGGGCAAATTATAGAAAATGACTTCTTTGTTCTCTTCTATATAAGTATCTGATTTAATGCATGCAGGCCTGTTCATTTTCCTGCATTTCAATAAATTTTTCTGTTACTATGTCTTTATAAGGGACATCGATGACTTAGTGTAAATGACAGAACATCCAGTATGCGTGTTTTACTAGCTTCCTTTAGGAAAAGATTATAAATAAATAATAAATAATATATTTTAAAAGGGAATAAAACTCTTATTAAAAATTGTTAGTAGTAAAACTGTTAACATTTTAATTATAATACAATAGATATCAAGAAGCAACCCAATGATTCAATAGAAAAATGGTCAAGTTTATGGAAAAATACAAACTACCAATAAGTATACAAAAAGACACTCAGCTCACTCACCATAAATGCTGATTAAAACAATGAAATACTATTTTCTACCTACTACATTGACAAGGAAGAACACTGCTAAAATCCAACGTGATAGGAATGTGATGACATCGGAGTTCTCATAAAACATTGCTGGGAGGGTAAGTCAGAACAACCTTTGTCTCTACCACATGGTACACCTACCTCATTCATAATCTCTCTGCCATTGAATGAAAAATGAAGCTTAACTACAGCTTTGAAAACATACAGTGTTCTAAAATCCTAATGTTTTAAAAAGTCTTCATAAAAAGAAAACGTAAAGGTCTATTACAGGTCAGGCGAAAGGAAGGCACGGTGAAGAATGACCTCACCTCAAATCCACATGTTTGACGTGGCTCATACAGTTCAGCACCTCCAGTTTCAGCACTTCCAGTTGGTTTCCTGCCATAACCACTTTATCTAACATAGTGAGTTTCTCATAAACCTTGGGAATTTGACTAAAGTTGTTGAAGGAAATACCCAGGGAGGAAAGCTGTTGCAGATTTCCCAATTCTTCAGGTAAAGTAGTCAGAAAGTTGCCATCAAGACAGAGGGTTTGAAGACTGCAGGAAGGAAACAAAACTTGATGAAAAGTTTTAACTGGAATGGATAGAACTAGAATTATGGATTTTGACTTGTCATTAACTTATTATGAATCCAATAATGATAAAATGCCCTAGGTCTATCTAAATAGAGTCTTACTAAGATAACTGAAATACAGCTGGTCCCTCTAACATCAAGGGTAATCAGAGCCTCTGCTGTTAAAACTGAGGGACTAGTTACTTCTGTAGGCAAGTAGCTGCTGCTGACCAGAATCCTCATAATTACATGATTTATTTCACTGCAAGAGCTCATGGAACTACCTTCATTCCAAATGCCAGACAAGTTCCTTACTCTGCAAACACAGGAAAAGACAAATCTAGTAAAAGTCAGATACTTACTTCAGCAGATTGCCAATCTGACTCGGCAGGTCGTGGAATCCATTACAAGAAAGGTTGAGCTCGGTCAGGGTAGAAATTTCACATAACAATACAGGAAATGACCCAAGCTTATTATGGGACAAGTTCAGGCCCTTAAGCTGAGAAAATCTAAAAAGCAAAGGCATATTATAGTACTGAATGAAAAAGTGATCTATTTTAAATGTCCATCAAAGAATTTGTTCTGCAAATATTTACTGAGCACTCAGTATGTGCCGAACGTTATGTGTCGCATAGACACTAAGATAACTAATACCCAGTGCAAGCTGTTGAGAAAACCAGGTCTGGTGCGACAGGAGTTGTTCTCTCTTCTCCTTAAAAATGCAGAAAATCTTGAAAAGCTCATATTGGTACAATTATCTTCTATCAAAGTGAATCAATCATTATTGATATGCTTCAAATCTTTTCCTTTATTAAATTTCTATGTGCGATATACGAAAGCCTTAACAATAATTAATCAACCTATGGACACAGGAATAGCTAACAAACCTTCAGATCAAGTCCCATTATAAGCAATTTCTTTTTTTGTACTGAAACTATGCTGGCTCAAAAGTCACTTGAAATGAATGGGCCAGTTAGAGCTTAAAAATATGTAGGTGATACTGAGTTTTACTGTAATGTGATGATATACAACATGAACTAACTTTTAATGCTTCAATTTTTTTTTGTAGCAGTATCTATATAATGTCTCACTGAGAGATAGTATCATCATAAATTGGATCCACTCCTGTAAGTCTACTTAGAAGTATTATACTTCATTACTGTACTATTACAAGACGGTAAGGCTGAGGTGGTGTTCTCCACGATGATGAACTATATCATCTGCTTCTAGATTTGAATCCTTGGTACCTCTCTCTAATGTTCCTCTTCCAAAATTTCAGCTTGAGTACTGATTGTTCCTTCAGCTTGGCACCTTGACTTCCAAATTGCTAATCCAGCCCTCAAACTAGATTAACCCTCTTTTCATAGAAACAGAAGGAAATACTAGAAACCCACTTCCTTAAAATTATAGCTTTTTATTTTTAAATATCAATATTATTAAAATAATTATTTCATTACTAAATATAGGCTTATATTTGAAAACCTTTGCAAAACATTTCAGATGAGGTAAAAATCATGCTTTCTGAAAATTATTCTAGAAATATTAGTTACTAAGTATATAAAGTATGTCATTTCAATGTGCATTTATCTTTTTAATCACCATATAATTTGAACACTTTAATTTCCAATTTCTCTCCTCCCCACAAGAAGCCCAGACAATTACTTACACCATATATTTATTCACTTCCGTCCATTTTTAAAGGGAGGAAGGAGATGAAATGGGTGGAGGGTGGAAATGGGGAATATATTCTAACAAAGGAGATGGGAAAATATATGGGTCATTGCCCCTTAGGACTGAAATGGTTCCTGTATTAGAAGAGAGAGGTTTCATAGCTGACAAAAGACTTCAGAGTTGGCAGTAGCAGGTGCAAAGGAAAGATAAAAGCCCTAACCTTGGAGTGGAATTCTTGAAATCTGGCCTATTTCCTTTAAGTCAGTTAAGTTTGAAACTTCTGATTCAAAAACTTCCCATATACAGAATCTCTCGATTTACCCTGGAGGCAGATCACGCATTGCTGTCAATGACATACAGAAAAGGATTATCCAAACCAAGGGCAGCTCAATGTTGCCTCCGTAACAGAAACTGTGCATCTACCTTCTCTTGTACAGAGGGGAGAAGGGGAGTGGGAAAATTGTTAATAACAATTCTTACTTCCTCTTCAAAATGGAGGGGAAGTTTTCAAATATATATATGATGGTAAACATGCTTGCTTATAGGTACTGATTACAATTCAGTTTTAGTAAGCTAGTCTGGAAACCTATGCCCCACATACTTGTAGAAAGTGTCAAGGCCCCCTGGTCTTTCTAATTGCATGAAGTTGTGTCGCAAGTTGAGGTAGGTGATATCTTGACTGTAGAAGAGATGCTCAGGAACCTCCTCAAGGCTGTGACACGAGAGGTCCACGGTACTGATACGCTGGGACACCACCTGGACAAGGTCAAAGAGAAGAGCCATCTGAGCCAGCCCCAAATGTTTCCCACCCAGCAGAGGACGGAACGGCATTGACACAAAAAGGCACCGATTAAAAAGATGGGAGGGACTTCCCTGGTGGCGCAGTGGTTAAGAATCCACCTGCCAATGCAGGGAATACGGGTTCAAGCCCTGGTCCGGGAAGAAGCCCTTAGACCACGTAACAACTAAGCCCCGTGCACCACAACTACTGAGCCTGCACTCTAGAGCCAGCGAGCCATAACTACCGAGTCTGTGTGCCACAATTACTAAAGCCCGCGTGCCTAGAGCCCGTGCTCCGCAACAAGAGAAGCCACTGCAACGAGAAGCCTGCGCACTGCAATGAAGAGTAGCCCTCGGTCGCCCACACACAGCAATGAAGACCCATCGCAGCCAAAAATAAACAAATAAATAAATGTATTTATTTATTAAAAAAAGTAAGATGGGAAAGAAAAGAAAGGTCATGAGATCCGATTATTCATTTATAAGAAACAGTTAATTTTTACTTTTTCCTAAAACGATGAGATGCTTGAAAAACAGAAAGGTATAAGCTGTAAAGTGTCTACAAGTAAAAGGTAAAAAAAAAAATACAAATCATAAAGATGGGAAGTTAACAGTTCATGCAGGAAGTTAGGATGATTCAAAGTAACTGTACAAAACTTTAGGAGGGAGTGTGATACTGAAAGACACAGCCTTTTGCAGCCACACAAGCCCTGTTCCTTACTTGTGCAATTTCTTCATCTGTCACGAGGAAAATTAAATAACCAAGCACACAGCACCACTGCTTAGCATGCAAAAGGTGCTCAAAAAATATTAATTTCTCTTTACAAGGGCAGAAGAATGAAATAGCTATTTAAAATTGAAACTAGTTTTATTCAAAGATTTTATACCACCACAAGTACAGAAAATCCAATAAAGCCAAAACAAGATTTATATTACTATAATAGTAGGCTAATACAACATGGACTGTGAAAATGGGTCTAAAACAAACAAAATATCACTGCAAAAGTCATTCATGTTTTGATGGCATGTCATTATACTGAAACAATCCTTCATGAAGCTATTTAGCTCCATAAAGAAAAATGCGTTTAAATTCTGAAAAGATGGCTAGGAAAACAAGAGAATTTGGAAAATGAAATACAATTTTAGAGCACTTCATCTTTAAAGGCTAGGAAAGCAGAAATTATGCTAAAAAGCCAATTATCCTCAGCATACAGGAATAATGGTTTGTGACAGGATCACAGGCCATGTCCCATCAATAAGTTCAAATTTAAAGTGGTTCATCAAAGCTGTGCTAAACACATACAGATGCACTAGGCTACGAGTTAGGGAACAGCTCCATCTATCATTGACCACTATGGTCGAGGGAGAGTCATTTGAATTTCATTGTGTCTCAAATCCTTCAAGGCCCTACCTTTTTCACAGAGATGGTATAAAGGTAAATGCACCTGAAAACACTTTTGTAAGCATTCTGTACTATGCAAATATAAATAATAAGTTAAGGATCTGGGAGAATTCCATTTCATTCACTATGTACTCAGAAAGGCCTAGAGTGATGTGCATAAGAATTATAATTTGATCTCTTGGGAGTAAGTTCAGTTTCAAAATACACTTCTGTTGGGTTTCTCTGCTCTTATCTCCACATCAGGACATCTGACAGCTTATCACCTTGGATGATTGCCGCTGCCATCTCTGGTACTCAGCCAAAGTCTCAAAGCTGACGTGATAGGTCTGAGCTTGGGCTCCAGCTGAGCTGAATGCAAGGCAGTACTGACGTCGCTTCACTTCTTCTACCTGAAGAAGAGAAGGGGAGAAAACCGGAACCAATTAAAGTAAACAATCCCAATCAAAAATCAAAGGACAATAACAAGACAAACAACTCAATTTTTTAAAATAGGCAAAAGATCTGAACAGATATTTCTCCAAAGAAGACAGAGGAATGGCCAATAAGCAGACGATATGATGTTCTACATCATTAGTTATTAGAAAAATGCAAGTCAAAACCACGAAGTACCATGTCACATTCACTAGGATGGCTAAAATAAAAAACACAGATACTAACAAGTGTTAGGTAACAAGCATTAGCAAGCATACAGAGAAACTGGAACCCTCATACACTGCTGTGGGAATGTAAAATGGTGCAGCCACTTTGGAAAACAGCCTGGCAGTTCCTCAAAAGCAACCATGCGACGCAGCAATTCCATTCCTGGTATATACCCAAGAAAAGACGTATCCACACAAAAATTTGTATGTGAATTATTAGCAGCATTATTCATAATAGTCAAAAAGTGGACATACCCTCAATGTTCATCAACAGGTAAATGTATAAACAAAATGTAGTACATCCATACAATGGAATACTACTCAGCCGTAAATGGGAATAAAATATTGATACACACTAAAACATGCATGAACCTTGAAAACGTTATATTAAGAGAAAGAAGTCAGTCACAAAGAACCATATATTATATGATTCCATTTATATGAAATGTCCAGAATCAGTAAATCTATAGAGACAGAAAGTAGATTAATGGGTGCCTGGGGCTAGAGAAGGAATGGGGAGATGACGGCTAAGTAGTGCAGGGTTTCTTTTCAAAGGGTCATGAAAGTATTCTAAAATCGATTATGGTGATAGTTGTACAACTCTGTGAATATACTAAAAGTCACTGAATTGTACACTTTAAATGGATTAATTGTACACTATATGAATCCTGTCTCATAAAGCTGTTTAAAAAAAAACAAAGGGGGAATTCCCTAGTGGTCCAGTGGTTAAGACTCCACGCTTCTTCCACTGCAGGGGGGCACGGGTTCGATCCCTGGTCAGGGAACTAAGATCCCGCATGCCGCAGAGTGCGGCCAAAAAAAAGAGAAAAAACCAAAGGAATACTTATTTAACAGATATGTTGAAGAAGTAGGATTCATAGGGCATAGCCATAAGTAAATTTATTTACTACTCTTTAAATCACAAAACAATCTCAGTTTGATAATTATCTGCTGAATGAATACTATTTACTATTGTGGGTGCTGGGGACATAACAGGAGAAAAAATTAACAAACCCTCTGGCCTCAATGGAGTTTATATATCAAAATGGTGACATGAGAGCTTCCCTGGTGGCACAGTGGTTAAGAATCCGCCTGCCAGTGCAAGGGACACAGGTTCGAGCCCTGGTCCGGGAAGATCCCACATGTTGTAGAGCAACTAAGCCCATGCACCACAACTACTGAGCCTGAGCTCTAGAGCCCGCAAGCCACAACTGCTGAGCCCATGTGCCACGCACCTAGAGCCTGTGCTCCACAACAAGAGAAGCCACCACAACTAGAGAAAGCCCGCGCGCAGCAACGAAGACCCAATGCAGCCACAAATAAATAAATAAATAAATAATGGTGACATGATATAGCATAATATGCTAAAATACAGAATGAGTAACATGAAGAAAAATAAAGCAGGGTACAGGCTTGGAGGGGAACAGGGTAGGTGATCTGAGTTATGAATAGGACAGTCAAGGAAGGACTCACTGAGGAGGGAACATGTGAGCAAAGACCCCACAAGTCTTTTATTTTATTCAGGAGCAAGGTGTGGAAACCTCCTGGGGAAGGAGCATTCCCAGCTTAGCAACAGTCAGTATAAGTCCCGGTAATGCAAGAATGCATGCCTGTTTCAGAACAGGAGAGTCTGCAGGCCCACATGATAAAAGCCAAAGTTTCCACTTCAAGGGTAAGACTGCTCCAACCCTTTCCCCACCACTGCGACACACTGGAGGTAGCTGCCTGCCTGCAAGGGGTACCTTGGCCTACTTTTTGGACTCACCTCCCCCCTTACTTACTAGGTGCTGGGATAGAAGCCATTTCTGACTCCCTCCATCATTGAAGTGGGGCAGGAGGAAGGACAGGGAAGACACAAGCCCAAAGCTTCTTACTAGACTAGTAGAGTCATAACCTAACTTCACACTCTCTGGGCCTACCAGATTTTAAAGGGGATGATCTTCCTCAGTAGGTCCTTTTGAGGGTTCTTTGGATACCTGGTCCCCCCAATCCAACCAATGATGGCTTCTCACGTACAGATCCCTTGACCAGGCTAATGCATGCTATTCTAGCAGGTGACCACTCCCTCCTCAGACCTGAAGGAATCTGGTGGTCCACTGACAGCCCACCCTCCAGTGAAGTCTGTTTGCCCCTCCAGGTGGCCCCACTGGACATATTCTAAGAGAATCCACCCACCTACCCAATGGTTCCTGCTCTCTCTCAACCCATCTGGGTCACATACTAACCCAAAGAGTACACAGTGATCCCAACACATGAGTTAGGCGCTTTGCTCTATCACCAAAGCAGCCGGCAGCTTATCTTTCGTCCTCAAGACTTCCTGGTTAGGAGGCAGGACACCAGCGCACTACGTCCCCCTCACTGCAGGGGACCCATATCAGGCTCTCTTGGGTCCTTTTGAAACCTCTTTCACTAGGCTTGAGGAAAGAGGCAGAAACCTCCCTCAGTACCATTTGGGGTGGTGGCAGGGATTCACTGCACAACAGCTCTCTTCAACAACCCAACCTATATAGCTTTGATGAGGATGAAGTTTTTTTATAGTTATGGAACCACTTACATCTTTGTCTGACATCTCACTTTAGTATGTCATAGCTACTGAATCTTGGTGAGTCAGCTGGAAACTTCCAAGTTATACTCATAAATCACTTATCCCAAAACTGCATCACACTTTCCTTACTGAACACACTACCACATCTTGAATACTGTTCAGGATAGTTTGAGCTTTAGTTGTTTAAATTTATATTTAAAATATTAAAAATTTTAAACGTTTTTACAATCAATATTAAATTTACTACCATATTTTGTCAGTGTCTGCGCTCATCATCTATTTATCTCATGCCTTCCCTTTGAATTTACTTTCCTTTGTTGTTTTATTTCTTTTTTTTTGTTTTTTGGAGGGGTGTTGTTTTTTAATTTTTTTAAATGAAATTCATGTCCACTCTTTTATTTATTTTTGGCTGCATTGGGCCTTCATTGCTGCACGTGGGCTTTCCTTAGTTGCAGTGAGCAGGGGCTACTCTTCGTTCTGGTGCACAGGCTTCTCACTGCAGTGGCTTCTCTTGTTGCGGAGCACGGGCTCTAGGTGCGCGGGCTTCAGCAGTTGTGGTGCACGGGCTTAGTTGCTCTACGGCATGTGGGATCTTCCCAGACCAGGGCTTGAACCTGTGTCCTCTGCATTGGCAGGTGGATTCTTAACTACTGCGCCACCAGGGAAGTACCAGTCTTTTTTTCTTTTTTTGGCTGCACCGCGGCAGTGAAAGCACCCAGTCCTAACCACTGGACCGCCAGGGAACTCCCTCATTAGTCTTTATACGTCTGAAAATGTCCTATTTTGCCTTGACTTTTGTAAAGTAATTCAGCTGGATATAGACTACAGGTTGACATTTATTTTCTCTCAGCAATTTTGCAAATAGTCTTCTACACATATTGTTGATGAAAAGAAAGCTGCTGTCAGCCTGTCAATTCTTTGCAGGTAACCTTTTCTTTCTGGAAGCTTCTGTGATTTGCTCCTTCATGTTCTGCCAACATGTCTACGTGTCAACTTATTTTTATTTATCCTGTTCAGTACCCAGTGTCTTTTCAATATGAACACTCATGTCTGTCTTTATTTCTAGAAAAATCTCAACCATTATTTCTTCAGATATTGCTTATCCATTCTCCTTTACTCTCCTCTCTGGAACTGCTATTAGATGTATACTGGACCCTCCCTTATGGGCTCTCTTATACGTTTTATCTGTGAAATTCTTCAGTACGTTCGTTGGTTCATTACATTCAGCTGTGAAGTAGTGACTTAAAAACACAGCATCAGTCCAGGAGTGCTACAGCAGCTCTGCCCTGCCACCAGGGGCCCAGGCGCCTCCTGCTTTCCATAAGGCCACACTCAGCAAATGCCTGCAGTTTCCAGCCACCATATGACTGCTCCATCTCCAATACCAAGAGACTATGTTCCATAAAGGAAGGAAACGCAGGGCAAAGGGTCAAGCCATCCACGTCTCTCCCACTTTAAAGGCCTTTCCCAAAAGTCCCACCTGCAAACTTCTGTTTATATTTATTAGCCACCACTAGCTACAAGGGAGGCTGGGGAGTTTTTGATCTTGGTCACATCACCACCCTGAACACAATTCTATTCTACTAGTGAGGGAAGAGAGAGACCGTACAAGAATTACGTAAATGGGAGGTTTGTTTTTCTTTCTCTTTCTTGCTCTGTTTCCCACTTCCTCTCCGCCAATCCTCCAACCTTGTCCTCACTCACCTTCTCCCTTTGGAGAAATTTCACTTACTTTCTTCACTATCCTTCAGCCCCCAATAATAGAACCAGGTCTCATATTGGTAGTAGTGGGTTCCTGCTCCATGGATGGTACTGGAGTGACACACATTCATTTATTAGGCCAGGTGGGGCTTGTTCATTTCCTAGTCACAGGGCATACAACTGGGTCCACCCATTTGTTTAGAACCGCAGCCAGGAACAAGCCTTGGTTCCAGTCAGTGGTTTACAGAAGTTTTTTGTTTGGGTTTTTGTTTTTTTCCAGCTTTTTATCAGGAACAAAGAATACCACTCATTTCCTAGCTTCCAGCAATAAGCTTGGGCCAGGTCCCCCATCATAACCAGAGTACTTTTAGACCCAGATACTTATAGGAGCTAAACCCCTAGGCTGCCACCTTTCAGACCCAGAGCCCAGTAGGCCCTCACCACTTACATTTCTATTCCACATTCCTAAGTCCAGCTATGTGGAACTGCCTTTCCTATGATGGGGAATTCTCTAGTACAGATGCAAGAAATGGCAGGTTTCTCTGGCTGCTGGGTAGGAGCTTATGACCACTCCAGACTCTGAATTTCAGTCTAACGGGGGAAAAAGAGAAACAGGAAAGAATCTATTTTGGAGGGGATGCTAACAGCTACTTCTAGTTTACAAAGGCAGCTTCTAGTGGTAGCATCCTCTGTCTACTCTTGGTGGTACCAATGAGAGAGCATTTAGTGCCTAGCAGTGGACGCAGGGGTTTCTCCAACAGACGGGTCCTGCAGCAGAATTTGGGGCATGGATAGTCTTTGGACCTCCCAGGGAGTCTGTGATGTACATTAACTTGTTTTATGCTTAAATTAGCCTGAGTGGTTTTGTTTAAAACTAAGAACACAAAAACTTTGTGACATAATCTTTAATAATGCTCATATTGGTTTATTTGAAAAGATGTGGAAAAAGCTCTGAAAAGCATATGTGATATTTTTTTAATTAAGATGATTAGAGGAAGAATAATTCATCTTTGTGAGTCTTACCTTTCCCCCAACCAGAGGCAAAATGTGCATCTTTCCAGTCTGACAATCCTTCACTGAGGAAACGATGAGGCAGGTGCCACAGAGAACAACCAGGCGTTCAGCCCACTTATGCAGCTGGGTCTTTCCCTTTCGTACATTATAGATGCCAGACAGAAGGATTCGATCCAGATGATCCATCTGGCATGGTTTTTCTGAAAAGAAAAGAGTACTTCAAAAGCCACCATTAAAGTAGCATAAAAATAATGAAAGGGAAAAAGAAAGTATTACACGTCAACATTCAGCAACCCTAGTATAGATTTAAGTAACCAAGCAATATAAGTATTACAAAATAAGCTCTCAGTCTTAAAATGTTGTCCATCCCTAAGTTATATAATGGGAGCACTACAAATTGTGGTCTAGGGAACAACATGTTATTTTGGATGCCATTGTTAATCCTTCTTCCAACAGTCATATCTCCCATGTACACAAAGACAGACAGAATGACAGAGTGGTTAAGATCATGGACTTGGGAGTCAGACACTCAAACCTGAGTTTGAATCTTGGTTCTGCCACTCACTTTGTTTCATTGAACTAGATAATCTCACTGACCTTGACTTTCCTCATTTATAGAGTTTGGATCTTAATACTATCTACCTTCACATGGTTCTTATAAAAAATTAAGATAATGAATGTAAAATACTAAGCATAGTTTTAGATACAAAACAAGTATGGAATAAGTGACAGCCACTATTGTGCTTAGTCTATTCTAGAATGAAGAAATGAACAACTAGTTCTGTACACAGAACCCCCTAAGGGTTAGGGTTGGGGTTAGGTTTAGGGTTAGGGAACGGGGACGGTTTAGGGTACTGCTGCTGTTTGTGAAGAAAAGCTTTCGGCTGATATTTCAGTCAACTATCCCAATCATGGTGGCAGAAGCAATACATGCATGCAAGAGCTTCTCTATTTTTTGCCACCCTTTAGAAATCTTTATATGACTGAGGTATAGTGAACAAAACAGAGAATTATGACAGAAGAGATGTTCTTGGTTAAAGCACTACTAGAAACAGACAGTAACTCTACAAAGAAATGAACAGGATCAGCAACAGTACGAGGCTGTGCAAACACCAATAAACGGGGAACTGAGAAAACTGGGTTGTACTCAGTATTATTACATAATTGATTATGGAACCCTGAGCATTGCTTTGCCCTATTAACTATGTTTTTCCCATATAAAAAAAACGAAGAAATGGGCTAGCTTACTTCAAAGCTTTTAAAACTTTGTATGTTAACACCAGATGTATGGAAGAGTCATTTCTCCTTCTATTCTAGGCCAATCCTTTCATCTCTTTTCTAAATTCCACCTTCCTTGGGGAGTTTGGTTCTTCATTCTTCTCACTCTTCAACTCCACCCTCCCTATTGTTTCTATCAAAGCTACAAAAGCACTCAAGTTTTCCCCCATTCCTTCTCATTCTCAACAGAATTCCTTTAGTTGAGGGATTCTCTAATTCCTATGTGCCCAAGAATTATCTAAGAATTAGTTTAAAATGCAGAACACCAAGACCTACCCACAGAGAGTCTAATTCAGAGGGTCTGGGATGGAACATAGGAAAATGTATTTTTAACAAGTATCCCAAGTAATTTAAATGCAGATGGCCCACAAACGATATTTTAAGAAACTATAAGTTTAACCTTTTGAGGCTCTTTTCTTCTCATTTGTGCTTCTATATTAGCTATCTCTGTTACCTCACCTTTTTATTTACTCAATTTACTTCAATCTGGCCTCCACTTCCCAAAAACTACACTATTCATATGTTGATAAGGGCTTTCAAATTTCTATCTCCCGCCCCAATCTTCCCTTAGTTCTGATCTCATATATCCAATTGCCTGCTAGACATGTCCAACAGATGTCCCCATTCACCTCAAATTTACAGATTCATAGACTCATAGACACAGAAGACAAACTTACGGTTGCCAAAGGGGAAAAGGGCAGGGGGGGGATAAATTTGGAATTTGGGGTTAACAGATCCAGACCACTGCATATAAAATAGATAAACAACAAGGACCTACTGTATAGAAAAGGGAACTATATTCAATATCTTATAAGAATCTGTAGTGGAAAAGTACCTGAGGGGAGTTCCCTGGTGGGCTAGTGGTTAAGATTTGGCTCTTTCACTGCCATGGCCACAGGGTTCACTCCCTGGTCAAGGAACTGAGATCCCACAAGCCACGTGGCACGGCACCCCCCACCACCACCAAAATAAGTATCTCAAAAAGAATACACACACACACACACACATAAAACTGAATCACTTTGCTGTAAACCTGAAACATTGTAAATCAACTATACTTCAAAAACATAAAATTTTACAGATACAAAACCAGTATCAAAACCTGGTGTGAGTCTGAAAAGAAAGTAAAACTATCTCTATTTGAAAATAATATGATCTTGTATATAGAAAATTACCTTCCTAGGTAAGCCACACCAAAAAAACACTATTATAACTAACAAATGAGTTCAGAAAGGTTGCAGGATACAAGATTTTTAAAGCACCAGTTGTATTTCTATGCACTAGAAATAAACAATTCAAAAGTGAAATTAAGAAATCAATTGCATTTATAATAGCATCAAAAAGAATAAAATGAAAATACTACAAAACTTGTATACTGAAAATATAAAACATAGTTGTAAGAAATTATAAAAGACATAAATGAATGGAAAGACAGCCAGTGTCCCTGGGTTGAAAGACTTAATATTGTTAAGATGGCAAAACCCCCCAAATTGATTTACAGATTTAATGCAATCCCTATCAAAATTCTAGATAACTTCATGACAGAAACTGACAAACTGATCCAAAAATTCCCATAGAATGCAATGGACTCAGAACAGCTTGAACAGTTGAAAACAGGCTTTTCAACTCAAAACAATCTTGAAAAAGAAAAACAAAATTGGAGGACTCATATTTCCCAATTTCAAGACGTACTACAAAGTAAGGAGCTGGCATATAAAGTGCAGTTCTGATATAAGGATAGACATAAAGCAATAGAATAGAGAGTTCACCAAAAAACCCCTACTTTATGGACAACTCGTTTTTGACAAGGGTGCCAAGATAATTCAATGGGGAAGGAACAGTCTTGTCAACAAATGGTGCTGGGAATTCTGGATATCCACATGCTAAGGAAAGAAGTTGAATCCCTAACCTCACACCATATACAAAAATTAATTCAAAATGGATTATAGACCTAAATGTAAGAATGAAAACTATAAAACTTTAAAAGAAAAGATAGGAATAAATCTTGTAAATTTAGAATAGGCAATGGTTTCTTAGATATTGACATAAAAAGCACAAGTGACGAAAAAGAAAATACAGATAAACTGGACTTTGAAAATAAAAGGCTGTGTGCTTCAACAGACACCATCAAGAAAGTGAAAAGAAGACTCACAAAACAGGAGAGAATATTTGCAAATCATATACCTAATAAGAGACTTGTATCCAAAATAAAGAACTATTACAATTCAGCAATAAAAAGACAAATAATCCCATTAAAAATTGGGCAAAGGATTTGAACAGGTACTTCCCCAAAGAAGATATACAAAAGACCGACAAGCACATGAAAAGATGCTCAACCTCATTAGTTATTAGATAAATGTAAACGAAAACTACGAGATACCAGTTCACACCCACTAGGATGACTATAATCAAAAAAGACAAACAATAACAAGTGTTGGTGGGAATGTAAAGAAATTAGAACCCTTCATGGTTGGGGGGATTATGAAATGGTGCGATCACTTTGGAAATCAGTCTGACAGTTCCTTAAAGCTTAAACATAGTGTCACCATATAATCTAGCAATTCTACTCCTACATCTACATCCAAGGGAACTAAAAACATATGTCCACACAAAAACTTGTACATGAATGTTCACAGTAGCATTATTCATAATAGCCAAAAAGAGGAAACGACACAAATGTCCATCAACTGATGAGTGGATAAACAGAATGTGGTATATGCATACAATGGAATATTATTCAGCCATGAAAAGAAATTAAGTACTGATACATGCTACAAAATGGATGAACCTTAAAACACTATGCTGAGGGCTTTCCTGGTGGCGCAGTGGTTGAGAGTCCGCCTGCCGGTGCAGGGGACACGGGTTCGTGCCCCGGTCCGGGAAGATCCCACATGCTGCGGAGCGGCTGGGCCCGTGAGCCATGGCCGCTGAGCCTGCGCGTCCGGAGCCAGTGCTCCGCAACGGGAGAGGCCACAGCAGTGAGAGGCCCACGTAACGCAAAAAAAAAAAAAAATCTAAAAACACTATGCTGAGTACAAGAAGCCAGCCACAGAAAGCCAAGTATGTATGATTCCATTTGTATCAATTGTTCAGAATAGGCAAATCTATATAGACAGAAAGTAGGTTCATGGTTGCCAGGTGTTGTGGGAGTGGGAAGTAAGGAATGGCTGCTAACAGATATGGGGGTCTCATTTTACAGTGATAAACACGTTCTAAAATTGGATAGTGGTGATGGTTGCACAACTCTCTGAATATACTAAAAAGCACTGAATTGTACACTTTTAAAGAGTGAATTTTATGGTATGTGAATTATATCTCGGTGAAGCTGGGTTTTTTTTAATCTCATCATTTTTCCGAAACTTGCTATTGCATTTATATTCCCCATCCTGGTTAACAGCATGATATATTACAAAGTTAGCTACATCAAATAAAAATGGGACTTCATTACAGCTTCTCATGTTTCCAAATCGTCTAATAGTCTCTTTTGAAGTTTACATGAAACAGATGTTAAATCAATGGATGTACAATTCTTTGAGTCTCTCTTTCCTTGGCCTTATTTCTTTATATTTAATCTATCCATCTAAATCTATCCATCACCACTCTCAGAAAGGAACATTCAATTTGGGGAGGATAAGTTATTTATACATGAAATAACATGCTGTTTATTATTATTTATGGAGCATTTGCTAGATATTCAGAATGCCTCAAGTCTCTGATCTTCTGAAAGTGGTAAAAAACAGAATGAGGAAGTTCTAATAAATGTTTGGAATGTCTAAGAGTTCTAATTAAAAAACAGACTTATAATCTCGAAAGCCAAGGTTCTAAGTGGAAAATCAGGGATAATTTTAATTTCCCTATACATTTATACTTTGAAATGTTCTATAAAGAAAATGGATTGCTTTTATAATTAAAAAAAAAGAGCTTCGAAAACAAAGCATCAAGGACAACCCTGTAGCAATGAATACGTCTATTGCCCATAGGATAGTCTCTAAATACCATTTTTCATTAAAATGAACCAGTCCTTCCTGGTGTGAGTCAGATGATGAAAAGATCAAGAACTTAATGGAAAATCTAGAATGCTATCAAAGACAGTAGTTGGGTCATGTTGGAAGGACATAGAACGCAACCTGAAAGAGCTCCCCCTAGCTGAGATGGGACAAATTGAGCATCACAAAGAAAAATGGCTGCAAATGAATTGAAACAAATATAAATAAGCCCATGAGCTCATGATGATAACTCAAAACAGACAATAAAAAATGAAGTCACACAGATTGTGAATATAATCTGAAAGGCAAAGCAATATGGCTTCTAGAAAAGAATAAAGGGAAAGACTGTTAAATTGGACTATATCAAAATGAAATACTTCTTTTAATCAAAAGATGCCATTAAGGTTCTGGTTCTGAGTTAAACAGAGAAAGCCCACTCTACCCTGTGTCTCCCACTGAATTCACCAATAAAACCTGGACAGAATACCTGGAGCACTGGTGAACCCCAAGCAGGCTAAACTCAACGAAATTCAAGCCCAGACACTTCATAATCAAACTGCTGAAAATTAAAGACAAAGGAAAACTTTTTAAAGAAGCCAGAGAAAGATGAAGCACTATTTATACGGAAACAACGGCTCAAATGACTGTATAAAGTGTGTGCAGGAGCTCTATCATTCCAACTGCTCTGAAAATCTAAAGCTAGTTCAAAATAAAAAGTTAGACAGACAAATAAATAAATACTGGCTGATATATTTTGGGGTAAAAATGAAACATTTACTTACATTTAAAGAGTAAAACAGGAAACCTCAAAACAAATTTCAAACTCGCAATAGCCACCCCCCCCCCCCACCCAACACAAGAACACACTCTGATTTGAAGTATTTCAGTAGAAAATCTTGTGAAGCAGTGGTGGGTAAGCGATCCCACAATCTGGTTTCGTGACCCTGAACAAGTTCCATATTTTTAGGCCTTAGTTTCCCAAGTTTAAGACCAAGGAGTTGGATTAGATGATCCCTAGTCTTTCTCAGTTCTCACATTTTATGGATCCCTCTTATTCTTCTAAACTGTTTCTCCATCAACTATATGGTACAGTACCTTAGAGGTTAAGAAGATGAGATTTAGGGTTTCCCTGGTGGCACAGTGGTTAAGAATACGCCTGCCAATGCAGGGGACATGGGTTCGAGCCCTGGTCCGGGAAGATCCCACATGCCGCGGAGCAACTAAGCTGGTGCGGCACAACTACCGAGCCTGCACTCCAGAGCCCACGAGCCACAACTAAAGAAGCCCGCGCACCTAGAGCCCGTGCTCCGCAACAAGAGAAGCCACCGCGGTGAGAAGCCAGTGCACTGCAACAAAGAGTAGTCCCTGCTTGCCACAACTAGAGAAAGCCTGCGGGCAGCAACAAAGACCCAACTCAGCCAAAAATAAATAAATTAATTAATTAAAAAAAAAAAGAGATTTAGAACCCGTTAAGACCTCTCCAGAGTAATAATATCTACCTACATGGTTGTAAGGATTAAATGAGAAAAGGTACATAGAGTGCTCAGCACCTTAGTACATGCTCAGCACATAGTAAGGGTATAAAACAAATGCTAGTTGTTATAATGAAAGTTCTGCCTTAAGCCTCCTTCTTTTCCTATATTTAAGTATTATTTTCAAGATAATCTTAACAACTTCCACGGATTTAACACTCCCATGTACCTGACTCCCAGACTTGTATTTCCAAAGCTCCTAGTTTCACACTTCCAACTACCTGCCAGACATCTCCAACTGGATGTCTACCACCACTTACAATTAAACATGCCTGAAACCAAGTCATCACCATCCCTGCAAACCAGATCCTTCTCACAGCTCTCACAGCTCAAGTCCTGTCAGTCTCCGGAAGCCACCCAGCCTCAAAACCTCAGAGCCAGCTTTGCCTCTTAGGTTCTCTTCCTCAACTCCTTTTTTCAATCAACCATCAACACTTACTGACTATTCCTTCAAAAAGTCTCTATACGAATGATTCCTTCCCATTCCCTAGTTCAGATCCCTACTAATTCACGCCTGAATTATTATTCACTCTGGTGCCAGATTCATCTTTCTCAGGCTCACTTGGATCCCATCACTTCTGCTACCATCTGCCAAATGAAGGCTAAATTCCTGATATTGCACTCAAGGCCCAAAACAATCTGAACTCAAATTATCTGTGTGTGTGATTCACAGAACATGCACTGAAATTCCTAATACCCCACCTCTGTCCTCCTTTTCCTTTCTGATTACTGAAATTCTGTTGATTTTTAAAGAACCAACCCGAATACTACATCTTCAGAAAGATTTCTTTGATTCTAGAGATATCCCTGATTTTTCAGAGAAGAAAAGTGAATGAGAACTTCCTTATCGACTATCAGAATCTATCATATAGGTATATTAAAAATAGCATTGGTATTAGCATAAGACAAAGACATCAATGTAATAGGACAGTGTCCAAAAACAGACCCCCACCTGTATAGGAACTTAATAATAATAAAGGTAATGCTTCAAATCAGCAGGAAAAGGATGAGCTATTTCATAAGTATTGTTGGGACAACTGGCTATCAACAGAGAAAAAAGTAAAGTTAGATCCCTACCTCATATCACATTCTAAAAATATAAAAGTACTAGAAGAAAATATAGAGTATGTTTATTTCCTAGGATAGGGAAGGAACGTAAAGGTATTAAAGGAAAAGACTGACTAAATCTGATTAAATAAAACTTCTGCACAATAAAAAACAATACGCAAAACTACAAAACAAGTTACAGGTTGGAAAAAAAATGTGTCACAAATACAGTACACAGAGGATATATATTCAGAATATATACAAAAGTCCTTCTGAGGCTTCCCTGGTAGCGCAGTGGTTGAGAGTCCACCTGCCGATGCAGGGGACGCAGGTTCGTGCCCCGGTCCGGGAAGATCCCACATGCCGTGGAGCGGCTAGGCCCGTGAGCCATGGCCGCTGAGCCTGTGCGTCTGGAGCCTGTGCTCCGCAACGGGAGAGGCCACAACAGTGAGAGGCCCGCGTACCACACACACACACAAAAAAAAGTCCTTCTGATCAATATGAAAAAGGATAAACAACAGAAATATCAAGGGTTAATTCAAAGGAGAAGAAAACTTAAAGATCAATGTAAATATGACACAATATTCAACCATACTAGTAATCAGGAAAACAAAATCAAAACAACGAGACCAACATTTAATCCATTAGATTAGTAAAAGTTTTAAATGCTAATAATATTAAAAGGTGATATTGTGAGCAAAGAGGTACTCTGATATACTGATGGGATATACATTCGTTTTGCAGTAGTAACTATTAGTATTTTAAATGAGAATAAATATCCTATGACCCAATAACTTCATGTTTAGAGATTTACCCTGAAGAAACATAGGTGCAGGGACTTCCCTGGTGGCGCAGTAGTTAAGAATCCGCCTGCCAATGCAGGGGACATGGGTTCGAGCCCTGGTCTGGGAAGATCCCACATGCCATGGAGCAACAAAGCCCGTGCACCACAACTACTGAAGCTGTGCTCTAGAGCCTGCAAGCCACAATGACTGAGCCCGTGAGCCACAACTACTGAAGCCCGTGCACCTAGAGCCCGTGCTCCGCAACAAGAGAAGGCACTGCAATGAGAAGCCTGCACACTGCAACAAAGAGTAGCCCCTGCTCACCGCAACTAGAGAAAGCCCGTGCACAGCAATGAAGACCCTATGCAGTCAAAAATAAATACATTTTTAAAAATAAATAAAATAAAAATTCTGATTACATCATTAAAAAAAAGAAACACAGGTGCACAAAGATGCAATTTTACTACAGTGCTATTTGTAATAGTCCATCACTAGGGAAATTGTTATATAAACTATAATACATACATGACATCCAATAGTATGCAACATAAAGAAATGCATATAGAAGATAGTTAAGAAAAGACCTCCAAACACTGTTGGGAGAAAAAAAGCATGAAGACTAACACCAAATGACAGCATTTATGTAAACAAAATATATTTCTGCAAATACACATTAGATAGGAATAAAAGTTAGAAAATTCTCAACGGGTATATACCAAGTTGATTATTACATCATAATTATCACATTATATATCACTGCTTAATAGATAACCACTATCGGTATATACTTGTATTAACTCAAAAATTCTACTTGTAGGAATCACTTCCTCCCTCTACCCCAGAGGTCAGCCATTCTCTTCACTTTTATAATAGTAATTTCCTTGTTTTCTTTATGTTTTTGCTACTCATGTATTAGTTATAGCAATTTTTAACTACTGTAACAAAAAGAATATACTGGTCCAAACACAAGATAAATGTAATTCTCTGCTAGGGTGGGCAGTCTGGGTTCCCAGGGGTCAACTCTGTTGAGAAACTCCAGCTGATGGTGGCTCTGCCATTTTCAACACATGACTTCAATATTGCTCTTGATGACTGCCTGCCTACCCTACAGAAGAGTAAAAGAGCAAGAAGTATGCATGGGAGGCTTTAGGAACCAGGTATGAAAGTGGCACACAACAATTCCACTCCATACCACTTTAGAAAGTTTTGTCACAGGTGCACACCAAACTGCACAAAAGACTGAGAAATGAGATGTAGCTGGGCAGTCATGGGCCCACCTCTAAGTCTTATAACAGAGGAAGGAAAGAGCAGCTTTGGATGGACAGAGAGTGGTACTGTCACACATCTCTAAACAATACGGCTGAGTTTTGCCTGTTTTCGAACTTTAAATGAATGGAAACATACTATATATGCAATTCTTTTGTATCTGGTTTCTTTTGTTTGTGTTTATGCTCCTTGGATGAAACTGTCTCAAACAACGTGTACAGAGAATACCAAACAGAAAGAAATGCTCAGGCTGGGTGCTATGCTACCTGAGCTATTCAACCCCAGAACTACAACATCACTAGCAAATCACACCTTCTAGATGCCACTTCCTCTTACATAATAAGGAGTTGATTAATGGGCTCTCTTAATCTCTGTGATTGATCATGCTACCCACTCATCTTTAGTTACATATGTTATTTCAAGGCTTTTTTTTTTTTTTCAAGGCTTTTATATCATGAATCTGTACTGAGTCACTCCAATCAGTTTCCCCCAGCACCCCCCAAGAAAGACTGATAACTAGCATTTGCACAATGGCCCCTGGAGTACCGGAGACGTTTCATATCCAGCAAACAAAGCAAAACACTGGTTTGAACTTAGGCCCTCTGACCCTGGCCTCATTAACAGTATATGCTAAGCTAACGCACCAAAGACTCTATGCAAGAAATACTGAAAGCTGATTGCTAAGCTATTTGCTTCAAAAAGAATACTTCAAATTCTTTACAACTCCTCTCTTCAAAAGGAGAGGCCTAAAAAAAAAAAAGGTGAGGGCTATTTCCCTTCTCTATATAGTGTGGGCTGTATTTGGTGACTCAATTCTAATAGAAAGTGGTGAAAACAATGGTGACTTATAAGGCTAGGTCATAAAAAACACTTAAGCCTGTGTGTTGTGTGTATGTATGTGTGTGTGTTATGTGTTTGCGTGCACATGTGAATGTGTGTGTTTCCCATCACTGGGGGCAGCTAGCTGCTACATCGTGAAGACGCTTAAGCAGCCCTAGAGAAGGGTTCACATAGCGAGCAACTGAGATCTCCTGCCAAAAACTGGTGAGAAACTGGGGCCTTCTACCAACAGCCATATGAGTGAGCCATGTTAGAAGTGAATCTTCCAGCCCCACTCAAGCCTTCAGATGACTGCAGCTTCAGCCAATATAATGAGTACTATCTCACTGAGACTCAACCCAAAACCATCCAGCTAATTCCTCCTAGATTTCTGACCCATAGAAACTGTATGATATAATATCGGGACTTCCTTGGCAGTCCAGAGGTTAAGACTCCGTGCTACCACTGCAGGGGGCGTGGGTTTGATCCCTGGTCAGAGAACTAAGAGCCCACATGCTGCACATGGCGCGGCCAAAAAATAAAAATAAATTTAAAAATAAATATTTAATATCATTTTATGTCACTAAATTTTTTTTTAAATTTTTATTTATTTTTTGGCTGAATTGGGTCTCCACTGCTGTGCGTGGGCTTTCTCTAGTTGCAGCAAGCAGGGCCTACTCTTCGTTGCAGTGCATGGGCTTCTCACCGAGGTGGCTTCTCTTGTTGCAAAGCATGGGCTCTAGACGCATGGGCTTCAGTAGTTGCAGCATGTGGGCTCAGTAGTTGTGGCTCGCGGACTCTAGAGCACACTCTCAGTAGTTGTGGTGCACGGGCTTAGCCGCTCCGCAACATGTGGGATCTTCCCAGACCAGGGATCAAACCCGTGTCCCCTGCATTGGCAGGTGGATTCTTAACCACTGCGCCACCAGGGAAGTCCTAAGTCACTAAATTTTGAGGCAATTTGTTACACAGCCAACAGAAAATACCCTTATCTATCTATCTACCTACACACACATACATACTTTTTTTAACCTTTTATTTCTGGTGCCATATACATATATTGCCTATTTTCAAAAGTAACTAGCTTTAAAAACCTCTTTCTCAAATGTAATTTTCTCACTCAAATCATACTAGCTTCTCTGAATTAAAAGAGCTCACTTTTGGAAATGTTCTCTGTTAATGACTCCCCCACCCCCGCAAATATAGTAAGTACTACGAACTGGTACTCTTTTTTTTTTTTTTTTTTTAATTTATTTATTTTGGCTATGTTGGGTCTTTGCTGCTGCACATGGGCTTTCTCTAGTTGCACGAGCGGGGGCTACTCTTCCTTGCGGTGCGCGGGCTTCTCATTGCGGTGGCTTCTCTTGTTGCGGAGCACAGGCTCTAGGCATGTGGGCTGCAGCAGTTGTGGCTCACGGGCTCTAGAGCGCAGCCTCAGTAGTTGCAGCGCACGGACTTAGCTGCTCCACGGCATGTGGGATCTTCCCGGACCGTGTCCCCTGCACTGGCAGGTGGATTCTTAACCACTGTGCCACCAGGGAAGCCCCCCAAACTGGTACTCTTTTTGACTTTACTGGAAATATCCTCTGAAGGGAGTATTAAGATCCTAGGCATGCTACAATTTATCAGGTGTTATTAATAAATTAATGCAATCATGCCAACTGTTGTGTTATAACTGACTTCAAATGCAATCTCACTGGTTATAAAGGAGCTCGCCAGCATCTCAAGGCTCAGCTTTCATCCCAGAATGAAAACATGGAGTGAAGAACTTATGTGCAACCACATATAAAGAGCATGTTACTATCCAAGATTTATTGTTATTTTTTAACCAAGCTTTACAGTAATAGATCGGTTGTGTTCCTCAAATTAGTCTTAAAAGATTTTCCTCAGATTTAACATCAACCTAGCAACTATTCTCCCTCCATGAACTAACAAAGGAGAGAAATGAATGGAAATAAAATAAAATGAAACCAACTTTTTTTTTTTTTTTTTGAAACCAACTTTTAAGGGACACGTCAGAAAATATTGTTGTGGTGAAAAATTATAAATAAAATCTTTTGTGAAGTGCATTTAATAAAACTGGCTTGTGACGTGTCACAAGAGTTCAGATTAAATCAATAATTTGAGGAATGAGAGCAGGAAATCTTAGTAAATGGTTATGCCTACATACACTAATAACTTAGTTACTAGTTCAACTGTTTGATAAATGGGTCATATTAACTCAAAACTGTTAGGTATTAAATAGCTCTGTTATTTACTAGCTGTATGACCTTGAACAAGTTAACTTCTCTGTCTCTGTAAAATGAGACAACAATTCCTAGAGCATAAGGTGGCTATACTGAGTAAACTGGGTAATTCACAAGCATAAAAGCACACAGTAAGCACTCAAAAAATGGTACTCAGTAGTATTATTAGTTATTGATGTGTATTTGGAGAGTAATATTCAGAAATATTCTGACTTCCTTAAGGCTAACTTTATGACTAAAGTGATCAGATGAAAAATAGTCAATAAGGAAAAAATGCACCGAAAGAGAAGAGCATGTAAAATATCCAAGATTTAAAGCTTACTAAATTCAACAATATACACGTCTGATGTGTTCATCAAATGTTAAGTCATATATGATAATAACCACCTACTTCTCAACATTCTCGAACTATCCAGAAGTTCATGGACTTTATAAAGAACTTGAAAATATAACTGATACTAAAGCTATGATTTGATCAAGATGCTGGCAAAAGTACGTAACAATTCTGTAAGTCAGCAAAACACCAGAACAAAAAGAGCAAAAATAAAAAGGGAAGGCTGTTTTTGCTGTTGTTTTCTAACTACATTAGTAAATTGGCTTAAAAATGGCTTTGGATAAAATCTTTTTAAAAGGCTGAAGACAGACAGAGGTACAAATAATCAATTAAAAGTCATTAATGTATACACACAGCCATGATAAATCCTTACCACCATAAAATCGAAGCATACAGCCAAGGTCAGGATTTGCCGCCTCCTCCTGTATGCGCACAGGGTCATCAAACCCCAGCCTGGACAAGTAATCATAAACAATCTGAAGAGGTCGTTCAGTAGGTTCCAGTCTCCTGCTTATACAATTCAAAAGAAAAATATTTGTTAAGTAATAAACACACTTCATTCGATTTTTAAAATCTTTTAATACGTGCTAGATTTTTACTTCTGTATCAAGATTTTCTCTAATATCACATGATACAACTAATCTAAACAAGTGGTGCTCAAAGTTTTTGGTCTCGGGATCCCTCTATAGTTTTTGAGGCCCCCAAAGAGCTTTTGTTTACACGGGGTGTATCTATTGACATTTACTGAATGAGAAACTGAACTTAAGAATTTCTAAATATTTAGTTATTCATTTTAAAATAACAACAATAAACACATTACATGTTAACAAATATTTTTTGAAAACTATATTTTCAGAATAAAACAAATTTAGTGAGAAGACTGGCATTATTGTATATTTTATAAATCTCTTTAACAGCTGGTTTAATAGAAGATAGCTAGATTCTCAGATATGTAGCATCTAGAAAACTCCACTGTATACTTACAAGACTGAAAGTGAAAAAGAAGATTAATACCTCATTATTATGAAAGAGTTTTGACCTCATGCACCTCTTCAAAAAGTCTCAGAGACCCCCAGAGGGCCCTTTGAGAACCTCCGCTTCAAACTTAAAGGCATCGAATTGAAATTATGAGATATAAAAGATTGTATCTGGCCATAACTGATTTCACATAAGCTGCAACACAATTATAAATGGAGACTTTGGGTTGCTGACTATATCCTATATATTTCCTCTGGCTTCACAGATGATTTTTCCATAAAAACTAGGAATGAACTGCCCAGTAATTCCCCAGAAATCATTAGATTACATGGTTCTGACTGAAAGCTAGGTAAAACCAGAATGTTAGTAATCACTTGTGGCTTCTGGTGACACTGCATATTTTAAAATCACACAGACTTAAGGCAGCTCATTTACAATTCTTTCATCAGAAAGCAAAGAGTCATAAATACACCAGCTAAGAGCATGAGCTCCAAAAGTCAGACTGCCTGGGTTTGAGTCTCACTTCTGCCACTTATCAAATGCATGTATGCCCCTAGACAAGTTATTTAACCTCATTGTCTTAAATTCCTCGTCAGTATAATGGGTAGTGCCTAACTCACAGAGCTGCTATTAGAAGTATTTATTTATTTGCTTACAAGAAGATATCACATAGTATATAAAGTGCTTAGCAAATTATTTGGCATGTAGTAGTGTTCAATAATGTACTGACATTATTCAAAAAAAGTCTTAGGAATGGAATAAAAGTTTAATTAGAATAAAAATAAAATGTCTCCCCTATCTGAAACAACAACCAAAAAACAAGTATAGGAAAGCCTGTATGTTTAAAAGATCTTGAAGAACATTATTCATATCCTAAAAGGATTCTGTTTAGAAAACTTAAGTCTTGTATTAATCAGAAGAAACATGATAAACCTTCCATCATGGCAAAAAGATATGAAAGAACTCTGTGTTTTGTGGTTAAAGAACTAGAAAATACTGGTTGGCAATATGCTTTAATTTAAAAAAACATGAAATGGGAATACTACAAAGTGGAATATAAACAACTGTAAAAATATGGTAATTTAGGAATGGAAATCATATTGATGAGTACAGAAAGTAAAAAATAAAAATAGGGACTTCCCTGGTGGTCCAGTGGCTAAGACTCCACACTCCCAATGCAGGGGGCCAGGGTTCGATCCCTGGTCAGGGAACTAGATCCCTCATGCCGCAACTAGGACCCAACACAGCCAAATAAATAAACATTTTTTTTAAAATCTAAAATAAATAAATAAAAATAAAGTAAAACCACCTCCTGGCCCCTCCTGACTGTTCAGTTCTGACTTTCAGCTTCCATCAGCTCAGAACTACTACATGGGGAATGACCAAAGAACTAAAAGCCTACAAAGACCAATAAATATTGAATTTAATAGAAATGAAAATAAACTTTTCAGAATAAAAATATCAGTTACAATTAATCTCTAGCCAAATAAAATAAAAATCCACAAAGGGCTGTGACAATTAGGCACCTTCCCAGTACAATGGTAGAATTCTTCTAAGAAGGATGCATTTTAAGAGAGACTTCTAATAAACTATATCCTGGACGGGTCAATTAGCCATGTAATAGGAAGACTGACTGAAGGATTAACTTGAAGACAAGGTGACCAAGGGCATAAAGAGCCCTCTCTACCTTCCAATGTCAAGAAGGATTAGACTTACTCTATCTAGATTGCTCCAAAGAATAGGACTAGGACCAAGGAGAAGTTGCACAGGTAGAGTTGATTAAAAAATGAGGAAAAACCTTAATGATTAGAGAAGCCCAATAACGAAACAGACTACCTCTCAAAATAGTTCACAGAGAGCTAGAGAGCCCTCTGTCACGGACACTTTAGACGAGTCTCCTCTAAGAAACAAGTTGGGCCAGATGATCTTCAGCATCTTTTAAAATTCAGGGCTCTTTCAGGTATTTAAGACACCTTGCTAATATAATACAAATTCTACGTGAACACTGCTATTATTTTTGGATACAGAGATCAATGTATTTAAATATAATTCCATATAATGATGACATATTCAAGACCAAGAAACATTATCAATACTTTCAGGCTAAAGCTCATTGACTCAATTTTCCTATTTCTCTCTGGAAAGCCAGGAGAAATGGAAATATCCTAATTCTGACATATTTTACCTGATCAAATGTCCTGGTCTAAAAAGGCTCTGTAGATTTTGGAAAACCTCTTTATATATTTCCACCTAAAGAAAGTATTCTCCCTGGTGGGACGGGGAAAAAAAAAATCAAGAGAATCTCAACATCTGCTCTTATTAATTTAGCATAAATGAGCAAACAAGAAATAGTTCAAGAACTGCAAAAACAAGTAAAACGAGGGACTAATTCCATTTACTCATTAAACTCATCTGCTTAAGAGAGTAGAGTATGGGGGAGGGAAATGCTATAATATGCTTACGGATCAATTTTGTGTTTCAAAGTTCCAAAAGTTTAACAGGCTGCTAATTAGCTGTGTGTTAAATCTCTCACAAATCAAAGGAAATATATATACTGCAAAACAGGTGTAGGAGAGAGTATGTTAGCAAAGAAAGGTTCCATTCAGCATTTGAAATACTTCCACTGCGCTTTAAGAAGAGACAATATGACTATTGTTAACAGTTTTAGTTTGCTTCTAATGCTTCAAGGAGCTACAATAGTCCTTGTAAATCTGAATATATGTGCATATGGTTATTTTTCTCCAAACCAGCCAACCAATACAGTAATGCTATCAACAGTGTTTGCAGCTCTTAGCCAATCTGAACAGCGCCCACAGTTAAGTTAGAGGTAAGAGAAGAGTACATTTCATTCCAGGTATCATTTCACAAGAATTCTAGTTAATAGTGGGAGGCAAAAGTATACATTATTTTTCTTTTTTTTTTGGTATGCGGGCCTCTCACTGTTGTGGCCTCTCCCATTGCGGAGCACAGGCTCCGGACGGGCAGGCTCAGCGGCCATGGCTCACGGGCCCAGCCGCTCCGCGGCATGCGGGATCTTCCCGGACCAGGGCACGAACCCATGTCCCCTGCATCGGCAGGCGGACTCTCAACCACTGCGCCACCAGGGAAGCCCAAAAGTATACATTATTAAACCCCAACATATTGTATCCAAGACCCTAACAAAGCAGAGCAGCATTCTCTACAACAAAGTCAGGTTAAAACTCAATCTCTGGCCATCTATAAAGGTAAAATCTGCAAAATTTGAAGACCGACAATACAGATCACGATACAAACAACAAGGATACTTCGATGAATGTTTACCCCATACCTGACACTATGCTGGGAAGTATCTCACATTTTACAAAACTAGGAAATAAGAAAAATGAGGTTCAGAGAGTCACACAATTAGTACATATGGCATCAGGGTTTGAACCTGTGTCGGTTTCCTTACAAAGCCTAGCCTCCTTTAGGGAAACAATACTATTTTCTAAATGTAGATTTAAAATGTATGCAGAAGAGAGCTCAAAGCACTTCATATGTTAACTTACATCAAGAAACATAAAAAGTTATGTTTTAAAATTACTGTACGTCATTAGTCTAATACATCATCATTTGAAAGATAGACTACTTTTATGCATCATTGTTGTATGAGAGTCTTTCTAGCCTTCGTGGTCCCTGGTTCCTGTGGGGTAGATTCTAAATCCTCAGAGTTTCCTGAGTAATGGGAGTGTCTTAGTTATTCATGAGCCCCTTGGATAACCCCTAGGTTTATGCTAAGAAATGAGCTGACTCAGGATGGGGGCTGGTCACCAGAAAGACCAACCACGTGAAGACAGGGCTGGGGCCTGGAGTGAGCCCGACCTTGGGGGAGGGGAGGGCTGGAGATTTGAGTTCAAGCACCTACCTGATCAATGACTAAATCAGTCAAGCCTACCCTATAATACCTCAATAAAAATTCTGTACCGAAGCTTCCCGATGGATGAACACACTAATGTGCTGGGAGGGTAACACGGATGCTCCCAGACCTCGCCCTATGTGTGTCTTCATTTGGCTGGTCCTGATTTGTATCCTTTATACGAAAATTGTAATCTTAAATATTGCTTTCTTGTGTTCTGTGAGACATTCTAGTGAATTATTGAACCTGAAGGGGTCATGGGAGCCCCCTAAATTTTTATCCAGTTGGCCTGAAATGCAACCAGAGCATAAAGTCAGGGCGGTCTTGTTGGAGACCAGGCCCTTTAAATTGTTTGTTTGTTTGTTTAATTTTTATTTTATATTGGAGTATAGCTGATTAACAACGTTGTGTTAGTCTCAGGTGTAATGTCCTTTAACCTGTGAAGGAAGTTTGTGCAAACTCTGCGTGGTTAGTGTCAGAACTGTACTGCAGTAAACCAGATGGCATTGTAACAACCATTAAGAAAGAAAAAACACTGCCAGTTAGACTATGACCTACCAACAACTGTAAGATACACACTGATTTTAGAAGTATTAAAATGTAAAAACAAAACAAAGTTTTAATAAAAACAAATTACTTAATGTGTAACACATTCTTTTAAAGCTTTAAAATACTACAGAAATATGAAACACAAAACAAAAATAATCCTTTTCCTTCCTCAGGGTTAATCAGCTCAGTATGTATCCTGAAACAGGACTTTTCATTCCACTTTTACAATATCAAAATATGGTAAAACAAAACTATAGTGACTTGTTAAGAGGTCACCCAGCAAGTCAGTGATAGTAAAGGAATTAGAACTCAGGATCCCAAATCCTGAGGGCATAATTTTCTGTTAGATATATTTTATCTATTCTTAGCTTATCTTAAAAGATAGTGTATCAACCACAGAAATCTTAGTCATTTTGATGACTGAAAATAAAAGTAAAAATATGACCATGAGCCAAAGGGCACTTCATTTTGTTACATGTGATATTTTTACAACTTTTCAAAGAGAAGGCAATGACTACACTAAGCTTCACTACTGAGTCATCTGTCACTTTAACAGTCCAATAAAACAGACAGACCAAATAGTATCATGTAAAGGGCACCGGACTGGGAGACAGGATACTTGTGTTCCAACTAGAGCACTAGCACCAGGCAGCTGCAGGAATGTGCTTTGGACCTGACCTCTCCAGGCCTCTGTTTCACATCCATAAAACGAAAGAAAATGGTTTCAGTGATTCCCATGGGGAAGTAACTGGCCTTTTAGGTAGGACAATTCTTTGCTGTACAAGATGGTCCCACACATTGAGGACATTAAGGCTCCCTGTCCTGAATGCTGACCCTAGATGCTGGTAACCCTCCCCTGTAGTTGTGATAACCAAAAGCCCTGCCCCCACATGTATTTCCGGATGGAAAGGGCAGTGGATGGTGAGGTTGGTAGGTTGGGTTCATTTTACTAGTAGGCAGTGGTCTCCAGCCTTTTTGGCACCAGGGGCCGGTTTCGTGGAAGACAATTTTTCTACGGACCGGTGGCAGGGAGGCTGGTGGGGGGCAGCGGGAGGGGGTTCAGGCGGTAATGTGAGCAATGGGGAGCAGCAGATGAAGCTTCACTCACTCACTGCTTACCTCCTGCTGTGCGGCCCAGTGCCAGGGGTTGGAGACCCCTGCTAGTAGGCATCTCTCTTAGGTTCCTTCAAGTGCTAAAATTCTATAAACTAGTAACCCCTCTGTTAAATTCAAGTGACAAGTCCATGATTAAAAAAGAGTAAGGAAAGAAGGAAATCATGGATGATTTAGGAAAAACATGGGGTAATTTTAGTGCCAGTAATCCCATTTCTAGGACCTAGTTCACGGAAATCAACAATGTAAAGAGTCATGGGCAAAGGTTTAGTCATCACACTACTTCTAAGGGTTGAGTGACTTGAAACAACCCAAACAGGTAACACTTATTGAGCACTTACTAGGTCCAGGCATCATTTTAAGAAGTTTACTTCCTTGTTCCTCAAAGTGTAGCACATCACTTAGGAGCTTAATAGAAATATAGACCCACAGGCCCCACCCCAGAGCCACTGAATCAGAATCTGCATTTTAACAAGCTCCCCAGCTGGACATTCGAGTTTAAGAAGCGTTACAAGTATTAATTCACTTAATCTTCGTAACATGTATAATCTATTTAATCCTCGTGATAACTCTATAATGTAAATATTATCACCCTCCATTGTACAGATTAGTAAACTGAGGACAAAGCGTTAGGCAACTTGCATAGTAACACAGCCAATTTGAACACACACACTCTCAATCCAGAATCCAAGCTCTACACCATTACTGCACATAATTTCTCAAATTTTAAACAAGTTATAGTATATGCATAAAATAGAATATTCTGTAGTTATTAAAACTGGTATCTAAGGAATTTTTAATGATACAAGGAAATTAACTGAAGTAAGCAGTAAATAAAATTGAATATATGGTGTGGGTCCAAATACGTAATTTTAAAAAATTACACACACACACACACTTATTTTGAAAAAGATCTGGAAAAAAAAAATGTCAGCATGGCGGGGGAAGGGGGAGGTAATATATGGAATCTGGTGTCAGAATGCCAGAGTTCAAATTCCAGCTCTACACTTACCAGCCAAGTGATTCTAGGTGAGATGATTAACTCTTTTAAGACTCATTTTCCTCATCTATAAAATAGGGAAAGTATTTACCTCACAAGATTGTTATGAGGATTAAGTGAGATAATCTACAAAAAGCATAAGCAATGAAAATTATTTCTCTTTATACTTTTTCATTTTTCCAAAATTTCTACAATGAATATAAATCACACTTCATTAAGCAGCAAAAAATGTTATTAAAAAAAGATATTGTGTTAGACTGTCAACTATCTTATGAAGGGCTATTACAAAGAAAGTACCTATTCTTCTGATGCGATAAACGTAAGACTGAACTCAAGCAATTAACCGTTGAGTAAGAGGTCTAAAATGATCTTTAAACAATTATGATTAAATAGTGAAACTGAGCAAGGCACACTGTGCCAGTTCCCCTCCGGGAGGGCCTTTACTCGGAAGGAAGTCCACCATCTATCATGAATGATGTCAACATTCCAACTGCTTGGCAGTACCTGCCTGGCCTTGAACAAGTTACTGGACCTCTCGAAGAGCCTCAATTTTCCTCATTGGAAAGGAATAATCCTACCTCTCTTAGAGTTACTGTGAGGATTTAATGAGAAAATGTGCATAAAGCAGTAAGCCCGTTAACTAGCAAAAGAAAGCACTTAATGTTAGCTAAAATATATCATCATTTCTTTGGCTGGCTGAGGCTTCTTGAGCTCCTATTCCAGCAATGAGAATATATTCGGATCTCAAATAATGTATGATCGCACTTCTATGTGGAATCTAAAAACACAACAAACTAGTGAATGTAGCAAAAAAGAAGCAGCCTTGCAAATATAGAGAACAAACTAGGGGCTACCAGTGGGGGGTGGAGGAGCAACACAGCCAGGGCAGGGGGGCGGGGGGTGGGGGAGTAGAGGCGGTAGTGGGAGGCACAAACTACTGGGTGTCAGACAGGCTATAAGGATGTAGTGTACAGCACAGGGGATACAGCCAATATTTTATAATAACTGCAAATGGAGTGTAACCTTTAAAAATTGTACAAATTTTTAAAAATTTTTAAAAAAAGAAAATATATTCATATCTTCAAACCACAGTTCAACAGTGTTTTCATTATTTTATAATCAATTATGTTTTCAAAGAGCTATTTCATTAGAAATTATCAAGGCTACAGGACTAAAAAGAGACAAACTCTCCATTTTAAGTACAGTTTAGATTCACTAAAGTAAATTGTATCACATTTGGATTCTTAACTACACAACTAGTAGTAGCAAGTCAATTCAAGTGGGGTTTTCTCCACTTTTCTAGTACTTTTATGTATACACACATTGGTATACAGATGAGTAATAAGTCTTAGGTTTAAATACTTGAACTCCGTCAATCACTACCAGCTATAATGTAGGTCAAGGCTTTCCACCTGATAAAATTAGATCGGAATCAGTGTTAAGATTTAGAAAAGCCTAAGGGTCACCCAGTCTGATCCTTTCGTTTTACAAATGGATTTAGGAAATGTAGTTAACTGGTGAACAAGGAAAACATTCAAGTGCTAGTCTACTTTTTCAGGAATTAGTCCAAATCCTTAAGGAAAATAATAATAAACCCCTGTTTAGACTTTAAAATGATATCAATGTTTAGCTCAGCTAAAGGTGTTACTATCATTGCCACATTTTTAGGTGTAAGTGGAAGCCTCCTTTCTCACTTTCAACAGTACTGAATCCACAGTTTTGAATTCTGTTTTGAGACATTTATTTATTACAGGGAAAGGGGAGGAGAGAAAGTCAGTGGTCAGGCACTTAAGGAGCTCTTATTTGAGGTCTAACTCAAAGAACTAATAGTTTTTTTTAAAAAGCTGAATCAGGGCTTCCCTGGCTGCGCAGTGGTTAAGAATCTGCCTGCCAATGCAGGGGACACAGGTTCGTGCCCTGGTCCGGGAGGATCCCACATGCCACAGAGCAACTAAGCCCGCAAGCCACAACTACTGAGCCTGTGCTCTAGAGCCTGTGAGCCACAACTACTGAAGCCCGTGCGCCTACAGCCCGTGCTCCACAACAAGAGAAGCCACTGCATTGAGAAGCCCGGGTACCGCAACGAAGAGTAGCCCCCACTCGCTGCAACTAGAGAAAAGCCCGCGCACAGCAACAAAGACCCAATGCAGCCAAAAATAAATAAATTTAATGTTTAAAAAAATTTTTTTTTAATTTATTTTAAATTTAGATATCTGACCTATGATATAATTCAAATGAAGTAATTATCAAATTTTCCTTCCTTTTCCTTTAAAAACTGACAGTTTTTAAATTCAAGAATCCTAATGTCAGCATTCCAGGGAGAAATCTTTTTTCAAGCCTAGTGACCCCATAACCATCATCAGCTCCAGCACGAATGAAGTCTTAAAGCCCACTTCCAAGCAGAAACACATGTGACTTATATTGCAGGAGAATTAGTGGTAAAACTCTGACCTCACCTGACCAGGTCTCCATGAAGCTGCAAATAAAGACGTTCCCTTCCCTCTCCAGCACAAATTTCTGACGCTGGCGTGTCTACTGTGCAAAGGACAAGATGTAAGTCGGAGGAGGAGGAGGCAGTGGCGGAGGCGCTGGCTGCAGTGGCCGTGGCGGTGTCTGCTCCGTACAGGTAAACACAGCCTCTCTTCACATCTTCTCGCAGCCAGTCTCTCTCTCGAGAACCAAACCTACTTCTCCTATTCAGACAATGTCTGCTCCCATTGCGTTTCATAGTTCTCTAAAAACGTCAGGAAAAAGAAATCATTAGCTCAAATGTCTGACTGAATTAGACACATTCAGTCCTCAGCCCACCTTTCCACTCCGTAGTCACCAATACTTGACTCAGTACCGCCTCCTCTCACAGAGCCTTCTGCACCTGCCATGCCCAGCCCTAAACTGAAAATTTTCATTCTCTTTACTGCTAGCTGTTCATGTCTCTGTCCATCATCTTTTTTTTTCTACTTTTACTTTTTTTTTACTTTTTGATTTTTGGCTGCGTCAGGTCTTAGTGGCGGCACACAGGAACTTCATTGCAGTGTGCGGGTTTTCTTTCTCTAATTGTGGCGCACAGGCTCCAGGGCATGTGGGTTCTGTAGTTTGAGGCGCATGGGCTTAGTTGCCTCGTGGCATATGGGATCTTAATTCCCCAACCAGGGATCGAAACCCATGTCCCCTGCATTGGAAGGCCGATTCTTTACCACTGGACCACCAGGAAAGTCCCTGTCAGTCATCTTCTGACCTTTTTTTTTCTTTATGTTTTCATAAAAATGTCAAGAACAGTAGTGTACCTACTATCTAATTTTCACAAACTTTAATATTTTGCCATATTTAGTTCAGATCATTATTCTAAAGAACATATATATGATATATCCTTACATATATAGCTAAAGCCACCTACTACCTAAAACAATCCCATTCACCTCCCTCATTCCCCAGAAATAAACACTCTACTACAGTGTTTATCATCCCATGCATTTTTTTTTAATTTCTGATTTTTATTGATTGATTGGTTGATTGATTTTTGGCTGCGTTGGGTCTGTGTTGCTGCGCATGGGCCTCCTCTAGTTGTGGCGAGCGGGGGCCACTCTTCGTTGCGGTACACGGGCTTCTCATTGTGGTGGCTTCTCTTGTTGCAGAGCACGGGCTCTAGGTGCGTGGGCTTTAGTAGTTGTGGCATGTGGGCTCAGTAGTTGTGGCTCACGGGCTTAGATGATCCATGGCATGTGGGATCTTCCCAGACCAGGGCTCAAACCCGTGTCCCCTGAATTGGCAGGCGGATTCTTAACCACTGTGCCACCAGGGAAGTCCTCCCATGTATTTTTTGTGTTTGCCATATACGTATATATCTATAAACTCTATATAGTATTGTTTTACATGATTTAAAACTTTATCTAAAACCTAACATACTTATGTTTCACCCTGCAATTTTTTTTGTTTGATTCAACATTGGTTTAGAGATGTATCTATGATTAATACACCCTGCTCATTCTCTTGAATAACATTCCATTATACGAATACACTGAAATTTATCCATTCTCCTGCTGAGGGCATTTAGTTTGTTTCTAATTTTTCAGTGTCGGAAACAATGCTGCAATAAACATTTCTGTATGTCTCCATATGCAAACCGAAAGTTCCTCTAGGGTCCTAGTCCTCTGCCTCATATCCCAAATAAGGAACTACAGAATCAACACAATACTGCACAAATATTCTTTCCATTATCCTGTTTCAAAAGAAAAATTACTGTTGCATTTGATAACTTAGGTATGCATATACATTGTGAAGTCACATTATCTCAGAGCAAAAACAACTGCTACAGCAATATAACAAGTTTCTAAAGATCAATATTTACCTGCTCTATTTTTTTTTAATGGGCCATTTCTATTCCCATTAATAAAAAACTTATTTCCACAAACAATTACACTGACCCACCTTTCTAGGGCCACTCCCCACTGTATTTCACTCTGTTTGTCATATCCAACTCCCCGAACACACCAACTATTCCACAATTCTGTGACTTGCCTGAAATGTCCTTCTCCATCTTGTCCATCTGAGTAGTTATTCTTCAAAATTACTCAAACGTCACCCTCTCTGTGGAGCTTTCCATGTCTCCCATCCCTGCTTTCTCCTACTAATTAAAAAGAAGTAATAACTCTACACTCTCCTCCACAGAACTTCTTCACCTTAAACATGCTTCCATTCCCATGTAAATCACAATGAGTTTTTAATTATTTATTTGGTATTTCTTCTTCTCTTATACACTGAGAACCTAGTACAGTACCTTAGCACCTGGGTGGCCCAGAGATGCATGCAGAACTCAGTGATGTCACAGACATTTATTCCCAGTCTGTACTTTAGCCTAATTAGCTTTAGCAAGAAGTTGAACAAACTTGGGGAAAAAAAATCTCCATTTTTATAGGAAACCCTATCACCTTTCCTCTGTATCAGCCACAAAGTAAATAAAATACTTTTGCTACTATTCCTCATTGGAAAACAGAAATATCTATAAATAAAGCAAATATTATTTTTGTAATTACTGAGATTAAATATTTGAGGATAACTGTAGCGCCTAAAATTAAATCTCTGAAGATGATAAAGAAAGGGGAAGGAAAAGTTAGAAGGTATTCCCCGCATGGAGAAAAAGAAAAACAAGAAATCGAGAATGGCTTCATTGTTTAAATTTATGATAATAGGTGAATCGATCATTTTACAGATCTTAGGGATTTAAGTACAGCTAATCAAAACCATGAGGATTATTACTGATTCTAACTTTAGATAAATAGGATAAACCCCTGCTACAAGTGGGAACTAGGCGTCTTTCTTCTCATAAAGAGCATTTTCTCAAAGCTGAACATCTCAGAATTAACAAAGGGCTTTTGAGCACATTTTATAAACACAGGGACCATCATATTTGCACCACTAAATAATCTTAACCACTGCATAATTAGACAGTGATTTTAAATATTCCTTATTTTTTAATCTTTGGTAAAGGTCAACTGAACCATCTGAAAACAGTATTCTATACAGTGCAGTAACATTTATACAAGGAAGCTCTGCATTCTGCACTTAGTGGAGAGAAATTTTGCTCACTGCTATTAAGAGAGGGCCAGTGGACACCACTCCACACATCCACCAAAAAGTTTCTTTAAAAAAACTTTATAAGGTCAAATAATATCCCACTAACCTTATCAATCTTAGAAAAGTCAAGGCAGACCCCAGGAAGTATTACATTAGTCCGTCCATGATTTTTCTTCTGTGAGGATTTTTAACAGTCATTTTTTAATGTGTATATCTATTTCCCTTAAGACTATACATAGGGCTTCCCAGGTGGCGCAGTGGTTGAGAGTCCGCCTGCCGATGCAGGGGACACGGGTTCGTGCCCCGGTCCGGGAAGATCCCACATGTCGTGGAGCGGCTAGGCTCGTGAGCCATGGCCGCTGAGCCTGCGCGTCCGGAGTCTGTGCTCCGAAACGGGAGAGGCCACAGCAGTGAGAAGCCCATGTACCGCAAAAAAAAGAAAAGACTATACATAAAGTTTTAAGAACTTTACACTGTTGAAACCCATGTGTTGTTGGTCAAAGAATGTATCTCCTGTTTATATGATATATTCCACCCCATGAAAATAAACTGCTGAGTTAGAACTTTAGTAGATATCATTCTCTTAAACCTGTTCAATGGGCATTTAACGGCCTAGATACCAAGCAAGCATAGCCTTCTGGCAACAATCTAGATGGACTGTTTAGCTATCATTAGTTACTGCTGAATTACCTAGTGCTTCCTTCTCCACTGCCTAAACCATCAGGTAAATGTTGGAAAGGTCACTTCTGTCCTCTGAGATGCTTGCAGCTTTTAGAATCACTATTCCACTGGAAATGCTAGATGGAGAACACTTTATTTCCTCCCTTTACTCTTATATAAGAACTATTGACAAGTTTCTCTAAAAGGGAACATAACTATAATCACCCTCACATCAAACAAGTGTATAAAGAGCACATTTAAGACTTAAAGATATTTCTAGAAAGCCGAAATCTTCAGAGTAAGCCATGATTTAAGTACCCACTTCAGTTTTACACTTTTAACCCTCTAAAAATGAGGGCTCTGATCAGTTCAAAGGTGATAAACTATTAAACGCCCAATGAACTAACTCTAAGGTATGCATGGTAGAACAGGATCTACTGAAGTAACTCTTCATACTCAGTGAGTTCTACTAGACTGTGAAATATCCTGAAGTAGGAGATATGTTTCTGCATTCAAAACTTTAGAATATGGGCTCATCTCTAGGAATATACATGCTAAGGAATATTTTGGAAGGGGTGGATGAGATAAAGAGGGGAAGAATATTTCAGTTCATTAAAATCTTTTTGGTAGTAATTGATTTTAAAAACCATACAAACACATTATTTTGATAAAAACCTGAAACTATTATTGAAAAAACACGTCTCACAGAATCCACTGACTAGATTAATTATAACTTCATTTCTTCTACAGACTGAGTAAAAAAGAAAAGAAAAAAAAACCTCTCCAAATTTCCAAACATCTGGAAATTTCTGCTTCAAGGATACTCCTAATAATCTTAAAGAGTATTAAAAATCTCATACTTATATTCCAACTACAGTTATAAAGGACTATATTCTAAATAGCAATTTGCTGTGGAGAATAGGGAACCCTCTTGCACTGTTGGTGAGAACGTAAATTGATACAGCCAGTATGGAGGTTCCTTAAAAAACTAAAAATAGAACTACCATACGACCCAGCAATCCCATTACTGGGCATATACCCTGAGAAAACCATAATTCAAAAAGAGTCATGTACCAAAATGTTCACTGCAGCTCTACTTACAATAGCCTGGAGATGGAAGCAACCTAAGTGTCCATCAACAGATGAATGGATAAAGAAGATGTGGCACACATATACAATGGAATATTACTCAGCCATAAAAAGGAACAAACCTGAGTTATTTGTAGTGAGGTGGATGGACCTAGAGTCTGTCATACAGAGTGAAGTAAGTCAGAAAGAGAAAAACAAATACCATATGCTAACACATATATATGGAATCTAAAAAAAAAAAAAAAAGAAAATGGTCAGAAGAACCTAGGGGCAAGACGGGAATAAAGATGCAGACCTACTAGAGAATGGACTTGAGGATACGGGGAGGGGAAAGGGTAAGCTGGGACAAAGTGAGAGAGTGGCACAGACATATATACACTACCAAACGTAAAATAGCTAGCTAGTGGGAAGCAACTGCATAGCACAGGGAGATCAGCTCGGTGTTTTGTGACCACCTAGAGGGGTGGGATAGGGAGGGTGGGAGGGAGATGCAAGAGGGAGGAGATATGGGGACATATGTATAACTGATTCACTTTGTTATAAAGCAGAAACTGACACACCATTGTAAAGCAATTATACTCTAATAAAGATGTTTAAATAAATAAATAGCAATCTGCTAAATAAATCTGGGGGCAGATTTTGAATCAAATTTTCCAGTAGGCCATATGGTGGACCTAGATCTAATCTGGCTAAAGTTACACCAGTTTAGCTATATTAGCCTTTTTATGACGATCTATACTCTTTGACAATAATGATGTTCATGATTTGGTATTAAGTATAGAAGAGTTACAGAAAAGAAAAGAATGGTAAGCCTTTTTAAAAGGGTTTTCAGAAAAGAACATGTAGGAAACTATGGCTTTCTTCCCGATTCTGAAAGTCTTCTACTTACATATTCCTTTCCAGTTTCACCTGACACAAAATTCAACCACTCAGCTACTGAAGGGAACTTCTGTCTGTAGAACACACCGCACCTATTCTTCATAGTCGATCCCATTCATTTGCAAGGATGCAAAGGTCCAAGACACTGTTAGCCTCCCACATCACCAGCTCAGCACTATAATCAAGATTAATTTCTGGACTCTTTCTAATGGTCCCCAGATTGGAACCCCACGGAACCAGTGGTAGGTTGGACCACTTCCTGGAAGTGCAGGAAGGTCGAACCCTTCAAAAAAGATCCTCATTTCTCAATTCCTTCCCTCCCACAACTCACTCTCTCTTCACCAAAAAATAGTTGTAAAAATAGCCAAGGCTGTTTACCTTCTAGGCCAGAGGGCATTACCTATCTCTCAGACCTGCCCTTTCCTGATAAGCCAGGCCAGCAGAACTTTATTAAGTTCATTCACAATTTACATTTTTGTGACCTTACAGTTTTAAGTAAATATCCAAAAGCCTTTGAGTAATTATATTTAATTAAAATATAATTTTAATATAAATTATATTTAATATAATGTAATTATATTTAATATAAAACATGATTAAAGTAAATATGTATAAGGTCTATGCAGAAGTAGAGATAAACTATGAAAAGTTATTTCTTTAGTTGCTGCATTAAGACTGGGAGGTAGCAGCAGAAAAAAAGTTTTATATTTTAGAGTTCTAATTTATGTTGTTTCATGGATTCACCAGATGCTTCAAATCTATTATTTTTTTCCAATGTTGTTGTTTCTTTGTGATGCCCTACGTATAATCTTAGTAGCGAGTATACAGTCGCACCCTCAATCCCAAAGAACAACTATTACTTAATGAATTTTTAAACATTATGTATTTTCATTGTTTTGCAAAGTAGTTTTGAAACACGTCAAATCTAAATTTTCTTTTCTCTTTTCCTTTTCTCTGGCAAGTTTTAAAGCCTGCTGATTCCTCTTCTAGAACTTTAGAAGGAATTCCACTCCATCTCCAGGACACCTAGTTTACATATCTGACCTACAGAAAAATTTCTCTCCAACTATTTCGAAGGCTAGTAGAAAACTCCATCCAGTGTGTCTCCCACAACCCCTCCTTTTAACCACCTTCACTGTCCCCTTCCCACCCTACATTCCTGTGCATTTTAACTTCTTGTCATCACCTTCAAGACTCCACTCCCCCCCTTGCCTGCATCTGCCTTCACTTCCTCCTACTCCCCCCCAATTCCTGCCAAAAGCCCCGTTAGCTGCCTGTTGCATAACTGCTCCCCCGTCACCGTCTCTCTGGATTGTCAGCCCCACTCCCGCCAGCAGGAATGCCCCTTTTTGTCCAACCCCTCCTCCCTTCTGCAGCACGCCCAGCGATTCCCCGAGATTAAGCTCCTCCGGGGATTCTCCCTCCAGGCCCGCGCTCCGGAGCGAGAAGCGGGTCTTAACTTCGGTGGTAAGCTCCGAGGGCAGAGGCGGCCCACTCCAGCCGGCGCAGTCCCAGCACACCGCAGCGCCCGGCCAATCACCGCCGCCATCCTCCCGCTGGGGTGATGTCTTCAGGTGTCCGGGGAGAAAGCCCTGCGTACTATCAGCTCCGCTGTCGGGCCAGGAGCCGCCGGCCTTGGGGCCCCGTGCGCAACCGGGGGAGGCAGAGGCTGGCCCCGGGGTCCCAAAGGAGCCGAGTGGCGGCGGCGACCGGGTGGACGCCGGCCCCAAGGCGTGGGCCTGCGAGGCGGGTGGCACGCGGCCAGGGATGGGCAGCGGTGGGGACGGAGGCGGCCGCGGCCTCGGCGGGGGCCAGCTGCAGAGGCCTCCGCGGGTGCCGCGGCCCCTTCAGCCGGGTTCTGGGTTCGACTGAGCCGCAAGGCTGACTGACCGACGCGAGGTGGGGGTCGCCTGCTGCCTCGGCCACCGCGCGGGGTAGGGGCGGCCTCTGCCCGCTTTCGCTCCCTCCCCAACCCGCCCGCCCACCTCACCTTCAGGACACGGATCCCGCCCGGCCGGCGGCTCGGGGGCGCTTCGGGCGGCTCCGGCGGTTCGAGCGGGCCCGCGGGGCCCGGCTCCACCTCCCCCATCTGCGGCTGGTGGAGGCTGCACAGGGACGCCCGGCCGGCGCTACGCCGCACGGAGCCTCGGCGGCGAGCGCGAACAGCCTGCGGCCCCGCCCCCCGCAGTCCGCCGGCCCCGCCCCCTGCCGCCCTGCCGGCCCTGCCACCCGCCGCCCCGCCGGCCCCGCCCCACCCGCAGCCGTTTCGGCCCTGCGTAGCCGCGGGCCCGATGCGTCCTGGGCGCTGCGAGCCGCAAGCCGCTGGGCGGGCTGCCGGGGACCTCGCGGGCGGAGCCCGGCGCCACCGCAGGGCTGGGCCTCCGTTGTCGGCCGCCCTCGGTTTGGAGGACTGAGGTACAGGGAGGATTATTTGCTGCTGTCCCCGCCTCCGAAGTACGGGCTGGACAAGGAAGGGGGGGTGGAGGGCTGCACCTGTCAGTAGTGACGCGAGGACGCTGCCCTCCGCCAAGGGTGCCTCTTGTAACTGACCTTTCCCAGACCTTCCCTCTGTACTTCAAAACCGGATGCCTATATTCAATATCCTATGATAAAACATAATAGAAAAGAATATGAAAAAATAATGTATATATATTTATAGCTGAATCACTATGTTGTACAGCAGACATTAACACAATATTGTAAAACAACTATGCTTCAATTAAAAAAAAAAACTGGACCGTCACCCTCACGTACAAAACCATTGAACGAGTTGTTGAGAATACTCACCTTAGCAAGGCCCTTTCTCTTCCTTATTAGAGATGCTCACGGCCTTCTTCAGCAAATTCGACCCCACCTCACGTACAAAATGTCATCTCATCTCCCAGCCACATTTTAATTTCTCCTCATTTAGTAAAATTATCAGAATATTGTTCTCTGCTTCAAGCAGTAATGTGGTCTGGTCTGAAAGCCATTTTATTATTTGCAATTCTAGTTCAGAAAATTTTTATTATTTTCTTTTAGTTCCTGCAGTGATAGTTTTGTGACTGGTCAGTGGGCCAAATCAGACAGCCAGATTCCAAATTTCAGCTCTACCTCTTATTATTAGATCTATACCCTTGTGCTATTTTATCTAAGCCTTTGGTTCTTAGCTGTGAAATAGAAATTAGTCTGTATAGTAGTTATTATGAAGATTTTGCAAATGCATACAAAGTGCTTGACACATAGTAGTGATTCATAAGTGTCACTATTATTCTGAATTTCCAAATTTAAGAGACACTCAATTCCTTAGAGTCCTCTTGTTAATTCTGCTCTAAATTGTCTTAGGAAACCTTCTAGACCTCTGGATTTTTAGGTCTCCCCCTGCTACACAGGTGTTGAATCTTCAGGCAACTTCTAAGGAATTAGAAAAAAAACAATTTCTTGTGCTTTGAATAATTGGTATCACCTATTAACCATTGCTTCAGCTTGCCTAGTACAGACCAACTATATGTTAAGAATATTTTAATTGTAGGTTTAGAACGAGAGTTTGACATCTGTCAGTGCAGTCTGTTCCCCTCTTCTATGTATGCGTTTATAGATATTTTAAATTCCAAGACAAAATTTGACTCTTGCAAAGATTCTGACTCTGTACAAATTATTTCTTCTGTGAAAGTTTGGTCACTACCTTCTCCCCTCTCATGAGTTACTTTGTATATACCAAAATTCCAATCTCCAGTCATCTTCATTTCTTTGTCTCATTTTAGTGAATTTAAAATGATGTCTCTGTGAGTCTGGTGTAAAGTGAAAAAAACTCTTTAAGTTGTCTACCTCCTGGGTTTTCTTTCTACCCTGAAATTACTTTCAAGAAAGCTACTCAAAGTAGTTGGATTCCCATTTCAGTGCTTATTGGGTAACTTCTTCCAGCAAGAACACTGGTATGTAAGGGGTAAGCACCAATATGGAGACAGAAGTGGAGTTGACCAAGGGCAGACAGGCAGAGAAAAGAATGAAAATGTGGTTCAGAATTAAGTGCTTCTAAAAGCCTGTTTCTTGAGGTACTACACATTACATTTTCCAGATCTCATGAGCAGAAGCTCTTTATTAGTTTATCATCTGAAGGGGAAGGATCCTGTCACACGACCAGCATTTGAGTTCATGCTGGGGAAGAGCAGTGGTAGATGATTTTTATTTTTTTTTGTAATTAATGGGACAGTGGGCTAAAGCATCAATTCAGAATACAAGCATATGCTAAAAGTTATGTATTTACTACTTCTTCAACAACAGTAGTACCTCTTTCAAAAAGAGAAAAAAGCTAGGAGCCCAGGTGTTGCAGGGGATAATTTATGACGCAGCTCTCTTTAAAGGTCTCCATGGTTTAAGACCCAATTCAGTTAAGTGGTGACAACCAGTTGATTCTGAGTTTTCTTTTCAGATCATGTATTGCCATTAACATTTTATACTGTTTCAAAGGTCACATATTCATGTTCTCCCCCAGTTCAAGGCAGTGTGCATTACGTATGCCTAGGGTTATGTAACTACAATTTCTAGAAATGGTAAACAGCTCAGACTAACCCTAAAAATAAATTCCTCTGGGATTTTTTGTGCAAATATCCATCTGCCCTCACTGCAGGTTCATCATTACAAAAATCAGTTTGAATCAAGCCAAGAGACAGAGAAGTCATTAGACTCCCTCCTTTCTGTATCCTTCCTGTAAGTGCATACCTCTCTTTCCACCTGGAAGGGGTTGGGGAGGGACACACACACACACACACACACTTTATCCCAGGAGCTCTTCCTAATCTTCACTACAAAATGGAAAGAAGGTCTGGAGAAGGAGAGTTCACGTCTGTAAGATTTTGGTAGAGGAGACATAAGAGCTTACTACATTTGCTTCTTTATAGCTAGTTCCCACTCCTTTGATGATCACAAGTCATCTTTAGGCCTAAATCCTTTGTTATTTCTACCACAGATTGAGCAGATTTAGATATTCCTTATTTTAGTTTCAAATAAACAGGCTGTATTTACCTGGCTTCCAGGTTCGAAGGATTTTTTTTCCTTGAACACTTTTGTATTGTTGAATATGGGGACAACTGAACTAGGGAAGGAAATAGCATGAAAAATACTTTAAAAAGTGATAAAAAGTGGGCTTCCCTGGTGGCGCAGCGGTTGAGAGTCCGCCTGCCGATGCGGGGGACACGGGTTCGTGCCCCGGTCCAGGAAGATCCCACATGCCGCGGAGCGGCTGGGCCCACGAGCCATGGCCGCTGAGCCTGCGCGTCCGGAGCCTGTGCTCCGCAACGGGAGAGGCCACAACAGTGAGAAGCCCGCGTACCCCAAAATAAAAAAGTGATAAAAATTAATTTGGTCCTTCTGGATGGAAGTTCAAATCTGAACACTATTCGCTGTATTAAGTAAATGTCTAGAGTCTATTACTGGCCAGCGTTTTCTACTGCAGCGTTTATATTTTCCTCTCGTTACATGGAGATGAAGGTGTCCAGTAAATTTAATATTAGAAACAAAGATGAATTTTAACTAAGCCACATGTAAGATTACAGAAATGTCACTTATCAAACAGCACCAAAGGGCACTTCTGCATAAATTAGATAATTGCCAAGGCCTACTTCCTTCTACTTCTCAGGGGACGAACTATCACACTCTCCCTCTTTTCAATAAGGGACTATCAGGGATCATCTGAGTACTAGAACACATAAGCTCCCAACTTTCAACCACTCTCACTTCTATGGAAGAGTTCATATAAAATAGATCATGAAACAGAATTCATTTGGCTGGTCAAGCCTTCCTCTTCTTAAGACACAGATAAACTTGAACAAATCACAAATAGACGCTTTAAACTAAAAGCTCATGACCACCTCTAACACACAATTCATCTTGACATGATTTATTTGCCTTGTTTGAGAATTCACCCATGTAGAGAATACCAGCATGGAAACAATCACTAGTTAAAATTTCCAATTGCACTTTTCACTGTCTGTAACTTCAAGTTTTTAAAAATTTGTTCAAGTTCCTCTTTTGGTGAGATTTCTGTGTAAAAGGAACATTAACAGGCAAGTTTAGCTCAAAGCTCTGGAATAAGAACTCATCAAAGGCTTCTCTAATCCACTTGTAAGAAGTGAGGAAGCAAAATTTAAATCATTGAGTATTGACTTTTTATTAGTCACTGTTCATAATTTGTTTCAACCAAAAGACAATACACACAGCAGAATTCTAATGCATCCCATGTAAATGTTTACATCCATTTTATTCCTCTCGCCTCTAAGACTTATCATTTAATTTAAAATTTTTTTTACATCTCAAAAATATGTCTGCAATAATTAGAACTTCATTAGCCGTCCCGCTTGGAAACAGCCTTTTAATATCTTTACAGTAAAGAAGATGTGATGGGGCTTAATGAAAATGTAACTTACAACATTATGAAAGAAAAGGGACTATACAGGGACACAGTGGGAGTTCACAAAGGAAAGACTTCAGAAGCTCTTTCCCATGAAGCCCCCAAAGAGAAAACAAAAACAAAACACACAAAGCGCAACAGCAGGTTCCAAAAACAAAAACAAAAACAAAACTCCAATGTTCCATGTTGAAGTCAGAATCAGCCTCGTGGAAGTTCAAGAAGCAACTGTGCATGCTGCTTCAGCCTTTTCTTCTGTTTGAATGTTCCAGGTCCTGGAACCCTGTAGATGGGACCCACTCACTGCTATTGCTTGAAAAAGAGTTATTCACTTCCAGTTCTACAAGCAGGCCCACCCTCCTGAGCCAGAGCTGGTCAAAGCTTTTTAAACTTCAGGACTTTCTGAGCACGTCTCTTTTCAGTGATCCTCCCCATTACCAAACTCCTGAGTGCACAGACGTGTACCACCTCTCCACCAACCACAAAGCTCGTGAGTATCCACTTTTTGCTCTCTAGCTCACTCTCTGTTTAGGACAATGTGGGTAATACACATTCACTAGAAAAAAACATACGCATTCAAACTTTCCTTCCCCTAGTTCTCATAGCCCAAATATTTTCCAACGCAGAAGATAATGAAGTTGAACCTTGAAAACAGTATCCCCTAATTTCCAACCTCTCAGAACAACATAAAAATGGAAAGCATGTTATATAGTAGACGGAAATACTCAAACCGTTAGTGCTAGACAGTTTTCTTATATAAATGGGACAAAAAAGGGGTACGAAGCACATCTTTAATCTACAAGAGGGAAGGAATCCCCTCCCAAATGTTACAGTGAGGAATGTTTCTTTAAATTAGAAAGACCTTATAATGAACAGATAATCACTATACAAAGCATGAAACATTCCATGGCTGTCCAAATTACCTCGAGGTAACAGCACCGGAGCATAGTGGGAGAAGCTTCTTCTCGGGTAGAGCACCCTTCCTACAGTTTTCTGAGATTACTTAGACGAATTCTCCTTTAGGATTACTGTGGGGGTGGGGAGGGAGTACAGAATAAAAACTACTCTGGAAGAGGGGAAATAATGAGGTAAAAGTGCATGTGAAATTGTCCAAGTAAGTGTGTTCAGGCTCACTGCTTATCACCCTGGAGTTATGAAAACAGCCATGGAAATCACCCTTTCCTCACAATGGCTCTGAAGTTGTAAATCTAAACAATTTTGCTCCCCCATGAATGGTTATACTAGGGAAAGAAATAACTGAAATGTGCAAGTATTCATAGAAATTAAGAGATTTCTCCTTTAGCAGCACGGCCAAATGAGAGGAGAACGAATTCTGATCCTAGAAACTAAGGCACACTGAAGCTTTCAAAGATCCAATCATTTGAAACAGTCTTCACAACCATCAGTATCCTAGGCAGTTAGTTACCTGGCTGCTAGTCCTTCAATACGGTGCTCAGGTTCACTCTCTGGAATCATTTCATATTCTACACAGCACCCTTTGTGTTAAGGCCATGATTTTTACTCTGTCTAGACAAAGCTATGGATGATCACATAACTCTACCTCAAAACTACATTCACCCAAGGAGACACTTTGTTCTGAGAGTAGACCCTTTCCAGCCCCATTAGCTAGCACTGTCTCATAGCATGATCTTCAGCAGATTTCTGAGATTCAAATCAGTTCAACTAAAGAAACTTGAGCTGGTTAACTATAAATGTGAGAGAGAAAATAAAGCCTCAACCACAAGAGGAATGTTAGACAAATTCTATTCAAGAAATCCACCAATATTATGTTAATCCTATCACGTTTCACAGCATTAAGTATCCATCGAATGAAATCAGTCTGCAAAGAAACCTTTAAAGACTATTTTTCATCACACAGGCAGAGCAGTTGTTTGAAACACACACTAGACCACACTTACTTTACTGAAAACTACGCACAAGGTAATATCCTGTTCTTGACTCAGTCAACCATTTACCCAGTAGAATAAGTTTTAGCAAATCTTGCTCTTAAATACTAAAGTAAGACCAGAAAGTTCCCCCTTTGGAGCCTTTAGTTCAACTCCAGTTTGTCAAATGTTAGGAATAATCTAGCATCTGATACAGAGCTAGATTTGACAAGACACTGAAGATTTTAAGTAAAGGCTTGGTGAAATGGAGGGGGAAGAAATGGATATCTGTATCCAGTTTTAAGACCAAAGCCAAAGTGGTCCTTATACTGTACTCAATACAGTAATGATTGCAAATGTTTTAAGAGCAAGGTGGGCCTGACTTTTCCTTTTCTTTAGTACATCAGACATGGCACCTGTGCACCTGAACATACACAGTACATTCAACACGTGCCACAGGAGAGTCACCTTACCTCATGCCAGCAACTCAGTGTTAAGGTTTGATAACATGAGGGTCCTTTCTAAAAGCACTCGGCACTCTCACTAGTTTAAAAAGCTCCAGATCTCAAGTCTTTGATGCAGATACTCATAAGATTGGCCTCTCTTGAAAGACCAACTTCTCGCACTCAGGAAAGGATATTCCTACCCTATGGTGTCTATAAGACTTCCTCTGACATAGGGGGCAAGGAAGCTACAAGGCTTCATTCCAACACCATAAAGTACGATATAGGAAAGATTTCTTTAACTGCGTGGTCTTTATTTCAGTGCCAGTGTTACAGATACAACACAAATGTTCCAGTTAGAAGAAGGAATTCAAACGGAATGCCAAGGTCCAAGCCAGGCTCAGGAAATAAAAAGGGAGATTTTGAGTAATGGAGAAGATGACTCCAATATGCTCTAGAGTGAATCAGATACTCACTCTTCCTGTGGGCAAAGGTGCTTTTTGTTAAGGAGTCTGTACTTTAAAAGTGGCAAACTCCTCTTACCACCCATTTACCATAGTTCAGGCAAGTCATGGGTTTGGGAGAAACTTTAAAATTTGTAGTGGGAATAGGGGCATTAATAACTATTAATATACCTTTTGTAAGTTGTCCACTTTGCACTTTAAGGGGAATCAATTTTGAAAATCATGGAGAGTACTCATGACTACAGCTAAAGAATGCAGAGAAAGGGGGGCTGGAAGAGCCTTTGAAGTTTCTATTACAAATAGAGCACCATATCCTTCATGCCAAATCTAAACAAAAGCTCTTTTTAACTGCATCTGTCCAGTGTTTACAAATAACCTTTCAAGGTCTGACCAGTTCTTGGTAACAAACATACATACATGTGTGTGTCTGTGTGTATACAGCAATGCACAGAAAAGGCTACCAGGAGCCTAATGCCTCTTTCAAACATTGGGGGAACCAGTAGAAAAAGGCAGGGCTCCCTGATGTCCACCGTTACATTTCCGTTCTCAATGCCAGATGTAAAAAGCGCCTGAAGATGGTAACCCAGCTAGTGAGGAGTAAATACCCCACCTCGCCCAGTCCACAGAGAAACACAGTAAAAGGAAGGGGCAACTCTGCTGCAGAGACAGAGTGAGTGTCTTCTTGCCATGAATTCCAGTCCTCTCCTCCAGACCAGCTGCTTATTTCCTCAGGGGCTCAGGGAATGTTGATTCTGGCTGTAAATGTAGGAGGGGTGGAGAAGTGCAGAAAAAGGAGAGGAGGAGGAAGAGTGCAAAGTAGCCTCCAGAAGCAGCCGGCCTCAACAGTGGAGGAGAAGAGATTAGTCTTTAACAACGCTTCAAGGTCAGCAATAACTTTAGGAAAATCCTCCTCAACAGTTCTCTTCAGCTCCTCATGCCCATGGTACAGTTGGGGGGGACTTGCAGCGATCATAATCTCCTTCCCAGAGTTCCTTTGATTGAGTGGGATAAGAATGAGAATGGTGCTGGACCCTCACTGCCAGGACTGAGGGGGAAAGTTGTTCACCTCTGCTAGATCTTGCATTGCTGAGCCCTTGTGATTATATGTGAGCTTGATCCGCATTCGCAGCTGTTGCTGTCAGAAGAAAAGGGAATAAAAAATTACACACTGAAATAAAATCTTTAGAATCTGCACAGTCTACAAATAGACTTTTAATCTTAGAAAACACACATTATTTTAAAGCAGAACTCTTAAAAATGAAACACAGGCAAAAAACAACAACAAAAACCACCTAATACTCTAGCTATTAGCCAACATCATGCAGTCAAGTAGAGAAAATGCATCTCCAGAACTCACTGTTGGCTTCAATCCTAGAACCACATTAACAGGACAGAACCACTCAGGAGCATTTTCACAGAAACATTTGCTAAGTGCTTTTCTCAAAGATTCAACCCTTGTATCCAATTTTCTAGAAAAATGAGGTAAACGTACTCATCTTATGCTCTACATTCAGATATACTGGTTGCTTTGTCCCCCTCCCCATGCAAAAACCTAGACTTTTAAGCCTCTAAATAGAGAACTCTTTAAATGTGCATTTTAAAGATTTTTTTTTTTGATGTGGACCATTTTTAAAGTCTTTATTGAATTTGTTATAATATTGCTTCTGTTTTACGTTTTGGTTTTTTGGCCATGAGGCATGTGTGATCTTAGCTCCCCGACCAGGGATCACACCCGCACTCCCTGCACTGGAAGGTGAAGTCTTAACCACTGGACCGTGGGGAAGTCCTCTAAGTGTGCATTTTAATGAGATGCCACTAAACCATTTTGTGTGTCTGGGCTTCACTCATTATCTACAAAAGAACAAGGAGGTTAGACCAGACATTTTAAAAGATTTCTTTTCTGCTGTGAGTCAGAAAAAGCTTTGAGAAACAAAGCAAATTTTATTTCAGGGAATATGCTTACACCTTGCTCAGATAATGTCTTCAAATGTGCTACTCACCTTCTGTGGGTTCAGAACTTTAATGACTTGTGTGATGGTCCCCGTATTAAATGCTGGGACGATGCTGCTGCTAGGAGACAGAAGCTGCAGCTGGAATGTCTGGGGGGAACAAAGGGCACTCTTCAGAAAAATACACTTAACACTATGTCAGAGATGTCAACAAATACAGTCAGACACGCAGATGATGGTTCAATTACCAGATTTACCTACTACTAAATTCTATTTGTTTTTCAGGTATCAGCAATTCACAGCATGTGGGCTATCACTTCATGGCATTTATAAAACGCCATTGTTTATAGCAATGAGCTACTCTTTCCTTCCTGGTAGAAGCAACTTTAGCCTACCACTTTTCAAAAAGTAACCAATTCTTGTTCTGGCAACCTCACTTAATAGTAACTGATCAACTATGTAACTAAAAAAACAAAACAAAACAAACAACAGCAACAAAAAAAATGGGTCCCTGCGGTTAAAAAAAAACTAGAAAGAAATGAAAAGCTTTCTAAAAATAGTAAACCAGCACACTAGTCACCAACTACATGCCTTCAAACTTTTGTGTATTTGGACGGTTGGGATCAGAGACTTGAACCTTTGTTTTCTAAAGCCTATATAATCTGGAATGTGTCAAGGGTTACTCCTACAGGACAGAGGTAAAGGAAAAGCTAAAAAAAGCCAGTTTGTTAATACGTATGTGGAACACATCAGGATCTCTACATTGGGGGCACAAAGCCCTAACAGAAAAATTATGTGCAGAACTAACCCATACAGCAAAAGACCTGGAAAAGCCAAACACCATAATTTATTGAGTGCTGGTGGATTTTGTTTTGTTTGTTTACAGGGAAGAGAGATAAAAGTGCTGTGAGCAAGACAGGTAAGTCATAGTTAGCACTATATAGTATGTATGCAGCTATTTTACAGACTAGGGTTACAAAAATTTTCCTGAAAGTTTAGTCTCCTAAAATATTAGAGAGAGAGGAGAATTAGAGAGAGAGAAAGAGAAAGAAGAGAAGAGGGGGAGAGAGAAAGAAAGGGATGGAGGGAGAGAAAAGAGAGAAGGGCAAAGGGGAGAGAAAGAGAGGGAGGAAAGGAAGAAAGGAGGGAAGGAGGTTCGTGGGTCTAGGTCTTCTCTAAGGCCAAAAATTATAAGAGCAGAAATTTAATCTCAATGCACAGGTTTATTACTTTGGGACTTATTCATAAGTCTACTGTCAAGATAAATTATGTAAGCTAAAATTCATTTATTTACATTTATTTCATTAAATGTTAGATGGCATCAACTGTAATTCACACCATTATTTTATATACCACTGAGAAAGAAAATAGGCTGCCAATGATACTATGACAAGGGTATCAATTTTAAAATGTACCTCAATTTCAGAAATAACAAAAAGTAAAAATAGTATTAGTAGAATCTAAGAAATACAACGTTTTGAAGTTCAAGATACATCATGATATGCAAATAGGCATTGTGTAGTACAACACCAAGAAGAAGGCCATACTTTAAAGCAGAGACAGTATGTTGCTAGAACCGCAGCGTAAAATAGTAAGTATAAAACTCTAAGTTGTAGCACCTAACATTTACTGAGCACCGAACATACGAAAAGTGCTTAAAACAGTACCTGGCACATAAAACTCATTTATTCCTCAAAGGAACCCTATGAATTAGATATCACGATGACACACCCACTTTGCAAATGAAGAAACTGAGGCATAGAGATTAAGTAACCTGCTTAATGTCATACAACTAGTATTGAAACCACTAACTACTGCTTGTAAAACATCTACATTATTCTGACTCCTAAAAATCCAAGTAAAGAAGGTTGCAAAGTCAGCAGTAACCACAAGTAAAAGGTCTTCAATTTCCAAAATTGTGTTGTCTGAATGTCATACTTCACATGTCACTGAAAAGATCAGATTAGCCTAATCTATCCCAGGGGTTGGTAAAATATGGTCCATGGGCCAAGAATGAACTGACACCTCTTTCTGTAAGTGTTTTATTGGAACAGAGCCACCATCTTTATATATCGCCCATGACAGTTTTGGCACTATGACAGCATATAGCCTAAAATACTCACTATCTCGTCTTTTACAGAAAAATTTTGCCCACTCCTCATTCTACATTTTCCTTTTTCAAAACTTTTCATTATTCAATGATGAACATAAACACTCTTTAAACTAAGATTTGGTATAAACAAAACTTCAATTTACAAAAACAAGCAGTCATTGCATCAATAGTAAACTAGATGTTAATGAAGGAGGAATGTTTCTCTCACATTATCAAGAGGCAAAAACTTTTAATTCTGATCCAGTGACTAGAAGAGAATATCAAATACATGAAGTCTCTCATCTCAATTGAACTTTAATTCCACATTACAATTTGTGCTTTTTAGGTCTTTACCACTGTACTACTGAATCCCAACCTATCCTCAGTGCCCTGAGCATTAATGAATCACCTTGTAGAATTCTGCTCTGTCGCTATTAGGCTGCCCTTCCTTTATCCATTGTAGACAATACTAACTGTAAGAATATTTTTGACTAAGCAGAAAGTATTCATTAAAAATAACATGCTTAGTTAAAAAAAAAAAACATGCTTTAATGAACCATAATAGTTAATTACTGTTAGTTTGAGTTAAATCTGCAAATTTAGTTTGATCTCTGAACATTAAAATATATCCCTTACCAAATACATAAAAAATAATCAGCCAATTTTTAATTCAAGGAAAAAGGCCAAGAAGACAATTATAGTACCTTTGGTACTGCAGCCTGGAAAACAAAGTCCGTCATGTCCAGCTCTGTGCTGTTGGAGGCCTGTATCGTTATCACTGTGACACTGGGGTTGGTGTTTGACCGTTCAAAGGTGAATTCTATCTTCAAGCCATTCTTACTGTATGCTGTGATGGAGGGGATGCCTGGGAAAGCACAGGGAGATCAGTCTAATTGTAGTCAGCCTAATGCTTCCAAAATTATTACTTCCTTTCTTCAACAACTATCTCTCATTGCTCTAATGATGATAACACCAGTGATCGTACCTGTAGCAATGTCATTGAAGAGAGGTTGTGATGAAAGCCCATCCAACAAGAAGGGGGGCTGGGATATCTGTGGGACTGAGGCAGGGGCGGGAGCAGCAGCTGGAGCACCTAAATGAAACATCCCAAAGTTAGGTCAATCTTAGCCAGAATGACAAATCTCACCAAGAAAATATGGAAGAAAATTATCATGATCTCAAATTAAGGGAAGGATGCCTTAAACAAGATGCAAAAATCATAAACCATAAAAATAACAAAAAATCCAAATACTTTAAAATGAATAACTTCTGTTCATTAAAAAAAAACCCATAAAAAAATAGACCAGGGGCTTCCTGGTGGCGTAATGGTTGAGAGTCCGCCTGCTAATGCAGGGGACGCGGGTTCGAGCCCTGGTCTGGGAAGATCCCACATGCCGCGGAGCAACTAGGCCCGTGAGCCACAACTACTGAGCCTGCGCGTCTGGAGCCTGTGGTCCGCAACAAGAGAGGCCGTGACAGTGAGAGGCCTGCGCATGGCGATGAAGAATGGCCCCCGCTCTCCGCAACTGGAGAAAGCCCTCACACAGAAACGAAGACCCAACACAGCCATAAATAAGTAAATAAATAAATTAAAAAAAAAAAAAAATAGACCAAAGGCAGAAGAAAATGTATGCTACAAAATAACAAATGGATGATTACCTAGAACTATATCTTTTACAAATCAATAAGGAAAAAAGTTAACCTAATTTAAAAGTGGTAAGAGAAATGAACAAGCATTTCACAAGAGAAAGAATGCTTTGATTAATTCTTGCATATTTACACAGGGAGACATGTTACAAAAAGTGTGCATAGCAAGATAATTTCTAACAATGAAATTCTGGAAATAAAATGTCCATCATCAAAATAATGGGTAAGTAAATTGCGGTACACTGACAAAATAAAATACTATACATATACAGCAGTAAAAATGTGAATGCACTAGAAATGCACTTAGCATGGATTATTCACAAATACAATGTTTAGCAAAAAAAAAGCAAGGTATAAAAGTACTCATGCAGTTGGATACCAGTTCTAAAAAGGCAAAAAATGAAAAAAAAAAAAAAAAAGGCAAAAAATGGCAAAACAATACTACACGCTGTATCATTCTAGAAATACACATGAATGGTAAACACCAAAGCTAACACTAGTTTAGAATAGATAGTAGTTACCTCTGGGACCAAGAGGGAAGGAGATAAGGGGGCAGTACACAGGGAATGTCAACTCTCTTAGTGACATTTTATTTTACAAGCTAAGGAGATCAAGGCATTTATTAATTTTAACACACACACACACCCTGGGAGAGGTGGTGTGGAGTGGGGGAAAGAAATCATCAGATTATCATACTTATTTGATCCTTCCAAATAAGAACAAGTTAAGGAGGGCCAGGGATAGAACGTGATCATGAACTAACAGAAATCAAGATTCTAAGAAGAGGCATAAGAAAATTCAGCAAAAGAAAGAGAATGCATTTTATGCTTAAATAGATTTCAAACTACTTATAAAATTAACTGAAATTACACCATTTAAAAAATTCACAAAATGAAATAAAGGCTGAATTAGCTTAAAAAAAATAATGCCCAAGTACACTCGAAAAAAAATCGCATACTAAAAATTAGCAAGGAAGGTAGAAATACATAGGGCTAAGCAAAGCACAAGGAGCTAAAACAAATGTGGACACTACAGGATGTGCGGTCAAGCAGATTACCAATGAAGAATATAAACAAATACTCATATAGTTATCCTAGTTTTTATAAATCTAATCTAGTAATTTTCCCACAATTTCCATTTTCAAAACAATTTTAGAAACGTGTTCCCATGGAAAATCACAGGCTACCCAAGACACACAGGCAACATATGAGTCCCTAAGTCCTCCAAATTTTAGCTTTTTTCCTCCTGCAATGGTACAATACGTAGTTTTGAGAAACAACAGAAACTCACTGATCCAGTTCGTCTAAAAGCTCATACTAAATTTATTTCCTACTTTCTACTGATTTAAATTACTGTGCATTGCGATATGACTGTAATGATGGCTTACAGAATCTAGAACTCAAAATTTTTTTACTTAAAAATTAAAAAAATGGGAAAACGTGTTTAAACTCATTATGAATAAGGAAAGTAAAATCTAGACTTTTTAACATTTTATCATTTTACTTTTTCATTTAAGACTAGAAAAACAAGAAAGTCAGAACAAAAACAAAACATTAAGACCCCATGATAAATGAGTTAAAGGATACAAAAGGAATGTACGAAAAGGAAATTCATGTATAATGCACATATGGATAAATATAAAACATTCCCTTGAATGAAAAAATAAAAATTAACAAAATGATAGCATCAATCTTTCAACTGTTAGGGCTTTTTAAAAAAGATGATAATATTTATGACTATACAGTGAAACTCATGGCCATATACATTGAGGAAACGATAAATAACATTTACCAAGTGCCTACTATGTGTCATGCATGTACTAAGTCACTGTTCCTCACAATACCCTATGACGTTAAGTATTTATCCTTCTTACTTTAAACAGATTCAGACAGATTAAGCCTAACTTAACTTAGCCTAAGAATGTAAACCCAAAATAAATTTGGACAAATTTATGTAATAACGGTATGTTGAGGCATCAGTTATGATAAGAAAAATCTGGAAACAAACAAAACGCCCAATAGTAAGGAACTGAATAAATAATGGTTCACACTTAATGAAATATTAGACAACCATTTAAAATTATAATTGGTAAGATTATGTACTAACATGGAAAGGCTATTATGTTAATAAATAAAGCATATCATCTATACACTACGGTTTGTTTTGGCCATGCCGCACAGCTTGCAGGATCCTAGTTCCCTGACCAGGGTCTGAACCCAGGCCCTAAGCAGTGAAAGCACATAGTCCTAACCACTGGACTGCCAGGGAATTCCCCATACACTATGTTTTAAACATGGGATTGTTTTTGTTTTTCCAGATATCTAGGATAGCTTTGGCATCTCAAGATTTGAAAATGACTATTTGTAAATGGCTCTAAGTACATGACAAGTAACATTTTTAAATTCTGTTAAGACAAATATAAACCATAAGCTCTGGGAGGCTGCTACGTTAGGAAAAAATTCATTTAGCTTATGATAGCCAGTCTAGATGAGCATTCAACAACTTTATCCTATGGCTGTTTTCTACGTAAGGTCATGTATGCTGTAACTCTCCATTATACTTTTAAAGAAGTCACTTAAGATAGAAATTATATGCTACAGTGATAATCTTGGACTCTTTTTTTCTTTAGTTTATTTATTTTTGGCTGTGTTGAGTCTTCATTGCTGCACGCAGGCTTTCTCTAGTTGCGGTGAGCGGGGGCTACTCTTTGTTGCGGTGCACAGGCTTCTCATTGAGGTGGCTCCTCTTGTTGTGGAGCATGGTCTCTAGGCATGTGAGCTTTTGTAGTTGTGGCACACAGGTTCAGTAGTTGTAGCTCGCGGGCTCTAGAGCGCAGGCTCAGTAGTTGTGGCACGGACTTAGTTGCTCTGCAGCATGTGGGATCTTCCCGGACAAGGGCTCGAACCCATGTCCCCTGCACTGGCAGGCGGATTCTTAACCACTGTGCCACCAGGGAAGCCCTCTTGGACTCTCTTGAACTCTTGTGTTCACAATATCTCTGAACACATTAATTACAAATGTCTACTACATATAAATAAAGATAAGAAAAGATATTCCCAAATGAAAAGTTATATTTGAATATTATAACCATGGATGACTTTCTCCTTCCATTGCTTTAATACCAAGGAGAGAGACGGAGAGAGAGAGGGAAGGAGGAAAACAGTTGACATCTCTCCACTCTCTACGAACGGCCACAGTTCTTGGAAACTAACCATGAGTAGAAAGAAACCTAGAAAAAGTAATGTATTTCTTGGGATGTATTTCTTTTCTAACCTGAGACAGTCCTTTCTATCTTAAAATGCTATGAGTAATTTACTCTCCAAAAAATCAAAAATTAGACTTTAAGGAGTCCCTATTAATTATCTCCAGAGTATTAGTATGGCAACATATCCCAGATGTTGTGAAGACTCTTGCTTTTCACTTAGCCTCTCCCATCTTCAACTGTTTCATGTGCTAGATAGAAAGGCTATGTTCAGTACAGTTTTTCCCTAAGGCCCTTATCCCTAACAAAGCATGAAATAACTCTAGTCTGGCCTCACCTGTAAGGTTGATGTCTCCCAGCAAATCAAGAAGTTCTCCACCAGCAGAAGCTGGTTTGCTTGTAGGTGCAGTTGGAATAACGGGTGTTATGTCATTTCCTCCCAACAAATCCAATAAATCATTGGCCTAAACAAGGAAATAAAGTCTTATTCATTAGTCATTGCCTTATCTGTATCTGATGCAAAGCCCTTTCAACACTTAAAAATAAGGAAGAGAACCATCAATCAATCCAGGAACACTGAAAGGTATCAGCTAAGAGATAGGTTCTAAGGAACTATAAGATCATGAAGATCCCCAGATAAGCAAGGGAAAAGCTACCTGGCTGGTGGGCTGTGGCCCAGAGGGTGGTGGCTTGGTCTCTAGAGGAGCTGGTTCTGTCTCTCCATTTGTCTGCACAATCTCAGTAGGGCCATTTGTGGTTACTTTTTCCATGACAGGCATTCTCTCAAGCAGAGCAGACCTGAAAGAATCTGAAGTGGTTAAATTCTAGGCAGTTAACCTAGCTTCCCTACCCAAAACAATCACTGTAACTATATTGGAGCCAAACATGTAGAGACATCTCCCCTCCCCACATCCCAACACAGACACTAAAATAGAAGCTGGATTACAAGAATACATGACCCAAATTCCTGGCTGGATTAAGGGCAGGCAAGAAACAATGAATGGACAAACTGTCCCTCTAAATCCCGAGACACTGGGAATTCTCAGTAATAGAGAAATTGGAATGAAAGAACAGCAAATAAGTACGTATTAGAAGTTTCCAATTAAGAAGATACTGGGGCTTCCCTGGTGGCGCAGTGGTTGAGAGCCTGCCTGCCGATGCAGGGGACACGGGTTCGTGCCCCGGTCCAGGAAGATCCCATATGCCACAGAGCGGCTGGGCCCGTGAGCCATGGCCGCTGAGCTCGCGCGTCCAGAGCCTGTGCTCCACAACGGGAGATGCCACAACAGTGAGAGGCCCACGTACCGCAAAAAAAAAAAGAAGATACTGCATAACAGAAGAGGGAAAAAAGATACTGCATAACGGAAGACACTGCACACCAAAATGTTAATAGTAATGATATCTGAATGCGATTCTCTTGAGAAAAAAACAACTCCCACTTCTTCACCAAATAAAATGGAAAATGAAGCAAACTTTCTCTACCAAAAGAAAGGTGAGAAGGGGACTAAAGGAACATAGTTCACTTATTTCTTTAGAGGCTAGGCAGAATAGAAGATGGACAAAACACAAGGGGCCAAGCAGTTAGAACTAAACAGAGTTGTGAAGTCCAGCTAATAAAGCACGAGGGATGAATCTCCTTTACCGGTTTATCGTGACAATTTGTTTGAGACGCTAAGAGGCACATGCATTGTTTACTTTCTTTTACTTACCTCATATGGTCATATTTCTTAAAAAGTGCATTATATTCTACTGCCCTCTGCTGGAGCTCCACATCAATGCTGCTTCCATAGATGGAAACCACTTTCTTAATTCGGCTTTGGGATAAAATGACAAACAAATTCAAATACCCAAAAGAAAGTTCATAAACAAGCAGAGAGAATAATGTTTGAAACAGAGGGTTCTGGTTACAATTTTGAAATGCTCTTTTCTTAATGTACATAACTTTTCAAAAACAAAACACTTTTCCTTTATGTTCATTCATCTGACATAGAGCTCAAGACGATCATACTTATTACCATCATACTTATTCTAGTTGTAATACTAGATTTTGTCTGTTAAATATCTCATACCCTAAAATTTGCTAGACAAAAGTACCGATTATTAATTTGCTACAAAAGAATAAATTTATAGTGTTCACTCTCTTCTTTAATAACTTTAAAATAAGCTTTTATCAACAAATGGGTCATGGCATCAGACTTCTTTCAACAAAAGGTCATTACCTGACACCAAATTCTTCTACTTCACAATTTAAATAGTAAAAAATACCATTCTTCACAAGGCTTAACATTAAAAATTAAAGCAGAGGGCTTCCCTGGTGGCGCAGTGGTTGAGAGTCCGCCTGCCGAGGCAGGGGACACAGGTTCACGCCCTGATCCAGGAAGATCCCACATGCTGTGGAGCGGCTGGGCCCGTGAGCCATGGCCGCTGAGCCTGCGCTCCGCAACGGGAGAGGCCACAACAGTGAGAGGCCCGCGTACCACAAAAAAAAAAAAAAAAAAAAAAAAAAAAATTAAAGCAGAAGGTCTAAGAGAACTAAGTTTAAATATGCTTGGCTGGGAGACTGATCCAAGAATTGACTTTTCGTCAAAATAGTAAAAAAAAAAAAAAAGCAAAATTTTAAAGAGTTAAACACCAAAACCTTCACAATTTTCTTCCTATTCAGACATCTCAAAATATTATAATAAACCAGAACCCTTATATGGGAAAATAACTTCGCTACTTTAAAAGAGAAAACAGGCATGGGGGATGACAGGGAGCAAAGTATAGATAAAATAAGGATTAACCATGAAATGATGATTGTTATTGAGGAATAAAGGTATATGCAATTGATTTTACTATTCTACTTTTGCTTTTGCTTGAAATTTTCCATAATAAAGTTTTTAAAAATTACAAAACAACATGTTCACCCTACTTTTTCTCCATACTCACTTTACAGTACAGGTGAATCGAGTAGAAAGCTTCATAATGGCAGTGAGGGCATAACCTCGTGTCACTGAGGTGGACATATTAGAGATTAGGACACTTTCTAAAATATCCAACACTTCATCCTCTGTTACCTGTGCAGAAAAAAAAAAAGACAATGTAAGATGAATTTTAACTGTAAATATCTACATCTGATATTAAGTCACAGGATGTCACTAGAAAGACAATCCTGCCATCATCATTACCAAAGCTTCTAACATAATCTGTGCTTTGTCAGGGTAACTGTACAACCTAACCCACCAACCAGAAGCATGTAGGAGGAGGTAAAAAGGATGGAAAATACCCATTGGGGGCTGAGAGGCATTTTATGACTTTCAAAGGCAGAAGGAGAGGAAGAAAGGGAAAAGATACATAGAGTTAAAGTGTTGTTGCCACAACTTCTCTGAAATCCAGTCCTTTAATGAGCAAATGGAAACATGGATACACTCTCATTTCTTATCAGCCAGAGGGTAAGAGAAACAATGTAAGTCAGTCTGATGGGATGGAGGGTAGGTCCTAAACGCAGTTTTAATATCTCACAATGGCCCAGTAAGTTCCAACTCAAAAATCAGCAGGTTTTCCAATGTAATTCTGGAATTGCTTCTTTAAAAGGTTTTCAAGGGGGCTTCCCTGGTGGCGCAGTGGTTGAGAGTCCGCCTGCCGATGCAGGGGACGTGGGTTCGTGCCCCGGTCCGGGAAGATCCCACATGCCGCGGAGCGGCTGGACCCGTGAGCCATGGCCGCTGAGCCTGCGCGTCCGGAGCCTGTGCTCCGCAACGGGAGAGGCCACAACAGTGAGAGGCCCGCGTACCGCAAAAAAAAAAAAAAAAAAAAGGTTTTCAAGGAATCAATCTCAACTGATTAAACACTACTCTCTTAAAACCAAAAACATTGTTTTTCCCCCTCCTTAACCAAGAGTGACAAAGGGTACCTGAATAGGCTCTTCCTCTTCACATTGGCCAGACACAAGAAGATCTCCATATTCACCTATACACCAGGCAGCTACTTGCACCAAAGGTTGCTGTCAAAAGAAAGTCACCGTTTGTCAAAGATTTCAGTCCTTTAAAGGATTAATACAAATCACAGGTCATCTCATCATAAAGGTCAAAACTGAGGCACCTCTAGAGTGACAGTAGTAAGAGCATATCAGGAAAATAAAGGGCAATTTCCCCCCAAAAGTGAAAGTACTTACCTGAGAATAATCACCAAGAATTGCTTTGTACAAGCGCTGGACAGTATAGGCATGCATCTCCACACTATTGGTTATTAACTGGATCAAGTTGGGAACTGCATCATCACGAACATAGCTTCCTGCCTAAAAGGAAATGCGGACAGTTACCCCTAGAAACACACAGTAATAATAAGAAATGTTAGCTAGTATTGTTGCTGTTCAAAGGAGACTACTACAAAACACCCTCAAAGATAAAGTCGTTTCCAATTCTCATGTTCATAAGCAGTTCAAACTTCAAAGTCTTTTTTTTTTACTGGAGTAGAGTTGATTTACAATGTTGTGTTACTTTCAGGTGTACAGCAAAGTGAATCAGTTATACATACACATATATCCACTCTTTTTTTAGATTCTTTTCCCATACAGGCCATTTCAGAGTATTGAGTACAGTTCCCTATGCTCTACAGTAGGTTCTTATTAGTTACCTATTTTATATATAGTAGTGTGTATATGTCAATCCCCATCTCCCAATTTATCCCTCCCCCCTTAAAGTCTTATTTAAATGAATATTCTAAAGTTTTAAGATTTTATAAAAAATAAAAACTTCTCTTTGTCCAAAGTAAAAAAAAAAAAAAGTTTAAAATTTAAGAAGCCTTCTCTACTCAAAACAGGTAAGGTCTACGATTACAAAAATTTAAGAAATACATTCACTGGGAACTTAATTACAACAACCTCTCCCTTCCCACAACTCCCCAACACAGGTGTTAAAATCACATGAGCTAGCTATAATAGTCACGCTACTCTGGGGGATGGAGAAAGGAGTATACATGAACAGTTCAAAAAGGCTTGTTAAATAAGATGAGACTGAAATAAATAGTAACTTTTAAAAAACCTGAGTTTAGGGGACTTCTTTGGTGGTCCAGTGATAAAGAATCTGCCTTCCAATGCAGGGGACGTGGGTTCGATCCCTGGTCGGGGAACTAAGACCTCACATGCTGCAGGGCTTAGAACTAAGCCCGTGTGCCTCAACAAGACAGCTCACATGCTGCTAACTACAGAGCCCACGCACTCTGGAGCCTGCGTGCCACAACTAGAGAGAGAAAACCCGCACACCACAACTAGAGAGAAGCCCTTGCACCACAGTGAAGAGCCCACACGTCGCAACGAAAGATCCCGAGTGCCTCAAGAAGATCCTGTGTGCTGCAACTAAGACCCGACGCAGCCAAATAAATACATAAATAAGCAAACAAATAAAATACCTGAGTTTATTCACACTCCTTTAAAAACTAGTTTATAAATATAGAACCAATAAGTAGTCCCAGGAATAGGAAATATTTTGTATTTAATTATCCACATTAAAAAAAAAAAGAAAACCTTGATCTCTTTATTGTCCTCTTGACTAGTGGAATCTTGAGATTTACAACCACAAAAACAAAATACAGCTATTTAACCTATGAGGAAACTAAATTTTGGCCTTATCAGAGCATGATGATAACCAGGCTGCAAAGGACATATAAACAGTGGAACCTGTGCCTAATATCAGCCCACCTTGGTCAATCTCCCATTACTGGACAGAAGAGTTGATCGGATTTACAAGACTGAGACCAGGCCTACCCATGTGTACTTTAGAGAGTAAAAAGACAAAGAAAAAATCCTAGGTGGCTGGGATACCCACTCCTGTTAAGAAACAAAAAGACAGGGCTTCCCTGGTGGTGCAGTGGTTGAGAGTCCACCTGCCGATGAGGGGGACACGGGTTTGTGCCCCCGTCTGGGAGGATCCCACGTGCCGCGGAGCAGCTGGGCCCATGAGCCATGACTGCTGAGCCTGCACGTCTGGAGCCTGTGCTCCGTAACGGGAGAGGCCACAATGGTGAGAGGCCCGCGTACCGCAAAAAAAAAAAAAAAAAAAAAAAAAAAGAAACACAAAGACAGAGGGAGAAGTTTAGGGAAATGGTCAAAAAGGAAAGGTGAGAAGCTAAAAAGCAGGTAATTAGTGGTGTGACTTAGATATTTACATTCTTCCCTACTAGGAAAAAGCAGAGTGTTTTGTTCTATTATTTCTTTTAATAAATTTATTTATTGTATTTATTTGTTATTTTTGGCTGCATTGGGTCTTCATTGCTGCGAGCCAACTCTCTCCAGTTGCAGTTAGTGGGGAGCTACTCTTCGTCGCGGTGCACGGGCTTCTCATTGCGGTGGTTCTCTTGTTGCAGAGCACGGGCTCTAGGCGCGGGGGCTTCAGTAGTTGTGGCTCGCAGGCTTAGTTGCTCCATGGCATGTGGGATCTTCCTGGACCAGGGCTCGAACCAGTGTCCCCCTGAATTGGCAGGCAGATTCTTAACCACTGCTCCACCAGGGAAGCACAAGCAGAGTGTTTTAAATAAGAGAACTCATCAACATGATCTAATTGACATTTATAGACCACGCCATTCAACAACAGCAGAATACACATTCTTCTCAAGCTCACACAGAACATTCATTAAGACAGATCACATTCTGGGCCATTAAAAATAAATTTAAAAGAACAGAGGGACTTCCCTGGTGGTCCAGTGATAAAGAATCTGCCTTCCAATGCAAGGGACACGGGTTCGATCCCTAGTCAGGGAACTAAGATCCCACATGCCGCGTGGTAACTAAGCCCACGCACCACAACTACTGAGCCTGCACACCTCAACTAGAGAGCCTGAGTGCCACAAACTACAGAGCCCACATGCTCTGGAGCCCACGTGCCACAACTAGAGAGAGAAAAACCCAAACGTCACAACTAGAGAGAAGCCTCTGTGCCACAACTAGAGAGAAGCCCAAGCTCCGCAATGATGAGCCCCTGTGCCACAACAAAAAGATCCCGTGTGCCACAATGAAGACCCAATGCAGACCAAGATAAAAATAAATAAATAAATATTTTAAAATAAATAAATAAAAGAATAGAAATCATGCAAAATTAAACTAGAAATAAGTAATATAAAGATGGCTGAAAAGTCCCCAAATATTTGGAAATTAAATAACACACTACTAAATAACACATGGATCAAAGAAAACATCGGGAACAGAAAACTATAGACCAACATCTCTCATGAACACAGATGCAAATATCCTTAAAAAAATTAGAAAATCAAATACAACAATAATGCATTAAAAAACCTATATGTCACAACCATGTGGGATTTATTCCTGATATGGAAGGCTGATTCAGCATTCAAAATTCAATTAATATAAGCCAACTATACTTCAATTAAATAAATAATTTTAAAAAAAATCAATTAACTTAACCTAGCACATCAATAGGCTGAAGAAGAAAAATCATATGATCATATAAAAAGAACATTGATTGGAAAACCGAAAAGTTGGAGCAATTTTTTAAAAAAGGTTTTGATTTCAATAAACATTTTTCTTCAGGAGCTCTAATTTTTCCCTTCTTTTGAGCCTTACAAAAACCATCGTATTTTTTGTTAGAATATAATTTCCCAATTAAGTATACTGACTTTTAAACTTTTACAAAATTAATTCATTGTAGGTAAACTATTTAATTGAAATTTTTTAAATTTCAATGGTATCATTCCCTCCTACAGATGTTTCATAATTTACTTAACCCATGCCCATTTGGAGACTCCTGGTTGTTTCCAGCTTTCCCCTATTATAAATAAGATTAGGATGAACACTTCTATAATATACATTTTTGTACAGTGTCCTTTTACTTTTCCAGCAGAAAGTCCTAAAAACATAATTAATAAAGTACTGCCTGTTCTCTATTTTCTAACTAGCACTAGGAATTAGATTAAAAAGTATGACAAGTGAAAAATGACACCTCACTTTTATTTTATTTACTATCTCTTTAAGAGTAAGGGTATTTTTCACTGTTAACTAGTCATTTCTTCTTTTGTCAAATGTATGTTCAAATGCCAGTTTTTCCTTTAGTGTTTCACTTTTTCCTATTAATTGTAAAGTATTTATAGATTAAAAATATTAACACACTGTCATATGTTACAATGGTCTTTCCCCTAACTGTCATCTTTTAACTTTGTAGATTTTTTTTCCCTTCTGCTATACAAGTTTTAAATTTTAATGTGGTCAACTCTGTCAACGTTTTTTACTTCTGGTGACATAATTAGACATAGATAGTTATGCCACTACATTTTCATTTTTACTCTTAAATCTCTAATCCCTGTCTATTAATTGATCAACTGAGAAGCTCCAAAATTCTGGAAGACTACCAAAGAAAGGATATTCTATAAAATCATAATTTAAAATCCAGAATTTAGCCATTCAAAACATTCCAATGATTTCCTATCATATTCAAAATAAAATCCTAACTCCTGTAAGGCCTTATAGAATCTAGCCCCTGCATCAAGCTTACCATTCTCTGCCTCTGTCACTCTACTGGCTTCACTGGCCTTCTTGATGCTCTCCAGACAGGTCAAGCTTGTTTGCTACCCTAGGGCTTTGCAACACTTACTGCTCCCTCTGATTTGTACACTCTTCACCCAAATCTTTGCACAGCTCCTCATTTAACCAAGTTCTCTACTCAAATGTTACCTCCTCTGAGTGACCTGCCCTATTCTACCTAAGACACCTGGCCCACTGCCCCATATCCCATCCTCTTCTGCCATCAATATAGTCCCATATGCTACTTTAGTATTTTTCATAGCATTTTCCCCTGCCTGACAAGAGAGTGTTACATATTTCCCCATGAATTTCCTACCTCCCCCACTAGAATATAAGCTTCATGAGAACAAGGGCTTTGTCTGACTCATTAATCGACACATCCAGCCCTTAGTATATGTTGACTTAAGAACACTACTTACCGTTGTCAGAACGCGCATAATTGTGTCTATATGCCACCGTTTGGAAGGTGCATACCTGAGAAAATAATGGCACTAGGTGAAAACACTGGAACCTATAAACTAAGCTCTGCTCAGTGACTTTCAAAAATCCTGTCCTACAGCATTTTTTAGGTTCACAGGTTAAGTGATTATATCTGGACCCATTTCACCTTCAAAACTAGCAGCAATTCCCATTTCAAAGGGTGATGAAGTGGTACATAGTCAAATTCAGATGTTCCATGTAATATGCGATAGGAGTTGCTGAGCTGAGAACTGGGGACTCTGTTTCCAGTTTTTCAGAAAATAAATCATAAAGTCAGGACAGGAGAGGATAGAGAAGAAAGAAGAAAAGGGACTCTTCCGAGACCCAGGCACACCAGGACTAGAAACTTGCTCCCTTAAATTCACAGTGAAAAGAGGTGAAACAACCATACTACCAAAATCTTGAGGTACTTCTTCCTAAAAGTTTTACACAGAACCACCATCCAGATGCTGTAACTTTTCTATTCTTTTCATCAAAAGGACATCATAGATGAGAGGTTAAAGAACAGATAAAAGAGGAGATTTTATAAAAGTGGGATTATTTTGGTCTTAGCATAATGCTTAACATTAGATACTGGCTAGAATGGCCTTCTCAAACCTAATTTCTAATGGGAAGCCTGAAATAAATGTTACATGTTTAAACATGTTTACAACATTTCCCCCATGTTTTAAAGATGCTTTCCAAAAAGTTCCAAGCATTTTTTACCAATGAATATAAAAATTAAATCTTACTTTTCTGCAGCAAGGAAGATTCCAGATGCACAGTCTGCTTTAAATTCTGGCTCACATGAATCCAGAAAATAAAGCAATTCCTTCATCATGCCTCGAATATTATTCCCATTTACCAGGGCAAAACTCAATTCCATTGCACGCCTTGCAGGGGGGAGGGAAAAAAAGTTATGATATTTACAGTGGGAATGAAACAAAGACCCAGTATGTTGTCTTTGAACACCAAGCACTAGTGGATGTATTGATGTCTTTGCATGATCTTATCATCCCAATCTTTGCACATGAGATAACCAAAGTTATCAAATTTATTTTGAACGTTCATTAAACACTTTTCTTCAAAAATCCCCAAGAGATATACTACTAAAGACCAAAAATGCAGTTTGACTTCAGCAATCTATTCTATGAAGCTGAAATTTAGAATACTTAAAAGGCTCAAAAAGAGAGGCAACAAAATTATTACCCAATGATAATACCTCTGCATTATTCATTAAAAACATGATATATAGTCACCATACTCTCCTTTTATTACATCCACTTTAGTCCAAAGATGATGTAACATAGTTTACATCAAAAGGTACATAGAAGAGTAGAATAAAAACAAACCTTGAGAGCTAAGTGAAATAAGTTAGAGAAAGACAAATATTGTACAGTATCACTCATATGTGGAAGCTAAAAAAAGCTGAATGCATAGAAACAGAGACTAGAATGGTGGTTGCCAGGGTCTGAGGGGTGGGAAAAATGGGGAGATGTTTGTCAAAGAGCACAAACTTCCACCTATAAGATGAATAAGTTCTGGAGATTTAATGTATAGCATGATGGCTATTGTTAATAACAATGTATTATATACTTGAAAGTTGCTAAGAGAATAGATCTTAAATATTCTCACCATGAAAAAGAAATGGTAAGTATGTGATAGGATGCAGGTGTTAACTAATGCTACAGTGATAATCATTTTGCAATAGATAACTGTGACAAGTCAATGTGATGGACATCTTTAACTTACACAATTATATCTCAATAAAGCTGGAAAAAAAACTGAAAAAGAGAATAAGAGCCATGAAAAGGAAAAAAAGGGTATGTGCTATGAGAGCAAATAGGAGTTTCTAAAACCGCCTATCAAATTTGGCAATGAAGGCAAATACGGACATGTTTTACATATAAAAGTTATAAGGTTACTACAGGCATCTTTTCACATTTGGTCAATAATGTCAAACATGGCATATAATTAACTTTCAAAAATCCCAATTTAATAATACTTTCATCTTAGTTAATCTACAAGCAACAAAAACTCAATCCTTACAGAAATGCAATAATAACTAATTCTTACACAGTGCTTAAGTACTTTACATATGTTAATCCAGTTAATCCTGCACATAACCTTTTGAAGTGGGTGCTCTTGTATCCACATTTTGCATATGGGACAACTGAAGCACAGGAAAGCTAAGTAACTAGACAAAGTTTATTAAGGGCAGAGCTAGGATTTGAAATGAGGCTTTCTGGCTCCAGAGTCTAAGCACCTACTGTTATATAGCCTGTCAAAGAGACCCAGGTTTTACTTTTGAAATGCAAAGCCCAGTCATGAGCTATACAGAAACAACACAATAGAAGTCAGAAAGTCTGATTTCTATTCCCACGTCTGCCATGTCCAAGGGGTAAGGTTTGGAGTGAGTCATTTGATTCCTTTGGTACTGTATTTTAATCTGTTAATTGGGGATGGAAGTAATTGCCTAGTCTCTCTTACTGGCTTGCTCTGAGAACCAACTGAGAGTGCTTATAAATTCTTTGCAAAGCACTATGTAAAAGTTGTTATTACTGACTCTAGGTCTTATCTTTAGTTTGCCCAAGCACTTAGCACCTGTTCTCTGCAAATAAAAGGAACACAATTATCAATGAATGTTTGTTAAGTGAATAGTTTCAGAGATCATTTCAAATCTAATTTTTTCTGGTTTGAACAGTAAACCAAAAGTTCACTGAGGCCAACTATAACTAGGTTTTACAAACAACTACAGTTATTCTAAGACGAGAACCAGTAGAATTACTACATCAAGGAAAAAATATACATGCCTTTTCTAAGTCCTATGTGCTGCCTAGAAGTCATTCCTAGATGCACTGTTCTAAGAAACACGGCCGCCTCTAGTATCTTGAAGTACTGTGAGAAAACGTGTGCTGTCAGCAATTTGAGTTTCAGCATTGTGATAAAACACTCAGCCGATGGATCACTCCGTATTTTCATCCTCCAACACACAGAACACAGTACCTCTGTTGAGTAAACATATGCCCAGCTTATCTGTACCTGTTTTACTCATCAAAGAACCAAGGACAACTTCAGTGTGCACTTCAGTATTCCGTACTGGCCTCTTTCATTAATCTAAACTTCTCCCTGCCAATCCTTTCGAAAAAAAGGATTTACTCTGTGAAAATAATGACTAAATACATAAATGTCTACATTCTCCCTCTCAAAACTATTACAAAGTTATCAGGTGATGGGTGGGGAGCAGAATTTTCAATAATCTGTTACCGTTTTATTGAGACATCCAAATCTTTTAGACAGTCCACAATGGTACTTCTGTGCCTCTGTACTGCGTTATGATCTGTCTGCACAGTCTTCAACAAAGATGTTAAAGCTACATATCTGGATGACATAAAGTTGCAGAAGAACAGAATTAAAATGTAAAATTCAGGATAATTCTCTGCTTAACAACAAAGAAGATGTCCAATGACTAAGGGAAAGCATACATTGTTAAATATTTAAAAGACAAGACAGATTAGTGAGTAAAATGGAAACACAGTAAAGCCATAAAAAATACCATAATCTAAAGCTGTGGCAACCAGAAGCCTTGGATTTAGATTTGTATTCATGGTCAATTCCATTTAAACTTCTAAAAGTGACTGACTTGATTCTTCCAAACTCTTTCAAATAGTACAACAAAATAAGTATATAGTATGCCTTTTCAGGCTGTCTGAGCCCCAAAACACAAGAGGAAATTATTTCAATTTTACCATTTATATTTCCTCTGCTTTTGTTTGATACCAGTACCAAAACTGCCCCTGCAAAAATTTGAGTTTATGATCCAAGTATTTAAAAATTCTTCTGGAAGGAGAAGATAATTTAGGGTACCATAATGATTATTTCCACATTTTTTCAATCGTTAACATGACAAGAAAGAATAGAAGGTAATACTGATAAATTCATCCACTTTAAAAAAGTAGCTGGAGTTCACAAACATGTTCCAGGTTTGCAACTGAAATGTTATATTTTTCTTCTTAATTTAGAGCAGGGGTCAGCAAACTACATCCTATATGCAAAAACCCAGCCCTCTGCTGTCTGGTTTGGTAAATCAATTTTTATTGCAATACAGCCATGCACATCATTTACACAGTCTATGGCTGCTTTCACACCAAGAGGCAGAGGTGAGTAGTTGCCAAATAGACCTTAAGGCCCATGGAGTCTAAAATACTGACCATCTATCTGGTCCCTTACAGAAAAAGTTTGCTGACTCCTAATGCTAAAGTATAAAGAGGACTAAAAATTAACTCATGAGGCAAATACTTAAATTCTTATCAAAACGGTTTTAAGACCAGACTAAAAATAAAAATCCTGAGTTGAAGTTCTAGATATGTCACTCAATACATGTGTGATCTTGAGCAAAGTCACTCTTGAGTACACTGAGTTTATAATAGCCAGATACAAGACGTTTTTCAGTTGACTTACCTAATATTCTTGTCGTTGTTCAATAAGAAACGACCCAGGATATTTATGGCTAGGACCTACAGAGAAACAGCATAACTTAAAAATTTAGGAAAATCAAATATCTATATTGTTTAAGGGTCACTTTCTGGCCTCTGATAGGTGCAAACTATTTAAAGGTGGTAGTTTAGTTAGTACTTCTATAGATTGCTAGCCAAAAAAAAATTCTGAAGGTAAACTCCTAAAACCATATTTTACTTCTGCTGAAAGATTGTTTTAAAGTTTTTATATCGTTAGCAGAAAAATAATATTGTTACAGCCTCACTGGAGGGAAACCTGGCAGTAACTATAAATATTTAAAATGAGGAATTCCCTGGTGGTCCAGTGATGAGGACTCTATGCTACCACTGCAGGGGGCATGGGTTTGATCCCTGGTTGGGGAACTAAGATCCCGCATGCCACATGGTGCGGCCAAATAAATAAATAAAAGCTACAAAATGAAACTGTATCCTCTGCTTCAACAATTTCACTTCTAGGAATTTAGCTGACAAATGTACTTGTACATATGCACAAAAATCTACTGCAACACCATCTATAATCACAAATGATAGGAGAGTCCATTAATAGCAAATTTGCTACATGTACTATGGCACATCCATACAACGGAATACTATGCGACCATTAAAAAGAATAAATCCTGACACATGCTGTAAAATGGATGTACCCTGAAGACATTATACTAAGTGAAATAAGCCAGACACAAACACCCCATATTATATGATTCCATTTATGTGAAATGTCCTGAACAGGCAAATCCATAGAGACAGAAGGTAGAACGGTGGTTGCCAGGGGCTGGGGACAGGCAATAAGGGAGAGTTATTGTTTAATAGGTACGTAGATTCAGTTTCGGAAGGCCAAACAGTTCTGAAGATAAATGGCTGTGTAGGTTGCAAAACAATGTGAATGTGCTTAATGCCACTGAACTACAGAATTAGAAATGGTTAAAATGATAAATTTTATGTTATGAATATTCTACTACAACCTTTTTAAAAATGAGAATGGTCTCTATACATGAATATAAACTAGCTCCAACATAATGTTTTCACTTAACATGAAATGTGTAAGGTGCAGAACAACCCAGATGACAAAAAGAACTATACACAAATACTGTAGTGTAGTTAGTAAATTTGTTTCTTACAAAGCTATGGCTTAGCAATTATTATACTAATAAATGGTTGAAAGAATGAATAAATTCTTGAGGGAGAGTTTTTCCTTATAGAAGAATTCCAATTATTTAATGAGGAAAAAATGAGGGAAATAGAAAGGTATCATTAGAACACCACCCTAGTAACTGTTGCAGACAAGATCCTCTGATGGGTACTGAAATGGTGGGTAAAAGTCTGAGGAGAACAGAGTATCTGCATAGTGTCAAAGTGTTTCCTCCAAAATATTATAATTACAAAGGGGAAAAAAACAATTATACAGTGGAGAGACACCACCTTAACCAAAAGATCAAGCTTAATATCACCAGTAATGAGACAAACAGATAGCAGGTACCTCCTGATATGAAGCTGAGAAGGGCACACCACTTCTGTGGTAGTCTTGCCAAAAAAGCATAACCTCAAACTAATTATAAGAATGTATCGGGGGCTTCCCTGGTGGTGCAGTGGTTGAGAGTCCGCCTGCCAATGCAGGGGACACGGATTCGTGCCCCGGTCCGGGAAGATCCCACATGCCGCGGAGCGGCTGGGCCCGTGAGCCATGGCCGCTGAGCCTGCGCTCCGCAACTGGAGAGGCCACAGCAGTGAGAGGCCCGCGTACCGCAAAAAAAAAAAAAAAGAATGTATCGGGGTGGGGGGACTTCCCTGGTGGCACAGTGGTTAGGAATCCGCCTGCCAATACAGGGGACACGGGTTCGAGCCTTGGTCCAGGAAGATCTCACATGCTGCAGAGCAACTAAGCCCATTTGCCACAACTACTGAGCCTGCGCTCTAGAGCCCGCAAGCCACAACTACTGAGACCATGTGCCACAACTACTGAAGCCCCGTGCCTAGAGACCGTGCTCCAAACAAGAGAAGCCACTGCAATGAGAAGCCTGCATACCGCAACGAAGAGTAGCCCCTGCTCGCCGCAACTAGAGAAAGCCCGCATGCAGCAACAAAGACCCAAAGCAGCCAAAAAATAAATTTAGAAAAAATTTTTAAAAAAAGAATATATCAGGGACTTCCCTGGTGGTGCAGTGGTTAAGACTCCGTGCTCCCAGTGCAGGGGGCCCGGGTTCAATCCCTAATCAGAGAACTAGATCCCACACGCATGCCACAACTAAGAGTTCGCATGCCACAACCAAGGAGCCCGCATGCCACAGCTAAGACCTGGCACAACCGAATAAATATTAAAAAAAAAAAAAGAATATATCAGAGCCAAATTGAGGGACATTCTACAAAGTAACTGATCAGTACTCTTCAAAGTGTCAAAGTCACAAAAATGAAGGAAAGACGAAGGAAATGTCATAGATTGGAGGAGACTAAGGAGACATGACAATAAATGCAATGTGGGATCAAGGATTAGTCATCAGTAGAAAAACTGGTGAAATCTGAATAAGGTCTGTAATATGGTTAACGGTACTGAACCAATATTAACTTCTTAGTTTTGATAATTATACTACAGTTATACAAGATGCTAACATTAGGGGAAGCTGAGTGAACGGTAATATTGGACTCTGAACTATTTTTGCAACTTTTGTGTAAGTCTAAAATTATTTTAAATAAAAAGTTTTTAAAAGTGGGATAGACAAGAAATACACATGTACAGACACATTTAAATATGGATAAAATATCTCCAAAAAAAAGTACATTAGAAAATGGTGAGAGTAGCATTAACACATTTACACTACCAAATGTAAAACAGATAGCTAGTGGGAAGCAGCTGCATCAGCTTGGTGCTTTGTGACCACCTAGAGGGGTGGAGTAGGGAGGGTGGGAGGGAGACACAAGAGGGAGGGCATATATGTATACATATAGCTGATTCACATTGTTAAACAGCAGAAACTAACACCATATTGTAAAGCAATTATACTCCAATAAAGATGTTAAAAAAAAAAAAGAAAATGGTAACCGTATTTCCCACTAGAAAAATTGAGAGTCTACACGTGAAAGCTACAGACAGACATCTTCCTCCCTGCATACCTTTTGTACTGTTTGAATTCTTTTACTTTGTGTTTATTTCTCAAATAAAAATTTAGAGAAATGAATTAACTCAAATATCATGTCTTATTTGAAGTGATTGAGCCCAACTCAAATCATGGCTCTAAAAAAAGCTCATTCAGAAATGCTTCCTTGGGACTTCCCTGGCGGTCCAGTGGTTAAGACTCCCCGCTTCCAATGCAGGGGACATGGGTTCCATCCCTGGTCGGGGAACTAAGATCCCATATGCCACATGGTGTGGTCAAAAAAGAAAAAAAAAAGAGAGAAAGAAAGAAATTTTTCCTTCACTTAACATTGTCTATGTATCTAACCATACCTAAGCTCTTCCAATTTCTATTATAATCAATATTAAGCCTTCATTGGAGAAAATGATACTTCAGATACCAAAAAAAAGCACTATACATTCTGCATCATTCTTTACTAAAGTTAATTTCCAAATGGAATTCATTTCCAAAATCCAAGTCAATTATTTTAAATAAAACGTTTAGAGAAGAAAAGATTAAAAAGACTTACTCGCAGTCCACTCTCTGACTTAATATCCATGATAGTCAAAACCGTTTCATAAAGAATAGCATTTCCTACATTTTTACTAGTCTCCGTATTAGTGGCAACCTGAAAAGACACAGAGGGTGTTACAAAAGTGACAAAACAATGCTTCCAAAAAATATCCAGAGGTAACAGGAGACATTTTGTGACTGATTACAGCCACCAATGAGAAAACACAAATAAAAACTGCTCCACATACTCACAATCATTCTACTCCTTGCTTTACTAAAATGAGTGTTTACTTAAATGCAAGTTTAAGTACTCACCTGTGCTAATATATCATTCATAGCTTCACTTGAGTCATCATCATTTCGTCCTAAAATTCTTAATAACCGCAAAATTCGTACCTAATATGCAAAATACGACAAATGTCAACAAATTCCGCCTGGCACAAAGGAACTTTGCTTGATATGAAATTCAAATAACTTAAATGAAGTCTTAGATTCCAATAGAAATGGTAAAATTCAAACAGAAGAAATTTAAACATTATCTTTAGAGAAGTTATATATGGTTCTATGTCTTAGTGAAGTTATTAGACAACCCACACTTTGACACTTCACAGCCAGAGGATACCACCACCTGCAGAGCTGTATTATATTGGTAAATCAAGTCTCCATGTAGTATACGATTTGACTATTACAACTATAATTTTACCCTATTAATCTCATACAGAATTGTGTCACTATTCATTTGTTAATGTAATTAGTTTAATCAATTAACTACCAAATCTCTACCCAACACAAACATAAGAGGAAGGAAAAATCTATTCCAAAATATATCATTTATCCAAAACTTTCTTTCGACCTCACCTGCAAAAAGGGGTCACTGATCCCAGAAACATCATGTTCTGGTGAATATCCGGACATGATGAGGTTCTTTAGAATACGAACTAACTGGGGCACAAGCTGGGGGGAAGAGAGATGCATCAAAAAACAGTGAACATCAAAGAATTTCTCATGAATAGGCAGGTAATTTGACTTAGAAAAAGGATGCAAGGGTCTGAGTCCAAGCAAATTCTACTGATACAATATACTAGTATACTGTTGATGTTTGATAAATATAACTTAGGAGCATTTTGGCCAAGAACTCAAGAAGGAATATCTGAATTAAAAACAAACCAGATATTTTTACTCCAGAGTTATACATGCAAAGGTACTATAAATAACAGTAGGTTAGAAAGCCTCTGAGAACCAAGTAAAACAGGTACCTATGGGGCATATTGCATTTCTACTTCTATAGGACTTGACACACCAAGGTTGCACAAATATATTCAGTTTTTAATACATTCAACACATGTGGATATAAAATGTTACCACACCCAAAATACTGGTGATTTTATTAAAATTATAGTCTTAAAACAAACTATCTCAAATAGAGAAAAAAATTCTCCCCTCTTAATATTTGGCTAGTTATATCCTTTTTGAACAAACAACAGGGAATACAAAAGCCTCCAACACTGACTAAGTGGAAAAGACACATGAAAAATTGTATCCTTCACTTTAGGAAGACAGCAAGGCCATGAATAACGTCCTTTTCCTATTCTTAACTCATATGACACAATTTTAGGTAAAATTTAATTTCAGCACCTAATTATACATTTGTTGCCTGTCTTATCTCACTGATGAAACTATACATTCCCTATGGTCAGAATGCCCTTCTTCTTTTTTTTAAATTTATTTATTTATTTTTGGGTGTGTTGGGTCTTCGTTTCTGTGAGAGGGCTTTCTGTAGTTGCGGTGAGCCGGGACCACTCTTCATCGCGGTGCGCGGGCCTCTCACTACCGTGGCCTCTTCCGTTGCGGAGCACAGGCTCCGGACGCGCAGGCTCAGCAGCCATGGCTCACGGGCCCAGCCGCTCCACGGCATGTGGGATCCTCCCAGACCAGGGCTCGAACCCGTGTCCCCCGCATTGGCAGGCGGACTCCCAACCACTGCGCCACCAGGGAAGCCCTGCCCTTCTTCTTTTTACTCTGTCCATTAGACTGACTGACAGCACATAGTAGAGGCAATTTTACTGCCAAGCTGAACTTAAAAATGCTTTAAATATTATCATTCATTTCAAACTCTGTTGATCAATCATTTAAGGTTAAAACCCTATTCCAAAATGTTTTCCACAATAAGAACATTTCCAGTCTCTAACTTCAAACTCAATTTAGCTATATAAACAATTCTAATCACCTAACATTAAGAAGTGTCCAAAGCAAACTGAATCCTATCTCTTTTGGAGGCAGTCAAAACAGCCCCAACTTTGCTGCAACTCAATTATTTTTTTCTCATCGTATTTGGATTCCTCCCTACTCTCCAATTCTAAAAGGGGATCAAGACTGAAACAAAAGCCAAGCTCTGCCCAAGGTACACACTCAAAACATTTACAACACTAAGTCTATTGCTAAATACAAGACAACATAATCTGTGGGAATTTAAATAAGTTTGGCCATAACACTTCAATTAAGCACTTCATAAGTCACCTAAACAAAAATCTAATTTGGACAATTCCAAGATTAAAACAAATCTAAGCTATAATGACCTGTAAATTCTAAACAGAATCCTCATTAAATCTGTCAACTGTGGACAGATTCATATTAGAGGTCAGAATAATATAACTGTATAAACTGCTTTAAAATGTAATAAAACCAGGATCATCTAATTACCAAGCTCTGCACAAAAAGTAGCTCGCCTTGCATACTTCCCAATGGTCTCCTTTTTTGTACTACCCATATCCTCAATTACTTTTTAAAATCTGGTTTCTGGGGACTTCCCTGGTGGTCCAGTGGTAAGGAATCTGCCTTCCAATGCAGGGGACACAGGTTCGATCCCTGGTCAGGGAACTAAGATCCTTCATGCCGCAGGGCAACTAAGCCTGTGCCACAACTACTGAGCTCACGTGCCTCAATGAGAGAGCCCGCATGCCACAAACTACAGAGCCCATGCAGCCTGGAGCCCGCGTGCCACAACTAGAGAGAGAAAAACCCGCACACCACAACTAGAAAGAAGCCCATGCACCACAATGAAGAGACAGTGCACCACAAAGAAAGATCCCACGTGCCACAACTAAGACCTGACGCAGCCAAAAAAAATTAATTATTTTTTTTTAAAAATCTGGTTTCTCTCTCAGAGAAGTCCTTTTTCCTTCAGCTATTAAATTCACACCACATAAGAGCACCCCGGGACAAAAAGCACAAATGTCTAAGTGTTCTGCATACAAATTCCTGGAACCCAGCTTTATTTTTCCGACAAAAATGCAAGTTACTAAAACTGATGACAAGACAAACAAAATAAAATGACAAAGGGAAAGGCTGCAGCCATGAAAATCAGTTGATGCCCACCCAGTCTACCTCAAAAAAATTTTAATATTCCAAAACTTCAAGGCAAGATTGAGGGCAAGTAAGGGGGAAATTAAAGCTCTAAGTCTGAACTGAAAGTTCAGAAGTACGTACGGAGCTTTTTAAAGCATGGGGTTACCCACACGGCTCTAAAATATCTGCTTCAAGAAGAAGCAGTGTTTGGTGTCAAGGATCCAAACTAATCTGGAACTGCCATCACCAATGGGAAACTGCTCAAAGTTTCTCAAGTGAAGACAAAGGAAAGGCAGAGAAGGAGGCTTACAAATCAGGAAAGGCTGCAACTGAAATCCAAGGCTGACTTTGGAGTCAGGAGTTTAAGTGACAAGACAAAACCTGGACTAGGAAGTTAGCCAAAAATGCTAGGACAAATTACATAGTATTAAGCACAGCTTCAGCATTAGTAAATTTTTAAAAGCCACATTTGTGGATGGATACACAAAAGCCACTAAGGACCTAATGCCAGCATGCACCATCTAAAAGAGGGTTAATTCTTACCTTTTCATTCTAACATACAGCAGGATTCCAAACAGACAACAGGAACAAAACATACAAAGCAAGCATTAGGGACAGATACGGGCCTCATACTATTTTATAATAATTTAATCAATACATGAACATCTAAGGGGGCAAAAAAGCCTCCCCAAAAAAGAGCTGCTATTAGAGCTTCACTAGATCTAAAGTACAAAGTAAGCCCAATTTATGGAGTGATCAGCACCCTATAAAAGGAACTGAAATGCATGTAATTACCCAGAGAACAGTCTTTCTCTGAGTCCTCCTTACTAGTCCCTTCTAAACATAAGTGGAGAAAAAAATTTCCACTTTAGAATGCTCTAAGAAAGGGAGGGAGGGACTTAAGAAAGCTAGAGACTTCCATCACTGGAGTCACCACAGCGTAAAATGAATAGTGGGGGACCCTATGTTAGGTAAAAGTAATGTCAAATTTCAGTTTGCAGTTTTCACCTTTTAAAAAAAAAAATTACCTGCCTTAAACTACATACATACACACATACACACACACACACACACACACACACACACACACACACTTCCTGTGTGTAATTTGACCTCAGGCTACATTTCCTAACTTCAATGTGAAAACAGCAGGTAAAGCACATGAGAGACTGGTGTGTCTGCCAACAATGAGAGAAGACTTCTATTATGAAAGGGAAAACACTGCACTATTGCCAGTTCTTATATGCCTAAATCTGGCTTCCAGCCCTACCACACAGCAGGGCTGTTTAAGTCCTTTATTCAGCTCCACAGCTTTCTTTCAAAAGAAAATTCATAGGTGAGAAAATCATGTACTTTTCAGGAAAGCCATTTTCAATCAAGAAAGGCTTAGATATACAGAATGGCACCTACCTTTCTGAAATGTGCAAGCATGTCTGGGCTTCGCTCACACATTTCTGTGAGGAGGACTACAGAAGTGTGAAGGACACCTGAAAGAAAAGAACCAATGAAAACTAATAATGAGGCTATATTATTCAACTTCATAGTACAGGGCTCTGAGTTTTGAAGGTCAATTCCAAAAGGATAGCTGCTATTTTTTTTTAATCTCTCAAAGAATCTAAGCATTGAGGTGAATACAAAGAAGGTATTAATAGATACCTCCTGATTTAATACTGGTGATGTCAATCAAAACAGAATATTCTAAAGTTATATGACCAAAATAATTGCTAAAAAATGAGAACCAATACACATGTCTCTACATTTGAGAATATCCATAAAGACATGCTCCTAGTCAATATAAACTGGACATCACCTGCTCCAGACTTAATAAGCTCTTAGCTGAGTTTTGATAGATATTTCAAGAAGAAAAATCTTACTAAGATTTTAAATTTCCAGATAAAATATACGAAAAACCCAAGGTAGTTGTGAATGACAAAGTAAATTTGCTTGGTCAAGAGTGAGTGAAAAGAATCACACCATACTTTTCACTAAATAATAAATAAGTACCCTAAACATTCATTTGTTCAACAAGTATATTTTGAGTCTTCTAGGCACTGGACTGCATTAATCAAATTAAATACACGTTAACATTTTTTCTCTTAGCATTTAGGACACAAGAATTTTCTTCACTCAGAACTTGTTTCACTGACTTCAAAATAAGAATAAAATGCTCAGTAAAGAACTGCCACATTTCATTTAATTTCTCTCAAGCTTTATAAAAATATATCTGGGTAACCATTACAAACTCCTGTTACAAGTAACCTAAAAGTAGTTTCACAACTCTTACACTACTATGGCAAAGCAATAAAAAAATAACTTTTTCTTCTATTATAAAATAGCCAGGAAATCAAAGGGTTTTACACATGAAAATCAAGGCTAGGATCACTTGTAATTACACTATTACTTAATATAGTATTTTTAATATAGTAAAAGAGGACCAGAAATGAAAAACAACAAGCTTACTGTAAAGGAATCAATCTCTAATTACAAAAACTAGGATATGGGAGTAGAAGAGAGATTCAACCCATTAGCCCTTCCTGGAAAAGTGTCCAAGCACAGTAGAAAGGTGAGTCCACTGCATGAGACAGAAGGCCAACACTGCCTGAAGCCTGTTCTCTTTCCCCTTCTCCCTCAGTACTTCATGAGTGCATCTAAATCACATTACCATGGTTCTTTTCATTCAATAAATTTTTTGTTGCTGGTAAGAACATCTCCATAAGTTCAGGAACCTTCCTGATGACATGAACAGCACAAAGTGCTGCCTATAAAAAACATAAAAAGGACAAAAGAAGATTTATTTCGATTAAGTCAGGACAACCAATCTTATAAACAACAAAACCTTATCAACTAGTTCACCTACATGAAAAAAGAAAGGACTTAGGTATCAGATTTATTATTTATCATTATCAGACTTATTAGTTATTAACTGGTTAGGGCTTTCCAACTTATGCTTACTGCATTAACGAGAACTTCTAACTCACCTGTCTCTTCGGTCATATATTACCAAATAAGTAGACAAAAGCTTTCTCGACTAGACCATGGTTAAACACAAACTTATCAAACGTGCTAAACATAATTTATGTGGAGTTTTGCAAAGTAAAAAATAAAGACTTCCATCTGTGATAATCATTCTTCTGAGTAAAAAGACCAAAAGGTTTTATAAAAACATTATGCAAATGAAAGATATATATACTGCAGATGCTTTAAATCTGCTGCTGCTTTTAATAATACCTATACTTTCCCCAATTCACTCTCTACTGAAATCAAGAAAATCATTTGAAAGTTACTTAGGATCTTAGTTAAACGCCTCTCAGTTAGCTAGTCTCTACTGAAGAAACTTGTTCACAGGAAAGAAAGGCATTCAAAGACTGATTTTGGTTAAACCCCCCCACCCCTGGCAAAAGGAACCATAACTACTATTTGTTGGAATTGAATAACATAAAAGTTTAGATACATTAACAAGAAAAGATTTCAGCTAATTCTTCCCATGCTACAGTTGGGGGAAACAATTTTTTTCCTAATCTGTAGGAATTATTTTATTTAATAATTGTTAATCTTTATTAATATTTATTTAATCTTTCTGAACAAGAGCAGCCCACACATTTTTTAAGAGAAAAGACTGGCTTTGGTCTATAGCCATCATTAACAGTACATGATCCTGGAAAACAGCTTGGCCCTTTCAACAGCTTTGTCTCACACCATTAATACAGAGGCACAATAAACACCAACCAGACAATATTATGTGACTCACTTCTAAAGTCCTAAATTTTACCCTTTGTTTATGAAGGTTTTAGGATTCAAGCACAATGAAATAACAACAAAATGTTTATATCAACAAATAAAAGCAAATAAGTGAATAAGATCACTGTCTTCCATTACTATTCCATTTAGATATATCAGTTTTAGGAAGTATGTTCTAAATCATTCCCTAATAATTATCTAGGTCCCAATGGAACTGCACTTCCAAGATTCAAAGGCCCTAATACAAAGACATGGGCACTAAAATAAATTTGTAAAGATCTGTTCATTATCACTTTGTTTAATACTGTTTAGAATCAGGTAACTTAGGAAGTAATTAGGTATGCCATCTAGGGTCCAATAACATTTGCTTGTTTATAAATCATTTCCTTGAAAAATGACGAATTAAGAGAATTAAAGTGTTCACAATCACTTATTAATTGGAGAGTTAAATAGCAATAAAAAAAAAAAAATCACCTCCGGGCTTCCCTGGTGGCGCAGTGGTTGAGAGTCCGCCTGCCGATGCAGGGGACACGGGTTCATGCCCCGGTCCAGGAAGATCCCACATGCCGCAGAGCGGCTAGGCCTGTGAGCCATGGCCGCTGAGCCTGTGCGTCCAGAGCCTGTGCTCCGCAACGGGAGAGGCCACAACAGTGAGAGGCCCACGTACCACAAAAAAAAAAAAAAAAAAAAAAAAATCACCTCCAAAATTAGTATAAAAAAAAGATTTTGATTTATAAACAACTGATTCATATATAATCATTTAAAATACATTTACTGCACAGGGAAAGATAAGTTATATTATCATTTGAGCTTTCAAATATGAATAATCTGCCTTCTCATCTCCATAATACTCCCTAATCCAAACGCATACATTCGGTTTCATGGAAAGTTACCTTTTTTCTTAAGTAAGAGTTGGAGGTTTTCAGGAGTTTCTCTACCTCTCCTGCAAGATCTCTGCACATCTCTGAGGAGCCCATGCAGCCGAGGGTACAAAGTGCTAGCCCCTGTACATATTGCGTGCTATGATTAAGATCACTGCAAAAGAAAGAAGGTGGCAGAAATGAACATGCCCTGCCTGGTGCTCCCCATGAAGAAGCTTCACAATCTAACGAGGTAGCTCTGAACGATTCATGATTTCTCTAATATGGAAAATATTTATTAGGATTATTTTTGCAAAAAGTGTTTATTCTAACTTTATTACAAATTACAACACAAGAAACTGACTGACATTCTGTTCTACATGCTTGCAACCCAATGTTTCCAAATACCAAAGCAACATAAACTGGACAACATGCTATCTGTTGGATGTTAAAAGACAACTCTCTTTAGGAAACTCAGCAAACCACTGAAAGTAAAAACTAGCAATGACAGAATACGAAGCACAACTGTATATTTAAAAGATTTTAATATGCTCTATTACTAACCACAAAAAAAAGTAATACAGTAACCAAAACCTTAAAAAAAATCAGAAAACAATCTCTACTGCTAGAGCATTTAAGATGACTTAAACATCACAACAGAAACACTCTATACTATATACTCTATACTTGGGGCTTCCCTGGTGGTGCAGTAGTTGAGAAATCTGCCTGCTAATGCTGGGGACATGGGTTCGAGCCCTGGTCTGGGAAGATCCCACATGCCACGGAGCAACTAGGCCCGTGAGCTACAACTACTGAGCCTGCGCATCTGGAGCCTGTGCTCCTCAACAAGAGAGGCCGCGATAGAGGCCCGCGCACCGCGATGAGGACTGGCCCCCGCTTGCCACAACTGGAGAAAGCCCTCACACAGAAACGAAGACCCAACACAGCCAAAAATAAATAAATAAATATATACTCTATACTTAAACACTGTATACTCTAAATACTATACCATAAGGTCTCTGATCTTATGATATAGTATTAACCTTGATGTTACATTAATTTTTACACTATTTATTCAAAAGAAGAAAAAATTAGTAACTAAAAAGATAGCTAATTAAACCATCATAAACTAAGCTAGATGTTTACAGTGAGGCTCAGTATCTAGTGATACAGATACAAAAAATTCTATTTCTAACAGGCATTGATTACTGTACAAAATTATTTCTAAACCAGCCTGAAGTATACTTTCAGAAAAGCTGAAATATTAAAAGCTTGAACCACTAAACTCATTTATATATTATAACCAACTCTTACCATTCAGAAGCTGAATTATTGAGTTATGCTACTTCCACCAGCTTCAAGAGCATTTAAAAATCGTTTAGCTCAGTGGTTCTCAAACTGTGATTAAAGAATCTCTGGAAGTCCCCAAGGCTGTTTCAGGGGGTCCACGAGATACAAACTATTTTCACAATACTAACTCATTATTTGTCAGCTTTACTGACACCTGCACTGACAGTGCAAAGGCAATGGTGGGAAAAACTATGCAATGTTAGCACAAATCAGGGCAGAGGCACCAAATAATAGTAGTCACTGAATACACTGCCACACACTTAGAGTGAAAGAAGGGAGGGACAGAGGGAGTTTCACTTAATACTGCTCATGACAAAGCAGTAAAAATGATTAGTTTTATTATACCTTGACTCTTTTTTTTTTTTTTTTTAAGCCACGCCACACGGCTTGCAGGATCTCAGCTCCCTGATCAGGGATTGAACCCGGGCCACTGCAGTGAAAGCCCAGAATCCTAACCACTAGGCCACCAGGGAACTCCCATATACCTTGACTCTTGAGTGCACATTTTTTAACATTCTGCGTGACAAAATGGAAAGTATGCATAAAGTACTTCTGATGCATACTGGAGTAAAGTGGCAATCTCAGAGAAAAGCACTTGTGTATTTCTTTCATTTGCAAGCTAAACTACAAACTAGCTACTTTTAAAATGAACATCATTCTTATTTGAAAAATAACTGACAACTATAATTATTAAGATGTGATTATTTGCCAAACATTTTCTTGAAGAAGAGCCAAGTAACCTTATCACTTCAAGAGCAACAAGTGACAATATTTGTTGCCAATGATAAAATCTAAGCTTTGAAGTGAAAATTAGAATTTTGGAATATTTTTATTGCCACCATGAACCTGACAGTCTATCAATACTTTAAAACTCAGTGAACCAATTTTCTCCAAATGCTTTAAGCATGATGTTTAAAAAGCATGCAAGAGTAAAAGGTTCATTCAAAGTGTAAGACAGACCAATGGGTTTTAATATAACAAAGAACCAAACTTCACTGATATGGTTTCAGACTCCACATTGTAATTAACCCTAAAGAAACTACCACTTATGGAGTTGTGATATACTATCATAGAACATTATCCATAGTTAATCTGAAAGGTTATTAAAGTCCTCTTTCTTTTTTAAACTACATTATCTGTGAAAGGCTAGATCTTCTTCATATACTTAATCAAAACGTAACATAAGAAACTGAATGCAGAAGCAAATATGAGCATCTAGCTTCTAGCTTCCATTAGGTTAGATATTAAAGAGATTTACAAAATTGTAAAATAATGCCATTCTTCTCACTGAAATTGTTCTTGTTCTGAAAAATAGTTTTTCATAAAAAAATTTATTTCTGTTAACATTGTAATGGGTTCATTACTGGTCATTTTATTTTTATTTATTTTGGGGGGTGTAATTTTAAATGAACTAATAAATGGTTTTAGGCTTCCCTGAAGAACAAAGAAAGGAAAGGAAACAGAAGGTAAAGTGTCAATCAGTCAGGTTTGCTATTGTCTACCAATTTGAGTATTTAAGGTAAAAATTACTGATAAAGTTTAACTTAACTATGGCTTTACCATTTAGTGTCCTAGTTCCCAAGAGTACTTAGTTGACTCTTCATTTTTCAATGATTAAGAATATTTGCATAATGCAAGCTCTTAAAGTATTATATTTAATTTTTAAAGATTTAATTCCAAGATAATTAATGTCAGAGTTTTTCTAGGCCAATGAACAATGAGGTAAACATTCATCATTAAACAGAAAACTATTGGTACATATGATGCCCCATAAGCAAAATGCAAAAAACCTCACAAATAAAAAGACCCATTCATTAACAGATTAAAAAAAAACATGGGCTTCCCTGGTGGCGCAGTGGTTGAGAGTCCGCCTGCCGATGCAGGGGACACGGGTTCGTGCCCCGGTCCGGGAGGATCCCACATGCCGCGGAGCAGCTGGGCCCGTGGGCCATGGCCGCTGAGCCTGCACGTCTGGAGCCTGTGCTCCGCAACGGGAGAGGCCACAACAGTGAGAGGCCCGCATACCGCAAAAAAAAAAAAAAAAAAAAAGAAAAAAAAAAGAATCCGCCTTCCAATGCAGGGGACGCGGGTTCAATCCCTGGTTGGGGGACTAAGATACCACATGCCACAGGGCAACTAAGCCCATGCACCACAACTACTGAGCTTGCGTGCCTCAATGAGAGAGCCCACATGCCGCAAAGAACACAGCCCAGGCACCCTGGAGCCCATGCACCACAACTAGAGAGAGAAAGAGAGAGAAAACCCATAGGCCACAACTAGAGAAGACCACACGCCACAACGAGGATCCCGCACCACAATGAAAGATCCCACATGCCTCAACGAAGATCCCACGTGCCGCAACTAAGACACGACGCAGCCAAAAAAATAAAGAAAATAAATTAAAAAAAAAAAAATGAATTATCCGAAGCCCTTTAACTGAGCTTAAACTTAAGTGCCAGATCAATTCCCAACTATTATTAGCTCTCTCCTAAATTCACTTGGGGCTTAGCTGGGTCTCATGAAAATTAAACATGAAGATTCCTTATTTGCCTGTATGCCTATTCTTCAATTTTCATCAAGCTACAAACCTATACTTGAGTTTGGTATTAAGTCTCTAATATGAACTTGCTGCTAGGCAGAACTGCCAAATTATCAACATATGATTGAAGGCTTGAACAATAAGGGCACAGAGCATGCAAGAACAAAAATTAAAGAAACTTTCAGAGGCCTGTCCAGAATAAATATGTAAAGTCACATTAAACATCTAAAATGTAACCTCCATGACACCAAGGATTCATGTCCATTTTTTACATTCTCCATCCCCAAAGCTCATAACACCTCCTGGCATACAACAGGTATACAATAAATATTTGTTGAATAAATGAATCAACTTAGTATTTTCATTATTAATATTTATTTCAAGGGCAAAAAGAACAAGATTCTCCCAAGTTAAGTCACAGAGTCAATGTATTTACATGACACACTCTATATTTACAAGCAATCATAATTTTCATTTTGAAATTTTTCATTATTCATTGGGAAATTTTAAATTATAATTTTTACCACAGCAAAATACATGAGTTCAGTGTCTTCAAATTGATTACCTATACCCTCCTGATTCTACTTTCTGTCAAATACAGAAATACTATAAATGAAAAAGAAATCTAAAAAAGGAGATTAAACCAATAGACAAATCAAAACCAAATCAAAACAAACCAAAAAGTACCTTTAATCAATATGGCCATCAGAACTTCCATAACTTTCTTTTTTTTTCTTAAATTTATTTACTTAATTTATTTATTTTTGGCTGCGTTGGGTCTTTTTTGCTGCGCGCGAGCTTTTCCTCTAGTTGGCGGCGAACAGGGGCTACTCTTCATTATGGTGTGTGGGCTTCTCATTGCGGTGGCTTCTCTAGTTGCAGAGCATGGGCTCTAGTCATGGGGGCTTCAGTAGTTGTGGCTCGCGGGCTCTAGAATGCAAGCTCAGTAGTTGTGGTGCAAGGGCCTAGTTGCTCCGTGGCATGTGGGATCTTCCCGGACCAGGGCTCGAACCCATGTTCCCTGCACTGGCAGGCGGACTCTTAACCACTGCGCCACCAGGGAAACCCTAAAACTTCCATAACTTTCTAAGAGAAATTTATTATAAGAGAGATACTGAGGGGCCTTTCCTGGTGGCACAGTCACTGAGAATCCGCCTGCCAGTGCAGGGGACATGGGTTCGAGCCCTGGTCAGGGAAGATCCCACATGCCGCGGAGCAACTAAGCCCATGCACCACAACTACTGAGCCTGTGCTCTAGAGCCCACGAGCCACAACTACAGAGCCTGCGAGCCACAACTACTGAGCCTGCGTGCCTAGAGCCCGTGTTCCACAACAAGAGAAGCCACTGCAATGAGAAGCCCGCCCACTGCAACGAAGAGTAGCCCCCCTCGCTGCAACTAGAGCAAGCCCGCGTGCAGCAACAAACACCCAACGCAGCCAAAAATAAATAAATAAATAAATAATAAATTTAAAAAAAGAGAGAGATACTGAGAACTGTTAATTCCCTACTCACAGGTCCTCTAATTTCTCCAGAATGGCAAGCATTAGCTTTGTAAGTTAAACACATAACTGGACTAGTAAATCAGTAAAGCACCCATTAGAGAAAAAAGGACTTATACACAAAAATTCACAGGGCTAAATATAATTCCCAGCAACTGAAATCTGGGATTAGACTGCTGACAAACAAGACCTCTCTTTTTACCTTTAAATGGTATTTATTAAGAATATACACTGGTAATTATTTAATAAACACAGTGTTTCATTACTCATGGTATTCAAAAAAATATATGATAAGAAAGCTCACATTTACCAATGCTCTTTCTATTCTATGAAAGTCCAAATGCTTATTCATGGCTAAATAGTTGTTATGACTCAAGATGTACAGCAATACCTTCAGTTAAATTATCCCCTACAGAAGTTTTAATCCTTTGCTTAGCCTCTTTACATATAAGCTATAGAACCAAAAGCAGCTCAAATACATTCTAGACAATAAATATAAAATCAATAAATAGAAGCTTTTTATGTCTTATTATAAAAAGACCTAAAAGTACAAAGTAGTTATTGGAAGAAAGAAATTAAGACTTACTTCTTGATACAGTTGGTCATGAGAAGATGGACATCTTGTCTTTCATCTAACAGCAGCATTGCCCCTAAATAGCCAATGCGTTTGTCTGTGAATTTTTGAGAGGCGATAAGCTTGAGGCACTCCAACTACAAATAAAAAATAAATAAATAATTTTTAAAAAGAAAGAAAGAAAAAAGGAAACGAAAAAAATCTAAGAAATTGCTACCATAATCAGGAAAGCAATGTTTTTAACCCAGAGTCAATGGTCAGCTAAAGTACATAGTTATAACCTGTATCATCAAACCACCTAAATAAAAGGCAAAGGTTTAAGATCGTTCAATATCTTGATCATAATAATCAAGTTCTGGAATAGATCATCTTGTCATGGTCCTATGGTATCTGCCATCCAAATAATCTGTGAAGTTTACCTTAGATCTACATATTCATACAAACTACTAAAGTGTTGTCATAAAGTTTTAATAAACCTAATTCCTAATTTAATTCCCAGGTTATATTAAACGAGCACCAAGCTCATGTGTGTATTTAACGTCTGGTTCCTATTGTGAGTATCAAAAACTCAGTTAACTGGAGGTGCCAAACAGTGTCCTAAACACCAGAAATGTAAACTGAAGAAGAGATAGACAATAACTAACTTTAACATAATGTGGAAAGTGCTACATTTAGGGCTCGAACCAAGTACTATGGAGAGGTGAGGTTTTGGAAATCAAATATAGAAGTAAACAAACACACACAAGCCAGAGGAAAACCCAGTAATGGAATTAACCTAAAATGTTTTATATGATTTCTTCTTTACATAATTCTTTACACAATCCTCAGAGCTTAAGAATCCGTGTAGTTATTTACAATAGCTAAGACATGGAAATAAGCCAAGTGCCCATCAACAGATGACTGGTTTAAGATGTGGTGTGTGTATGTGTATAAAAATATATATGTATATATACATATAATGGAATATTAGTCATAAAAAAGAATGAAATAGTACCATTTGCAGCAAAATGGATGGACCTAGAGATTATCATATTAAGTGAAGTAAGTCAGAGAAAGACGAACGTTATATGATATCACTTATATGTGGAATCTAAAAAATAATACAAATGAATCTACTTACAAAACAGAAGCAGACTCAGGAAATAGAAAACTTATGGTTACCAAAGGGGAAAGAGAGAGGGAGAGGGATAAATTAGGAGTAATTAACGGATACAAACTACTATACATAAAATAGATAAGGAACAAGGATTTACTGTATAGCACAGGAAACTATATTCAATATCTTGTAATAACTTATAATGGAAAATAATCTGAAAAAAAAAAAAATATATATATATATATAAAACTCAATCACTTTGCTATACACCTGAGACAATATTGTAAATCAAGAATACTTCAATTAAAAAAAAAAGAGTCCTTGTATTTAAACAGTTTGTCTACTTAGCCTTTCTTGAACATCACAGTCACTCTGATATACTTGATCATTCCATCTTGACTAACATGGAAGAGGCCAAACATTCCCTCTCGGGCAGTGGTTTACAAAGGGCATACACAAGTTAGACTCTTCAAGAGGGGTTTTTCAAACTATGCTCCCATTTAGAATCACTGTATTCCAAGGAAAGGGGCTCAGATGCAGACTGGTGTAGACAGGAATGTAAGATCACATGAGACTACTTCCCATACGAATCTGCCTGTAAGTATGAAAGTCAAACTGAGAAATGTAAAAGAGTTTACAAATAAACCTGTTTCGAGCTATCTAAAAACTGCTCTCTCAATGTACCTACAATGAAAACACCTAAAGGTTGTGGGATGACTACACCATCATGAGCAAGTCAAAGAAGCCTCAAAGGGAGAATAACCAGGATCCCAAGGAAAACTGAAATGCCTCTGAGATCAACAAAGATTATCTAACAACCCTTCCCTTCCGTCTACACATTCAATTTAAATTTCAAAAACAACTTCTGAAATAGAAGATGTTTATAGTCATTCTTACAATGTCAGCAGAAAAATTACTGCTGAGGTGAATGAGAAAATCACAAGTTAAAATGTTATTAGAAAAATCTTTCTCTTTTTCAAACTGAAGGTTTTAAAATCTTCCCATTTAATCATTCTATAAATAAATATTTTAGCAGTAGAAGAAAATGTTCTAAGAATCAGGTATCACTGAAATGTTTATCATCCTCACTGAATCATGCTTCAGGCAAACAGCAAGCATTACACAAACTATCCAAATTTTTTTTTCTTAAGGTGAACTAATGAGAAGGACACTCAGGCATTAATATTACTTCATTTTTTTTTTTTTTTAATTTTTTATTTATTTATTTATTTTTGGCGGTGTTGGCTCTTCGTTTCTCTGCGAGGGCTTTCCCTAATTGCGGCAAGTGGGGGCCACTCCTCATCGCAGTGCGCGGGCCTCTCACTATCGTGGCCTCTCCCATTGCGGAGCACAGGCTCCAGACGCGCAGGCTCAGTAATTGTGACTCACGGGGCTGGTTGCTCTGCGGCATGTGGGATCTTCCCAGACCAGGGCTCGAACCCGTGTCCTCTGCATTGGCAGGCAGATTCTTAACCACTGCGCCACCAGGGAAGCCCTTACTTCATATTTTTAAAGGCCAAGTTTTAAGACAGTCACACTAAAAGTCATTGATGACTGGTGAGTACAACTTGTTGCTTCTTGTGACAGCTGTTAAAACTTACCTAATAACTAAATAGCCAAAAGAAAAACTAAAATTAAAGGGACAAATACTAAATTAATTCTTTTCTAATATTTCCTGTTGGTACAGTGACTTTGCTCTAAGAATGAGCTGCTGTTTTTTTTTGAAGGTGACAAATTTGCAGGGAAAATACAAGATTATATACTGGAAATGGCCTCTGAAATACATACTCCAGTGAAGGATTAACTCTGATCACACTTCACACTTACAGTGGCCAGTAAACAGAGCTCAGACTGTACTACGTGTCATCATTAAAAGTGTTATCAAGGTTTTCAAATGTTGAAAAAGAAAATGATTGGAGGAGAATACAATGGGATGTCAGTAAATGTGAGGAGAGGGCATCCACTTTTGAGCAGCAATCACTAAAAACACAACTCAACACTTACATGAGTTACAGAACAGAAAAAAAATAGTAACCAATTAAATGTATCTACCCCTTAGACAACAACCTCAACTTCCATCTAGTACTACTGCTCCTCACTTTAAAGCTACTTGAAACTGCCACCTGAAACACTGCTAACCCACAAATCTGGCTTTAAATCCACCATAAACAGTCCACCACCAAGGTAACAGAAAACTTTTGCTTTTACCCCAAACTCTGTGAGCAAAAGATAAATGACAAACTTGGAAAAAATATTTGCAACTCATTTCACAGACACGAAATCCTATACAACAGGATTCTACAAACTTATTTTTAAAAAGACCAACAATGGGGCTTCGCTGGTGGCGCAGTGGTTGAGAGTCCGCCTGCCGATGCAGGGGACACAGGTTCGTGCCCCAGTCCGGGAAGATCCCACATGCTGCAGAGCGGCTGGGCCCGTGAGCCATGGCTGCTGAGCCTGTGCGTCCAGAGCCTGTGCTCCGCAACGGGAGAGGCCACAACAGTGAAAGGCCCGCGTATCGCCAAAAAAAGACCAACAACGAATATAAAAAGTCAAAGAATTTGAACAGACAGTTCAAACTAAGAAATAATTCAAACATACAAAATGAAGTTCAGTCTCCTCATAAAACAAATGCAAACCCATCTAGGAAAATTAACTAAAACATCATTGACCTGTACACCTGAAAAGGGTGTGATATATGATATGCAAAATATGATTCAATGAAGTTATTAAAAAAGAAAAAGAAATGCAAATCAAAACCGTATTGAGATACCACTTTTTAACCTATTATATTAGCAAAGATAAAAAACTGTCGTAACAGTGCAAGGACATTAGTAATGGCAGTATAAACTGGCACAAGATGCAGTAAGAAAGATTTGGTCTATTTAAATTACAAACACACATACCCTTTGACTCAACAAATCCACTTTTAGGAACTTACAATGCATTTATATTCACACATGAGCAAAATAATGGATATTATTCCATTGTAGTATTACTTTAAACAGTAAGATTGGAAACAAATGTCCATTAATAAGACATCAGTTAAATAGATTCACACATGTAACAGAATATTATGCTGTATTTACTACCATGAGCATGTCAATAAAGTTGGAAAAAAATAAGTACAAGAAAGCTTATATATTGGTATGGGTTAATCTTCAAGACAGATTAATAAGTGGACAGTGCATACAGTATGTTACAATATATTTTTCGAAGAGGCGAGAATATACATGTCCATTGCCTGGAGATGTATAAAATGTCTCTAGAAGTATAGTCAAGAAATGAATACCACAAGTTGCCTATAAGGAAGGAAACTAAGTGATTGGAAGAGGATAGAAAGCAGAGTTTTCATCATATATCCTTTTGTATCCTTTAAATTTTGCATCGATGAACTGTCATTATTTATTTCAAAGATAAATAATATTGGGCTGGGAGAGAAAAAACTGCAGAATAAAGAGAACTTACATCTAACTTGTAGTTAGAAAAGTTAATACAATAATATTATAATTAAAAAGGAAAAAAACAACTGAAATAATTTGTTCCCCCTCCAAAGTTAAACATATATTTCAAGAAACAGCAAAAAAGCATTTGAGTCTTGGAATCATTTCATGAAAAAGCCTTTGAAAAATTTAAGAAAATCATATGAAAATATAACTCAGTAAATGGAAACTACCTTTTAAAGATAACTTAAATTCATAATGAGCAATTACTGTGTTATTCTATCATACCTGCGATGCCGTAGGAACATGTTAAGTAGTATGCTCCCTTCTTATCTCTATTCCCCACAAGGGCTGTGCTCTTTTCTGCTGACAGTTATTTTGTATTCTTCACCTACTATCGATTTCTTCCTTAACAACAGGTCTTAATATATTGATACTTGCTTATCCACAGCAACCTTCTCCCTCTCCCCCCACCTACATCCCAAAGGGTTGACTGTGGTAACTCTTTGCTACTCACTGATTTTTTTATATTTATTTTCCAAGTGTTTTGAGACACTGTGGTTTTCCTTTAATTTAGAAAGCTCCTGCTGTGTCCAAACCAATGTGCTAGTCATTCTCACTGACACACAGAAGGACACATAAAAGAAAACCAGCATTTGAATATTTATCATAAAATATGATAGATATATACCGTGACAGTCATGCACAAGCTACTGTGAAAACAAAGTAGGAAGGGCACCCAATTCAGGTTAGAAACTAAGAAAACATCTGAGAAAGGTTTCTATCTCTTTATATAACACTTAGTGGAACAGAAAGAAACCAGTTAGGAGCTTTGCCTCTCTTATCCTGGTTCTAGCTAAGAGACCTAAGTGAGTTATTTCAACAATCTGGGCCTAGTTTCTTTATCACTTAGGTAACAGCCACATCATGGAAGACAGCGCCCTAACAGCTGTCCTACACTCCATGTCTTCCAAGGCAAATCGTCCCTAATTCTCTCCAGCTGATCCTTGAATTTTTCTCAGAATATTTTCTCAGCAGAAGCATTCCAGAAAGCCATAAGCAACAAGCCTTAAGGGACTGAAGTTATCAGCCTCCTTTAGAACAAATACAGTGCCTTAAAAATCACTAATCAAAATCACCTGGGAGGGTTCTAAGATTTTTATATATATATATATATATATATATATATATATATATATATATATATATATATATATGTCACCCCCAGGATATTCTGATGGAGTAGATTTGAGAGAAAGCCTAACAACTTAATTTTTACATACTTTTCCTAGATGACTCAATGCTCCAATTTTCCTTGAATTTCAAAGCAATTTTTAATAGGAGAACTTTACCAAGTTTCTGGCCTTGTTACATTTTTCTGAAGTACAAATATATTGTACAAGTACAAATATATTGCCTTTTATCAGCATTTAATCTGGTTGCCCTTTAGAAAAAGCTGCACTCATTTTGTTAGCTTTTAGAACAATTTCCCAAAAGGTCAAATGCACATATACATTTGCTTTTAATTTAACATTGAGCTTTATGATGTGAACAATCATCTTGATGAAAAGATGCAATTAAAATATTGTAAACATTAACCAATCTGCAATTGATTGGTTAGGTCTTAGTTACTTGTATTTCATTTTAATGCTCAGAAATAACTTTCCAGTTTATACACATACACACACACACACACACACTCACTCACACACACACAATTTTTGAAGAACAAGATTATAACTGCTTTACCACTGTGTAGCTTGGCAACATAAAATCTATATGGACCAGAGCCTGTTTTTTCATTCTTCTGGCATTAACATTCCTATTGTATCCCATTTTTTTTTTCTCTTGAGAAAATTTATCATGAAATATTTTACTCAAAAATTTGACCCACCAACGAGCTTTATCAAATCTTAACATTTTACCCTATTTATTTTAATAAATTTAATATTACAAATTCAACTGAATCCCTCTGAATATCCCTCTCTCTATCCCAGGACTGACCAAAACTCAAAACTGCTGTTGATCATTGTCATGTCATGTCCTTAGCTATACATGTAGAGACAATTGTTTCTGAATGTTTTAGACTTTACACAAAGTATCATATTGTATTCCTGCTCTTTTCACTCAACATCTTTTGAGCACTACTCACATCCAGACAAGAAGCTCTAATTCAGTCATATTCATTGCTATAGAGTATCCCAGGTATGAATATACAACTTACCTATTCATTTTTTAAAATAAATTTATTTATTTTATTTATTTTATTTTTGGCTGTGTTGGGTCTTCGTTGCTGCACGTGGGCTTTCTCTAGTTGTGGCGAGCGGGGGCTACTCTTCATTGTGGTGCGCGGGCTTCTCATTGCCGTAGCTTCTCCTGTTGTGGAGCACAGACTCTAGGCACGTGGGCTTCAGTAGTTGTGTCACACGGGCTCAGTAGTTGTGGCTCACGGGCTCTAGAGCGCAGGCTCAGCAGTTGTGGCACACAGGCTTAGCTGCTCCGTGGCATGTGGGATCTTCCCGGAGCAGTGCTCAAACCCATGTCTCCTGCATTGGCAGGCAGATTCTTAACCACTGCGCCACCAGGGAAGCCCAACTTACCTACTCTTTTTGTGGAGATACAGATTGTTCCCAATGCTTTCCTAACAGAAACAAAACTACAATGGACACTTATAAAACGTCTCTTTTTAAACAGACAAGGAGGCTTGATCAGATTCAGGTTTATCAGTTTTTCTTTTGTTTTGATTTAGCAAATATAATTCACAGGTGGTGGTATGAACTTTCATCAGGAGGCATATAATTATTTCTGGTGGTTGTCTCTCCTGTGACATGAGCAGCACCGACGATCATCAGGAATTGCAAAATGGTAATATCCTAATTCTTCCATTCCTTCTTCATTAGCTGGATTATTCCTCTAAGGAGCAATTTCTCTATGTATACCATTGGATCACCAATAGTTCCTTCAGAAGGAACTTAGCAATAATTCCTTTACAAGGAACTACTGGTAAGGAAAGGCATGATAAATGTTTGTTTCTTTCATTTATCAGTTTCCAAAATAATGAGTCAGTTCCCTAGTATCCTCCAAAGATGACCAATGAAGTTTTCAAAAAATTTTTTTAATTATTATGAACTCACTGATATAAACTTACTTGGTATGTTTCAACTACAATTATTACTTTTATTAAAAGCTCAAACTTTCTCATTTTGAGGCATGACAGCCTCCTCTTGTGGCTACCATATCCTTTTAAAATGATCTCTGTAGTTTTTCTTGACTTCTGGTGCAGTACAACAGTTCAAGCTTATTTTGTACATTTCCTGCCCCAGATTTGGGATCAGCCATCTTTCTAACGGGCCTGACCCTTTTAGAATAAAAGGGTATTTGGAGACCACAATCTGAGCTTAAGTGTGCTCAAGGCAAGGATGCCTACTATCACCTCTTCTTTTCAATATTGTTCTACATGTACAGTATAATAAGGAAATAAGAAAATGTTTAAGGATGGAAAAGGAAGGGAACTGCCATCATTTGCAGACAGTATTGTTGACCATTATGGAAACAACAGAGTCCACAGGGACTCTTAGAACTAAGTAATGTTGCTAGGCAGATAAATAGACAAAAATCAATTATATTTCTATATACCTACAACATAATTATTAAAAAATTTAAAGAATGCTATTTCCAATAGGAACAAGAGCTCCAAGGAACCTAGCAATAAGTTTCACCAAAGATGTGTAAGACCTTATGGAGAATACTGTAAAACTTTATTAGAGAACCTAAGGAAGTGAAATGCTATACTATACTATATTGATGGAGAGGAAGACTATTGCAGACAGGTAATTGGGTACAGCAGGCCAGGATGGAACTGGGGAGAAACAGAATGCATGCCCAGCCTGGAGAAGGTCCCTAGCCTACTACTACCATGTGAAAATGTGGATCCAGTGTTGCCAAATCCTCTGACTTTCCCAGAGAAACTAGAAATCCAGATTTCCATGAGAAGTTCTTTGATTTTTATACATAGGCAGCAAACTCAAAACAATTTTAAGTACTGTGCAGGACAAACAAAATACATCTGTGAAGAATTTGGGCCCTGAGTCACCATTTTCTACTCCTGCAATCTACCCACTTCTTCAGATATTCAACTTTATTTCTGGGTTGTGTTTAAGCCAGATACGTGAAAGGTTACACACCCTACAGGAAATCTATCATTGCTTTTGCTGTAAAAATGTTGAGGATACTGTCTCTTACCTTACTAAAAGAGCCCTAAATAAAAGACCCACGAAAGAACATCCCTTTTAGAATTCAGTACTTTTCCTAAATTTTGTTTGCTGTCCCTTAGGAAATGGTAAAATTGGTAATGTCTGACAGTTTTTTAAGAACAAAACATAAATGTTTAACATTTATTAATTTACTTAACCTTTAGAATAACCCTATAAAGTAGTATCACGAATATCCCCGTTTTACATATGAGGAAACAAGAAAGGTTAATAGGTTCTTGCTCTAAACCACACAGAGAGCAAAGTAACAAAGCCAATTCACATCGAGGTAGTCTGGTTCCCGCAGCTGTGCTCTTAAATTCTAGTAATAACAACCACATAACTGAATCTTTTTTTTCTTGCCTGAGCTGCCTCCCTAACAGCAACTACACAGGCCTTGTGTTCTGAATTCTTCCTTCTCCTAACTCTTACCTTCTACTATTCTTTTTCCCTTTTAAATAGATGCTGGTAACATAGGCCATCTCAAATCCTTTTTACTGCAAGGCAGGGCTAAAATAATTAACTTAATACAAATAGCTATTTATAGATTTAAACTAAACACAAAGAATGAATAGGTTTTAGAGTTATACAAGGTTGAGTCACTTAAGTCTAAACTCTAAATTTCTAAACACTAAACTCTAAATTTCAGTTTAAACAAGTCACTTAAACTCTAAATTTCAGTTTCCTCATCTGTACTATGAGGATACTATCTACCTCATGGGTTTTATTGCAAAATTTAAATAAGACTCTTAAAATATGGTTATTAGAAATTTTTAAATTATACATCTGGCTCATATTTAATTTCTGTTGTACAGTATCATGTTAGATACTGCAGTGAAAAAGAAACAGGTGAAATTAGCTTTAATAATATATTTTATTCAGCCCAATATATCTAAAATATCATTTCAACATATAATCAGCATATAAATTGTTAGCTATTTTACATCTTTCTTTTGTACTAAGGCTTCTAAATACAGTATGTATTTTACACTTACAGCACATCTTAATTTGTACACTACATATCCATCAGAAATATGTGAACTGTATTTAGATTTCATAAAACTCACAACTGATAAATAGATTCACATACCCAAGTTTTAAAACATATTTAAAAGTTTTCCAATAACTGCATCAAGTACCCACCCCAAATTTATTTTCCTTTAATATTCACCTCAGTTGAACTAGCCACATTTCCAAAGACCACTGGCTACACAACTAGTGGCTATCATAATGAACAGTGCACATCTAACAAATAACATGTAATTAAAGGCTGGCTGTTTTTACACATAATTAAATGAAAATGACACTGTGATTCATATATGCAGGAGAGAGAATCTTGATAGGAACCTTTTTATGGGTACATAATAAAGGCAATTCCAATGGGTAGGGTACCAAATTACTGATACGGATAGGGCCGTGACTTATTCAGAGGGAATGTCTGAATTCCCTTATTCCCTTATCCAAACAGAATGAGGGCCTTAAAATTATGATTCCTATTCCCACTCAGAAAAATCTTTATTTTTTTTGTATCAAAACTTTCCTTGAATGTGAACACTCTCCGCCTAAGACTTAAATGTTTTATCTAATTAAGTTCCAAAACACCTAGACAGACCTGAAAAGCAGTTTTATTTAAACATGTTATAAAAATAAATCTTAGAGATATATAGAGAAAGCTCCTTTACAAAATGAAATATCACCAAAGTCTATCCTATGATTTTAAATTCAAGAGTTTGTCTTTAAAGTACACCCTTTGGGGTTTCCCTGGTGGCGCAGTGGTTGAGAGTCCACCTGCCGACGCAGGGGATACAGGTTCGTGCCCCGGTCTGTGAAGATCCCACATGCCGCGGAGCGGCTGGGCTTGTAAGCCATGGCCGCTGAGCCTGCGCGTCCGGAGCCTGTGCTCTGCAACGGGAGAGGCCACAACAGTGAGAGGCCCTCGTATCACAAAAATCAGTAAATAAATAAATAAATAAAGTACACCCTTTGGAGTATATAAATCTACTGTTTCCATGATGTTAACAGCAGTACACTCTGAGTGGAAGGATCAGGAGTCTTCCCTTCACTTGACTATCTAACTTAATGAGTCTACTTAAAATCAACCAAAAAGAATATATGAATATCTACTTGCTTTATACTAATTATGTCACATACTACATGCATAACCACACCTAGATCCATTTCTGATATAGTAAAAGCATATGACGTTTATTTATAGAAGACAGCTGTTGTTTTTGACTGCCTAGTATCTGGTCCTTTCCTCTGATATTAACGCCTCAATTTTCCTTTGGGGAATTAATGCTCTCCCACTCTCAACCATGTATTTCTAGAGAGGCTGATCTCATTTCCTGCCCCAAAATGAGCATAAAAGTAACCCAGGTCAGCCTGGTAAGATTCAATCCCATTACTTTTGCTCCGGACACACAGGCTCAGCGGCCATGGCTCACGGGCCCAGCCGCTCCGCGGCATGTGGGATTCTCCCAGACCGGGGCACGAATCCGTGTCCCCTGCATCGGCAGGCGGACTCTCAACCACTGCGCCACCAGGGAAGCCCAATCCCATTACTTTTTTGTTTTAACCTAAGGGTGAGGGAATTTCCTTCCACTGAAGTTAATGAGCTGAACAGAAGATAAACTGATGACCATCTTTCCTGATAAATACATCAAAACATTAACAACATTATCTCTGAATAATGGGTAGTATTTTTTTCTACTTGTACCTAATATTGCACATTGCTTCTTTTGACTTTGCAGTCTTTTCCATAAAAAGACTACTTAGCATATAATTAAATTCTTAAGTGAAATAAAATTTAATAGCATTCATAAGAATTAAAAAGCAACCCACTATACCCTTCTCTGTGACTCAATTTCCCTTACCACATACAAACGTGGAAAGAAGAAAGCACTTATCACCAAGAATATCATGCCCAGACTGGCTGTATGTGTTTGTATGTGGGAGCAAATCAAGAGGCAGACCTGTACAGTGGTTATAGCTATCAAGGAATGAGGTAATTAGGACAAAATCCTTAAATCCTATTACTTGGCAACCACCTAATTTCTTTTACTTAAAAACATCTGTTGGAGTGTTCCTCATAATATCACTGCACTGAGGAAATAAGAAAACATTTAGCAAACTTTTCTTAAATGTATACTCATTATAGTCCAGGCCCTCTGTCAGAACAATCACAATCTACTGGTTAATCCCAGTCAATCTTTAAACTCACTGCCACCATTAAAACATACCCTAATCCACATAATGAGAGATTCCCAATGGAAAGGAATTGATGGTAATATCATGCCTTCCCAGGTCTGCAGCTTTCTCTCTCAATTCTACCCTCAGTCCACAATAATCAGACTACAAGGACATCAAAAATAGCCTGTCCTCCCCAACAGGAAAGACTAACAATCCCTGACCTATTGACATTAAAATAAGAGTACCCTTGCTAGATGTGGTCTCAGCCCAGCCTACCTGTCCAAAGTGAGCAGGGTAGCCCAGCATGTGCATATATAGTAATTTTGCCACATTCCGACACCGGTATGTATTGTCTTCTTCTCTAAAAGATGACCGAATTGCAGCACATTCTTTCTGGATCATTTCTCGTTCTTCGGCTTGGGTTCGGGCTGTCCGGATGGTCCGGATCAGCTCCCGCAATCTGATGGGGGCTGGCATCCTCTGGATATGGAAAGACATTAAATAAAGACGTTCACATTTTTTACTACCAAAACCATTCACACAACTTCCCACACATATTTCTGATTTTTAAGAATTTAAGACTTGCTGAGTCCAGTAACACAAAGTTCCAGCAAAGCTATTACATACAAACCCCTCAATTCATTAAACCTCTGGAAAGAACACAAATAAAAATGTTAAGTATTAACTAAAGCAAAATAAGACATAAAATACACCAATGACGTAAAGCCTATCACTAATATCAAACTATCTTAGGAACTAACTCAACCCAAATCTTTAGGCAATCCTTAAATTAAGGAAAGGCCTATGCCTAACCTTTAAGAAGACAGATATTTTCTGCTCAACTGTTGTTAAACTCAACAAAGTATCAGAGAAATACTGAATATGATCATAATTAAAGCTCAATTCAACAAAATGAAAGTTTAGGAGAAAAGACCAAATATCAGATTTAAACACCTTTCCAAGAAGCATAATCATCTCAGTATCCTAGGTACTCTTTGAAAATGTGACGAGGAAAAAAATAATAAACTGATCTCAGCATACAAAACTGTCAACTGAAAAAAACGCACAACCTAAGAGCTGAGAACTATGTTTTATTCAGGGCATTACTGATGCCCAGGATACAGCATCTCAGATAGCTCTTCCAAAGAAGTAAGGGAGAAGTCAGGATATACAGGAGGTTTTGCTGTGGAAAAAAAAAACATGTAGTTGAACATCACAAAAACAGACATCTCAAGGTAATGATTTTAGTGCTTTTCTATGTATGGGAAGATGCAAGAGTCTGGGCTGACTCAAATCATTCCTTTGATATGCATCTTAACTATCTAGGGCCCGTATCCTGTTTTTCTGCATCCCGAATTCCCCTCAAGGTGCACCATGCGGGACAGCTGCAGTGGCTGATGGTTTCACAGCTACAACATCCTTTGTTTACTGAAATGGCAGGTGACAAATTTTTGTCCAAAAGACTACTGGTGTCATATTCTCATGAATATTTTTAAAAGTAATAATAATAACAGAGGACCTATAATAGACAAAACAATTACGAAAAAAAAAAACCCCACAGGTGGAGAATTTGCACTACCTAATTTCAAGAAATACTACAAAGCTACAGTAATCCAGACACTGTGGAACTTAATTTAAGGACAGACAGAGAACAATGGAGCGAAACAGTAAGTTTAGGAATAGACCTACACAAATATGTTCAACTGATTTTCAACAAAGGGGCCAAGGTTATTCAATAGGAGGAAGGATAGTCTTTCAACAAATGGTGCTGGCACAACTGGATATCTACATGAGAAGAAAAAAATTAACCCTGGACCCTAACCTCACACAATATACAAAAATTAACTCAAAATGGGACACAGAAGGAAATCTTTGGAAATGTAAGTTTAAGCAATCATTTCATACACAAGCAAAAAATACAAAAGAAATAATTAATAACTCGCATTTTATAAAAAATTTTAACTTTTACCCTTCAAAAGATGTCATTATAAAAATAAGGCAAGCCACAGAAAGAGAAATAATACAATTCCTATCCTACAAAGGACTTGTATTTAGAATATATAGTTCTACAACTCAAAAATAAAACAATCTTACTTAAAAATGGGGAAAAGATTTGAATAGACACTTCTCAAAAGAAGGTATATGAATGGCTGTAAGCACATGAAAAGATGCTAACATCATCAGTCAGCAGGGAAATGCAAATTAAACTATAAAGAGATATCACTCCACACCATTAGAATGGCTAAAATTGTAGGCAAAAATATAGAACAAATGAACTTTCACAGACTGCTCATGGGAATGTAAAATGGTTCAAATACTTTGGAAAACAGTTTGGCAACTTCATATAACGTTAAATATACACTTGGCATATGATTCAGCAAATCCACTCCGTATTTACCCAAGAGAAATGAAAATATATATTCTCACCAAGACATGTACACAAATGTTCAAAGAAGCTTCATTTATAATTGCCACAAACTGGAAACAACCCAAATGTCCATAAACAGGTGAATCATAATCAGTATACCCCTATAAAAGAATACTTCTCAGAATAAAACAGAACCAATACACAACATACAAGAGTCTCAAAAACATTCTGCTGAGCAAAAGAAACAAGAACAAGAGAGTACATGTTGTATGATTTCACTTATATGAAACTCTAAGAAAGACAAGTCTCACCTACAGTGATGGCAAAGAGATCAATGATTACCTGAGAGGATAAAGACAGGGACTGGACTGGGATGCAAGGAAATCTTCTGGGGTGATAGAAATGGATATATGCACTTCTTGAAATTCACCAAACTGTATACTTAAAACAGTTGCATTTTATTTTATACATATTATACCTCAAAGTTAAGAAAAATGATAGAATTAGATAATCATTACAATCACCTTCAGTACATACTAGCTGTGGAATCCTAAACCAATGATTTTCAATGTTGTTCTAATCTAATATACCAGGAGGATGTCCCACTCCAATCAGTTCACTATGGTATCAATCCTCAAGGTAGGGATAGTACATTAGGAATTTAGAAAAGTTCCCTAGGTACTGATATGCTCTGGTATATTGGCCCTCTTAAGATTGTGTGTCCTAAACTATGCAAAACTACCTGTATAAGGCTGTTTTGTTACTTTTTTTTTAATAAATTTATTTTATTTATTTATTTTTGGCTGTGTTGGGTCTTCGTTGCTGCCTGCAGGCTTTCTCTAGTTGGGGTGAGCAGGGGCCACTCTTTGTTGCAGTGTGCGAGCTTCTCATTGAGGTGGCTTCTCTTGTTGCAGAGCATGGGCTCTAAACACGTGGGCTACAGTAGTTGTGGCTCGTGGGCTCTAGAGTGCAGAGCTCAGTAGTTGTGGCGCACGAGCTTAGTTGCTCCGCGGCATGTGGGATCTTCCCGGACCAGGGCTCGAACCCGTGTCCCTTACACTGGCAGAGAGATTCTTAACCACTACGCCACCAGGGAAGCCCCTGTTTTGTTACTTTTTAAAAGAACTATTCAAGGGTCTAGCGTTTGTAGTTTACAAAGCACTTCTACATTTATTATCTTCATCATCTCATTTGTTCCTTAGATCATTTTGAAGTAAGGGCAGAAAATCATTATCCCCACTTTGCCTTTGATGAAACTTGGTCTTAGAGCAACTATTCAACTTGCTTAACGTCACAAAGGCGGTAGCTGACAGAGCTAGCACCTGAACCTGGTATTAAAACTCCAAGAGTTCTTCCCAATACTTCAAAAATAAACATTATATTGGACTTCCCCAGTAGTCCAGTGGTTAAGACTCAGCACTTCCAATGCAGGGGGACATAAGATCCCACATGCCGTGCGGTGAGGCCAAAAAAAAAAATTTTTTTTAATAAATAAATAAACATTATATATACATGAAATAATATGATTGCTAGGATTTGTTTTAAACTACTCCCGAGGGAGGAACTTCCCTGGTGGTCCAGGGTTTAAGAATCCGCCTTCCAATGCAGGGGACGCACGTTTGATCCCTGGTCGAGGATCTAAGCCCGTGTGCCACAACTAGAGAGAAGCCCAAGCACTGCAACAAAGAGCCCGCACGCAAAGAAGGATCCCGCATGCCGCGATGAAGATCCCAAGTGCTGCAACTAAGATTCAATGCAGCAATAAATAAATAAATATTAAAAAAAGAAAATACTCCCGGGGGAAAAAATATTGAGGAAGGAAAATAGGAGAGAAAAATATGCAACAAAATGGGCAAAATATTGATCACTGATGAAGGTATACGATAAATACATGATGGTATATTATATTATTCTCTATTTTCATGTGTATTAGAAATTGTTCATAAACAAAAGCTTTTCAAAAGTCAAAAAGCCTCAACAGGGGCTTCCCTGGTGGCACAGTGGTTGAGAGTCCGCCTGCCGATGCAGGGGACACGGGTTCGTGCCCTGGTCTGGGAAGATCCCACATGCCGAGGAGCGGCTGGGCCCGTGAGCCATGGCCGCTGAACCTGTGTCCAGAGTGCTCCGGAACCGGAGAGGCCACAACAGTGAGAGGCCAGCGTACCGTAAAAAGAAAAAAAAAAAAGATGTTAATCACAAAAAACAACATCTTAAGTTAATGATTTTAGTGCTTTTCTATGTATGGGAAAATGCAAGAGTCTAGGTTTACTGAAATCATTCCTTTGATATGCATCTTAACTACTGAGGGCTGGTATCCTGTTTTTCTCCATCCTGAATTCCCTTCAGGGTGCACCACTGAGGGGCTGCAGGGGCAACAGTGGCTGATGGCTTGATGGCTGGAAACGCTCTTTGTTTACTGAAATGGCAGGCAACATTTTTTTTTTGTCCACATAGGTATGAATGAAAAACAAAAGTTTATTTACATAGTACAGAATTTAGTTTATATTTAGTATATTTCAGAATATATTCTAAGATCAAAACTAAACAAAAAGTTCTAGTTCCAGTGAAGATGGGTATAAACAACACTCCATGGAGACTCCTGCCTCTCTCTCCTCTGAATGCAACTAAAATCCTCGACAAAATGCATGCCACAGCTACCTGAGGACTCTGAAAAATAAATGACAGCAAGCAGACTAAAATCTATCATTTTCCTCCAGTATTGCCCAGCTTGTACCCAAGGGCAGCCCAAAACCCAGAAGTGCTCACTGGGTACAGAGAAGGAACTCTAAGAAAAACCCTCTCTTTCTGGTCCAAGGAGCAGGGAAAGAAATATAAACGACAGTGGAAGAAAAGGCTCTCTTTTGTTTAGTTTTGTCCTTCACTCCACCCGTGCCCCTAGGCAATACTGCAACGGTGCTGGCTGTGGCAGAAAAGCAATGGCAGTAACAGCCAGGCAGGCACCTAGAAACGGGGAAAGGGAGACTTTGCTCTTCTGACCAGAGGAGCTGTGATCCTAAGAGCATGGCGTAAGTCACTCCCTATCCTCCCACTGCTTGATAAAGGGTGAATTCGCCAAGAAAATACAACAATCCTAATTGCAAACATATTTGACAGTAGTGCTAAAACATACATGAGGCAAAAATTGACGGATATGAAAGGAAAAATAAACCACCACTCAATTATAGTTAGAGACTTCAACATGCTTTCTAAGAATACAACTATAGACAGAGTATCAGCAAAGGTGTAAAAGACATGAATGCCACTGTCAACTAACTGGATCTAACCAATATCTAACCAATATCTAACAGAATATACATTCTTCTCAATTACAGAACATTCACCAAGATAGACCATGTCTTGGGCCATTAAAAAAAAAAAGGGAATTCCCAGGCGGTCCAGTGGTTAAGGGTCGGTGCTTTCACTGCCATGGCCAGGGTTCAATCTCTGGTTGGGGAACTGAGATTCCGCAAGCCACGCAGCCAAAAAAACATTAATAAATTTAAACGAACGGAAATTATACAAAATATGGTCTCTGACTATAAGGGAATTAAACTAGAAATCAGTAACAAAAAGGTAACTGTAAAACTCTCTGTGTACTTGGAAATTAAACAATACATTCCGAAATAATCCATGGGTAAAAGAGGAAATATCAAGGGAAATTCGTAAATACAGTGAACAAAAACATAAACACACATCAAAATCTGAGTTATACACTAAAGCAGTGCTTAGTGTGAAACATACAGCATTAAATGCTTGTATAAGAACAGAAGAAACGTGTCAACAATCTGACAATATAAGGTTCTACTTTAAGAAACTAGAGGGAATTCCCTGGCAGTCCAGTGGTTAGGACCCCAAGCTTTCACTGCTGAGGGTGCGGGTTCAATCCAGGTCATCCGTGGTCAACCCTGGTCGGGGAACTAAGATCCCGTGAGCTGTGCGGTGCAGCAAAAAAAAAAAAACAAAAACCAATACTAGAAAAATAGCAAAATAAACCTAAACGAACTAAAAAAAAAAGCAAATAATAATAATTTTTAAAAATCCAGAAATCAATTAAATTAAAAACAAAAAAATATATCAAGTCAATGAAACCAAAACCTGGTTCTTTGAAAAGACCAATAAAATTGATGAACCTCTGACCAGACGATAAAACAGAAACAATACGAATTACCAATTATTAGGAATGAAAGAGGGGATATCACCACAAACATTAGAAGGATAATTAGGTAATAGTACGAACAACTCAATGCACATCACACCTGGACATCCATATGCCAAAAAAAAAAAGAACCTTGACCTAAATTTCACACCTATTAACTCAAAATGGATCATAGATCTAAATGTAAAACATACAACTATAAAACTTTTAGAAGAAAATATAGGAGAAAACCTTCATGACCTGGGGTTAGGCAGAATTCTTGGACATTATACCAAAGGCACAACCCACAAAAGAAAAAAATGATAAAACTGTACTTTTTTTTTCATAAAAAGTACAAACTTTTGTGCTATGAAAAACACTACTAAGAAAATGAAAAGACAAGTTACAGAGACTGGGATATTTGCAAATCACATATCAACAAAGGACATGTTATGTATTCAGAACATATAAAGAACTCTTTGCAGTACGTGGGCCTCTCACGGTCACGGCCTCTCCCGTTGTGGAGCACAGGCTCCGGACGCGCAGGCCCAGCGGCCACGGCTCACGGGCCCAGCCGCTCCACGGCATGTGGGATCCTCCCGGACCGGGGCACGAACCCGCGTCCCCTGCATCAGCAGGTGGACTGTCAACCACTGCGCCACCAGGGAAGCCCTAAAGAACTCTTAAAAACACAACAATTAGGGCTTCCCTGGTGGCACAGTGGTTGAGAGTCTGCCTGCCAATGCTGGGGACACGGGTTCGTGCCCCGGTCTGGGAAGATCCCACATACCGCGGAGCGGCTGAGCCTGCGCGTCCGGAGCCTGTGCTCCGCAACAGTGAGAGGCCCGCGTACCGCAAAAAAAAAAAAAAAAAAAAAAAACACAACAGTTAAAACAAACCAACCCAATTTTTTAAAACAGGCAAAAGATTAAAATGGATACTTTACCAGAAAGGTATAAGGATAATAAATAAGCATATTTAAAAGATGCTCAACTACATTAGGCATTAGAGAAATACAAATTAAAACCACAGTAAGATACTGCTACACACCTATTAGAGTGGCTAAAACACCAAGTGCTGGGGAGGATGCAGAGCAAATGGAACTCTCATACACCACTGGAGGGGATGCAAAATGGTACTGCCATTCTGGAAAACAGTTTGACAGTTTCTTATGAACTTAAAACATACGCTTACCATATGACCCAGCAATCCCACAACTTGGAATTTATCATAGAAAAATGAAAACTTTTGTTCACACAAAAACCTATACATAAATGTTTATAGCAGCTCTGTTCATAATTGCCAAAAACTGGAAATAAAATGTGGTAAATCCATAAAAATGGAACACTATGTAGCAATTTAAAAGGGAACAAACTATTGCTACATGGCATTACACAGCTCTAAGGTATTATGCCTAATGAAAGAAAACTGTCTCAGAAAAGGTTACATATTGAATGATTCCATTTATATGAAATTCTGAAGAAGACAAAACTATAATGATGGAGAACAGATCAATGGTTGCCAGAGGTTAAGGTTGGGGAGACTAAAAAGGGACAGCCTGTGGAAGTTTTTCTGAGATGATAGAACTGTATGCTAATTGTGGTGGTTATTACATAAATCTATACATGTGTTAAAGTTCACAGGACTGTACACTCCAAAAAAGGTCAATTTTACCGTATGTTAACTAAAAAATTAGAGTTTTTAAAAAGTAAACAAAAAAGCCTTCAATTAAACAATTTAGACCTTTTTGACCAGGTATAATAATATACACTTGGGATATTAAGTAGGCTAGTGAGAAAGTTACTAATTGTTCCATCCTGCTTTAAGACACATTTAACTGCTAATGAAACAAAACTGTTCAGCCTATAAAAGATAATAGCAAACACTTATTTAAGGGGTGGCTGAAGGCAGGTCTCACCTGAAAGATGAAGTCATGTTCTTTGCCAGTAAAGTAGGGATGGGTGACAGGGAACTAAAAGGTGCTCTACTGAGCTAACCCCCATGAAGCTGTGAAGGTGTCAAGCTGTCTAGAAAGGAGTTCCTGAGTGGCATGTTGAAACGCAGTGCTTTCCAAACACAGGCAGGTCAGAAAAGCTGTCTGTTAAGCCTGTTAAGCTATATCCCTTTTGGACTTCTAAACAGGTGAACTGAGACTAAAAGAGGATAATGCTTTAATTACATGGAGAGGGACAATGACAAATCTTTGAGAACTTGTATTTCTCTTTATTTCTACCTTAGGGCTTCCCTGGTGGCACAGTGGTTAAGAATCCGCCTGCCAATTCAGGGTACACGGGTTCAAGCCCTGGTCCAGGAAGATCCCACATGCCGCGGAGCAACTAAGCCAGTGAGCCACAACTACTGAGCCTGCGCTCTAGAGCTCACGAGCCACAACTACTGAGCCCGCATGCCACAACTACTGAAGCCTGCAGGCCTAGAGCCCGTGCTCCGCAGCAAGAGAAGCCATCATAATGAGAAGCCCGTGCACCACAACGAAGAGTAGCCCCAGCTCACCGCAACTAGAGAAAGCCCGCGTGCAGCAAAAAAGACACAACACAGCCAAACATAAATAAACAAAACTATATTTCTACCTTAGATATGTAAGAAAGTCTATTCTAAAATTCCAGCCATTTCAAATCCTGCAAAAGAGAAAATCAAAAAGCTTGCGTCTGGTCTTCTCTGGTGGCGCAGTAGTTCAGAGTCTGCCTGCCAATGCAGGGGACACGGGTTCGAGCCCTGGTCTGGGAGGATCCCACATGTCGCGGAGCAACTAGGCCCGTGAGCCACAACTACTGAGCCTGCGTGTCTGGAGCCTGTGCTCCACAACAAGAGAGGCCGCGACAGTGAGAGGCCCGTGCACCACGATTAAGAGTGGCCCCCGCTTGCCGCAACTAGAGAAAGCCCACGCACAGAAACGAAGACCCAACACAGCCAAAAATAAATAAATAAAATTAAAAAAAAAAAAAAGCTTGTGTCTATGTTTTGGCCAAATCACTGAAAGGAGGGAGGCACACCACAGGAACTATGCATTGGAAGTAGTAGCAATTAAAGTCAAAGAATTAACAAATGGAAGGAAAAATCACTGGGCTACAGAATTGGGCCTAGTAAGGTAGCCTCTCCTCTGGCCTCCTCCCCAAGTCTTCTTACATTAATAAACCTTAGAGATTATGGTTTTATATTCTGAATGAAGATTTTGAATGACAAAGTTCTTAAATCTTTCAAATACATACTCTTAACATGTTGAATATCCCTCAGACACTGTTTCTACAAAGAACATATTTAAAAGAAATGTTAGCACCAAAACAATAAAAGAAAGATCCTAATAATCAACCACCATTGTCGGCCAAGCTACCTAGGGCAAAACCGCCTGACTTCTCCAAGTCTCTGTTCCATCAACTAAAAAATAAGGGTATCGAATCAGCTTTAAAAATCTGTGGGCGACTTCCCTGGTGGTGCAGTGGTTAAGAATCTGCCTGCCAACGCAGGGGACATGGGTCAGAGCCCTGGTCCGGGAAGATCCCACATGCTGCAGAGCAACTAAGCCTGTGTGCCACAACTACTGAGCCTGTGCTCTAGAGCCCACGAGGCACAACTATTGAGCCCACATGCCGCAACTACTGAAACTGCCTAGAGCCCATGCTCCGCAACAAGAGAAGCCACCACAATGAGAAGCCCACACACCGCAAAGAACAGTAACCCCATTCACCACAACTAGAGAAAGCGTGCATGCAGCAATGAAGACCCAATGCAGCCAAAAATAAATTAAAAAAAAAAAAAAAGGGCTGTTGGAGAAAGTTCACAACTCTTTCAAAAAAAAAAATCTATGAGAACAAATATTTGATGATCACATTACATATCATCCTATTCTCAGTTTGTCAATTTTAAAAGTATCATTATTTATAAATCAAAGGTACTCCCTTTATTTGACTGTTTGTACAGTCAAAGCATCTGTACAGGCATCTCTGTACAAGGAGATAATAAACTAAACCAAACTCCAATAAGGAGCAAAATATACTATACTTAACTGAAATACAGCCATTAAGTTTGAAAATCTTGAATTCAGAAAGCAGCAGGATCAAGGTCTTTAATCAGAAAATGAAAATGAAAAAAAAAAAAATTTAACAGTTCAGGGCCCATTAGACTACAGTTATAAAACAGAGAATACAACATCATAAATGACATCAACATTAGCATCATTTAAATCCATTTCAAACTGGAAAGGGAGAATGTAAAAACTTTGGAATCAGAAGTTAGCTTCATGCACCTCTTCGTTTTCCTCCTTGTTCAATTCAATTAGTCACACTACCCCAGAGATGACCTAAGTAACACGTAAGGGAAACACGTTATACCAGTAAGTGCCAATCACTCATTCAACAAATATTTGCTGAGCATTCTCTATGCCAGGCATTGCAATAGGTGCTAGGGACTGGCAAGGACACAGTCTCTGTCCTTAAGATCTCAGTCTACTGAGGAAAACAGATTTTTAAATTCCAGCCACACAATAAAAAGCAGAAATTGCTAATCAATGACAGAACAGAAAATTGTATAAGCCAAATTTTGTCATGGCCAAACTCAGTATAATTAGAAATTTTTTCTTTTGTGAAATTTAGTGATTTCTGGTTCAGCCGAACAAATCCAAAATCCCATACAGAAAGATATTTGTAGCACAGTACCAGTACACAATTACTCATCCAAAACCTTTTAGGGAGAACTGAGAACTTCCTGAATTTTAGAAAGGTAATACAGTACCTACACTGTATTATGACACTGTATGTCATAATTTGCCCACTATGTCTGGAGCAGCAGACATAGTTCCATTATCAAACAATATTTCTGCAGTAACACATAAGAATATTCACACCAAATGAGAGAAATAAATATTATAAACAGCCTCATATCTGGTCAGATCAGACTTTAACACCAAAAGAATTATGAAGAACATCTGGTTTTCAGTATTTTGGGGATTTCAGAACTGTTAAGAGATTGTGCATCCTTATCCTTATCCAATGACCCTGTCATTGTTTAAAATGATGACCCTGGAGTAAAATTACCTAGGTTTGAACCCCAGCTCCACCACTTATTAGCTGTGTGTCCTTGTGTAAATGGCTTAACCTCTCAGAGTTGTGTCCTCATCTGCAAAATGGGGGGCGGGAGTGTGTGTGAAGTACCTACCTCAATGGATTGTTACAAGAATTAAATTAGAATACATGTAAAATTCTTAGAAAAGTGCCTGGCACCCAGTAATCACTAAACAAATGTTGGCCATAATGTTGGCTATATGAACAAATTATTCTTGCATAAAATAACTGAGCAAAAATAAGTTGAAGAAAGATACACAGTATCAATACTTATAAAGGTTTAAAACACATGAAAGTGCCTATTCTTTAGAGATACTACAAAAATGCATTAAGAGTATATATATAACTGAATCACTTTGCTGTATACCTGAAACACTGTAAATCAACTATACTTCAATTTTAAAAATGCAGTAAGAGAATAAGAAAGAACATGAATGTAAAAGATAACGATCAAATCCAACACAGCGGCACATCTGGGAGGGAGGGGAATATGATCAGGGGCAGTGATACACAGGAAACTTCAGCTATACTAGTGATGTTTTATTTCTTAGACTAGGTAGCAGGTAAGTGAAGGTTTATTATTTTCCAAATGCTTTATATCTGAAACATTTCTAAAAATTAGATTCAAATACATCTAATCTATGTAATGAATGTTGCAGACTATGTAACATACTTTTATTACAGTGTTGAGGATTTCCTTATTTTTTGAAAGTTTTTACTTGCTTTTCAAAATACTCAAAAACCATGAGATTCCTTAAAATACAACAGCTTAAACACCTATCATAAAAAACAATAAACTTTATGCTTTTTAAAAAAATTTGTAAGAATATAATGTATATAGTAATGACTCAGCTATATGGAACATAGCTGAGAATCCAAAACACATTTTCACAATCTCGTGCAGCCAATAGAGAGCATCACATCAACACACATCTACACAGAATATCTACTTTACTGTATTTGCAGGTTCTTATTCAGCCTTTTCCAGAATAGAACAAATTAGAAAACTAGAGCAACTGAAGAGGTTGGGGCCAGGAGAAAGAAGCTGTTTTGGGAAAGGACACTGATGGTAGTTAAAGTGTCACCTAACAGCAAGGGAAAAAACAAAAACGGTAGCAAAACAAAAAAATAAAACTTACATATAACAGAAAAAAGCATTCAAAAGCATAGTAGCAAGACTAATAAATTCTAGAGATCTGCTATAACAACACTGTGCCTATACAATATTATACTGTGCAACTGAAAATTTGTCCAGAGGATAGCTCTTATTGCATTCTTACCACAATTTAAAAAGTAAAGTTTGTGCCCTTACTTGATTGACTTCTATACCATTAAAAGAAGTTAAATGATTAATCAAAAAGGAAAAGATCAAATCACTGGTAAATCTCTGCCTTTGGGGCTTCCCTGGTGGTGCAGTGGTTGAGAGTCTACCTGCCGATGCAGGGGACACGGGTTTGTGCCCCGGTCCGGGAAGATCCCACATGCCACGGAGCGGATAGGCCCGTGAGCCATGGCCGCTAGGCCTGCGCGTCCGGAGCCTGTGCTCCGCAACGGGAGAGGCCACATCAGTGAGAGGCCCGCGTACCGCAAAAAAAAAAAAAAAAAATCTCTGCCTTTGACTTCCACAATAATTACCTTAATTTACAGCTTTTTAAAAAATATCCTCAATTAAAGTATTTATCTTACACACACACATACACACACACAGAGCATAGTAGTCTGATGATACTTAAGTGTGCTAGCAAAAAGTCTTCAAGTCTCCCTATAGTCCTAAGGGTATTAACAAATTACAAACAGTACCATAATCCATTTTTATAATAAGGCCCTGGTTCATCAAGGAATGGTTCACAAAGATCAACATTTAAAGTAGAAGGCAGAAAAAACTGAATATAAAACTATATCCTAACTCATCAAATGATACATTAAATATGTGCAATTTTGTCTATTATACCTCAATAAAGCTGTTTAAAAAATAAAGGTAACAATTACATGAAAATAAAGAGTATCCACTGAATAACCAATTTCTAAAAATTATGTAGTTCAGATACAGTCTGCTCTTATTAATTTAACTACCTGACCCATCAAAGGCTGAGAAAGATATATTTAAGTCTATTACCATGACTATGTGCCTGTCAACTTCTCCTTTTACATCTAACCACCTACATTTAGTATTTCAGTGGTTTCAGCCAATGATTAAATGTCTATATATTTTATATGTACATGCTTGTACACTTTTTCAAAATAAAATGTCCTTCTTTGTCATCTTTTATAAAACTAATAATAAAAAGTAAAACACTAGGACAAGGACAGAAAGGAAACACAGAAAAATTAAAAGTCTGACTTGTTAAGGTACAAGGACTGTGGTTAAATATATTCTATTTAATTAATGGTTATGATAAATAATGATGAAAAATATAGAGAAAAAAGGAAGTGTGAAATTCATTTTGGAAAAATTTCTATCCAAAATGGTTAAACAAAATTAGGTTTTGGAGCTTAAACTAAATTAGATTACTTTACATACCCAAAGTAATCAAAATTATAAATGCTTCATATAGGAAAGAAAAATTTTAAACAGTATAAGAGACCAGAAAAAAAAAAAATGACTGCATATGTTCCAATTCTCCTAAATTTTATCCCCCAAATGGAGAAAATTGTTATTTTCCAAAATCTCTGCAAATCCCTTTGTGGGATAAAGATTTTCCTCATACATCAATACCACCTCCAAGCCATAATCTCCTCTTTTTTTCCTTTGAAATACCTATTTTTCCCACTCAAATGTAAGTTCCCTGAAGCCTGATCCTTATTTGTTTTATTCATCCTTGTATTCCTCTTGCCTAAAAGAGTAGGAACTCACTAAATACCGTATTTATTGAATTCTAAAGGCTAGAAGTCTTATCTAAAGAAAATACACTTGTCCTTTCCAAAGCATACAAAATAAAGTGCACTGGCTGCTAACACCTATGGGAAAGGACTCAACCCAGTCCTCTATTCTACCCTGCTCAGTTAACTTTCTTCCTACTTCTGACCTCACTCCCGGGCTGTGAGCCAACAGTCAAAAACATATAACCAGGACTTCCCTGGTGGCACAGTGGTTAAGAATCCGCCTGCCAATGCAGGGGACATGGGTTCGAGCCCTGGTCTGGGAAGATCCCACATGCAGCAGAGCAACTAAGCCCGTGCGCCACAACTACTGAGCCCGCATGCCACAACTACTCAAGCCTGGGCACCTAGAGCCTGTGCTCCACAATAAGAGAGCCCCAGCAATGAGAACCCCGCGCACTGCAACGAAGAGTAGCCTCCACTCGCCGCAACTAGAGAAAGCCTGTGTGCAGCAACGAAGACCCAACGCAGCCATAAAAAAATAAATGTACTTGTTTATTTAATTTATTTATTTATTATTTTAAAAGCATATAACCAAGAGGCTGGGGCTCCTGCTTGCTATTTGGTCCTTCTTCCTCTAAACTTAAAGCTTAGATTTGAGCTCTAAATCTAAAAAGAAATCCTAAATTAAAAGCGATTTTCAATATTAAAATTATCTCCTTTTCTATCCACTCACTATACTTGAAGTCTTTCTTGCTAAACAATCAGAAATTAGATCTCAGTTAACTTTACCACTCATTACTGTGTAACAATCCAGTCACAGATTTCTAAGTATGGCTGAAAATACTCAAGGGACCTAAGTTAATACTGGGCAAAACCCTCCAAAAGAAGTTACTCTGCTTTCTCTCTCATACTCTCCATATGGCCTATAATTTCAAATTATGCTCCCCTCAGAACCTCTATTTCAGATTTTTATCTTGTATGTATATTTGAATTGCTTTAGTGCATTTAAAACTTGCAAAATACTATGACCAAAACAGTAAGAATGCTTAATAGTAAGAAACTTAAACCAAATTGATCAACAGTATTATGCTTCAATCAGACTTTTACTTTCCAATATATCTTACAGACACCACCTGTCATTAATATGACTTAGCTTTCTCACTGTGTTTTTATGGTTTTCTTTCTTTTGGGGAAAGTGGGCGGGGAGGGGGAGGCAGTGCACATCTATTTCTCCTGTATGAAGAATGTGTTCATAGAAGGGAATGTTCTACAGAGTGAAGAAAAAGGAGAGACCAGTGTTAGTACATCATTGTTTGAATAAAAGAGATTAAATCTGGGGATAAGTATTTTGGTCTCTGGAGAGGCAAACACCATTGTGGGACAGGGACAGTTCTTTCATCAAGTTTCACACTGGCCTAGAATGATGAAACACTCAAGACCAGCCAACTTTATATGCTCTGGTTTCAGGCTCACAATGCAGCTTTCTGATTATTAATCACCTTCTTAAGTACCTTGCCTCCCAAACACCTCCATACAAGGAACAGAAGAATGTCCTGGAAAGTAGACACAGGTAATTCAGTAGAAAAGCATAACCCCTTATGAATTACAACACTGTTATTTTAACTTACACATCAGTGAGTTCAATCAAGATAAATCATTCCAAGGTGAAATACTGAAATGGAATTTCTGGATCTTCAAGGCTAACGCTGTGAAACGAGTGACCACGTTAAGATACCACCACACCCTGTCTAGGCAGCCAGTCGGCATCCCTCTGAGAGATCTTAAGCTCAATTCTCCCTAAAATGCCACAGTGTTACAGGAATCTTCTTTTATGCTTAATTATCCATAACCAAAACTGAGATTTTAAAAATGGATGTATGTAAATGCAAATGTCTACTGAACGATTCGATCACATTAATTCACATGAAAAGCAATAAAGGCCGAATAGGGCTTCCCTGGTGGCACAGTGGTTAAGAATCCGCCTGCCAATGCAGGAAACATGGGTTCGAACCCTAGCCTGGGAAGATCCCACATGCCGTGGATCAACTAAGCCCGTGTGCCACGACTACTGAGCCTGCACTGTAGAACCCATGCGCCACAACTCCTGAAGCCCGTGGGCCTAGAGCCCATGCTCTGCAACGAGAAGCCACCGCAATGAGAAGCCCGGGCACTACAAAGAGTAGCCCCCGGTCACCGCAACTAGAGGAAAGCCCGCATGCAGCAACAAAGACCCAACGCAGCCAAAAATAAATAAATAAATTCATTTTTTAAAAAGGCCCAATAAACAATGATAGATGAACATGATCAACATCAAATTTGACACAAATAAAATAAAAAGCAATTTTTCACTCTCCTAACCCTGATTTTAGCAAAGATATCCTAGAGTCCTCAATTATCAAAAACTGTCACAAAATTCTAAATAAAATCTTAATTTTCTTAAAGATATGCTCCAAAGGATAAGATAAATTTTAAGGGAAATATCTGTGCCTAGTGTTAATATAGATGCATTTTTAACTTCTGTATATTTTGATATCTTTCATATAATGAACATGCATAATTTGAGAATTCTTGCTTTGAAGAGCCAAACAAATTAACAAAAACTACAAGAATGGATAAATAAAGCAAAACTGCAAACTTTCAAAATAATAAGATGGTATTCATCCTAAAAGGACAGAGTCACAGTTATCTATGGGCATTTTTCTACACAGTGACATTAGAAAGTTATGAGAAAATGATTTAATACTAAGATAACAAATTCTCCCTAGCACATTCTTCATGAATCCAAGTTCTGTTAATTTGGGATAGCAAGAAGGGGGTGGGGATGAGGGGCTCTGGTCTGTAAGAAATGAAAGATTCATTTTTAACCTATATTTGACATTAGTCAGAAATAGAGGGGGGGAAAGTCCCACTTACAACAGTGCCGAAAACTATAAAATATCTAGGAATATATTTAGCAAGAAAGGTACATGAACTAGATGAAGACAGGTATTAAATCTATGAAACCTTTACTGAAGAACCTAAAACTAAAATAAGACCTCAATAAATGGAAACATCATAAGGAAAAGTTATCCTCATTAAAAAATGTCAGAAAAAAAAATGTCAGGCTTCCCAAAATTAATATATGAATACAGTGCAATTCCAAACACTGAGCTTGGGCTTCCCTGGTGGCACAGTAGTTAAGAATCTATCTGCCAATGCAGAGGACGCAGGTTCCAGCCCTAGTCCAGAAAGATCCCACATGCTGCAGAGCAATTAAGCCCGTCTGCCACAACTACTGAGCCTGTGCTCTAGAGCCCACGTGCCACAACTACTGAGTCCACATGCCACAACTACTGAAGCCCGTGCACCTAGAGCCCATGCCCCTCAACAATAGAAGCCACCACAATGAGAAGCCCGCGCACTGCAGAGGAGCCCCCACTCACTGCAACTAAACAAAGCCCATACACAGCAATGAAGACCTAACAGCCATAAATAAAATAAATTTTTAAAAATTAATTAAAAATAAAAAAACACTGGGCTTTTCTGAGGTTTTCTGAACTCAACAGAATTATTTCCAACCCATACAGATATAAGAATAAATGTTTAAGAACAGTCAAGAAAATGGAAAAGTACAGTGACAGGAGCTATTCTTAACAGAGTGTAAGTTTCTATAAAGTTATGATATACAAAACAGTAAAATAATGGTACAGGAAGAATAAAACAGAACATCCAGAAATAGAGCAAACATATATGGGAACTTTACATATGATAAGGTGGCATTTAATTCATTGAGAAAAGGATGGTTTATTTAGTCTAGACATAGTTGGCTCTTTATACAAAGGAAAACCATAAGATCCCTTCACACTATATAAAAATTAACTCCAGATTAATAAACGCATGTGTTATACAACAAAGAATTAATGTACCATAAGATGTTCCTACAAGATAAGGAGAAAAATAACTTGAAAGAAAAATGAACCAAGGACATAGACAATTCTCAGTAAAGGAAATCCAAAAGGCCAAAAATCATATCAAAAGAGGCTAGCTCCAGCAATAGTCAAGGAAATAAAATTAAGACAAAACTGAGAAACCATTTACCAACTAGCAGAGCAGCAAAAATTAAATTAAGTAATTACGTCTAATGATGTGATGTTATGGAGAACCCACTGCTAGTGGAGATGGAAATTATGACAACCTATTTAGAGAGTAATCTGGCAATAATAACATTTAAAATATAATTCCTTAAAAAATAAAATAAATAAAATAAAATAAAATATAATTCCTTTAACTCAGAAATCCCACCTTGGAGATTCTAGCCTGTAGAAATAATAGCATCAGCAAATAAGGTGACATGTACAAGGATGTTTACTGTAGCGCTGTTTGTAGTGGCAAAATCTAGAAACAGCCCAAATGTCCACAAGAAAATAACTGAATAAGTTACGTAGAGTACATCCATACTATGAGACATAATAGGGATATTTAAAAGAACAAGATAGAATTATATTTACTGACTATGATGTGTTAAGAAAACCTTGTTACACGGTAACATAAAAAGTATGGTCAAAAAAAAAAAAGGTATGCTCTACCTTTTGTAAAGACAAAGAATCCCTATATATGCACATTTATGTTGTATATATAGTACTTAACAAAGCATGGAGAGAAATGTTGAAGTATACCCATAACCTGGTAAAATGGCTGGGCAGTAATAACAAAGGGATTAGGGAAATGAACAGCTTTTTTAGAAGTATGTCTTTAGATTTTTTTCATTTATTACAATGGACCTCTATGATGTTGTAAATTAAATAAATTAAAGACTTCTAAAAATCCTCAGCACTATTAAAGTAGATTATTCAAACACAAGGGGAGAGGGACTTCCCTGGTGGCGCAGTGGTTAAGACTCCTTGCTCCCAATGCAGGGAGCCTGGGTTCAAGCCCTGATCAGGGAACTAGATCCCACGTGCATGCCGCAACTAAGAGTTCACATGCCACAACTAAGGAGCCCGCATGCCACAACTAAGACCCAGTGCAACCGAATAAATATTAAAAAAAAATTCACTTTGTTATACAGCAGAAACTAACACAATATTGTAAAGCAATTACACTCCAATAAAGATGTTAAAAAACAAAAAACACAAAAGGAGAGTCAGTAACAAATCACTGAACTATCAACATATTTCCATTTTGGGGGAAAAGACTGAAGTTCTCAACTTACTATTAGTTTCTTCAGTATAATGAATTACATAATAGGTATTCAAAAGAAAGAAAAAAGATGGCAGGAAGAGTAGATTTCTTTGCTGTCACTTGAAGCTTCTGCATAAGAAAGAGTCTGAACAAATTGCAAAGAGGAAAGGATAATATCAATTTTAGAATTAAACATCTAAATAATATTTTCAAAGACACGGAGATAAGGTTTTGTATATGTTCTAAACCTGAAAATAAACTTCACTAACATCAACTCTGTCGGTCACAAGTAAATGACCTGTAGTAAACTTCCATAGCTCACTTAGGACCCTGACTGCTTTTGGCTTGACCAATTACCGTATATCTGAGGACCTGAACATGTTTCCATATTATTTTCATTCATATCATCTATTCTGCAGAGTAGCTACCAAGTGCCAGGCACTGTGCTATGTACTAGGGATGCCATCAATTAGATAGTTCTTGTCCTCTGAAGCTCAGGAAAAGCAAACAATTCAACAAATACTAAAAAAAAAAAAAAAAAAGTACTATACTCCTTTGCCTGGTGTAGAGAGGAAGGAAGAATAGGTTCACCAGATGGAAGGGAGAAAGAAAAGCATTCCAGGTATAAGCAGAACAGGTACAATGAATGAAAGAACATGGAGTATTCAAGGAACAGCAAAAAGTTCAGTGTGTGTAAATAGAATAATACAACCAAGTGCTAGTAAAGTCAAATTGTAAGCAACTTCCTCATTCTACTTTCTCAAATAATCAACACCATCTATTAAGCTTTCATCATGTAAAGTTTCTAAAGAAAATACAGAGGTCATGTCTTCACTGACAGAGAGAAATACACATTTAAAAAAATCAAATATATTTATTGAGTACTATCAGAAAAAGAGGCTCAGGGACTTCCCTGGTGATCCGGTGGCTGGGACTCCATGCTCCCAATGCAAGGAGCCAGGGTTCCACCCCTAGTCAGGGAGATGGATCCCACGTGCTGCAACAGAGAGCCTCATGCCGCAACTAAGACCCCATGCAGCCAAATAAATAAATAAGTAAATATTTTTGAAAAAGAAAAAGAGACTCTTTCTTTTTTGTTTGGTTGACTGTTTTTTAAATTTTTGGCCACACACAGTGGCATGCAGGATCTTAGTTCCCTGACCAGGGATCGAACCCACACCCCCTGCAATGGAAGCATGCAGTCTTAACCACTGGACCACCAGAGAAAGCTCAAGACTGCTTCTTCTTACAACAGTTTTTCTTCGGTAATCATACCCAAAAAACCCTAATATCTACAAAGATTCAATTAACTCTACACAGTGTACCTATTTTTTCAGTTAGTTTCCCCATTTATTTCAAACGAGTATTTTCACCATATTTTAAAAGTATCATGTTATGAAAATTTTCAAAAAGTGGGAAGGGAATCTTTCATGCAGACTTTAAAAAGGAATTAAAAAAAATAACTTCCCTTCCTTTTCTTCAGCTTGAAACTGAACAATTTCCCAAGACTGAGGTTTAGTAAGTAGCTACTAAACTGAGCTGCAAAAACACTGATGGAACTTCTTTTAATTTGAGTTGTTCAACTGTGTGATCATTTACAAAAGTTACATCTTATAACCAAGTAGTGTACATCATCTATGCTCTGACAGTCTTAATTTTAACCCAAAGGCTTATAAGGAGGGGAGTGCAAATATTTTACAGTTCCAAAGATCTAAGTTCATGTCTTTCTCATATTTGCTCTTCCCAAGAATCCATAACATTAACCTCAAAGCCAGATAAGCTGCAAAGCCTAGGATGCTCAGCCCAACACAATCAGCTACATGCAAACTGGAGTGAGCAAAGCAACTGCATATCAGGTTACACTGTGACTTCTGCACTGTAACAACAGAGAAAGGAGGGTAAAAACTACTTGCCTTTAAAATGTCTTTAATTATTAATAAAGTACAAAGGTCACATATGTTTTCTCCATCTTTAAAAAAAGAAAAAACAATTTTTTTTCCTTCTAAGACTGTTTTTCACTGGTAATACTTATAACTCATTAATTTTCTCTCTCCAATGGTCTGAGTAGGCCAAAACAAGCCCCCCCCCCCAAAAAAGGCAAAATTTCCAAGTACCTAGTGAAAAAAGCATTTCTCGTTTTAATCATATTATCCTAACCCTTGCCCTTTTTTGTACAAAAGTGTTAGTTAATACTGACTCAACAAGTTTGGCAAGTGTGGGGGTTTTTTTCTTCCACTTTTGGACTCTTCAAACTTTGACAAGAGATTGTTCCAGTAAGCAGAACTCATGGCAAATTAAGCGTTTTATGTTACTCCTTCAGTGAAGAAAAACCTTACATGTACTTTGAAGGTAGAAATGACGCCTTTACTGATACAAAATTTTCTATACAAAAAGCAAATGGAGGGCTTCCCTGGTGGCGCAGTGGTTAAGAATCCACCTGCCAATGCAGGAAATGGGTTTGAGCCCTGGTCCGGGAAGATCCCACATGCCACGGAGCAACTAAGCCCATGTGCCACAACTACAGAGCCTGCGCTCTAGAGCCCGCGCTCTAGAGCCCGCGAACCACAACTACTGAGCCCACGTGCCACGACTACTGAAGCCCACGCACCTAGAGCCCAATGCTCCGCAATAAGAGAAGCCACCACAATGAGAAGTGCACACACCGCAACGAAGAGTAGCCCCCGCTCGATGCAACTAAAGAAAGCCCACATGCAGCAATGAAAACCTAATGCAGCCAAAAATAAATTAATTTTTTAGAAAAGCAAATGGAAAAATCCTAATACTTTTTAACAAAGATGATTCTCAAAACCTATAAACCAAGAAACATAAGAACTTAGATAAATCTGTATGTTCCCTTAATTTTAAAACTGCTACTTTAATACAATCCTGCATGAAAGAAACTGAATGTAAGTAACAAAGGGATGAAAGAACGCCAAAATCAACTGAGAACAATTCATAAAGCAAGACTTGAATGATAAGCACCTAAAACAGATAAACAGGTTGCTGCAGTTTGAAGAAAGGTAATAGTTTTAGATTTTCTGAAGCTAAATCTAAATAAGAGTTTTAAAGTTTTTATATCAAATCCTGCTGTATACACAAAATTTTTAAATTCTCAGCAAATGCAAATAAGGGGATTAAGCATTTTGAAAATCTGTTTTGGTATGTATTTTCCCAATTCAATTTTTTTAATTAAAAAATAATCTTTTGGAAAATATTCAACTTTTTCAATTGGCATAGAGTTGTTACAAATCACATAAAAACTTGAGTTTTTGTTTTTGTACACGACTGATTTCAAGACTACTTTAAAAATAGTGAGATGAAATATCACCAAGGCATTGCTGACAATTTTTGTACTTTATAGTTTCACTCTAAAATTCATCTTCAAATCTAGAACTGCTGTCAGTGAAACAGATCAAAGAACAAGTAACTGCTCCAAAAGAAAATAAACTGAGGATTCCTAAACAATGTTTATTTCAAGTATAATCCCAACAACCCCTCAGACAAAGTAGACATTCAAGTATGTGCTGATCAATCAAAGGTGCACTAAAATAGGGGCTTCCCTGGTGGTGCAGTGGTTAAGAATCTGCCGGCCAATGCAGGGTACACGGGTTCGAGCCCTGGTCCAGGAAGATCCCATATGCCGCAGAGCAACTAAGCCTGCACTACGCAACTAAGCAACTGAGCCTGCACTCAAGAGCCCGCGGGCCACAACTCCTGAAGCCCATGCTCTGCAACAAGAGAAGCCACCACAATAAGAAGCCCACGCACCGCAACGAAGAGTAGCCCCTGCTCACCACAACTAGAGAAAGCCCACACACAGCAACAAGGACCCAACGCAGCCAAAAATAAATAAATAAAATAAATAATAATAAAAAATTTTTAAATGTGCACTAAAATAAACACTTTACTTATCATTTGCAAGGCAAAGGATGCTTTCTCCAATTGAATGCAAACTACCTAAGAATGAATGACATTTAAATACCAGTACATAATACCATGAAATGAACTGAGTAAATAACACCTATCTGATAGCTCTTCCAATACCTTGTTTTAAAGGTGTATCTCAGAGGCTTCCCTGGTGGCGCAGTGGTTAAGAATCCACCTGCCAAGGCACTGGTTCGAGCCCTGGTCTGGGAAGACCCCACATGCCGTGGAGCAACTAAGCCCATGCACCACAACTACTGAGGTTGCGCTCTAGAGCCCGCGAGCCGTGTGCACAACTACTGAAGCCCACACACCTAGAGCCCGTGCTCCTTAACAAAGACGAGCCACCCCAATAAGAAGCCCGCACACCGCAACCAAGAGTAGCCCCGGCTCACTGCAACTAGAGAAAGCCTGTGCGCAGCAACGAAGACCCAATGCAGCCAAAGAGAAATAAATAAATAAATAAATAAATTTATTTTAAAAATAAATAAAATTTTAAAAATATATAAAAGTGTATCTCAGAAATGGAACATTTCAGTAACAACTACAAGGGGATACTTAGTAAATGAGTGAGGATTCCATACATGTTCTGTTTGACAGTTTTTTAAACCAAAAGAGAAAACTCCATAGCTTCAGAGTAAATACACAAATAGTAAATATATTTTTGAAAAGTCTCCTTAAAACAAATAACAAGAACACTATTTACAATGAAAACATTCACTTTTCTACTAAGACATCATAAGACTAGTACAGGAATTTATCTACCTGATAATAACCTGATAAGAACAACGCACTTATACATGGATTAGAAGTATTAAAAGATTTGATCCAGTTCAAGTTATAAATTTAAGTTTCAGCAGTCACTAGGCTACAATCTCAAATAAGTTATTTCTCTTTTGCAGATGTTAAAACGCAGGCTGAGGTGAAATAGAGGTGACTCAATCACACCTAACTTGAAATGTAAGAAATAATCAGTGAATTGCAGTGAAATGCTTTTTATTCAAGCATGCTATACTGCAAAACATATGTTAAGAGTAGAATAAAAGTGGTGAAATTATGGGTACCTGGAGAGTCTGTATTTTTAAAACAAAAGTTAAGGGGTATACAGTCTGACAAGCACTATGGAGAACAGTAAAAATAAGTATTTAAAATCCAACTATCTCCAGAAAAATCCGATACTCGAAGTCAATCCAAGTATTTTTTTGGAGTTAGTCAACGAAGAACACTACTGTACAAACCACTTGAAAGTTAAAAATCACTAAGAAATTTTCATTCACTCCTCTCTTCTGTTAACTAATCCCTACAGCAGCCAAAAAAGTTACTTTCCTTTCTACCAATGTCAGATTAAGATTCTTTTTCAAAAAATAAAAATTCTTTTTCACAGGCAGATTTCCATGGTTAGGGATATACATCAAGAAAAATACTAAGTGTCAAAAAGTACCCAAAAGCTAAGTGTTCAGCATAGAAAAGGGAATCCACAAATGAGAAAACATTTGACAGCCTCTGCCTACCACCTTCCCCCCCCAAAGCCCTTTAATGAACTTTATAAACATTTACTGTTGAAGTACACTCTGAGCGAGCGGTTCGACGAATCTCCTACACCTAACAAGGAAACACAACCAACGTCCCAACTCTGTCAAGCGGTCAAGAAGATCGGGAGAATTATTAGTTATCGACGCCTGCAGAATCAGGAGTTTGAGAGAAGGGTAAGCAGTGTATTCGCAGGTGAGTTTAAGAAAATAGAGGAGAGGAAAAAAAAAAAAAGCCCGGAAAATTGGGAAAGAAGTTGGTCGGAAGGCTAGAGAGAAAGCGAGGCCAATGTCCAGTTTGAAAACAACGGCAATGCAGGTGCAGACGACGTTCAACTGAGCATTTGGAAGTGCTGAGGAGAGTTCCACGGAAGACCTGACCCAGGTACGAGATACAAGAACGCTGATACGTGGCATAAAGAATACACGCGGGGGTGAGACCCGCCCCGCAAACCCTAGGCTCTCTGAATGAGCCCCAAAAGGAGGAGCGCAGGCTGAGAAAATCAATGGGTCCAAGGAGGCCCGCACCGGCCGGGCAACGCCACAGCAAGGAACGCAGCCGCGCGCGGACCCTCCCGGTCCGACGCTTCGGGGTCGGCGCTCAAGAAGTCGTAACAACCCCTGAGCTCCGGGCCCCTCCTGGCCCAGCTTCTGTCCTCTCTTCACCCCCCACGGTCTGGGACCGGACACCTGGGATTGACAGGAAGCTTCTGGCCGAGCGCTCCCGGCAGGCGCGGGGTAAAAAAGGCAATATGCTCTTTGCGCCGCGAGTGACACTCACCGGCCCGAAACCTCGAACGAAACCTGCAGCTCCGGGGGCGGCGGCAGCAGTGGCAGCAGGGGCAGCAGGAACCTAACATCCAAAATGGCGGCTCCCTCGGCCTCACCACCGCTACTGCAGGCGGAGGGATCCGTAGGTCGGAAGGAGTTTTTAACTAACTTTGCACACTATCGCAGAAACTTCGGTCCCTATCTCCCTCTGCTTGTCGATCCCGCGTCCCCTGACCGCAACTTCTCGTGCCTCCCCTCTCCTAATAACCAAGAACTCGGACCCCACCGAGAACTATTTGCCAAGGAGGAGGTTACTGCTCCTGGCAGAGCGACGCAAAGCGTAGCAAGAATCGGGGCTGTCACTGATGACGCGAGACGCTGCTGCCGAGTCACCGCTGCGAAGAGTCTGAGCGAGAAAGATCCGGTCGACCCCAGAGCCCACGGACATTGGTTCCGCTTTGGTGGGGGGCTGGGGGGGGCTACCAGGAAGTGGCGGGGCCACCTGAAGAGGGTGGGGCTAGCAAGGTAGCGAAGGAAGTGGGGAGGCGAGGCAGAGGGGGGCGGAGAGCACTGAAAGAGGCTGTGTCGGTCCTAACCCACCAGAACCCCAAATTCTCACCCATCAAGTTTGAGACCTTAGCTTTCTCTTCAGGTTAGCTTCAGGAACATGCTCCAAGTGGTCTTGGATTCTGAGGTTTTTATGGCATCTTTGCAATGTATTTTATAAAAATAAAAAGGATGACACAGAAGAATAGATTCCAAGCCCAGTATCACCTTTCAACCTGTGCATTGAAAAAGATACTTAAACTCTCTGGGCTTCAATTTCCTCAAATGTAAAAAGAGAGGATTTGGACTAGTGATAGCTAAAACCATTCCAGAATGGACTTTCTGACTGATTCCATGCACTAATGACCTGAGCCAAAACAGTCCAACCATACAGGTCCTGGCTTGATAAATAATCACTAACACCTGACACGAATATTTTCCATGTTTATGTAAAGAGAGCCAAGATATCTTGGCCCGTTTAAATGAAAGGTGACCTACCATTCCTTCAGATGAAATGGCAATAAAGCATCCCTGAAAGTGAATAAAGCAGAGCACCTAGCTAGATGACAAAGAGAACTGAACTAACCACAAATCTTGAGTTTAGGACCTGTCATCAGCAGGAGGTTGTACTTTTTTACTTTGCGGGTTTCATGCAGGGGATTTCAAAACAGTTTACAAAAATTGAGTTTAGTAGGCCCGCCTGTACAATTTCGTTCTTGAACTACTGGGGCATGCCAAGTGGCCGTAAAGAAAGGAGGCCAAGGGCGTAATAATAGTAATTATCATTTTTCATTATCAAATATTGATATCACATTGTTTATAAAAGCATCTTCGTATATGTAATCTAATTTGACCCTCGTGACAACCTCCTGAGTCAGACTAGATAAGCATAAGTAACTTAGTTTTACAAATAAGGAGACTGAGGCTCAGAGAAGCTGTAACTTGCTAAACGACCCTCCCTCTCTCCTCCCCCACTGGGGTTCATCTATGTGGTACCACCTTAGGAGTTAGAAAATTGTAGGTACCTACTCACCCTCCCCCACACTCAGAGTGGTATCAACCGAGAGCAAATGATTTGGGGAGCAGAATGCTTATGGAATTCAGTCACTTCATATTCCCTCCATGCGCTACTGTATAGTACAGCTCTTGATCACAGGGCAAGTAAAGTGTAAAACTAGAACACCATAATAATGCCATAACGCAGATTTCACTGAGGTATAGCTATACATGCTAAAGTACAGTATGGGGCTCCCGTAAAAGTAAGGAGTTTGCAGGTTCCAAAGCAGTTACCTACAGCATTCTGTTCGCCAGTCACAAAAATTTGCTTAGAAGTCGAATTTAAGTGTTTACCATTGCAAACCACAAAAGAAAAGTTAAACTATCTTCTTAAGAAACAGGGAGGAGCTTGGATTCTACCATGCCAAGTGGCAGAACATTAAAGAGAAAATGACAGACATTATAAAATGTAAATCCTCTTCATGTATTTTTTTACTTATATTTATCTTTATAATTACTAAGCTCCTCTCATAATGCAACTGAAAATTAAAAGCAATTGACCCAATATATAGCATAATCATTATTATCATAGGATCTTTGGTTTCTGTGGCTGGCTATTAAAGTTTGGGAAAACTTACTGCCCATCTACTCAAACATAACCTCAAATTAAATTACAGCACATCAATAAAGTAGAATACTATGCTGCCAATAAAAATGAAGCTACACCTCTATCTTTATTAGCAGGGTATGGCAGATTTTTAAAAACATATTACAAAATAGTATTATAGGGCTTCCCTGGTGGCGCAGTGGTTAAGAATCTGCCGGCCAATGCAGGGGACACGGGTTCAAGCCCTGGTCCAGGAAGATCCCACATGCTGCCGAGCAACTAAGCCCATGCACCACAACTACTGAGCCTGCTCTCTAGAGCCCACGAGCCACAACTACTGAAGCCCACACGCCTAAAGCCCGTGCTCCACAACAAGAGAAGCCACCACAATGAGAAGCCCGCGCACCGCAATGAGGAGTCGCTCCCGCTCGCCACAACTAGACAAAGCCCACGCGCAGAAACAAAGACCCAACGCAGCCAGAAATAAATAAAATAATTTTTTTTAATTTTAATTTATTTCTGGCTGTGTTGGGTCTTCGTTTCTGTGCGAGGGCTTTCTCTAGTTGCAGCAAGTGGGGCCCACTCTTCATCGCGGTGCGCGGACCTCTCACTATCGCGGCCTCTTGTTGTGGAGCACAGGCTCCAGACGCGCAGACTCAGTAATTGTGGCTCATGGGCCTAGTCTCTCCGTGGCATGTGGGATCTTCCCAGACCGGGGCACGAACCCATGTCCCTCCTAAAATAAATTTTTAAAAAATAGTATTATAGGGCTTCCCTGGTGGCGCAGTGGTTGAGAATCCGCCTACCGATGCAGGCGACACGGGTTCGTGCCCCGGTCTGGGAAGATCCCACATGCCGCGGAGCGGCTGGGCCCGTGAGCCATGACCGCTGAGCCTGTGCGTCCGGAGCCTATGCTCCGCAACGGGAGAGGCCACAACAGTGAGAGGCCCGCGTACCGCAAAAAATAAAATAAAATAAAATGAGCTTGTAAAAAGTGTATATATACACAGAAAAAATGTTGAAGGATAAAACTAAAATGTAAAAATGATTATCTGGATGGTGGGATTATAGAGGACTTTTATTTTCTTTATTACGTTTTGTTTTTTGCAATAAGTATACTGTATTTTTACTTGGAAAAAAAGACTTTCACATTTTGGGGGGGAAAAAGTCCTTATAAGATAATGTAGTTTTATGGATCCAAATACTAAAGGAGATTTTTGTTTTTATTTGTTTTAATTTATTTTACTTTATTTATTTTTGGCTGTGTTGGGTCTTTGTTGTTGCACGTGGGCTTTCCCTAGTTGCGGCAAGTAGGGGCCACTCCCTGTTGCGGTTCCCGGGCCTCTCATTGTGGCGGCTTCTCCTGTTGCGGAGCATGGGCTCCAGGGGCACGGGCCCAGTAGTTGTGGCACACAGGCTCAGTAGTTGTGGCTCATGGGCTCTAGAGAACAGGCTCAGTAGTTGTGGCGCACGGGGTTAGTTGCTCTGCAGCATGTGGGATCTTCCCAGACCAGGGCTTGAACCCATGTCCCCTGCATTGGCAGGCGATTCTTAACCACTGTGCCACCAGGAAAGTCCCAGATTTTTGTTTTGAAAACAGCAACAACCAGAAAGGATTCAACAAATTTCTAGCAATAGATAATGGTTGGGGAAAAAAGATCATTGTTTTTATGGTTTTGTTTATTATTGATAACTAGTATGCTTCAATTTAACAAATAATAACAACAAAAACCAAAAACAAACTGAAGAGGCATCTCCAGGAGTCAGACTACTCAGATGTCAGTCCTGGCTGGGTTTAACTGAATTTGTGCGCTGAGCAAAGTGTTTAATATCTCTGAACCTGTTTCCTCGGCTGTCCAATATTTATTTATGACTTGCTTTATTCCAAAATGGATTCTAAGTGGCTTTATCCAGAGGGATCAAATGTGTGAAAGCACTTTGAAAAGTATCAGGCATCATGAGAATATAAGTATAAACACTTTTTGTGCCACCTCACAATTCAACCAAATCATTTACTGATTGCCTACTACTGGTGCAGTAGTGTGTTCTGTCTTACAATTTACAAAAATATTTTCATATATATTGATTCATTTGCTCCTCACCCACCATGAGCTTGTAAACTATGCAGGCACTATAGCATAGTAGTTAAAAGTGTTGTTTTCTGGTGCCAGACTGCCTGGATTTAAACTTGCTCTTCCTCTCTTCATTGCGTGGCCTTCAGCAAGTTCCCTAACATCTCTGAGCATTTCTGAACCTCAGTGTACCCGTCTGTAAAATGGAGTTAATAGTAGCACCAGCATCTTGGGACTTCCCTGATGGTCCCGTGGTTACAACTCCACATTTTCACTGCAGAGGGCATGGGGTTGATCCCTGGTTGGGGAACTAAGGTCCCACATGCCACGTGGCATGGCCAAAAAAAAAGTATCATCAGCATCTTAAGGCTGATATGATCATTAAATGAGCTGATACACGTAAAGTATTTAGAAACAGCAGGTGGCACTAAGTAAGGGCTCAATAGACATTAGCTCTTTTTAGGATAAATATTATCATCCCTATTTTAGATACAAGGAAACAGAAGGTCAGGGAAATTAAATGATTTGTCACAGCTTCAAACAGCAGAGATCAGATTCAAATCTAGATCGTCCAACTTTGAATGTAACTTTTAGTCCATACAGTAATCATTCAATGAATGTACTGCCTGAGTCTTTCCACTACACCACACTGCCCTGGGTGCACAGAATATGTAATAGACAATGCAAAAGAGACAGTCGCTACCCTGAAGATAATTATAATCTCATTGAGGAAAACTGGATTTTTTTTAATCCAGAAAAATATCAGTGATATTATTACTCAGCGGATAAGTCCTAGTTCCCCAAAATCAGAAATATGAGAGGTCACTGGGCACCAGAGCAGTGAAAGATGGTTTTTGGAAGACATGGCATGTCAGTTGGAATCTGTGGTACTAGAAGGGGACCTGTTCTCTTGGGCCTAGATGCAGCAGGATTCTTAAGTGACTCAGTATCAGCAGCTGAAGCCATATGATCTTTGCAGCGCATGGGGAAAGCTCTCACTACAGAAACGTGGTCAGCGTCTTTCACAAGGAACTCCTCCTGCTTCTCCACGTGCCAGAGCCCTCAGCCTAGAAAGAAAAGGAAAGCAGGGATGCAACCCTGGAGGAAATACACTGACGTGAGTCAAAGAGGCAGTTCCACTGGCCCGTTTTGCTATCCTTTGAGTCACCTGAATCTATAAATAAGCCTGAGAGACAGAGTAAAATTAGTCCCTCTGTTTTCTATGTAATGTTTGCACAAAAAGCATTTTTACAATTCTTTTAAGGGTGGCCCCTAAGCACAATTTATCCTGGCCTGAGAAAAGGCTTTAGGAATCAATCCTACAGTTGTAACAAAACCCAGAAATGATGTAAAAATTAATTTTCCAACAGCTAACTCCATACACTCTTTGGCCTCCTACCAAGAGCATTAGAAATCTGCTATATGTTCCTTCAAAGTAAAGACCAAAGCCCAGAGGATATGAGGCTCTGACAAGCTTCCTCTTAGCTTTTTAAAGACTTTTTAAAAAGAGGAAACCCATTACTAATAAGAACCTGCTGTTTAAAAAAAAAAAAGAGGCCATCTGAGATGTTTTATGTCACAATATTTTTTTAATTAATTAATTAATTAGATTTTTGGCTGCATTGGGTCTTCGTTGTTGCACACGGGCTTTCTCTAGTTGTGGCGAGCAGGGGGTACTCTATTGCAGTGGCTTCTCTTGTTGTGGAGAATGGACTCTAAGTGTGCGGGCTTCAGTAGTTGTGGCACTCAGGCTCAGTAGTTGTGGCTCACGGGCTCTAGAGTGCAGGCTCAGTAGTTGTGGCTCACGGGCTTAGTTGCTCCACAGCATGTGGGATCTTCCCAGACCAGGGCTCGAACCCGTGTCCCCTGCATTAGCAGGCGGATTCTTAACCACTGCGCCACCAGGGAAGTCTCTATGTCACAATATTTTGTTTTTTCTAGAGTAGCTGTACTTCGTGTGTAAATGATTCTATACTATGCTGGCACCTTTGGAGTGAAAAATCTTACCAGATATGAGACTGCAACCACCTCAAACCCTAACTTGAGGAAATGGTGCCAGTTTCCTGTTTAGGAAGACAAAACTGAGGAGGGGGACTTAGGGGAGGGGGGAATGAAGGCAGTCGAAAGGTATAAACTTCCAGTTATAAGATAAATAAGTACTAGAGATGTTATGTACAACATGATAATGAAAGTTACTAAGAGAATAAATCCTAAGAGTTCTCATCACAAGAAAAAAAAATTAACTTTGTACCTATTTGAGATGATGGGTGTTCACTAAACTTATGATAATCACTTCATGATGTACGTAAGTCAAGTCATTATGCTGTATACCTTATTCTTCTACAGTGCTGTGTGTCAATTATATCTCGATAAACTGGAAGAAAAAGAACAACTGAGGCCACCAGAGAAGGATGCACCATCCAGAAACAGAGCAGGGCTTCTGACTCATTGTTTCCTACTCAAGTTATTTTATTTCCTTAGTATGTGCACTGTCATTTCCCTGGAAGGATTCACGGTAAAATGGTTTACTTTTCCTTTAAGTACATAGCCCCATCCTTGTTCTTTTAAAATCAGTCAGTCCTACAAGTTGCTTTAAAATTAGCCTGGGGGCTTCCCTGGTGGCGCAGTGGTTGAGAGTCTGCCTGCCGACGGAGGGGACGCGGGCTCGTGCCCCGGTCCGGGAAGATCCCACATGCCGCGGAGTGGCTGGGGCCGTCCGGAGCCTGTGCTCCGCAAAGGGAGAGGCCACAATAGTGAGAGGCCCGCGTACCGCAAAAAAAAAAAAAAAAATTAGCCTGGGAAGTCCAAGAAGTGTTGGGACATTCGCAGTAACTGGGGCAGCCAGTTCCTGGTACCCAGTTCGGAGAACACCAAACTCCTCTGCCAAGCTATTCACACATGCCAGGTGCCAGGGTGTGGTGCCTTATCCCAAGGAGAGGCAGACAGAGAACCATAAAGTTTAGGAGATGAAAGATATTGTAAATGAGAAAACTACAGACCCACACACAGGTGGCCATATTAAAATTTGTGCCCAAGAGCCCTGATTACCAAACAAATAGTCAATCCAGGACTAAGGAATTAGGTGGTTTCATCAGCATTTCAAGTCTCGGTTAAGAGTTTCAAAATCGACTTCCTCAGAACCATAATGACATTGTTTAATATTATGAAAGTAAAAGGTATGTGTTACACATATATACTGAAGTATTTACAGATGAAATTATAGGCATAATGTTTGAGATTTACTTTAAATTCCTTCTGTATCAAAAGAAAAATAGGAAGAGATAGGTAGATGAAATAAAAGCAGCACAATATTGATAACTGTTGAAACTGAGGGGTGGGTACATGGAAGTTCATTATGTTATTCGCTCTAATTTTGTATATGTTTAAATTTTTCATAATAAAGTTTTCTTTGTTTTATTTTTAAGCAGAGGACTTGAATACCTAGAAGCTGAGCAATACACAAGGTGGTTCAGACAAACATTTCAGCAAGGAAAATCAGAGTCAAATTATGTCTGAGGACTTCCCTGGTGGCACAGTGGTTAAGAAGCCACCTGCCAATGCAGGGGACATGGGTTGGAGCCCTGGTCTGGGAAGATCCCACGTGCGCGGAGCAACTAAGCCCGTGCGCCACAACTACTGAGCCTGCGCTCTAGAGCCCACGAACCGCAACTACTGACCCAACGTGCCACAACTACTGAACCCCGCGTGCCTAGAGCCCATGCTCCGCAACAAGAGAATCCACCGCAATGAGAAGCCCGTGCACTGCAACGAAGAGTAGCCCCCGCTCGCCAGAACTAGAGAAAGCCCGCGCAAAGCAACGAAGACCCAACGCAGCCAAAAATAAATTTAAAAAAATTATGTCTGAAATATAAAATCTTTTAAAAAAGAGCTTCACGAGGTCAGAAATGCTTAGGAAGGCGAAAAGAATAAAACAATTTCTCTTTACTTCATACCGAAGGAACAAAGAGTAAAAATAATTAATGCATATGGTTCTTTAGGTTTTTTTTTTACTTCTCCAGAATTATGTACACAAAGTTATGAGATTTTTATACTATTTTCAACATAAGAGAAAATTGTTTTCACTACATAGTAATTAAATATATCTACTCTAAATCACTACACATTAAAGACTTTCAAAATTGACCAGCTCTTAAAAATGTTCTTTGCAGTCTACACTGTGGTATTGTCAAGAGGTAGATATAAGACTACAGCCCTATTTTCTCATGAATTCATCATAAAAACACATCAAATATCAGCTAAATGATTGCAAATATGCTCCCTGGCTTTAAAAAAAACTTCACAAAGATCATTTTACTATTCAAAAGCCCATTTAGAAATATGTTCTAGCGCTGCTTGGAGTCCCATTCCAGATTCAGTTTCTCTAACCATACTGACCTGTCTTTCAGGAGAAAGGGGTGAGAAATAAGGGGCTGGAGATGACACAGGTGAGGGCCCTGCTGCTAATACTGGCGATGCCCCAAATGGATCACCCGTTCCTGCTACAGTTCCACCTCCTCTGCAAAGAGCACTTTTCTTGACATCCTCGGTGAATTCAGTATTAACCGGGCCTGCTGGGGCTTCAGCCTGAGGCAAGAATCACATTGGCTTCTCAATTTACTACACATTTGTTCACTGCATACCTACTACACTCCAAGCACTCTTGGAAATCCGGGGGAAGAAACAGCGAGCAAGGACACGTGCTTTCTGCCCTCATGAAGTTTAGAGTCCAGGGTAAGTCAATGACAGTTACAGCAAACTTCAGGCTTTCTGGCCCACATACTTCTTCTTTCTCTCTGTTTCAAGGGCTGTGTTTTGAGTGCTTATGAGGTCAGACACTGTGGTACACCAGTGATTAAGAGCTAGATGTCAAAAAAAAGAGCTAGATGTCAATATGCATAGATATGTCTACAAGAAAGTTTATCATACTTTAAGCAGTGGTAAACTCTGGATGTATCCGTTCATTTGACAAAATCTATTGACCTTGTAATATAAACTAGGCATAGTGCTGGGAATGCCACAGTGAACAAACCAGACAAAAGTCCCTGTCCTCGTGGATCTGATATTGCAGGGGGAGAGACAGATAAGAAACAAGGTCACTAAGTGAATGATAACAATGTGTTAGATAGAGATAAGATTGATAGAGAAAAAATATAAAACAGTGAAGAGGGAAGAGAAGGTAGCTGGGAAGGGCTTTGCAGAGAAGAGAACACTCAAATACAGACCTGAAGAAAGTGAGGGAGGGACCAGGCGGAGAGCTAGAGAACACAGAGTCCCAAAGTACAAAGGTCCTGAGGAGGGAGCAGGTGTGTGTTTGAAGAAGCACGAGGAGGCCAGTGTGGCTGAGGCAGAGTAAACACACGGAGAGTAGAGGGAGTGAGGCGAGAGAGAAGAGGTGACAGTAGGTGTGGGTGGCCTCCTCAGTCATAGGAAAGCTGTTGCCTATTATCCTAAGTGAAATAAAAAGCCATTGGAGGGTTTTAAAAGCAGAGGACTTACATGATCTGACCTAGGTACTAACCAGATCTCTGACTGCTGCATTGAACATCAGTTAATGGGGAAAAGGGGTAGAAGCAGAAAAACCAGTTAAGAGGGTACTGCAATCATTCAGACCAGAGACTATTGCAGGTTAGATCGTGGTACTGTCAGTGGAGATGGTGAGAAGTGACAGAAATCTGGAAGGTAGAGTAACCAGGATTTGTTTAAGATTGGTTGGGCTAGGGGTTGAGAGAAAGGGAAGATATCAAGATTTTCCCCTAGCGTAGAATTACCACTAACTATAGAATGAGTACGTTCTTGGAAAGGGTGAGAGCACTTTTGGACATGGTAAGTTTGAGATGCATCTGAAACATCCTAGTGAAGATATCAAGAAAGCAGGCGAGGGACTTCCTTGGCGCTCCAGTGGTTAAGACTCCCGCACTTCCAATGCAGGGGGCGCGGGTTCCAGCCCTGGTCGGGGAACTAAGATCCCACGGGCCATGCTGCATGGCCAAAAAGAAGACGAAGAAAAAACAAGGCAGGTGAATGCATCAGCCTGGATTTCATATCAGCCTAGAGGCCTTAGCTAGTGATAAACATGTGGAAGTCCTCACCACAAAGATGGGATTAAAAACTACAATGTTGGATGAAATCACCTAGAGAATAGGGAAGAAGTGGTCCAGAGACTGAGCTCTTAGGCACAACTCTGGTGGCATTTCATGTGGCTTTTACTTCTTCTTAGTCCCTTTCTGTATTGTCTAAATTTTTTTTACAACACGTCATTTTTCAACAAACCACATACTTTTTGGAAAAGAAAAAAAGAGTCCCTTTCAGGAAACCATCAAGAGCAAAGCATCAGAAAAGACAGGTGTGCCCTTAATCACAATCCAACATGGTACCTGCTGCCAACTTGAGGGCATTAGGGAGAAATTTCTCTTGCCCTAAAACAATTCATGACCACTTTTGGAAGCTTCATCCATCCTCTGTGATAATGATGAGCATGAAAAGCAAAACTTGATTATATTTGCTATGTGCCAGGTACTGCATATAAATTCCTTGTACGTATTAGCTCATTTAATCATCTCAACAAATTTATGAGATTTTTAAGTAACTCTTAACTGTTATTATCCCCCTTCTTACAGTCCAGAGAACTGAGTCTTTGAGAGGGTAAGCCACTTGCCTGAAGTCTCACAGTTAATAAATGGCGGAGCTAGGATCTGAATATGGGTTGTTTCACTACTGAACTCAAACTGTGAAACAAGGCTAAATGATGGTGCCTTGTGCCTTTGGATCTTGTAGCCTTTATTCCAAGAGCTCTTTATTAAAATGCAAAATAACCCTCGGATAAAGCTGAGATCTTAAGAACTAAAAACATTTTATACGCTTCTAGGTATAACACCAGGTAACTTCATCTTTGTTTTCCACTCTATTGCTAACAACTTAAAAGGGTTATCTGACCACAGAAGTCCAGCTCTGCTAGAAAAGGTATGTGGGTGGAGAAAAGGTGCAGATGTCACCTGTTTACAATCCTGCCAGAGCTACGGTGGAAGCCACATACCTAAGTTAAAAAATCTTCTGGTGCACAGTAAGAATCTCTGCTTTAAGTCAATTCTCTCTTCTTGAAAGTACTGACCATAAAGGTTGCTTTGGATTTATACGGGCCATTATAGTTCTTAGCCATTTCTATTAGGTACTTTTCCACTGGAACCTGGGGTAGAGTGTTTACGTTCAATTTACACATTAGCTGCAAAATAAAGAGCATAAGAAACAAAAAGGGTTTAAGTGGTCTTTCACTTTTGAATCATAGTACTTCATTTTTCTAGTCTCTGTTATGTAAGATGTATAATTTGTTTTTATTTTATTTTATTTTTTATTTATTATTTATTTGGCTGTGTCGGGTCTTAGTTGTGGCATGCGGGGTCTTTTCTTGTGGCACCTGGGCTTCTCTCTAGTTGTGGTGCAGGCTCCAGAGCACGTGGGCTCAGTAGTCGTGGCGCGCAGGCTTAGTTGCCCTGTGGCATGTGGGATCTTAGTTCCCTGACCAGGGATCAAACCCACGTCCCCTGCGTTGGAAGGCGGATTCTTAACCACCAGGGAAGTCCCAAGATGTATAATTTTTAAAAGATGTGTAATTTAGCAACAACAAGGAGGGGCCCTGCTTGTTTCATAAGACAGCCTATCCTAGGGCAAAGGAACCAAGTAGAATAAGAGGAAGAGTATAAAAACAAGAAAAAATATTTTGAGGTAAGAATTCTGATTTCATGATAAACATTTTGAATTATGTCAGAGGTAATAGTCAACATATTCAACAAGGCACTATCCAATCAGAATGGACACCCTGAATGATGAGAGTGTCCACCAGCCTGAAACAACTACTGTGGCCACATGCCCGTGTCCCAACTGAATGTCTGTCTGAATTATGTATGTGGTCATGATTAAGATGTTCAAAAGTTGAAACTTCTAAGTTGGATTAACTTCCTTCATATTATAGGCCAGTTACATTTAGGAAAATGTATGCTTTCTTAATAAAGAAATCAGCTCAGTTTTCTTGACTCTAGCTTTTTGATAAAGATCTGAGTTTTCTAGTCCAAAAGCTTTATTCAAAGTTGTGCTGCCTCTAATGCAAAACTTATTTCTAAACATCTTTCAGTCTGTACAAAATTATATGATCTGAGTTTGCTCATATTTGCTTCTCCCAGACTTCTTGGTTTAAAAAATAATGTGTGTCTCTGGAAATGGTACTACCCAAGAGCTGACAGTTCCAATCTCATTGCTTTGACACAGCTGACCATAATTCTCAGCTGTACTTTTTACACAGCCAATTAGATACCTGCAGAAAACCAAGAAAGAAAGAAAGGCAAAATTCATCAAGTTATGGCAAATTTGCTTTAGATGAAGAACCACCAAAATAGCAAAACTAATTTCATGTTACCTCTTTGGAATTATGTTCTATTAGCTTCAGAACAACAATAACAATAAAACAAGTGCTTTGCTTTTAAGTATCTGATAAATGTGACACTTAAAATCTCTATTTCTAAACACCTGATAAATTATAACATCCCAACCCTCACAAAAGAAACCCAGTTTCAAGTTTTTGTTTTTTTATAAATTTATTTATTTACCTAGTTTTGGCTGTGTTGGGTCTTTGTTGCTGGGTGCGGGCTTCCTCTAGTTGCGGCAAACGGGGGCTACTCTTCTTTGCGGTGCGCGGACTTCTTATTGTGGTGGCTTCTCTTGTTGTGGAGCACGAGCTCTAGGCGCATGGGCTTCAGTAGTTGTGGCTCGTGGGCTCAGTAGTTGTGGTGCACGAGCTTAGTTGCTCTGTGCATGTGGGATCTTTCCAGACCAGGACTTGAACCTGTGTCCCCTGCATTGGCAGGGGGATTCTTAACCAGTGCACCACCAGGGAAGCCCCCCCCATTTTCAAGTTTTGTTTTATTTGTTGCCATTGCCATTTTTTTTTTTAAAAAAAGTATTTTTCACTTAAAGACCAACAGAAGAAAATACTTCTTTGGTTAACCCTTAGGAGAAAAAAGGATCCTCCAATTAATCCTAAAACACCAAGCAAGTAATACTAGTGATACCCTCACCTATGTCATGACACAGGCAGTTAAAAACAGTCAAACAACTATTTTCAACTCAGGCACCTCTGACTGGAGGTGAGAAGCTACCCAGATTAGTGTAGATACAGATTCAGACAGACCAGAATCCAGTTTCTTAAAGGAAACATAAAAATCTCAGAGCTTTATGTTTCCCTCTTTCCCCACGGACAATACTCAAAATATAATGTTAAATAAAATTTTTTTAAAAACTTAAATTAGAATACAAACCTATATGTATATATCTGTATATATACACACACATAGATACATACAGACATATAGACTGAAAGGAATATATTAAAATTCTTTTTTTTTTTGGTACGCGGGCCTCTCACCGTTGTGGCCTCTCCCATTGCGGAGCACAGGCTCCGGATGCGCAGGCTCAGCGGCCATGGCTCACGGGCCCAGCCACTCCGCGGCACGTGCGATCTTCCCGGACCGGGGCACGAACCCGTGTCCCCTGCATCAGCAGGCGGACTCTCAACCACTGCGCCACCAGGGAAGCCCCAGGTTACTTTTATGTTCTAAAATGTTCCATATTGAACATTTATTATTTTTGTAATAAAAAGAGTAGTTATTTTCAAAATGAGAGTGCACGTCATGGTTTGCATTTTAAAAAATGTTTTCTTATATACAGTTCCATTTGATCTGAGTAACACCTGTGTGAGGTTTGCATGTTATCTGCATTTTACAGCTGACAAAATTGGGATTCTGAGAGATTAAATGGCTTGCCCATGTTCACATGACTAGGAGTAACTGGTCAAATTGGAACTCAAAACTAAATCTTCAGGCTGCAAATTCCTATGCTTTTCTACCACATTATGCCATAGAATGAACAAGTCAAGTCATGTTGGAGATGTAACAAATGTAACCTGTCCCAGATTAATCCACTGCGATAAGGGAAGTCTTACTACCTTGAGCTATCAACTGATGACTGAGCCTGGGGAAATAGGCTTTTCATGAGTCGGGGAAACCTGAGCCTGCAAATCATACACTCTGCCTGTCTGCCATACCCTAAAAGTGATGCTCACCTTCTAATCATGAATAGAAGAGTTACTCTTTCATTGCAAAAAATCTTGACATGAGACTGTACTTGAATCTGAAATAAATGCAAAGCTCAGTACTTGGAAGGTTGCTTAGCTAAGTTCAAAGTACGAAAATGGCCTTTGCCCTGGACATCACAGAGAAGAGGAATCACAGTAAAACTGGACTGTTTCAGATAAATGCTGAACTGTTGTTACACAAGTGCTAATATTGGCAAACATTTATTGGGTGCCCAGGTTATAATCTGTATTATAAATAGAACCCTGGAGTGATAGAAGGTCAAGATTATCATCTCCCTTTAAAAAAGAATATATTTAGTTAAGAGAGCACTCATTAGCTTTATTTATCTTGAATCATTCAGGCATTCCATGTTTAAATTTCTCTATTTGTAAGAAGGGGATAAAATGTATCTGAATAATAATATGTATCCCTGATTGTCAAAATCGAATAAAAGAACACATGGGCATGCAGTTTAAAATTCACAAGTTCTATGTACACCATCAATGTCATCCTCTTTGTTCATGGTAACCATAATGGGTACCACTGGTTTTCCCTAAATTTCATTTGTTCTGGGTACTTTCCTTAGGCTCCTGTTATCTAAGTAATGCACAAACACCCTCTGCAAGATTTGGCTAAAGAATGCCCCAAAATCAGTTTGGAAGTTTGGGTAACATCTGCCTCTCTACTACTATAATAGGCTATAGTAATTCAATAATAAATAGTGCTATTTACGGAGCACTAGGAAAACTGTGTTTACATGAAATACGTATTTCACCTGAACCCTCCTCATAATCAGAGATCATGTTTCTCAGTTTATTGAGGGGTCCATCCCACATGTGATCCATTGGAATAAGGAAAGAGAAAAAGGCAACATAAAATAAGTTGGACTTACAGCAAGAAGACAACAGGCATCAGCTACTCCTGCTCATGGGTATGACACTACTTGAGCTGTCATGTGATAGAAGAAATAGCATCTTTTGTGTGTGTTTGAAAAAAGCTAAGGAAGCTCTTTCAGAAATATTTGCCCGGGAGCTCAAACTTAATAGCTACTGCACATCTAAAAAGGCTTGGCTAGATAAAGTTCTATGCTTTGGTGGAGAGAAATCCAGTAATTTGGACATAATGCTACATTTTAAACCTTTGGAAACATTTTCTTTTTCTTTCTTTTTTTTTTTTTTGTCCGCACCAGGCAGCACTCGGGATCTTAGTTCCCTGAGCAGGGATAGAACCTGTGGCCCCTGAAGTGGAAGCATGGAGTCCTAACCATTGGACCGCCAGGGAATTCCCTAGAAACCTCTTTTTAAATTAAACTTTTTATTTTGAGATAATTGTAGATTCACATGCAGTTTGTAAAAAGTAATACAGAACAACCCAGGGTACTCTTTACCCAGTTTTCCCTGGTGGTAATATCTTGCAAAACTAAAGATACTGGTATTGACACAGAACTGTCAAGATACAGAATGTCAAGATACAGAACTGTGTTTGGAAACTTTTAAATGATTTGATCACTGTAATAATCATTCCCACAATTCAGAAACACTCCTTTAAATTCCAGAGTTGCTAAGTAAGGTCTTAGGAGATATGTCATGGGGCTGGGAGGTGGTGGCACAGAGGATTGCACAGGAATCTGAGAGGCAGCTTGCTGTGCTGCCTGGAGAATTTACTCATTTATCTTTTTTTTCCAGGAATTTTAAGCGGTTGACAACCAGTGGCAAGTTGACGCAAAGGGGATCAGCTTTGAAGGAAGAGCTGAAATGATTTCACCACAAGGCACAGCAGCTCGCAAATCACCTTGCTGAGAAGTTCCCCAGCCAAAGAGAGTTATCAGAGGCTCTAATTTTTCCACATCCACGTTATTTATTCAACAAATCCCGTGTAAGGAATTCCTGGCTGCTTAGTACTGGCCTTAATGCACTTGTTTCTCTGTGGACCAGTTCCCCAGATACAACTCTTGTGATTCAAATAAGGGTTAGATCTCTCTCAGTTTATTCCAATTGTCAGTGTTTTTACTGCAACTTTTGAGAGTTCTGCAGGAAGTTTCTGACAAAAATGAAAGTCTTTGGCAAGTGTCTGAGGAAGTAGACAACAGAGGGAGATTCCCCTCCCCAACGAACATAATAGTCACTTACGGAGAAGTTATAAAACCTCCTTCTAAATAAAATATTTATGAATTTGAAAGGGAAATCCCCATTGGAATCTGGAGAGGTTGCATAACGTTAAAAGCATATGCAAATGAGAACACAGAGAAGTAGATAAAACAGAAGCTTGAAAATTGCACATTCCTATATTTGGCCAGCTAGAAAACTTTTGAAAAATAGTTTAATACCAGGAACCAACACGTTTCTAGGGAAAGCTAAATCTGCTAAGGATTTCTATAATTTTAATGTATGCTTGAGATTAGTTGTTTTTTCCGCCATTGGATCTAAAGATAAAAGTTCCAGGGGCTTCCCTGGTGGCACAGTGGTTAAGAATCCACCTGCCAGTGCAGGGTACATGGGTTCGAGCCCTGCTCCGGGAAGATCCCACATGCTGCGGAGCAACTAAACCCGTGCGCCACAACTCCTGAAGCCCTGGCGCCTAGAGCCCGTGCTCTGCAACAAGAGAAGCACCACAATGAGAAGCCCGCGCACCGCAATGAAGAGTAGCCCCCGCTCACTGCAACTAGAGAAAGCCCGCGCGCAGCAGCAAAGACCCAACGCAGACAAAAATAAATAAATAATAATAAAATTTAAAATAATAATAATATAAAGACAAAAGTTCCTTTCCTAAAATGACACCTTGGCATGCTAAAGCACACAAGCAGGAAGACATGACAGTATGAAAAAAGCCACCTACTCCTCTTATGACACACATGGTTTCCCAAGTTAACAGCACTTCTCTCTGGTTTGATCCCTTAATGTCAAAAAAAGTTGGATAGTTGTCTGAGCTTACCCTGCCTGTACTACATGTCTAGAAAAATCGCCAACTAGGAACTAAGCAAACATAGAGCTGGTTTGAAACTCCTGCTTGCTTTTAGGCAGAGTAACTAGCATGGCAGGGTTTTGTCCTTGTTATTTTCTGTCCAGCAGAGTAGCTCAAGCTCTCTCATCATACAAATTCAACCTACACACATCAAAGAAATTTAATAGGAATCCAGGGAAACGGAAAACGTGGACAAAGCAGACTAAAGTTTAATTTTTAAGTCCCCAAATGTCCCAAATACCTTTTAAAAATCTCTTTTCACTGCATCAGTTCTTAAAATTCTGTGGAAATTTAAGAAAAAAAAGCTGTGAAAGAAATGAAGGATTTTCAGATGAGACTAAAAAAAGCCAATAGGCAAAATAGATGAGAATAGAAACGAGGAAATGAGAGCAAAAGAATTAGCAAGGGAAGTCTCCCATTTGGGGATATCTTTGTGAAATTTCATTCAACGACTATTTATTGAGCCAATTACAGTTTTTTAAACCCTAGGTTGACTTAAAAAACTTTAATAGGGAATTGTCCACATTCCAGAGAATAATACAGATTTTTAGAGAAGTGAGGTAACTTTGGGTTATTTAAGTATCTTAAATTTAAAACTGTATTAGTTTACTTGTCACTAACATTCCTGTCAAACTGTCACTATGGGGCTTCCTACCATCAATATGTACAACCAAAGAAATGCGGATGGCTTAGAGTAAAGAGTTCTAGAAGAGGATACAGAAGATATGACCCAGCCTTTTGGGACTGCAGCACCAAACCAGGAAGTCACCAGTGCTTCACCAATCAGAACATCCTTTTTTAAAAAAATTAGACACACCTTTGCACCAAGTGATGTTAATGTCTGGTAGCCAAAAAACTTTTTGTTTGCATCTACCAGTGTCTGCTCTTTCAACTTTGCCTGAAAACCAGCTCTCTGAGGGTGTATCTTGATCTGGGAGAAACTGGTTATCCTTGAATACACCTGGATGGTCTCTATCTTGGCAGTTTTAATGCCGGTTTAGTGAGCTAAGCAATGAACTAGAAACCATTCTGCCAGTTAGTACTAAAATGGGGCCACTGAGCGACCACAGGACTTCCTTCTTGGACAAACTGAGAAGACAACTGTTATAAATAATATTAATATTCACAAAGCAAAGTTCTCTGTTGATTTAGATGGCTACAAATCAGTAGTGTCACTATATTTTACCCACTGGTGCAAGGTGCGTGTGTCTGTGCAGTGTTCAATAATTTTGATAAGTCTCTGTTCCCACCCAAGTGAGAAAATATCAAAGTGGAGGTCTAAGGGTTCTCTAGAAAGAATCTTAGAGATCATATACTTTATTTGTATTTTAACTTACTCATTTTAGTATTTCTAAGGTAATAGTCTCCATAAAAAATCCAAACAGTAACATAAGTCCCTTTTGTTCCTCTTGGCCACCACCCAATTCCACTTTCTTCTCCCGAGATAACAAATGTTAGCTAGTTGTTACATATCCTTCCACTCCTTTTCTCTACAAATACATAAATATATGCAACTGTAATATTACATGTCTTTTAACAACAAATATGTGATCTCACACTGTATATATGTGCTTATTTTTTCACTTAAAATGTTTTGAGAGCTCTCCTATCTACATTTCACCCCCACTCCTTCATTCAGTTCAAGTTCCTCATTGCACAGAAGTGGAAACCCAAGTATAAAGTAGTAAAACGATTTTCCAAAGGCTGGATAGCTAGAGCCCAGCCAGTAGTACTTTCAAAATCAAACAAAAATCAATGATTATTTATTGAACAAAGTTTGCAGAAACTGAAAAGGGAAAAATCTGCTCAGAATCCAATCTCTCCAATAGTTAAAGTTACTTTTTTCTCAGTTCAGTTTTTGTCTGTATGCAGAACTACTTTTTAACATAGTTGTAATCAAAGCATAAATTCAATTGGTGTTCATTTTTTTTCACTTAGTTTTTTTTTTTTCTTTCTTCTATTTTGGCTGAGCTGTGGGGCTTGCAGGGATGTGGAATTTTAGTTTCCTGGTCAGGGATTGAACCCGGGACCAGCAGTGAAAGCGCCGGGTCCTAACCACTGGACCACCAGGGAATTCCCTTTTTTCCTTTAAGTTAATCAGATGTTCATATTACAATAAAGTCAGCTAGTTTATTGGCAATGAATGGTGACCTCATAGTTCATCAAGTAGTCAAGCCCTCTTCCCTCTAAACTAAGCTGCTTCCCATTGTACTAATCCCCATCCTCTCATTCCTCACAGACTTTCAAGACACTAGCTTCACTTTCCCCTAGGTCCTGGTTCCGGCCCATTCTCATCCCCCTCAGAGCGATTTCTCAACTCTTAAAGAGCTCCATCTCCATCCTGGGTCTCTAGGGGTATCTCATTACCCTCCTGGGCCGGGGTCGCCTTGGAGCTCTCCGAGGTCCCCCAAAGAAGTCTTCACAAAGTCAGGTCCCGAAGTCCAGGAAATGATGGGCACGCCTCAGGGCTGTGTTTGGGAACCCCCAGAATTTACTGGAGTAGACAGATATCAGGGTCCTTGTGGGGTCAGGGTGAGGGGGCCGGGCCCAGTCCTATTTACGTGACCCGGCCCCAGGGAGAGGAGTTCGTTTTCCCACCAGAGGGGGGCGCTGGGGGCGACGGTCGGACAGCCTGCACAGTCCTCTCCCGGGTATTCCTGGGCGTCGCTCTCCGGCCCAGGGCCGTGACGCAATCTCCCCGCGCCGGGGGCGGTACGCGCTTGACACCATCTTCGGGCGCCCGTCTGGGGGGGCGTTGGGTGTGGGGCGGCTCCGGGGCCGGGGATGGCGGCGGCCGCCGTTGCGGCGGCTCCGGGACCAGCGGGAGGAGCCCAGGGAGCGCCGTGAGATGGGCCGGTGAGTGTCGCCGGGAATGGAGGACGCCGAGTCGGCCTCACTGGGGCCAAGCAGGCCTGGGCTCGGAGCTCTGGAGGAAGTGGCCCCCCAGAGCCCGTTGCCCCGCGGACCGAGGGAGCGAAAGAGGCCGCGCCTAGACCCCCGATCGCTTCTCACCGGCCCGGCCCAGAGAGAGGCCTCCGGTTCCTGCTCCCCCGCGACTGTGTCCTGGCGGGCCGGGGTGTCCGAGTCCTCGGGGCGGGAAGGGGCCCCCAAACAAGGAAGCAGCGCCTGCGGGGCCTCGCCCTTACCCCTCTGCTTGAAAGGTCGACCCCCCACTCTCTAAATGCAGAGTTTCCAATTTCGGGCCCTACCCCCTTTGGGGCAAGGATTGCGGGATCAAGGGAAGCCATAACCCCCGTCTCTTCTAAGCTCCTGTCTTTCTGGCGGGCGCACCTCTCGCCCTCAGCGAATTCGAGTCCGAGGCTGGGTTCACCCTCTTGATTCCGGGCTGTGCTGCCAGCGCTGGCAGCTCTCCGGAATGGTCCTCCTTTCCCGTTAGCTCGGTTGGGGTCACAAGCTGCGTCTTCCCCTGGAGAAATCCTCATTGAGCCTCTTCAGAGGCCGAAGTTTCAGATTCCGAAATGTGTTTTGCGTTGTGGGAACTTAGTGCACAGGCTTGGCTCTTTGTTATTCCTGCAGACCTTTTGCCTCTTTCAGTCCTTCTATTAGCCTGTGTTTGGCTAACCCCTCTGTGACCTAGAGGCAGGTTTTCTTTAATGCTTTAGTTGTGAGAAGCAAGTATCATTCTGAAATTGAAGTTGTGACCCCATTTTCAGTTGGGAATGAGAGAGAAATCTAACTGCTTTTCAGTCACTGGAACTGCTGGCAAAGAAGGGATGCAAGACTTGTGCCCACTGTGTAAATTTGTGTTTATGGAACCAAGAATTTGTCTTTCCACCTTGTTTTCCTATCTTGTCACTTTTTTCTTTTTGTACATCTGCACCTTGCTGATCTTAAGAGGGAAGTGTCTTCAGTTTGGTTTGAGGCGTGCAGTGTTCTTTAGGACTTGGACAGCGCAGTGGGTAGTAGTTTCTCTGACTACTGATCAGTAGTACTTTCTCTGTTTTTAGAGATTAAGGCTCTGTTCTTCAGTGCTTAACGTTTCTGGCATGTGTAGATTCAGATATTGACAGTTTAGCATGAGTTTTGTTTCCCACTGGTAGGCTACATGAGGACAAAGGGAATGTTTTCAGTTACTGTCACACCTGATTCAGCACGTGGTACAAAGTTGTCACTTAGAAAATTTTACACACACATACACACACACACAGAGGAGCCTGTTTTTTTACCCTGGAAATCTGCTAATAAGGCTTCCCTTTGAGTGACTCCCCCTTGACCTCTTTTTCTGCCCCAGAAACATAAATAATTGTTCTTTTTCCTCTAGTGCCTCTTATCTCATTTAAATAACCTCCACATCTGTGTTTTCATCAGCCCTGAATAAAAGTGAAATCTGTGAGGCTGATTTTTCCTGCTTCCCTTTGTTCACATGGGGACAATGTTGAGTCTTCCACGTTTATTTGTACATTTACCTGAAATTGGGATTGGAAGTAAATTTAACCTTTGGGGAATAGGTACAGGTAGAGAACGAAGAATATGATGTTAAGGAAAACAATGAAGTTTGACACATGGAAATTTTTTTCCAGAGATGTTGTCCTACAAATTAGAATTTAATGTGTTGTTACCTCTGGAGAAGAGTAGGAGGCAGGGACTCCTGGACTTTAATGTCTTTGTGGTTTTGGAATTACCTTTCTTGATGATCCTGGGGAGGATCAGAGGCTAGGTTCCTGCTTACTCTATTCCTATTTCTGTCTCCTAGGCTCCCAAGCCAGTGGGGAGGACACTGCTTCTTATTACAGCTGCTCAGAAGCACCACTGGAAGCTCAGGTAATACAGGCGCTTTGGATACCTTGTTGTGGAAAAACATCTGGAATTCAGCAGTGGAAAAACAGAACAGAGTGTAATATCATAGAAATCTCATTTCAGATCCGAAGAACTGAAGCCTGATAGGAAGAAATAGGTGAAAAATTTCGTATGTGTTGAAATGTTCAGACCAGAAAGATACTTTATGAAAATGGACAAAAGCATGTGTGAAAGGTGATAGAGAAAGGGGAGAGAGAACTTTCTTATGAATCATATAGACCTGAGATAGCAATAAACAGGCATGTTTGGAGGAATAGAACCAGAATTTTAAGAAGTGGTGCCTAGAGCAGACCTACAATGGAAAAGGAGCCATTGGCAAAACAAAAAAGAAAGGGAATGCATGAAGAAGGCCAATTGAAGGTGGTCAATGGGAAGAAAAGAAGTCTTGCCAAACTAGGGAACACAAAATCTATGGGAGGTCAGAAGAGTTTTGTTGCCCTTTGGAGAGGAGAAATAAATAAACTGTAGAAAACACCAGTACAATCACCTCCCCATAGGGCCCAAGTTTGAATGTAGTATTTCATGGGGTGAAGAAGATACTTTCATAACATGTTTAGGGAACAACGTTTCTAAAAAAAAAAAACAAGACGTGCAGACCTCAGGACCTATTGACTGACCCCTGGGTCCTTGGGGTAGTGGTGATATGAGGCAAAGGAGGATGAGAGTTTAGGCAGGCCTGGGGTGGGGGGGATGGGGATAGGTGAGATAATAACCCAAATTAGGCTGGGGAAAGGAAGCAAAGATGAGATCATATGTTCAGGAAAGAAGATAGCAAGGTAGTGTTTGGTGGCAAAAGGAGAAAGTTAGGAAAAGGAACCAGCAGCAAAGACCACGTGTTCAAATCCCCCTTAAGGGAAAAGGCTTAGAATAGTCAAGGTCCCCATCAGAGGAACAGCTAATCATGAAGCTGTTGGTTTCCCTGGGGTTGTGGAGCCCACAGGTTATTTATGCATTGTTGAATGCTTGTCCTTGTACCTCTTTGTGGTTTCCGTGATTGTTTCTTTCATGTCCTAGGCTGGATGAGCGAGAAGGGTAGCATCTTTGTCTGCTCCTTTCTCATTCCTCTTTTTTTCCAGCAGTCCCTTTTGTTACATCTTCCTCCGTGGACACAGTTCCTGCTCTTTCCTTTGACTTGGTTTACCCCTAGGTTACTTTTCTTTGCCTCTGATTTGTTCCCTAGCAGATGTGGGCGCCCCAGCCAGCAGCAGAGAGGGGTGCAGGGGAGCCACAAAGAAGCCCCTTCTGATGCCCCAAGGAGCAAGCCGACCCCTTCCAGGCTCCAGGAACACCACAAAGCAATATGAAACCTGTTCATGAGAGGAGTCAGGAATGCCTTCCACCAAAGAAACGAGACCTCCCCGTGACCAGCGAGGATATGGGGAGAACTACCAGCTGCTCAACTAACCACACACCCTCCAGTGATGCCTCTGAATGGTCCCGAGGGGTGGTGGTGGCCGGGCAGAGCCAGGCAGGAGCCAGAGTCAGCCTGGGGGGTGATGGAGCTGAGGCCATCACTGGTCTGACGGTGGACCAGTATGGCATGCTGTATAAGGTGGCTGTGCCACCTGCCACCTTCTCCCCAACTGGCCTCCCGTCTGTGGTGAACATGAGCCCCTTGCCCCCCACATTTAATGTAGCGTCTTCACTGATTCAACATCCAGGAATCCACTATCCCCCAATCCACTATGCTCAGCTCCCGTCCACCTCTCTGCAGTTTATCGGGTCTCCTTATAGCCTTCCCTATGCTGTGCCACCTAATTTCCTACCGAGTCCCCTCCTTTCTCCTTCTGCCAACCTCGCCACCTCTCACCTTCCACACTTTGTGCCATATGCCTCACTCCTGGCAGAAGGAGCCACTCCTCCCCCCCAGGCTTCATCCCCGGCCCGTTCATTCAACAAAGCCCCCTCTGCCACCTCCCCACCTGGGCAGTTGCCACATCACTCGAGTACTCAGCCACTGGACCTCGCTCCAGGCCGGATGCCCATTTATTATCAGATGTCCAGGCTGCCTGCTGGGTACACCATGCATGAAACCCCTCCAGCAGGTGCCAGCCCAGTTCTTACCCCTCAGGAGGGCCAGTCTGCTCTGGAAGCAGCCGCTGCCAATGGACAGAGACAACGAGAGCGAAATTTAGTGAGACGGGAAAGCGAAGCCCTCGACTCCCCCAACAGCAAGGGTGAGGGCCAGGGACTGGTGCCAGTGGTAGAATGTGTGGTGGATGGACAGTTGTTTTCAGGTTCTCAGACTGCGCGGGTAGAGGTGGCAGTGCCAGCACACCGAGGGACCCCAGACACCGACCTCGAGGTCCAGCGGGTGGTTGGTGCTTTAGCTTCTCAGGACTATCGTGTGGTGGCAGCTCAGAGGAAGGGTGAGCCCAGCCCCCTCAACCTGTCCCATCATAACCCCGACCATCAGGGTGAGGGGCGAGGGTCAGCCCGGAACGCAGCAGAGATGGCCGAGAAAAATCAGGCCCGAGGGTTCTACCCTCAATCCCATCAGGAGCCCCTGAAACATAGACCTTTACCCAAAGCAATGGTTGTAGCCAATGGCAACCTGGTGCCCACTGGAACTGACCCAGGCCTGCTACCCATGGGCTCGGAGATCCTGGTGGCGTCAAGTTTGGACATGCAGGCCAGAGCCGCCTTCCCAGACAAGGAGTCAACGCCACCCCCCTTTACCTCTTCCCACTTGCCCTCCCATTTCATGAAAGGCGCCATCATCCAGCTGGCTACAGGGGAGCTGAAGCGGGTGGAGGACCTCCAGACCCAGGATTTTGTGCGCAGTGCCGAAGTGAGCGGGGGGCTGAAGATTGACTCTAGCACAGTCGTGGACATTCAGGAGAGCCGGTGGCCTGGATTTGTCTTGTTGCATTTTGTGGTGGGTGAGCAGCAGAGCAAAGTGAGCATCGAGGTGCCCCCCGAGCACCCCTTCTTTGTATATGGCCAGGGTTGGTCCTCCTGCAGCCCTGGGCGGACTGCACAGCTCTTCTCTCTGCCCTGCCATCGGCTACAGGTGGGAGATGTCTGCATCTCTATCAGTTTACAGAGCTTGAACAGTCACTCAGTTTCTCAGTCCAGCTGTGCTCCCCCTGGCCAGCTGGCTCCTCCCCGAGAAAGGCCTGAGAGGACAGTCTTGGGACCCCGAGAGCAATGTGACAGTGATGGGAAAAGCCAGCCGTTAGGCGAGGGCTCCCGAATGGTAGAGCCCTTGCAGCCAGAGCCTGGTGCTCAGGCCTGCTGGCCAGCCCCGAGCTTCCAAAGATACGGCATGCAAGGGGAGGAGACACGGGCTGCGCTGCTCCGTCCCTCTTTCATTCCACAGGAGGTAAAGCTGTCCATTGAAGGGCGTTCCAATGCAGGAAAATGAACCTCTCCCAGACCTGGACTGGGATGCTACCCCAGAGCTGGGCCTCACCGTGAGCAAGCAGAGGATTTGCACATGCCGAGCAGGGGATGGCTCTCTTGGCAGTGAGGTTAGTGGGGAAGAGAAGGCGTGAAGGCAGCCTCCCAAGGCATGGTCTGTTGCCCATTACCCCATGGCATCTTTTCAGAACAGCCCCAGAGGGTGCTGTGATGGGGAGCAGCAGGCCCGGGCCAAGGAAGGAAGGGGGTGCACGCAGGATAAGAAACATTCCAAATATCAGGGCCTCCCTGTTCTTTCCTCCTCATCCCTAGCTCCTGCAAGGAGAGGGTCAGGCTTTGGGAGCAGGTGCAGAGGGAGGGAGCAAAGAAAGAGCCAAAAATGATGATCCACAGCTTATAGTAGCAGTTCAGCTATCTGAAGTTTTTTGTTTTTGTTTTTTTTTTTCCTTTCTTTTTTGTGATGGGAGGGCAGGAGGCCCCATGCTTGGAAATAAGAGGGTTCCCACCCAGAACTCTTCTTTTGAGAGCTGTGCACTTTAAAGGGTAGTTTTGTTACAGATGTCTAAGGCTGGGTGTGCAGGGGACTCTGCTTGATCCTCTGCTTCAGCCCTTTCCCATCTCTCCCCATCATTCCTCCCACAAGGCTTCTAGCATTAGGAGAGAGAAGCCGCTCCAGGGTTCAGTGAAGTACTGCCTTGGCGGGGACCCAGTCACGGGACTTTGGGAGAAAGACCCGATGGCCAGACTGACCGGGCTGTAGGCAGGGCTTCTGGAAAGGTAGCTGACCTAACAAGGCTCCTCCTACTCAGCATGCCAGACCCACTTTGAAATTGTACTGAATCTCTAGTTGGTAATGGTGACTTTTGAAAGAACCAGTGGACCCTTTTCCCTAGGCCCCTACACCTGGTCCTCTGTCTGTCTATGTTGTGCCTAAGTGCCTGCACTGCCCCCACCCTTCTGCTGACCTAACCTGTCTGCATGGTGTCTTGACCTGGGCCTATTTGTAGCTGCACTGCCTTTCCCCTTCTGCAAAACTGGTTTTGTCCACTCTGACCAAGACCTCTAGTTCTTGGTGTGTAGGGGTCTCTCTGGTTTCCCTTTCAGTTCTATTCTCTATTTTTAAAAACTCAGAATCATGTCCTCTCCTCTTCTGCAGCTGAACCAGTTGGTGGAGAAACGAATGGAACTATGCCCCGGGTTGGGACCAGTACAGCTGGCTGGGCAGTGCCCATCCTTGCGCTTTTACAGAGTCCCTCCCATCTTACTCCACTCCTCCCAGCATTCAGGCTTCTCCAGGCTGTCTCCTCCCATAGCCAGCTCTAAGGTTTTGGGATACTCTTTTTTTTTAAATTTTGGCCACACCATGTGGCATGTGGGATCGTAGTTCCCCGACCAGGGACTGAACCTGGGCCCTCAGCAGTGAAAGCGCAGAGTCCTAACCACTGGACTGCCAGGGAATTCCCTAGAATAGTCTTGATAATGTTTCAATACCTGAAAAGTCTCCTAGATTCCATTTCATGGTGGAGAGTATTCCTCTGCAAAGAGTATTTTCAATCTTAGTTGCATTTGCCCCCTGTATCTTAAGCCCACTTTTTCTTCACGACTTTCAGCATCACCTCGGACTGTGGGATTCCAGTGGGTGTTGAGAATTAGGCTTCCCCCCTCAGCTTTCAGGTGGGTGGGTGGGTTTTTTGTTTGTTTTTTGGGGGGTCTTTAGACTCTTGAACAACTCAGGGTATTGTCCACTCAGCTCTCTTATGAGGCTTCTCCTGGGGTATGACCCTGGCATTTCCTTTCAAGATGGACTGGCCAAGGCCTAGCCTGTTGTCAGGAGTCCCAAACCTCTGAGGTCTGATCTCTGCTCTGTCAGAGATTTTAGACAAGCCTTGTGACCTCTCGCTCTTTCACTTCCTCCCCAGCTGCCAAATGGGGATAAATAATCTTACCTACCTCCTAGGGGGAGGGGGAGTTCTGAGAATGGAGTCCTTCTTAGTGTTCAGGTGCTAAAGGTTGTTCTCCTGGGGGAACAAAGTGACTGAGACTGGCTTGTTCGCTGCAAGCCCTACACTCCACTGTTTCATTCCTTGAGAGCAGTTACCTGGTCAGTCAGCTTTTGGAGGCCCGTCCAGAGGAAGCTGCTGACCTGACCACAAGTATGTAAGTCTCCAGTTCACCTCAGAACCAAATACCAACCGTGTCTGGTGAACACTCAACCTTGTACACATTTGGGATCATGTCTTTTCCCTTCTCTGTCCCCTTATCTCTCTGAATGCTGCTTTCTCTGGCTTGTTTCCCACAGTTGGGGGCCTGTGGGGCTGAGTCTTGAGGAATCCTCTCAGAGGACGGCCCTCGGAGAAGGCCTTGTTTCTGGCTGTTCCATGAGCAACTCATTCCTAGTTTCTCATGCACGGGTTTCTCAGAAACATCCTTCCTCATTAGGAAGGCTCATCAACTGAATATAGCGACAGGCACACAGTGGACACTAAAGAAATATCCACCAAGGGCACCCACCGAGCTTCCTCCTTATGGGAACAAACCTGTATCTAACCAGATACAGGCCAAGTAGTTTAAATACAAGAAACCCTCACTGCTCAGCCTGGTAACTTCCCCTTAATCCTGGAAAGAGAAAATCTTGTGCACCTTGGCGAGTTGGGCCCTGAACTTTCTGCTGCTGTTCCTCTTCTGTCTCTTGCTGGTGGAGCAGCACCAGCACTTCCTGTAATACTGTGCCATGCGTATGTAATATATTAATACTTGACTTTGTTGTGCTGCAGAGGTGTCTTCTCCCAGGGGAAGAAGCTGTGCTCTAAATCTTGGTCAGAGCTGAGGTATTCCCCTTACCTTTTCCCTCTGTTTCAGTCTTTTCTTCCAGGCATGAGGAATGAGAGTAACCTATGGTGTGTCCATTCTTCCTTTTAAAGATTTCGTAAGTGTTATTATAAGAGGTGTAAGAGCAGTTTTGAGACAGCATTTTGGAGGGAAGCTGTCAGCTTTTGGGGGAATGGGCAGTTAAAGAAGGCCAATGTCATTAGTAGGACAGTCCCAGAGCTTAGGGGTAGAAAGGAAGATGGCTAACTCTGGCATTAAATAGAAATGCCTATACCAGTTTGGGAGTAGGGGAACCAGGTGAAGGACGGTAATACATCCGTCTTGGATCATCATTCCTATCAAGATTAGTGTACACAGAGGAGGGGGAGTGGCATGGGGGAAGGGGAGACTGGGAGGTCAGAGCTGAGCACTCGTACCCAAGGGGGAGGGACCCCAGTAGATCTGGACTGACCCTTCTACACTCTTGGTCCCAGGTGGTCTGTGCTGCTTTGCCACTGCTGCTGTCTATTCACTGTCCTGCTTGCTGCCCTTTATAGCTCTCTGTCTTTCTGTGTCTTTGGCCATATAGGTGAAATCCAGGCATCCTGTCCATCCTTACATGTGCAAGGGTTACTTTATAACAAAGTCATCTTGAGTAGGGATAGTATGAAATGCTGCTGGTGGGCTGGTGAATCCAAAGGGATATGGCTTCAGTGCTTGTTGGGAGCCCTTTGGCTCCAAATATCTGACTCTCTTGAGGGAGAGACAAGCAGGTCCTATAAGTGGGTGTTTTCTTTGTATTAACTGCTTTCCTTTATGATACCTTGTGTCCTGTTTTAAAAATTAAATGATGGGGAACCAGATTAGGGCCTGTGTCAGCATCCCAGGGAGGTTCATCTGGCTCCAGTTAAATGGATTCTGGGGTTGGGGGAGCGTTTGAAGTTTGAAATAGACCCTCAGGTGGGGTTTAGTTTTATTTTTACCACTGGGCGCCATAGAAGATGCACAGGGTGGTGGTATGATTTAAACCTGCAACAAGCAGGCATGTTGAAGAGTTGAGTGATCACACTGGAGAAAAAGGGTGGACGTGGGTTCACTGGGCAAGGGCTTGGGTCCATTGGAGTAAAGATAACCAGGTTGGTTGAATTGGCCATGGGAGATTAAGTCACAGTCTTAAAAACAAAGCAAATAGGGCAGAGGCCAAGTTTTAGGGAGACTTCTTGGCCTCCTAGGGCTGTTTACTAAACCACACTGAAGCTACAATACTTTCCAGATGGGAAAAAGTGTACACTACAGTTGAAGAGCTGAACCGTGTTAGGTTGGATGTTGACCAGGAACCTGTTAGCCCTTTGCCGGGAAGCCTTCACCCTCCAGCATCCCTGGGAGAGGGAAGTCCTCCCACATTATGCAATAATAAAATAAGCATCTGGGTCCTTGCAGCTGTCAGTTGCTCTTTCAACTCTAGGATCCATCTTTGGGCCAGAATCCTGGTCTGGGCCTAGGATGACACTGGCCCTTGAGATGCTAGAGTTGACTGCACTCTCTCCTTACCTGCAGACTATGCACAGTGCCTGGGGCGGAAGGAGGAGAGGTGGTGCGGTTTACCCTGCTGAGCCTCCCCAGCAGGAACAGTAGTAATAAATGCACTTTTCACACTAAGGTTTCTTTATTCGTTCTCCTGTTAAGCCTAGATCCTCCCCTGGTAGACTGCAAATTCAAAGTCTGTGTGACCCCCAAGCCATTCTGCTGCAAATGCCCAGCAGTGAAGATGGCCTCAAACTGGGTTCCTGTCTACAGTGTGTGTGGCGGCAGCCCATGTGCCTTTACCTATTGTCAAACTTTCAAGCATTTATTTCTGTCTTTATGACTGTCATGGGGACTGAGGTTCTTCAGAGAGAGAGAGCGAGCGAGCGCGAGTGTGAACAAGCTGATGACACAGTGGTTTTACACCCACTCCCCAGACAGGGAGTATGCACATAGTTGTGAGCTGTGAGTGGTTAGTGCATTGCTGATGTTGCTGAAGGCAGGGTTCATCCCTCATTTGCGTGACACTCGCATTCAGGAGAAGCTTGTGTTGGGGAAGAGACTCGTGGCAAACTTGAAGTATTAAAAATAAGGCTGTCCCCTACAACCTTCCTAGTCACACACAGGATCCCTGTAGCCAAAACAGTATATGTTCCAGCTGCAGAGAGCAGACTGCTCTCAGCTTGCACAGCACCTTAGGGGAGGGAAGAATATATGGATAGGGAATGGGGTGGAGAAAGGATGGTAATGTTGTCATCCAGGTGGCTTTAGGGTCCTCAGGAGTAGTAGAGAAGGATGGCACTGGGGAGGTCTGATGGATGGATCTGATTTGTGTAGGAGTTCCCTGTAGATAAATTACTGATCCCCCAACTACTATCCCCAGTATGTAATGGCTAAATTAATATGTAATCAACTGCATTGTATCTAAAGCCTTAGAACTAGTCAGGTGCTCCCCCCACCCGATACCATTTCTTACCCTCTAATCCTACCTGATCTTTAACAAAGCATTAATAATTCTAAGGATAATCTCTATTTTGTTGTGCTTTTTTGTAACTGTTTTAAATAAATCAATTTGTACTGTATATTTGTACTTTTGTGAGATCCTTTTTGCTGTTTTACCATTTTAAGTCTCTGTACTTGGCTACACACAGATTGTATTTTTATTGTTAATGCTCTTCTTATGGATACCTGCATTTAACTTGTGGACTATGTAAACACAATATATATCAATATCTATATATCTATATATCTATCTATATAAACTACTAGCTTTTCCTTTTGGTGTTTGCGCCTTCTTCGTATCCCAGCCTTAGATGGTGGCCATGGGGTGGGGGATAGAAGGCCTATGCGGCAGAGCTTGAAATAGAGAGCAAATGGTGCCCATCTTCATGTGGTGGGCTGGGGGCAGATTGCACGAGCTAGTCCTGAAGCATGGTCTGTGTGTTCTGTTGTGTGTGTTTCAGGGACCCAGAAATCTACCTGTAGACTCAGATACTGTTCTAGCACAATCAGTCACAAGGACCTGTAGATGCCCTCACTGCTGGCCTTTTCTCCAATTCTTTTCTCAGGAATACTGCCAGAAATTTCTGGAATAAGTCAGCTCCAGAACTTAGCTTGCCACTAGTAAGAGGTGAAGCACTCAGATACATGATAGTTACTCATACATTTATTGAGCACTTGCTACATGCCACAAAATAGCCTAGGTGCATTATATATTAATAACCATTTGTTGCTAGTACTATTATTTTCACTTTGTGGGTGGGGAAACCAAGAGGTTTAAGTAACTGACCCAAAGTTACACAGCTATTAATTAGCAGTACAGAATGTTAAATCCAGGCACCTAATTCCTGAGTTTGCATTAACTCACAGTTCGTTGTAAAAATTAAATGAGATAATCCACAAAAGTGCTCAGAACAATCTTTGACACATAATGAGTGCTCAACCATTTTGAAACATCCCAAGTAGGACTTCCATGTGGGCTCTGTGAGAAAAAGCCATTTGGCTCAGTTAAATATTTTCTTTTAAATGTCCAGTATTTTGTAATAAGCTTATTAATATTTTTGTATTTTTCAAGACAAATATTTCGGCCTGCCTGGTGGGAATTAACCCTGGTTTGGTGGGGGGTCAGTTAACACTCTTAAATAGCCTTGAACCTGTGGAGGTCAGAGAGGAGTCCAAGTTTCCTCGTTACGATATTGGAAGAGGTCCACATTCCTGGCATAGTTATTTTTCTGGCTACAACTTAACTAGGGCACTTCCTTCTGGACTTCAAGATCTGTAATTATCTAAACTGGATACAACCTTTGGTGCAGGCTAAGGAAAGTTCTGTGCTTGTTGTGTACCATCACAGAACCTTTTTAGAAATGACCTCAGCTCGTCTCCTCCATGGTTTGGCAGCCATACATACTGCCAGAGTCGTTATTTTGCTCTGGCCTTGACCGCTACTGACCTGAGCTCTCATGGCACCTTAATTCTGGATTTTCCTCAGTGGGTTTTATTATCCTACCTTGGCTCTGAGGAATAAATAAAAAGATGGGTTTTTACCTCTTCTCTCAAACATGAGTTCCTCGGCACTATGAACCTTAATATTGCAGCTATTTCTATGAATGTATTCCTGAATGCAACTGAGTGCTGTCTAGGGTAGAATTTTTAAAAGTTTGGCAGACTGGGAAAAGTAGCTGGTACCTGGTCCAAATGCGTCATCCTCTTTAGAAATGCCAGTTATGAGGAAAGGCGTCTACTTCTGAGTTTGGAAAAGGAAGCTGGGTTGAAATAGCTCTTGGGACCACAGGTGATCTTCATTAGTGTTGTGGGCATGCACCCTCACAAAGTCAGCATCGGTTCTTCCTTAATGTCATTAACTTGTGAAGGGCCAAATAAGGGATCTCTGCCGGGAGAGCCTTTGGTGAGGAGCACCCTCCCTCGGAAAAAGACAATGGCTAGACGTCCCTGCCTGAAAACTTCCATCCATGTCTCTCCTAGATTTGCTAGAATGAAGTCGAGAGAAAAGCAGGAAAGGGCCAGTAAAGATAAAATTAATTTATTAGCCCTCACAACTCCGTGGGGTGGGTGTGGGCCACACTAGGGCCCCAGAGTCCTATGCTCATGCCCTGCAGCAGTGGGCTGGGGAGTCAAGGTGTCTGGAGTGCCTGCTCCCTCATCCAGAGCTGCCTTGAGCTGGGTCCCTCCTGACCCCATCATCCTGCTCCCATATGCAAGGGGTACACAGGTCCACCTGCAACAAACTCGGGCCTGCCTCCAGCAGCAAGGACAGGACCCTGGGGACGGCTGAGTGGGAAGGCAGGCAGGAGGGTGTGGTTCAGTGCAGAGAGCTGCTGTTCTGCTCTTCAAAGGCCATCTTGCCCAGGAGCTGGCTGTCCAACTCCACCCCACTCACAGGTAGCTGGAAGAAGTTCATTTCGGCTGCTAAGGCTGCCATGGCAGAAGGGTCCTGGCCAAACTGAGCTCGCAACATCATGTCCATTTTCTCCAGCCTCCTCTTGAGCCGCTTGGCCTCCCGCTCCCGGATGAGCCGGGCCTGCCGCTTCTCCGGGGTTTCATTGGCCCGCTTCAGCCTCATGGCCTCCCGATCTCGCTGCAGCCGGCGTGCCCGCTGCTCGTCTGTCTCCTGCATGCGCTGCAGGCGCTTGGCTTCTCGGTCCCTCATGCGCCTTACCTCCCGCTCCTCGGGGGTCTCATTGTCCCGCCGGCTCTTCTTGGCTGTGCGCTCTCGTTCCAGCCGCTGCAGCCGGACTTCCAAAGGCTCGTTCTGTCGACGCAGGGCCCACTTGCGTACACTGGGGGTCTGGGCTTCTAGCAGTTTCCGGTAGGCAGCGCAGTTGTTGCACACAAGCAGAATTCCAGCAGGGTACACTGGAGGACTAAAGGCAATGTCCTTCCCCTCAGCACTGGAGGGGCCCTCACTGTGGGCTGGTGGTAGGGATTCCATATTAAGGACTTCAGGAAGTTTCTCACTGGAAAGCAAAAAGTTTAAATGGTTAATGCCACGGTCTAACAAGGCTCGGGTATCCAGCCCTGACTTACTCTGTCCTACCAGGCCAGCTGCTCCAAGTTCACCACTAGGGGTCAGTATGAGTGCTTGGGAGACCTCCTCTACCTTTCCACCCTTGCCCTTCTTTGGGCTAGGTTGTCTACCAAGTCTTAAAGCCCACCTGGAGTTAGGGGCTGAGCCAACCACCATAGCAAGCCACCAGAAATCGGATGAGCCCTTACAATGTGCAGTTCCATTCAAGCCGGACTGATGGTGTTTGTAGGAACTGTGCAGGGCAGTCCTCCCTGAGGCGGAGGCTGCCTTCAGGGGAGGTCCAGTCCACTGGCTCCACCTCCTCCCAGCCGACCCTGCGTTGTACACTAGCAAATGGGACTCAGACACAATTTACACAGTTCCAGTCTTCCTGGGACACAGTGGAGACTCTGTCCTCACATTAGGGTCCTCTCAGCACCCTGCAACTTCTTTCTTTTTTTTTTTTTTTTTTTTTTGTAACTTCTTTCTCATGAATGGTCTTGGTCTTCCCCACATCTCTTTCTAGTTGAAGATATTCTGATCGAGGAAAGAAATAAGAATTCATTTCCCTTTGAGGATGTCTAATGGAATGGACATATTTACTAGCCTCATTACTTGTATTTACAAAGAGTCAAGAGTCAGTTCCCTTTGCATTGCCCATCTCTAACCTTCACTTCGACTTGGGAAAGCAGAACCCACACCCAGTAATTTGTTCCCAGCACAGAGGGTCAGTTGCCCGGCTAACCTGTTAAACGTGGCATGGCTAGTAAAACGGGCTCCACACACAGCACAGTTAGACCGCTGGTCCTCCGAGTGGATTAAGAGGTGGCGACCCAATGACCCGGGGGAGCTAAGGGCCCGGCCACAGACAGGACACATGTAGCTCTTGGCGCTCACCACTGCTGCAGTGTGCTGTAAAAGAGAGCCTTAATCTGTCAACTCACACCAGCTCCAGGACAATCTGTACCCACTTAGGAACTACTTTCTGGGAAATGTCCCCTTTCCTTAGTGTTAGAACAAGGACTTGCAACTATTCTCCCTATCTAGCACCTGGAAAAGTAAGAGTCTCTTGTGTTAAAGGGCCTTCAGAAGGGCAAGGCCATCCAGACCATCACTCAGATTTCATTAGCTTGAGTTCTGACTACGTACTGGGACACGTGGCTGGCTTGGGGGACAATGGGACTCCATAGCCTGAGAAGAATTCTTGCTCAGGATAATTTCTCACGGCCTGCTTGCCACATGCTGTGTAGGTACAAGTGCATTTTTTTTTTTTTTTGTGCGGTACACGGGCCTCTCACTGTTGTGGCCTCTCCCATTGCGGAGCACAGGCTCCGGACACGCAGGCTCAGCGTCCATGGCTCACGGGCCCAGCCGCTCCGCGGCATGTGGGATCTTCCCGGACCGGGGCACGAACCAGCGTCCCCTGCATCGGCAGGCGGACTCTCAACCACTGCGCCACCAGGGAAGCCCACAAGTGCATTTTAAAGGAGCAATGAAGGTCAAGTCTAGAAGCTGGATGGAAAGACTGATATCCAAAAGGTATTTAAATGCACTGCCTTTTCTTCAGTCTTTTAAAATCAGTGTCCTGAAGAAATGCTTCTCCTCATGAACCAATTATTTTTATGGTAAAACTCAGGCTGCCATGTGTGTTGATGCCTGTTCAATACAGAGCATAAGGCACATGTTCTGCGACTGGGTCGGGAAAAAAAAGGAAACAAAGGTTTGTCTAGTTCTGATCCCCTGGTTTACACTATCTTTCTCCAATACTTCAGAAACACCTATGTTAACTCATTTTTTCTTCTTTAAAACAAAGCCCAGTTTCTATTTCACTGTTTTAAATATGTCTTAAGTAATTTAGAAAAAAAATGATACTTAATTTTCACAGTGTGTCTGCCTGGGAACCCAGCACGTATTCACTCAACATATCCCACTTATTCTCTACAATTTTCTGAGGATTGGAGTGGAGTCTTGGTGGAAGCAACAACCCAAGGTTCTTTCCGGGGTTGGAGGCAAAGGCTACACCAGTTGCTGGCGCCCGTGTTCTGGAGCATGCGGCTCCGCACGCCATACCTGGTACACATGCGCAATCAGCTGCCCCCGACTCCCACAGTCCAGCTGGCAGAGGGGACACCGGCAGAGTCCAAGTGAGGGGTCGGAATTCAAATTCTCCGTGACCTGCAATTTAACAAGGAGGCAATTCGTGAACACAGTTTACCAGTCTCTTCCCTGCCCCTTTGAACACAGTTTACCAGTCTCTTCCCTGCCCCTACTTCTTTTAAAAGGGTATCCTGTTAAAAGGAACACGACCTCTTATCATATGTTATTATTAGGTTCCCATTGTGGGTCGAAGGAAAAAGTGATAGGGGAAAGGGAATTAAATTTGCTCCCATCTTCATTTTCTCCAAGGCTTCCTGCCATGAAGACACAGTATTACTCCAGAGAGAGCTTATCTTTTTTTTTTTTCCCCTAAGGTAAACTCTGTAGAGAGAAGATCAGCTTTCCCTACTGCCATGCCTCTTGCAGGAATCCTTAGGAAACAGTTTAGTGAAAAGATGGCACCTCAGTTAATACTTTGACTGAAATTTGCAAGCATATTCAAGAGTACACCCGAGGAAGTCAACTAATAGTTCTGCAAAGACGGATGTGCTGCTGGGAAGAAGTGGGGAGCTTTAGGAAGAAGAGCTGTGTGGGAGTGAAGTGATATGTGGGTGGAAAAGGAAAGCTGGGTGTGAAGAGAACTGTGTGTCTGAGGTTTGGGTAACTCATGTTGGGAAGGAAGACAGGCTTCATATGAAGCCCAGGAGACCCTCAGAGGCAAGAATGTTACATGTGGAAGAGAGGCATCTTGGGCAGAGTAGAAGGGTAAGGAGGTTCCCGGACTCAGGAGCCATTTGTCACTTGCCTCATGCTCTACCACACTGTTCCCACCAACAGGCTGTTCTGCATTTTCTAACTCTTTTTCCACTTTGACCACCCCTCCGTCTTCCTCTGATGTATGGGAAGAGACTTCATCTTGTGTGGTCTCCTCTTCATCACCCTCACTGTCACCTGGAACACACAAACTGGTCACTTGTTCTGATTTTTGCATGAATACATCTTACGTTGCTTTCCACCCTAAAGTTTGCAGCTAAAATGGAAAACATTCTCAGATCTTCCATAATATAGTTTGTATCAGGGCTTATTTGGGTACAAATCACATTAAGTGGAAGCCAGCTATAATTGTTTATATTACCATATACACACTAAAGAGAAAATCGGAGGCAAAACTGTATTGGAAAATGGTTATTAGGTCCTGTATATTATCATAAAAATGATAACTTCTTACACAGCGTTCCCAAATATCTCACACTTTCAAATCACACCTCCTAAGCACCTCACACCATGCTCATTCCAACACACCACTTCTGACTTACCAATGCTTATCACTGACTTTATTACTTACTTTTCTCCATAACCTCCCTGCACAATTTCTCCATGGTGTCACATACACTATTCTATTCTCAGACCCACTAATCTGTTCTCTCCCAACAAACCCCAAGGCATGATTACAGAAACACCAACAAGTTTTTCTTTCCTCTTATCAATAAAGGAGGCAGTAGGAAATTAGGTAAAAATGTCACTTTATAGGGAAAAAGCTCAGTACAGTGGAAAAGTTAGCACAGCAACCAACCTCGGGCATTCTGTCGTGGTATTTGACTCACAGCGTTCTTACCCTGCTAGTAACTCAGCATTCTACGTTAAATAAGTCCATTGTTTCTGTTGGTTCTTTGGATTATCTGATGGATTATTGAATGCATCAAGCGGAGGGAACAGGACATTCTTTACTTTAGGATGAAATATAATTTCTCATGGCTAAAGAAAGAATTGATTTGTTTTAGTTCAGGGTGCAAGATGTGGCCGTGCAGAGGTCTGCCTGTGGCTAGGGGATCTGCAAGGTTTGTGTGTGCTGATTTCTTTCCTCTGTTACTTATAAAATTGGAAAATAAATGATTTTTAAAAAACACAATAACATAGGGAGTTCTTTCTGAAAGGAAAAAAAAGTGCTAGTACTTTGAAGATCACAAGAGGAAGCCAAACCTAGGGAAGCTGTCAGACTCCAGTCCCATCCTAACACCACCTAGATCCTGGACTCCTGGGCCTGACTGTCAGCAAGAGAAATACAGGATAGAGTTTCACCAGGCTCTCAGCATCAGCAGTGAGACTCAGCTGTCCTAGCTAACAGTGTGCTGCTTATCTTCTCTCTACTGTCCCTTACATAATTTCTAAATCTACCAAGAACTGGGCAAAACTGGTTACATTCCCTTTCTTCAAAAGAAAATCTAACCAAATCATCTGCTAGTAGATACATGTGTCTCTGTTAGATACTTCACTTGGTTGGTGGACTGGATTTGGGCCCTGGAAAGATCTACAGTACGCCTTATTCCTTGGTCCAAAGCTTTAGTGTGAATCCATCTCAGTAATAAGGGTTGGCACAGATTAAATCATACTATATTTTCTCACCAGCTTATTTGGAATACTTGTAGTCTAAGACAACACTGTATCAAACACTTTTTGTAATTCATCAAAAATCCAAATATATCTCTCTACTAGAAAGGTTAAAAAAAGAATAAGTATGCCATGCAGAGGGATGATGCAACTTTTCCAGAATGGAAACCTATCAGACTTCTATAGATATTGCCATTCCTACCTATTACTCAAACTGGTGGCTCCCACAGATTTTCTAGAAATATTTGGTTCACTTTTCTGTACCTGAGCAATTACTTGCTAAATTATTATTTTTATTGCTAGAGTATTAGTTTAAATAGAAAATGTAGTTCCTGGAAGGTACAGAACTCTCTGCCTCTTCTTTCTTTTACAACCCCGAACATGGAGAAAAATCAGAAATGTCAATATGAATCGACACTAATAATAACCAATATCAGATGGATCAGATGTGGAAATCATCCTAGGAAATAACACATCTCAAAGTGTATTTGTTCAAGCAAGTCACAGAACAGACAATCCATGAGGCTCAACCAGTTACCAGCCACTGTCTTTTCAATCTCTTAACCAAAGGGATCTACTCAGGACTTGGTGTGGGAAGACCTCGACATTAGCATTTTACATGCTGCATAATCTCACTGGTAAGCAAGTCCTCTTATAAAACATTAAAACTGGGTCCTCAAGCAAAACTTTCGTTAATACCACTCTTACATTTTATTAATTATGAATAAACAGATCCTAAGAGACAGGGATTTTTTTCTTTTCATTTGACCTAGCCCAGGGGCTGCTTGAGCACTCATTATTCCTATGCCCCTGTCTATCACAGTCATCACAAATCTATCTGTGTATGGCACTATGCCAAGTACTGCAGTCCTTGAGTTAAAAAAACCTGTTCTCTCTCTGGACAAACATATGCCCATACACCTTAGAACACCTTTGGGAACACTGAGGATCCACAAATCTCCTTCTTCATGTCTTCCTCCCAACCCCCATGCATAATCCCCAGAGCACACACACTCTGATAATTCTTCTCCCATTGCCCTGAGTCATTACCAGAAGGTGCAGAACTCACTGCTACTGGAGTCCTGATCTCTTAGTTGTTGGATAGCTTGTCGCTGACTGCCAAGGTCTCCAGGAAAATCAGTTTTCATCATCGCCTGGCGGGCTTGCTCTTCTAGCCCAGCAAATACTTGATCCCCTGGTGGTCACAAGGAAAAATAGTCAGGCCACCAACTGGGCAGTACATCCCCAGGCAAGCTGGTTGGAAAGTCAGACCATTCAAAGGTAGGAGACAGGCAGGTACCCTGTGGTGGGGTCATTCATCTCCAAGTCAGCTTGTTGCCTCCAGTGGTTTCCGGGCACAGCTACTCTTCTTGGGCAACAAGCCAGATGCTCTAGAAAGCATCATTTGCTTCTCTTAAATCCTCCTAATATTGACTCCTTTTAAAGGTGATCAATTGCTACTTTACCAATTTAACATCAAAATCTCAATTCTATTTATAACCTTCTATCAGGACCGGGGAGACAGAGGCAAGTGGCAAAGTGATGGAATGAAGATGGGGCAAAAAATCTGGGCACAATCTCTGAATCTCAATGTATTAGCAATATGGTCCTGATTCTGTCTGCCTCTGACTATAAACAAGTGCTTCAAATAATCCAACTGAAACAGTATCTATGACCCCATCTTTCATCCATTCTCCTTACAAGACGTACTCTAGAAGTTCTTCCTTTACTCTCTCACATCTATTAGAATTAGCCACGAGCAAATAAAAAATAATGGATTAAAAGGAAAACAGATAATATGTGAATTCATTTCTGCTGAGGAACAAACTTCCTGAAACATGCCAACCAATTTGCAACAGGTAATATTTCATCTAGTCTCCTTGGTTTAGTGTGGTCTTTTTTCTTTTTTCTTCTTTGTATGCAGTATCCAAAAGCCCTGGACCCATCCTTGATTATGCATTTACTGTGAGGAACTCTGCCTGGGATCTGTGTGGTTATTGAAGAGTTAACATTTAAGTGCTCTTTTATTTCCAGGAGGCCAGGCATAAGGAGAAAAGAGAATTGGGTTTCTTGAGGTTTCCATTATCTCAGTCAGAGTGGAAACTACAGTCCCCATTCTCCAGCCACCAAGAGAGAATAATAAAAAGCCCTAGTGAAATGTCTGACAATAGACCAGGCGTTTTCTTAATGAAGAGAGAGAGGAAATTAAACAGGCTCAGGTTCCGAGGCTGATACAATGATGTAGGAGGAATGAACTGGTCAGTTGACCTGTACAACTAGTCCTTGGGCAGTGAAAGAACTGATGTGAAGTAGGCTTCATGTGATTCATTTAGGTATTTGTTCAGCAAATATTCATTGAACATCTACTATATGCTAAGTGCCAAATGCTAATAATAGTGATTATTTGGCACTTCCTAGTTCCAGGCTCTACGTTAAGTGCATTATAGTTACTACCTCACCTTAATTCTCTGCAAAACTCTATGTGGTACGTATTACTATCCATATTTTACTTAGGAGAAAACTAAGGTCTATGGTGGAACAAAGTATTCAGACCCCAGTCTGTCCAACCCTTAATTACCATATTTTTCAGTTGCTTTCTAGCAGAGTTGTAAACAGAATTTTAAGGGGTTCATTAGAGCAATTTTACTGAAAACAAACACTTGTCTCTGTGTGACAAGAATAGCTCTGATCCTAGTGTGTTACCTTCCTACCATCAGAAACTGATATATACAACTCAAATACCAAAATAATGTTCTCAAGGCCAAGACTGACGGAAGGAACCATCATTTTTATGGTTCTGATTCCATGTGATGAGTTACCATGCCTGGGTTAGAGTAATATTATGGCTATTCTGACTGACACTATGAGTGGGAATAGAGGTGCTAAGAGTCCAAGTGTACTTCTAGCCACCCAGCCCTCAAGTAAATGAAAAATAACCTGCTTTAAGTCCACTTTCATAATATTCAGGATGACACACTGGATATAAATTACCGCTAGGGAGAGCAAAAAATGAATTCCGTGTTATAGCGCCTCCTCTTCCCTCTTTGCAGGAGTAAAATATTTAATTTCTCCACGTTGGTTCCTCTGTAACCACAAGACCATGGCTAACTGGAATAGTTACTGAATTTTTCTGGGTAAATGCATGTTTTTGGACCTGGTGGCTGTGGGCAGATATGACACTAAGGAACAAGTTATGTACCAGCATATAATCATCAAGGGCAGACCATTCTCATCAATGACATCTCTAAAGAAACCTATCCAGAAACCAGCTAGGTTTATAACATACTAAGAATCTACACTTCCCCCCCTTTCTTTTTTTTTTTTTAATTTATTTATTTTATTTTTGGCTGTGTTGGGTCTTCATTGCTGTGCGCGGGCTTTCTCTAGTTGTGGCGAGGGGGGGCTACTCTTCATTACGGTGCGCGGGCTTCTCATTGTGGTGGCTTCTCTTGTTGCAGAGCATGGGCTCTAGGCGCACGGGATTCAGTAGTTGTGGCTCGCGGGTTCTACAGCACAGGCTCAGTAGTTGTGGCACTCGGGTTTCAGTAGTTGTGGTGCATGGGCTTAGTTTGCTCCGCGGCAGGTGGGATCTTCCCAGACCAGGGATCAAACCCGTGTCCCCTGCACTGGCAGGTGGATTCTTAACCACTGTGCCACCAGGGAAGTCCCCCCCCCCTTTCTTAATGGGGAATCACCACTGTATTAGAAGGACATCTATAAAGATATGTAATTTTCAAGATCAGCTAGTAATTCAGTCTAGTCTCCATCAAACTTGAGCTAAAAATTTATTCCTATTGAAGCTGTCTAAGTATTTCAGCCTTCACAGAACAGAGAAGAGTCTGTTCAATACAGCTGCCCTATCTAGGACTTTTGGGAGCATTCTCACCTAGGATAGTTGGGCTATTCCTTTTTTGGCAGTTTGGAAAGAAAAGCTATGCTCTTCTATTTTATTCCATTCCTGACTTGGGAAAAAGGCTAAGGTAAACTTTACTCCTTAGGGCTATTCTTATTTAAATACCAACATAAAGCAAAATATATAAAAACCATAAGGAGGGATTCTGGCAGACCTCACAGAAAAAGATATGTGAATGATCTCCCAGTAGTCACTATTCACCTAATCCCTAAATCTGACTGTCCAGAATTATCCTTTCATAAGAAGGTAGTGATAATTGCTAAAAGTATGTCATATTAACTCAAGTATAATGTGATCCATAGAGATACTAGTGATTAAGAAGTGTTATACAGTTGCCTGCTTTTACAATGTAGCAGTATTATTTCCTTCTATCTTGAGACTGTTGGAGTAGGTTAAAAAAAAATCCTCTGTCTTCTAGATATTAATGTAGGGCAACCATCTTCTTTAACATGGGTATTTATTTGTCTATTAATAGTTGAAAAAAAGTCATCTAAGTTCAACAGTAAAAAGCAAGGTACTACCTCTCCTTTTTGTGGTATGAAATCAAGATACTGTTGGTCTGATTTGGCTAAGGTTTTTTAGACCAGGTAAGAACAAAGCCATGCAAACAAGCCTGTAGAACAGATGAGAAGCCTGAGATGAAAGTTACTGGAAGACAAAGATTTTACAATTCTCTTTCTTGAGTCTTTGGTGCAGTTAAATAAATGCAATGTCTGGCTGACTTAAATTAAGTAAAGCAGCTGAGACATATTCTAAGAGAGCAGATGCCTAATTCAGAATAAAATGAGCTAGTACTGGGAGTGAGGCACTTAGGATTCCTTTTCTAGCTGACAGTCTCCGTAATCCGAGGTGCTATCACATATTGGGAACAGAACCATTTACCTCACAAGGATGCTAACAATGAATGAAGACAAAACAAACTGCACTTTTTAGAAGAGAAGGGACTTTAAAGGCTTCTTTTTCCTACTTCTCTGTAAAAGCTGAAAACTTTAATTGAAGTTGAAAGTTTTTAGTCTCATATATAATCTGAAAACAACATTCTCTTAAGAAATGGAAGTTTTCCTTTACTTAGTGGTTTGCTTGGTACAAAAGCACCAAATGAAAGTGTGCAAACGATTGTATTTTCAACCTCTCTAGAAACAGTTACAGAAATTTGTATTCAGAAGGGGGTGAGATGAGGAAGGAGGGAGGGAAGAGGTCTACAGAGATTTCAACCCATATGCACTTCCTCTGTGACTAACAATTCTGGACTTTTATTCCAAAAGCTCTGCATCAAGTCTATTAAGGAACTGGGCAAAACACAAGAGTCTGCCTGGACGACTCTGGGTAAAGGAGAGATCATGACGGTAATTTAGATACAGAGACAATCCTGAGGAAAGCCAAGTATATACCAGAGCAGCCTGCCCATTGACTTCTAAAGTGGATCTGACAGATGCTGCCAGGCTACAGCAATGGGATTCTTAATATATTCTTTTAGGAGCTGCCTGCTACACAATCCTCTTGTTCCCAGAAGGCAGATCTAATGGAGCTCAGCCATTACTCTGCTCAAATGCCACTGGCTTTGACATTTAAGCAAAGCTTCTGCAGACCTTCCTGCCTCCCAGACCTTGAGTTCATTCTGTTTACTTTAAATAGATGAGCAGCATTAAATTCAATACATTTGATTGGTTCTATTTCACTGCAAGGGGTTAGGAGACGCTCGTGGTCAGAAGACTGAAATTACCTATTTCTACTTGGCATTATTGTGGGCAATGAGAAGATGACCTTGCAAAAAATGTAGGACCAGCTTCAGTCCCCAAATAGTAAATAAGTAGAAGGTCCTCAGAGACCAGCAAATCTCAGTGTCTTTCTTCTTTCTTAGTCCATCATGTGAGATGCCTTCACAATTCCCTGCCCAAATGCATCACTGAAAACAGCCCCTCCCTGTGGGTCTGCTTTTTAGTTGCACCGAACATTTCTGTTCACGGCCCTCTTAATGGTCACCACTGCAAAGTCCCACCCGGTCCACGACAATACTACAAGCTTCACTAGCTCAACTCTAGAAACTGCATTTCTGCAGCTGCGGATATGATATTCCCTCCTTCTCTGTGGTCTGTTTGTCCATCTGTTTTCCAACTCCAGTACCAGTTCATCTTGGCTTTGACTGATTACGGTGGGAGGAGATGCAGCTATCGACTTATGCTATGTGGGCGCAGGCACTGGCCACAAAAGCATTTACTAGCTTCCCTGTACCTGATCATAGTATCATCCCCACCAGCTACTTTCCTCAGTCTCTTTGGACAGGTGGCTTTTAGAGGTAAATGCCCAACTCCAGTGATTGCCTTATTTGTGAACCCATCACTCTACTAAGAGTTCCTTTCCTGCCCTGCCTTCTTGGGGTCACATCTGTGTCTCTTCTCAATATCCACCTTCAACCAGAGAGGAGAAGACAATCCTCCTGAACCTCTGTGTTGTATTACCTATGGTAAAGATACTTCATTTTATCTCTCTTGAAAATCCTCACATTCAGGCCCACTAAATTTCACTGTTTTAGCAGCAGTTTCTAAATCCTTCCTGAACCACTCACCTTTATATTAGGCAGCCTTCCATATCCACCTACTCCAGAATACACTCCTAGAAGTATCCAACTAGCGCTGTCTTATAAAACTTTTCTAGGACTTGAAGAATTAATTGTATATGAAAGTTTGCTACCCTAATCTCATTTAATCTATAAAATGCTGAAGTCCTCTTAATTCCTCTGAACCTACTGTTTTCTCTTCTACTTTTGAAATTACCCAATAAAATAAAATAAGGTACATACTGTCTGGCATACGGTATGTTTTTAATAAATTTTAATCCTCTTATATTAACTCCATGACTGATCTATCCTCTCAAATGTAGGTTTTTTTCCTTAAAAAAAAAAAAAAACTTTCATATGTTATACCACTGAATTCCCTTCAAATGTTGCTGTAGTCAGTCCTCCATAAGAACACGGAGCTATTTGTCTCTTTTTTACATTTGAATGAGGATGCTTATCTCCCCAGATCATGGGAAACTGGTTAATTGTCTCAAATCTACATAGATATATTAGTGTTAATTTAATAAGGCACTTTTGAAAACCCACTATGAGCAGTGCTAGAAGTAGAGAGGGATAGCAGGAATTATATATGGGACATAGTGTCTGCCCTCCAGAAATTTACAATTCAATTACTAAAATAAAACATATATATGAACCTGCTGAGAAATAAGGCAAGGCAATAGTGCATAGCTGGTTCTTGTTACCAGTCTCTTCTTCATGTGATCCATCCCACACACTATTTTGTAGTCCCAAAACACTGTATTCTGAATGTCACTCCATTCTCCCTGCTTAAAAACCTTCAGTAGCTCCTTACAGTCAGGATGAAGCGTGAACTTGGCCTGGCCTTCGGGCCTCTACAATGCAGAGTTAAACGTCTCCAATGTCATGTTCTATGGCTTCTGGACAAATGCAACTTCTGCTTCATACAAAGTCTCCTTGTCCCCTGAGCATACCATGTGCATTCCCTCTTTGTTTCTTTGCTTTCCCCTACCTGATTTTACCCTTCCTTTCCTCTTTTTTTAAAGAATCCACTTTCTACCTTCCAAGGTCCAGTTCAAGTTCATAGTCTAAGGCCTCTTCCATCAAGCATTCCCTGGCTATCTCAGTCCATGGAGCTCTCTCCCTCTTTTTTTTTTTTTTTTGGCCTCAGGGCATGTGGGATTTTAGTTCCCCGACTATGGATCAAACCCATGGCTCGAATCCGTGGCCCCTGCAGTGGAAGTACAGTCTTACCCACTGGACCGCAAGGCAAGTCCCTCTCCCTCCTCTTAATTTCTGTAGTACACACAGTCTGCAGCATCCCTATTTGGCACTTAGCATATATTATCTTGCTATATGCCCATCTATCTATCTATCTATCTATATATCTGTGGCTACGTTATAGTCTTATATATCTTTATATTGTTTTACGGCCTTGGCATCTAGCACAAGGCTTTGCACAGAGTAGGAATCCTATAAATGTTTGTTAATGTGAATACTAAGGATGAATCAAGAGCACCTATTCCTAAGACAGGTTTCTAAGACCTCCTCCAGCATAGAAACACTTTAAACCCATCATGTTTGACACCTTTAACCCTTTTTTCTTTACAAATTAGTGTGAGTCGATCACCTAAATTCAGATTACACTTCCTTTCCAACCCTCAGGGTTCTCAGGTTCCAGAATAAAAAGCCCAGTACTCACAGTGAACTTTATTTGGATTTGTCTGTTTCCGACGGGACATGTTTCCCTGATCCAAGAGCTCTGGCTTTTCCCAGTTTCACGACTGGATGTTACTACCTCCTTGCAAGGTGCTGACCTACAAAAAAAAGGATAATGTTAGCACATGTCATTTTGCTCATACATTATACACAATTAAAAGATGAGAGACTTTTTAAAATAGTTTTTGAGTATATATAGAACTCACCAGTTATAAATCATTGAACTTCTTAAAGAAAGAAAGAAATGAATAAATCTCTAGCACACTTTAAGGTCCCAAGAAGTTTCAGAGAGAATTCCAAAGGATTTAGAGAATTCCACTCTAAATCCAACTCTGGAATCCATAATACTGTTAAGTGTTCATGATGAAGCTCAGAGGGTAGAAAAGGAAGCAAAAAAACTCAGGCAACCAGCGTTAGAAGCACCATGGGCTCAAAGGGATAACCCTCATGAATTGTAAAAGGAAGCAAAGGAAGCTAAACAGGGTGGCAGCTCATATGTCACATGCCCTCTGGAAGTCAAGCCCTGCAATCTGCACCAATGAGAACCTCCAGATGTTTTTTTCAAGAAGTTATCTCTCCTAGAGGTGACGAAGGCACCACATCCCTGTGAGACAAGAAATATCTCAAAACTTCTGGGCATCTGTAAATGAAACATGGGAAATAGAGCCTCTACCTAGGGATGCAGGCACAGTGCTAGGCACTGTGGATGACAGGGCACTAAAGCAAATCAGACTTCATGTTGAAGATGGGCTTTTACCAGAAGAGCCAGGTGCCATACACATTGTTGGGTACTAATTCAATACCTCAATGTGGAACATCAACCTGACCCTGCTCACATGCTCCCGAGTGGTGGTCAAAGTTAATAACTTTAGTGCCTCTTCTCAATCCAGCCTCTTGTAGCAAAGAGTGGGAAGAACAAAGAGAAAAGGTCCCCAAATGAGAAGTGCTGCAGAGACATGCACCTGCTTCCCTGAAATAGGAGAGAACAGATACTTAAGCCTAGAGGTTCCTGGTTAGTTATAAGAAAGGCTTTCCCAGCATTAAGTGTTGTTAGAGAGTCCGAAATGGATTAGTAGTGGGGAAGCTGTGAATTTTCTTTGAAAGACAGAGTGAATAAACAGACATAGATTAAAAGGAGATATTCTCTTTCCTACCAAAGATGAGAACATGGATCTGGTCACCCTCTAACTTTTCTTTCAGTTCCTGCCTTCTCAAATTGTACTCACACTAATAAGCAAATATAAAATTGTAGTTTATTGCCTTAAGAGGCATTATGAGAGGCTACTTACTACCATCTACACTTTGCACTCCAGTTAGTGAAGACTCACCTCCTGTTATGCCAACTAACTCCTCTATGTAGCTAGAAAGGACCTCAGACCTGTAATCAGATCCTGCCTCCCCTTACCAAAAGAAGAAAGAAACCGCAAATGGCAAAGACAGGCCTCCACAGGAAGTGGCAAAGGAAGCAGCTTTCAGGCAGTCTTCTATCATATCTGCATATCAAACACAGTTCTTTTTCAGACCTTTAATTAAAAAAAAAAAAAAAACAAACTCCAAATGTATACAGTAAAAATCAATTTTAAGGTAGTATGTTGAGTGCTAATGCTAATGAAACGTGTTCTCTACGTTCTGTTTGTGTAGATCATTTCTTTCTAATCAAGTAGTTATTTTACAAATTGAAGCAGTGAATGAATATTACACTTTGGATCTTTTCCTATAAGTCTGTGGAATCACAAAGTGGAAAGCTGAATGAAATGCAGGTTGCCTATCATTTTTTTTTCTAAAATTTGCAGAGCTATAGCTCTCTATTGTATAAGGAAGAAAATGAAACCTTAACTAATCTTTAAATTTTCTTTCTATTATGATCAGAAATTGAAACTGTGAGATGAAGGTAATAAAGATCCTTCTGAATGAAGGCCAAATAATATGACACAGGCTCTGTTCAGATCATCTTGGTGAGGCAACAGCTCAATACTAAAGCTACAAGTCAGAAACAGAAATCAACATCTGGCATATTTAAAGCACCAGTGTCCACTGCATCTCACAATCCTCCTAGTGGCCAAATGGGGAACCAACCAGATGGTACCCAATGGGACTTCACACCTGAGGGATTAAGGGGAAAACATAAGCAAATACTCTTCCTCCCTCAAAAAAAGAAAGCCTGTGGGGTCGTGGACTCTTGAAATTAAGTAAGTTAATTAATTATGTAATTAATTAACAATAAAAAACTAGCACTAGCAGATAACATTTTTGACTGCACAACAAGATCTCAGAGGTTAAACAATTGTTTTATAGCAGTAAAAGCTAATAAAATCCATAGACACATTGCCGTAAAGTTCACTAACTCAGTTTTACTTTCAACACTGCCTCAGTTCCCAAGCCTGAATCTGAAACCGATACAAAAATGTAAATGGATAGCCTGAACATCACCATCTGGAAGAAAAACAGGATGGGAAGAAAGGTAACCGGTGAGATTCAGGTCTACAAGGGATTCTATTTAAAAAGGGAGGCAGTTTTGTCCATCTTTTGTTTTTTTCGGTACGTGGGCCTCTCACTGTTGTGGCCTCTACCGTCGCGGAGCACAGGCTCCGGACGCGCAGGCTCAGCGGCCATGGCTCACGTGTCTAGCTGCTCCGCAGCACGTGGGATCTTCGCGGACCGGGGCACGAACCTGTGTCCGCTGCATCGGCAGACGGACTCTCAACCACTGCGCCACCAGAGAAGCCCAGTTTTGTCCATCTTTAGAATGAGGTTAAGAATACTTGGGAGCGGGGCCAACGTCTCCCCTTAACACTGTCCCTGCTCTCCCACAGGTGTTAGGTTGCAGCTTCCAGGACACACCACAGACTTTAGCAAGAAAACACGGGTGAAATCCAAGCTTTAAGAAAAGAGGGTGCACTCCCACCTCCAGTTCTGGTGCAGTTCCCACGGAGCAAAGTAAACTCGCCTGAATCCCCGGTATCTGTATCTGCCAAAAAGGAGAGGACAGGAAAGCTGGTCACGTAGCCGCCTCACAGTTCACCCTGTTCCCTGGTGTATAACCAGCCGAGACGGTCCCTCTGGCTTCCTGAAGCATGACCACAGGTAGATTCCCGGGAATTATCAGACAAGAGCCAGAGGTCTTCCGAGGCGGCTCAAACCCTCAGACAATACAGTCTTCTCAGAAATCTAAATTTAGAAGCCCTGCGAGAAGGCGACTCGGGACTGACACCCGGGTCGGCGCCCCCACGCCCATCCTCCCCCTCCCCCAGCTCCAGCCCAGCCTGTCAGACGCCCGGGCCGTCCCGGCGCTGCCCGGCTGAGCCCGACCTGGGCCCACGCGGGGAGGGCGGCGACGCGGACGCCCCTCCCGCGCCCGAGACCTCCAGAGGGACGGAAAGTGGAACAGCCGCTGTGGGGAGCCAGCCCGGTCCGGCCTCGTCGCGGGAACCCGGGGCAGGGGGAGGGTCAGAGCCAAGGCGGCCCCCGCCCCCCAGGCCAGAGCGAGCCCCTGTTCCCCTCCCCATACACAGACTGACAAAACGACCGACAGCCGGCGACCAAGGGAGGGGGCGAGGAGCCCCTGCATCCTCAGCCTGGTCCCGGAGGGAAAGAGTCGGGGGTCTTTTTACCCGGCGCCTCGGCGCTCCGCGGCGCTCCGGGTCCCTGGGCCCCGCCTCCGGACAGACGGACCCCCGGACAATGGGCCCTGGGCCGCAGCTCGGGCCGGCCGGGCCGGGGCTCTCCTGGACTGGGCCCCGGCTAGCAGAGGGCAGCTCCGGGCCGAGCTGGTGGCGGGGAGCCGAGGGGCGGCGCTGCAGACGGACAAAGCCAAAAGCAGACAGACAGACGGAGGGGGAAAAGATGGCGACGCGGGCGGCGGGGGCGCGCAGCTCGCGCACCCGCAGCGAGTGGGGCGCGTGCACGAGTCTCTCCTATCCCCCCCCTCCCCCCTTCGCAAGCTTCGTCCCCCTCCCCGCTCCCCAGGCGCGCGCCCGGAGGCATGGGCGGGGCTTAAGTGGAGAGGGGTCCGGGGAGGCAGGACTTAAGGGAGCATCCAATCACAGACATTCGAGAGGGGCCTCGCCTCGGTTCTCGCGCCATGGAGACCACCGAGCCTCGCACCCTCCCAGGTCTTTTTCTGGTCCTGTCAACTCCTCAGCTCCCCTATGCTCTCCTGAACCTTTAAACTCTACCCTGACTGTCAGCTCTGATCCTGGCTTCCTACCCCACGTTCGAGTTCAGCCACAAAAGCCCAAATCCCCCAACCACAGCTCCACCGCAGGCTCCCCCTCTCCTTAGCCCAACCTCTTCCCCTTCCCCCAACCCAAACCCTCTTCCCTTCATTTCCCCACATCTCACGGTTTCTTCGGTCCCCACGGCGTTTAATGTGACCGAGATCTAGGGGCCACGGACCTTTGTGGGAGGGGCTAAGTTCGGCTGTCAGAACCTCAGAGGAGAAAAATCTTTAGCTTCGTTTTAGACATTTAAGTCTCCAACATGATTCTCAACTAATAAAACAACAGTAGCTGTAGACCCTGGGGCATAGAATTAATTTAGAGAACGGTAACTTGTGGCACTGTTGCCACTTAAGGGGCATTTGGGGCAATTGAAAGTGGTTAGACTCACTTCCTAATAAAACACCTCCTTCCCCTCTCATTGTCCCTTTCTATTTCCTCACCGCTTTCCTTCCTTTCCTCTAATTCTCTCGTCTTGTAGAATGCCTAAGCCTGCCTTTGACATAGCTCACTTGGAGAAGTAGGGCATGCGGTGGAAAGATGGGATCTGACATTAGAAGATCCAGCTTTGAGTCTGCTGCTGACCAGCCTGGTTACTTTGGGCAAGTCACTTCCCTATTCTGAATCCCTGCTTCCTAAAAATGTAAAATGGTTAATAATGTAATAATTCCTGGTCTCTACTCTCATAGGGTTGTTGTGCTGATTAAGTAAAATGAATATATGAAAGAGTTATGTAAACATCCCTTATGATCACTGGCCCCACAAAGGTGGAGCTAATGAGGATGCTGATCATTGCTTATAAAACAAGTCTTGGTATTTGCATAAAGCGCTCTTGCAAAATGTCCTTTCCAGAAATCTCTAACGAGATGATATCATTGTCTGCATCTTATGTTTAATGTGAGAGGATCTTGGTCCTTCACAATTCTGTGGTAAATGGCTCATTCATTCATTCTTTGTGGCTGGGATATGAGGTAGGAATTATTCTTTTTTTAATAAATTTATTTTATTTATTTACTTTTGGCTGCATTGGGTCTTCATTGCTGTGCACGGGCTTTCTCTAGTTGCGGCGAGCGCGGGCTACTCTTTGTTGCAGTGCGCAGGCTTCTCACTGCTGTGGCTTCTCTTGTTGTCAAGCACGGGCTCTAGGCGCACGGGCTTCAGTAGTTGTGGCTCGCGGGCTCTAGAGTGCAGGCTCAGTAGTTGTGGCGCACTGGCCTAGCCACTCCGTGGCATGTGGGATCCTCCCGGACCAGGTCTCTAACCCGTGTCCCCTGCATTGGCAGGTGGATTCTCAACCACTGCACCACCAGGGAAGCCCAAGGTAGGAATTATTATTGTTTAACTTCAGTTAAGGAAACTTTTAAATTTCATTTAAAATTTTAATTCTTGGGTAGGTAGCCAGAAAATGGAATATTCTCAACCAATCAGAAGGTTTTTAGTCAGTGTAAGAATGCAAGCTGGAATAAGCACTGGCTTTTGTACTTAACAGTAATTCTTGATGAGTTTAGACTGAGGGATACAAAGATGGCTTTATTATGTCACTTTAAAGTTGATGTAGTTGACATTTTCAACATGACAATAGCTAGCAGGTAAAGTATTAGGAGAGAGCCTCCAGTGAAATTTCTTGGCTTCATCAAATAATAATGTGTAATACTGGGCGTCTTGTTTCATCTCCTTGAGCTGCAAATAAAATGGGATCATAATAATGCTATCCTTAAAACCTTCATGTGTCCTAGATGCCTCTGAGGTGTTGTGATTCAGGGTTATAGTCAAATAAGGCAAAAATCATTAAATAAGGAATTAGTTTATTTTTGCTCTCACCTAAACTTGTTCTGGAGCTACAAGACTTTTTCTTTAATCATGGATTTTTTTCAGCTTAATTTTTTATTTCTACTTTTCCGGTCTACTCATGGATTTATGCAATTATTTTGCCATTTTAAGTATCTTAACTTTCCCTTGAAATATCCTCTGGTTTATATTATATTATAACAGGTCTACCAAGACCCTGTTAGGGCTTTACATTACAACAGTATTGGTAGGGTAATTTAAAGAACTCCGCTTAAAAATTTATTATGATATAATTCACTTACCATGAAATTCACCCTTTTTTGTTTTTTTGGGTTTTTTTGCAGTACGTGGGCCTCTCACTGTTGTGGCCTCTCCCGTTGCGGAGCACAGGCTCCGGACGCGCAGGCTCAGCGGCCATGGCTCACGGGCCTAGCCGCTCCGTGGCATGTGGGATCTTGCCGGCCCGGGGCACGAATCCGTGTCCCCTGCATCGGCAGGCGGACTCTCAACCACTGCGCCACCAGGGAAGCCCATAAACTTTTGAGCTTATATTTAGAATCTAGAGTTATAAGTTTTCATTTCTTTGAATTCATTTAAGGAAAAATTACGTTTTCTAGGATGATTGCAATCATGATAAATGTCATGAAAAAAATCTGATTTGAGAACTCTCTTTTGATCTGTGAACCCATATCAGATCAAATCACAGTTTGTAACTGTGATTTAATGCATTTTTCTTTTTATTTGTTGATAAATTCAATATACACAAATTGAAGGTAAAACAGGATGCAAATTATTATGGAAATATGGACATATGAAAATTATATCATGTCAAGTCTCAAGATCTGGGTTCAAGATCTGATCCTGGCATTTATTGCTGTTAATCTTGGATTGCTCACTTTACAGCTCTAAGCTTCACTTTCTTCCTGTAAAAACTAATAGACATTTCTGACCTACAGCTGCTTCACAGGAATGTTGTGAGCCTCAGACTGAGGTCATGTGCTTGTAGGTGCTGTAAATTGCAAAATGCCATGGAGATGTTTAATATTTGTATATAGTCCTAATTATTGATGTTAATAAGTTCTCTGAGGAGTCATTTCATAGGTGCTCTAAAAACTGCTCTTGATTTTTTTCTAGGCCTTAGGAAGATATCCAGAGAAGTTTCTATTTCGTTCTATAATTTCTAGCCTAAAAGCTTTCTGAGACTTTCCCCTTTCTAAATGTTACTACTTTAAAAAAAAAAAAAAAAAAACGGCAAATTACTCAATGCCCATCATCTTTCCCTTCTCTCTCACACAATGTGTAATACTTTCTTCTATTGCCGGAGTCAGCAAACTTTTTCTGTAAAGGGTCCAATAGCAAATATTTGGCCCTTTACAAATAGGTTTTGTGGGCAATATAAGGGTTCTGTCACATGTTCTTCCCTTTTTTGGTTTTGTTTCTTTACAACCTGTTAACAATGTAAAAAAAAAATTCTTATCTGGAAGGGCTGTACAAAAACAGGCCTGACTAATTTTGTCCTACAGGCTTGTAAAACTCTTATGTTATTGGGTTTAAGTATTATATCAGGTTTTAGTTACAGCCACTAGTTATAATTGTGTACATAAAAAAGAGTTACTGGTTAGTTAACCAAAGAATGTTTTGTGTTAATTTTTATCCTAAGAGCAAAACAGGATTTTCAAGTGAAACAGTGTGAGTCAGTTTGTTTCTTTGGATTATGTTTAGCTTTGATTGAAACTGGTCTATTCAGCCAGGGATAGTGATAACTGTTTTGAATAATTGGCTGGTTGTGGTACAATTCACATTGATATGTTATCGGATCTAAATAACTAGATGGGACAGGACACAGGTGATGATTGCTGAATCCAAGAAACTACTGAGTTGGAAGCAATTTTTCTAAATGAATCATGTCATTTTTAGCAATACATGGACTCAATGACACTTTTCTCTCATCTTTACTTTCATGGTTTGTTCAAGGGTGCAATAATGTCAAGGATTCCAAAAGTTATCTAAACACACTGTGTTACTGAGGGCATGGGGAAATAGAAACTCTCATACATTGGTGGTGGTGGTATAAAACAATACTTCCTCTTTGTAGGGTGATTTGGCAATATCTATCAGCATTAAAGATATACCTACCCCGTCACCAGTTCTTCTGCTTCTAGGAATTTATACCCAATCCGTACAATCCATATAGGCAAATATCTAGTCATTGCAGCATTGTTTATATAGGCAAAAAACTGGAAATAACCTAAATGCCATCAATAGAGCAGTACTTTAAAACTATGGTACACATATACACTGGAATATTATGCAGCTCTTTAAAAGAATGAGAATTATTGATAACTACTGATATGAAACAGTCTCCGAGATATGTATCTTAAAGCAAGTTATAGTACTAGACAAGTTACAGTATACAGTCAGCCTTCCATATTGGACAGTTCTACATCCATGCATTCAATCAACCTCGGATTGAAACCAGTGGGAAGGAAAATTCCAGAAAGTTCCAAAAAGCAAAAATTGAATTTTCTGCTCACTGGCAGCTATTTACACAGCATTTACGTTGTATTGGGATGATCTGAAGTATACTGGAGAATGTGCATAGGTTATACACAAAAACTACAGCATTTTATGCAAGGGACTTGAGATTTTGGTATCCTTGGGGGATCCTGGAACCAATCCCTTGCTAATACTGAGAGACAACTGTAGTATGTATAGTATGCTACTATATGTGTAAAAAAAAGACATTTATACATATAGTTATACATGCAGATAATATCACTGGAAGGATTTTGATAGCATTAAACATTGTCAGACACTGTTCTAAGAGTTTTTCATAATTAACACATTTAATTGTCCTAACAACTTTATTAAGGTAGGTGATATTATTCCCATTTTACAAATGAAGAAACTGAAGCACAGAGAGATTAAGTAACTTGCTCAAAGGCACGAGAATCTGGTAGCAATGGTTATTTTACTTCTAGAGCAAGGGACTGAAGGACTAAGGGTCTGAGGAAGGAGACTTAATTTTCATTGTACATCTTTTTCAGTTTTGTGTGTGTGTGTGTGTGTGTTTTGCCATATTTATGCCTTACTTTAAAAATTATTTTTAAAAGTTTATCTGCACCATTAGGAAAATGAGCAGAAGACTATCATGAGCGCTATTTACAAGAGAGTCAATCTTATTAATTTTCAAAGATATGCAAATCGTACTAATTTTGAAAGATATACAAATTAAAATAACTGCTTAGTTTCAAAAGGATTAGAAAGGTTGATAATGCCTGCAGTTGGGGAGTATGAGGAGCTGGACACTAGGAGGATAAAGTCATAGAACCTTCTGGGAGAGAAGTCTGGTGATTGGTTTTGCTAGTTTGCATGTGCTGCCATAACAAAGTCTGCAAATAAAGTCACATTCTGAGACACTGAGGGTTAGAACTTCAACGCATGTATCTGTGGGGTACAATTCAACCCATAAATAACATGGGTATCAAAATTTCATACATGCATACTCCCTAAACTTGCAATACCACTTGTGGGAATCTGTCCTTAAGAAATAATCTGAAAATATGCACAGATATTCTTAGAAGGATATTCACAATGGCATATTACAGAATATATTGGGATCTACCTAAATATCAATAAAAGATTGGCTAAATAATGATATAACTTCTTCCATTGTTAAAGATAATGTGGATCTATATGTATTGACATAAAAAGATATGCAGAATATATAAAGTATAAAAAGCAGGTTTACTGAACAGAGTGTATATTATCCTATTTGTGTTAAATTTTAAATAAATAAAATTTTGGAATAATATATTCTAAAAATTAATAATGGCATGGGGAGTGTTACACAGGCTTTTCTTTCATTATACTCTACATATATATATACTCAAATTAGTAAAAACAATAAACATTTTTCTCTCCTCAAAAAACAAAAAGAAGGTATTGAACTCAGTCCCTTTTATTTTGCTTTTAAACTCAATGCAGAACAGAATCAGAATATACTTAACTGCTGGGATCTTGGCTTAGTCTGGTAGTTTCTGGGGGAAACCTACCACTTCCCATTGAGATATATAATAGCCTAGTATGCACACACACACTTTTTGTTTTCCGAACTATATGAAAGTAAGTTGCAGACACCATGATCCTTCAGTTCTACACAGTTCAGCATGCATCTTCTAAGAATAAGGGCATTCTCCTACTCAACTATGTTATTACACCAATGAAAATTAACAATAATTCCACAGTATCTAATATCTAGTACATATTCAAATTTCCCAAGTTGTTCCCCCAAATATCTATCTTTTCTAATCAGGATCCAATTGAATTTCATTTGGTTATTATATCTCTTAAGTCTTTTTAAATGTAGAGCCAGTTTTCTTGCAGAAGATTCCACATTTTGCATTTAATTATTAGTATATATACTGTTTATTTAATTCTCCCCCACAACATAGACTTAATTTGAAAATTTTTACTGTGAACATTTTTTTATTGTGGTAAAATACACATAATATAAAAGCTACCATTTTAATACTTTTTATTTGTACAGTTCAGTGGCATTAAGTACAGTCACATTGTTGTGTAACCATCATCACCACCCATCACCAGAGCATTTTCCATCTTCCCAAACTGAAATTCTGTACCCATTAAACAATAACTCCCCACTCTCCCTTCCCCCAGCCCCCCTGGCAACCACCATTCTACTTTCTCTCTCTGAATTCGACCTCTAAGTATCTCATAGAACTGGAATCCTGCAGTACATGTGTTTTGGTGACTGGTTTATTTCACTTACCATAATGTCTTCAATATTCATCCACATTGTAGCATGTGTCAGAATTTCCTTCATTTTATTACTACCTTTTAAAATTTTTATTTTATTTATTTTTGGCTGCATTGGGTCTTCGTTGCTGCACGTGGGCTTTCTCTAGTTGTGGTGAGTGGGGGCTACTCTTCATTGTGGTGCACAGGCTTCTCATTGTGGTGGCTTCTCTTTTTGCAGAGTGCAGGCTCTAGGCCTGCGGGTTTCAGTTGTGGCATGTGGGCTCAGTAGTTGTGTCTCACAGGCTCTAGAGTGCAGGCTCAGTAGTTGTAGCATATGGGCTTAGTTGCTCTGCGACATATGGGATCTTCCCGGATCAGGGTTCGAACCCTGGGAAAACTGGACAGCTACATGTAAAAGAATGAAATTAGAAAATTCTCTAACACCATACACAAAAATATGAGGTATCCACCATACAATAAATGAGGTATCACCTCATACCTGTCAGATTAAAGAGGGACTTCTCTGGTGGTCCAGAGGTGGGGAGTCTGCCTTCCAATGCAGGGGACGCAGGTTCAAACCCTGGTTGGGGAACTAGGACCCCACATGTTGCGAGGCAACTAAGCCCGCACGCCACAACTACTGAGCTTTCACACCTCAATGAGACAGCCCACGTGTCAGAAACTACAGAGCCCACGTGCTCTGGAGCTCGCGTGCCACAACTAGAGAGAGAAAACCCGTATTCCACAACTAGAGAGAAGCCCATGCACTGCAACAAAGAGCCCACATGCCACAACTAAGACCTGATGCAGCCAAATAAATAAATGAAAACACAAACAAAATGGATTAAAGAGCTAAATATAAGACCAGATACTATAAAACTCCTAGAGGACAACATAGGCAGAACATACATCTTTGACATAAATCGCAGCAATATTTTCTTAGATCAGTCTCCCAAGGCAAAAGAAATAAAAGCCAAAAGAAATAAATGGGACCTAATTAAACTTAAAACCTTTTGCATAGCAAAGGAAACCATCAACAAAACAAAAAGACAACCTATGGAATGGGAGAAAATACTTGCAAATGATGCGACCGGCAAGAGGTTAATATCCAAAACATACCAACAGCTCACACAACTCAATAAAATAAATAAATAAATAATATAAAGAAACCCAAAAAACAACCCAATCAAAACATGGGCAGAAGACTTGAATAGTCATTTTTCTAAAGAAGACAAACAGATGGCTAACAGGCACATGAAAAAATGCTCAACATCGCTAATTATCAGAGAAATGCAAATCAATGAGGTATCACCTCATACCTGTCAGAATGGCTATCATCAAAAAGTCTACAAACAATAAATGTCGGACAGGATGTGGGGAAAAGGGAACCCTCCTGCACTGTTGGTGGGAAGGTAAATTGGTGCAGCCACTATGGAAAACACTGTGAAGCTTCCTTAAAAAACTAAAAATAGAACTACCATATAATCCAGCAATTACACTTCTGGATATATATCCAGAGAAAATGAAACACTAATTCGAAAAGATACATGCACCCCAATGTTCACAGCAGTACTATTTACAATAGCCAAGACATGGAAGCAACCGAAGTGCCAATCAACAGACAACTGGATTAAGAAAATGTGAGGACTTCCCTGGTGGTCCAGTGGTTAAGACTCTGTGCTGCTGGGGACTTCCATGGTGGTCCAGCGGTTAGGAATCTGCCTTCCAATGCAGGGAATGTGGATTCGATCTCTGGTCGGTGAACTGGGATCCCACATGCCACATGCCGCAACTACTGAGCACACGAGCCACAACTAGAGAGAGAAGCCTGTGTGCCTCAACGAAAATCCCGCACGGTGCAACTAAGACCTGACGCAGCCAAAAAAAAAAAAAAAAAAGACTCAGTGCTTCCAATGCAGGGAGTGGTGCAGGTTCAATCCCTGGCCAGGGAACTAAGATCCCACATGCCTCACGGCGCAACCAAAAAAAAAAGAGATGTCACACACACACACACACACACACACACACACACACACAGGAATATCATTCAGCTATAAAAAGATGAAATATTGCAGCAATGTGGATGGACCTGGAGAGTATTATGCTTAGTGAAATAAGTCAGACAGAGAAAAACAAATACCATATGATATCACTTATAAGTGGAATATAAAAAATAATACAAATGAATGTATATACAAATCAGAAACAGACTCACAGATGTAGAAAACAAACTTATGGTTACCAAAGGGGAGAGGGACGGGGTGGGGCAGGGGGTGGGACAAATTAGAGATATGGGATTAACAGATACAAACTACTAGCACAGGGAATTATACCCAATATCTTGTAATAACCTATAATGGAATATTACGTGCAAAAAAACACCTGAATTGCTATGTTGTACACCGAAAACTAACACAATATTGTAAATCAACTATACTCAATTTAAAAAAAAAAAAGAAAAATTTTCCTTTTTAACTAACTGGTTATGCTGAAATAAAGTCAGTAGAGGTAAAATATGTATATATAGAGAGAAGATAGTAAAATAATAACTGTCATCCAATTAAATAATTATCAAAAATTTTGCCCCTACCTACACTATGCATTTAAAAAATTTTTTATTTATTTTTGACTGCGTTGGGTCTTTTTGCTGTGTGTGGGCTTTCTCTAGTTGTGGCGAGCGGGGGCTACTCTTCGTCCCTCCCAGTATGCATTTCTTAAACAATTTAAAAAGGATCTCTTCTCAGGCCTCCCTGGTGGCGCAGTGGTTAAGAATCCGTCTGCTAACGCAGGGGACACGGGTTGCAGCCCTGCTCCGGGAAGAGCCCGCATGCCACGGAGCAACTAAGCCCGTGCGCCACAGTTACTGAGCCTGCGCTCTAGAGCCCGTGAGCCACAACTACTGAAGCCCATGTGCTAAAAGCCCGTGCTCCGCAACAAGAGAAGCCACAGCAACGAGAAGCCCAGGCACCACATCGAAAAGTAGCCCCCCCCCCCGCCCCATATGCCACAACTAGAGAAAGCCTGTGTGCTGCAACGAAGACCCAACGCAGCCAAAAATAAATAAATAAATTTACATATATATAAAAAGGACCTATTCTTACAAAATCTCAATGCTATTTTCATGCTTAAGAAAGTAACAATGCTTTGGTTAGTTGGTACCATATAATACCTGGCGCATCATCTAATTGTCCCAATTGTCTAAAATAATATCTTTATAAAAGACTATAGGCGGACTTCCCTTGCGGTCCAGTGGTTAAGACTCCGAGCTCCCAACGCAGGGGACACGGGTTTCTTCCCTGGTGGGGGAACTAAGATCCCGCTTGTCGCTAGGTGCGGCCAAAAAAAAAAAAAAAAAAAAAGAGACTATAAATTGGTTTGAATCACTATCTAAACAAGGTCCACACAGGTAACATTTGGTTGTTGTGTTTCTAAGGCTCTTTAAATTCGAGCAATTTGCTCTTTTTTTTTAAAGATGCTATTACTTTATTGCAAAATGGACTCAATTCATATATGCACACATTTACCAAAAAAAAAATCCACCACATATTAAATGAAAAAAGCACAGTGTATTTTGAGGTTCTGAAAGCTGGTTTTAATTTAGAAATACTGAAAGTGGTTATACAGACACGTTATTTCTAAACCCATATGACCCTCTTATGGATACACGTAGCTCCATCCTTGTCGTAAGACCGCATCACAATTTAGCAAACCACAATTTTGGTCTTGGTAGATGCAGCCTGTACAGCAGGGGGCAGGATTACCTCCTTCTGGAAGCCAAAGCTCAGGAATCCCCTTCCAACGTTAAGCAGAGAGAATGGTTTTCAAGTTGAACACAAGGATAACTAAATGAAAAAGTTTCCTCTCAATCCAGAGATAAAGTAAATTCCCAGAGAATGTGGTGCTGAGGAAACATCTTAAATAAGAAATACTGTAGATATTCTGATTGCAAGAGCAATCACACTTGGTTTAAAAGCGGGGGCGGGCGGGCAGCAGGCGGGGCTTCCCTGGTGGCGAAGTGGTTGAGGGTCTGCCTGCCAATGCAGGGGACGCGGGTTCGTGCCCCGGCCCGGAAGGATCCTGTATGCCCCGGAGCGGCTGGGCCCGTGAGCCATGGCCGCTGGGCCTGCTTGTCCGCAACGGAGAGGCCACAACAGTGAGAGGCCCGCGTACCGAGGAAAAAAAAACAGCGGGGCAGGAGTAGTATTAAGAGTGCTTAGGAGAGAGGGTGGGTGGCCTGAGGGAGGAGTGCTTAGGGAGGAGTGCTTAGAGTCGGATAAAGAGCTGTGTGCTGCCAGAGAAGGGTGGAATCCTGCTCAGCAGGTCATTTCATGAAAGGAAACGCAGGAGGAATGCCTCCACTGCGAGTGGAGTCGAGCGAAGACGAGAGCAAATCTCAGAGACTAACTCAGGGAGTTTGGGAGGCGGTACTGGAGCCGGTTTTTCCATATACTGGAACAACGCTAAACATGGGCGCGGACTCGGAAAACAAGCATCCTCCGCCAGCCTACCTGCGGCCGGGGAAACACCAGCGAAAACAACGAGCGCCCCAGCAGGTGACTCTGAAGACGTCACGTGCATTCCGCTGCCGTCCGTGCCTCCGCCGCTGGAAGTAGTCCCCGGCTGCGCCAGCTCCGAAGGGAGCTGGGCGGTGGAGCCCGGACGCCCTCGGGGCGTGAGTCCCGAGCGGAGGGCGCGCAGCCAATCCCTGAGAAGAGGGCGTGGCTAGCTCGGCCCCGAGGATCCCTCCGCCCGTGCTCACTGTGCTGAGTACTTGTTAGCCGCCATTTTGGATGCTGAGCCTTCTTCCCCAAGTCTGTCTCTTCCGTTTTCAGGTCCGGATTTGGTCAGGTGAGTGTGGCTTCTTCAGCGCCAAGGATCTTTGTTTTCCCCCTCACACTGCGCTCCGGATTTAGACGTCCCTAGCCCAGGATTCAGAGGACCTTGAGGTGGCAGGTGAGGAGAAAGAGAAGGATCCTGGATGTGAGGGTCGGGCTGGAGGTCGGGCCGGAAGGGCTGTGGCGCGGAAGGCCGCCCAAGGCCGGGCCCGGGGGCGTGGCAGGGCCGCAGGCAACTTGGACACCGTTGGTCCCGAATTCTTGACGCCGCCAAACTTTGTTGTTCTCTCTGCACAGAGGCGTTACTTCCCCGGGGCGGAAACGCCGCGGCCTGGGCTTCGGCACCCGTCAGGGACAGGGCCGGGCTGGTGCTCTCGGGGACTCCCTTACCCGGTCCCTTTTGGTCCAGGGAGACTTCGGTAAGGTTGTGTCCCCGGTGCCTGCGGGAGTCTGTTCGCTTCCGAGCCCGGCAGCCTCCCCCCGGGCGGGGCGGCCTCCTGGGAAGGTACCTGGGGGCCCCGGAAGAAACTGCGTTTTTCTTTAGCGGAAGCAAAAAGCGACCTTTGGCCCCCCTTTCGCAGACCCCTGCCTGTCTGATGAGCAATCTAGTGAGGAGCCTTGTAGCCCTGTCCTTGCCCCCTTCCTCTTTCTGTTCTCATCGCGCCTCTTCCGCGGTGCTGGAGGTGAGAGGACTTGAAACTCGACCTGCATAGTTTTACCGGGATCGGGACCGAAGAGTGTACGGTTTAATGATTAGGTAATAGGAGAGGCAGCGACTTCCACTCTCTGAAGTAGTAAGATTGAAATTAAGAGCTGGTCATAGTTTTTCTATTATGCTTGCGTATTCATTATTTTTTTTTTTTTTCGCGGTACGCGGGCCTCTCACTGTTGCGGAGCACAGGCTCCGGACGCGCAGGCTCAGCCGCTCCGCGGCATGTGGGATCCTCCCAGACCGGGGCACGAACCCGCGTCCCCAGCATCGGCAGGCAGACTCTCAACCACTGTGCCACCAGGGAAGCCCTCATTATTTTTTATTACGAACATTGCAAACAGGCAAAGGTAAAGACTGTAATGAATTCCCTCCTAATCCAGCTTCAACAACGATCAGTTCATGTCCAATCTTGTTTCGTTTATACCCCCGTTGTGTATTTATTTAATAAAGTAATAGTTGATATATATATGTTTCCTCCCCCTCCCCCCTCCCCCCCTTTGACTCCTTTACCTACGGAGAAATTTCCACGGGAAATTTTGTTTTTACAGCTTCCTCAGAACCTCATCTTCTGGGATAGGAGGACTTAGTAATATCCTTTTATTAGAGGATAAAAGATTGTTTTGAAACCTCAATGTTAGTATTACATTTTAAAGCCACCCAGTTTCTCAAGTTTTCTCATTTTTAAAGTAGTGTTATTCTGTCCAAATTGTTTTCTTTCTTCCTCTGCTCCTGTGCCTCTGGCTTCTCAATGATAGGAGCTCCAGAATCCCCAACTCTAGTCTACTTATTTAAGCTCTCATTCCTTTAAAATCAGAATCAATTCCCAATGATGTGTAGTTTCTTTTGATTTAAAAATAAAACTAGAAAAGAGTGTAGTCTAATGAAGTAATTTAAAATACAGGAAAAGTAGTATGCACATGAATACTAACTTCAGCATTATTTTATATAGCAAATATAAAAAGGTTGAGGAATTAAGTAAAAATGATTACTCAGTGTGGCACTAGGCAGCCATTTAAAATAAGGTTCTATAGGCTGTAGCAGATATGCTGTTAAGTGATATAAGGATTCACTAGTGATCAGAGTCCATCATTAACAACTTTGTAAAAATATGCCTTAAGAGAAACTGTTGGTAAAAGTATACCCAAAGAATTTTTTTTTTTTTTTTTTTTTGCGGTACGCGGGCCTCTCACTGCTGTGGCCTCTCCCGTTGCGGAGCGCAGGCTCCGGACGCGCAGGCTCAGCGCCCATGGTTCACGGGCCCAGCCGCTCCGTGGCATGTGGGATCTTCCTGGACTGGGGCAGGAACCCGTGTCCCCTGCATCGGCAGGCGGACTCTCAACCACTGCACCACCAGGGAAGCCGTACCCAAAGAATTTTTTGTAATTTTTTTAATGTTACTTTTATTGAGAAACGAGATAAAGATCCTTTTATAATGCCTACACATTTCAGTATTTATAGCTCCTTCCAGAAAATCTTGATGGTCTCTGAATTCTGAAGCCTGTACTTTTGTTGTGAGTTATACATGATGCTAATGGTTTTGTGGTTCTTCATTTTATTAAATTTTCAATCTTGATTAGTTTGGTCACTGGAGATTTGATTATAGTGTGAAAATACAGTAAACTTGGCATTCTGTAAATGAAATGGTTTTAAGAATTGGGCTATATTATCTTGGAAATGCTTTCTAGCTTGCTTGTACTTTTATGTCACATCTTCATGTCTGCAATACCTAAATCATACCTAAATCTGTTTACATCACTTATTTTATAAGAAAGAAGCATTCAGGATAAATAAAATAATACATTTCAAATACAGAAGTTTTCCTGTGTACTACAAAATATCATTCTATCCACTATTGACTCTGTTGCCTCCCTTCCCAGCTTGGTGATTTTGGAGCTACAAGACTCTAAAGTTGGTTTCTTAGGACATGAGGGTCTGTTTTGCTATTTCTAGCTAAGTTTTCAGGATTACTGCCTCTAGGCAGCTTCACTAATTTGGCTAGCTGGTCTGAGCTGCAGCAGTCTTTCCCTTCTCCCCCCAAGTAAAATGAGGAATGAGCCAGTCCATGGTTTTACATTTTCCCTTATTCAGGATGGAGAGATTATCCAGTTTTAAAAGGCTCCTGGAGCTGAGTAATAAAAGAGGGACTAGATCAGTTTGTTGTTCCAATGTTAAGGTCTGGGGTAAAGTGAGGGATCGGAAAGAGCCAAGAAGGGAACATGAGGTTGCTGCCCAGTGTGTGACATAATGGTGTTACACTAATAAAAACAGTAGTTAGAATACTGAGAAGTAGATTTGCAGTCACTAGTTCATAATCCTTTTATAAGGTTTATGTTATAGTTGTTTATGTATCTTATAGTTGTTTTTGTGTCACTTGTCCCCATTAGACTGTGAACTCCTTGAAACACCAGGGTCACATCTTACTTAAATGTCTCTTGTCTCTGTTGGCTTAGCACAGTACTTGATAGAATAGCACTCAACACATGTTTGGTGAGTGGATGAGTGACAGTAAAAATGTTGAGGCACAAAATGATCTCAGAATAACCTCTAAATCAGAAGAGAATTTTAAATTAGGTATTGGACAATATTAGTATGTGGTAATGTATATATATTTGTTTTATGTGTGTAAATGTTTGTATATGTATAAAACAGTAACTGTTTACCAGAACAGTTTATTAACTTTTAGGTTTATTCCTAAAATTAATATTCCTAATCTTGTAAGATACAAAGTTTATGGTAGTTAGCTTTGGAAACACAGGTTCAAATCCTGAAATGTGGGAATTCCCTGGAGGTCCAGTGGTTAGGACTTGGCACTTTCACTGCTGGGGCCCAGGTTCAGTCCCTGGTCGGGGAACTAAGATCCCTGCAAGCTGTGCTGCAGGCCCCCCCCCCCCCCAAATCCTGAAATGGTAATTAAATTGATCTTTTGTATTAGATAAGTTTTGGGTCTGATGATTTTTAAAATATATTGGTAATTATTTAGGACCTGTGCCCCCTGCATTGGAAGCATGGAGTCTTAACCACTGGGCAACCAGGGAAGTCCAGTAATCTAATTTCTGAAAGTTGAAAATCCTCAGAACTCAAGTTGACAAAGTGTTTTGGCAAATTATTTTCCTTTCCTTAAATCTAAAACAAAACTAGATTCTGTAAGTTTGTGAAATTCAAAAATCAGTGTTATTATTTCATTAATTTTTATTATTTATTTTTGGCTGCATTGGGTCTCCACTGCCGCACAGGGGCTTCTCACTGCGATGGCCTCCCCCGCTGTGGAGCACGGGCTCCAGGCGCGCAGGCCTCAAGCCTTGGCTTGCGGGCCCAGCTGCTCCGCGGCATGCAGGATCCTCCCGGACCAGGGGTCGAACCCGTGTCCCCCGCATTGGCAGGCGAGCTCCCAACCACTGCGTCACCAGAGAAGCCCCTAAAAATCAATGTTATTTTTAGTTAAATTTCCACTAATTAACATGATGAATGAGTGACAGCTTTGTACTAAGTACTGTAAGGCAGCGTGAGAATAACAGTGGAACCTCAGAAATAGTGTTTGCCTTCAAGAAGAGCTATACTGATGATATACAGTTGAAATCCTCCAATGAGGTCAAAACAGTTAATCAAAAAAGTTAAAGCAGGGGAAAAAAGATACAAAGCATACCTTTAACGTTTTATTTTAACCTAAGACACATACAAAATTCCATTTAATAATGGAGTGTAACCTTTAAAAATTGTGAATCACTGTATTGTATATCTGTAACATATAATATTGTGTACATCAACTATTCAGTTTTTAAATTTTATTTATCAGCTGATCTTTAGATTATTAGACCTTTTCTTTGAGTATCGGTTTTTTTGTTTTTTTTTTTTTTAATTTCTGGCTGCATTGGGTCTTTGTTGCTGCGTTGGGGCCTTCTCTAGTTAGCGGTGAGCGGGGGCCACTCCTCGTTGCGGTGTGCGGGCTTCTCATTGCGGTGGCTTCTCTTGTTGCGGAGCACCGGCTCTAGGCGTGCAGGCTTCAGTAGTTGTAGTGTGCAAGCTCAGTAGTTGTGGCTCGCTGGCTCTAGAGCGCAGGCTCAGTAGTTGTGGTGCACAGGCCCAGTTGCTCCGCAGCATGTGGGATCTTCCTGGACCAGGGCTCGAACCCGTGTCTACTGCATTGGCAGGCGGATTCTTAACCTCTGTGTCACCAGAAAAGCCCAGAGTATGGGTCTGTTGACTAGAGTTTATTTTATTTTACTTTATTTTATTTGTTTATTTTTTGGCCGCGCCTCTTGGCTTGCGGGATCTCAGTTCCCCAACCAGGAATCGAACCTGGGCCACAGCAGTGAAAGTCCGGAATCCTAACCTCTGGGCCACCAGGGAACTCCCTAGAGTTTATTTTAACAAACGTTTATATGGTGCTTATTGTGTACATATGTTCTAGGCACTGTTCTAAATGCCACAATTTTTTTTTCTTTTTTGGCCGTACCGCAAGGCTTGCGGGATATTAGTTCCCCAACCAGGGATTGATCCCAGGCCCTCGCCAGTGAAAGCACAGAGTCCTAACCACTGGACAACCAGAGAATTCCCTAAACTCCACAGATTTTCATTTAATCCTCATACCAGCCTTTTGAGGTGTGAGGGTTCATGTAAATATTTGTGCTAATTTTCCTTAAATGTTTAACAGAGAAGCTACCTGGGCCTGGATTTTCTTCTGGAATGGTTCCTAATTTTATATTCAATTTTTGTAATGTTTAGGGGCAATTACATTTTCGACTTCTTTGTGTCAGTTTTTGTTTTTGTTTTTTAAATTGAAGTATAGTTGATTTACAGTGTTGTGTTAGCTTTGGGTGTACAGCAAAGTGATTAAGTTATACATGTATATCTCTTCTTTTTCAGATTCTTTTCCGTTATAGGTTATTATTACAAGATGTTGAATATAGTTTCACTTTGTGTCAATTTTGGTAAATTGCGTTTCTAACAGATTTGTTCGTTTTGTCTCATGGTTGAATTTATAGGTGTAGATTAATAATAATGTCCCCTTCTAATGTTTGTAGGATCTGTAATGATATCTGTCTCTTTCCGTCCTGATACTGGTAATTTGTGTCTCCTCTCTCTGTCTCTCTCTCTTCCTCCCCTCTCTCCCTCCTTCCTCTTTTCAAAAGAACCTGCATTTGGTTTCATTGATTTTCCTCTTTTCTGTTTCATTGGTTTTTGCCTTGTTTTTATTGTTTCCTTCTGCTTGCTTTGGGTTAATTTTGCTCTTTTTATTGTTACTTGTGGTGGAAGCTTAGATTACTAATTTGAGACCTACCTTCTTTTTTTAAATAAAAATTTATTTATTTATTTATTTTTGGCTGCGTTGGGTCTTTGTCGCTGCGCTCAGACTTGCTCCAGTTGCGGTGAGCAGGGGCTACTCTTTGTTGCCGTGCGCGGGCTTCTCATTTTGGTGGCTTCTCTTGTTGCGGAGCACGGGCTCTAGGTGTGCAGGCTTCAGTAGTCGTGGCACGTGGGCTCTAGAGTGCAGGCTCAGTAGTTGCTCCGCGGCATGTGGGATCTTCCTGGACCAGGGCTCGAACCCATGTCCCTTGCATTGGCAGGCGAATTCTTAATACTGCACCGCCAGGAAAGTCCCGAGACTTTTCTTCTTTCCTAATGTAAGCATTTAGAGTTGTAAATTTTGCCCTAAGCACTGTTTTAGCTTCATCCACAAATTTTGGTGTTATATTTTAATTTTCATTTTCTTACAGTTTAAACCTTTAAAAATAATTTCCACTTGAAACTCCCTCTTTAACATGGATTATTTAGAAGTAATGGTGTTTAATTTCCAAGTGTTTGGAGATTTTCTGTTATCTTTCTTGTTACTGATTTCTGGTTAATTTCCATTGCAGTTAAAGAACATACTTGGGGTGACTTAAGTTCTGTTTAATTTGTTAAGGTTTGTTTTGTACTTCAGGATACGGTCTATATTCATGAATGTTCCCTGTGCTTTGCTGTGTTGAGTGGAGTGTTCTATGTAAACATCAGTAAGATACAGTTGGTGTTCAGTTCTTGTATATCCTGATATTCTGTCTACTAGTTGATGAATTACAGAGGGAAGTACAGTTGAAGTCTCCAACTACAATTAGGGATTTGTTTCTTTGTCCTGTCCTGTCTTTTCTTCTTGTATTTTGAAGCTCTGTTGTTCCCTGAATTCACTATTAGTATTGCTACATTTTCTTGGTGAAATCACCCTTTAATGATTATATAATATTCCTTTGTATCCCTGGTTTTCCTTGCTGAAGTCTACTTTAACACTTCAGCCCCTTCAGCTTTTTTTTTTTTAAGTTGAGATATAATTGATCTATAACATTTTATTAATTTCAGGTGTACAACATGATTTGATATTTGTATGTATTGGGAAATGATCACAACAGTAAGTCTAGTTAACATCTGTCACCATACAGAGTTACAATTCTTTCTCTTTTGATGAGAACTTTCAAGATTTATTCTCTTGGGAGTTCCCTTGCAGTCCAGTGATTAAGACTCCAAGCTTCCACTGCAGGAAGCGTGGGTTCATTCCCTGGTCAGGGAACTAAGATCCCACTTCCCACATGCCATGCAGCACAGCCAGAAAATTAAAAAATAAAAAAGATTTATTCTTTTAGCAACTTTCGAATACACAGTACAGTATTAACCACAGTCACTACACCACATTGTACATTACATCCCATGACTCATTTATTTTATAACTGGAAGTTTGTAACGAAATGGGTAGAGGGGGTCGAAAGGTACAACTTCCAGCTTTCTTTTGATTAGTGTTTGCGTGATCTAGTTTTTTTCATCCTTTACTTTTAACCCACGTACATTATTGTATTGACGTAGTTTTTTCTTGGCAGTATATAGTTGGATCATTTTTTGAACCATTCTAGAAAGTCTAGTTAACATCTGTCACCATACATAGTTACAATTCTCTGTGTTTTGTGTTTAGATCATTTCTTTTTAATTATGTAATTATTAGTATATTTGACTTTAGTTCTACCATTTTATTATTTGTTTTGTTTTTCATTTCTGTTTCTGCTTTCCTGCTTTCTCTTGGGTTATTTGAACACTTTAGTATCAAATTTAAAATCTGTCGAGTTTTTTAGTCTAGTTTTTGATATAGTATGTTTTACTGGTCATTCTAGGGATTACAGTGGATGTACTTAACTTTTCACAATTTACTTAGAATCAGTATTTTATCACTTATTGTGGAATATAGAAACATATAGGTCCCTTTGCCCTGCCCCCCTTAATACTATTATGTTGTGGTTATCTTATGTATTACATTTACATACATTGAAAAAAAACCCATCAGACAATGTTATTAGTTTTGCTTTTAACTGTCAAATACAAATTTTTTTATTTTGGCCATGCCACTTGGCATGCAGGATCCCCAACCAGGGATTGAACCAACGCCCCCTGCAGTGGAAGCGCAGAATCCCAACCGCTGGACCGCCAGGGAAGTGTCCCTCAAATACGTTTTAAGAGACTCAAGAGAAGAACCATCTATTACATTTACCCAGATATTTGCCATTTCTGTAATATAAGATATAAATACTTGCCATTTCTTCCTCTTTTTAGTTTTCCAAGTTTTCTTATTAATTTTCCCTTATCTAAGAATGACTATTTCACCTTTATTTCTGAAGGATATCGTCTCTGGATATAGAATTCTGGGTTGACAGTTCTTTTCTTTTGGCACTTCTTTTTGGCCTCCATTGTTTCTGATGTGAAATCTATTATTTGAATAGGTCATCTATTGGTAACATGTTTTTCTCTGACTGCTTTCAGTATTTAAAAAATTTGTCTTTAGTTTTCAATTTGATTAAGATGAGTACAGGCATACATTTCTTTGGAGCTCTCTGAGCTCTTTCAGTCTGTAGATTTATGTTTTTTGCTAAATTTGGGGAGTTTTCAAAAGTTTTTTGGTACCAAACTGTTTCTCCCATCCTTTTGGGATTCTGACAGTGCAAACATTAGGTCCTTTGCTGTTTGTTCTACAGATATCTGAGGCTTTGATCACTTTTTTCAATGTTTTTTATCTCTTTTTCAGATTGGATACGGAGTATTGACCTATCTTGAAGTGCATTGGCTTTTTCTGCTGTCATTTGCTTTCTGCTATCCAGCTCACACAGTGAGTTTCTTACTTTTGATGTATTTTTCAGTTCTAAAGTTTGTTTCCTCTGGAATTCCCTGGTGGTCCAGTGGTTAGGACTTGGTGCTTTCACTGCCGGGGCTGGTTTCCACGCAGCCAAAAAAAAAAGTTTGTTTCCTCTTTATGTCTTTTGTTTCTTTACTGAGACTTTCTGTTATTCATTTCAAGAGTAATTGGCCTTACCTGTTGCAGCGTTTTTTTTTGTTTTTGTTTTTTTAATAAATTTATTTATTTTGGCTGCGTTGGGTCTTTGTTGCTGTGTGCGGGCTTTCTCTGGTTGTGCCGAGCGGGGGCTACTCTTAGTTGCGGTGCGCGGGCTTCTTGTTGCGGTGGCTTCTCTTGTTGCAGAGCATGGGCTCTAGGCGCACGGGCTTCAGTAGTTGCGGCATGTGGGCTTAGTAGTTGTGGCTCATGGGCTGTAGAGCGCAGGCTCAGTAGCTGTGGTGCACGGGCTTCATTGCTCCGGGGCATGTGGGATCTTCCTGGACCAGGGCTCGAACCCGTGTCGGCTGCATTGGCAAGCGGATTCTTAACCACTGCACCACCAGGGAAGTCCCCTGTTGCAACGTTTTTTTAAAAATTTTTTTTATTGAAGTATAGTTGAATTGTTGCAACCTTTTTATAGTAGTTGCTTTTTTTTGCGGTACGCGGGCCTCTCACTGTTGAGGCCTCTCCCGTTGGCGAGCACAGGCTCCGGACGTGCAGGCTCAGCAGCCATGGCTCACGGGCCTAGCTGCTCCGTGGCATGTGGGATCTTCCTGGACCAGGGCACGAACCCGTGTCCCCTGCATCAGCAGGCGGACTCTCAACCACTGCACCACCAGGGAAGCCCTATAGTAGCTGCTTTAAAGTCTTTGTCAATTAATTCCAACATCTGTATAATCTCAGCATTGATGTATGTTGATTGTCTTTTCCATGAGTTGACTTTCCTGGTTTGGTGTATTTCACCCACTCTGTCCACACCAGGGGGTCCCCTTTCTGGTTTCTCAAGGCAGGACTTGATATTCTTCCTTTCTCTGTCAGTGCTCACTTCTGGGTTTCAGGCTGCCTTGCATCTAGGCCAGGGAATATAAGAGGGAAAAAAGTGATAAACTCACTACCACTTTATTGGCATACCAAATTCTGGTCTCCATCCAGCTTCTATTATTTACTTTTCAGAATTCTCAAAGAGCTGCTCCATACGTGCTCTTCAGGATTTATAGCTTCATTCAGTGAAAGGAATGCTGAACCTAGAACCCTGTTCTTTACTTCTGTTTTTTGAGGACTATTCATGTTTTTCTAAGTATAGCTAGTTCATTAATTCTGATTTCTGGATAGTATTCTGTCATGTTTCTGTGACATTTTATCTGTCTTCTTGTAATGGACACTTAGCATTCCTCCACCTCCTTACTACCACAGAATCTGTATACATGTGTCTTCATGGTCTTCTGTACAGATTTCTTTCAGGGTATATGTCCAGGAATGGGATTGCTGGATCCTAAGGTATATGCATACATTTACCATTAAGATATATATATATTAAAAAAATATATATATATATATTATTAAATAGTGATAGACTAATACTGCTAGAATACTGATAGATGAATAGAGTATTATTTAACCTTCAATGGAAGAAAACTCATGTGCTACAACACGGACTATTGGAGTCTACTAATATTAGTACTCCATTGTGTGTGTATATATACACACATGTATATCCATTCATCTGTCAATGGACAGATTGTTTCCACCACTTGGCTATAGTGAATAATGCTGCTATGAACATGGGTGTGCAGATTACATTACTGTTTTTTTGGTTTTTTTTGTTTTTTTTTGTTTTTTTGCGGCACGTGGGCCTCTCACTGCTGTGGCCTCTCCTGTTGCGGAGCACAGGCTCTGGACGCGCAAGCTCAGTGGCCATGGCTCACGGGCCTAGTCGCTCCGCGGCATGTGGGATCTTCCCGGACCAGGGCACGAACCCGTGTCCCCTGCATCGGCAGGCGGACTCTCAACCACTGTGCCACCAGGGAAGCCCTACGTTACTTTTAAGAAGTAAGATTTGCAAGAGATGTCTTGAGGATTAATCTCAATTGTCTATGCCTTTTTGCCTATTTCATATAATTCAGTACAATGGGATATTTAGTGTCCTGCAGAATCATAGGGTTGAAACGGACTTTAGAGATTATGTTGTAAGAACTTAAATTATATTCACTATACCGTACTTATTATTGTAGAAAGACCATTTAGCTTCAATTTTCTAGCTTGGTTAACTGAAGTCTTAGTACAGTGTAAATTTGAGGTTGCTTTGGTAGATGTAGGTTCTGGCTTCTTTGGTCTTGTGGAAAAATAATAGTCTTTGGGCTGGATACTTTCTGTTTCCTCCTCCAGAACCACATACCATCCTTTTCCCTCTGATCTACATCCCTGGAGGCTCATTCACGCGTACCGTGTCTGTGGGCCCCTTTGCTTTCTGGCTTCCAGTTGAAGGGTAGATGGATTGGCAGGAGGAATGAGGGCTAGGTATTTATTCCCCCTGCTGCTTCCCTTCCAGGTTGCTGCAAGTGGTCTGCATACCTCTACCAGTGATTCCTGTCTGGTGGCCCTTTCCATATAGCTACCCTCTCCAGATTCTACTTCCTCATCTTGCCCCTTCAGGCCTAGATGTGTTAATGGTTCTGGGGCAATTCACTGTCCTTTGTTGGTTTCTCTAAGTCTTACCCACACCTTTGTAAGTAGTCTCTCTTCTTTTTTTTATTCTTCTAAATGTCTTTATTGTACATCACAAATATTTCACATTATTTAATTGAGATGCTTACAGAAATAGAGTATATTTCTATCATTGATCAGTAAAGTTCCTTCAAACCCTCATTGTCTTTATTTGTGCACAATATACTCGATATATTTTGTGGGTTTTTTTGACTCATTTAGAAGGGTTAAAAGCAGCAAGAACTTAGGTTTCTTTCCATTACATGCAAAAATCAATTTTGACAGTGATAAACTGACTACCTTATGGATTCTAAATACCACTTTTAGATTCTGATCTCCCATATAGCTATCTATTCCCCTAACCAAATGAATAATCTGCATTTTATTTCATTTTTTTCCCTCACTAACATTAATTATATTATTTTAAAGATGGAATTTTGATAGGATTAGGGGCTAATAATGAGTATGTGGTACCTCACTTTTATTGTTTTTTTTTTTAATAACAAAGTGAATCAGTTATACATATACATATGTTCCCATATCTCTTCCCTCTTGCGTTTCCCTCCCTCCCACCTTCCCTATCCCACCCCTCCAGGCAGTCACAAAGCACCAAGCTGATCTCCCTGTGCTATGCGGCTGCTTCCCACTAGCTATCTACCTTACGTTTGGTAGTGTATATATGTCCACGCCTCTCTCTCGCTTTGTCACAGCTTACCCTTCCCGCTCCCTATATCCTCAAGTTCATTCTCCAGTAGGTCTGTGTCTTTATTCCTGTCTTACCCCTAGGTTCTTCATGACATTTTTTTTTCTTAAATTCCATATATATGTGTTAGCATACGGTATTTGTCTTTCTCTTTCTGACTTACTTCACTCTGTATGACAGACTCTAGGTCTATCCACCTCATTACAAATAGCTCAATTTCATTTCTTTTTATGGCTAATATTCCATTGTATATATGTGCCACATCTTCTTTATCCATTCATCCGATGATGGACACTTAGGTTGTTTCCATCTCCGGGCTATTGTAAATAGAGCTGCAATGAGCATTTTGGTACATGACTCTTTGAATTATGGTTTTCTCAGGGTATATGCCCAGTAGTGGGATTGCTGGGTCATATGGTAGTTCTATTTGTAGTTTTTTAAGGAACCTCCATACTGTTCTCCATAGTGGCTGTACCAATTCACATTCCCACCAGCAGTGCAAGAGTGTTCCCTTTTCTCCACACCCTCTCCAGCATTTATTGTTTCTAGATTTTTTGATGATGGCCATTCTGACCAGTGTGAGATGATATCTCATTGTAGTTTTGACTTGCATTTCTCTAATGATTAATGATGTTGAGCATTCTTTCATGTGTTTGTTGGCAGTCTGTATATCTTCTTTGGAGACATGTCTATTTAGGTCTTCTGCCCATTTTTGGATTGGGTTGTTTGTTTTTTTGTTATTGAGCTGCATGAGTAGTCTCTCTTTTAAAAAATATTTATTTATTTATTTGGCTGCTCTGGGTCTTAGTTGTGGCATGTGGGATCTTTGTTGCGGCGCGTGGGATCTTTACTTGGGGCATGCGGACTCTTAGTTGCAGCATGCATGCGAGATCTAGTTCCCCGACCAGGGATTGAACCTGGGCCCCCTGCATTGGGAGCTCGGAATCTTAACCCCTGGACCACCAGGGAGGTCCTGTAAGTAGTCTCTTTATTAAAGTCTCACATTACCCAGATGTGGATACTATGTGTTTCCAGCTAGGACCCTGATTGTTAGACTCCTTTAAAGGGGCACTGTGATTTTACTTATTTTTGTAAATTTGAACAAATACTATTACTGAATCGTAAGATTAGTAATTTAGGTTTATTTTTATCTGCTTTCTACAGTAGGTTTACAGTAGGGTGTTTGGGGGAGAGAAACTCCCCCACACATTCCCAGCCAAAAGATTAACAGTGAAATACAGACCTCACTTCAGTGTTTTCAACTTCATTCGCAGAGTTCGATTTATATTTGCAGCATAAAATATTTTTAAGCTCCTATTTCAGAGAATTTTAGCACTTTCTTCTTCAGAGTCCCTATTCTTATGATTGTTTGGGTTCCTTTCTTTTCCAAGCTGTTTCATTATGGTCCCAAACTAGCATTTGTGGATGCTGACCCATTTTAGGCAAATATGTGAAATAGAGATGTCTTTACATCCTCCAGAGTTTCTTCATGTTGCTAAAGCTACCCCTTATTACCTGTCTCTTCCATTAACACTTTTGTGTCTTTCAGTGTCTAGCCACTTTAGATACCTATTCTGATAAGTTGATCTTAATGTTTACTGATGAGTTAACATTTTGCTTTTCTAAGGAGGCAAATGAATTTATTTATATCATTCTTTGTCTTTTGATAGAAATTCCAAATTATATACTTTCTGAGGTAGATTTCGTTTTTAGTGTTAGCTTTAATGTTAGTTCAAATTCCTTGGATTTGAAAAGAGTTTTACATATTGGAAAAACAATCTGTTTTTGTTTGTTTTTTTAGTCTAGCCTTTGTCTTTACATATGTGCTTTTTTTAAAACTCAGAATTTGGAGTCATCCTGCATATATAGTCATGCTTTTAAAACTAATATCATTAATAAATAAGTTAATAAATGCTTTTTATTTATTTATTTGGCTGCGTTGTGTCTTCGTTGCTGTGTGTGGGCTTTCTCTGTATGCGGTGAGCGGGGGTTACTCTTCATTGTGGTGCGCAGGCTTCTCATTGCGGTGGCTTCTCGTGGCAGAGCATGGGCTCTAGGCTTGCGGGCTTCAGTAGTTGCAGCACGTGGGCTCAGTAGTTGCGGCACGTGGGCTCAGTAGTTGCGGCACACAGGCCCTAGAGCGCGTGGGCTTAAGTAGTTGTGGTGCATGGGCTCAGTAGTTGCCGCGCGTGGGCTCTAGAGCACAGGCTCAGCAGTTGTGGTGCACAGCCTTAGTTGCTCCGTGGCATGTGGGATCTTCCTGGACCAGGGATTGAATCCATGTCCCCTGAATTGGCAGGCGGAGTCTTAACCACTGTGCCAGCAGGGAAGTCCCAGTAAATGCTTTTTAAAAAATATCTTAGTGGCTACTTAAAATTCCATAGTAAATATATATAATTTAACTAGTAAGAACAGTATTTCATTATTCATATGGTTCATTATTTCAATTTTTTGGTCTTAAAATGTGCGGATAAATATATATATATATATATATATATATATATATATTTTTTTTTTTTTTTTTTTTTTTTTGCGTTACGCGGGCCTCTCACTGTTGTGGCCTCTCCCGTTGCGGAGCACAGGCTCCAGACACACAGGCTCAGCGGCCATGGCTCACAGGCCCAGCCGCTCCGCGGCATGTGGGATCTTCCCGGACTGGGGCACGAACCCGTGTCCCCTGCATCGGCAGGCAGACTCTCAACCACGGCGCCACCAGGGAAGCCCCATGATAAATATTTTTGTATAAAATTCTGTGCATGAAGCTCTGATTATTTCCTTAGGTTAAGTTTCTAGGAGTAGAATTACTAGGTCAAAATGTATATGTTTTTAAGGCTTCTGAAAATAAAGTACAGATATGACTAATATTTTGTTTGCAAGTATTGATGGCATCTGATGATTATAGACTTACTTAAGAACCACCGAGAAATCTTGACGTTTTTCTGTCATAACTGTATCAGACCACCAGTATTGTTATCGTTTATCTGTGAGACGGTATCCACTGAAGAATTCAAATCCCATAATAATAAACTCCAGAGAACCATTATTTCTTTGTGGCCCTTACTGCAGTTGTTATTTTAGTTACTGATGTGTTAAGTTTCTCTAACTAGACTATAAACTTCCATAAGGGCAGTAACCGTGTCTGTTTTTCCTTACCAATATTATCTCCAGGGCCTGTCACAGTATAGTAGGCATTCAATAAATATTTGTTGAAGGGGGTTAAAAATATATATTGTATCACAATTGTTAGTACCAAAAATGATGTAGCACTGTATGATTAGGATTGTTTAATTGGATTTTGAATTCAGATGCACTTAGGTTTTATCCTTAGCTCTACCACTTAGTTGCTGGCTGATCTTGGGCAAGTGCCTGGTAGAGTAAATGTTAGTGCTAGTTACTGTTTCCATGGCTGTTTTTCTAATTCCCATCTATCTCTGGTTATGAATACCTTCAGAATAGGAATACTGTATGGATCTAGTCAGCACCAGAACCTACTATAGCACCTGACATCATCTAAATAATTTTTGAATTGAAGTTTGTTTCTTTTTTTGTTTGTTTTTTTTTTTTTTGTGGTACGCGGGCCTCTCACTGTTGTGGCCTCTCACGTTGCGGAGCACAGGCTCCAGACACGCAGGCTCAGCGGCCATGGCTCACGGGCCCAGCCGCTCTGCGGCATGTGGGATCTTCCCGGACCGGGACACGAACCCGAGTCCCCTGCATCGGCAGGCAGACTCTCAACCACTGCGCCACCAGGGAAGCCCTGAATTGAAGTTTTGAATTTAGGATTATGAGACATATGGCATAAGCTGTAATTAATACCATGCTTCAGCTGTACTGAACTTGTGTTTCTCACAAAACTTCTTGTTCTTTCTAGTACCTGGATTTTACACACATCACTCCCTCTGCCCAGGATAGTCACACCCTCTTTTTACCTTACGAATATCTTGCTTGTCCTTCAGGACTTGGCTTAGGCTTTTCCTTCTAGAAAGAATCCTGTAACATCCCTGAGCAGGTTGCATGTCTTTTCTCTAGAATAGGTTTTTTAATCTTGACACTATTGTCATTTTGGGCTGGATTTTTTTTTGTTTGGGGCGGGGGTGTTGTCCTGTTCATTGTAGGATGTAGGCAGCATCCTTGTATGCCTACTATATATGCTAGTACCATCTCCTGAAATCACGACAAACCAAAATGTCTCCAGTCATTCCCAAATGTCCCCTCTAGGCAAAATCACTTCCAGTTGAGTACTATTCTAGAATTCTAGTTCTTAGCAAATAGTAATGTAGTTGCCAGATATTCTTAGCTGTTTTTTTTTCCAATAGAATTTTAAGTTCTTTTGATCACAAGGACTGTGCCTTCTAAATTTTTTTATCTCCAGCATCTAGCCATTGTCTGTCATAGAGATAATCAGCAAATATTTGTTAAGTGGATTGAACATAATTTAGTATTATCATGGATCCCAGATATTTACCATTGTAAGCTGGGACTTGGGTTAATTATTAAATGAAGTATAAAGGATTCTGCAGGCAGTTTCACAAAAGGAAAATACATCTGATGTTTTCTGTTAGTGGTTTATGCACAGGCAGACATACTATTCCTAGTGTTTGTCCTTACATTGGGTATGTTTTTTGGTTTGTCTGTCCTTCGGTTACTTTGTTAGGCCTAGCTTTTGTTTGGATATTACATGTTTTGAAGTTCAGGTCCATAATTAATAGAGAGAAATAGTGCTGTCTTGATACAGAGTGCACAGTGGTCAATGCACAGTGTTATACCCTAAAGTCTTATGGGTGGAGGGAGTGGTTTTGTTGACTTTAACTCTGCTGTTCAGTAAAAGTCTTAGTAAATAATAGCCTTCTGTTGTCGAATTTTATTTTATTTTGCTTTTCGTTCTTAAATTTTTTTTACTGAAGTATGGTTGTTTACAGTGTTGTGTTCATTCCTCCTGTAGAGCAATGTGATTCGGTTGTATATATGTATACATTCTTTTTTTTTAAATGTTTTTTTCCATTATGGTTTAATCATAGTATATTGAATTTAGTTCTTTGTGCTATACAGTAGGACCTTGTTTATCCCTGTTGTCGAATTTTATAGAGCAGTTTTTTTTTTTAACTTTTTTACCTCTTTGTATATTTCTTTGTAGGTGGGTAGATGTTAATGATATTTCTGTGATCTTGGGCAGTAGCTTGTTCCAAAGGCTAAGACTTAGTAGGAGGATTTGAGGAATTAAGGTGATAATATTTTTGAATTTAGTTCTAAATTTGATAATCTTTTCTTATTACTACCTCTTATCTTTTTTGGGGGAGAAGTAGGAGGCCTTCCAGCTTCTTTGTTTTTATCACCCCACTCCTACACCAGTACAGAGATAGATAATCATTTTATCCATCACCAGGTTCTTTCATCTCTGTGCTCAAAACAGATCTCAAATCCAATCACTTCTACCATCACCACTGCTAACTATCCCAGTCTAAGCTATTTTCATTTTTTGTTTGGACTGTTGTAATAGCGTTGTTCTTGGTTCTCTTGCTTCCATTATTATCCTCCCCCAATCAGTTCTCCACCCAACAGCCAAATGACCTTTAAAAAATGTGAGTCAGATCATGTTATTTACCTGTATTAGAAAACTACTTTGGTTTATAATGTCAAATAATCCACCCTCTAACTTGGTCTTAGTTCCTGAACTAATTATAACTTGAAAGTAGTCACTGCGCTGCTTATCTTTTTCCAGGAGGAGCAGCACAGCATGCTGGGCTCTGGATTTAAAGCTGAGCGTTTACGAGTCAATTTGAGATTAGTCATAAACCGTCTTAAACTCTTGGAGAAAAAAAAAAGTGAGTTATGCATGATTGCATTATATTTTCTTTCCCAAAATACACCACTGAGTCCTAGCACCTCAATATTGGCTCTTTCAGGCTAGCACTATGAAGTCTTAAGGATCCCATATCGTTTAGGTTTTGGATACATTTCTGCTGTCCTTTGTGACTAGTTAGACTGAATCACTTTGTTGCAGGGAAAGGAACATACTCTTGCTGTGGAATAGGTAACCTGACTCCATAGGTGGAAATTTCTGGCTACACAAACAATATTCTCATCTAGACGAGGTAGCAAATTCTAGACTAGATGAGATGAGACTAAATTTGCTAAGGGAAGGTGAGCTAGGATATAGTAGAAACACCCACTTTTCTGTTTTGGGGTAGATGTCTGCCTGCAGGCCAGGGCCCAGTATACTACTACTTTGTGACTGGAGTGGGATTTGTGCTTTAGCGGAACTGGCCCAGAAAGCAAGGAAGGAGATTGCTGACTATCTGGCTGCTGGGAAAGATGAACGAGCTCGAATCCGAGTGGAGCACATTATTCGAGAAGACTACCTTGTGGAGGCCATGGAGATCCTGGAGCTGTACTGTGACCTGCTGCTGGCTCGGTTTGGCCTCATCCAGTCTATGAAGTAAGCTGGTTTGTCTTTTTTTTTTTTTTTTTTTTTTTAAGCTTCATTGAGGTATGGTTATTTAGGAAAAAACTTCACATATTTAATATGTACAATTTGACGAGTTTGGACATAGGCATACACCTGTACACCATCATCACAATCAAGTTAGAAAACAGTTATCACCTCCAGAAATTTCCTTGTGTCCCCCTTTTTTTGATAAGAACATTTAACATGAGATCTGCCTTAAACATTTTAAAGCACTCAATACAGTATTGTTTAACTGTAGGCACAGTGATGTTCAGCACACCTCTAGCACTTTTTCATCTTGTATAACTGTAATGAAGTAAGGTATTTTAATTTGAAGACCTAAGTCAAACCACCTCTGGAATTTGAGAAAGGAGTAGTAATACTGGTCTCTTCCTACACGTAGGGCGATAGCACTAAGGGACTACCACTTCACATACCCAACAACATTCTTCCTGCTATTCACTTGAAGGCTTGATCTCAATGTAGACAACTGGTGAAAAGAAAATTTGGAATCTGAAATCAAGAGGCCTAAGTTTGAGTCTTGGCTCAACCATTTTCTGACTTTGTGACCTTGGGCTTGTTACTTTGTTTGTGTTTCCCCCTCCAAAATAGGATGACAGTGATGGCTTGAAGCCTAGAGTTATTGTGAGAATCCAATGAGATTTGTGAAATTGCCTTAGAGGCTATCAAGTATGGGATACAGATGATGGGGTTTTGTTTGTTTGAAAGAATGTTAAATTTTATTTATTTATTTTACCTTAATTAGGGAGTTAGATTCTGGTCTGGCTGAATCTGTGTCTACACTGATTTGGGCTGCTCCTCGACTCCAGTCAGAAGTGGCTGAGTTGAAAATTGTGAGTACAACCAGTTTCAGTGATGCATGAAGTTTTTCCTATTAGAAAGGTTGGTAAATAAGTCACTTCTGCTTTTTTGACCACATATTTTTGTACTCTTCTCATGCTGCCTTTGAAAAAGTCTTTGTAAACTTGTTTCTTCCTCCTTTTCAGGCCTTACATCATGGAACAGAACAGTGTTTTCCAAACTTGAGTAATTTTTCTAAGGGGCAAAGTTACAAATATCCCCCAGTTTTTTCTTAAATTATTTTTATTGTAACGTTATTTAAGTATGTAAAAATAGAAGAGTTTTTATACAACTGTAAACCAGTAAAGTTAAAATAACATTAAGGGAACGGATGTTTTGCTTCATTGATTCATTCCACAAATATTTATTGAGCAGATGTTGTGAGTTGGGTGGGTACTGAGAGCACAGTGGTGAGCAAAGTTATGACACCAGCCCTACTGTTGTAGCTTAGAGTCTGGTAGAAGAGACAGAAAAATTCACTGAGAAATTGCCTGCCACATCGTGGATATGGTACTGACTGCTCAGGTACAAATTCAGTCGAGTTGTTTTCTCTTCTGTTTTCTACATCTTTGCCAGTTATTCACTAGGAGATTGTCTCAGTCTTATCTCCCAACCTATCTTATGAGATTTCCTTGTCTTCTGTATGTTTTTATTTTTTATTTTTTTATTTTTTTGCGGTACACGGGCCTCTCACTGTTGTGGCCTCTCCTGTTGCGGAGCACAGGCTCCTAACGCGCAGGCTCAGTGGCCATGGCTCACGGGCCCAGCCGCTCCGCAGTACGTGGGATCCTCCCGGACCAGGGCACAAACCCATGTCCCCTGCATCGGCAGTCGGACTCTCAACCACTGCGCCACCAGGGAAGCCCTGTTTTTATTTTTTAAGAGCTCTTTTTAAGTCTCTGAATATGTATTTTTTTAATAGTCTATTATTTTTGTTTCATGGCTACAATGTCTTCTAACTCTCTGAGAATATTATAGTCCCTTTTTAACTTTTCTTGTTTCTGTATTGTTTCCTTCTATCTATTTCTTAGATTTAAACTATTTTTATAATAGAGACTTTTCTGAAAGGTTTCATGGCCCTTGGCTGTTCATATTTAAGAGTGAGGTACTAAAAAGTGGATTGGAACCTCTTGTGTGCTTGGGTGGGCTTATTGCCAGATGCCAAATCATTGTTTGTTTGTTTGTTTGTTTCTCTTTTTTCCTTCCAGTTTCATTGAGGTGTAATTGACATACAGCACTGTATAAGATGTACAGCATAATGACTTGACTTACATACATGATGAAATGATTATCACAGTAATTTTAGTGAATCCATCACCTCATATAGATACAAAATTAAAGAAATAGAAAAATTTATTTTTGTAGTGAGAACTCTTACTATTTACTCTCAGCAGTTTTCATATATAACATACAGCAGTGTTAATTATATTTATCATGTTGTGCATTACATCTCTAGTACTTACTTACCTTACAACTGGAAATTTGTAGTACCTTTTGAGTGCCTTCATCCAATTCCCCCTTCCCTCCCACTCCCTGCCTCTGGTAACCACAAATCTGATCTCTTTTTCTATGAGTTTGTTGCATGTTTGTTTGTTTTTGAAGTGTAATTGACCTACAACATTATGTTGTTCCTGTTACACAACATAGTGATTTTTTTTTTTATACATTTCAGAATGATCACGGTAAGTCTAGTTATGATATGTCACCATACAAACACATTACTTAGTTATTGACTATATTCCCCACACTGTACCTTTCATACTTGGGACTCATTTATTTTGCAGCTGGAACTTTGTACCTCTTAATCTCCCTCACCTATTTCCTCCTCCCACCCACCTCTTGCGACCACCTGATTGTTCTCTGTATCTATAATTCTGTTTCTGTTTTTGTTTGTTCATATGTTTTATTTTCTAGATTCCACATATGAGTGAGACCATATGATATTTTTCTTTCTCTGTCTGACTTATTTCACTTAGCATAATGCCCTCTAGGTCTATCCATGTTGTTCTTGCAAATGGCAAGATTTCATTCTCTTTTATGGGTAATATTCCACTGTGTATATGTACTGCATTTTCATTCATCTATTGACGGGCACTTGGGTTGCTTCCATATCTTGGTGATTGTAAATAATGCTTCAGTGAGAATAGGTGTGCATATATATGTTTTTTCTAATTAGTGTTTTTGTTTTCTTTGGATAAATACCCAGGAGTGGAACTGCTGGATCAGATGTTAGTTCTGTTTTTAATCTTTTGAGGAATCTCCATACTGTTTTCCATAGTGGCTACACCAATTTACATTGCCACTAACAGTACACTAGTGTTCCTTTTTCTCCACATCATCACCAACACTTGTTATTTGTGGTCTTTTTTTTTATGATAGCCATTCTGACAAGTGTGAGGGGATATCTCATTGTGGTTTTGATTTGCAGTTCCTTAATTAGTGATATTGAGCATCTTTTCATGTGCCTGTTGGCCATGTGTTTGTTGTCTTTGGAAAAATGTCTGTTCAGATCTTCTGCCAGTTTTCTAATTGGATTGTATTTTGGTGTTGAGTTATACGAGTTGTTTGTATATTTTGGATATTGACCCCTTATCAGATATATTGTTTGCAAATATCTTCTCCCATTCAGTAGGTGGCCTTTTCATTTTGTTGATAGTTTCCTTCACTGTACAAAAGCTTTTTAGTTGGATGTAGTCCCATTTGTTTATTGTTGCTTTTGTTTCCCGTGCCTGAGACATACCCAAAAGAGTATTACTAAGACCAGTGTCAAAGAGTGTACTGCCTGTATTTTTTCCTAGAAGTTTTATGGTTTCAGATCTTACGTTTAAGTCTTTAATCTGTTTTGAATTTATTTTTGTGTATGTGTTGAGAGAGTAGTCCAATTTTCCCAGCGCCATTTATTGAAGAGACTATCTTTTCCCCATTGTATATTCTTGCCTCCTTTGTTGTAGAATAATTGCCCATATAACTATGGGTTCATTTTTGGGCTCTCTATTCTGTTTCATTGATTTGTCTGTTTTTATGCCAGTACCATACTGTTTTGATGACTGCAGCTTTTTTAGTATAGCTTGGAATCAGGGAGCATGATACCTCCAGCACCAACTTATTGTTAAATGATCTGACTAAGCCCTTTCTTGAGGGAACTCTAGACTGTCAGGAACTAGTTTTCTTTCCTTGGATTGGTCATTTTCCTCAGAGAGGAGTTCTGTTTTCTACCTGGAAGGTATAAGCTGGCTGCATTTTTGAGAGCACAGGGAGAAGGAAGCCAAAGGTATCATTCCTCTCTTAGAGAAGATTTACACGTAATTCTCTTGTTGCCAGTATCTCTGCTCTCTGCTGTGCATGGAGCCCACAGTTCCTTTAGTTTAACCTCCCCAGAGAGTAAGCCTCCTGTATTCTGATAGGGTAGGGAGGGTGGTTATACAGTTTTGTGGGTAGGGGAATGGGAGAGTAGAGGCAACTACTTCTACTTTTAATGTAAATCTTGTTTATAGCCTCTCTTATACTCCTCCTTTATATCAAGATTAATTCCAGACGAAACAAAGATTTACATGTTTTTTTTAAAAAAAAAGAAACCTTAAAGAAACAAAGTTAGGCATTAAAAAAAATAATCTCATAGTGGAAAAGGCATAAACATGCCACAAAACCTAAAAGCCATAAACAAAGAGTGATAATATAAGTAAAAAAGATTTCTGCATAGTATAAAGCAGAACAAAAACCATCGTTAAAAGACAAATAACAAACTTATAAGTACCCAGTACCACTGAAAGTCTACCTAACACTGAGTGCCCCCTCACTGAACTTCCAGGTATTGGGACCACTCTGGTCTAATAGCACTGTCATCTCCTGCCTGTACTAACTTCTTTTTTTTTGCGGTACGAGGGCCTCTCACTGTTATGGCCTCTCCCGTTGTGGAGCACAGGCTCCAGATGCGCAGGCTCAGCGGCCATGGCTCACGGGCCCAGCCGCTCCGCAGCATGTGAGATCTTCCCAGACCGGGGCATGAACCGGCGTCCCCTGCATCGGCAGGCGGACTCTCAACCACTGTGCCACCAGGGAAGCCCTGTAGTAACTTCTTGAACGTTTTTTCTACATCTACTTTGGCTTCCTTTAGTCTGTTCACCATTCCATCAGAACAACTAAGGGTTCTGTTCAAAACACTGATCTGATCCTGTCACTACCCCTTGCTTTAAAGTCCTTTAGTAGTTTCCTGTTGTTCTTGTGATAGAAACAAAACTAATAAAGCCTACATGGCCCTGCACTGTCTGGCTCCCATCTGCCTTTCTTCATTTCCTACCACACTCTTCCTTTGGGCCTTGCACAAGAGGCTCACTGATTTTATTTTGGCTTGAGGATTGGCCCTGTTTTTCCAGCAGAGGCCTTTGCACATGCTGTTTTCTTTTCCTGGAATGTTCTTCCTTCCCTCCATGTTTAGTCAAGTCCTGATCATCCTTTACATCTCAGTGAAGCATCACTTTATCTGACTTTTCTGATCAGGTCTGATTCTACTGTTGTAAGCAGATAGTTTAGTGTACTTTTCCTTTCCCCATCACAGCTGCATTTGTACCTTTATCTTTGTGATTATTTGAGTAATGATTGCTTTTACCCAGAGACTGTAAGATTTTATAAGAGTAGGTACAGTGTCTGTTTTTCTTCATCATTTGTAGTGTATAACATAATGCTTATAATAGAGTTTGGCACATAGTTGCAGCTCAGTGGATGGCTGGATAAACAAATAACTAAATGAATTAATATGTACCCCTTAAGGCTTTACAGATCATAGGAGGAAGCTTGAAGCCCTCTGTAGGAGTGGTTTCCATTTTTATTTACTGTTCTTTTTCTCTGTAGGTTGCTGATCAACTCTGTGCCAAGTATAGCAAGGAATATGGCAAGTTATGTAGGACCAACCAGATTGGAACTGTGAATGACCGGGTAATGAACATAATTGTTAAACGTGAAGCAATGGGTGGGGTGGGGGCAGGTTATTTTTATTGCCTACAGTGAGTCCAGTGGGTACCACTGTAATGTAGGGTTAATCTGGGATTGCACCTTTCATAGTAAGAGAGAAGAATGCTGTCTGGCAGTGCAGTCAGCTCCTTAACCCCTGTCCTACACCTCTGATTGTGAAGCTTTCCATCATCCTGTGTCATTCCTGATTTTGTACCTTATCCTTTGTGCCACTTGTGATTTATGGAGGTAGAAGTGAGGTGGGGAGAAGGGTAGATGATTTCAAATGTGGAAGGCAGCAATATCAGTCTTTGAGGCATACGTAACCAGAGAATGTGAGAGATACACGGGTTTTGTGCCTTGTGATTGAAAAAAATAATTTAACTGGATGGAGCTTCTTTTTTTCCTCTCAATTTGAAATGTGAGGAACCAAGTTTAAAATTGATACAGGTTAGGCTTAGGCTGGTTGATGCAGATGCATCTTAACCCTGGATCTTTTACTTACAGCTGATGCACAAACTGAGTGTGGAGGCCCCACCCAAAATCCTGGTGGAGAGATACCTGATTGAAATTGCCAAGAACTACAATGTGCCCTATGAGCCTGACTCTGTGGTCATGGTACGTTTAGAGTCTTTTAGAATACAAAGGAAAATGAGTCTCTCGATATCACTGTCTTTGAAAAATAACCATTTTCTTTGCAGTCAAGTTTGCATGTGGGAGTTTCAGCCTTTGTCCAGTTAATGCCTCTGGGGTAACAATAAATACGCCTGCATCTCTCAGAGTATTTAGGGATCAGATGAGATGAATGACTGAAAACACTTTGAAAAGGTACAAACTTTGATACAAATATAAAGTGGCATTATTGCTACTTTTCAGTGAAGTTCAAGGAATTGAGAGGCCCCTATGGGTAGCAAGAAAAGCCTCAAGACGCAGAACAGGTCCTGAAAACATCTTTTGTGTGCCTGCCATGTGCTCCAGAAAGCTGAGAATACAGAAAATATATAAACAAGGTCCCTGTCCTAAAGAGGCTTACAGTGAAAGAAGGGCAGATATGCAAATAGTAAATCAGCAGTTCATGTTGACCGGGTATAGTATATGTTTTGGTGTGCTGCTCAGACAACCCTCCCCCTGCCTGAAGTACACATTTCAGGACGGAAACATTCCGCCAGCTCTTTTTTTTATTTTAACTAAATTTATTTTTGGCTGCATTGGGTCTTCATTGCGGTATGTGGGCTTCTCATTGCAGTGGCTTTTCTTGTTGCGGAGCATGGGCTCTAGGTGCGTGGGCTTCAGTAGTTGTGGCACGCGGGCTTAGTTGCTTCGCGGCATGTGGGATCTTCCTGGACCAGGGCTTGAACCCGTGTCCCCTGCGCTGGCAGGCAGATTCTTAACCGCTGCGCCAGCAGGGAAGCCCCTCTCCCAGCTCTTGAGAGTATTGATGACTGGTGGCTCACGCAGCTGAGTGTCCCTCCAGCAATGGCCCTCGGAAGACAGCTTCCTTATCCAGGGTCTTTCCTGGGGGCAGCCTGTATTTGGTAACTGGTCATTGCAGGGGATTAAAGACTCTGCCCCTTTGTCCCCAGTTGGGAGCATCTGCTGTAGTCCCAGCCTAGCTCCAGAACTCCCTGGGGGAATTAGCTGACCCCTTCGTTGTGACTGCATGGCAGCCCACCTTCTTCCTTTGCCCAGCCCTGCTTCCTTCATGTCCCCACAGGTGTCTGTCCCAAGAGACCTCTCCAGTAAACTTCTGTCAACGCTAATCTCCATCTCAGAGTCAGCTTCCTGGGGAACCTAGCTAGCTGGTGACAGGCCTAATGATACGGGTTTCTCTCTTTTTCTTAGGCAGAAGCTCCTCCTGGAGTAGATACAGATCTTATTGATGTTGGATTCACAGATGATGTGAAGAAAGGGGGCCCTGGAAGAGGAGGTGGGGGCGGATTCACAGCACCAGCTGGTGGACTTGATGGAACAGTGCCAATGCCCATGCCCATGCCTATGCCATCTCCAAACACTCCTTTCTCATACCCTCTTCCAAAGGGACCAGTAAGTACACATACAAATAAATATGGATATAAATTCTAGAAGATGTTACAGAAGATGACAAGTTGGCTCTGTGAATACACTCAGGAATTGTAGGTTATCAAGAGGATTTAGCAGTAAGAATATTTGGTATTAGTTTATTGATCATATTGTGGAAAAAATAGCATTGGGATTTTGAGAAAGTCTTTTGGTTCATCTGTAGGTAATGAAGTGGGAAAATCTAGAGAGATGGTACTAGAAAAACTCCTTTTCATGTAGGTTTCTTGAACCTTTGGGACTTGTAGGTATACTAGTAGCATTTTCCAAAAGTGAATAACCAATACTTATTACCAGGTCTACCTCCTTTGTAGATAAGAAGATGAAAGTCATTGCTAGTAAGAAAGTCTGGGGACTTCCCTGGCAGTCCAGTGGTTAAGACTCCATGCTTCCACTGCATGGGGCGTGAGTTCGATCCCTGGTCAGGGGACTAAGATCCCACGTGTTGTGCAGTGCGGTCGTCTCCTCTCCCCCAAAAAAGAAAGTCTGGTAAGAAGCTTCCCTTGTAGACATTGAGGCAATTTAGTAATTTGAAGAGTAGCCTTTGGGTACAGATCTTTAAAAATCTGGATTCTTCCTGATCACATGTGGTCCTTTTAGGCACTTTTTCTTTGGGGGCTCTTGAATACATGTATTAAATATATATCTTGAATATCTATATATGTATTCAATGTGAATATATTCACATTGAGAAAATAGTTGTATACACACACATATTTATTTCTCCTTTCCTATTTACACACTTCAGAAATTGCAGATCGGGGCAATGTCTCTGATGTTGCCTTTCTCCTCTTGCAGTCGGATTTCAATGGATTGCCAATGGGAACTTATCAGGCCTTTCCCAATATTCATCCACCTCAGATACCAGCAACTCCCCCATCGTATGAATCTGTAAGTGCCTGAGCCTCCTTTATAAGCAGCAGGAGAGTGAATCCATGAAGAGAGAGCAAAATAATGGCCACAGGGAAGGCAAAGTTTTAAGCAACTAGTACTGGCATTGCTCTATGCTTTGGATTCTTGTGTTGCTTTAATATTACCCTGGAAACGGAGTGGTGGTGGTGGCATCATCGTTGGTGGCAATGCTTTGTCTGCAGTTAAGCCAGGAATCAGGAAGGAGCTGCAGATCCTGGAAAGTTGTGGTAGGGCACTTGATCAGACTTTTTTAGACTAGGCAGAGAATCATATTGAGCTGGTACAGTCTTGGTACTAGAATATAATAATTGAAATACCAGCTTTATAAATTCTCAACACTGTGTAAAGGAATAAGAACCAGATTTTTGTCTTAAACAGATAAGTGTCTAGTAAATTTCAGCCTATAGCATTAATTTTATATTTTAGTCTTAGAGCTTGCTGTTATTGCTAATATGGTAATGATGCCTCGAACTGTAGGTGGTTGTACCGGTTTTGGTTCAGAATTAGATGACTTTTCTGCCAGCCTTGTTTGCTCATCTAGGGAGATCGCCCTGTTCCTGAGCTTGCTTAGTGTTCTTTCCTTTGGTTTTTACATTGGGCCTGAATTTTTATGTTTTGGTTTTGCATGCATTGAAGCATTGCCCACAGCTGTTTCTAGGAACGAGGTAGAAGATCTTCGTTAGTATTTGAGGACTTGGTTCTTGGAGATGAATGCGGTGGTTTAGAATGCTTTCTCTCTGCCTGGAAGGTGAAGGTAACAGATTAAAGAGAGATGTTACGGTGTGGTAAGAACTTTCTTTTCCTCTGCTTGGCAGTTATGAGTTCAACATAGTATCTGTCTGGTTGGAAGAAAATCAGGAAAGGAGTATAGGGGGCGGAGGGGCAGTTTCTTTGGAGCAGTTTGTTGCTTTTGCTGAGCAGCTTAGCTTTTGCAACACACACGGGCTTATACCATTACTTTCACCAGTGATGCCATTGCTTTCTCCTCTGGTCATGATCTTTGTGTTTCAGGTTGATGACATTAATGCTGATAAGAATGTCTCTTCTGCACAGATCATTGGTGAGTCAGAAACCCTCGAGAGTTTCTCAGTACTGAACCCTTTGCTGTTTTCTCATCTCTGTTCCTCCCTCAGATTGTTTTTATGCTTGTGGCATTCTACCTACATGCCACGTTCTCTCCCCAAATGCAGTATGGTGGAAATGGAACTCAGGATTTCCCACTTCCAAAAAGAAAAGATCTTTCATGGCTCCAAAGAATCTCCCAAGTTCCCTGTTTCTGTTAGTGATATCATTATTCTTTTTCACCTTGCAGTTTTCAGTCATCCTCAAGTTCGGTATGTTCCTGCTGCTTCCATTTCCACTGTGCCTGGAAATACCAAAATTTTTTTAAAATTTGGGCATTAAAGAGGGGGAAACAGACATAAATCATAAGTGTATAGCTCAGTGACTTTACAGAAAGCAAGCATGCTCATGTAGCCATTCACTGAAGAATTAAAACACTACCAGCACTTCAGAAACCCAGAGGGGAATATTTTTTAAAATTGGGACAGCTTCATTGAGGTATATTTTACATACATAAAATACCCTGAAGTGTATATTGTGATGAGTTTTGATGTGTCTCCACACATACATTATGTAACCACCACCTCAGTAAAGATACAAAACATTTCTATCACCCCAGAAAGTTACCTTGTGTTCCTTTCTAGTTAGTTCCATCCCAGAGGCAAGCACTGTTCTTATTTCCTAAAACTATGGTTTAGGTTGCCTGTTCTAGGACTTAGATACAAATGGAAACATACAGTAGGTAGAGAGGGGGATGATTTTAACTTGTAAGATACAAAATGGAAGACTAGAAATACAGATCACATTCTATTACATTAAATGGTATGGATGTTAACATTCCATATAAAATTTTTTTCCCATAAGCCTTAAAGAGTAGCTCATCCCAATAGAATTCTAGTACCATTTCTTGGACTTTCTTATTATGGGAGTAGACCTTTGTGAAAGGGGACAGTCCATTGAAATGAATGCTGTGTACCTAAGCCCCATGCACCACACTTTGACTTTCCCTTAAACTTTTTTCTCACTGTAGGAAAGTAAAACATATTCAACCATAATTAGAAAACGTAGCTGTTAATTGTCCTGAAAATTTTTATTGACCTTTAGAATTACTTTTTTAAAAACGTTTTCTCCAGTATTTTGATTATTTTATTGTTTCTGCCAGGGGGGATTGTGGGGTTTGAGGATCTGAGCCACTGGCATTTTTAACACTGTGCTCCTTCCTGTGATTTAATTAGGTCCTGGACCCAAGCCAGAAGCTTCTGCAAAGCCCCCTTCCAGACCCGTGGATACCTATGACAACTTTGTACTGCCAGAATTGCCATCTGTGCCAGACACACTACCAACTGCATCTGCTGGTGCCAACACCTCAGCCTCTGAAGACATTGACTTCGATGATCTTTCCCGGAGATTTGAAGAGCTGAAAAAGAAAACATAGGCTTCCTAAACCAGGCAAGGTCCAAGTTCTGGGAATTGAGACTGAGCAGTTTCTCCTTGTAACAAAGAATCTCCATGAAATTCTGCTTCATCTGTTAACCATCACTGAGTACACTCTTCCTCTGGGCTCTCTTCCTGCTCTGACACACTCTGCTGCTTTCCGGTTCTCCACTGCTCCTGAGAGACTAACAACTGGAGATTGTGAGGTTGGAGCAGCTGGCTCCTGGCAGCCTTGCTTGTCTATTTCCTGTCAGTGTGATCCCATTTCTCTCCTTCCTGTCCCACCATCTCTCCACAGGGGAGTGAGAAGGGGAGAGCTGTCAAAGATGGCCGGATGGTGGAGGAGAGTACTTCATGAAGTGTCTCAGCTCTGTGCTGAGGTTCTAGACTTAGAAACAAAGCCCTCCGTACAGAGGGATTGGTGGTGAGTGAGATTCAAGGCCAAGTTGTCTATTTTCTCGCTCTAATATGAATGGGAGAGAGAAAATGGCTCAGGAAGCCATTGTAACGGTTCTTAGAAGCTGGGTCTTCTCATTGACATACACACTACTCCTTGCTGCAGGGCACTGTTCCACCTGGATCCAGTTGCAAACTTTGGAAAGTTGAAGGCCTCTCTTAGTTCTACTGGATTCTCAGGGAGCCCTCTGTGGCCTTTTGCTTTATTTTGAGTGCTGTGTTTCCCTTTTAATAGAGGGCAGCACTGTATATAAATTCCTGTTTTCCCTGTGGCATGTTCTGTTGGATTGCATTGCTGGCCACATACTGGGCAAAAGTCACCATTCAAGGCTAAGGTGGGCTTCCAGTAGCCTTAATAGAAATATTCAAGTCTCTTGAGTAGTGAGCTGGAAAGCCTACAGGTGAAGAGGGGTTCCTGTTTTCATTTGAAAACGTTATGATCAAGAGAACCTTTAAAAACTGATCTCAGATAAATTTTTGGTGCCCATGTGGCTGTAGGTGTTTTGCTCCTTCCCTTGACGGATGAGACTCTGTTTTGCCCCCTAGCTAAGGCCATCCTTCCCCACAAGGATGGATTTGGGATCGGAAGATACGACTTCGGCTTCTGTGTGGTGTATCTGTACACACTTGTTTCAAGCAACTTTAATGTTTTTGATTGATTTGTATGTCATGGCTCAGTAGCTGCTAATAAAGTTAAAAATTCTGTGCCCCGCTTTCTCCATTGTTTTGGTCAAATGACGAGGGTCAAGATTTTAGTGGAGAGTATTTAAGCAAGTGACACATACTGGGCACAAGCCAGACCTTATTGGCTCCCTGGGTAGGATGCCTGGGGAGTAAGGGGCCCATTTCGATCTCAGTATTTAAGGCCAGATTGTTACCTATGAGTTGGCTTGGTTACTTCTCTGTGACAGGGCTCCCCCTTAGCCAAATCTCATGCTTGTATCTTTAATTAAAGTTGCAGTGAGCTTACTTCTGACTCATATTTCCCATAGTCATCCTGGAACATGAATGATGTTACTTGGTGTTTGTTTGGCAGCAGAGCTGGCTTATCCTGCACCACTCTTGCAGTGTTAATCCTCTGATAGTGCCAAGTTCCATAAACGTAAGAATCTGCAGCCAAGGGGATTCTGATTCTCTTCACTGACGAACAAAATTAACCAAGTATATTATAAACATCTATAATTTTCTAAAGTACACCGTGCAAATACCAGTATTAATATACTAAGAAGTAATAAGCCAAGCGAAGAGGTAACAGGATTAATCTTTTGAAACTTCAATTGTCAGTGGCCATTGCTGTACAGCTGTTTGCTTACTTACATGTGTTCTGGTGTTGCTGTATTCCTAACAAACTTGAGAGCTTCAGTAGCAGCATATCCATCAGTGCAGCTTCTTTCTGAGTCTGTTGGAAGACAAAAAGAGAAAAGCAAGGAAATCGAAATTGCTGCTAGTGGTGGAGGAAAAAAAGTACCAAAGATATATATATATTTTTTTTTCAAAGATATATTTTTTAAAAAGTAGATATAAAGTGTAAAGATACTGTTTCCTTTAATGGTTTACTGTCAGGCCTTGGAGTGTTTCTGCTACTTAACAGTGGAGGGCCAGCTATTTATAGGACAGTGGATGTAGAACATAGTGTACTTTTGGTAAATTGGGTTTCCTAGGAAAATGGTTGCCAGAGCTGTGGAGACTAATAAAGGGAGTATGCTGATACTGTGCATTATGTCAGTCTGTAATCTTAAGAGCAGCTACAATTGAGCTTTTCCAGTGATAAAATCATGATAGGGTTTATATTTCAGTTACTGAGTCAGAGTTACTTACCTTAAAGGACTGACTTTCTTTACCAAAGGTCATTAAAATGGCAGAAACAAAAAGGTTAATGATCACAAATACCATCAAAATGGCACTGGTTAGGAGAATAAGAAAGGAGCTCAGGACTGGGTTTAAAGCAATAACCTGAAAAGACAATAGGACACTTCGAGTTTAAACACTGAGAGTTTAATATCTACTTTAAAAATGTAAGATATATGCTGACATTTGGGATATATTCACGTAAGGAAACACTTATGTCTGGTGGAAACTAGAAAAGCAAAAATATTAAAAAGGAAAATACTTTTGAGTGGACAGAAAAGCAAGAGTGACTGACTCTAAGAGTGTAAATAATTGTGCCTTCAGGGCTTTCACAAGAAGAAAACAGGTGAGTTGTAATGGAATTATAAGTGACTCAAAGCCCTTGTGAGTTGTTGGCAATTCTGGAAAATATTTCTAAACATGGAAGCTTCAAGGAATAGCAAAAGTGTGTTGAAAAAATACATAGATAACCAGCAGTGATAATGAAAACGGTCTCTGCCGTTCCAAGCACTTTCTACTCTGAACATAGGAGCATTTCAATACAGTTTAAAAGGATAGCCATAGAAAACTGGCTTTTAATGCTTTTTCTAGATTTTTAAAAATCGTTATCTTTAAGAGTATAATTACTGAGTTTTGCCATTCTTGCCTTTTCAGTACAAAGAGATCTTTCTCAAATGTAGGGCTTACTAGAATGGTTTCCAGTAAAATTTGGTTTCCAAATTCTTTAATTTAGGTGTTCCTTTTAAAAATGATTATTTTCCTTTGGTATTGGCTCATTCATTATTGCCACTGGGCACTGTTTTAAAAAAAAACAGCCAACAACTTAGAGGATGAATACTTGCAATAAATACTATTGTGATGGAAATCTCTGTGACAGAGATATTATAATGGCTGCCAGCTTATATCTACTTATTTTAAAAGAGCTTAATCATAACTCCAGGTAAACCAAATAGTTTGGGCAAACACTGAGTTTGTGATGCAAGACTATTCCCAGTAAGTATACTCCATTTTCCCTTTTAAGTCAAAAAGTAGGTGTCAGCAAAAGTTTATTATGATTGTTCCTTCTTTAAGAGCTTTAGTATATAAAGTGTTCCAGGGGTGAGGACTTCATTCCCTAGTGATTGGGGCTGGAACCACAACAAAACAGTCCACCCAAAATACCAGTTATGTTAATCTTTCTTAGATTTTAGGAAGGTGGTGGTAACTTTCCACGTTAGAAACGATGTTAATTTACCCATTTTAATTAGTAACCTTTGATTTCTAGAGTATCAGTAACCTTTGATTTCTAGAGTATCAGAATGATGAGCTTTGATGAAAATCTTGCCAGTTTCACTAATTTGAATTGCAGTTTTTTTCTTATCAAATCTATATGTGCTAGTGTTTGGGACCCAAAACCTCACCTGGGTTTCCTACTTTATTTTTTATGTTGAGTAGAAAGGGATTTGTGTAGGTAGTTCCTGGGAGAAAATAACAGCCTCTCTGAAATTAGTATTTATAGACAGAAACAACTGCAGTTCTTTCTGGACTTGTACCTCCCTAATTTTTCTTTTTTAAGTCACTTCCAATTGTACCCTTCAAAGGGCCGTTGAGAAAGCAGCAGCAATCATGTTAATCTGGCCAGGTGTGAGAACACAAGTTCAGGCCCAGTGTCTTTGGCTGTAAGATTAAGGATAGAAGAAGTGAGAAAGGTGGGACTATGTGCTTAGGAAAGGAAGGATTTCTGAAGGTAACAGCCACTCAAAAGCTATACAGTATCTGTAGGTAATACCATAAAATAACGGCAAAGGAACTGTTTCTCCCTTTTCCAGTATGCAGTGGTACAGTAGGGGCTGCTTTTATAAGCAATTCTCCCCTTGTTTGATATATTAAACCAAATAGAATTCTGCAGGGAAACCAGGAATAGGGTTTTTACCTCCTTGTGATGAGAGATTCCCATCAGGAGACCAACAACAGTCACTGCTGAACTGAGACAAGTTCGGTAGTCAGAGATGCTCCATCCAAACAGCAGGTTAAACTGAAAAAGAGAGAACTGTCAGATGGGGGTGGAGAGTAGTAGAGGGGGCTGCACTTCTTTGGGTCCTGAGGTGCTTGATAATGGTGAGGTCAAGGTAGAACCAATGGAATAGAAATTAAAGAAGTTCCTTAGTGGCCATTCAAATTGCTATGCCTAAAAACTACATAGAATTCTTCTGTAATTACAGTGTTTTCATATAAATCTGACTTCCATATAGTTCATCCTGTGAACTAAATGTTATCCCCATTTTAGAGATCAAACAAATGTCTTGAGTTTATCATACTGCTAGTTAACTGTGGGCCTACACAACTAAAACCAGCTCCACTGTCTTCTCCAAAACTCATTGCCAACTTGAACTGATGGTTTTCCATTTAGTGACCTTTTCTAAGGGAAGCAATGTGATTCCAAGACTACAGCACTTAGGAAAAGACAGACACTAGATGCAGCAAAAGCAGTTCTAAAAGGGAAGTTCATAGCAATAAATGCTTACATTAATAAAAATCTCAAATAAAAAACCTAGCTTTACTGCTCAAGGAACTAATAACTGAGCCTAAAGTTACAAGAAGAAATGAAGTAATAAAGATTAGGGCAGAAACAGCGACTAGAAAGACAACAGAAAAAAAAGTTAGCTTTTTTGAACAACAAAAATGACAAGCCTTTAGCTAGACTAACCAAGAAAAGAGAAAGGATTCTAATAAATAAAATTACATAAACAAAAGAGGAGACATTACAACTGATATCACAAAAATACAAAGGATCATAAGAGACTACTAGGAATAATTACACACCAACAAACTGGATAACCTAGAAAAAAATGGATAAATTGCTAGAAACATACAACTGAATAATGAATAAACAGAAAACCTGAACATATGAAAGTAAGGAGACTGAAGCAGTAATCAAAAACCTCTCAACAAAGAAAAGCCCAGGACCAGATGGCTTCATGGGTGAATTCTATCAAACATTTAAACTTTTAAATTCTCGGACTTCCCTGGTGGTCCAGTGGTTAGGACTCTATTTCCACTGTAGGGGGTTGTGGGTTCGATCCCTGGTCAGGAAACTAAGATCCCATGTAAGTCAATAAATGTGATACACCATATTAAAAGAATGAAGGATTAAAAACATCTCCATTGTACATATATACAGTGGAATATTACTCAGCCATAAAACGAAACGAAATTGAGTTATTTGTAGTGAGGTGGATGGACCTAGAGTCTGTCATACAGAGTGAAGTAAGTCAGAAAGAAAAACAAATACCGTATGCTAACACATATATATGGAATCTAAGAAAAAAAAATGGTCATGAAGAACCTGGGGTAAAATGGGAATAAAGACACAGACCTACTAGAGAATGGACTTGATATGGGGAGGGGGAAGGGTAAGCTGTGACAAAGTGAGAGAGTGGCATGGACATGTATACACTACCAAACATAAAATAGATAGCTAGTGGGAAGCAGCCGCATAGCACAGAAGATCAGCTTGGTGCTTTGTGACCACCTAGAGGAGTGGGATAGGGAGGGTGGGAGGGAGATGCAAGAGGGAAGAGATATGGGGACATATGTATATGTATAACTGATTCACTTTGTTATAAAGCAGAAACTAACACACCATTGTAAAGCAATTATACTCCAATAAAGATGTTAAAAAAAACAAAGACATGATCTCAACAGATGCAGAAAGAGCATTCAACAAAATTTAACCTTTAATGACAAAAACTCTCAACAAATTAGGCAAGAAGGAATGTACTTCAACATAATAAAGGCCATATATGTCAAGCTCACAGCTAACATCATACACAATTGTGAAAAGCTAAAAGCTCTTCCTTTAAGATAAGGAACAAGACAAGGATGCCAACTCTCACCACATCTATTCAACACAGTACTGGAAGTCCTAGCCAGAGAAGTTAGGTAAGAAAAATAAAAGGCATCCAAATAAGAAAGGAGGAAGTAAAACTGTCTTTGCAGATGACATGGTCTTATATATAGAAACCCTAAAGACTCCACCAAAAACCTGTTAAAAAAAATGAATTCAGTAACGCTACAGAATAAAAAATCAAAATACAAAAATCAGTTGCATTTTGTTACACTAACAACTAGCTGAAAAAGGAATTTAAAAAAGTCTCATTTACAATAACATCAAAAAGAATAATACACTTGGGAATAAATTTAACCGAGGTGAAAAATCTGTTCAATGAAAACTATAAGAGATTGATGAAAGATATGAAAAAGACAAAAGTAAATGGGAAGATTTCCCACATTCATGGATTGGAAGAGTTAATATTGTTAAAATGTCCATACTACACAAAGTGATCTACAGATTCAATGCAATCTCTATCAAAATTCCAGTGGCATTTTCCCCAGAAATAGAGAAAATCCTAAAATTTGTATGGAACCACAAAAATACCACGAATAGCCAAAATAATCTTGAGAAAGATGAACGAAGCTGGAAGCATCACACTTCTGATTTCAAACTATATTGCAAAACTATAGTAATCAAAATACTATGATATTGGGATAAAAACAGATACATAGAACAATGGAACTGAATAGAGAACCCAGAATTAAACCCACACCCATAGATTCGGCCAACTAATCTATGACAAGGGTGCCAAGAATACACAATGGGGCTAGTCTCTTCAACAAATAATGCTAGGAAAACTGGATTTCCACATGCAAAAGAATGCAGTTGGACACTTTTATTTTGCCATATTCAAAAAATCAACTCCAAATGGATTAACAACTTAAACCTTAGACCTGAAACTGCAAAATTCCTATGAGAAAATAGAAGAAGCTTCTTGACACTGGTCTTGGCAGTTTTTTGGATATGACGCTAAATGCACAGGCAACAAAAGCTACAAGTGGGACTACCTCAAACTAAAAAGTTTCTGCGCAGCAAAGGAAACAATAAACAAAAGGCAGCCTATGAAGTGGGAGAAAATATTTGCGAACTATATATCTGATAAGGGGTTAAAATCCAAAATCCAAAAAGAACTCATACAACTCAATACCAAAAAAAAAACATCCTGATTAAAAAATGGGCAAAGGACCTGAATACACATTTTTCTAAAGAAATACAAATGACCAACAGGTATATGTAAAAATCACTAATCATCAAGGAAATAACAAACCGAAACTGCAATGTGATATCACCTCACGACTGTTAGGATGGCTGTTATCAAGAAGACAAGAAATAACAAATGTTGGTGAGGGTTTGGAGAAAGGAGCCCTGTTGGTGGGAATGTAAGTTGGTATAGCCATTATGGAAAACAGCATGGAGGTTCCTCAAAAAATTAAAAATAGAGCTACTAGATGATCCAGTAATCCTACTACTGGCTATATATTGAAAGGAAATGAAATCAGCATCTTGAAGAGCCATCTGCACTCCCATGTTCATAGCAGGATTATTCACGAAAGTGAAGATATGAAATAAGCCAAACAAAGAAACATGTATGATCTCTTATAAGTGCAATTTTTAAAAGTCGAACTTACAGAACCAGAGGGTAGAATGGTCGTTACCAGGGGCTGGGGTGGGGAGGGGGATGGGTGGATGTCAGTCAGAGTATACAAACTTTCAGTTTTAAAATCAATAAGTCCTGGAGATCTAATATATAGCATTATTATAGTTTATAGTTAATAGTAATATATTGTATACTTGAAATTTGCTTAGAGAATAAGAGTTCTTATCACACTAAAAACAAAACATGTAACCGTGTGAGGTGATGGATATGTTAATTAGTTTGATTGTGGTAAACATTTCACAATGTATTCATATATCGAAACATCACATTGTACCTTAAATATATACAATTTTAATTTCTCCATTGTACCTCAATAAAGCTGGGGAGAAAAGAGAACCTAAAAACTATTACTTAACAAAAAAATTCAGCAAGCTGGCTGGGTACTAAATATAATAAAATCAATAGCCTTCATATATTCAAACAATATTTACTTAGAAACTATAGTGAAATAAAATCTCATTCACAATAGACCACAAAAGATAAGCCTAACAAGAGATGTGCAAGAATTATATGAAGAGAATTTAATATTACTGAGGGATACAAATGCAGATGAGAATAGAAAAAGCATACCACACTCCCAGATAGAACATCATAAGCTACCAATTCCCTAAATTAATTTTTATAAATCCTTATTTTGTTTCTGTATAAATATCTAAATCTCTACAACTGAACGAGCTCTTAATACGTAAAAAGCTCCCATTTATCAAAACAAGCAAACAAAACCAAGCAGCCCAATGAAAAATGGGCAAAAATTATAGAATGACATTGATTCATTCTTTTGATCAGTATGTATTGAGTGCTCACATACACCAGGTCCTCTTCTAGGTGCTGGGAACACAGCAGTGGACAAGAGTCCCTGTCCACAGAGCATTCACATTTGAGGAGGGTGGGAGACAGGCAATAACCAAACAATATTCAGGTAATAGTTGTGCTATGAAGAAAACTGAGCCACGGAGCAACTAAGCCCGCGTGCTACAACTACTGAAGCCTGCGCGCCTAGAGCCCGTGCTCTGGCAACAAGAGAAGCCACCGCAGTGAGAAGCCCGCGCACCACAACGAAGAAGAGTTGCCCCCACTCACCGCAACTAGGGAAAGCCCACGCACAGCAACAAAGACCCAACGCAGCCAAAAAGAATGAATAAATAAAAAATTAATTAAAAAAACTGAGTAGGAAGAGGGGATAGAGAGTGTTCTGTGAGGAGGGAGCAGTGCTATTTATTTACAGGATGATTAGAGGTTTCTCAGAGGAGGTGGCTTATGAGAAAGACCCTAATAAAGTTTGGAGCTCCCAATGCAAACATCAGTCAGGGCAACAGCAAGTTCCAAGGCAAGAGCGTGTGCATCGTGTTTAAGGAGAGCACAGAAGCTTGTGTGGCTGAATTAGAGTGAATGAGGGTCAGAATGAGGGTAGGAGAAGTAACAGATGTAGCTACAGCTCTGGACAGGGAAGGCCCTAGAGTAAACTTTAGAAAGGGTTTGGGCTTTTAAGTATGATGAAATCCATTCGGAGGTTTTGAACAGGGACAAAACACATTTATGTTGTAAAAAAAAAAAATAATATGGGGAAGATGGAATGAAGACGGGCAAGAGCAGAGGCAAGTTTTGTCCATATGAGAGGTGAAAAATGGTTCCTTAGTTTAAACTTGTATTTTCTCATGAGTGCAGTTGCAAACCTTTTGTATATTTCAGAGTTACCTGTATTGTATGAAAACACCAATGTTCACTGAACTGTTGGCGATGTGGGCAGATCTAATACATTTCTCGTGGGAACATTAATTGGTACAATTGAGGAGAACAATTTGGCAATATCTTTCTAAATGAAAAATGGATATACATTTTTAGCAAGTCTTTTCAAGGTACTTATCTTACAGATATATTTGCACATGAGTGAAATTACATATGTAAAAGGGTATAAATGGTAGTATTATTGTTAACAGTATAAGAGTGGAAACAATCTAAATGTCTATTAAAAGGGAACTGGTCATAAAACTTATGGTACATCACGCAATGGCATACTATATAGTAAATGAGTAAAACATAAAAAGGGACAGCTTTATATATGCTGATGGAACAATCTCCAGGCAAATTGAGGGGAAAAGGCAAAAAGGCATGACAATGTTTATAGTATGCTGCTATTTATCATCAAATGTATTTGCAAATGTATAGATTACCTCTCAAAGAACTTACAAGTATACCTTGGAGATACTGTGGGTTCGGTTCTAGACCACTGCAATAAAGCAAGTCACATGAATTTTTTGGTTTCCCAGTGCATATAAAAGTTATGTTTAGGGAATTCCTTGGCTATCCAGTGGTTAGGACTCGGCGCTTTCACTGCTGGGGCCCGGGTTCAATCCCTGGTTGGGTAAGATTGTACAGGCCGTGCGGTGTGGCCAAAAAAAAAAAAGTTATGTTTACACTGTATTATAGTCTATTAAGTGTATAATACCATTATGTCTAAACAATGTACATACACCTAAATTAAAAATACTTTGCTAAAAAATGCTAATCATCACCTGAGCCTTCTTTTAGCAATAGTAACATCCAAGATCACTGATCACAAGTCACCCTAACAAATATAATAATGCAAAAGTTTGAAATATTTCGAGAGTTACCAAAATGCGACACAGAGACACGAAGTGAGCAAATGCTGTTGGAGAAGTGGCGCCAATGAATTTGCTCGACACAGGGCTGCCACATCTTCAATTTGTTGAAGAAAACATGCAGTATCTGCGAAGTGCAGTAAAGTGAAATGCAGTAAAGTGAGGTGTGTCTGTATAATCAATTGGGAATGTAGTTGCCTCTGGGAAAGAGAGAAGGGGGATCGGGATAAAGGAGAGTTGCACAATATACATCACGGTACATATGGATTTTCTACATATTTATGTTTTAATTATGAAAAATGTTTTAACATGAAAGAAAAAGATTATGTTACAAAATTGGCAGGGAGAGGTTTGCAGTAGGTTATTAAAGGACCTAGGGTCCTGCAGAAGATAAAAGAGAAAGGTAAAGGGTGACTTAACCTTCAAAGATGGCCTTACTTTATATTTCTTAAAACTTCAAAGATGGCCTTACTTTATATTTCTTAAAAACTGTGCAATTGTAGAATTGTGATTAGTGTTTTTTCACCTCAGAAGAAAGTCAAAAGAGATAAAGTTTAAATTGCTGCAAGAGGAATTTTAATTAAATCCTACAAAAAAAATTCTTCCCTAAATGTGTTTCAACATTGGACTAGGCTATTTAGGAAAGTTCTGCTTTTATAGGATACAGATTTATTTACAGGATACAGATTATCTGCCATGAATGGTTTGGGCTTCAATATTCCTGAAAACAAGTGGACTAATGGGACTGGGCTACCTCAATTCTGAAAGCGAAAATTTTTTAGCAGTTGAAGAGTTAAAAAATGTTAGCTAGAATTTTTACTGCTGTTTACCCCATATCTACTTAATTCTATTTCATTATCTACATCTACAGATTGCTGTTGCTCTTCCTTAGTATGTCCAGGTAACTCATGTAAACTCTGTGGTTCTAGTACAACCAGAGCTCCAACTGCCCCAGTTAATAACAATAGCTAACACCCATCGACTGAACAGTATGTGCCCGACACTGTTCTAAGCACTTAGATCTACTAAGGTTTTAATCTTCACATCTGTCTTACAGGGTAGGTCCTAAGATTATCCCCATTGTACAGATGGGGAAACTGGGGCACCGGAGGTTGAGTAATTTACCCAAGAACACACTGCTGGTAAGTGGAGAGCAAGGATGTGAACCTGGGCAGTCTGGGCAGCCTTCTGAGTCTGCGCCTTTGGACCACAACACTATACTGTAAAGCAAAGGAGTCTAAGAGGAGAACATGCCTACTGTGATGGCACTAGCCTTAGCCACCCAGGGTCTGATTCACTTTTTATTAAAGTCAGTATAGACAGTTACTGACTGCAAACAGAATATGCCCTCAACCTAGAACTGTCACCGTTTAAAACTAGAAAGAATCAACACGCAATGTACAGAAGTTGCCATCTGTTAAAACTCTTAAATGCAACAAGTACATGTTTAAGAAAAGATTATACAGATGTAGAAAACAAACTTATGCTTACCAAGGGGGAAAGTGGGGGAAGGATAAATTGGAAGATTGGGATTGTATATACACACTATTATATATAAAATAGATAACTAATAAGAACCTGCTATATAGCACGGGGAACTCAATACTCTGTAATGACCTTTATGGGAATAGATTCTAAAAAAGAGTAGATATATGTATAACTGATTCACTTTGCTGTACAGCAGAAACACAACATTGTAAATCAACTATACTCCAATAAAAATTAATTTTAAAAAAAGGACTATACATGTTTGCTGAGATGAACATATCATTCCGATTTTTTTCAGGAACCTAGGAGATGTTCCAAATCCCAACAGAAAGCCACCAATCCTGAGATTAATGAATGTAACAATTTCCAGAATACAGCTTAATAAAATATAAAGTTATAATATGGCAAGGTGTTAGTAACTGGTGAAAGATACTGAACAAGAAGCATTCATACTGGGACTTCCCTGGTGGGTGAGTGGTTAAGAATCCACCTTCCAATGCAAGGGATGTGGGTTCAATCCCTGGTCAGGGAACAGAGATCCCACATGCCGTGGGGCAACTAAGCCCGAGCGTGGCAACTACTGAGCCCGCGTGCCACAGCTAGAGAGCCTGTGGACGCAACTACTGAGCCCACGTGCTCTGGAGCCCATGCGCCACACCTAGAGAGAAGCCTGCGCTTCGCAATGAAGAGCCCGTGCACTGCAATGAAAAGATTCTGCGTGCTGCAACTAAGACCCGATGCAGCCAAATGAAAAAAATAAAAAATTATCTAAAAAAAAACAAGCATTCATACTACTCTTTTTTTCTTTTTTTTTGACTGCGTTTGGGTCTTCGTTGCTGCGCGTGGGCTTTCTTTAGCTGTGGTGAGCGGAGGCTACTCTTCATAGCGGTGCATGGGCTTCTCATTGCAGTGGCTTCTCTTGTTGTGAAGCACAGGCTCTAGGCGCACAGGCTTCAGTAGTTGTGGCACGTGGGCTCAGTAGTTGTGGCTCGCAGGCTCTAGAGCACAGGCTCAGTAGTTGTGGCGCATGGGCTTAGTTGCTCCGCGGCATGTGGGATCTTCCCGGACCAGGGCTTGAACCTGTGTCCCCTGCATTGGCAGGCGGATTCTCAACAACTGTGCCACCAGGGAAGTCCCCATACTAACTCCTCTTGATGGTGAGGTTCTTTGAGGGTACAAACCATATAATGTCCACCATTTTATTAGCTCCTAGGACAGTTCCCAGCATACTAGGTGTTCACTACATATTCGTGGAACTGAACTGGATAACCAAGAAAAGTTACACAGGCTTGGGAATGACTGCACGTCAGGCAATATATCAAAATATCTGGTGTGGAGATCTTTCTGGTTACACTGTTTTCGTGGTTCTGTGCTTATAGAACTTCTCAGCTACATGTGGTTCCCTCCTTCACAAGGAGGCAACCAGTCCCAGGGATCACTCCAGTTACTTTTCACGTTGTCAGTGAATAAAGTCTCAATTTTGTTTATCAGCCTCTTGTGAAACTCATCAGTGGCAATCAGCCTTCATGGGCCTGATCAGCCTTGGGTGAACAGACATAAACCTGAACCTGCTTAGATGGGGCCCTGGGAGTGGACCTTTGGGTGCCCACAGAGGTGCAGTCATTTTGAAAAAGCCAGCTGACCTTTCTCCAGTGTTCTAATGGGTTACTGCAGGGGTGTTTGGAAAACCAACTGCACCCCACATTTGCAGGGCTGGGCCCCAGGACTGTGTTCTTACCTCTGTAATCCCTGTACAGGTTAGGAAGGACGGTGCTACTGGCCCAGGGGTAGGAATGCTTAAGAAGTTTGATCTCTGAGAAGCGGTAAGGAAAGCTCTTGTGGATAGCTTGACGGAGGTAAAATCTGTTGGAGTTGTGTGCTGAGTAGACTGCAGTCATCAACAGGATAAGGAAGAGTATTTGTACTAGTTTTCTTAGAAGAGAAAATCACAGGCGAGTAGTTAGCTTAGAAATCCTCTATGTTTTTCATTTTTTTTCCTAAGCTGACCGACTTTTACAGGTCAAAAACAGTCAAAAGTTGGCAATTTGATATGGTTCAACCTAATAATTGTAAACAGATAAGCAAAAGCATTTAGCTCTTAGCGATATCTATATAGATATCTATAGATATCTACATATATCCTTCCCAGAATTATTCTGCCACTGATCAGAAATTTTACTTAAAAATAAGATACACACAAGTGTTGTATTTTAGTTCTTAGGTCTAAATGTCCTCCCAGACCACTCCTTTCATCTCCTCCCCTTCCCCTCCCCAGTTATCTATAGATTGTCTGTGTTCACAAGAAGAGAAGGCATGATAAAAACAGGATTTGTCTTCTTTGGTCCAGAGAGTCCAATAACCCAAACACTAGACGTGTTGAACCAGTTACCTTGCACTTACAGGACAGCAATTTTTTTTTTTTGGCCATGCTGAGTGACATGTGGGATCTTAGTTCCCCCATCAGGGATCGAACCCGTCCCCCCTGCCGTGGAAGCGGGGAACCCGTGCCCCCTGCCTAACCACTGGACCACCAGGGAATTCCCAGGACATCTGTTTTTCAAAGCATATTCATTTTCCCTCCACCATGCGATGTAGATCAAGTTTCATTATTACATTCTGCAGGTAGAGAAAGTGACTTACTGAAACACACAATTAGATCTCAAGATTCCAAGTTCAGGAGTCCTTCCATTCACCTTACAGCCTTGCTTAAGGGAATCCAGAATTTTTCAAGGTGAATATTTTAAAATAGTTTTCCACCCTTCTTCTATATTTTCCATTTAATTCTCATTCCCCCTTTCCTTGCTGGGAAATGTGCTGCTGTATCAACAGGTTACCATTTTTTCTCCATACCCAAAATATCTCCTGTCAACTTGAAGAATTTCTTCTCTTTCAAGGTTCTTTCTGGGCGCTTAACTGGACCATTCATAGCTGGGGCTACGTAGATGGGGTTGTTTTCATCTCTTGAACCGGGTAATGATGAAGGACATCTGCTGTCAAAAATTCAAATATAGGCCAAAAAAGGGTATATTTCATTAAGTAGTTATTCATCAACATTTGTTGAGCATCTTCTATGAGTATCTCCTGTTAAATGTTGAAATAGAGAATAAAGCTATCTAAGCAGCCCTTCCCAAACTATCATGAAAGACTTAAAAAAAAATTTCCAATCCATCAGGGACTGATACTTTTGTAAAAATACAGTAAAAACGAATTACTAGGAAAATGACATAGAACAGAGGCCTACAAAATACAAGCACCATTTTGAAAATTAGATTCAATAGGCCTAAAATTAGTCTGCCCAACTGCTCTAAAAGTTTCTAAATGCTTATTCTCAACTTCTGTACTTATCTTGGACTAGAAACACAGTTTTAGTCAGTGGACCACCCGATGGGAACACTGTTCCAGAGTGGTGGTTCTCAAAGTTTAATGTGCCAGGGGATCACCTGGAATTTTGTTAAAATGCAGTTTCTGGGGTGAGGCCTAAGATATCTGACAGTTCCAGGAGATGCCAGCGCTGCTGGTCTCCAGACCACACTGTAAGCAGAAGAATATAGAGACACGTAAATCAAGACGGAGAGAGAAATGGACTTAGAATATGACCTAAAACTTGTCAGCCTGTAAGAAGCAAATGCTGAGGGATCACTGAAAAGAAAAACCTCCCTGAGGAATTCAGAGAAGGTGGCCCAGAGGCAGTGACATATGACATCTGTTTTGAATGTTGAGTCAGAAAGAATTCTCTAGATGGACAAGGATAAGGACAAGAAAAAAGTCATTTTAGTAGAGGGAACAGCAATTCAAGAGACGGAGAGATGAAATGAGGGCTAGGAAGGCAGTTTGAAGTCAGATTACTAACTTTTTAATCTCATAAGGAATAAGATACCAACCCCTTAGCAGCGTGCCCACCACTCAGTTTAAGAAATAAGTGATTGCCAAGATAAAATCCGCTGTGTACCTCTGTGATAGTATCCCTTCTTTCCTTCAGAGAGCTAATCCTCTCCTAAATTTTGGAGTGTATCATCCTATGCATTTCTTCATTAAAATATATGTCTCTAAGCAAGACATGCATTGTTTTGCATGATTAAAATGGTGTGTTTAAAAAAAACAAATGGTCGGGCTTCCCTGGTGGTGCAGTGGTTGACAGTCCGCCTGCCGATGCAGGGAACACGGGTTCGTGCCCCTGTCTGGGAAGATCCCACATGCCGCGGAGCGGCTGGGCCCGTGAGCCATGGCCACTGAGCCTGCGCGTCCAGAGCCTGTGCTCCGCAACAGGAGAGGCCACAGCAGTGGGAAGCCCGCATACCACAAAAAGAAAAAACAACAACAACAAAACACAAATGTTCTGAAGAACCTAGGGGCAGGAGGGGAATGAAGACGCAGATATAGAGAATGGACTTGAGGACACGGGGAGGGGGAAGGGTAAGCTGAGACAAAGAGAGAGAGTAGCATTGACATATATACAGTACCAAATGTAAAATAGATAGCTAGTGGGAAGCAGCCGCATAGCACAGGGAGATCAGCTCGATGCTTTGTGACCACCTAGAGGGGTGGGATAGGGAGGGTGGGAGGGAGGGAGATGCAAGAGAGATGAGATATGGGGATATATGTATAACTGATTCACTTTGTTATAAAGCAGAAACCAACACACCATTGTAAAGCAATTATACTCCAATAAAGGTGTTTAAAAAATGTGTTAATTTTTCTGCAGTTTGCTTTTCAGCCATCTTTGTGTTTGTGAGTTTCATCCATGTAATATGAGTGGCTCTAGTCAGTTATTTAGAGGGTAGACTCCCTCAGGTTTGGTGACTGAATGGTGGGTGGGATTTAGGATTATTCTTATGTTTTTAGAGAATGGTGATGCTATTAACTGAAATGAGAAAACAGTAAAGAAGTGAATTTGTGGAGCAGGCAAATAATTCTGCTTGGGGCATGTTTAATTTGAGATACCTGCAGGCATTCAGATACAGAGGGTGAGCAGTTGGAAACAGCACTTGGGGCTCAAAGCTAGAAACACTAGGAAGGAATCTAGAATACAGGGAAGAGTAGAAGCATTGAGAGATCTAGGGAGGGATGGATCACAAAGAGTGTTGGTGACGCACTGGTTAGTCTTGGGCTGGGAAGAAGGTGCAACAGCTGGTCAGAGACAAGATCCTGAATGGATAGATTCCTCTGAGCCAGTGAGGTGGCTAGGAGCCCACTGTTCTGATACAATTTGCTATTTGCAAAATTAGGTATTAGTTAGAACTACTTGAATTACCCAAGACTGCCAAGATCCTCTTGGTCTGATGTTCCTTCTCTTCGTGAAGCACAGCACCCTGTTCAGCAGCAGTGAGGGAAACAATGTGAGGAAGATCACCTGGACAGGAAAGTCAGAGGAGAAACTTAACGAGCAGGTATTACAGGAACCAGGAAGGTGGCGCCATTAGGTAAAGGTGAAGGTGGGTATGATTAATACATTTCAGTGACTTGGCCCTTTATTTTGATGGAAAACTGAGAGTTAAGTAAATTCATAATTATTTTTGCATAACCATGAGGATGTGGTTGATATCATGTTAATCTTTGTATTTTTGCTGTAGTCCTTAATCTGCTTGGCTAGGAAAGTTTAAACTATTAAATGATTTGTGATGATCTGTATAAGGTGTTCACTGACACCTGTTTTTGGAACAACTTTGATGTGCTAGACTGAAGCAGCTACATTTTTGAAAGTGCCAGTTTTGCTGAAGCAGGCATGGAATCTTAGAATTGAGTAAGACCTTAAACCTCTGTTAGGGGAAACAAGTATGCCCCGCTCCTTAAATGTCCTTGGGGGGAGGAAAGTGCTCCAGTCCTCAGAGAACAAGGGACAAGAGTAGTATTTCCGGCCCGTTGCCACACACCCCTATTGTGATGTGGCAATTCCAGGTGTGTCTGCTCTGCACACCTAAAGTCGCCCTCTAGTGGATTGTCCCAAGCATTACATTTGAGGGGAAATTACTAAAAAGTACACTTGGCCATGAGTTCAACCAAACTGCACTTTAGTAATACCGATAGCTAAGCTAACACATTGGTTTCCATCTCCTGTTCCTCTTTTTATACTTTCCAACTTTTAAAAACTTATATACACTTATTATAAAAATTTTCAAAAATAGAGATTTTTAAGAAACTTAAAAAATTTGGAATACATCCATTAATCATTTTTGTCTTAATATATCTGGACCAGTTTTCCACATCCTTATATTTTCTATAACATTTTAAATGGCTGCTCGGTATCCCGTTACACAGATATGGCTGTCTTATATTAAGCAATATCCTATTTTTGAACATTTAAATTGTTGCCATTTTATTATTATAAACCACTCTGAATTTTCTCAGAATAGATCCTTAGAAATGAAACTTACTCATCAAAGAGATGCAGAATTTGAAGGCTTTTACTGTATACTGCCAGATTTTCCTCAACCAGCATTAAGTGCCCATTTTCCCTGGTATCACTGTGTATTATTTGTTTTCCTTTGCCATTTTTAAAAGCAAAATTGAATCTTACTGTTCTAAGTTATTTGACCAATGAAGAGGAACTTTTTACAGTTTTTAGCCATTGTAATAACAAAGGTTTTTTAGCTTTAAAAAAATGTATTTACACACATTAAAAAAACACACTCTTTTTGGTGTATAATTCTATGTGTTGACAAATACATAGAGTATCCACCACTATAATCAAGATACCTTACAGTTTCACCACCCCCCAAAATTCCCTGATGCTGCCCCTTTGTGATCAGCCCTTTTTACTGCCTCCATCTCTGGGAACCACTGATAGATTCTTCATCCATGTAGTTTTTGCTTTTTGCAGAATGTCATATAAATGGAATCATAAAGTATGCTTTTGGAACTGGCTTCTTTCACTTGCAATAATACATCTGAGATTCTTCCATGTCACTACACGTACCAGTAGTTTGTTCTTTTTCACTGATGAGCAGTCTACTGTATGGATGTACCACGGCTTATCCATTCACTAGCTGATGGGCATTTGGGTTGGTTCCATCCTTGGCAATTATTATAATTATTATTATTGGCCACACCATGTGGCATGTGGGATCTTAGTTCCCTGACCAGGGATCAAACCCGTGCCCGCTGCAGTGGAAGCGCAGAGTCATAACCACTGGACTGCCAGGGAAGTCCCATCCTTGGCAATTATGAATAAAGCTGCTACAAATATTCACACAATTCTGTGTGAACGTAAGTTTTTATTTCTACTTATTTACTTATTTATTTTTGGCTGTGTCGGGTCTTTGCTGAGGCATGTGGGCTTCTCTCTAGTTGTGGCGTGAGGGTTTTCTCTTCTCTAGTTGTGGCGCGCAGGCTACAGGGCACATGAACTCTGTAATTTGCAGCACGCAGGCTCTCTCATTGAGGCGCACAAGCTCAGTAGTTGTGGCACATGGGCTTAGCTGCCCTGCGGCATGTGGGAATCTTAGTTCCCTGACCAAGGACTGAACCCACGTCCCCTGCATTAGAAGGCAGATTCTTTACCACTGGACCACCAGGGAAGTCCCGGTTTTTATTTCTTTTGGGTAAACACCTGGGAGTGCAATTACTAAGTTATATGGTAACTGTATAACTCTGTATGAAACTGGTAAACTGCTTTCCAAAGTGGCTATACCATTTTTTCATTTCTACCACCAATGAATGAGAGTTCCCAGTTACTCTGCGTCCTCACCAGCATTTAGTATTATCGATATTTTAGTCATTCTACTTCAGACAATACTGCAAAGCTACAGTTATCACAACAGCATGGTATTGGCACAAAAACAGACATATGGCTTAATAGAACAGAATAGAGAGCCCAGAAATAAACCCACACACCTATGGTCGATTAATCTCTCACAAAGGTGGCAAGAATATCCAATGGAGAAAAGACAGTCTCTTCAGCAAGTGGTGCTGGGAAAGTTGGACTGTAGCATGTAAATCAGTGAGTTAGAACACACCCTCACACAAAAATCAGCTCAAAATGGCTTAAAGACTTAAAAATAAAACATGACACCATAAAACTCCTAGAAGAGAACATAGACAAAACATTCTCTGACATCAATCATACCAATGTTTTCTTAGGTCACTCTCCCAAGGAAACAGAAATAAAAGCAAAAAAACCCAAAAAACAAATGGGACTTAAACTTATACGCTTTTGCACAGCAAAGGAAACCATAAATCAAATGAAAAGACAATCTACGGATTGGGAGAAAATATTTGCAAATGATACAACTGACAAGGGCTTAATTTCCAAAATACACAAGCAGCTCATACAACTCAATAACAAAAAAACAAACAACACAATCAAAAACTGGGCAGAAGACCTTAATAGACATTTCTCCAAAAAGACATACAGATGGCCAACAGGCACATGAAAAGATGCTCATCACTGTTAATTATTAGAGAAATGCAAATCAAAACTACAGTGAGGTATCACCTCATACCGCTCAGAATGGCCATCATTAAAAAGTCTACAAATAACAAATGCTCTAGAGGGTGTGGAGAAAAGGGAACCCTCCTACACTGTTGGTGGGAATGTAAATTGGTGCAGCCACTATGGAAAACAGTGTGGAGGTTCCTCAAAAAACTAAAAATAGAGTTGCCATATGATCCAGCAATCCCACTCCTAAGCATATATCCGGACAAAACTGTAATTTGAAAAGATACATGCACCCCTATGTCATAGGGGTGTCACTATTTACAACAGCCAAGACATGGAAACAACCTAAATGTCCATCAACAGATGAATGGATAAAGATGTGGTACATATATATGATGGAATGCTACTTAGCCATAAAAACGAACGAAACAATGCCATTTGCAGCAACATGGAAGGACGTAGAGATTATGATACTAAGTGAAGTAAATAAGAAAGAGAAAGACAAATACCATTATATCACTTATATGTGGAAACTAAAAAATAATACAAATGAACTTATCTGCAAAATGTAAACAGACTCATAGAGAGAAAACAAATTTATGGTTACCAAACAGGAAAGGAGGTGGGGAAGGGATAAATTAGGACTTTGGGATTAGTAGATACAAACTACTATATAAAAAATAAACAATAAGGTCCTACTGTATAGCACAGGGATATTCAGTATTCCCTAATAAACCACAATGGAAAAGAATATGAAAAAGAATACAAATACTTATAACTCAATCATTTGCTGTACACCAGAAACTAACACAACATTGTAAATCAACTACATTTCAATAAAAAAGGTGTCTTTCATAGAGCAAAATGTTTAATTTTGATGAAGTCCAATTTACCTATTTTTTCTTTCCTGGATTGTGCTTTTGGTAATGTACGTATATAAGAACTCTTTGCCTAGCCTAAGGTTTCGAAGATTTTCACCTATGTTTCCTTCTAAAAGATTTGTAATTTTACCTTTGAGTATATGATCCACTGAGTTACTATTTCTTTAAATATTTATTTTGTTTATTCATTTGTTTGGCTGCACCGGGTCTTAGTTGTGGCACACGGGATATTTAATTGCAGCATGTGGGCTTCGTAGCTGCGGCATGTGAACTCTTAGTTGCAGCATGTGGGATCTAGTTCCTGGACCAGGGATCGAACCCAGGCCCCCTGCATTGGGAGTGTGGAATCTTAACCACTGGACCACCAGGGAAGTCCCTATTGAGTTATTTTTATCTGACATTTTATTATTAAATTTTAAAAACATACATAAAAATTGGAAGATACAAAAGTTAACTTTTCACCGTATTTGTTTTGCTTCTTTTTCTGAAGCACTTGAAAATAACAGACATGACATTTCACACCTAATTAAAGGTAATTCTCACTTTACATGGTAGTGTGGGATCATACAAATGACCTAGCGAGCTGAAACTGTGCAAAGTGATCTTAATCATCAGTGGGGAAAAATTATGATCAGTCTGTGACATTTAAAGATTTGTGTCAAAACATTAAAATCTCTTATTGTTCGTTATAAAGGTACAAGGAAGAATTTAGAAGTAGTAAAACTAATATGTAATTTAAAACATTAGAAACGTTGAGAATTAAAGTTACTTCTTTGTAGAAAATTTATCAAGAATAATTTGAACAGTGCTGGCCTTCCTCTTGTATAACTTAGGATACGGGGAGAGCATTTTGTCTGTGCCTTTGGTGAATTGTCATACTGTTCTAAGTTTGCATTGGCTTCCAGCATCTTATCCTTTATGCTTTCAAGGCTGTGAAATATCTCCGAGAGTCACTTTAATGTTAGTTTTTTGCCAGTGTTACTTCCTTTGGGACACCATCATCCTTTTCTTCATAACCAATTTCTACATTTATGTTGGTAAGTTTGACTCACCTGGCTGCGTATCTACAGTTTCTTGAACACAGGCCATCTTCCCATGGTCAGCGGCTTCTTGTATAACTCCATTTACATTCTATTCAAATTTCACTTTCAGTGTTATTTTGTTAATTTGCTGCATTTTCATCTCTGTTGGCCAAGGTCCTCTTTCAACTATCCATTTCATGGTAAAGGTCACAGAGTTTATGACTGGGAGACAAATAACACAACTACACAATTTGCTGCCTGTACATAAACAGGATAACAGGTGACCAATCACCCAGACTTTGAGAAGTGACATGATTGATCACTGATCATGATGTGCACCTGTTAATTTATGTAGTGAATTATGGGCTGAAGGGCTAGAAGCAGTTGGTACTTTATGCAATCACTCACAGTTGATATACCATGATAACTGAGATTTTTTTTTTTTTTTTGCTATACAGTAGGTTCTTGTTTGTTATCCATTTAGTTAATTAATTAATTTTATTTTTATTTTTGGCCGCATTGGGTCTTCATCACTGCATGCGGGTTTCTCTAGTTGTCACGAGCAGGGGCTACTCTTCGTTGCGGTGTGCGGTCTTCTCATTGCAGTGGCTTCTCTTGTTGCAGAGCTCGGGCTCTAGGACGCGGGCTCAGTAGTTGTGGCTTGTTGGCCCTAGAGTTCAGGCTCAGTAGTTGTGGCATGAGAGCTTAGTTGCTCCGCGACATGTAGGATCTTCCCGGACCAGGGCTCAAACTCGTGTCCCCTGCATTGGCAGGCGGATTCTTAACCACTGTGCCACCAGGGAAGCCCAGGAAAGGGAAGATTTTTAAAAGGTAAGTTTTCTGTTTTTTTTTTTTTTTAAGGTAGTTTAGTTTTTTACTTGTCCCTCTTAACTTCCCAATCAATCCTTTTTTGCTAAACTTCTACTAGTCCATCAGTTCTACTTAGTTTTTTCTGTGACTACTGCACACACACCCCTAACAAATTTTACTCTGCTAATTTCTTTGTTTTTGTCAAGTTGTAAGAATCATTAGACACCCTGGATTGACACCCACAGACCTCGGTTTCCCAAGCTTCCTGCAACTACAATGTTTCCTCCCATGCCGGTGTCACTGTTTCTCACGTACCTTTACTGGTGATGAGGATGTTCTGAAGCAATGATAATATCGAAATAACCCAGCTGGTGGCTTGGTCTTTGTTCAGTTCCAGGCTATAAAGTGCTGCAAAAAAGGCTGAGGCCAGGCTAGTGACACCAGAAGGAGCCAGCAGAAGTAAGTCAACCATCTGAGCCGGCCATTAGAGATGGGCTGCTTCCCGTCTGGGCTCTGGCTGCGTCCCTTAGGGACAGAAGTTGAAGGAATAATCTCATAGCCAACAGCTGAGAGACAGGTTTAGGAAGATTACAGGTGATAAAGAAAGCCTGGTGCTATGCATTACCTGGATGGCCCTTGCTCTGTGGGAAGTATACGCATTTCCAGCAGTTCCTGGAGTTCTTGCAGTTGGCTGACTGCATCTAGGAAGTCACAAGGCTGATGGGCCTGGGCGGGACCCTAAGTGAGTGCCTAAGTGAGACTGAAGCCTCCGCAGAACTCTGAGCAGGTAACTGTGGAATTGATGGTGGTTTTCAGGAACCACTGAAAGTACATTCCAGGTTGACACTTGTCCAAGTGGAAGATTTCAATAAATAGTAATTCCTGGTAGAAATTAGCAACTCATTAACTGATGATGAGGTTAAATTTTCCCAGTCACTGGAGACTGGACCCAACACCTGCAGAATTATTGTCTTCTCTGAGCACGCTGGTGAATTCACAGCCACTTGTAAAATTCTATACTTTGATACAGAATCGAAAAACTTGTCAAGTTAATTGCACTTTTTCATCAGAACTGCAGTACATGTAAACTCTAAGTGCTCAGAAGGCCCAAAGTATATTCATGAATCCATAAATCGTATAATCTCATCATTCCATAGAAGAAAAAGAAGGACAAGTTTCAATAGCCCCCGACAAAGTAGATGAAATATGGGGGTCTGAGACAGAGGACATTTTTTGTGGGTTTTCCTTAATCCTTTACTTTGTAAGAGCAGATATATTGTCTAAGAAGCCATCAGAGGGATCTAAGCTATCAGCTCCATACTAGAAGTTTAAGAAAATTAAAACAAGCAGAAGGTCGTACTATGCCTGTTGGTTATGCTGAGAGGTAAGAATGAATACGAAAGTAAGAGAGTGGGAGGCAGATAAAAGATTAGATATGGAAACTTACTGAACTTTACCATTTGCCCAGTAGGGTCCTGCCCGCTGGTGACGGCCTTGACCCTCTAAGTAAGAACAGATGAGGCTGGATAAAAGCTTCACCAGCTGGTTAATGTAAGAAAGAACTCCATGAAGACTGTTCACACTCAGAGTAGGTACGTATTTCTTCTGAGCAGGAATCCCAGTTTCCTTTAATTCCTGAAAGTAGAACCAAGATGAGAAAAGTTAGTTTTACATTAAACCCAGGACCGGTAGCAATTACAGATGGTAGGAAGGCTGTATCTCTCCTTGGAGGGGCATATGCTTAGTGTAAAGAACCTCAGTTTTTCACTTTCTCTCCTTTTTCAGAAAGAAGTCACCTCACAGTAGCTTCAGAACTAGTTTTATGAGAGAATCTAGGATGAAAGAAGAAGAGACCGTTTGATCAAACATAGAAAACTAAAACACCTCCAGAGTAGGACATCCTGCACTCACATCAGTGCTCACATCACTCCATAATGAAGAGGAAAAAACCAGAGGCACAGTGATGACCCGGGGGACAGGAATTAGAGAAAAACTATTAAGTTTAACAGGACCTCAGGAGCCTTGCAGGAGATCCTTTCTACTGACCTTTTCCACTACATGGGGGAGGGAGCATGACATTTACCTGTAAAATTTGATACCAAGCTTACCTCAACTATCTCTGTGAGAGAGACAGAGGCTCAAAAGAAACATCTGAGAGGCAGGAGGCCTGGATGGGAGGAAAGAGAGGTAGAGGTTCCTGTGGTTGAATCAACGGGAAAAGCCGTCCAATCCCAAGACTGACGGGGAAAAGGATGACAGCAGTTTGGATGCTGATGAGCAGTTCAGACCAGGTCACAGCAAATGGGCCCACTGAAAGAAAAGCAGGACGTACAACCCTCATCCTCAACAATTAAAATCACCTCCAAGGCAATCCTCTCCCAGGTTTAAGTATTTATTTAGCAATTTAACTATGATTACCTAAGGATAACAAGTTATCGTGGCAGTAAAGACCCTGATCATGTGTTAATAAAAGAGATCTGTGGGAAAATGTGTAATGTTAGAATAAATGATTATTCTCCTTTAAGAGCAGAATTAAATGAGTTTTCTAATGTGAGGGCAGCAGAGGGAAAATGAAGGCACATATTCTGTTTCTAACTTTGGAAGGAAGGAGAGTGGAGTAATCAAAGGATGACGTGCCACAAACAGCACACATCCGGGCTCACCCACAGCGTGCTCATGTCTCTTGGTGGTGGTGCCGTTCATCTTCTAGAACGTGACATAGGTGACCGTGTTGCAGAGAAGGAGGGTCATGCAGCAGGTGAGCCGCTGGACTCTTGTAAACTGGGTCCAGGGATGTCAAGTTGTGACCGAGAGCCACAGACAATCCTGGGTGAGATTTTCTACAATCATGGAGGAGAACAGGTGTCTAACAAGATAAATTAGAACAGGAAAGGCAGGACATTTCATTCTGAAAGTGCCCTAGTCTAGAACGTGGTTTGCCTGGCAGCAAGCTGTACAGCAACAACTCGGCCACTGTTCAGCACCTCCGTGAAGAAGCTTTCAGACGACTTGATGATACGATTTTTTTTGTTATTTTGGGGTAAAAGGTTTTTGAAGGGTAATTTTATTGCATGAGATTTTAAAACCAAAACTTGTTTTCGCTTTATCAGAGCTTCGATAAATCTTTTACTCTTAGAAAGTTTGCATTAAGCTTCCACTCAAGACAGTTTGGTAAATCCATACTTGGAGCCCCTTCTCTACTCCAAAAGGAACTATAAATATGATATAAAAAGAAAGAACCCGAAACATTGCCTGGGCTTAAAAACAAAATAAAAGTCTCTGAGAAAGAGGACTGGAATGAGAAACAAGATGGTAGGTGGGGAAGAAGCCACAGGATCCTGTGCTCCAGGTCTGGAAGAAGGCATGCGCAGGTCAAAGTTGGATTCCCACAGAGTAACTGGAACTGAAAGTGATTCATGGAGTGGGGAAAGGGAGAGCAAAGCCAACTTCACTGCCTGAAGCCAGGGTTGAGGCTTGAGCTCATGGAAGAATTCTGCAGAACAAACAACTGCCACAGGGCTACACATTTATAAGTAGGGAGGTGGGTGAGAGTGGACAGCCCCAGGACCAGGAATTGAGCCAAGAGATGCACTGGCTCATGACAGGACGTGCAACAGATCTGGTTTCTTTAATTTTACGGAGGAATAGGAGCTCCAAAATGGTATAATATAATAAGACCTAGTTCTAGATTAGTGATGTGAAGGGTTGGATGAAAACATCAAAAAAGTACTAGTCAGGGATGTGTGGAGAAAAACAGAGAGAGAGGTTGAGATTTAAAAATGAAACCAAGCTACAACCCCAAATTCCTAAACACATGAAGAAATCTAATGCTAAGAAAGGCAGCCAACACAATCAGTAATTCAGTCCAGAAGAAATTAATTTCATGGGACAGTCTGAAAAAGACTTTAAGTATTTCAGGTTGCTCAAAGATACAAGGAATAATGTTCACTTTAAAATAATGAAAAATTATGAAAAACAGGAATAAGTTAGAACTCTTGAAACTGAAAAATATGGTCCTCAAAACAAAAATATTAGGAGAAAGGGACCTGGTTAAAGAGAAAATTAGTGAACCGAAAGGTAGTATGAAAGAATTCACCCAGAACACATCACAGAGAGACAAAAAAGACATGCACGCAAGAGCGGCTTAAAAACGTGGAGGATAGTTTGAGAGGCTCCAGCATAGAGTAAAGCAATGTCAGAGGAGCAATATTTTCAGAAGTGACATCTGAGAATTTCTGCGAATTTAAGACATGATTCTGTATATCAACAACTACATTTTATGTTACGTGTATTTTACCACAACAAAAAAAATTTTAAGTACATTCTGAGTACTATACAGTATAAACAGTGAATCTACAGTGAAAAGAATTATGGTAAAATTTGGAACATCAGGGATAAAGAGAAAATGTTAAACAGAGAAAAGACAACATACTTTATAAGAATAACAGCTAGACTGACATAACATAGGCAGTGTTGGAAGGCAATTCTCCACGAATGCTTCCCATTTAGGCATTAATAAAAACTTTGCTCCTGGACTGTCTTTTCCAGTATCTTTGTATAAGCAGACAGCCCTGAAAACAGACAGTCAGGAGCTCTCTTTGGAGCCAACTTATTTGCATTTCCAGATTGTAAAGATAGAGACATCCTACTCCCCAGAGACATTCTAGGGTAATAAAGATAGAAATGCCCTCTTCTCACCCCTTGAGAGATTCCCCTACATTCCAGGCTAATGAAGATAATGTCTCATTCTACAGGGAAGGACAGGCAGGTTTTCTGGCAGCTGGTAGATCAGATCAGAGTCTCCTAACCTTGAGGTTCCTCTTTTGTGATGCACCTGCACTGCATGTGCAGGTAACACCTGGCTCTCGTTACATCACCCTGTCGAATCTGGGAACTGACATAAAATATTGCTCTGGTTGCTACTACTGCTATAAGTAGTAAATTGCCTAAATCCATTTGGGTCAGTGGAAACGGTGGAGTAAAGACCTCTGAAAATTCCTCCATAAAAGCAATGATAAAACTTCTCTTAAAAAGCCAGAATCAGGGCTTCCCTGGTGGCGCAGTGGTTGAGAGTCCGCCTGCCGACGCAGGGGACGCGGGTTTGTGCCCGGTTCCGGGAAGATCCCACATGCCGCGGAGCAGCTGGGCCCGTGAGCCATGGCCGCTGAGCCTGCACGTCTGGAGGCTGTGCTCTGCAACGGGAGAGGCCCCAACAGTGAGAGGCCTGGGTACCGCAAACAAACAAACAAAAAAGCCAGAATCAAAATTTTCAGAACTCAGGTAAATAACCAAAGGTTTGTATTAACCTGGGAGTGTTTACTCAAGAAAAATGGCTGAATATTAGTAAGAACAGTGAATTTTGTGGCATTTTAAATTGCCCTATTTTCCCAGCTCCCTTTCTCTAGCTCCACGGTAACCTTAAAACCAACAGCCTTTGATCACAGTGAAAACCAGCAGCCTGGCAGTCACTAGAGGGAGGAGAATGGGGTTGGAGCTCCTTAAAAGCTTCCTTTCCCCAGAGAACTGTCATTGTTTGATTTGTCTGATAGTTCCTTGGAAAACTCAACTTGCAAGGCTGTCCTTATATGATGTGACTGGAGGCTCATCCAGTGAAAAAGGCTTTTTCCCTGAGGGCACTGTCAAAAATATTCAGAGGCGACTGTTTACCTTCACAGCTGCCTGATATGGTAGGCAAACGACAGGCTAACCAAAAAGCTTAAATGGAAAAGCTGGAAAATGAGAAGTCCACAGGAGTTTTGAAAAGCTCTGACACAGTCCTGGGAATCTAGAAGGCCACATGCATGCCCAGGGCTGTATGCATGCTGGGGAAATACCTGAGAAGGGGCTTCCCTGGGGGCGTAGTGGTTGAGAGTCCGCCTGCCGATGCAGGAGACACGGGTTCGTGCCCCGGTCCGGGAAGATCCCACATGCCGCGGAGCTGCTGGGCCCGTGAGCCATGGCCGCTGAGCCTGCGCGTCCGTAGCCTGCGCTCCGCAACGGGAGAGGCCATAACAGTGAGAGGCCCGCATACCGCCAAAAAAAAAAAAAAAAAAAAAAAAAAAAAAAAAATACCTGAGAAGGCCCTACGCTTTCATCCCTGGATGACCCTGAAGCTCTCAGCAAGCAGGAAGTGAAGGCTGAGGCAGAGCTGTCAGTTGCCTTGCTGAGTGCTAAAGGCATAGCACAACATGCATGCAAAACCCCTCAGCAAAGACTGGGAGACTTACTGGTTCAGGCATTTGAAGAAGTCTCTGTCTAGTTATTAGCTGACCACTAAGCTAACTGAGCAGAAACTTCAATTTTCACACATGACAAAGAATACAGACGTTACAGAATTAGTTAGAAACAGACACTAGACAACAACAAACACTAAGAACAACAAATACTGGGGGAGAGGAAGGAAATCTGATCTTCAGAGTTGCCACATTCTATTATTTAAAATGTCCAGTTTTCAACAGAAAATCACAAGACATGAAAAGAAACAAGAAAGTATCTCTCTCTCTCTCACATCACCCCCCACACACAAGTCAATAGATTTTTTTTTTTTTTTTTTTTTTGCAGTACGCGGGCCTCTCACTGTTATGGCCTCTCCCGTTGCGGAGCACAGGTTCCGGTCGCGCTGGCTCAGCGGCCGTGGCTCACGGGCCCAGCCACTCCGCGGCATGTGGGATCCTCCCGGACCGGGGCACGAACCCGCGTCCCCTGCGTCGGCAGGCGGACTCTCAACCACTGCGCCACCAGGGAAGCCCAAGTCAATAGATTATTGTTGAGGAAGCCAAGACACTCAGTTTACTAAAGATTTCAAATCAGCTATTTTAAATATCTTCAAAGAACTATAAAGGAAACCATATCACAGAACTAAAGCGAAGTAAATGAGAATGCTGTCTTGCTAAACAGAGAGTTATCAATGAAGATACAGAAATTATTTTTAAAAAGAACCAAATAGAAAGTCTGCAGCTGGAAAAATAAAAAGACTGCAGCTGAAAAATACAATAAGTGAAATGAAAAGTTCACTAGAGGCTCAGCAGCAGATGTGAGCAGGCAGGAGAAAGAATCAGCAGACTTGAAGACAGATAATTGAAATTGTCTTGTCTGAGGAACAGAAAGAAAAAGGAGTGAAGAAAGTGAACAGAGCCTCAGAGACATGTAGCGCACCATAATTTCTCAAGAGTACCTAAAGGAAAAGAGCTCCTTCTTTGAGACCGGTATGAAGATCCAGTCACGCTCACAGTCTCCAAGCTCCACGGCCAGCCAACAATTGCACAGGAAATGCCATTTCCTTTTACCTGCCATGTCAGTGACAATTTACATACCTACAGTAAAATAAAGATGACAGTTATGTTAGGGAGGTGGGCATGAACCAGTTGCTGTAATAACAAGTAACCTTAGGGAAACAACCTAAATGTCCACTGATGGCTGAATGGATAAAGAAAATGTGGTATGTGTACAAACAGAATATCATTCAGCCATAAAAAAGAATGACATTTCGCCATTTGTGACAACGTGAATAGAGGGCATTATGCTAAGTGAAATAAGTCAGATAGAGAAAGACAAATACTGTATGATCTCACTTAGATGTAGAATGTAAAAACAAAGCAAAACACAAACGAAAAACCAAAACCAGGGATATCCCCGGTGGTCCAGTGGGTAAGACGCAGGGGGCCCAGGTTCAATCCTTGGTCGGGGAACTAGATCCCATGTGCTGCAACTAAGAAGTCTGCATACTGCAACTAAGAACCAGTGCAGCCAAAAATAAATAAATAAACAACACACCAGAGTTCATCACATAGGTTTAAAGAAAAAAAAAAACAAAACCAGAACGGAGCTCATAGATACAGAGAACAGATTAGTGGTTGCCAGAGGTGGGGTGTGGAGGGCTGGGTGAACCAGGGGAAGGGAGTCAAAACCAGAGTTCATCACATAGGTTTAAAGAAAAAAAAAACAAAACCAGAACGGAGCTCATAGATACAGAGAACAGATTAGTGGTTGCCAGAGGTGGGGTGTGGAGGGCTGGGTGAACCAGGGGAAGGGAGTCAAAAGGTACAAACTTCCAGTTATAAAATTATCAAGTCATGGGGATGTAATGTACAGCATGGTGACTATAGTTAATAATACTGTGTTGCATATTTGAAAATTGCTACAAGAGTAGATCTTAAGAGCTTTCAGCACAAGAAAAACAAAATTCTGTTAACTACGTATGGTGACAGTTGTTAACTAGACTTACGGTGGTGGTGATTTCACAATATATACAAACCTCGAATTATTATGTTGTAGATCTGAAACTAATATAAAGTTGTATGTCAATTATACTGCAATAAAAATGAATTTAAAAAAGAAGTAATTTTTCACTGACAGTGAGTATCCAAGTAAATGGATTCTGTTTCATCATTAGGCAAGAATTAAAGAAACCAGAGCTGATCCCGTTTTTTCCTTCCCAGCCTCTAAGGGTGTTCATGTACCAAACACCAGAATGCAGACTTCCATAACCTAGGAATAGTTCAGTGTGTGTTTGTATTCTATAAGTTTTCTTGTGCCACATGTGACGGTGCCCTGCCACCTCTGTAAGCATCCTATCTGCCTCTATCTTTAATTACCAGGGTCTGAGGGGGTGTCTTTGGGGGGTGAGGTGGGGAGTGGTCTTTAATGTCTATATTAATGACTTGTCCTATTTGGGTCTGTGGCTTCGTCTTGGCTTCAGAGCCACAGGCCCTGAAGTTGCATCCTCTTTCCAACCACAGTGTTTTACCATGTGTCTACCTTCTCCCCTAATTTCAATCGTCAACGAACTTGTCCTCGGGGACCCCTAGTCGTTCAGCCTGTTTGACTTCATCTGTACCTAGTCAGCTAATCTCCTCCTTTACTGGAAGGATGCTACTTCCCCAAGCGTCTCTGTGAAACCATTCAAATCTCTCTGGTCAAAAGTCTTGCTTAATTTTAGTTGGAAATTATTTTCTGTGCTAGGAGTACAGATTGCTTTAAAGCTAAAATATTTCTGGGACTCTCTTACTGAGGCAGTTTATAAAATCACAGGTGACTAAGCTGCATTTGATTTAAACTTAGCTACTGCTAGATGGCGGAGTCGGAGGATGTGCGCTCACTCCCTCTTGGGAGGAATCACAACTAACTGCTGAACAATCACCGACAGGAAGACGCTGGAACTCACCAAAAAAGATACCCACATCCAAAGACAAAGGAGAAGCCACAGTGAGACGGTAGGAGGGGCGCTATCACAATAAAATCAAGTCCCATAACTGCTGGGTGGGCGACTCACAGACTGGAGAACACTCAGACCACAGAACTCCACCCACTGGAGTGAAGGTTCTGAGCCTCACGTCAGGCTTCCTAACCTGGGGGTCCGGCAACGGGAGGAGGAATTCCTAGAGAACCAGACTTTGAAGGCTAGTGGGATTTGATTGCAGGACTTTGACAGGACTGGGGGAAACAGAGACTCCACTCTTGGGGGGCACACACAAAGTAGTGTGCGCACTGGGACCCAGGGGAAGGAGTGGTGACTCTATAGGAGACTGAACCACACCTACCTGCTGCTGTTGGAGGGTCTCCTGCAGAGTCAGGGGGTGGCTGTGGCTCACCATGAGGACAAGGACACTGGCAGCAGAAGTCCTGGGAAGTACTCCTTGGCGTGAGCCCTCCCAGAGTCTGCCATTAGCCCCACCAAAGAGCCCGGGTAGGCTCCAGGGTTGGGTCGCCTCAGGCCAAACAACCAACAGGGAGGGAGCCCAGCGCCACCCATCAGCAGACAAGTGGATAAAGTTTTACTGAGCTCTGCCCACCTGAGCAACAGCCAGCTCTACCCACCACCAGTCCCTCCCACCAGGAAACTTGCACAAGCCTCTTAGATAGCCTCATCCACCAGAGAGCAGACAGCAGAAGCAAGAACTACAATCCTGCAGCCTGTGGAACAAAAAAAACAAATTTAGCTACTGTTAAAGCTTTCATTTAAGAGCAAAGTATAAAAAAGGAGAAAATACTCATTTTCTGATTGGTGAGAAACTAGTCATGGGTTTTTTTGTGCTTTTATTCTCTTATTCTTTCATACAGAAGAGAAACAGAGACTCTAATGTGTGTTAGAAAAAATCTAGTTAATGCATTCAGTATGACCAGTAGAAAGATATAGAAAGCATTATCATTTCCTAAGAAAAAATGCTGGCCGTCTGTTTTTTATTGGGGGTGGGTAGTTCTTTTGCTTTTCTGTGTTTTCCAAGTTTTTTGCATTCAAACAGCTATTACTTTTGCAATTAAAGAAAGAAAAGCAAATGTTGACTAAAGAAAGTCTTCAAAAGAGCCTTAATAACAAGCAGATACGAAGCTCTAGAGGTGAACAGGTAACTCTGAGAATTTAATTGTAACAAATATTTATTGTTACAATATTGACTGTAATTACCAATTGTAACAAATATTTATTGAGTCCTACTATACTTTTGGCACTGTATGAGCTTTTTTTTTTTTTTTTTTTGCGGTACGCGGGCCTCTCACTGTTGTGGCCTCTCCCGTTGCAGAGCACAGGCTCCGGACGCGCAGGCCCAGCGGCCATGGCTCACGGGCCCAGCCGCTCCTCGGCATGTGGGATCTTCCCGGACCGGGGCACGAACCCGTGTTCCCTGTGTTGGCAGGCGGACTCTCAACCGCTGCGCCACCAGGGAAGCCCCTGTATGAGCTTTTGAGAATACAAATATGAATAAGACAGCATCTCTATCCCTGAGGAGCATAAAGTCATTATGAGTTTAAAAATATTATAATTAAAGACCACATATAAAATTAGAATTGATATAAACCAGTGATAAGAGTAAGAAAAGTGGAAAATATTATATAGGTGTGAATTCCTTTAAGTGTTTCCTCTAAGAGAAATAGTTTTTAAAAAAAAACCCAAAGGTTTATTTCTTCTTCATGTTACATGCATATCATGGGTTAATTGGTGGTGGGAGGGGTTCTCGATGGTTCTGCCCATTGCAGTTACTTAGGGACTCAGAACGACAAAGCAACCATGTGGCACCTGTTTACAACTCTCTTGACAGAATTCTATGGCACCACCCACGAACAATAGCTCCTTAAATTAAAAAATGTACTTCCAATAATTATAAAATACAAATTTATTGTTAAAAAATTTTGGAAATACCTACAAGTACCCTGAAGAAAAACTTAAAAATTCATAATCCTACTACCCGGCAATAACTATTGGTAACAATTTAGTGTATATAGCGCTAGACGTTTTCCTATACACATACTTTAAAAAAACAAATTTGCTGTGGTATAATTTACATGTGATAAAGGGCACCCATTGAAAACGTACAAAATTCAATGCATTTTGACAAATGTATACACTTGGGTACTAAGCACCACCGTCATCCCCCTGAAAAGTTCCCTTGTGCCTTTCCCAGTCAGCCCCCCTCAAGCTCACCCTTGGCTTCAGGTGAGCACTGATCTGCTTTCTGTCTCTATAGAGCAGTTTGTTTTTAGAATTTCATCTATGTGGAGTCGTACAGCATGTCTCCTTCTGCGTCTGGCTTCTTTCGCTCAGCGTCATGTTTTCTGAGATCCATCCACACTGCTGTGTGTCTCAGCAGATGGCTCTTTTTTGTCGTAAGATTCCATCGAATGAACATACCAACATCTGTTTATTCATTCACCTGATGGACGTTTGTGTTGTTTCCAGCTTGGGGCCATTATTCATAAAGCTGCTATGCACATGTGTCAGAATGGACATATGTTTTCATTGACCTTGGGTAAATAACTAGGAGTGGAATTTCTGGGTCATATGGTCAAGGTACGTTTAACCTTACAAGAAACCGCCAGACTGTCCTGCACCACAGCTGTGCCATTTTACACGCCACCAGCGGTGTGTGAGAGCCCTAACTGCCCCCCCCCACCAAATCCCGGTTTTGTTAGACTTTTTAATTTCAGTCATTCTGGTGGGCGTTTAGTGCTATCATTGTGGTTTGAATTTGCATTTCCTGATGACTGATGATGCTGAGTATCTTTCAAGTGCTTATTATACATTATTTATAAATGAAAGTGGAATAATAGTGCAACAAACCGCTTTGTAGATACCTGAACAGAATGCAAGCAGCAAGCAGCTTATCAGGCTATCCTGGCCTAGTGGCTGGTGCATCTAGCCTAGCAGGGAAGGACTTCTTTTGCTATCAATTTTAGGCAAGCAGCATACTGTTTTCAGGGGGCCAGTATTCAGCAACTGACTTGTTTGAATACCGGCCTGAGACCTTTGACTTCATTCCCTTCTTTTTTCCTAATCCCAACAAGCCAATAATCCTCAACCTTAATTTTCATCATCTATTCAATAATTTCTCCACCCTCCTCTCCTAATTCTTAGAGTGTTGCCGAAGGAGGATGCAGAATCATCTGGATCTAGCACAGGGCACACACACTCATCACTGACCGCTTGTCTCTCTAACTCTCTAGGCACATCCCACACTGTAATTCCGTTCCTTCCCCTCTCCTTAAGCTCTTCATTTTAACCCAAAGTATATTCAGTATATAGTCATTTACTAAATTTACTCTTTGAAGATAGTTTTCATATTTAGAGATACTTTCGATTTACGGTACTTTCGGGCACTATTTCATTGTTATTATTTGCTGTTCACCATCATGACAGCATTTAATGGAAAAAAAAATCTATCATTCTACCACTCGTAAAAAATCGTGTTGTTAATTTTCCATATGTCCTTCCAGGGTTTCTTCTGTGTAGACAGCTCTGAAACTAAAATCTAACAGTCATTTGTTACTATTTGACCCAAAGCATTATAGTTATTTATCATAAAGCCACGCAGGTCTTTCCCCAGAATGCTAAAGATCCACAGAGAAGAAGCAACATGCCAGCCTGATACGGGTACTTACCAAGAAGGGCTGACGTCAGAACTGTCATGCCAGAGCTGCAGGCTGTGTAATTCCCACAGAGAAGACGGAGTGCCCAGGAGGAAGACATCCAGTCCCCCTCGTTCAAAGACTGCTTTCTGGGAATCACAAAGATGATGGGGGTTCGCTCTGCCCCTCTGATCCATAAAGGGTGATAACCACCTAAAACGTGACAATGAAAGATACGGTATAGGAAGTTATAACGTGATTCTTTTGGTTTATCTCTAAGGAGAAAGATGAGGACAGAGAAAACTGCAATTAAATGAAGTCTTGGGGTCTGAGACAAGCAGAAAGAGCTCTTCAGGTGTACAGTTTAGAACCAGGAAAGATCACTGTCTGGGATCCTTGTAAAGGACAAGTGGACACAGGGATATTACCAAGTCAGACTGTACCTCACATGGCAGAAGACACCAAGTAACAAATGAGGAACATTTATTTCACTAACGTTAGCTGTTGTAGCAGCCCTTCTTCGATAGCCCATGGACCTCAATAAGGTAGTGGAATTGGGAGCTGGGGTCATTATCAGCCAGGACAGTGACCCTCACCTGTAGGAAAAAACAGAACCAAGAAAACTAGCCGATCTTCACTTAGCATAGACCCCTGCCTTCTCCAGCTAGAAACAGGAGGATGCACTGCGGCAGCTCTGTGGCAAGAAAGGGTGAGGTGTGGGGAGAAGATGTACAGATAAGTAGACCTAAGTTAAGTGACAAAAGGGGGGAATAAGGGCTGACAGTCCAGAGTTTATGTCTCTAAAATGAAATATTCATGGAATCAACTGATCGGGTCTTGGACCTCTAAATATCTCCACCTCCCACCCACCCAGAAAGGGTTATCAGATAACATACAGGGCACACAGTTAACTGTGAATTTCAGACAAATGATGAATAATTTGGGATCATACTTATACTAAAAATGCATTCACTATTTGAAATTCAAATTTAACAGTCTTGTATTTTTATTTACTAAAAATGGTAATTCTAGACCAACAGCCATAAAGAAACAGATATTTTGTGTATTCTAGAATTTCCACATGTAGGAAAATTTAAGAATAAGATATAGAACAGAAGTTAGAAAGAAGCTGTCATCAAAGGAATTTTTTTTGTTTCAAAATAAAGATTCTGGGCTTCCCTGGTGGTACAGTGGTTAAGAATCTGCCTGCCAATGCAGGGGACATAGATTCGAGCCGTGATCCCGGAAGATCCCACATGCTGCGGAGCAACTAAGCCCGTTCGCCACAACTACAGAGCCTGCACTCTAGAGCCCGCGGGCCACAACTATTGAGCCCGCGGGAGAAACTACTGAGCCTGCGTGCCACGACTACTGAAGCCCACGTGCCTAGAGCCCGTGCTGCGCCACGAGAGAAGCCACCACAATGAGAAACCCTCACACCACCATGAAGAGTAGCCCCCGCTCGCCGCAACTAGAGGAAGCCTGCGCGCAGCAACGAGGACCCAAAGCAGCCAAAAATAAATAAAGATCACTTACAGGTTTCCTATATATTGCCGTTACATTAAATTATAACTTGACTTACACATAATTTTCATATCCAATGTATTAAGTGAGATAAACTTGCATTTGATTACAGTTAAGTTCTCTGGGTGTTTTCTTTTGGCTTATTCCCAACCTAAATGAATCATATGAGGGTTCAACCTTGGCTAAAAGAAAAGAAATGGAGATAAAGAGTTAAGTCCCTGGGCCTTGAGCCAGAAGATATGACGAGAAATTTAAGAGAAGCCCCACTTGAATTCTTACACTACCGACTACCATGCTACCTACCTCTTTTTTTAAAATTAATTTAATTTATTTATTTTTCGCTGCATTGGGTCTTCGTTGCTGCACGTGGGCTTTTTTCTAGTTGCGGTGAGCGGGGGCTACTCTTCGTTGTGGTGTGTGGGCTTCTCATTGCGGTGGCTTCTCTTGTTGCGGAGCACAGGCTCTAGGCACGTGGGCTTCGGTAGTTGTGGCTCAGGGGCTTAGTTGCTTTGTGGCATGTGGTGATCTTCCTGGACCAGGGATCTAACCCGTGTCTGCTGCATTGGCAGGCGGGTTCTTAACCACTGCGCCACCAGAGAAGTCCCTACCTGTCTCCTCTTTTTTTTTTTTTTTTTGCAGTACGCAGGCCTCTCACTGTTGTGGCCCCTCCCGTTGCGGAGCACAGGCTCCGAACGCGCAGGCTCAGCGGCCATGGCTCATGGGCCCAGCCGCTCCGCGGGCATGTGGGATCTTCCCGGACCGGGGCACGAACCTGTGTCCCCTGCATCGGCAGACGGACTCTCAACCACTGCGCCACCAGGGAAGCCCCCTACCTGCCTCTTTTGATGAAGGGTTTTTGTTTTTTTTTCATCTTGTTCCACATATTTAAGACATTGTGGCAAAGTTTTTGGAATCAAAGTCTCATCACCTTCTGCATATCTGCTTGGTCCTTTCTCCAAGCCCACACAAAAATGAGCATATAGACTCCAATAAGGCTGGCCAGCAGGGACACCCCGATGGTGTTGCTGGTCACACGAAGGAACAGCTCAACTGTGTCTTCCACTTTCACTGCCCGAGGCACAATGAAGAAATCGCCGCCCAAGTAGGTCAGGTGGTTACACAGACACTGTGTCCTCCAAAGTGGGCTCTGTGGCCCAGCGTGGACTAGCAGTCAAGACGTTGATTCTAACTGGCGCGCTAAAAAAAGGACGCATGTAAAACAAACATAGGCATTTAGATTTGGGAAACAAGGGCTGATCGCTTATTCTCTGCTGGTGTAAAGTGGGACAACTGATGGGCACAGCAGCTTGGCAACATCTAGTAAAATCGAAGAAGCAAAACTCCTTGAATCCTGTGATTCCAGCTCTGAATGTATATCCTGGGGGAATTTTGCACATATGCACAAGGAAACGTGAAAAAGGATGTCCCTGTCAACACTGTTTACAACTAGGAGATATCAGAACAACCTGTGTGTCCAGTAACAGCAGAACATACAAACAAACAAATAAGTAAGTAAGTAGAGGCAAACTACTGGGCTGCTGGACTTCTCTGGTGGCGCAGTGGTTAAGAATCCGCTTGCCAATGCAGGGGACACGGGTTAGATCCCTGGTCAGGGAAGATCCCACATGCCACGGAGCAACTAAGCCCATGCGCCACAACTACTGAGCTTGTGCTCTAGAGCCCGCAAGCCACAACTACTGCACCTGTATGCCACAACTACTGAAGCCCAGGCGCCTAGTGTCCATGCTCCGCAACAAGAGAACCTACCGCAATGAGAGGCCTGTGCACCGCGATGAAGAGCCCCCGCTTGGCGCAACCAGAGAAAGCCCGCGTGCAGCAATGAAGACCCAATGGAGCCAAATAAATACATTAAAAAAGAAAAGTTTGATCCTTTAAAAGAAAAGGAATGAACACATATACCAAATTCCAGTCAGGGGTGACCCTTTGGTAAGAATGAGGAAATGAGGTTGGAGAGGGATAGATCCAGATCTTCCATTATCCCAGTGTTTTTTAAAATTTTAAAATACTTGAACTAAATACAGCAAAATACAAACTTTGCGATAAAGCTGAGTGGTGTCTTTAATTTTTTAATCATATTACTCCCTATAACTTTTCATATATTGTAACATTTCTTTATAAAAGATATCTTTTAAAATGTCACTAAGCAAATGAATGGAAGGTACCAATTCCACACCTGATTTTGTAGATGAAAAGCCTAAAATGCTGTCAGGATGACTGATTTCCTTCCACAGAACAAGGTTACGTTCCCAGTCCACTTCTGGCCGTTGGAGGAATTCTCATCGTGCACTCTGAGTTCTGATACTTTCATGGAGTCCAAATAACAAAGGCTTCAAGGAGGCAGGAAATGTCCTGATGCCTTTTGCAGTGGGTGGCCACTGCTGGGAGAAAAGAAAATCTCCCCCAACTTGCTACTCCGTGGGGTTTCCCTGCCGAGCAGCACTGGACACTTGTCAGAAGGCAGATTCTCCGGCCGCCCCAACTTACTGCGACAGACTCTGCATTTTAACAAGCTCCCAGTCTGAGGGGTTGCAAGAATGGTGCGGAAGCCTTCCAAGGAATCCTCTTTCCTTGTATTCTCGATCTGGATAACACTCTCTCACATTAAAAGAAAAAATGTATTTGTTTTTATTTTTGGCTGTCTTTGGTCTTCATTGCTGCACGCGGGCTTTCTCTAGTTGTGGCGAGCCGGGGCTACTTTGTTGTGGTGCGCGGGCTTCTCATTGCGGTGGCTTCTCTTGTTGCGGAGCATGGGCTCTAGGCACGCGGGCTCAGTAGTTGTGGCTCGTGGGCTTCAGTAGTTGTGGCTCGTGGGCTCTAGAGCGCAGGCTCAGTAGTTGTGGAGCACAGGCTTAGCTGCTGTGTGGCATGTGGGATCTTCCACGGCCAGGGATCAAACCCGTGTCCCCGGCATTGGGAGGTGGATGCTTAACCACTGCGCCACCAGGGAAGCCCTATCAGATCTTTCAGGAGGAGCTGCCTCAGGATTTCCAGACATTTACGGCCCATTCTTTGTGCACATGAAACCAGACAGGATCTCACAGGACCACTAGTGTGAAAATGTACAGCACCCTTTTAAAGCGGTCAGACACCTGGAACGAGGCAGTAATTGCAGAAGTGACAGTCTGTCCCCACCTGGCTTAGAATGTACACGAATCTGTTAGCTTATTTTTAAGTACAAAAGTTCTTTTTTTTGGAGTGGATGGACCAAGCTCCTATTCCAACTCCCTGCTCCAAAAATCCAGTTGCTATATTGTCCTTGAATAGAGGCTGTATCAGATATTAAATTGATATAAATAGATACTACACTTGATCTTAGCCAAAAGGCCAAGAAGCAATAAAAGTTCTCTTTTATGTAGCAGAAAGTCAGCCTCATTTTACCCTCCGCATATTTAGTACTTGTAGAATTGATCAGCTTCCATATACCACTTGTCTTACTTTATGTAGATTGTCAGATTCACCCCAGACTAATGTTTGGGGAAAAATGACAAATCTAAAGCAGAAGGCTGCTCCAAAGAGACACGTTCTCTCAGCACACCACACACACGCCTCCTCCTTTTAACCAGGCTGATTTATTTCCCTTCCAATGCTTTTGCTTTCTGGGCCGCCCCAAATGAGATGACAGAGCACTGAGTTTACTGCCAGCCGAGGTGGGAGAGCGGCACAAGTGGGCAGCTTCTGACCTGGCATCCGCTGCTCCTCCACGTGGTTGCTGCTGTCCCAGAAATAACACTGGGTGACGACAGGGACCACCAGAAACAGGGCGGGCATCTGCTGGGCACCCTCCTTGCTTCTTCTATTCAACAGGGCTGTTATGTAGTAGGTGCCAACCCCATACTGCAGGCTCTCTGGAGTCAGCACCCATGTATACTGCTCATCTGAGAACAAACAAGAGTACTTAGCTGCCTTTCAAAGGGCGTAAAAATACCATTAGAACCTTTCTTCAGAAGGGTCTATTATTATCATTATTTTATTTTACAAATGGGGAAATGATAAGCCTAGAATCACAAATGGTTTTAAAGAAAATGACCGGTGATATAGTCTGGGACTTTGGATGACTCCTGTTCCAATAAAAAAAATCATATGCTTTTGATAAATTAAGACTTAGAGCTAATGAATTAGAATGTATTATGAGTTTTAGAAAAACGAAATAATCACACATCAAAATGAGTAGCTAGAGCTTCCCTGGTGGTGCAGTGGTTGAGAGTCTGCCTGCCGATGCAGGGGACATGGGTTCTTGTCCCGGTCTGGGAAGATCCCACATGCCACGGAGCGGCTGGGACTGTGAGCCACGGCCACTGAGCCTGCGCGTCCGCAGCCTGCGCTCCACAACAGGAGAGGCCACAACTGCAAAAAAAAAAACAAAAAAGATCAGAAATAAATGAAAAAGAAATGAAGGAAACAATAGCAAAGATCAATAAAACTAAAAGCTTGTTCTTTGAGAAGACAAAATTGATAAACCATTAGACAAACTCATCAAGAAAGAAAGGGAGAAGACTCAAACCAACAGAATTAGAAATGAAAACGGAGAAGTAACAACACTGCAGAAATTCAAAAGATCATGAGATTACTACAAGCAACTATATGTCAATAAAATGGACAACCTGGAAAAAATGGACAAATTCTTAGAAATACAGACTTCCGAGACTGAACCAGGAAGAAATAGAAGATATAAACAGACCAATCACAAGCACTGAAATTGAAACTGTGATTAAAAAATCTTCCAACAAACAAAAGCCCAGGACCAGATGGCTTCACAGGTGAATTCTATCAAACATTCAGAGAAGCGCTAACACCTATCCTTCTCAAACTCTTCCAAAATATAGCAAAGGGAGGAACACTCCCAAACCCATTCTACGAGGCCACCATCACCCTGATACCAAAACCAGATGAAGATGTCACAAAAAAAGAAAACTTTAATCTCCAAAATTTACAAGCAGCTCATGCAGCTCAATAACAAAAAAACAAAAAACCCCATCCAAAAATGGGCAGAAGACCTAAATAGACATTTCTCCAAAGAAGATATACAGACTGCCAACAAACACATGAAAGAATGCTCAACATCATTAATCATTAGAGAAACGCAAATCAAAACTACAATGAGATATCATCTCACACTGGTCAGAATGGCCATCATCAAAAAATCTAGAAACAATAAATGCTGGAGAGGGTGTGGAGAAAAGGGGACACTCTTGCACTGCTGGTGGGAATGTGAATTGGTTCAGCCACTATGGAGAACAGTATGGAGGTTCCTTAAAAAACTACAAATAGAATTACCATATGACCCAGCAATCCCACTACTGGGCATATACCCTGAGAAAACCATAATTCAAAAAGAGTCATGTACCAAAATGTTCATTGCAGCTCTATTTACAATAGCCCGGAGATGGAAACAACCTAAGCGCCCATCATCGGATGAATGGATAAAGAAGATGTGGCACATATATACAATGGAATATTACTCAGCCAGAAAAAGAAACGAAATTGAGCTATTTGTAATGAGGTGGATAGACCTAGAGTCTGTCATACAGAGTGAAGTAAGTCAGAAAGAGAAAGACAAATACCGTATGCTAACATGTATATATGGAATTTAAGAAAAAATGTCATGAAGAACCTAGGGTAAGACAGGAATAAAGACACAGACCTACTAGAGAACGGACTTGAGGATATGGGGAGGGGGAAGGGCGAGTTTTGACAGGGCGAGAGAGTCATGGACATATACACACTAACAAACGTAGTAAGGTAGATAGCTAGGGGGAAGCAGCCGTAAGGCACAGGGATATTAGCTCGGTGCTTTGTGATAGCCTGGAGGGGTGGGATTGGGAGAGTGGGAGGGAGGGAGACGCAAGAGGGAAGACATATGGGAACATATGTATATGTATAGCTGATTCACTTTGTTATAAAGCAGAAACTAACACACCATTGTAAAGCAATTGTACCCCAATAAAGATGTTTAAAAAAAAAGAAAACTACAGGCCGATATCCCTGATAAACATAGATGCAAAAATCCTCAACAAAATACGAGCAAACAGAATCCAACAGCACATTAAAAGGATCATACACCATGATCAAGTGGGATTTATCCCAGGAATGCAAGAATTCTTCAACATATGCAAATCAATCAATGTACTACACCATATTAACAAATTGAAGGATAAAAACCGTATGATGATGTCAATAGATGCAGAAAAAGCTTTTAACAAAATTCAACACCCATTTATGATAAAAACTCTCCAGAAAGTAGGCACAGAGGGACCCTACCTCAACATAATAAAGGTCACATATGACAAACCCACAGCCAACATCATTCTCAATGGTGAAAGACTGAATCCATTTCTTCTAAGATCAGGAACAAAGGGGCTTCCCTAGTGGCGCAGTGGTTGAGAGTCTGCCTGCCGATGCAGGAGATGCGGGTTCGTGCCCCGGTCCGGGAAGATCCCACATGCCGTGGAGCGGCTGGGCCCATGAGCCATGGCCGCTGAGCCTGCGCGTCTGGAGCCTGTGCTCCGCAACGGGAGAGGCCACAACAAGAGGCCCGCGTACCGCAAAAGAAAAAAACAAAATTTTCCAACAAACAAAAGTCTAGGACCAGATGGCTTCACAGGTGAATTCTATCAAATATTTAGAGAAGAGCTAACACCCATCCTTCTCAAACTCTTCCAAAAAATTGCGGAGGAAGAAACACTCTCAAACTCATTCTATGATGCCACCATCACCCTGATACCAAAACCAGACAAAGACACTACAAAAAAAGAAAATTACAGACCAATATCACTGATGAACATACATGCATAAATCCTCAACAAAATACTAGCAGACAGAATCCAACAACACATTAAAAGGATCATACACCATGATCAAGTGGGATTTATCCCAGGGATGCAAGGATTCTTCAATATACGCAAATCAATCAGTGTGATACACCATATTAACCAACTGAAGAATAAAAACCATATCATCTCAATAGAGGCAGAAAAAGCTTTTGACAAAATTCAACACCCATTTATGATAAAAACTCTCCAGAAAGTGGGCATAGAGGGAAGCTACCACAACATAATAAAGGCCATATACAAGAAACCCACAGCAAACATCACTCTCAATGGTGAAAAAGTGAAAGCATTTCCTCTACGATCAGAAACAAGACAAGGGTGTCCACTCTCACCACTGTTATTCAACGTAGTTTTGGAAGTCCTAGCCATGGCAATCAGAAAAAGAAATAAAAGGAATACAAATTGGAAAAGAAGAAGTAAAACTCACTATTTGCAGATGACATAATAGTATACATAGAGAATCCTAAAGATGCTACCAGAAAACTACTAGAGCTAATCAATGAATTTGGTAAAGTTGGAGGATGCAAAATTAATGCACAGAAATCTCTTGCATTCCTATACACTAATGGTGAAATATCTGAAAGAGAAATTAAGGAAACACTCCCATTTACCACTGCAACAAAAAGAATCAAATACCTAGGAATAAACCTTCCTAGGGAGACAGAAGACCTGTATGCAGAAAACGATAAGACACTGATGAAAGAAATTAAAGATGATACCAACAGATGGAGAGATATACCATGTTCTTGGATTGGAAGAATATTGTGAAAATGACTATACTACCCAAAGCAATCTACAGGTTCAATGCTATCCCTATCAAATTACCAATGGCATTTTTTACGGAACTAGAACAAAAAATCTTAAAATTTGTATCGAGACACAAAAGACCCCGCATAGTCAAAGCAGTCTTGAGGGAAAAAAACGGAGCTGGAGGAATCAGACTCCCTGACTTCAGACTATACTACAAAGGTACAGTAATCAAGACAATATGGTACTGGCACAAAAAGAGAAACAAATCAATGGAACCAGAGATAAACCCACGCACCTATGGTAAACTAATCTATGACAAAGGAGGCAAGGATATACAATGGAGAAAAGACAGTGTCTTCAATAAGTGGTGCTGGGAAAACTGGACAGCTACATGTAAAAGAATGAAATTAGAACCCTCCCTAACACCATACACAAAAATAAACTCAAAATGGATTCGAGACCTAAATGTAAGATCGGACACTATAAAACTCTTAGAGGAAAACAGGAAGAACACTCTTTGACATAAATCACAGCAAGATCTTTTTTGATCCACCTCCTAGAGTAATGGAAATAAAAACAAAAATAAACAAATGGGACCTAAAGAAACTTCAAAGCTTTTGCACAGCAAAGGAAACCATAAACAAGATGAAAAGACAACCCTCAGAACAGGGGAAAATATTTGCAAATGACTCAACGGACAAAGGATTAATCTCCAAAATATCTAAACAGCTCATGCAGCTCAATATTTAAAAAACAAACTACCCAATCCAAAAATGGGCAGAAGACCTAAATAGACATTTCTCCAAAGAAGACAGACAGATGGCCAAGAAGCACATGAAAAGCTGTTCGACATCACTAATTATTAGAGAAATGCAAATCAAAACTACAATGAGGTATCACCTCACACCAGTTAGAATGGGCATCATCAGAAAGTCTACAAACAACAAATGCTGGAGAGGGTGTGGAGAAAAGGGAACCGTCTTGCACTGTTTGTGGGAATGTCAATTGATACAGCCACTGTGGAGAACAGTATGGAGGTTCCTTAAAAAACTAAAAATAGAAGTACCATATGACCCAGCAATCCTACTACTGGGCGTATACCCAGACAAACCCATAATTCAAAAAGACACATGCACCCTAGTGTTCACTGCAGCACTATTTACAATAGCCAAGTCATGGAAGCAACCTAAATGCCCATCGACAGACAAACGGATAAAGAAGATGTGGTACATATATACAATGGAATATTACTCATACTCAGCCATAAAAAGGAACAAAATTGGGTCATTTGTAGAGATGTGGATGGATCCAGAGACTGTCATACAGAGTGAACTGGGCTTCCCTGGTGGCGCAGTGGTTGAGAGTCCACCTGCTGATGCAGGAGACACGGGTTCGTGCCCCGGTTCAGGAAGATCCCACATGCCGCGGAGTGGCTGGGCCGGTGAGCCATGGCTGCTGGGCCTGCGCGTCCGGAGCCTGTGCTCCACAACAGGAGAGGCCACAACAGTGAGAGGCCCACGTACTGCAGAGTGAACTAAGTCAGAAAGAGAAAAACAAACACCATATATTAATGCATATATGTGGAACCTAGAAAAATGGTACAGATGAACCGATTTGCAGGGCAGAAACTGAGACACAGATGTAGAGAACAAACGTATGGACACCAAGTGGGGAAAGCCACGGGGTGGTGGTGGTGGTGGTGGTGTGATGAAGTGGGCAATTGGGATTGACATGTATACACTGATGTGTATAAAATCGATGACTAATAAGGACCTGCTGTATAAAAAAATAAATTTAATAAAGAAGACATTAAATCCTGAAATGGGTATAAAACCCCTTGTGGAATATTTTCATGGACTTGTTTAGTTTTTGCTTTTAATTGGGATATAGGCTTGTTTGTTAGGGGAGGAACACTTTTCCCTTCGTCCCTTCCAGGTCCTTTGGCTGGTCTAATAATTTTTAAGTTGACATAAGACCGATTAACAAGAGAAAAGGAAATTTAATTACGTATGTATGGGAGTCCCAAAGATGGGAGACTCAAGGACAGGCTATTGAGGTTTAGCTGCCATCCTGAGCTAAGGAGAAGTGGGTAGGGGTCTGGGACATCAAAGGGGAGGAAAACATTTCACAGAAGATGAGAAGAGGAAAGGTCTGGTAAACAAATAGTTTGCCACACCATGCGGAGATGTGTTTCTAATGCAAGAAAAGTTATCTTTGGTAATAGCTCTCTTCCTGGTACAGGCTCCCTATCTAATTTCTTTTTGGCAATTAAGAGGGAGGTAAAAAGCTCTTCTTGGCTTCCCTGGTGGTGCCGTTGTTGAGAGTCCGCCTGCCGATGTAGGGGACATGGGTTTGTGCCCTGGTCCGGGAAGATCCCACATGCCACAGAGCGGCTAGGCCCGTGAGCCATGGCCGCTGAGCCTGCACGTCTGGAGCCTGTGCTCTGCAACAGGAGAGGCCACAACGGTGAGAGGCCTGCGTACCACAAAAAAAAAAAAAAGCTCTTCTTGAGTTCGTTGGGCCTTCACCATCTTCGGCTTGAAATAATCCTCATGCCACAGTGGCACATTCTGGAGCAGCCTGCCCTGAACCCCATCATCTGTCAGGCACTCTTAGGTTCCGCTCAGAGGTAAAGGGTGAACCCGGCTCCTTTCCAGCATCATTGTCTTGAAACATCACCATATTAGAAGGAAAGAGTAAAAGTGTTGTTTTCAGGGTCACAAGGGTACCCAAGTTGTGACTTCAATTTTCCATATTTACCTGATCAGATGTGTTCTGAAATGATGCTTGTGGATGAGTGGTGAAGACACCTGGAATGTGAGTCCTCTTTGGGGCTTGAAGTTATTTCTACTGGAGCTTTTCCAGCATGTGTTACAGATGCAGGCCTGGTGAGCTCTGGTGGCACAGGGAGAGGCTGGCTGGTAGGTACAGGCATGACTGATACTCCCTGCAGTGTGACTCCAGGTGATATTGAAGGAAATGGGCTGATGGAATGGCGCGGGGTCTTGGACTAAAAGATTAAAATATGCAAAGGAAAAGGCTGAATATGATTATATCAAATGATGAATAATTAAGGCAGTATTTCTAAAAGTGTTCTAGAACCCCTGTGCCCTGTGAGGTAGTAATAGGCCTTTCTCTCAAAAAGATCCTGTGCACTAACAGTTCTGAGAAAGTGGAATACCATAGTACCCTCTGTAAAATTCACAATTTATATTATTGGGCTCACTGTCAACCATTCACTAAATTATAATTAAACATCTACCATGTGAAGCAATGTTCCGGGGAACTGAGGATACAGCGATGAACAAAACAAGCCAAGCTCTTGCCCTCGTGGAGCCTCCATTTTTGTGATGGGGACAGATACACAAATTGTATCATGTACTGAATAAAGTAAAGTAAAAAACATTAAAAAAACAAAGGTAAGCAGATAAAGAGAAAGGGTGCTCAGCTATCAGGAGAGGGCATTTTTGCTGACAGTTGGATATAGGGAGAGAAAGAGCTCTGCCAATACATTGGAGATGGACATTTGAGGGGTGAAAAGGCCCTGAGGCCACAGCCTGCTGGCTTTGAGGAACAAGAAGGGTAGATGAGAAAAAGGGGGAATTGGGGGAGGCCAGGAAGATCCTGGGGTGGGGTGGAAGGAAGGACGGGGGTGGAGAGAGCATGTCACGTCAGGCAATCAAGAAGAGCACGATTTCACTCGGCACGAGATGGGAAGGTACTCGGGGGCTCTGAGGAGCAGGATGTTCTGATTGTGCTGGACGCCCTCGGACTGCTGGGTTGAGAGGGGACAGCAAGGGGCCAGGCCCGGAAGCAGGGCGATCAGGAGGCACATGCACAGTTTAGATCGGTTGCTCGGAGACGGTGCGCAGTGGTTAGGCTTCGGCACTTGAAAGGCTCTGAGAAGTCCTAAGGTCAAAAACCTTTGTTGGGCTTCCCTGGCGGCACAGTGGTTGAGAGTCTGCCTGCCGATGCAGGGGACACAGGTTCCTGCCCCGGTCCGGGAAGATCCCACCTGCCGCGGAGTGGCTAGGCCTGTGAGCCATGGCCGCTGAGCCTGCGCGTCCGGAGCCTGTGCTCCGCAACGGGAGAGACCACAACAGTGAGAGGCCCCCATACCGTAAAAAAAAAACAAAAAAAAATCTTTGTTTTCCTTCCTTCTGGCAACATTTTAAGAATGTTGGTTGTTATCTTACAGAATATCACTTGGGAAATGCTGCTTTGAGGGGTATTTATTTCACCCCTGTTCTCTTTTGTGTTGCTGGAAAACTTACATTTTGCAGTTAATGTTGGATCAAATAAATATGCATCTATATTTAGACATCCACTAAAAGGTTTCTATGCAGGACACAGAGGCAAAAAGGCTGAGAAGTTTCTTGAAGGTGAAAATTTTTTTTTTTTTGGCCATGCTGAGTATCTTGCGGGATTTTAATTCCCTGACCAGGGATTGAACCCATGCCCCCTACAGTGGAAGCATGGAGCCCTAACCACTGGTCTGCCAGGGAATTCCCTTGAAGGTGAAATTTATAGATTATGCAGAGGTCCTACCCTTATGTTCCTTTCACTCAGATTTCTTTCTTTTTCCCTGTTTAAAAGAATTATTTTTTAAAATTTATTTATTTATTTTGCGCGGGCCTCTCACTGTTGTGGCCTCTCCCGTTGCTGAGCACAGGCTCCAGACGTGCAGGCTCAGCGGCCATGGCTCACAGGCCCAGCCGCTCTGCGGCATGTGGGATCCTCCCGGACCGGGGCACAAACCCGTGTCCCCTGCATCGGCAGGCGGACTCTCAACCACTGCGCCACCAGGGAAGCCCCTAAAAGAATTATTAAATGTTATTGCATTGCATATATTTTGGTAAGATGCCACAAGTCCTTTTTTGGGATGAAGCAGGGAATAAACCAACAACCAACCAACAAATGCTAACTATACCAACATATACTAACATATACCAAAGCCAAACGGAGGTTTTCAAATTTTCTCTAATAAAGCATCCACCAAACCTGATTCTTTCCTGCACTTAAGTACTTTCCTTTCCTTCAAAAATTATATCCAGAGCCCTCTACGAGACAGTAGAGTTCTGCCAGGACCCACCAAGAATGACAAGAAGAATAATATTCCAAGATGCGCACTGTGAAGGTCAGTACTTACTAGAGTAGCGCGAGCAGGTTGGTGGCATGTGGTTGAAAGATGAGCGGCTACTATAGGAAAAAAAGTCAATGAAGCTCAAGGAAAAGTTTTAGGATAGAAATATTTCTATTTCACTTGGATTATTCATGGCTAAAAAACAACACAAACTGTTTTATATAGGAAACCACAGTGATCATTTCCCACTGTTGATACATCTGTAGACAAGCCAGAAGACTGACGAACAGGATGGAGGATTGAAAACAGAAACTGGATTCTACAAGTCAAAAATCTGGGGTCCAGAGCTGGTTTGCCTTTCACTGTAACTATGAAGCCTTGAGCAAATGACTTAACCTCTTAGTTTTCTCATCTTGAGAACCGGTGTAATAATATCCAACGATGTGAAAATTAAAGCAATGTATGTAGAGCTGAGTAAAACCTCACCTCAGGTTAGGGTCATTAGGTTGACAGCTTGCTGAGAACAGCAAACTAACCCAGAACTTCAACTGTCGATCTGAGAAGGGGTTATGACCACTAAATAAGCCAACAGGCTGCTGAATTTAGGGGGATACAATTTCTTAGTCTCAGACAAATGCGTTTTGACAGATCTTGCCTTAAAAGATAAGGAAAATACAAAGAATAAAATGGAGCCTATGAATAGCACTTTAGAACCTGGGAATTGACTCCAAAGGACACAGAGGAAGGTGTAGCTCTGAAAATCATCAACAGCAAAATCCAGAATATTTCAGAAAGCTGTTTAATATCCTTAATTGAAACAGTCTTTTTTTTTGTCTGTACTGTGAAACAGAGAATCTTAAAGATAAACCAACTGAAGCTAATATGCATAAAAATGAGATGGATTAAAAGAGAAATAAATGATAGTAGAGGATTTCAAGAAAACCAAAAATGCTACAGAAAAATTAAGATCCACGTTGGAGGTAATACAGGACAGAACTGAGGTGGAAAAGTCAAATCAGTGGTACGCAGGATAAATGTCAGGAGTTCTTTCAGAATGTACCAGAAAGAGTGATAAATAGGAAACCATCGTTTCACTTAAAAGAATGACAGGAAAGATATGGAGGACAGGAGCCAGCAGGATAGCACATAGATAACTGGTATTGCTCAGGGACAAAACCAGAGCAAATGAGATAGAAGGGATAAGTGGGTAGAATAGAATAAAACTTTCATAAGCCAAGAAAGACGTATATATGCCACATCACATTCTAGGCAAAGTCGGTGAAAAGTAACCTAGGGGCATGCTAAAAAAAAAGTTTCTGTAGCACAAGGATTAAAAAATTCTACAAGCAATCCGATATGGGAAAAAAAGGCTACCAGAAAAAAAAGGGGGAGTGGCTAGCCTTAATCTTTTCCACTATGGCATTAAGCGCCAAAAGACAATGATGTCTACAGAGTTTTGAGGGGGAAGACTGTGAGGAAAGAACTGCATCGCTTTCATTGTAGAGTGTTGGTTATTCTCTATGTCCTCCCTTCCTTCCATGAGAACATGGCAGTCCAGCTAAGGACTACGTTTCCCAGCCCTCCTTGCTTGCAGTGGTGTGGACATGTGATCAGGTCCTGGCCAATGGGATATGAGAAGTAGTAGATGCAATTTCCAGGCTGTGCCCTTAAAAAAAAAAAAGGATCAGTCCCCACCCCACCCCTCTCTCCTTCCCACTTGCTGGAATGTGAACATAGAGTGCAGGGTGATAAAACAGCTTTTATAGACCTGAGATGAATGCTACAAGTTGATGATGGCAGCAAGGAAGAGCTTGGGTCCTATAAACCACTGATCCTTTCAGCCTTAGACCTCTTACTCAGACTGTTATGTAAAAGAGAAATGAACTTCTATTTTGTTTAAGCTACCATTTTGGCCTTTGTTACAGCAACTGATCCTACCTTTTAACTGTACACCCTGCTAACATATGCCTCACTGATGTTAAAGTAACCAGATCAGGCCCAAGATGGAGTCACTCATGCTAAGCTCCACATCAGCAAACAGCTCTTCCAGGAAAGGAAGGCCAAAGTCAACCAGTCAGTGCCTGCCTGCCCAGTACAAGTTACATAACCCAGCTCCATCACTTCCCTTTGCTCCTTATAAGAGAAGTAAACTTGCATTAACCACTTAGTAAATGCCCAGTATAACCTCCTTGCTCCTGCTCATCTATAAAAATCTCTCCCCTTGTACAGCTCTTAAGAGATCCTGTCTGTCTGCGAGAGTGGATGTTGCCCAACTCATGAGTCACTGAATAAAAGCTTACTAGATCAGTAAATTGTCTGGGGAAAGTTTTCCTTTAACATTAGGAAGGGACAAGAAAGACCCCTTTTGATTATTCACAAGCTCCCAAAATATTTCCACTAATAGATCTTTCTTGAAAAAACAATTGGAATAGAGATGAAACGAAATTAAGAACTCGGAAGTGGGAAGTTATGGTACAAAGTGGTTGGTGATAAATACGAAACCAGTTAAAACAGAAATAAATTCTAAATTATTGTTGGAAATCTGGCTTTGATAAAAGCATGAAAAAAGTATTAAATTGTATAGTATAAAAATAATTATTTACTATAACAATAACCTGAATAAAACCCACAGAATATCCTAACAAGATCTAGTGAGTGAGGGTGGGGAGGTGAAAAAACTAACCTGTGCTATAATTCTATAACCAGATGAGGGGATTTCAAGAGAGACTGTTTCATTCCTGAGCCCGACAACTAGAAAAACATTAAGTATAAGAATGTGTTTAGGGCTTCCCTGGTGGCGCAGTGGTTGAGAGTCCCCCTGCCAATGCAGGGGACACGGGTTCGTACCCCGGTCCGGGAAGATCCCACATGCCGCGGAGCGGCTAGGCCCATGAGCCATGGCCGCTGAGCCTGCGCGTCCGGAGTCTGTGCTCCGCAATGGGAGAGGCCACAACAGTGAGAGGCCTGCGTACCGCAAAAAAAAAAAAAAAAAGAATGTGTTTAAAAAACTTCTTGAAGGTAAATAATTAACACAAGACTACTGAAGAACAAAATTTCAACGAAAGACAAAAGTAAGGAAGCGTTAGAACCAGAAAGCACAGAACAAGGCAAGGAATGACATGTTATTAAAATAAAGCTGAATAAACTCTACTATAAAAATATTCTCAGTGAGTGAAATAATTAGATGCATTTACATGAAATTTAGTAGGCACACACCTAAAGCAAAGTGACACAAAATTTTTTAAAGGACCCCACATACATAAATATAAGGTGACCTCCTTTCTCAATGAGATTTTTTTTAAGTTTTTTTTGAGCAAATTTGACTATATAAACTTGAAGGATGTATGTGAAACAAATGTCTACTTATTTAATTCAGTAATTTAGTTTTACAAAGGCATAATTAAAATCACGTTATACAAAGTAGTATATTAACTTAGAAGCTTTGCTCTTCTGAAACTCAATTTCATGACATAGCTTTATTCAAACTTTTCAAATGCATCTTCAACATCACTGCTTTCATTATAACCAGAAGAAATTTCAGAATTATTTAGGTTTTCCAAAATATCTCATCTTTACTTCCGCCTAATTCTATCACTATCTTTTTTCCCAACTCACAAGTACTCATTTACAAAGTATTCAGAAAAGCTGATTTTTACATTTGTTCTTTAGATACATATTCTCTCTAGATGAGAGAACGTCTCTGCAACAATCATACTTTCTAAATTGCTTTTTTAAAGGATACTTAAGGGGCTTGTTGACAAGGACACCCAACCCTTGAAGTTGTGCGCTGCCACCCCTAAGAATATCACTAGATCCACTTTATTTTTATTATTTTAATTTTTTTTAAAGAGTTTTTAAAAATTTTATTTATTTTTGGCTGCGTTGGGTCTTCGTTGCTGCGTGCTGGCTTTTCTCTAGTTTCGGCGAGCGGGGGCTATTCTTCGTTGCGGTGCACGGGCTTCTCCTTGCCGTGGCTTCTCCTGTTGCGGAGCACGGGCTCTAGGTGCGTGGGCTCAGTAGTTGTGGCACGTGGGGTCAGTAGTTGTGGTTCGCGGGCTCTAGAGCACAGGCTCAGTAGTTGTGGCGCGTGGGCTTAGTTGCTCCACAGCATGTGGGATCTTCCTGGACCAGGGCTCGAACCCGTGTCCCCTGCACTGGTGGATTCTCAACCACTGCGCCACCAGGGAAACCCTAGATCCACTTTAAATTTGTCTCTTTTTTCACCTATTCTGTCAGGTGATCTCTATAATTAGCCAACATTGATATTGATTGAGGTCATTTCATACTCATGCATTTTCCCCAAATAGTATTTGTTTTTCAAAATTTTTTTTTAAAAAAGGGAGAATATCACGATATGAAAGACTTTGCAAGGGCTTTAACAGGACTCTTTTGATGGAAACTTTTGTGGGAAAAAAACTTGTCTTAGGGCTTCCCTGGTGGAACAGTGGTTAAGAATCCGCCTGCCACTGCAGGGGACATGGGTTCGAGCCCTGGTCCAGGAAGATCCCACATGCTGCGGAGCAACTAAGCCCGGGCGCCACAACTACTGAGCCCGCACTCTACAGGCTGCGAGCCACAACTACTGAGCCCACGTGCCACAACTACTGAAGCCTGCACGCCTAGAGCCCATGCTCTGCAATAAGGGAAGTCACCGCAATGAGAAGCCCGTACACCGCAACAAAGAATAGCCCCCGCTCGTCACAACTAGAGAAAGCCCACGCACAGCACAATGACCCAACACAGCCAAAAATAAAAACAAATAAATTTTAAAAATGAAAGCAAACACTGCAATATTAAGATCAGACAAAATAGAATGTAAAGAATATTTACTGAGTACCCGTGATGTGGACACATTTCGGCATTAATTAAGTCTTGTGCATCCCTTAAGGGTGGAATTGATTTCACTACACATTACCTGAGGTCATTTTGTTTCTCGGTATTGTGACTTCTCTTTTTGTCCTTTTGGGTTTCCTATGTGAATGAGAATTATTCCCATTTCTTTCATAACTGGCATCTTGGTCTGAAAAGGCATCTATTTGGAGGCCAATGCAAAAGTTAACTTATAGGATAAAATGCTAGGTGGAAGTCTATAAAATAATCAGTACACGCACATATGTGATAATTAAAACACATATGTTAAAGAAAACAAATTCAAGATAACTATCCAGTTGTTTTTAAAAAGAACAACAACGTAGGAATTCTGAAGTAGGTCTTTTGCTCTGGAGCACAGCCACAACATCTCAAAATTAGATCCACCAATTGGGTCAACAGTGAGAAGACAGAGAATTAAGTTTCCTTTAGGAAATTACATTCTAAGCATAAGATTCTCCTTTGTATTTGATAATCCTTATTGGTAGAGATTAAAGAGTTCAGAAGGTGGGCGGCAGCATTCTTGAATGTGCCTCTGTGTGTATTTCCCGTTTCTTACCACGCTGCTGAACGTGGCTGGAGAAATCATACAACCCCGTTGACTACATCTCAGCTTAAATTCAGGATCATGAACCACGAGGGGCCTGCGTTCACCCTGCCTGGTAATCGATGTATTTCCCTAGTCTATTCTCACTTCCACTCTCCTGGGTGGCCCTTTCCCACTTCCTCCTCATTCCCTCCCCTCAATCTTGCCATGTCTTTATTGTAAAACCCGAGTTGTTTATCCTGTAAAGCTTCCCAGTTCTGGATTTTGCTGACTGTATTCCCATGGTGCCATCTCACATGTTCTCAGTTCTGACTTTTTATAAACTGGTTGGCTCTAGAGGCTTAATCAGATTCAAGTTCTACTTTCTATAAGAATACTTAGTAGGTGGTGTCAAGTACTTCCATCAGGAGTCACATAACGTCTGTGTGATAACTAATAACTCTTAGTCTAGCAGCCATTGGTGATTATTCCCTAGATCCATTTTTTCATTAGGGATTGTGGGAACTTGTGTTTCATGTTTTATTACAAACTATTGAATTTATAAATATCAAAACATCACGCATGTACTACTTAAACAAGAGCTATAACACACTAACAACAAAACCAAAGTCAAAGCTCAATTATTCAGAAGTAGTAGCAAGTATGTAATTTGACCTAATGATATGTTGATGCTTCTCCTAAAGCACAGTGTTTCAAAGGATGTGCAACACTGTGACCTTAGCCAGAATGCAGATAGGTCTAAAAATATTTTCAGATGTCCCTAGGATAGATCTCCATTTATCAATGGCTGTCATATCATCCTATGATCGTTAGTTTGAAGTAATGAGTTTATAATATTACTTTACTTTACCAATGGCATGGAAGTATTTCAAAGTTTTCACAACCAGTACAGCTGTCTTGGCACTTACAAGAGGAATATTACAACACCACTTTTAACACAAACTGTTACTTTTTATTCCAACTTGTTTACTGTTCCGATTTCTTAATGCTCTTACATGTGAGCTTTAAGTGTTTTTATTTTTAAAGTAAATGAAAAATGAGTCCAACTATTCAAATGTTGAAAAAGTCAGTAAGTATCTGAAGTAATATTGTACAATATGAAGCATCAGACTTCTTTTTTGAACTTTAAGTATTTGAACATTTACAAATACTTCTCCTACCGGCATGCTATTTTGGAAGAGGCATTTCTTAAATTCATAATAAGATGTATAAACACTCTGATAATAATGCTTAATACCAATATTGGATCTCCAGAAGTGTTTTCACCATTGACATGAACGTGAAGCTATCTAGAAGCAGAAGGTAAACTTTGAACAAAAAATTGGAACTGTACAATAACGTTAACAGTGATAATTGCTATAGTATGCCACGAATTGTTCTAATACCTTATTTGTATTGTCTTACTTAATCCTCATAACCATCCTTGGAAGGACACTGGGCTGCATGGAGGTTCAGCTGCTTGCCCAGGGTCGCAGAAACAAGATGGGAACCCAGGAAGCCCGACTCCACAGCTCCAGCTCTTCACCGCAGTGACCTACTTCCTCGCATTATCGGAACATAGACTCAGAATTTACAGAACTGGCTTGGGTAAATTGAACAGAATTCTTTTTGTCCAAGATTTTCTTCTGCACAAACTTTCTATGTTCCACAGCAGAAATCTCTTGCCAGTACGTGAAAAATACCAGGAAATGCATCTTCACTCCAAAACCAAGAGTAACTGAGAAAGTCTAAAAGCTCAACTCTTGGAGAGTGAAAAATGGATGGATAATCAACACTATTTAGACTACATTAGGGGTTATTTTTCCAATCCTGGAGATGGGTCTGGCGAAGTACACTCCTGTGATGATGAGAAAAGCACACAGTTGTAAGATGGCTGCCAGTTCTAGGGATGCAGTTTGTAAGAACGAAACACTTGGGGCACTTGTGCAGAGATTATGCTCACAGCCTTGGCCTCATTAACAATAGCATGCTTACAGCAGAAACTAACACAACTTTGTAAAGCCACTATACTCCGATACAAATTAATTTTTTAAAATAGCATGCATGTTATGGCAAAAGGGACAAAGATATCGCAAAGAGCTTGAAAGGGTGACAAAGGAGATGTCTGAAGCTAGAACTTCGAAATACTGGGTCCTTTCAATAGCCAGTATTTGAGGAAGGTGATCTTTTTTTTCTTGCAATAGAGAAATATTGCGATGTATTCTGTTTTATGAAGCATCCAGAGCTGCTGTACATTTTAATAAGAATGTATTTGTGATTTTTAAAAAAAAAGTGCAACAAAATTTTTACCTAAACAGTCTGAGACATCATTGAGAATTCTCAGAATTCTCTGTCAATTCACTGAGCTATGAACAAATGCTTTGTGACTACTGCATGAAGAACGTTAATTGAAAAAAAAAACCCCAACTACGCACACCCCCTGCTTAATTCTCACCTCCTACCTCTGAAGAAGCAAATCTCTAAATGATAACAAGCTCCCCTATATTCCACTGTACTCTGTGTTCCTCCTTTGTTTCCTGTTCTTCCCCCTAAAGCCCAAATGCTAAAAGGACTGGAGGGGCACATGTGGTTAATGGGGTTTATCAGTCCACTTTCTCCCACAGCCCACCAAGTCAGGAGGTGAAGGGAACGTCAAGGAATGGTTTTGCCCAACTACCAGAGGGGCTGCAGGAGGAAGCCTCTCCCGTCCATCACTCAGACGCTTTACCTACTGCTCTCACACATTCTCCTTGTTTACAATCAGTTTGCGACAATTAGGTCTTTGGCAGCATGTGGTCTCATCACTCAACAGCCTGGCAAATGAACTAATGCCCCAGTGAGCACAAGTCCACTTTTGACGAGATCCGACTGGGCTTTCGGAACAGGTAAATGCAGGTGGGCGTGGGGGCCCAGTGGGCTGTGACATCTGCTGCAGGGAGACCAGACCCAGATGAGGCTCATACTCAAAAGTCGTACGTTTAGAAAAATGTAACTATGAAGACCAAATCCTGCTAGCTTCCAATAGATGGAAATTTAGGATTGCCCCCCCAACAAATTATAGTTTATTTTTTCATATAATGCATTAGCACAAGGCTTAGTATTAATTTACCTAGACTTCAGTGAAGATGATATAATAACGCCTTGGATTTTTCTCTAAGACCACAGGATTATGGTGCATAATTTTGAAAATATCTGTGTAAGAAAGACAAGAGGCAAATAATCTCCAAGGTTCTGTTAGGAAATGTGGGGCAGAGAATGATAAAGAGATATTTACCGGGAAAATAGAGCCCGTGCTCCGCGAGAGAAGCCGCCGCAATGAGAAGCCCGCGCACCGCAAAGAAGAGTAGCCCCTGCTCGCTGCAACTAGAGAAAGCCCACACGCAGCAACGAAGACCCAACGCAGCCAAAAATAAAAAATAAAATAAAATTTAAAAAACGTGTTGGGGCTCAGCAGCTGCCTGGTCCTTTAAATACATTCTTGGTGGGTTTATCTTATTAGTATTATTCTTTTAGAAATTGGTAATAATTTGTCAAGGAGACAAAAGGTTTTGTTTTAAGGACCCAGGTGGAGTTCCTATAAGCTGAAAACAAATGCCAGAGATCAATAAAGCAATGGGCCTTCACAGCTAGGGTAGCACCACCTGTGTCCACACAACCGGCTATACCTTTAACTTTATAATAGATCTTTATTTGCTAAGTCTAAGCCGTAAGGGGATAGAGGACGATGAATATCTAAGTCAGTCTTGCTAAAAATTTAGTAATGTATTTTTTTTTAAAGAAAACCATTCTTGCAGACCCCTACGATGGATTTAAATTATCGTATTGTTTCTTAAATACATTTATACACAAAACTAGGCGTAATCTCTCTCCTAAAGCTCTTACATAATCATAAAAGCCAAAGAATAAATATTTGATGAAAGAATGAAATTAAATATAAACAAAACTGAAAACCAATGAAATTCAAATTTTGCCAAACTAAATAGCCACTTAGCAGATAAACACAGCTCTGGCCTACGACTGCACAGGTTCTTTTGATTTTGTCATTCACGCTACTTCGTACTGTAGGGAAGAATCAATTCTCTCACCACTTTTCTTTAATTAATTTGCTGAAAACCTTTGTCCAGGGCTTCCCTGGTGGCGCAGTGGTTAAGAATCCGCCTGCCAGTGTAGGGGAAATGGGTTCGAGCCTTGGTCCGGGAAAATCCCACATGCCGCGGAGCAACTAAGCCCGTACACCACAACTACTGAGCCTGCGCTCCAGAGCTCACAAGCCACAACTACTGAAACCTGCGCGCCTAGAGTTCGTGCTCCGCAACAAGAGAAGCCACCGCAATGAGAAGACCGTGCACCACAACGAAGAGTAGCCCCCGCTCACAGCAACTAGAGAAAGCCCGCATGCAGCAACGAAGACCCAACGTAGCCAAAAATAAATAAATAAAATAAATAAATAACCTTTGTTCATAGAGCATGTCATTTGATCTTCACCTGTAGCACATCCATCATCTATGTATTTTAGCCAGTTCTCTTTCTTGGCACCAAAACGAGATCACAAATACAAATAAATGTGGGCACTGAAATTGCCTGGCAGCTTTCAGGGTTCAGTTGGTTATCCAAATGATGCTTACATTATTTTAAAAAATCATTGTGGAAGTGGACACCAAAATCAAAAATCCTCTGAAGTGTAAACCCCAAGAACACACCCCTCAGTTTGAAAACCAATGCAATAATCAAACAACTGGTACGATGAAATATAGTATGGTCCCTACTTTCAAACAGTTTACAGTCTAATTAGGGGAGAAAAGACGTAACAAGTGTAGTTAATAAAGTTCCACTACAGAGGTATAGCTTAAATCTGTGAAGGTTCAGATGAAGATGTATTTCCAGCACTTGAACATATAAGGGCGTCCATGTCTAGGAAGACGGAACAGGCATCTTGGCAGAAGCGTCCACGAGAGTAAATGCATGGAGGTGAGACGGTGGAAGGCATTTATACAGAGAAAGAAATAATGCTCTCTTTGTGGGGGGGGCTAGAGGGACAGTAGTGGGAACTGAAACTAGAAAACTGAATTGTTTCAAACGCCAAGAAAATAAGAGCTTGCAATTTGGGGGGAAGATTTCTGAGCAGAGGAGTCCAAGTCTGGGCTGCAATGGAACAGTTTGGGTGCAGGACACTTTCACTTTTCGAAGTTCACCATCTTAATTTCCCAATATCCTTACAAACATACATACATATGTTTTAGGCATTTTAAAAAAGTGAAACCTGATGCTCAAGGAATCTTCTTTTAAAGTCAACTCAGGTATCTTACACAACGCTGTAAATCATTTCAACCCTTTTTAGTGCCCGGTATATATTCAACCCATGCTTTATCTAAAGCACAAACACCATCAATAGCATGTTTAACTTAAATGACAAAAAAACTGGTGAGTGTGGCTTAGAATCGAAGAATCAACATACAGTTAGTCTTCTCTCCAGATTGCAGGATGCAGGAAAGCTCTGCGAAGCGACCCAACCAGATTCGGCTGAGCCTCCGCAAAGCGCAGCGAAGACGCCAGGAGGCGGGCGGGCGGGGATTGCGCCCGCGCGTGAGCGCCCAACCAGCCTCTCGGAGCTGAGCGGGGCTTTTCCCTCCGCGGAGGGGGCCCCGCCCCACCCTCTTGCCCAGCGATTGGTGAGTCGGCAGCTGGAGGGGCGGAGACTAGAGGAGTCACCGCCATCTTCTCCAATGGAAACGAGACAGAGGCGGGCCCAGTGGCGGAAGGAGCATGGCGTGGAGACAGCTCAAAGTGAGTTCAGCTGGTGCGGCCCTGCAGCGGCGAAGAGAGAACTTGCGGGAAGGCAGGCGGGGCGAGGATGGAGGGAGGGCTAGCCTGGGCGAGGTGTGGAGGGGAGGCGGCTCCGAGAGGGTGGGCCTTTTTGGCACGTTTGTGTGTCTTTGGGGACACCTGCAAATGATCATGCGTGTGCATTTACACATGTACGTGGTCACTGTGTAAACGGACGTGTAAACGGAGTAGATACCGATCTGTGTCAGCGCACGTGGGCCTTTACTGAGCCAGGCGCTTAGTGAACACAGGATCGCCTAGCAGTGTGTGCAGCATCCAACCTGGAATGAAATTACAGTAAAACATGGTGCCAGCCCTTTTAGATAAAAGTTTAGGGCAGGGTCTTTGTAACGGCGCTCAGAAATCTGTTGATCAACATAAGGGGCGTTCCTACAGTCTCCTGGAGGAGAAGCGAGAAAAATGAATACTAGATCTATGTTGACGGCTAGGAGTGACCTTAAAGGCAAATCCGATCAGGTCACTTCCTTGTTCAGGGAACGAAACTCAAATCACCTGGGTGCATCTCATTCTCTGCCGCCAAGAGTGGAGAGCGCATTTACACCGCCCCGCCCTGCCGCCTAATTAACTTCTATTTATCCTTTGAATATCAGCTTTAAGGCACTTAGTCAAGGAAGCCTTTCTCTACCTCTTTGATTGTTAGGTTCTTCTCTCACTTTTTTCTTCATAGCTTTGTCACAGTTATATGTTTGCATGATCATTGATTTCTGTCTCCTTCTGAGGTTGTACTCCTTGTAAAGGCAGGGACTCGGTCTGTAGCCCATCCTTGAGTGCACAGTCACTATGTGCTGAATGATTGAATGAATGAATGAGTGAGGGAATCAGCATTGGGCAGTGATAATTAGAGAAAAGTATTATGAGCGATGTTTGAGCTTGATCCAAGAAGACCTGATGCTCTCTAGAGAACAGACCTGTGGCTGCCAAGGGGGGGGGTGGGGGAGGGAAAGATTGGGAGTTTGGGACTAGCAGATGCAAACTATTATATGTAGAATGGATAGACAGCAAGGTCCTGCCGTATAGCACAGGGAACTATATTCAATATCCTGTGATAAACCATAATGGAAAAGAATATGAAAAAGAATATATACATGTATAACTGGATCATTTTGCTGTACAGCAGAAATTAACACAACATTGTAAATCAATGATACTTTAATAAAATTTAAAAAAAAGACCTGATGCTCCTTTAAAAAATTTTTTTTTGCAACCCTCTTTATTATCCTGAAGTGGAATTTATGTATAATGTAATCTTTCTATATATAATTTTTAAAAGTCAACATAATGTCCTAACTGGAATATAAAGGAGAAGTAAATTTATAATAAAATAATATGTATTTCAACCCATAAGTATTAGGGCATGAGTCACCTAGATAGTGAGTCAGGTGTTTAAGCCTCTACTTAGAAATTCTAGTGCCACAGGAATGTTTTATTGTCAAACATCTGAGCAAAGCACTGAACCATTCCACATGGATTTTCTGAAACGGTGAGTGATTCTTGGTAATGTTCTGTGCAAAACAGTATAGTCATCCCTCAATCTACAAGGTAATTGCATTCCTGGAAAGTCAATACAGATGAAAACCACACAGGAGATTGTGTTTATGTGGGGAAACAGAGTTTGCATTTCTAGGCTCAGATAATATGAACAGATATTTTTACCTAGTGAATGTCAGTAGGATGTTCAAAAGTCACACACGATAGGGACCGTTCTGACTTTACTGACTTCCTGCTCACTAAATCTATTAACATTCTCCTCTGGGTGCCCACCACATGTCCCTAGGGGGCAATACTGCCTCTCTTAAAGTTTTTTTAAAAAATTTTAATATTTAATTTAATTTATTATTTTTGGCTGCTTTGGGTCTTCGTTGCTGCACGCAGGTTTACTCTAGTTGCGGCAAGTGGGGGCTACTCTTCGTTGCGGTGCGCGGGCTTCTCATTGCGGTGGCTTGCGTGTTGCAGGGCACGGGCTCTAGGTGTGCGGGCTTCAGTAGTTGTGGCACACGGGCTTAGTTGCTCCACGACATGTGGGATCTTCCCACACCAGGGATTGAACCCATGTCCCCTGTATTGGCAGGTGGATTCTTAACCACTGCGCCACCAGGGAAGCCTTACCCCTCTTGAAATCCCTGGCCTGGAGTCCTTCAGGGCTAGAGGAGGGCGTGTCAGCAGAAGTGCAGATACAGCCTCTGACTGTGGAGGCAATACGTGAGCAAGAACCCAAGGAGACCAGCGTTAGCAGAAGGCCACGGACATCACTGCATGTTATGTCCTCTGTGTGTGTGTAAGTCGTGTAAAGGGTTCAGAGAAGGTGCTACAGCCTAGCCTTGAGGGGGCCCCATTGGCTCTTTTTTCCAGAAGCGGGCCCAGGATGCCATGGTGATCCTGGGGGGCGGAGGACTTCTCTTCGCCTCCTACCTGACGGCCACGGGGGATGAACGTTTCTACGCGGACCACTTGATGCCGGCTCTGCAGGGGCTGCTGAACCCCGAGGCAGCCCACAGGCTGGCTGTTCACGTCACCTCCCTGGGGCTCCTTCCTCGTGCCACGTTTCAAGACTCTGACATGCTGGTAGGTACTCCTGTAACACCTTGTGCGATAGACACGAGGGTCAAGGTCAAAGTTCCCTAATTTATTTAGCTGGGGCTGATCCTTTTGAAAACCAGAGTCCCAAATTAGCCCCCCACCCCAAACCGTCATCCCCATCTACAGATCAGGAACACTGAAGTGCAGAGTAGTTAAGTGACTTACCCAAATGCGCACAGCTAGGAAGTGGCTGAGCCAGGAATCAAACCCATGGAGTCTGGCTCAGCATCCGTCCGTTAGCCGCCATCCTGCCTCGCGGAGGTCTCGGGTAGCTCAGTGTTCACCTCTGCTGAAAAGGGAAGCATGCCAGCATCACTAACATCTAATGTGATGTAGGCATGTCTAGCCGAGCCCTTTGAGGAAAGCATACGACTCCTGTCCCAGCCTCATTCCGTCCTGCATTCAACACAGGGGCCCCACCGTATCCCCTTACTCTTCTGTGTGCTGGGGTTTCTGCAGCGAACAAAGTGCAAGAATCCACGTCCTCCTAGAATCTACATCCTCGTGCAAGCCCAGACAGTTTCCATTTAGGAGACTTCTTACCAAATGGGGAACATTAGAATGATGTGAACATGAAGAAAACACACTCAGACCTCTTTGGGGAAGGGTCACTGTTAGCAATCAAAGGGGCCTTCTCTACATTTTCCCTTTTTGTCTTAGAATCCCTTTCACTTCCCATCCTGCAGTTTTGAGCACACGTGGCACCTTTTTCTGTAAAAGTGAAAATCCTCTTTGGATTCCTGTTGGTTAGAGAAAACAGGTACAAATGTAGGTCTTTCGTAAAAGCAAAGTGGCATAAAGAGGAAAAGTGGGGGAGACCTGTACGCAGATGCGCTGGTTTGGTGCCAGCCCCATTTGACCGTCATCTCTGGGCCTGAGGACTGAAGGCTGCCCAGGGAGCCTGTTGAGCAGCCGGGCCGAGAGACCCGTCCTGGAGCATGGCCCCCAGGGCCCCAGTGTGGCCACCCTCCCAGCCTCCCAGTCCCCGAGGCACCGCATGCACACACTCACTGCCATCTCTTCTTGCCCTCCGTGGGGCAGCCTTGCTTCCTCCTGCTTCCAGGGCCAGATGGCGCCGCCCTTGGAGGTCCTTGCTAGTCCTGGCACAGGCTTTCCTGCCATATCAGCTGACAGTGACGATTCTGTTGACAACTGCTGACTTTACCATATCCCGATTCCTTTCCCACATTTTAACGTAGTTATCTTGCTTCTAGATTTGTTGGCTAGATCAGGGTGCGAATACTAAGTCCCTCAGGAGTTAGGCTAGACCTGACAGTAATTAGGCCCCAGTCACTTTCATCATAGAGAACAATCAGGAATCTGCCCCATGTTTGCCAGGGAAGAACCTGCTTCCAGCCCAGCCTGGTTCTGGGGCCCAGCAATCGGTGCTGCTGGGTCGAGCACTGGAGTCGTGAGGACGCAGCTGGGCCTTGGTATCACCTGGCTGAGGAGGGACACAGCGGTCGCTGACTTACTAAGATTCAAGGATTTTGCTGCCTGACTGTTTCAGAATAGCACCATCTAGGGGCTAAATAGTGGATAAGAAGGTACGGTTCTTCACCGTAATTGGAAAAGGCAGCACCTGTCTCCTGCTCAACCCATGGTGGAAACACTGTTTTTCTCCTCAGTGATGATAAAGCCCGATGGTTCTCAAACTCTGGCTGGCATCAGAATCACCTGGAGAGCACTGTTAAAAACAGGTTCCCTCAGAGTTCCATTCTTCCCCACCGTCCCCCAGAGATTCTGATTCCTTAGTCCGGGGATGGGCCCTGGGATCTGCTGTTTAACAAGCAGGTGATTCTGATGTAGGCATGCCGTGGACCACGCTTTGAGAAACACCAACGTGGCCTTGTGTACCTGTGACTTTGTCTCCTTCTCCCTAGGAAGTGAGAGTCCTGGGCCATAAATTCCGAAATCCAGTAGGAATCGCTGCAGGATTTGACAAGCACGGGGAAGCTGTGGATGGACTTTACAAGATGGGCTTTGGTTTTGTTGAGATAGGCAGTGTTACCCCAAAACCTCAGGAAGGAAACCCCAGACCCAGGGTCTTCCGCCTCCCTGAGGACCAAGCTGTCATTAACAGGTAGGTGAGCAGCCTTCTCCCCAGCAGGACACTCGGGGTGTTTTTTCTGCCATACAGTGTGGACATTTTTCTGTCATTTGGAATGTTCTGGAACCATGTTGAGCATCTACTCTGTGCGGGCGTAAAAGCAGGTTTTATGATTTCAGTTTAACGCGTATACACGATGAGGTTAAGAGAGCTACACGACTTAGCTACAGTCACGAGAACAGAAGCGGGAGAACTTGGGAATGGATGTTGGCTTATCTGACTTTAGAGTTCGTGCTTTTTCCACATTGTTACTCCAGTGTCCTTGCCCAGCTCTGTCCAGTAGAAATATCATATGAGCCCTATATGTAATTTAAAATATTCTGGTAGCCACAATAAAATAGCAAAAAGAAACAGGTGCAATTAACTTTAATAATATATTCTATTTAATTATTATTTGTAACAGTTATTTATTATACTACTTAATTAGAAATACTTAATATACTCTATCATAATTTTAATATTAAGCAATATAAAAATGACTGGCTGTTTACCTTCTTCCACTTGTACCAAGTCTTCGAAATCCAGCATGTTTTCCTTACGGCACTCTTGCTTCGGACTGGCCAGGCTTCGCTCTCAGTGGCCACACATGGCTAGTGGCTCTTGCACCTGACAGCACAGCTCCAGCCTTTAGTAATTGGGAAATTTAATAATCAACGTAGACGGCTGCTTTTAGGAAGAGAGGTCCTTCTAGACTGTGTAAAGCCCTTCTCTTTGTCAGCCCTGGGCAGTTTTCACTGCAGCTAACCCAGAGAGCGAAGAAGTTCCTTCTTTTCGGTAACAGAGTTTTGAGAGCCTCGTTGGGGGCGTTGGTAGGCACCTTTGGGATCGTGAAGGGCCTCCTGGGAGACTGACGTGTGGAAGGTTTATTTGGCTACACGTCCTGCTTCATCGTGCTTGTTTCGGGGAAAATTTCCAGCATTAGACGTCGAGTTATTGACCTTTCCCCTGTAAGCTGGGATCAATATCTTCAGAGTGTTCGGGCAAAAGATATTTGTTGATGATTCAGCTGCCACAAATAACTGCAGGTACCAGGAAGACGGTGCCTGGCAGAGTCCCGCGGGTGAGAAGTGGCACAAGAGGGCCGGGCCTGAGCTCCAAGCACTTGTGTGCCCAGGCTCCCTGCTCTGCCTCGCACAGGGTGGGTGCTGAATGAACATGAGTCAGCAACTACATGTATCTGTTAGGTGTTTTTGGCTGCAAGTAACAAAGTGGCTTAAACAATAGGCGTTTGTTAACGGGTGAAGTAGGCAGTTTTACGGTTGGTTGAGCGGCAGGGTTCTGCCCTCAACGCCTGGTTGAGCCCAGGCGTCAGTACTCTGGTCCAACCTCTGTGGGCCCTCCCTTCTCGTTTGTAAGATGCCTACCCCAGCTGCAAGCATACGTCCTCGCATGAGGACATCAGAGAGCAGAAAGGGAAAGGAAGTATGGATATGGGGGGAGATATTTTCCCAGAAGCTCCCTGGTAGGCATCACCTTGTGTCTCAGTGACCAAGCCCCGTCTCAAGTTCATGCTTGAGTTGCCAGCGAGGCTGGGAAAGGAGTCATTGGCATTTTCACCCCGTGTCAGGGGAGCTGGGTTCCACAGGCAAGGAGGAAGGGAGTGGGGATGGCCATTAGGCCAACAACCCACAGTGGGGCTGGGGACGTAGAGATGAGCAAGAGGGGCGAGGCCCAGCCTTTGCGGAGTGTCTAGTGGCAGGTGAGGGAGGAGATGTGTCCCTTGTCCTCGAGAAGACTGGAACCCAGTAGGGGAACTGAAGCATATACGTACATCCCAAGCTAGGAGAAAGATAGGTACAAAGCACTCCATGAATGCCAGGAGGTGAGGGATCATTTGTGGCTGGGAGCTTTATGCAAGGAGGAGAGGGTGCATTTGACTTGGGCCAGGAAGAGGGAGATTTAATAGGTAGAAAGGATGGGGGAATGGAGCGGCAGGATGGGTTCCAGGAAGCGTGTTCGTGGGGCACAGGCGGGAGGTGGGAGGATGGGTCATCAGAGTGGTGAGGGCCCCGTTGGGTGGGAAGCAGGAGTGGGCTAGGTCCAGACAGGTCTGGGCTGTTTACAGTGCTAGTTGGCTAAGTGGCTTGTTGGCAAATTTTAATCTTTCCCTTTGTATTTGATGGTGTTCTGGCAAGTTCTCTAGGACTTCCAGGGGTGTTTAGACTTTAGAAGTCTAAGAACTGACTCTGATTTTTTTCTTTGGTTTTTACATCATAAATATATGTTGAAAATGGCCATGGAGCCATCCCTCCAGAGTCTTTGCTTTCTGCCTGAGGGCTCTAACCTTATCTCCTCCCTAACGCTCTTCTGTGCTACAGATACGGATTCAACAGTCATGGACTCTCAGTGGTGGAACACAGGTTACGGGCCAGACAGCAGACGCAGGCCAGGCTCACAGAAGGTAAAGGGGGCCTGCCTAAGAGGGCTGTTCTTCAGTTGTTGGAAGGAAACTTGTGGGAGAAAGTCAGGAACATTCCTAGTGAAATGAACATGATTGAACAATAGGAAAAAACAGTATGGAACTCAGGGCTCCTCTGCTAGAGGAATTTTCCTGGCTCCATCACACCCTCCAAGCTCTTAACTGAATTTCACAACTGAGCAAAGATACACTTAGTTCCTGCCTCGTTATGTAACCTGTGTCAAACTGGGACAGCTTGGAAGTAAGCAGTGCAGAGTGGCTGCTCTGTGATCACATAGGCAGTTGATGCAAGCAGGGCTTGGGTGCCATCTTTGTACATCCTGCTCTGTTGTCCTTTTTCTCCATTATAAATAATGAATGCTAATTATAAAAGTGTTAGTAAATGCAGGGAAGCATAAAGAAGAACATTAAAATTACTCACACTCTTCCCTACTCAGAGATAACTACTCCTGGCATTGGGGAAAATATCCTTCATGACTTATTTGGAAACACCATGCATTTTTTTTTAATTCATTAATTTATTTTTGTCTGCATTGGGTCTTTGTTGCTGCACTAGGGCTTTCCCTAGTTGCAGCGAGCAGGGGTTACTCTTCGTTGCATTGCATGGGTTTCTCATTAAAGTGGCTTCTCTTGTTGCGGAGCACCGGCTTTAGCACGTGGGCTTCAGTAGGTACAGCACGCGGGCTCAGAAGTCGTGGCGCAGGGGCTTAGTTGCTCTGCGGCATGTGGGATCTTCCTGGACCAGGGCTTGAACCGGTGTCCCCTGCATTAGCAGGCGGATTCTTAACCACTGCGCCACCAGGGAAGCCCACACCATGCATTTCTGAAGGCTGCCTTGGAGGTGCTGATACTCATCCCCTGGGGCTCTCTGCCTTGCTGTCCCTTGGGGTGAACATAGTGGTCTTGGCACCATGCCATCCCCACTGTACCTTCCCAGGTGCCCTCTAGGGTTGCATGGCGTTGCGGCCATCTTCCTTGGTGGGCCTTTCTGGAACTCCTTCCAGGAGTTTAGCCTCATTAGATGTCCTGGTGGTGAGATGAGAAAAACCTGCCGTACTGGATTCATTTCTGAACGTGAGATTGAAAGGGCCGAGGCAGTTAGCAATCTCTGATTTGGGGAGTAGGAAATGACCTTGTTTGGAATTCCCTGGCTTTGGCAGAACCAGACCCTGCTATACTGTAGATAGACCTTGCCACTTGTGGGCTTTGAAGGTCATGATAGGACTTCCATGGTTTGTGATACTCTCCTGCCTTCTTGTCTCCCTTTCCTTCTTTTAACTGTTCACAGTGCCCCTTACACCACTTTTCTCCCCTGTTCTCCCTTGCCCGCTCCTCGCCCCCCACCGTGGTGCTAACATTTGTTGGAGTGAGACAAAATCCCACAGCAGGGCTCTGCACGTAGTGTTCACCGGCAGCTGGAAGCCTTGAAGACAGCTTAGTGCTGGCATCATACCAAGCAACATGAGTTGTTAAGAGCTGTGGTGCCCTTTGCGGATAGAGTAATTCAGCAATTTTTGTCTAACTCCAAAATCTTGTCATTTGGGGCAAATGACTACTAATGAAAGATCCACTGGCTACATGAAAGTGATATTCTCTATTAAGCCGGTTTACCTGTGTGGAAAAGAATTACAGTTTCCAAACCATCTTCACTTGATTTGGGAGGCTTGGAGACCTTGTTATATAATTTGTCTAACTGGATGCTAAACCCCTCCCCTCCCTTCCACCCATGAAGTGAGTGACACGAATCTCATTTACTTTCAAGTTGATGATAAAACAGGTGACTGCATTTAAGGTATGAGAAGGTAGTTAGCAGTACTGGATGTTGTTCTTTGATCCTCCCTGACCTGACATACATTTTGTGAGCTAACTGGACATCCCAGTTAGCTGGAAAAAGCAGGTGGTACCATGGATATACTTTAGCCTTTGCAGATAAGGTAGTATCTTAGGAGAAGTCAAGTACAGACAAGCCCTTGCTTTCACACATAGAAAAATACATTTCAGAAACACACTGAAAGTCGAAAATACAAGTCAGGTGATAATTCCCTGGATTTTAAGGTAAGGTGACCATATTACTTACTGTGCAAACTGAGACAACACTTTTGAGAGTGGAAGGGATGCAGGCATGAATAATTATGCCCAGGCTACAGGAGTATTCAGGGCTGTCCTGGGAGCACTGGGATGTGTGGTCACCCTAGTTACAAGGGGGAGTCCCTTCTCAGAGAATGGAAATTATAAAACCGTTATGCCTCTGCATTTTAGGCATGAGAATCGAAAATATTTTCCAGTATTTTATACATATCCTTTAATTTTGCTTTTTCTTCACGACTGCACACCCAGTCACGTGACCCAAGTCTAACAAGCAGCCCTTGAGGGTAAACAGCTGCCCCTGTGTAATGCTACTGACTTCTGTCTCTTCTCAGTCGTATTTCATTTACGAGCCCTACATTTTTAAACACTAGCATTTGCGCTCCTAATTTCTCCATTTTCCATTAAATTTTAAAAAAGAAAAAGGGGGCTTCCCTGGTGGCGCAGTGATTGAGAGTCTGCCTGCCAATGCAGGGGATGTGGGTTCGTGCCCCAGTCCGGGAAGATCCCACATGCCGCAGAGCGGCTGGGCCCGTGAGCCATGGCCGCTGAGCCTGTGTGTCTGGAGAGACCACAGCAGTGAGAGGCCTGCGTACTGTAAAAAAAAAAAAAAAGAAAAAAGAAAAAGGGCACAAAGCGGTAAAACATCCTAGGAGCTGCCCAAACCCAGCTGCGCAGATGAAGGTGGAGGGCTCGGTTCTTGGCCCGCAGGCAACAGCGCCGTGCATAGGTCAGCGTTTGTCAGCTGGCGCGGGAAAGGTCATATTTGGAGTTGGAAAGCCTGTGAGGCTGTTCGTGGGCTCTTCGGTCAAGGATGGCTTCAAAATGTTGCACAGGAAACGGTGAGTGGGGACAGAATCCTGACCAGTGATATTTACAGATGGGCTGCCACTGGGAATAAACCTGGGGAAGAATAAGACCTCGGTGGACGCTGCCTCGGACTACGCAGAGGGGGTTCGAGTCCTGGGCCCCTTGGCTGACTACCTGGTAGTGAATGTGTCCAGTCCCAACACAGCTGGGCTGAGGAGCCTTCAGGGAAAGGCCGAGCTGCGCCGCCTGCTGACCAAGGTGGGCAATTACATCCCGCTCCACCAGCCTGTCCTACCTGCTCATCCTCTAGGGCAAAGCTTCAACGTTGCTATCCACTATCGAGGAGTTGTCCTTAAGACCTGGACCAGTTAGGACCCCTTGCTTCCCTCTGATTCCCTATATAACACTGACTGTGCTCAGTACTAGTCAGCTGCTCAGTTATCTATCCCTGCTGTTAACCCACAGGGTCCGTGAGAGCAGGGACCACATCTCTCATTTACCACCCTGTCCCTAGCATCTAGCGCATTGAATGAATGAATAGAATGACTTTTCATTAAACCGTGCTTGTGACAGTATTTGCTGTCTCTTTTAGGAACAAAAGTCTAAGTAAACCTTGATATATTAGCCAATGCCAATGACTTTAGGGACTCACTCTTGGGGATCCCTTGGTTCAAGAGAGTGGAATCAGCTCTGACTTGGTGGGGTCTTTTGCATAATTGAGAGCGGTGTTTCCTGAAAAGGAGAAATTGCTGGTGCTTTATTCTGACAGCTAGTGTGAAAACACACTGGTCTGCGGCTGCAGGTCACGGTTATACTGTCAACTGCAGTCTTGGGGGTCCTCATCTCTGGCCCCATGTTGCTCTAGGTGCTGCAGGAGAGGGATGCCCTGAAGGTAGTGCACAAGCCAGCCGTGCTGGTGAAGATCGCTCCTGACCTCACGGCCCAGGACAAGGAGGATATCGCCAGTGTGGTGAGAGAGGTGAGGGTCGGTGCCCGGGGGACGCCCTTCATTGCCTGTAGAGGCCACCTGGCCAGCTGGGTCAGCCCAGACGGCAGTCTTTGTGGTTTCCTTTCTGTTATATGGAGGGCTGTCAGGATGTAATTTATCGTATACAGGCAGACCTTGGAGATATTGCGGGTTCAGTTCCAGACCACTGCAATAAAGCAAGTCACATGAACTTTTTGGTTTCCCAGTGCATATAAAAGTTATGTTTAGGGCTTCCCTGGTGGTGCAGTGGTTGAGAGTCCGCCTGCCGATACAGGGGACACGGGTTCGTGCCCCGGTCCGGGAAGATCCCACATGCCGCAGAGAGGCTGGGCCCGTGAGCCATGGCCGCTGAGCCTGCGCGTCCGGAGCCTGTGCTCCGCAAAGGGAGAGGCCACAACAGTGAGAGACCCGCGTACCGCAAAAAAAAAAAAAAAAAAAAAAAAAAGTCATGTTTACACTGCTGTAGTCTGTTCAGTGCACAACAGCATTACATCTAAAAAAGTGTACATACCTTCATTAAAAAATACTTTATTCTTATTTTCTGTTTTATTAAAACATTTGAGGTGTAATAATCCAGATTAAAAAAAAAACTTTATTGCTGAAAATATGCTCACTATCATCTGACAGTGCAGGGTTGCCAGAAACTTGTAAAAAAAACCCAGTACCTGTGAAGCACAATAAAGTGAAGTGCGATAAAATGAGGCAATGCCTGAAATAGAAAGTAAACGTTTCAATAAATGTTTGAATGGGTTCTTTTCTCCTGCCTCTTCCCTCCTCTTCCTTCAGCAAGGGCTTTAAGGCCGTGCATCCTTCAGTCTTGGTCAGACTGCAGTGTTCTGTCTTTCTCCAGTCTAACCCTGGGTCTCTGTGTCATAGGGGAGTAGCGCAAACACAGACTGAGCCCGGCAGTCCGGGGTTGAAATCCTGCTTCCACCACTTACTACCTGGAGGCTTTGGACAGGACACTCTAGACTGAGTTGTTCTAAGGATTAAACCGTGTCCTGGGGGAACCGTACGGCGGTTGGTACATGATGGCTGCTACTATCACGTTGAAGCTCACTCTGACACTTGCCCAGAAAGCATAGTGAGTGGGGCCTGGTCTAGCTCTTGCTTCTGCGGCCTTAGGTGTAGGCGCCCAGCCCGGCTGCTCTCTCAGACCCCCGGGGAAGCTTCTTCAAGTCCATCGTGCCCTGACTTAGGGGCTCTTTCTCTGTCTCACACTGCAGTTGGGCATCGATGGACTGATTGTCACGAACACCACAGTGAGTCGCCCTGCCAGCCTCCAGGGGGCCCTGCGCTCTGAAATGGGAGGGCTGAGCGGGAAGCCCCTCCGAGATTTATCAACGCAAACCATCAGGGAGATGTATGCACTCACCCAAGGCAAGAATTTGGTGTCCCTGTCTTCAGATCTACGTGTGGCTCAGGCGCCGGGTCTGTGATGGTATCGGGGTTCCTGAACTGCCGCACTCAGCAGGGGGCCGGGGCTGCAGCCAAACAGCTCCTGGCTCTCCTGTCACCCAGCCTTCCTCACAGTGTGCTGTGTGCTTCTCTGCAGGTAGAGTTCCCATCATTGGGGTTGGTGGTGTCAGCAGCGGGCAGGACGCGCTGGAGAAGATCCAGGCGGGGGCCTCCCTGGTGCAGCTGTACACAGCCCTCACCTACCGGGGGCCGCCCCTGGTGGGCAGAGTCAAGCGGGAGCTGGAGGCCCTTTTGAAGTGAGTGGGGCCACCTGTGGCTTGAACCAGGCAAAGTTAATGTGGTATCAAATCAAGGGGATGCTATTCATCAGTCTTTATTCTTCATTGAAAATGCATTCGAGGGGTACACCCCAAACGCAGGGGAAGCTTACCCTGTTGCTCTTTTGACAAAGGTCAAACAGTGCCAAGGAATTCAAGATTAACTTCCAAGGCAATGGTGTTTATAGGCCCGAGGAGTTCTGGTGGCATTCCTGTTAATTCAGTAACACTGGCTTGATGTCAGGAGCTGTCGGTACTTAAAATTGATTCCCTCCCTGGCCTGAAGGCCTGGGTAGATCCCAGGGTTTAGACACTGTACAGGGCATGGGCATGCGTTTGGGAGAGCGAGGCAGGTGCAGTTACGGACGAGATAGAGCCTGGCTGAGTGTGGGCTTCCAGTAAGAGCCAGGCCTTTCCTTTACCATTTGCTGAAATTGCTTTGTTTTCTTTCTCCAGGGAGCAGGGTTTTACCAGAGTCACAGATGCCATTGGAGCAGATCATCGGAGGTGAGGATGGGTCGGTGGGAAGCCTGATCTGGAACCGTCCTGCTAAATCAAGCGAGCCTTTGTGGCTGATGGAGAGAGGAGACCACATCCCCAAACCACAGGGGCCCCTCCACCGGCTGGACTGTAAAAGCCAAGCATGAGGGTCACCAGAAGCAATGCAAGGCTTTGTTCAACCACTTGTCGGACAGGAACTGCATCCACGATTCTTTCTAGATTCAAATCCCAGGATCCTTTAATATTACAAGGACATTAGACATTTGGAGGGAAAATCACGGTAAAATAAAGTCATTTAAAAACTGGATTTAAATCCCAGCCCTCTTGCCCAGATCCTGTAGGTTCTTCCAGGCCTCTGCTCCCCCGGGATCTGTAGTGGGCTTCCCAGGAGCTTGACTCTCTTTCATTCTATCTTTATTTTTATTTAAAATTTTAACTGTATTTTGAAAATATTTCAAACTTAGATAAAAGTTGCAAGAATAGGGCTTCCCTGGTGGCGCAGTGGTTGAGAGTCCGCCTGCCGATGCAGGGGACTCGGGTTCGTGCCCCGGTCCGGGAGGATCCCACGTGCCGCGGAGCGGCTGGGCCCGTGACTCATGGCCGCTGAGCCCGCGCGTCCGGAGCCTGTGCTCCGCAACGGGAAAGGCCACAACAGAGAGAGGCCCACGTACGGCAAAAAAAAAAAAAAAAAAAAAAAAAAAAAAAAAAAAAAAAAGTTGCAAGAATAGGGCTGTGGATGGCCGTCCTCTCCATGTCTGCACCTGGTCTTCCCTCTGTGCGCAGAGGGACACTGGTCATGCTGGTCATTTTAACTTGATTACTTCTGTAAAGGCCCTGTCTCCAAACAAGGTCACATTTTGAGATACTGCCAGTCTGGATTTTAACATGGCAATTTTGGAGAGACATAGTTCAGAAAATGGGCTTGTTATCCCCCTTATTTAAAAATCTGTGACTTGTGGGCCATTGGGCAGGCAGGTTCTCGAGGTGCTTGAAGACACTAGACAAGAGGCTCAAGAGGTCTAGTCATTAACTAAAGAAACAGAAATGCTAACCTTTTCAAAACTGAAAAGCAAATGGTGATTGGAGGTTGAAAACCTCGGCTGGGAAGTGCTGTAGATGTCAGTACGCCTTCGCAGCCAACAGGAAATTACCTTTATTCCCTTCACCTCAGTGCAGGTTTGATTTTAAAATTTCTTGGTAGCTCTGGAGAGGCCTGTGGCTGCTGTAGAGGTAATATGTCCTTGTCTCATTGTTGAATCTCGGCCTCAGCCCTCAGCCTCTGACTACTGCCTCTGCCAAGAAGCCAACAGTCAGTCTCCTGCTGTCTTTTACAAAGATCTTTTTCCTGTTTCTTAAAAAAGAATCTTAGGGACTTCCTTCGTGGTGCAGTGGATAAGACTCTATGCTCCCAATGCAGGGGGCCCAGGTTCGATCCCTGGTCAGGGAACTAGATTCCACATGCATGCTGCAACTAAGAGTTTGCATGCCACAACTAAGGAGCCCACGTGCCACAACTAAGGAGCCCACATGCCACAACTAAGGAGCTGGTGAGCCACAACTACAGAGCCCTGGAGCCGCAACTAAGGAGTCCACGTGCAGCAACTAAGACCTAGTGCAACCAAAAATAAATAAATAATAAAAAATAGAGGTAATGATCTCTTAAAAAAAAAGAATCTTAGTATGAAAATAATACCTATTCATGAATTAAACAGTATAGCCCCCAAATAAATGTTGTCTACCTCTTTCCCTCCTCAAACAATCCCACATATCAGAGGTAGTCACAGTTAACTTTTGTATCCATCTAGATTTTTCCAGTCAGTTTTCTTTGTATATGCAAGCACATACCCATAGCTATTCTGTCTTTTTTAAAAAGTCTATCACACACACATATAAAAGTGTTTCAAGAATAGTACAAAGAACTATTTTTTTTTTTTTTTTGGCCACACCGCGTGGCTTGCAGGATCTTAGTGCCCTGACCAGGGATAGAGCTAGGGAATATACATGTACACATACATCTGTATTTCTATATCTCTCTATATTGAAAACCATGAGTTCAGACTGATACCTTCAATTCCAATACCAAACCATAAGTTTAATTCTAGTTGCTTCCCTTCCCATATTTGTAACTCTCTTCTCTGACTGTGGAAACCCTGACTACTTACTCTATTTTCTTATTTGATCAGTCCTCTCATATGTAAGTAATCTCTGGTTTCCACCCCCTGCCATGTGCTGGCATCCTTTTTCCTTGCTTGGGTCCTGACATCTTTCACCATCCCTTACCCCTTGGGCACTGTCCTCACTTTGTACAGCTCCGATACCTGCTCTAGGCTGCTCCCGGGGGCAGACATCCCCCTCACCTCATTTAGGCTCTGACTTCTTTGCTGGCCTGTCCCCCTGCATGGCTACTTTCCTTGTAAGCTAGGACTCTGACGCCCCACACCAAATGCTTACGCACACACACACTTTGTGGGCGCCCTCTTTGTCCTGTGTGGGTATTGACTGATCTTCTACTTTGAGCCCCTTGCTCCTCTTTTGCTGCCACTGCAGGCACCTACCTTGCTCCGTGCCAGCTAATGGCTTTATGACTGAACTGTTCAGGGAAAGGGGGAAGGAAAGGGGAAGAGTTGCCCTTTGGAAGATTCTCTGTTGGAGACTGACAATCTGTCTTTTAGCACAGCTTTAACGGGCTGCTGTTTCTCTTGAGCACCAGCGTAAGTAGTTGGCTTACGTTCAGGGGCCCTGTGGTGTAAGGAGTACCTGTTTTTCTTAACTCTGGAAACTACACTCAGCCCAGAGAAGCTCGATGCTGGGAGACACATGGGAGGAGGCCCAGGTTGCCAATGCCCCGTGAGGCCCAGGACTGTTGGGTGGATTAGTGTGCAGAACTGCTAATATGATTTACATTATTGACTCTTGCATTTTGTGTTGTGTGCATCCCCTGCCAATTTCACATTAGTTAAATAAGTAAATTCACATTAGTTAAATAAGTAGTAAGTTAAATCTTATTTCACAACTTGCTTTTTTCCCCCATGTAAACATGGAGTCTTTCAATGTCCGTCCCTTCAATCTACCTTGCTCTTGCTAACAGACCTTTGGGTTTCCGCAGCTCAGATATATCAGTATTTGCTTATGGCTAGACGTGTAGGCTGTTTGTTTTTCACATCACAAACAGTACATCAGCGAGTCTCTTGGTTTATGTATCTTTGTGCTCTTCCAGTAAAATTTCTGTGGAATAGATTCCCAGAAATGGTATTGCTCAGGCAAAGGTTATGTGCACTTAAAATGTTGATAGTTACCGCCAGATTGCCATTAGAGGGGGTTGTTCAGTTTATACTTTCTCTACAACTTTGTAAGAGAGGCCCCTTTCCTCTTAGGCTGCTCCACATGGGAATTTTCAAGAACTGCCCTGGAAAAAACTTGTTCCTTCTCCACTTTCTCACTGGAGATAGTTTCCATTATGTCTCTTCCTTGGTGGAAAAAGAAAAAAGTAATTGTGGGTTTAGCAAGCCACTTTGAGCTGCAGCCTGTGTGATTGCCACATCCATTTGTGTGTGTGTGTGTGTGTGTGTGTGTGTGTGTGTGTTTGTGTGTTTGTGTATCTCGGAGAGAGAGAGAAGAGACTTCAAATAAGACACAGGGGGACTTCCCTGGTGGTCCAGTGGCTAAGACTCCGTACTCCCACTGCAGGGGGCCCGGGTTCGATCCCGATCTAGGTAACTAGATCCTGCGTGTCGCAACTAAGACCCGACGCAGCCAAATAAATAAATAAATAAATGTGAAAAAAAAAAAAACAAACCTGCAGGGAAGGGCAACAGAAGGGGTGTAGCTTTCCCTGGGTTCACCCATTCTCAGTTGTTTCAGGCGACCCTGCTTGTCTTTCCTCCTGCTGTGGGCATCATGTAACTTTTGTGGGCCTCAGTCTCCTAATGTGTAAAATGGGGAGAAGGACAGACCCATCTCAAAGGGCTGTTCTGAGGATTAAATACTAAGGGCAATATGGCTCAGCACATCCTAATCTCTTAATAAACAATATTTTCAATGTTTCTAATCATCAAAAAAGTCCTGCAAATAGGTATTACTGTGCTTGTATTCACAGATAAAATGAGGGCTTTGAGAGATTAAATAACCTCCCCAAACCAGGCAGCTGGGAATCAGCGGAACTGGGCCCCAGGGCCTGAGTATCTCCTTCTGATGAAGGTAAAGGTTCTTACAGGACCTCTGACAAGTATTATTAGTCCCTTTTCCCTTCTCTTCTCCCTCAAAAGTTCATCTTCTTTTAACATATAGACTTCCTGTGTGCAATTACTTTTTATAAAAAAGCTTTCATAGATACTTGCCCTGGGCACTTGATTGGTCTGAAATAAGGTGGTCAAATGGGATCTAGTGATCAAAGCTCAGAGTCCCGTAGAAGTGGGGGACATTCTGTAGGGACCACAGTGCCAGCCAGGGGTGAGCCTGAGGATCCAAAACATAGCAGATTGAAACAACAATCATTTACTGTTCCACACAGTGTCAGGTCAGGAATTCAGGAGCAAATTAGTTGGTGGTTCTGGCTCAGGGTCTCCCAGGAGGTTGGCCAGGGCTGCACTCATCTAAGCCTTCACTGGGGCTGGGGCATCCACTTCTAAGATGGCCTGGGAGCTGGTGCTGGCCGTTGGCAGGAAGGGCTGCCTGAGTGTCCTCATGCCAGGGCACCCAGCTTCTTCCAGAGCCAGTGACCTACAGCAAGGTGGAAGCTCCGATGCCTTTTATGACCTCGTCTTGGTGGTCATACACCATTACTTATGTCACTTTCATTCTCTTCATTAGAATAGAGTTGCCAGTTTTAGTAAAACAAACAAAAACAATGGGATACCCAGTTAAATTTGAATTCCAGATAAACAATGGATATGCTTTTTTTTTTTTTTTTTTTTGCGGTATGCGGGCCTCTCACTGTTGTGGCCTCTCCCGATGTGGAGCGCAGGCTCGGCGGCCTTGGCTCACAGGCCCAGCCGCTCCGCGGCATGTGGGATCTTCCCGGATCGGGGCACGAACCCGTGTCCCCTGCATCGGCAGGCGGACTCCCAACCACTGCGCCACCAGGGAAGCCCTGGATATGCTTTTAAGTATAAGTACATCCCATGCAATAGTTGGGACATGCTTATGCAAAAATTTACTTGTTGGGCTTCCCTGGTGGTGCAGTGGTTGAGAGTCCGCCTGCCGATGCAGGGGACACGGGTTCGTGCCCCAGTTCGGGAAGATCCCACATGCCGCGGAGCGGCTGGGCCCGTGAGCCATGGCCGCTGAGCCTCCGCGTCCAGAGCCTGTGCTCCGCAACGGGAGAGGCCACGGCAGTGAGAGGCCCGCGTACCGCAAAAAAAAAAAAAAAAAAATGTTGTTTTTCTGAAATCCAAATTTAATTGGGCATAACGTAATTTACCTGGCAACTCTATGTTAGAAGCAAGGCACTAAGTCCAGCACACATATCAGTACAAGAGGAGGGAAATTAGTTTCCATTTTTGAAGGGAGGAATGTCAAAAGAATTTGTGGAGATATTTCTAAACCACCATGAGCAGAATTTTGAAAAGTTCATTTGGTCCTGGTGTCTGTGGTAACTGCATGGCAGCCTAATAGGATGAAATAGTTCTCAGACAAGCAAGGTCATCTTCCTAATTATCTTGTACACTGGTAAATTTACAGCAAATCACACACAGTGTCTTCTTTGATCTTCAGACAGCTTTGTGTGAGGTAGGTGAGGTAGAGATTATGATCTGCATTTTACAGATGAGGAAACTGAAGTTAAGTGCCTGCCCCAAGACGATATGGGCAGAAATGGCAGAGGGAGGACAGAGTCTCCCAATTTCAAGTCTAGCACTTGCTTTACTCTACCCAGTAGTATCCTGATATACCACTGAGCCCTCTGCTATACAAGATGTCTTGGATTCATTTTCTATCTATTTGTTATCTCAGATAGGTGATGGGACTTGTGGATCCTTGCTGCTGTGCTGCAATCTCGGTGATAGGGGATACCCTTAGAGAAGTTGAGGGCCAAGATGCCATCTTCTCTCTCCACACCCACAAACTCTGAGATCCACCCTGGCTAAGACTCAGGATTCAACCCACTACCCGCAGACCCTCTGAACTGACTGGCTCCAGAGTGCTGACAGGAACAGCATTCCTGTTCATCAGGAGGTAGTCAACCTTATGTGAAAAAGACCGTGGAACAACCAAACCAAACAGAGAATTACTCTCCCCCAATTTTTATTATAAGACATTTAGACATAAGAAAAGTTGAAATAGTGTAACAAACATCTATACCCCCCTCCACCTAGACTCATTAATTCTTTCTATCTTTTCCATGCTTTTCTTACCAATCTTTTTAATCTATTTATACACAGTATTTTGATGAACCATTTTGAATGAAATGGTAGACGTCAGGACACTTCACTCCTAAGTACTTCATAGCCTGCATTTGCTAAAAATAAGGATATGTTCCTATGAAAACATAACTCTATGATCTTATCTAAGAAAACAGCCATGATTTCCTAATATCATCTAACATTTAGTCCATATTCCAAGTTTCCCCATTGCCCTAAAAATAATTTCTAGAGTCAATCAAGGCTCACCTGTATGTTTCTTTAGTCTTTTTAAATCTAAAGCCGTCACCTCTGAAGACATCAGGCGAGTTGTCTTAGAAACGGTTCTACATTCTGGATTCCCAGAATAAAGGCTATATTTCCTTTAGCCTTTGATCTCTGCTGTAGCTGCATGTGGATATATGACCAAATTCTACTCAGTGAGATACGTATGAAAGCACTGTGTGCAACTTCTGGGAAGTCTGCCGCTGCCCGGATCATGATGTCTGGAGCTTTGGCAGCCTTTTTAGACCTGAGGATCAAGGTCATCCCAGAGGCATAAGCTGGAAAGGGCTTCATGCCAGCTCTGTCTGCTTATTTCCCTACCTCTTTTATTTGAGAAAATAAAACCTTGTGTGCTTCAGTCACTGTCAATTGGGGTTTTCCCTCATATTTAGCCAAATTTAATCCCAGCTAATAAAGAAGCCAGATTGAGACTTACTGTAATCTTGTACTTACCTGGAAGATATGTTATCTGCTTTCTACTTGGCTAAGACCCATGTCAAGATTTCTCTTTCCTCCAGGTGCCGATCTCTGGTGCTACCACAGTGTGAGAATGTTACCTGTGGAATCAGACTATCATGTTACCTGTGGAATCTTGGCAGTCAGGGGAATTTTTTCTAAGAAACTTGTTGTTATAAATGTGGGAAATGAAGTTAGTGTGGCTGTCACAGCTAAGAGGACACCGGTGGGCAGGGCTGAGAGATGTGTGTGCAGGGGCAGGGTGGGAATGACCCAGCACCGGCAGGCAGGGGGTGTTTGTGAAATACCTGGGCAGCAACACAGGGGCCAGGCTCCGAAGGGCAGGGCCTTTTGGGGAGGAAATGCAATTACCATGAAAACTCCCCGCATTCTTGCCAGCCAGGGAGAGGTTTCCTGGGTGTCGAAAGCCACATTTGGCAAGTGTCCCACAGGAAACAGAAAGAGTTACAGCACGTGAAGGCAACCTGCCCGCACCACCTGCCACCCCTTTAGTCACTAGGGTCGACTTGGTTGGACCCAGGAACAAAGCTGTGCCTGGAGGGTCAGAAGCCTCCTGGGGCAGCACAACCCCTTTCCTGCCCAGACGAGCGCAAGCTATAACTGAGGTGCTGCCATTTCAGCCCTCGGTTACGCGAGAAGCCGGCTAGCCTGCTGAGCCTCGTCCATTTTATTGGCTGTGGAATTTGTAAGGCTACTGGATCTAGTGACACCTTCCTACCTCAACGGAGCAAAAAGTGTGGAATCCATGTCCTGGATCCTAAAAAATTCATTCTGGTTAGATGAGAATTTCAACTACAGTTGCGACTCTAACATAACCATTAAAAAACAAACACACAACCATACAAATATATATTTATATGCACACATACACACATGTATGTATACACATATGTGTGTGTGAATACAGCTGACCCTTATTCATCTGTTCTTTCACTCACTCATTCTTCCAAGAATCATTTATTGAGATCCTACTTCCTGCTGGCGGCCGTGTCATGTGTTGGGGATGAAGATAGCTGAGTTTTCCACCGTCTTTCCAAATCTCCGAAGACACAAATTCCGTTGACCCTTGAACAACGCAGGGGTTGGGGCAGTGACCTCTGTGCAGTCAAAAATCTGTGTATAACTTTATGGTCCCCGGATTTGACCAACCACAGATCGTGCAGTACTGTAGTATGTGTTTATTGAAAAAAATCTGTGTATAACTTTATGGTCCCCGGATTTGACCAACCACAGATCGTGCAGTACTGCAGTATGTGTTTATTGAAAAAAATCTGTGTATAACTTTATGGTCCCCGGATTTGACCAACCACAGATCGTGCAGTGCTGTAGTATGTGTTTATTGAAAAAAATCTGTGTATAACTTTATGGTCCCCGGATTTGACCAACCACAGATCGTGCAGTGCTGTAGTATGTGTTTATTGAAAAAAATCTGTGTATAACTTTATGGTCCCCGGATTTGACCAACCACAGATCGTGCAGTGCTGTAGTATGTGTTTATTGAAAAAAATCTGTGTATAACTTTATGGTCCCCGGATTTGACCAACCACAGATCGTGCAGTACTGTAGTATGTGTTTATTGAAAAAAATCTGTGTATAACTTTATGGTCCCCGGATTTGACCAACCACAGATCGTGCAGTACTGCAGTATGTGTTTATTGAAAAAAATCTGTGTATAACTTTATGGTCCCCGGATTTGACCAACCACAGATCGTGCAGTACTGTAGTATGTGTTTATTGAAAAAAATCTGTGTATAACTTTATGGTCCCCGGATTTGACCAACCACAGATCGTGCAGTGCTGTAGTATGTGTTTATTGAAAAAAATCTGTGTATAACTTTATGGTCCCCGGATTTGACCAACCACAGATCGTGCAGTGCTGTAGTATGTGTTTATTGAAAAAAATCTGTGTATAACTTTATGGTCCCCGGATTTGACCAACCACAGATCGTGCAGTGCTGTAGTATGTGTTTATTGAAAAAAATCTGTGTATAACTTTATGGTCCCCGGATTTGACCAACCACAGATCGTGCAGTACTGTAGTATGTGTTTATTGAAAAAAATCTGTGTATAACTTTATGGTCCCCGGATTTGACCAACCACAGATCGTGCAGTGCTGTAGTATGTGTTTATTGAAAAAAATCTGTGTATAACTTTATGGTCCCCGGATTTGACCAACCACAGATCGTGCAGTACTGCAGTATGTGTTTATTGAAAAAAATCTGTGTATAACTTTATGGTCCCCGGATTTGACCAACCACAGATCGTGCAGTACTGCAGTATGTGTTTATTGAAAAAAATCTGTGTATAACTTTATGGTCCCCGGATTTGACCAACCACAGATCGTGCAGTACTGTAGTATGTGTTTATTGAAAAAAATCTGTGTATAACTTTATGGTCCCCGGATTTGACCAACCACAGATCGTGCAGTACTGTAGTATGTGTTTATTGAAAAAAATCTGTGTATAACTTTATGGTCCCCGGATTTGACCAACCACAGATCGTGCAGTACTGCAGTATGTGTTTATTGAAAAAAATCTGTGTATAACTTTATGGTCCCCGGATTTGACCAACCACAGATCGTGCAGTACTGTAGTATGTGTTTATTGAAAAAAATCTGTGTATAAGTGTACCCACACCGTTCAAACCCTTATTCAAGGGTCAACTGTACAAACACAACTGGCCAGAATCCACTGGGTTACACCCAACAACAGAGGAAGGAGCCCAGGGCTTCCCTAGCAGAGAGGAGGGCCACCTGGGGGCTCAGCAGGTTACAGCTATGCTGATTTCTTTGTGGCCAGGACCAATTTCATACTATTTCCTGGAGCCATAATTAAGCAAATTCCTGATTTCTTACACTGATTCAAAAGCAGAGCTCCATTTTAACACCATTCCAGGGGACACGGGTTCGAGCCCTGGTCTGGGAAGATCCCACATGCTGCAGAGCAACTAAGCCCGTGCGCCACAACTACTGAGCATTAGCTCTAGAGCCCGCGAGCCACAACTACTGAGCCCGAGTGTCACAACTACTGAGCCCACGTGCCACAACTACTGAAGCCCGAGCGCCTAGAACCTGTGCTCCACAGCAAGAGAAGCCACAGCAATGAGAAGCTGCACACTGCAATGAAGAGTAGCCCCCGCTCGCCACAACTAGAGAAAGCCGGCATGCAGCAACAAAGACCCAACACAGCCAAAAATAAATAATAAATAACTAAATTAAAAAAATCATATGGAGTATATTCTCTGACCACTGTGTAATTAAACTAGAAATCAACAGTGGAAAAATAATTTTAAAATCTCCAAATGTTTGCAAGTTAAACAGCATACTTTTAAATAATCATGGAATGAACAAGACATAAAATGGAAATTAGAAAATATTTTAAACTGATTGATAAAAATTTTATTAAAACTTATGGGATATAGGTAAAGCAGCATGTAGGGGAAAATATATAGTTTTAAATACATGCATTAGAAATGAAAAGTTAAAATTGATAAAAGTTTCTGCTTTAAGAAGTTCAAAAAAGAAAATTAAAAAATTAAAGTAAGAAAAAAAGAGGAAATAATAAATTTAAGAGTGGGAATCATTGAAAGAAAAAGAGGCAAACAATAGAAAAAAATCAACTAAAGCAAAAGTTTGAAGTTTGAAAAGATTAATAAAATCGATAAATCCTTAGCAAGATTTTTCAAGAAAAAAGGGAAAAATCCCCCACAAATTACCAATATCAGGACAGGGCATCACTACTAATCCTACTGATATTACAAATAGAGTAATGTTAGGAACAGCTTTATGCCAATCAATTTGACAACTTTGCTGAGATGGGTAAATTTCTAGACAAACACAACCTACCACTAGAAAAAACAGAAACTCTGAACAGTCCCTTATCTATTCAAGAAACAATCTGAAATTTTAAGTTTTCCCACAGGAAACTATAGGCCTGTAGGCCTTCATTGGCAAACTCCTCCAAACAATTAAGGAAGAAATAGTGTCAGTCCTACATAAGCTCTTTCACGGAATAGAGAAATAAGGAACACTCCCCAACTTGTGTTACAAGATCAACATAACCTTAATATGAAATCTTGATAAGGACATTACAAGAAAGGAAAATCATAGGCCAATATTTACCATGAACTCAAATGGAAAAATCCTTTAGAAAAATCAGCAAATGAAACCCAGCAATATTTAAAAATTCTACTACATTATGAGAAATTGAAGTTAATTTCAGAAATGCAAGGGTGGTTTAATGTTCAAAAATCAATCAATGTAATTCACCACATTAACACAATAAAGAGAAAATTTTAGTGGATAAAGAAAAAGCATTTGACATCTCTTTATGTTAAAAAAAATAACAAAACTTCAACAAACTAAGAATAGAAAGTAACTTCCTTAATCTTATAAAGGATACCTAAAAACAAAACAAAACAACAACCACCTCAAAACAAAACAAACCTACAACTAACTTAAGAGTGAAATTTTGAATGTTTTCTGCCTTCTTGAGTTTGGGAACAAGACAAGGATGTCCACTCCCTACTTCCATTTAACACTGTAATGAAAATCCTAGTTAGTGCAATAAAGTGAGAAAAGGAAATAAGGTATAAAGGTTAAAGATTGGAAAAGAAGGGCTTCCCTGGTGGCGCAGTGGTTGAGAGTCTGCCTGCCGATGCAGGGGACACTGGTTCGTGCCCCGGTCCGGGAGGATCCCACATGCCGCGGAGCGGCTGGGCCCGTGAGCCATGGCCGCTGAGCCTGCGCGTCCGTCCGGAGCCTGTGCTCCGCAACGGGAGAAGCCACAACAGTGAGAGGCCCGTGCACCGCAAAAAAAAAAAAAAAAAAAAAGAAGAGGTAAAAGAGCCATTATTTGTAAATGGCATGACTGTGTACCTAAAAATGTAGAACATTAATCAAAGTATTAGATTTGGTTAGTGAATTTACCAAGATTGCTGGATACAAGGTCAATATATGAAAATTAATTGTACTTTCCTATATTAGTAATAAACAATTAGCACATTAAATTAAAATATAATTTACAATAGCATAAAAATCAAATACTTGGGAATAAATCTAATGAAAGAGGTACAAGAAATCGCAGCAAGATCTTTTTTGATCCACCTCCTAGAGTAGTGAAAATAAAAACAAACATAAACAAATGGGATCTAATTAAACTTAAAACTTTTGCACAGCAAAGGAAAATATAAACACAATGAAAAGACAACCCACAGAATGGGAGAAAATATTTGCAGACAAAGAGACCAACAAGGGATTAATCTCTAAAATATACAAACAGCTCATGCAGCTCAATATCAAAAAAACAAAACAAAACAAAACAAACAACCCAATCAATAAATGGGCAGAAGATCTGAATAGACATTTTTCCAAAGAAGACATACAGATGGCCAAGAGGCACATGAAAAGATGTTCAACATGACTAATTATTAGAGAAATGCAAATCACAACTACAATGAGATGTCACCTCACACCAGTCAGAATGGCCATCATCAAAAAATCTAGAAACAATAAATGCTGGAGAGGGTGCAGAGAAAAAGGAACCCTTCTACACTGTTGGTGGGAATGTAAGTTGGTACAGTATAGAGGTTCCTTACAAAACTGAAAACAGAGCTACCATATGATCCAACAATCTCACTCCTGGGCATATATCCAGAGAAAACCATAATTCAAAAAGATACATGCACCCCAATGTTTATTGCAGCACTATTTACAACAGCCAGGACATGGAAGCAACCTAAATGTCCATCAACAGAGGAATGGATAAAGAAAATGTGGTGTATATATATATATATATATATATGGATACACACACACACACACACACACACACACACACACACACTGGAATATTACTCGGTCATAAAAAATGAAATAATGCCATTTGCAGCAACATGGATGGACCTAAAGATTGTCATACTGAGTGAAATAAGCCAGACAGAGAAAGACAAATATCGTATGATATTGCTTATATGTGGAAGCTAAAAAAAGTGTACAAATGAACTTACCTACAAGACAAAAATAGACTTACAGTTGTATAAAACAAACTTATGGTTACCAGGGGGTAAGAGGGGGGAGGGATGAATTAGGAGATTGGGACTGAAATATACACACTACTATATATAAAATAGATAACTAATAAGGACCTACTGTACAGCACAGGGAACTCTACTCAATACTCTGTAATGGCCTATATGGGAAAAGAATCTAAAAAAGAGTGGATATATGTATATGTATAACTGATTCACTTTGCTGTACAGCAGAAAATAACACAACATTGTAAATCAACTATACTCCAATAAAATTAATTAAAAAATAAAATTAATATGAGGATGAAATGCAAAGGACCTAGAGTAGTCAGTCAGACCAATCTTGAGGAAGAAGAATATATTTGGAACACCTGAAATACCAGATAGCAAGATTTACTATTAACTACTCCTTATTGAGACTGTGGCATTGGCCTAAGATTAAACAAATAGATTCATGGAACAGAATAAAGAATACAGAAAGAGACCAACACATATATGGTCATCTAACTTCTGACATTACAGGATGATCATTACAGCAAATGATACTGGAGCAATTGCTTATCTATATGGAAAAAAATGAACCTGAACTTTTATCTCACATCATACATGAACATTAATTCCATATGGATCATAGACCTAAATGTGAAGATAGAATTCTAGAATAAAATTTAAGAGAATGTTGTCATAATCTTATAGGCAAAGATTTCTTAATCAGGACAAAAAACACTAACCATAAAATTTAAAAAGCTGATAAATTAGGACATTAAAATTCAGAACTATTGTAATTCGGGGCTCCCCTGCTGGCGCAGTGGTTAAGAATCAGCCTGTCAACGCAGGGGGCACGGGTTCGAGCCCTGGTCTAGGAAGATCCCACATGCCGTGGAGCAACTAGGCCCGTGCACCACAACTACTGGAGCCTGCGCGCCTAGAGCCTGTGCTCCACAACAAGTGAAGCAACGGCAATGAGAAGCCCGTGCACTGCAACGAAGAGTAGCCCTCGCTCGCTGCAACTAGAGAAAGCCCGCGTGCAGCAATGAAGACCCAACGCAGCCAAAACTAAAAAATAAACAAATTAAAAAAAATACTGTACTTCTGTTCATCAAAATACACGATTAAGAGAGTGAAAGACAAGCCTTAGAATGCGAGATGTTGACAATACGTTTACTTAACAAAAGATTAGTGTTCAAAATAGCTTAAAAAAAAAGACAAAAAACCCCAGCTCCTAACAAATCAACAAGGAAAAGACATTTCATAGAGAGAATATCTAAATGGATCAACAGGATATAAAAAGTGTTCTACATATCATTTGATGTCTGGGAAATGCAAATTAAAGTCATTATTATATTTTGCTGCATATGCTCCAGAATGGCTAAAATTATAATGCATTGGCGAGGATATGGGTCAACTGGAACTTTGCCATATTGCTGCTGGGAGTGTATATTGGAGAACCATTTTGTAGTATCTATCAAAGCTAGATATATGCCTACCGTTGACACAACAAAGTATTTATCCAAGAGAAATGAGTGCATGCATCTACCAAAACACATGCAAGAATGTTCAAGGCAGCTTTATTTATAATAGCCCTGAACTGGAATAAATTCAAACATCCATAAACAGGAGAATGGATAAATCAATTGTGGTTTATTCATACAGTGGAATACTTCTCAGCAATGAAAGAAAAAAAAAAGAAGTAAACTAATATGACAACATGGATGATTCTCACAGACATAATGATGGGCAAAAGAAGCCAGAAACAAAGAACGACTGCTATTTGATTTTATTTATATGAAGTTCAAGAACAGGCAAACTTATTCTATCAAGATAGAGAAGTCAGAACAATGGTTACTTTTGGGGGGTTGGGCGTTGACTGGAAGAAACCCAAAGTAGGCTTCTTGGGGGCTGGAAATATTCCAAATCTTGATCTGAGTGTTGATTACACAGGAGTTATATAAAGATTCATCAAGCTGAACACTTAAGATTTTTAGTAAATGATGCCGGAATCAATTGTATATCCATATGGAATAAAGTGAGCCTGGCCTCCTACCTCACTTCCCTGTGTTTATATAAGATATTTATAAAAGACAAATTAGAATCACCTTAAATTTGCAACAATGAGGGGATATTTAAGTTAGAAATATAATATGGCATTAAAAATGGTTCAAAGAGATTTGCTGCAAGATGGAAAATGCCTATAACATTGGGTGAAAAAGGCAGACCACGCAAAAATTCTGTATAAAGAATTATCAAAACTATATAAAAATGTGTACAGAGAAAAGCCTGGAAGGAAGTGACACTAAAGTGTTAATAGTGGTTAGTTACTGGCTGTCTTGGGTCTTGGGGTGGTGAAATAATGGGAGGACTTTTTCTTATTTTTATTTTTCTGTAGCTTACAAAATTTCAAGACTTCCATATTGGCAGAACAAACTTTTAAAAATAGTTTTTTCTTCCAAAGTCAAAACTTTGCCTTTGAGCTCCTCCACTAATTGCTGTCCTGACTTATTGATCTTTTAAACTTTTCTGCTTTCTGTTCTCTCTATAAAATGTATTCACTATGTTTCATTTTATTTTATTTTTATTTTTTTAAAGTTTTTATTTATTTAGTTGCGCTGGGTCTTAGTTGCGGCTTGTGGGCTCCTTAGTTGTGGCATGTGAACTCTTAGTTGCAGCATGCATGTGGGATCTAGTTCCCTGATCAGGGATTGAACCCTGGCCCCCTGCACTGGGAATGCGGAGTCTTAACCACCGCACCCCCAGAGATGTCCCCAGAAATGTTTCATTTTAGATCCCTTAGGAGGGGTAGCTGCAGCCCAAAGAGAAAGCCTCCCCCTCCGTTTCATAGGATCATGGAGCTGCACCATCGCGCAGTAGCGTGCATACGGGGCTGGGAGAAGTTATGGTCATTTAAAACGCAGATTTGTAGACCCTGACAGACCTATCGAATCAAAATTTCTGGAAGGAGGGGCCTGGGCTTTGCTTCTTAATAAGTCTATCACGTGATTTCCCCCTCCTTCACATTTTAAAATGTTATTTGTTACCTGTAATTATATGTGATATACATATATGTGTGATGTCTTTTTAAAAATAAATCACAATAAAGTGTACTTTCATGAACCTATTACCCAGCCCAAAAGTTGGATCATTAACAATAATTTATTTATGTTTATATTTACCTATGTGCTTCTCTCTTATGCCTTCCTTCTGCCTCCCTACGAGAGTAACATTTTACATTTTGTGTTTTCCGTTCTATTAAAATTTTTTAAAATAAAGTTTTTGTCTTCTTGGCACCTATGCCTATACATTATATTGTTCAGTCTTGGTTGTTTTTAAAAAGTTTTCATTGGCTAAGAAAAAGAAGTTTATTTTTTTTGAATTTTTTTATTGTGATAAAATATATATAACATGAAATTTCTGATTTTAACAATTTTAAAGTATACAACTCAGTGGCATTAATTATATTTGCAATATTGTGCAACCATCACCACTGTTTGCAAAACTTTTTCATCATTCCAAGCAGAAACTCTGTACCCATTAAGCAATAACTCCCCTTTCCTCCCTTCCCCCGGCCCCAGGGAGCCTCTATTCTACTTTCTGTCTAGACGTTTCATACAAGTGGAACCACATAATATTTGTCTCTTTGTTTCTGGTTTTTTTCACTTAGCATAATGTTTTCAAAGTTTCATGTTGCAGCATGTATCAGAATTTCTTATAGGTGAATAATATTCCACTGTATGTATTTTTATCCACTCATCTGTTGAAGGACATTTGGGTTGTTTCTACCTTTGGATATTGTGAATAATGCTGCAATGAACATTGGTGTACAAGAATCTGTTTGAGGACTTCCCTGGGGGCACAGTGGTTAAGAATCCACCTGCCAATGCAGGGAACACGGGTTTGAGCCCTGGTCCAGGAAGATCCCACGTGCTGTGGAGCAACTAAGCCTGAGCGCCACAACTACTGAGCCCATGCTCTGCAACAAGAGAAGCCACTGCAACGAGAAGCCCACGCACCGCAACGAAGAGTAGCCCCCGCTCGCCACAACTAGAGAAAGCCCGCCCGCGCAGCAACGAAGACCCAACGCAGCCAAAAATAAATAAATAAATATATTAAAAAAAGAAAAGAATCTGTTTGAGTCCCTTTTCAATTATTTTGGATTAAATACCTAGAAGCGGAATTGCTGGGTCATATGGCAATTCTAGTTTAGCTTTTTGAGGAACCATCATACTGTTTTGCAGATACTACTCCATTTTACATTTCCACCGGCAATGTATGGGAGTTCCAATTTCTCCACATCCTTGCCAAGACTTATTATATATAGTTTTTCTTGTGATTGTAGTCATACTTGTAGGTGTAAGGTGATGTCTTGCGGTTTTGACTTGCATTTCCCTAATGACATTTTCCAGCAATGTTGATCATCTTTTCATGTACTTATTGACCATTTTTGTATATCTTCTTTGGAAAAATGTTTATTCACGTCATTTGCCCATGTTTAATTGTTCGTTTGTTTTTTATTTTGTTGCTGTAAGAGTTCTTTATTCTGGATATTAAATGCTTATCAGATATATGATTTGTAAATATTTTCTCCTATTCATAGATTATCTTTTCACTTTCTTGATATTATCCTTTGATGCACAGAAGTTTTAAATTTTAATGAAGCTCAATTTACCCATTTTTCCTTTTGTTGCTTGCGATTTTGGTGTCATATCTTAGAATCCATTACTGAGTTTGCCTGATTTTGAGCTCTACAGAAGCGGTATCATTCTTACTTAATATAATCTCCTGAAACTTGAAGTTCTCTTTAAAAACTATGTTTATAACGCTATCCATGTTCTTTCATAGTTCATTCATTCTCATGGCTGTATAATGTCCTGTTATACAAATATACCAACATTATTTAGCCATTCTCCTATTGATAGACATTTGTGCTGTTTCCAGTTATTCTGCTATTACATCAGTGCCACCTTAAGTATCCCAAAGGGATTCTTCTGCACACTCTAATTTAAGAACCACTGGCTTCTTATAAATGAGTTGATATTAAATTTCAGTTGAACAGTACTTGGGATACACAGCTGCAGGCATCTGACTAAAGCACATCTATTTTTCTCGCCTGCCTATTTGGATTGATTACTGGACTACAAAACCACGATAACCACTGCCATTGAGTATAGTTTGCGTCTACACTATAGCTTTAACAATTTTGTGTGATTTCTTGGAAAAAGAGATCAGAGAAGACATAATAAATACATTTTACTGATTTCAGGTTGGAGAGCTTTGCAGCAATAAGGAGATGGCAACACAGAGTGGGGCAAATGATTCTGAAAAGGACATGCTTACTCTAGAGCCCTATCTCAGCCAGGTTGCAGGAGTGTCTCTAAGGGATCTGAAATAACCCCCAAAAGGCTCTGTTCAGTGCTGAAAATCATCCAAAACAAAGAGACACAGATTGACGGTTCCTCCCCCAGTCCTGCACAGTGGCTGATTTCGGGAAACACTTTGGCAGCTACATGGGGTCATGATGTGGCCAGGTTTCTTTGGCTCAAGCATGAAGAACACCAGGGGAAACTCAAGCGTGAAGCAAGAGCTCGACTCTTTAACAGAGATGTTGTTTGTGGCTTTGTTACTGGAAAATGCGAGTGACCTTAGCAAGGCCAAAGTGTGTAGACACAGGGATTATGAAATCAAGAAGGGGGTGGAGTGAGATACCGGAGGCATAAAAGCATCAGAAGGTGCCCCACAGCACTGCTGTTTCAGAGGCAGACATACCAAAGATGAGGTGAGTCCACAGTTCAGCCCTGTCCCCCCTTTCCTCTGGATTATTTCATCCTTCTTTGTATATATCTTTTATCTACATGACAGCCCAGGTACAGGAGAGGCCTACAGGAGAGATGCAAAAATATAACAAAGGAATAAGGCAAATGGGCTAAATTATAGTGAATAAAGTGTTTTCTGTGTTAAATCCTCTGCTTTTCCGTATCCATAAAGGGTAATTCTTTCAGATGGTGCTGTCTTTCCCATGAGACGTGACTTTCTCTAAGGAATAGCTTTTTTTTTTAACAAATTTTTTTTATAAGCAGATATTCATTTTTAATTAATTATTTATTTATTTTTGGCTGTGTTGGGTCTTTGTTTCTGTGCCAGGGCTTTCTCCAGTTGCGGCAAGCGGGGGCTACTCTTCATTGCGGTGCGCGGGCCACTCACTATCGCGGCCTCTCTTGTTGCGGAGCACAGGCTACAGACGCGTAGGCTCGGTAGTTGTGGCTCACGGGCCTAGTTGCTCCGCGGCATGTGGGATCTTCCCAGACCAGGGCTCGAACCCGTGTCCCCTGCATCGGCAGGCAGATTCTCAACCACTGCGCCACCAGGGAAGCCCCTAAGGAGTAGCTTTTTCCTCGAGGTTATATTTTCGCGGGGGATGCCAGCAGCTCCTGTGGTAGGCCTCCTGGCATTTTTTTTCTTTTTTGGGCCACGCCACATGGCTTGTGGGATCTTAGTCCCCCAACCAGGGAATGAACCTGGGCCCTTGGTAATGAGAGTGCTGAGTCCTAACCACTGGACCGCCAGGGAATTCCCCCTGGCATTTTGAATATGCCTATTAGCAGATTTTTTTTCTTTTTAAAAATGTATAATAAGAAAGATCAATAGTGACACATTTGAGTGACACAATTCAGGCACTCAGATTTTTAAAAAAATAAAAATTTTTTTTGAAATGTTGAAATAACGAGATTAGAAACTTAACCAAGCAATATTTGAGTAGCTGACATCTTTCAGGGAGATGGTTAACTGGTGAGTATAGCCTGTGCATTGATGCCCATGTGCACAGTCGACCTTTCAGGGAGCCAGTTATCTTCCAGGTAACCTGGAATCCTGGGGTTTGCTATACCATTTCCTGAAGTCAAATTATAAAATAATAGAAAAAGCTATATCAGTGTTTTAAATTATATATTAAAAAAACCCTCTTATTATGGAAAATTTCAAAAAGTCGAGAGAAGAGCATAGTAAATTCCCACTTCCCCATCTTCCAGTTATCCACATTTCATTAGCAGTATCCTTGTAGCCCAGCACCTTAGGGTGCCCAAGTGAGGTTTCTCTTTGCTGGAGAGCTCATATATTAACAATTTAATGTTTCCTGAATGCTGCCAGAAACTGAGGTCCAATCCCCATGTGCCTTCCTATCTTGGTTGTTCTTCTCTGAAGCTTCTGTAGAATTCCCAGCAGCAAAGGGCTTCTAGGTCCTAGCACTTCCGTATCTATTTTTTGCCTAATGGTGTGTGTGTGTGTGTGTGTGTGTGTGTGTGTGTGTGTGTGTGTGTGTGTGTGTGTGTGTGTGTGTGTGTGTGGTGAAGCGGGAAGACGAGCTGCGCGCTCCTTTCCGTCTTCTCTGCAGTGCCCTGCAAGCTGTTGTCGCCCTCCTGCTCTGCGGGCAGCTTTTCGCGGTGGAAACCAGCGAGACCACAACTGCCACAGGTAGGACTCTGTGTTTGGACAAGAGCTGTACCTCCCAGCACTGCTGCATCCACTTTTGCCCCATCAGACCTGCACCCTCTCCTGGGGAAGATCCAATTGCTCCTTCTCACCTTAATCTCTGGTCTTTCAGTATCATGAAGAAAATTGGGAAGCCAGCCAGTAATAAGGGGAGGCCCAGGGCTTCCATTTGGGGTGGAGGGAGGTTGATGTGCAAAGCAGCTGCTTCTCCTCTGACTTTTTGGGTCTCTAGGGGAGGCTTCTGACTACGAACCTTCTCTTCCTGTTTTTCTTTGCAGATGACAGCTGCTTAAAGCCCCCCGAGATTGCCAATGGCTACCTGGAACACTTGGTTCGCTATCGGTGTAAAACCCACTACAAACTACGCGCTGGAGATGGTAAGGCCGGGACGAATGTCTCCGGGCCCTCCTCTGTCTCACCATTTCCACAAGGAGTGGAGCCAGGGTGACTGTCCAGAAAGTGCCCATGTTCTCTGGAGCCAGGAGATTTAGGTTCTAACAAGGGTTTTGTCACCGGTAGCTGTGGCCTTTTGGGCAAATTAACTTTTCTCAGCTTCAAGTTTTCTCCTTTGTTAAGGGGAGGGAGGCGACGCCATGTAGCCTACCCTCTCAGAGTGACATCTACGTGGACAAAATGACGGTGACGGTGATGACGACAGGGAGCCCTTACCTAGTGAGCACTGCACTCCTGGAACTGTTCTAAGTGCTTCACACGGACTTGCTCACTAGGTCCTCACAACACCCCTCCGCAGAGATACTATTATTTATTTTTGCCGCCCTGCACTGCTCGTGGGACCTTAGTTCCCCGACCAGCGATCGAACCCGTGCTCCCTGCATTGGAAGTGCGGAGTCCTGACCACTGGACCACCAGGGGATTCCCAAGAGATACTGTTATTACTCTCACTTTGCTGCTGCTGAAACTGAGGCACAGAAAGGTTGAGTAATTTGCCCAAGTTCAGGTAGCCTGTAAGAGGGAGTCAGGACCCCGTACCGCCTTGCCACGATCACCATGATCGCCACGGTCCCCGTGACCACTCTTCTGCCCGGATGGGCTGCACCGTGGCCCCCGCACTTGGCTTCTAGCACAGCGCTCCTCCCTTCCTCCTCTTCCCCCGCCCTCCCCCTTCCTGCCTCTCTGATTCTGCTCTTTAAATACCTTCTCTCCCCACGCTAGGTCCAGATACAATTTCCCTTTTGGCTCATTTTTTTTCTTTTTGTTTCAGGAGTGTACACCTTAAACAGTGAGAAGCAGTGGATAAATAAGGACCTTGGAGAGCAACTCCCTGAGTGTGAAGCAGGTAGGAAATCATGGGTCCTGGGAAGGAGACGGAAAAGTGGGTGTTGAGGGGTCGGCGCACCAGCAGGGATTGAAATGTCCTAGAGGCACATCCTCCCTGTGTGGTTTCCTCTGGGCACACAAGAGCCGAGGGGAGGGACCAGGGAGAACCACAGGTGGCTGGGCAGAGAAGTGCACAGGCAGGTAATACTTCCCCATGAAGTTCACTAAGGATTTGTTCATTTGGCCTGCGGGGCACTGACTGAATCCACTGTCTACACTGCCCACAGAGGATCAGGAAACTCTGTGAGTACACAGAGCCCACCTAGAGAGCCCTGGGCCAAGGGTAAAGCAAGCTCCAGGAACAACAGGTCAAGGGAGGGCATAACAAAACCTTAATCCGTGAGAGTATGACACAGGAGGCTGGAGATGGGTCAGGACTCTGTTGTTACTAGGAAGAGCTGATGCTCCCTCCTTTTCCCTCTTGGAACAAGAGGATCTTTCCTACCGTCTTCTGCTACTAGGGATGCGGAACTGCTAACCTGCCTGTTATGAAATGCAATATCACATCCCTCTTTATTCAGAGAGAATGAATCATGGTAGCTCCTTGTGCTTACAATGAATTTAAGGGAGCTATGGACATCTTGCCGTGATAGACTGTTTAAATATACATAGAGTTCAGCGGCCAGAGTTTGAGAACTTCAGGGCTACTTGTTTCTTTGTGAGTTAGAAAAGCAGGAAATAGAACTCTGCTTTAGTGACGCAAACATTAAAAGAAAAAAAAAGAATCATTTTAAACTATAAACACTGGGAACAAGAGGAGCAGAAGGTAAGGGCAAAGCGTGCAAACGTTTCCAGCTCTGGAGAAATGAACGGTGACCGTTCAGACAGCAGCAGGAGTCGGTCCTTTTATCCTTCCCTGGGAAAGACTGGCAGACGGTCACACTCTGCTCATAATTTTCTTACTCTCCTCAACAGTATGTGGAAAGCCCAAGCATCCAGTGGTTCAGGTGCAAAGGATCATCGGTGGCTCACTGGATGCCAAAGGCAGCTTTCCCTGGCAGGCTAAGATGGTCTCCCACAATAATCTCACCTCGGGGGCCACGCTGATCAATGAACAATGGCTGCTGACCACAGCTAAAAATCTCTTCTTGGGTCATGACAATACAACAAAAGCAAAAGACATTGCTCCTACTTTAAGACTCTATGTGGGGAGAAAGCAGCTTGTGGAGATCGAGAAGGTGCTTCTCCACCCTGACTACTCCGAGGTGGACATTGGGCTCATCAAACTCAGAGAGAAGGTGCCCACGGATGAGACAGTAATGCCCATCTGCCTACCTTCAAAAGATTATGTGGAAGTGGGGCGTGTGGGTTACGTGTCTGGCTGGGGGCGAAATGCCAACTTCATCTTTACTGAGCATCTGAAGTACATCATGCTGCCGGTGGCTGACCAAGACAAGTGTGTACAGCACTACGAAGGCAGCACTGTGCCCGAGAAGAAGACACCAAAGAGCCCTGTAGGGGTGCAGCCGGCACTGAATGAGCACACCTTCTGTGCTGGCTTGTCCAAGCATCAGGAAGACACCTGCTACGGCGATGCCGGCAGCGCCTTTGCCATTCACGATGAGGCTGACGACACCTGGTACGCGGCCGGGATCCTGAGCTTTGACAAGAGCTGTGCTACTGCCGAGTATGGTGTGTATGTGAAGGTGTCCTCCATTCTGGACTGGGTTCAGAAAACCATAGCTGACAACTAATGCAAGGCTGGCTGGAAGCCTTTGCCTGAAAGGCCGAGGGAAAACTGGACAGTAGCAGAGGGGACAAAAACGTGCCATGAAGCTGATGGGTTCCAGCCCTGCAGTGCTGAGTCGATCAATAAAGAGCTTCCTTTGACTCATTTCTGTGCTGTTTTTGGCCTTGGGCCTTTTTAAGTTCTCTCATTTATAGTATGGCAGCAGCCAAGTGCTCTAGAGTTTACTGGGAGTGCGGCAGAAAAACCCCCAGGGCAACTGGAAATCCCTAAAGTGATACAAACTGCCCCACTGCAGCGCTCATGATCACTGAATGAGTGCCTATCCAGCGGCAGGCCTCCGAGAGGTCACTGTTATCCTTGTTTTACAGACAAGGAAATAGAGACTCAGAGAAGTTAAGTGATTTGCTTAGGGTTACATAGCTATCAAATAGTGAAGCTGAACCTTTAACCTAGGTCTGTCTAAATACAAATCCCGAGCTCTTTTCACCGCATCCTTTTGCTTCTTCAGAGTAAAGGAGGAGAAAGAGTGGAGGCTGGTGAGGAAGATGCTAGCTCAAAGTGGCATGAAAACAAGTGCTTTAACACAGACAGTACTTTGTTGTTTGTGCTCCAACACACCAGTGCTTCAGGTGGCAAAGTAAGATGGTATAAAGGCAGGATTTCTGGACTTGCTGGGTCCAAATCACAGCTTGACGATAAATTTGCCAAGTTCCTTAAGCTCCCTGCCCATCGGTCCCCAGGTCTCTCCTATGAGGGGCTTAACCCAGACGATCTCTAAAGTGCCCATCAGTAATAACATTCTGGGGCCGGGTAAAGTTAGAAGTCTCTTCCTTAGGAGGGGCTGCCTTTCCCACTTGGAAGAAACCTACCCTTTACCAGGAGTCAAACGCAAGCCATCTGAGTCTTTCATTTCACAAAGAACGGTCTCGTTATTAAGGGTTTCCCAGAAAAAAGGTTCTAGAACCCAGCACATGAAGCTCTTCTAACTGAAGAAGAAAAGTTCTAAGTGAGCAATAAGTCTTTATTCAGTATGCTGGCCCTTCACCAATATACCATCCTGTCATCCCAAAATAGGGCCTCTCCTGCTCACAGCTTAAAATGTCACTATTCCTCACTAGGGTTCTGCCCTTCCCTGTGACGTTGTCCTCACAGGCGCTCTCCAGATCCATCAATAATTTTTGACAGGTCACAGCTCGTAGGCCAATGAAGGACTTAGACCTGTATTCTAGAGAGTGTGGAAAAGACGATTGCTAGAAACTGAAAAATAATACAAACACATGAAATGATGCCTCTCAGGAGGCACCTATGTCTTCTAATCGTACCTTCAGCACTAAGTTTTCTTGAAAAGCAATCTGACTGATTAAGTGGCTCCTGCCCACCCCTCAGGAGGAACAGAAAAGAAAACTTTCGGCATTTTCCCAATTCCCTCATCTCCTCTGCCTTCCTCCCAGCGGCACCTCTCACCCGCCTGGCCTCCCCCTCGGGTTCCAGTGACACTGGACTCCGTGGAGCCCTCTCAACACGCGTGCCGTCTCCAGCCCCCGGGCCTTCCTCCCCCGGTGCCCTCTCCTGAAAAGCCCTCCCCTTTCTCCATGAGTACCTCCTACTCTCCTTTAAGGCTCAGGCACTGTCTCTTCTGAGCAGCCTTTCTTCCACCCAGGAGTCATTCGTTTTTATGTAGCATCTGGCACAGGACAGGGCACACAGTATGTACTTAATAAATACTTGTGGAATGGACAGCAACCAAGATGGGAACAAAAACATGTAAACCAGGACTTCAGAGAAACATTCCCTAAAGCCCTCAGTAGGAGAGAAGATATGAGAATCTTACGCATGAAAGTTCCGAGGTTTTGCTGTTATCTGAGCACTTCCCACACCTCAAATGCTCTGTGACTTAGGCTATGAGGGACAGAAAATCCAACTAACAGTGACAGGCAGTAAAGACATTTTATTCTTTCATAGAAGTCTTAAGGGAGGCATGTCTAGAGTCCACTCAGTAGCTCAGTATCTTTATCAGGGACCCAGGCTCTCTTCACCGGTCTTCTCAGCATGTTCATTTTTCATCCCAGCGTTGGTTGCCTCGTGGTCCTAAGACAGCTGCTGCAGTTCCATGCACCACGATCACCATGAAAGCAGGAAGTGGGGGCCAGAAGACGGAGGTGGTGCTGACAGGGTTTTGTTGTCTCCTTCCTGGAGTGGCTCTCTCCTTTATCAATGAAGGCCACAAGGTACCCAGCAGCCTTCCTTCTACGCCACATTTGTCAGAAAAGGCTTGGACAGGAAGCACCTGGCAAAGGGGGACAGACTTGCACCGACAGTGCTGCCCTGCACAGAACTGGGTTTCTGTCATCAAGGTGGCAAAAAGCTGCCAAGCAGGTCACGTGCTGCCTGGCACACTGCCCTCTGGCTCTGCATCTATTCTCTTATTCTAGAAAGTCCGTACCCTTAGCCCCACGAGGTTTTGAGAGGAGCAGGAACTTGCCCAAGTGGTGGCAGGCTGTGCCAGAGGACCCTGGGAGAATTCTTCATAAAGCTGTTAACACAGGCAAGTCCTATAAACAGGATACTTCTTTCTAGCAATTCTGAGATCTCTTTCCAGTCTTGAGTCCGTGAAGTACAGTTTTCTCCTCAGGAAGAGACGGAGCTCTGGGAGAGATCAGCTCCGGCTTACTAAGGGTAGTTAATTCTTTGTTTAGCTCACGTTGGGTGCTGGATGGTGAAGGTTCATGTTCTCACTTCTTGGGCAATTTCATAATAGAAAAGCTGGTGAATTGAGCAAGCCAGGACACCTTCCGAAGTCTGAGCCAGAAAGGCTCGAAGGTAAAACAAACTTGCCTGCTCTCAGTAAAGAATGACTTATTCCAGAGGAACTGGGATAATAGTCGAGCACGAGATAAATACACGAGTGGAGGAGTGGCGAGCCGAGGAAGACGGAAGGGGTGGGTGTGTACACATAGGGTAGAAAAGGAGTATTTTTGCTCTTACGGGAATTGACTTTCTATTTTATTTGTGTATCGAATAAACATAGTTAAATCAAATTGTACCAGCCAAGGTTTAGAAGGATTCTGTATTATCTTAAAGAACAAAGAAAACTATAATATGAAGAGAAATTAAAATAACCACACTGGGGAAACTGACCACGGCTGACTTGACTGCTCTGGGCTCTGCAGGGAGTAGACACTTGGGCATTCCCAATTGTCACAGCACCAGTGTGGTCTTCTACTTGGGGGCCGGTATTTTCTATACACGTCAAACGTCTTCTCCGCCGGGATGCTGACCACATTTCCGAAAGACCCCAGAAAAACAGCACAGCTGGAGTCAGGCACTGTTTCACGATAGGCCTGTCTCTTCAACTTTGACAGTAGTGAAAGTGCTAAATGTCTTGATAGAGGAGGTCATATTTAGGAATATTCTTGGGATCAATAGGACTTTGAACAATAAGTTTTCCCCTCATTGCACCTCGATAAATTACTTCAATCAAATCTATGAAGTCTTGTTTGGTTTTGAAACTTCCCACGAACTTAGTGTGATCTGGAGACCTAAATAGCATAGGAGAGAAACAACCTCGCTCAAAACTTTTCATAATTACTTGTCAGACCTTCAGGATAAACAAAATAAATAGCAGCTCTGTTATTTTCTTCTGATCAGGGAGCCTTTAGACACAAAGCCTGACACTGATTTTCCCTTTGCGATTACAGGGCCCATTTGATATACGACTAAAACCAGTGTTGTGGGCCGCTGGGAGAGCATGTAAGCCCTACCAGGTGCAAAGCTTCTGCTTCAAAACCTATTTAATCACTTCTCAACTCATCATCAAGTAGTATCCCCTGGGTGTTAGCATGGGCTTAGTTTGTTGTTGCTGTTGTTGACTAGACACTGTGCAAAGTCCATTAACTTGTCCTTGTCTCTGAGTTCTAGTCACTTATACTTCTGAGTGGTAGGTGCAATATTACCTTTTTTTTTCTTTTTCTTTTTTACTTTTCAAGTATCAAGTATGTTTACTGTAGAAGCAGTTTAGGGAAAAAAAAATGAGGCCATAGGCCACATTTTGGTATATACCCTTTCAAGCTTGTGTTTGTGTGTGTGTGTGTGTGTGTGTGTGTGTGTGTGTATGCATTTCTTTTTTTCAGAGTCACGGGAATCATATCATGTAAACTATCTTGTAAGGTGCTTTTTTCAATGAACATATAACACAGTTCTTTCAAAGTCATTAAACATGCATCTCCCATACCATATTAAATTAATTTCTAGTATGCTTCTGTAGACATCTAGCTTCTTTCTAAGTATTTTGTCTTCTAAATAATGGTGGGATGAATGAAGATCTATGTAGCCAATTCTGGCCACTTTCATGACTATTTTCCTTCAGATAAATCCCTGGAAATGCAATTGCTGGGTTAAGAATTGTATACATTTTAAGGTGGTTAAGTAGTACCATAAATCACCCTCTGAAAATATTCACCAAACTAATACATATATCAACTGTATTCTAGGAGAATAAATAGCTATAAAACACTTAAAACAGATTATACTTAATACACTTTCAAATAAATGATGACAAAGCAGGCACACAGATCTAGACAAGTGGACTCCTTGACCACAGTAAGAAATGATAGGATTATTACGGATACATTCAAAATTAATAAGTATTGGGATGCCGACTGGATGGAGGGGAAGGCATTAAAGATTTCATGTTACTTATTCTTTTTTTTTTTAACACTTTTTTTTTTGATGTGGACCATTTTTAAAGTCTTTACTGAATTTGTTACAATATTGCTTCTGTTTTATGTTTTGGTTTTTTGGCCTCGAGGCATGTGGGATCTTAGCTCCCTGACCAGGGATCGAACCTGCACCCCCTGTGTTGGAAGGTGAAGCCTTAACCACTGACGGCCAGGGAAGTCCCTCATGTTACTTATTCTTGACAGACTTTGTTGAAGAATGACTTCAAAATTCTCTGAGTGAAAGAAGACAGGAAACTTGGCAAGACAAAAGCATGTCTTAATTTGCTGAAGGATTACTTCTTTTATAGATGCAGTCTATGAGTTTCAAAAGGTTAAGAACAAATGACCTACTTTGTTCTAAATAAAATTCCTGGGAAACTTTTTAAAAAGCTGTTCTGTATTTCTACACTGAAAGATGGCGAGTGCTTCACAAACTGTACTATTCTCTCACACTTAAGTTAAAATTCACCACTCATACTGGAAACACTCTCATTTTGTACCAAAGTTCCACATAAAAAAATTAGAGAGTGCATCAACTCAGGAAACAGTACCAGCAAAAGACTCACAAAGCCCCCATCACAGGCAAACAGGTGTGCTACTGAAACTGCCTGGATAAAAGAAACTTTTAAGACTATAATAACTTCATGTCAATATAACTTACCCATAATCCACTTTCATATGCTGCCCATTGAAGAAAAACACGGTAGATGGAATATAACTGATGTCAAAATAGTGTGTATAAACTGGGGTTTGGTCCACGTCTACCAGATATATAGCAGCCATCTTACTTAAGTCAGGAGAGGTCTTAGAAAGCTACAAATGAAGAGAGAGATGTGGGTTACAACTTGAGGGCAGCAACGTTTCTTCTGTGAACCTTTTTACTGGAAGAGAATTTTCTGTTTGAAAAAAATTCCCGGGCCAAGAATCTAGCCTGTTTGAGTTCCACATTAGACACAGTGTAACCTTACCATTCAGAGTCTGAATCACTGTTGGCAGGGTAATGAAAGGGCCCTAGGCAAATTGTGTGAATATATTTCTGCTTCTTTTTTTTTCTTCTATTTTTGATTGTAAAGTTTTTATAAACTTTTTATGGATTTATAAAATCCATACTCGCTTAAATAAAAAACAAAACAACTCAGAAATATGTACTACAGACAATGGAATTCCCCCACATCTTTTCCTTCCAATCTCCCCATAGATGATAATTATGATAAAAATAGGAAACACTTACATGGCACTTGTTATGTGCTACGCGTTCTAAGTGCTTTACACTTGTTGGCTCCTTTAATCCTTACAACATTCCTATGAGGTATACACTGCTACAGTCACCGTTGCACAGATGAGCAAACCGAGGTATGGGCAGGTAATGTGCCCCTGGTCACATGGCTGTACGCAGTAAGGTTAGGATTTGAACTTGGACAGCTTGGCTTCAGAGTCTATACTCTTGACCTCTGTGATATTCCAAACCCTCTGTAGTTGAGGGTAAAATGCTGTGGCCCCTGCCCCCCAGATTAACACATCATACCCTCATTTTTTTTTTTGCTGTACGCGGGCTTCTCACTGTTGTGGCCTCTCCCGTTACGGAGCACAGGCTCCGGACGTGCAGGCTCAGCGGCCATGGCTCACGGACCTAGCCGCTCCGCAGCATGTGGGATCTTCCCGGACCAGGGCACGAACCCGTGTCCCCTGCATCGGCAGGCAGGCTCTCAACCACTGCGCCACCAGGGAAGCCCCACACCCTCATTTTTAACCACAGAAGTGGGGTTTCTTACACTGTATCCACACTGAGGGTGGCAGCAGTAGAAATGGTGGGTGAGGTCTTAGTCCTGGGTAAGTCTCTCTCCACAATAAACAGAGACAAGGATCAACTCACTCTGTCCCATACTCCCCTTCCTATTCATCAGACTGTGAAGATTTGTTGTGAAATCAGAGATTGTCATCAGGCACACACTGGAGGCAGCACACTCAAAAAGCATATTTGCAGGCAGAGAAAACAAAGTTCAAATCCCAGCTCTGCAATTTCGTGGTGCTGTGCCTGTGGGAAGTCACCTGACCTTCCTGGCATTCATCTGCCCCCCTTGGGAACAGTAATAGCAATTATCCCCGTGTTGTGAGCATTGAGTAAGACAATGTTCATAGACTTGTTAATAATGTTCCTGGTCTTCCACTGAATTGTTGGTGAAACTGAGCTTCGGCAGCTGCTGCTGAGGAAGGGCATCCAGGGCAGATTCAGCACAACCACAGATTTGGGGGTTCAGCTCAGGGCAGGCACACGATCGGCTCTTAGTGAAAGTGTGCTAACAAATGAACAGCTATATCCCCGGGCCCTGCCTGCTCCCTTTCCTTCATTTTGCGGATGTGGAAGTGAGAATGTATAGCTTTTTAATAAAAACGATTTACTTAAAAAATTCACTTACAATATCATCTAGTTGCAGACAGACAGGATCCTCGTCTCTCCCGAACCTGAGAACCAGCACCTTCTCTGCAGTACTTTTTATCGCCTGGTCCACTTCTTTTTTGCTACTCAGCTTGGGTAACAGGAAGCTCATGTTGAAATAATCCAAGTATCAATCCTGTCAGTCCTGAAAGTTGAAATGTTTAAAGACATTAAGTGCATGAGTCCTAATTTTAAAACATTTTTAATTTTTGTAGTAGGTAATGTGTATATGTATTTTTTTTCCAGAGGAAAAAAGGTTTCACACAACACAGGAACAACAAAGTAAAAGGAACACACTAAATGCACAAACTGGAGGCAAGTAAGTCCGCCAGTTAAAAAGGAACAATATAGAAAGGTATTATTGTCTCCCCTCAACTGGCTTAGTTCCCAGTGCCCTGTAAGTAGTTACAATGTAACAACCTTCATTAGTTTCTCACGTACCTTCCAGAGTTTTGTTATGCGTTCACAAGAAAATACAAACGGGTTCCAAAGTTTTCTCCGTTTTTTACTCAAAAGAGAGTGTATTCTTTCAGTCAGTGTTCCAGCAGGAAAGAGATGACATCCTCAAATTTGGTAATCTGAAGCCTTTCATTAGGGAAACGTGTAGGAAAACACCAGGGTGCAGTGCAGGACCCTGGGCTAGTAGCAGCGGGACAGGGCGCTGTTCTCACCTGCAGGCCTGAAGGAGCCATGGGAGGGAGTAGTTACCAGAACTGTGTGGCTGAGATTGCTGGAGTAAATGACACACGTCCAGCACACGTACTTTACCCACTCTTCTGCACTTTGCACTTTACCTCACATGTGAAGACCATCACGTATCTCTGTATAGAAAACTCACACATTTTTCGTCACAGTGCCATACTATTTCATGCCCGTTCCATCCTTTTTTAAACAGTCTTTTATTGACGGACATTTTTATTATCATGAGTCTGGTTTAAAGATCCTTGGTGTATGTCTTACTGAGTATACCTCATCACATGGCAAACAGATCAATTAAGAGTGTGTAAAAACCACATACACAAAACAAATAGTAAAATACTGAGGCAGAAGGGGCCTCTCGTTTTCAGACTAGTTCGCTCATAGTTACACTTCTAGCTACAAAAAAAAGAACTAGAATCCACGCCATCAAATTTCTAGTCCAGTGTTTCTTCTACTACAACAAGTCCGACTTTTATGATTAAGAAACTCTATGATCAAGGAGCTTTACTTTTGATCCATCCATGAGACTCCATTAAGATATTTAATATTTTGAATTCAGTCCCAAATGTGTCTTATGCTACAAAAAGAGAGGATTTCTTTCTCTCTCTCTTATTTTTGGTGACAAGTCACATTTTAAGATATGAATTACTAAAAATTCACATAGGAGATGAAATTGTTCTAGTAATAGGTCACACTTCATTTATTTTTTTAAATTAATTAATTTTTGGCTGTGTTGGGTCACTTGCTGCACGTGGGCTTTCTCTAGTTGAGGCGAGCAGGGGCTACTCTTCGTTGTGGTGCGCAGGCTTCTCATTGCGGTGGCTTCTCTTGTTACGGAGCACGTGTTCTAGGTTTGCAGGCTCCAGCATTTGTGGCTTGCGGGCTCTAGAGCACAGGCTCAGAAGTTGTGGCGCACAGGCTTAGTTGCTCTGCGGCATGTGGAATCCTCCCAGACCAGGGCTCAAACCCGTGTCCCCTGCATTGGCAGGTGGATTCGTTACCACTGCACCACCAGGGAAGTCCCAAAAGGTCATACTTTAAATAGAGAAGATGATTGCCAGAAGGGACTTCTTCAAGTCGGAGTGGCAGAACAAATTACTGATGAAAGGGAAAGTCAGAAAGAAGATGCATCTGTCCCACCACTAGAATTCAAACAGCAACTTCTGTAAGTTACTGATAAAGAAGAGGAAGTGGTGGGAGAGCAAAGCTGTCAACGGGGAGTGGGGAGATAAGCCTGTAAGAGGGTGCAACTGGATAAATGTTGGAAAGAGGAGACGGAAATTGAGACCACACCTAAGAAAATGTCCACAGCAAAGGATACCAACGGAAAATTCACAAAAGAAGAGGTAAAAATGGACAAATATACTGGGAAAGTTAAGCTTTACCAGTAAGCAAAGGAAAGCAAGTTAAACGATATATTTTCAAATCCATTAATTTGGCAAAGATTAAATGATAACGGCAAGAGTGTGAGTGAAGGGGCAGGCATTCAGAGTCCCTGCTGGAATGCAGAGAAGCAAAACTTTTCTAGAAAGAAACCTGAATACTCTTTGACCAACAATTCCACTTCTGAGAATTTATTCCTAGTAAATAAATACACATATGCACAAAGATCAACGTACATTTATAACGGTGAAAAACTGCAAACAACCTGAATAGCCATCAGTAGGGGAATAAGGAAATAAATGATAGTATAGCCACTGCAACGTACTAGCACACTGTCATTATATGCCGTGTTAGAGATGAATAACTGAAAAACCCTCGTGATAAAGAAAACAAAGTTATAAAACAACAGTATATAAAGTGTGATCCCACTTTTGTACAAAAGCTAACTATAATACACATGTACATATTCACATAGAAAAATAACTAGAAATGAATATCCCCAAAGACCATCAGAGATGTTATCTCTGCGTGTGAACAGACGAGTGACTTTTACTTACACTGGGCTGCGCGTCTTTATTTTCCCCAAATATCCGACATACATACTTTTTAAAAAATTTATTTTTGGCTGCGTTGGGTCTTCGTTGCTGCGAGCGGGCTTTCTCTAACTGTGGCGCGCAGGGGCTATTCTTCGTTGCTGTGTGTGGGCTTCTCCTTGGCGTGGTGGCTTCTTTTGCTGCGGAGCACGAGCTCTAGAGCGCAGGCTCAGTAGTTGTGGCGCACGGGCTTAGTTGCTCCGCCCGTGTGGGATCTTCCCGGACCGGGGCATGAACCCGTGTCCCCTGCATCGGCAGGCGGACTCTCAACCACTGCGCCACCAGGGAAGCCCCAACATACTTTTAATGATGCCAGTGGTTGGGCTACTCCTGGCCCACAACTGCCAGGGAAAACGATACTTACTTATTTGTACACGTCAGCTCCCTCTCTTCCACTTCAGGGTTGTCGGCAACCCTCACCCTTTCTCCAAAAAGCCGACTGGGGAAGCTCTTTCCTCCTCCCCCAACCGCGGCTGCGACCCCAAACCAAAGTAACCCACGGGCTAGAGCTGCCTAGCAACTGTGGCGCACCACTTTAAGGGGACGGAAACGGAAAAAGACGCACAGGCGCAGTGGTGAACTCGCATTAGGCCCACCTCAAATAAGCGGAAGAGGTTATTCTAGTCACCGCCCACCTTCCCCGGCCCTGACCGGAAGCCCTAGGGTCCCTTCCGCCCTTATAAATATGACCGATCTCTTTAACTTCTCCTTCCCACATTCCACCTAGAGGCGGGGCGTCGCCTCTTAGACTAAGCGTGATTGGTCGTCAGGAGACTCGGAAGTGCCTCTAATCAGAGCCGCAGAGAAAGACAGTCTAGCCTTGTAAGCGTTCTGTCCCGCACTAGGAACGGGCGTTTTTCGGGCTGCTCTCGATGGTATCTTTGGACGGATAGAGGGGGCCGCGCAAAGTCTTATGGGACAGTAATGGCGGCTTTCAAGGTGCGGATATTGGCTCTTTGAGGCGGTCTGAGCGAGGAGTGGCTGCGCCAGCGCCCCAGAATCCGGGACAGAAGGTCCCGAGAGTCGGGCTTGGTGAGGTGAGTGTCCATTCTTCATTTCCGACCTTTTCTTCGCCAATCGTGGCGGCTCCAAGCGGCGGATATCGGCCCCTCGCTCAGGTTCGGGCCCAGGTTTGGAAAGTCTTGTCCCTGTCACCCAACTTGCGTTACTCACCTTAGGGATGCTGCCTAGGTCCTGCAAGACCGGCCTTTCTCCTTGCTCAGGTCAGATCCAGCTTCCTGGCCTGGCCTCGCAGAAGTCCAGGGATGCTGCCCGGGGGGTCACCCTGCTCACCTCATATTAGTCCACTCCCAGACGGACACCGAGCCCAGCAGGGCTCCTTTTGTCTTCCTCTTCTCTGTCACAGTGGTATCTCTACCAGGTGATATCTTTTACTAGAATGTCAGCTCCAAAAAGGTCGGGAGTTTTGTCTGATTTGTTCTCTTCTTTATCTCTAATGCCCAGAACAGCGATCGGTTCACAGAAAGCACTCAGTAATTGTTGAATGAATGTATCCAGTTTTTTCTTCATTATTTTTCTTGTACCTCCTGTGGCTTCTTTGCCACTAATTATTCTTCACAAGCCAACACTTAGCTTCATATTTACTTTTCTCAGCTGTTAGTTGTCCTGTTTGTCAGACTCCTTTTCCTGTGCTGCTGGCATCTTTCTTTGTTGTCCCTAGAAATTTCTGGCTCCCTGTTTCCTTTAATCAGTTTAAACTCATTCATTCATTTATTCCTCAAACGTTTATTTTGCTAGGCACTGGGCAAAGCAGTCAACAAGACAGACAAGGTTCTCTCTCCTGCATAAAATGACATTCTAGAAGTATATTTTCTAGTTCAGACTACTGAGCAGAACATGTAAATCCTACCTTCCTGTTTAGATTTCCTCACATGAATACAGATGTCACCAATAGGTAGCTTTCCCTTTTCTCTTCTGCCTGATGGCATTTAAAAAAATGCAACTGTTGTTCATACTATATGTTCAGTTTGTTTAACAATATTCTTCTATAGAGCTGTATATGTTAATTAGAGCTGGGTGAAACATTCTGGATTCTGGTGGTGCCCTATCCCTTGACAGTTCTTTGCTTTACTGGCTTGTTGGAATGAGGGAAATTATTCAAGCACTCAGAATGGGATATGTTTGTAAGTAGATTGTGTATAGTGGGAGGTAAAGAGGAATTTGTCATAAGTTGAATGCCAGAAAATCCTACAGTTACCTACTTTTCAGAAATATCATTTACTAGCCTGGTGATTCTCATTATTATTTTTTTTTTTTTTGGTGAACTTGAATTGTTGCTAAATAGATTTCGACTGCTGTGAGAGAAGTGTTTTCTACAAAACACAATTCATTAAAGTATGGATCACATGGATGGTAGTCTTATACGTCAACAACTCTGCTATATCTGTAGTTTAAAGGAAGGGAGAGGATGAAGAACTTGTGTAAAAAAATGGTGAGGGACCCAAATCAATACCTTGGAGCACAGCAAGTGAAATAATGTAACAATGACATTTATGTAACTCTTTATGGTTACAGAGTGCTTTCACATACACTTTCATATTTGATTCTCACAATAACTCCATGGATTAGATAGAGCAAAAAGTACTTCCATTTTGCAGGTGTAGAAATTATGCCTAAGCAAAGATTAAGTTATTTGCTTACAATCATGCAGGTAGAAAATGTCAAGAGCCTGGGTTCTAATTGAGGTTTCTGATTTAAAATCTAGTGGTGTTTTCCCTAAACTCCCTTTATAGATGCCATAATGCTCTAGTAAGTGTCTCTTAGTGAGGTCTGTTCTTGCCTGGTTGATACCCTCTTGGATCCTGGTGTGTGTGTGTGTATCTGTTTCTGACGTGAGTTGGGGTGGAAGTAGGAAGATCTTTTGAGATTGTCGATGACTTGATGGACAGGTTTTGGTAAGAGGTAACTAAAGGAATTCTGATCTTGAGGGGGAGGTCAACCCCCCAGAGATCCATATACCTACGGTTATTCTGGGATGTAGCAGAGCCAAGGCTTTTCCCTTCTTATGTCTGATATCAAATGGTTTGTTTTCCTTCCAGAGAAATCCCAGAGCCTGTCATGGAGGACACCAGCGAGGATTCCTCGATCCATCGATTGGAAGGCACTGATGTGGACTCCCAGGTTGGCGGTCTTATTTTCAAGACCAAAAGTGCATCTAGTGAGCAGCATGTCTTCAAGGCCCCTGCTCCCCGCCCTTCATTGCTGGGACTAGACTTGTTGGCTTCCCTGAAAAGGAGGGAGAGAGAGGAGAAGGATGATGGGGAGGACAAGAAGAAGTCCAGAATCTCTTCCTATAAGGACTGGGAAGAGAGCAAGGACGACCAGAAGGATGCTGAGGAGGAGGGCAGTGACCAGGCTGGCCACAGTAGCCGGAAAGACAGGTAAGAGCCTTCGGGTGGACTGCCCCAAAGGGAATGAAAACGGAGGCCAGAAAATAGCATCTCATGTTTATCTCTCAGTTTTCTTGTTGGACATTTAGGACTTTATGATTTTACTGTGATTCTATAACATTGAGGCTAGATAAGAATTGGTATTTTCTTCAGATCTGGGGGAAGATTCAAAGGCACCTAAAGAGTAGATGATGGAGGTTAGAAGCGCTTACGGTTGTTGCCATATGCAAACCTGCCGTACCAGGGAGATAAAGTGGAAAAGGCCAGGTCACATGTTTGGCCTGGCCAAAGGTTTGGGGCAGGTTTTTCTTCCATGGATAAGCTCTTTACCAGCTGCCCTCCCTGTTTCAGACATTATCGATCTGCTCGGGTAGAGACTCCATCCCATCCTGGTGGTGTGAGTGAAGAGTTTTGGGAACGCAGCCGGCAGAGAGAGCGGGAGTGGCGGGAACATGGTGTCTACGCCTCGTCCAAAGAAGAAAAGGATCGGAAGAAGGAGAGGTCGAGGGATCGAGACTGTGACCGCAAGAGAGACAGAGGTAAACTGCCCAGCAGAGTTCCTAGTGCCTGCTGAGCACCTGAATTAACATGTCGGCCTTTTTCCTGTTGTGGGAGTTTTTATAACACCCGTTAATTAGGGAACTCCGTTTTCATGTCAGCCTGGTTGGTTTTGACCCTGTTGGTATTGGGATTAGCAGGCAGTTTAAGAAAAGAGCTGTTACTTGCAACATAGCTGCTTTGCTTGAGTGTGTGGTCCTCATTTTATCCTGAAAATTGGTGATAAAGGTGAAAATGGGTAATATGTTTGAGAAATCAGTTGACACTAGTGTTGGTGAGAGAAAAGGGACGGTGCTGTGGATCAAAGCTAGACATAAAATCCAATACTGGCTTTCCTCAGTGTTGTTTGATTTCTGTAGCTTGTAGGCTTGTAACTATTAAATAACTATTCATTATAGACTTGTAACTGCTCTTTTTTGAATTCTTGCAGGAAAATAACTTACTGTGAGTTTGAAACTTTCTAGCCAGTAACTAATTTTTGCCCTTGAAAGAATGGGGATATGTGAGTTTCAGGAGCCCATGGATCGCATTAGAGCAGTGAGGTTGCACCTGTGAGTGAGTGGGGAGGCCTGTCCTTTCTCTAGGGTGAAGATGGGTGGAAGTTAGGATGGGACACCTGTTTTCTAAGCTCTGCCGGTGACTCCTCACAGATGAGCGGGATAGAAACAGGCACAGCAGCAGGTCGGAGCGAGATGGAGGGTCAGAGCGCAGCGGCAGAAGAAACGAACCTGAGAGCCCCCGACACCGGCCTAAAGGTAGTCTGAGCTGTTGCTTGTGGTTGTTTGTGAGAGCCAAGTGTATGAGAGGCAGGGTGAGTGACTCTCATCCTCAGTGGAACTGGGTTGGAATTCCTGATTTCACCATGAATTTCTGGGAATACTTGGTTCTGAGTCAGTTGATTCAGTTGGGAAGGCTGTGGACTTCTCTGTGAACACAGATATGCTCCCTTAACATGATTTGCCAGTTTGCTGAGTGGCCAGTTTTCTAAATGGTAGGAAAGAATAGGGAGCTGGGGGTGGGTGGGGTAGGGGCGGAAGAAGGTTTTAATACAAAGAAATATGTACATTCAAGAGGGATATGCTTGCAGATATAAATTGGATATTCCTTAAAATGTTGTTATGAGCACAGATGAAAACTGGGACGTTAAAATTCAGATATCTCTAAAAGCTGTCAAAACCATCTTATCCATTGCAAATAGGTGCAAAGTTTATAAATAGTAAAAGAAATTTGGTGAATTGACTTTCACCTAATGGCTCTATAGCCATGTCTTAGACGTTTCCTGTGGATGTGTCTTTTGTGGCCCAGATGCAGCCACCCCTTCAAGGTCTACCTGGGATGAGGAGGACAGTGGCTATGGCTCCTCCAAGCGCTCACAGTGGGAATCGCCCTCCCCAACACCTTCCTATCGGGATTCTGAGCGGAGTCATCGGCTGTCCAGTCGAGATAGGGACAGGTGACGTTCTGGGTGGTGCAGTCCAGGTTCTCTGGGTGGGCGGCACAGGGTGGGCGTGATTGGGGCTGGGAGGGCAGATGGTGGCTGGGGAACACATCTCAGCTTAGTGACTATTTAGTGAGGCTGGTTATACTGTTTCCCAGGTCTGTGAGGAGCAGGTACTCAGACGACACACCTCTGCCAACCCCATCCTACAAATACAATGAGTGGGCCGATGACAGAAGACACCTGGGGTCCACCCCACGTCTGTCCAGGGGCCGAGGTAAGGCAGGGTGGAAGTGGGAAGCAGGAAGCAGGGTCGCTTTTCCTGGTGGGGCTGGGCAAAGCCGGGCTGGGGCCGTGCTGCTTGGCAGGTCTGTGTGAGGCCACTGAGGATGAGCTGGGACCGTGCAGACTGACCTGCTACGTGTTCTCCCGCAGGGAGACGTGAGGATGGCGAAGAAGGAATTTCATTTGACACAGAAGAGGAGCGGCAGCAATGGGAGGATGACCAGAGGGTAAAAACTACATCTTTGAGGGATTGAATGAGGGGTGGTGGCCATCTGTCAGTGAGTGGGTGACCGGGGGTGTCTGAGCACAAGGGTCATGGGTTACACTGTAGTGGAACCGGACGTTGAGCCACGTTCAGTCTCGAAGCCATGGAATCTCTTTCCAGGCAAAGGCTCTGTGGTCAAACTTCTCACCAAATGCAGGTCAGACTTAACTTTTTCGGCTGTGTGCTGGTGCCATCGTGTGGTAAATGTAAGAAGTGCCGTCATGGTGGGCTGCGCTGTAAACTGCTTCTCCTCTAGGTGGCTCGTCTTACAGCCTCTCGTGTCTCCCGAGGACTGCTATGCTGCGCCAGTGACTTCTCACCAAACACGTCCTCCCCTTCTGGCCACGTCCTGCACAGAAACTCCATCTGCGCCTTGTTCTGATTGCTTTGTCTCTTGTGCCGCAGCAAGCGGACCGGGATTGGTACATGATGGATGAGGGGTATGATGAGTTCCACAACCCCCTGGCCTACTCCTCTGAGGACTACGTGAGGAGGCGGGAGCAGCACCTGCACAAACAGAAGCAGAAGCGCATTTCGGCTCAGCGGAGGCAGATCAATGAGGTGAGGCTGCCCACAGCAGGTGGAGCAGATTCAGCTGGAGAAGCGGCAGGCCACATGCACCCGCCGACGGCACAGCTTGTCTCCCCACTGCTGACGTCACAGACTTAGCGATTCCTCTGGAGGCAGAGGGGTGGGCAGGGAGCTTATCAGGAACTTAAGAAAAACCCAACCCAAATCGTGACTTCCGTCTTCTGCAGTAGTTCCTGGAGGGGTGCTGTTGATGGGAACTGGGGGGTCAGGCCCCGGCTCTGTGGTGTGTCCTTTGTGTCTCTCAGCGGGGCCAGGGGTAGTCACCGTTTGTGTATCCATATAAGGTTCTGCCTCAGATACGACGGGTTGCTTCTGGGAAGAGTACTGCAGGTGGTTTGGGATCAGCGATTCTTCTGTCTAAGGAGCTGCAGGGTAGAGAGGCCCGTGACATCTCTGCAGCCCCTGTGGCCCCTCTGCGTGGCCTCACCTGGGACCTTTCAGGACGGCCTTGCAGTTGCAGTCTTAGCGTGGCCTCCCGTTGTGTCCTCACAGGATAACGAACGCTGGGAGACCAACCGCATGCTCACCAGCGGGGTGGTGCATCGGCTGGAGGTGGACGACGACTTTGAAGAGGACAGTGCAGCCAAGGTCCATCTGATGGTGCATAACCTGGTGCCTCCCTTTCTGGACGGGCGCATCGTCTTCACCAAGCAGGTGAGGGTCCTCTGTTGTCAGAGAGAAGAACGCTCAAGAGAAGCCTGAAATGGGAAAAGAAAGAAAGAGAAAGGAAAGGAGAGGAAAAAAGCCCCATCACGATAGGGGTAGGGTAGCAACCCTTCGTTTACCAGGGCCAGTACGAAGTGGACCTTTGTGTTGAGTTTAATGGTCAGCGCAGAATTTCTCTTTTTCCTCAACCTCCTGCAGCCAGAGCCTGTGATTCCAGTCAAGGACGCCACTTCTGACTTGGCCATTATCGCTAGAAAAGGCAGTCAAACAGTGCGGAAGCACAGGGAGCAAAAGGAACGCAAAAAGGTTGGTTTCTCGTCTTCTAGGGCCAGAGAGTATCTGCCTATTTTTTTGTTTTTTTTTCTTTTTTTTAAAGATCACGTTCTACCTCACAGGTAGGGTTCCTATTGGCAGTTAGAGGAAACTCATTGAGCAAGGAACAGCCCTTGTGGGAGGGTATTGCATTCCTCCTCCAGGGCCTCAGTTAAGATAATCCGGGGCCTGGTGTCTCAGGAGCTTCAGACATAAGATTGGGAGGCACGGCTCGGTGCCACTGCTACCTTGTGGGAATTTACTGCCTGCTAGATGAAGCCTGTTGTCAGATGGGATTGATTTTCCGTGGACTGCAGTTGTGTCACGGGATGGAGCAGATTGACTTTTTGTGTCTTTTTCAGGCTCAACACAAACACTGGGAATTGGCTGGAACCAAACTGGGAGATATAATGGGTGTCAAAAAAGAGGAAGAGCCGGATAAAGCTCTGACAGAGGACGGTAAAGTGGACTACAGGTAGGAGTCTCCCCAGCAGCAGGTGTCTCTGAAGATGGGGCCTCAAGGGGTCTGATAGGATTCGTCACTCACCAATAGGAAAATGATGTCATTTTGAGTCTCTGGTCCCTTCCTCCTGGTCTTTTCGACTTTTCTGAGATAACATTCCTACTGTCGCCCCTGATACTGCAGGAGCTTCTTCTGTGCCAGGCAGCACCACAGAACTCACAGATATTCAGTCATTGGATTCTCATGACAGTCCCATGGGACAGGTGTAATCTTTCCCATTTTTCATGCGAGGAGGATGAGGTCCAGGGAGGTTAAGTAACTTGTTTGAGGTTACCCAGCTAGAAATGGTGGAGTGCGGATCACACCCAGACAGTCTAGTTTCAGAGCCCACACTCTTAGCCACTCTGCCTGAGTGCCTTTCAGATGCTCAGTGTGAGAAAGTGTGCTTTGCACCCTTAGATTTTAGTTCAATCTAAGGAAGAAGTATTTTTAATAGAGGTTTGAGAATAGAAAGGATTGTCTTCTCAGGTAGTGACTTCCCCATTCATAGAGGTATTTAAGCAGATGTTGGATAACTGCTTATTGGGCTTTCCTCATTGTGTAGGTGGCTGAACTCAAATGTCCCTTCTGAATCTCATTGAACACTCTGAAATCCTACAAAATTGTCATCTGAGTTAATAATTCTCTATAACCCTGTGAGAAGTGAGAAGTTGGTGCTATTGATCAGCCCTTGTTAGTTTCTAGTTAATTTAATCCCATAGGTGTTAATTGTTAGCTGACCGGGAGTGACTGGGATGTTAGAAACAGGAAGCTTGACAGAGCCTGGGCTCAAATCTGATGGAGGAAAAGTCTCTTGGGGAAGGGATGGGTGGAGACTGTAGACTAATGTAGGTAAGGTAGGACTGGTACCTTTTTCGCTCTGCAGCCTGGGGATGTACGTGTGTCGGATACTTGAGCGCTTTCAGTGGAAGCTGTAGGTAAACGTCAAGTGGGATTGTTCTCACAGTTCTTTAAAAATAAAGCCTTGTGGACTCTGCTGTCCCACCAAGAGGTGGGAGGGAGTCTGACCTTGGTCGTGACTGTAACCACAACTCCTCCTTTCAGCCTGTTAAGTGTGGTGCTGACATTGCCCAGGGTTGTTCCATATAAGGTGATGACCTGTGGATTTCAGCTCCTCTTCCGGCTGAAGTCTTTCAGGGCAGAGGATTTGCCACTCGCTGATCTGTAGCTCCTCTGAGCCCTCTGCAGCTGTGTGTCCTGGGGGCGTTGAGCAGGTTTTGGATGATGGATTCTCAGACAGCAGTCTGGTCCCTTAGGACAGAGGAGATGAGCAGCACCTGGCAGCTGTGGCGTCTCAAAGATTTACTGCATATTTGAAGCAGTGCTCACTTCCGGGTGTAGGAAGCAGGGCAGTAACCCAGTCAGGAGAGAAGATGTGGGAAGCCGTGCAGGGCGCTTAGGCTGCTGTGTGTTCTCAGGACAGAGCAGAAGTTTGCAGACCACATGAAGAAAAAGAGCGAAGCCAGCAGTGAATTCGCAAAGAAGAAGTCTATCCTGGAGCAGAGGCAGTACCTGCCCATCTTTGCTGTGCAGCAGGAACTGCTCACGATTATCAGGTAACTGTGTCCACCCCGGGTCGGGGTTCCACTGTTGAATCAGGTGTCCCGTTTTCTCCTGTGTGTACTCTGCAGCTCTTTTTCTTTTGGGTGTGACATCTGGTGGAGAAGGGAAAGGATTTTTTCCCCTCACTTGGGTGCGCTGGGCTACCCTGCTTGAAGTAAGCAAGATGGCATCGTTTTGTTTTAGTTCATTTGTTTAAACCATACTGTCTTCCAGACTTTTTAGAGGGTGTTTCAGTATAAGACCGTTTTCCCAGGGAAATCCTCCTCCCTGCGCAGGCATGCTCCTTGGATAGCTACAGGTGGGGGTAGGAGGTGGCCTTCCACTCGGGCTGATTCACCCTTTATCTTCTCTTCCTTGCAGAGATAATAGCATCGTGATCGTGGTTGGGGAGACAGGGAGTGGTAAGACCACTCAGCTGACCCAGTACCTGCATGAAGACGGTTACACGGACTATGGGATGATCGGGTGCACCCAGCCCCGCCGTGTGGCTGCCATGTCGGTGGCCAAGAGAGTCAGTGAAGAGATGGGGGGCAACCTTGGTGAGGAGGTGAGTGGGCGCAAGCGCTGAGCTGTGTAGTTCTTGCCCGGTAGCTTCTGTCATTTGGGCTGATCTGCTGAGGCCTGGACCCAGCTCGGGGTGTGCAAGGGCGACTGGGCGCCCAGAGCTTCTGAGCGGTCTCTCTGGCCTCCAGGTGGGTTATGCCATCCGTTTCGAAGACTGCACTTCAGAAAGCACCTTGATCAAGTACATGACTGATGGAATCCTGCTGCGAGAGTCCCTCCGGGAAGCGGACCTGGATCACTACAGCGCCATCATCATGGATGAGGCCCACGAGCGCTCCCTCAACACCGACGTGCTCTTTGGGCTGCTCCGGGAGGTGAGGGCTGCGGGTCCAGCCTCTGTGCCTGTGGGGCTTGGACCACCGCCCTGCCAGGAGTTAGTGACGAGGCACTCCAGGCGGGCTGGGGTCTAGCCTGGGGAAGCTGAGGGGGTCTTTGACAGGCCGAGTTGCCCCTGAGGCCCTTGGCTGTGGGGTTCAGAGCTGGTGGTGGTTTACTCTGTTCTTGCTCAGCTGAGTGACTCGTGGTTCTCCTGGCTGTGGCTCCACGGATTCAGTTCAGGATTGTCATGAATCTAATGAGCCATCCGTCAGCTTTGACTTCTGTTTCATTTGGTAGTGATGCCGATGAGACTGGAGGGCAGAAGCCAAGGGTCCCAAAACTGTGGGGAAGCCTCTGACTGACTTCTTCTTTTAGGTGGTGGCTCGGCGCTCAGACCTGAAGCTCATCGTCACGTCGGCCACCATGGACGCAGAGAAATTTGCTTCCTTTTTTGGGAATGTCCCCATCTTCCACATCCCTGGTCGTACCTTCCCTGTTGACATCCTCTTCAGCAAGGTACTGAGGCCCTGTTTTGGAACTGCCCTGACCCTTGATGAGGAGGTGGTTGGGGGATGTGGAGTGGCACACTGAGTCTGGAGAGGTTTTGTGGGGACCCTGGGAGCCTGGGGCTATAGGGCTTGGAGGCGAAGGACTGCACTCTGGGGAGATTTTGCTTGGTTGTTTCTTTGGAGTGGACGTGCAGGGCTCAGGGAGGGCCATCAGGCCTGTCTGCAGGTGCGGCAGCCCTGAGAGTTCATCGGCTCTAGCCCCTGACCAGAACTGGGTCACCAGTTCCCAGTGGGGGCTTGGCCTGCATTCCCTCTCACGGTGTCCCTCACTGGTTTGCAGACCCCCCAGGAGGATTATGTGGAGGCCGCAGTGAAGCAGTCTCTGCAGGTGCATCTGTCGGGGGCCCCCGGGGACATCCTTATCTTCATGCCTGGCCAAGAGGACATCGAGGTGCGTGCCTCGGTCATGACTGGGATGAACGGGTGTGTCCTTCGTGTGAGAACTGGGGGATCTGGTGTCTCATAGCTCCTCTCTGTGCCCTCAGGTGACCTCAGACCAGATTGTGGAGCATCTGGAAGAACTGGAGAACGCACCCGCCTTGGCTGTGCTGCCCATCTATTCCCAGCTGCCTTCTGACCTCCAGGCCAAAATCTTCCAGAAGGTGAGATGGGTCCCCACCTTGGGATTCCCCCAGACTCCCCCAAAGGAGGGCAAGAGGGAGGGTGTTACTTTTCTGGCTTGGGTGGGGTGTACTTTTCTCCTTGTGGGGTTTTTCCTACCTGAAGGCCTACAGCCTTCCCTCCATGAGTGTCCTGTCCGGCTCCAGGCTCCGGATGGCGTTCGGAAGTGTATTGTTGCCACCAACATTGCTGAGACCTCTCTGACTGTCGATGGCATCATGTTTGTTATCGATTCTGGTTATTGTAAATTAAAGGTAAGAGGAGACAGGCACCGGGGCCCTGGGCCTTCACCCAAAGCTAACTCAGCCAAGGGGGTGGGAAGGCAGGCCCTGGGTCCTTGGCCCTCACACGACGATTGCTCATGGAAGTGGTGGTGGTGTTTATTGAGTGCTGGTTTTGCCGTGTGCTTGATTCATTCCATCCTTGTGATAGCTCGAGGTAGACACACAGCTTACATATCTTGATAGAGATTGCGGAGCTGGTGTTTAGGGGAAATTTCTTGAGGTTCCTGGTTCCGAAAGATGGCTGCTTACATCGCTAAGACACTTCATTCTGTGATGTGTAGCAACCAGGGTTTGTCTTTGTCTCAAGCCTGCCTCCCTTTTTCCCCTCACTCTGTCCTTAGTCAGGTCTTTGCTGTCCCCTCCTAGGTCTTCAACCCCAGGATTGGCATGGATGCTCTGCAGATCTACCCCATCAGCCAGGCCAATGCCAACCAGAGGTCGGGGCGAGCCGGCAGGACGGGCCCAGGTCAGTGTTTCAGGTAGGAGCCCTGTGCTAGCCTGCTTTCTGGGGTGGAGCCCCAGCTGGGGTGGGAAGGCTTGGACTGTGATCCTGCAGAGAGGTGATCCCTGAGGCTGGGAACCAATGGTGGGGCAGCGCTTGTTGGTCCTCTCATCACATGCTGCTGAGTGGAAGAAGCTGCCTTCCCAGGCAGCCCTGGCGTCTGAGCGGCCTTGGGTTTTAGGAGGACCTGTGCTGAAGGTGTCTGCAGCGGATGACCAGTGATTGACAGTGTGCCTCCTCCCAGAAGACAAATGTGAACAAATTTCAGCACCGGTTCTTTTTTGCCTCCTCCAATTACTCTCTCTCTTTTTTGTTCCGATTTGTAAAAATAATGTATTAACCATAGAAATTCAGAAAATCTAGAAAAATATAAAGAAAAAAACCCGCAGCCATAATTCTAGTCCCAGGCTCACTGGTTCCAGAAATGAAACAAGTACATAGGAGACGCCAGCAGAATGGTGAATTGTCAGGACTGAGCTTTGAGTAGTGGAGATTCGTCATTGTAAGGGAAAGGGGGAGGTGGGGGGAAGAAATGAGGACTTCTCCTTCTTACCCGTGGCTTTCATCTGCACTGCCTCTTCTGGGTGCACAAGCCCAGTGTTGGTCCCTGTGTAGACAGCCGGGCATATTTGAGGGGCTCAGCCGGGCAGCATGGTGGGAAGTGCGGCAGGACTGCGTCTTCTCACCCACAGGCTCTACACCCAGAGCGCCTACAAGAATGAGCTCTTGACCACCACGGTGCCCGAGATCCAGCGGACCAACCTGGCCAACGTGGTGCTGCTGCTCAAGTCCCTGGGGGTGCAGGACCTGCTGCAGTTCCACTTCATGGACCCGCCCCCGGAGGACAACATGCTCAACTCCATGTATCAGCTCTGGATCCTCGGGGCCCTGGACAACACAGGTGCTGTGGCCCCGGGAGCCGGGCAGGGCCCCGTGGGCTCTGGCGCCTGGGTTCTCCCTCTTACGGCACTGTGTCCACTGACCGTGCGGATTTGCTCCTCTCTCCCAGGCGGTCTGACCTCGACCGGGCGGCTGATGGTGGAGTTCCCGCTGGACCCGGCCCTGTCCAAGATGCTCATCGTGTCCTGTGACATGGGCTGCAGCTCCGAGATCCTGCTCATCGTCTCCATGCTCTCGGTCCCAGCCATCTTCTACAGGCCCAAGGTGGGAGATGCTGTCCGGCTCCTCTCCTCCCAGGGATCTCGGGAGGTTATGGGCTCAGGGAAGGTTGAGAGAGGGGAGTAGTTTCTCTCTGTGTTGTTAAGACAGAGTGGAGGGACGGGCAGGAGTCAGTTTCCAAAGAGTGGTTTTGCTGTTTTATGTTAAGCAGGTTGGGGTAGGGGAAGGGGTGGGCAAGATCCATGGTTCTCAGGGAGTGTTTTGCAGTTTTTTCTAGGATGGCTGTGCCTGAGCCCCTCACATTTTAGAATAAATATTTTGTTGTAAACTAATTTATTTTTCCTATATTGTCAGGGCACTACGTTGATGTGTTTTTAGTTGTGGTGAGGGTAGATGATAGTGTGAGATAGCTCTTCTCATTGGACCTGGACTTCCCTTTTTCCTTCCTAGGGCCGAGAGGAGGAGAGCGACCAAATCCGGGAGAAGTTCGCAGTCCCTGAGAGTGACCATCTGACCTACCTGAATGTCTACCTGCAGTGGAAGAACAACAGTTACTCTACCATCTGGTGTAACGATCATTTCATCCATGCCAAGGCCATGCGGAAGGTGGGGGCAGTGGCCGAGACAAGCAGCACGTTGGGAGGAGGGTTGGGATGCAGGGAAGGAGGGCTCCATCCTTGTCTACCTGTGTCCTGCTCTAGGTCCGGGAGGTGCGGGCTCAGCTCAAGGACATCATGGTGCAGCAGCGGATGAGCCTGGCCTCATGTGGCACCGACTGGGACATAGTCAGGAAGTGTATCTGTGCTGCCTATTTCCACCAGGCAGCCAAGCTCAAGGTGAGCCTAGTAGGGCTATGGCCCCTCTGGGCCTGATACTTCTTTCGAGGGCAGAGGTCTCGTGTCTCATTGTACAGTCCTGCAGATCTGGGCTTCCCCCAAAAGCCTGTGTCAAGACAGTACTGGACTGGGTAGTGGCCCAGATGTGCAGTGTTTTGCAATGTAGCCACCTGTTGCATCTCTTCCGTAGGGAATCGGGGAGTATGTGAATATCCGGACAGGCATGCCCTGCCACCTGCACCCCACCAGCTCCCTCTTTGGAATGGGCTACACCCCAGACTACATTGTGTATCACGAGTTGGTCATGACCACCAAGGTGAGTCTTTTCCAAGGCAGCCTGTATGACTGTAGGCCCACTTGGCTGGGCCAGGCCTTTGTAATAACCCTTTGCCGCCTTCTGGGATGGGTTTTGAGCTTGGGAGGCTTAAGGCCACATGCGTTGCTTGCAGGGAAATTGAGGTTGGTTTTCACTTGGGGGTTTGGGGAAGTTTATATGGATACACAGTTAACCTCTAGATTCCAGTGGCCTCGGCTGTGCCAGCAGGATTGTCTCCTACTTGCTGCCGCGGACAAGCAAGCCCTTTTGGTGTTGTTAGAAGGGTTTTCTGAGGGGCTGGGCCTTTTCTGTTGGACAATAGGGGCCTTTTTCTCAAGCGTGGAGGAATTTGGATGGGAGAAGGGATTAGAATCCCAGTGTCTGCGGCTTTCCCTCGCCTTTTTCAGCCTCACAGGGCTAGGGGTAGGCCCTTCCCATACAGCTCCTAATTGTGGAACTGCTCTGGGAGGGACAGCTCAAAGCATTGGTCCTTCTGTGACCACCGCTTTGTGGCCCTTCTGCCTGCAGGAGTACATGCAGTGTGTGACTGCTGTGGACGGAGAGTGGCTGGCAGAGCTGGGCCCCATGTTCTACAGCGTGAAACAGGCAGGAAAGTCTCGGCAGGTAAGGATCCTGTGCTTTTCTATGGAGGATCTGTTTGTCTCTGGGATCCGCTTTCCCCTCAGCCTGGTATTAAAGACACATCGTCATCTGGCTTCCCTTCACTTCTCTGTCAAACATAAAAGTTGTGATCCAGGCAGGTTAGTCTGTCTGATCTCCCCCCACCCACTCCATTTGCTTGGTCTGCTGAGCCTTAAAAAAAACAACTTATTATTGAAAAGTCCAAATACTCATAAAAGTGGACAGAAACAGTATAATGAGCCACGAGTTCCTCACTTAGCTTCCATAATTATCAACACTCTGCCCAACCTTGTTTCTTATTCCCACCCCGCTCCATACATATTGGTTTTTCCTGGAATATTTTAAAGCATACCTCAGACATTATATTTTTTCACCCATAAACACTTGAATATGTGCCTCTAAAAGGACTTTCAAAAATTTAAACATAACCTCCATGCAAATCTTACTCAACAGAATTAATCCTTAATGTTGCTAAAGTCTCCACTTCTTATTCATGTTTCCTTTTTTATTCCAAAGATAATTTTTTATAATTGATTTGGATCCAGGCGTTGAAATTTGTCATTATATATATTAAGTCTTTTATTCTGGAACAAGCTCTGCCCCCACTCATTTTTTATGGCATTGACTTATCGGAGAAAACAGGTTGGTCATCTGTAGAATGTTCCACGTTCTCTTTTGAGCTGATTGCTTCCTCAACATATTTAACTTGCCTCTATCCCATGTGCTTTTTGTAAGCTAGTCATTAATCTAAAGCCTTGGTTAGATTCAGCTGTTTCGGGTAAGGATGCATAAGTGCATGTGGTGCTGTGAACCTCCTTTTAGATCCAGTCAGGAGGCACATAAGGTCTGGTGGTGCCACTTTTGAAGACACTAGGATTGCTCAGCGGTCCCACCTGACCCTCCGTTATAAATTCTCTCCCTACTTCTCGGTCTCCTGACAGTCTTGGTGTCCACTGGTGGCTCCCGGCTGGAGGCGGGGCTGCAGAATGTTGTGGACTTTAGCTTCCCCCCTTCTCAGCATAGTCCTCCCCACACCGGGCCCGCACACATCTTCCTGTGTCCGTCCTCTCCAGCCAGATGTCATGCCTTCTCTGTTTCCTGTACTTCCTGGCATGGTTATGAACTTGGTTAGAGCATGTAAGCACTTAGCAAATTGAGTGGAGGGCTGAGGCATGACAGGGTGAGGACTCAATCATCCAATGTCTGTCTTGGATCAGTGAGCAAAGCAGGCCTCAGTGCTGGGGCAGGGAGCTGTGTGTCCCTGCCTTTGGGAGCTGGCAAGGTCTACCCAGCACCTGGCTTGCAGCAGGGAGATGGGTGCAGGCCGGCCCTCCTCACCCGCCAATCCCCAGTGACCCCAGTACCTCTCCCTTCTCTAGGAGAACCGCCGACGGGCCAAAGAGGAAGCCTCTGCCATGGAGGAGGAGATGGCACTGGCCGAGGAGCAGCTGCGGGCCCGGCGGCAGGAGCAGGAAAAGCGCAGCCCCCTGGGTAGTGTCAGGTGAGCTGTGGTCTCGGGACTCTTGTCCTGATGGAGCCCACCAGCTGAACTGACCAGGCCCTGAGGCAGGGTCGCGATTTAAGAGAAGTTAAATGTGCAGAGGTGAATTGGTGACGAGTTGACTGTGGTCACGTGGAGACGGGAGGGGTTTTGGACATACTTTCAAGGAGTGGTGATACAGCTGCAACTCCTGGTCGTTGTTTGTTATGTTGTGATGGGGCCCAAGGTGGGCTGGAGCGGCAGAGTAGGTCTCAGAGCTTTACCAACAGGCTAGGGCTTGGACATCACAGTGGAGAGGCAAGGCCAGGAGAGCCTTGGGCACCTGCGTCTGCCCTGGTGCCTGGAGTTAGACCGCACAGGTGAAGGGCATAGTCCCTGCAAGACTGCCCTCACCTCAGTCACCACCTGCAAGTTGGGGGGTACCCAGGGTCACCCTCATTTTTCACCAACTTTTTACAAATTTGGGGATCCCCATGGACTCCCTCAGGTTTGATAATTTGCTAGAATACCTCGCAGAACTCAGGAAAATACTATACATATTACAGTTTTATTATAGCAAAAGGACACAGAACCAGCCAAAGGGAGAGATGTATAAAGTGAGGTCTGAGAGGGTCTTAGATGTGAAGTCTTCCATTGTCCTTGGGGTCATGTTGCCCTACTGGCACATTACACAGAGTATTGTCACCAGGGAAGCTCACCCGAGCTTTGGTGCCCAGAGTTTTATTGGGCAGGACCCATGTGTTGACTTAGTCTCCAATCCCTTTTCCCTCCCCAGAGTCTGGGCTAATAGCACGAGGCTCAAAGCACAGCCCTCTAATCACAGGTTGGTTTTTCTGGCAGGGCAGCCACCATCCTGAGTCATCTCATTTGCATAAACTATCAGATGTGGTCCACCGTGAATAACAGACACACTCCAGTCCCTTGGGAAATTCCAAGGGTCTAGAGATACTTCCAGGAACTGGGGACAAAGCCCAGCCACAGCTCGAGTGGCGGCCTGGTGAGGTGGAGGGAAGACTCCCTTCATAGCTCACCTAGGGGATATGAATGGAATTGTTAAAAAATCTCATAACGTGCCTCAGTGGATATAAGAAAGAGGTGCTATCTCCTTCTGCTCCCGATCACACATAGGGAAGGCGAGGGGAGTGGAAGTGTGCCAGGCGCGGAGACCCTGCAGCCCCAAAGCCTGCTCACACCTCAGGCTCCTCGTCCTCCTGTGTGTCCTGGCCGGAGTGAGCAGCAGTGCGATTCCTAACCCCTCTTCTGTGTCTCCAGGTCTACAAAGATCTACACCCCAGGTCGGAAAGAGCAAGGGGAACCCATGACCCCTCGCCGCACACCAGCCCGCTTTGGGCTCTGAGCTGATGCTGTCCCTGAAGAGGAGGGGGGCCAGGTGTTGAGTCATGAGCCCCGTGGCTGGAGCGCCCAGGCCTGCCGACAAAACCGTTTCATCTGTGTGCTTTCATTTGTGTACATCATGGCCCTGGGGGCACCTGTTGCGGCCAGGCTCTGCCATGGAGGAGGTGGGAGTTTCTCGGTGCAGGCGTGGGGCCGCAGAGCAGCTGCCAGGACCACGAGAGGTGGCCGGACCCACCGTATTCAAATAAACTGTCCCCGGGACACTTGGTGTATGAATGACACGGCTGTGACTATGTTTTTTAAAATTCTTGTGTAAAACAGCACAATAGACCTAGGGGGAATTATAATTTGGTTATAATTCGGGATTTGGAAATAAATTTATTGTTTGTAAAATGTTATTGTATTTCTGACTCTTCTTTTCCCCTGACTGCCCTAAATCACACATTAGAGAACAGGCAGAACGCTGACTTTCCTTGGATGGATCCTTCTAGAACCTTAGCTCGCCCTTATTTCTGTTCTCCAGGCAGTGCCTCTTAGAGGAGGGGTTGATGGGGTGGGACTCAGCTGACAGGGAAGGAGAATGGCCTGGGGCACCAGCACCTGGCAGGGCTGGGGCAAGGCGGCCACGGTGGCCAGGAAGTGGGAGGAAGGTGAGCAGCCGCGCACCCTCTGTCCTTTCCCATGGGCGGGTTGGCTGCTCTATTGCTCAGAATGGCCGAAGTTTCTTCCGTTATGTGTTGTGTATTCATGGAAAATAGTGTAAAATGTTGCTTATCGGTTTTCACGTAGAAGACGATGCTTACGCTAGAATCACGAGTCTCTTCTGTTGTTAGGCAGCCTCAGCGGTGTGCTGAGGCGCCGTCTGGTGAGGCACGTGGCATACACAGATGCCACAGAGTAAGTGGGGAGGCTCCCCGCCCCCAGCGGCTGTACCCGAATCTGCTTTGGCTCCTGGACTTCTGCCCAAGAATCTGTTTGCACTCTTCTCCAATGCTTTCTTTTTAACTATGGACCCTTTCCATTCAGATCTACCTTCCTTCCAGCTTTAATATTCCGATTTAATACTCTGCTTTTCACCATCTCTTCCTCAGATGATAACTGATTCTTTTTCTAGAGGTACAAAAGCGTTTCTTGGCGATGACCCGGAAGTGGATTCCTGAGACTGGTGTGAGAGAACAGTAAGGTTGTTGAACTGGACAGGGGTCCCCTGCCTTGCTCTCAGCCATGTGCGTCTACCCTTTAATGCCTACTTGAGGGGAGCAGGATACTTTAGACATCTTAGAAATATCAGCAGTTGAGGGTCTCAGGCTGAGATAGGGGGCTCCTTCTGGGGACCTCGGGGCTAGCTTGCTGGGCCCTGCCTATGGCAGGAAGCTTCCTCCTCATATGGGATGTGCAGAGGAGGCTCAAAGGCGAGTGTACATGGCCACATGGTGGTTCTAGGGAGCTCCTCCTTCCCTTTAGTAAGGCGGCGGCTGGGGTTTGTTCTGGGTTCCTTTAGCTCAGGGGGCGAAGAATTATACTCCAGGTAGGTAGAAGAGGATCTGTCACAAAGGATTCTGCGGCCCCCAAAGTAGCAGAATCTGAGTGACCCTCCGACTGGGTGGCTGAAGCGCTTTATTTGTAATCCCCTCGGCTAAGTCCTAGCTTTATAATCGTTTCTTTTTTGTTATTTTTTTTTAGCGTGGCTTTAGGTGCACAGCAAAATTGAGCAGGAGGTACAGAGATTTCTCCTATATCTGCTTCCCCTGCCCCCAAACCTGCACAGCCTCCCCATTATGAGCATCGCCCACCGCAGTGGTTCGATTGTTACAACTGATGAGCCTGCGCTGACACATCATTACCCCCTAAAGTCCGTAGTTTACCTTAGGGGTCACCCTTGGTGTCTGTACATTCTATGGGTTAGGACAAATGCATCCACCATTATAGTTTCATACAGAGACCATGTCTTTTTAATGTCAACTTTTAAAGAACTCACTTCTTTGGTTATTTCTGAAAGCATTAGAGGCAGGCAACATTCGGGCTCCCTGCCCTTTCTCCTACCTTTCTTCATTTCTCCAAGCCCAGCCCCTCCACTCAGTTGGGTCTCCTACCTGGCTGGGCTTGCAAGGCCACACGGCTGGGTGATGTATTGACATGGTTCTGGCTCTCCTGCCCCTTTGCTCCCCATAGCATGCTACCTGCTTTCCTCTGGTGTAATCATGCTATAGGAGGTGAAAGACAACTTTGGAAAAAGTACAACATTCAAAGTACCCAGATATGGTCCCTTTGGCCAACATATATGAGAACTTTTTGTAAATTAAAGAGACAAAATGCCTTTTTAGTAGACTGTACTGGGGATTTTAATGACACTGAACTTTTACTTGAATAAATGGCCCACAGGCTAGAACTAGAAGCCATTTCATTAGTACCAGACCCTTCAGTCTTTGTTTTCTCTAGAAGATGTATCCTTATTCTAACCCAAATGAAGGAACACAGTCAAAAGAGCATTAAAAACCAGACAATGACCATCACAATAGAAACCACCAGACGTGCCCATCACTCCTGCCCCCTCAGTTTCCAGTTGCTCCTAGTTTCCCTAATGTCTAACACATTTTATTTCTTTGTGATGTAATTTCTAAAGAAGCTCTGGTTTTCTCATTCGTTTTTTCACCTTCAAGAAATGCAATTATTCCTTTTTTACTTTACCTTTAATCTTGTCTGTAATTTTTATAGACTAGAAATAGAAATTCTAGACACCTAAGGAAACTAATCCTGCCATAAATAGTAGGAAGAGAAATAAATGATGAATTTTTCCTAGAAGGCAGGAGGGAGAGATAGCCATCTGCTTTCTCCCTGGCTGCCAACAATAAAATAGTTTAGCTGTCCTTGGAGTTTGTTATAATGGAATTTTTCTTGTACTGAGCTGGCTGGGGAGAAAAATAAAATTGTTAAAAGAAGGAATATGGCAGCCAGGGAGAAAGCAGATGGCTATCTCTCCCTCCTGCCTTTGGAAAATGCATCATTTATTTCTCTTCCTCTCTTTTGGGTCTCAGGATTAGTTTCCTTTTGGAGGTTTTTAGATATTTCTTTTTCTTCTTAAATTCCAGACAGAGATGGAAGGAATAAAAAAGGAACTAATTATCTCTTGTTGGTTTAAAAACGAATCCAGATAATCCAGAAGCTTGCTTTGAGAATTACAGCTCCCCTATATACGTCAAAGAGAACTATATGTTTTAGAATTTAGGGAAAATAGGGATGAACACATTGCTGGGGACCTGAGGGGGCAGGATTGTCTGCAAGACACCACGAGCTCACTGAGGCTGCTGTGCTCATGTCTTTATTTTAGAGTTTGGGCCTGGAGATGGTAGCAGGGTTCCAAGGCTCACTCTGCCGCAGGAAGTAGACAAAACTCAATAAAACGTTAGCATCTTGCAGAATAAGCTTGGACCTTGACATATTCCGGTTAGAGCTGATCCAAGTCAAGAGAGAGGAATAGGAACTCACTGTCCTCTGAAAAACATGCATGGAAATGATGCTCAGGGCAAGGCGCTGATTCTAGCAATATGAGGAACCTGAGGGAACAGGGAGGAAATGACAATCTTGATTTGAGGAGAAATTAATGAAGTGATTCCTCAAGGACTAGTCTCGTGGCCAGGCAGCTCTGTGGCAGGTGACTTCTTACCTTGGGGGTACCATGGAGTCTACAGGTGGCAGAAAAGGTAGCCTTGGACTCAGGCCGAACAGGAGACCGGGGCATTCTTGTGAGGCTTCCAAAACACATTAGAGGAGAAAAACGCCTATTCTGCCTGTTCCCTTCTTATCCTCACACCTTCCAAAAGGGACTGGGTCAGGGGAAGGGATAGGTCTGAGATAGGAGGCACCTGGGTAACATCAAAGATTCTTAAATCAGGATGGGCCTTAATTCATTTGCCTCCCCCTTTACAGAGGAGAAAACAATGATCTCTGGTCCGGAAGAGCTAAGCAAGAGATTTGTTTTTTTCCCCTATTTGAATTTCCAATCCAGTGATCTCTTCAAAATATGTTTTTTTTTTTTTTTTGACCCAATGGACTAAGAAAGACAGCACCATAGTAAGTAGCAAAAGACACATGGTGGACATACCTGAGCAGTGGGGCATCCCGACAGACTTGGTGATGTCCATTCTTTGGCTCACATCTTGGGTTATCCCCCTCCAGTCCAAGGCGCCATACACTTTCCCCCTTGATGTGGGGTCTGTTTTGCTTGGGCATAGGGCTTTGGTATATACCCTTGAGGGCCCAGCTTTCAGCTTCTCCTCTATTTCATTCTTTAGTTTCTTGTTTTCCTTTTGCAGATGGACCATTACATTGTGGAGGTGGCTGGGGAAGGAGAGGGAAGGACAGGTGGGTGTTTGGTCTGTTCCAGATCCGTGGACGCCCAGTTCCTTCCAGAGCTGGTGCTCTCACGCATGTTCTGTGGAAATGGAGGCCTATGTGCATCCCCAGGAAGAAGCCCAGGCCTGGGGTTGGGGTGGACCCAGAATCAGCACTCCTGACCCACTGTGTCATGTCAGCTCTGGGCTAGTTTTCTTATCTGTTAGATGGGGACCATTGAGTCTGATCTGCCTTCTGGGGTTCATATAAAAATCCTGTTTGACAAATGATAGAAATTGGATTCAAAGAGCCAGAACAACTCTGATCACATGTCCTCAGTTTCTCACAGCCATGCCTAGGAAACACTCACATCCAGTTCTGATGCCAAAGCCCAAGTTCTTTTGCCTCCCTTTGCCGAAAGGTTGAGAACACAGGGGATCCCGGCTCTGTCGAGAGCTTGGGCAAGTTACTTGTCCCCATTTTATGGAGGAAATGGCAGCTCCAATGTAGGTGAGGGGAAAGGTAACTGAGCATACCTCCTGTGGCTCAATAAATGGCAACTGTTAATACTAACAGCCTTATTTCTCCAAACCAGTGTTGAGAGAAGTGAGTGACAGTGGGCTCTGGAACCAGGCTTCCCAAGTTGGGATTCTGACTCTGCCACTTACTGGTCATGAGACCATGGGAAGATCATGTAGCCTGAGTTTCTCCCTTTCTTCATCCTTAAATGGGGATTATACGTGCACTGAACGTGTGAGGTATTATGAAGATTAAATAAGTTAACACACGTAAAGCACTTGGAACAGTGCTCCTCATGAGTAAGCAATAACTATTAGTTGAGCTCTTGTTATTACGATTAAAAGATGGTGTTCCTTCAAATAGGGTCAAGCAAACTCAAGAATGAGTTCTTTGTGAAACAAACAAACAAAAAACCCAAAAAACTTGCCAGAACTTGGCACAATACAAGAAAAAGCCTGGTGCCCGGCTACCTTCAGATTCTGACAATATCTCCTTTAGTTAAATCCTTTCAGAAAATGTTTCTGTCCTAGTGAAATATTTTATGATCTTTTCTAGAGGAAATCAAGTAGAGAATTCATCCTCAACTGCTTCTCTGGGCGTATTCTCTGCCCTCTTGCTCTGTATAAATCTGGCTGGCAGTGAAGACACCCCTTCCCTTGTAGCTCTTCATGTTGTTGCCATGCTCCTTGTGCCACTGGGCCTGGAGGTAGGGTCCTCGAATGCCCTCATTCCCTGGCTCTCTGCCACTCTCTCTGGTCCACTCCTGTCAGCATCCCTGATGCTTTCAGCATCCTGTACTTTTCATCCAAGCCCTGGCCCTTCAGTTCCTTGACCTCCTTATTCCAGTGATCTTTTCATCTCCTTCAACCCAGACGCTTTCCTATGGTCCAAGCTCAGGACACAGCTTTCTAACTGGGGCTGCATGAATGGGTCCCAGGTGTGCTGCAATACCTCAGTCCTTGGAGCAGGGTTTGGCACAGCTGCTGGTTGGTCACCTTTACCATAAGCAACCCCATCCAAGACCCTCTCAGTGTGTCAAACAAAGGTGTTCGTTTTCTAAGTGTTCCCTGACAAAAGGTTGGGAAACACTGCCCTGGAGCTTGTCATTACCTGTTACTATGCCACCTCTGAAATCTCAGTTTTAGACATCCATACTTTTGCCTCTGTTCCCAACTTCCAACACTCCTCCCATACCACACTCTATGCTGACCCAGCTTTGACCATGAGGGTGAACCAAGGCTGCAAGTAGATGGACCCAAATGACCACACGGGACAGAAGGACCCCACCAACCTTGACTGCTCACCTCATAGAGGTGCTCCTTCTATGTTCTATGTCCCTTTGTTTGGAGAGCTCTCCGTTACCACAGCTTAGCCACTACCCTAACTAATACAGTCTGCTTTTCAGTTCCTGTTTCCTTCTCAGCATTCTGACTTCTGAGAACTGTGGAAGGTGACAGTGGAGAGGGACATAGAGATGATTAACCCCCTTTTTTATTGTTGGTGAGGGTACTAAGGCCCAAAGAGGTCAAGTGGTACTGCCCAAGGTCACATGGATGCAGACTCGGGACTTGGGGTCTTTCTCCACATATCCAGTGAAAAAGCCAGCCCTGGTTCCTGGCTGACTCCTCTCCCTGGGGCCCAAGCTCCAGCCAGGGGGACGTGGGATGACTTACTCCTTTTCACCAGTCAGCTTGGCGATATATTTGACCTGTTCACGGAGCTTGTTTCCTAGTTTCTCATTGGCGATCCTGTAATAAAATTCACAGAAGAAAAGCGTTCCCCAGACCCCTGTGGGTAAGAGCATGAGCTGGCTGAAAAGGACATTGGGTGTTCTCTGCAAGGCCTCTTCGGGGCCCAGACCCCCCGCTCATCCCCCCGTCCCCGGAGCTAGAGCCCTCCTAGCAGCTGGCAATTACGAGGACCCTCTACACTCCCATGCAAAATCACTGTGATCCCAAGTGAGTTCACGGGATCCAGGCAGTGAAGCCCGACACCAGGCTGGGAGGAGGAAATCTGACCCACAGGAGCATCCCTTCTGTCTGGAAGCTGCTCCATTTCCAAGTGGGAGGGGCTTTCTGAACCCGCCTGAAGGGTTGCGGCCCCTTCATCTTATTCCCAGCATCTGGGTGTGGGCTGAGACTGGATCAGTTTCCCTGGAGGGCTGTGTGTGTGTGTGTATGACACTCTTCTCTGGCACAGGTGTGATTCCAGCCCTTGGAAGCCTGCCTTACTGTTTTCTTCCGCACTTACTTCTGCTCTTTTGCCCATTGCTCCATGTTGGACATAATCTGATCATTCTCTCGGTGCAGCCTGCAGGTGTCTTTGGGCGCAGACCGCTGGGGCAGGCAACAGGACTTTGGTATAAGAAGTAAATGAGATAGTAAGGGGGTGGGAGCACAGGCCTGTCACCTCCCTTCTCCCAAATCAGGTCTCCTCTCTTCCTGGGAGAAGAAACATTGACTCTGCTGTCCAACCCTGAGGCCAGAGTTGGAATTGCCACTGCAGGCCTCCACCTCCACAGCAGTGCATTATCACAAAGGTGACATCTGTGAGCAGACACCACTTATAGTAGAGACAAAGTAGGTTTGTACATTTATAATAATGATTTTCAGGCCAAAGGTAGCAAAGTGACCTATTCTAAAACAGCAATACATTAAGCCTTTTTAAAAACAGATGAAAGAAAAAATATCTGGTGGAAAGGGAGGACTTTTTTTTCTAATTTGGGCAAAGGCCCTGTGGCCACCCCAAGGATATCCGGGAGCCTCCTGCTACAAACTTCACTGCTCAGAGAGCTGGACGTGCACAAAGAGCTCTTAGCCGATTCTACTGCAGGGTAATTGAAAGTGTCAGGAGGGGCTCTGGAGGGTGACTGAGCCGTGGATTATCTAAGTCGGGGCTGCTGGTGTACCTGACATGGAGATGGCATTCTCTCTCCTCTGGATTGGGACCTTTGCTCTGTTCAATATCTCTATCAACAAAGTCACGGGAAGATGGTTGGGTCGAGACAGCCGTTGTGGGCCTGGAACACCCAGACCCTGCTTTGTACTGAATAGAGGGGGTGTCCTTTCCTTGCTCCCAGGCACCCCCACCCCCACCAAAGGGTGTCTGTCATGCAGGCGGTCGTGGGATGTTCTGGGGCAGTGGGAGGAAGCGGCTGGGAGTTGAGGAGTGCCCACCTCCGTCCCGTCCGCGAGGAGGCTCTCTTTCAGGGCGCGCATTTCCTCCTGGAACGCCCTGAGCTGCTCCTCTTTAGCGGCCAGCACCTCGAGGTCCCGCTGGTGCTGCTTCTGCCACTGCAGCACCTGATTGCTCATGTCCTCCAGCTTTTTGTCGAAGGCCTGCACCTGCTCGGTAGCGCACAGTGAGGAGGGAGACCCCAGCTTGCCACCCTGACCCTGGAGGACCCACAACAAGGCGGGAGGGCACTTTCTCTGGGAGGTTCACGAGGGAGTGTTTTATTTCCAGCGGCCAGCAGAGGGCGCCCCTGCTCTGACAGTTGCCGCCTTCTTGAAGCTCCCAGAGCCCAGCAAAAGGGAGGGCACCTGTTAGCCGAAGGGACTGGCTCAGTGCGAAGTACACAGCTGTGGGGCAAGAAGAGGCCTTGGGGCCCTGGGCAGGACGGCAGCCGGGGCCCCTGGCCGCTCCTCACCTCTAGCTCACTCTGCTGCTGGAAGCCCTGCAGTTTTTTTAACTCCACATTCAGCTTTTTCATCCTCTCCTCGTAAGCAATGACTTCCTCTTCCAGCTGAATCTTCCTGTCTTGGGCCTGTGTCAGACTTCGGTGAAGACTCTTTGTCTCTGAGGTCGAATGATTGAGCTTTGGTAAAGACAAAGGGTTGGGGGGAGAACGGCTGTCATTGCGCTTGGGCCTCTCTGCTGAGTCCTGAATGGAGAAGGGTTCCACCAGTCCCACAGCCCCTACTCTCTTCTCTGCCCAGGGGGGCACAGACACACCTGGTCCTGGTCACCTCGCCTAGAGTCCCAGGGAGGGTTGAGAAGTGACAACGGTCAGTCTTCTGCATCTCCCCTGCCCCTCTCCCGTTTCCTCTCTTTCCAATTCTATGAGCTCATCAGCCAGGCATGATTAGCACAGGGATGCGGCATGAATTTCCCTGAAAAATCCAGGTCTTGGGAAGACCTTGCCCCTGGGTTAGCCATGGGCAGAAAGACTTGTTAGATTTGGCCTCTATCCCCCTCTTCCCCAAAGCCTCACTAAGGAGAAGCAGGCCTTCTCTGGACAGACATCCCAGCCAATGCAAGGGTTTGCAGATGGCCTTGGTGACAGCCAGTTATGCAGGAAATCGACTCCTTCACCTTTCATGCTGCTGGGATAACTTGGATATTAAACAGCCCTGGAGATGAGAGGGTGTAGCCCACCTTATCCAGGGCCTGTGTTAGGTCGTCTTGGCAGGAGGCTGACTTCCGGCATACCTCCTCATAGACTTCTTTACTGACCGTGGTCTGGAGGTATTGCTTCTCTTTCGCTGCAGCCTTGTCCAGCTGAATCTGCAGACTCGCCATTGTCTCCTTCTGAAGGGTTATCTTTAGGGAGGGGGAACATAACTGTCAAGGTTCATGGCCGTGGAGGCATCCTCTGTGTCCACAGATGGACAGGCACAGGGCTCTCTCCTCCCTGCACTAACTACCTGCCCAGCAGACTGTGATAATGCCCACTTCCCCTCACTGTTGGAAGAGGAAGAGCTGCCTTTCCAGGTTCTTCTGCACCCCTCTCCCACACTTCCTTTCTAGATAGCATGTCTTCCCAATACAAGGAGTACTGGAAGTACTGGGCCATGATGTGTCAAATACACGAAAAGTCCCTTTCACAGACTCCGCAGCCTTTGACGTGTGCCAGCCAAGCACGGGTCCTACATTTGTAACTGGATGGTTTCTGTTAATAGTTAACTGTCTCATGGTTAGGGTTAGGGTTAGGATTAGTGTTAACCTGGAATCCAATTCTAGGTTAGGAAATACGATGCAACATTTCAGTGGTATGCATTATGCCTCAACTCCTGACATAATCCACTAGACCTGATGCACCATGAAAGCAGGACTGTGTGTGCTTTCTTCATTGCTGTATCCCCACTACCTGTAGCTCAGAGCATGGCATATAATAGGTGTTCACTAAATATACTAAATGATTTATTTGGACTGAATGAAATAGTGCATTGGGCAATACTAGGGATGAATTGGACATATAGTTCTGACAGAGTGTGTTTAAAATTGAAATATGGACTACTGATGAAAGGAAATGCAGTTTAGAATGCAAAACTAAGCCTCTTTCTAATGGCTGTTTCCATTGATTCAAAAAGTCTGTTATATGTGGGGCATGCTTTTAAAAAATTGAACATGCTTACACACACGTAAACTCCTCCAGCCTCTGGATTCCCATCAAAGGAACTCTGAAATTAGTGCTTCTAGTTGCACATTTACATAACTCCCTTTCTTTTGGCAAATGTGATAACAGGCCTATATTAAATACTTAGGCAGTATTCCTTATATTGAAAGCAGTTCCTTGGGGATTTGAGTGATTCAGGCCTCAACTCTGGATCACACTAGAGGAGAGATTTATATCTCTGAGTGACAAAACTCCAGAAACATCAGTGCCTCAGACCTCTGCTGTTTAATATGGCAGCCACTAGCCACATGAGGCTATTTACATTTCAATAAAACTAAAATTAAACTTATAAATTCAGTTCCTTAGTCATACTAAGCCATATTTCGAGCACTCAATAGCCATATGTGGCTAGTGCATATAGTACCAGGTAACTCTGATTTAGAACTTTTCCATCATCACAGAGAGTTCTATTGCCTAGTGCTATTCTTACGCTTAGAGTGGTCATAGTATTTTAAGATGAACTCTTTATTATGAAGGAATCAGAGCTGCTTGGTCTCTCATTCATAATTCAAGAGACTACCTAATCAAGATGCTGTATTTTTTTCTTGTCCAGAAATACAGAATGGGTACATCTGGGGCACGTATTGCCATTCAGGATGAAGGGCAGAGGTCAGGTGGCAGAGCCAGATGATCCAGGTTCAAATATTGCTCCATCCCGTCACTTACCAGTCAGTCTGAGCCTCAGCCTTTCTCTCCTCTGTAAACCAGCAGATGGAAGGCATATGCCAAGGACGTAAGTCGACAGTCAGCAAATGACTGAATGTGAGCACAATGCCTCGCATACATTAGGTGCCATTTACTCCTCTCGTCTTAATTCGTGTAATGAAATATAACCATGTCCCCTTTCATACCATTTTTGTGCTTTGGGACTATTTTTGGAAGTGTTCCCTAGCAAATTGCCCCAAACAATGGGCTCACTCAACTCTGGTCTAAAATGCAGCTCTGGAAGCCTTGATGCCAAAGGCCAGATGGTTTGGGGCTCCACCAGATATTAAATAAGACCTTCTACATGTGGAAGAAATACTTCTCGGCCAGCAAGTGGGTGACACTTCAGGAGGGAAGTGGGGGCTCCGGTGCCCCAGAATGCACATGGGCTGGGCAGTTAGTGGCATTTCTGTGATGGAGGAGAGCTAGGTGCCAACTTCAGGTCAAGGGTCATAGGGTTCAAATTTCTCACCCCCTTGGGGTTTCTGTCTACTCACCTTACGAGTCAGCTCCTGGTTGATTTGCTGGGTGCTGTTTTGTTTGCAGAGAGAGGAATCTAGTTGCACAGAACATTGCTTTAACTGTGATTTGAGATTAGCATTTTCCTCCTCCAACTTTCTCAAATTCTCCTTTGACTGCTCCCCAATTAAGGAAACAAAGCCCAGATGGAGGTGTTATCTTAGACTCCTGCAGAAGCCCCTCCTTCTGCCCTCACACACAGCTCCAGTTTGCACCCCATGTATCTCAGGCCTTCTCTGCCCTCCTCACTTGTCTTTCTCCCCCTCCCTCCCTTCTCTCCTGAAGTCTGAGCACCCTCAGCCTCTGTTTCCCACCAGGCCCAGCTGGGCTCAGGTCTGGCCTTGGATTCTTAATCCCGAGGCTTCCCAGATTCTCCTCACCATCTTTTCTTTCTTTTTTTCTTCCTGTCGGAATATCTCGAGCTCTTGCTGCAGTAACTTCTCCTGCTCTTTACTCTTTTTCAACTGCTCCTGTTTCTCCTCCAGCAACCTGGTTTCTTCCTGAAGCTGTTCTTCTAGACTGCATTTGGAGGAGGCTTGCTTCCTGTTCTGAGAAAACAAACACGGGGCTGCAAGTCAGGCACCATATTTCTGCAGAGAAAACCCCCAGCCCAGACAACCGTGCACAGGGATGGCTGAAATAAATATGAGGACAGGGCTTCCCTGGTGGTGCAGTGGTTGAGAGTCCGCCTGCTGATGCAGGGGACACGGGTTCGTGCCCCGGTCCAGGAAGATCCCACATGCCACATCCCACATGCCACAGAGCGGCTGGGCCCGTGAGCCATGGCCGCTGAGCCTGTGCGTCCGGAGCCTGTGCTGTGCAACGGGAGAGGCCACAACAGTGAGAGGCCCGTGTAGCGCAAAAAAAAAAAAAAAAAAAAAATGAGGCCAACTCCTTGGTTATTTAGCGTGTTTAATAAAAAAGTTTCCTCTTAGGTTCAGCAACAGTTTTTCTTTGTTAAATTAGAAATACCAACTTATTTTATTTATAGATCCAGGTCCCACTTACTTACCAAGTCTTTCCACATAAAATACTCTTTGAATAAATTTTAAAAAATCTTAGAAAAGCACAAAAGGAATAATTCAAAGTTAAAAAACTTTAAATCGACTGAGAAGGATAGCTTTTGAGTCCTAGAAAAAGAAATAATATTTTCCTTTGACTGTTTTTAAGCTTGGCCCCTGAAAATGCTTATTGGTTGTGGGAACTGGAGCTGCCTGGCTGGCTTAGCATTCTAAAACAAATTCCGGACAAGTACTTTGCAATGGATTGGTGGTGGCATCTTCCCAAATAAAGAGCAATGCAATTTTTTTTTTTTTGGCCACACCGCTCAGCTTGTGGGATCTTAGTTTCCCAACCAGGGATTGACCCAGACCCTTTGCAGTGAGAGCTCGGAGTCCTAACCACTGGACGGCCAGGGAATTCCCAAGAGCAATGCATTTAATCTGAAACAGAGCAAATGCTTGAGCTGGCTGCCTACTTGCCCTCCACACCTGGTGTTGAATGTGATTTATACGATCTAGCAGGTCATTCAGTTTTACATCCTGCTCAGTCACTGTCTTCTGAAGCTGCCTCTTTTCCTTCTCTGAAATTTCAAGCTTTCTCGAGAACTCAGATAATTCTGATGTCAGCTCCGCTATCCGTTTCCTAAAGCAAAACGGCAAAAACAGGTGGATGGACTTCAGGGTCCATGTCGGTGGACTGTGGGCTGGCTGCCCGGGGCTTGCTACCCAACTCCTGGGCAGCAGCCCACAGGGTCCCAACTGGCTTACGAGGGACAGAGACTCTGTCTGGAGGGGAACCTGTGGTACCTGCTGGGCGCGAGTTCCTCCTCAGCCATTAGGGAATCCTTCTGCAGCTTCTGAAGTTCTCTCCGGAGCTCCTGGATGGTCTCTGCCTTCTGCTTCTCCAGGCAAATGCAGCTTTGCAGTTTCCTATGGCAATCCTCCAGGTTACCCTTTGCCAGAATGGCCTCTTCTTTATATTGGGCTGCTTGCTGAGCTGCAGAAGACAGGAGATAGCCCGGGGCATGTCCATGTGTGAAGGGAGTATGTGTGAAGATCAGACTCTCAAATGAGACCAGTTAAAAAGTCTGTTCCTTGGGGCTTCCCTGGTGGTGCAGTGGTTAAGAATCTGCCTGCCAATGTAGGGGACACGGGTTTGAGCCCTGGTCCGGGAAGATCCCACATGCCGTGGAGCAACTAAGCCCGTGTGCCACAACTACTGAGCCCGAACTCTAGAGCCTGCAAGCCACAACTACTGAGCCTGCGTGCCACAACTACTGAGCCCATGTGCCACAACTACTGAAGCCTGCGCACCTACAGCCCGTGCTCCACAACAAGAGAAGCCACTGCAATGAGAAGCCTGCACACCACAATGAAGAGAAGCCCCCGCTTGCTGCAACCAGAGAAAGCCTGTGTGAAGCAACGAAGACCCAATGTAGCCAAAAAAACCAAAAGTCTGTTCCTTCATTCTGTGACTTACTTCAATTTCCAATCTGTCCTCATCTCTCTCTATTTCATTATCACTCCTAATGAGCTCTGATAAATTATCTGTCTTCAGCTACCCAACCAGCCGTGAACTCCTTCTTGACTAAAATTAAACAAATTGGTCAAAATTGCTTGGTATCTCTTCTGCAACTCATCCTGTCATTGAAGACAAATCCTGACCCTCATGGAGTTTAGAGTCTAGTGAGGGAGCTGTAATTGGTTTACCTGACATAGAGAACACAGTAATGTTAAACTCACTGTGAACTCAGGAAGGAAGACCAAAGCAGGGAAGTACAGCTGGAGATGGACTTATGGAGGAACAGTGGCTGAGCTGGGCCTTAGAAGAAGGAGAAGAAAGGGAATTCTCGGGTTGGAGGGCACAGTGAAGGGAATGGGGAGGGCATGTGGGAAGATGATGGGGAAGATATCAGCTTAACTGGAAAGGAAAGTGGGAAGGAATGGTGAGAGACAGAATTGAGGAAGTGGATGGACCAGAGGGGGTTTTGGAGGACGTTGAAAGCCTGAGAGAAATGTTTAGACATGATTTAGTGGGTTCTTGAGTAGGGACCTGCCATAAAGGAAAGAGTGCTTTAGGAAAATTGGAGTGGATTAGAATGGAGAAAGACTTCTGACAATATCCTTTTAGCCCACGTCCTTGCCTCCACTGGGTATGAAGGAGTAAGTTGCTTACTGGGGTTTCTCTACACCAAATATATCCCCACTTCCGGTAGTTTCTCCTATCATTTCTACTTAAATATCACTTTTCTCTCCGTTTTTTTAAGCCTGGGATATTGGAAGAAAGATGGTGTCACTACGGAAATAATTATACACCCGGAAGAAGGGAGGAGGATTTTTTTTAATAGGGAAGAAAGTAGATTCAGCTTTGGGAATGTTGGGTTAGTGGGGAAGGTGGGTTGGTCAGGTGGAGCTAGTCTCTAAAGACAAGACTGACCAGGTGCCAAGTCAGGGCTGGGGCTCTAGGCATTGGAGTCACCTGCAGAGAAATGCAGCTACAAGGAGCAGAGGCGCTCATCAAGGAATGAGTGTAGAGAGGAGAGGAGAGGGCAGAATCTTAGAGATGGGTGACCACTGTCAGGGCAGGAGGGAAAAGAGGAAACAATGGTGAGATTTATGGAAGAACAAGGGACCTGTTGTGTCTCCAAAGCTAATAAACAACCGTTGAGGTGCGGGGGACCAACAGTGTGGACACCCAGAGAGTTAGAGGAGGGCGAGGAAGGAAGACATGCTTTGGACCTTCTTTTTTTTCCAAATTGATACATCACTCACATAACATAAAATTTATCCTTTTAAAGTGTACAGTACAGTGGTTTCTAGTAGACTCACAAAGTTGTGCAACCATCAACATCTAATTCCAGGACATTTTAATCACTCAAAGGCAACCCCATTTCCAAGGCAAGAAGTTACTGGTGACTTCTGAGAAAGCACTTTTGGCAGAGGAGCAAGGACACAACCCACACTGCAAGCGAATGTGTGTGGAGACTGAAACAGGAGAGCGTTAAAAACCAGGGAAGGAAGAAGTGAATGGTGTGACAAAGGTCCCAGAGAAGGTGGAGAGGAATGTGATGCAAAGAAGCAAGGTACAGAGCCCTGTGCTCTCCGTGGTGAGGAAAGGAGAGGGCCTTCAGCTGCGACTGCAGAGAAAACTGTGGGCGTGTGAGAGCAGCGGTCCGCCTTCCCAACCCGAGCACCTGCTGTGTGGTGGGGGCTTCAGAGAAAAGGTAAGGTTGGGGTGAAGGAAGGAGCTTAGAGGGCGGTCCTAAGTGCTGTGAGATGAGATGAGATCATGAGGAGATCGGAGTGAGAAAGCGGTGAGGGAGAGGGACACGGACATTGGGGAAAGGAGGGGGCTGCTCTGGCCCTGTGGGCTGGAGTGTGTGGGGACAGTGCTTGCCCGGGGGCCTCACCAGCCAGCCTGTGCTGCTGTTTGGCATCTTCGAGACAGTCCTTCAGCTTCTTGATCTCAGCTCCCAGGTGCCCATACTCGGCCTTGCACTTATCCCGTCTCTCCTCCTGGATGGCAATTTCGAGTTCACTTGTCATGCATTGCTGCTTCTCCAACTCCATCTCCTTCTTTACGAGGGTGTTCTTAAGCTGCGCTAGGTCCTTCTCTAGCTCATGCAGCATCTCATCTTTCTCCTGGAGGAGCTGAGGGAAGCAAAGTGTTAATGCTGATAGAGGCCTGAGCAGTGGCAGGGCGAAGTCAGTTAGAGATTGTCTTGAGCCCTCTTCCAGCCACCATCTTCTCTCGCCTGGATGTTGCAATAGCCTCCACCTGGGCTCCCTGCCTCCCTGTAAGCAGTCAGAGTTGGGCTTTTACAAAGGCGAGTCAGATCTTGTTATGTCTCTGTTCAAAACCTCTACTGGGTCCATCTCAGTTAGAAAAAGGCCAAAGTCCTTACAATGACGTCCCGGGATGCTCATGATCTGGTACTTGGCTACCTGTCTGACCTCACCTCTTGCCGCCCCACCCTCTCTGCTTCCAAGCTGACTCCCACCTGAGGGCACTTGCCCTTGATGTTGCCTCTGCCTGGAATATTCTTCAAGACTTTGGCCTGGGTGGCCCCCTTACTTCATTCAAATGTCTGCCCAAATGTCACCTTATCAAAGAGGCCTTCCCCGACCACTCTGGGGAAAACAGCCACCAAGCTGTTTTAGGAATTCATTAGTACCTAACATTTTATTGTATATTAGTTTTATTTGTTTGTCTCTAAAGACTGAAATGTGAGCTCCATGAAAATAGGGATGGCACATGTTTTATTATATTCTTCATGCCTAGAAGAGTGCTTGGCATATAATAGGAGCTCAAAAATATCTGTTGAATGAATATATGAGTGACTCGAAGCTGCTTATCCAGACTCCTTGCTGCTTCTTCAACATCTCTCCAAATACCTCTATTTTGACTGGTGAATCACCTCCAGACCTTGAAATAGGAAGTTTGAATGACCAGCCACTCAAATCAATTGGATTATTTCTACTAGCTCTGGTAAAAGTTTAGAGTTGAAACAGTACTGACTACAGAAACTTGCGCTGGTTTCAGAGTCTTTCGGCCCTTGGTTCCTGTCTTACGCTTTTCTAGGAGCTTGATTTACGTTGGTAACTACAGACCTTCTAGGGCATAGTTCCACTAATATTTTCAAACTGCCTGGTTTGCATATTTGTAAGTTATTTGTAATTAAAGAATTGAAATTCACATGAAATTGTGAATAAGGCTACACATTATTTTATAGCATTTCTTTCTACTCTTAGGCATAAACAAAAGCATAAGGGAATAATACGAGCGTGTCCCAAACTCACTATTGCAGGGCTGGGGAAGAACCCCTTTCTTACAGAGTCCACATCTCTATTAAGGCCCCTGATGTTTTATTTATTTATTACGTGCCATGAGAAATTCCAGGGAAGAGCTCAGAATTGCCCCTGGGCCTGAAGCACCGCAGTCTCACTGCGCATGTGTGGGCGCTCCCCAAGCAATCACAGCGAGCGCGGGGCCACAGAACCCGCCCCTGCCGAGGCCTGGCCTCACAGGTCCCTGCTGGCAGTTCCAACCACGGAGCTCCTCGCCTTACCTTGTCTTTCTTCAAACCGAGCTTCTGGGTCTCAGTGAACTGCACCTGCAGCTCCTGCAGTCGCCGTTGCAGGATGACGACCTCCTTGTCCTTCCTCTCCACGCGGGCAGATGTCTCTTCCCGCAGCCTGTGCAGGTCCAGCTCCAGCTTCAACATGTCTGCAGCGGGACAAGACAGAGTGCTTCTTGCTCAGAGCGGGGCTCCGGCTTCCTTGGCTGCCTACCCTCTGCCGCAGCCCGCTGGCCCATGGTTTACCCTCCATGATGCTTTTCTTCTGTTCCGACACGGCTTCTAGCTCCGTGCGCAAATCCTTCACGAGGTTCTGGTACTCCTCCACGTGCGAGCACTGGCTGTCTTTCTGCTCCTGCAGGTGCTTCAGTATCTGGGCAGATGGAAGAGCAGGGCAGGGTGAGGACATGGGGGAAGAAAGCTTTATAGAATTCTGAGTGTCCAGAACAGGCAAATCCGTAGGGACAGAAAGTAGAATAGTGGTTGCCAGGGTTTGCGGGAGGGAGGATGGTGGGGGTGACTGCTTGTGGATATGGGTTTCTTTTTGGAGTGATGAAAATGTTCTGGAATTAGTGGTGCTGTTGCCTAACTTTGTGAATACACTAAAAACCAATGATTGTACACTTTATTTTTATTTTATTTTTTTAAACATCTTTATTGGAGTAAAATCGCTTTACAATGGTGTGTTAGTTTCTGCTTTATAACACAGTGAATCAGCTATACATATACATATGTCCCCATATCTCCTCCCTCTTGCATCTCCCTTCCTCCCATCCTCCCTATCCCACCCCTCTAGGTGGTCACAAAGCACCAAGCTGATCTCCCTGTGCTATGCGGCTGCTTCCCACTAGCTATCTATTTTACGTTTGGTAGTGTATATATGTCCATGCCACTCTCTCACTTCGTCCCAGCTTACCCTTCCCCCTCCCCGTGTCCTCAAGTCCATTCTGATTGTACGCTTTAAATGGTGAGTTTTCTGGTATGTCAATTATATCTCAATTTAAAAAAGTAAAAAGAGAGTTAAAAAAGAAAGGACATGGCAGACTTCTTCTCATGCTCACACGGAATGGAATGTGCACAAAAGGAGCCACCTCTTCCTCCCTGTAACACTCAGTGTCATTGATAAGACACCTACTGTGTGCCAGGCACTGTGCGCACTGTAGGTGCTGCAAACGACACAGACACCAATTCTTAACCCCAGGGAGCTGACCTTCTGGTGGGATGAGACAGACAAAGAGCGTAAAGTAGTGACTTACAGAAAACAAAAGTTGATAAGTGCTATGGAAGAAACAGAACAGCAAAAGGGGAATGGAGATGTATGGGGCAGGCAGGGGCGAGGCTGTGGGTTACAGTTTTAAATAGGATAGATGGGTTGGCCTCACTGAGAAGGTGCCCTCTGAGCAGGCACTTGCTGGAGGTGAGGGCGTGAGCCATGTTGAGGTATCTGAGGGACGAGCTCTGCAGATGGGGGAGCGGGCAGTGCTAGCTGATGACAAGGCCCTGGGGGCAGAACATGCAGGAGGCCATGTGATTAGAGTGGAGTGAGTGATGGGGAGAGAAGGAGGAGGTGAGGAGGTTAGGGGGCAGTCACATCACAGAGGGCTCTTAGTCCCTCCCTCAGCAAGAACTTTGGCTTCTACCCTGAAGGAGAGGGGAAGGGGCTGTAACCAGAGAAGGCAGGAAGGAACATGTACACATGGCCAAGAAGGAACAATTAGTTGTCTGGGCATCAGGGGATGCTGGGGAGATAGTTATGTGATTTCACAGTTGACAATGAAGGAGGGTTGCAGCATGAAGACAGAGGGGGACAGCTGGAGAAATGCAGGGCAATCACCGTCTGACCTGGGTGTGGGCCCTATAGAGACTCAAAGGCCCAGTGTGTGCCAGGCCAGCTGAGGGAGGAGAGGACGGCTGGCACTAACTGTGATGTGGGTAGTTCTAGCCTGAATAGAATGTCCAAATAATGTGAAGGCTTTGGGTAGGATATAGAAAATGGTGGGTGAAAGTGGATTCTGTTTCTTGAGGAAGTCTGTATCATTTTAAAAAATGGAGTATTAAAGAAGAATTTGTGTTTAGTAGATACAGTTTCAGTTTTGCAAGATGAAAAAGTTCTAGAGAGTTATTGCACAACAATGAGAATATACTTAACACAACTAACTGTACACTTAAAAATGGTTAAGATGGTCAATTTAATGTTATGTGTTTTTTACCACTATAAAAAATTAAAAAGTGAGGGAGAAATAAAGACATTTCTCAGACAAAAAGAAAACAAACATGGAGTGTATGAGATCTTGCTGTAGGTCAGGATATGAATAACATGGGACTGACTTTTAAAATAAATATTGACAGATGTACAAGGAAGAGCTCCAAAGTTCATCCAAACCTTGTGGGATCAGAAAGTCCTGGAAAAAGAAGCATCTCCACTCCCCAACTAGAGGATCCCTTGGAGAGCTGATGTGTTGACTCTCTCTGCCACTCCGCTTTGCCACTATTTCAGCATCAGCATGGCCTCGTGTGGCTGGCTTTGCCTGGTACCTCGAGTTCAGGCATGACTGACTTCAGACCTCCTAGAAGGGACCCTAACCTAGTTTTCACTGTCATATTTGTTGGTCAAATCCTGCCATTTGTTTACATGGTTTAAATGCTTATTCATTATTAGAATCAACTTTTGAGACGGCTTTGAATTTTGAAAACATAAGAGTTTTTTTAAAAGGGAGTGGATTTGAATTAATAATCTTCCCTAAATTTGTTGCTTTTCAACTCCAGCCAGAAACTAGAAGGCTGGATGGTTCTTTTGAAGCTAGCAAGCCAAAAGGAGCCTCTGTCTTGTCTAGATGTACCATTGGATGTGAGTTAAGAGACAGGTGCAATTCCAAAATTCAATTCCAAAATCTAATCATGCCAGACACACTCCTTGGGGGCTTGGCATACATTATACACACTATCCTTGTGGCAGGGCTAACCAAAGTGACACAAATATAAAATAAAATATAAAATGTAGTATAAAAATTTTAATAAGTAGGAGAGCCCAGAATCAAACCCAACTCGGCCCAATCCTACCAGGCACACATAAGCAAAAGTTCTCCCACCTTTTTGATGTCTTCACAGTCTTCTGAGGAGCTAGAGGGATGTCGGTGGGTGGCTGTATAGGAAGCAAAGTCTGCTCGTAATTTTATCAAAGCCTCTTCACGCTCCAGAACCTGCAACCCAGCACAAGTCAGTTATGCTGGGTGATCAATGCAACTGGCTTATTACTAGTGCTATTTTTGCAGGGTGTTCCTTTTTCAGCCCAAGTTTGTTGCAGCATTATATAATTCATATTATATAAACTAAGGAGAAGGAATTATGTTCTCAATCTTATATCAAGGTTCACTAAGGCATAGACAGTGATTTGTCTCAAGTCCGTCAATGGCCACATTTTGGACTCCCTCCTGATCCTCTGTGCAGTCCAGCTTATGAGGCAGAAGAAGATTCTTTGGAGGCTGTGATGGAAAGACGTACTGAATCTCTCAGAAGATAGGATTCAAAGTTCAAGAAATAAAGAAGGAAGTTTCTTTTGGAGTGGGTGAATGTGTACATGTTTTTTAAAATTAAAAAAAATATGAAACTTTTGTTCTTGTTTGTTGAAAATAATTCAAATAGAACCCAAGCATTGAAAATAAGAAGTGAGACTCTCCTATCCACTTATTCTCCCCTCTCTCACTTCTACTAAGGGGGAGGGGGCACTATTGGCAATTTACAGTATATACTTCTCTATTGCGATCAAAGACCTTAAAAAACAAAAGTGGGATTGAGCTATACATAAGATTCTGCAACTTTTTCTCAACAGTGTATCGCAAACATCTTCCATGCAGCCCTTACAGATCTGCTTAATCTTTTCCCTTGGCTGTGTGTTATTCCATAATATGGATAGCTCTTTAATCATTCCTCTTAATCTCTTTAACTATTTCCCTACTGATGGACACCCTGGTTGCTGTGTGAGATTTTAAGTCTCTTTAGAATCTCAAACTTAGTGTGGGTTGGGGGATGCATACCATGGAGAGTATGAACAAGAGGCAGGGACATGAATATGTAAGACATTTGAGGAGTACTGGAAAAGAGATTACTTTAGGTGACTCTTTTCCCCTCCTCTCTTTCCTCATGGCTTTATTTTGGGTCTCTTGGGAAAATGTTCTAGAAGGAGACACTTACCAAAGCGTTACTGCAGGCTAGCTTATTTCGAAGTTCCTTTATTAGATCATCCTGTTCAGAGACCTTCTGCCAGACTTCAGATAGTCGTTTCAGGGTCTCCTGATGCTCTTGAATCATGCAGGGAGAAGTGTGTATATGCACCTTTGAATGATCACCATTACTCTTGGGCTCCTGGGATATTTAAAAATAATAGGTTGATTTTGTTCATAATTTTTGAGTCAATTTCAGAATGCCATGAACATGGAAGATCTCTAGACCTGTATTCTAAAAGTTTATATTCATATATGTGAATCAGAGCTTCCTTAACAAAAGAAAAAAATTAAGTGCACACACGGTAAAAAGTTCGAAGCGTTCACAAGAGAATACACTGAAAAGTCAGTCTTGACCCTCCATGACACAGGTCCCCTTTTCCATGACGGTCTGTGTTACCAGTTTTTTGTATATCCTTCTGGGGATAATTTATGCATATTTACATATGCGTATATGTATACGTATATAACCCTCTACTCTTCCCCCACCAACTGAAAGGCTTCTGCACACTCTTCTAAACATTGTGTTTTCACTTGGCAACTTATTTAGGATATTTTCCATATTGCTGTTTGTGGATCTATCTTACTCTTCTTTTAAAATTAATTTCAAACTGCACGAGTAATACACACACACATATATATGTAATCTTTCTAAAACATTGTAATGTTACAGGCAAGTCTAAATTTCTCTTTGACCACCACCTCTAATCCCATACTTGCTGCATTCTCCAGAGATGACAATTTGTGCATATCCTTCTAGAACTTTATACATTTACATACATATAAATGAATATTGTAGAATACATATATTATTTTGTCTTTTTGAAACATTTTTTTTCTCAACAAGATGCCTTAGAAATGTATCCATGTTAGTACATATGCTTTTATCTTGCTCTTTTAAATTGCTTTTAAAGATGTTTATCCAGTCTTCTATCGATGGGAATATATGTTGCTTCCAAGTTTTTTCTAAAACGAAGCTGAAATGAATATTTTTGCACATAAATCTTTGAGTACCTATTCTAGTTTACGTGTAGATTAAATTTGTAGAAGTAGTAATCTATTTAAATTGGATCTATTTAAAACTTTGATATTGCACAATTGTCCTTCAAAGAAAACATACCAATTGACACTCATCACCATGAATATGGCTGTTTTCCTAGAAGTGCGTTTTTTAAAAAAATGTCTTTCTCTAGATCATCTGAAATCATGCATGAAGGTTACTACCTGTTCACTGGTCTGCACTAATAATGGGGTGAACTGATGCAGACAGGCAAAAAAACCCAAAAAGTCCTAGTTTGGACGGTAGATACTTTCTCCATTAAACTGTCTCCCTAACTGGGCTTTTTCAGGCAAAGTTAGAAATAGTTCATGTTCACTAAGCATGAAAGCTGCCCATGAGTGTATAAATAATTCAGTGTCTATGTGGAAAAAGGAATGGAAAACAATAAAAAAGTTAAGAAACAGTAAGATGATACTCTTATTATGTATATATAAAAAAATATATATGTATGTGTGCATTATATATATATGTGTATTCCAGGTGGACTAAAGCTAAAAACATAAAAATACAAAATTATAAAAGTGCTAGGGCTTCCCTGGTGGCGCAGTGGTTAAGAATCCGCCTACCAACGCAGGGGGCACGGGCTCGAGCCCTGGTCCAGGAAGATCCCACATGCTGTGGATCAACTAAGCCCACGTGCCACAACTACTGAGCCTGCACTCTAGAGCCCACATGCCACAACTACTGAGCCCACGTGCCACAACTACTGAGACCACATGCCTAGAGCCTGTGCTCTGCAACAAGGGAAGCCACCGCAATGAGAAGCCCGCGCACCACAACGAAGAGTAGCCCCCGGTCACCGCAACTAGAGAAAAGCCCACGCACAGCAACGAAGACCCAACACAGCTAAAAAATAAACAAATAAAATAAATAAATTTTTAAAAAGTGCTAAAAGACAATATAAGATAAACTTTTGCAATTTTGAGGGTAATGAAGGCCTTCCTAAACAAAACATAAAACCTAGAATCTATAAAGAAGAGCTAAGAGATTTAACTTCATAAAAATTCAAAAGTTTTGTATGTTGAAAAATACCATTAATAAGAGAAAATGAAAAGTTACAAACTGGGAGAAAATATTTATAACTTATATAATGAAGCATTATTACCTGTAATATATTAAGAACCTCCTATAAGTCAACACAGAAAAGACTAACAACCCAATTAAATAATTGGTTAAGGATTTAAAAGCAATTCGTAAAACAGAAATCCACAGGACCGATTCACTTATGAACAGGCTCATTACTTCATTCACAAGGTGGGAGCTGTGATGGGTCTCCCAGATCCCCTTCAGCAGTGAAGGACTTACTCTTCCAGCTGCTGGGGGCGATGCCCTAAGATAGACTCAGCTGTCAGCCCTCTTGGGGATTGCCTGGGCTGAAGAAAACTTTTGCCCAAGGTCATGTCTCTCCCTAGGAAGACAGCTCACATCCAATCACTGACCAACATGGAGCTATAAAGGCCAGCTCCCTTCTCCCCAATTTAGAATAGCTCTAAAGGTCCTTCCAGCCCCAGAGGTCTCCATGAGGTTGGCTGAGGCCTTTGCTAGGACCATCAGAGCCCAGCTTCTCCATCTGCCCAACCCTGCTTCCTTCCCCTTCACAGGTGTTGATGCCAAGAGCTTTCTCTAAAAACGTCCTGTATACCAGTCTGTCTCAGAGTCTGCTTCCTGGGGAACCCAACCCACAGCTATTAGAACTAAAGGAAAAAAAAATTGAGAAAATGAGAAAATCTATTTTTTTTCCCCATGCATCAGTTTAGCACAACTTAAAAAGACTGAAAACATACCCTGTGAGTGTAGGGAAATTACTGTTGGTAAAAGTGTAAACTGGTAGAACCTTTTTGGTGTTCAATTTAGAAGTATCTTTAAACATTAAAAATAAGCATTTCCTTTAACCCAGCAAAATCCCACTTCAGGAATTAACCCCGTAGAGATAAAGATGTTCATTTACAGCTTGTTTGTAGTAGACAAACAGGTCAGTAGATGGTACAGGGTACAGTCATACTACAGAATACAAGGTAGTAACTAGAAGAAATCATCAAGATATACATTTAGAAAGCAAAGTGTAGAACCATATTTATAAAATGACTCATTTATGTAAAAAGAAAACTCTAACTTTTTACATAGCAATAGGATGGGGAAGACTGCCAGAACATTTCGGGTGATTGCCTAGGGGGAGAAGAGTGGAGTGGAGAAGGCTGAAGGTAGACTTTTACATTTAATCTCCATAATTCTGTCTAGAGAGCCTATATTGTTGTATTACTTGTGTAATTTTAAAAAGCAATTGAAAGAAAAAAGAAACAAGTTCAGTCACTTCTTTGCTATGTTTTGTGGCTTTCTCCTCCTATTTGATCCTGAAGCTATGGTTTCCATGAGTCCTGTGACCTGGAATAGCCCCCTGCCGGACCCCCATGGCAACATGGAAGATTTGAGAGCTCATTTGGTAATTCACTTTCTGCCTTATTTGAAGTTGTGGCTCCTTAAATTAATTAAGGAGTCTTAAAATTCCTAAGGAGCAATCTTACAGGAGATGTGAAGGCTGGAAGTTCAAAACTGAGGGCTACAAAATTCAAGGGAAGGAATGACAACTGGTTGAAGGTTTGGGTTTCTGGCAGAGAGGCTGGGACTGTTACAGGGACCACCTGGGAGCTCCTGGTCTGAGTGGTCTGGTTTAAGTCCTACCTGACTGACGATCCTGCTGAGCTCCCCCTCCAACATCTTCACTTGGCACTCCAGTAACTCGATGCTGCTCAGGGAAGTCTGGTATTTATCCCTGTAGAGGTTTAAGCTCCTTTCTAGGGAGAGGATTTTGTCCCTGGCCAAGGCGAGTTGCTCCTGGGCCAAATGGAGCTTCTCCCCTGTGTTCTCATTACGATTTCCCATTTCTTCCTCATAGAGAATCACCTGTTGGTGTAGGAAAAAACAACAACACTGAACCCATAGAAGCATCTAACGAGGAAAGGATATTGCTATAAGACCACATGCAGAGGAGTCTCATATCTTAACTAGAAACCCAGATGCAAAGAACAGGCCCAGCTCAGACCTAAAAACTACAAGACATAAAATCAGAATGTTAATGATTAGAAATTTTTTTTAAAAGTTTGTCCTGTTTAGATGGTGAGCTTCTTAAAGGCAGGGACCATATCTATTTCTCATTCTGTCTGGTATGTAGTTAATTCAATAAAGACTTGTTAGTTGATTAATAAGAATGAATGTATAGCTCCATTTTTTAAGGGCTTAAAATGCCAGTATTCTTTCTTTCCTATGTATTCTCTAGAGGTCTAATTTAGAAAATGTGGAGCTCCTCGTGCACACAGGCCCATGTCAGCAAAGTTCCCTAGAGATAGTGGGGGAACATGACCCGAAGTTCCACTGGGATTTGCAGCATCCTTATTTAGGTTCTTTTTCTTCCTAATCAATTAATTAGTCAACCAACTGACAGATATTTATTGAATGCTCATGAGCACTGTTTTGGGTGCTTAGGGGTAGGTATACCTATATAACATAGGCTCCTCCCTCAAAGAATTTACAAACTCTTACAAATCGGGGAGAGATACGATTTAAAATTAGCAAACAACTGTTGAGTGAGCTAAATTGTATAGCTTGAATTGTATGTGTTGAAAAAGTTAAGAGCAGGAGGGTCATCAGGAAGGCTTCATTTGGGTTCAAATAGTTCAGTAGAAGTCAGACAGAACACATTTTATTGGTCTAAGCTAATATATTTGCTGCCTGTCATTTGAGATTCGTCTTGGGAGAAGATCATTTAGTTTGAGGTGTTTATTTGGTAAGGAAAAGAGGAAAGGAATATTTTATATTCAAACGTTTATAATGGAAGCTCATATCCCCTTGACACTCACCATCCCTTTGCATGCTAACCCCATTCCAACCACAAGCATCTTCAACTCTTTGCCTGAGCGTTGCTCTGGCCCCAGGAGTCCACTCAAGCAGAGGAGCAAGACAAGGCAAGTGACAAGCACTGGGGAGTTTAATACCCTCAGGTGCAACTCTCAAACGATGACTGGGGTGGTTGGCTGGGATCAATCTGAGGGGTGTTCTACATTATCTCCCAGAATTCTCCAGAGGGATTGAACCCCAGTTTCCCATAGCAGTGATCCTCTTGATTTTCTTTATGGGCTTCCCGCCTTTGTTTGACTCACTTCCCTATTCTCCCACCATGCTTCCTGGGATCACCTCCTGAATTGACTAGTACTTATATTCATCTCCTTAAGATCTGTTGTTGGGAAACCCAACATTAGACAGAAGTTTGATACTTCTGTGAACAAAATATTGGGGGAAATTGGCAGAATGCCTAAAGTAATTTTTCCAAAGTTTTCCCATTTTGTGACTGCTGCTTGCCGAATCCCACACCTTGACTTTATTTGGGACAATAGTGAGCCTCACTAAAACACTGCATTTCCTTGCCTTCCTAAGAACTAGCTGTAGCCACGTGACTAATTCTCGCCGATGGTATATAAGTGAAAGTGTTGTGTGCGGCTCCTGGGAAGTGTCCTTAAAAGGGAGGAGTGTGCCTTTCTCTCCCCACCCCACCTCCCACCCGATTATTTGGAATGAAGATGTGATGGTTGGAGCTCCAGCAGCTGTCTTAGGTGAACTAGAAAATGGAAGCCTTGGGCTGATGATGGTGGTGCTGAAAGACAGAACCCTATGTATCTGATGAAACATGTAGTTACCATAACAGTCCTAGACTACCTCTCTCTGACCTTCTTTTATATGTCATAGAAATAAACTATCTTATTTAAGACACTATTACTATGGGGTTTTCTGTTATATGCAGCCAAATAGAATCCCAACTAATTCAGGGTGACTTTATCTAGGCTGGACTCTTGTTTAAGTTAAGATGAACCAGACAGTTTTAACACAGCCCTGCATTAGCTTTATTAAACCATGGTTTATGCTCACAGGCTTTGTCCCAGATTATATTATGTAGGATAACCTTTCTTTGTTCCTTTCCCTCCCAGTCCTTTTCAGCAAATTCTTATTGGTCATAATATTTCCTTTAAAAAAAATTCCATGTTCTTTAAGGCCCTTCATAAAACCCCTGGAATTAGTTCTTAAAACAGCACCATTCAAGATAGCCCTTGGAATTTTATCTTTAAGGGCAGAGGAAGAAAATGCCAGAGGAGGCTGCCTGTCCCATTCCCTTTTTTTTTTTTTTTTAATAAATGTATTTATTTATTTATGGCTGCGTCAGGTCTTCGTTGCTGCGCACGGGCTTTTTCTAGTTGCGGCAAGCAGGGGCTGCTCTTTGTTGCGGTGCGAGGGCTTCTCATTGCGGTGGCTTCTCTTGTTGGTGGAGCACAGGCTCTAGGCGCGTGGGCTTCAGTAGTTGTGGCATGCAGGCTCAGTAGTTATGGCTTGTGGGCTCTAGAGAGCAGGCTCAGTAGTTGTGGCTCACGGGCTCTAGAGCGCAGGCTCAATAGTTGCGCACGGGCTTAGTTGCTCTACGGCATGTGGGACCTTCCTGGACCAGAGCTGGAACCTGTGTCCCCTGCACTGGCAGGCGGATTCTTAACCATTGCGCCACGAGGGAAGTCCCTGTCCCATTCCTTTGAACCCATGGTTTTACTACTGCCAGTGCTATCACTTCCCAGCTGATTTTAGTTCTATGACTTTGGTCTTTGGAATTTACTTGGGATTCTACAAGGATGATACTTTCTGGTTTAAAAAAAAATACTATCCTCGGACATGAATAGAAATGAATGTCCAGAATGTACTTAAGCTAAGTCTACGTGATCTAAAACTCCAGTCTGAAAAAAATGACTGATCTGGTACTGTCAGTGATTGACTCAAGACTCAGTGTCTGGTTATCTTATCAACTGTGCAAGTGTCAGGAATTTATATATGACCCAAACTTGATTTTTCTAAATATGATTGACTTAATGGACCTTATACCTCCTTCATAACCCTCAGAGAACCAGAGTCTTTTGCATTTAAATTGCCATGGTAATAGAATGGAGATGACAAACCTACATGCACACCATACACATATATGTGTGTGCACACACACATGTACACACATACCACATACCCCATGTGCATTAATACTGGAGCTTTCACCCAATTATGCCATTCTGTTTAGTTCCCTCTGTTCAGCTTCAAAAAAAATCAAGAATTAAAGAGGGAAAGTTGATAAAACCTGCTCAAGATGCTGTGAAGCTCTTCTCTAAGTCCAATGCTTGCTTTCTAGTAGCTTTGGCCTGATTTCTGTAGGTACATGGGCATATGGGACATTTCCATAGTTACTTTATTTATACCTCATCTTCTTTCATCTTGCAGTGATGGTGGAGAATAACCAGGTCGGAAGTCTCCTTCTCCAGGATGGACTGATACTGCAGGAGGGAACAGTAAGAAGTCTGCAGCTCCTCGGTGCGAAACTCCAGTTCTTGCTGAAGGGCCAGCAACTTTTTCTTGAGTTGTTGGAGTTGTCTCAGATGACACTGTTTATTGGGCTCAAACTCCATGTGTGACTCCTCAAATGCTGACACTTGCTTCTTATTCTGTAATTGAGATCAAATATACAGAAAGGCTTTAGACTGTCACCAAGCAGGCATTCATTCTTTGATCTTTTTCATTTGTTCAACCATTCACATCCATCTATCCATCCATTTATCTTTTCATCTCCAGAGCACTTATTAAACATTTCACTCTATTCACAATTAAACATCACTTTGCACTTTCACTCTATGGGAAGGATTTAAAAGAAGGAAAAAACCATAGTTTCTTCCTACTATTTAGATCTACCATTCCTATTATGTAGGTCAGAAGAAAAAACATTCACATAAAGAACCTAGAGAGTAGTATAAAGATACACTCGATAATATGCTTATGTTTTGTCTTCACGTATAAAGATAACACAATTGACCTGGAAGGGAATGAATTTCTGGTTATGGTTCTTGGACTAAACTTGATTATTAAAAATGCCCAGATAAAAGGACAAACTCTTGGGGAAATAGCTTTCTGGAATGCTGGGAAACGGGAGGCAGAGATATTGTTCAGGCACATCTGGGCACTGACTCTGTCTCATTCTGAAGGCAGATGTGACCTTGCAGATGCTGAGTGTGTGTGTGTGTGTGTGTGTGTGTGTGTGTGTATGTGTGCGTGTGTATGTGTGTGTGAGATCTCTCCCTGCCAGTCTACAATCAACCTGAAATGCTGCCACACCCCACCTACATTTTCATTCATGCATATGTTGAACACCTACACTGTATCAGGTATTCTGCTAATAGGACACATCCCTGAGTTGTTTATTCTAGTACAATTGAGATCTTTGCACTGATGCTTCTATATTTTCTTTCCCAATATTCCTGGTTGAAATGGAGCAGGACCCTATGGTCCTCCCCTCCATGTGCTCTGCCTGCCTTTTGTCTGTAGAAAAACTTTAGCCAAAGAATAAGTTTAATCAGAGAAGTGAGAAAATGCAGAAGCAAAGTAAAGCAGTCAAACAAGACCGACTAATAACAGTTTAGTCATTAAACAAAGTCAAGGACATTTAGTTCCTCCTCAAGGGCTATAGATAATATTCTGAGCCGTATCCCTTGAGCTGTCTGGTAGATACTGAAACCCCCAGGTGAAAAAAGTTAATTACATGATGACCAGACTGTAGCCATGACATAAGCTGCCACAATTCTGAGAAATGGGCTCAAAGAAGTGGGAACAAACCCACCCTGGAACTGAAGATTAACTGTACCTAAAACAAACAAGATGATGCTGGTCAGACCCACCGATGACCAATTTCAAGGTGACGGTCAGGGCTGACTGTGCTGTTTCTGCATGCAGCCCCCTCCCTCCACATATACACCCCTGAAACTCTGCTTTAAAAGCTCTTGCCCACTGATTGTCAGTGGGGGGAGTCAGTCTTTGGATGTGAGTCTGCCCTCCTCCCCAGTTGCCAGCCTCTGAAATAAAGCAGTTTCCTTTTACCAACCTTGCCTCTTGAGTATTGGCTTTAGAGTAGCGAGCAGTCAGATCCCACTTTCAGTAACATGGTGACATGTGGAAGAGAGGGGGGTGAAGAGGGTGGCCTGTAGGCATTCCTTAGCGCCCTTCTCTGCTTACTGTCTTCCTACTTAACACTTCCCTGGCATGTCCTTAATGTGGCATTTCATATTCTGCCTTGCATTGTAATGATCTCTGTGCATCTTATCTTTTAATTAGATTATAAATTCCCAAAGGGCAGGGGTTATGTCTACTCCTATAGGGCCTAGATTATAGATTCACACACAGCTAGGTATTGGAGGAAAGAAAGAAACAAAATAGAGAATAAGCAATCTCACTGGCTCACAAGAATTTGAGCTTGTGGCCTTGGCCTCATTAACAGAGTAATTTCAAATTTTTTTAAAATAAACTTTTTTAAATCGGTTTATTGAAGTATTCTCTATATATCATAAAATTCAACTACTCTAAGTGTATGATTCAATGATTTGTAGCAAATTTATAGAGTTGGGCAACCATGATTGCAATCCAGTTTTGGAATGTTTCCATCGCCTTGAAAATTCCCTCATGCCCATTTGTCACTCCCATTGCTACCCCAGCTCCAGGCAACCACTACTCTGTTTCCTGCCTCTATGAATTTGCCCTTTCCAGACATTTCATATAAGTGGAATTGTATAATATGTCATATTTTGTGTCTGGCTTCTTTCACTTAGCATAATGTTTTCGAGGTTCATCCAGGCTGTAGCAAGAATCAGGATTCTGTTCTGAATACTGATTTTTACTGCTGAAGAGTATGAATACACCATACTTTGTTTATCTGTTCACCAGTTAATAGATAGCTGGATTGCTTCGGTTTCTATTATGAGTAATGCTGCTATGAACATTAACATGGTAGCTATTGTGTGAATATATTTTCATTTAGTTAATTTGTTTAGCAAATATTAAGGGAACACCAGCTATGTGCCAAGCACTCGACTAGGCAATGGGGATACAGAAGTATATAAAACAGAATCTCTGCCTTCAAGAATTTTGCATCTACTGGGGGGAATGTGTGGAGGGAGAGAGAGACAGAGAGAGGGAATGAGAGAGAGAGAGAGAGGTAGCAAATTACAGAAGTAAGTTATGTAGTTTATTAAGAGGAAAAAGTGCTGTGGAGGAGAGTAAAGCAGGGGAGGGAGATGAGGAATGCCAGGATGGAGGAAGTTGTAATTTGGAATTAATTTTGTTCTCATGGAAGATCGCTTTGAGAAGGTGACATCTGAGTCCAGGGAAGGCAGGGAAGGAGCCTGGTGGGAATCTACAACAGGAACACTCCAGTGAGAGGTAACAGCAGGTGCTAAGGCCTGGAGGTGGGAGGGGCCTGGCGGTGTTTGAGAAGCCACTTTGTTCTGGCTGGAGCAGAGACAGTAAGGGGGAGAACGGTACCAGATGAGGTGAGAAAGGAAAGGGAGGTGAGGTCCTCTAGGACCATGTAGGCCTTTCTGAAAATTTTAACTTTTCCTTTTAGGGAGGTGAAAGGCCAGTGGAGTATACTGAGCAGAGAAGTGATGTGATCTCCTGTAGATGTCACAAAGGACACACTGGCTGTTAGATTGAAAATGAACTGTAGGGAGTCAAAGATAGAAGCAGGGAGACCAGCGTGGAGGCTACTGCAAGAATCCAGGTGAGAAGTGACGGCGGCATGGACCAAGGGAGGAGTTGGGAGAGATGGCTGGATTTTAGATGTATATTTGAAAGTAGACTCCACAGGATTTGCTTCTGCGTTAGATGTGGGATGGTGGGAGATAATGGTCATACAAGGCAGGATAACTCCATGGTTTTTCTCTGAGTAACTGGAGAGATGGAGTGTTAAAGAGATTAATTCAGTAAGAGCTGGGACCCAAAAGAGAGAAAATCTTCTGTAGTGAGAGTGGGTGGAGACAGCACAGATAAGATCAGGGAGGCTGATCAGCCCAGTTCAGAGCCAGAAAGACAACAGCTGACTGTGTCAGTTCAATCTGAAAGAGAAGACAGAAAAGGCACCACAATGGTCACCAGGCAAAAAAAATCCCAGGCAAAGACAAGCTGAACCCTTGGCCTGAGAGAATTCTTTCCTAGGCCAAACAAAGCTGAATTTTGTATTTACTCTGTGTAGCTACAATTGCCAACGTTTATAATAAATGTTTTTAGTTAAGTGCTTTCATCCTTTTCAAGATAAGAATTGTGCTATTCTTACAACTCATCTGTGAATGAGGTTCAGAGAGAAGGGACTTGGGAGTGGGGTGTGTGTGTGTGTGTGTGTGTGTGTGTGTGTGTGTGCTCAGGTGTGCATGCACAGAAACATATATGGGGGAGGTTCTCAAGAGCCCAAGTCCTCTGTCTATACAGGTAAACTCTGGGGTGGGGAGCTAATCGGAAAAAGACGTGGTCACGAATAAATACTTAATGTGGGTAGAACTAAAGCAAAGGAGTGAACATCTGGTGTATGGTTACTGCAGAAGGGCTTATTTTAGTAAAGCTAATACCCAATAAAATCCTTACCAAATTTTGCTCCAATCCTGTTTCTCTTGGCTTTGTTGACAGTGACTTGATCTCTGAAAACTAAGAAACAGGATTCCTGGTCCTTCTAGTGCTTGTGTGCAAGTATTGATTTGGACCTGCCTCTCCACTGCTGGATGTGTATGACCCAGTTGAAAACTGACTAATCTCCTCATTATATTCTTTCTCTGCTTTCCCTTATATCCATGTCCCCACTGTGTCTTCATTACCCAAAAGAATAAGAGAAATGCTCTTCTTTTAAAGAAGTCAAACTCTTTCCTTAGGGCTTCCCCTCCAAGTACATCATCTATACTTTGGTGTGTTCATAATTGTTCTTTGGCTTTAAAGCCTCCTGTGGGTAAAGAATGTCCTTTCCTAGTATAAAGCTTAGTAACCTGGCAGTGATACTGGGGAACTGCTAATCATCTCTTCCTCAGAAGACATGTTAAAACTTCTGGGTTTAATTTTGGTTTGAGGTAATATAAGAGACCAACCAGATGATGAGAGTTCACTAAAATCTTTCAGTACAGGGCAAAGGTAGCACCTGATCTAATTTGCCTGCTTATAAAGATCCAAGAACTGCTCATACCTGCAGAGAAACTAGAGTTTTCTTGGATGAGAATTAAACATTTGCACACTGTAGATACCTATGGGCTTAGGAGTCAAATTTCAAAGACTTGGAGAAATGCCTAGACTTATCTGAGACCTATTAAATTTCTACTTATTTATCCTTAAGTATTCAAAAGATTATTTTTCTTAATTCTACATGAATAGAAAATGACATACTATGGATTAAGCCTGAATTTCACTTACATTTGTACCAAAAAGCAGTGTCACAAAGGCATCAATGCATTTTCTACTGCTTCTTTGTCCTCTTTTTTAAAAAAGTTTTCTTTAGAGTGAAGACATAGATATTTTACTAGATTCTGCTTTGACCTTTAAACTGAGATCTGGAGAAAATGAGCAAGTTGGAAACAGTCTCATGGAAGTAAGATTAGTTACTAAAATGACTATCCAGGGTTGGAAATGATTCCAGAGGCCATCTGGTCTACCAGTGTTTCTCAGCTAGATTTCTGTCCAGGCCTCAGTTGTCTTAAAAGATAGAGACTTGGCCACCTGTAGGAACTGTTGCCATATTTAGACTACTTTTCAGCCCTACTTATGGTCAAAGAGATTATAGCTACTGCTCCCTCCTTGCCTATGTGGCCACTTGATCACAGAAGAAAATTAATTGGCCTGGCATGATTCGTCTTTTGAAAAGTCATGTTGGTTTCCACCCAATACTTTGTGCTTTTCAAGTTGATGCTAATTGATTGATGTTAAGTTCTATATTTTCCCTGATATTGAAGTTAAGTTGACAGGTCTATAATTACCGGGATTGTCCTTTTTCCCTTTTTAAAAAGATGAGCACTGCATTTACCCTTTTTCAGTCTACAGGGACTTTCTTTATCCCCTTGAGTTCTCAAAGATAATTGCTAGCAGCTATGTAATAACACCTGCCAATTCCTTAAGTACTCTTTATTTATTTATTTATTTATTTTGGCTGTGCTGGGTCTTATTTTTTTTTTAACATCTTTATTGGAGTATAATTGCTTTACAATGGTGTGTTAGTTTCTGCTGTATAACAAAGTGAATCAGTTATACATATACATATGTTCCCATATCTCTTCTCTCTTGCATCTCCCTCCCTCCCACCCTCCCTATCCCACCCCTCTAGGTGGTCACAAACCACCGAGCTGATCTCCCTGTGCTGTGCGGCTGCTTCTCTTCGAAGCATGTCATCAGGCCCTGCTGCTTTACCTAAAGCCGGCTTTTCCAAATACTTTTAAACCATTTTATTCCCTCTCCTAGTTTGTGCTGACTCTTGTGCTCAGGTTAGCATTGCTCTGAAAACTGAATCCCTGCTGATTTTTATTTTTCTTCATTTAAGAGGAAAAGCCCCATCTTTTCCCAGTCATTGTCAGAACTTCTTTCCCTATTTTTGAGGTAGGAAGTGAGATATTTCCCATGTAAGCCTGGTTTAGCCTTATATCACTAGATAGGTTCACCTATTACTTTCTATATCTTCTACAAATTGCATTCCTTGTACTTTCTTATATTGGTAGAGTGTAGAACTGTGTGTTTCAGTGACATCCATTTCTTCTGGACACATCTTCATGGTTTAGACATTTTTCTTATCAGTGATCTCTATTTACCAGAGATTCACTTAAAAAAAAAAACCCTCTTTATTTTGGAATAATTTTAGATTTACAGAAAAATTCCAAAAGTAGTACAGAATGTTCCCATATACTCTTCACTCACCTTCCCCTAATGTTAACATTTTACATAACCATGGTACATTTGTCCAACTAGGAAGTTAACATTGGTAAACTGCTATTACCTATACTACATAGTTTATTTGGATTTTATCAGTTCTTCTACTATGTTTTTTTCTGTTCCAGGAGCCAATCCTAGATCCCACATTGCATTTAGCAATTTCTCTTAAAGTTTTTTTATTCCCAATGATTCAAAATGATATCTTTGTGTGATAATTTCCATCGAGTGTATTAATCTTTATATATTCAATGAATTACTTTTATCTGCAGAAATCAAATTTCTTACAGTTTTCTGCTAAAAATAATTCCTCAGTCCACTGCAAAGATGAGTTTGGCAATCCAGACTCTACTGAATATCAGGGTATTCTCTCCAAGCCACCGCCGGGGCCAAAGGAGCCTGGGAAACTGCTCTTTTTCTGGTTTCATCATCATTTTACTATGATATCTCTGTTGTCCTTTTCTCCTTTCACTTTAATGGAGGCACTTTTGATATGTGAGCAGGGTTGGGACTAGAGTGAGGCAAGTGATGTGCAAATTTAAAGGAGGCATTCAGTCTCAGGGTTGAGCAAGTACAGGGTTGGCACTTTTTGCACCCTAGGCACCTCACTTGGTTTTCCCTAGGCACAGCTCTCTCTGTTCGTGGGATTTGGAGCACAACGTATTCTTGATTTACAAGGTCACCTACCCTCTGCCTGCCACTCCTTTAGTTACGCATAACATCTGATATAATATTTTGATTTTTTCACACAACTGTGTCCTGAACTATGACCTCCTGCTTATTTCTCCAGCTCCTTGTCAGATATTAGTCAAAATTTCAGAAAGTCTTGGGTTCCCCCTTTGTTCCCATATTATATTTCCTTGTGGAAGGCAGATCTTGCATGATTTTCTGAGTAGATGAGTGTTAAATCTACATCTAATTGTGTATTTGTATTCGTAGTCTGCAATTTAAATTCTGCGCTAAGTGCTGGGGAAAAAAGAGCGTGTTTTAAAGCTTGCTTCAAGCTGTTCGACCTTCTTCTGGGCAATTAGAATAAAAATGTGACAATACCTTTCTCCCTCCAAGTTGCCAGGTACATTTATATGCCACATGGCTTTCCCTGACTGGGGGAATAAATAAACTTGCAACAGCAATGGTGAAAATATCTTAAAACGCTGAAAGAAAATAAATTATGGTAATATTCTTCCTGGGATCCATTTAGGAAAACCAATGGATTTTTCTATATTTGTGACTTCCTACAGAAAGGACAGTAGTGCTCAGTAAGACAAGGTAGAATTACTTTGTTGTTAGCATTTTTAGGGCATTGCAGAGGAACAATCTGTTGTTCTTATAGGGAGGTGGTAAGTCCCGGGAGAAGTCTAACAGACACAATTAAGAGAGACCAGGTCCTTGACTGCAAACGTTGAAGATGATGGTGATTGTTTACACAGCACCTAAGACGCTAACTTGGAGGTCTAACAACAGGTCTGTGCAACAAGTACCTGCCTTATGTTTGCCAAGGACTCAAGTCCCTAAGCAGAAATGAAGACTGCAAGTTAGGAGTTCTTGGCAACCCAAAGTGTTTACAGAGCTATGGGAAAATATCTCCCAGCTGGCTCCCCAGCTTGTGTGGAAAAATTTAGAGGCTGGCTTAAAGAGCTTGGAGCTAGAGTTTCCAAGGGAGAAAACCTCAGGGTGAAATGAAGTTGCCTCAGCTGATGAACTGCCTAGGCTATGGGTAAGTATTAGTTCAAAATCACAGTCTCAAGAAAGATGATCATGCCAGGAGGTCCTCCTGTTCAGGACAGGTGTTACTGAGTATCTTGGCTTGGGCACCTCTGGAAGCAAGTCCTATGGCAAGGAACCAGACGTCAAGTAGTAGCTTATGTGGAAGGTGATTTTAGGAAACTCAGGTAGGGGGAGCGGGGAAATGAACAAGGCAGGGAAGGAAACTGTGAAAGGGTGTGTGTTACCAACCTAGTTAGCACTGTTGGGCAACTGATGCTGGGCCCCACTGAGGAACTCTGGGACAGAGCAAAGAGCATGCCTGGAGTTATCTCCAGTGAGATAGGGCAAGGGAGATAGGTTATTTAATCAACCATCTCCCCATCAGTCATTGGTTGAGGGCTGCTTCTAGGGGTATTAACTCTTCTGTACTTCAGCTTGTCCTATGATTGGGTTCCTGCTTCCAGAAGAAAAGCTTGTAGTCAGAGAGCTGCAGGTGTGGCAATAAAGAGCTCCTGTTGCACCAATAGGAAGTGACATCTTGGAGCAAGTGGGATGGTTGTTATTTTCATGGGTGATTTAGAAGTTTGTCTAAAATCCATTAAGAGATGCTACTCTCTTTATATAACTATGATCTGGTCTTTTCAGGTCAATGGGCCTCAGATGCTGCAAAGCCAGGTGTGAAAGGCCAGATAAGGAAAAGACAGAGGCTCAGATGTAGATGACCTTGGAGATAGCTAGATGGAAAAATCCTGAGGGCAGGGATGGCATTTGTGTGTGTGTGTGTGTGTGTGTGTGTGTGTGTGTGTGTGTGTGTGTGTGTGTTAGGGTGTGTGTGTTTAATTCTTTCTCACTGCTTGCTCAATAAATGCTCTTGAATGACCAGTGGAAGAACTTTCTATTATTGGTCCTGCCCAAGGGGGCAGAGGTGGAAGCGGGGGGGCAGAGGTGGGAAACGGATGTTGAAGCCCTTACGTGGCCGCTGTCCATCATCTCCTCCTCCACACAGAGCTGATTCTCCTGCAGGGTCTTCCCCTGTCTCTTGCAGACATCGTGTAGATTCTTGATGTCAGCTTGCAGGCTCAAGAGCTTGCTGTTCAGGCTGCTCACTTCTCGGTCTCTCTCCCCGGCCTCAGCAGTCAGAAAAACAAAAGCATCAATTATGAACTATCAAGAAAATGCTTCCTTTCATTCACTGGTTGACAGAGACTTTAAATTTGCTGGAAATTTGTCCATCAACCCTTAGCTGTCATTACTCATCCAGCGTAATGTTTACACAGTATCCATTTGTGAGGTGTCCGGGTGCTCTGCATTATTCAGACAATTACTTATTTACATTAATTAATCTTCACCCACTACTGTGGGTGCATCATAGACGCTTCCCCTGCTTTTCAAGAGAAAGTCAGTGCCTAGAATAATTTCAGGTACCTAGTGGACTGTCTGTAAATATTAATGGCTCTGTCACTGATGAGATGAACATAGTGAGATGTCAAATGGACTTGTCGAGACTACAGTGAATCAGTGATGGAGTTGATGTGGCTTCTGAAAAGTCTCTTAACTTTCCCTTCTACCCACTAAACCAAAGACCTCCCTCACCTATAAACCTAGTGCTTTTCTTTGGAGACGTACACCAATGGGAATAAAAGTAAAATCCCTGGGCTGATCGCACAAGATCCCTGTCTTTGATTATGAGAGAAAAAGATTTGTTAATTACTGCTAGGTCAGATGGAAATTAGTGATCAAGATCAAAATAGAGAATGGGGGGCTTCCCTGGTGGCGCAGTGGTTGAGAGTCCGCCTGCCGATGCAGGGGACGCGGGTTCGTGCCCCAGTCCGGGAAGATCCCACATGCCGCGGAGTGGCTGGCCCGTGACCCATGGCTGCCGAGCCTGTGCGTCCGGAGCCTGTGCTCCGCAACGGGAGACGCCACAGCAGTGAGAGGCCCGCATAGTGCCAAAAAAAAAAAAAAAAAAAAAAAAAAATAGAGAATGGGGAGCATAGCAGCTTGGGTGGGGTTGGGGGTATACAGCTGTGGGAAGAGGGTGGGTGCCCTGTCATAGAGGACGCCACCTTCCACTCCCAGTGTTGTGGGTGACAACGGTGTAAAAAGAAATTAGCAAGAAGCCCTCTGTGAACCTGTCCAGTGCTTGAGTCCTATCACTGTGCAAACCTTTTGTAACACTCTTGAGGGCAAGCACTACCACCTCCAAGTTTTAGATATTGGAACTGTGGCTGGTGCTTTTATAGTAGGTGCTTGTTTATGTTAAATTACCCAGAGCAGGCTCTTTGGTGAGGATTCATGGCATCTATTCAAGAAACACTCCCAAGAGAAATCAGCAAGGAGGTGGGGGAAGCAGGACAGGGAAGAGAAAGAAACCGAGCAAGGGCACGATTTCAGACAAAGTTTTGTGGGAGTGGCTTCAGCCTAATTCCACAGGAAACTCCAGAGTGTAAGTTACACCTCAGAGTCTGTCCTGCTTAGATGCAATGAAAGCTGGGCTGTCAGCTTCAGCATCAGCCAGTCAATGGCTAAGGGCTGCCTCATGGGACGTAAGCTCCCAAGGACTTCCAGCTTTCTGCTCTTATGAGCAAAGTGAACCCAAAAGCCCAAGGGCAATTCTTCTAAGAGAGTTGCAGGTGCAAAAGCACGCAGAAGCCATGAGTGCACAGAAATGGCAAAGTGATCCAAGTGATAGTGTCCAAAGTCCCATAGGTGGTTAGCAGCAGAATGAGGAGAGCTCTGCTCTCCTGACCCTGCAGCCAGTGCTCTGCCACCATGTCCCACTGACTGCACTGGCTTCTTAAATATATGAGCTATATAACGCACACTCCCGGGGGAGCTGGAGACCTGATATGGACATCATAAATCAAGCCTACTGGACAGGTCAGTTTAAGAGACCTCTGCACAAGGCCGGGGAGGTGGGGTGGACAGAGAATAACCACGAGAATCCTACATGGCAATGTCAGAGTATTCGGAATTCAGAAGGTTTCCCAGAAGTGCCGCTGTCTCAGCTGATTTATGCCTTCATTTCCATTTAGTACCTGGATTTTTTTAAAACCACTTTACAGTTTAATTAGGTTAACGGTGTGGCTCTGTCATTAAAAGCATTTCATTATCTCAAAACTCTCCCTCTTCCTCTCCTGCTCCTGTCCCTTGTTCCCCACTTTCTGAAAAATAACAGTGCGTGTCAACTGCCCCAAGCATGTAATTACCATTAAGACAATTACCAGGGACTCTCTTAAGAGAATATGTGTAGAGCAGCTAAAAAACGGTGTACAGACACTGTTCTCTAAATAGAAAACAAAATCCTTGACCTGACAAGGAGCAGCAGTTTGGGCTTCCCTGGTAGCGCAGTGGCTGAGAACCCACCTGCCAATGCAGGGGACACGGGTTTGAGCCCTGGTCCGGGAAGATCCCACATGCTGCAGAGCAACTAAGCCCGTGCACCACAACTACTGAGCCTGCGCTCTAGAGCCCGTGAGCCACAACTACTGAGCCCACGTGCCACAACTACTGAGGCCCGCGTGCCTAGAGCCTGTGCTCTGCAACAAGAGAAGCCACCGCAATGAGAAGCCTGCACACTGCAACAAAGAGTAGCCCCTGCTCGCCACAACTAGAGAAAGACCGCGCACAGCAACAAAGACCCAACACAGCCAAAATTAAATAAATAAACTTATAAATAATAAATTAAAAAAAAAAAGGAGCAGCAGTTTGATTCTAGTGCTTTAAATCCCTTTTCTCATAGCTGCCATACTGGGAATAGAGTATGGAGACTCACGGGAGTGGGGGCCTAGGGATCCCTTCCCCCCTCGCCACAGGACTGTCTTTCGCATCTATGAGCGGATTAGATGATAATACAATGCCAACTCTATGGAAGTGTCAAATGCCCTATACTCTTGCCTTGATGCTGAATATATGCATCCTAAGGTGAAGGCCATGTCACCAGATTGTTGCATATGAAGCCTGGCACACTGAGGACTTATTAACAAAGTACCAGTGACATACAACTTGAGCCTCTCTATGTTAAAAGCTCAATGCCCTCTCTCTCAGGCCAATTAAAAGAAAGCCCACTCCTTCTAGTTTTAGATGTCCCCTGAGCAGTAGGCCTGCTAGCCCAATATTGTTGCACCACTAGGGTTTCAGAATTGGATCTTTAATGTAGATGATCTCATCTAATTTGGACATTAGCATTGACTCAGAGTCTCTGAGGCAATTTCTTTGAGGTTTGGAATAAATAATCCTTTCTTTGAGGATGCCCTAAACCAGTTGAATAACAAATGTATTTTGCTGGATGTCAAATGAAATTTGCTTTTGAAATCAGAACCTAACCATTCACTCCTGAAGGCCAAATTACACAAGGGTTTTTATTCATCAGAACAGAATGAAAATCCTGGGAGAGTAATAAGGTGATTTCCATGAACCATGTACTATTTTTACTGTAGGTAGTTGTAAGAAGAGGCTGTGCTCACCTCAGAACTCCATAAAGGCAAGTGTTTCTGAGGTTCCAGTAAACTTAATTTCTTGCTAATATTGTGCACAGAGGTCACTGTACACTATTTCTAATCTTATGTACTTTATGAACGCTAAATTCCAGGCAGATGCCTTTTGAGTATCAATATGCAGTAGGAATTGATTTAATCTGACATTTCATCATTCAAAGCTCTGTAACCAGTACTGGGGCATGAGAAGAACTGAGAGTCTAATGCTGACCCTCAGGCACCATCTGATCCTGTCCTAGATCTGAAGTCTTCAACAACGGCCGAAATCATAAGCCTCCACTGCTAGGTGAGTTTCACTTACATAAGCCGTGCACTTAGATACAGGCATTACCTCGACGATGTTATGGGTGTGCTTCCAGACCACTGAGATAAAGCAAATATCATAGTAAATCAAGTCACACAAATTTTCTGGTTTCCCAGTGCATATAGAAGTTATGTTTTCACTATATTGTAGTCTATTAAGTTTGCAAAAGCATTATAGCTAAAAAATTACATACCTTAATTTAAAAATACTCCATTGCTAAAAAATGGTAACCATCATCTGAACCTTTAGTGAGTCGCAATCTTTTTGCAAAAGTAACGTCAAAGATCACTGATTAACAACATTGTAAAGCAACTATACTCCAATAAAAATTTTAAAAAGGTCACTGATCAAAGATCACCATAACAAATATAGTAATGAAAAAGTTTGAAATAGTGCAAGAATTACTAAAATGTGACACAGAGACACAAAGTGAGCAAGTGCTATTGAAAATGGCGTCGATACATATATACACTACCAAACATAAAATAGATAGCTTAGTGGGAAGCAGCCGCATAGCACAGGGAGATCAGCTGGGTGCTCTGTGACCACCTAGAGGGGTGGGATAGGGAGGATGGGAGGGAGGGAGACACAAGAGGGAAGAGATATGGGAACATATGTATATGTGTAACTGATTCGCTTTGTTATACAGCAGAAACTAACACACCATTGTAAAGCAGTTATACTCCAACAAAGATGTTAAAAAAGAAAATGGTGTCGATAGACTTGCTCGACATAGGGTTGCCACAAACCTTCAATTTGTAAAAAGTGTAATATTTGTGGAGTGCAATAAAGTGAAGCTCAATACAATGAAGTGTGCCTGTACCCAGTTTTGCTTATATGGGGTTGGAACCTGGTCACTTGATTTGAAGGCACGAGACATCTGCAGCAGCTACCAACCACAGGCAAAACGGCGAGTGCTGAGGCTACAGTTGCTACCAGATGCATGATAGTGATTGGAAAATAGGTTATTTACTGAAGCAAATTTTCTGTATTGATTAAAGGGTCTTTTTTCAAAGAGCATGCCTTCTTGAACATGTATTTCAAAAGCCAGGAAGAAATTTTGCTCTAGGCTTCAAAATACTGACAGATAGTCTCATGCTTCTTCTTGTGGGGAGCTGATGTTAAACTGAAGCTTGTGATTCAGTAGCACTCTCAGGCCCTAGAAGCATCACCAAGATTCAAGACGGCAGCATTTCCCAGGATTTAGCACTTGAACAAGAAAGCTTGGTGGCACTTTCGAGAGTAATACTGGAGTCCACCAACAATACCATAAAATTCATCACCTTTGGGAAATTACCTTTGTGAGGATAAGGACAAATCTTCAATAAACAATGGAAAACCACCTTTAGCCATGACTACCATTCAAAATATATCAGTATCTAGTGAGACTTATGTTTTAAAAAGCAGGAAATCTGGGCTTCCCTCGTGGCACAGTGGTTAAGAATCCGCCTGCCACTTCTAGGGGACACGGGTTCGATCCGTGGTCCAGGAAGATCCCACATGCCGTGGAGCAGCTGAGCCCGAGCACCCCAACTACTGAGCCTGTGCTCTGGAGCCTGCGAGCCACAACTACTGAAGCCTGTGTGCCTACAGCCCGTGCTCCGCAACAAGAGAAGCCACGACAGTGAGAAGCCCGTGCACCGAAACGAAGAGTAGCCCCCTCTCGCCGCAACTAGAGAAAGCCCATGCACAGAAACGAAGACCCAATGCAGCCCAAAGTAAATAAATTAATTAAAAAAAAGAAAAAGCAGGAAATCTTTTGTTCTACCAACAATTTTAGTTTTTAAATTTATTTATTTTTAACATCTTTATTGGAGTATAATTGCTTTACAATGGTGTGTTAGTTTCTGCTGTATAACAAAGCGAATCAGTTACACATATACATATGTTCCCATATCTCTTCCCTCTTGTGTCTCCCTCCCTCCCACCCTCCCTATCCCACCCCTCTAGGTGGTCACAAAGCACCAAGCTGATCTCCCTGTGCTATGTGGCTGCTTCCCACTAGCTATCTATTTTACATTAAAAGCAGGAAATCTTAAAAATTAACATTGCTACAGGAATTTTTACAGTTTACTTGTGTAATAAGAGTTTAAAGTTATCTACAGTAAATTCAAACATTCTTATTGATATTACTAACTTGATTCCTGAACTTGCTTTTCCATCTATAAAAACATTACAGGGCTTCCCTGGTGGCGCAGTGGTTGAGAGTCCACCTGCCAATGCAGGGGACGCGGGTTCGGGCCCTGTCCGGGAAGATCCCACATGCCGCAGAGAGGCTGGGCCCGTGAGCCATGGCCGCTGAGCCTGCGCGTCTGGAGCCTGTGCTCCGCAACGGGAGAGGCCGCAACAGTGAGAGGCCCGCGTACGGCAAAAAAAAAAAAAAAAATTACAGTTTTTGTTTACTTGTGATGGGAATTAATGGGCATTTACATGAGGTTTTGCCTGTGAGCAAAAATTTTGGAGCCAATTATGTTCATATAGTGAAGACTGAGTATATTTCATTGTGTTCTAAATTCTTTAAAAGTTGGCACACTGTACAAAGTATGTGGCTTAGGATACACATGGCATATGGCAGGCGGTCCACCACCTTTGGAAGATGCGCCAGTTCCTGCTGGTACTTGGGCAACTGCCACATACTTTTCTCCAACATATCATATCCTTGGAGAAATTATTTCACTAGAAAGTAACCTCCACAAGAACAGGGATCTTTGTCGATTTTGTCCACTGATTTATCCCCAGGCCCTAGAACAATGCCTGGCACAGTGAAGGTGCCCCAGAGATATCAGCTGAATGAAGAGATGCCCTTCTAGAAAATCCATACCAGATCCTCGTTCCCTGCAGAACTTTCAGTGAATCCTCAATGGCTCCCACTAGTAATCCAGCAGGAAAGGAGCTGAAACACCTCCTTTAGAAGCTGCTGAGCTCTTGGTAGAAGGTCTGTTAAAAAGCATATGTCATGTGGGACAACCCTATGCTAACCAAAACATCCCCTTTAAGTCCTTTCTGGAACAAGTCAGGGAATACATAAACACAGTTTGACCAAAATAATAGAGTCATCAGAGCACTCCGTTTCCATATCATTCCAGATAAAAAGAAAATGTCGGCAACAATATTTAATAAGTGCTTAAGCCCCAAGCACTGGTGTTTTACATGCAGTATCTTACTTAATCCTAACAGCAAGCCTTTGAAATAGGTACTCATTATTCATATTTTCTAGGTAAGGCAAAGGAAGCTCAGAGAGGGTAAGTAACATGCCCAATATCACACTGCTATTAGATATGGACCCAGACTCACCTAGCTCAAGTCTGGGCTTTTAAATATTATGCTTTGCTGTCCACCTCTGTCTGTGACATTTTGGGATGTTGTTATTGGAATTTTGAATCATGAAACTGGAAAAGATGTCCCTTGTAGCAAAGTTTCAACTCTACGTACACAGAGGAGTGAGGATGCTTACCTCATCTTTCATTTCCTGGGTACCTCTCAATTCTCCTTTAAGCTTTAGCATTTCCTGAGCTTTGTTATAAACCTGAAAAAGTCCAAGAATTTAAGATGGAAAAAGCATAAATGAGTCTGGCCCTTTAAAGATTTTCCCACCTGGATGTGTGCTCTGAGCAGGGAGTTTGGAAAAATTTCCGAACTGTTAGCAATACCTACTTGCCTACCCATCTGTTTGTGTTTCCAAAAGTGTGTTAAAGCCTTTGCTAGGAAGACAGGACCGTGGTTTTACATCTTTTCTGAAAAATCACCACTTGGTAGGCTAAATAGTTTCTGAACACATCTTTCTTGGAAAGTAAAAGGACTGAAATGATTTTACTTTCTAGATTTCTAAGTACTCAATGGCTCAAATATAGTTAACTACTAACTATGAATCAAATGGGATGTGTACACCAACTTCATTCTCATGATAACCCTGGTGGGTAGATACTATTACTGTCCCCATTTTACAGAGGAGGAAACTGAAGCCCAGAGGGGCTAAGTGACTTACCCAAGGCCAGGGAGGCTCTCTTACTACTCCATGGGGAGCTTCCCTTCCATGATTTCTAACTATTAATTTGGAAATATCTGATAATGTGATTTTTTGCAGCATCAAGTTACTGTAATGTTGGTGCTTGTAAAGTTAGGAAACTTGTAAAGTGCTGAGAATTATCTAAATAAAAAGCCTCAAAGAAAACCAAAGATTTGTGCACATGTATGTGTGTAAGTATAGGATGACGCATTTGAAGTCATAATGCACTGCACTTATTAAAACAATCTAATGCGTTATGTTTTAAACTCTAAGACCAGAGGAAATTTCCACCAAGCACTTACCTGCAGAATAGTTCCAAGAATGAGAAGCTATCAAAATACTCATTCTTTGTAATGAACCGCATCCCTAATGTAAGCCAAGAGGAAGAAAGAACGCTGGTGAGAATTTGGAATGTTTTATGGGGTTGTATTCTGATCTGCTGCATTGTTTACCCTCTTATGTCTTCATGCAGAGAGATGCATCATGGGAATGGTGATGTAGCTCGGGCTTACCCAGTAGGGAGAGGCTAGGTGATGTTGCAGTAACAAACAATCCACAAATCTCAGGGACTTAAAACCATGAAGGTTTATTTTTCATTTGTGCTGCATGTTGTTTATGAGTCAGCTGGGGCTCTGCTCTTTATTGTCCTCAGCTAGTAGAACCTCTGTCATCTAGTATGTTGCCTGTTGCCATCCCAGCAGAAAGGGAACTAGATGAATCACATACAGGTTCTTAAAGTAGAAGTGACACACTTCACTTCTGCTCACATTTCATTGGCCAAAACAAGTCATATGGCTACGCCTACATTCTTCCTTTACCCCCAAGAGGAAATATTGGTGAATGTTACACATCATTTCCATGCAAGGTGTCTTAGCTGGTTGGGCTGCTGCAACAAAATATCACAGACTGCATATCTTATAAACAACAGAAAAAATTTTGTCTCACAGTTCTGGAGGTTGAGAAGTTCACGATTAAGGTGCCAGCAGATTAGGTGTTTGGTGAGGACCCACTTCAGAGATGGCTGTTTCTTTTTTTGCTGTAAATTCACATGGTGAAAGGGATAAGGGAGAACTCTGGGGTCTCTTTTATAAGGGCATTAATCTCTTTCATGACGGCTTCATCCACATGACCTAAGCACCTCCCAAAGACCCGACCTTCTAACACTATCACCTTGGCGGTTAGGATTTCAACACATGAATTTTGAGGGGACGCAAACATTTACTCTACAGTGTTAGGCAAATGAGAAGATTAAAAATAGCATGGCCTAAAAGAACACTGAATAGGTCTCTAGGCCAGTAAACTGCTAATCCTGACCCAGCATCTAGGTCAAGGAGTAGCCTTTGGAAAGGCACTCACCTCTCCAAGCCTTTGTTTCTCCCTCTGTAAACTGAGGAGCTGTACTAAATGACTGTTTTCTTTCTTAGCTCTAAAGTTTACTGGTTCAGGTTCTACCTTGATGGACATTCTTCTTTAATAGGAATCGTGAACTTAACCCAAGCATCACACAAAAGTTGGAATGGAGTAAACATATCCTTGAGAATAATATTCCTCTAGAGGCAGACTTACTGGATAGTCAGGAAATAATTCTTAAATCAAATGAAATTTTGTCTCAAAGACAGAAAAATGATTGTCTAACTTGTGCTGGTTTCATCTACTACGGAGTTACACAGCTATCGTTGCAAGGGCCAAGAGCATTTGGAAGGAAAAGTGGCAGGCACAGGCTCTCATATTCGCATGAAAATATATTTACTAAGTAAAATAAGTCAGAGGAAAAATAGAGAGCTGAATTGTGTTCCATGAAGGAGACATGGGAATCCTGTGAGTCACTATCAGCAGCAGTAGGCAATTTGGAAGTGTTTATGATGAAAAAAAGGGAAGGGTTATATGATAAATTTTCAAAGCATTTGACAGTAATGTTTGCCAGATGGATAAGGAAGAGTGCTTTGAGGGAGCCTCAAATGCTTCATAAAATGAACATGGGAACCTTCACAATGCCCTCTGAGGAGTGTGGCTGGAAAAATATTTTGTAGAGGAGAGAACTCATCACAGAGGGAGGGGCCCCCTACCTGATCAATGGATACTGATCTCTGGGCCCAGGACTTCAATGTCTTCTCTCTTCTTAAACTGATTCTACATCTTCTGTGCTGCTATCTCCTGTATCATTGTTGAGACATTCACATCCTCGTGCCTCATCTCCTCCACCAGCATCTCCAATTCTGTTGCAACTGCTCAGGGAACTACTCTTTTTGTATTCGAAAGTTCTGCCATCTGCCTTTCTAGCAGGCTTTTTCTTGGTGACAGTTGTGAGCAGGAAAAAAAAAAAAAAAAACTGTAGTGAAAACAAAAACTTGGTCAGGGTGATGTCATATCACAAAACATAGTGATGTTTTGTGCCCCTGAAGTTGGCCTCAGCCCCCACGTAGAGCACTTTACAGATTCCCGAGAAACACCTAACACTGCATCTCACATGGGTGACTAGTGTAGCAGGTATGAACTCAGGTGGGCAAAGAAAAGGTAACTATTTTTCTATTACTCAACCTCTTTGTTAAACCCCATTTCCCCCAAATGGCAGAAAACAGAATCTTAGTTATTTCTGAGAAAACTCCATCATTTTTAGGTTAAAAATGAAGCAGTTCATGATTCCTCCCACCTATTTAGGTCTCTCCAGAGTGTGCCTCATTTCTGAGGTCCTAGGATGCAACCTGGCATCAGGAGTGGCTCCTGGTCCATGGTCATGGGCATCTCTCCCAGCTGAAGTGTGCTGAGATGTCTGTGTCCTGGTCATCAGGCTGCATAGATTACATCTTTGTCTTACTGTAGGCTTTGGGTCTTCTGGCCCTTTTTCATCCCCTGAGGAAGCTCCTAATGCAGAAGGAGAGAGAGACACACACACACACGTGAGATTGGTCTCAGGCCCTCTCCTCTTGGACCTGCTCTACCATCATTGTACCTACCATCATTTCCACCATTCTCTAGAAAGGTGTTGAGAGGAAGGGGATAGGATCTTAAGATTCTGTTTACTTCTCTGTCCCCCATTCCTGATATTTGTCAAAAGCCCTTTCTGCCCCTGGATTGCTAAACCTACCTGGGGTCCTATTGTTTTCCCCATTTGTGCCCATTTCATTGATTTCACCAGGGTCAGATTCTCTTATTTATGTTCAAATTCTCTTCTTCCTCTTTTTTTCCCTTTCTTTCTTTTATTTTTATTTTTGGCTGCGTTGGGTCTTCGTTGCTGCACGTGGGCTTTCTCTAGTTGCGGCGAGTGGGGGCTACTCTTTGTTGTGGTGCAGGCTTCTCACTGCGGTGGCTTCTCTTGCTGCGGAGCATGGGCTCTAGGCGCCTGGGCTTCAGTAGCTGTGGCACGCAGGCTCAGGAGTTGTGGTTCGCGGGCTGTAGAGCGCAGGCTCAGTAGTTGTGGAGCACGGGCTTAGTTGCTCTGTGGCATGTGAGACCTTCCCCGACCAGGGATTGAACCCATGCCCCCCGTATTGGCAGGCGGATTCTTAACCACCGTGCCACCAAGGAAGTCCCTTCCTCCCCTTTCTTAACTCAGAGAGACTTTGTTTATTTGTGGGGGAAGAAGGAAAAAAGTACAAGTGAACAGTTCAGTGAAACACAGGTTGAACAGGGGCAGGATGGGAAACACATGTTAGTACTTCATACACCATCGACCTTCATTAGGTTACACAAACGCCATCATCACAGATTACTGATGCTAGCTCTCTCCCCAAGGAACCGGTAACTGCTCGGGTATATGGAGGGACTACTGGCCTTAAAGCCACACCATCTGTTCCTTTTCCTTCATGACCTAGACGGAAGAATATCAAGGACCTATTTTTCTCATCTAAAACATGTTTCTATGTTTTCACGGAGAGAGATGCTATTTAGTTTAAAGTTAAAGCTATCCTTGGGGATTAATCAAAATAACAGGTTTATTTACACTTAGCCATGAGTCTTTCTTTACTTTTGCTAGGTTTTAGATTTTTCTCCAATGTTCCATCTCCTACCAATGAGAAAAGGGTGATGAGTCCTAGGGGTCTTAATTATTGAAATGAGGAAAGGATGTTCAATGTTTCTTCCATTTAAAAATATGTGAACACCATGAATTGACAGGATGCTCCTTGTACAATAAATTACTTCTGCCAAGAATGCATGGACAGAGCCATACTGTGTGAAGGCCTGGCATGAACAGTCTACTTCTTTGGATCCAAATCCAGTTCAAAAAGAAAGAAGTCCCTGGTCATGTAGCGCATATCTGATGGGGGAGGTGGTAGAAGGGGATGGTTTTACCAGGGTTACTAACTGGGTCATAGTTCAACCCCAGGACTGAGGCTTTTCTGGAGAGGAAGCAGGGCCCGTTGGGTCTTCCTAAAGGAGACTTTGGAATGGCAGAAGAAATAAGTGTCTAGAAGGAACAAGAGAAGGGGTCCCAGGATTTATCAGACTCACTGCTGCAGGTGAAAATCTCTCCCCATGGCTATTTCTTTTGGTACTTTTCACAGAGGCTGTCAGTTGCCTGTTCCAACATCCATACTTTTAATCGTTCATGTAACAGAGCCATAATTTTATTGGGGTGTCTATGTACTTATCCAAAAGACTACCTATCCCAGCCTCTCTGGTAGCCAGGTATGGCTATATGTCTAACTTTTGGCCAGTAAGATGTAAGAGGACATATTGTGGGAACTTCCTGGAAATGCTAAAGAGTAATGTGCAGTTCTTTGTTCTTTCCTCCTTCCCGATTGTTTGGAACGCTGATTTAGTGGCTGGTGCTCCAGCAACCATTTGGAACATGATGTAATGCTCATAGAGGTAGAACCTAGGTCTCTGATGGTATGGAACCACCATGCCAGCCCTGGAGAGAGAGAGCAATTTCTTACATATTTGTTTGTTTGTTTATTTATTTACTTCCACACCACGTGGCATGAGGGATTCCCCCACCAGGGATCGAACCTGTGCCCCCTGCAGTGGAATTGTGGAGTCCTAACCACTGGATGGCCAGGGAATTCCACAGAGAGAGCAATTTCTATCATAAGTGACTTCTATCTTAAGTCACTGTTTTGGATTTTCTCTGTTTTATGCAGCTAGATCTAATGCAAAGGCATAAAGTACCCTTAATTATAGTCCTCTCCAAGAGACCTCTTTACAATTCACTCTTCATTTCTAGGACCTCCACTAGCTGCTTCTACTATAGGTTCTGGAACCCCTGTTTCATTGTGGACCAACTCTTTGATCCTACAAACATTTTTCTCAAATGTTCCTTTCTCTGCCTTGATTTGACTTCGTTTTCTCTTGATACATCAGCTCATTGCATTCGCTCTTTCTCTTTCTCCACTTGAGGTATGGAGTAGTGAGATTCAGCGTAGGGAAGGGAGCAACATACTTAGCCCTCCTACTGCCACCATCATTATTCCCATGCCATTTAGTAAAATTTCCTCTTTTGAAGTACACACTCCATTTCATCTTGGTTGCCATTAGGATCAACCGACATACTGAGAACTCTCCCACCTGATTTCTCAGTATCTTTCTTTTTTAAAACATGAGGTATCTATCTCTCTGTCCAAAAAACATACAGTTTCAAGACCCAACTGAATAGCCATTTCTGTCATCTTCCTTCCAACCACATGTGCTAATTAACACTTGTGTGGCAGCTACTATATGTAAGGTACTGTTCTAAACATAAAAGAACAATAATCCTCACAGCAGCCTTGCCAGGTAGGTAACCCCTCAGACTCCTATGGCACTTTATCTATTCACCTTTTAAAACAACACAATCTGCCTTTATTATGGTTTTTTTGTGATTTGCTTTGTCTCTACAAAGGTAGCAGTGGTTGACTCTGGTGAAAAAACAGGAACATACAGACCTTTCGGAAATAATGCTAGATTTCCAGAGAAGTTGCAAACATAGTACAGAGAGCTGCTATATACCCTTTCCTCAACTTCCCCAGTGTTAGCATCTTACACACTATCAGTATGTCTTATTACCAATGATATTGACCTTGGTCACTTGGTCATGCTGGTGTCTACCGAGTTACTATTTTCCCCGTTATAACTAATAAAAAATTTCATAGAATCTGCTTCTTGAGTTACCCTCTGCTGCCTTCTTCCTGATACTACGCAGTAAGACTGTTATCCTGAGAAGGGATTTTCCAAATTCCTTTACCTTCTTCTCTCCCCATGTTAGCCCCCTCCACCTTCTTGCAGTTTTCAAAGGGTTCAGAGGAAAAGCAAAGGCTTTTTGGAGATGCTATGATCAATAGGCATTTGCCTGGGTGCCTGCTCTCCAGTAGGAGAGGGGTTAAATTCTTTGGGATAACTTCAGCACTGAACTGCCAAGTCTCTTAGGTTCAGCTCAGCAATCAAACTGCATAACCTAATAGAGCCCCTGGTGCTTCGGGAAACACAAGACACTGATTTATATTTTAATATCAGTAATTTCCACAAGAGCAACATTTCTGAGTGTCATTTTACAATTTCCGTCAAATGCCAGTTCAGTTTTTCTTAATTCTGTTTATTGCGTCTGAATTTGCAACCTCATTGGCAATGCAGATTCTTGGCCCCCAGGAGAGAAAATTTCCATCTTTTTCTGGAATGGGAGGGATGGGGATAGGGGCAGAAATGGGCCTGTAAAATAACTGGAAATGTAAATAAAGTACTGTTTATTAAGAATGGTGATGAAATACTTTTAGTTAAAAAAAGGGAGGACAAACTTTGCAAAAGACGTGACAAAAGAAGTGTTTGGGATCCAAACTGGACTCTTCCCTCCCAGAGTGGAGAACTGTTCTATACACTGAAAAACTGAGAAAAGGGAGCCAGTGTGGGGAATACTTGGCACGTTTACTTTGAGATGGTTGCTCTGGCCATTAGCACTATAGCAGATTGTAAAGGGCTTTGGGATCCTTAAGGATTAAAGGTGCATGGCTGCATAAAAGCCAGATGTTGCCATTAGGAAGAAGGAGCCTGGTTCTCTCCTGTATTCTTTGAGCATCAAATAAAAGTAAGAACAAAGCTGGTGTTGTTGGCACCAAACCACACCTAGTCAGCGTGCTCCGGGCTAGGCGGGCTTCCTGAGGCCGCTGGCTGCAGATGTGTGCCCTTGCAGACCCAGTATCATCCCCTAGTTCCTTGCGGGCCTGCAGCTCCAGTTTCTGCGTTGGTCCTTTTCCTGGACAGGTCGTGGGCAACCTCCTGGAATAGCTCAACCTAATGCTCTTCTTTGAAGTCTGAAATTTAGCTTCAGCTAGAGCTAAACCAAAGGAGAAACTAGAAATTTAGCTTCTACTTTGGTTATAACATACAGCCATCCATGAGTCAGAAGTGAGGACCCTCTATTCGGTGAAGCTTCTTGTGTGACTACTCAGGGCCTTTCCCAAACGGGGGTGTCATTAGTCTCTGTAAGTCTTCTTTTCTTCAAAGCCACAAGCCCCCTGGGTCTCAGCGAGCCCAAAGGCAGTTGCTCTGCCTCTGGTTGCCATTAAGACCTCGTGATTTTCACCAGCATCCTTCAGCTTCACACACTCTAAATCCAACATCATGTCTCATTGCCAAACCTCTGGCAGAAGCCGTGTTGAGTTTCTCAGTGGAGCTATCGACCACATTGACTGAAGCCGCAGCAACTTGTTTCTCCCCGTCCAAAAGGGTAAAAATAACAGGAACAAGTTGTCGGAAATGAAATTTCAATTCATCCACGCCCTTTCTACACTTCTGCTGCGACTCCCAAGCAGGGATCAATAGTGTTTAGACAGCCAAGGAGATTTTTTCCCCTCTTAAAGCACCAGATCAATAGTAAAAAAAAAAAAAAAAAAATCCTCCAGCCCTCTGTATGGGTTGTAGTAAATGTGAACAAATCAGAGGCCTTCGGCTAAACAGATTGACTGAAGGCAGCAGCAGTCCAAGGCTCTGTAACTAAGGGTGCATCAACTGCACAGGTGGCAGTGAGGGAGGAGAGCCGCCAGGCCCCGTGAACCCCGGCGCTCCCTCAGTTCCAATCACAAAGAGGCTTCAAAGGGAATTTCTGTCCCCCAGATGAAGGGAAAAATAAAAAGATTACTGTGCATTGCAGCATGTAGGCGTGACTTTAAAAAAAATTAGGAATTGTCAGGACCATTCGTGGAAGTGCATTTTATTTGAAGACAGTTTAGGCTGTGGGGTACTCCACACTTCCTCTCCATTTTGTCTTTGCTTTTATAATTTTAATTTTTTTAAAAATTAAAGTTTTTGGCTATCTATGGCTTTTCCTCATTGCTTCACAAGTTTCCTTCCCACAGTGCTGTTCAGCTCTTAAACATCTTTTCCCCAGGAAGATTCTGAATACTGCTTTTCTGGGTTGCCTTCATGTTCATTTCTCTGACTCACCTGGGTTCCTCATTGCCATCACTGATGTTCTCTGTGGCCCGCTCTCTCTCCTCCCCTTAATCCCATTATTCATATGAGGGAGAAACTGTGTCAAAGCTCAATTCTGATTTTCCTCAAATGATTTACCCAGGAGCAACCTTCTCCCCCCATTATAAAAATTTCTGTATTTTATTACATCCCTTTTTTTTCTGCCACAGATAAATAATACAGTGTGCAGATATTTACGTGGATAGTCTAGGCATTAGACTGACTTCCATATTTGGTCTTTCTGTTTCAAGAAGGAGGGAACTGATGGACTGTAGTCCTAATTATGGTGTGAGAAGCTGAAGACTTCTGAGATGGATTGTCACAACTCAGTTCCTTAATTCCACTTGGAAAAGCCAACCCAAGGGCTCAAAAGACTATCACATAGCTGGTGCTACTTTGTGGGATTAAAAAATTATTCAGGGGCTTCCCTGGTGGCGCAGTGGTTGAGGGTCCACCTGCCGATGCAGGGGACACAGGTTCGTGCCCCGGTCCAGGAAGATCCCACATGCCGCGGAGCGGCTGGGCCCGTGAGCCATGGCCGCTGAGCCTGCACGTCTGGAGCCTGTGCTCCGCAAAGGGAGAGGCCACAGAAGTGAGAGGCCCGCGTACCGCAAAAAAAAAAAAATTATTCAGGTTGCAAAACCCAAAGATGAACTGCTATGAACGTGTGAATGTCAGCCTTTATTATAAAAGACTTGTTATTCTTATCAATGATTATCACGCTACCTTCTGTAATGAATTAAGATTCTATTTGAAATAAAGCACTGGCTAAATCTAATATAGAAACATATAAAAATGATAGCATGTCAACATATACTAGCTTAGATAATATAATTTTTGTGGTAAGTTTAGTTAAATAAATGTTTGTAGTCAGAGATAAAAGAAATGATTCTTACCGATTATGCTATAAACAGAAGCTTTTCTTGGAGTCACTTCCTGCCTCTTATGTGCCCATACTGTAAACCAGACCTGTTCTCCATAACAGTCACTGGCATATCTGAAAGGTATTCTAGGAGAAGAGAGATACACCTCAGTCACTTTAAATAATCAAGAGGTTAGGTGATAGCAGAAAAAGTCCCTCTCAATGGATATTTCCAAAGATGAAACAAGAGAAATAGAAAATATAAAAATTTATTCAGCAATTAAAAAGTGCCAAGAACCCAGGATGCGTCTGGTGAAGCAGAAATGAACAATGACAAATATAACTATGAGAATACTGGTGCCATAAAATAGTCCACTTCCCTCCTGTAAGGGGCCTCACACAGTGTGCAGCCTTGTTCTATAGCTTCTCCCTCTCTACGATTCTTTTTATTAGCAAGTTAAAAGTTTAAACATTTGAATATGTAATGCAGTCAAGTGGCTCCAAAATGGGAAAAGGCATTGGGCCAGGTTTCTGTTTGTCCCTTACGTTCTACTCCTCTCTCCTCTGCTCTGTGCCCCATGAGGTGGACCTGTGGGCGCTGCATCAACCAGCTCCCTGACCCTCAGGCCTCTGGATGGCTTGGCTGATACAGAGTATCTGCAGGAGATCATAGGGAGGCAGGACTGTGCCATATTTGAACGTGTGTCCTTAGATCCAGCCCTGGCAGGTCCCCGGCAGTGACTGAGGCTCCAGTCACACTTCTGTCACAGGCCCTTCCACCCAGTTGCTCTGTCACCCCTTTCACGTAGGTCTGTTCCCTCCCGTGGCCCTTGAGTTCCGGGGATGGTCAAGGCCCATTCTTACTCTACCTGGGCACTGCACATACCTTATAGCTTCCTTACATCCTGCCCACACCTTTATGCCTAGTCCCTTTATGAACCATTCCATGAATTACTTAGCTGGAGCATGCCATCTACTTCCTGATTAATATGATAAGTGGTGGAAAGTCCCATTAGCGATCATATTGGTTTGCTAGGGCTGGCATAACATAGTACCACAAACTGGGTGGCTTAAACAACAGAAATTTATTGTCTCACAGTTCTGGAGGCTAGAAGTTTGAGATCAAGGTGTGGGGAGGGTTGGTTCCTTCTGAGGGCTGTGAGGGAGGATCTGTTCCATGCTCTCACCTAGCTTCTGGTAGTTTGCCCCCATCCCTCCCAACTCTGCCTTTGTACTCACATGGCCTTCTCTTCGTGTGCCTATTTTTCTCCAAATTTCCCTTTTATAAGGACACCAGTCACGCTGGATTAGGGGCTTGTCCTTCTCCAGTATGACTGTATCTTAACTAATTACATCTGCAATGACCCTATATCCAAATAAGGTCACATTCTCAGGTACTGGGGGTTAGGTCTTCAATGTATGAATTTCTGGGGGGCACAATTCAACCCATATCAACATCAGTTAAAAACACTCAAGTATCTTCTATTATACCAAAAAAAGCCTCTCCTGACCGCCATCTACTGTCTGCTCTCCCTCCTCCCTGCTACTCATGCATCTTCATGAACGAATTGTTTGCATTTGCTGTCTCCTTATATTTCCTCTGCCACCTTCCTCTCACCCCTACCCTGACAGCAGCAACTCTGATTGGCGGCAGTCAAACTTTTGTTGTCAGATCCAGTGGGCTCTCTTTGGTCCTTATTGTATTCTACAAACTTGACACCAGTGGCTACTTCCTCCTTCTAGAAACACTTTCTGGTCTTGGTTTTCCTTTTGCTTTTTGACTGCTCCTCAATTTCCTTGGCAAGTACTTCTCCTTATGCCCATTCCTGAAATGGTCTCAAAGGTTCTGTCTTGTCTTGTCCTCCCCTTTCTCATCCTACATCCTCTGTGGTCTGTTGCATCTATTCTGTCGCCCAAAAACCTCTTTGGTTTCTCATGTGGGTCTTCCTATGCTGGTCATATGGACTGAGAGTATTCCAGCTCCCGTGACAGTGATTTCTCACTGTGTATTAGTTGGCTATTCATTCTTTCAGTATATATTACTGATCACCTACTATGTGTCAGGGACTTGTCTACTCACTTGAGATAAGATGGTGAACCGTCTGGAGGGAGATATAGACAAGTATGCCTGCAATTCTAATACAGTGTGATGACTGCCTTGTAAGGAATGTTCAGGGGATCAGGATAGGGGTTCATGCTTGGAGGAAGAGCCCAGGCTTGAAGGTAACTGATTTCAGTTCCTACTCATATGAGGATTGTTCCCAGAACAAAATCCCCAGCACAGATCTCCATTTGGAGCTCCAGGTCTATATATGCAACTGCCATCTAGAGAGCTAGTCCTGACTGCTCCACAGATTTCTGCGATTCAGTATCTCCAAAGCGAAACTCATAATCCTCTACTCCAAACCTGCTACTCCTCCTTTGTCATCTATTTTGTTTATTTAACAAACACATATAACATGTGTTATATGCCAGGCATTGTTCTGAGCATGCTGCTATTAACCCACGTAATCTACATAACAACTCTGATATAGGGACTCTGGTTGTCTTCATTACAGATGAGAAAATGAGGCACAGAGAGGTTAAGTAACTTGCTCAAAACTACACAGTAGTCAGTGGTAAAGCAGGGATTCAAACCCAGGTAGCCCAGCTCTGGAGCTTGTGCTCTTAACCACTATTACACACTGCCTCAGTGAAAGGCACCACCACCCACCCCATTTATTCAAGCCCAGAAATTCGAGCACCATCTTGATTCTTCTCTCTTTCTCTCTTGCTTACTTCCACTCCCAGTCCCTTTATCCCATTACTCACCAAGTCCTGCCTATTGTATCTTCTAAATAAATCTTCTATTGGTCCTCTTCTCTTCTTCTCTAATGATACTGCCCGTTCCTCCAGCAACCAGAGATATGAGCATGTCATTCACTTACTTAAAACCTTTCAATAATTCTGCACTGCTCTCATGATAGAGTACAGACTCTTAAAATGGTATATGGGCCCTCCTTGATCTGTGTGCAGCTCTCCTGACCCTCCTGCCTGCCCTTACTCACATTCCCCACTATGGCACCATTGAACTATGTTCAGTTTCTCAGACATACCCTGAATCTTTTTTATGCCGCCTGTGCTATGTGCATCACCCTATTTCTCTCCTCCTATCATCTTCAGGCTAACTCCAGCTGATGCCTCAGGATTCAGGTAAATATGATTTCCTCTACAGAGCCTTATCTGGCTCTTTGAGCCTGGGTTCTTTCTCAAGGATGTGCTCCCACCCTAATCCCGTGAACACCCCTAACAAGGCAGTCATCACACTCTATTAGAATTGTGGGCATACTTGTCTATATCTCCCTCTAGACTGTAAACTCAGTAGAATGAAGGACTCTCTTGTTCACCATCTTATCTCAAATGAGTAGATAAGTGCCTGACACATAGTAGATGCTCAGTAATATTTATTGAAAGAATGAATAGCCAACTAAGTAATATACAGTGAGAAATCACTGTCACAGGAGCTGGAATACTCTCAGTCCATGTGACCAGCACACTCTCTTTCTATATAGGCAGACCAACATGAGAAACCAAAAAGGGTTTTGGGTGACAGAATTAGGACTAAGGGATATCTAAAGAGTCCAATATTGAATGGCAACTGGCTAGGATAGCATCACATAACCATCTCAGATTGCAAAGGTCTCACCAATGGAGCTTGTACTATCATCTGTTGGCCAAGGCTTTCTGTCTCCTGGACATCACTAGGAGGGGTCCAGACATCATCCCCTCTGTGACTATGTTCCCCCCACCATTTATGCATCTCAAGATTGATAATCTGTTTCCTTAAGTAGGCTATTCTGGTACAGTCTGATTTTGAAGATATGAAAGCTATTCTGTCTCTCTAAGGTGACTCTAGATATGGTTCAGCTCTCCCAGAAAAATCTTTGCCTCATTTTCAAGTTCTGGGATAAGTCCCCCTGTAATTCACTATGAAGTGGCAAAGTATCCTAAAAGATTACTGCAGTTCAGAGGTGCAGTGGTTCACTTTCCACTGGAACAATCATGAAAGACTATGGAGGTGGTTGCATTTGATCTTGCATTTGATTCTAAGGGAAGATGGGCTGTATTCTAGGATATTGGGGAGAAATGAGAATTTCCAGTGAGAGCCAGAAGAGAAGGAGAGGCAGGTTTGTGAAAAGCTTTAGATGCTAAGATGTAGAATCTGGAATTTATCTAGAGGCAATAGGGAGCCATTGAAAGTTTCTGAGCTGGGGAGTGACACCTCAAGAGTTGCTTCAGGCAGTTTAGCCTGGACTCTGTGTGTAGGAGACAGGGTAGACAGATGTAGGAAGAAGAGGAGAAGGCCCAGAGAGCTAGACTGGAATTAGGAGATGACTATTTTCAAATAAAATTAGCTAGCTGAGCAGAGTGACAGGTAAGAAATCTGTTTCTTTTCTTTTCTTTTTTTTTAACATCTTTATTGGAGTATAATTGCTTTACAATTGCTGTGTTAGTTTCTGCTGTATAACAAAGCGAATCAGTTATACGTATACATATATCCCCATATCTCCTCCCTGTTGCGTCTCCCTCCCACCCCTCTAGGTGGTCACAAAGCACCGAGCTGATCTCCCTGTGCTATGCAGCTGCTTCCCACTAGCTATCTATTTTACGTTTGGTAATGTATATATGTCAATGCTACTCTCTCACTTCCTCCCAGCTTACCCTTCCCCCTCCCTGTATCCTCAAGTCCATTCTCTACATCTTCCTCTTTATTCCTGTCCTGCCCCTAGGTTCATGAGAACCTTTTTTTTAGATTCCATATATATGTGTTAGCATACGGTATTTGTTTTTCCCTTTCTGATTTACTTCACTCTGTATGACAGACTCTAGGTCCATCCACGTCACTACGAATAACTCAATTTCATTTCTTTTTATGGCTGAGTAATATTCCACTGTATATATGTGCCACATCTTCTTTATCCATTCATCTGTCGATGGACACTTAGGTTGCTTCCATGTCCTGGCTATTGTAAACAGTGCTGCAATGAACATGTCTCTATTTGAATTATGGTTAAGAAATCTGTTCCTTTACTTTTTCACTATACTAGTACAATATTATATCCAAATACATAAACACATCATGCTGAAGTTTCCTGAACACTAATTAAAAGCAAACAAATGAACTTCACTTCTGAAGAAATATTGGTGGTGGGTGAGATTTAAAATTGCCCCATCGGGACAATACCGTATTTCTAAATGGCTCATTTTCTTCAATTACTAGATGAGTATACAGATTAGATCTGGTTAGAGTGGGCTCCAAGATCTGTCCACACTCAATTGGTTGGTCAAAGTATTCCTAGGTACTAGTCAAGTAGGGGGGACTTGGGAACATTTTCGATCTAAACAATTTCTGTTGCAGTGGGGTAGATCCCACTACAGGGCTACATTTCATTTGTAGCCCTAAAGGGCTGTCGAGGTGAGATGAAGATAGGGCTGATTTCGGAAGGGGTGGGCAGGTAGGCTACTTATATCAAACCCATTTATAGGGCAGGTAGGCTACTTATATCAAACCCATTTATATTTCAAAGTCCTTTTCCTGTAGCTGTTCTCCAGTGATCAAGTTGTGGAGGGAAGGAAGAGTGAGGCGGTTACATATGGGCACTGCTATTGTTACGCTGGAAAATACTTTCTGATGAACAGTCATTTCCTTCCACTGCCAGAGGGTGTTGATAATGAGCAAATTACCTTTTACTCCCTCTGGTGTGGATGTGAAATTGGCTGTTAATAGAGTTGCTAATGCTACAGGTTAGCATGTGATTGTTCTATTTTAAGCCAATTTTAGTTATATTTGGGGAGTAGCCAATCAGACATCTTGCTAAGAATATGGGCCCAACTGCAGCATTTAATATGGAGATATGCCTCACCCTCAGATGCGGCTGGGAGCGGAAAGTGCTGAACACAGCGTCGTTAACATGAAATGTTTGAATACAATGTCTTTTTTCCTTTGTAGGTACAAGAATGGTCTCATTAGACAAATACCAAATGTTTTCATCATAGGATAGGACCCATTTCAAGCCTCAGTACTATGGAATGCTATCAGCCAATGATGTACTTTGTTTAATCTAACAATGGGTTAATATCGGTCATTTCATTACTGCTTGTTATGCAGTGAAAGCTTACTAGAAAATGAAATGTTCAGAAGTTAGTTGAAAGCAGCAAAAAAGGTGAGAGACTTTTACCGAGTTATATGCTCGATTGGGCTAATTAAAGGTACAGATGCATTACTTGTAAAGCTATTATGGGAATAGCTTTGATTTCTAAAGATGCTCGCCTAGGAGGAGGATGGTGTGTTCTAATCATTTATGGCATTGTGAGCCCTCACACCCAAGGGAAGGGGGCACAGCTTTTCTCTTATATTCTTCCTAGCCCTCCCATTACAGCGCCTATTGCCACCTGGCACCTGGTGGCTGAATTGAGTGCATTACTTGGGAAAGTTTCTTGATTAAATAGGATATTCTTGAACAAAGCACTGTTGATTTGTGATTTACATGTTTTATGGGCTTTTCATGTTTTAAATGTAAAGCTCATTAGCTACACACAGAGAAGGAAACAGGTATGAAGGATGGAAAATAAAACTCAACTGATGTGATACAGAAAGGTATAGTGTGTGCCATTCTGGTCTAGATTAATTGGGCTTGGCACTATTATGGCTCCTGTCACCTGATCAGTTTACTGGGCTGAAGAAATTGCGGGAATGGAAAGTGCTAGTGCCTAACAGTACCCTGACCTCAGCTCCTGCCAAAATACCTCCCGAGGACATTCTAGGCTCACACTCTCTGATTTGCCATTAAGATTGAGTAGCCTGGAAAACCCATCCCTTATGAATTTTACTCATTTAACAAATATTTCCTGAGAATTGCCTCACTCCAGGTTGGAATACAGAGGTGACAGGGTCCCTGACCAAGGGAGCACAGAGTGTACTGGGGAAATACTTATGTAAAAACACAATACATGATTATAAGTGGGCTAATAAGAGGTGATTAAAAGCTCGGACATTTGGAAAATACTTTTAGAGTTGACTTTTTTCCCCTTAAACAAACATTCATGGTACTTACAATGACACCACTCTAAGGACTTTACAAATATTAACTCATTAATTCTCATAACAATATTTGGAGGCAGGTGCTATTGTTATCTTCATTCTATAGTCGAGGAAATAAAGGCACAGAGAAGTTAAGATTAACTGACAAGGTCACACAGCTTGTCAATGCAGAATCAGGATTTGAACCCCCATCGTCTGGCTCCAAAGTCCATTCCCCCATCCACTACATGCTGCCTTCCCTTTAAACCAGTCCCTGGAAGATAAGCGGGATTTAGGCAGATGGAGGAAAGGGGAATGGGTAAGATGAGAATTTCAGGCTCAGCATTCCAGGCAAAGGGACAAGCTTGCCCAGGGCCACTGATGTGTGACTACATGTGGCACACAAGGAGAACCCTCGTGGTCACAGTAGCAGGATAAGAGGGGGTGCGGTTTGGGGTGTGAGTGCCAATCCTGGTGGGATGGGCAGAGAAAGGGGAGCTGGTGAGGAGGGCTGAGGAGGAGCCCACAGAAGGAAAACTAGCAGAAGGGCCTCTCCAAAGGGAAGGCAGAGAGATGACGGCAGGGTCCACAGTGTCAGGTGCAGCAGAAGTTCAAGTAAGATGAGGAAAACCAGGCCATTATTTTAGAGATGAGGAGGCCACCGCTGACCTTGTGAGTACAGTGTGGGTAGAACAGAGGACTAAAATAAACGCTGTAGTTGACAAGGAGTTCCTGGGAGAAGAGAGTGGTGTGAATGTTCTTCTGGGAGTTTTCTAGTAAAGGGAAGAGGGGAGAGAGAGAGGAAAGGAAAAGGAAGGGAAGACAGTGATCCTCGGCTAATGATCAGAGAAGGGGAAAAGCAGAGGGTGAGGAGTGAGAGGGATGTGGGGTTGGAGGAAGCATTGGAGATGAGTAAGACTGAGGTGTGGAACCTCTTCCTGCCAAACCTCAATCTGAAGCATTTTCTGGAGAACAAGGTCAATATTATTATTATTTTTTCAGGCAGTGGAAAATAATATTAAGAGGTTCAGATGCAGATTTAATACAGGGGGCTTTATAAGACATCCTGGGCTGTGAGGACTTTGAGAGAAGACTTGTGTGTCCCTAGCAGAGCGTCAGGCAGAGAGCAGGTTCTCAGAGTGTGTTTGTTAAATGAATAGATGGGTCTTATTTACATTTTTATTGTGAATATTATTAAGAAAGAATATGACACTGCTTATAAAACACTTGGAAACACAGTCATAAAAAACTAACATTTTATGGACTGCGAGTCATTTTATGAAATGTTGCAGATACCTGTATCCATCCTGCCCGAGGCCTTGAAGTAATAGGACCATTATAGGATTTCTCATTGGGTCATCAAAAAAGTTTCACCTCTCATATTCCTGCTACTTCACAGACAGATTCTGTATTTTATTAAAGGTAGAAAAAATAAGTTGTTTCTGAAACGCAGGATATAGTTAAAGGTGTTAAGAAAACGTGAAACAATTTCACTAGTGTCTTGACTACTAATTTGGATAAATGTTTATTCTCAAAATGTTTTAGCATTATCTTTCTTCTTCCAGAAAGGCCAGGCACATGCCACTAAAAATACATTTAGTACATTCGAGAATATTTTTCAAGTGATTTATTGGGGTAATGTATGGACTATTTATTTAAATATATCTCTTATTTCCAGTAATGCCACAACCTCATTAGAAGTGACTTGGCTCATTGCTTAAGCAAAATGATTTTGCTATTTAGGACTTCTTTAAAAAGAGGCTATTGTCCTCTAACCATTCACCAGAATTGGAGATCTATTTTTAGAAAAGTAGCCGAGAATGGGTAAGGTCATAGCCCTGAGCCTTAGGGAATTCCTCCAGAAGCTGTGCCTATAGTATATGCCAGCTCATTTTCCTCCCTTCTGGATTCTCCAGAGCGAAGGGAATTCTCCACTTGAGGTGTAAGGGCACAGCCACTTCTCTGGGGAATTGCGGAATCCTGCAGAGAGGCTCTGTTCTGTCTTCTCGGTGGCAGACCTCTAGCCGGCAAAGTATGGGGGCCTGGTTTTAGCAGTGAAAAACTGCTTATGCTCTTTGGGGACATAAGAGCACTATTTGACGTATTAGCAAATGAAATTTGCTAACGAGTGACCATGCGATACATGACCACCTCTCTGTGGTTGACACACTCAGATGCTTATAACACATATAAAACAGAACAATAAAATGAATAAGTGTGATCCCTCTGGGAGCTGAACCATTCCTGGTGTGGCATCTAAGAGTTCCTTCTGTTTCATTCCTCTGACCCTGTCTCCTCCAAGAGGTAACCACTGTCCTGAATTTTGTGTTCATTATTTACCTGATGAAAAAAATGCTTTTATCACCTATGTATGTACCCCTAGCAATAAGCTTTTTAAGTTTGCTTGCTTTTGAGCTTTATAAAAATTGTATCGTACTGTACCTAATCTTCTGCAGCTTGCTATTTTCATTCGCTGTTGTTTCTAAGATTCATCCAAGTGATTGCATTTAGTCGTGGTTCATCCGTTTCACTGCTGTATGACAGTCCATTGTGGGAATATGGCACAATTTACTCATCCTTTTTCCTGCGGATGTACACTTGGGCTGTTGGCAGTTCCTTAGCTATGCCAGACAGGGCTGCTGTGTGCATTCTTGGGCATTCTCACTCTCTTTTGCAAGTGTTTCTCCAACATGTATGCCTGGTTCAGAGGCTTGCAAACGTTAAACTTTATAAGATAGAGCCAGACTGTTATTCTCAACAGTGCCATTTGAATTTCTTGCCCCTTAATGAAAAAATGTCACTACAGCTATGACTCAAAAAGAAAAGCAGGCAGACAGGCAAGGAAGGAAGGAGAGAAAGAAAAGAAGAGAGGTGGAGAGAAAGAGGGAGAAAAGAGAGAGAGAGAAAAGAGAATTATCCCCAAATAGTTTAAGGCCAATATAGAAAATACATATATTTCCTTAGGTGTTTTGTTCTATTTAATGATCCAAATTCAATGGCTTTAGGATGTTTAACATGTTATTGAACTGAAAGATTAAACAAATGTATTAAATCTAATTGGTGTAAACATGAAGAATCTGGAATTTTGATTGATTGTTTGTGGAGTGGTAACTGCCTTCTTTCTTGAAAATAATTTAGCAATATGGAACAAAAATCCTAAGAAAATTTCAATTGACTGGCAATTCCTTTTATAGGACTTTATCCTAAGGGAAGAGAAGAATAAGTATATGAAGATGTTTGTTTAAAGATGTTAGCTGCAGAGTTACTGGTAGCAAGAAGAAAGAAGGAGAAATCATCTAAATGTCCAAAAGTTATTGGTTAAATAACTATGCAGCAATTTTAAAGGGAGGGAAGGATGTGCTATAGTGCGTGGAAAGATGTTAGGTGATGATAGTGATGATGATTGCTTTTCTGTATTTTTTGTTTTTTCTATAAAAATAATGCATTACTTATCTTGATTAAAATAAAGAATAACTTGTTGCAGTCTATTTATTAAAGAGAATACTTGGAGATTTTTGATACTGCCTACATTGCTTTATCTATCTGTGGATTATCTTTAGAAAATTTAACATCATAGATTGGCACCTACAATGAAGACTTTCTCTTCCTTGCTTTCTGGGAATGTATCAGCCCCCCGCAAAAACCCCGCAAATATAATTCTACAACCTCCAAATACATTCCATTGAACAAAAAGTCAAATATCTGCATTACCCCTAATCATATGTCCCAGCTCCAGTCTATCAGCCTGGATCATCCACACCACCACCAGCTAATATTTCTAATTCCGTTTGTCATGACAACAACCCTATGAGGTGGGGAGAGTGTATAGTGGCAGGTATAGTAATTATCAAGGCTACTTTTTTTTTATTTGGTAAAATACTGGTCAAATATTTTCATTTTATAATCCCTGGTCTCTTGGAGCCTTTGAAAACAATGGCCAGTAGTTCTACAAGTTCATTAACTAATTCCCTTAAAGTTGGGGAATGTGCATTATCTGGACCTGCTGATTTACATATTGTACCATGTTTCCAAGTATTCCCTTACCTGGTTTATTTCAACATCTATATTTAAAGGTCTTCATTACTTCCTAAATATCTATGCTCCCTTCCTTTATTTTTCTTGTTAAAGATCTGTTTAAAAGAGCAGCTCCATATCTCTGCCACTCAGAGTCATCATTAATTTTACTCCCCTTCTCATTTATTAGTCCAGCCGCTTTATTGCCCAGACTTCCTCCTCCCCAGACCATTTTCCTCGCCTCTAACCTCTTTGGTGGTGTTAACTCACTCTGCCTTCTCCACTGCTATTATCTTTCTTTCCTTGAGAAGCCTTAGAAAGAGTTGTGCATTCATTTTTTTGTGTGTGTGTGTGGGGCTCTTCCTCATCTTTTCTCTATTTCCACAGTGGGCTTTCTTCTACCTTTAGATCTTTCCAAGGTTCTTTGTCAAGTGCTCATTGTATTTTTTATTCAAGGTATCCTGGGCCTTTGTGGCTTAACTATTATTTGAAAACTTTGTGCCCTTGTCTGTTGTGCTATCTGGGTTTCTTAATTCACCCAAATTGGATTTCTGACAATCTTTGAACTTGAGCAAGTTCCTTAATGTTTTTAAATACAGAGATCAGGTCATATCACCAGGGCAGTTGTGTCTCATGGTCAACAGCAACAAAGACCGTTTATAGGAAGAAGAGAATCAGCACAGATGTGAGGTTATTGTTCATGCCTTGGGCAGGATATAGACATTTTCAGGCTGAAATCCATCCTCAACAAAGAAGCTAAGATGATGTTGGTGTTCCACGTTGTTGACGTTGAACTTGGTTTCAGTGTCACACCGCGGATGGCTAGCAGCTTATTGTTTAGAAAGGTGGGATTAATAAACACTGCCCAGGAGTTGCACTTTCTGGTTTAATTAATGGAATGAGAACGAGTACTAGGTTTACACTCAACTTAAATGCATCAGACCACAGTGTTCCTGCATGCTCTGTTTCCGATCGTGTCTGTGTGGGTCGGCTGGCGAGTGTGTGATCCTGGCACAGTCTCCCTTCCAGTCTGTGGTAGCCATAGCGTCCTGCTGCTCAGGTCTCCCTTCAAGAGGGGATCAGCCCCCCGGAGCGCAGGTAACTGGCCGCCTCCTGCTCTGAAAGTCTCCGAGGCAGAGGCCGATCAGTGACCAGGCGTAGCAGTGGTAGCAGGGCCCTCGTTTTCTGGATCTTTGCACCAGATTTCCCAGTTGGGATGGCCAACCCCTTCTCTGTGCTGTACTGCAGCCTGCGGCTCTTCTTATCCCATCTTCTTCTCACAGCTGTCAGATCTGCACGGCGTCTGAAGGCTCTCCCTGCCGAATGGTGATCCCTCTCCTCTTTTCCTTTCACAGGTGTTAAACTCGCTAAGTCTCCTGCACATCTAACTCCATCTCAGCATCTGCTTCTTGGAGAAATGAACTGACACAAGGACCCAACCCCCCTTTAACCTGGCCAACCCCTCTGCCTCCCCTGCCCATCTTGCCTGGCATGAGCTCAGCCATGCTCTCTTTTATGTTACTTGATGGAAAATCCAAATGCCACATAGTCATAAAATGCATTCCAAGCTAAACAGAAACAGAATTCGGGGTCACCTCCAGTCTGGGATTATACACACAACTACTCTCACTCATTAATATGGAAAATCGATCTCATTACAGTTTGATCAAATTGGATAGTTCCCAGGAAAAGAGCTTGTACTTAAACCACAGGATCACTAGGTGACGCTGCTGCCCCACATAAAGGTGACAGCCTGAGCTAGGCTTGGCCAGAGCCGTTCTGGGCTGGGGGTCCTGCTGTTTCCTTGGTTAGATAGGGCCTACAGGTCTGTAATCTACCCCAGAATCTGAAAAGGTAATTTCTGGATCTATCAGTCCAGACTCTAGAAGACCATGTCAAATCTCTCTCTCTCTCTCAGAGCTTGCAGAAATGTGTGTGTGTGTGTGTGTGTGTAAAGAAGTTCTTCTCTGGAACTCTTGAATTGATTAAAAAACTAACCATGTCTGCTGTAATTTCTCCAAGTGTCCCTCAGGCCACCTTACATGACTACCTACCCTTTTGGATCAAAAGAACAATACGGGAGAACTATCAATTTGAGTGGTATCGACACCAAAGTCTTTATCTAGAGCCTCTCAACACAGCTGCACGCCCAGGCATCACTCACTTGCGTTAGGAGTGTAGACGGACACGGAGTGTAGCGTGCAGGGGCCACTTCTACGCTTGGTGTCTTCTCTGCTGAACACAGAACATGCGTCTCCCAGGTCAGGTTTCTGGCTTTAGCGTTGCCATCTTTTATGCTGCCTCGCCTACATTCTTACATGTGCAGTCAGCAATCTGTAAACATAACACCTGTCCTGTAAATCCTCATAGACAAAGCTGCTGAGTGGCACTAGAAATTTAACCCTAGAATCCAAACTTCATTCTCAAACAGTCCTATCTGTTATACGTGCACAATACTCCTTTCTTAGAGCTTCTGGGTTGGCACATTGGTTAATCTGAGTTTTAAGAAGTTATTTTCTTATACATGGAATGAGTATTTTGTTGCATAGAAAATACTTTTGTATCAACAGGACTGAATTCATTCATGCTTCTACTGGGGACTCTCCAGAACCACAACCATCCATCTATTCTTTACATTTCTTTAACACTGCCCAATCTTTTTCGTCACATTTTACACCAATAATGGTTAGGAATTTCCCAGAAGACTTCTGGCCCACTGCCTTATATATAGACATCAGGAGTATGTCACTAGATAATTTTTGAAAGATAGCCCTCACATTGCCAGTATGTTCACAATCCAAGTGCAGTGCTACTCAAATTTGCTTGATTGTAAGATACAGATTCCCAGACCTCTCCCTGGGGATTCTGACTCAGTAAGTCTGAGGTACACTTGGGAATACGTATTTTAAGCAAGCAGTCCGGTGACTCTTATGATCGAGTTAAGAAAACACAGGTCCTCTAAACAAAGTGGGTTCTAGCTAGGAACAAGGATATGGTTCCAATCAGACACAGCAGAAGCCACAACACACACACACACACACACACACACACACACACACACACACACACACACGATACTGGAGATTTTAATAGCTAGGGAGAGAAACATCTGTGAGTTGTGGGATGCCCTCACCAGGTAATTGGGCACCTAGGGTCATCACAGCCACCTGGAAGCTCCTGATAGAGAAAGCATTGGGGAATCTTTTATTAACATATTTAATGTGCTTGACTAAGGGGAAAAAGTAGAGGAGGCCTTGTTAGCAACTCCTCCCTGGGTGTGCCTGGCTAAGAAACAATGTTTTCTTTCTCAGGAAAGGTTTAGTTAACCCTTGATTGTCTTTCTCTGGGGAGAAATCACTGGGCATAATCAAGCCTAAACAGAAGTCTTCCTGAAAGAGCTGGGGGTCCCTGGGGCCCTGCAGGCAGTGCCTGGGAGGTGTACACAGAGAGCCACATCGATCTTTATCATGGAACACGGTATGGCTTCTATGAGAGAGCAGTGTGCCCTGTTATGTCCCCGGCTGCCCTCCTCCTCTCCTGGGTCAGCTTGAGAACCCCTGGGACCCCAGAATATTGACCCACCCAATGAGGGATCCTGCCTCCCCTTCCTCATGGCTGAGGAATGAGTGCGGCTCTTTCCCAGCTGAGGGTTGACTAAGATAAAGAGATGCAGAACCTTAGTAGGAAGCTGAAATTGGAACCATGCATCTCAAAGAGCCAAGTGGAAACTCTGATCTGCAGGTTTTTCAGGCCACTTCTGTCACTCTGCACTCAGACCAACATTACACCCGCACACAAACCACAGTAGGTGAGATTTCAAGTCGGCCACCCCGTGGGGAATTTTTTGTTTGGTGGCAAAAAACAGCTAAGTGAAAATGCAACAATCTCTTCTCTTCTGTAGATAAATCACGCTACATTGTGGCATCTTTTTGTTTTCTATCCGTGAAAGAGTCTGGGGGTGGCTTTTTTTCTTCTTTTTTTCTTTTTTCATAAATAAATATTTTAACTGGAAATTTCCAAGCATATGACAGGCCTAGAATGTGAACTTGAATGTACTGTAATAGAAATCATCAGTTGCCATGGCGACGTGTTCCAAGAGCAGATTGCAGGGAGTCACATGGGCAGAGAGTGCTCAGTAATACTAACACATCAGAGAGCGAGGCCACTTAACCTCAATCGCTTCTAGCTATTGTGCAGAATGCAATTGAATTTATTCCTAATTTCTGCCAGTGCTAAGGAACAAAATTTCCCTGCAGATTTTAATCTCACTCAGGCAGCCCCAGACAGTGCCCAGACACTGTTCAGCACCAACATTCAGTCCAGTTACTCGCCCACTTTACAGCTCTATTTTCTTATTCTTATTTTTAATAATAGCTTCCCTCCCCCTGCTGGGTCCTGCACATCCCCCTGCCTTGGGGAGAACTCCCCTCCTCCTTTCCGAATGGCTGCACGGTTTCTCTGACTCCATTCTGCTAAAACAAGGAACACAGCTTTCGTAATACTAGGGGTAAAAAAAATGACAGGGCTCCACTCTCAGCAATAGTTTTCTTTTTTCCGCACCCCGAACCTGTTCTGAAATACAATTCCTGCCAGCTTTGGGTTGTACCTTGGAATGCCACAACGAACAGCCCCAGCATAAGAAGGCAAACCAGTGGATCAGTGAATAATGGAATCAAAGTGTGTATTTTCAGTCCCTGTGACAGTCACCTGCAGCCTCCACACATGCACCCCCAGCCAGGAGAGCCACACAGATTAGCAGGAGGTACAGCCACCGATCACAGAACACTCGTTTCGAGAGCTTATCCGCTCTTATGAAGGCTGATAAATCAGAGACTCATACGGACAGTCTCAAGTTAGCAGCGTCATCCATCTCCCCTGCCCCTTTTAAGTTATTTGTCTTATTCACTTCCAAATATATCAGAGATGCCAAATGAGCCTTTGTTTTCTGTACCCTTGCTCTTCCCAGGGCGAGTGGCTATGTTGTTGTAGGGGCTAAGGAGCCTGCTTCCAGGGCCTAGCCCTTGCTTTCCAACCCAGGGTCACCTCTCCCTGCGTTGAGGTGTTGTCAGCAGCCTGCCTGTGTTCCGAGGCAGGAGGCAGCATTCTCCAGGCTGACAGTCTTCGTGTGGCCCTAGCCCTCTGATGACCTTCCCTCTTTAGGAATGTCTCTTTTATTTAATTTATTTTTTTAAATAAACTTTTCTAAAATTTATTTTATTTTTGGCTGTGTTGCGTCTTCGTTGCCGTGCACAGGCTTTCTCTAGTTGCGGCGAGTGGGGGCTACTCTTTGTTGCGGTGCGCGGGCTTCTCATTGCGGTGGCTTCTCTTGTTGCAGAGAAGCACTAAGCACGTGGGCTTTAGTAGTTGTGGCACATGGGCTTCACTAGTTGTGGCATGTGGGTTCAGTAGTTGTGGCTTGAGGGCTGTAGAGCGCAGGCTCAGTAGTTGCAGTGTACAGGCTTAGTTGCTCAGCGGTACGTGGGATCTTCCTGGACGAGGGCTCGAACCCATGTCCCCTGCATTGGTAGGTGGATTCTTAACCATTGCGCCACCAGGGAAGCCTCGGAACATCTCTTTTAAAAAGACAGAAAGCCTGCTTTAATAGCCAAATGAAGACAAGGCAGAGCCCAGCTCTGAGAGAGTCCACATCAAAGGTCAAGCAACAGGAAACTTAAAAATATAGGGAGATTTTTGGAAAGGTCTTTCGAGGGATAAAAAAGGTAGTTTCTGCAGTAGCTCCCTTTAGAGGGTAATAAGGGTGGAAATGTAGTCACAAATCACTTACTCAGCTCGGAGGAAGCCATTGTTCTAACGCTGCGCTGGGATAGGAAACATGGAGAGAAACTGAGAAGAGAGACAATGGCAGTTTGGAATTAGGATGAGCTGCTGGTAGTTGTTGCTGACTCTACACAGAGGGCTTGGTGACGAGATGTATCCATGGAGGCTGCGAGAGAAAAGAAGCCAGAGAGGAAATGAAGAGAAGCACTGTAATGAATTTTTTTTTTTTTTTTTTTTTTTTTTTGCGGTATGTGGGACTCTCACTGTTGTGGCCTCTCCAGTTGCGGAGCACAGGCTCCGGACGCGCAGGCTCAGCGGCCATGGCTCACAGGCCCAGCCGCTCCGCGGCATGTGGGATCTTCCTGGACCGGGGCACGAACCCGTGTCCCCTGCATCGGCAGGCGGACTCCCAACCACTGCACCACCAGGGAAGCCCTGAGTTCATAATTTTATGCTGAACAATTACCCTTAGAACAAGGCATTTGGATTTAAATTTAAATTGGAGCTTGAGAGGTGTAAAAGTCAAAAGAACTATGTCCACATTTTCATTATAGATACTCCTCATTCCCAGCAGTTGTTAGAAAGATCTTCAGCACTTCCCACGTTACACCTGGTTTTTAATTCAGTTAGAATCATGTATGCCTCCTCTGTATATCATAGTTAGAAACAAACAGCGATTTTCAGAGTAATTCTCCCTGACATGATAGTGAATCCTTTTCCAGAATACAGAAGGGACTGGCTCTAAAACAAGTAATAATAAAGAATTCAAGCAAAGCTGCCAACACCAATCCTTAACATTGCAGCTGGTCCAGTGCTTGTCCTGCGTTTCCAGCTTATATTCAACTACAACATTTACCTTTCCCTCTGGGCCCATTTCCATCCCAGAAAAGGACTAATATTTATTAATTATCAATTATATGGATAAACACCCTTCTTTATATATATTATCTCAATTCATTAAAAAATACTTTCAAAGTTCATTATTTAGGTCAGCTATAACTTAGAAGACTAGATATATTGACAGACCACTAACTTTATAAGGTAGGCGCTGGCTAAGCGGCAAAGTACTCTGGTTATTTGGAGGGACTGAACACCCAAGGATGGGGTGCTCATGAAGGCTTTCACAGAGGCCGCTTCTTCCAGGAAGGTCTCCCAGATCGTTCTCCCCATTTCCCTTCACCAAAGTGAAGTTAACTGTCTCATCCTCAAATGTTCACATGACTTCATTTTACCTGTTGCCCTGTACTGGAGTTATTTATTCATGTCTTATCTCCCTATTAGAGAGAAGTTGCTTTAGAGAAGATTGTCTCTTTCATTTATCTCCCTATGGACACCCTGATTAGCATGGTGTGTTGTAAGTTGAATAGATACCCTTGAATGAATGAATGAATGAATGAATGAGTGAGTGAGTGAATGAACTGATTTGGGATTTGAGCTGGATCTTGAAGGACAGACAGGCAGGTTTAGACATTTTTTTAAGTAATAAATCTGTCACTATAAACCATTTTGGCTAGCATCCTTCTGGAGTCCTTACTGATGTTTTTCTCTAACTATGCATGTTTCCTCCCCTAGGTCCCACCCTGACACTCATTAGAATTGTTCACTAGTAGCATGGTCTTTAGTGACATTGAGGCTTTATTGGAATAGGGAGTTGGCACTTTGTTGCAGTGATCCCATTACTTCCCCGTAGGAGGCTGTCGCTCCCCCAAAGTGCACCACCTCTGGTGTCAATCTCTCACTCCTGTGCTCTGCTCCTGACTGCTGGGAGCCCGTAGGCATGCTGCATGTCGCCTGCTCCTCCGGCTCTCCACAATTGCCTTCCTTTGTTTCCAAATCCTAAGCAAATTGCTCACTTGACAATCAAAGCCTGCTAACATCAAACAGCTGCTATAGACAGGTGTGTTCTACAGTTACCTGCTGTTTGCTTTCCTCAGCAGGGATGATATGACAAACAAAACCAGGAGCTGGGTGCCAGCTTCCTGCTGGCGTTTTTCAGACTTGGAAATTCACCGTAAAAATAGCCTCCCTCAGTCTTCCTCAGTGTGTGCCTGGGTGGGATGCTGTACAACCCCACTGGCTCCAGCAGTTCTTTGAAAAAGCTAGAAATCACAGTGGCTGCATCCAAGGAAAGAGGTTGGATAGTTCTAGAACTCTTGATTTTTAAAGGACTCCCAGTCGCCTTAAAATATTTTCTTTCCTCTTTATGTGATTATATGAGTGTTGTCTCCTGCTTGCCGCTTTTAGCAGTCTTCTCAAAGGTCTCAGTTTCTGACCTTTGAAAGTCGTTCTAACCAGCCTGGAGTATGACTGGCCATCCAGCCTCCCATCACTGGGGGGTATGAGGCTATGGCAAGTTGGAGGCAGAATGGATTCCCGCTTCTTCCAACATTCCTTCCTGTGCTTTGGAGCCTGGAAAGCTAGCGACCATTATTTTCCATACTGTCTTTTATTTACCAGGTGCTTTTGCACCCAGGGTTTTGAATGTGCTCTCAGTTCTGCCAGTTAGATGACCCTGCATGAAACATGGAAGGTGGCATGGGGTGGACCCCGTGCTTTCTGGGGCCACTGTTTCTCTCGCGGCATCACTGTGACTGTGTTCGGGTTTTTGACGGTGGCTTCCTGATCGCAAACCAGACAGCAGTTTCTTCCATTGTCTGGTGCTCAGAGTCACTCTTGAAACCTCCACCTAGTGTCTGTGTCTTTAAGCTTCTCTGGTAATTTTGTAATACGCTGCTTTAACTTGCTAGAGTGAATTCTCTTCTCTATGACTGACCCTCAATCAAAACAGAGGGCAAATGGGGTAGACATGCATCCCCCACTGCTTGGCAGGGTGCATGGAGGTAATCAGCCAGCCGGCAGGGGTCCTGCACAGAGCCTCAGGCTGGAGGCTGGGAGAGAGGAGGACCACGGTTCCACCAGGGAACAAGCTGTCTGCCTCTGGGCCTCTGCTCAGGCCCTTCCTCCAGCTCAGGATAGTCTTTCTTCCACCTCCACGTTCCTCCTGCTTTGAGAGCCACTCCTTTTCTTGAGCTGGAAGTCGTTCTTGCTCCTCTGAACTCCGTGAACACTTAGCACACTTCTCCAACGAAACGATCACTTTCTACTAGTATTACCGTTACTTATGTACAGTTCTTATCTCCTGAACCAAATTGTTAGTCCTTTAAGAGCAGGAGCAGAATCTGAATTGTTTGGGCAGATCCTGAGAGTCCCAACACCTGGGAGTACGCTGTACGCATAGACACATGATAACATCCAGGACAGGAAGGCAAGAATGGAGGAGAAGACGTATGCGTAGTTATGCTCCCAGGCTAGCATCTGATTTACGATGTTCTCGTCGTTTGTCTTCACATGGGTTTTGGGGCCTTTCATAGACGTCATGCCAGTTTAAACGATGGCATCAGAGCCGTAAGGCTGCCCAACCGCTTTCTGTGATGACGGAAGTGTTCTAGATCTGTACTGTCCAGTGCGATAGCCCCTAGCATAGGTGACTATTGAGCACTTGAAATGTGGCTAGTGTGGCTGAAGAACTGATTTAAAATTTTGCTTAATTTTAATTAAGTTTAAGGAGCCATAGTGGCTAGTGGCTGCCATATTAGAGAGTAAAACATCAGGGTACATACTATTCTGACTGGCACAAGGGCCAGTCTGTATTTACTATTCGTTCTGTCACCACAGGCCAGAACACTGTGGATGTCATTCTGGTATTTATGGGCTGGGAGTTTGTCTTTCTGGCCAAGGACCAGGCCTTAAAGCTTAGGAGAAAGACAGAGTAGTGGAAGCTTCATCAGGAGACCTTACAAACAGGGGACCAGCTTTCAAATACTCTTTTTCATAATTTAAAAAAGTGATCTGACTCTTTAGGAGCAAATGATGCTTTCTACCTCTTGCCCCATTGAAGTGAAGGGCTGTGGAAGCGCAGAGGCAGAAAGTCACTAGAAGAACTGTTTGGCTATGTGCTGAGTGGATTTCCTCCCATGGACCGGCACTGAATGGATGACTCCTATTGGAAGGGATAATCACTTTCTCATCAAGACATTTTTTCCCTTTCTGTGGCATCTTCTATAGCAACCACAAGGGTATGTCAAACTGCAGCTGGATGTCAAGGATGAAAATAACCTCCTGTGGGCATCCTGGATTGCTGTGGGTATATTGACCCCAACACATCCTAGTCTTGGCCACTTTGCTGGCTCTTGCTACATACACGAAAGGGTATGATGCAAGGACAGGACTGGGATCAATGCTGCAGGTGCAGAGCACAGTACATACGCTCAGTACACATATGTGGTCATCTGGCGGCAGAGTGCCTTCCTTTCACGAAGTTCTAAGAATGTCCGTGCAGGGACCTTTCATTTATAGTGATCTCTTGCACAGAATTCTTAGAGATCGGGGTTTCAGATCCTACGAGAAGACAGTTCTTGGATTAGACATTTCTTCAGTGAACTTGCCAGAGGAGGATGTAATCACCAACCACACTCACACTTGGTTTCACTCTGCTAAGTGCTCATGTTCTTACCTAAAAAATAGGGTTTTCCCTTTCTGAATTCTCTCACAGGTATTATTTCTTTTTCCTGCTGGGCACACAGAGTTACACACAGATACACTCGTACACCCATGGTCACAATTTAGGGGCACTAGGGGAATCATTGAAATACTGGCTTGATTCTGGCTGATCTGTAAACAATTTGGGGTGCACTGCTGGGAAGATAAGCACAGCTGCTTGGCCCAGGGAGGGATGTGAATCTGGAATTCTGAATGTAAAGTCCAAGGCCTTCCCCGTCATGGCAAATGGCTTCACCAAAGGAGGTGCTGCGTACTCGGTGAGCTTTCTTCTCTCTTTCTCCCTGCTCACCCTGCTCCTGTCTCCTTACCCACTGCCATGCACCCTCCCTTGCTGAGCACAGTCTTATAAGCCCAAATGCAATTCCACCCTCGAAAGCAGGAGCTTCTGTGTGGTTCGCCTGGAGGGAAGGGAGGATGGAGAGGATGGCAACCTCTCTACTTCTTTTCCTTCTTCAACCTCTTCCTGCTGTTTCTCTTATAACTCTAGTTTCTTCCTCATCTTAAATCCCCATCTCCCTCCAATTCTTCCCGACTGACTGACCACATTAGACAGTGTTCTCACCCAGGGCACATCTGACTTTAATCAGGAAGTTGATAATGTGCTGTGATGAGGGTCTCACACATGTCCTCTTAGAGTAAACCGAAAGAATTAACGTTTTATTATGGAAAATATAAAATATATACAAATGTCAGAGAAGAGTATAATGAATCACCCACATCAACAATAATCAAGGGTTTGCCATTCTTGTTTCATCCATTCCCAATCCACTTTTTTTGCTTGAGTTTTTTTTAATCTTTAAAATATTCATTTATTTATTTAATTGAAATATACTTGACGTAAAATATTGTGTTAGTTTTAGATGAACTACGTAGTGATTCAACATTTACATACATTAGGAAATGACTGATCACCACGATAAGTCTAGTAACCATCTGTTCCCATTCAAAGTTGTTACAATATTATTGACCATATTCCTTATGCTGTACATTACATCCTGGTCGCTTATTTATTTTATAATCGGAGGTTTATACCTCTTAATCCCCTTCACATATTTACCGAACCCCCAAACACCCTCCCCTCTGGCAACCACCCATTTGTTCTCTGTATCTGTAAGTTTGTTTTTGTTTTGTTTTGATTTTTAGATTCTACATATAAGTGAGATCATACAGTATTTGTCTTTCTCTGTCTGATTTACTTCACTTAGATGACACCCTCTAGGTCAATCCATGTTGTCGTAAATGGCAAGATTTCATTTTTTAAAATGGCTGAGTAATATTCCATTGAATGTATATACCACATCTTCTTCATCCATTCATCAATCGATGGATACTTAGGTTGATCCCATATCTTGGCTCTTGTAAATAATGCTGCAAGGAACATTAGTGTGCATATATCTTTTTGCATTAGCGTTGTGATTTCTTTCAGTAAGTACCCAGAAGCGAAGTTGCTGGATCATATGGTAGTCCTAATTTTAATTTTGTGAGATACCTCCATACTGTTTTCCACAGTGGCTGCACCAATTTACAATCCCACCAGTAGCGCATGAGGGTTCCCTTTTCTCCACATCCTTGCCAACACTTGTTATTTGTTGTCTTTTTGATACTAGCCATTCTGACAGGTGTGAGGTGGTATCTCATTGTGGTTTTGATTTTCATTTACCTGATGATTAGTGATGTTGAACATCTTTTCACAAGCCTGTTGGCCAACCGTATGTCTTCTTTGGAAAAATGTCTATTCAGGTCTTCTGTCCATTTTTTAATCGGGTGTTTGTTTTTTCGATGTTGAGTTGTATGCATTCTTTGTGTACTTTGGGTATTAACCCCTTATCAGATGTATCATTTGCAAATATCTTCTGCCATTCAGTAGGCTGCCTTTCTGTTTGTCAATGGTTTCCTTTGCTGTGCAAAAACTTTTTAGTCTGATGTAGTCCCATTTGTTTGTTTTTGCTTTTGTTTCCCTTGCCTGAGGAGACAGATCCAAAAAATATTGCTAAGACCGAGTCAAAGAGTACACTGCCTATGTTTTCTTCTAGGAGTTTTATGATTTCAGGTCTTATGTTTAAGTCTTTGATCCATTTTGATTTTATTTTTGTATACGTTTGAGAAAGTAGTCCAGTTTGATTCTTTTGCATGTAGCTGTTCCGTTTTCCCAACACTATTTATTGAAGAGACTCTTTTTTCCTCATTGTATATTCTTGCCCCCTTTGTCACAGATTAATTGACCATATAAAGCATGGATTTATTTCTGGGCTCTCTATTCTGTTGCATTGATCTATGTGTCTGTTTTTGTTTGAAGTTTTTTAAAAAGCAAATTTAAGTCTTCAGATTATTTCTCCTATAAATATTTTAGTAATTACCCCTAACAAATAAGAACTTAAAAAGTATCATTGTCATGTCTAACAAAATCCACGAAAATTTCTTAATGTCACCAATATTTAAATATCAGGTACACCTTTTTTTTTTTTTTTTTTTTGCGATACGTGGGCCTCTCACTTCTGTGGCCTCTCCCGTTGCAGAGCACAGGCTCCGGACGCGCAGGCTCAGCGGCCATGGCTCACGGGCCCAGCCGCTCCGCGGCATGTGGGATCTTCCTGGACCGGGGCACGAATCCGTGTCCCCTGCATTGGCAAGCGTACTCTCAACCACTGCACCACCAGGGAAGCCCAGGTACATCAGATTTTGTTTAAATACGAATTGGTATCTATCACCTTTTGAGAGGGCAATTTGGCAGTATATTTCAAGATTTAAAATGCCTATACCCTCTGACTCTGCATTTCACGTGTAAAAATTTCTCTTAGGATGTACTATATCAACTAAACTACGCAAAGACAGCATTGTTCATGAGAGCAATAAATGAGAAAAAACCTAAATGGGCTGTTTGGCCATTTATACCAAATTCATGTAAGGATTTAAAAGAAGGTGGTGGCTCTATGTGTTTTGATATGAAACTAAGACATATTATTGTGTAAAAAAGAATAGCAGGAAGGATATATAAGAAACTTCTGGGAAAGATGGGAGGGAGAGGGCAACAATAAGACAGGAGGGGAAACATTCCTTTTCACCTGGTACCTTCCTGTGCATTTTGAATTATTTTTTATCGTGAAGATGTATTATTTTTATAGTTTAAAAAAGTGTATTCTCATCAGGACAAGTTTGGGGAACTCTGTTTTTATGTTTCTGGTACTTTCTCATGTAAATATTATGGTAGCAGTTACCAGTGTGCTTTCATACCCTGTTCTCCTCTCCTTCCTAGTCACCCAGGAAGATGACATTCTTCTGCCCATCTGCAGTTAGGTAGGGCCATGTGACGAGTTCTAGCCACTAAAGTATTTGTGAATGTGACGTGTCACTTCCAGGCTAAGGTGTTTAAGGGCCCATGTGCCGCCTCTGTGTTCTCTCCTTTCCTGCTATGGTCACTCTGGAAGCCTCCTGTTGAGATGGCAATGCCCCATATTAAGGGAGCCAGATCCCTGAGGCACTGCACAGAGGACCCCCAATGTTCAGACTTTGCATGAAAAGGAAAAAAGCTTTTGTTGTATTAAGCCACTAGATTTCAGGGTTTGTTACTTCAGCTTAGTTGATCTTATACTGACTAAATCAGTAATGACAGTACAACCACTGGAGGCACATAAGAAACAGGCTTCCCCAGACTGCACTGCATGCCCTTGTAACACTGTGTGGAATGATTATAAACCTCTCCCATTTGCTAACGTTGTGATAATCATGCATTTGAGCTGCAAAAAAAATGGTAAGTACAATTCTCTGAGCGTCCTTGGCATGGGAACAATTAAGCAGGAGCCATGGCGCAGGCCAGTCCTGCCTATCACGCTCAACGCCCCATGGCATAACATACACAGGAAAACTTTAGAAGTATCAGGTGCTCTGAGGGCCTCAGTCTCTTCTTTCTCCACTGCTTAGGAAGGTGGAAACTCCAATTACAACAACCAGAGAGCCAGAAAAGATATCTCATTGCTTTGCCTCTGTTTGAATCAACTAAAAATAAGTAAATGTCCTGACTAGATAACAACTTATTGGAAGATGGGGTGGAGGGGTCTGAGGAAGTGAGCGAGAGTGACTTGGAGGGTACGGCAGAGACAGGACAAAACCAGAGAGGCACAAGGAAAAAGCACAGCTAGATCTGAGCTGAAATTCTAGCTGTGTAGCCTTAGGCACATTACTGAGTCTCTTGAGAGCCTCAGTTTCATTGTATGGGTGGTTGAGTGGTTGAAATGAGATAACGTATGTAACAGTCCTTATGGAGTGTCTGAGAAACAGAATCAGAGGCACCTCCAGGTAGGGGGCCTCTCTGACCTGTACATATTTACACCTTTTGAGGGTGAGCCAAGATGGGGGGCATCAGGATGCCCACTCCATTCATGGCTGTGATATCAGCGTTGCAGGAGGGCAGCTGCAGGGGGTAATTTCAGTACATTGGTAGCTCACCATCAGCAACAACAATGTGATGAATGCTAAAGCTCAGCCTTTATTGTGAGCATTTATACTGGTCTAACCACTTTCTATAAAGCCTTACAACAGTCCTGAGCGTGACTATTGCTATTTCTATCTTGTAGATGATGAAACTGAGGTCCCAAGAGGTTAAGGGATTTGCCGAAGTCCACACAGCCTGTAGGTGGTAGAGCTGGGATTCAAACCCAGGGAGTTTGGCTTGAGAGTCACTGCTCTCAGCTCACTCAGTTGAGCACGGCCAATGATGACTGTAGCTAATAGTAACAACTGAAAGCAGGCTAGGAAATATTTATCTCCCTAAAAGTTTTATAGTGAACTTCCTGTGAATCATATTTTCACCCAGATTGTATGTAATCTCAAAGTTAAAAAAAATGCAGGTAGGAAGGGGATTTTGAATCAGAAAATAAGTATTTACATTCTATGTTTTTCAGCGTTGGAAGGAGTACAGGGTGTGTCAGGTGGGCAGTCCTATGCAACATGGCTCCAATACCTGGAGTTCTATCTTGTTTGAGAGCCACACTGGAAGGGTGGGTCAGATGGTGGTGAGGCTTAGAGGCTCAGGAAGGAAGTCTGGGCTTTTCCTTAAGTCACTGGAGGTCACTGAGGAGGGGACAGATGTGATGAAATAATGTTCTGCTACAGTCCATCCGGCAGTGGTGTGCAGGGTGAAGGAGAAGCAAGAGAGACTGAGGCGGGGAGGCCAATAGGAAGGCTATTGCATGTGGGGATGAGGGCTGGGCTAGGGTTGAAGCGGAGAGAATGAAAAGAAGGCGTGTCTGGAGATGAAAGGAAAAACCAATAGGACTTGGTGATTACTGGAACCTGGGGTGGGGGAAACAGACACAGAGGTGTTCACCCACAGTAAGAATTAAGAGGAGAAAGAGATGATTTTAAGGGAAAGAAGATTCAGACACTGAATTTTAGATGAGATGGGAGTATTGAGGAGCAACGGCTAATAGGTGGTAGGAGATACTGTGATGAAAGGTAGAGGGCAACTCAGGGTTATGATTTAATAGAGAAATGGGAATTGCGGCAGTGAGAATTGGGGAAGGTTATGAGAGGAGAACTGAGAACCAAGAGACAGGGAGAGGAAGGAGGACCTCCAAGGGGTGGGCAGAACAGTGAGTGTCAGCATCTACAAGGGTGAGGGTGGAGACGAGTCCACAGAACCAGACAGGGAGAGCACTGGTGACATTTGAAAGTATAGCTTCAGTGCTGCTGTTAGGCTTCTCCAGAGGAGCAGAACCAAAAGTGTGTGGTGTGTGTGTGTGTGTGTGTGTGTGTGTGTGTGTGTGTGTGTGTTTGTGTGTGTGCATGTGTGTATTAAAGAGATTTATTACAAGGAATTAGAGGCCAAGAAGTCCCAAGACCTGCAGTCGGCAAGCTGGAGACCGAGAAAAGCTGATGTGTAAGTCCAAGCTCAAAGACCTGAGAATCAGGAGAGCTGATGGTATAAGTTCCAATTTGAAAGCCAGCAGGCTCCAGACCCACGAAGAGCAGATGTTTCTGTATGAGTCTGAAGGCTGGAAAAGACCAATGTCCCTGCTCAGGCAGGAGGAGTTCCCTCTTGCTCAGACGTTTTGTTTATTCAGGCCTTCAGTTGATTGGATGAGCCCCACCCACACTGGGGAGGGCCATCTGCTTTACTCAGTGTATGGATTCAAATGTTAATCTCATCTAGAAACACCCTCACATGCCTAGGATGACCAAATGTCTGGGCACTCCATGGCCCAGTCAAGCTGACATGTAAAATTAACCATCACAAGTGCCATGAAGTCAGCTTTTTGGGAACTAAATAACGAATGTGTGACGGAGGAAAGGAGGCAGGAAGACATAATCACCCACCTGAGAATGCTGGCAGCCAAACAAAGGAGAAAAATCACATACTAACCTGAAGGGGCAGCAGGGTCAACCAAGATTTATTTACATGATGGAGGAGACTTTTTAACTTGACTCTTCTTTGGTAATTCACACAGACATTCATTGCCCCCAGTCACCACTCCACCCCCACTGCCCTGGAAGGTTATTAAATTGAATACACAATTTTCTATTCTAAGTATACTTGACCAAAGGTAAATTTAAGTTAGTTTGCTTTTTTGGCAGGCAGCTATTGGCAGAAGCAGGTGGCTCAGCAATGATCTGGGGCAGAGGAAAAATTCAGCCTATGATCTAAAATGTGTTGTGGATAAAGGTGCACACCGCATACCGAAAGAATCAAAGTTAATTTTTCCATGATATTTGTGGATTTTCATCATTGATGCAAAATGGATCTGTTTCTTAACAGCATGACGACTGCCTTAGCATTTACTTAAATATGGGGAAATACACATTTCAAGCATTAGTGTCAGATGGGTCAGAGGGAGCAAAGGAATCTGCAGTTTTGTCAGCTGGACCACGTGGTGAGCTGACAGTGGCACAGTGACATTTCCTTACACCTGTCCCCATCTAATCAATGATCTAGCAAGAGAGAGAGAGAGAGCAATTCTTAAAAGGAAGGAATTCAGACTCTGCAATACCTTAGATATAAGTAGTGACAAAATCCTTTTTGAACTTTTCTAGATGATTTTGTAGAATCCTAGTTCCATGTTTCACCTGTGCTGCCCCCCTTCCCCACCTCTGCTCTTAAATAGATCCCACATAGCCAGCTGGGCCTGGGCACTCAGCCCTGCTGAGCCTTCTTCCTGGAAACTGAATTTCTCTCCTCTCATTACTTACACTCTTAAAAAAGACCACGGAAATGCTTCTCAAATAGCACTTGCACCCAGAAAGTCATGTGCACAGTGTACCTGGCCAACATGCCCTTTAACTGTCATTTCTCTCTGACTCCACTATTTCTTTACTTTATTTAACAGAGGGTCCTCTCTGGTTGAGACCTACTCGTTGGTTTACACTGATAACTCACACTATATTATTATCATATTACACATAGGTACTCAATCAATGCTCTTGTTAGATTATTTGCGTATAATTAATTGTTATTTTAAATTTATTTTTGGCTGCGTTGGGTCTTTGTTGCTGCGCGGGCTTTCTCTGGTTGTGGGGGGGGGGGGATGCCCTTCGTTGCGGTGCCCGGGCTTGTCATTGTGGTGGCTTCTCTTGTCGTGGAGCATGGGTTCTAGGTGCGCGGGCTTCGGTAGTTGTTGTGCGCGGGCTCAGTAGTTGTGGCTCGCGGGCTCTAGAGTGCAGGCTCAGCAGTTGTGGCGCAAGGGTTTAGTTGCTCCGCGGCATGTAGGATCTTCCCGGACCAGGGCTCGAACCCGTGTCCCCTGCATTGGCAGATGGATTCTCAACCATCTACGCTACAAGGGAAGCCCTAATTAATTGTTATAGTGTAAAATATAATTGAAGAAAAGAGATTATAGTTAATGGTACTGTATAATATACTTCAAAGTTGCTAAGAAACAAGATCTTAAATGTTCTTACCACAAAAAAGAAGTGATAATTATGAGGGACTTCCCTGGTGATCCAGTGGTTAAGACTCCATGCTCCCAATGCAGGGGGCCTGGGTTTGATCCCTGGTCAGGGAACTAGATCCCACATGCCACAACTAAGAGCCTGCATGCTGCAACTAAAAAGATCCTACATGTTGCAACTAAGATCCCACGTGCCGCAACTAAGACCGGGTACAGCCAAATAATAAATAAATATTAAAAAAAAAGAAATGATAATTATGAGACATGATGGAGGTGTTAGCTAATGCTATGGTGGTAATCATACTGCAATACATAAATGTATCAAATCACTACATTGTATATCTTAAACTTACAGAATGTTACATATCAAGTATATCTCAATAAAAAATACGTACAGTTGGCTCCCTGGGTTCTGCATCCTCAGATTCAACCAACTGCATTTCAAAAATTCCAAAAACTATGTACACAGCATTTACATTGTATTTACAACTATTTTCATAGCATTTATATTGTATTAGGTATTATAGGTAATCTGGAGATGATTTAAAGTATAGGGGAGGATGTGCATATGTTATATGCAAATACTACCTTATTTTATCAGGGACTTGAGCGTGGTGGATTTTGGTACCTGCAGGGGGTCCTGGAATCAGCCCCTTGCAGATACAAAGGGATGAAAGAAGAAATATCACTATATATTATACACATGATAATAATATCTAGTGATATCTCTTTTTTCAATTATATTTTTTACACTATAATAATTATACTCAAATAACATAAGAGCGTTTATTGAGCACGTATGTGCTCAGTATTAGGTTAAGGCCTATGGGATAACAAATAGAAGACATAATAATGCTCTACAGTTGACTATACACAAACTGGGAAAACAAGCTCCATATACAAGAAGCAACAGTTAACTGTCCTGGCTGGGTTGGCCAGGGAGGCACATGCAGGAGACTGGGAAGCAGGAGGGGATTTCTTCCCTGCTTCACCCTTTCTGGGAACATCACATCCTTCTGTGACCACAGTTTCTGCTGGGCTATTCTCCTAGCTCTCACTGACTCTGTCCCTTCCTTATTCCTTCTACCGTAGGGGTAGTAACAGCTTCCCGTTATTGCTAGTCTCTGGGCGACCCATCTTTCCTTGACTGTTCTTTTAATCCCGTCCCCTCCTCTCTCAGTAGTCCCTTCCTTAAATTCTCTTCATCTGTACCATTGTGGGGGGTGTGTGTGTGAATTCTGTTTCCTGCTGAGACACTTGACTGATGCAATGAAACTTAAGAAGTTGCAGGTAAGGGGTTGCTTTGCTACTTGGTAGAGATTCTAATGTGTCAACCAGAACAAATACTTGTTTCATGGAGGAGAAGGGGGTTAGCCTTCCCCAGTAGGAGAGGAGGAGGAGCTTTGAAAGCAGACAGTCTATTTATAGAGAGGAAAAAGCAAGGGTTTGATGTGAACAAGTTGGCGTTTGGGTATACACGAGTCTGATTTGTACAGCTAATTTTTAGACTTTAAAAAGTTAGATGGGGGGCTTCCCTGGTGGCGCAGTGGTTGAGAGTCTGCCTGCCGATGCAGGGAACGCGGGTTCGTGCCCCGGTCCGGGAAGATCCCACATGCCGCGGAGCGGCTGGGCCCGTGAGCCATGGCCACTGAGCCTGCGCGTCCGGAGCCTGTGCTCTGCAACGGGAGAGGCCACAACAGTGAGAGGCCCGCGTACCGCAAAAAAAAAAAAAAAAAAAAAAAAAAAAAAAGTTAGATGAATCCTTCCTGGAAGCTTGTGCTTCCTAAAATGTCACTCGTTTGAAAAGAGAGCTACATCAAAGCCCCAGGCACCAGAATTTCTGAGAACTCAAACTTCACAGCCCTGCTGGGGGACACTGCAGATCCTCAATTAGGAGGGGGAGTGGAGATGAGTAAGGAACTTCCTGCTGTAATTAGTCCTGGCATAATATTCTTTTTCAAGGTTTGTTAATTGAAATTAAACAGCTGCCACGTTTGGACAGGGACAAAAAAAGAATCAGTTTTTCAGCCTTCTCTGATTTAACAATGACTGACAGGCTGTGAGGAAACCAGGGGCAATTTCATTCCCATGGCTACTGAGTCTCCCAGTGGTTGACCCAAAGCAAAACAAAGTGTTGAGGAGGTGAAGGGTTTTCTACTACAGCAGGAGCAATGCTCCCCAGGAGTCCACAGGCCAAAGGACACATTAGGTTAGTCTCGTGGCCACTTGTCACTAAAACGATCCAGCAGCCAACTCTTCCCAGTTCCCCAAATCACCAAAATACCTACTACCGTATGCTGGAGGAAGCTAGAAACAACCAAAGAAGAAAGAAAAATGCCTGCCAAGTGAATCCTGTGCTAGCTAAGTCCTTTTCCAGATAAGGGAGTGGTAACAAGGGGTGGTTTTATCACCCTAGGGGGCGGTTATTAGTTAAAAAATGTCGCAGGAAAAATAAGTTTTGCAACGCACTTAAGGGTGTACTAGGTGCTTTCAGAGAAGTTGTCAATTCAATTCCCACAGTAACATGGTGACTCAGGTCTTATGAAACAAACTAGACTTGGAGCTAGAGGGCTTAAGTTTGTGTGTGGCTTCACCAGAAAAGTCTCGTGTGATTTTAGGTCTCTGTGCCTCAGTTTCCTTACAAATAAAATGAAAATAATGCCTCATCCTCATAGGTGAGAGATAATCAACTCAAGCACATTGACTTCTTTCGATGAAAAGTTCAGTCTATGTCATGAAATAACAATTATTAACGTGAATATAAACAATGAAAACATGTGGGCTAAAAGCCAAAGAGAATGCATAGGTGAATACTCAAATAGCAAAAACATCCACTGTAGGAACAAGGGGCAACTGAAATTTAAAAGCTTTCTCCAAGTATCGTTCTTTAGTGTGTGGGGGTGTTTGGTTAAATCACAATTATAAATTCTCTTTAAAAATGGCATAAGAAGTTAAAATCGTTCAGATGTCTGCTCAAGTGCCACATGATGAGAGAGGATTTCCCTGATTACCCTACGAAAGAGCACGCTAGTCACTCATCTTCCTTAACCCTGCTGCATTTTAAATACTTGGTTTATTATCTGTCTTAACAGGAATATATGCTCCAGGAGGGAAGAGACTGTGTCTGTTTTGTTTGCTGTTAACTCCTCCATGCTTACCACAGTTCCCGGTACATACTAGATACTCAATCGGTGTTCACTGAAAGAATTTAATGATGATACAATATAAAGCTCAGGGTTAAATATGCTTCCTTTTTTTTTTGTAGTAAAGCACATAACATAAAATTTACCATCTTAACTGTTTTTAAGTGTACAGTTCAGTGGCATTAAATAAATTCATAATGTTGGGCTACCATCACCACCATCCACCTCCAGAGCTCTTTTCATCTTGTAAAACTGAAACTCTACACCCTTAAACAATAACTCCTCATTCCCCCTGTCCCCAGCCCCTGGCAACCACCATTCTCCTTTCTGTCTCTGAGATTTTGACCACTCTAAGTACCTCATCTAAGTGGGATCATACAGTATTTATCTTTTTGTGACTGGCGTATTTCACTTAGCATAATGTTCTCAAGGTTCATCCATGTTGTAGCATATGTCAGAATTTTCTTCCTTTTAGATAGAGGCTGAAGTGTTAAATATCTTGATTCTCGCAAAAGTTTTTGTATAGAGGGTACCATGAGATATCTAAATACTCCATCCAATCTTCTAAAAAAATGTGCTTTATGAAAATGGTAGCAATATTGAAAGTATATCTCAATGCAAAGCAAAATCAGCAAAGAAATATTCACTTCCTCTCATACTAAGGGTGGTATCAGAAGTTCATGTGAATATCAACTTATGTGGCTGGAGTGGACTAAAGAAGATTCAAGTAGAAAGTAGAATAGTTAGGGCACAGTTAGCTGTTCCTGCTCAGAATAGTCTTACTGGTAAGCAAAACATGTTCTACACTGTATCACTCAATGATGAAGGCTTTCCCTGGCAGTGAGGAACTACTTTTACCTAGTAAATATCCTCACTCAGATCCTTCACTCTAAATAGTACTCAGCTTTCCAGATCTCTGTAAATGGCATTCCATTCATCCAAGGTGATCTTAAATCCTAAAACAAGACATATAGGACTCCTGATTAAATATGGTGGATTAACTACATGTGTTTATCACTGTTTACATCTGAGACCTTATTAAAATGATTATACAGAAGTTTTAAAAAGACACAAGCCCACTGTAATAGAACTATCATACGACCCAGCAATCCCACTCCTGGACATATACCCTGAGAAAACCATAATTCAAAAAGAGTCATGCACCACAGTGTTCACTGCAGCTCTATTTACAATAGCCAGGACATGGAAGCAACCTAAGTGTCCATCGACAGATGAATGGGTAAAGAAGATGTGGCACGTATATACAATGGAATATTACTCAGCCATGAAAAGAAATGAAATTCAGTTATTTGTAGTGAGGTGGATGGACTTAGAATCTGTCATACAGAGTGAAGTAAGTCAGAAAGAGAAAAACAAATACCGTATGCTAACACATATACATGGAATCTAAAAAAAAAATGTTCTGAAGAACCTAGGGGCAGGACAGGAATAAAGACACAGATGTAGAGAATGGACTTGAGGACACGGGGAGGAGGAAGGGTAAGCTGGGACGAAGTGAGAGAGTGGCATGGACTTATATATACTACCAAATGTAAAATAGATAGCTAGTGGGAAGCAGCCGCATAGCACAGGAAGATCAGCTCAGTGCTTTGTGACCACCTAGAGGGGTGGGATAGGGAGGGTGGGAGGGAGACGCAAGAGGGAGGAGATATGGGGATATATGTAAATGTATAGCTGATTCATCTTGTTATACAGCAGAAACTAACACAACATTGTAAAGCAACTATACTCCAATAAAGATGTTAAAAAATAAAATAAAATGAAAAAAAGATACAAACCCACTATAGAAAGAGAGTGAAAGGGGTGACTGAACAGATATGAAAGCTCAATGATTTTTGGAAGTTAGAAAGCAGATGACTAAATGAGATGGCTCATTTAGCAAATAATGGAAGCCGCAGCTTAATTTAGAGGGTGATATGGATAAAGGGCTTGGGATTTAGGCACAGGTACTGGACAAAATCAGTGACCAGAACAGCTGACCTTCCTCCCACCTCCTAACCTCAATGCACAGAACAGCAGCAGCAACATATCGGCCCTCCAGGCAGGAGATCAGAAGTTTGTTCTCTGGATAAACTAGAGGTCTCTAGGACTAAATGTCCCCACACTAGCATTCTGTACCTGGTAACCCTAAAGTAAAGCCCATTAGTTGGCATGCCTTATTCCTACCCCCAAATAAAGCCTCCCCCCATTTAGAATCTCACATTTAAATAGGAGTGACAGGCAAGGATGTTTGAGGAAAACCCCAAAACTGAAAGGAAGAAACAAAAATAGATAAACAGAAAGAATGAACATGGAGGAAGTAGATATAATGTACAGAACAAAACCAAAAACAAACAAAAGAAACAACCTCTAGTTCATATCTTTAGAGAGATTTGAGAAGCTGTCATACAAAAGAACATTTGGAGAATAAGAAAGAGTTCTTAGAATTTAAAAATAGGATTTCTGGGGCTTCCCTGGTGGCGCAGTGGTTGAGAGTCCGCCTGCCAATGCAGGGGACACGGGTTCGTGCCCCGGTCCGGGAGGATCCCACATGCCGCGGAGTGGCTGGGCCCGTGAGCCATGGCTGCTGAGCCTGCGCGTCCGGAGCCTGTGCTCCGCAACGGGAGAGGCCACAACAGTGAGAGGCCCGCGTACCGCAAAAAAAAAAAAAAAAAAAAAAAGGATTTCTGAATTAAAAAATGTGGTGGAAGAGTTGGAATGTGACACCAAGAAAATCTCCCAGAAATTATAGCAAGAAGTAATAAAAAATATGAGAGAACAGATGAGAGACATAGGATATTTATATCTACATGAGGTTGGCAATTAATGGCCCATAGACCAAGTATAGCCCATGGCCTGTTTTTATATGTCCCTTAAGCTAAGAATGCTTTTTACATTTGCAAAAGGTTGTACATTAAACAAAAAAGAAAAATATGTGTCAGAGGCCATATATAGCTCCCAAAGCCTACAATATTTACTATCTGACCCTTTTCAAAAAACATTTGCTGACCCGTAATCTAGAAGTCCCAACATCCAACTAATAGGAATTCTAGAAAGAAAAGGAATAAAATGGAAAGAGGAACTCATCAAATAAATTATACAAAACAATTCCTCAAACTTAAAGACATGAATCTCATGCTGAAAAGGTGCACAGAGTATCCAGACCAAGAAGTGAAGATTAGGCCTTTACCAAAGAATATCATTGTGAAACTTCAGAACATCTGGGATAAAGAGAAGATCCTGAAAGTTTCCAGAGGGGATAGAAAAACAGGTCACCTACAGAGGCATGAGAGAGCAGATTTCTTAATGCTAGATGCTAAAAGAAAATAGAGCAAGGCGGCTCTAGAGGAAGGGTGTAGAAAACAGACTGTTTGTAATGTGTGTTTTCACTGGTTGCTTTTGCTGAGCTGTTATTATAAGAAGGAGATGAACTCAGGAGAGAATTGGCAGGTCTATAAGCAGAAACTAATGGGAATAAAAAAAAAGTCCAGACATTTGCATAGTCAAAGGGTTGAAAAAGCTCACTCCTTCCAGACCCCAAACAGTAGAGGATACGTGACAGAGGCCTGGTGAAACCTCTCAGGTGAACTACGACCCAGCTTGTGGCAAAGACCAGACTGAAGGTATGGCAATCTCATTGATGGTTCCAGATGGTCTCAAGCCAGTGCCTTTGAATTGATGGAGACTGGCTTGAGGGCACTGAAGCAGAGATATGAGGCAGGGTTGAAAATCATATCTAGGAAATTACTGGCTGGTGGGACTGAATGGGAAGCAAATAAACCAGAAGCCTATACTAGTTTTTCAGAGAACTGTACTGCTAAAGAAACCACAAGTCTGGATTAAAGAAGCTGTTAACTGCTTGAGACATAAAACACCATTAGGCTCCCTAGCATAAGCAGAAAGCAGGCCATAGACTGTTAAATATATACAGCTTCCCAATACCCATTTCAGATGTGATCCATAGATGAAGGGATTTCTTCCTAGAGAGCAGAACTGGGTCCTTGACAGGGTAGGAGACCTTCACAATGCCAGCGCCATAGGACTCCAGCATTTGTTGGGAATGAGAGACTGTAGTGTACCTCCTTTTCTGACCAGGAATTTTTAATTGCAATTCTTGCCCCTGCTTCACTATAGTATATAGGGTGGGGGTGGGATGGAGAGAAGATAACTCCTTGTTTTAGTGCATTGGTTGCCATGCTAAGAAGAGTTACATCTTACCTGATGGAGAAATCTGGACTTTGAGTCATCCCCCTTGGGGAGAAGTGACTATGTTCTACATGTGGGGAGAAGAAAGAAACTGATACTTGGTGACCAGAAGGATAGACTGTGGGACAGACCTCTATGCTCATGAATATCCAGTTTTCTCTTTTATGGACACATAGCTACTCTAATTACTGTGCAATCCTTGCATGTAGGTGAAACCATGTAATTGAGTTCTGGCTAATAGACCACAAGTAGAGGCAGTGGTGTGCTGGTAACTGTTTAACAACAGGGTCCCCATAAAACAGTATATGCATATGTGCTTGAGTTTATTATAAATTTGCTGATAGAAAGGTTGTGAAGCACATTATTTACAATTAACAATATAACTATTACATTAAAATATGCAGTATTCTTCACTGTAATTTCCATATAGCCAATTGATTCTCTCAGAATGCTTTTGTTGGTTTTTACCAAACTCTTGTATTGTAGCCAACTTGTGGTTACAAATTTGATGAATGAGTACAGTTCCAACACGAATATTGGTTGATATTGTCTTTCACATTATTGAGTAAGTGAAATAATGAAGACGTATGTTAGAATGTACTTGTTTATTAGTAATATCGGCAACTTCTTTGCTGAATCAGTTAATGGTTATCAAATACTAGAAGAATATTTCCTCAATGTTTTGTGCTATTTATAGTGTAATGGCTACAGATACAACATGATTTTAATTAATCTGTATTTTTAGATTTCTCTTTAGATTTCTTTCTCTATAACTTTTTTTTTTTTGCGGTACGTGGGCCCCTCACTGTTGTGGCCTCTCCCGTTGCGGAGCACAGGCTCCGGACGCGCAGGCTCAGCAGCCATGGCTCACATGCCACTCCGTGGCATGTGGGATCTTCCTGGACCGGGGCACGAACCTGTATCCCCTGCATCGGCAGGTGGACTCTCAACCACTGCACCACCAGGGAAGCCCTTCTCTATAACTTGTAAAAGTCTCTAGGCAATCAACAAAACAATAAATCAAGCCCTGATTTATAGTGTTTTCCAATATCCATGGTGTAAATAGCCCCACCATCATCTAATTTCAAACAACGAACATGATGTCATTGAACATGAAGTCAGGAAGAGAAGCACAGAAGCCACCATTTATAATATTTCTCACTTACTGATACAAGAGACATAAATAATCTCAGGCCTAGGTAATAGAAAAATGTAGTAAAAGAGGTAGTTTGAATAATTATTACCTTTGTTTTTAAAAATTTAATTGTATGTTTATATAATTTAATTTTTAATAATGTCTGCGTTTAACAACCAGCTTGAAAAATGCCTGGAAATTGAACCAGTGGCTGCTGCAAGCTGTAATGAGTTGGCTCCAGCGCACCCCTGAAATGAAGTATGACACTTACACATCTGACCTCTAAAATGTGCAGTGCAACCCTTCACATACCCTCCCTTCACGCACTGGCCGGCCCAGTGCAGAGGAGCCACTGAAGGACTCCAAGAATGCCCTAGGGACAGCAGAACCTGGATCCCTGACTCACTAGGGAGATGCCCAGAAATGCCATCCTACTAAAAATATCTACCTTAAACTTTGTGCAAGCAAAAGATAAATGTTGGTTGTGTCAAGTCTCTGAAATTTGAGGTTGTTTGCTACAGCAAAACCTAACATGATTGATACATTTGGTGATAAAATTTTAAACATTAAAAATAAAATGAGAGGACTTCCTTGGTGGCACAGTGGTTAAGAATCTACCTGCCAATGCAGGGGACACGGGTTCGAGCCCTGGTCCAGGAAGATCCCACGTGCTGTGGAGCAACTAAGCCTGTGTGCCACAACTACTGAGCCTATGCTCTAGAGCCCGCGAGCCACAACTACTGAAGCCCGTGTGCCTCAATGACTGAAGCCCATGCTCCTAGATCCTGTGCTCCACAACAAGAGAAGCCACCAAAATGAGCAGACCGTGCACCCTAATGAAGGTGCACCCGGCTCGCTGCAACTAGAGAATGCCCACGCACAGCAACGAAGACCCAATGCAGCCAAAAATAAATAAATTTATTAAAAAAAATAATAATAAAAAAATGAGGGATTCATTTAATTATAGTATTAAAAATAACTCTAAAATATAGTGGTCAATATTAGAAACAATAGTAATGTTATGTAACATAATCAATGCCAGCCATCTTCAACATCAAATCTTAAACTATTGCTATTACCCTTGCCTGTTCATCCTGGCTTTCATCCACTAGTGATCTCTGTTCTTTCCCTGTATAAATCCAGAACTAAAAGTATCTCAAAAACAATGCCTCTGATGTCAGAGCTTCACTTATTATTAATTTATTTGACAAGTGCTTAGGGTCAAAGACCAGAATCTTACAGTTGTAAGTAAATTGTTCCTTTGGTTAGAAAGCTTAAAAAAAGTCCTTCAGCTTTAAGATAATGTTTGAGAGATTCTGTTTGAACTGTAAGACCATTAGATATTAAAGTCTGCATCTGGGTACAGAATCTTATCTGAACCCATTATCCCCTAAAGTTAGAACCTGTGGTCTTTTCTCAGGGAATATTCTGACAAAACACTAAGCACAAGGAATCAGCTGGAAAAGCACTCAAAAGATACTTTAACGGAAATTAAGAAATGTCCAGCAATAAGTCAAGGGGGTCTACCAGAAAACAGAAATGCCCCGAGAAACTAATTTTTTTCCCAGGCTGAAGAGTTCTTAAAATTTTTAAACATGAACATCTAGCCCCAGGTTAAAGGGTTCTTTAAACTTTCAAATATAAACATCTATCTTAGAGTGTAAAACAGTCCAGAAAGTATAGTGGGTAACAGCTTTGAAGGAAACACATTTCTACAGATGCCTTATTCATTCACCAGACATTCACTAGGCATCTGCCATGTGCAAGGGATACATAGGTGGAAGCCAAGGTGGTGAGTAAGCCTTCATGGAAGAGGTGGCATGGAATTGCTATGTGGGGAGTGGAAAAAGGGCATGCCAGGCTAAAGAAATGGCCTGAACAAAGTACATGACATATTTGAGAAGTGGGTAAAGTACTAGGGGGTCAAATTGTGTGAAAGACCCTAATGACATAGACATTTCGGACTATATTTTATATACCAAGAGGGAATCTCTGTAGGGCTTTTGTTTGTGTTGGAAAAGGCAGCACATTAAAGGCTAAAATGCAGAGGGAAACTGGAGGCAGAAGACCGTTGGGAGGTGAGAGACAGCACTAGTGTGGGTGAGAGACAGGAGTCTGAAACAGGACTGTGGGAAAGGAGGAGGAGAGACAGCCATGAACATGTGGGGAGTATATCCACAGGACTTGATGGCGGCCTGAATGTACATGTGTTGGGGAGCTGTGAGAGCAGGGCTACACTGCAGAAGACTTGCATGTCTGGAGCCTATGGGAACTGCTCAACGAGGCCACCTTTACTCAAGGTGGGAAAGGTAAGGTGAGGAGACATGCATTCAGTTTTGGAAAGCTGAGCTGGAGAGGCTATCGGGCAGATCCAGGTGGAAATAGGGCACTCAGAGATACATCCTCAACTTTCCATTTTGTGGATAAGTCAATTTAACAAACATTTCTTGAGTCTTTACTACATGCCATGAGAAAAACCTTGGCCACATCGGGGTTCATGGTCTAGTTAGTCCCCGAGTAAAAGCAGCCTTCAGTTTAACTGAAATATTATCCCAAGAGTGGACTTGGCGGAGAAATTAAAGAAATGCATTTAAATCTGCCAGAGGGCTTCCCTGGTGGCGCAGTGGTTGAGAAACTGCCTGCTAATGCAGGGGACACGGTTCAAGCCCTGGTCTGGGAGGATCCCACATGCCGCGGAGCAACTAGGCCCGTGAGCCACAACTACTGAGCCTACGTGTCTGGAGCCTGTGCTCTGCAACAAGAGAGGCTGCGATAGTGAGAGGCCCGTGCACCGCGATGAAGAGTGGGCCCCGCTCGCCACAACTAGAGAAAGCCCTTGCACAGAAACAAAGACCCAACACAGAAAAAATAAATAAATAATAAACTCCTACCCCCAACATCTAAAAAAAAAAAATCTGCCAGATAAGATTTTTTACAACTGTGATACTCTATACTATGGCAAGATTGAAGAAATAGACACATTCATATACTACTATTGGAAGTAAACTGGCATAACTCTTTGTAAAGTAATTTGGAAGTACATAACAAGAGTCTTAAAAAGGATTATAGTCTTTAAATCAGTAATTCCTCAGGCGATTCCAAAGGAAATAATCCCTAATGTAAAAAAGCTTTCTGTACAAAGATGTTCATCACAATAGTATGTGTGATAACAGTTTGAGAATTAGCTTAGATGCCCAGTTGCAGTGGAATGGTTTGGTAAATTATGACAAATCTGCTAGATGGAATATTAAACAGTCATTAAAAACTATGCTTGAAAGAAGTTTGTTACTTATGTTAACTGGGAAAAAATGATATTCAGCATCATCACAATTGCATAAAATAAAACCAAAAGTCCATGAATAGGAAAAGAACAATGTCTAGAAGGAAACACCACAGTTTTAATAGCGGCTGTTTTTCAGCACTAGAATTTGGTTTTCCTTATTTGATCCATTCTTTCGTGTTTCCCAAATTTTCTATCATAAGCATTTAATGACCATTTAATCAGAAAAATAAGTTCTAACTAGAGAATACATAATAAAGACTGATGAGGACTTAGTGGAGACTGCTTTTGAAATTGAAAGGTAGGGACTTTCCTGGTGGCGTAGTGGTTAAGAATCCACCTGCCAATGCAGAGGACACGGGTTCGAGCCCTGGGAGATCCCACATGCCACGGAGCACCTAAGCCCGTGCGCCACATCTACTGAGCCTGCGAGCCACAACTACTGAGCTCACGTGCCACAACTACTGAAGTATGCGCGCCTAGAGCCCGTGCTCCGCAACAAGAGAAGCCACTGCAATGAGAAGCCTGCGCACCACAACGAAGAGTAGCCCCCCGCTCACTGCACCTAGAGAAAGCCCGCACGCAGCAACGAAGACCCAGCGCAGCCAAAAATAAATATCTTAATTAAAAAAAAAAAAAAGAAATTGAAAGGTAGTAGAGAGAGCTCAGAGATAGTACTCAAGCACTTTGCTCTGGGTCTTGCAGGATGCGGAGGTGGATCTGATGCCCCAAGCTCTGCAGAGACATTTGGAAGACCATGTTCTCTGAACAAATGGCCAGATGCTAATAAGACACCCCTTGATTGTTTTTTTCTACTAGTATTTTCCCCTATGCACTTTCTGCTTTAGGAAAGGTTAGATCACCTCTGGGCATCCTCACTAAGGGCCACTGATGGTTCTCCAGAACTCACAGGTTCCTGGGGATTGTGTCTTTTCTCCATTTCCTGCAGTGGCTCCTCAGACTCGGGCAGCCCAGAGCAGGTGGGGGAGGGGAGCAGGAAGTGGGAGATTGCTCTGAGACACACCATAAGCCCATAAAGTCTGAAAGGTTAAGCAAAGACTGAGGCATGAAGAGTGAAAATTCTCCGTTCAACAATAATCTCCCCCCTCCCTCTACTCCTCTTAAAATGGAAAGAAGGGGTTCAAGATGACATTAGGCACTTTAAAATATGCAAAATTAGGAGCTGGTGCAGACCTCATTAACACCCGCCTCCAACATCATTAAGATGTTTCCAAGAAAATTAATTGAGAGACTCATTAAAAATAAATTAAGAAAAATGTGTTGCAGAGCGCCTGCCCTCAGCTCATAAATCACAGCTCAGAGCTCCGGCCCGCTGCTCCGGCAATTAACTCCAACCTATTTGTTTTATCCTGACTGCGAAAATTAGAAAGCAGACGTGGAGATTAGATTAGGGACGTCTGTCAAGCGGAACTTGAAGTGAATATTTTAGGATACAAAATGGAAACCAGGAAAACAAAGAAAGCAGAGATTTCATTCTGAGGAGCTTGTCTTTGAAAAGTGACAGGCAGATGAAGGGTGTTGGAGGGAGAGCGTGGGGAAGGAATACATACACTTGTTGGGAGGCAGGAAGGGCAGGGGAGAAAAAAGAACAGACGTTTGAACTATTCTGACCAGGAATAGCACAATGCATTTGCATTATAAATATAAACTGATTCATGTCTCGGTAAAGATGGCATTGGGACGTAAAATAGATGATCCTGATGATACTTGCATACATCATATTTTAATGTTTAGACATATGGCCATTTGGCCTAATCACTCAAAACAGTTATTGGTCTCCTGCAATATGTTATGTATCAGTGATGACTACATGCTCCGTTATATGATGTGAAATATGTCAATCCCTTCCGTGTATCTCTTATGCAACACCACAACCAAAGATTACTGAGTAGCAGCCAGCACTTTGCTGACCTCATTCATGTATGTTATTTCATTTAACTTTCATATCTCCAAAGAAGAAAACCATTTTACAAGATGTAGAAACTGAGGCTTCAAGTTCTATGTGTGGGAGTTACTAGGTCAGGAAATGGCAGATTTGGGATTGTAACCCTGGTGTTTTAAATCTAAGACCCATGCAGCCCTCAGTGACACAGCTTCTTTTCATCCAAAAGTACATATTGGGTCACTGTATTTTTCAACCCTCAAATTAGAAAGGCTTTTTGTTCTTCCCTTCCTTCCTCCTTTATCTTCTCCTTCCACAAATATTTATTGCACACCCACAATATGCCAGGCACGGTACCTGGTCTTGGGGGATATAATGGTGGCATTGTTGAATTTAGAAAGACAAGCACTGAATAAGTCACTGCAAATGTGAAGGATGTTATAAAGGATACACTGAGAACACTGCAAAGGGAAGCAGAGACTGTCCATCCTTTGGGTCATTTATTGAATGCCTACCATGTACCAGCACTGAGGGCCCAGGTGTTGGACTGCTGGCTCTCCCATTTACTAGCTATGAGACCTTGGGTAAGTTCTTTAACCTCTCAGTTTCCACATCTGTAGAATGGGTATAATACTAATACTTATCCCAGAGGTTTATTTTGAGGCTGAAATGAGAAACTCCATTAGACGCCCTTAGCAAAGTGCCTGGCTCAGAGTAAGCGCTGAGTAAATGTCAGCAGTTATTATTTGGAGGTGACATTTAAGTTGGCTCTTAAAGGAGCAGTAGAAATTTAATCAGAATTCCATTTCTGGGGACAGCTGCAGCCTTATGGGTGGTATTTAAAATTATCTGGGTCTTTCAAATAAAAGAGGGAGTGAATAATCTTGAGTGGATAATAAGAGGCAGGCTAGCCTGTCATGACAGACAGCCTCACTGGGCCAGGGGTCTACTGTTCTGAGATGCAGAATGAAGAGTGGAATGCAGCAAGGCAAGGAACAGTGGCAGCTTTGCTTCTTTTCTTCCAAAGCACCTCAAAGGTACTGGGGAAAAAACTCCATGCGCAAGGGAGAAAGGTTAAGATTGAGGAGGTGTGTCATGTCACAGAATTTTCACAACCCCTTACTACCTGGCCTAGGAAACTGGATCAGTAGGTAGTGGATTGGCATCAGTAGGCTTTGGAAATTCAGTGACAGTGCAGTGAATTCGAGTTTATTTTTCATTCTGTTTTAATCTAGTTTTCAAAAGATTGAGTGTAATTCTTGACTACAGGTCTGCTGGCCCATCCTTATTTGTAAGGCTGTAATAACCCCAAATATGTCAATATCCATGCTGATACTCAGCTGGATGTTCTGATATGGCCCCAGCAATTGCTTGTGATTGTGTTCTTCATGGACCAATCAATGACTGGGCTGTAAGGAGTTGTTCAGTATTTTGAATATGGCTGCTGCCAACAAACAAGGCTGGACCAAGGCAAAGTTTGAAATGTATGAAACTTGAGAATAAAATACTTCCTAGTTAGTAGGAAAATTACTAGCTAACATTAGAAATTTCTTTTTTAAAGGTTTCTATCTCTGCCTTAAAGCTCAGAAATTTGTTGAAGGGCAAATACCTGGGAAGGGTAACATTGTAAGCTTTTACCAAGTAGGATGAATTTCACATCCTTTCCAGATGACAGAATTTGACAGTGGAAAGGAAGTAAGCATACACAGCCTGGCAGCAGTGGAGGAGTACTGCACTGAGATCTCTGAAGCTTAAAAAAAAAAAGGCAAAAAAAAGAAAAAGGCAAATAGCTACACTCGAGAAGTGTTGTCTTCAACTCTGTCCTCTCCTTGGCCTCATGTCCAAATTGGTGCCATGTTCTATGGATTCTGCATCCTCCATATCTCTGCATCCATCTCTCTTTTCCATCCCTCTCTGCCTGAGCTTGGCTATTTTTTTTTTTTTTTTTTTTTGTGGTACGCGGTCCTCTCACTGTTGTGGCCTCTCCCGTTGCGGAGCACAGGCTCCGGACGCACAGACCCAGCGGCCATGTCTCACGGGCCCAGCCGCTCCGCGGCATGTGGGATCTTCCCAGACCGGGGCACGAACCCGTGTCCCCTAGCATCGGCAGGCAGACTCTCAACCACTGCGCCACCAGGGAAGCCCTTGCCTATCTTTTGTCTGAGCTCTTGCAAAAATCTACTGAGTCCCCTTCTCCTCCAGTCTCCTGCTTTACTCCACTGACAAACATATTGTCCTATAGCATAGATACAAGTGTTTGATGGCTACAGAATAAAGTTCAAGCTTCTCAACTTGGTCACCTTGAATCTACCCACAAGTGATTTTTTCAAGCATATCTCTCACTGCTTTCTCCTTTTCTAATTACACATTTTTGACTTTTGCGCAACCAGACCACTCACCGTTTCCCAAACACACCCTGTATATTTCCCATGCCTTTCACTCCCCCACTACCTTTGTCACACCTGTCTCAATTAACTTCTGGCTAAGACATTTTAACCTTTTATTCAATGTCCAGTCCAAATGCTCATTCCCATTAAGCTATATGACTTTGCCTCCCCCAACCTCAGAAAGAAGTAATTTACTTTTAGAGTGTGCACAGTGCCTTTCAATACTTGCTGAATGACTGAGTAAACTTTCTACAGCAATGATCTCAATGTCTTTTACTCCTCAACTGGTTGCAGTATGTGCATTGGTCTGTCACCTCACTGGATTCCAAGCTTCCTAAAGTTATGAACCATATCTTGTTTGAGTCTCCCACAGAACCTGTACGTTGCACATAGGGCTCCATAAAAGGGCTCCTTGTTATACTTTACTTACAGTGAAATTTAAGTGCTTTGAAATATTATTTCATTTGTTCTGGGTTACTTATGCAAATAAGCATGTAATTCTGCTCTTGATAACGGAGAATTAATGGCACCTGTAGAATAATTTACTTGTGAGCCACAGTGGTGGAGCTGAGGCCAACTCCCCACTTCTGGTCCAGTGCTCTTTTATCCATCCCACTTCATCCACATATCAACATTCCTCAAAGAACTAGAGCGCTTCACAATAGTTACTTCTTTACCTAGAAGATAACCTACTGGAGGAGCAATGATAAACCACACACTCTTCTCCACGCACCGAATGATGTACAGCTGGTAAATCAGTGCTGATCATGCACTAAACACCTTGTTTTCACTTACTCTCTGAGATCAAGCTTATCACCTTGGCTCACTCTTTCATCTCAGGACAGCATGGAATTTAAGAAGTCGGACAGCCCCTCACAAAATCCTGGAAACTCTTAGTTGGATATAATCCTCTTCACATAGCCCGTAAATGCTAGATGAGTAGTCACATTTCACAAAATAAGGCTGGGCTGCAGATGAAAAAATTACATTTTGTTCCTTTACCTGAGGCTACATGTGCATGTGTGCACATGCATACACACACACACACACACACACACACACGCAGAAGGAATCTTCAGGGGCCAAAGTGTCTCTAAGCTACAAGTAATGACTCTCTGAAATGCCCTGCCCAATTTCTTCCTGTCAGTGCTGTGTTTTCACTGAACAGGGTCATCCCCTGCAGGAGACTATAGCCTATGCTATGGAATCCATCCTCTCTGTCAAACTACATGTTTTTATGCTTTATTATCCAACTGGGCTGGTCCAGGCTTTGTGAGCACTGTCTATGTATTCCTCTGGGAATTCTTTGTTTACAAGATTATTTTGGGCTGTGGTTATCTTTTATACTTCATAGGTATTACCTAGTATTTCCTGCAATAGTAATTAGAGCAATTAGCATGGCCAGCGGCTTTGGACTGATTTAGTCTCTTAAGCTCATATGCAGGTAGGAAAGATTTAACTGCCCTGGTTCTGTCAGGATCCAAATGATGCCTTGGTTTCCTCTGCTTAGTCAAGCATTTCTGGGGTTAGTTTTCATTAAAATGACCCTGACACTAATCACAAGTGACTGTTTCTGCCCCCATTTGCAATTTTATAATAATGTCCTTTTGTTTGCTTCTCACTAAAGGATACAGAGACATTGTCGAAAGCCTCCATTTGTCCCCATTACATATCATTCTTAATTTTAATATCAGGGTTGTTTCTTTAAAAGAACCTTGTATCTTTTTTAGAATACAAAATATTTGAGGACAGGAATTGTGTTTTTCATGACCAATACACTAGGCAGTTGAAATGATAAAACAAACAAACAAGCAAACAAATAATTCCATGTCTGAATGAACAAAATTCTAGGAGTTCACAAAGAAGCATTTAGGCTTGAATCTGGCCAAAACATATCATGAGAGACCTTTTGTGAGGTTCTTAACTCCTTGATCTACATCAGCAAAAATAGGGATAATAATGCTCACCTTGAAAGGTGTTAGTTGAGATGAGAAAAATGTTTGAAAGCACAGAGTGGTGCTCAGACGGTGAATGCATCTGAGCATATTATTATATTACCAGATAGCCAAGATCCAAAGAACCCACCCTAAATGCCCATGGAAATGTTAACTAAAGCAAGAAGAGTTTAATATATTTCTTTTATGCCCCCATCTGATTTCACTTGTACTAAAAAAAAGTGTGAAATTTAGTGTTTTTAGGAATTGTAAAGACTATTTAGCTTAACTTCCTCATTTCCTAGGCAAAGAAACTGAGACCCAGAGAATTTAACTTCAAGGTTATATGACTAGTAATTAGCATAGACCAGTTTCCCTTACATTCTACACATATGATAGTTTGCATTGTTGTTCTGAAAGATGTGTTAAAGAACTAACTGATCCTTCCTCTTGCGTCTAGGGTGAGAATGAGTGATGACAGCAATTCACCTTGAATAAGTTTTTTAAAAAATATATATAACTTTTAGTTATGCTTCCAAAAGAAACATGCTCATTCTAGACAATTTGGAAGGAAAATATAAGAACAAAAATTAAAATTACCTACAGTTCAAACACTCAGGGATAAATATTTTGAACACTTTAATATGTTTAATAAAATTGGAATAATTCTACATTTTTTTGTACTTGAGTTTTTTTATTTGATATTATCCTATAGATAATAGAATTCAGGGTAACTAAATTTAAAGACTTTTAACTTTTTAAAGTCTTTGAAAGCATGATTTTAAAGGGGTGAATAACATTCCTCCATGTGGATTTATCATACTCAGGAAGCAGAATGGCATGCCCTTATGAGTCAGACAGATTGGAATTCCAACCCCACACATTAATAGTTGGGTGATGCAAAACCAGTTACTTATCCTCATTAAGCCTCAGTTCTCACATCTGTAAAATATTGATAATATTCACCTCATGTGATTTCTATCAAGGTTAAATGGTATAGAGTATACATGCACTTAGCATTGTGCCTGCACACAGTAAGCATTCAATAAATGGTAGCTATTCATTATCGCTATTATTTTATCACACTCATTATTGGACATTTAGATTATTTCTAGTTATATATAAATACTGAGAGAGGTATCCTCTCCATAGCCACCAACATAATCCACCTGAAATGTATATCTGTTCTGGTCACTCTTTTGCTTAAAGATTTTCCACAACTCCTCATCAAATATTTCCAAACTTTCTTTTCAGCAGTGGAACCCTTCTTTTAAATATCTTAAGTAAAACTTCCTAGGGAACTAGTGGTGGCGTTCAGAGCCTGGACCAATTCCCAGCCCCACCCCACCTCCCTGTTGAAAAAGGTCCCTGAAGCTTCTGAGGAACACTAGGGTTGCTCTGGACACACTGGGAGAATCTCTGACCTACAGAGTAAAAGTGAGGCCCCAGAACACAGTGTATGACATCACCAAACTGTCCATTCCTGAAAGACCCTGATGGAGTTTTTTTTTCTTAACCATTTTGCTTATGTTGTTGCTTCTGTCTGGGATGTCCTTGCCTTCCATTTGCCTCAGGCTAACACCTATGATCAACTCAGCCTAAACACCACTTCCTCCAGGAAGGCTTCTCTGCCCCAGGTTGGTGAGATTCTCCTCTTCTGTATTCCCATGATACCCATCCAAGTTCTCTATCATTGTGGGTACCACTTCCTCCTGATGCTCTGGACTGTGAGCTCCTGGAAGACAGAGACTATGCCTTATTAACAGCTGTATTCCCAGTTCTCAAGATAGTGTCTGGGACTGGTAGATACTCACTAAAATTATTTATTATGAATAAATTTGGGGGTGCCTCTCTGGTTATTTCCTTAGGATATTTTGTATAAGCAGGGTTACTGGGTGAAGAGGGATGAATATTTCCAGGCCTCTTGATGCATTTTTGGTAAGATTTATTGCAAAAAAGTGGTAAGACATTCATTTGAAACACAAGTCTCTCTCCTGTGTCCGTTAGTATCTCCTATTTGTATTTGGGGGTGAAGTCAATTTGGTGCCTGATTTGATTGAGGCAGACAGAGGTACCAGCATTTGGAGTAACCAGTGCAGAGTAGGGCACTAAATATGTTGCCTTCCAATAGCCCATGTTACCAGATGGCAGGAGATTCACAATGCTAAAGTATGGTGACTTTAGCCATTTTCTATCCATGTAATATCTCTAAGCTCGTGTTCTCATCTGTAAATGAGTTTACTGATATCTCTTAGGGGGTCATGTGATGATTAAATTGAATCAAATGGGCTGACACATAAAATCCTAATACATACATTTGTGTGTGTGTGTGTGCGGAGCACAGGCTCCGGACGCGCAGGCTCAGCGACCATGGCTCACGGGCCCAGCCGCTCCGCTGCATGTGGGATCTTCCCGGACCGGGGTACGAACCCATGTCCCCTGCATCGGCTGGTGGACTCTCAACCACTGCGCCACCAGGGAAGCCCCCATTTGTATGTTTTTACTAATTTTTAATGAGGAGAGCTGGATGACGGGGAGTTGGATAATCTGGACTACACCAGGAGATGGGTAGAGTTCCAAGTTTAGTAAGTATTTCAACTGATCTCTTTGATTAGCTTTGCCTTTCATTGAATCCCATAATGCCCATAAGTAAACTATTAGAATATAACTGGTTTACCCTATTTTATCACATGGAAGATAGAAAAACCATAATTATAATCTTAAATTTTAAGGGGAAATTGAATAAATTGAAATGGTTGAAAGACACTTTAAAATGTTACACATTTCTGTGTTCTCATTCAACTCCATGGTTTTAATTACTTATAGATCCATGACTTCAAATCTGTAGCCCAGACTTCTCTCCTGAGTTTCAGACTTGTATATCCAACTGCCTGGATGTCACGCTGCTGGACTCAGTATGCTCAAAGCTGAACCTGCCACCTCCTCTCTCCCCATATTTCTCCAAACTTGTTCTTCCTCATATCTTCCTATCTCATTACCCTCCACTTAGTTACCCCAAGCCAAAAACTGGGGAGCCATCTTCAATTTTTTCTCATTCTCAGTCTCTACATCTAATTAGACACCAAATCCTCTTGTCCTGATGCCTAAATATTTCTCATGTTCATCCTTTCTTCTCCATCACCACTGTCACTGTCCTGGCTCTGCCCCTCATTATTTTTCTTGCCTGGATTATTGCAGTAACCTTCCAGCTGGTCTCCCTGATTCTGGTCTTGCTCTCTCCACTCCATCACTCACATCCCTTTCATGAGCATATAATCAATCTGGATGAAAAGGAGCTGTAAACGGAAATAGATATCAATGTCTTCAAATCATGTTCTTTAAAAAATATGATGTCATAGGTTAAGACATAATCAGTTAAACATAGTTCTTCTGGAGACAGGTTGACTGCTCAGCACAAGAATCAAATAAAATATAACAATGAACGATATATCAGTTCACTTGAAATAATACTCATGGAGAACCGACATATATTGGATTGTGCAGAGATGATGTGGAGGCTGGTAACGCTGGAAGGGCATGGTGGATCAAGATGAACTTCTCTAGTGTTGCAAGGGTCACATGGTTTTTGTGAATGTGGCAGGGAAAGGATCATTTACTAAAGCCTGTTATAGCTTGATAATTCCAGGAGCCAAAGTCACAACCAACAGGAACAAATTTTCTACCCCCCAAATGATAAATACATTGTTAAAGGGACTAGTAGGGGGCTTCCTCAGCGTTATGACCACAACAAACCTCCAAATACTAAGGGCTTTAAACCGTGAGCCTATAACACACCTACTGCCTCCAAGTTAAAGAGAGAAAACCGTCTTAAGTTTAGCATGTTCAGAGAAAATGGCAATGACTACAAAATGTAATGAAGTCTGGAAAGTAGAATAAAGCAAATAAGACTAGCAAGCTAGCAGAAATGAGACATAGTATTTTAATGAGTGTTTCCCAAACTATCCATGGTAAAGAACAGTTTTTAAAAATATCCAAATCGGGGCTTCCCTGGTGGCGCAGTGGTTGAGAGTCCGCCTGCCGATGCAGGGGACACGGGTTCGTGCCCCGGTCCGGGAGGAGCAGCTGGGCCCGTGAGCCATGGCCGCTTAGCCTGCGCGTCTGGAGCCTGTGCTCCGCAACGGGAGAGGCCACAACAGTGAGAGGCCCGCGTACGGCAAAAAAAAAAAAAAAAAAAAAAAAAAAATCCAAATCATCATAGACTCATACTTTATAAAACACAGTAAAATGAATACTAGAAAAATGAAATATAAAAGAAATACAAAATACCATGCCTGTTTTTTATGACTATATTACTCAGACATAAAACTACTCTGTCAAGCTGCTATAAAATTTTCTAAATGTTTATTCTTAATTTTTGTATTATTTATCTCATCATGAACCAGTAACAAACAGTTCTCTGGTACTGGTCTATGCACCATACTTTGAGTAGCACTGTTTTAAAGGATTTATTCAAGATAAATGACAGAGACTTTTCTCACAAAGATATACTCTTGGGAAGACACTAATCTGTTAATTAATGTTCGTGTTATCTTTCTTTCAGATCTAAAACATTTTGGCTGTTTGGGTCTTGGAAAACTTCCATCTCTGGTCAGGTCAAGTTGACATGATATTTATGAGAAAATACCTATCAATCCAGTGAGCTTCAAGTCAACCTCTAGAAAAACAATGCCTGGGTGGATTAAAAACTCTCACCAGAAATATATAAGCTGTGACTGTAATGTTGACTGTATTGTTTAGTGATGGATTTTTCAGTCAATCAACCATTAAGAATGTCCCTCCATCCCACCCAAATCTCAATCAATTATCATGATGTCTGATTTGATAGTCACAGTGATAGAACCACTAGTTACAGGGCAGGTTTCTTTAGCCTGTACTGAACAATAAATATTCATCAAGCATGAGCTATAAGCAGGCTTCTTGTTGTCCTTATTCTAAATACAAGGGCAGCTGTCTCTCTCTGAAAAGACATGCATAGTCTGTGCTTAAACAGTAGATGGAAGATCTCAGCTTCTCAGATCTACTATTGTTTTATTATTGTTAAAAGGGCTAAGAAGTATTGATGAATTTTTATTTCTTACCTTTAAAATATTGTTCACAGATAAGCTATTCTCATACTGTGGCTTGAAACCCCATTAGAAGACACATTTAATGTGATTCTCATGGGCTGTTTCACATTATGGCCAATGGTGAAATGATGGTTACTGGTAACTTTAGAAATAAGGAAATGAATATAATGCATAAAGAGGATATGTATTAATTTATATATCAACCTGTACTTTGAGGGGACTGACATTCAGAGTTTGGAGGAAAGAAGATTTCAGGGAGGTAGCCTTCAAGCAGGTGAAAAACTGAAGTCCCATGGAAGTGGGAGTTCAGAATGGCAAGCACACATTCAACATGTTCTATGTATTGGGGATGCAAAGTTAATAAAATGCTGTCTTATTAATCTCCAAAATTTATAAGCAGCTCAAACAACCCAATCCAAAAATGGGCAGAAGACCTAAATAGACATTTCTCCAAAGAATATATACAGACTGCCAACAAACACATGAAAGAATGCTCAACATCATTAATCATTAGAGAAATGCAAATCAAAACTACAATGAGATATCATCTCACACCAGTCAGAATGGCCATCATCAAAAAATCTAGAAACAATAAATGCTGGAAAGGGTGTGGAGAAAAGGGAACACTCTTGCACTGCTGGTGGGAATGTGAACTGGTACAGCCACTATGGAGAACAGTATGGAGGTTCCTTAAAAAACTACAGATAGAACTACCATATGACCCAGCAATCCCACTACTGGGCATATACTCTGAGAAAACCATAATTCAAAAAGAGTCATGTACCAAAATGTTCATTGCAGCTCTATTTACAATAGCCTGGAGATGGAAACAACCTAAGTGTCCATCATTGGATGAATGGATAAAGAAGATGTGGCACATATATACAATGCAATATTATCAGCCATAAAAAGAAACGAAATTGAGCTATTTGTAATGAGGTGGATAGACCTAGAGTCTGTCATACAGAGTGAAGCAAGTGAGAAAGAGCAAGAGGGAAGAGATATGGGAACATATGAATATGTATAACTGATTCACTTTGTTATAAAGCAGAAACTAACACACCATTGTAAAGCAATTATACTCTAATAAAGATGTAAAAAAAAGTATAAAAAAATAAAATGCTGTCTTTGTTTTCATGGTCTGGTGTCAGAGGCTGACATGTATACAAATAATTACAAAACGGTAGGAGACATGCAGAAATAGGAATCTATACAAGGTACCGATGCTATACGGATGACAGAGTGATTAACTCTATCATGTAGAATCATGTAAGAAAATATAAAAGGGTACAAAGCTATTTATATTGGTAAAGTGACTCCCAAAATGTTAAGGTAAATCATTACTAGAAGTTGCTAAAGGGAAACCTAAGGTCTAATTCACCTTCAAATAAGTGTGAATATAAATCTCCCACTTGTAAGGACATAGGTTAAAATACCTTCATTAGGATAATTACCCTCCACCCAAAACTATACGTACACATATCAACACCCCTATCCCTGAACCTGGTACACCTAACAAAATTCTTATTCAAGTAGAACCATTTTGAGAGAGCACTGGAGGGATCCACAAAAATGCAAATAATAATGGATGAAAAGAATGAGCTCTACTTAGCTTAAACCTTCAGGGGTTTATTCCCCAAGTATCTTTTTAATACTATTATAAATAAAAATTTTTCCATAGTTTCTTTTTTTGGATTTTTCATTGCTAGTGTATAGCAATAAAATTTATTTTTTGTATCTTGATCTTGTATCCTGCAATAGTTGTAATAGTTGCTTGTTTTGTGGATTGCCTAGGATTTTCTATATACAAGATCATATCATCTGAAAGTAGAGATAGATTTACTTTCCAACCTAGATGGCTTTCCTTTTTCTTGTCTAATTGCTCTGACTAGAACCTCTAGTACAATATTGATTAGAAGTGGTGAGAGCAGACATCCCTGTCTTGTTCCTGATCTGAGGGGGAAAGCATTTAGTCTTTTACCACTAACTATGATACTAGCTTTGGGGTTTTGTAAATGCCCTTTTTCAGATTGAAGAATTTTCCTTTTGATTCTAGCTTAGTGAGTGTTCTTATTATGAAATGGTGTTGGATTTTGTCAAATGCTTTTTCAGATATTTTCTGTTTTTGAATTTAAAAATTGCATTGCTTAAGTTTCGCTTTCAGGAAGGTAGGTCATCTACCTAATTGGCTCTGGATTTAGGTGTAGAGGATAAGAAACAGAATGTTACTAGTGTACCTTAGTTTCAATTTTCTACATTTGACTAGGTAATACAAGAATGACAGTGCTCAGGAAAGAACTTGCTAATTTGTAAATGAGATTGAAAAATGCAACTACTTTTCATTTCCAACCAGCAAAAGATAAAATTGAGAAATGCTTTGAGAAACAAGGTTGATTATTTTAAAAAGACTCACATCTAAGACCTAACCAAGATCATGGCTATCTTTCTTTCTGCTGAAATCTCTGAATTGATTTGGTGGTGCCCATTCAATGTTTTCAGTTGGACATGGAGAAAAAGAAGTGATGATTGAACCATAATAACATGGCTAATCTTCTGCTGGGAAGTTGTACACATTACTTCTACCCACATTCCATTGGCAAAAGAAAGTCTTATAGTCAAGCCTAATATCAAAGACAGTCACCCATACAGATAGGTGCTAAAAATCAAATGAAAACGAGTGGTATGTATAATCATTTTGTAGAGAAGGGCAGCCAATAATTGAGAATAATAAAATCTGCCTCAGTCTGTTCTTTCAGTGACAAATATTTTCTCCTCTATTTTATATGCAAAATACTTTCACCTCTTCTTTATAAAAGACACCCCAAAGTCTTATTCAATCACATTTCAAACTCAGAGCACTGGATGTCACATGGCTCCTCTTGATCCATTCACTTATGAACTAATAAGCCAATACTTGCACCCGACATGCCCAAAATATAGTGGTGGTAGAGGGATAGGGTAACTATAATAAATACTCCCATTTAGAAAGGGAAAGTGGAAATCATGCAATAGTCACTGATTCACAGCAATTCTGAAATCCTTGTGGGGTGACATGGTAAGGGTTGCCTTAGGGGTAGGGACTGTTTTGATTGGGCTCTTGTTCTGTTGCCTGGGGGAGCTTCCCAGTTCATTGTTCTCCATGGCTCTGAGGGGTCCCTTTTCCCCCTTTTTCCTCCTTGGCTACATCTGAACAGGACATTGAAAAATGTGCTTCTTAGTGTGGCTTAGCCTGCTTTCTATAGAAGACTGGGGCCTTCAATGTCATTTTTTGTCTCAAATGGTCATATTGAAAAATATCTAGGACTTCCCTGGTGGTGCAGTGGTTAAGAATCTGCCTGCCAGTGTAGGGGACATGGGTTCGAGCCCTGGTCCGGGAAGATCCCACATGCCGCGGAGCAACTAAGCCCACGTGCCACAACTACTGAGCCTGCATTCTAGAGCCCACAAACCACTACTACTGAGCCTGCGTGCCACAACTACTGAAGCCCACATGCCTAGAGCCTGTGCTCCACAACAAGAGAAGCCACCACAATGAGAAGCCTGCGCACCGCGACGAGTAGCCCCTGCTCACCACAACTAGAGAAAGCCTGTGGTGCAGCAATGAAGACCCAACGCAGCCAAAAATAAATAAATAAATTTATGAAAAAAAAATATGGTGGTGGCTTTTTGGGAAGTGTTGCAGTGTTAAATGAAATCTTCCAATCCTAAAGCAGAAACTAACACACCATTGTAAAGCAATTATACTCCAATAAAGACGTGGAAAAAAAACTTCCAATCCATGATCATTTATTCAGGTCTTTGATTACTTTCAAAAATTTTTTTTGACATCATATCTCTTTCAAAAACGTAGTTGGCTTTGTACCTATTTGATTCTTGTCAACTTTATATGTCAATAACCAATTGCTCAATTTTTTGGAGACACGCATCCCTCTAGATTTGACTAGAGGTATCTTTTATTATTATTTTTCTTTTTGCGGTACGCGGGCCTCTCACTGTTGTGGCCTTTCCCGTTGCGGAGCACAGGCTCCGGACGCGCAGGCTCAGCGTTCATGGCTCATGGGCCCAGCCGCTCCGCGGCGTGTGGGATCTTCCCGGACCGGGGCACGAACCCGTGTCCCCTGCATTGGCAGGCGGACTCTCAACCACTGCACCACCAGGGAAGCCCCTGACTAGAGGTATCTTGAGCCCTGAGTTCTGTGGGAGAACCAGCCATCAGTCAATCCATGGGCAACATCAGGGACCATGAGGTGACTGCTCTGTTTTGAACATATCGTCAGAAACATGGGCCTTAATGTATAAGTAGACTGTCGCCAAAACATTGGACAACTGAGCCTAGTTCCAAAATGAGAACCATTCCCTCTACTCCAGTGGTTTTCAAGCAACGGACATTTGGCAATGTCTGAAGACATTTTAGCTGTCAGAACTGGGGGCGGGGGTGTGTGGGTGTTACTGGCCTCTAGTGGGTATAGGCCAGGGATGGTGCTAAACATAAAACACACAAGACAGCTCCCTTCTTGCCTCTACTCCCTACCCCCAACAAAGGATTATTCAGCCCAAAATGTTCCCTATTCCTAACAAGACATTGACACAGAAGTCCCTTTAATACTCCTGATAGGTGTCCAGAGCAAACATACACAGCATGTTTCTGTGTTTACCCCACCAGCCAGATGTATGTTCTTCAATTTTTTCTCCCCCAGAAGCAAAAAGTAGGATCAGAGAGACTAGGAAAGCCCACTTGTTTTGATACTTGAAGGAATCACAGTTTGTTTTTTTTAAAACCCTTTCATTGTCTGTTGACCATCATATTACCATCCTCCATCTTATTTGTTAACATTTTTAACACAATACCTGACATTTTGATCCTCCCTTTAGCTACCAAAGATTCTCTATCACGCTAAAACACATCTCAATTGATATAAATTTTATCTCTCCTTTTAAATTCTTAGTGCAGCCTTTCTTGAGGTCCTTTTAGAGGAAAAGCAGAGATATTTGGGAGGACCTGCTCTGGTTTATAATAATGTCTGATTTATCATTATATTATCTAGTGCCTCCAAGAATGTCCTTGTTGTCACAGTGTTTGTGAAGAAAATCCATCAGGTTTCACACTAAAATAGGGGATGTACTCGAGGATGCAAGGGTTTCATGCTCAGGACCTCAGGGTCCTCATGCACCAGGGAGATATTTTAATAAAAATGTGCAGAACGTTTCAGACAGAGATTAGTCTAGCAAGAGACAGAATATAACAAAAAGGAAATTATAACTGCAAAAATACCTATCAGGTCATATCAGGTAGCCCTTTTCTCAAAGAGCAAGGCAGGATTGTATCCTCTAAGGACCTAAATTCTAGCAGAGAAGGAAATGCTGGTTTAGTCCTAGTTCCAGCTGTGTCACTAATTTACAGAGCCTAGGCAGGATCTCAATGACTACAGTTAGAATCCATGCTCATATATGATTGAATTATTCTAATATTTCAGATGAAAACAGAGAGAAATAAAGCAGTGTGACTTTTGCAAGCAGCATTTGCTTTCTTGGCTAGTTCCAAATGTCTCTACTATTTTCCTCAAAGGACAATTCTGCCTTCTAATAGAATTCCTGACTAGGCAGATTGTTTTGTTAGATAGATGTTCTATTAATATTTTGCTTTTCTTCATTTTATACCATTTTCCATTTTATTCCTATGTATCATGGTTGAAAATGTATATGATTCTTATCTCTTCCTCAGGTTTTTCTTTTCTTCATTGTGACGTCTGTGCATTAATCACTGTTTAGCCAAGCTGCAGGAACCTGATTCTTTTAATGGGAAGAGAGCATGCTGCCATGGAAAGCATGCCAGCCGGCTAGTTGGACACCTGGATGCTAGCCTGGCATCTGCCACCCTCTGGCTGAGTGTCCTAGGACAAGTCATTTCTCTATTGTTTTAGTAGAATTAGGGTTGTACCAAAAGATCTTCAAGGGGTCATTTCCATCTCAAATATTCTCCATATGTCTAATCTTCTTTTATATACATGAAAACAGTAGTACGGTAGTAAAATATTTTTTCTCTGCTTATTTTGCAGCTGTTAAGTATTTTTGTGTGTGTGTGTGTGTGTGTGTGTGTGTGTATACGCGTGTGTATAATAGTGGTGAAGGTGGGAGTGGAGAATGCGGAGAGAATAGACTGGTTAACTTTGGTAGAGAATAACAAGGTATACAAATCTAAATGTAACTTGTGTTGAAGAAGATATACAGGTATTTAAATACCTCTGTCAGAGGAAATATGTAAGCATTTATCATGGTTACAAAATAGCATTCTCAGATATGTCATTCCCTCCCTCCCCCAGGACAGATGAAGCACCTGCAGATTCTGATGGCCACTGAAACAGCCATGAAAACCTTCGTGCTTTTATAAAGCAGGACCAGGCTTTGAAGCTTCAGCTTTAAATCTCCCCAGCATCTCCCAGCTGTAATGAGGACAGCATTTCCCTAGTCAAAACATCCTGGTTCTATTTATAGGTGTTCACTTATCTGAATAACCAACAGAAGTAGCAGGCTATTCTCATATCATTTTCCTTCAACTACCCTACCATTTAATACAATGCCAACAATTAAAAAAAATCCAGAGCCATAAAACGTAACAATGGGTTTAGTTAATTACCTTAGAGAAGACAATGACCAAGGTATATTTGAATAGTCCAAGTCTTGCAAGAATATTTGATTGGCTTTTGTTTACCGGGGGTTTCCAATATCTCCCTTGACATTTCATGGGGGAAGAAAGGTTTCAGTCCTTTAAGTGATTCCAGAAATATCCTGTCTCCCTAGCTGAAGGGAGGCTGTATTCATCTGTTAGGTAAACTCCCTCAGCTGATGTTGCTTTAAATAAGGATGGCAGACAATACAGCATCCACGGAGACAGCCACAATTCACTTCTATTCTTTTTCCAATGTAAGTTTGTATTAGGTTATTTAATGGACCACATTATATTGGTCCACAGAATCCATACCCCCAAATGGCTGGTGCTTAATTCCATCCCTCTAGTCTGTTTTAACTAAGGTGTTTTTCTCCTGTGCATATAACCTTCATTATCATAGAAGTTATTTTTAATTTATAATTAACATAGTCTCCTCATTATGGATGCCTTGATCGACTTAGACCCTCCAGACACATCTTGTCTGGCACAGTGCTGGCTGTGTCCTGCAGTTCTCCGAATGGGCAGTAGGTGTCTATCTTAGCCTTTCCTTCACCCTTCCTCCTCCTCTTGTCCCTGACACTGTGATATAGTGCATAATTCCAAAATGGCAGCTTTTTGAAAATTCACCTTGATTATCAGACATTAAAAGTGACTCATCCTGCAGTGACTGTCTGGCAGAAGGGATGGGATCAGACAGCAAGACAATGAGGGGACTGGGCGCATTAGCGCACTAGATTACAGAGCCCATCAAAAATACCTTTGTTCTGTCAAAGATCCAATCATTTACTAGTTGTGTTCTGCAGAGGAGAAAGAATGAGAGGGAAAAATCCACCAAACAAACAAACAAAAAAATCCATCTAAGAATTTAAAACCTCCTCAGATCTCTTTATTCTAAAGGGAGGGAAGTATCTGATCAACTTCCTCAAGAGGATGAAAGATGGAGATTGTACTTCCAAAATGGGAATCCATAGAACCTTTTCTTTCAGTAGCTATGAAATTTTCTACACTAGATTCTGTTTTGGGGGGCTTGGTAAGAGGGAAATTGACAAGATAACAGGGTTTGGTTTTGCCTATGGCTGCACTCAGCCTAATTTACTGCTGAATATTTAGAAGACAAAATATTTCATAATTAGAACATTCATTTTCATTAAAAGGAAAGCTTTTGATTTCTATCACGTAACATTATAGTGCTAACCAAGAAATGTGTGACGGGTAAGGGGGGAAAACGCGTAAAAGGGCTATTATTGATAAATACTTTATAAGCATCTAAACTGGCTCATATAAAAGGCAATAGGAATCTTTGAAAATACAGAGCACATGTATTCTTTGCATCAAGCATGTGTGTGCGTTTGTGTGCAAGGGAGAAGAGGGAACTGGAGAAGGGGGAGGTGAGAGATGAGGGCATTCATACTGAGCCCTGTATGGGTGTATAACTGGGTGATATGTGTGCTGAGTCGTCAGCATGACTGCAAGCCTGGCTAGCTTGTCTGATTCTCCAAGGAGACAAAATGCTCAAATGGGAGGCTGGTGCCTGGCTTTCTTCTTCTTCTTTTTTCTTTTTATCATTTGCCTATGAACTCAGAGGAGCAGTTTATCAGTCTTGGAAAATGCCCCTAAGGGGCCCAGATCAAAGGCAGGCTTTGAATTGTGTACTTAGGTGGATCTCCCTGCCAAATACATTAATGCGATTAAAACACAAATTCCATACACAATTATTTTCCATCTGTTTAGCAATACTAATAGTGATGCTATATGCCATCAATGGCATCCTTCCTTTACAGAGATGTACCAAGTGAATTCAAATGCTCTTTTGCACATGGATGCTACAGCACTTTGGGATGATTTAGAAGGTCTTATTCATCAGCAGGACAGGAAAGTGGCTGCTGTCACCGTGCAGGGATCTCTTGATAAGAATCTGTATTTTAACCGACTGTCATTTAAAAAATAAATTCATTAAAACAACTCATTGCATTCCACCACTCATACACTCTATTTGGAGGTTTGTCATTATCTCCCCTGCCTGTATACTTATTTCTACTGTCAGGTACAGAAAACATATCCTTCTTTTCCCCCTCTTAATTACCCTTAGGTGACTTCATTCCTTTCCCTATGGAGGCAGGCAGATTCAGCAGGACTGCCTGGTCAGAGGGGTTTAGAAACAGTGACACATGCTGAGACCCGTTTGAATTTGTTTGGATTCACAACACATACTTTGAATAGGGAGAAAGAGAAACCTATAAGCTTTAAAAACCTCAACCTAAACCTGACCAAGAGATTAAAGGGGAGGGCAAAAGGGGAGGACCCAAACCAATTTCCACATACCAGCACTCCTAACAGGGATGGATTCATGAAAGAGAGACATGTGAGAGAGTTTTCATCAGTGGAATTTTAATGAGCCCTAAAGGTTAGCCTTCGACTTCGTTAACAAGCAGCTCTAGAGATAATTTCCAATTTTCAGTGTTTATAGAATAGTGGTTCCTTGGTCATAATCAAATTCTGAGACTGTTAAGAGCCTATTCTGCATATCCAGCTGATGCTGAAATACAAACCATCACAAATTATTAAATGTGTGCTCAGAATCCAATGTGGAAGAAGCAAAAAGAGGAAGAAATTTTGCAAATTAAAATGATCACATTAACCTCCTCTGATAAAATCAGTTCAGGCAAACGAAAAATACTTATTTAAAAAAATCTGCCCAGATATTTTAGCTGTTAAAAGGGTAATGATTATTCTAATATTTAAATGGACAGAGACAAGGAAAAAGTGAGAGAATAAACAAAAGAGGAGGGCTTCCGTGGTGGCGCAGTGGTTGAGAGTCTGCCTGCCGATGCAGGGGACACGGGTTCATGCCCCGGTCCGGGAAGATCGCACATGCCGCGGAGCGGCTGGGCCCGTGAGCCATGGCCGCTGAGCCTGCGCGTCCCGAGCCTGTGCTCCGCAACGGGAGAGGCCACAGCAGTGAGAGACCCGCGTACCGCAAAAAAAAAAAAAAAAAAAAAAAAAGAGGAAAGCTTCATTCCCAGGAGTGAGAGCCAAGAGTCTCTTCTACATGTAAGTAGGCTTCGTAAGTGTAGGAAAGAAAAGCAAAATTTACCAAGACTGACACTAGAGGATAGGTCAGTTTGCTGGAAGTATGTCCCCCTTCATCTCTCTCTCTGTTCTCCTCTGTCTTTACTGAGCAGAATGGCCATAATTGTGGCAGAAGGGGAACAAGTAAGGCTAGGATTCTAGCCACATAAAACAAAAGCAAAGGGGAGTTAAAACAAAGGACCAAATCCAAAGATCTGTCTTTTCTGCAAACTGACTGTAGCATTGGATGCAAAGTGGACTACTTGCCCTGCAAGGATGATCAGTCTCCTAACGGCACTGGGACCAACAGCAGGGGCTTGAGCTGTAAATGCTGGGAGGAATATTCTAACATTAGTTGTATATCTTCCAAGGCAACAAATTCCCTTTTGCTCCCCAGGCTTGCCACTTTCCATCTTGATTTGCAGAGGAATGGAAAGGGTTAAAAAACAAAAACAAATGAGTGGCTGAGTTTCTGTGACTCCTTGGGAAGGGGAAGTTAAAGAGTGAGGGGCCCCTCTGGCCCCTCTGGGTAACACTCTGGTTAGCTTTTGGTACATCAAGGGGCACAAAGGGCACATGATTAGGGGCTGGCCGACCTGGGTTCCAATTCTGGCTTTGCATCTTACTTTTTACTCCCCATGTGACCTTGATGGGGGCAGTCAAAACCTGAGTTGACAGTTTTTTTCCTAGGATGAATGGGATTGGCAAATTCAGGTAATGTTAGAACTGGGAGACACCTCAGGGATCTAGTCAATTTTCTGCATTTTACAGACAGAAAACTAAATAACAATAACAGCAGTAATAATAATAGTTAATATTTTCAAGCATTTAATATGTGCCAGGCACTATTCTAAGCACTTTACAAGTACTATTCTATTTTCACAATAACCTCGTTTGGTAGGTAGTGTTGTTACTCCCATTTTACAGATAGGGAAACTGAGGTCAGTGAGGTTCAATATCCAAGATGATACAGCTGGTCATTGGTGGAGCTCAGTTTGAAATCCAGATGGCCTGGCCCCAGAGGTACACCTTAATAAACCATGGATTTCCCATTTACTCTTTTTTGCACAGGGGTGCACTCATTTCAGGAAAGGGGTGTACCACCTGAATTAGTACTGCACAAGGTCATGAAAGTGTAGACCCTACAAAAGAGGTGTTCCGAATATTATGGCAATGGCTGACAATGGCCATTTTGTTCCCTCCAGTTTCCCTGAGGTCACAAGGTCCCTGCAGCCAGGTTTTGCGCAGTCTTCCCAAGATGCCCTGCTCTATATGGTGCCCTTCCCAAAGTCAGACTGCCGAGGGTCTCTAATTGTCTGCTGATTGTTACTCTCTCTCTCCACCCATTTCCTTGAAATTCACTTGAGCAGCTGCTATCGCACTTGTATTTGAACACCCAGCATGATACTCTTTATTTCTTTGCTCCAGCACCAGCACTTGCACACCTTTTGTTAGCCACATGGATCAAAACTGCTTCTCAGAGAAAAAATAAATTGCAAAAAGAGAGGTCATGGCAGAATAAACATCAGCATTGCAAAAGACACTCAACTCCGGCAGTGTGGTAGAACGCTCATTGGGTAAGACTGTTTGCAGAGTGATACGCTGATGCTCATTGGTTGACAGAGGAGGCTACAGTTGTCACATTAGCTTTCATTGGCTAATAGCACCCAGTGCCTAGGAAAAATATATAACCCTATATGTAATGGACTGCTGCTAAAAGCCCATTAATAGCATTAATGTCCAATTATTGCTGCATGGAGAAGTGTTAAATAGACTCTGTGTATCTCCTAAGCTCAAAGAAGCTTGCTGACTTGTCTAGACACCTGGACAAGACTGTCTAGGAAAACTCTTCTGTCTTCCTTTACTTGTACTCACAACACTTCTCAAACCCTTCTGACACTAGATGTGTGGGTTTTCCACACCAAACGATTCTCTAACACCAGCTGGGTGTCCTACAATTTAATTCAATTAGGATACTAACCAAAGTTAGCACAGGCCCCATAGGTCAAGGGCTTATTCCCCAAAGACTGCTCCCCATTTCAGATGCCAATTGCAAGTCAAGGGTCCCCAGGTTACTCACAACTTCTGTCTGACTTGGCTACAAATTGGAGGTTTCCACGACCCCATCTTCGGGTCCAATTATTTGCTAGAACAGCTCATAGAACTCACGTTTACTAGTTTATTATATAATAAAGGATATGATGACGAATACAGATGAACAACCAGATGAACAGATACATAGGGTGAGATCTGGAAGGGACCCAGAGCACAGGAGCTTCTGTTCCCATGGAGTCGGGATACACCATCTTCCCAGCACACAGATGTGTTCACTGACCCGGAAGCTCTTTGAACCCCATACTTTTGGGATTTTCATGGAGGCTTCATCACATAATACATGATCAATCATTAAGTCAATCTCCAGCCTCTCTCTCCTTCCTGGAGGATGGGGGCTGGGGCCAAAAGTTCCAAGCTTCTAATCACCGCTTAGTCTTTCTGGTGACCAACCCCCATTCTGAAGGTACCCATGAGCCCACGAAGAGTCACCTCATTAGAATAAAAGACACTCCTATCACCCAGGAAATTTCAAGGGATTTAGGAGTGGAACTGGGGGCAGATATATCTATCTATCTATATTTCATATATATATATACATGAAATAATAAATTCTATAATAAATAATAGAATACATATATTCTATTATTTCACAAAGGCACATATGATCCCTTTCTGATGTGGCCTCACCTGCCACATATTCCACATCTTGATATCCTTAACACCTGCTGTCCCTTCTGCCTGAGGCAATCATTTCACCAATCCCCTCTCATCACTCCCCACTCTCCAACTGAAAAAAATCTGTTCATCTTTCTGGCCCCAGAATTACCTTCTCTGTAAGGCTTCCAGACTTCTTAGCATTTTCTGTAATACATATGGTTAGAGCACTCATTGCACAGGATTATAAGTAATTGGTTATTCTTCTTTCTCCCCTTATTAACCAGGGAGCTCCTTGAGGACAGAGACTATGTTTCATTTATCTTTGTATCTTCAGCACCCAACACAGGGCCTGGATCGTCTTATTTACTCAATGAATATAGAAGGAAGGAAGGAAGAGAGGGAGGAGGGAAGATATGTCCTCCTGAAACTATAAAGCATTATAGAAAAACAAAGAATTACTAATCAGAGAAAGATGTCCACTGTTTGGTGCCCTCACCTGTGCAGGAATAAGCTTACTGTTTTCACAGTCACAATGCTTATGCACAGAATGGAAGCCAATGACAGTGCTAGCAAGAAGCAGACTTCTTACTCCTCATTTACCTGTCCGATGGAGAGGTAGGTACACAATTTCCCTAAGACACAAAGAGTGCCCTTACTGATGTCATTCACTAGCAGTAATTTGGTTAGCTGAATAAGCACAAAACCTAAAGAATACAGAGAATTAAGGAACTGTTTAATTCATGGTACTAAGATATTTTATCAAGTGGTATGTTGTTAAGTGCACTTAAACACAATCACATAGGATTTTGTTTGGTCATCCTCCTCTGGGGGTGTTAAAAGAACCAGGAGAGAAAAGAAGCATCCTCAGGGATTTTTCCTTACAGTACAATTTTTACAAAAAGCTGAGTGTACAACTTGCAAAATAATAAGCTTCGGTGATAACACAAGCTTCTGCTACAATTATCACGAAGAGCAATTCTGCTGCTCAAGCTTCTAACTTATCCTTGTGACTACAGAACAATCCAAAATGTCACGTTCCAGTTGAAGTGACTGCAGCCAATTAGGTGATTTCCACCAAATTGGGTCCATTAATACTTGGGCATTATCTTGAGGGAGAAATAGGACTCTGTGACAAGGTGCAATGTGGCTTGTGAAATATTAGTTTTGGACAGTCACAAATCAAGATCCAAGGGTATGTTAAATTATTCAGCATTCTTGACCTCATTGTTAAGTGACTTCTTATGGGTTTTTGCTCATATTCATATAATATTAGGCTCCAAGGAGCTTGATTTTGTTTCCTTCCCCCAGCCATTTCCCTATCTCATCTTTTTTTTTTTTTGCCTTCTTCACTCTTTATTTAACAAAGGCTTAGTGTATATCTCTTTTTAAATCCTGTTTAATTTTATAATTTAAAGGGCGATGGCTATGGTTTTGTTTGAGGAACACACAATGAGGATACTTGCTAATACAATGACACATACAAGAAATATGAATATTAGTTAGAAATTTGTCCCCATGCCTTTCTTTGCTAGCAGACAACCTCAGGTAATACAAAAATCTTCCAACTTAACATCTGCTGTAATCCACCTTGTACCAAACAGAAAGCTGTGATTTGTAACATATGGCTTTATAAATGAGTCAGAACTTCAATGCCAAGTCTGCTTCTTTAAGTGTTCTGAAATGATAGCAACAACATTATTTTCCAAAATAATGGGAGAAAGCCACAAAAACACTCCAGAAAGATGATGTACCAAAGATGTTTGTTGATTCCATTTTGTTCCAAAAATGTCTGCAACAGTGGTTAGTTGATGCTGATAGGATTTCTACAACCAGTTAATATGTTGGATATTTAAAACTTTAAACTGGTGTTCCCGTAGGTCGTAAAAAACATTAACCAGTTACACACTTATCCTAAGACTATTACTAGCAGATAATTTACAAGCTAAAATGCAACATGGGGGCAGAGCAATGAAACGACCTTGGAATGCGAACATCACCAAATAATGTGACTGAATTTGTGACCATATGCCCCCCCCACCGCCCCCTAAGAGTTCTTGCACTAGTGTTCTTTGTGGGATTAATAAAAGAAATTAGGTAACATTAGGCTGCTCCTGGTACAGTTTCGTCTTTCAGATATGTGTGTTTTGTAATGTTGCTTATGATCAAATCATTACAAACACTTTGAAAGCAGAGACATAGAACTCCATTTCATCATCCCCCAACCAGATGGGACCAGAGCAGGTGTAATCACTTTAAAGTGTTCTTCTCTATAAATCAACTTCTGATTCATTCCAGAGTGGAGCTGTCAGCCCTTAGGCGCCCACTGAAGTTGAAAATTCTTAGCAAACTAAACACAGGCATTAAAATAATGTTTGAATTAGTTTTAATCATAGTGGCCTAGATTCTCATGCTTCCCAGGACCCTACTGTATCTCTTGCATGTGTGAGATGCATGGGAGGGCTGCACATGGGCAAGACTCACTGGAGTGCAGAGGAGGAAGGAGAATTTAGGTCAATTACCTTTTGAAGTGTGATCCCTTTAAACAGCTACTCAAGGTAGTATCTTGCTAACTGCTGTATATAATAAAAGTGACCTGTTTCTTTAAATACTGCTTTTTGGTTATAAGCTCTCAAAGTATTAAATATGTGTAAGAAAAAAAAAGATCAAGCGAAGTTTCATCCGTGTTCTTTCTGGAATCTATTAGGAAGGATTAGGTATGTAGTTTACCTCTCTGAAAGCCTGGGCTCAAAAGGAGGTACCTCCATTTCAGCATCTCCCAGCTGGGTCTTTGTTTTCTTCATCTGTAAGTTGACCAGATAAGTACTTTAGATATGACCCCAGGACCTTTGGTAAATATATTAAGAAATTAAAAAAATTTGAAGTAGATGGATGTGTAGGGAGGTGGGAGATGGGGGGCACCATTTTCTATGGATCCATTCTCCAAAGTTAAAAAAATATATACATGTTGTGTGTGTGTGCTTTCATTAGTTCCAGAAGAAAAAAAGCCCACTGAATAAATGGTTTCATGGTTTTTAAAATGCCTTTTAAGCGTGAAAAAAATATTAAAGTGTCTTTTAATTAGTAAAACATTTTTGTTGCTTTTAGTGTCATGGCAGGGCTTAAGAAAGAGCAAATAGATTCAAAGCAACACAATGAATATAGGAATACCTTCTGTAGATCTTCAAAGAAAATGATGTAAAGTTTCTAAACATGACTAATAAAAGTAATTGCTCTTGTGGTTATAAATACAATACAACTTTATGGTAAAAAATTTGAAAAATATGCAGACATATAAAGAAAATAAAGATCACCCTGAATCTTACAATTCAGAAATAACAACTTACTAAATTTCCTTCTAGTATATAATCACACACACACACACACACACACACACACACACACATTGAAAAAAGTCTGGAAGGAGATAGCTTGTGCATTAAAAAAAAAAGGTTTTTAATTAACCATTTCCAAGGTTTTATAGCCACCTATTTTCCCTTATTATATATCAAGTCAGCCAAAAAATATATATTTTTAGTAAACTGAAAAAAGTGAGTTCATTTCAGGCCTACAAAGAACTACACCAATGAAATGATAAGAATTTGTTTTCTGTCATTGCCTTTCTTCCAACAGGTTTAGGGGTTATTAGAAAGTTTAAGATGGCTTTCAAAGATGAATTAGTTCCATGTTGAATTTCAACAAATATCCAACAGTGAGAGCAGAGCACAAAATCCATTAAGCCTTGTGACTGTTCATTATGAAATTCTGAATTTTAACCAACTAGAAATGTAATCCAAGCTCAGATTTATTTTTCATCCCTCAAGACTGCAAATGTCAGGCTTCCCTGGTGGCGCAGTGGTTCAGAGTCCACCTGCCGATGCAGGGGACACGGGTTCGAGCCCTGGCCTGGGAAGATCCCACATGCCGCGGAGCAACTAAGCCCGTGCTCCACAACTGCTGAGCCTGTGCTCTGGAGCCCGCGAGCCACAACTACTGAGCCCACGTGCCACAACTACTGAGGCCGTGCGCCTAAAGCCCATGCTCCGCAACAAGAGAAGCCACCGCAGTGAGAAGCCCATGTACTGCAATGGAGTAGCCCCAACTCGCTGCAACTAGAGAAAGCCCGCGTGCAACAACGAAGACCCAACGCAGCCAAAGATAAATAAATAAATAAATTTATAAAAAAAACAAAAACAAGACTGCAAATGCCAAACAGAGCACAGACCTCTTCTTCGGACCTAGGAGGCTACAAGCAGGCAGAGGGGAAAGAGCTCCTTTCCTTCCCTCTGGGTGTTTGGTCTCCATGCTTGCCCAGCACCATGGCACACTCACCAAGCTTGTGGGGTAGCTAGCAGAGAGAGTTATCAATCCCCTTCTGGGGGAATGAATTATAAAGATGACAATCTCGGCCCTTACACACACACACACACACACACACACACACACACACACAGAGAGAACACAGGTCATCTTCCCACAGCCCCACATATAACAGAAAGGCCCAATGTTATGAGGGAAACAATGTCTTGCCCCTCCCGTTCCTCAGTCACATAAACACAAGCCAGGTAGTTGAGGGGAGGGTTTGTTCCTCATTATTTGATGAGATGGAGAAACTGGGGAGCAGAAAGAGAGATTTAGACTAATAATATTTTAAAATATACCCAGATGCTCATTACTGGGGTCATTTGAGGAAGGAGCACAGGCTTTGAGGTCATCAGGTCTCTCATTTACTGTAATAAATACGTAATGAGCCCCCACTATATGCTAGGCACAGCTCTGGTTGCTGAGGAGGCATCAAAGAACAACACAGACAACAATCTATGTGTTAGTGGAGCATACATTCTAGTGAGGGCAGCAAACAATAAAGATAACATTAGAGGGTAGAAAACCGCTACAGGAAAAGAAAATATCAGGGTAAGAAAGATTGTGACTGCGGAGTGGGTGGTGTCTTTAAATAGGATGATCAGTAGAAACCTCACCTATTAGGTAACATTTGAGTCAAGACGGGAGAACGTGAGGGGATGAGCCATTTAGATATAGGGGGAGGGGGTTTTAGGCCGCAGAACAGCCAGTGAAAAGGCCTTGAGGTGGGAACAGGCTTGCAGGGTTGGAGGACAGGGAAGGAGACGAGACAATGAGATCCGAGATAAAAGGGGTGGGGAGGGGTGTGTATGTACATGTAGGACCTTGAACATTTTAAAAGATTTTGACTTTCCACTTGGGTTTGAAGCCTTGTACCACTGTTCGTCAAAGGTCACAGGCTGAAGGACTCTGAACTTCCATTTTCTTGTTTTATAAAATGGGAATCTCATTGACTGTAAAGTTATTTTGAGGATTACAATGAAATATCAAGTACAACAGCTGGCATGTAGTATATTTGCAACAAATGTTGGTTCCTTTATTCCTCTGGGTATCATTTTGTGTATTTTATAAATGTACTCATAAACATAAAAGGGTGGTGTGACTGACCAATAGTTACCCAGAGGTAGGAATCCAAGTAGATTATAGCTTTGTATATAAATAACATTTTTTCCCACGGTAATAAAAGTCATATATTACCAGTACAAACTAATAGTTTTGGAAGGTGGGTTGGAGATTCAAGTTGACCAAGGAACTAAATCTTGGTTGTATGAACCATTAATGAGAACTGATATATTAGCAGAAATGTACAGGCAAATCTCATTATTTCCCGTTGAATGTCTATTTCAAGGTTAGAAAAATATGTAGCTATCCTTCTGGGGGACATCTGAACATTCAAACAATACCAGATAAAATAGTCGGCTTGCAAACTTTTGAAAACACCACTGCCTGCAGGGTTGAAAGGGCCTCTCTTAGATATCAATCTGCTCTGCGCTTTTTTTATACGATGGTGGCAGTTTTACTCTTATGTGGTGGTATCATTAGTTTCACTTGAGTTCACAGAAATCATTTTCTGGCTAAATTTCCACTCAAACCCAGTTGCTATAGAAGTTGAACATCAGTGGGGGAGGCAATTAGTTAGCTAGTTATTATGACTTTACTTAGTACATTTTTAGCACAAGGAAAAATGACAAAAACTTAAAATAATTCTATAGAAATATACAAGCGACTTCTTTTATCCAAAGATCATTAGCACAGTGGACAGGATTTCAAAGGTACCACCAATACCTACAACATCCTCTCCTGTTGTATTATTATGCAGTTTTCATCAGTTAATAGGGCCAACGGGAAGCATTTTGGTAAAAGTTACATAGTACCTAGGGTTGGAGGACCTGAAACTAATGGAAGAATTGAAGATGGATTCCTCTTTGTAGGTCAATGGAAACCATACATAAGTTATTGCCAAGACAATTAGCTATACCACATTTGGATATTCTCCTGGTCAAAGGCACGTTTAGGAGCTTTAAAAAATATTTGCCAAAGAACTTCTCCAGTCTCTGCTGGTTATCTTACAAAGTTTGCTCTTAAGCATTGATGTATTATTTGGTCTCTGGTCTAAATTCTGGAATTTACAAAAAATCTGGATTATCCCCATGGAATCAGATAAGGGATTATCTTGAAAAATTTGTCATATGATTTTTGTGCCATATATTAGGAGCCTAATAAATGTCTGTTGAACGAATAAGTAGAAAAAAAATTATTTCCATTTCCTTCTACTTGTTCTGTTACAAATCAAAGATTGAACATACAAATACACACACGTGTGCACACACTGTATACTTTACGTATTCCCAATTATATGTATGTACCAATACATACATAGATATGTGAAGAATGACTTTTTTAAAAAACGTACACACCAGAATTTATATCTGTAAATGAGTATTGCCCTTTCTGAAGTCATTTAAAGAGAAAATCCATTTATTTCACAGATGCAAGTAAAAATGTTGGGAACTCTTCTCTGGGCAGTTCTTTCATGACCTCTGGCCATTATTTTGGATATTAACATTGTTGGCCAATGTTTGCCACTTAACAGTAGGTTGGACTACTAAAAATAGCTAAAAGTTGGTTGGAACCAAACTTCTGAAAAGTCAACACAATGGATGACACTATTCTTTATCTAAAAATATTGGGTACAGTCATAGAGTACTGAGTTAATAGTTTTTTAGTATGGCTTATAAATTGCTTTTCTTTTTTTGTAAGCAGATTTATTGGGCAATAATTCACATACCATAAATTTATTCATTTAAAGTGTACAATTCAATGATTTTTAGTATATGCACAGATATGTGCAACCATCATCACAGGTAATTTAAAAATATTTTCATTAACACAAAGAGAAACCCTGTACACTTTACCCGTCACTCCTCTACTTCCTCCCACCCCACTGCATTCTCCCCAGCCCTAAGCAACCACTAATCTACTTTCTGTTTCTATAGATTTCCCTATTCTGGATTCATGGATTTTTACAACAAATATTTACACATGTACTGCACATTCATTGACCATATGCTGCTTTGTATACAGTAGGGACTTACTAAATGATGACTATAGTGGCTACAGAATTTCTTTGAAGGAAAGTTTAGAGGCAGCAATCTAGTTGAAAGGAGGAATTCCCTGAAGCTGTGTTTGCATAGCACTTATGTATGAATGACAAAATATGATTTATCTACAACAAAGAATAGGGGAAGGCTGATGGACACCATGGGAACCTAAAACTTCTTTTTTTCCCGCAGTGGTTTGGCAATTCCACTGTGTCTAGAACCAACTAAGAATCTGAGGAATTATAATCTGAGAAGGAAACATGCTTTCTCAGATTTACCAATGGCTAGTCACACAAATACAGGCACATGACTGTTCTCCCTTAGCTTCAAGCTTGTATATATACAAGCAAGTGGATAGATAGATATGTGAAAGGATGTGTGGATTAGTGGTAGAAGGGGTCAGCAAGAAGGTGAATGATGAGAGACAGTAGTATCTTGATGGGAAAAAATGGGCTAAGTAGGTAAAAGTATGGATGGGTAGTAGAGAGGACTTCTGCTTAGTGCAGCAACCCAACCTGCTAGCAAATAATCCAATATAAATCTCGATAGTCTAAGGGATTAGTCAGCTGAACCACAAGACCAGGTTCTGATAAGAGTCCTTTTAAAACATTCAATTTCATCCAGTCTGGCACCTCTGAAAATTAAAATTGCCTCATTGGGTCCAAGAGGCTCTGACTAATTTTTCGCATCCAGTTTTCCCCAGATTTTTGGTGTGGATCAACAGCTCATGAGAAAAAACGAGTGAGGGGATTGCATGCATTCCTGGTAATCAATATCCAAAGGCTTTAAACTGGGGACACAAAATGGTGGAAACTTTTCCCAGGGCTGCCCTGGGAAGAAAGGACAATCTATGAGACCAGGATAAAAACACAGACTGAAAGAAGAGGGAGTTTGTGATGGGCTTAGGGATTTTCTCACCCCCTTTAAGGTCTTCTGTTAGAAAACAAAATCAAAATTATGTAATACAATTCCTTCCACACGTTTCCCTTGCTCAGAATTAAAACCATCTACTGAAGACTTTCTCATTTCAAAACCCAGTATCAAGGAGGGTGCGCGAAGAATAAATTGCTCCTATCAGAAATATAGCATTTTAGTTCTGCCACAAGGGCTGAGATCTGTGTTTATAGGTCTCTCCAAAGGCAACTCCATTTTTGCTGCTCTCCTCTCATTTTCTTTTGATGCATAAAACCTGTAGACTGGAGCGCTGTGATTGCATTCGGCTCCGGAGAAGTGTAATTGTAAATATTCATTGGAATTCAAGCTAGCTTTCCCAGGTCTCTCCTAGGGCTGTGCAACTATGCAAACAGCAGCCGGTGCTGCATTAGCTTACAGCCCCGAGGCCACCTATTTCCCCACAGCCCCTAGGACCTTTTCTGCAGAGCAAGCGCATGCAGAGAAACTGGCCCTTAAATACCACTTCAGTCTACCATTTCACTTGTTTTTCCTTTTCTCCCCATGACTGCTGATCCTTAGTGATTCTGTCTGTCAGTCCCAAATATGCATTAAAAAGAGAACCACATCCTTGACTAAAAGCCCAGGGTCAGGATGCTCCCACTGAGCATGTGCTCAATCTATTTAGGGGATTAATCAGATTTCAGCCATTGCATGGATACATATACACGCACACACACACACACAAATATATATTTGGCAACTCTAGATTAAAAACTAGAATACATACCTACTCTAATTAAGATATGAGTACTCATGAGTTATTCCATCTTTTTCCAAGTTAAAATTTTCAGGAATCAAAAATAAACTAATATGGGATTGGGAATATGACTTTTTTTTTTTTTTTTTTTACGGTACGCGGGCCTCTCACTGTTGTGGCCTCTCCCGCTGCGGAGCACAGGCTCCAGACGCGCAGGCTCAGCGGCCATGGCTCACGGGCCCAGCCGCTCCGCGGCATGTGGGATCTTCCCGGACCGAGGCACAAAACCGTGTCCCCTGCATCGGCAGGCGGACTCTCAACCACTGCGCCACCAGGGAAGCCCACGACATATTTTTAAACAACCTTACAATAAAGAATTATTTACATATTTAAAACATAAAAATTTGGCAAGAAGGAACATGTGTTTGACTCTGCTGGTTCAATTCTCAATGTACTACCTATAAGGCTGAGGTCTAATGTTCAATCCAGGCTCCCTGGACCACTCCCTGATATATCTTCTGAATGTCAGATGATTAGATTCCAACAGAATTCAGGGCACCTGCAATATTAACTTCAAAACAATCTGAGGAAGAAATCGATGCATAGAAAAATGACCTATAGAAAACAATTTATAGGGTTTTTTTTTTAAAAAAGAGATGTTATTAATGTTGAAACATTTCAGTGCAAAAGTAAGTCTAGGTAGAAATTCTTTGTGCCTGGCCAACATTTAGATTTAATGATATACGTGAAAAATTACTTTAAGTGGCAAAAATAGAGAATGGTCAAAATTTCATATCTAGAAGGAAATTTATTTTAATTTGATTTAACTAGGTGAGTTCATGAGCAAAAGGCCCTCTGCTAGGCATTTTGAGGGATACAAAGATGAACGATGTATGTGTCCTATGTTTTAAAAGGTTTAGAATTTAGCAGCAGAGAGAAGATGTGGAGAAATAGCTATGCTATAAAAGGGGGAAAATACTACGTTATTTTGAGGGAGGGAGTGAGGGGGAATTATGAGCAACTGGATGACAGAGGTGAAAATCAACCAGACTCTGAAGCAGTAGAAGGATTTTGACAGATGGAGTTGGATGGAGGGAGAAATCCATCTCTGAGGGGAAGTGTTATGGGTTGAATTGTGTCTCCTCAGAAAGCATGTTGAAATTCTATTTGCCAAAAGCTGTGAGTATGACCTCATTTGGAAAGAGAGTTTACAGATGTAATCAAGTTAAGATGAGATTGAACTGGATTAGAGCTGGCCCTAATTTGATGACTGGTGTCCTTATAAGAAGCAGAAAATTTGGACACAGATTGGGTAGGGAAATTTGGACCCTCTCCTGGGTAGGGGAGGAGGCCACATGAAGATGGAGGCAGAGATTGGAGTGAAGTATTTACAAGCTAAAGGAATATGAAGGATTGCCAGCAACCATCAGAAGTTAGAAGAGGCAAGGAAGGATTCTTCCCCTAGAGCCTTCATAGAGAACACGGCTCTGCTGATACCTTGATTTCAGACTTCTAGCCTCCAGTACTATGAACGTATACATTTCTGTTGTCTTAAACCACCCATTTTGTGGTGTTTTGTTATAGAAGCCCTAGTAAACTAATACAAGAAGAAAGAAGATGTGGTTCAGAGGTGGGAAGTATGTAACTTATTCTGAGAGGTGAAGTTTCGATCAGCTGGAGAGCCGTGTATGTAAAGACCAACAGTAGGAATTACTTCTGGGAAAATCAGAGTGCCCAGATGGAGGACTTTGTGCCTTTACCTGTAGTCTATGAAACATTATTAGGAAAGCGAGTGGTGGAAGATTCAGGATAAGTCGGAAGAAACGGGAGCAGTTAGCAGGCTGTTGTGATATGTGAGATGAGAGGTGGCATCCTGGCTAGCAGCAGTGGTTATGGAAAGCAAGCTATGGATTTGAGAGAGGCAGAGGTAGAATTGACGGAACCTGGAGACTAATTAGGTGAAGGATGCATAAAAGTAATTTGAACTTTGAAGTCTGGGGGATGGGATGGGAGGATGAAGATGCTATTATCAGAGACAGGAAACCCAGAGGGTAGAATTGGTTTGGGAGTATGTGTCAAGAAGAGTCTAGCTTGTAGTAAACGAAGAAGTCCAGCAGAATGCTAGAAATGTAGACTTGAAGCATGGGAGATTTATTGGGCTAGGGTTATAGATTTGGGGCCATCTGCACTGAGGAGATAGTCAGGGGCTTGGAAATGGTTGAGATCATCAAAGGAATCGAGAGAGCATAACGGAAGAGTTGAACTTTGGAGGAGCACCTCTATTTTGGCAGAAAGAAGAGGCAAGACAAATTAAAGAGGCAAGAGGGTAACCAAGATGAACCCAAGTCAAGGAAGCCAAGGAACATATTTCATGAAAGCCAGGGTGATCAGCAACATAAAATGCTATATGGAGACTGAGGAAGACAAGGACTCAGAATAAGTCACTGGATATAGGGGTTAAAATGTCAATAGTAACTTAAGAGAAGGCAATTTCAAATTAGTGGTATGAGAGGTCATTTTAAAAGCTTTAGCAATGACTAAGGTGTGAAAGAGGCTAATGTGTAGAGATTATTTTGTCAGGTTTGGTAATGAATAGAAGGAAAAAGGAGAGGATTTTGGTTGTTCTTGCTGTTTTAAGGTAGAAAAATACATGAGCATATTAATATGTAAAAGGGAAGGAATCAAGGATTTGGGAGAATTGTAAAAAATCAAAACAGAGTTGGGGGCTTCCCTGGTGGTGCAGTGGTTGAGAGTCTGCCTGCCGATGCAGGGGACACAAGTTCGTGCCCCGGTCTAGGAAGATCCCACATGCTGCGGAGCGGCTAGGCCTGTGAACCATGGCCGCTGAGCCTGCGCGTCCGGAGCCTGTGCTCCGCGACGGGAGAGGCCGCAACAGTGAGAGGCCCACGTACTGCAAAACAAAAACAAACAAACAAAAAAAAACAGAGTGGGATAACTGATGGAACAGAGCTCTGGAAGGAAGAGGGATGGATTTAGATCAAGGCAGATAGAGAAGAATTAGCTCTGGAAAGGAGTTGGAGGCACTTTCCCCTCTGAGACAGGCAAAAAGATAATAGGAGGGGTTATACATTACTTAGTTGTGCTAGTTGAAGGAGTTCATGTTGGAGAGTATCATCTCAATAAAGCAGAAAGCAGGTCAACTCTTGAGAGAGAGGTGTAGCTGAGTGGGTTGTGAGCTTGAAGGGATGGGAAAGATGATATCTTAGGGGAATATGTAGAGTGTGAATAAAAGGATTGCTGATAAGCCTCGTTGAGGTGGTAGAAATAGTGCTAATTGACAAAATTAATTTTATTGGACAAGATGTAAGTTTCTAGAGAAAGGTCTAAGAGTTTGGCAGTGTCAGGCAGATGGAATAGCAGACTGTGAGAACAGGCCAGTGTTGGTTATAGGGCAGGTGATGACAGGAGATGTCAAAACCAAGGGATCCCAGGGTATAGTAAAGACTAGGTTAGGACAGGCATTTGAATGATTTTTTGAGTAGCTTTCAGTGTCCTTGTGCTTCAAAGTAACCTAAAAATAGTGAAGGAATAAAGAATCAAGAAAAAAATGAAAGTAAAGGATAAAAATTGTGTTCCTTTCTTCCTTTATTCATTTTTTCTTTCTTCTCATTTATTCACTCAGCAAACCTTTGCTGAATGTAAATCCATGTCAGGGCATGGGGCAAGAAGTCAGGTGTCAGTTCTGTAAGATTAGGTTCCTTATCTTACAGAGTCTGAAATAACAAGAACAATAAGAACTCAGCTTACACTATCTACCAGGAATTGTCCTAAGTGCCTGTCCGCATACTAACTCACTTAGTACTTTAACCCTCAGATGTAGGAACAATCATTATGCCTCATTTCACTGCTGAAGATACTGAACTGCAGAGAAGCTAAGTGACTTGTCAAGGTCACACAGCTAGTTGCCAGTAGAAGTGGGATTTGAACTTGGTCTGGCTCCAGAGTCTGTACCTTAACCACTATGCTACATGAACTAAAAAGATTTTGAAATGGGTTGTAAGTAAGATGATTATGTATTCCAATCAGTCTGGGACAGACCCACTTTATGGTTGTTGTCCCAGTGAAAGTATTCATTGTATCAACAGAAAGCTTGAAGGATAAATTATATGGTTACCCTAATTATAAGAGAAACTGAACAGTTGCTGGCCTTTTTCTTTAAACAATTAATTGTTGGCTCATGTGATGAATAGAGACGAAGAACTGTAAGGCATTTAAGGAAAATAAATGAAATGGTTCTCCCTTGCTACGATACACAGCCTCAAGACCTGCAAAACCCTGCTTATTTGATCCCCTTGGTAAGATCACAGCTCCTTTCCCATCCCTGCTGGCCTCTGTCCCCCTAAGCACTTTGATCCTACTACTTTCAATTAAAGGAGAAACACAGAAAGGTACTTTCTCCAAACTGCCACTAACTGAAGTTCTACACATCCATTCTTTGGGCAGTAATGGAAAATGAACACACAAAATCCTAGAGCGAGTCTGTCCTCCCATCTCTCTCTTCCTTATCTCCACCCCAGGCCAGCACTCCACTATTCACTCCAAACCTCAGCCATTATAACTACATGTCATCCAGACATGCAGCCTCAGCTGGAGCAGGCATCAGGCTAATGCTAGACCATTTGCAGCAATGTTGGCTACTTTGTGGCTGTCGGTAGTGGCTTCATCTCCTGAGTTCCCTCTCCTTATGTCTTTAGCCTTCAGTGGGAAGGAAGGAAATTCGTACCAGCCAAGGTGGATCTGGTACCCTTGATCACATGAGCACATGAAAAAATGTGCTCTTGTCATCACCAAATTAGTCCCCTTGGAAGATTTAGAGATGTACACTCAACTCCCTATGAAAGAATAATGTATCACTTAGTTCTAATGCCCACTGATGACAGGCATTTATACAACATTGTGATTGGCTCTTACTCCAGTAATACCATTTAAAATGCTGCAATGTGCAAAAATGATGGTAATGCCTGGGCCAGAGCAAGCAGAGAACCAACTCAGCAAACTGAAAAGAAGACATCCATCCAGGATTTTCAATATCCTGCTAAGCGACCATTGTTTTATAAGACTTTATTACTCTCTGAGGTTTTAATATGCTGGTCCATGGAGTTCTCTTATTATTTCTCTGACTACTTTTTCTATTGTCTCCTCTGTCTGTCCTGGGCTTCCTGTTTTTCCTTCCTCTGAACTCACGTGGGCAGTTTATGCATTCACAGTGATTTCAACTACAATTTAGATTACAAACGGTTCCAAATATTCATTGGAGCTGCCTGAAGGGTATTTTATTCTTTCCCCCTTCCTTCCTTGGTAAGCTCATCCACAAATATGATTTCAATAATAGCTAACATTTATCATGTGTCAGGCACAAAATTGAAGCTTGGAACATTACAAGGTAAGTACTATTATTGTCTCCCAGAGAAGGAGCTAGTAAGCGGTAGAATTGAGATTTGAACCCGGGAAATCTTGCTGCAGCACCTATGCTCTTATCCACCCCACTATGATTCCCCTTCACAGTTAACCACCTGGTTCTCTACCTTGTAACTAGATCATTCCAAAAGCTTCCTAGTACTCTTTCTAGGATCAGATGAACTCAACATCATTTTTCACATGGAAAGTTTACTGTGTTCTCCATTGATCAAATTTAAAGTTCTCTGTCAGTCCTCCAAAGTTTTCCACCGACTTCTTTGTTACCCAAGTCCACCCAGGATCTATTGCAGTTAAAGATATTGTGTGCCACGCAAAATGTTCTTCCCACTTCTTTAGGCTACTCCCACTTCCTACTTCCTTTCTGGGAAACTTTTTACCTCCTTTTTTAGGATTTACCTCTTTCAGGAAGTCTTCTCCAATTAATTATAAATGTAAGGGTAGGGACTTCCCTGGTGGTCCAGTGGTAAAGAATCTGCCTTCCAAAGCAGGGGACGCAGGTTCAATCCCTGGTGGGGCAACTAAGATCCCACGTGCCACAGGGCAACTAAGCCTGCGAGCTGTAACTACTGAGTCCACGCACCTCAACTAGAGAGCCCATGTGCCACAAACTACAGAACATATGTGCTCTGGAGCCTGCCCTCCACAACTACAGAGCCCACACACCCTGGAGCCCATGTGCCACAGCTAAAGAGAAGCCCTTACGCTGCAATGAAGAGTCCACACGCCGAAATGAAAGATCCCACATGCCACAGCGAAGATCCCGTGTGTCGCAACTAAGACCCGACGCAGCCAAAAATAAATAAATAAAATAAATAAAAAAATAAATAAAATTACTTAAAAAAATAAATGTAAGGGTAAACTACTTCTAATCAGGGATTCTGTTTTTGATTTCATTACATTTCCTACAAAGTCTAGTAATGTTTATCATCCATTGATATGCAATAAAGATGGTTACAGTACTGACATAACCATTCTAAACAACACTGGAAAGAACTCAAGTTGGATAACCGAGAGGTACAACTTAATAATTGCTAGAGGCCAAAGTGTAGGTCTTCACCTATGGGGAGGCTTCTGTGCTGTTTCTGGGAGTGTTTGTTTTCAATTCCATTCCTCATTCTTTCCCTGTTCTGCTCTGTAGGGCTGGGAGCTGAACTCCTGCAGGCTGCATTTCTTTTTTATTTATTTGTTTTTTGGCTGTGTAGGGTCTTAGTTGCAGCAAACGGGATCTTTCGTTGTGGCACGTGGGCTCTTTGTTGCTGTGTGCGCGTTTCCCTCTAGTTGTGGTGTGCAGGCTCCAGAGCATGTGGGCTCTGTAGTTGTGGCACGTGGGCTCTCTAGTTGTGGCACGCATACTCAGTAGTTGCGGTGTGTGAGCTTAGTTGCCCCACAGCACGTGGGATCTCAGTCCCTCGACCAGGCATTGAACTGGCGTCCCTGCATTGCAAGACAGATTCTTAACCGCTGGACCACCAGGGAAGTCCTGGAGGCTGCATTTCTAGACTCCAAAGTTAACTGGCTAAGAGCGAGGTTTGTCCGATGGGAGGAGCTGGAAGGAGAATGGAGAGAGGGAGGGAGAAACCAGGCACATTTCCCCGCTTCCCTCTGCTTTGAGATACATTCCAGCAGCAACTGTATCTCCTCTGCAGCTCTGGCTCTACCCGTAGGCCTAACAGGATTCCAGTTTCTGTGAGGGGACCCTGGCCCCTGGATTCTGGTAGCACCACCTTCCCCCCTTGTCTCTGTGGGAGGGTAGTGGCTTCCTACTGTTGTTAACTTCACCACCCATACCAGCTGCTCAGCTCCCCCATGTAATTCCCTGCATTAAATTCCCTCTGTTGTAAATACTTGAAGTGCTTCGTTTTCCTAGTTAGACCCTGAAAAAGCAAGCAACCTAGTTTGTTTTTTTAATTATTACCCTAATAGAATCACAGAAAAACTCACCTGGTAAAACTAAATCCCTGCAGAGCTATGAGTAATTTCTGTCCTCTGGTTGTTTGTGTAGGAGGTGAGATCTGGCAACATTTCATAAGTTTATAGATGAAAAGATGAAACTGACATGGCTATAACAATGACAAAAGTCTCTAAGATAGTATCGATGCAATGTGTTTCAAACTTATAACTCTTCCACTCTTGAGGTTATCTATTATAAATAAAATTTGAGTATATACCACAAATACATAGCTTTGTAAGTAGTAAGCTTAAAAAAACAGGAGAGATTTCCTTACAATTTCATAGTTAGATAAGACTAAGCCAATCTAAAGATTTTGACCTTATCTCATTATTTTATCGGTATATTTAAAGGAACTAGTATAATGTTTATCAACAAGCAGGTATGTTCACATTGTTATAGGAAATGGGGCAAACACTTTTTAACCCCAACACAAATTCCAAGGTACAGCTTGTACCTAAGATGAGCCATAAATTACCCTGTTCCAGTTCAATTAGAATCATGTGGTGAGCAAACACAAAAGGTGTCATCTGTCCCGCCATTCACCAATAGCATCCACCTGCCCTTTTTTCAGCTCTTTTTCTGTCGTCATGAGAGATCCTTGGGAGTATCTTTATTTTTTTTAATTTCATTTTATTTTTAAATTTTATTTATTTATTTTTGGCTGCGTTGGGTCTTCGTTGGGTCTTCGTTGCTGCACGCGGTCTTTCTCTAGTTGCGGTGAGTGGGGGCTACTTTTCGTTGCAGTGCGTGGGCTTCTCATTGTGGTGGCTTCTCTTGTTGCAGAGCACGGGCACTAGGCATGTGGGCTTCAGTAGTTGTGGCTTGCAGGCTCTAGAGCGCAGGCTCAGTAGTTGTGGCGCACGGGCTTAGTTGCTCCGCGGCATGTGGGATCTTCCTGGACCAGGGCTCGAACCTGTGCCCCCTGCATTGGCAGGCAGGTTCTTAACCACTGAGCCACCAGGGAATTCCCCCTTGGGAGTATCTTTAGACAAGGCCTTGCAATTCCTGTCTGGATATAGCTTCTTTAATATGGAGGAAAGGAAATCAACTTAACTTTCTGTATGTTCAGTCACTTAATAAATATTCATTGATCATCCCTTCCATGCCTACAGACCTAAAGTGAGAAAAACTGTCTATGGAAGGCACTGTTGATTGGCTATCCCAAAGCCATTCCCAATCCCCTGTCTATTGCAACCTCCCAACACAGAACCTGGAGGGGTCGATAGTACTTGTTTTCCCAAACTTCCAGACAGAAAGGGTGCATATGTGACTTGTCTGGCTGTGGGGTATAAGCAGATATCTGCTGAAAGGGTGGGAGAGGGGCTTCTGGGAAACCCTCTCATTTCCAGGTGGAAAGGAATAGGCAGAGGGCATGATCCTTCTTCCTTTTTGCCTCTTCTTCCTTCTTTGAACATGGACATGATGGTTGATGCCATAGCACCCATCTTGCAACCAATATGAAGAACAGCCAAGATCTCAGCATCTTTAGTTCTGATGAAGTAGATAGAAAAGGCCCAGTTTTTTGATGATAGCTTTGGGTGCTGAATCAATGCCAGCAACCACCTAGACTTCTTATTTGAGGGAAATAAAACCTATTTCTTTTAGGCCACTGTTGTTTCTATCACCTGCAGCTGAATAGAGTCCTGACTACTAGTTGAACTCTTTTATAATGCTGGCTTTAGGTCCAATTTTTAATAAACTCCTTATTCAGATTATGCTTTCATTTAGATTTCTTACCTCTTTTCTCTGCTCAGGGCTGATAATCTTGGCAGGGACCAACAGACTTTTTTTCTGTAAAGCGTCAAATAGTAAATATTTTAGCCTTTGTTGGTCAGAATGTCTCGTCACAACTACTCAGCTCTGCCACTGTATCATGAAAGCAGCCACAGACATTATGTGAATGAGAGGGTATGGCTGGGCTGCAACAAAACTTTACCAAAAAAAGGTGGTTGGCCCATGCATGTGCTGTAGCTTGCCAACCTTTGATGTTAGTAAAGCCCAACTGAGAAAGTAAAAACAGTTCAAAATTTCTGCAGGTTCCCAGCCTTCAACAGCGTTACTCAAATTTCTTTTTCTTCTTGCATCCTTCACCTGAGGGATCCTTAAAAAGACTGAGTGCAGGGGCTTCCCTGGTGGCGCAGTAGTTGAGAGTCTGCCTGCCGATACAGGGGACACGGGTTCGAGCCCTGGTCTGGGAAGATCGCACATGCTGTGGAGCGGCTGGGCCCATGAGCCATGGCTGCTGAGCCTGCGCGTCCGGAGCCTGTGCTCTGCAACAGGAGAGGCCACAACAGTGAGTGGCTCGCGTACCGCAAAAAAAAAAAAAAAAGACTGAGTGCAGCCCCTCTGCCGAGGGATCCTTAAAAAGACTCAATGCAGTCCCTCTGCTACCAAAGGAGAAGGGATGTAGAGTTCCTTTGGGAGAAAAGTTTCCCCAGAATGTATTATATGGAGAATGAAGAGGTTGGTATGAGATTTCTCCCTCAACATAGGTTTTCTTATTGGATCAAGGATGCAGGCTAGGAGAACATACACTTCCCTACATCATTAGTGATGGGGAGAGACCTGTGTTAATCTTGTGAATATAATCAGCTCTCAGCAATTCAGGTTCTAAACAAATGGTGAATTTTCTCATATTTTCCTTTGGCCCTTTATTGTTCAAGTGATGCCAAGGAAATTCAAGGAGATGTAGCTCAATGTGAAATAAAAATTAATGTAATCTCAATTTTGAGGAAAAAAACACACTTTGGTGGTCTCTGAATCACTGGCAATACTATTTAGTCATAAGTACAAGAAAAACTTGTAAATTATTTTCTATCCTGATCAGTCTTTAAACAGAGGCCAAGGGAATGAGCAGAAGCTGTTATGAACCTTCAAACTTCAACACGAGAGCCCAGGAAATCAATCTTTGTCATTGTCAGATTATGTGAAACTCAGATGGAAATTACCTGACCACTTCAGTTTGATAGAAAGAAAATGATATTCAACATAACTAACATTTATGAAGTCCCTGTCATTTTTCAGCTATAAAGGGATGCAGAGGTAAATAAGTTCATATGAACTTAATAGCCTGTAGAAGAAACAAATAAATAAATCATAATCTGGGGATATGTGCAACTACAGAGGTTTATTCAAAGTTAGAAACGTAGCGTGGGGAAAGGCATGGTTAAATTTATCTGGGGAGGTCAGGGAAGGCTAGTGGGGGTGTGGCATGGTAGTGGGTGGGCAGGGCCTGGGCCTGGGTAAACAAAAGTGAAAAACAGGCCTGGAAATAAAGGCTCTCTTCTTTTGAGAATAAGTAACACTGGATGGTCATTGTCTCATCTTTCCTTTGGGACTGTCACGTGAGATTGTCAACAAAGGAAAGCAAGCCTCTAGACCGCCTCTGCTGGCTTCCCACCAGAAGACCTGCATTCAAGTCCTAATTCTTCAGCTTAAGTTTTGTGGCCTTGGGCAAACTGGTTAACCCTTCAGACCCCCAGTTTTCACTTTTGTAAAATGGTGCAGTTGCACCCTATGGTGGACTTGAAACATATTTTTTATCTCGTGTCCCATCAATGTTTGAACTGTGTCCACACAAGCCAGTTTCCTTCACATCCTGATCCCTCCTCTCTCCAACCAAAGACTGATGGGAGCACGCAAGAAAGCTTCTTTTCCAAGCACAACACTTGAATGCTTATGAACATTCTATTACCATTTTTATAATTTATGCTTTAAATTTTTTTCTAGGATGTAAGAAATTTTGGAGAGTAAATCTTATCATGAATCTGTAAATATTCTAAAAACCTTCCAGCCCACTTAACCTATTTTGTTTCTCTGCTGATTGAGAAACCTCCTAGCATTTTGCTCCATGCTCCTCTGGCACACTCAATGTCATGGGCCTTAACTTCAGTCATCTCCCCCTCGTCTAGCTCACATAGCTCAGGCAGGTGAAGTGAGAAGGGGAACTTCACTGTGGAACTAATAAAAGCAATTGTACAGTTGATTGTAAATACCAAGGGCTGAAGACATATGCAGTAATCAAATAGCCTTCCTTTAGGGACACCTGGAGACACCTGGAGAAGGAAGCAGTCAAGAACCTTCAAGATAAAAAGGAGGCTGCAAGCCTAGGTCATATCTGTTTGTATCTGTTTGTGGGGAAAGAATTCCAGTACCACATCTGGCCACTGATGGTTAGAGAGCACTGAATCCTAACCGCTAGACCACGAGGGAAGGTGGCCACTGATGGTTGCACGGCATCTACTGACTGAGGAACAGATGACAGAAGGCCTGGGTTTGACCCTAAGTTTTACCTCCCTTAACTTCTCTGCACCCTAGTTTCTTCAAATGTAAAAACAGAAACGACTCCTGCCTCACAAGTTTGATATGAGGATTCTGTATGGATGTTGTCTGAACCTGAATCATGGAAAAATAGTCAAGAATTAGTAGGGAATAGAGAATCCCTAGTCACCTGACCGTAACTACTCTGGCAGTTAAGACCAGATTTTCAGTTGTGAGAGATTCCAGGAGTTCCTATATATATATAATATTTATATATCAATTATATAATATATTATTATATATTATGATAAAACACATTATTCATATTATTTTCTATTATATGATTAATACACATTTATATATAAATATGTATATACACACATACATATACACACATATATTGTAATGTAATTATATACAGTATAATATAAATATTTGGGGGGTTCACTGAGGAGGGATCAAAGGCTTGGAAAGGAAGGATATGCTATCTAACTGAATCAAATTATTCAAAATCCTTTTAGAACAGCTAAATCAGGAGGCAAGGAGAAGTAATATTCATTTTTCCTTTTAAGGGAGATAAAAATCCTCAGTTTTCTAAGAGTTGGAGGTCCTTTCCACCCGTTTCTCCACAGCCCTGGCTCTCATTGCCCAAAGCATAAGAACAGAGTTCTCTGCCTCTACATTGATGATTTATCCCGGTCACAGAGGGGACACTCGGCTAACTGAGGTTAACAGCTTTCTCGGTTTCATTTCAAAAAGACATTAGCATGGAGGCTCTATGAAATGCTGATATGCCAAATACTGATTCATTCACCTGCAGAGTCCGCTAGAAGGCAGGGACCTATTTGACAGGCAGGGCTGAGCTCCCAGCCTTTTCCTAAAGGGCAATCCCATAATTAATCTCCCAGTGCTAAATTACACCTGACACTTCACTGACGACTTCAGGTGCACTCACCCAACTGTAATACGCCTAATGCAGAAGAAGAGGGTTAGAAATGACAAAGGTATTCTTTTTGAAAACAATATAACTAGTTCAATTGTGGGTGGAAATATCTGTGATGTAATACATTCCCAGGCAGCGCTGGGTAAAGGGCAGGAATTGAGCAGATGTGCATCTTTTGCCTTTGTTTAGTGGGAATGTGAACTGACTTCAGACACAGCAGGAGAGGTGACCCTGGTCAGGTCCTTACCCTGGCCGTGGCTTTATGCATGGGGGTCCCCATGTTGTGCATCTCTACCTGGGCTATGTGTCCCTTGCTGTGTCCTTGGCTTGGCCTATTCACCGAAGAAGTGCCAAGTGTTTCTATAATGTGGGCTTTCCTTCCAAATATGCAGGAGAGAAGATTATCCAGAAGATGCAAAGCAGTGGGCTCCTGCCATGCCTCTGCAGGGCTTTCTGTGGAGCAGCTGGGCTATGGGCATAGGAGAAACAGAATGTCTGTCTCTTACTATTCAGCAAAGGATGTCCCAGTAGCCAACTACTTTAGCATGGTGGTTTGCTTGTTATCAGACATGGCAATATAGGCCCTTGGGGTGATTTGGTGCAAGAGAAGTTAAAGTAACTTGACAAATGCATGCATTATATAGCTTCCTCATGCCCCTATCCAGGACTTTTTTCCCACTCTTTCAGTGTGTGCAGTGGCTTGTGGGCCATTTTATTTGATGCTGTGGGAAGGAACTAAGCAGGCACACAAGCCTCGCCAAAGCTCAGGGGAGCTTTGGAGGCGGGAGGCTGAATGTTTTCTCTCTAACTCAGGAAGTATATTTTGAGTATTTGCTAGGTGTTGGGGACACTGCAGTAAACAGGTAGACACAGGGTCTTCTCTCATGGAGTTTCTGGTGAACTTGGGAGACCTGAGCTTAAGAGGAAGACTAAGATGATTGAGAAGAAAAACTAAGATGTGCACAGCTGGACAGTGTCCAGCACCCATTATGTACTTGATAACTCTTTGCTGAATGAAGAAGCTGTAAATAGGGTAAAAAGCAAAGAAAAGGAGCTAAGCATTATTGACTTCCATGTCACAGATTCCATGCTAGGTCCTTTCCATTATGTTTTCTAACTCAGCACAGGATGAACAAAGTCAAGGTCAGATCCTGGTATATATCCTGGTATATATGGCTTCTGAGATGGTCTCTTTCATGGTATACGCGTGGGAAACAGTGTTGTTTAGTGGAAAGATCCCAATGCTAGGTGTCCATAAAATGTGGGCTTTAGAAATGATTCTGTCATCTATTAATAGTGTAGTCTTGGACAAGTCAGTTATCCTTTCTGAGCCTCAATTTCCACATCTGTAATTTGGGGATGATAATACCTCCTTCTCAGTGTGGCTAAGAGGATTTGATGAGATGGTGAATGTGAAAGGGCTTTGATTATAAATAAGATCCTGCTCTGTGTTAAAGGAAAATCAAGTTTCATCCAGTCCACTTTTTAAGAGTTCATTCTGTTTCTAAACAATGACATTTTATATGGTTTCAACAATTCCAACTACAACATCAGAAATAAGAGTAAAGTTGTCCTGGAAGTTAGCAAAATGGTATTTGGAGACATTTATATCAGAAAAATTCTTATAGTGAGCCAAAGTTCATTCAAGGTGCTTATTTGCCCTGAACTCACCAGGTATTTGGGGAAATTACTGATACCCTAGTAGTTATGCACTTAAGTGGATATAATTAAATTCTTTTCTCAGAAATCAATCTCTTGTCCCTTCAGCCTATCTATGAATTCTTTATATGAATTCAAATTTGGAGCAACCAGGAGCATAACATTTCAGATTCTAACTGAATAAAGAACCACCCTATTTAATGACAGTATGGTTTTAAATGGACTTTCCCTAATCAGTGTTTTAACAATTAAAATGAAAATTGTATATAACTATATTCCTAGTAATCCTTTGTTCTTCTTTTGGTTGTGAGAAGAGGTTAAGTATCACCTATGTTTAACTTTACTCTCCACTTTTATTTTTAACTCATTTTTGTGCTCTAATTGTATCATGGTTTGTGACACTTCCTATGTCAAACTCTGCGAATTCTTTAATTTCCTTCCCTTTCCCCAGATCATTAGTGAGGTGGTTATATGATACTAAAGTGGGCATCAGTCCTCAGGGTTGTCCTGGACACTGTCTCCCACCTAAATGTGAGGGACCACCATTTGTTGTTGCTCTTTGTTTATGGTCCTTCAGCCAATTTTCAGTCTATGTGACCATGCACATATTCTACCCAATTTGAATTAATTTTGCAAGTGGAAATTCATGGAGCAGTGTATCAAATGCTTTAGTAAAATCCATATATATTACCTCTAGTGCATTCCCTTCATCCATTAATCTCGTAATGCGATTTAAAAGAGTGATCACATTTGTCTGGAATGATTTGTCCTTTATCCATCCCCAAAGCTGCTTCCTGCTCTTGACTCCATTATCCTCTACATACTCTCAGTTTTTCTCTCTTCACATCTGATTCATTATACTATTAGACACAGAGCTTACATTTTAATAGATGATAATTACTGAGAATAGTTTTGAAAATATTTACAATTTTCTGTTTTGAAAATATTTTCCTATTTTTAAAATATTTATAATTTTCAAATAGTATTTAAAATGTGGATGATTGAAAATAACTTCTATTGATTATTAAATTCATAAGCCAATTGCTTTATGCAATCTCTTTATTTCAAGCTATGATTCTGTTAACAGTCTATTTGTCCAGGTCTTTCTTTGTTTCTTTTAAATAAATTTTTGTTATACAGTATATTATTTAAGCTTTCTTTCCCAGTCTGCTTGTTTGACTTCCATATTTTCCTTCCTGCCTGGAAGACGGCATTGCATAAATTAAGGGTGATTATAAATATAAAATTCTTGCTGTAATTCTAACAATCATATCAACTATGAATGCCTATATTTATTTGCAAAACAAGTCTTAGCAAATGTTTTTCTGTGTAGTTCGAGCAATTTATCTGTCTGCTAAAAATATTTCTCACCTTTTAGATTTGGGTAGGCTTTTCTCCTGAAGAGCTCAAGGGTTATATGCCAAATTGGTAAATTTAAAGTAACAGTTAACTCAAAATATAAAATATTTCAAAAGAGTAAGGAGAGCAGAAATGAGAGAAATAATAATGAAAGAGGAGAATGATAACATCAGAGAGGAGCAGGTAGGTAAAGGTTAAAAGAGCATGCAATAAGCAATGTATCTTTCGAAACCTAGAGACAAGAATATCAGTTAAGGCTACGTGGGAACTTCCTTTCAAAAGATGAAGAGGCTCAAATATGGATTGATGCTTTGAGACTAATTCTCTGAGCCCTAGTTCCACTGCGATCTACTTCTCCCTATCTATCGTTATAGTCATTGTCTAATCTTTTTCCTTTGCTCCACCAACACTCTGTTTAGGAATAAGGGACTTTGAATACTACTTTTTCAACTTTCTGCTTCACTGGGTGAAAGTAGGTGAATGCTGTAATAGGAGTCAGGTCCACAAGGATATTTAGGCGTCTGCTCTGTGGACAGTCACCAATGACCTTGAGAAGATACCAACTGTAGAATACATGCAGTGCACATGGGTCAGTGTCTTTTTAAATGATGGTGTGAAATGAGCTTTATCCGAGTCAAGATCTTAGGACTCTATATTAACTCAGATTCAATTCTGTAATCTAAATTTTGGGTTGACTAGTATATTTCAGTAAGATATTCTATAGAGAGAGGTGTATTGAAAGCTATTGAAGTGGTAATCAAAGACTCAGGTTCAATATGCATTTGTGCACAAATATATTGAATGGAAAACATCTACTAGACAATAAAAATGGCTATAAATTTTTTCCAATTTTATCTCCATTTAGATCTCTATCCTCTTCTTCCTATAATAAACAAGTCCATTGTAGGTCAAAATCAACTTGTACCCAAGAAATATGCAGCCTCACATTGATATGTAAATGTCCATTCAGTTGGGTAGGGATGGCAAGTATTTATTATTGGGAAAGAAGAGGTGCATACAACATTACTATGCAAGAATAAATGCTGATTTTTATGTGACATTAATATTAAGAAGTTGAGTGCATGTCTAAAAGGGTAAGTTCCTGTGAATAAGCATATATGCTTATCCTACACGAAGCATTTGTGCTAAGAATTGAGGCTTTTATTAGTAGTCTTCTATTTTTCAAGGAAATCTTAACAATCATTTTCAAGTACATATGGCTTTAGGGAGAATTTACACATTTGTATATGTGCCTTAAAATCAAAATCACTTTTCTTGGCTTTTTAAATTTGACTGAAAATCCCTAAAAGCTCAAGGTATGAAGAAAGTCCTTTCTCTCAATGTCCCTACAGACTCTTTCCCTTGTCTGTATTAATGAGAACCTAAAAGGAAAAAAACAGGTCTGAAACTGGGATATTATTATTACTAGTCCCTCAATATGGGATTATGATTTTTTAGGAGGCTATAAATTACGAGTTGCACTAAAAGGGAAGCAGAACATCATCCACATCTTTATTGCCTGGGATATGAAGTTGCCATTAATGGAAAATTTGACTCAAGCAGACATTTAAGCTACTGACTTTAATTTTTTGTTAATTTTAACTTTCTGTGACTTATGGCTTCCTCCTCATTGAATTTTCCTTCCTCTTCCTTTTCAATATCGAGTGAACCGCTGCCATATGCCAGACGTTCTGCTGGGTAGTGTTAATATAAGCCATGACCCATGGCTTCAAGAATGTGTACTCTTTGGGAGGGACAGACAAGTAAATTGATGCAGACCCTGTGCTGTGCTAAATGTTGGGTTAGAGAGGTTGTGGGTTCTCTTGGGGCACAGAAGAGTGGCAGCTAACTCCATCTGGGAGAGGGTTAGTGAAGTTCATTAGACAAGATGATGCTTCAGTTGAGTTTTGAAAAATGAGTAGGAACTAGCTAGAGTAAGGGTTCCTACGCTGGCATCCACTGATTCCTAAAGAGTTCATGGATAGAATTCAGTGGGTCTGTGAACTTGGATGGGGAAAAAAAAAAATCACACCTTTATTTTCACTAATATTGAACAACAATTTACCATTTCCTTCAATTATAACTGTAGGAAACAAACCACAGTAATGGTTACAGCTATTTTCATATTACAGCCATATCATGTATTGTTGTAGGTAATCTCAGAATATCTCTTATTCTTATCACCACCTTAAAATTATAGTTGTAGATCCATCACTGGAACTGTCAACATGTTAATAGAAAGTACACATATAACATAAAAATTGTTTTAAATATTTAATTGATTTTAATATTTTGATAACTGAATTTAAATATAAATTAATTTCCTTTGTAATTCTATATAGTTTATTTCATATATTTAAGGGCATTATTCTGAGAAGAGGTCCATAGGCTTCAGGTCTATGGCAGACTGGCAGTAGGATTCGTGGCACAGAGAAGGTTAAGAATCCCTGAACTGGTGAGAAGGTTGAGGGAAGGAGCAGTGCTTTTTTCAGGAAGAGGAAAAGTTTATGCTTGACTTTAAGCACTTCACCTAGATGCTTCAAATTTTACATAATGTTTCTTTAAAAGCAAACGTTGGTAAGTATGAAGACTAAATATGTGTGCAAGGGTTTTGCGAAATACAGTGACTTATAGTAAATAATATATAGTCACTATGTTTTGACAGGGGCATGTTTCTGGGGAGCAAACTTATTGATTAGGCATATTAATAATTCACAGAATTTCTGAGGCTAACAAAAACGATTTGTCATGACATTGGATTCTGCAGCTACTTGTGGTATGATAAAGGCCGAAGAAAGATGCCTGAAATACTTACTTGTAACCTTTTCTTGCGTGAGTAGAATACTAATTATCAATTAAGATTGACCAACATTTGCCTTATATGCATGTCAGTGGTTGTAATAGGTGCTGGAAATACAGAATATGCTAAAATTTTATTAAACATTAATGGCAGCAGCAGGCAGTTTTAGAAAGAGCACTTGACCAGGAGCCCATAGCCTCAGGTCATAGGCCCAAGTCTGACACAAATATCTGCTTCACATTGTGCATGTTTATTATTGGTGAAATGGAGATAACGACTCTTGCTCTAGCTTGTCTCCTAAGTTTGCTCTAAGGATCAAATGAGTATGTCAAGATGTTCAGAAAGGCTTGAAACATAATAAATATATGGTTTCGTGGAAATAACAGTGAAATATTGATATCATTATATTCTACACTATGAATATAGAAACAACAGTGAAATATTTCTATCCTTGCATTATAAAATATGTTGAATGTAAAACCTATTAGGAAAATGGGACTGAAAAATATATCATTATGTAGTAAAACATAAAAGGCAAATATAGCATATGACTATATCTATAACAAAGGGGCTAAATTCCTACAAGAGTAGACACTGAAGATTGTTATCCTAAGCCACTAGATGATTCCATAATAAAAGGTGTGATTTTTTTTTTCCCCATCCAAGATTCCATTTCCCTATGGCTGGCAACAAGCTTTCAAATATGACCTGTAGAAACAGTAGCACAAGACAGCAATGAATTAATTTATGTGCTATTTAGATTTAGTGGCACTAAGAGCACAAGAAAACACATTTAATTAGTGAAGTGTATTCAATTCTAAAATTTAGATCATTTTCTCCAAATAAGCTTGTTCTTCAGAGAAATCATGCAAGCACGTGTTGACAAATATTACAAACAATGGGAGAAAGACACCAATGTCAGGGTTTTTCCTCCTAAAAAAAAATCTATTCTTTTAAATTATGCTTTTCATTATAACCTAGCAGAGAAGGATTTAAGTTCCAGCCTGGGTCTTCTGTTCTCTAGGTCAATGTCAAAGTTTATTTCTACAGTAAAATACACCTTTCACGTTCTGGGTGTCACCATATAAATCAAACAAAGAGAACTGCATTCCCATTCTCTCCATTACCACAGAAGCATACAAGTCACTAACCGGAACATTCTTGCATTTTTAGCTTGAAGTGTTTATCAGTCTCAAGTATGCTTAGAAACATTCTTAAGCCAAGGCTACTGTGATTATACCTATTAGACTTTTATTCTATATAAATTATCTAAGCCAAGTGGAGTCCAAAATACTGACCCTTGACTGCCAATTGGAATAATCCCTAACCTTCAATCATTTGCTAAAAGAGACAAATGAGCTAGATTTGAGTTCTGAAACTACCACCTCTGAATAAAAAGAAAAAAATAGCAAAGTTTAATATGCATCTGGGGAAGACACAGTTAATGCAAATGGTAGAGAAATGTGGGGCATTGCTCTAACCTGCTTATGTTCACTGCTTCCCAAGTACAGACACCAGCAAAGAGATACACAGACATACATTTATTAGCTCACACAGATGGACCAGAGTGACTAAACATTCTAAAATAAGGAGAAGCAAAACCCAGTGAATTCTCCCCACATCCTAGACAGTACATACACACCCTAACACACATCCTTGACGAGCATAAAATCTAGAAGTCCTTAAACAATTCTGTAGGCATCAATTACAAATTAATGAAACCTGCTGAGGCAGAAGCACAAAGACACACAGTTCAAGGTTAAGCACTGAAGCAAGGCAGACACCTGATGGAAGTAGTCAGAAGTTCCAAAACTGAAAAGATTGTATCCTGGATACCAAGGCAGATGGTAGGTTTAGGGAGCACAGCAAATGATTTGAAAGACCATTCTCCTTGCCACCCAAATTTTTAAACATTAAAGCTGAATAGTTCCAATCCTCTATAAGGTTGATCTTTCAGTGGACAAAGATTTGGTCAATGGTTTTGTTCTTGCTGGCTGGCTTCAAGGGCTTTGCTCCTAAATAAGTCCTCAGCATCCTTCCTTTTTCCCTTGGGTAAGGGCTGCTCTGTTCACTTCATGTGAGCTTAGATTTATGAGGTGCTGAGAAACGGGAGTGTGGGACCCTTCAAATTATCCTCCCAGATTTAACATAGCGAGCAAGGCAACACAGGGTCTTGGCATTGGTTAACACATTTGGGCGATAAAGCTGTTTGTTACCAAAACCAATCTGATGCCCCAATGAAAGCAAGAACAAAGCAACAACTAAAGAAGTCTTCCCCTCACTGTCCCCACTCCCCAAACAGCCCATTCCTTTCTGAGTCCAGGCTCCTGAATGCAGAAACTATAGCCTTGACTGGGGGGAGCAGCACTCCTTCCTCAGCTGGAGGCTGCATTCAGAAAGAATGGATTTTTCCCAGTTTCTGATAGCCTGAGACATTGTGCCTGTCACTCAGAGGGTGAGCAAAATAGGGTTCAAAAGAGAGAACGAGATGTAAAAACAGATGCAAGAGAGTGGGAAGAGTGCACAAAGTAGGGAGAGGGAAGAGACTGATATCAAACCCCACCCTGGGATGGGCCACTCTCCCTGTGCCTGTAAGAGGCTCCTAGGCTATTTTAATTATAAATACTTATATCCACGGAAGCGAATTCAGAAGGATTTATATCTCAGGGGAGTGCAGATCAATAGATCTGAGCAAACCTCATCTCCAGGCTGACCACTTAACACTGTTATCACTGATTATGGTTGCATGGCCCTCTGGGAGGGTGTCGGTTCTCCTCTTGTCCTCCGTAGGTCCACCCCATTCTTGGCCCCAAGAGAAAATCAATAAGATGCAGGGATCGATACTCAGGACATCTGCTTGGCTGCAGTGGCTCAGCATAGGATCAGAGTTTGGTTAGCCCTCCTCTATCCCGCAAACTCCCATTCTTCCCTCACAATCCCTCCATCCTCGCAGATCTGTGGGGGGCATCCTGATTTTGATCTTTAACTCATTAACTGAAATCAGCAGAAATGCTGCTGACCCTTTCAAGGAAGGAAAAACAGGCTTGGTTATCATTTGCCTTACTTTCCAAAAGTGAGGAAACTTACCAGACCTCGAGGATTGGGTCATTTCCTGCCTCGTGGCCCGTGGCATGCTTCCTGCTGCCGACTGTCTGGCTACCAAGAACTGTTGGAGCGGCTGGAGCTGGCCGGGTTTCTGTTCCAGGTCTGCCTGCGTCTCCCTATGCTTGGTCTGCAGTTGATAGATCCTCTGCTCCTGAAGCATCCAGCTATTGACCCGCCCAGGGAAAGAAAGAAAAAAATGGAAAAAAAATCAATTAATACTAAACGGCTTAACAAAAACCTGCATAGCACAGGCCTGAAGCTTACAGGGTAGGAGTTGGTGTGGTCTCAGTGGCCACAGTCGTTGTGGGGACAGGCTCAGCCAGCTAGAAAAGCTGATGTTCCAGGGACAGGAAGCCAATATGGTAGGCGTGATCACACACACACACACACACACACACACACACACACACACACACACACACACACGGCAGCTCCGTCTGACATGCCCTAGTCAGGGAGCAAAGAGGACAGTACAGATACATGTTCATTGTGAGCTGGTGGAAGGTGAATGATTCACCAAAACAGAAGAAGGACCAAAACCAAACTCATAGAAAGGGTGGGTATTTTTCTATTTTCTGGGTTTTTTTGGGGGGGCGGGTGTGGAAGAGGAGTGGAAGGAGGGGAGATACTGTTTTGTTCTGAAAAGGTAATACCATTTACTTGTTGCAGGCGTGTTAACCCCAGGCATTTTTTCGTGCGTCTCCCTATCACACCATCACATGCAGAAACACATGAAGCTTTTTTAAGGGGGGGGCAAGAAAATGGGGGAGTACCATACCTCAGCTGCCAGGCCCTCTCTCTTCTTCAGGAGCTGGCTTTGAAGGCTCAGGATTTTTGCATCTCGCTGTTCCAGCTGTAAAGAGTTTACATAGGGAGGGAGCAAGGAAGGATCATGAATGTCAACCAATGAGCAATTAGCATGACAAGACTAAAGTATTGATCCACTAAAGCTCACTGCAGTGCTGTAGCCCCAGAGGTAGAGCGGCTCCCCTGTCACTAACTCTGACAGTGCATTTCAGAAGCTGTAATGTAGGGCTGGCTACTTTTGTAGCCCTGGCCCCTTCTCGGGTCAGGGGAGGGTGGCACCCTCATACAGCTCACCTGCAGATCTCAGGGGTCCCCATTCCTGGGCAGAAAGCAGAGGAGAACATAAAGAATGGAAAGATTTTGGCTGTCCTACTTCATTCATTTTTTAAAATACAGCTCCTTCCCGATGGCACCAGGCAGTCTTATGTATTGATTGGAGAAGGGCTAGGGCGAAATCCTGGCCTGACAGCTGGGGCTGGAACTAGTGTGGTTTACCATTCTGCATGGTTGGGGCAAACTGTCTTCTGTAGTACCAACTTCTGACTTATCCAAATACATACTTCCTGAACACATTTTACTCATTTTAAACACTAAGGGTCAAAATGGGAGGGGAAAAGGTGCTATTTCACTAAAGAGGCACCCTTATTCCTAGGTGTAAGGCTATAATACATCAAAAGAGAAAATGATGGAGTCTGGGACTTGGCAGACACAGTATTTAGATGACACTAGCCTGGTGAGGCATTACCCTCTAAGGTTCTCCATTCTCCACTGATTCCTTCCTTTTTTACTCTCAACCATATTCACATTAACCTTTCTTCTACATTTTCCCCTATCTATTCCTTCATAAATTCACTTCTTAAATTGCTTTTCCAATTTTTTCCATACTCTTTAAAGATCCACTAGGAGTCCATCTCTTCCACGAAATCTCCCAAGTAGTGGGGATCATTTATTCTTGTGTGAGCTCCTAATATATGCCTTAAACTTCTCTATCATGATGAGCAATACAGATATGGTCTCTACGCTTAAAGAACTCACAGACTAGCTGAATCATTGACAACAAAATCATCCATCCATCCTCCACCCTCTATCACCTATCCATCCTCCATCCATTCATTCATCCATTTGTTGATTCATTCAATCTGTGTTTATTGAGAATTTCCTATTGTCAGGAACTGCTCTTTGCTGAAAATACAATGGTGTGGCAGAGACTTGAGTGCTCACTGATAACCATTTTCTCCTCTTCTTCCTGGATACATAGGTAATCTATATTTCCCAGCTCTTTTGTAATAGGGCCTTATGACTGAGTTCCCTCCAATGGAATGTGGGTGGAAGTGATGCATGCCTGGTCTGGCTCATAAAAATCTCCCACAAGATCCTGTGTTCTCTTTTCCTTCCACTGTGACCTTGATGGCAACATGCTGAAGATGGTGGTACAATCTGGGTCTCTGGGGTCCAGCTGGAGAAGAGTTGGCTAATCTGCATCTGACTATGGCATTAGAAATAAAATTTTATGTTATGAAATTATTGAGATTTCAGGACTTTTTTGTGTTAGCGTGAAGGTAGAAGCTAGTGTTACTTTTACTGACTAATAAAAATGGTGAACAAGAACAGACATGGCACCTGCCTTCACAGAGCTTGAAGTCCAGTGGGTGAGAAAGACATTAAATAAATAATTACAAAAATAAATGAAAAAGCACAACTCTGATAGGTGTAATAAAGGAGAGGGTACCTGGGTCAATATACACATATATTGGACAACTAGACAACTTACCTAGACAATAGCAATTACACATTTATGTTGAGATCTAAAGGGTGAGTGAACTGGAGGAATGTGAGGGTGTTCAAGAAAGGGGGAACAGAATGTGCAAAGTTGCTAGGGTAAGAAGACGTGAGGTACATTCTAGAACTGGAAAGAACCCTAGTGTAAGTAGAACACAGAGAATGAGAAGGGATATGGTGCAACATGAGGATGGGGAAGTAGGTAATGTCCATTTAGGGTCTTGTAGGTTATGAATTTCAGTTTCCACCCTAAGATCATTGGGAAGCAACTCCACTTTTAAGTAAGACTGATAACAAAATCAAATTTGTATGCTGAAATATTCTCTCTGGCTGCAGCACGAAGAATGAATTGATAGTTCTATTTCCAGCCATATGGTGGAACAGGTATCTGAAAAACGCTTCCACCAAAAATGTTCAGATGTTCCGAATAAAATAGAACATACAGTCTTTTAAATAAATGGCTAAGGGGAATTCCCTGATGGTCTAGTGGTTGGGATTTGGCTCTTTTACTGCCGGGGCCCGGGTTCAATCCCTAGTCGGGGAACTGGGATACTGTAAGCCATGTTACGTGGCCAAAAAAAATGGCTAAGATTGCAAGTACAGAACCCCCCAAGTTTCAGGTACAAAGAGGGAACTGAAATGAGAGGAGTAAGCCATGGAAAATGTATCTGCCTTGAGGAGCACTTCCCAGTCTCAGTGACTGCAGGGATTAGGTTTTAACCCCCTATGGGGACAGGGCCCATGAAAGTCAGGAATTTGGAACGGATAATTCCCATGTAAAATTGTGACCCTTAAAAGGATGGCCTAGGGAAAATAAATCTATCTGTTATCACAGGGTGCTTGTCTTTTCTTGGTGCATGGGTGGGAAATTCTCAGAAAGTCTCCCCTGAGAGTTTGTGACTACGTTTTACAGGTTTGGAAATTTATCATATTTACTACCCACCAAGTTCAGTGACCTGTAAGCTGAAGAATGAAAATCAAACTTGGTCTCAAGCTGGTAATATTCTTGTGGCATTTGGCAGGAGCAAATCCAGAAATACTCTGGAGGGCCACAGCTTCATATAGGTCACCTAGGTTTTTTGTAGAAAAAGCCCTGCCAAAGATGTACTGACATGTTACAAAACTAAAAGCCATGAGTGAGAGTAGTAGACAAAGCAAACAGCAGATTTAGACCTCTGAGAACTTCAGGTGATAGAACAATCTGGACTGCAAAATAAGTATACTGAAAGTAATTAAAGACATAAAAGAAGGTATCAAAATCATACAAAAATAGCAAGACATTATGAAGAAAAGAAAGTGAACTGGAGAGGGATAAGAATAAAGCATCAGGATCAAGAATGCGACTCTCTTACCAAATGTGCAGGACTCGGTACATATCAGGATTTAGGAAGCAGTCCTTTTTATCATTTTCTTTTCTCTCTTTATGTTAAATATGTTATTTATATAGGACTAACCTCTCACTTGCTTTGTTAGTGACATCTAAAATGTAAGGGCATAATGACTGCCCCAAAGCCAGGAAACATTTTCCGTATTTGAAACTGATGGTCAGCTCATAAGACATTCTCTCTGTTATTACTGCTGCAATGTCTCATAAAGGAAAATATCATCTCAGTGTGATTTCTTTGCTTCTTTGCACTCTTCAGCTCAGTGTTCTCTTTCCAGCTGGGCACAAATTGAGGACACTGGCCTTTTCAATGGTGGACAAAGAGCCACAATGGGAGGGAGGTCGCAAGCATCAAAGGAAAGCTCAAAATAAGGAAGGCTCATTATTTCATCAGAAACTTTTTTTATCTCTACTGTTTCAAAAATTATTCCTAGGCCTTACAAAAGAAGTAGGAATAAGTAATGTGGTAACATCAAGAGGTCACCAGGTCAGCCTGAGCTGGTGCTCTGGAGGAGCCAATGTTGCTTCACAAATCCCCAGATGGACCCAGGCTCGATCTGCAGTAAGGGTTTTTGGTAGTAGAGAGACTTAGATGGAACTAGATGATTCCAAGCATGATGGAATCAGGTCATTTTCACTCATCTCTGTCTCGTGAGACACTGATCATTATCACTATCATCATTACCTTTTACTGAAGTTTAGCTACCTGCTAGACCACATGTTATTTGATGTACCATAAGAAAACCTCTGTAGGGTGGGCATTAACATCCCCACTTCTCTGATGACAGATACAAAAAAATGAAATCATCCAAAATTTCTCATTTTATATTAGAATCAGCATAAGATAAATGCCCTTAGCCTTTCCTTAGCAGGTTTAGATAGAGGCAAAGTCATTCATAGCCCTAAGAACAGGGGCCAATAGGGAATTTCTTTCTTCACGTGCTTTCAGAGAAGGTTGTGCTCTGAGCAGCCAAAATAAAACTGTCTCTCGCCTTGTAGCAAATGCAGATTTACCCCAATGGCAGAGAGAGATTTGAAAATTAATGATTTAAAGAATTTGATGTATTATTGGAGCTGCTTTCAATCAGGGCTATTTATGATACAGATGGGCAATATCAAACTGTAAATGCCTCTCCTTCCTGTTCACACTTTGTTTCTGTATGTTCTTTAAAAGAGTGGGTGTCCCTGTATTTGCTCCTTGCATTTTGCTCTCTCCTCTGCCTGTGACTCATACGCCCTGGCTCTTATTCCTGCACCCTCCCCACAGATACTTCTTTAACATTGTATGTGGATAAATCACACATACCCATGTGCACATTATGAATCTGTGCAATACAGAGTTCAACTTGGTTTTTATTAGAATCTTTTCTAGGGTATGATGTTTCCAATGTCAGATAATTAGTAGATTTGGGCTAGACGCATGATGGCTATTAGGTCAAAGAGTAAATAGCCAGTGATTACAGACTGTAGTAAAGTAAGGCTGGAGGAACAGTTCATCAATAGCTGTAACAAATCATAGAGTTCCTATTAATAGTTTATATAACTAGAATTGTTTCAATACAGGATTTGAGGTTTTCAGTCTTCATGGTATTCTTTCTTATATTAAAGCAAAGTTTACTTAAAAGATAATGCCTTGGGGCTTCCCTGGTGGCGCAGTGGTTGAGAGTCTGCCTGCTAATGCAGGGGACATAGGTTCGAGCCCTGGTCTGGGAGGATCCCACATGCCGTGGAGCAACTAGGCTCGTGAGCCACAACTACTGAGCCTGTGCGTCTGGAGCCTATGCTCTGCAACAAGAGAGGCCGCAATAGTGAGAGGTCCGTGCACCGCGATGAAGAGTGGCCCCCGCTTACCACAACTAGAGAAAGCCCTCACACAGAAATGAAGACCTAATACAGCAAATACAAATAAATAAATTAATAAACTCCTACCCCCAACATTTTCTTAAAAAAAAACCCCTGCTGTGTCCATACAGCGTGATTCACTTAAAAAAAAAAAAAAAAGACAATGCCTTATTTTAGAATCTCTTGGTACTGGTGCATTTTGAGCCCACAAGCCCTATTTCAAGTGAATATTTACATAATGTCTATCATCACTGTCTTTATATACATAGCAGGATCTCATGTTCATAGATATTGTGGTTTTAAAGATCTGTCCTGTCATCTATTTAATTTTCTTGCCCTAGTTACAGAGGAGGACGCATACCTACAAAGAACCATTTGTGTTTTCTTTGCTTGCAGCTTGAACTAGCTCACCGTCTCACTGGAGAGTTATAACTAGTTCCTACTGATAGCAAGAGACCCTTTGTTGTTGAAGATTTTTTTTTTTTTACCTACTAAGAGAAGTTTCTGGATATCAAGGCTTAAAATCCTGTCTACATTTCTTCTCGAAGGGAAGATTAGAAAGAAAACATTTTGAAATTATGCCTTGCACATAATAGGAATTCAATCAATATTGATTCATTAGGAAATCCAAAGCCATATTTTGATTCAAGTTGTACTGGAGGGATAAACACAAATTGCATTTGTGTTTACTGTATGCTCAGTGATGGAAAAATGGTGTTGGGACAACACCCAACAATGTGCCAAATGCATCAAAATAAATTTCAGATAAATTAAAAGCATACAAATAAAACCACAAAATTACTAGAAAAAATAAGGAGAGAATTAAAAAGAATAATATTGGAGTGAGAGAAGTCCTTGCAAAATATGAGACAAAACCCATAAGTCATAATATAAGGATACATAAGGTTACTGTGATAAAAATGAAACAAATTTTTATATGGCAAAAATCATCATAATCAAAGTAAAAAGAGAGATAGACTGGGAACTTCTATAATTCATATCATAAACAAATTGCTAATTTCTATAGTATACAAAAACCTGCTATAAATCAATGTATAAAAGTCCAATAACCTAATAGAAAACAAGCAAACAGTTCATAGGAAAAGAAATAAAATGACTTTTACACATATTAAAAACAATCTCACTCAAAGCAAGAGGAACGCAAATTAAATCCTCACTGAGACACCATTTTATACTTAATATACTGGCAAAACTCCAAAATTATTGACAACACAATGTACTGGTGAAGATGTGACAAAACAAATTTTTTCAGATATTGCTAATGGGAGTGGAAACAAGCACCAAACTCTATGGGATGCAATTTTCCAAAATACGTTAAAATTACATGTATATACCTTTTGACCTAGCTAGTCCAGTTCTATAATTTATCCTACAGATATACCTGCACACACATGTAAGATGGCACATGTAAAAGGCTATGTATTGCAGCTTTGTAATAGCAAAAGATTAGAAATTACCTAAATGGCTCTCAGTAGGAGACTAGTTAAAAAAATAATGGCTTATCTAACAATAGGGTATCATGAAGCTATAGAAATGACTGAGGACTCTCCTACATAGAAATTCCTTCTCTGTATCCATTTCAGGAAAATAAAATAGATAACAGGAGCGGTCCAGAAAAAAACATAAATATCTATAAACATGATGTTATAAAAAAGTACAGACCAGGGTATACAGCATGCTATTTGTGTAAAAATGGGGAGAGGAGTATATGCATACGTGTATTTGTTTGTCATATGCATTAAATAACTCTAGAAGGACACACAAAAACTGGATAACATGGATTGCCATTAGGTAAAGGAATTGGGTAGGTGGGAGACACAGAAAAAGAGAATTTTCACTGTGTACCTTTTGTACTTTTTGCATTCTAAGAATGATTTCCTATTTAAAAAGTTAATTAATTAATAAAAGATACCTCTCATACATAGGCACACCCATAACCACACACACACAGAACACACTTCATTTGCTATCAGACTTCAGAGCTACAAAGATAAATAAATCCCCAGCATGCTAGCTTCTTGGCAATATTATTAGGCTACCGGGCCTTGGGAGTTAATGGTACACATGTTATAATTAGGGTTAAGTGGGACTCATCTGCCAAACATGTCTGCCTCCTGAATTCCTAGCACTTTACCACATACACTTGTTGAATAATAAATGAAAACTGAAGGATAAACAACAGATTAAACAGCAAATGGTCTTTGTGGATAATCCCAACTATTAATATAGTAAAAATAAACATAGTTGTTATACCCAGTAAGTCTGGAGACTTGGTTTCCACTACACAGCTGTGGGCTTGGTAAAGTCACTTGAATGGGAGTAACTAGTAAATAGGGAGTGTGGACTAGATCATTTCTAATGCTCCTTCCAGTTGCATTTCTCCTTGAAGTTATCCCAGTTGCAACACTCTTTACCAGAGTGTATGATCAAACTCTTTACTGTCACGTTATGTCTGAGTCTCCAGCTTCCCAGACCTGGGAAGACCCCAGAGTTACCGTGCTCTCAGTCTTTTCCATTTTGCTTTAAAATACACAAAAGTCTTCCTGTTATCCAAAAACCTTCTGAGCCACTAATTTATTTAACTCTCTCTTCCTCCCATTTCTCTCTTCCCTTTATCTGACAAATTTCTTAAATGATTTAAAGTCTGTTTGTGTGTCTGTTTCTTATGAAATTCACATTGCATTAAATTAACCATTTAAAGTGTACAATTTAGTGGCATTTAGTGCATTCACAATGTTGTCCAACTATCACCTCTATCTAGTTCTAAAATATTTTCAGGTCTTCCCTGGAGGTGCAGTGGTTAAGAATCCGCCTACCAATGCAAGGGACACGGGTTTGAGCCCTGGACCAGGAAGATCCCACATGCCGTGGAGCAATTAAGCCCAAGCACCACAACTGAGCCTGTGCTCTAGGGCCCATGAGCCACAACTACTGAGCCTGCATTCTACAACTACTGAAGCCCGCATGCCTGGAGCCCGTGCTCCACAACAAGGGAAGCCACCGCAATGAGAAGCCTGCGCACCACAACGAAGAGTAGCCCCTGCTCGCCACAACCAGAGAAAGCCCACACACAGCAACGAAGACCCAACACAGCCAAAAATAAATAAATAAAATAAATTAAAAACATATAAATAAAATATTTTCATCACCCTCAAAGCAGACATTGTACCCATTAAGCAGTCACTCCCCATTCCCTCCTCTCATCAGCCTCTGGCAACCATTTTCTATCTTTATGTCTGTATGGATTTACCTATTCTGGATATTTCATATGAATGGAATGTGACCTGTATAACCTTTGATGTCCGGTTTCTTTTACTTAGCATAATTTTTTCAAGGTTCATCCATGTTGTAGCATATATCAGTGCTTCATTTCTTATGGCTGAATAATATTCCATTGTATGGCTATACCACATTTTCTTTAACCATTCATCAGTTGGTAGACATTTGGGTTGTCTCCACCTTTTGGCTTTGTGAATAGTTCTGCTATGAACATTCGTGTACACATATATGTGTGAATATCTGTTTTTCAATTATTTTGGATATATACCTAGGAGTGGGATTTCTGGCTTATACAGTTAATTCTATATCTAGCTGTTTGATGAACTTTTTGTGTCTCTTTTTGAAGCAGTTTGCTTAGGCTTAGGTGCAGACATTCATTAGAGGCTCATTCATTCAATAACTCTTTATTAACTGCCTGCTAAGAAACAGGTCCTTTGCTCAGACACTGGAAGATATGAGGGTAAGTAAGACAGTTTATCCCTTGAAGGGTCTCGTGGTTTGGCATAAAGAGGTAGATGGGGAAATGAACAAAATGTAAACTGGATAGCATCTTTCCAATGATGAAAACCCTCCAGGAACTCATCACTGCAACCAGAAGAAAACCCATATTCCATACTAGAGGCTTCATGACTCTGCCTACACATGTGACCTCATGTAATCTCCATACAAAGTGTTACGGAAGTTCAGTGTTAGGAGAGAGAACTTCACGGAAGAGATGAGATTTAGCTTGTCCCTTAGGTTAGCAGGAGGATCTCTATAGAAACCAAATGTGAACTCCTGAAGGGAGACACATGAATACATTTTCTCATCTGCTTTGGGCTACCTTCCTTCTCTCAGAATTGACTCTCTTGCTCTCTAGCCGATCAACTTAGTCAAGAATCTGGGGCAAAGTTTTAATCCTGCTCTCGCTGATGAATTAGTAATTGCCTGGAGGAAATGTTTCACTTTTATCCAAGATATTATTAACATTTTCAGGGCAATATAGTATTATTTAGGAGCTTGGCAAAGTAATTAACCCAAAGCTTGTGTTAATACACTTATAAGACATAAAATCTGAGCTTCCCTGGTGGCGCAGTGGTTGAGAGTCCGCCTGCCGATGCAGGGGACACGCGTTCGTGCCCCGGTCCGGGAAGATCCCACATGCCGTGGAGCAGCTGGGCCCGTGGGCCATGGCTGCTGAGCCTGTGCTCCGCAACGGGAGAGGCCACAGCAGTGAGAGGCCCCCGTACCGCAAAAAAAACCCACCAAAAAACCCTACAAAATTCTTGTTTACTTTGTCATCAGATCCATCATTAGTACCCTTAATTATTGAAGACATTGATACTTCAGATTTTAATGAATTGTTGGAAAAACTGCTGGAATTATGAAGGCCAATAAATTGTTTGAGCATTTAAAGAGAGTTAATGGAAATTTATGCCGATCTAGATTACATAATCTCTTCCAAATTTTCATTTATCTCTACCATATACACCAATGCTACTTCAACTGGCCTACCTCTAACATTTGCAGAATCTGGGGTGAAAGATTAAATGGAGGTGTACATACCATATATCTAAATATTTAAAAGTTATATATCAAATGGTTGCATAAAATATGTTCTATCTTCCTACTTGTATATTTGTGTACATATGTATATACATGTACACACACACACACACACACACACACATATATATATCTTCATAACACTCTGGAAGGCCAGGTACTAGTTAGGAATCCTTGGACTTTAGATCACAGCTGTGATTAGCTCACAGTCCCCAGACTCCAACCCATTTCCCTCCTCTTTCTACCCTGCTTTTGCTCCTTGCTATGAATGATTTCATGAACATGTGTGTGAACACTCTCCCTGCACATCTAACATTCATTCCCTGCTCCTGCAAACAGTCGTCCCTTGGCTACTCCTTGGGCCTAGTGGTGCAAACCAAGAGGAAGGCCCTAGGGAAGAGTCACATACAGGTCTTGGAAGCACACTTGAAATTCGAGAGTCCTGCGTAGTGGAGTGTGATCTGGAGGTGGGGAGGACTGGTAAGTGGAGTGGGTACCCTCCCTTCATCCCATCCTCAAGCAATGGGAAGGAATGAGATGTAGCCAGAGAAGGGCCAGAGCAGAGCCCTCTAATATGGGGTCCAGAAGTGGGCTCCTCTTGCTGCACCTCAGAAATCTCTTCTGTCCTCCTTGTCAACAGTGAAAAATTGCGTGAGTGTTTTAAACTATGTGGGCCTTGGTTTCCTGAACTGTATAAGGGGTCATAAAGCTGATGCTATTGCTACTACTCAAGGTTGTTGAAAAGTCTAGATAAATTTAACAATGTACGTGAGAGTGCTTTGTAAAGGTGCTATATACTAGAAACATATTGTTATTATGTTGGGGTTTTCAGACCCTGTACTAAACCAGAGGGCAAAGCAGCTGCTTGCTGTGCACACACTCTCATGTTCTCATTAACGTATAACCAAAAAAGAAAATATGGAGAGCTGATGACAAAGGAGGCAAAGGTTATTAAATATCCTTCACGTTTTATTTTTCCTAAACCTGCTTCCTGATTCCTCCAGATCCAGATTGATTTCTTTAAAACCCTGAGTTTGTGGACATGTGCTAATTTGCATGGCTGATCTAGGTCCCCAGATTGATGCCGGGTAAGGGACATTACTCTTCAGCTGTAAGGCAGGGTAACTCCTGCATTAAGCAGGAAGCAGACTGATATCTCATCTGTTCAGCCGGCAGAGAATATGCAGTGTACCTTTGTGGTAAAAGCAGACGACTGAACGAGCAGGGTGTGCAGGGGAATGAATTACACCATGAGCTTCTGCATCCATAAAAATGAGGCCGCTCTGGGGTCAGGCGGGTGGGAGATGTTTCACGGAGGCAGGTTAAACTGATTTGACCCTCCAGCTCACTGATTTGAAGCTGACAAAAGGGGCTGTGCTGTCGCTCTGGGCTCCGAATGAACTTACCGTTGTCTCTGGCCATTTTGAACGAGGAAAGTCTCTGGATTTTTCTTTCTTAGGATTGTATTTTCTTTCTTCTTCTTTTAAAAACACCATTTCATTCCTATTTGCACAGAAATCTAAATCAGTTTTATTTTCAGGAATAGGGATTTTGGTATGTTTGGGGCAAAACCCCTATATCTTTATCCCCTTTTATCATCTTGCTAAATAGAACAAATTGTGCTACTTCGGTTTTTTTGCTTTTCAAAAGCAATTACTTCCCTGTCATTTCTAGACATTCAAGCAGAAGAGTCTGCCTTGATTACCCATCCTTCCTCTCCCCTCCCCCTTTCAAGTCCTCTGGCTTCTGCACTGCTAGGGAAGGATTCAATTAAATGAAGTGTCAATGGAGTTACAATGGTTTCAGGTCAGAGACGTCAGTAAAAAGCTGTGGAGCTGTGCTGCCCCTGTGTATGTAAATGTATATATTTATACCGGGGATGTCAACTTTCAGGTCTCTCCTCCTCTGCTCTTCCCTGATCAAAGATGATTGCTGAGGCAATTACTGCAGAGGAAAAGAAAATCAGGGCCTCCCGTTCATCCTAGTGCTGTCGGAATTTAATTGCTTGGAATAATGGAGCAGGAGTCCCTTTCCTTTGCACACGGCCACACTTAGACACACACAAACTTACACACATGGTTGTGCTAGGACACATGATGGCAATGCAGAAAAACATCCATGCACCCTCTAGTCCTGATGACTGTACAGGTACACAGAGCTGCCTGTGACACACACACAAAATACTGTACTCTCTGGCTAATTCAATAAAAGCAATGTATAGTATCTGGCTTACATTAAAAACTATGTTTTTACCTTCCTTTATAAAAGACTTAATTTTTATTCCTTTATCAAAAGAGACATCTAAAGTTAAAAAAAAAAAAGAGAAGAGGATACAGGGAGAAGTCACAGCAGCAAAATACACAAATTCTTCAATTTGTGCTTTTGTTGTTTAATTCTTCTGTACACGCAGTCACAGAAGTCCTAAGTCTCTGCACAAACACTTCACATGTTAAAAATTCCTCTCAAGCCCTTTTTGCTTTGTTGTAGGCACAAGGACAAGTTGAGTATTCTATACTATTCACTGTGTTCTAGGCTATTCTGTTTTTGTTCTTATATGACATGAAGAGGGATTCTAACTTGCATCAACAAATATAAAGAGTGACATTCAGATGCAGAGAATCCTAGCTCTCTAATTAGTTCTGCTATGTCCAGGCACTGGGAGTATGTGTGGCTTCAGGCTGGGGTGAGTCCCTGGTCACACTTAGAACACAGGCTCTAAAGCATCCACATGGCAGATTCAGGTTTTCATTTCAGGCTCCCAAGGGCTGTCAGATTTTAAATATTATTATTTGGCCTAATTGGTTCCTCCTTTGATGGCAAGAAAGTAAAGAGGGAAAAATACCCTCACAAACCCTGTCATCCACACAAAGGCAGAGCACAGACACTTGGCTTTGTGTTAACAATCACTAGAAGTTTTTCTTTTTCTTTTTGTGGATTAAGTAGTTAACTGTGTGCATGAAGCTCACATCCATCCTTTCTAGGACACTTAAGAATAAATACAGCCTTTCAGAAAAAGGAATACCAATTTTTTCCACTGTTGTGATTGTTGAAATTTAAAAAAATTTTTTTTTCTGAAAATTTCAGAAAATGGTGGTGGTAGATAAACCAAGTGCAAACCAAAAAAGATCCCAAAGCACCTTATTTTAAAGATTTGGAGATATCAATCTCAGGCTTCTCAGCTCAGCAAGACTACCATCCTTTCTGTGGGTTCTCTTTTCCCAGACTGTGTCTTGGAAACTGACTCCAGCCAGTTATCTGGACCAATCACAGGGCTCACCTCTTTTGTTTTTTGTCTCTCAGAGATCACATTCCTGTACTACCTAAATAGAATGTCTGAAAACAGTTGTTTTATATGTTTTATCTTATTTTCTAGTTGTTTACAGTGGGAGAACAATTCTTATAAAAGTGAATCCTTCATTTTTTTTTTTGCTCTATAAATACTTATTGGGGAAGGGTGGGGGAATCCTTCATGACTTGAAAGAAAATTTTAACCTACATATTGTTGAATAAATGATTGAATGAAAAAAAAATATTTGGAGATAAAAGTGGCTATGTGGATGGCTATGTCAAAATATTACAACTGAGCCCCTGATAATGTCTCTGATGTTTTTTTTGTTTTTTTTTTTTTTGCGGTATGTGGGCCTCTCACTGTTGTGGCCTCTCCCGTTGCGGAGCACAGGCTCCGGATGCGCAGGCTCAGTGGCCATGGCTCATGGGCCTAGCCGCTCCATGCATGTGGGATCTTCCTGGACTGGGGCACGAACCCGCGTCCCCCACATCGGCAGGTGGACTCTCAACCACTGCGCCACCAGGGAAGCCTTGTCTCTGATGTTTTTGTTTATTTGTTTTGGTTGTTCTGGTTCCTAACTAGTGGATTCTGGGCTTGGATTTTATATTTCTGACTCCCTTCTCTAATGGGCCTCAGTGTCTTTTTACAAACATGTGTAACTCCAGCTGTAGCCTCCCAGCTGCACTGATGCTGATGAGCTTGGACACTGCGCAGTCTTGAATGTTCAATCTTATAGGGGAGGCAGAAACATAAATAATTACAATACAGGAGAAAGACCATAATAAAGGTGACGAAGGAATACCCAGGAGGAGCACAAAACCTGGGAGGAAATCACATGGATCCTGTTCTGGAGCAGATGATTCCTGGGCCAAAATTAGCCAGCAGGTTATCAGTTACAATGACCAAAGCAGCCAAAGTTACCTTACATTTGACATTAATTTTTCAAATGATTTGATCTCCCTAACCCTCATTTGATGGGAAGTCCAATGCCCTCCTCCAGATTTTTGTAAATTCCTGGGTTCGAGGGGCTTGAAGTCCAGCTCCTACCACACATCACTGGTATTGAACTTCTTTTGGCCTGTCCGTTCCCCCTGGTCTGTACCAATCCAGGTGTGGTACTTGGTACTACACAAGTACTTGGCACTTGGTTTGTATGAAACACCCACAAAGGGTGTGCGTGTGAACACCTTGAATTTTGGAGAGATAGGGGTTTTACATCACCATATTCCTGGCCCTTTCTCGGTTTTCCAAAATTCCTTCCCTATCATTTCTGCAGCTCCCCCACTCATCTGGCTCCCCTATCAACTTAGCTCCGCTTACTTCATTACGGAAAGCAATAGCATTCTCTACCCCCTCCACTGCTCCAGCCGGCCTCCACATACCCACTGTGCACATCTACCGTCCTTAGAAATGCACTTACATATGTACACACACACACACACACACACACACACACACACACTCTCTCTCTCTCTCTCTCTCTCTCTCTCTCTCTCTCCTAGCAGAGGCTTTGAGATTTGAGTATGTTCCTTCTTCTTCCTCCACTTGTCTCTGTGGAGTCTCATTTCCTCATGCTGAGGATTATGGAATCTCTTCTCATCATCTCTCCAACAAGGTAAAGTTATCCCACAAATAGTCATTCCACATCAAATGTGTGCCTGGCTCTGTTTTGTAGGCACTGGGGACACAGTGCGAAACAAGCAAAGAGAGTCTTCGCCCTAACAGGTCGGCTTTAGTTTCTAATACCATTTCCCCATTTCCCCCTATTTTTCCAGGAAGCAAAATGTATTTAATAAATGTTTGCTGAATGAGAGTTCTCACTCAAATTTCTTCTGCTGCCTTATCTCTCCTTACTCCTCTCCACTAACCCTATGCTCAGGTGTAGTGTCAGACTCTCCCAACACCACCTGTCTATTCCTGCTGCTAGAACTTTGAGAGGCGTATTCTTTTTTAACATCTTTATTGGAGTATAATTGCTTTACAATGGTGTGTTAGTTTCTGCTTTAAAACAAAGTGAATCAGCTATACATATACATATATCCCCATATCTCCTCCCTCTTGCAACTCCCTCCCACCCTCCCTATCCCACCCCTCTAGGTGGTCACAAAGCGCTGGTTGATCTCCCTGTGCTATGTAGCTGCTTCCCATTAGCTAGCTATTTTATGAGAGGGGTATTTTTAAAGCTAACATTTATTGTGCTCTTTTCATGAGCTTTGCAAAGTACCTTATATTCATTCTTTCATTTAATCCTCACAAAAACTCAGTGAGGTAAATAATATTATTTTTGTTTTACAGATGAATAAACAGGAGCTTAAAGCAGTTACTTTCTTGCCTATAGCTGGTCCTTACCTATTAAAATCCTACTCACCGCTTTAGCTAATCTTGAACCACGTGATCTCCCCAGCCTTTGAAATTCCACATCACTCTGCTTCAGCTCTGAGTAACATAATTCACTATTTGTATTAAAGATATTTTTTCTGTCTATTAGACTGTAAGCTCCTTAAGGGTAGAGGGTGGGTACAGTTCATCTTTGGATACATTCAGATGTTTGCATACGGAGGCATGAATAAATAGCTTCAAATTAATTTAAATAAAACAACCATAGAAAATGGCTTATCTCAAAAAGGAGCTGAAGGTTACATGAATTACCTGTACCTCCTAGAAAGTTCGGAATACTGTCTGGGTAGAGCCAGAATTCTGAAAGAATTTTGAATTCTTACAGTTATTATATAAGAACGGTAAGATTTACTATTTGTACTAAGGTCCCGAACTATTTGAGGCTAACCTGCACTACAGTACGAATAAAATAATATTGCAGGAGTAAAGAAACTGAAAATAAGAGTTAAGCCAATTTAAGAATCACTAAATAATGAGAGGGCTTACAGCTGCTATTGTGGATAACCTAATTATGTTTTCAGTACAGATAAATTTTGAACAATTGCCTAGGTCATAATAGATGTGTAGCTAGAAAAGAGACCCTGTTCCAAGTACTCAAGGTAGACAGCTATGGAGCCAAAGACAGTGGTTGTCTGCACATGTATCCAATTTTTTTTTCTCTGTTCCCTGATAGTGAAGCTGTGACACAATGTTTTGTCAAGGAACAGTTACCAAGAACTGGCATAGAATTCCACAATAGGTATGGGCTGGAAGGAGTTATAGGTATTTGGTCTGTTTCTTTTGGTAAAGCTAAAGTCTACTTTTTCTTCATGTACATAATCAATATTTATTTTATATAACTATAAATATATACACAGAAATAGGTAAATACCAATGGCTAATATAGGTGAAGATTTGAAGAAATAAAAGTAAAACAAGAAAAGGCAGAGTTGACTACTGGAATAGAAGAGCGTTAGAAGGTAGAATATAAACAACAGAGCTCAAAAAAGAGAATATAGTTCATTTTTACTGAGGCTATTACTCAATTTTTAAAAATGGCTTTGCCTCATAGAGTTTCACTGGTCATTGAGTCACCTATATATTGGCAGGTGCTCTGATTTCTTTTTTTAAAAACATTTCTATATTCATATGCTTTGAACCTCTGTAATTTTGTGTTATGTATTGTACTAATCAAATGCCAGATTGAGCAATGTTTTCATTATGAAGATGTGGTTAAAACAGTCTTGTAAGAAGGATATAATTTGTATACAGTCAGGAAAAAAATTGCAACATTTCTCAACCAAAGGGATGATGACCTCTGTGAGTGGTTCTCAAGGCTTCCTAGCAAGGGTTTTTAGGTTATCTTAACCTCAGGGTGCTGGATACTTTCCACTTGCCCCTCCAGATCTACTCTGCGTCCTTCTTCACTCGGCTGCATGCTGTGGAGCCTGACCTCTATGAACTGAATGCATCAACTGGCCCCTTGCTCTGGCTTCCACTTGGTTCAATTAAGGCATCAGTGGGAGGGAGGAGATCTGCTCCCTTTCTGTAGATCACTTGAGGGCAGCTATGTCCTTTGATGGAATGTCACAACACCTCCCAAGATGTCCTGTCTACACAACTCTCTCCTTCCTCACCTTCAACGTTAGGGTGGTGACAGCTACCCTGTTCTGTTACTAGCTCCAGTTCCAGAATACTGCAATATTCCTTGCTATTTCCTGCACCCCTGCCTAAACCTTTATAAGCAGCTGTTTCAGTACGCCCTTCTCGAATTCTCACTCTGAGTATAACAGCTGTTTCTTGCTGGGACCCTGACTGATATACTCAGGTATTAGCTAAACTTAATTCTTACTACTTTCTACCTGGTTCCTCTTTCTAATCAGAACAGCGTAATTGGTTGTATACCTAACCCAACTCATATTACTCTTTCTTTCCGGAATGCCTTCATATGTCTCTCTTCCAATCCAGGTTTATCAATATCTTATGACACAACTCAGGCATGACTTCCCCCTGCCCATTACTAATTCCAAAGCAAAATTAGCAATCTCTTCTTACATTACTCTAGGTACTCCATTCCATCATCACTAGACACTTATATCTTTAGGTGTTTTATTTATGGATTAGTGTTTGTGTTCTCTTCAGTGAGAGTACAAACTCATAGAAGGTCAAAGACTCTGTCCTTCACTTTTAGATTCATTAATTAATTCAACAAAGAGTTTTTGTACCAAGTATGCATCAGTCACTGTTCTTGGCTTCAGGGATAAAGCAGTGAATATAACAGACAAAAATACCTGTCCCCTTGGAGCTTATACTCTAAAGGAGGTGACAAAAGATATAACAATAAGTAAGTTAAGATTTTAGAATGTTAGATAATGACAAGGGCCAAGGAGAAGAAATAAATCAAGGGAGAATAGACAACTTCGGGGACAAGTGCTGAAATTTTAGGTAGGGTGGTCAGGGAAGATGTCACTGGAAGATGACTAAATGGAGGACAGCCATGTAGATAGGCGGAGGAAGAGCATTCCAGGCACAGGAAACAGCAAATGCAAAGATTCTGTGGGAGGGCAGTTCTATTCATTGAACAGAAGGAGGTCAGGTGACTGGAGTGGGAAAACAACAAAGAATAGCAGAAGATGAGGTCAGACATGTATCAAGTCCTAGTGGTGGTCACATAATAGTTGCTCAACAAATTCAAAGCCTTTTAGAATTGGCAGGAAAATGGTTTGAAAGAATGATCTGGATAAGGAAAATCAGTGATGCAAAAAACAAAGTCCCCAAAGATATTGCAATTGGAGAGCTCTTCTATCTCTCCTTTAAGCCCTTGTCCCTTTCACTGTCTCCTTTCTCTACCAGTGTTAGAAGTGAAAGCACACCAGTGTCGATTACCAGCACACCACTCATGATGTTTCTTTTGGAATAGCAGTTTCAATTATAATAGAACACTCAGAAGAAAAATACCATCAACCTAATAGAAAATTAGGCAAAGTGCATGGCCAGACAGTTCACAGAATTAAAATTACTAGCTAAAAGAGCAGCAAATACAAAGACCAAAGATGGGAGCATGCTTGACATATTTAAGAAACAGTAAGGGGACTTCTCTGGTGGCACAGTGGTGAAGAATCTGCCTGAAATGCAGGGTACACGGGTTCGATCCCTGGTCTGGGAAGATACCACATGCCACAGAGCAACTAAGCCCGTGTGCCACAACTACTGACCCTGCTCTCTAAAGCCTGCGAGCCACAACTACTGAGCCCATGCACCACAACTACTGAAGCCCGTGTGCCTACAGCCTGTGCCCTGCAACAAGAGAAGCCATCACAATGAGAAGTCCGCACACTGCAACGAAGAGTAGCACCCGCTCACCACAACTAGAGAAAGCCTGCATGCAGCAACAAGGACCCAATGCAGCCAAAAACAAATAAATTTATAAACAAAACAAAACAAAAACAAAAGCAAAAAAAGCCAGCCATATGTGTCTACTGATGGAAGAACACAATTCTTGTCAAAGGGTTTGAATCTCCAGAGGTCAGCCTCTGGATCCAACTACCAACTTGCAGAAAATACAAGGGACAGAGGAACACACTGAGCTGTACCATGAGTCTGAAATCAGCAAAATCCAGACTAAGAAGAAATTTTATGGATCAAATCGCCCGGGTTCTTCAACAAATAGATTTTAAAGAAAGAAGGGGTAATCTATAGAGACTTCAATGACATATCAAGGTAAAAAAAGGAGCAGACTAAACAATAGTGTCTAGAGATGCATACATGGGTCATAAAAACATAAAGAAATGCAAATGTCTAATATCACAGTCAGGAGGGAGGAAGAAAGCTTCAATTGTGATTGCACATGGAGGGACATCTGGGAGGCTGGAAAAGTACTATTTCTTGATCAAGGTGGTGTTTGCCTTAGAATAATTTACTAAGGTATACATTTGTTCCATATAGTTTTCTGTATTTCAGCTTTATTTTACAATAAAAAGGTACACAATGCTAATAGTTATAAATATATATGAATATACATATATATACATATACATAGATAGATATGGAAGTAAGTAGAAAAAGAAATAGATGGATAGGTAGATTAAAAAAAAGTCCCACAGTTCCAGAGACATGTGGGCTTGTTTTGAACATTTACAGATAGTAGGTGATGGATAATTTACTAAAGAACAGCATTCTGAGCTTGGTTGGGCTCTTTCTCTTTTCTCTGTCCAAATCAAGTAATTGTTAGCGGAAGTTTTTGCTCTGTGGTCAAAGCCTGAGATCTACTCTCTGAATAAAGCTATTTGTCTGCTCAGAGATGATTCCTTGGAGGGTACTGGGGATTAAGAGAGAAGCAGAGCAGAGACTGAGCACCTCTGTATTACCAAGCAAGACATGGAAACAAAAAAGGACAGTTCCATTCAGAAATGGTGCATGCAAAAGTGCCTTACCTCCAGTAGAAAGGTTCCCTGCCTTTTACAATCACTGGAATTTCCAACCAGCCTGCCTGCTTCCTACCTGTCAGTCAAAACCTAGTCAGCCATTTACATGAAACTGGAAATCAGCCTTTTTTTTTTTTTCCATTGGTGAGGCCTACCAGGCAAACGTATATATCAACCACAGAGGAAACCACGATCCTGATTCATAATGATGCATGGACAAGAAAGGAACATAGCTATTTGAAAAAATCAACAAAACAAAAGAGAAAGTAGCAAATATCTAACAAAAGAGAAAGTAGCAAATATCTAAATATTTCTCCTTATCCTAGAGGAAACAGAGCTATTTTCTGTTTCCTAGACATATCCTTGTAAAATTTCAGAACTTGAAGAATTAAGAGAAAACTCTGATAGCTTTTGGTGAAGGAGGAAAGGTTAGCTATAATAGAATGAAAAGCAGACTGATATAAAATATCTCAGCAGCAACACTGGATGTTAGTAGACTTTGAAGCAAAGCCTTCAAAGTCCTTAGCAGGAAAAAAAAATCTGTACTTAGCCAAACTATCAATTAAGTATGAATGTGGAACTAAATTTTTGGACATGTAAGCACTCTGAGAGTTTAACACCAACATATCCTATATTTAAAAATTACTTAAGTAGATTATTCTGAGTAAATGACAAAGGAACACAAAGAGGAGGATTATATACAATAAAACCCCTGCCACACACAATGGAAACTAAGTATGACAGTGAGAAGTAAAGGGAGATAGAAAGATATGTGAAAAATACTGAGTAGGGATCTTGGTGCTTGAGATATTTCTCGTTCGAATAACAAACTTTCAATGATCTAGGATTAAATGTCTTTCTCTATTGATTCAATCATGCTGCATGGTTCTACGGTGACTATACAATCATCACGTAAAAACTGCATTTTATCCGGTGTCTTTAGAGTCACCTTATGCACAATGCCTGTAAGACTAAGATTATAAGTGTTAAAACATTGACAAAATAAAAATTATACAACTACCAAAAGTTTGATGGGACAATGGAGAGAAGTGGTGGAAGGAGGGGTTGATGCAGTATTTTCACAACTTTTTTTTTAATACTTTCATAGGATAATAAATCAAGGAATAAGTTTTTAAAAATAATCATTTAAAATCATAAAGGCAAACACCAGAAGAATTTAAGACATATAGCTAAAGAAAATTGTGGGTAGGGAACGAGGTGTACATAACAAGATGGAATATAGCGGGAATGGATAAAGAACCTCAGCCTGGAGTCTATTAGGTATCACCTAGAGTTGAAACATTAATATCGAAATATGAGAATGTTGTTAATAGTTGCAACGGCTGATTGACCAACTCTACCTGGAAAGAGATTTGGAAAATGAGTGTGTGGTGTTTTCCACAAAACTCATAAGGAAGAGAATGCTCCAGTTATCAGAAGGGAGTTTAGGTGTTGGGTAGTTAAAAAATAAAATAAATATAAAATAAAATAAAGTGTAATTACACCAGGTTTTTAAGGTCCTATTCAAATATCTACTCCTCGCTAATCCATCAGGTAGAGGTAGAGTGAGTCTTTTCACTCCTCTGTTAACCACAGGAAGGGTGAGAACCAACACCAGTTAAGTACTGACCTTGTGTCTTTATTAGGTATGCCATTTGCCTTATATCATTTAACATTCCTAACCACTTTGTCCCCTTTCTATAGGTAAGAAAACCAAAGCTCTAAGAAATTAAGAAATTTGCTCATGGTTATTTAGCTGGAGGCAGTGGAGTCTGTATTAAAAACCAAGGTTCTATGTCTTTGAGGTTCATGCTTCTATGATGTATCTCCCTGTTGGTCTGTATTTCTGCACATGGTATTGATTATATACACTTTTGTACCATGTATGTTTTATCTCCCCAAATAAATTGCCAGCACCTTGATAAAGGGTTACTTGTCTTGGACAATTCTTTTATCTCTTACAGCACATAATACAGTACCTTTTGTATATAACAGGCTTAATCAATATCTATTATATGACTCTGAAATTTATATCAATGAAAAAGAAAGTCATATTTTTGAGGTAAATTAGGTATAATAAAGCATCAGTGCATTGAAACTCTGCAATTCCTGAAGTACCTTAAAATGTCCTTCATAGACTTACAAGTCTTCATCTTTTTCCTCATTTTACTAATTAAGTCATTTTCTCAAGATTACAAACAAGAAAAATAAATCAATATCCAATTATTCTTTTCCTGTTTAAATTTCTACGTTTCCTGCAGCATTATTTTTAATTCATTTTCCTTGTATTGGTCTTTTACTTTAGGTATATTATTTGTCAAAAACACAATTGAGGGCTAGCTTATGATGCTTCCCACCACCCTTAACAATATTTCTAAAACTGGCTTAAAAATGGAATGTGGGATATCACATCTTTGTAAACAATAAGCTTCTCATACACAATCTGTATTGCATGGTGTCTAGCTCAATGCGAATGAGAATGCTGGTTGAGTTGAATGTAAAATAAGCAGTAAATCTTCATAGGCACATATATTCTTAGTAAAGACGCATGTGATATATGACTATTCTTAAATCATTCATGTTAGGCAAGATGCAAATGCTTCAGTGCTTTATTCTTCCTCTCATTCACACAGTCGTCTACACAGCCCCTTCTGGCTGGAGAAGCAAATACTCAATAACCATACTACTCTGCCAGTGTAGATGGATTTCAGTCTGTGTTTTGTTTCACTACAGCAGCATCTTGTTTCAATAAAAGCTGGCTCTCAGGCTTCTTGTGGCTCTTATTCCAAGCCGAGGATGCATGCTTATGAGCTGCCTGTCTCTTTGCGTTTAGCTAGAAGTGTTCACAGCCCCTCCCCCAACCACCCTTCCCACTGTTTCTGCTACTACTTTTATTCAATTCAACACTTGAGGGGACTGCAGATGAAATGCCTCTGAACCTAAATTGCCAGCAATGGAAATAACAACCTGTCTTCTGACCTGCCCCTCCCTTCTCCACTGACACTTTCCGAATCTGAGTGTAGGAGCACATAGCTGCTCTATCTCTGTCTCTTGGGTGTAGTGGTATAGTGGCTTTTCTAGGCCAGAAAAAAAAATTACCACCTCAAATGAAAATCCATTAGGGAAAATATTTGGTAAGACAAAGAAAGAAGTAGGCATGCATAAACTTAGAGGCTCTATACAAATTTGGTGAAATACATGATGTAGAACAAGAGATCAGAATTTACACACCACACGGCAAAGTTGTCACCTTGGGAGATTATACACTAACTTTACCGGCACTAATCACTGCTAAAGCATTTTTGAAATTTCTCTTACAGAATTGCTCTCAGTGTCAGCACACAAGATATATGAGAAAATAAGCCTCTTAACACCCCATTTTTAAAAATCCTAGACAGTATTACTCAGTTTAATCACTCACCATGTTACAAGACTTCTCTATGAGTGGATTTTACCAATTTAAAAAATATCAAATCCTCCCTCAAAGAAAACCTTAACACTGATGAAATTAAATTTAAAAAGGTGGTGCAGGCTTTAAGGAAAAACCTACTATGTGCCAGAGGGCAGTAGCCACAGTAAGTAGTAGTATTCCCATTTTAGAGTTAAGAAAACTGGATTATCAGAGAGATTAAACAACTTGTCCAAGGCCACACAGTCAATAAATGGATAAGGGAATTTATCCATTTTCTTCCTCAGCAAAGCAGGAGAAATGCCAGCTCTGTCTCCCAGGATTCTTGGGAGCACAATTAGTCCCCTGGGAAAGGCTTCCAGAATGTCACAGGAAACCCCAGGTTCTCCAGCTCCAGAAATGGCTACCTAGCTTCAATGGTACATGGCTTCAACGCCAGGGTGATGCTGGAGACCCAGAAGTTCCTTTGCCAGGAACAAAGGTGGAAAGAACAACAGATGAAGAAGCAGACCCCTACTCCTAAGGGGTTCAACAATTATGACTCATAGAAAAAAATCCAGGACCCCAGTTATACCCCTCCCAAAGGGCCCTTCCAACAGGTCACTAGATTGAACAGATTTCAAACTCCTGAGAAAGGGAAACCCTTTTATTCCTGACCAGGAGAAGAATGGATGTTTTATGCCATGCATTAAAGGACATTTTCCTATGGGGGTGGGATATATATATAAACGTAGTGGTATTTTAAAGTCTTTGTCCAACTGGGCTATTAAATCAATATCATTTAGAATTAATTTGTGTTCTGATTAAATTTTATTTCTATTTTTTTTTATCACAGATTTATGTTTTTGAACTTCAGTTTGCCAGGTCTTTCAGTGGGGAGGGTTTTAACTGCTTTATTTTCCTTCCCTCTCTCTCCCCTCCCTCCTTCCTGTCTAATGGTTTGTAATTGACTTCAGGCAAGCTCTCAGGACCCCAAGTCCAAAACCAAGACTTAAATTTGGGATTGAGGACCCCTGTGCCACCGCGGTATTGGGCACATCACCATATAGTCACTGAGCTAGTGAGAAGACATTTATTTTCTGGTACTGAGGTTGTCTGGCTTCTCCTGAAGCCCCTGGCAAGACTTGGCAGCAGCTCTTCCTTCAGTTTGGGCTGTGGGGAGTCCCCACCTTAGTCCCTGGTTTCAGAAATCCAGTTTGGCTCCTGTTTCCCACTCCCTCCCACAACAAGGAACAACTATTTTAGGGGCTGGCCTTCCAGTCATCATTGTCTCCATTCCCAGAGCCCTCCTCATCCATGGATTCAAACCCTTCTTGCCACTCACTAATTTAAGTTTCTGTTTCATTTTTTGGTCTCAAGGGTATTTATCTCATTTATGAATACACCATATCTCTTAATTTTCTTTTCTTTTTTAATATTTATTTTATTTTATTTATTTTCCTTATTTTTTTGGCTGCATTGGGTCTTAGTTGTGGCACATGGGATCTTTGTTGAGGCATGAGGGATCTTTCTCGTTACAGAGCACGGTCTGCTCGGGTTTCTCTCTAGTTGCAGTGCACGGGCTTCTCTCTAGTTGTGGCGTGAGGGTTTTTCTCTCCCTAGTTGTGGCGCGTGGGCTCCAGAGCACGTGGGCTCTGTAGTTTGCGGCATGCAGGCTCTCTCGTTGAGGGGCACAAGCTCAGTAGTTGTGGCGCATGGGCTGAGATGGGATCTTAGTTCCCCGACCAGGTATGAACATGCGTCCCCTGCATTGGAAGGTGGATTCTTTACCACTGGATCACCAGGGAAGTTCCTAATTTTCTTTTAATATCTGATCAATTGCTGTTTTTGTGTGCAGTGGGGTTGGGGGGCAGTGCTCAAAAAAAGAAACTATAGAGCCATCTTTTTTTTTTAAATTTTATTCATTTTTGGCTGTGTTTTGGGTCTTCGTTGCTGCGTGCGGGCTTTCTCTAGTTGTGGTGAGCAGGGGCTACTCTTTGTTTTGGTGCTCAGGCTTCTAATTGTGGTGGCTTCTCTTGTTGCAGAGCACAGACTCTAGGTGCACAGGCTTCAGTAGTTGTGGCACATGGGCTCAGTAGTTGTGGCTCATGGGCTCTAGAGCACAGGCTCAGTAGTTGGGGCACACGGGCTTAGTTGCTCTGCGGCATGTGGGATCTTCCCAGACCATGGATCAAAACCGTGCCCCCTGCATTGGCTAGCAGATTCTTAACCACTATGCCACCAGGGAAATCCCTATAGAGCCATCTTGACCAGAATTCTTCTCACTGAATTTGTCTTCAGAGATTTCCTTCGGGCATCTCAAATTTAACATGTCTAGGACTAAATTCATTATCTTCTCTCACCAAAACCTGTTCTTCTATATTTATTTTAACTTGATGAATGTTATAACAATTGATCTAGCCTCCAAAATTAGAAACATCAGCTTGATTCTCAGTTCTTGCTTCTTCCTCCCTCATCATTTCAAATCTGTCACCAAATCATACAGAATCTATTTCAACAACAACTCCTGAATCTATTCATCCTGTCTAAGCCCACTTTAGTGAAGAATTCATGAACTTTCTTGCCTGAGTGTCAGCTATACTCTCCCTGCCGCCAATGTCTTTCCACTCAAGTCCATATTTCAACTGTTTCCAGATTCATTTTCCCAAACAAACAAAAAAACAACCCTAAGTCTCTTTAAAGACTTTGTCTATTATCTAGAGAATGAAGTTCAAAATTGTTAGCAGGGGTTAGATTGGATGGGTAGGTCGAGGCCAAAATGTATGATGTTGGGATGTACTGTGTGGCTGAAGTATAGTGTTTAGAATGAATGAGAAATGGGATTTATGTTTATGATGTTCTCATAATATTTGAGACAATCGCTGGCATGAACAAAGATGTGAATGTATGTATGGATGAATGTAACTGTCTAAGAGTGGTGTACTGGCTATTCTGGTAACTCTCAGATCCATTCTTTGTTCTTCTCTAGCTCTATGTCTGAGAAGCTGACCTCTGTCGACTGCATCATCTGGACTTCCTTGCGCAATGGAGGCACCAGCAGGAGGTGGAAGGGCAAGAGGAGATCTGGGTATTTATTCCTCCTACTCTATCTTTGTTTGCCATCATTCTGGTGTTCTGGCAGGGGCTAGGTCCTTCATGGCTAAAGCTCCCATCTGACAACCCTTCTTCTGTGTTCAGTGCTCAAGGGGCTCTGGTAAACTCCATTCTTCCCTTGATGCCTTCAGGCTTGGGGGTGGGTGGAAATGGCTTCCACTGTAATTAGTTTCTGAGTACCTCACCATTCCTCCTTGCTTCCTTTAACCCTACACATACCTCTCCACCTAATCTATTGATTACATTATTTTAAGATAAACCCCTGTTCCCTTGCTGTACTCAGTAAAGATGGTGTGAAATATATTTGATTGAGAAGGAAGCAAATGTGAGTTTAAGTTCATTTAACAACAACAAAAAAAACCCTAAAAAACACAATATCCTACCTTTTCAGGAGTAAAGATTATTTTCTATTTTAATGAGCATTCAGGCATTAAAGTCCAGGTGGAAGGATATAGATTTATTCTTCTAAATTCATCTGCAAAAGAAGAATTAGTGGTTTTACTATTGAAATAATCTGACATCTATTACACTCTTGTTGGATTTCCCATTGCTGGCCATAACATTTGAGAAGCTATTTGAAAATAGTCTATTCTAGAAGCAATATAATTGGGTCATCTTAATTGATTATATTTCAGCCTTTTTAATGTATAGAATGCCTATCCATGAATCATAATTAATAAATCCACAGTGCTGAGAATATGACACAATACACCAAGCTGCTGGGAAAGAAAGCTGTTTGTGCTCATTTCTTCATCTAGATGTAGAGGTCCATCTGACATATGCTCTTACTTCTCTGACTTCCTTTCTAAAGTCAGAAGCACATTTTGTTTCTCTCATAGTGGTTAAAAAAATGACACATTGAGACATGTCTACAGGCTGAAGTATGAGCCAATTTCTAGGAACTGAAAACTGTTGCCAAAAAAAAGAAAAAAAGACACAAGAGAGAGGCACCTCTACAAATTCAAATTGTCTCTGTATACTGTCATTGAAAAATAATGACTTGCGTTCTGTGCAGCAACAAGGAAGCAATGTTGTGTGACTCTTCCCTATTCAGCCCCCATCCCTCACAACCCCCTTTCTCCCAACAACCCACATTTCATTCACATCTAACACTGGAAAAAAGTATGTAATGAAGAGATGAGGGGGAGTTAGGATTGGAATCATGTTCTTTGTTGGGGAAATCTGCAAGCTCTAGCTGTTTCCATTTGAATGGCATTTCATTTTGCCCAGTTCAGGGTTTGTTGATTGTTCATGCTGTCTAGAAAAGCTTTGATTAAACCCTCTAATTTCAGCTAAGTTCTTTTTCTGCAGGGCAAGCCCTTGTCCTGAAAGTATAGAAATGTGGTCAAAAGGAAAACAACAAAGTAGGAGACTTGAAGCTAAGGAGTTAGCAAACCTGAAGGGATAATAAGTTTGGTGAATTTAACCAGTATAATGTTATGTTAACCAAGCACCTCTTTTGATACCTGTTGTACTAATTTCTTACACTCCATAATTCTGATGCGTAAAAAGTTAAAATCTTTACCTCTAAAACCCATTTTCCATTTCTTTTATATATATATATATATTTTTTTTTTTTTTCTTTTTTTTGGCTGCCTTGGGTCTTTGTCGCTACGTGCGGGCTTTCTTAGTTGCGGTGAGCGGGGGCTACTCTTCCGTTGCGGTGCGCGGGCTTCTTATTGCAGTGGCTTTTCTTGTTGCGGAGCACGGGCTCTAGGCGCGTGGGCTTCAGTAGTTGTGGCACGTGGGCTCAGTAGTTGTGGCTCCCAGGCTCTAGAGCGCAGGCTCAGTAGATGTGGCACACGGGCTTAAGCTGCTCCGCGGGATGTGGCATCTTCCCGGACCAGGGCTCGAACTCGTGTCCCCTGCATTGGCAGGCGGATTCCCAACCACTGCGCCACCAGGGAAGTCCCTCTTTTATATTTTTACAATAGAAATGATACAGACATAGTCCTTGTTGGCTCAAAACATGGGTGCCTTTGCTTCCAGAGTGTTCTTTTTATTTGATTCATGTGGATAGAAAAGCAGAACTTACTTATTTCTCCAGCATGGAATTTCTGATTTTGCTTTAAGTACAGTACTTGTTCAGCCAGGTCTTTCCAATTCATTAACTATTACTACTTGATTTTAAATAACTGTGAGAAATCTATTCTGAAAAGCAAGCTATTGAGAGGTGTGTGTGTGTATTATTGAGTATGTGTCTCTGTGTGTATACACATACATATATATCTCCACAATTATTTAGAACCTTGACATATATGTTTTAAAAAACTTGTTCATTATTTTAAAATATAGAGAATAATATAAGAAACATCTTTGTACTTACCGTTGAGGTTTGAGAGGGCAAGTAAATTTCATCCCTCATCCTCCCTACCCAAGTTCTGACTCAATTGAGAGAGACAAAGAAGTCAGGCAAATGGAAATAAAGCATGCTGTACAGCCAATAAAGTCTATGTTGGAGGATATGGCCTAGGTATGTGCAGAAACACACAACACATCTTCCCTTCTAACTTCTAAATGACAAGTAAGAGAGACAAAGACAGGCAGATAGGGCTCTAAATTGCAGCTTCTTTCTGGTAAGTTTGGAAAACATGGCTTGGGTATGGAGTAGCAATCGGCTTAGGCACCTGTAGCCAAGTGGACACAGTTTTCCCCAGTTTCCAACACTATGCTTACCTTGTAGCCAACAGCAGACCAGGGCACAAGCTCTCTGCAGAGAGGAGGAGAGAGGTGCTAATTTGGGAATGTCCAGTTCCTCTCCAAACACACCAATCAGGTAACTTTCTCTCCTACTGAGAAAGAACAAAGGGGTAGAGCTGAAAATGAAGAGTGTTTATGGAAAAATAACTTCTCAAGGAAATCAGAGGGAAACTGTAGCCCACTCAGCACTCAACCGTAACAAATCAATATTTTGTTATATTTCAGTCATTCTTTTCTTTTACATAAATAATACATTACAGATACTGTTGAGGCCTTCTCTGTACCCTTCCATGACCTCATTCATCTCCTCTTCCATCTCCACTGGTGACCACTGCCCTGGTGTGTACCATTCAAAGCATGTTTTTATACTTTTTACACATATATGTAGCTCACATATGTGTGCATATATATAAACTATATACAGGGCTGTTATGCATTTTATAAGTTTTAAGTGAGTGGAATAACAGTAGCTATATAATTATGCAACTTTCTTTTTTCATGCAACGTGATGTTTTTGAGATTTATCCTTATAGATACCTGTAGTTGAAAAGTTTTTAATTACATGAATAAACCACACTTTCTACTCATTCTTCTATTGTCAATTAGTTGTTGATTTATTCCCCAGTTTTTACCATTATAAACAATGTTGAGACAAACAGTCTTGTACGTGTTCCCTTCTGCACGTGAGAAGGAGTTTTGATGGAGCAGTGATTCTCAGCTTAGGTAGGATATTGTATCCCTCTCACCCCAAAAAGTACCTGGAAATGTTTAGGAACATTCTGGATTGTCAAATTACAAGGACAAGTACTACTAGCTGCAGTGCTGGGGACCAGAGATGCTCAATGTCCTTCAATGTGTTGGGTGGCAACGCACAAAGAATTGTCCCATCCCAAATCAAATAAGTCCACTGCTAGAAACACCACTCTAAATATATTCCCATTTGTAACAAAACTGTATCATAGGATATACAAATCCTCATCTTTATTAGATGTTACCAGATGGCTCCTCCACTTGATGTAACCAATTTATAAGCTCACTATTTCTTAACTCCATATCCTTGCCAACACTTGTGATTATCAAATTATATATATTTTGAAAATCTAATAAAAATTTTCTCATTATTGTCTTAATTTGCAATTCTGGGTTTACTTGTTGAGGCTGAACATATTTTAATGTGGCTATTTGAGTTCAGTCTTCTGTTAAGTCTAGTCTTCTGTGAAATGTCTATTCCTATCCTTTATTTACTTTTCTGTTAATTGTCTTTTTTCTTATTTATCTATAAGAATAACTGTTCACTACATTTTAAATATAGTGGTTATGAATCCTTTTGCGTATATTGTGACTATATATCAATGGTATATGTTGTAAATGCCCCATCTGTGTCTTATCTTTGAATTTTGTTTGTGGCATCTTTTGCTGAACAGGACATTTAAAAAGTTTCAGTGTGGACAAGTTTATTAACATCTTTTCTGGTTTGTGCTTTTTCCATTTTAGTTATTAAGTTCTTTCTTACCACACTACCCTCCTATATTTTCTTCATATATTTTAATGCTTTGCTTACCCCACTTTCCACATGTAGGTCATCAATCTTTCTGGGTTTTTTAAATTAATTAATTAAGTTTTGGCCGCATTGGGTCTTTGCTGTTGCGCACGGGCTTTCTCTAGTTGTGGCGAGCGGGGGCTACTCTTCATTGCGGTGCGTAGGCTTCTCATTGTTGTGGCTTCTCTTGTTGTGCAGCACAGGCTCTAGGCACGCGGGCTTCAGTAGTTGTGGCACGCGAGCTCAGTAGTTATGGCTCACGGGCTCTAGAGCACAGGCTCAGTAGTTGTGGCTCACGGGTTTAGTTGCTCCACGGCATGTGGGATCTCCCTGGACCAGGGCTCGAACCCATGTCCCCTGCATTGGCAGGTGGATTCTTAACCACTGTGCCACCAGGGGAGCTCCCTTTCTGTATTGTTGTTGTTGTTGTTGTCATTTGAGGTGGAGATCAAATTTTATTTTCCATATGAGTTACTAATTGCTCCAGCACCATTAATGTAAATGTCCATGATTTTCCCTTCCCTGTATAGCAAGTCTCTATGTATGGATAAATCTGTTTTAGGACTTTCTATTATGTTCCCATGATCCTTTGCAAATACCACATTGAGTTGATTAATATGGCTTTATAATAATTTCTGATACCTGTTAGGACAAGACTCTCACAACTTTGTTCATCAGAACAGTATTATCTGTTCTTGACTCTGCATTCTTCTATATAGATTTTAAGTTCAGCTTGACAATTTTCATGAAAAGGTCTTTTTGTAATTGGCTTGGAATTGCATCAAATGGGTACATTAATATGGAGAACAATTTAACCTTTATAATAGTGGGACTTTCCATCCATAAACATGATATATTCCTCTATGTATCCAAATCTTCTCATGTCCTTCAATAATGCTTTGCCATTTTTATACATAAAGGTTTTGAGATTTCTTGCTAGAATTATTCATAGACACCTTATAATTTGAGCTTCTTTTTGATTCTATTTGATAAGTAGTACTTTAATTTTCAGTTTCTTAAGTTAGTTAATACTGAAGAAAGGGAATGTTCTTAATTTTTGTATGTATATGTATTCAGCAAACTTGTTGAATTTTTTTTGTTTCAGTATTTTTGTCTGTAAATTTTATAGGATCTTTTAAATAATTATATCATTTTCAAATGAAGTACTTTTAGTCTCTTGTTCCATGTCTTCTCTCCCTCTGTCTCCCTTTCTCTTTCTCTCTCCCCCATTGGTGATCTTATTCCTTTATAGTAAGTCCTAATATCAGTTAGTAAATGGTGAATATTAAGAGTGATAGTGGATATCTTTTTAAAGATTAATTTTAATATGATTGCTTCTAAAACTTAACCATTCAGTATATCTGCAATAGTTTTTTTTTCCTAAATCAGATTTACTGAGATGTAATTTATATACAGTAGACTTCACTATTTAAGTATACACTTTTGGTAAGTGTATACAATAGTATAAACACCACCAAAATCAAATACAGAACATTTCCATCATCCAAAAAATTCTCTCATGACCTTTTTCTTTTTTAAAAAAATTATTTAATTAATTTATTTTTTTTGCTGCACTGGGTTTTCGTTGCTGCCCGCGGGCTTTTTCTAGTTGCGGCGAGCAGGGGCTACTCTTCATTGCAGTGTGCAGGCTTCTCATTGTGGTGGCGTCTCTTGCTGCGGAGCACGGGCTCTAGGCGCGTGGGCTTCAGTAGTTGTGGCACACAGGCTCAGTAGTTGTGGGGCATGGGCTCTAGAGCGCAGGCTCAGTAGTTGTGGTGCACAGGCTTAGTTGCTCCGCGGCATGTGGGATCTTCCCGGATCACAACTGAACCCGTGTCCCTTGCACTGGCGGGTGGATTCTTAACCACTGTGCCACTAGGGAAGTCCCTCTCATGACCTTTTGTAGTATATTCATTCTCCCTACTTCCAGCCCCTGGCAACAATGGCTCTGCGTTCTATCACTATAGACTAGTTTGTGGTTTCTAGAATTTTGTATAAATGTAATTATACTATATGTACTCTTTAGTGTCTGGCTTTTTTTCACTTAACATAATTATTTTGAGATTCATGCATGTTGTTGCATTTCAATAACACATTCCTTTTTATTTTTGAGTAGTATTCTATTGTACAGACATATCACAATCTGTTTATCCATTCACCTGTTGACAGACTTTTGAGCTGTTTCCAGGTTTAGGCTATTATGAATAAAGCCACCATTAACATTCATGTAAAAGTCTTTATATTGATATATGCTTTTATTTCATTCTCTTGAATAAATACCTAGGACTAAAATGGTTGGGTCATAGGGTAGATATATGTTTGATTTTTTTAAGAAACTGCCAGATTGTCTTCCAAAGTGACTGTTGCAGTAGATATTCCAAACCAGTAGTTTATGAGAATTCCAGTTATTGCAAATCCTTGCCAACACTAGATATAATCAATTTTTAATTTTAGATATTTTAATAGGAGTATGGTGGCATCTCACTGTGGTTTTAATTTGCATTTCTCTAATGACTAAAGATGTCAAACATCTTTTCCTGTGCTTATTAACCACCTGTATATCTTCTTTGGTAAAGTGGCTGTCCAAATCATGCCCATTTTAATCTTATTTTTAAATTATTCAGTTTTGAAAGTTCTTTACATGTTCTGGTTACAAGTCCTTTATCAGATATAAGTTCTTCAAACATTTTCTACCAGCCTGTGGCTTGTCTTCATTTTTCAAAAGTGTCTTTCAAAGAGTAGAATTTTAAAAATTTTGATGAAGTTCAATGTATCACTTTTTTCCTTTGTGGTTCATGCTTTTGGTGCTCTATCTAGAAATCTTTTTTTAATCTAAGAGTTTTTGTATATGGTATGCAGTAAGGACTGAGGAGGGTTTTTTGCATATGGATGTCTAATTTTTCTAGCACTATCCTGCTTCTAGCTTCTATCCTTCTAGCACTATCTTATCCTGCTACAGATCTTAAGAGGACAGCACTGTTTTTCAGCATTAAGAATAGGGTTAGCTGTAACTTTTAGTTGAGCCCTTTATTCATTTGAAGAAATTCCCTTTTATTCCTAACTTGTTGAGCTTTTTAAAAAAAATCACGAATGAGGTGAATTTCATTAAATACTTTTTCTTCATGTATTGAGATAATTTTTTGGGTGGGAGATCTGTTTTACATGGTGATTGACTGCCAGTTTTGACAGATAATCTAACAGGTTCAGGACGTTCCCAGAAATCTTCTAATTTTTAAAAAATTGAATGGGTTTTATTTTTGTTTAATGCTTTTCCTGCATTTATTAATTTATTTATTTAAACATCTTTATTGGAGTATAATTGCTTTACAATGGTGTGTTAGTTTCTGCTTTATAACAAAGTGAATCAGCTATACATATACATATATCCCCATATCTCCTCCCTCTTGCATCTGCCTCCCACCCTCTCTATCTCACCCCTCTAGGTGGTCACAAAGCACTGAGCTGATCTTCCTGTGCTATGTGGCTGCTTCCCGCTACCTATCTATTTTACATTTGGTAGTGTATATATGTCCATGCCGGTCTTTCACTTCACTCCCAGCTTACCCTTCCTCCTCCCAGTGTCCTCAAGTCCATTCTCTATGTCTGCGTCTTTATTCCTGTCCTGCCCCTAGGTTCCTCAGAGCCATTATTTTTTTTTTTTTAGATTCCATACATATGTGTTAGCATATGGTATTTGTTCTCCTCTTTCTGACTTACTTCACTATGTATGACAGACTCCAGGTCCATCCACCTCACTACAAATAACTCAATTTCATTTCCTTTTATGGCTGAGTAATATTCCATTTTATATATCTGCCACATCTTCTTTATCCAGTCATCTGTCAGTGGACACTTAGGTTGCTTCCATGTCCTGGCTATTGTAAATAGAGCTGCGATGAACATTGTGGTACATGACTTTTTAAAAAATTATTAATTAATTAATTAATTAATTATTTTTGGCTGTGTTGGGTCTTCATTTCTGTGTGAGGGCTTTCTCTAGTTGCAGCTAGCGGGGGCCACTCATCATCATGGTGCGCGGGCCTCTCACTGTCGTGGCCTCTCTTGTTGCGCAGCACAAGCTCCAGACGTGCAGGCTCAGTAGTTGTGGCTCACGGGCCTAGTTGCTCTGTGGCATGTGGGATCTTCCCAGACCAGGGCTCAAACCCGTGTCCCCTGCATTGGCAGGCAGATTCTCAACCACTGCACCACCAGGGAAGCCCCATGACTCTTTTTGAATTATGGTTTTCTCAAGGTATATGCCCAGTAGTGGGATTGCTGGGTGGTATGGTAGTTCTATTTTTAGTTTTTTAAGGAACCTCCATACTGTTCTCCATAGCGGCTGTATCAATTTACATTCCCACCAACAGTGCAGGAGGGTTCCCTTTTCTCCACACCCTCTCCAGCATTTATTGTTTGTAGATTTTCTGATGATGGCCATTATGACTGGTGTGAGGTGATACCTCATTGTAGTTTTGATTTGCATTTCTCTAATGATTAGTGATGTTGAGCATCTTTGAGAAAGAAAAAAGGAGCTGGAGGAATCAGGCTCCCAGACTTCAGACTATACTACAAGGCTACAGTAATCAAGACTGTATGGTACTGGCACAAAAACAGAAGTATAGATCAATGGAACAGGATAGAAAGCCCAAAGATAAACCCACGCACATATGGTCACTTTAATTTGATAAATGAGGCAAGAATATACAATGGAGAAAAGACAGCCTCTTCAATAAGTGGTGCTGGGAAAACTGGACAGCTACATGTAAAAGAATGAAATTAGAACACTCCCTAACACCATACACAAAAATAAACTCAAAATGGATTAAAGACCTAAATGTAAGGCCAGACACTATCAAACTCTTAGAGGAAAACATAGGCAGAACACTCTATGACATAAATCACAGCAAGATCCTTTTGGATCCACCTCCTAGAGAAATGGAAATAAAAACAAAAATAAACAAATGGGACCTAATGAAACTTAAAAGCTTTTACACAGCAAAGGAAAACATAAATAAGACAAAAAGCCCTCAGAATGGGAGAAAATATTTGCAAATGAAGCAACTGACAAAGGATTAATCTCCAAAATTTACAAGCAGCTCATGAAGGTCAATATCAAAAAAACAAACAACCCAATCCTAAAATGGGCAGAAAACCTAAATAGACATTTCTCCTGCATTTATTTTGATGACTGTATGGCTTTTATCCTTTATTTGGTTTACATGATAAACACCACCACTGTATTTTCAAATATTATACAATCCTTGTATTCCTGGTATAAACTTTACTTTGCCTGTCTGAATTTGATTTGTTTTTGTTTTATTTAGGATTTGGATTCATATTCATAAATGCAATTGGACTAACAGTTTCTTTTCTTACACAGTCTTTTTCATTTATGTACCGAAATTATTCTAGCTTCATAAGATGAATTTAGTATACCTTAAATTTTGACTATTTTCTGGACAAGTTTGTATGAAATAGGAACTAACTGTCCTTAAATATTTGGTAAAACTGTCAGGGCTTGAAGTCTTTTGTAGGGGAGTCCTTGATTACCAATTCAATTTCTTTAATGATTATTGGTTTATGCAAACTTTAATTTCTTCTTGAATCATTTTTATAATTTGTATTTTCTAAAAAAGTCCATTTCAAAATATTTCCAAACGTACTGGCATAAAGTTATTCATAAGTGTTTTTAAAATTCTCTATATATCCATACGTTTGTTCTATTTTTATCCTTTTATTAATCTATGTTTTTTATATTGGTTTCTTGATTATTCTTGCTATACGTTTTTCTGTTTTAGTATTTTTAAGACTATTTTTTTGTTTGTTGATCCTCTTATTATTTCTCTGTTTTTAATGTTATTAACTTCTGCTTTTATCTGTATTATATTATTTCCTTCTACTTTCTTTCAGTTTATTCTGTTCTAGCTTCATGAGTGGAACACTTAAGTCATTTAGTTTCAATCTGTCTTGTTATTCACAAATCCATCCATCTAAAGCCATACATTTCCATCTGACTACCATTTAGTTATAGTACATGAATTTAAAAAATATATTTATTTTATTTATTTGGCTGTGCTGGGCGGCATGCTGGATTTTTGTTGCAGCATGCAGGAACTTTAGTTGTGGCATGCAGGATCTTTAGTTGTGGCATGTGAACTCTTAGTTGCAGCATGTGGGATCTAGTTCTCTGACCAGGGATTCAACCCAGGCCCACTGCCTTGGGAGCCAGGAGTCTTAGCCACTGAATCACCAGAGAAGTCCCTATAGTACATGAATTTTAACATATGGTACTTTAATTTGCATTCATATTTAAATATTTTAAAATTTCCTTTGTAGTTTTGCTTTTAATCCTCTCTTTTTATCCCTTCCCTTTCAGGTTATGTGTGTCTTTATATCTAAAGTGAGTCTCTTGTAGATAGCATATCACTGGATCTTGTTTTTTAATCCTTTCAGCCACTTTATACCTTTTGAGTGGGGAGTTTAATCCATTTACATTTAAAGGAATTATTGATAGATAAAATACTTTCCATTGCCATTTTGTTAATTGTTTTCTGTTTTGCACTCTATGACAGCCAACCAGCCAGCCTTCCGACATCTCTTATGCTCAGGCATGTGACACCTATAATAGAATTCTCTGTTACCTTTCACTATATCTTTCCACTTCAGCCTTGGAGGGGCTAAGGTAGCCCAGAGAAAAGGAAGGGGAACAAGAGCAGAGGGGAATCATAAAAGAACAAAATATGAGACTACTCCCCCACTGCAAGTTCCTATGTCTTGGTTAGGTCTGAGCTGCAGAAGGGATAGCGGAGGGACAGAAGCTTTAAGTTGAATGAGAGACTGAAGTTTCTATTTAGAGTAGACTAGGCTTTTTTACTACTGAAAATGAAGCGTATCTATTAATATCTGAAAGTGACAAAAAGCTATGAGATCTATCTAGGAGAAAGCAGATCAGACAGAAGTCTGAAATGAATTAGTGAAAGGAAAACAAGACTATTTCTTGATTTCATTTTACTGAGTCCAGCATGTTCAATAAACCTGTTACATATTTATTGTGATTACTGATATATCTGACCTCATTTCTGAGCAGTATTTTGTGTTTTCTATTTGCCTTGCTTTTCTCTCCTTTTTATCTGTGTACAATATTGATAAATTTTCCCTCATTCTCCTTTTTCCATTTTAGGTTTGAAAACTATAACATTAATTTATAAATAAAGTTTCTTAAGGTCTAAAATATCAAGTTCTTAGATGTGTTTCTCTTCCTCTTGTATAGGACATAGATCTTTTTTTTTTTTTTTTTTTGCAGTACGCGGGCCTCTCACTGTTGTGGCCTCTCCCGTTGCGGAGCACAGGCTCCGGACGCGCAGGCTCAGCGGCCATGGCTCACGGGCCTAGCCGCTCCGCGGCATGTGGGATCTTCCCAGACCGGGGTACGAACCCGTGTCCCCTGCATCGGCAGGCGGACTCTCAACCACTGTGCCACCAGGGAAGTCCTGGACATAGATCTTTTTGTACTTTAATTACCCATTAAACAATAACCATCCACCATCTTGTTATTATTGTCTATAATTTTGGATGAAGCTTTTTGAAACTAAAAAATTACTAAGTCTTTCTATGATTGGCCATTAATAACATTTATCAATTTTTATGCTTACTGTACTTTCGTATATCCCATGTTTCCCTCTGGGTTAACTTTGTTTTTTATATATTGTATCTTTTTATGGTTGTGTAGTGAATGTCTGTACTTTTGCTCTCCTTTTTGAATGTTGATACAGATGAGTATAAAATTCTAAATTGAACATTATTTCTCCCCAGCACCATTATATTCTAGCATTTATTGTTTCTGTTGAGAAGATTTCTGGAAGTCTAAACTGATTTTCCTTTTTAAGGTAATCTACCTTTTCTCTGTGGTAGCTTTTAAGATTCTTCTTTATCCTTTATGCTCTACAGATCCATTATAATGTGACTTGATGTGGTTTTACACTTATTTATCCTGCTCTCTATTCAAGGTACATTTAAAAAAATTTTTTTACATTTATTTTTGGCTGTGTCGAGTCTTTGTTGCTGCATGCGGGCTTTCTCTAGTTGCGGTGAGCGGGGGCTACTCGTCATTGCAGTGCACTGGCTTCTCATTGCGGTGGCTTCTCTTGTTGCAGAGCACGGACTCTAGGTGCACGGGCTTCAGTAGTTGCAGTGCGTGGGCCCTAGAGTGTGTGGGCTTCAGTAGTTGTGGTGTGTGGGCTCAGTAGTTGTGGCTCACAGGCTCTAGAGCGCAGGCTCAGTAGTTGTGGCAAGGGCTTAGCTGCTCTGTGGCACATGGATCTTCCCAGACCAGGGACTGAACCTGTGTCCCCTGCTTTGGCAGGCAGATTCTTAACCACTGCACCACCAGGGAAGTCCCTCAAGGTACATTTAAATGTGAAGGTCACTGATTTTTGAATTCTGGAAATTTACAAGTTATTACCTCTTCAAATATAGTTTTTTCCTTCTTTCCTCTTATTCATTTCCTGTGGCTCTATTTTTAGATGTGGCTTGGAGCCTCTCAATATATCCTCTATATCTTAACTGTTTTTACCTATATGTTATTTCCTTGTTTTTCTGTGAATATCTCACCACTGTCCTCCATATCACTAATTATTTCTTTGAAGTGTGTAACCTAGATTTTGCTCCACCTATTGAGTTGTTAAAATTTCCATCTATAGCTATTAATATGTTATTTTAGTTATAATGCAGAATAGATTTTTAAAAGATAATCATTCTAGGGATTCTATTCTGAGTCTGATAGGGATAGAGATAATTTCTTATAATGTATCAATTATCTGACAAGACATAGCTGAGTGGATATGTCATATCTTACCTAATAAAGTCCTCTACTGTTTATTCTTATGATATATTATAAGAATAATATACTTATAATGCTAATAACTTTACTTATTCTTTTTCATTAATGGTCTGAGTTCACAGCTGACTAAGAAGATGAGGTATTTTGTGATTGTATGAAAAGAACAGCAACAAAACAACTGTATTTTCAAAATAACATATGCAGGACGTTTGGAGTCAGTTTTCATAATTCAGTACATTAAAGAGGGCTGGACGATGAGTACATTTTAAGTATTTCAAATGCAAATACAAGACTTAAATAGTCACTCTGCTGAATTTCTTCCAAATAAATGACTTCAGAACTCATCTAAAACATATAATCCTTTTCTCTAAAAGGGAAAATGTATAGGAAATGCTAAGAGATCAGACACAGAGCTCTTTAATGGAGAATACGTGGCATTGTAATATAGTAGGCAGTACGAAAGTCACAATGGTAAACTTCAAGTAAGTTTAAGTTAATGGTTATTTCACATCTGGTGATTAAATGAGGGTGGTTTGAAATGGGATAGCTTATGATGAGCTCAGTAATGTATTAATTATTTTTCATCTGACTGATTATCTATGCAAATGTTTTCCTTTTCCCTGAGGAGTATACACACATCTATTAAAAGGGAGCAATAAGCCTTCTAATAAGCCTTCTAATTAATATAGCATCTGTACTACCTCTTCAAATATAATATTCCATTACAGCAAGTATAAAATGGGTAATAAGAAAACAGAAATTTCCTCTGGATTCTTACAGACCATCAGAAGCTTTAGCATTTGACATTAATGATTAGCCATTCCTTTAAATAAAATCTCTTTTTGAATCCTGTTTTGATTCCTGTCTTCCTCTTGCCTCTTATTGTTTTCTTTAACCCTCAGTTCTACTCAGTTTGCTGTCTCTTTCATATTCTCATCCAAAGTATTAACCCGTTTTCAGGATTTCAAATATTGTCTCTTTCTGATAGTCAAAATCTACTTCTACAGCTCTGATACCATTTTAAAATGTCCTTTCTTTATTTCCAACTGCGTACTAAACACTCATATTTGTCTATTCAATGAGGACTTCCAAATACTATGTTTAAAGTTTATTCCAAAGGAATGTTTATGGAAGACTTAACTATGCCTGGAGCACTGTTCTGAGTGCTGGGTCTATATAAATCATGAGGCATAAGGAGCTCAAAATTAATGGAGGAGAGAGACCCAGAAACAAATAGTTACAGATACAATGCAAAGAGGGCTGGGAAAAGAGAAATGAGCACAATGTGATCTGGTTAATCCCCTAAAATCTCCCCTCCCTACTTCTAATCATTGGAGCTCAAAACACTTTAGTAATCTTTTTTTTTTTTTTTTTTTTTTTTGCGGTATGTGGGCCTCTCACTGTTGTGGCCTCTCCCATTGCGGAGCACAGGCTCTGGACGTGCAGGCCCAGCGGCCATGGCTCACGGGCCCAGCCGCTCCGTGGCATGTGGGATCTTTCCGCACCGGGGCTTGAACCTGTATCCCCTGCATCGGCAGGAAGCACTGCGCCACCAGGGAAGCCCTCACTTTAGTCATCTTTGACTCACTTTTCCTATATTCCGTATTGTGAAACTAGTTACCAAATCCCATTTGTGATCCTTTTTTCCAAAAATCTCATAGAAATCCCACCCTTTTTTATCCTCTACCCCTTGGTGTCCCCATTGCCACTACTCTGGTCTTGTCTTTTTAATTTCTCATGGATTGTTTCAATATTCCATTAACTAGACTCCCTTTCTAAATCTCTCCTGATACAATCTCTCCAGTATTGGAATGCACTTTCATCATTTCACTGTCTTGCTTAGTGAACCCAGGACTACCACGTAATAGCTATAAACCTTGCCCAAGTTGTTTAACTTCTCTGGACCTCTTTTTCTCATCTGTACAATGGATTATATCTCAAAGTTAAAAAAAAATATGTAAGTTTAAAAAAGAGTGCTTAGCACATAGTAAGTAAATAAATACGGCTCACTAAATGTAGCTGCTATAATAATAATTGTTATTACTCATTCTCTAACTCCTATGACATTTTGCCTCTTACTAAATTCATAACATTTTTACTTTGTAGTTTTCTGTATACTTTCTCTCTCTCTCTATTTAACCACATGCTTCTTGAAGGCAGGGACTGAATCTTATTTATCTTCAGGCATGACTTCTGAACCAATTTTTCCTTGGCCTATGATTTGTCACTCAATAGGGTTTAATGGACTCCTGTCTGATTCACAGTTGATGGGGGCAAAAAGCCCCAGAGCTCAAATAAAATAATTGAAAGATACCTGATATCACTAAAATCTCTGGAATTATATATTACATGGCCCCCAAAGAATTAGCTATTTCAAAAATTAAAAATTATTACAAGGAACATAATATATCATGTTATATCATATATCATTCACCATCAAAATGTCAGAAGTAGCTTTATTTTATATTTCCGTATCTCTTGATGGTGATCTATCTGGAAAAGTAGGCCTTGCTGAACTTGAACATGGATGATAAAGCTCACATTCTAAGAAAATGCTTAAAATATGAAACAGAACCAGGGATGGTGTTGGAGAACTCCTTGGGAGAATGCAGTTAGGGAATCTTTGGCAGTTTGCAAACCCTTTCATAGCACATAAATGATTTAACAGTAACACAGAGTGGCCAGAGTAAATTATTTCCATTTCTATCACTGCACAACCTATAATAAGTAACCAGATAAGATGCTGAATGATTCTATTGTTATGACGTATGCTGATCTGATCTGAGTTCTTTTTTCTTTTTTGTTTTGTTTTGATTTCCAGCGCCTCAGATCCTTGCCAAATCATTAAGCAAGTCACATCCAGCTGAAACTGGCTTGAACAGTCTCAACGCACCTTGCAAAAGCCAGTTCATCAAAACCCTTAGGATCACACAAACAAGGGAAAAATACCAAGGGGCCTCTCCTATTTGTCTTTCTGGCTATCTGTGCTCCATGGGAAGGAAAGAAAATAACACGAACAGGATTTAAATGCTCTGTTTTGACAGGTTATTAAGATTCCAATCACAGCCTGCCTACTACCCCTGATCAAGCCAAGTTCAGAAACATTGCAGAATATCTCTAAAGCAACTAGGCATACATATAAAATAAAAAAGTGCTAGAAAAGGAGGAAGAGTGGAAAAATCAGGTCAACATGAATAATTTGGTAGAGTTGTGGGGTGTTTAAAGACACATGCTAGGGCTTCCCTGGTGGCGCAGTGGTTGAGAGTCCGCCTGCCGATGCAGGGAACACGGGTTCGTGCCCTGGTCCGGAAAGATCCCACATGCCACGGAGCGGCTAGGCCCGTGAGCCATGGCTGCTGAGCCTACGCATCCAGAGCCTGTGCTCTGCAACAGGAGAGGCCACAACAGTGAGAGGCCTGCGTACCGCAAAAAAATTGAAAAAAAAGTTAAAGACACACGCTAGCATGGGAAGGTATATCAGTGTAGTTGACTGGCACACAATTTCCTACACAGAATTTAGATGCTGGTGGCTCAAGTGTTGTCAATCTCATCCTGTTCTACTACATAATCAATAGTTCCAATGGAGACATCCATGGGAGGCCAGGTTCTTAACCTCTGAAATTAGAGCCCACCCTCTGCATGAGATTTTCTACCACGGGGCCAGCTCTGATACTGGCAGTGGGGCACCAACTCTGAGTTCTCTGAGAGCCTTTATAAATATTCTTCTAATGACACAAATTTCACTGTGATGGGCACGGGCTTGGGTCCTTGTTTCACACCCTTCTCCAAGGATGAATTGTAATAAAACATGAGGGCTTCTATGGTGAGGGACACTGGGGAATCATGGCTGCATATAGTACTAAGGAGATTTTGAGTATAGGAGACAGAACACTCTGACACCCTGAAACTATATAGACTGAATGATGTAAAAAATGACTACCTTTGGTATAGAGCAAGGATTGGCCAAACTACAGCCTATGTGCCAAATATGGCTTACTGTCAGTTTTTGTAAATGAAGTTTTATGGAATGGAGCCATGCCCACCCAATCATTTACATATTATCTATGGCTGTCAGAATTATGTGATTGCAATAGAGACTGTTTGGTCCCCAAGCTTAACCTACTGGCCATCTGTCTACAGAAACAGTTTGCCAACTCCTGATACAGAGTAAGTGAGCAAAATTACTTAGGCTCAGTTCTCTGTAAATCATGTTTATTTTGGTGAAAAATAACATGCATGGAGATGAAAATCTGGCAGGTCTGAGAGAATAGGTCATGTAGCAACAATACCCTCCAGGAAGGCACTCATTGGTATGCCTGTTATGAGGAGAAGTATGTATTGTGGAAAGAGTATCAACTTTGAACCTGGATTTGACCCATATTTCTGGCATTTATTGGGCCTAATAAGCCTTGCCTTACAGGGTTATTGTCAGGATTAAATGCTATGGCCTATGTGACAACACTTAGTACTCACTAAACTGCTGTGTTTCTTCTTTCCAGTCTCTGCGTCTTCATGGTTGCTGGCACAGATCTGAACATATATAGGCATCTTACCTTGACACATTTTAAATAAGTAGTGGCACCTGCCTGGAATCACATCCTGACTCTCACTGATGCTTTTCCTTTGGTTGATGAAGAGCCTCTAAATCCCTTAGGAAGATACCATTGTGATGTCTTTGATAGTCTTCAAAACCTTTGCCTCCTTTATAGAACCTAGAAAACACAGAAAAGAACTCCAGATATTGATACAAAAGCGAAGTAGAAATTATTTGTTCCTTATTAAGTATGGGTTAAAATATCAATCCAGTACTCATAATGACAGGTTATTATCAGTGTTGTTCACATGATTAGATCAATATCTACCATCAAAAACACTTAAAATTACTACTTTGGTGTCAACATCACCCATAATGATCAAATTATATTAGTCAATATTAAAAACTGCAAACGAAGTCAACAATTGCAGACATTGTCCAAAGTAACTTGGTGTACATTCAATAAATCAGTTTTGTTTGTTGAAAATATAAAAATATACCTTATATTGAAAACAGCCTACTAATATTAATGCTATATTATTATTATTAAACAATAATAGGAAATATTCATCAAGCACTTTCTGAATGCCAGGCACAGTAACAGACTGTACATGCATCACCTTATTGCAATCCTCACAACAACCTTACGAGAAAGGTAAAATCATCATTCCCATTTTACAAGAAACTCAGACTTAGAGAAGTTAAAATGACAACTAAAATGTATTAAATAGTAATAGCATTTCACTGACAATTTATGTAATTTTTAACTCACAGCAAAGAGACCTTTAAAAAATATTTGGCATAACAGAAAAATATTTTTGCCCATCAGGCAACTGGATTATGCTTTATTACTTCTACCACCTTGGCACAGATCCCCATTCAGTCTTCCTCTCTCTTCCCTGTTCTTACACTGCCATTTGTCTGACCCTCATTATCTCACACAAAGATATAGTAAAGTCCCCAAACCCCCTTCATATCACTTCATGCATCACTACCAATCAGTTGTTCCACAGCAGAGTTCCAACCTGTTATTCCCTGCCTAAAATTTCTGTGGATTTACACTTGGCTCCCTTGAACTTGGGCTCCCAATGGTTTAAACCTTTATTGCTCTGCAGAATCCTACCCTCCAAAATGCCCTATTCCCTGTTTCCTGCAAGCCCTTGTTTCTATTCTGCCAATATCTTAGCTAATCCCATTTCTTCCTCTAGCATTTCTGCTTTTTAAAACTCCCTAATACCCAGTTTAAGTTACATGTTCCCTTGTTTTCCCAATTAGAAGTTTTGTATTTTTTATAAATTTCTTTGGTTTGTGCTTCTCTTAGTTCACTAATATACAGATAATGGAAGCCAGAATATAATGCTTTACCTCCCCAATAAGTGGAAAGTTCTTCAAAGGTAGAGAATGCAACTTGTTCACTTAATATCTCCCACGCTGCTTAGCAAAGTGCCCTGAAAAAGAATTCAATAAATGTTTTAGAAATCAAACAGGGAAAAAGGCAAAAGAAACCAAAAAAGTATGTTTTGAAAAAAACAATCTGTCCAGAGGTCTTAAAATGCCTTTTCTCTAATCCTTTGAAATGACTTTTTATGTGCATGTGTATTCTGTTGAGTTCAAATTGCTTCTTGTAAGTTTTCTAGAAAGCCAATTAGGATAATAAGGAGAAAAAGAAGATGGAAGATAGGGTGGATTCAAGAATAGTCTAAGAAATGGTGAGTGAAAGAAAGTTATAATACTGCCCCAATTCTAGAACAATGGGAACATGTTTATCATGAAGAAAAATTTCCATCAGGCAATAAGCTGGCCACACTTATGTTTTTACCACACTTATTTTAAAGCAGACCCCAGGAAAACTCATACAGAAAAGCACCACTGTGCTGAGTTAGAGAACTCTGGAAGGAGAGAGGTGGGAATGTTATTTTAACTCAAGTGTCTTTGGTTTTGTCATTTATGATTTTTAAAAGAAAACCCTGATAAGTATAAATGGACTCAAATAAGTAAGTGTAAATGTTTGTGATTTGTACCTATTTTTACAAATAAAACATATCTGGCAATGGCAAATTTGGTGCCCAGTTATGAAAAATTTATTCAGAATATACCATTCCCAATTCCCAATTTAAAAATATTTCCCAATTCCAGGGAAAATATTATTTTAATTATTGTAACTAGTGAAGAAAAATCCATTGCTGGTAAGTCTACATCTTCATGTGGTATTGTAAAATCAGTAATTCACAGAAACAAAGTAAATGGGTATCCTGTAGTAAAGTATATATTAAATAATTCAAGTTGGGAAATTGATAATAGTACTTTAATTTCTAATTGTGATTTTTTTCAATAAGTCCAAAGTATGTTACAATCTTGATGCCCAGCTCTTTACCATCATGGGAGCAGGTGTAAACATTTTCATGTGTACCCTGGATGTTGCATGGGGTTGAATCTACTGTAGTTGTACTTGTTCAGGGATGCCGATCTTCACAAACTTTCGGCAACTGTTAGTAGGCATTACAACTTTAACTTTCTTATTCCATCTTTTTTTTTAACATTTTATTTTATATTGGAGTATAGTTGATTAGCAATGCTGTGTTAGTTTCAGGTGTACAGCAAAGTGATTCAGTTATACATATACATGTATCTATTCTTTTTCAAATTCTTTTCCCATTTAGGTTGTTATATAGTATTGAGCAGTACAATTAGGACTTGCTTTCTTGGAAGTGACTCTAGGAAGTGCATTGTTGAATGGAAAGGGAGTCAATCAAGATACTTTCCCTTTCAGAAATGTGGGGTCCAAGAGTTTGAAAGGATTTGGTAAGAGGTGTAAGTGGAGTAGAAATTTCTCTTAAAAGGATTAAGTGGTTTTTCCTATATTAATGTTAGAATATCCAACAGAACAAACATTCTACTTCCTGAAAAATTTCTAAACCACATGGAGCAGAAAATGAATTTTCAATCTAGTTTTTTAATATGTAAACTATTTGTTGAGTGTCAGTTTTGTTGCTTTGGTCTTTTCTTTTGTGAATTAGAAGTTACTTAGACCATCCTGCAAGCAAGTGTTAAAACACTGTCTCTCTCCTCCCCAGGGAATGGAGATCAGGCAGTTTTGTTCCTGGAAATTTCTTTATTATCCTCAAGGAAGGGGAAACTAGTTGTATTGTAGAGATTTGGCTGTTCAAGGCTCTATTTCTGATGGTCTTTCTAACTGTCCCTCAAGGACTATTGTGAAAGAAAAGAAGAGAATAGAACCTTTGGAGAGAGGATAAAAGAGTGATATAGCAAGGAAGCAGTGGAGACTAAAATGAAGGAAGAAAGAGAAGCCATCCCAAAGACCCTTAACCAGGAGAATGATTTGAGGGTGGGCTACTGCCCAGGAGCTGCCAGGAAAAGACCAAAGAAGGATCCCAATAGCGGCACACTGCAACTGCCAGAACTCCCTTAGATCAGAATTTTGTCTTCGAATTGTCCAATCTCCAGCCTGAACTTGCTGACAAGCCACCTAGCTACCTTGCAAGTGGGTCCAATGCCCCACTTGTGCTACAGTCTTTGTTCTGTCATAATTTGCCTACTTTATGAGGACTTCTCTCCACAGTAGCCCAGGACACTTTGGATACCCAGAAGGGCAGAGTGGGGGGAAATCCTTGGACTGAGGTATTAGAAATGAACATATTCAGGACTTCCCTGGTGGCACAGTGGTTAAGAATCCATCTGCCAATGCAGGGGACATGGGTTTGATCCCTGGTCTGGGAAGATCCCACATGCCGTGGAGCAACTAAGCCTGTGTACCACAACTACTGAACCTGCACTCTAGAGCCCACGAGCCACAACTACTGAGCCAGCACACCACAACTACTGAAGCCTGCATGCCCTAGAGCCCACGTGCCACAACTACTGAGCCCACACACTGCAACTACTGAAGCCCGCATGCTCTAGGGCCTGCGTGATGCAACTACAGAGCCCAGGTGCTGTAACTACTGAAGCCCGTATGCCTAGAGCCTGTGCCCTGCAACAAGAGAAGCCACTGCAGTGAGAAGCCCGTGCACTGCAACAAAGAGTAGCCCTTGCTTGCCGCAGTTAGAGAAAGCCTGTGCACAGCAACGAAGACCTAATGCAGCCAAAAAAAGAAAAAAAAAGAAAAAAGGCTCATTTATTCCTTTAAAAAAAAAAAAGGACCTATTCATTAACCTAGTATCCTTTTACTAAATACCATCAATCACCTAAAGAATGAAAAAATATATATAATTGAGTCAGCTAGATCAACAGATTAGTATAAAGAGCCCACAGACAGGCTGAAGCAGCTATGGGGACTCGGTGTTTGAAGGAAGTGACTTCACAAATCTTTGAGTGAATAAACAGATTTTTCAGTATATAGTTTTGGACAACTGCCTATCCATAGGAGGCTAAAAATAGATTCTTTACCTAAACATCCACACAAAATATTTTCCAGATGGACTGAAGAACTAAAGAGAAAAACAAACTCAAACTACTAGAGTTACTTCAAGGTAAGGAAGAATTTTAAAATAAGGTCAAACCAGAAAATTTGAAAATCCAAACTTCTATACAAAAAAAAAATCTAAAGTTACTAGGTCCATGACAGACTATAAGATATCTCTACCATAAATAAAAAGATAAAGGCTTGGTACTAGAGTATGTATATAGATATAGAAATAAAAATAGATATAGATACAGATATAGGTATAGGAATAGGTACAGTTATAAGTATAGGTATAGGTATAGATCTCCTAAACATCAATGAGTGGGAAAAGCAAGCTACCATTAGAAGAATGGCAAAAGGAATGGAGCATCAGCTCACAGAAGAGTAAATCTGCTTGGCTAATAAGTATATTCCAAAATATGCTTTCAGACTTATATGCTGAGAACTATAAAACATTAATAAAGGAAATTAAAGATGATTCAAAGAAATGGAAATATATCCCATGCTGTTGGATAGGAAGAATTAATATTGTTAAAATGGCAATACCACCCAAAGCAATCTACAGATTTAATGTGATCCCTATCAAATTACCCATGACAGTTTTCACAGAACTAGAACAAATAATCCTAAAATTTATATGGAACCATAAAAGACCCAGAATTGCTAAAGCAATCCTAAGGAAAAAGAACAAAGCAGGAGGCATAACCCTCCCAGACTTCAGACAATACTACAATGCTACAGTAATCAAACCAGTGTGGCACTGGCACAAAAGCAGACATACAGATCAATGGAACAGAATAGACAGCCCAGAAATAAACCCACACACCTGTGGTCAATTAATCTTTGACAAGGGAGGCAAGACTATAAATGGGAAAAAGACAGTCTCTTCAGCAAGTGGTGCTGGGAAAGTTGGACAGCTGCATGTAAATCAGTGAAGTTAGAACACACCCTCACACCATGCACAAAAATAAACTTAAAATGGCTTAGAAACTTAAATATAAGACAAGACACCATAAAACTCCTAGAAGAGATGATAGGCAAAACATTCTTTGACATAAATTGTACCAATGTTTTCTTAAGTCAGTCTCCCCAGGTAATAGGAATTAAAACAAAAATAAACAAATGGGACCTAATCAAATTTACAAGCTTTTGCACAGCAAAGGAAACCTTAAAAAAAATTAACGAAAAGACAACCTAGGGAATGGGAGAAAATATTTACAAACAATGCAACCAATAAGGATTTAATTGCCAAAATATACAAACAGCTCATACAATTCAACAGCAAAAAGAAAAAAAACAAACAACCCAATCAAAAAATGGGCAGAAGACCTAAATAGACATTTCTCCAAAGAAGATGTACAATGGCCAATAGGCAAATGAAATGATGCTCAACGTCACTAATTATTAGAGAAATGCAGATCAAAACTACAATGAGGTACCACCTCACACCAGTCAGAATAGCCATCATTAAAAAAGTCTACAAATAACAAATGCTGGAGAGGGTGTGCAGAAAAGGGAACCCTCCTACACTGTTGGTGGGAATGTAAGTTGGTTCAGCCACTATGGAAAACAGTATGGAGGCTCCTCAGAAAACTAAAAATAGAATTACCTTATGATCCAGCAATCCTTCTCCTGGGCATATATCCAAACAAAACTATAATTCAAAAAGATACATGCACCCATATGTTCATAGCAGCAGTATTCACAATAGCCAAGACATGGAAACAACCTGAATGTCCATTGACAGATAAATGGATAAAGAAGATATGGTATATATATACAATGGAATACTACTCAGTCATATAAAAAACCAAATAATGCCATTTGCGACAACATGGATGCAACTAGAGATTATCATACTAAGTTAAGTCAGAAAGAGAAAGACAAATACCATATGATTATCTGTTATATGTGGAATCTAAAACATGGCACAAATAAACCTATCTACAAAACAGAAACAGACTCACAGGCATAGAGAACACACTTGTGGTTGCCAAGCGGTGGGGTGGGGGGGAAGAGGGGAGGGATGGACTAGGAATCTGGGGTTAATAGATGCAAACTATTACATATAGAATGGATAAACAACAAGGTCCTACTATATAGCACTGGGAACTATATTCAATATCCTGGGATAAACCATAATGGAAAAGAATATAAAACAGAAAGTATATATGTGTATAACTGAGTCACTTTGCTGTATAGCAGAAATTAACACAACATTGTAAATCAATTATACTTCAATAAAAAATAAACTAAAAAGAAGAAAATCTAGTTATATCAAGCAGGTTTTATCAGAAAAACCAGCTGAACTAATGACCAAGATGGTCACGAAGGCACACACACACAAACACACACAACCGAAATATGGTTTCATTAGTAAAACAATAATGCAATACCATTTTCATCCATACTGTCAGAAATTTAAATGTCAGACAATACCAAATGTTGGTAAGAATATGGGAACTTCACGCATCTCTGGTGGGATTGTAAATTGGTACGACCACTTCAGAATGCATATGGCAATACCTAATAAAATTTGGAAATGCACACCCCTATAACAAATTGTTCCGTTTCAGGATATATGAGAGAAACTTTCATATATGTGCAGAAGGATCCTTATACACATATGTTCATTGAAGCATTGTAATGACTGTAGTATCAAACATTTGAAAATAACCCCAAAATCCATAAAAGGGGGAAATGATATGATGGAATTTTATATCGCAGTAAAAAGAATGAACTATCAAATAGGTAGGTCCAAAATACAATACTGAGTAGTAAAAAAAGCAAAATAATAGAGTATATTACATATATTTAAAAACATACCAGAAAATCTATGTATAGCTTATGGATTTGTGCATAGAAATGTATGTTAAGATATGATAAATGAATCTGAAGCACAGATTTAAAGCAAATTGTAGTAGTTGCCTCTAGACAGTGCGAAGAATAGATTTGGACAGAGGGATGGTGGTTATGGGGACTTTACCTTTATGATTAGCATTTAATTTTTTAATGTGTAATATAAGTGATTGAGATATTATTCTTTGTTCTTTTCTATATTTTGATATTTCTTACCTCAGAGTCTAATATGCTACTTTAAGAGAGGTTTGCATGTGTACAGGAAGAAGACACATGCAGTACAAAGTAAATGTAAAATGCTCTGCTACCAAAACTACTTTATGGCAAAATGTTTTTTTTAAGCTTTCTTTGGAGAACAGTTTTACTCATGTCATTCTGCTATGTGAATAGGAAAATAAAATTAAAGAGACTTTGTTCTGAAGTGGGGCCTGAGAGATCATTATAAAATAACCCTTTCATTTTACAGGTGAGAAAATGAAGGCCCAGAGACCTGCTGAAGGTCATGCAACTTGTTAGTAATGCAGTCAGGATGAGAACTCCTAGATCACACCGGAATGTGATATAAACTATCATCTTTATTCACCCTTCCTCCCCCACCTCCTCCCACACATCCTGATAGAATTCTACTCTACTATTATTCTTGTTAAAATCGGCTTGGTTTTAAATTTATTTATGTATGTCTATTTCCCTCACTAGAACATGAGCTTTTACTCATGGAAGTCCAGGACCACCTCTGATTTATCTTTGTAGTTTTGTACATAGTAGGTGATCTATAAATATGTGTTAAATATTCTACCTGAGTTATTATCTTCATGGTATTGCCAGCTTAATATGAAGGACAATATATTTAAAGGAATTAGGTTTGTTATAGGTTAGGTTTGTTATAACTTAGGTTTGTTATAACTCTAATAATATAGCAAAAGAAGTATTTAATAGCAAATCTTCATTTTAGAGATTATTCAATTCAGGGAGCCATAACACCTCTGCCGTGTTTTTCGATATATACATTATAGGAAAGATGTGTCTCAAGCAGCTGAGCTTGCCTTATCACCCTGATGGTGTGTGACTCAATACAGCATAGGCAAGCTTTTCTTAGAGGGGTGACCATGAGTGACCCTCAGTTTTCCCCAGCATCATCTTAATCTTGTATTTCTCAACATCCAGCCCCTGCAGCTGATGCATGTTTAAAAGATTTACACTCACACTGTTTTGCCAACGTGATAGATTTTATTCACCAGCTGGGATTTTCATGTGTTCTGCAGCTTCCTACAGCTTTTCATTGGCTTGGGTCTCTCTGCTTCCTTCATATTAGTAGTGATTCTGGAATAGTAGAAAAGGGCTCAAATTCAAGCTTCACAGCAATTTAAATATCACTTTTTATAGTTTTCTCCCTCTCATTTCTACAGCAGCCTGTCTACTAATATTAACACCACAGCTTGAGGCAGGTGCAGACCAATTTGCCTTTATGGATTCTTTGACCCCTAAAAGTTCTTGCTCTGTTTCTGAGTCCTTCCAACATGAGCCTGGCATTTGCCCCACAAGCCTGTACCTACTTGTTCCCTATACAAATGCAAGAAAGAAGAACTAAGGCAACCTATTCCTTTTCCCTCATATCAAATAGACTGTACACATTATAAATGTACACGGATCCCTGCATCTTTTAGTAGTTCAAGTAGGAAATCTACATGTTTAGAGGACACGTGAAGTAGCAGATCGGATTTTTTATTGAATGACAACATCAGGCTCATGGAATGAACTTGATACAAACTTATTGAAATCACTGTGGTTGACATATATGAAAAAACTTGGATTCCTAGTGAGGTCTTTATGGAATCAAAGTTATGTTTTTAACATTGTATAAATATTAATTTTATTGAGGGGATGACCAGAAAATAGTGCTTATTTCCTACTGAAATCAGAGAAAACAGTTAGAAAAGCATTTTGTATTGAATGCCTTCCTTTATCTTCTCAGCACCAAATGAACGACTAATTAAATGTTATATGAAAACGTCATAGCAGATGGTCCTTCCCATTAATAAGTGTGTAATGAAATAATAAACATGCTGAAGAGAAAGACATGAGAGACTGCGTATCAGTTGTGCAGTGAGTAATTTATCTCAGAACTCAGAGGTCAAGCAACGGGAAAGCTGTCATGAGAGTGAACATTGAACCTCCTCCTCTTTCCCTATCCTGCTTGTCACCTATAATTTCCTCAGATGATCTATTCAAATTACTGATTCTTCATTGTGAAGTGTCCCAGAAAAATACTCTACAATCCACACAGATGAATCTAAAAAGGGTAATCTCATTTTCTAATATGTAAGCAAAAGTTATAAGGACAGCTACATGTAAAAGAATGAAATGAGAACATTCTCTAACACCATATACAAAAATAAACTCAAAATGGATTAAATACCTAAATGTAAGACTGGATACTATAGAACTCCTATAGGAAAACTTAGGCAGAACACTCTTTGCCATAAATTGCAGCAATATTTTTTGGATCTGTCTCCTAAAGTAAAGGAAATAAAAGCAAAAATAAACAAATGGGACCTAATTAAACTTAAACGCTTTGGCACAGCAAAGGAAACCATCGAAAGAACAAAAAGACAACCTACTGAATGGGAGAAAATATTTGCAAATGATATGACTGACAAAGGATGAATATCCAATGTATATAAACAGCTCATACAACTCAACATCAAAAAAACAAACAATCTGAACGTAAAATGGGTAAAAGAACTGAATAGACATATTTCCAAAGAGGACATGCAGATGGCACACGAAAAGATGTTCAATACCACTAATCATCAGGAAAATGCGAATCAAAACCACAATGAGATACCACCCCACACCTGTCAGAATGGTTATCATAAAAAAGAACATAAATAACAAATGTTGGCGAGGATGTGGAGAAAAGGAAACCCTTGTACCTTGTTGGTTGGTGGAAATGTAAATTGGTGCAGTCGCTGTGGAAAACAGTATGGAGTTTTCTGAAAAAACTAAAAATGGAACTACCATGTAACCCAGCAATTCTACTCCTGTGTATATCACCCCCAGAAAGAAAAACACTAATTTGAAAAGATACATGCACCCCAATGTTCATAGCAGCATTATTTACAATTGCCAAGATAAAGAAGCAACCTAAATGTCCATCGATAGAGGAATGGATATAGATGATGTAGTACATATATACAACAGAATACTACTCAGCCGTAAAAAAGAATGAAATTTCGCCATTTGCAGCCACATGGATGAACGTGGAGGGCATTACATGAAGTGAAATAAGTCAGAGAAGGACAAGTACTGTATGATATCACTTATATGTGTAATCTAAAAAATACAACAAACTAGTGAGCATAGCAACAACAAAAAGCAGTCTCACAGATACAGAGAACAAACTAGTGGTTACCAGTGGGAAGAGGGAAGTGGGGAGGGGCAATATAGTGGTAGGAGAGTAAGAGGTACAAACTATTAGGTATAAAATAAGCTACATGGATATACTGTAAAACACGGGATGGGGAATATAGCCAATATTTTATAATAACTATAAATAACTATATTTTATAATAACTATAAAATAAGCTACATGGATATACTGTAAAACACGGGATGGGGAATATAGCCAATATTTTATAATAACTATAAATGGAGTATAACCTTTAAAAATTGTGAATCACTATACTGTACACCTGCAACTTACATAATATTGTACAGCAACTATACTTCAATAAAAAAGACACATGTGGGCTTCCCTGGTGGCGCATTTTTAAATTAAAAAAGTTAAAAGGGTAATCTCAGTTTTTAATACAAAAGCAAAAGTTATAAGGGAGTAACAAATGGAATCTAGCAATGCAATAATAATGCACTATGACCAAGAGGGTTTATTTCAGGAATAAAAGTATTTTAATAACAGAAAATCTATCAACGTAATTCATTGTCACCAAATCCAAAAGGAAAAACAAAATTACTATATCAGTATGTAGATACTGAAAGACTTAATACAATTCAAAAGTCAGCCCTAATAAGTAATAAGCAGAAGGAACTACTTAAGTGTGATAAAGTTGGTTTTCCAGAAACCAAAAGAAAATGTCATTCTAAAATAACAGAACTCTAAATCCATTTAAATTAAAATTAGGAACTATTTAGGAAGGTCCATTGACAGTAATTCTTATTTTAACATTGTCTTGGAGATTCTAGTGACTGCAAGGAGGCAGGAAAATAAGTAATATGCATAAGCATTGGGAAAAAACCCCACTAAGACAGGTGTGCTGGATTGTTCTAATATTAACAAGATTACAAAGGGGACTATGTTTTTCAGAAGCCTTTCCCTTTGTGGTTTCGTGCAAGAGTTGGCCAAAATCTAAAGTCACATGAGACTTGGAATGTGGAAGTGGAGTAGTAGCCACTATTTCTTAAGCTCTTTTCAGTCAGATATGATGAAGGACAGATGCAGAGGTGCCCAGTGAATTCCAGTTTGTCATTGTTTTCCTCTACCCATGTTCAACTCTACCTTCTGGCTACTAGACCCACTGACCAAAAGTAGCCCCAGGCCCTCCAGCATATGCTTGACTGAAGACTTCAGAAGTGGGAGCCATGCGGAGGTGCAGATTTCCAGAAACTTTTCTGCCACTTTGCTTTCATGTTTCCTCTCTGGCACCTGGATATGTCTAGCTTTCCAGATTTCCATTAACACAGACTTTAAAAAGGCTGGGTAGTGAGTTTTCTCTAATTCTCCAACTTCCTTTTTTAGATCTTTATTTCCTAACATCTCCCACAATTATGTAAGGTCTTGTTCCTATAATTAAACCCCTTTTCATGATACTAGCTTTTCTGCTTCTCTGACTAAATTCTGACTGATAGAATTAATAAAATAATCTGTTAAGGGGGCTGGATACAAGATAAATGCTAAAAACAAGCATTTTCTGTATTTTAGCAATATAGACCTAGGAATAAAAATATAAAAATAATAGTATTTTGTTCACAACACTGAAAAAAGTATAAAGCAACTAGGAATAAAATTACTAGAAAGGCACAGCATTATATGAAGAACACTATACCATCTTACTGAAGGGTATGAAACAAGATTTAAGCAATTGGAAAAACATTTCATGTTCTTGGGTAGGAAAAATAGGTGATAAAGTGGTGATTCTCCCAAATTAATATAAAAGAAAGTATATCTCCAATTAGGATCCTAAGAGAATTTAAAAAAATAGCTCCTATTATTTTAAAATTCATATGTAAGAATAAATATTCTAGAATAATTAAGATGAAAAAGAACAGTGTATGTGTGTGGGGTTCTTTACTGTATATAAGAACATATTGTACAGCTTTTGTAATCAAATCAATATGGTATCAGCATGAGAACAGGTAAGTTGACAGAATAGAAAATCCTGAAATAGATCATAATATATATGAGAATTTAACATATGAAAAATTTGTAGCTCAATTTGGTGGGGGAACTATATTTTATATAAGCAATAGTGTATATTAATTCATATATAGATCTAAGAGCATGAAAAAAATTCAGAAGGATACATAAAGTTGTTATGCGAGTTGTCTAGTGGGTGGATGTGGGACTTAAGGCAGGAGTTGGTGAGAAGAAAGAGACAAAAAGAAAAATAATAAATCAACATGCAAACTTAAAATGTATGATTTCCAGATTCATGTTCTAGAATCATATTTCTAGAATCAGGTTCTTAGAGTGAAAAAAATTTATATTTTAGTGTGATTGTGTGTAAATATATATGGAGAAATGTATGGGAGTGGGGGAAGAGAAGTAACGACATGTAAGAATCTCTATGGCCTATCAGTGAAGAAAGCAAGTTAAAGATCAATGTGTATAATTTGATTCTATTTAGATAAAAACAGACACACTGTATTAAAGTTTGATCAGAGAAGGAGAACTTCCAGGTGTCGTATAGAATGAGGAATTTATCACAGGGATTTGACCTCATGCGAGGTCAAGGTTGGAGCTGGTTAAGCAGTTTATATATGACTTGCTTCTGTGTCCAGTGTTGGGTCTGAAGTCTTCATGATAGGCAGTTGGAAGGGAAAGATGGGCACGAAGTCGCATGCCATTCCAAGGATAAATTGGAACCTACGAGGACAAACTGAAACTCAAGTGGCTCTTTCACTTCCTTCAAACCTCCAACTTTGATGACATGGGTGACCTGCTGGAGAAATGATGCCCTTAGTCATGGAGTGGAACATACAGGTGACCTAAGAGCAGGAGAAGCTTAAGGAGGAGATCCTGTGGGAGCTGCAGAATCTGTGGGCTCAGCTGATACCTGATGCCAACAAGGTGAGAGACCAGATCCACAAAAAATTTGTATAAACTGCTACAGTATCTGACTCTATACCAACCTTCACAATCTAATCATTCCTGCTGCTTCATTTTTGCCTTTCATATCTCATGCAAATTTCTATGTAGCCAATCCTAGCTCAAAACCATACAGGGAAGGGAATTCATACATAAATAAGACACCTATGTAAGTATACGTACACCTTTATGTTGGTATAAATAAGGAAAAAGTCAAGGAAAGATACACCCCAGATTTCATCAGGGAGATGGTAGTGGAGGGATATGGCCAGAAGCTAAATATAGTATGGTATATTTATGTAACACAATATGGTGCAGCTGTAATAAAGAATAAGATGTGTTTGTATGTACACATATGAAAAGCTATCCTGATGGAAAAAAGCAAGTCAAGGAAAACTATCTAAAATATAATCTTATTTGTGGAAAAATAATCTACTATGTGTGGAGATATGGATATAGGCCACTATATCTGTACTAGCTGTGTGACCTTCAAGCAAGTTATTTAATCTATCTACACCTTATTTTCTTCATTTGTAAAATGGACATAGTAATACTAATGATAGTATCTGGATTGTAGGTTATCACGAAGATGAAATGAGACCCATAAAGTGCCTAGAATAGGGCTTAGCAAATAGCAAGTGCTCGATAATATTATTATTATTTTGGTTATTTCTATCATTATTAATACATCTCAATGGAAATCACTTTCCTCCTTCTCCTACCTTATCAACTCAATTCTATCCTGTCAAATCAAGGAGAAAAGGAGGAAGAGAAGGGGATCTGATTTAAACAGAGCTGCCCCAGAAGGTTGTCACTGGCCCATGGGTCAGTGAGTTGTAACCCTGCGTAGTCATTAAAAGGATGTTGATGGTGAAAAGACGCAAGGTCAAGCAATGCTTATCCAGAAAAAAGCCTGGGATTCAGACAGGCAGTTCTGGCTGTGTGAGTGTGTCTGTGTGTGCACGCATGGGTGTGTGTATGTGTTCTCATGTGTTAGCACACACATGCTTGTGTATAAGCTGGAAAGAACCAATAAAACAACTGAGGATAATTGCACATAAGGAAACATTTTAAAATTCCTGCAAAGGTGAGTCAGAGTGCTATATATTATATTTTCTGATCCACACATGAGAGTTAAAAGACGGGACAGCCAGCATACTCATTTATGCAACCTGAGCCCTGCAATTTATTTCACTGTATTTGATGTTAGCAGGGAAGCATTTCTTTATGTAAAATTACTCAGAATACAGCACAAAGAACTATTCTGTAGGTATGAAATGTGTCTAAATAAAAAAAAAAAAAAGAAAACAAAACCTGCTTCTGCACTTTTGACACATCATGACCACAGTAAAGGAAAAATGAAGGCTCTTTTGTTTCTAGATGCTGCTGGAGGAAATGAAACAATGGGGCATGAACACAGTTCTCAACCTTTTTTTTCTGTGGGGGCACCCGTGGCTGACTAACGTTGCCTAGCACAATGCTCTTCTAAACGCGATTCCCAGCACACTGGTCATTACTTCATCTCATTCACTGCCACCCAAGAGAGCATTTCAGGATACAAATGAGTAAGACTGACATTGAAAGAGGGTAACCTTGGAGACATTCTATTTTTTAATTAAAAATGTAATACATGAATATATTCTCATTGTAAAAGACTAAGCAATATGGAAATATATAGGATATACTCCTATACCAGCTCTCCCACACCCAAACTCCTCTCCACAGAGAGAAGCTAATAAATTATTAACCATTTGGTGCGTATCCTTTATATATTAAATTTGCATTTACATGTTCATATGTATGCATGTGTTTATCTGTATCTTTATATCTATATATCCACACATATTGGATTATTTTTCCATAAATGAGATTATACTTTAGCAATTTTTTTGATTTGTTTTCCACATAACATCATAACACTGGAATATCTTTATGTATGGGTACAGACCCATCTTGTTCTTTATAACAGCTGCATTGTATTGTGTTGCATAAATATCCAACATTTTATTTAAGCTCTTTCCAATGGTGGCTACTTGTGTTGTTTCTTTTTTATTATTAAAAACAATGTTGCACTGAATGTACATGCTCATCCTTGTGCATGTTTCTTTGTGTACAAATGTATTTATTAAGAACAGATATGTAGAAGTGGAATTGCTAGGTCAGAGAGTACCCATATTTTAGTATTTAATTAAGTGCAAAATATTCCAAAAATCTGTACAAATTTACACTCTCTCCACTGGCAGTATTTTTTCTGCCATTCAAAAAAGATTAGTACAGTGGCTACTTACTTACCTCCCGACTTACCTATCTATCTACCTCCCGGCTACCCACCCACCACCTATCTAACACGTGGAGGAAAATGAAGCAGGTCAAAAGTTATTAGGAGTGAAAGGGACAGGGTGCATATTTAAGTTAGGTGGTACAGGTACCTTGCTAAAAAAGGTGATCTCTGAGAAAAGCGTGAAGAAAGAACTGGAGCAAGCCACACATATACCTGAGGGAAAAGGATCAAGGTAGAGGGAACAGCAAGTAAAAGTAACTGAAGAGGACAGAAAGCTGGTGTGTACTAAGAAAAATGAGGAGGCCAGTATGGCAGGACTGTAGTGAGAAAGGGGGAAAGTAGAAGAGAGAGGTAATGAAGGTACAAGAGTGTCCATCTCCCCAGCCTCTTTTTAACAGCAAGGAACATTCATCTTTAAAGTGCTGGCCAATCTACTGGCAAATCTCACTCTTTTCAAATTGCATTCTGCCTGATTACTAATGAGATGGGGAATCTTTTCACATGTATGTTGGCCGTTTTTGTTCTTATTCTACATTTGTATTTTCATGTCTTTTTCTCACATTTGATTGGATTTTTTCTTATTGATTTTTATATATTCTGATTATTTATTAAGCCTTTTTCAATTATACGTCTTGCAAATATGTTCTCCCAATTTGCCTCAATTTTTATGAAACCCAACCTGTACATTTTATTTATGAATTCTTTATATTGTTTTTAGTTTAAGGAGACCCTCCTTATCATAAAATAAATATTTTCCTATATTTTCTTCTGACGGTTTTATAAATTTGTTGTTCATTATGTTTAGCTCTTTAATCCATTTGGGATTTACATTTGTGAATGTCACAGTTAAGGTATAATCATATATATAATATATGCATATATATTATTTTTTCTCCCTTTTCTGATTTGAAATACAAAATTTATTATATTAAAAGTTCATATATATTAATCTGTTTCTAGACTGCCTATTCAGTTCTGCTTTCTATTTACCTGTCAATACCACACTGTTTCAATTATTAAAGCTTTGTAGTGTATTTAGATACTTGATATGGATCACTTTTCTTCATTGTCTTTTGAAAACTATTCCTGGAGATTCTATTTCAGATGAATCTGAGAATTAGCTTAGCAAGGTCCATTTTATTGGATTTAATTTAAATGTATAGATTAACTTGAGGAGAATTAATGTTGGTAAATTATTGAGTGTTCTCATTCAGAGAATAGATCTTTCAATTTGTTTAGATTTCCTTTCATGATTTTCAGTACATTTTTACAGTTTTGTTCCACACAGATCTTGCATATTTCTTGTTAAGTTTATTCTTAGGCTTTTTTTCTTTTGTGTTTCTGGTTATGAAGGAGTGTATTACATTTTATTTTCTAATATCTTGATTTAATATTATTAGATAAATTCAGAAAAAAACCAAATCCTGAAGTAAATAAAGGTATAAGGGTAGCTTTACACTGATTGTAGTCATTTAATAATTTATTGCTAGCAATAGAGCATCTGAATTGATTCCCTCATCAGAACAATCTCTGGGATATGACAAATCAAAGAGACTACCTTTAGCTTTCGCTTTGGGACATTTATTTACTCAGGGAGGAAGCAATTAGGCCAATCCCTGAGGCTCATATATGTTCAATCACTCTGGAATCTGAGAACAAAGCAATGGGGCTTCTTCTTTCCATATTCACCCCTGCTGCTTTATTTTGACCTCCTTTTTTTTCAAGTCTTTGTTTTATACAACTAAAGTTTTAAAATTATGCACATAGAAAAGCACATAAAATAATATAACCTTAATTTAATAGCTGAGTCATTTAATATGACCCAAGTTTAATAGCGATTTGTTTGCCATATTTGGTTCAGGACTTTTTTGCTTTTGTTCTTATTAATTTTAAGGAAATAAAATATTACAAACACAGCTAAAGCACCAACCCTTTCCCTTCCCATTCACTCTGATGTTGGTGTGTTTCACCCTTAAGAACATTTAAAATATTTTTATGATTTTAATGTGCAGCTATAAGTTATATTTATTATCTGGTGTGTTTTTAACATTTACATAGTTGGTATCAAAACATGTGTAGCCTTTTGTAACTTGATACTGTGGGCTTTTGAAATTCATCTTTGTTGACAAGGACAATTGCTCATGGTATTTTATTTATATCCATTGGTCAAACTTAGCTAATCCAGTCACGTGGCTACACCTAGTAGCCAGGGAAACTGAGAAATGTGGTTTTTATTCCAGAAAACCACAACCCTGGCTAAAAATCTGGGTTACATTACTAAGGAAGATGAGGGGAACTGGTAGTAGGGTACAGCTAGCCATCTCTGCCAAACATTTCAATTATAATGTTTTATAATGTTTATTACAGATTTCTGATATATACCTTTATTGGATTAAGGTATTTGTTTTTATCTTTCTCAGCTTGCCAAAGGATTTTTAAAACTGCTTTTAATTAGGAATAGGTGTTAAACTGTTCTTTGGCATCTTTTAATATGATTATGTGATTTTCTACTTTAATTTGATAATGTAATGTATTAAATTAATGTTTCTTAATGTTAAACTATCCTTGCATTCCAGACATAAATTTTAATTATGTTATAAGATTCAAAAACATGAATCTTATATCTGTTAGAAATATATTATTTTCTTTGAAAGCAGTGTAGACTTTCATTATTTAGGATTTGTACGTTCATAGTTAAACTGGCTTATTCTGTTATTATTTAATGTTATTTGTATGGATTTATAATCAAGATTATGCTAACCATATAGAGTTAGTGGGGAAGCTCTTCATCTTTTTATATTCTGGAAAAATTTTTTTAACCTAATAATTATCTGTTTAAATTTTAATATAATTTACCCATAATACCATTTGATCTGGTTTTTTTTTAAGGGATAGATCTTTGACTACTTTTAAAATTTCTTCTATGACCTTATTCTATCTTTTGTTGAGCCAATTTTTGTTATATATTTTTTTCTAGAAAAATCAACCTTTTAATTTAGATTTCAAATATGTTAGCATTAATTCAAACCTACCTTTCTTTCACACTTGAAAATTTTTTCTATGTCTATATTTATCTTACCTGTCTTCTGTGGTTTATTTTAGTCTCCTCTATTTTTTCTTGATCAGAACTGCCAGAGATTGTACAATTATGTTGGACTTTTAAAGAACCAGGAAATGGTTTTATTAAGTAGCCCTTTCAGTCTTTTTGCTTACATTATTATTTTCTGCTTTTTAACTTTTTAATTTTCTCCATCCAAATTGTTTTTTTTTCTTCTTCTAATTTATTGTATTGTGTGCTTAGGGCATTATTTCAGGCATTGTTTATTGGCTACCCATTCCTAACCCCCTTATCCTTTCTACTTCCAACTGTAGAGGCTAAAATAGCTAGATACACAATTTCCCAGATAGTCTTGGAGCTAGGTATGGCCATGTCCTCCAGATGTAAGAGGAAGTCTTCTACAGGCACATTGGGAAAGATTTTTTCCCACTGCTCACTAAAACAGAGAAATGCACACCAACTCTTTCTTTCCAACTAGTAGAAGGAAAAAGTGGGCACAGAGAAGGCACACCTGGTTTCTTAAAAGGCCCACCCTAGAAGTGGTATGCATCATGCCCACTCATACCATTGGAGAGAACTTACTCATTTAATCATACTAACTGCGAGGGAGGCTGGGAAATGTGACTAGCCACATCACTTGCTATAACTCTATTATGATGTAAGAAAAGAACAGATCTGGAAAACAGATTAGCCATTACTTGCAACCTTTCACACATACAATGACAGAGAAGTTAAGAGTATCAGTTACTCATGAAAGTGCAAGCCTGGAAGTTGTTCTATAATCCTTAAGGGACCTATATGAAAAAAAATTGAGCTTTGAAAATATTCATCTAAATATTGGATGATGCCACCAGCATTCTTATCAGACAAAAGTACCAAAACCTGAGCTACAACAATCAGACTCAAGTAACCATTGACAGTCTAAGCAGCCAACTTGAATCAATAATGCTATCTATGTTTCCGTAAGGGAGGATAATCACACATACACACTGGCATAAAACTCAGTGGCTTCTCAATTCACTGTGAAATCATATAACTCAAACCAAATAGTTGCAGGTGGCTTTAATTAGCAGTGTCATAAAAGCAATTAGCATTGGTTTGTACCAACTGTATCCACTAGAACTAGCACAGAGTTAATGACAAGTGTATGCACAAGTAGCAATATTCTGTTATGCTTTCAGAAATATTAAAATAATAGAAAAAGGGATACTACTTCTTTCCTAGTCAATTTGTTTAATTTTTAAAATATAATATCTTATCTTTTCTTGTAGTTTGCTCCTGTAAGTTTAAAATAAGTGAAAAAATAAGTCTGCAAATCACTTTACTTGGTTACCTTTCTTCTAGCATAGATATACGTATCTTTTATAATCTTTTAATTTTATGTCAGGTTTATTAAAGCATCGCTTACATTCACTAAAATTCACCCTTTTAAGTTGTACAGTTCTATAAATTTATACAGTTGCATAGCTGCTATCAGAATCAAGGTATCAAAAATTTCCACCACCCCTCCACCCCCCAAAAAGTTTTCTCATGCCCCTTGGTAATCCCCAAATACAACATTTTGGAAGTGAATCAAAATTCCACTTGATGTGTTTCACTTGGTAAGCCAGGTTTTTCATCTGGGAGAATGCCATGCAGACCTCAAATGTGAACAAGCCAACTAGCTTATTTTTTTCTTTCTCCCCTCTGAAATCCCACTTGTTTTTCCCAAGTGCCTCATTGGTTTCAATGATTTTAGCAGGGAATCACTGTTCATTTTTCTTTGCAAATATACTTTAAAAAAAAACTGTCAACATCAACATGTCAACATCATAGTCTTATTTTCTACATCCATCAGGTGCTTTAACATATATTACAGAAATAAACAAAAGAAGGTATATTCTTTGTTCCCAAGGGGTTTTCAGATTAAGAGAGAGAATAAGCATGGACATATTTATAATAAATAGAATATGGTCTATGATAACCAGGAGGTGTTTTTTCTCCCCTGTCTATTTTATTATGGTTAGCCTGTGGGGAAAGGAAGGTGAGAGGAAGTGCGTTAAGTGGAAGGACTGGTTGGATTCAGCAGAATGAAATAAATACAAGAAGATACAGAAGCACATGAAGAGGACAGAACAAGGATTTGGGTAGAGATGACATTACAGGAAAGATGATTGCCATGGTTTGTGCTAGCTGAAACAAGCCTTGTATCAAGAAGCCCTTCATTTTGTAGATGAGGAAACAGGCCCAGAGAGGGGCAGTGATACATTGAAGGTCAACCAGAGAAGTTGTAGCAGAGCTAGGACTAGAACTAGTTCTCCTAATTCTGTTCTGATGTTCACTTTACTGCCCTGCATGGCTTATCCTGTTGCTTTCAGGAAGCAACCCGTAATTTTCCACTTACTCACATTTGCTTTTGAGGCCTTACATCCTACTCTAGCTTTACAAAAGAAATACATTAGCCATCACCTGGGGACATACCCAATACCTCGGAGGTGCTACGCTCACAGTCTTTCTCAGATAATCCATCTCCACCTTTCTTTCCAAAACTCTCTTGGCAGAATTCAGGCCCCCTTCTTTGCTGGAGGGTTTAATAATGATTCACTGTAGGGCTAGCTTGAAACCTTGACTCTCTTGATATCATTTATGTGGGGAAAAAATGTTCCTAGTTCCAAATAATCAAACTAAACTTTCAACAAAAAGCCAAATACTTGGGGACTTTCTATAAATTTATCTGAATATGTAATTTTTTCTGTTCTTTAGAGGAATGACATATTCTGCTGGAATCTGAAACTATGACCTAATTTATATAAATTCAGCTATTCTGTGTACAAACCTCCATAGGTTCTGGTGAAAACTAAACTCTTCCATTGCTACAGCAGTTGTGCCCACAATTCTACTCCAAATTCAACATAATGGAGCAAAGTGTCTCAACATCCGGAAAATGGGTAGAGTACATAAGAAAATAAAACTTACAGTGGAAAAGGCACTGGTGACAGTGTCTTGATGCTACAATTCTTTGCTGAAATGTTTTTCAGGTGGCTCCTCTAAAAGAAAACGGGACACTTGGATACCAAGTTCAAGTCCACAAAGGAAATTCAAATTAGTTCTATATCAAATGTAGCACTTTCAAACATCATCTCATCAGAATATTCTGATATTTTCATCTGGTATTTTCATCAGAATATTCTATATTCAAAAATATTTTTGAAATGTATGTGCACAACACTGTGCTGTGGGGAAGTACAAAATAGACTAACAATAGAACGTAGTACATGGTATAGGGACATTTGGGACGCACAGGCTGTAATATTGTAGGAATTCAGAATCAAGAAATAGAACTGTATGGAACATAAAAGCCTTCAAGTAAGAAATGAAATTTAAGGATAGGTAGAATCTGTACACGTGGAGAGGAATAAGGAGCAGAGCTGGTGTTCAGTTGGATGTTCTGGAACAGTGGCACCGGCATCTATTCTGTGTGACTGGTAATCCATTCTGAATTGGTCACTGTACTTGCCAAATTGGTCATTAGATATTCTGAAGATCACCCCAGCAGGCATTCCTGGATACCGCTGTGGAAGTGGCTGTTGGGAGGTCGGGGATCAGTTCAACTTTCCCAGGCCATCAAAAGGTAACCAACTGATCAGAAATAGAGATTTGTTTTAAATTGTTGCTGTGTTCAGTTAAATCTTACGTATGCTGTGCACACATTTCTTCTGAGATTATACAACTAATCTCTCAGTCAGATTGACATCAGTCTTAAACTTCATTATCATACAGCCATAGGTATCAAATTGACAAACACACTCAATGGGTATAAATGATTATTATTATTCTTTACTAGAAAAAAAACTGTATTGTCTCTTATAACACTCATCCAATTTCAATCCCTTGTCAGGACAAACTTTAAAAGAATATCATCAAGAAATCTCAAAAAAAAAAGAAAGAAAGAAAGAAAGAAAGAAATAGCAGAGCTGGTCGGTTTTGTCTAACAGGTACTTCTGCTGTTTCACCTTTTGAGGTAAGTAGCCTCAGGGACATGGAACCAATTTTCAGCAGTGATTTGCTACGATATTGAATACACATCTCAATACCTTCATAGATAGAAAAGGAGGGTCTGATTCATCAACACTTTCCTTTTGGTCAGCAAACACTCAGGGAACAATTAGACTGTTTATAAAGCCTTGGTACCTAGAATAGCGCAAAGTCAATTTAAAAAATATATTGAATATGTGAGCTTTTCCAAATTGTCATCAACTGTTATGACAAGCTATTAAAGAAGCTATTGTAGAGGACTGAAGGAGCAGCTGATTTCAAAACAGTAAATCAAGTCTTGGTCAAGAGCACTGATGAAAAGAGAACAGGATTCTTGCTGTGTTTATGAGTGGCTCAAGACAGCTTTAATACACATCAATCACAGGTAGGCAGTGTGCTCCGGTCTGTGCCCCCGACTCTCAGTGTGACCTTTTGTGAGTCACCAGACGGCTTTCAGGCTCAGTTACTCAGCTGAAAACAAAGCCGAAGAGCAGAAACCTCAATGAAAATGAAAAACAGGCACTGCATCGCTAATGAGATTTCCTGGGGAAATAAATTCCTCACCTCTATAACCCCCTCTCCGTGACACTCCCCACTCTAGACCACAACGTCCCACATTTTCAAGAGAAGGTGGACAAAGTGAAGTGTTTAAGGCATGTGGCTGTGCTACGCTCCCAGTTTCAGAAGGATTTATTGGGAAGAATTCACTGTGCTTACTTAAAATAGGAAAGCCATAGGGAAAGAAATGGTCACATTATCTTGCTGTAGAAATTAGAGCACTAACTTTGGGTTCAAAATCTCTCCATCGGCTATGGTTTGCTTAGAGATTTGGGAGGGCTGGCCAAGGAATCTCACCCTTTCAGTTGGTTCTAAACAGTTTATGGCTGTATAATCAGTACTGTGAAATATTTCTGCTCCCTCTGGGCAAAATCACTCATTATTGTGAAACTTTCTGCTAAAATTATAAGATTAGAGTTGCATGAACATGTAACACTATGACTGTGGATGAAACAAAGTTTAGAAGAGAACAGCCAGAACAGCAGCTTCTTAGGAGGGTAGTAAAGCAGGCTGAGGGGGGGCCTGGAGTTTGGAAATGCCATCAATGCTGTCAGCCTCCACAGCTTCATGGTGCAGTTGGCCACCTGCAGAAGAGGGAAGCTCAGAAGGAAGACATGGCCGATGGAACTTATGGCCCTGGAGAATAAGGATGCACTTTCATTTTTAAGACTGTTGGTCCCTTGGTGTTGCAGTAACCATACACACACATACACACAAACACACAAGTGTCTGTCTGGCACATATGTGTCTCCTTTCTGAAGCTAGTCCCCTTGGAAAGGTTACACATGACTGAACACTACTGAATCAGTCAGTCTATTTAGTGGCTTGTAAGAAAAGCTGACGGTATCACGGCTCCAAGGCAGGCTGCCACCTCAGAGCCTCAATCGTAACTAATGGGGGTTTAAAAGGGATATCAGAAAATATCATGCAGATAAAATACAGAGATAGGAGAAAAGACCATAACCTCAATCTGCAAAATGTAATAGCTTTGTCAAAATAAAAGCCAAAGCTAAACTCTCCTGCTGCTGTACACCCCCCAGCTCAAGGGAACTGTTCAAGCAGAGAAGCATTTTCTATTAGCACAAACTCCGAATGCAGCAGGGAGAAACTCAGCCATAATATCTGCACAACGGCCCTTCCATGCAAACACCATTCCAGTAATGGGAAATTTTAATGATGTAAAGCAGCAAGGTCACACAATATGTCCAGGAAGCCCTTGGAAAGACACTGTCTCGGCAGATATTAGAGACGAGAGCTCAGAATTGCCCTTGGTTCATTAGGCTTTGCCTGAGGGTTTTTTTCTTCCACTATTAACTGCAAACAAGGTTGAGGTTGTGTTACTCAGTTCCTTGTATGCAATGCAAAGAGGTGAAGGGCAGGATTTGTAAATATGGAAAGGCAGACAGCTTAGATGTGTTTTTACAATACTTGAAATACTCTCAGTCACCTTAAATATGAAAATTGCAAAAGCCTTATCAATGTTGCAGTGGTTTTTTTTGTAGCAGAAGAACTTTTTATCTACTCACGTATAGATAAAGGTACTATATGCACATAAATATACACACACGGGGTGGATTGATTCCCTCCCCTCCAACCAGCACCATCACATCTTCTTACAGTTTGCCTTCTTCTCCCAGCTTTATGACCCCATTGAGATCGCTCTTACTGTTTTCTTCCTTGTTACATTTTGATATTTCAAAGCATGGCCTGGATCTCACTCCCATCTCCCCACTCCACATTATTAATGAATTGGAAAGCAGACATCATTAGTTTTCGGAGACTATTCCTTTTAAAATTTACAGACCCCTTCATCTGAATCCCCAGAGACAGTCTGCTGTTCTCATCTTAGAATCTTATTAGCATCATATCTTCTGTATCTTGCCATGCAAACTGCATGGCTATGCACTTTCTAGCACTTGACCCTTTTGCGGACGGAATTAATTTACTCTTTGAAGATGCAGCAGCGTGCTGTTGTGCTTGTTAGAGAAAGAAAAGCCAAGCAAGGAGATGGCAAAGCAAGCAAAGAAAATTCCTCATTTAAAAGCAAGCTCTTATAAGGAAATTTAGGTGGAAACTGGCCAGGAGAAACTAATAGCTAGTAAGTATTGATAGAAAGAGGCAAATTAGCTGATTAGCAGGGATCACTGAGAATTTCTGCATCCAAATACTAACAAGCATTGGAACAAGCTCCCCGGTATGGAGCAGATTACAGGAATTCGTTTATACTGGAACCTTTCATTCTTAGACATCTCTTTGGTTTAATATGACCCAGGTCGGCATTAGAAGACAAGCGAAGCAGCTAATTCTGATTTGGTCAGACAACTGATCTGTCTCCTGAAATCTTTCAGACTCACTTACTCAGCACTCACTGTGTGCCAGGTATTGTTCTAGATGCAGGAGATACAATAGTGAGTAGACTGACATCTCTTCATTGGATGAACTTACTTTCTACTGAAGGAGTAAAAAAACAGAAAGTAAACAATTAAAAATGTAACTTCAGGACTTCCCTGGTGGCACAGTGGTTGAGAGTCTGCCTGCCAATACAGGGGACGCGGGGTTTGTGCCCTGGTCCAGGAGGATCCCACATGTCATGGAGCGGCTGGGCCCGTGAACCATGGCCGCTGGGCCTGCGTGTCCGGAGCCTGTGCTCCGCGACGGGAGAGGCCACAGCAGTGAGAGGCCCGCGTACCGCAAAAGAAAAGAAAAGAAAAAAAAAAATGTAACTTCAGGTAGCTATAAGTGCTATGAAGGAAAATGAAGCCATCTAAAAGAATAGAGAGTGTTAAGGGGAATTATTTGAAACAGGGTGATCTATTACAGAGCTGACATTCAAGCAGGGAAATTAATGATGTAAAAGAGCAAGCCCTCTGAAGATCTTGGGGATGAGTGTTTCCGACAGAATGTAAAGGCCTTGAGCCCAAAACAAGTCGGCAAATTAAAATTTAAATACAGCTCATGTGGCTGCAGTGGAGTGACAGAGGAGAAAGTACTGGGACAAATAAGCAGTGGCCAGAAGTAGACTCTTAAAGGCCATGATAAGGAGCTTGAATTTTATCCTAACTATGATGGAAGCGATCAAAGGTCATATGTTTATGCTTTAAGGTGACTCCTGCTGTTTTGCAAAGAATAAATTCAAGGGTAGAGATAGGGGAGCAGAATGAAAGCAAGGAAACCAGATAGAAGGTTATCTTAGAAGTCTAAACAAGAAATTATTACGGTGTCTTGAACTTAAGGTGGTAATGGAGGTGGTGGGATTCAAGATATATTTTGAAGACAGAGCTATAGAACTTGTTGAGGAATTGGATGAAGAAGAGAATGGTGATTCCTTTAAACTGAGAGGCAGAAGAGTAAAGTGGAACAGATTGAAAATGAAATAAAAAGCTTCATTCTGACCAGGTTAAATTTGAGATGACCATTAGATATCCAAGAATAGATAGTGTGGGGCCCATAGAAGAAATCTGGAGTTAAGAGAGATAAACATTTTGTAATTACAAACTTATAAATATCATTTCAAGCCATGTAACTGGATGAGATCATCACAGGATTAACTTTAGACAGAGAAAAGGCCCAAAGATGGCTTTGGGAAATTCCAAAAAACAGAGGTCAGGAAGAAGAAAAGGAGGTATCAAAGGAGACTGAAAAGGAGTAACCAGTGTTATAGGAGAAAAACCCAGAAAACATCACCAAAAAACAAAAACAACAACAAAAAATATGTTTGAAAAAGGAGGGAGTAATTAATAATATAAAATGCCACCAGGAGTTTGAGAGAACTGAGAATTGGCTATTTGATGTGGCAAGATGGAAATCATTGCTCACCTTGACAAAAGAGTTTCAGTGGAGTGATAAGGACAAAAACGATTGAAGTGAGTTATGGACAAATGGGGTGTGAAAAATGCCGAGTAAGCAATATAGACAACTTTACTGATGAGTTTTCTCAGAAAGAAGAGCAAAGAAATGGAGTGGTAGTTGGAGGGTTATATTGGGATGAAGGAAGGTTTTAAGTCGGGGGCAACCATAGGATGTTTGTACACCATCAAGAACGATCCTACCAGAAAAGGAAGAGGATGATGTGTAAGAGAGAGTGTATAATTGCAGGAACCATGACTTTGACCAAAGAAGGGACGGGATTCAATCCTTAAGTCAAGGCTTTAGCCTTAGACAGGAGCAAAGACAAGTCAGTCATTGTAATAGAAGGGAAGGTAGAGGTTATAGGTAGTAGATTTGGTTATGGGAGGAACCAGTTCTCTTCTGATAGTTTCTAATTTCTCAATGAAATAAGACATGAAATTATCAACTAAGAGTATGTAATATAAAGGATGATTTGACATTTGTAGTGAAAAAATTTAAATGTGACCAGTCAGCATGATCATGTTTTCCCTAACCACATTTATCTGTTTAGGTAAGGACTGAGACTAGGTGGTGTGATAGATTTACCAATATTGGGTTTACCAGCAAGTTAAATAAGGAAAAGAGGGGCAAGGCAGTATATAGCATAATGATTACAGTAATGGACCAAATATAATATTGATGATATGAGGATTGATTGTATGAGAAAAGTGAATATGAGGCTGAATCAACTGATGGGTGGGTACAATGGTTTGAAGAATTGTTGGCATATAGATACTGAAGTTTGAGTGAGCTGGAAATGTTTTTTGAAGTGCAATTCTTAAATCTAGATTTTGGAAGTGGTATAGTGGGTATCTGAGAAAGGATAGAGGAAAATATTAGTGGAGGGAGGACATCTATCCCACTTCAAAGCCCTGAGGATATGTGAAAGAAAGCAGCCACCACTTGAAAGGGAAGGAGGAGAAACAGAATCTTAAGGGATAACCAATTTATAGTTAGAGCAAGGAGGTGAAATGAACATTTTTGAGATGATGTTAATAATAGAGGGCTTTTTTTTTTTTCTGATGACAGACAAGTAGTTCCAAAAAATATAGTAGGAGGGTTTGATGGGAATAGAAAGGGATGGGGAAGTGGGTCAGGCTTGGGAAGGTAAAGAGCCACATAGGAATAAGCATACAGGTCATGATGATGACCTTATAGTTCCACTGTCCAATGCAGTTGCCACTAGCTACATGTGCCTGGTCAGAACTAAAATGTGCTGTAAATATAAAACACACACTGGATTTTGAAGACTCAATACCAAAAAAAAAAGAAAAAAAAGAAAAGAATTTAAAATATATCATTAATATATTTATATTGATTAAATGTTAAAATAATATTTTGGACATATTGCAATAAAGAAAATATGTTATTGGGACTTCCCTGGTGGTCCAGTGATTGAGAATCCATCTTGCAATGTGGGGAATGCCGGTTTGATCCCTGCTCAGGGAACTAAGATCCCACATGCCACAGGGCAACTAGGCCTGTGAGCCGCAACTGCTGAGCCCGTGCACCACAACTAGAGAGAAGCTTGTGCACTGCAACGAAGAGCACACACGCTGCAATGAAAGATCCCACATACCACAATTAAGACCCAGTGCAGCCAATAAAAAGATAAATAAATATTTTTTAAAAATTAAAAAAAATATGTTATTAAAATTAATTTCACTTTTTAAAAACATAAATGTGGCTACTAGAAAATTGTAAATTACATAAATAGCTCACACTATATTCTTGTTGGGCGGTTCTGCTTTAAACACTTTCATTCCTGGTGGTGGCCTGAACAGGGACATTAGGCATGCTGGGATTAGATCTGATAGCTTCTTAGGGGGAGGTAGGACATCAGTTCCAGTTATGGCTACCCTTTTGGGAGTGGTATTTTCTATCCTTGCTACTTAGAGTACTGTCCTTGGACAGGTAGCATTGGCACCACTTGGGAGCTTGTCAGAAACGCAAAATCTCAGGGTCTGTTCTGTACCTATTGAAACAGAATCTGCTGTTTAATAAGATTCCCAGTAAGTCTTATGCATATTAAAGTTTGAGAAGCAATGCTTGAGATAGTTTCTAGTGGTGAGGCTGATGCAGTTGAGGCTAGGGAAGGAAGAGGGTACCAGGAACACCTTGCTGGGTGAGAAATAGTCTTACCAGTGGGTAATTTCCAGGATAAAAAAGAAGCAATTAGATCTTGGATAACTATGAAGTCTCCAGAAATGAAATGTCTAATATGGTAGCTGATAGCCACACTTGAATTGTGGCTGCTCTGAATTGAGATGTACTGTAAGCATAAGATACATGCCAGATTTTGAAGATTTAGTTTGAAAAAAAGAATGTACATATCTCATTAATAAATTTAACATGTTGATAACATGTTGAAATGATTACATTCTGGATATATTGGGTTAAAAAATGTATGGTTAAAATTAATTTTTAAAAATGTAATTAGAAAATTTAGCAGTCTTCTGTGGCTTATATTACATTTCTGTTGGAGAGCACTGCTTCAGAATATACTAGTAAAGTCTCCAGGATATTCCCATATAGACAGACTCTGTAGAGCAGGGGCTAGCAAACTATGATCCACAAGCCAAGCCTGGCCCACCACCTATTTTTGTAAATAAATATTTATTGGAATACAGCCATGTTCATACTTTCACATTGTCCATGGCTACTTTCATGGTGCAATGACAGAATGGAGAAGTTATGGCAGAGACTGTATGGCTCATAAAGCCTAAAACTTTTATTATCTGGCTCTTTTTGAAAAAGGTTTGCCAAACCCCACTGTAGAGAGAAGATGTAGCGGTCTTATTGTTTTCTATTTCAGGATAATCCAGAATTCATAGTCAGACTGGAGAAAGCCTTTGTTTACAAACAGTTTGACCATATCTAGAAAAATATTCTCATGATAGCTGAAAATCAGGATTAGAATCCTTTACCTTTTATAGTTGTATATTTAATTGCACTATTCTTTTGCATTATTGAAACCATAATTCTGTTCCCATTTAAATTATTTTTAATAGGGAACACTTTTTAGAATTTATGAGGCTTTATTAGCTTGGATTCTAACTGTAGTCAGATGCTATGAAATTTAATCATTGAAATTCGTTAATTTTCCTTTTATTCTCTTATTGTCCATTGAGAAATCACTTAGTAAGATGGTACCAAATGCTAGAAGTACATAGTAACTTTGAAAATGATGAAATGTGACACAGATTCAAATCAATGCTTTGAGAGTTAATGGTGTACCCTTCATAATATGAAAAGGAATAAACTTATTAAGATTATTATTGCTTCTCATTATTATTCTTTCATCTCCATTCCTGCTATACCACCCTAGTTTAGAGATTTAGTAAGTCCTGTGTGTTATGCCAATATTCTTCCCATCTGACTTTCTCTTTCTTAAATTTATTTTCCTCTCTAATCTCTTCTCCTTTCCATTTCTAGACTAATATTTGAAAATTATTACTTTAATCTCTAAACTCCTCTCCTCAAAAATTCTCAAGGCCTGCTGAATTTAAAAAAATCCTGTTAGATTCATAAACTGGTCCTAGACAATCTTGTGATCTTATTTTCCATTAACAATTTCCATTCTACAGGCTTTCCACATTGCCATAAGTATAAACCCTGATTTCTCAGATTGGCTCATTCTTCTACATTCTTTCTTAATAGATTTGATTAAGATTATTACCTTTAGGTCACACTTTAACAATCACCTTATAATAAGTTTCACTGTCTCCACTCACCACTTTAATCCAGGGTCCATACAACTGTTAGGGAATTTTCCTAAATTATAAACCTCATTATACTTTGTCCCATGGTAAGAAGCAAAAACAAAAAAACAGACAAAATTAAAATTATAAAAATAGTAGTAGATGCACGGTAGTCATGATGAATTCATTTCAAAGGTAAGAAGAGAAAGAAAGAAAGAAAGATGGAAAGAAAGATGGAAAGAAAGGAAGAAAAAGAAAAAGGGAATCCTTCAAAGGCAAGTAGCAAAAAAAAAAAAAGTCTATGATAAATGGAGAGATTTTGTGGGGTCAAGAGGAAACCAATCAAGCTATCAGCAATAATGAGGGCTGATGGGGGCAGACTGGAGTCTGCAGGATCCCCATACACACTACTAGTTTACTTGGCATAGTAATTCTTCCTCCAAGTCAAATTTTGCTGACAGAGCAACAGTGAAGGCAGGGCTTAAAATAATAAAGAATTTGAATAATCTTTTACATTCTTGAGATACCTGGAACCTAGGACATCGGTGTAACTAAATATAAAGATGAATGGAAATTAGCTGCAACTGCAGGTAATACCCCTTTAAACTCAATACTAATAAGATAAAAAGGATTAGTTTCTCAGTGGAGGCAGCCCAGGGGGATTGAACATTGGGCTATGCAAGATGAGATGAATCTTTATTAAAGCTGTATCTTAGTCACAGATTAACTTGACCTCTTGTGAAGTTTGAGTTATCAGTTCTTCACCTCAGATGCCAGACATAGAAAGAGTTCACCCTCTTGGGGAAAAAGTCAAATGGAACAGAACAAAATATACTTCAGTCTCTATCCTTTTTCTATGCACAATGTCTGGCATATAAAATATATTATGAGACATGTAAAGAAGCAGGAAAATATGATGCATGATCAAGAGAAAAAACAATAAGAAGAGAAAAAAACAATAAGAAGTAGAGCCACAGATGCTTCAGACAGTGTAATTAGCAGACCAGGACTCTAAAAACTGATATAAACATGTTCAAACATTTAGAGAAATGATACAAACAGAGACAAAAAGAAAAAAAGATTAAAAAAAAAATGAACAGAGTGTCAGTGATTTATGCAATAATGTCAAGCAATCTAATACATATGTAACTGAAGTCCCAGAAGGGAAACAATGATAAGAATTATGGCTGACTTTTAATAAGAAACAATGGAAACAAGGAAAAATGAGGTGACTCTTTTAAGTGCTGAAAAAGAAAATTATCGATCTAGAATTCTACAGCCAGTGAAAACTTCCTTCAAAATGCAGGCAAAATAGAGATATTTTCTGATTAAAAAAACCCCCAAACTGAGAATCTGTCAATAGCAAACCTACACTATAAGAAATACTAAAGAAAGTTCTTCAGGTCAAAAGAAAATGATATTAAATAGAAACTTCAAACTATAGGAAGGAATTAAGAGCATTGGAAATAGTTAGAAAGAAAGAAGAAAGAAAGAAAGAAAGAGTAGATAAATATAAAACAATATTTTTCTAATTCCTTTAACAGACAATTGATTGCTGAAAGCAAAAATACAATATTTTAGTGTAGCATTTATAAAGTATGTAATAGTAAAATGTATGATAAAAACAGCATAAAATATGGAAGAGGACAAATGGAATTATAATGTTGGTGGTTCTTAGTTTATATATGAATATAATAATAATTCAAGATAGACTATGAATAGTTAAGAATGCATATTGTAGTCCATAGTATAACCATTAAGGAGAAAAAAGAAGTGGCATAGTTTAAAAGCCAATGACCTAAACATACTTAATCCAAAAGAATTTAGGAAAGGAGGATCAAAGGAAGAAAGAACAGATGGAGCAAATAGAAAACAAATAGCAAGATGGTAAGTATAAACTCAACCATATCAATCTTCACACTAAATGTAAATAGGATAAATATTTCAATTAAAAGGCAGCGGTGTTAGAATAAATGAGTTAAGTAATGCTGCAGGATAGAATATCAATATACAAATATCAATTATACATCTATGTACAGGGAATAGACAATAGAATTTGAACTTAAAAGTAAACACTACCTGCAATAGCATTAAAAATATGACATACTTAGGAATACATCTGTCAAAAGATGTACAAGACGTGTGCAATGAAAACTACAAAACATTGCTGAGAATTGAAAGGCCTAAATAAATGAGAGCTATAGCATATTTATGGGTCAGAAGACTCAATATCATTAACATGTCAATTTATCAATAGAATCAATGCAATCCCACTCAAAACCCTAGAAGGCTTTTGGGGGGGGTTAGAAATTCATGATTCTTAAATTCATATGGAAATATGAAGGACTTAGAATGGCTAAAATAACCTTGAAAAAGAATAATTTGGAAGACTAAAACTGCTGGATTTCAAGACACATAATAAAGCCATAGTAATCAAGATGGTGTGGTACTATTGTCAATAAAGACAAATAGATCAGTGGATTATTAAATTTCTGGAAGTGCAATAGAGAGGAATAATAGAGAGAAATATAATAAATAACAATAGAGAGACCATATATAAATGGACTATTGATTATCAACAAAGGTGTAAAATGCAATTTGATAGAAAAATACATTCTTTGACAAATGATACTAGAACTGGATATGCATATGCAAACAAATAAACTTTGATTCATACCTTGCACAATCTACAAAAAGTAACTCAAAATGTATTCTAGACCTAAGTGTAAATTCTAAAACTTTAAAAGTTCTATACTTAATTGTAGGAGAAAAAGGAAATCTTTGTATTGTGGACTAGGCATAGATTCCTTAGTATGACACAAAAATTATGCCCCATAAAAGAAAAAATTGATAAAATGTGTTTCATCAAAATAAGAACTTCTGCTTTTTTGAGACATTTTTAAGAAAAGAAAGGACTTTCTTTTGGATGTTCATTGCAGTGTTGTTTACAATAGCTAAGACATGGAAGCAATTTAAATATCCATCGACAAATGAATGGATAAATAAGATATAGTATATATTATAACATGGAATATTACTCAGCCATTAAAAAGAATGAAATAATGCCATTTGCAGCAACGTGGATGCAACTAGAGATTGTCATACTGAGTGAAGTAAGCCAGAAAGAGAAAGAAAAATATCATGTGGTATCACTTATAGGTAGAATCTGAAAAAAAATGATACAAATAAACGTATTCACAAAACAGAAACAGGCTCACAAACTTAGAGAACCAACTTATGGTTACTAGCAGGGAAGGGTGGAGGGAGGGATAGATTGGAAGTGTGGGACTGACACGTACACACTGCTATAGTTAAAATAGATAACCAACAAGGACCTACTGTATAGCAGAGGGAACTCTGCTCAGTATTCTGTAATAACCTAAATGGGAAAAGAATTTGAAAAAGAATAGTTACACGTATATGTATAACTGAATCACTTTGCTGTACACCTGAAACTAACACAACATTGTTAATCAACTATACTCCAATATAAAATAAAAATGAAAAAAATAATGAATTAAAATTCTGTTTTATTGAAAAAAAACCCTCCAATACTGAGAAAACAACTAACTAAATTTATCACAAAAAAGAAAGCACAGATGCACAAAATAATAAATGAGATGAGTAAAAAAACATTAAAATAGAAGAAATTAAAATAAAAACCCAGGAGACAATTTTGCAGACCTCTATACAAATAAATTTTAAAACGTAGATGAAATGGATAATTTCTTTGATACAGATTACCAAAATTAATTCTTCTAGAGTTAGAACTTTTAAACAGACCATGTTTCCCAAAAGAAATAGTGTAAGTTGTTAAGGAACTACTCCACAAAAAAGCACCAGGCCCAGATGTTTTCACATAGGAATTCTATCAGTCTTTCAAAGACCAAGATGGTCTCAATGCTCTGTAAATTATTCCACAGTGCTGAAAGGAAGGGAAACTTCCCAACTCCCTGTATGAAGGAAGTATAACACTGATATTTAAATTAGATAAGAAGAATACAAAGAATATGGTCCCATGTCCATATCCACTGAATATTGATGCAAAAATTCTAAACTAAATATTAACAATCAGAATCCAATACCATATTAACCACATTAAGAAAACAAGTGAGATTTATTCCAAGAATGCAAGGTTGGTTCAATATTTTGTTTTTTTGGCTGTGCTGTGCAGCTTGTGGGATCATAGTTCCCCATGCAGGGATTGAACCTGGGCCCACTGTGGTGAAAGTGTGGAGTCCTAACCACTGGACCACCAGGGAATTCCTTTTAAATTAAAAAACATTTTTTGGGTTCAAAATTTGAAAATCCATTAATAACATACACCACATTAATAAATATAAGGAAAAGGTCATATGATTACCTCTATAGATGCTGACAAACTCTTTCACAAAATTCAACACCAAGCCCTGATGAAAATGTTCAAGAAAACAGGAACAGCAGAATACTTTGTTACCGTGACAAAACTTATATACCTAATTTTAAAGTTAGTATCATATAATGGGGAAACACTAGAGACATTTCTACTAAGATCAGGAACAAAGTAAGAGGCCACTATCTTCAATACTATTCAACACTGTACTAGAGAGGAGCTTCAAGATGGCGGAAGAGTAAGATGCAGAGATCATCTTCCTCCCCACAAATACATCAGAAATACAACTACTTGTGGAACAACTCCTACAGAACACCTACTGAACGCTGGCGGAAGACCTCAGACCTCCCAAAAGGCAAGAAACTCTTCACGTACCTGGGTAGGACAAAAGAAAAAAGAGAGACAAAATAGGGACGGGACTTGCACCAGTGGGAGGGAGCTGTGAAGGAGGAAAGATTTCCACACACTAGGAAGCCCCTTCATGGGCGGAGACTGCGGGTGGCAGAGGGGGGAAGCTTCGGAGCCACAGAGGAGAGCACAGCAACAGGGGTGCGGAGGGCAAAGGGGAGAGATTCCCGCACAGAGGATTGGTGCCGACCAGCACTCACCAGCCCAAGAGGCTTGTCTGCTCGCCCGCCAGGACGGGTGGAGGCTGGGAGCTGAGGCTCGGGCTTCGGTTGGATCTCTGGGAGAGGACTGGGGTTGGCTGCGTGAACACAGCCTGAAGGGGGCTAGTGCCCACAGCTAGCCAGGAGGGAGTCCGGGAAAAAGTCTGGAACTGCTGAAGAGGCAAGAGGCTTTCTCTTGCCTCTTTGTTTCCTGGTGCTCGAGGAGAGGGGATTAAGAGCGCTGGTTAAAGGAGTTTCAGAGACGGGCACGAGCCACGGCTGATTCAGCGCGGACCCCAGAAACGGGCATGAGACACTAAGGCTGCTGCTGCCGCCACGAAGAAGCCTGTGTGCAAGCACAGGTCACGATCCACACCTCCCCTCCTGGGAGCCTGTGCAGCCCACCACTGCCAGGGTCCCGTGATACAGGGACAACTTCCCCGGGAGAACGCACGGCGCGCCTCAGGCTGGTGCAGCGTCACGCCAGCCTCTGCCGCCGCAGGCTCGCCCCGCACTCCGTACCCATCCCTCCCCCCGGCCTGAGTCAGCCAGAGCCCCCTAGTCAGCTGCTCCTTTAACCCTGTCCTGTCTGAGCGAAGAACACATGCCCTCAGGCGACCAACACGCAGAGATGGGGCCAAATCCAAAGCTGAACCCCGGGAACTTTGCGAACAAAGAAGAGAAAGGGAAATCTCTCCCAGCAGCCTCAGGAGCAGTGGATTAAATCTCCACAATCAACTTGATGTACGCTGCATCTGTAGAATACCTGAATAGACAAAAAATCATCCCAAATTGAGGAGGTGCACTTCAGGAGAAACGATATATATATATATATATATATTTCCCTTTTTCTCTTTTTTTGAGTGTGTATGTGTATGCTTCTGTGTGTGATTTTGTCTGTATAGCTTTGCATTTACCATTTGTGCTAGGGTTCTGTCTGTCCGTTTTCTATTTTTTATTACTTAAAACATTTTTTTTCTTAATAATTATTTTTTATTTTAATAACTTTATTTTATTTTATCATCTTTCTTTCTTTCCACCCTTTTATTTTGAGCCGTGAGGAGGACAGGCTCTTTTTGCTCCAGCCAGGCGTCAGGGCTGTGCCACTGAGGTGGGAGAGCCAAGTTCAGGACACTGGTCCACAAGAGACCTCCCAGCTCCACGTAATATCAAACGGCGAAGGTCTCCCAGAGATCTGCATCTCAACGCCAAGACCAAACTCCACTCAACGACCAGCAAGCTACAGTGCTGGACACCGTATGCCAAACAACTACCAAGATAGGAACACAACCCCATCCATTAGCACAGAGGCTGCCTAAAATCATAATAAGGCCACAGACACCCCAAAACACACCACCAGACGTGGACCTGCCCACCAGAAAGACAAGATCCAGCCTCCTCCATCAGAACACAGGCACTAGTCCCTTCCAACAGGAAGCCTACACAACCCACTGAACCAACCTTAGCCACTGGAGACACATACCAAAAACAATGGAAACTCAGACCCTGCAGCCTGTGAAAAGGAGACCCCAAATACAGTAAGTTAAGCAAAATAAGATAGAGAAACACACAGCAGATGAAGGAGCAAGGCAAAAACCCACCAGACCTAACAAATGAAGAGGAAATGGGCAGTCTACCTGAAAAAGAATTCAGAATAATGATAGTAAAGATGATCCCAAATCTTGGAAATAGAATGGAGAAAATACAAGAAACATTTAACAAGGACCTAGAAGAATTAAAGAGCAAACAGTGATGAACAGCACAATAAATGAAATTAAAAATTCTCCAGAAGGGATCAATAGCAGAATAACTGAGGCAGAAGAACAGATAAGTGACCTGGAAGATAAAACAGTGGAAATAAGTACTGCAGAGCAGAATAAAGAAAAAAGAATGAAAAGAATTGAGGACAGTCTCAGAGACCTCTGGGACAACATTAAACGCACCAACATTTGAATTATAGGGGTCTCAGAAGAAGAAGAGAAAAAAAAAGGGATTGACAAAATATTTGAAGAGATTATCATTGAAAAGTTCCCTAATATGGGAAAGGAAAGAGTTAATCAAGTCCAGGAAAAACAGAGAGTCCCATACAGGATAAATCAAAGGAGAAACAGGCCAAGACACATACTAATCAAATTATCAAAAATTAAATACAAATAACAAATATTAAAAGCAACAAGGGAAGAACCACAAATAACACACAAGGGAATCCCCATAAGGTTAACAGCTGATCTTTCAGTAGAAACTCTGCAAGCCAGAAGAGAGTGGCAGCACACATTAAGAGTGATGAAGGAGAAAAACCTACAACCAAGATTACTCTACCCATCAAGGATCTCATTCAGATTTGATGAAGAAATTAAAACCTTTACAGACAAGCAAAAGCTAAGACAATTTAGCACCACCAAACCAGCTTTACAACAAATGCTAAAGGAAATTCTCTAGGCAGGAAACACAAGAGAAGGAAAAGACCTACAATAATAATCCCAAAACAATTAAGAAAATGGTAATAGGAACACACATATCGATAATTACCTTAAATGTAAATGGATTAAATGCTCCAACCAAAAGACACAGTTTGGCTGAATGGATACAAAACCAAGACCCGTATATACACTGTCTACAACAGACCCACTTCAGACCTAAGGTCACATACAGACTGAAAATGAGGTGACGGAAAAAGATATTCCATGGAAATGGAAATCAAAAGAGAGCTGGTGTAGCAATTCTCATATCAGAAAAAATAGACTTTAAAGCAAACACATTTACAAGAGACAAAGAAGGACACTACATAATGATCAAGGGATCAATCCAAGAAGAAGATATAACAATTGTAAAGCTTATGCAGCCAACATAGGAGCACCTCAATACATAAGGCAAATACTAACAGCCATAAAAGGGGAAATCGACAGTAACACAATCATAGTAGGGGACTTTAACACCCCACTTTCACCAATGGACAGATCATCCAAAATGAAAATAAATAAGGAAACACAAGCTTTAAATGATACATTAAACAAGATAGACCTAATTGATATTTATAGGACATTCCATTCAAAAACAACAGATTACACATTCTTCTCAAATGCTCATGGAACATTCTCCAGGATAGATCATATCTTGGGTCACAAATCAAGCCTTCGTAAATTTAAGAAAATTGAAATTGTATCAAGTATCTTTTCTGACCACGATGCTATGAGACTAGATATCAATTACAGGAAAAAATCTGTAAGAAATACAAACACATGGGGCTAAACAACACACTACCTAATAACCAAGAGATCACTGAAGAAATCAAGTAGGAAATCAAACAATTCCTAGAAACAAATGACATTGAAAACATGATGACCCAAAACCTAGGGGATGCAGCAAAAGCAGTTCTAAGACAGAAGTTTATAGCAATACAATCCTACCTTAAGAAACAAGAAACATCTCAAACAATCTAACTTTACACCTAAAACAATTAGAGAAAGAAGAACAAAAACCCCCCAAAGTTAGCAGAAGGAAAGAATTCATAAAGATCAGATCAGAAATAAATGAAAAAGAAATGAAGGAAACTATAGCAAAGATCAATAAAACTAAAAGCTGGTTCTTTGAGAAGTTAAACAAAATTGATAAACCACTAGCCAGACTTATCAAGAAAGAAAGGGAGAAGACTCAAATCAATAGAATTAGAAATGAAAAAGGAGAAGTAACAACTGACACTGCAGAAATACAAAGGATCATGAGAGATTACTACAAGCAACTATATGCCAATAAAATGGACAACCTGGGAGAAATGCACAAATTCTTAGAAATGCACAACCTTCCGAGACTGAACCAGCAAGAAATAGAAAATATGAAAAGACCAATCACAAGCACTGAAATTGAAACTGTGATTGAAAATCATCCAAAAAACAAAAGCCCAGGACCAGATGGCTTCACAGGTGAATTCTATCAAATATTTAGAGAAGAGATAACACCTGTCTTTCTCAAACTCTTCCAAAATATAGCAGAGGGAGGAACCCTCCCAAACTCATTCTACGAGGCCACCATCACTCTGATACCAAAACCAGACAAAGATGTCACAAAGAAAGAAAACTACAGGCGAATATCACTAATGAACATAGATGCAAAAATCCTCAACAAAATACTAGCAAACAGAATCCAACAGCACTTTAAAAGGATCATACACCATGATCAAGTGGGGTTCATCCAAGAATGCAAGGATTCTTCAATATACGCAAATCAATCAACGTGATACACCATATTAACAAATTGAAGGAGAAAAGCCATATGATCATCTCAATAGATGCAGAGAAAGCTTTCGACAAAATTTAACACAGATTTGTGATAAAAACCCTCCAGAAAGTAGGCACAGAGGGAACTTTCCACAACATAATAAAGGCCATATATGACAAACCCACAGCCAACATCATCCTCAATGGTGAAAAACTGAAACCATTTCCACTAAGATCAGGAAAAAGACAAGGTTGCCCACTCCCACCACTGTTATTCAACATAGTTTTGGAACTTTTAGCCACAGCAATCAGAGACGAAAAAGAATAAAAGGAATCTAAATTGGAAAAGAAGAACTAAAGTTGTCACTGCTTGCAGATGACATGATACTATACATAGAGAATCCTAAAGATGCTACCAGAAAACTACTAGAGCTAATCAATGAATTTGGTAAAGTAGCAGGATAGAAAATTAATGCACAGAAATCTCTTGCATTCCTATACACTAATGGTGAAAAATCTGAAAGTGAAATTAAGAAAACACTCCCATTTACCATTGCAACAAAAAGAATAAAATATCTAGGAATAAACCTACCTAAGGAGACAAAAGACCTGTATGCAGAAAATTATAAGACACTGATGAAAGAAATTAAAGATGATACAAATAGATGGAGAGATATATCATGTTCTTGGATTGGAAGTATCAACATTGTAAAAATGACTCTACTACCCAAAGCAATCTACAGATTCAATGCAATCCCTATCAAACTACCATTGGCATTTTTCACAGAACTAGAACAACAAGTTTCACAATTTGTATGGAAACACAAAAGACCTCAAGTAGCCAAAGCAATCTTGAGAGAGAAAAACGGAGCTGGAGGAATCAGGCTCCCTGACTTCAGACTATACTACAAAGCTACAGTAATCGAGACAGTATGGTACTGGCACAAAAACAGATATATAGATCAATGTAACAGGATAGAAAGCCCAGAGATAAACCCACGCACATATGGTCACCTTATCATTGATAAAGGAGGCAAGAATATACAATGGAGAAAAGACAGCCTCTTTAATAAGTGGTGCTGGGAAAACTGGACAGCTACATGTAAAAGAATGAAACTAGAACACCCTAACACTATACACAAAATAAACTCAAAATGGATGAAAGACCTAAATGTAAGGACATATACCATCAAACTCTTCAAGGAAAACATAGGCAGAACACTGTATGACATAAATCACAGCAAGATCCTTTTTGACCCACCTCCTAGAGGAATGGAAATAAAAACCATAATAAACAAATGGGATCTAATGAAACTTAAAAACTTTTGCATAGCAAAGGAAACCATAAACAAGATGAAAAAACAACCCTCAGAATGGGAGAAAATATTTTCTAGTGAAGCAACTGGCAAAGGATTAATCTCCAAAATTTACAAGCAGCCCATGCAGCTCAATATCAAAAAAAACAAACAACCCAATCCCAATATGGGTAGAAGACCTAAATAGACATTTCTCCAAAGAAGATATACAGATTGCCATCAGACACATGAAAGAATGCTCAACATCACTAATCATTAGAGAAATGCAAATCAGAACTACAATGAGATAGCATCTCACACTGGTCAGAATGGCCATCATCAAAAAATGTACAAACAACAAATGCTGGAGAGGGTGTGGAGAAAAGGGAACCCTCTTGCACTGTTGGTGGGAATGTAAATTGATACAGCCACTATGGAGAACAGTATGGACGTTCCTTAAAAAACTACAAACAGAACTACCATACGACCCAGCAATCCCACTACTGGGCATATACCCTGAGAAAACCATAATTCAAAACGAGTCATGTACCATAATGTTCATTGCAGCTCTATTTACAATAGCCAGGACATGGAAGCAACCTAAGTGTCCATCAACAGATGAATGGATAAAGAAGATGTGGCACATATACACAATGGAATATTACTCAGTCATAAAAAGGAATGAAACTGAGTTATTTATAGTGAGGTGGATGGACCTAGAGACTCTCATACAGAGTGAAGTAAGTCAGAAAGAGAAAAACAAATACCGTATGCTAACACATATATATATGGAATCTAAAAAAAAAAGGTCATGAAGAACCTAGGGGCAAAACAGGAATAAAGATGCAGACCCACTAGAGAATGAACTTGAGGATATGGGGAGGGGGGAGGGTAAGCTGGGACAAAGTCAGAGAGTGGCATGGACATATATTCACTACCAAATGTAAAATAGATAGCTAGTGGGAAGCAGCCGCATAGCACAGGGAGATCAGCTTGGTGCTTTGTGCCCACCTAGACGGGTGGGATAGGGAGGGAGGGAGATGCAAGAGGGAAGATATATGGGAACATATGTATATGTATAACTGATTCACTTTGTTATAAAGCAGAAACTAACACACCATTGTAAAGCAATTATAGTCCAATAAAGATGTGAAAAAAAAGATTCTAAAAACATTCAAATATCTAAATATTAATATATTAAAATATTTATAAAATTATTCTAAAATATGAAAAAAAACTGTACTAGAGGTATTAGCCAATACAGTTAGATAATACAAATCAATTAGAGGCATAGGTATAGACAAAGAAGTAAAAGTATGTTTATTTGCAAATGATATGATAGCATACTTGGACAATCTGAGAAAAATAAATGTAAAACTAACTAAAACAATAATTCAGCAAGATAGCAAGATTTTAAATTAACATACAAAAATCACAAGCCTTTATGCATAAACAATAAGTAGAGGACATAGTAGAGAAACCCCACTTAGAGTATCAATAAAGAATATAAATACTCATAAATGAGTTTAACAATTAATGTGTAAAAGTTTATGGGAAAAATGTTACAAACATTCAGAAGACCCCAAAATAGACTTTATTAATGGGAAGAGCTCACCTGTTCTTGGACAGCACAACTCAACATTACAGAGCTGTTAGTTCTCCTGAAATTGATTTATAAGTTATATACAATTACAATAAAGTATCAACAAGGTATTTTATGGAGTCAGACAAGTTGATACTAAATTTCATAGAGAAAAATAATCTTGCAATGATAGCTCTGAAAACGGTGAAAGTAAAAAATTATGAGGGAGCACTAAGCTTACAGGCATTAAAACCTGCTACAATGATGTTTCTCACCTTTCATATTTTGGGTTTTTATTTGAATTGCATTGAAGTTATAGGTTAATTTGTGGAGAATTTAAATCTTTACAATATTAAGCCTTTCTAATACGGAAAACGTGGTGTATATTTATGCACTGTCTTATTAAAATTGTTTTTTTAATAAGGTTTTATAATATTCTCCCTGAAGTTTCTCTAAATATTTTGTTAGACTTATTCCTAGATGACTGTAATTTCTGTTATTGTAAATTGATTTTTTTCCCTAAAATTACATTTTATAATGCTTTGCTGCTGATACATGGAAATGTGATTGACATTTTGCTTATAGTAATATTACTTTTTATGGTAATATTATAAGCCTTTCAGAGGAAAGTCTACATAACTTTATAGGTAGAAATTACAGACTTTCACCTTTTTTTAAAATTGTGGAACCAATAAAAACATCTGAGAAAGAGAAAAGCTAAATAAAAATGCAATGTAAAGTTATGTTGTGATGTGATGTCTCCTTAGATTACTGATATGCTAGCAATTTTACATTGTAGAGATCCCTTCTAAGAATTTTTCATCCTTGTAAAACTTAAAACCTGGAAATTACCAATCACTGCATTTATTTTATTGGAAATTTCTTACATTTTTTATAAGATTTGCCATAGATGGTAACATATTTGATAGGTGAACTAATTTAATCTTCTAAAATGAGGATTCTTGAATTCAAAGAAAAGTTGTGTTGTCCCCATATCACTAGAACATTCCCACTTTTGTGTAATCCACACTGAGATCTGCAGGTGGACTCATTCCTAGGGGATTAATCAGCTTTGGAACAGCCAGTGCTCATGCCAGATACAGACTGGCAGGAAACTGATGAGGAAGCACAATGAATGATCTACCATAAAGGCCATGGGCAAGAGGTGGCCATTAGTCTAGATCTCAGTAATGCACTCTTCAAGTACATTACTCACCAATCCATCAGGCAACCTGCTATAGGACTGAGAGATTCCAGCACTTTTAAATCTGTAATGCAATGGTTGCCAGCCTGCTCTACATGCCCTAGGTTACAAGGGCACAGTAGTGTGGGAGGAAGGCAATTCATTTGGTGTCATAGCCAGTATTTTTTCTATTCTTTCTTCTGTGTGTACTTAAGAAATGGGCCTTCCATTATCCACAGATTAATAGTGGAGAGAATGCTCTGGTGTCTCTATTAGCATTAACTACTGACAGATACTTTCCCACTGCATAATCGGCAGAATTTTCATTAGCTAAAATGAGAGAAACTTGTATAGGAAAATATATGTTATTTTTCATTCAAAAGTACAGCTACATAAATTTTCTACTGAAATAGACCTTGAAAACAAATCCAACTTAGAGTCTGTCATACAGAGTGAAGTCAGAAAGAGAAAAACAAATACCATATGCTAACAAATATATATGGAACCTAAAAAAAAAATGGTTCTGAAGAACCTAGGGGCAGGACAGGAATAAAGACGCAGACGTAGAGAATGGACTTGAGGACACGGGGAGGGGGAAGGGTGAGCTGGGATGAAGTGAGAGAGTGGCATGGACATATATACCCTACGAAACGTAAAACAGATAGCTAGCGGGAAGCAGCCGCATAGCATAGGGAGATCAGCTCGGTGCTTTGTGACCACCTAGAGGGCTGGGATAAGGAGGGTGGGAGGGAGGATCAAGAGGGAGGGGGTATGGGGATATATGTATATCTGATTCACTTTGTTATAAAGCAGAAACATAAATATGCCAAAATTTAGCTGTAAATCAAGAGTAGCATTTTTAAAAAATTCAGGCAGCGTTTACCATTTTTAGAGTCTCTCTATGCATATGCTATGATTATGATTGCAAGTGAGGATTCAGTCAAAGAAAGTGATGTTTACTAATGATAAAATTTCCCCATTGTAACTAACAAAAACATGCAATTAAACAATCTACTGTCACAGAGAGATCATAGATTTAACTTAATTATGGTAGCCTTATTATTTATCCTAATATTACAACTTTCTACTCTTAGTGTTTCAATGTTTTTTCTTTTATGATGATAGCAGATGTGATTTAAATTTTGAATGCTCTTGCTTGGTAATGTGAAAGCTTGGCAAATCTATGTTCCCACTTTTTAAAGTAGCTTATAAGACATAAAGGTGTGAGAAGCATTGATCCAGAGAATTCAGGGGGAAGGGAGAAGCGATGTCTCAGTAGCAGTTGTGTCCTGATGTCTACCTAAGAACTGAAGTCTCTGTGAGGTCACCATGGTAATAACCTGATGGGAAAGGAGAGAATTAGGAATTAAGAGTTCTTGCTTGAGAAACGTAGAAGGATCACCAGCTATCTGCCCCTCCTGACAGAGGGGACTATCATGTCAGACCATGTCCTGTACCAGTGCTTTCTCAGCCTGTGCATGAAAGCCAGCAGCGGAGACTTAAATACACCTAAATCATAGCAACAGACAATATTAACTTAGCACATACTCAGTAGGAAGAACTGTTCTATGTTCTTTACTTGTAGTAACTCATTTAATCCTCACAACAGCACTTTGAGGTCATTATACCTTTATAGAGGTGAGAAAGTAGAGATTTAAGCAATTTACAAAATTACGAGTCTGGATTTCAGTCTAGGCAGTCTTGCTCCAGAGATGGCTTCTTGACCACATACTGCCTCTTATATCCTTTTCAAAGGTCCCACATTTAGATTGTTATATTCAGTAGGTCTGGAATGGAGCTCAGGCATCTTTGTTTTTATAAACCTCTGCAGGCACTTCTGATGCACAGCCAGGGTTAAGAACCACAGGTCTAGTTTGGTTACTATCCTGTCCTTCCTATAGCATGGCTCCCCAGGACTGGGCTTTTACTCTTGTTTTATACCACAGGAAATGCATTGTGTATTACACTGTCATATGCATCCTGCTGTCAAATTTTGTCCTAAATGGGGTTGAAGGATGGGATAGTCCTGCTCTCTTCTGTTCCGGTCATATCCCACTCACAATGCAGGGCTCAGTTCTGGGCATCATCGGTAGACAAAAATAGTAAAAACAAAAAAAAACCCCAAACTAAAAAAAAACCCTACAATTATGGGGGAATATGAACCATGTAAAATGCAACTGGTTTAAGAAACCAAGGATACTTTATCTTTAGAAGAAACAACTTGAGGGCAGATACGATGCCCATATTCAAATATCTGAAGAGCTGTCATCTAGGAGAGGAATAAGGCTTTAAGGATATAATTAGGCTCTATGGATGGAAATTAAAGGAAGATAGACTGTAGTGTCTAATGAAGAAAGAATTTTCTAGGGATGAGAGGTGCTCAAAGATTGAACTGGTGACCACAGAAAGTTCTTAGTTCCCTGTCACAAATTGAAGTGATATTTCATGGCACTGTTATAGAGAAGGTTTAAGCATTGAATATGGTTGGCTAGAACCCCATTTTGGGGTTCACTACAACACAGAAGTCTTATTTTTGTATGTATCCTTGGTATACGCTGGGCTGATATGCAGCTGATAGAATGGGTGCAGTTTTAGCAGTTGTTTAAGGCCAGTAAATGTTCTGACTAGTTGATGTCCATGCAGTAGATGTCAATGATTAATATTTTTTTAATTGCCCAGCATATGGACAATCATTTAATCCAACAGTCATATTTTGAGCATATGCCCAGGCACCAAATTAAAGAAGCAAAAGTAAATAACTCATGGTTTCTACCCCTAAGTCTAGTGGGGTATACATATACCCCACTAAAAAAATTAGGTTGAACCATATGATCTTGCTGACATTCAACCATTCCTGACCTATGAAAATAATAATTTAATATAGTTTAGGGACTTCCCTAGTGGCACAGTGATTAAAAATCTGCCTGCCAATGCAGGGCACATGGGTTCAAGCCCTGGTCCGGGAAGATCCCACATGCTGCGGAGCAACTAAGCCAATGTGCCACAACTACTGAGCCTGCGAACCACGACTACTGAGCCCGCATGCCACACCTACTGAAGTCTGTGCGCACAGAGCCCATGCTCCGCAATAAAAGAAGCGACCACAATGAGAAGCCCGCACACCGCAACGAAGAGTAGCCCTTGTTCGCCGCAACTAGAGAGAGCCCATGTGCAGCAATGAAGACACAATGCAGACAAAAATGAATGAATGAATAAATAAAACAAAAAAATATGGTTCAGCATAATACAGTTAATAAGTGTTATTATAAAGGTATGTAAAAATACTATGATAGCACAGATGAATGAATCATTAATTCTGTCTGACCAAGGCTGTGGGGAGGATGGGATTCATGGGAAATTTTTTTTTAATGGAGATAATATTTGAGTTGCATTCAAAAGATAAGCAAGAAATTTTCACATAATAAACAGGAAAGAGCCTTTCAGGGAGATAGAACAGAATAAGAAAAGGGATGAAGATATGGGAAACATTTATGATTTAGGTTTAAAAGGTTGGTATTTCCCCATAGTACTCATAATCTATAACAAGACTGGCTTTCTTTTTCTTTTTTCCTATCCTTTTGTATCCTTTATATCTCGAGTGGAGTTTGGATATTTTTCAGCTCCCAAAATACAAGGAAGGCTATAACAGGTATCAATGTAGCAGTACTTTCCCCCATGAGTGTTCATTTTATGATGATGAGATAGAAGAAAGCATATGATTGTGCAAAGGAGCATAAGAGGTAGTGGCTAAGGTCATGTGTACTACAGACAGATGGACTGTGGCTTCCAATGTCAGCTCCATCACTTACTAGTAGTGGGCCATGGATAAGTTACTTAGCCTCTCTTTGCCTCATTTTCTTCATCTATAAGATGCAAATAATAATATTATCTTCTATCTTCTATGCTAGAACTTGTCTGTTTCCTTTGTTAGAAAAACAAAAGTGATTTTATGCTCTCAGTTCGTATCTGTAGAATATAAAACATTAAGAGATATATATTTTTTGGACATTTTTTTCCTTCAAGTAAAATATCCTCCTATTTTCAACAGAGTGGGACAAGTTAGAGCTCTCAAATAGGAAACCTGCTCTTTGAAATTTCTGGGCTACCTCAACACTAGAAAAATTGGCTCTTCCAATACCACATGCAGTTACGTCAGTATTTATGATGAGCCCAGGGATTTTGTTCTAGGGGAAAAAAATGTCCTGCAACCAAACAACTAAATATTCTGGATAAAAGATTTACAACATCTTTTTAAATATATAGCTGAGCTCACAATAAAGTAAGAAACATCCTTAGAAGCAAAGAACTAAGCAAAAGCATGAATCCAAAGAGGTAAACATGCTAAAGCCAGTGGCTGCCCTGAGGGCATCTGTCAATCCCCAGAAACCTAGAGCTTTTTATTTGAGAAGTTGGGATGGAAACCCCAATGTGTAAAATCAGGATTCTGGGAGATACACCTTCAGTGAAAGAGTGAACTAGAAATTCTTCTCTGCAAAGGAGAAATAATAAAACCTCCGTTTTGCCTTGGCTATGGTTGGAAGAGGTAAAAATTCTCTCCTCTTAGTTTCTTAATAGAGTGACATATAATTTATAATCCAAACAGGGAATCTTCTGGGAGTAGAAGAAGGTATTGTTAATAATTACATCAAGACAAAGGACATTTTCACTGGGACTGTTTTGGGCAAAACAGAATGTATGAGAGCCCTAATTATAACCACAGGTTAGTTGTCACGTCGGTATGGGGATTGAAATCACACTACCTATATGGGGTGAAAAATAACCAAACTGACCAGTTAAAGTAATTCTTGGTTGACAGTTCTTTCCAGGCACTCAGCAGGAAAAAATGCATATCCATTCTAGGAAAATGTATCCTTAACCCTGGCCTCATAGAATTTGCTCAAAGTCCCAGTTTACATGATCTCATTGTGGAAAAGAAAAAGAAAAATCACAAAACCCATGAGGAAACAAGATACTTTGAGCAAGAGGCAACATAAATAACAAAGAGAGAAATCTGATGAACAAACACGGTATTTCAAATATTGAAATTATGTAATTCAGAATATAAAATAAGTATATATAATATTTATAAAGAAATAAAGGAGGGAATAGAAATATAAGCCAGATATAAAATAATACAAAATATGATCAGAGTTTTTAAAGATTCAACTAGATTGTTTATGGAAAAAAATAATTAAAATTTAAAATGCAATGAACAAGTAAATCATCAGATTTGACACAGATAAAGGGAGAATTAGTGAACTAGAAGATAAAACTAAAGAAATTAGCCAGAATAAAGTATAGAGAGACACAGAGATGGAAAATATGAAAAAGAAATTATGATATGTGGAGGAGAATAAGAAGGCCTAATAACCATCAATTCACAGGTTTTTTTTTTTTCCTGCGGTACACGGGCCTCTCACCGTTGTGGCCTCTCCCGCTGTGGAGCAGAGGCTCCGGACATGCAGGCTCAGCGGCCATGGCTCACGGGCCCAGCCGCTCCACGGCATGTGGGATCCTCCCGGACTGGGGTACAAACCCGTGTCCCCTGCATTGGCAGGCGGACTCTCAACCACTGCATCATGAGGGAAGCCCCAATTCACAGTTTTAAGTGTGATAATAAATAAGATAAGAAAGATAGTCAAACAGATAATTACTGAGAATTTTCCAGGAATGATGAAACACACAAACCTTTAGAATAAGGAAGTACAGTGATCCTGAGAAGAATAAATATAAAGAGATCCACACATACATTTTTACCTCACCATAGCAAATCTGCAAGGCACCAAATTTGAAGAGAAGGTCTTAAGAGCAAACAAAGAGAATGACAATTTATGATGAAAGAATCAACACTGATACCTGACTTTTCAAGTGCAACTATGGAAACTATAAACCAGGGACAGAATATGTTTAAATTACTCAGAGAAAATAATTTGTAACCCAAAATTGTATTGAGGAAATTACCTTTAAAGGATGAAGCTAAAATGGAGAGATTTCAGACAAAAATTGAGGGCTTATGAGCTGACACTCACAGGGCTATACCTCAAGAAGAAAATAAAATGATCCCAGAAAGAAAGTATATGGTGCAATAAGAAATGGTAAGTAAAAACAGATGAACAATCAAAAAAGGGATATATTAGATACAGGTATGTCTAAATCAACACTGCTGTATAAAATGATAAAATTGGTCTCTACTTCAGGCAGTAGTGGAATATATGATATCAGGCAAAACTCTCTACAGATAACAATTATAAATTCTGGAAATAGATAGAAAGGTAGATAGATAGGCAGACAGACAGATTGATTTATAGAAATAAATCTAAAAGTGAAATTTATCAAGTGGAAAAAAACTCATCAAATTGTATACATAAGACATGCACATTTCACTGTATGTGAATTTTAGCTTAAAAAAAAAGCTATAAAATATTAAATTCCAGTTAGTGGGCTTGCTTTTTGCAATGAGTTAGCTATTTGAAACTAACTTCTGTGAATTCTAGGCTAGAGCAAATAAGTAAACATAATGAGGATAACACAAGCCAGACTTCTCACTGTTAAAGAAGGGAGGTACAAGTACAGAAAGGTGGAAGACTAGAATATACCATATAGTATTAAATTGGAATTAAAGATATCAGGATAAATACATTTTTGATAGTTAGAAAAATAAATATAGATATAGGTATATACATGTATGTATATAAAATATATGTGTTTTAGAAATATCAAAATATATTGGATTGACCAAAAGGTTTGTTCAGTTTTTTCTGTAAGATGGCTCTAGTAGCACTTAGTTCTCTTTAACTTCATTCGAAACAATTTTGTTAGATTGTATGTGACAGCTGTCATATCAGTGTGCATTTTAAAAAAGACTTATCAAAATTGGTGAATTTTTGTGTAGCCATTTTAACACTGAAGATGGAAGGAAAAAAGCAACATTTTTGGTGTATCATGTTTTATTATTTCAAGAAAGGTAAAAACACAACTGAAATGCAAAGAAAGATTTGTGCAGTGTATGGAGAAGGTGCTGTGACTGATTGAACATGTCAAAAGTGGTTTGCTAAATTTCATGCTGGAGATTTCTTGCTGGACAATGCTCCATGGTCAGGTACACCAGATGAAGTTGATAGAGATCAATCGAGACATTAATTGAGAACAATCAACGTTATACCACATAGGAGACAGCCGACATACTCAAAATATCCAAATCAAGCATTGAAAATCATTTGCACCAGTTTGGTTATGTTCATCGCTTTAATGTTAGGGCTCCACATAAGTAAGGCAAAAAAACCTTCTTGACCGTATTTCCACATGTGATTCTCTACTGAAGCGTGATGAAAACGTAATTAAAACAAATTGTGACAGGCGATGAAAAGTGGATACTGTACAATAATGTGGAATGGAAGAGATCATGGGGCAAGCGAAATGCACCACAACCAAAGGCTGGTCTTCAACCAAAGAAGGTGATATTGTGTATATGGTAGAGTTGGAAAGGAGTCCTTTATTATGAGCTCCTTCCGGAAAACCAAACGATTAATTCTAACAAGTACTGTTCCCGATTAGACCAACTGAAAGCAGCACTCGATGAAAAGCGTCCAGAATTAGCCAACAGAAAACACATAATTTTCCATTAGGATACTGCAAGACCGCATGTTTCTTTGATGACCAGGCAAAAACTGTTACAGCTTGGTTGGGAAGTTCTGATTTATCTGCTGTATTCACCAGATATTGCACCTTTGAATTCCCATTTATTTCGGTCTTTACAAAATTCTCTTAATGGAAAAAATTTCAATTCCCTGGAAGACTGTAAAAGGCACCTGGAACACCTCTTTGCTTAAAAAGATAAAAAGTTTTGGGACGGGGTTTCCCTGGTGGAGCAGTGGTTGAAAGTCCGCCTGCCAATGCAGGGGATGCGGGTTCGTGCCCCGGTCCGGGAGGATCCCACATACCGCAGAGCAGCTGGGCCCGTGAGCCATGGCTGCTGAGCCTGCGCGTCTGGAGCCTGTGCTCTGCAACGGGAGAGGCCACAGCAGTGAGAGGCCCGCGTACCACAAAAAGAAAAAAAAAAAAAGTTTTGGGATGATGGAATTATGAAGTTGCCTAAAAAATGACAGAAGGTAGTGGAACAAAAGGGTGAATACATTGTTCAACAAAGTTCTTGGTGAAAATGAAAAATGTGTCCTTTATTTTTACTTAAAAACTGAAGACACTTTTTGGCCAACCCAATACTTCCTAGCTCTATCAGTTGAGAGAGCCTAGATGCAATGATAGACCAGTATCAATGAACACACTTAGTGTACAGATCTTGGTTTCCAAATTATACTGTCCACTGAAAGTAATTAGGATCCATGGGGAAAAGGCTAATATTAGACTGGAGTAGGGAAGTACAAGACAAGCCTGGAACATTTTGCTCCAGCAAGTAAGGAAATGCTCATAGAATAGTGGAGACATATCAAAGATACAGGAATATTTAAAAGGCTCCTGCTTGACAAATCTGGGGAAATTTATATAGCTAAATAAAAAATGGAGAGACCTTCAAGATGGCGGAGAAGTAAGACGTGCAGATCACCTTCCTCCCTACAGACATATCAGAAATACATCTACATGTGGAAGAACTCCAACAGAACACATACTGAACACTGGCAGAAGACCCCAGACTTCCCAAAAGCCATGTGGCTGACAGGGTCTTGGTGCCCGGGTCGGGTTTCAGGCCTGTGCCTCTGAGGTGTGAGAGCCGAGTTCAGGACATTGGTTCACCAGAGACCTCCTGGCTCCATGTAATATCAAATGGAAAAAGCTCTCCCAGAGATCTCCATCTCAATGCTAAGACCCAGCTCTACTCAACGGCCAGCAAGCTACAGTGCTGGACACCCTATGCCAAACAACTATCAAGACAGGAACACAACCCCAACCATTAGCAGAGAGGCTGCCTAAAATCATAATGAGGTCACAGGCACCCCAAAAAACATCACCGGAAATGGTTCGTCCCACAAGAAAGACAAGATGCAGCCTTATCCACCAGAACACAGGCACCAGTCCACTCCACAAGGAAGCCTACACAACCTACTGAACCAACCTTAGCCACTGGGGGCAGACACCAAAAACAACGGGAACTATGAACCTGCAGCCTGCGAAAAGGAGACCCCAACTACAGTAAGTTAAGCAGAATGAGAAGACAGAGAAACACACAGCAGATGAAGGAGCAACGTAAAAACCCACCAAAAACAACGGGAACTATGAACCTGCAGCCTGCGAAAAGGAGACCCCAACTACAGTAAGTTAAGCAGAATGAGAAGACAGAGAAACACACAGCAGATGAAGGAGCAACGTAAAAACCCACCAGACCAAACAAATGAGGATGAAATAGGCAATGTACCTGAAAAAGAATTCAGAGAAATGATAGTAAAGATATCCAAAATCTTGGAAATAGAATGGAGAAAATATAAGAAACATTTAACAAGGACCTAGAAGAACTAAAGAGCAAACAAACAATGATGAACAACACAATAAATGAAATTAAAAATTCTCTAGAAGGGATCAATAGAAGAATAACTGAGGCAGAAGAACGGATAAGTGACCTGGAAGATAACATAGTGGAAATAATTACTGCAGAGCAAAATAAATAAAAAGAGTGAAAAGAATTGAGGACAGTCTCAGAGACCTCTGGGACAACATTAAACACACCAACATTCAAATTATAGGGGTCCCAGAAGAAGAAGAGAAAAGAAAGGGACTGAGAAAATATTTGGAAGATTATAGATGAAAACTTCCCTAATATGGGAAAGGAAATAGTTAATTAAGTCCAGGAAGAACAGAGAGTCCCATACAGGATAAATCCAAGGATAAACACGCCAAGACACATATTAATCAAACTCTCAAAAATTAAATACAAAGAATATTAAAAGCAGCAAGGGAAAAGCAACAAATAACATACAAGGGAACCCCCATAGGTTAACAGCTGATCTTTCAGGAGAAACTCTGCAAGCCAGAGGGAGTGACAGGACATATTTAAAGTGATGAAAAAGAAAAATGTACCACCAAGATTACTCTACCCAGCAAGGATCTCATTCAGATTTGATGGAGAAATTAAAACCTTTACAGACAAGCAAAAACTAAGAATATTCAGTACCACCAAACCAGCTTTACAACAAATCCTAAAGGAACTTCTCTAGGCAGGAAACACAAGAGAAAGAAAAGACATATTGATAATGTCCTTAAACGTGAATGGATTAAATGATCCAACAAAAAGACATAGATTGGCTGAATGGATACAAAAACAACACTGTATATATGCTGTGTATAAGAGACCCACTTCAGACCTAGGGACACATATAGACTGAAAGTGAAGGGATGGAAAAAGATATTCCATGCAAATGGAAATCAAAAGAAGCTAGAGTAGCAATTCTCATACCAGACAAAACAGACTTTAAAGACTATTACAAGAGACAAAGAAAGACACTACATAATGATCAAGGGATCAATCTAAGAAGAATATATAACATTTGTAAATATTTATGCACACAACATAGGAGCACCTCAGTACATAAGGCAAATACTAACAGCCATAAAACGGGAAATCGACAGTAACACAATCATAGTAGGGGACTTAACCCTCCACTTTCACCAATGGACGGATCATCCAAAATGAAAATAAGTAAGGAAACGCAAGCTTTAAATGATACATTAAACAAGATGGACTTGATATTTATAGGATATTCCATCCAAAAACAACAGAATACACTTTCTTCTCCAGTGCTCATGGAATATTCTCCAGGATAGATCATATCTTGGGAAACAAATCAAGCCTTGGTAAGTTTAAGAAAATTGAAATCGTATCAAGTATCTTTTCTGACCACAACGCTATGAGACTAGGTATCAATTACAGGAAAAAAATCTATAAAAAATACAAACACATGGTGGCTGAACAATACACAACTCAATAACAAAGAGATCACTGAAGAAATCAAAGAGGAAATCAAAAAATTCCTAGACACAAATGACAATGAAAACACGACGACCCTAAATCTATGGGATGCAGCAAAAGCAGTTCTAAGAAGGAAGTTTATAGCAATACAATCCTACCTCAAGAACAAGAAAAACCAAAAATAAACAACCTAACCTTACACTTAAAGCAATTAGAGAAAGAAGAACAAAAAACCCCGCAGTTAGCAAAAGGAAAGAAATCATAAAGATCAGATCAGAAATAAATGAAAAAGAAATGAAGGAAACAATAGCAAAGATCAATAAAACTAAAAGCTGGTTCTTTGAGAAGATAAAAAAAAAACTGATAAACCATTAGCCAGACTCATCAAGAAAAAAAGGGAGAACACTCAAATCAATAAAATTGGAAATGAAAAAGAAGTGACAACCAACGCTGCAGAAACACAAAGGACCATGAGAGATTATTACAAGCAACTATATGCCAATAAAATGGACAACCTGAAAGAAATGGAAAATTCTTAGAAAAGCACAACCTTCCAAGACAGAACCAGGAAGAAACAGAAAATATAAACAGACCAGTCACAAGCACTGATATTGAAACTGTAAATAAAAATCTTCCAACAAACAAAAGCCCAGGACCAGATGGCTTCACAGGCGAATTCAATCAAACATTTAGAGAAGAGCTAACACCTTTCCTTCTCAAAGTCTTCCAAAATATATCAGAGAGGGAGGAACACTCCCAAACTCGTAATACGAGGCCACCATCATCTTGATACCAAAACTAAACAAAGATGTCACAAAGAAAGAAAACTGCAGGCCAATATCTCTGATGAACATAGATGCAAAGATCCTCAACAAAATACTAGCGATCAGTATCCAACAGCACATTAAAAGGATCATACACCATGATCAAGTGGGTTTTACTCCAGGAATACAAGGATTCTTCAGTATACGCAAATAAATCAATGTAATACCATATTAACAGTTAGAAGGATAAAACCCATATGATCATCTCAATAGATGCAGAAAAAGCTTTCGACGAAATTCAACACCCATTTATGATAAAAACTCTCTAGAAAGTAGGCGCAGAGGGAACTTACGTCAACATAATAAAGACCATATATGACAAACCCACAACCAACATCGTTCTCAATGGTGAAAAACTGAAACCATTTCCACTAAGGTCAGGAAAAAGACAAGGTTGCCCACTCTCACCACTGTTATTCAACATAGTTTTGGAAATTTTAGCCACAGCAATCAGAGAAGTAAAAGAAATAAAAGGAATCCAAATCAGAAAAGAAGAAGTAAAACTGTCACTGTTTGCAGATGACATATTATACATAGAGAATCCTAAAGATGCTACCAGAAAACTACTAGAGCTAATCAATGAATTGGGTAAAGTAGTAGGATACAAAATAAATGCACAGAAACCTGTTGCATTCCTATACACTAATGATGAAAAATCTGAAAGAGAAACTCAGGAAACACTGGCATTTACCACTGCAACAAAAAGAATAAAATACCTAGGAATAAGCCTACCTAAGGAGACAAAAGAACTGTATGCAGAAAATTATAAGACACTGATGAAAGAAATTAAAGATGATACAAACAGATGGAGAGATATACCATGATCTTGGATTGGAAGAATCAACATTGTGAAAATGACTATATTACCCAAAGCAATCTACAGATTCAATGCAATCCCTATCAAACTACCACTGGCATTTTTCAGAGAACTAGAACAAAAAATTTCACAATTTGTATGGAAACACAAAAGACCCCAAATAGCCAAAGCAATCTTGAGAAAGAAAAATGGAGCTGAAGAAATCAGGCTCACAGACTTTAGACTATACTAGAAAGATACAGTAAACCAGAGAGTATGGTACTGGCACAAAAACAGAAATATAGATCAATGGAACAGGATAGAAAGCCCAAAAATAATCCCAGAAAGCTTATTTTTGATAAAGGAGGCAAGAATATACAATGGAGGAAAGACAGTCTCTTCAAGAAGTGGTGATGGGAAAACTGGACAGCTACATGCTAAAGAATGAAATTAGAACACTCCCTAACACCATACACAAAAATAAACTCAAAATGGATTAAAGACCTAAATGTAAGGCCAGACACTATTAAACTCTTAGAGGAAACCATAGGCACAACACCCCATGACACAAATCCCAGCAAGATCCTTTTTGACCCACCTCCTAGAGAAATGGAAATAACACCAAAAATAAACAAATGGGACCTAATGAAACTTTAAAGCTTTTGCACAGCAAAGGAAACCATAAACAAGACGAAAAGACAACCCTCAGAATGGGAGAAAATATTTGCAAATGAAACAACTGACAAAGGATTAATCTCCAAAATTTACAAGCAGCTCATGCAGCTCAATGTCAAAAAAACAAACAATCCAATCCAAAAATGGGCAGAAGACATAAATAGAAATTTCTCTAAAGAAGATATACAGATTGCCAACACACACATGAAAGGATGCTCAACATCACTAATCATTAGAGAAATGCAAATCAAAACTACAATGAGGAATCACCTCACACCAGTCAGAATGACCATCATCAAAAAATCTAGAAACAATAGGGCTTCCCTGGTGGTGCAGTGGTTAAGAATACGCCTGCCAATGCAGGGGACATGGGTTCGAGCCCTGGTCCAGGAAGATCCCACATGCCATGGAGCAACTAAGTCCATGCGCCACAACTACTGAGCCTGTGCTCTAGAGCCCGTGACCCACAACCACTGAGCCCGAGTGCCACAACCACTGAAGCCCGCATGCCTAGAGCCTTGCTCTACAAGAGAAGACACCACAATGAGTAGCCTGTGCACCATAACGAAGTGAAGCCCCTGCTTGCTGAACCTAGAGAAAGCTTGCGTGCAGCAACAAAGAACCAACACAGCCCAAAATAATAATAAAATACAATTTAAAAATATCTACAAACAATAAATTGTGGAGAAGGTGTGGAGAAAAGGGAACCTTCTTGCACTGTTGGTGGGAATGTAAATTGATATAGCCACTATGGAGAACAGTATGGAGGTTCCTTACAGAACTAAAAATAGAACTACCATATGACCCAGCATCCCACTACTGGGCATATACCCTGAGAAAAACATAATTCAAAAAGAGTCATGTACCACAATGTTCATTGTGGCTCTATTTACAATAGCCAGGACATGGAAGCAACCTAAGCGTCCATTGACAGATGACTGGATAAAGAAGATATGGCACATATATACAATGGAATATTACTCAGCCATGAAAAGAAACGAAACTGACTTATTTGTAGTGAGGTGGATGGACCTAGGTCCGTCATACAGAGTGAAGTAAGCCAGAAAGAGATAAACAAATACCATATGCTAACACATATATATGGAATCTAAAAAAAAAATGGTTCTGCAGAACCTAGGGGCAGGACAGGAATAAAGTCACAGATGTACATGGGGACTTGAGGACATGGGGAGGGGGAAGGGTAAGCTGGGATGAAGTGAGAGAGTGGCATGAACATATATACACTACCAAATGTAAAATAGGTAACTAGTGGGAAGCAGCCGCATAGCACAGGGAGATCAGCTCGGTGCTTTGTGACCACCTAGAGGGGTGGGATAGGGAGGGTGGGAGGGAGATGCAAGAGGGAGGAGATATGGGGATATATGTATATATCTAGCTGATTCACTTTGTTATAAAGCAGAAACTAACACACCATTGTAAAGCAATTATACTCAATAAAGATGTGTAAAAATAAATGATAGTATAACCTATAGAATAAAATAAGTGCCCCTGAATCCATGTTTGTCTTATTTATTTTGTGCTGCTATAATAAATTATCATAGGGGCTTCCCTGGTGGCACAGTGGTTGAGAGTCTGCCTGCCGATGCAGGGGACATGGGTTCGTGCCCTGGTCTGGGAAGATCCCACATGCTGCAAAGCGGCTGAGCCTGTACGTCTGGAGCCTGTGCTCCGCAACGGGAGAGGCCACAACAGTGAGAGGTCTGTGTACGGCAAAAAAAAAAAAAAAAAAAAAATTATCATAGACCTCATTTTCCAGTCATTTTGTAGCTTGGTGTGACTATAGGATTCAGGTCTGGCTAATAGGGTATAAGATATAGATGGCCCAAATTAGAGGAGATGTTTTTATAAATGGCAGGGATGGGAGGCAGGAAGTTCTTCCCCTCTTCCTTCTCTGAGGGCTTGAATTCAAACCTGCTGGCAAGAGATCAAGCAGACCCCTTGTACCATGAGGTGAGAACCACAGGTTGAGAATGGTGGCGCAACAAGTTGGGAGAGTGAACCTTAATGATACTGGAGCCACCACACTGCACTGAATTGCTTATCTCTGAACCTTATCTACATGAAGAGAAATAAACTTTTGTTTGTTTAATCCACTATTATTCATATTTGTTTGTTTTCATCAATCACAGCCAAACCTAATTTGATATAATACATGAAGAAGTGAGAATTGCTAATGGGAGTGTGCATTAGTATAGCCACTTTGGAAAACAATTTGACATTATCCAGTAAAACGGAAGATGGAAATATCCTATGACTCAGGGATTATACTCCTGTGTATAAATTCTAGAGAAATTTGCACCTGAACCATAGGAGACACAAATGAGAATTTCAGAGCAGCACTGGTTTTAATGACAAAGAAACTGGAAGAAACTATCCATGCATGTGAAAGTTGATAAAGCATATTCATACTATGAAATATCCAATAGTAAAACAAATGAAGAAAAGCTACATAAATCAATGACTGAATTTTAAAAACATAACACTGAATAAAAAAGGCCTATCACTCATGACCTGGGAGAAGCCCCGGCCCACACCAAACTCTGGCTCTTGCCCCTCTGGCTCCACCCTGTCCCCTCCAATGTGGCAGGTTCCAACTCTCCCCAGGAGAAGCCCTGACTTCTTCCCACCATGATCAAATGAGATTTATTCCAGGGATGCAAGGATAGTTGAATATTTGCAAATCAATCAACATGATGCACCACATTAACAAAATGAGGATAAAAACCACATGATCATCTCAATAGATGCAGAAACACTTTTGATAAAATTCAACATCCATTCATGAAAAATGTAACTAACTAGGTACAGAGGGAACATACCTCAACATGATAATGGCCATTTATGACAAACTCACAGTTAATATCATACTCAGTGAAGAAAAGATAAAAGCTTTTCCTTTAAGATCAGGAACAAGACAGAAATGTTCATTCTCATCACTTTTATTCAACATAGTATTGGAAGTCCTAGCTACAGCAATCAGACAAGAAAAAGAAATAAAAGGCATGTAAGCTGGAAGGGAAAGGTAAAACTGTATTTGCAGATGACATGACACTATACATAGAAAACCCAAAAGATTCCACAAAAAGACTGTTAGAACTAATAAAAGAATTCAGTAAAGTTGCAGGATACAGAATCAATATACAGAAAATGGTTGCATTTCTATACACTAATAATGAATTATCAAAAAGAGAAATCAAGAAAATAATCCCATTTACAACTACATCAAAAAGATTTCTTAGGAATAAATTTAACCAAGGAGGTGAAAGACCTGTACTCTGATGACACTGATGAAAGAAATTGAAGATGAAAGAAAATTATGCAAAGACAGCCCATGTTCATGGGTTGGAAGAATTCATAAAGTTAAAATGTCCATACTACCCAAAGCAATCCCTATCAAAATACTCATGGCATTTTTCACATAACTAGGACAAAAATCCTAAAATTCATATGAAACAACAAAAGACCCCAAATAGCCAAACGATCTTAAGAAAGAAGAGCAAAGGTGGAGGTAGCATGCTTCCTGACTTCAAACTATACTACAGTATGGTACTGGCACAAAAACAGACATTTAGGTCAATGGAACAGAATAGAGAGCCTAGAAATAAACCCACACACTTATGGTCAATTAATCTATGACAAAGGAGGCAAGATTATACAATGGGGGAAAAGACAGTCTCTTTAGTAAGTGGTGCTGGGAAAAACTGGGCATGTAATAGAATGAAACGAGACCATTTTTTCACACTATATACAAAAATAAACTCAAAATGGATTAGAGGCTTAAATGTAAGATCTGAAAGCATAAAACTCCTACAAGACATAGGCAGTATGCTCTTTGACATAGGTCTTAGCAATATGTTTTTGCATATGTCTCCACAGTCAAGGGAAACAAAAAAATAAACAAATGAGACCTAAGCAAACTTAAGAACTTTTGCAGTAAAGGAAACCAACAACAAAATGAAAAGGCAGCTTACCAAATGGGAGAAGATATTTATTTTTAAATGATATGTCTGATAAGGGGTTAATGTGCAAAACATATAAAGTAGGCCTATGACTCAATATAAAAAAAATCTATTTAAATAAGGGCAGAGAAGCTGAATAAGCATTTTTCCAAAGAAGACATACAGATGGCCATGACCAACAGACATAAGAAGATGTTTAACATTGCTAATCATCAGGGAAATGTAAATCAAAACCATGAGGTATCACCTCACAACTGTCAGAATGGCTATCATCAAAAAGGCAAGAAATGACAAGTGTTGGTGAGGATGTGGAGAAAAAGGAACCTTTGTGTACTGTTGGTGGGAATGTAAACTGGTACAGCCACTGTGGAAAACAGTATGGAGGTTCCTCAAAAAATTAAAAGTAGAAGTCCCATATGATCCAGCAATTCCACTCCTGGATATTTTATCTGAAGAAAGCAAAAACACTAATTCAAAAGGATATATGCAGCCAGTGTTCATTGCAGCATTATTCACAAAAGCGAAGATATGGAAACAACCCAAGTGTCCACTGACAGATAAAGAAGATGTGGTATATATACACAAAGGAATATTATTCAGCCATAAAAAGAATGACATTTTGCCATTGGTAACAACATGGAGGGACTTGGAGGGTATTATGCTTAGTGAAATAAGTCAGACAGAGAAAGACACATACTGTATATTTTCACTTAATGTGGAATCTACAAAACGTAACAAACGAACAAATATGACAGACTAACAGATACAGAGAACAAACTAGTGGTTGCCTGAGTGGGGGTGGGGTTGCAGGATGGGCAAAATAGGTGAAGGGGATTAAGAGGTACAAACTATCAGTTATAAGATAAATAAGTCACAAGGATGTAATGTACAGCACAGGAAACATAGTCAATAATATTACAATAACTTTTTATGGTGTGTAATCTATAAAAATATTTATCACTATATTGTACACCTGAAATTACTATAATATTGTAAGTCAATTGAAGTAATATTGTGCTTCGAATTTTAAGATAAGGATTTCATTTAAGATTAAATATGATGTGTATAATGTATACACAGATATTGATACATAATAAACATTTGATATGCATTAAAAAGGAGACAAATTAATAAAAATACATTAGTATGATAACGTGTATATTAAAATAAATATCTATGCTGCATTTACCCTGGGCTGGAAGAACCTCTGGGGTACCAAAAACAGAAATTATTTAAAATATTGGTGTAAGTGTTGAGAAAGAGGATGGCTTTAAATGTCTGGACCAGCACTATCCAACAGAAATTTCTGCAATGATGAAAATGCTCTACAGGGCAGTGCTGGTCTAGACATCTGCACTGTCTAATACAGTAGCCACTAGCTACATGGCTTTTGAGCACATTAAGTATAGTTAGTACAACTGAGGAACTGAAATTTAAATTTCATTTAATTTTAATTAATTGAAATTTAAATAGCCATGTGGCTAATGCCTACTGGTCAGTACAGGTCTAGACAACAAATTTTTCTACAAGTATGGTAGTTTTCCAATTCCTTGCTTACATATTTAGTATATAACTCAAAAGGAGTTCAAAGCATAAGGACATTGCTATAATAAATCTCTTCCTATTTCCATCTATTTACTTATATAAGCAAGTTTTCTCAGGGCTTACAACAAAACAAAAATATAAAAAAAATGATTCGGTAAAGTCAGTAAAATTCATATATAGGCACATGAAAAATTGGGGGGAAAATGTCCCATGCATCTCATTAACAGATGGGTTTTGATAAAAATGTACTTTTTTGTTTAATAACTATAAAAATTTGGGTAATGTATTTAAGTTGTTTTGATCAACTGTGTAGAAAAATAATTGTAATCCTAATTTAATACAAAAGAAATCTTAATGCCTAGAGCAGAGATGGCCAAACTTTCTCAGTTTATGGGGCCCTTAGTGTTGTAATTGTTTTTTTCATGATTGGCATAGGCTAGAAAACAAGTCCCAACAATTTAACAGTGGTAGTTCAGGTCATGTCCAACAGATGTCGCTGTGTTTCTCTCAAAAATTCAAAATATCCTGCAGTGCACCTGTGAGTTGACTGTAGTGCCCAGGGGTGCCTCGGTGCAGTTTGTGATCCATGGATCTACAGCTTTTGGGGTATAAAAAATAAACAACTGGCCAATCTGCCTAAAGGATATATGGGAGTATTTTATGTTAGCAGTAGTTTTCAAGAGTCACTTAACTAACGGAAAACATAGAGGACACCAAGAAAAAGGCAGATTTTAAGAATTTACAAAGATTACAGATAATTTTGGGGCAGGCTAGTAGTGAATAGTATGACTGTATAGAAGTCCACAAATATATTTTGAAGCTTAGATTAAACATACCACAATAGAAATAGGTGAATATGCACATATTTAAATATGTCAGTGCATATAACAGGGAAAATATTTTTAAATTGTTAGGTTTGTAAAAAGCTGTGTTTAGCTTAGAAGGTAAGCCTCTCTCAGCTCACATCCCATCTTCCAACTATGAAGGCTGCTTGTGGTTACATACTGGGGTGATTGTCTGAGTAGCCATTCCTTGTAGATTGAGTACACCATGGTAAGAAAACATCCACCCAGGGGAAGGTTTAAATGAGTGAGAGAGAGAGAGAGAGAGAGAGGGAGGGAAGGAGAGAGAGGGAACAGAAAAATACTACAAAGTGGGAAAGAGAAGTACAATGAATTGAAGACAATGTTAAGGACAGTTTAGAAGGAAGAGGAGGGGTTAAGGGTTGCATGTGCTTCTTTGAATCTACAATAAATGAGGGTAGTTGTATTTTCCCTTTTATACTTATAAATTTTCTCTCTGGCATTTTCTATAAACAGTCCCAATCTATTGTTAAAATCAGTAGTTTGTGGAAAAACAGAGACGTTCCTCAAGAATAGAAGGCATAGAAATATGAAGTCATATCAAAATGAAATATCTCTAACTAAACATACATTTATTTTTAATAAAATATTAAGACAGTTCATTCACCACTTTGAATGGAGTCGATGCCTTGATTTGCTTATTACTCCGCTACATTATGAGAGATTTTTCCATGACAAACTAAAGAAAGTTTTCCACCATCAGCAAGGATTTTTAAAAGAGCAGAAGTTCCCATCTTTAAAAGGTCTATGTGGAAATAATTTTTTCCAATCACGAAAATTTGAAAAACTCAATGTTCTCTCAAATGACTTCCTTGTCCAAATTCATTTTTTCCCCCACTCTGTTTTCATTTTTAAAGAAATGTATACAATTAGCCCTTCTTTCAGTTTCTCATCAGCACACGGGGTATAACAACAGTCTTTTCAGTGAGTTGTTGCAGAAATAAAGATACTGTCTAGGCAAGCCCTGTACAATCTCATAATGTCATAAAATGTAAACTATCAAAGTTATTATTTCTCCTCTCTCTCTCTCTCTCTCTCTCTCTCTCTCTCTTGCTTTCGCTTAAATGAAACAATGTGCCTTTAGGTTCTTAACGGCAGACTGGAGGTCTACTTTTGTAGATTTTTAGAGGTGAATTCATGGTATTGTGGATTATGTGAGTCTCTGGAGGTTAAACAATTTCTTCCAGCACTCTCTGATGCGTCCATCACTAGTCCATTTCCTATAATTCTGGGCATTTCCCAAGGTTAAATTCTAAAATTTTCACTCCTTTGACACTCACCTTCTGAAGGTTCTAGATGAGTCTTATGGCTTCAGATATTACCAAGTTTGGGCTACCATACACCCATCTACAAATACACTTACCTTCTTTCTAGTTCTCTATACACCACTGTCCACTGAACATTTTAATTTAAATGCTACAACTCCTGAAACATACTGAAAAACAAGTCCATCTCCCTCTAAGAGCTGTCTTTACAAACTTTCCCATAATTATCAAAAACCCCTTCAGTGTTTCAAGGCTTATAACCTTGGTATCATGATTTTTTCTTTCTTCCTTTTTTTTTTTTTAGTTCTATTTTGACCTACAGTTACAAATTCTGCTAATGCTTTCTTTGTCATAACTTTGAGATTCACTTTTCCATCAACATCATTGACCCACCACACCCCCACTCCCCAATTTTGCCACTTCCCAGCTCTTGGGCCTAAACTATCTCACGTGTGGATTTTACTACAATGGCCTGTTAGGAATTCTCATCGTTTAACTTCTCCCATACTAACCAAACTTTGAGAATATTTGTACAATATTTATGCTTCAACCCAAGTATTCATAGTGGCTGCCTATTCCTTACTTTATAAAATCTTAATTAGTAAGTCTATCACTCAAAGTTCTTCATCCTTGGAACTACGATTTTGCTAACCACAATTTTACTTCCATAAAAATATTTCACTTCAACTGCTCTACTACTCTTGCTATTCTCAAGTTTGACTTTTCTTGCCTTCCATGCTTTCGGGTCTGCCATAAGCATAACGTGACCGAAAGAACACCTTAATTACTGTGGTAAGAGTGGGAGATCAAAAAGAAGGGAAAAACTGCAGAGGATCACTTGTTCTGCAATCAAAAAAGGAAATTCACCTGGATTTTTTTTTGGGGGGGTGCTTGGTAGCCTAGAATTTAACTTTATACCACTGTCCTCTTTTACTTTAAAGATTCATAAGCTTCATCCTCTTCAACATCTAGTTCAGAATGTAACTTCAGGAATGTTTCCTATACTGACTGCCGACGGTTAAAATATGCCCTCTAATCCATATCTGTGATCCTTATTTAGATTCTTTTTGTATGCAATTGTTGATACTGTATTATATCAAGTAATTTTCAGTACATATGTTTCAGTACATACATGTTTGTTATATGTGTCTATACACATTTCTTATCATCAGACTAGAATACAAAATAATGTCACATTCCTTTTAATTTTCAAATTAAATGCCTCTATCCCTTTCTTCTCTCCTCAGGATGCTCGCTTTGTTAAAAACTCTAAGAACTCTAGGGATGCTTATTCAGACTTACAGGTCAGTTCTGGTAACCATCCTCTGCTTAGTCAACCAAGGAGATGAATTCTTTTCAGCTGTTACTGATGTCACTGGCACAAGATACACCTGTTGAAACAAAGACAACTAAGCAGCCCCAGCACAGTCTTTGTTGTTAACTATTAAAATATTCTAGCGCTGTACCCCTTGATCAGTACTGGATGAGGCACAATAAATTGGACATGACTCTGGTGAAAATCTGGCCACTCTGCCCAGTGCAAGCCTGCCTAACTTATGAGCCTATGAGTACTCCCAGTGTGTGGAAAGAACTCAAGCTGCACTTATCCACCTTGCTTCTGTGACTTTGGCTCACAGCCAGGTCTTCTTCAGGTACTAATAGACTAGGCTTCAGATCTTTGAGGTCAGTACTCAAATATAGACAGAAATATTTTCTTTAAGGCTGCCAGTAGTATCAGAGTAGATAAATTTGAAGAGATTTCCAGATTCAGCTACTACTGGACTAATATAAATTTATCTTCTGTTGGTCTTTGCATATCTGCTCCAAGAACAAAAGATATGTCCCCTCTTGGTTCCAAAGATCACTACCATTTTCTACTCCAGGACAAATAACAATGCTTTCAAGGGAAAAATGTCACCTTGTTACATATATACCCAGCTAGTGTTAGGGACCAGGCAATCAATTTCTTCTTTTTTGCAGTCTTTACCATGATAGGTACAGGTAGAGACACTGTTGTTTGGTTGACCAAGTCTTTAATCTCAACATCTTTACCTAGCTCCACTAAAAGGGCTAGAAGAAATAAATACCGGCATTTCTAGCCTTTCATTAGTTCTGACTACTTACACCTATGTGGAAATATGCTAGAGAAAAGTATGTGGCAATTAAAAGAAGATGTGCATCAAATCTCAGACAAATAAAACTTCTAGTTTAATAGTAGTCTCTAAAGCTATAATTTGAAAACAGTATTATTAACAAATCCATTCCTGTTCAGCTTGCCTTTAAAGATCATTAATTAATCAGCCCCATCACACTTTGCCTTACTTTACCAGATCCCCTATGTATAACAGAACTAGTTACTTGCTGTTCCTAGAACATAGCTTACGCGTTCTGACTCTAAGCATCTTTTCAGTTCATGTCATTCTTTGCATCTGGAATTCTGCACCTCATCATAGATGACAAAGTATTTTTTTCCAGCTTTATTGAGGTATAATTGACAAATAAAACTATATATATTTAAGGTGTATAACACGATGGTTTGATATAAATATACATTGTGAAATAATTACCACAATCAAATTATTAACACATCCACCATCTCATATAGTTATCATTTTTTTGTTGCAGTGAGATTGCTTAACATCTGTTCTCTAGCATATTTCAAGTATACAATACAGTATTATTAACTATATCACCATGCTATACATTAGATCCCCAGAACCTATTTATCTTATAACTGAAAGTTTGTACCCCGTGACCAGTATCTCCCCATTTCTCCCACTCCCCAGTCCCTGGCAATCACCACAGTACTCTTTGTTTCTGAGTTCAACTTTTTTTTTCTTGTATATTCCACATATGAGGAAGACAAAAGGTATTTTTCTTTCTCTGCCTGGCTTATTTCACTTAATATAATGTCCTCCGTGTTCACCCCTGTTGTTATAAATGGCAGCATTTCCTTCTTTTATATGGGTGAATAATATTCAATTGTGTGTGTTTTCTTTATCCATTCATCTTGTCAACAGTTATTTCCATATATTGGCTATTGTGAATAATGCTGCAATGAAATAGGAGTGTAGATATCTCTTAAAGATAATGATTTTGTTTCCTTTGGATTTACATATATATGTAAGTGGGACTGCTGGATCATGTGAAAGTTCGACTTTTAATTTTTTGAGGAAACTCCATACTGTTTTCCATAATGGCTATATGAATTTACATTCCCACCAAGAGTGTACAAGTGTTCCCCTTTCTCCACATCCTCATCAACACTTAACCTTAACCCTAACCCTTTTTGATAATTGTCATTCTAATAGGTTGTGAGGTGATATCTCACTGTGGTGTTGATTTGCATTTCTTTGGTGATTAGCGGTGTTGAGCATCTTTTCCTGTACCCGTTGGCCATTTGTATGTCTTCTTTTCTTGTACCTGTTAGCCATTTGTATGTCTTCTTTGGAAATTAGACCTAATGTATCATTAGGTCATTTACCTATTATTTAATTAGGTTATTTGTTTGCTATTGAGTTGTATGAGTTTGTTATAAATTTTAGATATGAACCCCTTATCAGATATACACAAATATTTTCTGCAATTTCACAGGTTGCCTTTTCCTTTTGTTAACTGTTTCCTTTGCTGTGAAGCGTTTTAGTTTGATGTAGTCCCATTTGCTTATTTTTGCTTCTGTTGTCTGTGCTTTTGGTGTTATAGCCAAAAGAATCATTGCCAACACCAATGTCAAGGAGCCTTTTCTCTATGTTTTATGCTTTCAGGTCTTAAGTTTAAGTCTTTAATCAATTTCTAGTTAATATCTGTGTATGGTGTAAGTAAGGATTAAATTTCATTCTTTTGCATGCAGATCTAGTTTTCCCAACACCATTTATTGAAGAGACTATCCTTTCCCCTGTGTGTTCTTGGAATCCTTGTCAGAGATTAGTTGACCATATATGTGTGGGTTTATTTTTGGGTTCTCTATTCTGTTCCATTAATTCATGTGTCTGTTTTTAAGCCAGTGCCATAATTTTAATATTACTATAGTTTTGTAACATATTTCAAAATCAGCAAGTGTGATGCCTCCAGCTTTCTTCTTTCTCAAGATTTCTTTGGCTACTTGGGATCCTCTGTGGTTCCACGCAAACTTTAGGATTGTTTTTTGTACTTCTGTGAAAAATGTCATTGGAATTTTGATAGGGATTACATTGAATCTGCAGATCACTTTGGGTAGTGTGGGCATCCTAACAAAATTAATTCTTCCAATCCATGAACATGGGTTATCTTTCTATTTATTTGCATCTTCTTCAATTTCTTTTATCAATGTCTTACAGTTTTCACTGTATAGGTCTTTCTCCTCCTTGGTTAAATTAATCCCTAAGTGTTTTATTCTTTTTGATGCTATTTTAAATGGGACTGTTTTCTTATTTCTTTTTCAGTTTCATTTCAAACTTGCTAGTGTATAGAAACACAGCTGATTTTTTTATGCTGATTTTGTATCCTACAACATTACTGAATTTCTTTATTAGTTTTAACAGTTTTTGTTGTTGTTGTTGCTGGAATCTTTAGGGTTTTCTATTTCTAAGATCATTTAAGATGCAAACAGAGACAATTTTATTTCCTCCTTTCCAATTTGGAAGACTTTTATTTCTTTTTCTTACCTAATTGCTCTGGCTAGGACTTCCAATGCTGTGCTGGATAGAAGAAGCAAGAGTGGGCATCCTTGTCTTCTTCCTAATCATACAGGAAAACTCTCAGCTTTTCACTTTTAAGTATAATGTTAGCTGTGGGCTTGTCATATACGGCCTTTATTGTGTTGAGGTACATTCCTTTCATAATTTGTTGAGTTTTTATCATGAAAGGATGTTGAATTTTTTTAAAATGCTTTTTCTGCATCTATTGAGAAGATCATATGACTTTTATAGTTCATTCTGTTAAGTGCTGTATCATATTTACTGATTTGTGTATGTTGAAGCATCCTTATATCCCAGAGATAAATCCCACTTTAACATAGTATGTGATTGTTTTAATGCGCTCTTAAATTCAGTTTGCTAGTATTTTGCTGAGGATGTTTACATATATGTTCTTCAGGGATTTTGGTCTGTAATTTTCTTTTCTTGTAGTGTCCTTGTCTAGCTTTAGTATTAGAGTAATGCTGGCCTCATAAAATGAGTTTGGAAGTACTCCATCCTCTTCACTTTTTCTAAAGAGCTTGAGAAGGATTGCCATAAATTCTTCTTTAAAATGTTTGGTGGAATTCTCCAGTGAAGCCATCTGGTCCTAGGTTTTTCTTTTTGGGGGAGGTTTTTGATTACTAATTCAATTGCCTAAACCAGTCCGTTTCGATTTCCTACTGCTTCATGTTTCAGTCTTGGACAGTTGTAGGTTTCTAGGAATTTATCCACTTCTTCTAGGTTATTCAGTTTGTTGACATATCATTGTTCTTAGCAGTTTCTTATGATACTTTTTATTTATTTGGCATCAGTTTAATGTCTCCTCTTTCACTTTGTTTCATTTCATGTCATTTATGACTTCATTTATTTGAGCCTTCTCTCTTTTTTCATGGTTTAGCTAAAGGTTTGTCAATTTTGTTTATCTTTTCAAAAAGCCAGCTCTTAGTTTTATTGGTCTCTTCTATTGTTTTTCTCTTCTCTATTTCATTTATTTCTGCTCTGATCTTTATTTCCTTCCTTCTGCTAACTTTGGGCTAAGTTTTGTTTTCTTTCTCTAGTTCTTTGAGGTGTAAAGTTAAGGGTTTTTTTTTTTTGAGATAGTTCTTTTTTCTTAATGTAGGCATTTATTGCTATAAACCTGCCATGTAGAACTGGTTTGCTGTATCTGCTTCGTTTGTGTATGTTGTTTTTCTATTTTCATTTGTTTTAAGATATTTTAATTTCCCTTTTGTTTTCTTATTTGACTCATTGATTGTTTAGAAGAGTGTTGTTTATTTCCACATATTTATGAATTTTCCAGCTTTCCTCCTGTTATTCACTTCTAGTTTCATACTATTGTAGGCAGAAAAGATACTTGGTATGATTTCAATCTTCCTAAATTTATTAAGACTTGTTTTGTAACCTAATAATCTCCCTAAATTTCTTAAGATTTGTTTTGTGGAAGAAACTGCTGGTTAAGGGGGTGTCTCTTGGCACTGCACTGTGCTGCCTTGGGGGTTAGGTGCCACATAAAGGGAAACTATTCTTCAATGCATCTATCCTCTGACTTTTTTGCTTCAACAGTGGGCTGAAACTTCCCAACTGGACTCCTGGACTCCCACAAAGGTACTCTCATTTGTGCATTACTGTCAAAATTAATGACCTGTTGGGGGATGACAGTATAAAACACTTATTCTCCAGTGCTGCTGACTAATGACAAAAAATTTATAGTTACAGACCACAAAAACTACAGTAAGCCAAGGAGAACTATTTATGCCTAATAAGGGCAGTGCCCTTTCCAAAATGAATTAAGATTTTTTAAGTCTGGGTCTTTGGCCACTGGAAATTTAAAATAAAACTAGAAGAAGTTGGGGGAAGGTAAATATAAAAATGTATTGGAGGAAGGAGAATAATGACAAGTAGATTAGATAGTTATCATAATAGTCCCAAGCAATAGATGAAGACTAACTTACAGTTAAAAACAGTGGCTTAAACATAAAAACTCATACCTTTCCCTTTGAAAACTGCACAAAAATGACAGTAGAATGATCAAAAAGGAATAGACCCACAGGCCAAAGGTAACAGAAAAGGAAAAAAACGTTTTTAAATTTTAGAAGCCAGAAAGCAGATGGATTAAGTCAAAACTGATTCAACAAATGTCTGAAAAGAGAAAGTTAAGCCAGGAAGGGGAGACAGCTCAGAAACAAGTCAATTCACACTCCAGAATCTCATAAAGAAACATAAATTGTAGGTCCTAGATACTTCAGAGTGTGGGGGTATAGCTAAGGTAGGAAGCAATGGGGATTGGGTAAAAGTCTGTATTAGAAAGACTTAGACCTACATATAGCCTTTACCAATCATGTAGCTGAGCAAACTGTCTTTCATTTGTCCATGGAGAAGACTAGAGATTTACTCTTTGAAGAAGCACAACCGTGAGACTGTGAAGTGGAACACCAGATTGGGCTGAAGACTGTATTTTTATCTTGAAAACAGGTGAATTATTTGAAACTCTATGTATTAAATGTTGACAATACTAGTTTCTTTCCCAAACTTGGTCCCAACAACGCTGGAAGCCAAGCTCATACTCACAAAAGAGGAGCTTAGAAAAACCTCTGAAAAATCCATCATAAGATAAAATATTTAGAAATACTGACATTTGGATGTTCATAATTAAATGACCAGTTATTTTGCCTAACCTGACACTAACAGATAACAATCCACATTCATGCAGAGAGAGTTTTCAAAGATGTTTTTAGTACCTCACACTCGAATACAAATTGAAAGTCAAGGAATAGATACTTGAGTAAAGGTCTTCTCTTGATACACTGAAAAGCCAATTAAGAGAAAAAAGGACCTTTGAGGAAATAAAAGAACAAAGAGAAAATAACCTCATAAGACCTATAATGAATATTCTCAGAGAATTAAGAAAACATCTTGATTGTATTCATGAGACAAGAACGAGACTAAAAAAAGGAATGTTCTCTAGGTATTTATTCTTCAAGTTAAAAAATATAATGCAGAAGTTACATTTTTGGTATTGGGGGAGTGACTCTTATTAGGTTAACCATCATAAAGGTAACAATAAACCTTACAGATAACAATAAACCTTACAGATAACAATAAACCTTGGGGAAAAATTACAAACAATTGTTTGAAGGTACTTGAGAGAAACTTAAAGTGGCTGTTGGGAGTTGACACTTGAAAGAAGGAAACTGCACTAATTCTGCATTTACGTGGCTTTTCACCTAAAGGCACCTCCCAGTCTGCACTGCATGAAGTAGCTGGAACTCAAGCAGAAAAATGCAGTCTTGACTGATTTGAAGGTTCAGAGGGAAGAGTCTTGGACTGCTGGAATGGCTATAAAATAATGGAAAATCTCAGAAAGGAGGAAGCTAAGGAACTAGGGGGAGCAAAATCTACATATATATTCCATCAAATTCTTGGCTGACCTTGATTAATGTATGTGCCAAGGGCCTGGCAGAAAGCAACAACTGGAAGGCTGAAAAAAATAAGTGACAATTTTAGCTCAGGGGAGAGTTTGGAGTTCGAGCTCAGATACTTGAAGTGCTTGGTAGAACAAAATAAATAGTACACAGATGAAGCTATCTACAGTCTCTACAAGGGTACAACTAAAAATTACTAAATATGTGAAGAAACAGAAAAATGTGACCCATATTCAAGAGAAAAAACACTCAACAGAAACCAATACTAAAATTAGCCAGATGTTAGAATTTGAAGATAAAAATTTTTAAACAGCTTATACAAATATGTTCAAGGAATTAAAAATGTGGTCAAAATTCACAGACAGTTGGAGAATTTCAGAAGGAAAATACATACTATCAAAAAGAAGAACCAAATAAAAATTTTAGAAATGAAATATACAACTTCTGAAATGAAAAATTTACTGGATGGGAATAAGAGTAGGTTAGAGATAGCCAAATAAAGGAAACAGTGAAACTGAGGCAGATTAATAGAAAATTTTAAAACTGAAGACAAGAAAGAAAAAATTCTGAAAAAAACAGAACAAAGACTCAGTCATGTGTGGGACCATATTTAAATGATTTAAGTTATATTTAACTGTATTCTCAGAGAGGAGACAGAAAATTGGGCAGAAAAAATATTTGTGGAAATAATGGCCAAATTTTTCCGAAGCTGATGAAAAAACAAACTTACAGATCCCAGAAGATCAATACAGATCCAAGAAGATCAATGAATCCCAATTTACATAAATAAAAAGAAAACCACACTTAGGCAAATTCTCATCAACTGGCTGAAAACATAGATAAAGAGAAGAGTGGCCAGTGGGAAAAAGCCCCATTAAAAATGGGAAAAATGATACAAATGACAACTGATTTCTCATTAGAAACTATGGAGGGCAGGAGAGAATAGGACAACATCTTTAAAGTACTGGGGGAATGGGAAATGTTAAATTAAAATTCTATATCCAGCTACAGAACAACTACTGAATACTGGCAGAAAACCTCAGACTTCCCAAAAGACAAGAAACTCCCCAAGTACCTGGTTGGGCAAAGAAAAAAGAAAAAACAGAGACAAAAGAATAGGGACAGGACCTGCACCACTGGGAGGGAGGTGTGAAAGAGGAAAAGTTTCCACACACTAGGAAGCCCCTTCACTGGCAGAGACAGGGGATGGCAGGGAGGGGAAGCTTCGGAGCCACGGAGGAGAGCACAGCAACAGAGGTGCAGGGGGCAAAGCAGAGAGATTCTGCACAGAGGATCGGTGCTGACCAGCACTCACCAGCCCAAGAGGGTTGTCTGCTCAGCCGCCAGGGTGGGTGGGGGCAGGAAGCTGAGGCTTGGGCTTCGGAGGTCAGATCCCAGGGAGAGGACTGGGGTTGGCTGCGTGAACACAGGCTGAAGGGGACTCGTGTGCCACAGCTAGCTGGGAGGGAGTCCGGGAAAAAGCCTGGAACTGCCTAAGAGGCAAGAGACCATTGTTTCAGGGTGTACGAGGAGAGGGGATTCAGAGCACCGCCTAAATGAACTCCAGAGATGGGCGTGAGCCGTGGCTATCAGCGTGGACACCAGAGACGGGTATGAGACGCTAAGGCTGCTGCTGCAGCCACCAAGAAGCCTGTGTGCAAGCACAGGTCACTATCCATACCCCGCCTCCCAGGAGCCTGTGCAGCCCGCCACTGCCAGGGTCCTGTGATCCAGGGACAACTACCCCAGGAGAACACACGGTACGTCTCAGGAGGTTGCAATGTTATATAGGCCTCTGCCACTGCAGGCTCTCCCCACATTCCGTACCCCTCCCTCCCCCCGTCCTGAGTGAGCCAGAGCCCCCTAATCAGCTGCTACTTTAACCCCATCCTGTCTGGGTGGGAACAGACACCCTCAGGCGACCTGCATGCTGAGGCGGGGCCAAATCCAAAGCTGAACCCCAGAAGCTGTGTGAACAAAGAAGAGAAAGGGAAATCTCACCCAGCAGCCTCAGGAACAGTGGATTAAACCTCCACAATTAACTTGATGTACCCTGCATCTGTGGAATACCTGAGAATAGACAAGGAATCATCCCAAAATTCAGGTGGTAGACTTTGGGAGCAATGATATGTATATATATTTTACCTTTTTATCTTTTTGTGAGTGTGCATGTTTATGCTTCTTTGTGTGATTTTGTCTGTATAGCTTTGCTTTACCATTTGTCATAGGGGTCTGTCTTTTTATTTTTTTTTTAGTATATTTTTTAGTGCTTGTTATTGTTGGTGGATTTCCTTTTTTTGCTTTGGTTGCTCTCTTCTTTCTTTTTTTATTACTTTTTAATATTTATTTCTAATAATTATTTTTTATTTTAATAAGTTTATTTTATTTATTCATTTATCTTTCTTTCTTCCTTCCTTTCTTTCTTCCTTTCTTTCTCCCTTTTCTTCAGAACCGTGTGCCTGACAGGGTCTTGGTGCTCTGGCCACATGTCAGGCCTGTGCCTCTGAGGTGGAGGAGCCGAGTTCAGGACATTGGTCCACCAGAGACCTCCCAGCTCCATGTAATATCAAATGGCAAAAGCTCTCCCGGAGATCTCCATCTCAATGCTAAGACCCAGCTCCACTCAACGACCAGCAAGCTACAGTGTTGGACACCCTATGACAAACAACTAACAAGACAGGAACGCAACCCCAACCATTAGCAGAGAGGCTGCCTAAAATCATAATAAGGTCACAGGCACCCCAAGACACACCACTGGATGCGGACATGCCCACCAGAAAGACAAGATCCAGCCTCATCCACCAGAACACAGGCACTAGTCCCCCTCAACAGGAAGCCTACACAACCCACTGAACCAACCTTAGCCACTGGAGACAGACACCAAAAACAATGGAAACTCTGACCCTGCAGCCTGTGAAAAGGAGACCCCAAACACAGTAAGTTAAGCAAAACGAGAAGACAGAGAAACATGCAGCAGATGAAGGAGCAAGGTCAAAACCCACCAGACCAAACAAGTAAAGAGGAAATAGGCAGTCTACCTGAAAAAGAATTCAGAGGAATGATAGTAAAGATGGTCTAAAATCTTGGAAATAGAATTGAGACAAGAAACATTTAACAAGGACCTAGAAGAACTAAAGAGCAAAGAAACAATGATGAACAACAAAATAAATGAGATTAAAAATTCTCTAGAAGGAATAAATAGAAGAATAACTGCGGCAGAAGAATGGATAAGTGACCTGGAAGATAAAATGAAAATAAATACTGCAGAGCAGAATAAAGAAAAAAGAATGAAAAGAATTGAGGACAGTCTCAGAGACATATGGGACAACATTAAATGCACCAATATTCGAATTATAGGGGTTCCAGAAGAAGAAGAGATAGAAAAAGGGACTGAGAAAATATTTGAAGAGATTATAGTTGAAAACATCCCTAATATGGGAAAGGAAAAAGTTAATCAAGTCCAGGAAGCGCAAAGAGTCCCATACAGGATAAATCCAAGGAGAAACACACCAAGACACATATTAATGAAATTATCAAAAATTAAATACAAAGAAAAAAATTAAAAGCAGCACGGGAAAAGCAACAAATAAAATACAAGGGAATCCCCATAAGGTTAACAGCTGATCTTTCAGCAGAAACTCTGCAAGCCAGAAGGGACTGGCAGGACATATTTAAAGTGATGAAATGGAAAAAGCTACAACCAAGATTACTCTACCGAGCAAGGATCTCATTCAGCCTTGATGGAGAAATTAAAACCTTTACAGACAAGCAAAAGCTAAGACAATTCAGTACCACCAAACCAGCATTACAACAAATACTAAAGGCATATCTCTAGGCAGGAAACACAAGAGAAAGAAAAGACCTACAATAACAAACCAAAAACAATTAAGAAAATGGTAACAGGAACATACATATCGATAATTACCTTAAATGTAAATGGCTTAAATGCTCCAACCAAAAAACACACTTTGGCTGAATGGATACAAAAACAAGACCTGTATATATGTTGTCTACAAAAGACCCACTTCAGACCTAGGGTCACATACAGACTGAAAGTGAGGGGATGGAAAAAGATATTCCATGCAAATAGAAAACAAAAGAAAGCTGGAGTAGCAATTCTCATATCAGACTGAATAGACTTTAAAATAAAGACTTTTACAAGAGACAAAGAAGGACAGTACATGATGATCAAGGGATGAATCCAAGAAGAAAATATAACAATTGTAAATACTTATGCACCCAACATAGGAGCACCTCAATAGATAAGGCAAATGCTAACAGCCATGAAAGGGTAAATAGACAGTAACATAATCATACTAGGGGACTTTAACACCCCACTTTCACCAAGGAAGAGATCATCCAAATGAAAATAAATGAGGAAACATAAGCTTTAAATGATACATTAAACAAGATGGACTTAATTGATATTTGTAGGACATTCCATCCAAAGACCACACAATACACTCTCTTCTCAAGTACTCAAGGAACACTCTCCAGGATAGATCACATATTGGGTCACAAATCAAGCCTTGCTAAATTTAAGAAAACTGAAATTGTATCAAGTATCTTTTCCGACCACAATGCTATAAGACTGGATATCAATTACAGGAAAAAAACTGTAAAACACACAAACACATGGAGGCTAAACAATATGCTAATTAATAACCAAGAGATCACTGAAGAAATTAAAGAGGAAATCAAAAAGTCCCTAGAAACAAATGACAACGAAAACAGGACGACCCTAAACCTATGAGATACAGCAAAAGCAGTCCTAAGAGGGAAGTTTATAGCAATACAATCTCACCTCAAGAAACAAGAAAAATCTCAAATAAACAACCTAACTTTACACTTAAAGCAATTAGAGAAAGAAGAACAAAAAACCCCCCAAAGTTAGCAGAAGGAAAGAAATCATAAAGATCAGATCAGAAATAAATGAAAAAGAAATGAAGGACACAGTAGCAAAGATCCATAAAACGAAAAGCTGGCTCTTTGAGAAGATAAATAAAATTGATAGACCATTAGCCAGACTCATCAGGAAAAAAAGGGAGAAGACTCAAATCAACAGAATTAGAAATGAAAAACGAGAAATAACAACTGACCCTGCAGAAATACAAAGGATCATGAGAGATTATTGCAAGCAACTCTGTGCCAATAAAATGGACAACCTGGAAGAAATGGACAAATTCTTAGAAAAGCACAACCTTCTGAGATTGAACCAGGAAGAAACAGAAAATATAAGCAGACCAATCAAAAGCACTGTAATTGAGACTGTGATTAGAAAGCTTCCAACAAACAAAAGCCCAGGACCAGATGGCTTCGCAGGCAAATTCAATCAAACATTTAGAGAAGAGCTAACACCTATCCTTCTCAAAGTCTTCCAAAACATATCAGAGAGGGAGGAACACTCCCAAACTCGTAATACGAGGCCACCATCATCTTGATACCAAAACCAAACAAAGATGTCACAAAGAAAGAAAACTGCAGGCCAATATCTCTGATGAACACAGATGCAAAGATCCTCAACAAAATACTAGCGATCAGTATCCAACAGCACATTAAAAGGATCATACACCATGATCAAGTGGGTTTTACTCCAGGAATACAAGGATTCTTCAGTATACGCAAATAAATCAATGTAATACCATATTAACAGTTAGAAGGATAAAACCCTTATGATCATCTCAATAGATGCAGAAAAAGCTTTCGACAAAATTCAACACCCATTTATGATAAAAACTCTCTAGAAAGTAGGCGTAGAGGGAACTTACCTCAACATAATAAAGGCCATATATGACAAACCCACAGCCAACATCATTCTCAATGGTGAAAAACTGAAACCATTTCCACTAAGGTCAGGAAAAAGACAAGGTTGCCCACTCTCACCATTGTTATTCAACATAGTTTTGGAAGTTTTAGCCACAGCAATCAGAGAAGTAAAAGAAATAAAAGGAATCCAAATCAGAAAAGGAGAAGTAAAACTGTCACTGTTTGCAGGTGCCATGATACTATACATAGAGAATCCTAAAGATGCTACCAGAAAACTACTAGAGCTAATCAATGAATTGGGTAACGTAGCAGGATACAAAATTAATGCAAGAAATCTCTTGCATTCCTATATACTAATGATGAAAAAATCTGAAAGAGAAATTAAGGAAACACTCCCATTTACCATTGCAACACAAAGAATAAAATACCTAGGAATAAACCTACCTAAGGAGACAAAAGGCCTGTATTCAGAAAACTATAAGACACTGATGAAGGAAATTAAAGATGATACAAACAGATGGAGAGCTATACCATGTTCTTGGAGTGGAAGAATCAACATTGTAAAAATGACTCTACTACCCAAAGCAATCAACACATTCAATACAATTGCTATCAAACTATGAATTGCATTTTTCACAGAACTAGAACAAAAAATTTCACAATTTGTATGGAAACACTAAAGACCCTGAATAACCAAAGCAATCTTGAGAAAGAAAAACGGAGCTGGAGGAATCAGGCTCCCTGACTTCAGACTATCCTATGAAGTTACAGTAATCAAGACAGTATGGTACTGGCACAAAAACAGAAATATAGATCAATGGAACAGGATAGAAAGCCCAGAGGTAAATGCACGCACATATGGTCACCTTATTTTTGATAAAGGAGGCAGGAATATAGAGTGGAGAAGAGACAGCCGCTTCATTAAGTGGTGCTGGGAAAACTGGACAGCTACATGTAAAAGAGTGAAATTAGAACACTTGCTTTTACCATACACAAAAATAAATTCAAAATGGATTAAAGACCTAAATGTAAGGCCAGACACTATTAAACTCTTAGAGGAAACCATAGGCAGGACACTATATGACATAAATCACAGCAAGATCTTTTTTGATCCACCTCCTAGAGAAATGGTAATAAAAACAAAAATAAACAAATGGGACCTAATGAAATGTAAAAGCTTTTGCACAGCAAAGGAGACCATAAACAAGACAAAAAGACAACCCTCAGAATGGGAGAAAATATTTGCCAATGAAGCAGCTAAGAAAGGATTAATCTCCAAAACATACAAGCAGCTCATGCAGCTCAATATCAAAAAATCAAACAATCCAATCCAAAAATGGGCAGAAGACCTAAATAGACATTTCTCCAAAGAAGATATACAGATTGCTAACAAACACATGAAAGACTGCCAACAAACACATGCTCACCATCACTTATCATTAGAGAAATGCAAATCAAAACTACAATGAGGTATCACCTCACACTGGTCAGAACGGCCATCATCAAAAAATCTACAGACAGGGCTTCCCTGGTGGCGCAGTGGTTGAGGGTCTGCCTGCCAGTGCAGGGGACATGGGTTCGTGCCCTGGTCTGGTGGGATCCCACATGCCGTGGAGTGGTTGGGCCCGTGAGCCATGGCCGCTGAGCCTGCAAGTCCGGAGCTTGTGCTCCACAGCGGGAGAGGCCGAAGCTGTGGGAGCCCCGTGTACTGCAAAAAAAACCCCCAAAAAACAAAAAATCTACAAACAGTAAATGCTGGAAAGGGTGTGGAGAAAAGGGAACCTTCCTACACTGTTGGTGGGAATGTAAATTGATACAGCCACTATGGAGAACAGTATGGAGGTTCCTTAGAAAACTAAAAATAGGACTACCATATGACCCAGCAATCCCACTACTGGGCACATACCCTGAGAAAACCATAATGCAAAAGGAGTCATGTACCACAATGTTCATCACAGCACTATTTACAATAGCCAGGACATGGAAGCAACTGAAGTGTCCATCGACAGATGAATGGATAAAGAAGATGTGCCACATATATACAATGGAATATTACTCAGCCATAAAAAGAAACAAAATTGAGTTATTTGTAGTGAGGTGGATGGACCTAGAGTCTGTCATGCAGAGTGAAGTAAGTTAGAAAGAGAAAAACAAATACCACATGGTAACACATATATATGTAATCTAAAAAAGAAAAGAAGGTTATGATGAACCTAGGGGCAGGACAGGAATAAAGATGCAGATGTAGAGAATGGGCTTGAGGACACGGGTGGCAGGAAGGTAAGCTGGGACGAAGTGAGAGAGTGGCATGGACTTATATACACTACCAAATGTAAAATAGATAGCTAGTGTGAAGCAGCCGCACAGCATAGAGAGATAAGTTCAGTGTTTTGTGACCACCTAGAGGGGTGGGATAGGGATGGTGGGAAGGAGACATAAGAGGGAGGAGATATGGGGATATATGTATATGTATAGCTGATTCACTTTGTTATAAAGCAGAAACTAACACACTGTTGTAAAGGAATTATACTCCAGTAAAGATGTTAAAAAAATATTCTATATCCAAAAAAATTATCTTAAAAAATGAAAGCAAAACAAATACATTTTTAGAAAAACTGAAATTGAGAGAACCTATTATCAGCAGAGCTGTATTACAAGTAATTCTAAAGGAAATTCTACAGGCTGAGGAAATTTAGATGGAAACGTAGATATATAGCAAGAAATAGAAAATACTTGGGTAAACTTAAAGGAGTATATTTTTCCATCAATCTGACTACCTGATGGAAATATAACATTGAACTATGAATTAATATATACAGATATACTATATATGAAATTGGTATCACAAAGGAAAAGATGGTAAATGAAAGTCAACTGTTGCATGGCTCTACTTTTCAACAACAGCTTCACTGAGATATAATTCAGATTATATTCACCCATTTCACCCATTTAAAACATACAATTCAGTGGCTTTAATTATATTCACAGTAGGTGGCAAAGACATTTTAAACAACATGCAGTTGTTTTCATTGCCATGATGTAAACAGGTGCTCCAGTTTACCTCTCCAAATCTTTCCCCAAACTGGCCTGGGGAACATGGATTATTTATTGGATATAATTTATGTTTAAAAATTTAATTCTAATTCAATCCAGTCCCTTAAACCTAAATTGAAAAATTTAGAATTGTAAAAATGTTAACATGAAAACACAGTAATGGATAGAATGATTGAAGTTTCTATAATAAGGACCTATACAGGAAGAATTAATATGCGTAAAAAATTCCCAACTAAATGGAATTTTTGAAATGTTCATAGTTTGAATCTCATCACCAACCTGAATGAACACTACTTGCTGAGAGCATTACAAATGGGAACTAGATAGATACAGGTCCTAGTTTCTATATTAGACAATATTCTACTAGATGGTAACTTGGCAATCAAAGAAGAGATATGGGTGGTGCATTAAAGGTGCTCAAATATAATGATTGTTTATCAAATACATTTTTATTTAGAAGGAGACAGCAATGCATAGTGCAGTGTTTCTCAAATGTCAGAAACATACAGAGCTTTAAAAATGAAATCTCACAGAATCTCAATGCTATATTACTTAAGTATGTACAAACATAAAATCATAAATTAGGTATCATGCATTTTCTTAAGCTCCTATAACAATAAAACTAAAGCAAATTTACAAATTAAAACAATGAAAACCCAATAACGTATAAATAAAAGTAACTGAATGGTAAGTTATTTTGTTTTACTAAAACTAAATTGCTATCATTGGATTTAATATAAGGTGATTTTTCTTCAGTCTGGTTCTACATTTAATGTGTTTCTGTAGTTTAAAATTTTAATGTTACTAATGTGGACCCTGTCTCTTTACAGAAGTAAAAATTTATGCTGTATAAAACAGCCTTAATGCTTGCTGAGTTGCATACTAAAGTGTTCTGTACTTTAATATATGTAAGTTAAACCTTAATATTTTTTCACCATTTAAAGGCTTTGTTTGACAATATACTATGATCAGATTTATATTTAACCAACACCTGGCCATAAACAATCTTTGAGTGCCTATTTTAACAAGGTATCATTGTTAACATTGTAGAGCTATCTTTTACTTGAAGATATGTTTAAATATTCTTGTGATTTAAGTGTGCACTAAGCAATCTGATTAATGGGATTCAGAACAGGGTTTTAAACACTGTAGAATTATTTAAAGGAGGTACATACAAAGATACGGTCTGTGCGATACAATAGCGATTTCAAATTCAGTATAAAACCAACTTCTGCAATGTAATGTTCTTTAGGGTTCATGGCATCTTTACATTCATGCTGTTATGAATCAATCCTCTTTGAACCAGTATGACTCCTTCATTTTAAGATTGTACCATAACATTTTTTTTTTGCATTCACTAGCCATTATGTGAGAGAAAACACAAATATAAATAATTGCTCTGAAATCACAAGTCAGTACTTTGTTATAGGAGGTCATTAAGATTATTTACAATATCATTATATTAAATATTTATAATCAATACAATGAAAGCACAATATAAAACTGTCAGAGAATATTCTTTTCTATAGCACTTACCACCTTCTAACATATTATATACATTATGTCTTTGTTTATTGTCTATATCCCCCATTCCCACAAGAATGTAAACTCTTAGAGGAGCAACATTTTCTTTCCTCCATAATGTACATCAAGTGCCTAGAATAACATCCAACACGTAATTAGCACTCAGTAAATACTTGGAAGAATAAAAATCTTGTCAAAAGATGACATCTGGGACACCCCAACCTTTTAGGATTCCCAGACTGAGAAATATTGGCATGGAGGAAAAAGCATTGGCTTAGGAGCCAGATAGATCTGAGTTTGAATCTATTTCTTAGCTATTAACTCTCATTCTGCTACTTACTAGCTTTAAGTAACTTTGGGTAAGTTACTTAAATTCAGGGGATCTATGTTTTCTTCCCCATGGTAAAATGTAAAGTCTATTAAAATATTAATAAACGGCTAATACATAAAGTAAATAAAATATCAGCATATATGGAGATCATCATTATTACTATTAGAGATGTCACAGAAAAAAGATTTAATCAAATAAAACTAAACTTTTCCATATTATCATGATTTCCCCTTCCTTGGTTCATCTTATTTATAAAAAGGTAAAATAGGAAACAGGCTTGGAATAAATTAAAAGGTAAAAAGGAACAAGATGCAAAACTTCCACTAAAACAACTGCATGAAAATACAAGATGTTTTCAAAGCAATCATTTGTCAGACGTTGAAAGAGCTTGGCTATAATAGGGCTGTAAAATAAGCCAAAAACAACAAAACAACATGAAAACAGATAGATAATATACACAAAGTAAAGATCATGTTGTGACTTCAGCTGCACGTGAGTAGTTTTTGTCCCCCAGCATTCATATACACTTAATCTACCCACCTTCGTCCTACATGCAAGATCTACTTGGCTCATCAGGAACTTTAACCCTCAGGCCAACCCTGAAGAAAGAATTAACCTACTGATTGAACCCTTAGGCAGTGTGCATGTCCAGAAAGCCATGAGTATTTGAGAAATACACTGAGGTGATCTCAGCATTTTACTGCAGTATCCCACAACCACTGAAGGAAGAGGTTAAAAGTGATATACTATATTAAGAAAAAGCAGTGTAAATTTATTCCTTGGTTTAAGTTTTGCTGCCAAACGGAATTCTCAAAATACTTTAGACGTGCAAATGGATTTAAGATCTGTATCAGGAAAAAATTATTTATGTATAAAGGGAGGATACATAACACTTAGTTTTAGGCAAGGGACATATCATTAGTATTCACAGTTCAGCACACAAAAAAGCAATTTTGAATGCTAATTTCAGTCTTAACCCAAACCATGTTATAACAATGCAAATAGAAACTGGTAGGTTAAAATGGGTTTGCACACCAACATCCTTAATAACGCTAAAAACTGGCTGAATGTGAAGTACACCCCTGAGAATAACTTGGGTGTTAATAGCCAGGGTGTAGTTGAAAAGGTCACTGTTGGCCCTTCCTCAAGCAGCACCTCAGAAACAGCCTTGATCTCTGACGGTGGCTATTCAACCACAGCTCAACAACACCCCCATACACGCCAAGAGGCCATGTGGGTCCCACCTGCCCTGTAGAGAGATTCCACCACAGGGCAGGGATGGCAGAGGCTGGGGGCAGAGTGATCTGCTGTGAAGGATAAAGTGGACTTGCACCTGAGGCTGCGTCTGAGTGGAGCTATGGATAACCACACAGGCAACACACCAGATTTCTATCTGTGGCCAACACAAGGCGAGAGACCACATTGGACCTCCTTGTTTCAGCACTACCCTCCTCTGGAGCAAGGGTCTTGGTGCAGGGAGAGGGAAAAACACACACTTCAAGGGAAGAGAGCCAGCTTGGCCCAACCCGTAGGGATTCTGCTTCAGCAATTTGGGATTAGACCTCACCCTTGATGGGGCGGTGATGGCCACTGCGCAGAGGGGAAGTCCTGTCTTACACCTGGCTTCAGCTCTAGCCCTTCCATCTCTAGCTCCATCCCCGACCAAGGTGAGGGCTGTCAGCACACCCTGAGGAAAGATGTGACTTGCATCCACGTCAGATCCAGCTTCCCCACCATAGGCATTAGGCACACACAGTCTGTATAGGGATACTCTCACACAAGATCACCCGTTCAAGACCACAATAGATAGCTGTTTCCCCTAAATTCACAGAAGCTGAGAAAGTTAGGCAAAATAAAAGGGCAGAGGAACAACTTTCAATTGAAAAAGCAAGAGAAAATACCTGAATAAATAATGAAACAGAATAAACAATTTACCAGTTAAAGAATTGAAAGCATTGGTAAAAAAAAAATGTTAACTGAATAGAGAAAAAAATTGATGTACATGGTGAACACTTAACAAGGAACAGAAAATATTAAAGACCTAATCAGAAATGAAGAATTCAATAGCTGAAATAAACAACACACTAGAAGGAATGAATAGCAGACTCAGTGATAGAGAAGAATGTGTAAGTGATCTGGAAGATAGAATAATGGAAACCACCCAATCAGAACAGCAAAAAGAAACACAAATTTTAAAAAATGAAAACAATTTAAGAGATTTCTGGGATAATATTAAGCACACCAACATTTGCATTATAGGGGCCTCAGAAAGAGAAGAGAGAGAGCAGTGGAACAAAAAATGTATTTGAGAAAATTATGGCTGAAATGTTCTCAAAACTGAAGAAAGAAACAGATATCCAGATATGGAAGCACAGAAGGTCCAAAAAAAAGATAAACTCAAACAGATCCATACCAAGGCATATCATAATTAAAATGGCAAAGTTAAAGATAAAGAGAGAATTCTAAAGGCAGCAAGAGAAAAACAAAGAGTCATAAACAAAGGAATCCCCATAAGTCTATCAGCTGATTTCTCTGCAGAAACTTTTCAGGACAGAAAGGAGTGGCAAGATATATTCAAAGTGCTGAAAGGGAAAAACCTGCCACCTAGGATTCGCTACCCAGCAAGATTATCATTTAGAAAAGAAGAAAAGATAAACAACTTCCCTGAGAAGCAAAAACTAGGAGTTCATCAATGCTAAACCTACACTAAAAGGAATGTTAAAGGGTCTTCTCTAAGCGGAAAAGAAGTAAGAATCTATAAGGGATATTCCCATTAGGAATGGCAAATATATAGTAAGCACTGAGATCCAACCACTTAAATAACCCAGTATGAAGATTAAAAGACAAAAAATAGTAAAAGCAAGTATAACTATGATAAATAGTTAAGGGATAGCATGAAGATGTAATATATGACATAGAAAACACAAAATGGGGAGGTAGTAAAAAATATAGATCTTTTAGAATGTGTTTGAACTACCAGTTTAAGACAAGTAGATATAGGTCAGCATATATGAACCCCATGGTAACCACAAATCAAAAACCTACAACAAATACACAAAAACCAAAAAGAAAGGAACACAAACATACTACTAAAGAAAATCATCAAACCACAAGAGAATAAACAAAAAGAAGAAGAAATAAACAGAGAACTACAAAAACAACTAGAAAACAAGTAATATAATGGCAAAGTATACACCTATCAATAATGACTTTATTTTTTTTCTCAATTGTTTTCTTTTTTAACATCTTTATTGGAGTATAATTGCTTTACAATGTTGTGTTAGTTTCTGCTGTATAAAAAAGTGAATCAGCTATATGTATACATATATCCCCATAACCCCTCCCTCTTGTGTCTCCCTCCCACCCTCCCTATCCCATCCCTCTAGATGGTCACAAAGCACAGAGTTCATCTCCCTGTGCTATGTGGCTGCTTCCCATTAGGTAATTATTTTACATTTGGTAGTGTATATATGTCCATGCCACTCTCTCACTTTGCCCCAGTTTACCCTTCCCCCTCCCTGTGTCCTCAAGCCCATTCTATACATCTGTGTCTTTTTTCCTGTCCTGCACCTAGGTTCTTCAGAACCATTTTTTTTTTTTTTTTAGATTCCATATATATGTGTTAGCATACGGTATTTGTTTTTCTCCCTCTGACTAACTTCACTCTGTATGGCAGACTCTAGGTCCATCATCCACCTCACTACAAAAAACTCAATTTAATTTCTTTTTATGGCTGAGTAATATTCCATTGTATATATGTGCCACATCTTCTTTATCCATTCATCTGTCGATGGACACTTGGGTTGCTTCCATGCCCTGGCTATTGGAAATAGAGCTCCAATGAACATTGTGGTACATGACTTTTTTGAATTATGGTTTTCTCAGGGTATATGCCCAGTAGTGGGATTGCTGGGTCGTATGGTAGTTCCATTTTTAGTTTTCTAAGGAACCTCCATACTGTTCTCCATAGTGACTGTATCAATCTACATTCCCAGCAACAGTGCAGGAAGGTTCCCTTTTCTCCACACCCTCTCCAGCATCTGCTGTTTGTAGTTTTTCTGATGATGGGCATCCTAACTGGTGTGAGGTGATACCTCATTGTAGTTTTGATTTGCATTTCTCTAATAATTAGTGATGTTGAGCATCCTTTCATGTGTTTGTTGGCAATCTGTATATCTTCTTTGGGGAAATGTCTATCTGGGTCTTCTGCCCATGTTTGGATTGGGTTGTTTGTTTTTTTGATATTGAGCTGCAAGAGCTGCTTGTATAATTTTGGAGATTAATCCTCTGTCAGTTGCTTCATTGGCAAATATCTTCTCCCACTCTGAGGGTTGTCTTTTCATCTTGTTGTTTATTTTTGTTTTTATTTCCATTTCTCTAGGAGGTGGGTCAAAAAGGACCTTGCTGGGATTTATGTCATAGAGCGTTCTGCCTATGTTTTCCTTGAAGAGTTTTATAGTGTCTGGCCTTACATTTAGGTCTTAAATCCATTTTGAGTTTATCTTTGTGTATGGTGTTAGGGAGTGTTCTAATTGCATTCTTTTACATGTAGCTGTGCAGTTTTCCCAGCACCACTTATTGAAGAGGCTGTCTTATCTCCATTGTATATTCTTGCCTCCTTTATCAAAAATAAGGTGACCATATGTGTGCAGGTTTATCTTTGGGCTTTCTGTCCTGTTCCATTGATCTATATTTCTGTTTTTGTGCCAGTACCATACTGTCTTGATTACAGTAGCTTTGTAGTATAGTCTGAAGTCAGGGAGCCTGATTCCTCCAGTTCCATTTTTCTTACTCAAGATTCCCTTGGCTATTCGGGGTCTTCTGTGTTTCCATACAAATTGGGAAGTTTTTGGTTCTAGTTCTGTGAAAAATGCCATTGGTAGTTTGATGGCAATTGTATTGAATCTGTGGATTGCTTTGGGTAGTATAGTCATTTTCACAATGTTGATCCTTCTAATCCAAGAACATGGTATATCTCTCCATCTGTTGGTATCATCTTAAATTTCTTTCATCAATGTCTTATAGCTTTCTGAATACAGGCCGTTTGTCTCCTTAGGTAGGTTTATTCCTAGGTATTTTATTCTTTCGTTGCAGTGGTAAATGGGAGTGTTTCCTTAATTTCTCTTTCAGATTTTTCATCATTAGTGTATAGGAATGCAAGAGATTTCTGTGCATTAATTTTGTATCCTGCTACTTTACCCAATTCATTGATTAGCTCTAGTAGTTTTCTGGTAGCATCTTTAGGATTCTCTATGTATAGTATCACGTCATCTGCAAACACTGACAGTTTTACTTCTCCTTTTCCAATTTGGATTCCTTTTATTTCTTTTTGTTCTCTGATTGCCGTGGCCAAAACTTCCAGAACTATGTTGAATAAGAGTGGTGAGAGTGGGCAACCCTGTCTTGTTCCTGATCTTAGTGGAAATGGTTTCAGTTTTTCACCATTGAGAATGATGTTGGCTGTGGGTTTGTCATGTATGGCCTTTATTATGTTGAGGTTAGTTCCCTCTGTGCCTTTTCTGGAGGGTTTTTATCATAAGTGGGTGTTGAATTTTGCCGAAAGCTTTTTCTGCATCTATTGAGATGATCATATGGTTTTTATCCTTCAATTTGTTAATATGGTGTATCACATTGATTGATTTGCATATACTAAGGAATACTTGCATTCATGGGAGAAACCCCACTTGATCATGGTGTATGATACTTTTAATGTGTTGTTGGATTCTGTTTGCTAGTATTTTGTTGAGGATTTTTGCATCTATGTTCATCAGAGATATTGGCCTGTAGTTTTCTTTTTTTGTCACATCTTTGTCTGGTTTTGGTATCAGGGTGATGGTGGCCTCGTAGAATGAGTTTGGGAGTGTTCCTCCCTCTGCTATATTTTGAAGAGTTTGAGAAGGATAGGTGTTAGCTCTTCTTTAAATGTTTGATAGAATTCGCCTGTGAAGCCATCTGGTCCTGGGCTTTTGTTTGTTGGAAGATTTTTAATCACAGTTTCATTTTCAGTGCTTGTGATTGGTCTGTTCATATTTTCTGTTTCTTCCTAGTTCAGTCTTGGAAGGTTGTGCTTTTCTAAGAATTTGTCCATTTTCTTCCAGGTTTTCCATTTTATTGGCATATAGTTGCTTGTAGTAATCTCCCATGATCTTTTGTATTTCTGCAGTGTCAGTTGTTACTTCTCCGTTTTCATTTCTAATCCTGTTGATTTGAGTGTTCTCCCTTTTTTTATTCTTGAGTCTGGCTAATGGTTTATCAATTTTGTTTACCTTCTCAAAGAACCAGCTTTTAGTTTTATTGATCTTTGCTATTGTGTCCTTCATTTCTTTTTCATGTATTTCTGATCTGATTTTTATGAGCAATCCGACAAGAAAAAGAAATGAAAGACATCTAAACTGAGGGGAAAAAATAAAACTCTCACTATTTGCAGATAACATGATACTTTATATAGAAAACCCTAAAGTCTCCACCCCAAAACTATTAGAACTAATAAATGAATTCAGCAAAGTTGCAGGACATAAGATTAAATTACAAAAATATGTTGCTTTTCTATATACGAATAATGAACTATCAGAAAGAGAAAGTTTAAAAAAGGTCCCATTTAAAATCATGTCAAAAAGAATAAAATGCCTAGGAATAATTTTTTTTTTAATTAATTTATTTTTGGCTGCATTGGGTCTTCATTGCTGTGCATGGGCGTTCTCTAGTTGTGATTCGCAGGGGCTACTCTTTGTTGCGGTGCGCAGGCTTCTCATTGTGGTGGCTTCTCTTATTGTGGAACATGGGCTATAGGCATGCAGGTTTCAGTAGCTGTGGCACACAGGCTCAGTAGTTGTGGCTCTCGGGCTCTGTAGAGCACAGGCTCAGTAGTTGTGACACACGGGCTTAGTTGTTCTGCGGCATGTGGGATCTTCCCAGACCAGGGCTGAAACCCATGTACCCTGCATTGGCAAGTGGATTCTTAACCACTGTGCCACCAGGGAAGTCCCATCTAGGAAGAAACTTAATTAAGGAGGTGAAAGACCTTTATGCTGAAAACTATAGAACACTGATGAAGGAAATTGAAAATGAAATGGAAAAAGAAATGGCAAGATATTCCATGCTCTTGGATTGGAAGAATTGATATTGTTAAAATAGCCATACTAACCAAAGCAACAGACTTAATGCAATCCTTATCAAAACACCCATGACATATTTCACAGAACTAGAAAAAATAACACCAAAATTCATGTGGAACCAAGCAAAAGACCCTGAATTGCCAAAGCAATCATGAAATAAAAGAACAGAGCTGGAGGTATCATGCTCCCTGTCTTCAAACTACTCTACAAAGCTACAGTAATCAAAAACAGCAAAGTACTGGCACAAAAACAGACACAAAGGTCAACGGAACAGAATAGAAGGCCCATAAATAAGCCCACACACCTATGGTCAATTAACAGGCAAGACTATGAAAATGGAGAAAAGATTGTCTCTTCAATAAGTGGTGCTGGGAAAACTGGAAAGCTATACGTAAAACAATGCAATTAGAACATTTCCTCACACCCTGTAAAAGAAAAGTCAAATGGATTAAAGGCCTTAATGTAAGACCTGTAACCATGAAACTCCTAGAAGAGAACAAAGGCAGAATATTCCTTGACATAAACGACATAAATCGTAGCAATACTTTTTGGGATCTGTCTGTAAAAGCAAAGGAAAAATAAACAAATGGGACCTAATTAAACTTAAAAGCTGTTGCACAGCAAAGGAAACCAGAGACAAAATGAAAAGACAACCTACGGACTGGGAGAAAATATTTTCAAATGATGCAGCTGACAAGGGCTTAATTTCCAAAATATACAAACAGCTCATACAACTCAATAACAAAAAAAAAGAGGAATAACCCAATCAAAAAATATGAAGAAGATCTAAAGAGACATTTCTCCAGAGAAGACATACAGATGGCCAACAGGCACATGAAAAGATGCTCAACATCACTAATTATTAGAGAAATGTAAATCACATCACTAATTATTAGAGAAATGCAAATCAAAACCACAATGAAGTATCACCTTGCATATATCAGAATGGCTATCATCAAAAAGTCTACAAATAAACATTAGTGAGGATGTGGAGAAAAGGGAACCCTTGTGCATTTAGGTGAGAGTGTGAATCAGTGCAGCCACTATGGAAAACAGTATTGAGGTTCCACAAAAAACTAAAAGTAGAACTACCATATGACCTAGCAATTCTACTCCTGGGTATATATCCAGAAAATATGAAAACACTGATTCAAAAAGATGTATGCACCCAATGTTCACAGAAGCAGTATTTACAGTAGTAAAGATATGGAAGCAACTCAAGCATCCAGCAATAGAAGAATGGATATAGAAGACGTGGTATATATACACAATGGAATATTACTCGGCCATAAAAAAGAATGAAATTCTGCCATTTGTAGTAATGTGAATAGACCTAGAGAATATTCTGCTTAGTGAAATAAATTAGAGAAAGAAAAATACTGTATGATATCACTTATATGTGGAACTAAAAAATAATACAAATGGTGGTATACAGCAAAACAGGAACAGACTCACTGATATAGAAAACAAATTACCAGTGGGGAGAGGGAAGCAGGGAGGGGCACACTAAGGGTACGGGATTAAGAGAAACAAACTACTATATATAAAATCCTTAGGGACTTCCCTGGTTGAGCAGTGGTTAAGAATCCACCTGCCAATGCAGGGGACACAGGTTCGAGCCCTGGTTTGGGAAGATCCCACATGCCACAGAACAACTAAGCCAGTGTGACACAACTACTAAGGCTGCGCTATAGCGCCTGTGAGCCACAACTACGGAAGCCCGCATGCCTAGAGGCCGTGCTCTGCAACAAGAGAAGCCACACTATGAGACGCCCGTGCACCACAACGAAGAGTAGCCCCCATTCGCCGCAACTAGAGAAAGCTCATGCACATCAATGGAGAACCAATGCAGCCAAAAAATATGTAAATAAATAAAATAAAATACATAAGCAACAAGAATACATTCTATAACATAGGGAATTATAGCCATTATCTTGTAATAACCTTTAATGGAGTATAAACTATAAAAATACTGAATCTCTATGCTGTAAACCTGAAACTAATATAATATTGTAAATCAACTATACTTCAATTAAACAAGAGAAATAGGACTTCCCTTGTGGCGCAGTGGTTAAGAATATGCCTGCCAATGCAGGGGACACGGGTTTGAGCCCTGGTCCGGGAAGATCCCACACACCATGGAGCAACAAAGCCTGTGTGCCACAACTACTGAGCCTGCACTCTAGAGCCCACGAGCCACAACTACTGAGCCCACGTGCCACAACTACTGAAGCCTGCGCACCTAGAGCCCATGCTCCACAACAAGAGAGGCTACCGCAATGAGAAGCCCGTGCACCAAGACAAAGAGTAGCCTCCTCTCGCCACAACTAGAGAAGAAGCCCATGCACAGCAACGAAGACCCAATGCAGCCAAAAAAAAAAAAAAAATTAATTAATAAAAATAAATAATAAAAAACCTTTTATGTATTCCTAGTATGGAATTCTATGTAGTTGTTAAAAATGAAACAGATATGTAGACATAAACAAGAAAATAATCTAATGATTTGTTATTGCATAAAAAATGCAAGATGCTGAAAAATAAGTAGGATCCCATTTTTGTTCAACATTTTGCTTATGTATTTGTACATACATAGAAAACTTGAATATTCAGAAAGCTGTCAACAATGGTTACCTCTCAGAGAGTGGCAATGAGGATAGCAGGGATGGGGTATACTTTATTTTTTCACATATCTATAAGCCTCATTGTCTTACAACAATAATTTGTTAATTTCTAAGTAAATAATAAACATTCAGTTTTGGAAAAAGGCAATGCAAACAATGTAAATACATAGACTTGGTGGCTATAGAAAAGCTACTTTATACGTCAGTTTAAACATTTTGAATATTTTTTATGTTTATAAGTTTGTGACTTCTGGGCTCACAGTGGAAAAACAGTATGAGATGCCTTTTCCAAATTGAAATGACTAAAAGGAATACTCTAAAATAAAGGAAACTAACAATGAGATAAACATTGATACTACATCTCTACGTTTCTCTGTTTATATGTCTTTTGCTCTATGTTATGGGGGGTTTCCTTTCAAATTACTAATTCAGTCAGTGTCATGTCATTTAATCAATTCTATTGAATTTTCTGTTTTGAGTGTCATGCTTTTTAACCTTTAAGAATTCTTTCCTGTATACAGCAGAAACTAACACACCATTGTAAAGCAATTATACTCCAATAAAGATGTTAAAAAAAAAAAAAGAATTCTTTCCTGCTCTGATTTCTCCTTTGCATGAAAGCTTCTCTCAGTGAATTTAAAAAGTCAAACTACGGGGCTTCCCTGGTGGCGCAGTGGTTGAGAGTCTGCCTGCCGATGCAGGGGACACGGGTTCGTGCCCCGGTCCGGGAAGATCCCATATACTGCGGAGCGGCTAGGCCTGTAAGCCATGGCCGTTGAGCCTGTGCATCCGGAGCCTGTGCTCCGCAACGGTAGAGGCTACAACAGTGAGAGGACTGCGTATCGCAAAAAAAACAACAGGTTTTTTTTTTTTTAATTTTTCTTGGAGTATAGTTGCTAACACAATATTGTGTTAGTTTCTACTGTACAGCAAAGTGAATCAGCTATATGTATATATATATCCCCTCTTTTTTGTATTTCCTTCCCATTTAGGTCACCACAGAGCACTGAGTTCCCTGTGCTATACAGTAGGTTCTCATTAGTTATCTATTTTATACACAGTATCAGTAGTGTATATATGTCAATCTCAATCTCTCAATTCATCCCATTCACCCCCCCTCCCCCCTTGGTATCCATACGTTTATTTGTTCTCTACATCTGTGTCTCTATTTCTGTAATCTTTTGTAAATAAGATCGTCTATACCAAGTTTTTCAGACTCTACACATATGTGTTAATATATGATATTTGTTTTTCTCTTTCTGACTTACTTCACTCTGTATGACAGTCTCTAGGTCCATCCACATCTCTACAAATGACCCAATTTCATTCCTTTTTATGGCTGAGTAATATCCCATTGTATATATGTACCACATCTTTATCTGTTCCTCTGCTGATGGACATTTAGGTTGCTTCAAACTACAGTTTTAAAAGTTTGTGTTTATTGCATCATTTATTTCCTCTGGGGTCAATAATTCTTTTTTCTTGTTTTATTCTTTCATATTCATTTTGCTGATTTTCCTCATATTATGGTAATCTTTGTGTATTATGGTTTATAAATGAAGAACAAAGTTGTCTGTGATGAGTGGTCATCATGAATTTCTTGTACCTCTGCGTCATATGTTTATCCAGCAGGATCTCCCCACCAATGAACTGGCTGACTACTACCTCTGATTAGTGGAAAAGGCATGCCATAAGAGCTTATGGTCCATGAACAGGCAGCAATAGATAAAGAAAGGAATATTTTCACAGTGTTGAAAGGCACTTGTGTATGTGAGAAGCCCTTAGTATATTTTATAGAGAATCTCCTACTAGATATGAAAGGTAGTTATGGTTTAAGTGTAGGGACAAATTCCTTATTGAAGTGTCTGTATAGGAAGAAGAGGTTGCCTTAAGTTATCATGTTTCCTTAGTCTTCACTAATCTGTGACAGTTTCTCAATCTTTCCTTGTTTTCCCATGATCTTGATACTTTAGAATACTGATTAGTTATCTTATAGAACATCTCTCAATTTGACATTGTCTGAAGTTTTCTCATGATTAGACTGAGATTATACATTTTTGCCAAGGTGATGCTAAACTCAAGAGCACACAGTGAGACTGCATCATAACAGCAGGTACCCAAAGTCAAAATGTCCCAATACTTTTTTAAAAAAGATTATTTATTTATTTTTGGCGGCATCAGGTCTCAGTTGCGGCATGCGGGATATTCGTTGAGGCATGTGGGATCTTTCGTTGAGGCACGCAGGCTTCTCTCTAGTTGTGGCGTGTGGGTTTTCTCTTCTCCAGTTGTGGCATGCAGTCTCCAGGGTGCCTGGGGTCTGTAGTTGTGGCACACAGGCTCCCTAGTTGAGGCACGCAAACTCAGTCGTTGTGGTGCATGGGCTTAGTTGCTCCGCGGCATGTGGGATCTTAGTTCCCTAAGCAGGGATTGAACCTGCGTTCCCTGCATTGGAAGGCAGATTCTTTACCACTGGACCACCAGGGAAGTTCCCCAATACTTTTAATAGCTCTGAAAATTTATTAAGATGGTGTCTACCAGGATTCCCCATAGTAACGTTATGATTTTTAGCTTTGCAATTAACTCATATCTTGAAGGGAATATACTTTGAGATGGGATAAAATAAGCAAGTAAAGGATAAACAGTCTCTTTCTTGTCATACTTCGATCCAGCAATTGTAGCATCCATGGATGATTAATGCCTGCAGTAATTATTTCTGTAGTATTTGCTATGGTGACTTTCTATTTCCATTATTCTTTCTACATTACTTATTGTGATTTTACTAAAACAAAGAGCTATCCTTTTATCCCAATTTATTTAAATTTTTAAATATCAGTGTAGCATCATGGATATTTATTTAATGCTATGAGTTATAACTCATTACTTGTATTATATATCCTAGCCACATGGGGTTTTTAAAATTACTTTTTATGGTTGATTTTGAATATGATTATGTACTGCTGAGAAAACACTCTGATATCACATTTTTGACATCTATTGAGATTTTCTTTGTGACAAAGCATGTGGGTTTTTGTAAATATTCTTTGCATGCATGACATAATGAACATTCTTTTTTGTTTCTGAAGTTTTTTCATTGTGAACTATAAAACATGTAAAAGCGCACTAAATATAATTATATGCTTAGTGAGTTATTATAAAGCAGACTCCTGTGTTATCACTATCCGGTGAAAAAATAAAATCTTGCTAGTGACAGAAAAATACCCCAAGTGCTATGTTCCAATCATGTCTTCCCTGCTCACATGTTCACCCCCACCTGAAGAAAACCAATGCCTTGATTTTTAGGTTCTCCAGTTACCTGCTTTGCCTAATAAAAATACCATCTAAGTATGCATTACTAAAAACTATACTTTAGTGAAACAAGATATATTATGGAAACACGATTAGTCAATTAACATCACACAAAGTAAACTTCAAAACAAGGAGTATTGCCAGAGACAAAGAAAAATATTTTCATAATGATAAAACATTCAATTCACTAGGAATGCACTGCAGTCCTAAAAGTATATACATCAAAAAAATAAAACTTCAAATACATGAAACAAAAATGACAGAAATAAAGATATAAAAGTATCTACTCAAAACTGAAGATTTTAACACTCCTTCCTTAGTAATTGATGGAACAAGATGACTGAAAATCAGAAAAGATATAGATGAGAACAGCTACCAACTGGACCTATTAGAATGATGCATCTAACAATGGCAGAATATAACTTTTTTCCAAATACATATGGAACATGTGTTATCTCAATGGGTTTTAATTTCCATTTTCATAACTAATGAGCATAAACACACTTTCATATCTTTACTGGATACTTGGTTATTGTTGTAGATGCTTTTGGGGCTCTGCCCAATAAAGGCTCTGACTTTAGGGAACCCTACCTAGGACAGTTGCTACCAGGACTGATGATTAGAAGCATGGTCTAGGAAAGGTCCTATAGTCTGGCAGGTTGCAGTAGTGCAAATATTAAGACTTTCACTTGTGGTAAATGGGGATGTGATACAGGTGGAAAGAAATGTACCAGCCTGTGTAATTTCTCTGGCATTTCAGATCAATGAGGGAGAAAGTTAAGTATTAGGACTGTGGAACTGAGTGATTATTGCTGAGCACCACTGATTTATTGAAAAAGAGAATGACAGACTTAGGTCAACTGAGCACAAACTGAAAGGTGAAATAAAAATCAGACATCAAGCATGATTTATGACTAGGAATGTGACTTAATTATGAGTGGCAGAGCCAAAGAGAAGGTTGATTTCTCATCCCAGACAAATCTTCTAAGCCAAAGTCAGGACCCTGATAGAGAAGTGGAACCCTGAGCCTCGGGCTGGGGATATTACGATTGATGCAGTTAAGAATTTGGAACACTCAGATTACCCTCAATCCTTTGGGCCTGTGGAAGGGACCCACTTCTACCTGTTAGGGGATGGGACTCCATCTTCCTTGATGACCATGCAGAGGGTTCAAATGAGGCAAGTGGCTTATAATGGTTTCCTTTCTCAGAACTTGACTTCACTTCACCTCCTGGGCACCAGAGTGATAGTAGTGTTAATTCTCAGCATGGCCCCACTGTGGAAATCTTGAGCCTGCTAAGGGAGAAGAGAGACTGAATGCCAACAGAGACTGCAGCACCTGGCTAATAAGTACTGTAGAAACTTATAGACTATCCCGGGGAGTAGATTCTGAGGCCACTGGACCAGGGAAGTGGAATACAAAGCTGTTTTTAATGGGGTAACTTTTCTGACTCAGACTTAATGCTTTGATAAGGGTCCTTACACTTAGTTTTTAATATACTGATGGGGTAGTTCTTGGAAACCTGAAGAGTGGTAGCCCACATTAAACAAAGTAGAGATATGACAAGTGATTATATAAATTATTCAGGAAGTAATAAAAACCTCAGAGAAGTGGGTATCTTGGAGTGGACATGTTATATAAGACCAAACCCCTGCTTACTATGTACCCTGGAAGGATTTGGAAGATGACTCACTTAACCAGCATCATTGAGTAACTTAGTAGTGACTGTCCTCTGTAGGTGGGGACTTTGAAGGTGATGTGTTGCAGAAATGAAATCTCTTCTATAAATGTGAATAATATGTTCCAGAAATAGCAGAGATTATCTGGCAACAATAATTCAATTTTCTCTCTTTTGTTATCATATTAAATATATCTTTAGCATGTCATTTTATTTTTTAGGGTTTATAGTATACAACTTTAACTTATCATAGCCTACCTTCATGTAATGTTATGCCACTTCACATATAAGAACCTTTTATCGTAATTCTTTCATTTCTCCATTTTCTTCAATAGCTTTTGTGCTACTGTGTCATGGATTTTTCTTTTTTTCCTTTTTGCGGTATGCGGGCCTCTCTCACTGTTGTGGCCCGTTGCAGAGCACAGGCTCCAGATGCGCAGGCTCAGTGGCCATGGCTCACGGGCCTAGCTGCTCCGCGGCATGTGGGATCTTCCCGGACTGGGGCACGAACCCGTGTCCCCTGCATTGGCAGGCGGACTCTCAACCACTGCGCCACCAGGGAAGCCCTGTGTCATGGATTTTACTGTTACGTGTTATAAAAACAGTATCTTGTTACTACTTTTGCCTTAAATATCAATTACCTTTAAATATATTTAAGTTAAAAAAAATTTACCAACATGATTACCATTTCGAAGGATCTTCTTCATGTGGTATAATTTTCCATTTGTCTGAAGAATTTCCTTTAATTTTTTTTTCCTGTAGTGCATGTCTGCTAATGATGCATTATTTCAGCTTTTGTACATCTGAAAAATTTGTATTTCACTTTTGCTTTTGGAAGATATTTATGTTGTTTATAGAATTTCAGTGTAACTTTTTTTTTCTTTCAATATTTAAAGATATTACTCCACTGTCTTCTGGCTTGCATTAATTCCAACAAGAAGTCTGCTGTCATTTTAGTCTTTGTCCCTCTGTACATATATCTTCTTTTCTCTAGCTACTCTTAAAATGTTCTACTTTTTACTGATTTTAAGCAATTTCATTATGATCTGCCTTAGTGTAGTTTTCTTCATGTTTCTTGTGCTTGGAGTTCATTGAGATAGTTGGAGCCACTGGCTTATAATTTTCACCAAATTTAGAAAATTTTCAGCTACTTTTTGAACATAGTTTTTGTCCCCCTTTTATCTGTCCTTCAAGGGCTTCAGTTACACATATATCAGGCCACATGAAGTTGTCCCACAACTCGCTGTTGCTCTGTCCATTATTTTTGTGTTACTTTTCTTTCTGTGTGTCATTTTGGATAGTTTCTATTTATATGTCTTAAAGTTGACTAATCCTTTCTTCTGAAATATTTAATCTGTCAATCCCTTCCTGACATGGTATTCTTCATCTCAGATATGGTAGTTTTAGTCTCTACACGTTCAATTAGAGTATTTTTTATTTTGTCTTTCATATTCACATTTAATATGTTCCTGATTTCTTCTAAGTTCTTGAATATATGGAATTCAGTTGTGGTGGCTGTTTTGTTTTTTTTTTTTTTTGTTTTTTTGCTTCTTCATTTTTTAAATTTTTGGCTGCATTGGGTCTTTGTTGCTGTGCATGGGCTTTCTCTAATTGTGTTGAGCGGGGACTATTCCTCGCTGCGGTACACAGGCCTCCCATTGTGGTGGCCTCTCCTGTTGCAGAGCATGGGCTCTAGGTGCACGGGCTGCAGTAGTTGTAGCTCGTGGGCTCAGTAGTTGTGGCTCGTGGGCTCCAGAGCACAGGCTCAGCAGCTGTGGCACTCGGGCCTAGCTACTCTGTGGCAAGTGGGATCCTCCCGGACCAGGGCTTGAACCTATGTCCCCTACACTGGCAGGCGGACTCCTAACCACTGCACCACAAGGGAAGCCCGTGGTGGCTGTTTTAATGTCTTCATCTACTATCTTCTGTGTCATTTTTTGTTTGATTTAGATTAATTTACCTCATTATGGGTTGCAAATATTTGTCCATAGCTTTTTTTTCCACTTATTTGACATTGTCATTCCAATAGCAAAAGTTTTCAACTTTTCTAAAGTCCAATTTATCTTTTTCATTTATGGTCCAGGTTTCTTTCCCTGCTATAAAATCTTCCCTCTCTATAAAATCTTTTGCCTAGCCCAAGGTTACAAATATTTATTTTATACTTTCTTCAAGAACTTTTATAGTATTTTTTATTTTGTTTTAATACCCATTTAAAATTAACATTTATATTATAGTAAAGCATGGGTAAAGGTATTTATTTATTTGGTTACAGCATCATGTATTGAAAAGACTATTGTCTCTCCACTGGATTATCTCTGACCCTTTATCAAAAAGTTGTGTCTATTTCTGGGCTTTCTTTTCTCCTCCACTAATCTTTATGTCCGTCCTTACCTCATTATCACACTGTTTTGATTACTGTGGCTCACTTTTTTCTACATCCATTAAATTCATGATTTAACAAATCTGGTGATATGGTAAGTCAAACCGATTTTAGAATGTTGACCCAACCTTTCATTTTTGGAATAAACCTGACTTGGTCATGCATTTTTTTGCATATTATTCAACTCAATTTGCTAACATTTTGTTAAAGATTTTTGTGCTTATGCTTATGAGAGTTATTGGTCTGTAGTTCTCTGCTCTTATATTGTATTTGTCTGGTTTGGGCATCAGAGTAATGCCGACTTCATAAAATCAGTTGGAAAGGGTTCCTTCCTTTTCTATTTCCTAAAAGAGGTTGTTTAGGACTGACATTATTTCTTCTTTAAATGTTGGAAGAACTTGCCAGTGAAACCATCTGAGCTGTGTTTTCTTTATAGGAAAGTATTTTTAGCTACAAATTCAATATCTTTAATAGACCTAAAACTATTCAGGTTATTTCTTCTTGAATTCTGGTAGTCTGTCTTTCAAGGAATTTTCCCATTTCAATTAGGTTATCAAATTTATTTACAAAGTTTTAATTTACTTATCCCTTGTTATCCATTTACTATCTGTCAGATCTGTAGTGATGTCCCCTCTTCTATTCAAGGTCTTGATAATCTGTGTCTTCACACTTTTTTTCTTATTCAGTCTGGCTATATGTTAATCAATTTTTGTATTCTTCATGAAGAACCAGCTTTTGGGTATGTTGATTTTCCCTACTTTTCTCAATTTCATTGGTTTATGTTCTTATCTTTATTATTTCCTTCCTTCCTCTTGTTTTGGGCCTAATTTGTTTCCTTAAGACACTTAGATTATCAGTTCAAAACTTTTTTGGTTTCTAAAATAAGGCATTAAAGCTTATTTCTCTGTAAGTACTTCTTTAGCTGCAGCTTACAAATTCTGTAATGTGCTTTCATTGTCATTCAATTCAAAATTTTCCTAATTTCCCTGTGACTGCCTCTGTGACTCATGTGTTTAATTTCCCAAAATTTGGGTTTGTCCAGATGTCTTTCTGTTATTGATTTTTAGTTTAGTTTGTTTGTGGTCAGAAAATATATTTTGCTTGACTTTAATAATTTTAATTTTTATTAAATGAACCAGAAAGTGGTCTATGTTTGCCAATGTTCCAAGTATACTTGAAAAAAAATTGTATTTTGCTCTTATTAGGTGGTGTGTTCTTATTTTATTTTCTTAAATGGTTATTAACTTTTTGAAAATAAAACTTCACAAAAAGAAGAAATATGTCACATAAGGTTGGATTCAGAAATCTCATGGTTCAATGCACAAGTTGGTTTTGAAAAATCTAAAAATTATTTTATAAAAAGTATTATAATCGTAAGTAGTTCTCAGTATGAACTTAATGATGTATATGTACATACAATTAATAATGACATAAGAGACCAAGCACCAGAAAACAGACGCAAGTAATGAATAAGTTACCTCTTACTCACATGCTTACCTCCTGATCTGTTCCCAGTATGATCCAATGACCCATAATCTATACTCTAGCCACACTGGTTTTAGTTTAGTTCTTCCAAGCAACCATGATCTTTTCTTGTCTCAGGATTTACTGAACATATTGTTTGCATGGAGAATACTTTCTCCCTCTTTTCGTCTAACTTCTCTTCAACTTTCAGAAGTGATCTTGAATTCACTTTCCTCAGGAAGCCTTTCCTGACATGCTCCCCAAAGTTCAGATCCTCCTGGTATACATTCTCATGGCAAACAGTACCTCTCTTTCACACACCTTACTATGACTGAAACGAAAAATATAAGGCCAGATTAGTCAGGTTATCAAAGATGTTATAACTTCTCAAAAGGTACAGAATCATCTTTTCAAAAAAGTTACCAAAATGAGACATGGAGTGACCAACTAAGCTGACTTAACTAAAATGTAGTTTTTATTGAATAGAATTTCTATTTTGAAGATTTCTATGAAAGCAGAATTACGTCGTCAGAAGAATAATGAATGTATCAGTCTTCCATATTACATATCTAATACATCCAAGAGACTATAACTTATAAAATGTTGTACACAGCAGGGCACACACAAAACCAACCAAAATGAGATATCCCATTTCTCTGCCTACACAGATCCAGACAAATGGATAAAGTGTCTGTTTCTCTAAGACATTCCTTGCCGTAGAAAGGAAAATCCATATACAAATGGCACGTTTGGCTCAAATAACTTTTCTTTTCCAAATTGAATCTAAAAATTAATGTTTTAGGGTCTAATACTTTCTTGTAAACTTTTAGGCAAAGAATTTGGGTGAAGGGAGTGAAAGGAAAATCTTCATCTTTCATAAACATTTGGAACCTTAATTTCTTTTAAATAGCATTTAATGTTACTAGGGAACACTTGTAGGAAAATATATAGAGCTTTCCTGGCAATGGAGTTGCAAGAGCTGCCTTCCCCATGTCTCTCAGGCTCACTTGGTAAATTGTGTGCAACACTTTTAGACAGACACTGGCACTCATAAATTATACAGCTCATCTGCATCTTCCAGTCATGAGACATTATGCAAAGTGACATGATTTGCATAATGGATTCCTTTTGTCGCTTCACTTGCCGCATGCTTTTAAAAAACAAAATGAAATAAAATGAAAGCATGAAAAGGTGAAAGCATCAAGTTTCCAGCCTTGCATGTCTCCTTCCCAACTACAGTATCAATTGCTTTCATTTTCTACAGGGGATTGGGGTGAAGGGGACAGAAAACAAAAATCCACACTTATAAACAAAAAAGCAAACAGCTTTCATATGAATTTCGTTTTTAATTACAATGTACCTACTTTCTTAGTGAAATTCTTCACCATAAATGATGAATCTGGGTCATGAGGAACAGCAACAAAACAAAACACTGATAGAGAGAAAGGAACTTTATGGAACTTTCTCCTTAAAAAAAAAAAAACTTCTCCTTTGCCTGTGATATTTAGGAAAGAGGTAGCCTTCCTCCTTATGACTTGAAAAAAAAAAAGCACCAGGTATTTGCTTATTATTGGAAACAAACATATTATGGATAAAATAAATGGTCTGGGGGAGGGTTTATTTCCCCCATAAGAACTTCTGAAGGGTTTTCCTGTTTTGAAAGATGAATGGAGAAGAAGATAGAGTTGTGCTTTGATTACTTAACAAAATATAGAATGGCTATATACTGTAAGGATGAGGCAGCACCACGTCGACTTCTATCGGCTCTACTCCAATAAGCAGGCAACGTTCCTCAGCAGTTGCTAGTTTTGCTGCGGGCTTTCCCGGCCCCCCTGCACCAGTGCGAAAAGCAGTGTGCCAAGCGGCTGGCGTCTGTACCCTGTGGGAAAAGTTAACTGTAATTCTTCGGCTTTTAAAATCAATTAACCCGTGTGTTAATTAACGTCAAGTCGACGGGAGGAGGAGGAGGAGAAGGGGAGGGAGGGAGGAAAGAAAAAAGCTGCAAGGGCGGATGGCAGAAGAGTTGGCACAGTGCCATCCATTCAGGGGCAACGCCACAGTTTCGTGTGATAGGAGCAGCGGGTATATGTTACGGGGGCCCTGTACGCGGGCCAGACAGTGCGGTAAAGCCAAGGGAGATTATCCAGACCCCCAGGAGCGAACAGCAAGCAGCAACCGAAGGCGCAAGTGCCAGGATTACAGCCTAGGCTGGCTCCAACTATGAGCCCCTCCTCGGATCCAGGGACTCGGCTACTTGGGGTTTGGGGGTCTTCCACACCAAAGAGGCACAAAGCTGACTTTAATCACTTTTTTTCCTTTAAACTTGATTCTGCCGCACTGGAGCCAGCACAGCGAATGCTTTCACACCCAGCAAGACAAAGGCCGTCGTCTCCGCCATGACACTGTTCCGTTCCAAGCAGAGGCCGGGATCCTGGACTCCTTGAAAAATCAGAAAGAAACAAGGAAAACATACAACAAATACAGCAACAAACAAAAAAATTAACAACCACAAAAATTGTGTGCCCATTTGCCCATGCCAGGGGTGATCATCTGGGCATCTGTTGCAGCAGAAGGCACTTCTGTTAGGCTTTTTTTTTTTTTTTTTTGGGTGGGGGCAAGCTGTTGGCTTGTTTGCTATTCAACTTCGTTTATAATTAACTTTAAAAAAACACCATTCAGCCTAGTCAACAACAAACAAAGAGAAAAAGCAGACATCGGAAGAGAAGTGCCATAGGAAGCGGCAAGAATGCATGCCACAGCCGGTGCCACTTGCCATTCGGAAAACCTCAGGGAAAGATGCCAATTCTACAGCTTGGAAGAAGGCAGAAAAAGGAGCAGAGAGATCTACAAACAGAAATCATAAGGAAAGAATACTGCTTCTACAATCCTGGATTGCAATTGCACGCAGCTTCTGCTGGGAGGAGAGAGGGAATATTCAAATGGAGATATAGATGGGTATAAATTAAAGGATAGGCACTTATCGATTGCATACAGACACGTGTGTAAGGTTGTATGTGTATATAAATACACATATTTTCAGGCAATGTAAACATTTAGATAGGTATATATTTTTGTGTTGTAGGTATGGGTATGTATATTGGTGTATATGTTTATGCATATACACACATATGTGGGATGTATGCTTGTGTGAGAAAAAGGAGAGGAAGGCAGAGAAAGAAAGTAGGAAATGTGTGTATGTGCATGTATGTGTGTGCATACATCCCACTTTTTGACCCAGGTATACACAGAAAGCAAAATAAAAATCATACTCCAGCAGCAGGCAGGCAGTCAGAGATTTATCTACATTCACTGCTATCACCAGGGAGATGAATGGGGCCGATCTGAAGCCCTTTTACAAGATCCACTATGGGAGTGAAGGAGGAGGAGGGATGCCACACAGACATGCACAAACTTGAAGGCAGAGGGATTTGGAAGGTGCTACTTAGGAAACCCTGGTGGCATAACGCAGGGGAGAAGAAGGGGAAAGAGGCTTGTCTCTCTCTATGTTTTAGGTGGTTGTTTTTTAAAAAAATCTGAATAAGGGTTTCTGGAAACGACTGGTACTTACGTTGTCTGCGTTGCTGTGGATCCTGAAAGGTGTTCTGTTGGCACCGGGCGCTGAGCCAGGGGCAGGTGCTGGAAACAAAAGGGAGAGACAAAAAAATAAATAAATAAAGTCTTTCAATGGGAATATTAATTGCTGCTCTTGTGGATTTTACAAAACACACAAACTGTTTTTTTTTCTTTTTTAAAAAAAATGTGGATTGGCGCGTGTCCCTTTCGCATGGAATATACAAGTAGTATGGGATTTACAGCCCAGAATGGGACTCAGGATTAACCGTGCTGGCATTTTTGGGGCATATTCTTCCTTTTAATGAATGAGCTTTCGCTGTTAATGAGGAATAATCGTTTGGCTAATGAGCTTTGAAACATTAAGAGAAAAGAGGTTTTTTTCCGTTAATCGCTGTGGTGCGACTGCATGGATGGATTACAAAAGACAGCAATAGGAACGCAGTACAAAGGGGGGGAACCTCTCCTGGAGTGGGAGAAGCTCCGAGATGGGTGATGTGTCCCTGCGTCTTTCCTTCCTTCTCTCTCTTTCACTCTCTGCCAACTGCTATGGGTTTCCATAACTCCGCAATCAAAGTGGATGGTCGGGAAGGATTATTACAAAGAGTGAAGCCTCCGCTGCTAATGTCTCCAGTGTTTAATCATCATACAGTAGAATGGTTTTATGCATATTTCATTTGCATATCATTAAACTGTGTTAGCGAGTGGCATTCAGAGCCAGGAGAAGTACAAAGTTGGGGAGAGAGGGAAGAGAAAAAGGTCCCTATGATGCTTATCTTCAAACGGGGAACTTGTTCCATGATCTGTCTTCTACTTTTGCTAAAATCATTATGACTTGGAAACCTTTGAAGTTGGATACAACCTTGGATTCTTCTAATTCCTGCAGAGCGGTATATTTTTAAAAACAGCAGAAATGTTCCTGCACTAGACAATTAAAGGAATATAAACTCCAGTGGGTTGAAACTAGTAGCTCTTTGGGGAATGCAGTGGCAGAGGCTTCTACAAATACCAACACTTAAAAAAAATTAAAAAGAGCATCATATTAAAGCAAAGAAAACGAAGACTCCAATATTAACATGTGGATTATATTTGTTTCTTTTGGGGGGTAATGAACTAAACAGAATGAAGAAGCCATCGGTAATTTATCCCTTCGTTAATGAACAGTCACCTTTTGTGCGTGTTTGTTTTTTGTCCTTTCTTTTTGAAGAGGGTTGTTGTCACTTTTAAAGTGATTAGTCAATTATTCTGTAGCTTTGATTTTTTCCCCTGCACCCGACAGGAAAAAAAGGTGGTGGTTAGGGAATATGTGTGTATTGGGGGGATTTGTGGGGAGAGAAGGAATACAGTGAGTTCTTTGTAGATCCAATACATGCACAACATATTAATTGGGAGCTTTTAAAGCTCCCTCAATAGGCTATTTCATTCCTGGAAAAGTAGCAGCTGGTTAGCCACTGTTGGTGACTCTTCAAATAACACTTTAAGTATTTTTATTCTGTCGCTGTTGTTATTGTTGCTTTGTTTTGTTTTTCCTCAGTCAAGATGAGAATATAATGTCACCTCTTCTTTATTGAGTGTCTTTTCTCCTCCATCTTTTTCCCTTCCAATTTCCAAACTGTAAAACGATGTTGCTTAATATTGAATTCTGGTGCACAGTCTAACTGGCACAAGTTGATTTGGAAATGAGATGCTGTTTTATATTCAAATTATCCCCGCTCCTCCCTTATCCTCTAAAGCTTTGTCTCTGCTATGAATATTCAGATGAGGCATGATGTGATTACACTGTACAATTACTCCTATCCATGGTGGTGGCAGGGGCTGCTGGGGAGGCAGAGAGCCAGACAGCCTCCAAGCCAATACAGAGTTTGTTTTCGGTATTTTTCCTATCTCCTTGGCGCTGCAGCACATGCAGATGTCGCTGTTGTTCTTTATAAAGCTCTAATGATATGCAAAAGCATAACTACTCGGTTTGGATGCAAAGCATCAATGAAATATTATGGATGTCTTTAAGAAGGGGAGAGAAAATCCTGACTGAAGGAATGTCCACATAAATTATTTTTATTTAAGTCAATTCAAAGGATGGGGTGAGAGCAAGTCAGAAGGAGTTACATGGAAAACATGCATAATATTAATATGCATAAAGAGTTCGCACCGTGGAGAAGAAGCTCCTCACTACAGCTCATGGGACAAACTGGTTCATTAGGAGATAGCTCAGAGCGACTACAGCATTTTGCTATTTCAATTTTTTCCTTATTTTAAATGAAGAGTCAGACAGATGTGTTTTCTTTGCATGGCAGAATCGAGATGGATCCAATCTGTGAAATTTGCTGCCCAAATAGTATTTTAATGGAAACCGGAATTAAATAAGGGCATGGATATGGAAGGGAGGGAAGAAGAGAGAATATACGAAGAGGAGTATATTCAGAGCCACAGCATAATATTTCGTAGTACAGGAGGTTTTCAGAAACCATCTTTGCTTCTTCATTAGTCTCAGATGGGGCTCCCATTACGGGGAGCTATCAGGGTTTGCCAAGATGAGCACTGAGACAGGCCCTTCTAGGTCTGAGGCTGAGGAAAGCAGCGGCAACTTGGTGCCTGCCCCCCGCAGCTGTCTACAGCTCGGAAGCCAAAAGCACAGCTACTCCTAATTTGGGGATGCAGTAGAGTGCCTCCTGGTCCAGGTATTTGTGACAGAGGGAATTCTTGGTGCTATCATAGTATATGTTGCTAAAGAGCAGGTGGAATCATCTGGGTGCTTAAGCAGGCCTGATAATGTTGGTGCTGGTTAATTCTCAGAGTAAAGATTACTGTGGTTTTCTAACATTTTCAGGATGTGAAAATTACCAGGGTGGATTAATGCATGTTTATGATGAATAGAGATGAACAAATAGTGAATGAACCTACTGGGTGGATTCAGAACTGATATAATATTTGGAATATTACTAATGGCCTCAAAGAATTCATAAAGAAAAACAAAGCAAGAAGCAGCAGTCAGAAAAAAAGAGATTTCATTACTTCCCTTAGTCAGGTGGACATAGTTCAAATTACTTTAATAATTCAGGTTAAAACAATTTTATACCTCTGTTTAAGTTACCTAGAGACAGAGACAGTTTCGCTCTGGTTTGTATACCAGCACAGATTTCTATTTGATGGCATAATGTTGACTTGAAACTGTTCTCTGTTTATATATGAGCATGTAAGCATGTTCTAAATTCTGTTGCTCTTCGCCCAAACTTCCATTTATGAGTGTCCTTTATAACACACCCTCAATTGTTACATGCTTCTTAACTGGTACAGTGTACCAAACTACAGAGTACAATGAATTAATGTGGAGAATGGCTATTTAATCTGAATCAGGCCTGTAACTTCTTATCTTTTCTATCTCTGTTGACAGAATTATGGGTATTAAATTTTGAAACAATGCATGTAAAGAATTTAGCACAGTATTTCCATATAATAAACACTAATAATGTTAGATTTTATTGTTGCTATATTATTATTTCAGTGTATATTGGTTAGTATTAGAGAGAAATAAGGTAAAGGAAATAACATTCAGTCTTTACTGCTACTACTAAATAGCAAGGCAGGTAAAAGATTTAGTGAGAAAGCATTAAATAGGTATCTATGGTAGATAGATTATGAATTATAAATAATCAAAAGTCAAACTACAGCTCATATTAATGCAGTTCATGATATACCCATGAAAGTGTTCCTTTAAAAATGTATGTGTAATTCTGAAATGATGATCATGTTGCATAATATCTAAGTCTAATAAGAGAGTCCTACCCTGTTTGCGGTGGAGGGCTATGGGAACTAAGAGGAGAGCTGTAGAACTGAGAGGTGCTCATTATTTACCAAATTGATAGGGCAATGCCAACTTTCAGACTTTTTTATTTAAAATTATTTTTTAGCATATATATTTTAAATTTTTTATTATTTTTTTTTTGCGGTATGCGGGCCTCTCACTGTTGTGGCCTCTCCCATTGCGGAGCACAGGCTGCAGACGCACAGGCCCAGAGGCCATGGCTCACCGGCCCAAGCCGCTCCGTGGCATGTGGGATCTTCCCGGACCAGGGTACGAACCCGTGTCCCCTGCATCGGCAGGTGGACTCTCAACCACTGCGCCACGAGGGAAGCCCAACATATATTTTTAAAAATTAGTTAATTTTATTTTTGGCCGCATTGGGTGTTCATTGCTGCGTGCGGGCTTTCTCTAGTTGCGGCGAGCGGGGGCTACTCTTCGTTGCGGTGCGTGGGCTTCTCATTGCAGTGGCTTCTCTTGTTGCGGAGCACAGGCTCTAGGCACGCCAGCTTCGGTCATTGTGGCATGCAGGCTAGTGTGGCTCGCAGGCTCTAGAGCGCAGGCTCAGTAGTTGTGGCACATGGGATTAGTTGCTCCACGGCATGTGGGATATTCCCGGACCAGGGCTTGAACCTGTGTCCCCTGCATTGGCAGGTGGATTCTTAACCACTGCGCCACCAGGGAAGTCCCTCAGTCTTTTTTAAAAAAAGGTATTTCTGAATAGGTAATACATTAACTATTTTTCAGAATTGATAATTTAATGTAGAAAGCAAAACGTCTCCCTCCTGCCCCTCTTCTGGCCATGATTTTCTAACCTCACCCCCAAATTGGTAATCAGTTACTGGTTTCTCGTTTATCCTTCCAGATATTGATATATTATACTCAGATATGTTTTCCCTCCCATTTTTTTTACACAAATGGTAGCTTTTACAAGGAATCCTTATAATTTTCTACAAATGCAATGAATTAAACTGTAAATAGATAGCTTAAGTCTTCATTTCCAGTAACCATGTCCACTAATTTTTGTCTTTAACTTGGTAAGGACATCTAGAACAATGTTGAATAGAAGTGGTGAGTGGTGAAAGTGAACATTCTTCCCTTGCTTCCAATCTTAGGAGACATCATTGCCTTGTTCCTGAATTTAGGAGAGAAAGAATTCAGTCTTTCATCATTAAGAAAGATGCCCTTTATCAAGTGGAAGAGGGATCCTTCTATTCTCAGTTGCTAAGAATTTTTTTTTAAATGGTTGTTAAATTTTGTCAAATGCCTTTTCTGCCTCTATTCAAATAAGTAATAGTTCAAAGTTGTTGTCATGGTGAATTACAATGACTGATCTTCATTGTGTTAAACCAACCTTGCTAAGGACTGAGTTGGAGAGTGTCCCCTGCCTCTATACTCTGAAGAAGTTTGTGTAAGATTGTCATTGTTTTGTCCTTAAACATTGGATAGAATACACCAGTGAAGCTATAGGTCTAAAAACTGTGGGCAGTTTATCAATTATAAATTCAATATTTAAGAAAATGATCTAGGAGTATTCAAATTTTTAATTTCTTGTGTCAATTTTAGTAAGCTGTGTTTTTCAAGGAATTTGTCCATTTCAACTTAGTTATTGGATTGATTAGAACAAGTTGTTCAATATCTTATTATTCTACTTTTTGTCTTTCAAAACTTTAGTAATGTCCCCTCTTTCATTTGTGATATTAGTGATTTGTGTTTTCTTTTTTCTTGATCGTTCTTTTAAAAATCAATTTTATTAAACTATTGAAGAATCAACTTCTATATGTTGATCTTCTTTTGATTTCTACTCTTAATTTTATAATTTCCTTTCTTTTACTTACTTTGGGTTTGATTTGCTTCTCTTTTTCTAGGTTCACAAGGTCGAATCTTAGATAATTAATTTTACACTTTTCTTCTTTTCTAAAATAGATGTGTAGATCTATACATCTCCCTCTAAGGACTGCTTTAGTTGTATCCCATATACTTTCATAGGATGTGTATTCATTACCATTTACTTGTGATTTGTGATGTCTTCTTGGACATGTATTATTTAGAAGTGTGTTGTTTAAGTTCCAAACATTCAGTTATTTTTCTGGGTATCTTATTACTATGAATTCCTAATTTAATACCACTGTATTCAGGGAATATATTCTGTGTAATTTCAATTCAAGATTTGTTTTATGGCCCAACATACGGTCTATTTCTTTGAAATGCTGTGTGCATTTGAGAAAAATGAATATTCTGCTGCTGTTGATTTCCTCTATTATACAGCTAACTTCTATCTAGTTCATTTCTGTCCTTATTATTTTCTTCCTTCTACTTTGTTTGGGTTTCCTTTTCTATTTTATTTCTAATTTCTTGATAAGGTATTTGTATCACTGATTTTTAGCCTCTTTTTCTTTTTAAACATTCATTTAAAGGCTATACATTTTCCTCTAAGCATAGCTTTAGATATAACCCCTAGCTTTTCATATGTCATATATTCATTATTATTTGATTCAAAATATTTTCTAATTTCCTCTTTGCAACATAGTTTTTTAGAAGTATATGGCTTAAGTTCCACACCTTTGGGGATTCACGAAACTTTTAGTTATCTTAGTGTTATTGATTTTTAGCTTCTTGTCAGTGCTTTCCAGATCTCTGTGGTCAGTCTACTCTGAATGATTTAAATCTGACTATTTTTGAGAGTTGTATTATGGTCAATTTTTTTTGACTTAATACCATTTATTTGGGTCCCTGATTCTCATCATATGTTTAGAAAATTGTTGAGATCCCTTCTCAGACAACCTACCAGATAGTTCCTATTTGATGTACATGATTGCTATAGCACTAAATCTCCAGGGTGGCCAGGCATAGAAAAGACAGTTTTCTTTTTCCTTCTCAAGGTGTCTGAAATGTCTTTTTCTTCCCCACGGGGAAAGCACCTTCTCATGGCTTTGTCTGCCTTCGCTGCATGCTGGTTCCTCAGGTTCCAAGGGAGACTGTGGTGAGTGCACTGAGGCACAAGAACTAGGCTCTTATGTGTTGCCCTGAAGCAACAACACAGCACTTCTCTGAGCTGCAGAAATATAAATAAAATAAAAATACACAGTCCAAAGGGATATTATGGTCAATTTTGGTAAATGTCCACTTGAAAAGAATGAATCTTGACATTGTTAGGTGCAGTGTTCTATGTATAACTAAGTTATGTTGGATAATTATGTTGTTTAGTTCATCTATATTCTTACTAATTTTTTTGTCTCCCTGTATACTCGTTTTATTTGTTACCACAAGCGAGGTGTGTTAAAAATGTGTTAAAGTCTTACACCATGATGTGAATTTGTGTACATATTTTTTAGTTTTGTCAATTTTTGCTTTATATATTTTGTGGCTATGTTATTAAGTGGACACAAATTAAGAAATTGTACTGTGTTGGATTGACTCTTTAAAAATTATTCCATATACATCTTTATCTCTTGCCTTAAAATCTATTTTGTTTAATGTTAATACAGTTGTTCTAGTCATATTTTGGTATAGGTGGGTTATTTTTTATCTTGTTATTTCAACTTTACCTGTTTTTAGTTAGACTTTATCTTTTATCTACTCTTACAATTTTGACTTTTAACTGGAGAACCGAGTCAACTGATATTTAAAGTAGTTACTTATACATTTAAAATTATATACATATTACCTTATTGTTTCCTATTTTACCTGATTTATATTGTTTCATTCCTTTTTTTGCATTCTTTGAGATTAATCAAGTGTTTTTGTTATTCCACTTTCTTCTCTATTAGCTTGTTAATAATACATTATTTTACTATTAAGTGTTACCCTAAATATCACAACATGCATCTCTGACTTACTATAATCTATTAATTACAAATTAGTACTTTTACCACTTCCCAGATGATACTAGAACCTTAGATTGGATTCATTTTGTTGACCCTCTACCACCCTTCATGTTATTGTTAACATGCATTTTATTGTTTATATATTTTAAACCTCACAAGATGTTTTCTTTTTTTCTTTTTAATGTATAGCTAAGATTCATTCTGACTTACTAACATATGTACCTTGTGCATTGATCTTTGTTTTTTCCTCTATTTCCATGTTTTTTTCTGGGGTTGCTTTTCTTCTTTCTAAAGAATTCCCTTCCCTTTTTTTTTTTGTTGTTGTTTGTTTGTTTTTTTAGGTGAGGTGTGCTGATGCTAAGTTCTCTCCGTTTTTGTTTGTCTATAAAGTTGTTTCATCTTGCTTTGAATTATATTTTCACTGAGTATTGAATTCCAGATTGGTAATTATTTTCTTTCAGCATATTAAAGCTGTCATTCCATTGGCTTTTGGTCTCCATAATTTCTGTCGAGAAATCAGCTGTTAGTCTTATTATTGCTTCTATAAAATAATGTCTTTCTTTTAAGATTCTTCTCCTCAGTTTTCATTTTCAGCAGTCCTATTGATGTGCCTAGGTGTGCTTTTTTTTGTATTTATCCTGCTTGAGGTATCTGTGGCTTGATATCTTTCCACCCTTTTGGAAATTATTATCAGTTGGAATATTATTTTTATTACAATCTCTCTTTTCCTTGTAGGGTTCCAATTACACATATGTTAGATATTTTCAACATGTCTCATATGTATTTTATGCTGTTCATTTTCCATCCTTTTAGCTCTTCCTGCTTTGGCTTGAATATTTTTTACTGATCTATCATATAATAATCCTCTCTTCATCTGTTTCCAACCTGTGCTGTTAAATGTATTTATAGATGCCTTAATTTCAGTTATTGCATTTTCAGTTCTAGAATATTCATTTAATTTTTTTTGTGAGTTGCAGTTTTTTTTGTTCTTCAAAATATTATCAGTTTGGAGTTTAGGAGTTATTTCTGATACCTCCAATATCTGGTTTACTCTGTGTCTGTTTCTACTGTACACTTTTTTTTCTCCCTTCGGTCCTGTTTCTTGATATTCCTGGAAAGTATAGAATGGATGCCAGATATTGTGTGTGAAAATTTTAAAGGCTTCGAATGGTCATAGCTTTCTCTGAATAAAATGTACCCTATCATCTGGGAAGCAGTAGGACAGAAAAAGTACAAATCACCCCAATCCAATAAGAGAGTAAGTTAATTTAAAGCTAGACATAGTCTTTGTAAGGCTCTGATTACATCTAGCTCACTTTATCTCCCAGGTCCCATTTCCTCCTGAACTCCAATTTTTGTCTTCCCATCACTGTAAGAATGCTGAAAGCTCCATTTGGCTTTCATCAGCTTTCTGCTCTGCTTCTTAGCCTCTTATCTAGGCAAGGAAAATTGAAAGTCTGAGCTAAACTCTGATTATAGAAGCTCTCTGAAATAATTCCATCAAAAAAGGAAGTGAAGACATTTGTTCTTTGTAAACCTGTATTTATTCCTAGTGATCAAAATTCCCTTTCCCAAGTGTTTACAAAAATAATTTTTAAATAACTGATTTTAAAATCAACAAAACATTTCTAGAAAATTGGGAAAACTTCCCCTCTTATTCAGGCTTCGAGCACCTCTCCCAATATGTATATTTTCTCAAAAACATCTGTAGTTCTTCAAGCTCAACTGCAAATTCTCACAGCACCTCTGAAAGTAATATATCTGGGATATGAGACTTGAATTCCAACAATTAGTGCTCTCTTTTAATCTTTTTACCTGATCTTGGGATACACCGCTCAATAACAGATTTATTTTCTTCTTCCTTGTCTGAAAATCTTTTTATTGACAGAGAAGGTAGAGAAAAAGAATTTAGAAAATAATTAATTCTCTCTCTCTCTCCATCTATCCCTCTTACTCTCTCTTTTAGTAATTTCTTAACAGAAGATAAAAATCCTGCAGCAAGTCTCTCTCTTTTACTTTCCCCTAGAAGCAACTCTCAAATAATCTCCTTTATATGTTCCTCCTTATATCTTTTATACACAATCAATTATCTAAATTTAATCAAACAGATCCCTGTGAAATCACACTGCTCTTTACTTATCCCCCCTCCTTTTTGGCCTGAGAATTTCTTTATTTTATCTACCAGTTGAAGTTGCTACCAATACACTTACTATGTGGCAGATACAGTGAAAGAGACACACACTCCTGCCTTATTGCAATACAAGCAATAAACCAATTACAAAACAATGTGTTATGTGTTAGGTGCAATTTTAATGTTGTTTTGGAGGGCCTCCTTATTTTTCTTGAGCTAACTTTTTAGAGATGATGCTCATAAAATTATATTTATCCTTAATGTAAATATTTAAAAATCTGCCTTTCTGATGTCTAGGATAACACTGTTTGAAAGAACTTTTGGCAATAATGGAAATATTATGTCCAAAAGGATAGCTGCTAGCTAGTACAACTGAGAAACTGATCTTTAATTTTATTAAATTTTAACTAATTTTAATTTAATGGGCTAACTTATTGGACAGGTAGCTATAGGGCATATGTCTGATTATGTTCAATATTCACCATTCCTGGCTCTTTTAAGCTCTAATATTAAATGACTACTTTCTTCCAGGGTGCTAATTTTTTTTTCTACCTCTCTGAGAAGTTCTCACTTGTTGAGCAAATTTAGGCTCATATAATTAGTTTTCCCATCATTTCTTCCAACTACTGAAGATGCAAATTACTAGCAAGGCCAACCATGAATCTATCAGAAATTTTACCTTTAGTGGCATGAGACTTTGAAAATGGATTTGAATAGTTGACTCCATATGATCATTATATCATGAGTTTATATTTTTTAGCATCTGAATCAGGATTGCTATATATATTCTTCATTTGGCCTTGCAAATTGTAGAATATCCACCCTAAGCAATTACTTCTGATTCCTATTTTTAAGCTTATCCAGATGCTTTCTACCATGTTTTCACTCAAATTCCACCCCCTGTTGACATAATAGTCAATAACGAGTGCTATATCTAGAGTCAGGAATGCAGTTTATGATCATGGAAGAAACTGCAACCAATTGGCCAACTTAGGGATTAAGAACATGACTTTTAACTCATTATTATAATGCTCGTATATGCTTCTTTATGTGTGCAGATACATTCATACATAATATATGTATTTCATAACTTTGTGTGAAAGAGAAATAATCAGAAGGTTCATAAACATAGTGAGTGAGGTATAAGGAATTTAGTTTTACGAAGTGAAAGATGTCCTATACAACTTTATAGAATTACCAGAGAAGATTTAAGTTTATATTGGGTTTTTAGAAAAAAAATAGAATAATACTATTTTAATAGAGAGAATCTGATGTTATGTTGTCTGAAAATGAATGATAGGTAATACAGAAATATCATATGGCCTCTCATAATATTTTTCAAATCTGAGTATTGCACAGTAATGTGTTCACTGCATACATAAAATATATGAGCTGATTTATAGGTGGGTACCTAAACTTTTTTCTAATGAAATATGTCTGGTTTTCCATATTTTAGTGGACATTAATGTGTAGGGATAATAGTTCAGGCTTTGGATTAACAGAAACCTAGGGATTCCGTAATGTATAGCTCTTACAACGGTTCCTGACCTCAAAAATAAGTTAGCAGCCAGGATTTCCCTGGCGGTCCAGTGGTTAAGACTTTGCCTTCCAATGCAGGGGGTGAAGGTTCAATCCCTGGTTGGGGAGCTAAGATCCCACATGCCTCAGGGCCAAAAAACCAAAAAAACAGAACAGAAGCAATATTGTAACAAATTCAATAAAGACTTTAAAAATGGTCTATATCAAAAAATCTTTTTAAAAAAGTTAGCAGCCTTCTCATGGTGTCTTTTTGGCAATTATTTCAAGAGATTGTAGGTGTCAGTCAACATTATTTAAGAGTACCCTCCTTTAAAGACTTTAATACTAAAAAATTTAAGATTCAAAACAGATAATTAGGGAATTAGTCACATTACAAACTAATTCTTGACTTTGCTATAGGCTCTATCCAGAAATCATAAGCTCTTTTATATATTTAAAATGGTATTATCTTTTTAAAATATTTAAATTACTTATAACTTTTCAAAAAACCTTTTCTTTTACACAGAGCATGATATACCTATATTTGGGATAAAAATGCCATAACTATTGACAAGGTTATAATAGTACTTTGAATTCATTACTATTATTACAATTATACCTTACATTTATCTAGGACTTTACAATGTACAAAGCACTTTCACATATACTGCTGCTTTTAAAAGAAAGGCATCATAAGAACATGAACTGATGCTATTTATTTTTCAATGAATAGTGGTACTTTTAAAACAGAAAAAGAAATAATGCCTATCATTTTTATAGTATGAAAACAGCACTTTTTTTTTTTTTTTTGCTCAGCTTCTCAAAAGGCAATTAAGGCAAAGCACAGGCTTTGGAGTCAATAACACCTATGTTGGAATCCTAGTTTGATTTACTTACTAGCTATGTAACCTTAAGTAAGCTACTTAACCTGCATATGTTTAGTCTTCCTCATCTGTGAATTGGAAATTCTGACCTCATAGAGTAAGATGAAGGGAAAAAGTTTACATATCCTAAAGCAATACTTAGTGTATAGTAGGAACTCAATAATAATAATATCATTATTATGATTAAAATGATCTATTCTTTCTCATTGACCTTCATAACATTTCAATACACCTTAATATGCAAAGGAAATAATTAGATATGAGACAATGACTGGTCAAATATGATAGATCAAGTTAGGAAGAAAGGTGGAAGTTAAAGTCTGTTTCAGAAGCAAATTAGACAGTACAACCAGGGGAAATGGAACTCATTAGGGAATCTGAGATTTCACCTAGGCAGGTTCAAATTTATGATGCTTAAATAGGGTAGAAAGTTATATGGAGAGCATCACAGGCAATTCTGTTTTAGAAAAAATAAAATGGAAGCACATTTGTGCTGTGAATGTCTAATGAAATAAGAAAATGGAATGGTATCTATGAAATAAGGGAAAGTATCATATAAAATGGAGTGGGGTACAGGCAACATGAAGCTGGAATAATTTCACTTGTATAAGCAAATTAGCTCACTTAGATTGATCATAGGTATTATAAGAACAAGGATAAAAACTTGACCCACACAATTTTGCATTAAAAATCCTCTCTGCTCCAGAGTAAAAAGACCCTATAAGTCTCTTCACAAATGTGTGCTGTCAGTTAAACAAGGAGCCTCAGTTAAAAGTGTTTATTGCTTAAAGTAACCCATCACTATTATTATATAAACAACTGAAATTACGTTTCCTGTTTACATAAAATTTATACCATCTTTGCATTAACAACATTCACTCATTTTGATTTTGTCTTGATGTACTTCTTTAGAGTGGAACAATTAGAGAATTAACAATTATTTGATGGCCCATTATATACGTGTTTATATAAATTATATAATTTTTATTATTCTCTTATTACAGATAAGAAAGGCTAGATGATAAATCTAAAGTAATAGCTAATACATGGTAGAAGTAGCATATAAATCAAGTTTTTAAAACTTGTAAACAAATGTTCTACCCCTATACTCCTCATGCTTTTTCCAAATCAAATATACTGGGTTCTAGTAGAACATTTAGAATGTATTCTTAGTGAAAGGCAGTGTGTTAAAGAAATGCAGAACTGAGTTAGTGCCATGGGATAATACATGTACCTGATTAGTGGTAAGCACTGAAGAAACATTTGTTCTGGCATTCCCCAATTCATCCTCCCTGCCTGCCCCCAAGGCAGTTCCTGATTTTTAAGAGTTCATAAATTATATTGAAATATTATAGAAAAATAATAGGAGCTTGCTTGAAAACATGTTAACAGCTGTGCAGTGCACACAATAAACCCCCAATAAATGTCTGCCTTATCTGATTTTTAAAAATGAGTCATTAAATATTGAAAATCATTTCATGGCACAGAAAGCAAATCAAGCCAACACGCAAAAATAAAGTACACAGTTACAAAGAAGATGAGAACACTAAGGTGCTGGTATACTATCACTGACTATCTTTTATGATTCCCTTAGACAAAGATGTCAGAGCGGAGAGGGAACCATATTTGCTCCCTGTAAGTATATATTTAGTCTACAGATTTAAAGGCTGTTTTGCACACTGGGTCTGTAGAGAGACAGGTGATTGCTCTCTGTCACAATTCCGAAGTCCACCCTCTTTACCTCATCAGTATGCAGCTTGGTAGGGGTGAGGGTGAGGGAAGAGTTATATTGTGTTCCCAGGAGCAAGGGGCCGTTTTCCTGCCTGTCATTCCACCAACCTCCCAGAATAAATTGCTACTTAGAAAAAGGAAAGTCAAACATTTATGAAACATATTGCTATTTAGGAAAAAAAAAGAATTGTTTTGCAAATAGTAGCACTATTAAAAGAGGGAAGAGAGAATAGCATCAGTCATTTTATATTACATATAAGCAGTTTATTAAAGAATTAAATATTTATAGACTATACAGCAAGGCAGGCGATGAGTCGCAAACAGCTTGCTGAGAAGTACATTATAAAACAATGAGTCTGTCAGTGATTGATAAAGAATGGAGAGTGAAAATGCTTTATAAAATCCCTAAGTTAGCTATGAATTTCAGACTAGCAAAATAGGACACAGTAGCCAGCAGTGTCACACCAACTCAAGCTGTTGTGTATGCTAAAGGCCTTGAGCGAACAAAATGTATACTTCTGCTTTGATCTTTTCACCAATATAGGGGAAAGGACTGCAAAGCACACAGAACTCCTGGGCAAGGGCTTTATGGATATTCAGTTCCAAATTAATAGATGTTAGACCTAGATACCCACATAACTCACCTCATTTTCTTCTGACTCTTTTCTTATTAGGTAAATAAGGCTATAGAATTTCAAAGAAAGATATTCCTCCTTTCGTTACAGAATTATATACATGAGACATCAGATCACCTAACCTAATCCCCTTAGAGAGGAGGTAACAGAGTTGTAAAATGGTTAAGTGATCCATCCAATTTCACACAGCTAGTTAATAACAGAATCAGGATTAAAACTTTGGCCTCCTATCTCCTAGATCAGTATTCTTTCCATAGCATCATCTTCTTTTCCCAATCACTTTTTTTTAATTGAAGTAGTTGATTTACAATATCATATGTTTCAGGTGTACAAAATTTTTTAAGATTACATTTATAGTTATAGTTTATATTGGCTATATTCCCTGTGGTGTACAATACATCCTTGTAGCTTATTTATTTTATACACAGTAGTTTGCACCTCTTAGTCCCCTACCCCTATCTTGCCCCTCCTCCCTTTCCTCTCCCTACTGGTAACCACTAGTTTGTTTTTCTATATCTATATTCCAATCCCTTCTTAAAATTAGAATTATGAACTCTTTCTGTCCATAAAATCATTCCTCCAGTTAGAAATTGTGGGTTCTTTCTCTCATAAAATTATATTTCAATCCAGTTTGGACAATGGTTTTGGGAAAAGAGAAAAAAGCTTTAAGAGGATAAAACTTTATATATTCTTTGAGAGAAATGGACAATTTAATCTACCTCTCCAAAGTCATTCTAGAGTTTGAGATAATAGGATGCTATTAATGAAATGTTGGCTCTTTCTTGGATAAATTGATGATATGGCATTCTTTCATGTACTAACTAGCTGGGAGGATGAATTATTTTCATCCTTTATGAGAGTGACTGGTTCAGACCTAAAGGTGTTCATAATTTTAAATGCCAGAGGAAGTCATCTCTTCCTGACTTTGTGAAAGTCATGAGACTGTATGTTCTGGATACACTAATTTGGAATTCTATTCTCTGCCTTCAGATTTAAACAATCATTTGGTTTCTACATAATTGAGCTTGAAGTTCTACTTGCTGTCTTCAGATTGGACAGCAGACAAACTGTGAGTCAAATAAAATTATGGATCAAATCCTTTGTGCCTATATGGAAGCCAAAGCACTACGTAGTTTGGTTGTAAACACTGAACCACTGATGCCTCTGCCTATAATCCTGTCGCCATTTAAAAAATAAGTATAGTAATATCTGAATTTCTATGAAGTTATATCACACAGAGAAAATCCACTGAATTATATTAGATGCTTTCTTTATAAAGCATGATTCAGAGGCTTCTTCATAAGAAAGAATAACTCAACTATTTTTGGTATTCAAGTTCCCTCATTCTCCCTATTCTCAATACAGAAAAACAACTATATTTATATCTCAAAATTTGGCTATGATAAAAAACAATGATATACAGGATAAAATGAACACTTAGTTGGTATTGTAATTGAACATAACTAAAAACAATGTTTGGTTAACAGTTGGGAATAACTTTACCTTTCAAGTAGGAATAAAGATATTATAAATTAAGGCAAATCACTCTAGAAAACAACAAAAGCCATTTTCCCTTCCAAAGGTTTCCTAATATGGGAGGTACTAGGAAATTCAATTTACCTTGTGGATACTAGGTATGAATGAGTGTATATGTAGTTATAATGCTATTTTAAATATATCTAAAAAGTTAGCTCAATTGGTTAGATAAAGTAAAAATGTAATTCAAAATTAACTTCTGTCAGAACTGGATCTACAGGCTGAGGAGACAAGAAAAATGCATGGCAGAAACAAAACTGCGAAAAACATTAACTAGGGTGATTCAACGTTTAGATTCCAAAAAATGATTCATTATGTTAATGAGTACTTTTCTTCTTAAGTGGTTACTAAGTGTTCTCTGAAGAGTTTGGCTCAGTGTGTCCCAGCAGCCACAACTGTAATTAAATTAAAATACTGGCATTGAAATACATGTGAATAAATCCACAAAGGGGCTTTTTGCATGAAACTATAGGGCATTCATGCTTGATATTCCATGCGTAGTTCTGGAACCTTAAAAAAACAACACTATAGGTCACTAAAAGTCAATGGGGTTAGGGAATGGGGAGACAAACTTGAAATGGTTAGGATGCCTCACTCTGGAAAGCTGAGAATAATAAAGGTTCTAACAGGATGAAAACTGATTTACCAGTTTATCCTAGAATTAGAGGCATCTCTTGAAGTTTGAAAGTGGTAAACCTAGAACACACGTGATGAAATGAAACAGGATTACTTGACATAACAAAGTAAAGTTTCAGAAATTGTTACTTCAATAAAAAAAATAAATAAGTTTTGAAACAATCTAAAGAAATAAACGGATGTGAGATTCATAATACATTATTAAAGGGAAACTGGGATGTTTTCTTGATTGGTAACATAACAGTCCACGCTTCAATCCTTCTGTTACTAGGAGTCAGAATCCTATGATATTTTCTGTATGGCAGTTATATGTTGTTATAAATGTTAATTGTCTTCATTTTCAATGGGAGGAAAGTAAGTATGATTAAGTGCACTTAATCAATGCAAAATTTAACAAGGCAAAATCTAACAGCTTTAAAGAAATCAAGGTCAAAGATTAGGAGGATGTTACTTTGTGACTCACACAGTAATAAACCATGCTGTTAAGATCTATATCAATAGTCTTAAAAGTAAAAACTCTATTGCAGAAAATAATAGCTAAAAGCTGTTGCTATTTGGTACCGTTCTGAAGGAATTTATTAGGACTCAGATTCTGTATTTCCTTCCACACTTCCAAACCACAAGGGCAACTAATATTCATTTGTGTATAGTCTTGAAAACTAATCCCAAAATGAGTAACAGGGTTGAAAACCAGCTCTTTTACCATCTTGGACCCAAGGTATAAAGATCCATTAGGAAAGGTGATGTGTTAATGAAGACAGTAAATTAGTAGGTTTGAGAACCAATTTCTTGTGTCTTAAGGGTTTTCAGCTCAATGTGACAAAGATAAATTCACTACCATGAAAATAAAAAGCACAAACTAAAACTATAATTGTAGGCGCTGTTATTATAAGCTCTCAAAGCCAACTGTTAACCACTAGATAAGCCAAATGTTCATAGACAACTGAAGACCATAGATTTTTTTCCTTTGTTTTCTATTTGTTTTCCTCATTTTGCCCTTTAAGGCAAGGCTGTACTTGCTTGTTTGTCCCTAGGGAAAATTGGGTATAAGGATAAAGCTATTGTTTCTGAAGAATGACCACCAATGTCAAGTTTCTCCCTGTAAACTAAAACAGAGGGAACTGTCTCATTCCCAATAGGGTCTCAGAGAAAGCTATAGCATTAAAGCAGATAATTCCCATGTACACATGGTAAGAAGGGACAAACTGTGTTTTATAGACTTAATCCTCAGAGAAAGATATGGATCCTCAGGCAATGTTTGCAAACAATGAACAATAGGTTCCATGGGGTGAGTGTATTGGCCAAAATAGCCTATGTGTAAAGTGAGCACCAGCATGTTATTAACTGTTTGTGGGTGATGGTGTAATGAGGCTTTGTGTGTCTGTGCCTGTTTATTTTTAAATACACCAAATTGAGAGAAATAATATCTGATAAAAAGGATTCTAAAAACTACCTTAATAATTGATAGATGATGTATGATAAGGAAAGTATAATTTAAGGAATTTAATACAAATGACAACAAAAATAACGTAACTGTCATACAGACAATTACTGTTACTGTTATCCTTATCAAGAAAAAACAAGCCACTTTTCACCGTCTCCATGGCTATTATCAGGGTTTGCCTGGAATATCGCAAGAGCCTCCCAACTGGTCTTCTTGTTCCCACTGCTGCCTTTCCCCACAGACAGTGTATTTCTTAGCATAATGGCCATAGAAATAAATCTGTTCATGTCACGTCTCTGCTTAAAAACTTCCAGTGAGGTCTCATTTCATTTCAAGTGAAAAACAAAGGTTTTATAGGGCTCTGCACAATCAGGTCCTCCACTACCTCAAAGATCTCACCCACTACACTGCTTTCTCCATTGTGTGCTTTACTCCTGCAAACTTGCCAGGTACACTCCTGCCCCATAGCCCATGCATAAGCCATGCCCTCCTCCTGTTATTCTAGTTATTTAGTTACTCTCACAGTTTACTCTTCACCTTCTTCAATGTCACCTTCTCAATGCAGTCTTTTCCTTGATGCACTATTTTAATTCGACAATACTCCCCACCTCAGAATCATTCCATATCCTTCTCTATTGTTTTCTTTTTCTCGTGAATACTCACCTAACAAAAATATGATTTGCTTATCTAACTTATTCCTTGTCTCTCCTTACTAGGATATCAACTACGCAAGGACAGGAATTTTGTTTATTTTATTTACTGTCGTGTTCCCTGATGTGTAGCGTGTACCTAGCAAATAATATGCACTCAATACATATCAATTTAATCAATGGAAGGCACTGTAGTATAGAGTTTAAGACTTTGAAGTTAGACTGCCAGGGCTCAGACTCTGGCTTAATCATAAACTCCCTCCATAAAACTTTAGTTTCTTTTCTATTAAAACGGGAAAAATTATAATTCTCACTTGTAGTGTTCTTGTGGAAATTAAATGTTCATCTAAAAGCATTTAACAACTTTCTTAGATGACCAACAGAGTTACTGGTATCAGATTTGCCTTATGTTCATGCCCTGCTTGGTTCCTCCTTCCTAGGCTGTGGTCTGGAAAGTACCTCCAGACAGAAAGCTGGGGTGCTTGTGGGAAAACTGGACAGAATATATGAAACAACTTGTTTTAGACACTGGAGAAAAGGCAGCACAGGATTATGATCCCTGAGAGAAGGAAATAAATAAAACAAGCCCCACAATCTCCCCAGCCTTCTGTCTGGAGGCACTTTTCAGACCAAAGCCTAGGGAGATGGAACCAAGCAGAGCATGGCAGTTTCATGTGGTTGAGGAAACAGAAACAAAAGTCTAGGAAAACTAAACTAAAAACTAAAAAGTCTGGAATTTATACCCAAAAGGAGGGAGATGCAATGAGAAAGAAGTCCAAAAAGCTGCCTAGTGATATCCTAGCACAGTGGTTCTCAAACTTTTTGGTCTTAGAACCCCTTTACACTCTTAAAAATTGAGGACATCAAAGAGATTTTATGGGCTTCCCTGGTGGCACAGTGGTTGAGAATCCGCCTGCTAATGCAGGGGACACGGGTTCGTGCCCCGGTCCGGGAAGATCCCACATGCCGTGGAGCGGCTGGGCCTGTGAGCCATGGCCGCTGAGCCTGCGTGTCTAGAGCCTGTGCTCCGCGACGGGAGAGGCCACAACAGTGAGAGGCCTGCGTACTGCAAAAAAAAAAAAAAAAAAAAAAAGAGAGATTTTATTTCTCTGGATTATATTTATCAATATTTAGTGTATTAGAAATTAAAACTGGCAACTCTATAAATTATTTGTAATATTTGTTCATCAATTCATTTAAATATAAAAGCCACATATGTTAACATATTTTAATGAAAAATACATTTTATGAAAATAAAAACGTGATAGTAAGAATAGTAGCAACATTTAACTTTTTTTGGTAGTTCTCTTTATTTTCTGGCTTAAGAGAAGACATGTGGATTTTCATACCTGTTTCTGAGTTCATTTTTTTGCAACATCACATGTCATGTAGCCTCTGGAAAACTCTACTGTATACTACTAAGTGAATGAGAGTAGAAAGGCTAATAACATCTTAGTATAACTATAAAAATAGTTTTGAACTCATGGGCCCTGGTATTATAATAAAGTATAGCTATGCCTCAGTATCCACAAATGCTCAAGTCCTTTATACAAAATGGCATAGTACAGTCAGCCCTCTGTATCCATGGGTTCTGCATCTGTGGATGCAGAGGGACGACTGTAGTTCTAAACTTATAGATTCCTAAAAGATACTGAAGACTCCCATGGGGCTCTGGCCCATACTTTATGCCCTATAGTCTTTGGCCAAATACTATGCTGCATATGTGTAGGGTGAAAATTCGCACAGCCAGGAAAAGAACTACCAAGAAACTCTAACTTCAACAATTCTCAAAGCTCACAGAAGATTGGAAAATATCTGAATTCTAACCAATAGTGTGGAGAAAGTTGTTGACCATGTAAGACATTCAGTAAAGCCCTCAGAAGGACCATGCCTTAGCTAGTAGTGGGCTAAACTTAAACTCTTGAGTAAACACTACTGTGGACTGACCAAAACAGCTTTTTAAAAATAAGCATCAAAAGCATCAAACTGATCCATAAGTAATTTAGCTGCCTCATAACACATGTTAAGCACACTTTAGTTGAAGGCAATAAAATCCAGACTCAATAGTGTAAATCTTATCCAATTAAAAAAAAACCAGATATGCAAAGAAGCAGGAAAATGTGACTCAATACCTAGAGAAAAATCAGTGTATAGAAGAGGACCTGGAAACAACAGAGATGACAACAATACATGAACCTTAAAGCAGCTATTGTTAACGTGTGCAAAGACTTAAAGGAAAAAGATGAACATAATGAGGAGAAAAATGGGAAAAATCAAAAAGAACCAAAGGGAAATTCTAGAGTTGTAAAACACAATATTTAAAATGAAAAATTCACTAGATGAGTGTAAAAGCAGAGTGAAGACACAGCAGTAGAAACAATCCAAACTGAAGCACAGAGAAAATAGAAATGAGAAAAAATGAACAGAGCATTAATGACATGAGGGACAATATCACCTGATCTAACATACGTGCAGTTGGAGTTCCTGGAAAAGGGAGAGGCTCATAGAAATATTGGCTAAAAATTTTCCATAGTTGATGAAAAGTATAAAGCCACAGATTCAAAAAGCTCAATAAATGGAAGAATGATAAACTCAAAAACAAACCAAGGCAAAACATAACTGAATTGTCAAAAACACTGCAAGAATAAGAAAATCTTAAAAGTAACTAGGAAAGGAAGACACATTACAGACAAGCAAATAAAGACAGTAACAATTTCTGATTTCTCTTCAAAATCAAAGAAGCTATAAAAATGGGGTATCTTGGGAATTCCTTGGTGGTCCAGTAGTTAGGACTCTGCACTTCCACTGCCAAGGGCCTGGATTCAATCCCTGGTTGGGGAACTAAGATCCCACAAGCTGTGTGGCATGGCCAAAGAAAAGGGGGGGATATCTTCAGTGTGCTGGGGGGAGCCCTTAAACTTAGAATTCTATGTCTAGCAAAAATAGCCTTTAAATATGAAAGTAAAATAAAGACATCTGCAAATAAATAAAAGCTAAGGAATTCCATTCCCAGAAGACCTAAAATTAAAAAAAATATATATTAAAGCAAGTTCTTTAGGAGAAGAAAAATCACAGAAGATGAAAATGTGAATCTACAGGGGAAAAAATGGAGAGTACAAGAAATAGTTTAAAATGTGGAATAAATATAACATTTTTTTCTTATTTTTTATCTCTTTAGAAGACAACTGAGTTTTTAGAGCAGTAGTCAATAAACTGTGACTAAGAGCCAAATCTGTTCCTGTTTTGGAAAATAAAGTTTTACTGCAAAACAGCCAAGCTCATTCTTTTACATATTGTGTATGGCTGATGGCTGAGTTGAGCATTTCAAACCATACGGCTCACCAAGCCAAAAATATTTACTATCCGGACCTTTATAGAAAATGTTTGCTGACCACTAGTTTAAAGCAAAACTAGTCTCATTGCATTGTGCACTTTGTAACTATGCAGGAGTAAAATGTTTGGTAACAGCAGCGCAAAGGTTAGGAAGAGAAACAGAAGTACACTGTTGTAAAATAGTTCTGTTATATAGGAAGTGGCAATCTTTTTACAGTAGATTGTAAAAAGTTAAAATGTGTCTTATAACCCTAGAGCAACTACTAAAAAAATTAAACATATAAATTTGGCTAATGAGATAATACAGGAGATAAAACAGAAATACTGAAATAATCCAAAATAAGAAAGGAAAAAAAAAAAGGGAAAAAAACAGATGAAACAGAATTATACTATAAGATAGTTGATTTAAATCACCTATACTGATAATATAAATTAAATTAAATGTAATATAAAAATAAATGTAAATGGTTAAACAATTAAAAGTCAGAGACTGTCAGAATGAATAAAAAAGCAAAACCTAACTATATGCTGCCTACAACAAATCTAACTCAAATACCAAGACATAGATTAAAAGGATGAAAAACTATAAAACATTCATATACTAATCATGAGAAAACTGGCATGGCTATGTTAATCATCAGGCAAAATGACACCAGGATAAAGAACATTACCAGAGGGCTTCCCTGGTGGCGCAGTGGTTGAGAGTCCACCTGCTGGTGCAGGGGACATGGGTTCGTGCCCCGGTCTGGGAAGATCCCACATGCCGCAGAGCGGCTAGGCCCGTGAGCCGTGGCCGCTGAGCCTGAGCGTCCGGAGCCTGTGCTCCGCAACGGGAGAGGCCACAGCAGTGAGAGGCCCACGTACCACAAAAAAAAAAAAAAAAAAAAAAAAAAAGAACATTACCAGAGACAAACAGGAGCATTTCATAACAATAAAAGGGTAAATTCATCAAGAAGATGTACAAATCCTAAATATATTTGTACCTGATAACAGAACCTCAACATAAAGGATGGACAAATTGATAAACCTGACATGAGAAACTGGCAAATACACAAGTATAAATTGATGATTTCCACACTCTTTTCTGTATATATAGATAGAACAAGTAGATTGAAAGTCAGCAAAGATATAGAAGAATAAAAAAAGCCCTTAAAACACAGAGGTGCTCAATAAATAGTAGCTGTTATTACTGTATTATAAACATAATTAATTATAGCTAAGGAAAATTTTAAATGTGATAGAAACTCCTGTTACCTAACTAGATGTAATAGGAGCCCCTTGTTACAGTGGTTCAGGGATACAAATTGCTAAAGAAGCAAATAGTCTATCAAAAGAGAAACTACACCATGTTTGGGGCTGGAAATAGCAGTATCACTGCCTGATAGCAATATCTCCAATCATAATACAGACTTTATAAAATTATAAAAGCAAAAACCTATGTATGATACTTTTATAATACTTGAGGTGTAACACTGAATCTTAGAAATCAGAGTTGAAAAGCAGTATTCAACTTTATAGATAGAGATTATGCAGCATGGTTTCTTACTCTGATGATGTCATTTAAACTTCAATAGTCAATTCTTGGTATCAAGTTATTAGCCAAATATCACATTCCTGTTATTTATTTTAAAAAATCAGCTTCAATGAGATATAATTTACATATAGTAAAATTCATCTGTTTTGATTTTATTTTTACAAATAAATTACCACAAAGTAACATTATTCATCACCTCCCATAGTCACCATTATTTTTTGTAGTGAGAACAGTTGATATCTACTCTTTTAGCGAATTTTGATATACAGTATACTATTATTAACTATAGTCACTGTGCTGTACATTTGGTCTCCAGAACTAATTCATTTTATAACTGAGTATTTGTACCCTTTGATAAGTGTCTCCCTTTTTCTCCTATCCCTAGCCTGTGGCAATCACCAGTCTACTCTCTGTTATTATGAGTTTGACTTAAAAAAAGATTCCATATATAAGTGAGATCATACAATATCTGTCTTTTTGTGTCTGGCTTATTTCACTTAGTATAATATCCTCCAGAATCATCCATGTTGTCACATGGCAAGATTTCTGTCTTTTTTAAGGTCTATAAAATTCACCCTTAAGTGTACAGTTCCATAAGTTTCGAGCAATGTATTGAGTCATGAAATCATCACCACAATCAAGGTACATAATACTTCTATCACCCCTGAAAGTTCCTCATGACCCTATACAGTCAATCCTCTCTTCCCACTTCTGGCTTCTGGCAACTGTTGATCTGATTTCTGCCCCTATAGCTTTGCCTTTTCCAGGTTTTCACATTTTGTTTTGTAAATAGTGAAGAGTAGGATTTCCAGGTCATCTATTAAAATATGTATTTAACTTTTCAACTGCAAATTGTTTTCCAAAGTGGATGTGCCATTTTGCATTTCAATCAGCGATGTATGGCAGTTCCAGTTGTTCTACATCCTTTCAGCAGTTAGGATTCTCATGGTTTGAAATTTTTTTCCAGACCTTTTATTATAGTAGTGTTATAGCATTGTGGGTTTTAATTGACATTTCCCTAAGGACTAATGATGGTGAGCATTTTTTCCTATGGTTATTTGCCATCTGAATATCTACTTTGACAATGTGTCTGTTCAAATCTTTTTCTCATTTAAAAATTTGTGGGTTTTGCCTTTTTATTATTGAGTTGTTAGAGCTTTTATACGCTGTAGATAGGAGTCCTTTATCAGCTATGTGTTTTGAAAAGATTTTCTGTCGGTAGCTTCTCTTTTCATTTTCTTTTAACATTTTGAAGAGCAAGTTTTAAAAAAAATTTCATGAAATCCAATTCATCATTTTTCTTATGGTGTCTTTGTTTCCTTTTAAGGAAATCTTTGTCTAATATAAGGTCACAAAGATTTTCTTCTACATATTCCTCTATGAAATGTTTGCATAGGTATAAGATACGAGTCAAGGTTCATAGTTTTCCTTTCTCTCTCCCTTCCTTTTTCCTTGCATATAGATACTTGGCTGTTTCAGCATCATTTGTTGAAAGATCATCCTTTCCCTATTTGAATCAACCTGGCACCTTTGTCAAGTATCAACTGACTATATACATGTGGGATTCTTTCTGTACTCCATCCTGTTTCATTGATCTGTAGAGCTAACGGTATGTAAATATCACACTGTCTTGATTACTATTTACAACTTTGTAGCACCTCTTGAAATCAACTGATGTAAGCCCTCCAACTTTGTTCTTCTTCTGTTTCCTTGCTTTCCACATTAATTTGTCAATTTCTATGCTTAAAAAGCCTATTAGAATTCTTACTGGAATTGTGGCAAACCTATAGGTAAATATGGTACATCTCTATATTTAGTTCAGTCTTCTTTAATTTTTGTCAGCACTGTCTTGCAATTATCAGTGTAAAAATCTTGCATATGTTTTATTAAATTTGTCCCTTAATTCATGCTTTTTGATGCTACTGTAGATGGTATTTTAAAAATTTCAATTTCCAAATTTTCATTGCTACTATAAACAGAACTATAATTGGTGATTGTCTATTGACCTTATATCCTATGAACTTGGTGAACTCACTTAATTTTGTAGATTCTTTGGGATTTTCTACTTAGACAATCATTGTCTGTGAATAAGGTTGGTTTGCACCTACCATTTTGCAGTTAGTTTTCTCTCCCCTCCCTGCACACTCCCCCCTCCATTATACTGTTTTCTACTGGATTAACTATTAAGTTATGGTTCCATTTTATTTCCACTACTGGCTTAATAATTACGCCTCTTTTTTTAAAATGAAGCGATTACTCTAGAGTTTATACTATATATACTTTATACAATCTTCCTTCAAATAAAATTATATCACTTCATTTACAGTGTTAGAGACTTATGATATTATCAGTACACTTCCAGTTCATCTTCCCCATCTCTTGTGCTACTGTTATCGCATGATTTACTTCTACTTCTACATATGTTTAGATGCTACAATGTATTGCTACTATTTCTAGAGTAGGAGATGGCAAACATTTTTTTTTTAAAGACCAGACAGTAAATATTTTAGGCTTTTGGAGTCACACATGGTTTCTGTCATATATTCTTTTTATTTATTATAACACTTTAGAAAGGTAAAAAAAAATTCTTCACTCACAGGCTATACAGAAATAGGCCATGGGTCACATTTGGCCTATGGACTGTAAGTGCTGACCCCTGCTTTACATAGTCAATTATATGTAGAGAGATTAAAAATCAGAAAAAAGTTTATTTATATTTACCAACATTTTCCCCATATTTGGTGTTTTTTATTTCTTTGTGTAGATCCAAATTTTCATCTGTTATCGTACTGACTCTACCTGAACAACTTCCTCTAATATTCTTGTCACACAGGTCTGCGGACAAAGAATTCTCCCAGCTTTTGTTTACTGAAGCATCTTTGTTTCTCCTCTCTGGATTGATAGTTTCTTTATTTCAGAAAAGATACTGGTACATTGGTTTTCAACTTGTACTGTTTCCGATGAGAAGTCTGCTGTAATTTTGATCTTTGTTTCTCAGTAATATTCCTTTCTCCCTCTGGCTGCCTGCCTGCATGATTATATCTGTTTTTTTTTAACAGTTTGAATATGATGTCCCTAGGGGCATGTGTCTGTGTTTTATCCTACTTGAGGTTCTATTCAATTTGTGTTATTTTGTCTTATTTCTAGAAAAATACTCAATTTTATATGTTCAAATTACTCGTCTCTCTAGTTCTCTCTCTCTTTCTTCTTTCTGTGACTCCCATGACATATAAATTGGACAGTTTGATATTGTCCCACAGTTCTCGGTACCCTGTTCAATATTTTTTTTACCCCTACTTTTGTTCCTCTCTGTTTTTCACTCTGGATAACTTCTAGTGATCTATCTTCAGGTTCACTGACTGTTTCCTTAGGTGTGTACCATCTGTTCATAAGCCAGCAAAGGAATTCTTTATCTGTGATTTTTTTTAGCATATCTATTGAATACTTTTTTACAGTTTTCATCTCTCCTGAAATTTCCTACATGTTCATGAATGGCATCCACCCTTTCTACATTCACTTTTATTAATCATAGTTAGAGTCCCTGTATAAAATTTCCAACATCTGTGTCTTCTCCAAGTATAGTTCTTTTAACAGCTTTCCTTCTGGAAATTGTTTTCCCTTAAGATTGTGTGTCAATTTTTTATTGATTGAATCATGGACACCATGTGTAGTACAGTAGAGATTGAGGTAAAAAATATTTATCCTTGACTACTAACCAAATTGACTCAACTCCTCTGTAATGATAGCTCCTATCCTAGAGGGGGTGCTGGCTTTTATGTCTACCCCTTCCCCAGAAGCAGTGAATCTTTGTTGAATCTTAGCGGAGAGTTTCTTGTCCACCACTTAATAAGACTTTTGCTTTGTATGAGAAAACTGTCTAGGAAGTAAGCAGGATTTCATGCCTGAATGTAACAAAGAGAAGATCTCTTTCATCTACTAATCTCCTCCCTCCACCCTGCACCCAATCTTTCTCATGAGCATGTAGAAGAGTCTATGGAAAAGAGCTTGTGAATAAATGCAGACACCATTTGTGTCTGGGACTCTGAGGGATTCTACATGTCACAGTTACCCACACTAGGCCTTTAAGAACTCGGTAAAATTGTGGTTTTGTTCTTATATACTCTAATAAAGGCCATGTATTCTTTCTTCACTATGAGAAAGTTGAAACAACCTGTGTGTCCCATTACTTCGCAGGAGCTTGCCACTCTTTGGAATTCAGTTCATCTGGTTGTCTCACAAGCTCAACTCTCTGATGGGTTCAACAAAGATATGATTTTGTAGATTATCTGGCTTTTGTTCATCCTTAGGATGTGGGAGCGATGTCTCTTTGGCTTTCTACATTGTACTGTAAGTCATTAAAACTCTTTGTGATACCTTCTCCTTGCTGACACTCTGCCTTCTTACTTTTCTTTCTTGGTTTTATAGTGTAAAATAGTCCCTCTCTAAATTCAGCCTGCACTTTATTCCTGTCACCTTTCACCTTTATGCCATACTTCAACATATAGATTCTATGGTGAATGGGGATAAAGAGAGGGAAGAAAAGGGGGAAGATATATTCATAGATACCCATATATATATGTACACACACCTATATATATATATAATAATTTTGGGATGCAATGAAGAAGTCAGGCAATTGCAGAACAGATAATCAATATATTACTAGCTACTGAAGCCATATGGGACACAGAGTAATTGCAATGACTCCTACTGGTTCATTAAGCAGAAATTAAGAAGTTTTTTCCAAGATAAAATTTCTACTTCAGAATGTTGCTTCTTAATCTATAAGACAAATATATATGATTAAATGCTTTCTAAGGTTTCTTGATATCTAAAGATATAGAGTATTGCCATTCTTTTATCAAGTAAGTACTTTCTCTCTCTCATGTGACAATACTTACATTGTGTTCTAGCCAGCTTTGTAGGTTCAGGTGATTCAACTGTGAGCAAAACTAAACATAGATCCCATTCCCAAAGTTTACAGACTTTAATCAAACAGTTATATGTTATCAAAAATTGCATGAGTGGTATAAAGAACACTATAGGGATCTATAGAAGCATAGAATAGAGAGAACTGATTTAGTTTGGTGGGGAGAGTATGGGAAGATTTCCTTGAGGAATTCAAAGCTAAGCTGAGATCTGAAAGACGAGTGAGTTACCCAGGGAAAAAGGGAGATGAGAGGAAAAAGATCATTACATACAGAAGGAAAGATTTGTGCAAACATCCTATTTAACAGGTATGTGACTGATACAGAAAATAGAGGGAAGAATGTGATACAATGAAGTTGGAGAGTCAGGCAAAGTCCAGATCATGCTTGGCATGGAATGCCGCATTAAGGATGTCAAGTCTTCATCATAGGAGAAATGGGAAGCCTCAAGTTTCACGAACAGGAGAGAAATAATCAGATTTGTGTTTTTTAAAAGGATCATCTTGGTTGTGATATGGAGAAGTGATTGTCAGAAGAATGGATGTGGAAAAAACAGGAGGTCCTGCAGTAGACCAAGTGAAAGATGATAGTAACTTGACTTAGGGTGGTAGCAATGGATATAGATAGAAGTGGTTGAACTGAAAAGATACTTGTAAAGTAAAATTAACAGAACTTGATGAATTGGACATGGGGTGGAGTTACAAAAAATAATTCTTATATTTCTGCAATTGGATAGATAGCGAAGTCATTTACAAAAGGTAAGGAATGAAAGACAAAAGAACAGATTTTTTTTTTTTTCCGGTACGCCGGCCTCTCACTGTTATGGCCTCTCCCGTTACGAAGCACAGGCTCCGGACGCGCAGGCTCAGCGGCCATGGCTCACGGGCCCAGCTGCTCCGCGGCATGTGGGGTCTTCCCGGACCGGGGCACGAACCCGTGTCCCCTGCATCGGCAGGTGGACTCTCAACCACTGCGCCACCAGGGAAGCCCCAGATTTTTGTTTTTATATTTTAAGGGGTGGGGGTTTGAAGATCATGAGTACAGTTTTGGACATGCTGATTTGGGGCTAAGTTTAGAAATGTCAAGTAGAACAGAAATCTGAACTAGAGATAGAATTTAAGGATAGGGAGGGTGGGAGGGAGATGCAAAAGGGAGGAGATATGGGGATATGTGTATATGTATAGCTGATTCACTTTGTTATAAAGCAGAAGCTAACACACCATTGTAAAGCAATTATACTCCAATAAAGATGCTAAAAAAAAAAGAATCAAAGCCCCCCCCCAAAAAAAAACAGAATTAAAGGCAGATAATTGAAACCTGGATGAGAGCTTCAACTGAGATGGAAGCTCCTAGGAGAGAGAAGATCCTCCAATTATTTAAAGTAAAAATTTAAAAAAACCAATTAATTTTAATGCCTTTTAGAGAAAAGAACACATTTACTGTACCAAATTCTCATGAGTCTTCTGATGTCAAATAATAATCAGTGTTTTAATGTATTATCTTAACAGACTATCATAATCACCTTTTGGGGTAGGTACTATCATTATTCTCATGTTACATATGAAGAAGCTAAGTCTTTCAGAAATAATTTAACACATTTAGGTGCCAGAGTTCAAACCTAGGGCTGATCTCCTAACCATTCTATTAGGCTATTTTCCCAGTACATCTTCTAGTAAACCTCCCTCTTAGAAACAGTAGCAACTACGGCAGTCAACATCTTTTGAAGACTTATTATATAGAGAGTAAGCACTGCACATTTATAGTAATAATGTAGGAACAAAGGATGACAGCTTTACTCTCATATAAAGTGTGAGCAGAACAAAGATTTCAAGAATATCAAATGAGTTTAGTGGTTTGTCCAATGACATAGAAATTAATCTTCTGCTCAGTTACCTTAAATTGTTTTACAAGTATCATCTTCAGCAAGATGTCAGTCCAACAGTAACTCTGTTTAGGAAGTGGTTTCAGTTTGGCTCACAGGAGGGAATACTTCCTAGAAAGTCACCAATGTCAACAGACTTAGTTTTCTTGGGCTATATGAAAATCTAACTCAGTTTACTGGACTCAACAAGAGAAGGAAAGCTTACCGAGTGATAAGAATTTATAAATCAAGAGGATCTAGGAAAGGCTTCTAAGTAGATAGCCTTCGGCATTATCACTTAATCAAGAAATTTTGTTTCAAGCTTATAGTCTTTTTTATGCATATGCTTTTAGGTTTACAATTGTTATGATGAGGTCCCCATAAAGTTTGAGAATGGGGTCAAATTAGGCAAACACATGAGCTTTAAAGTTAACGGTTCTTTAAATTTCTTTATGCCTAGACCCTGCATGCAGGCTTAATGAGTTAGATTTTAAAATGAAAGTAATGAACAGAATAAGTATTTCCACTATTAGCACAAAGAATGCTTTGGAACTGACTGGAATGTGGAGAACACAGTGTCTCTGAAGAGCAGGAATGCTGGTTCTGTGATCAGATATGAACTTTTAGTCTGGCATGAGAACACAAAAAGGTGATCTTTGTTCCCTTATAGATGTGTATCTCTCAATGATGACCAAAACAAACACTAGCTTTGTCACTTTACTAAACTGCAATGTAGCTACTTACAGCCCAAACCTCCATGTAATTTTACCTTCTGGATATAACACTGGTGATTTTTATTTTACTTTAGTCATTTGCAGCTGAAATGACTTGGGTGCAATAAGGATGATCGGTAACCTTACTAGAATGGCCTAAAACATGCTGTGTCAGAGATAAATTTAATAAAAGAATTAAAGGCTAAGTTGGATTTTTAGGTTATAATATGCCTGACAAAAATAAAAAGGGTTATTATATCATACTTAATATTCAAGATATTTAAGGCATTCCATTATTATGAGTTAAAATACCCATCTGAATAACAAAGACACTTTGAGTCTTCAAGTCAGTCCATAAGATTGGAAGGTCTTGGATAAGGTTCTTTAAACTTGTTTATGCCCAGACCCTGCACACAGGCTGAGCCATATGCAAGCTACCTTTTTTGATAAGCAATGATTCCATGAACTTAAGGCAAAAGTCAAAGTGAAAATTGAGGTTCTTATCAGGGCCAGGACTGGAGTGAGGCAAGAGAAATACCTAGGGTTCAAAATTTAAGGAGGCACTCAGTCTCAGGGTCATGGAAGTACAGGGTTGGCATCTGAGAGTGAGTAGCTCCTTCTTTATATTTTGCTACATAGGCACCTTGCAATCCCGACCCTGGTCCTGGTCCTATCCTTGGTTTTTACTCCCAAAGGTCTTTCAAGAGTCAAGGCAATGCTATCTGTTTTCACATTGTTTTGTTGTGTTTGAAAGTTAATAAAAATCAAGTAAATAATTTTAAGACTCTATAACAAATAGGCATTGCCTAAAAGTTAAACAAGTAGGGTAATACTAACAATTAGAAATCACAGCTAAATCCAAATAATGATAACTAATTGCAAATACTTTCTTAGTGCTTATTGTGTCATTGATGAATATATATATTTCAGTCATCAACTCTGAATTAAAGTATTATTATTATTATTTTTTTAAAGTATTATTATTATTATCCCCATGCTTACAGTAGGGAGACTAAGGTTTATAGATGTTCGCTCACACTCACAAAGCCAGCAGGAACTCAAGTTGATCTAATTCCAAAGCCCAACCTCTTATCTGATATGCTTTGCTGCCTCCCAACTATAGCCATTAACACTGGTGATCTGTCAACTGTATCTCTACGATAGGTAGAAATATAAATGCCAATTCTTTACATAGATTCAGAATTCTTGTTAGAAAAACTGAATTAATAATCTTTAGATAGACTACCCTCTTCCTGCAGCCTTATAGCATGGTGTATTAAGAAAGGGAAAATGAAAATGTAAGACAAAGAAAAGAGAGAAGGAAAAAACAAAGGATTATAAGAGAAAATATATGATTTAGAGAACATATCTCTTTTGTGGACTAGGATAAAATAATAAGAATAGTGATTAGGATAGTATGCAAAGAGGTTGCTTCAAAGCAAACTCCAAAGAAAAAAAAGGAAAATATTTTCATCTATGGCTGGGAGAAGAAAGGAAAAAGGTTTATCAGAGAAGATAAAGAATGTTACTTTAGGTTTAATTTCAGCTTTTTTAAATTAAGAGAAGAAATAAATGCGTTTCCTATTCCAGAAATGAAGTACCAATAATTTTTTTCCTATTCATCTATGTAGAAAAGAATATTGACATAAACAGAAACATGGAGGAACAACCTTACAACACTTAATTAAAAAAATAAATGTACCCTCTTAAAAAGATGAGACACTTGGATGTAATTGAGATTCTTAATTTCTAAAAATTGCATGCTTCATGGAAAATTAAAACGTTTTTAAGAAACATAGTATGTATTGTACTATTGGCATTAATTGCAATTTTCTAGTCTTTCTGGAAGTGTAGAGCTTATAAAAGGTTAAATGCCATCTTCCCCCACGCGCTGAACCAGCTCCTCAAACCCCCATTATGAAGTCAGGCTCTGAAACCAGTAAGAAAGACCTTTTCTTGCAACCTGCTGAAGAGCGCCCTCTAGTGCTATCTTGCAAATGAAATGTGCTCATATCAATTTTTTCATGAATTGTTCTGCTTATACTGGACCTTAGGTTTTCTTTGCAACTTGGGCCAAGAAAGATAAGTGATGCTTTAGAACAATTTTCTGGCTTGTAATTCCAGCTAAGTAAGACTATCATAATATATTAAAGAGGGAGAAGGTTTTCTTTTTTTAACTTTTATGAAATGAGGTACAACTATTTTAAAAATAACGGGCTTTTTGTTGAAGGGTTAGCTTTTAAAGAAAATAATTTGCAAAAATGTTAGTGTGCTTCATAGTACCTATAAAAAGAGGAGTTTGTTTTCTCAGAAAGAAAAGTTAAAAGTGACAATAATTGCTTCTCTCAACCTCAGTCTCTGGAAACTTACCTACTTAGGCTGGTGGTATCCTAAAAACATTTTTTAAAACTTGTTTGTGTTTAACTTTTTATTTCTGAATAAAAAATTTTGTTCATGCTTAATCAAAATCCAAAAGCAAAAACATAGAAAAACAAATTACCTGACTATAAGGTGAGTATATCTTTAAATTCCAGGAAAAAAACCAACATGAGATAATTCAAAAGGCAGTATTAAATAATGGCAATATATTCCTTTTAACAGTTTTGACACTAGCACAAAGAAATTTAAAGGAGTGAAGGAAATCATTGTTTTCATTGTCTAATACACACCAAGTAATATTAACCATGAGACCAGTAACTCCATTGACTACCACTTTATCTTGGGCATAATGTTTTCCCTTTTAAAAGACCATATGCACAATGAATTAAAGCCAGAGTATGAGAAAGATGAGAAAAAGCCAAAGGACTAATAAGCAGGTTAAGCATGTATATGTGTGTGGTATGTCTGTGTACGTATGCTTGTTTATGTACTGCTGCCATTCTGTTTAACAAAGTGAGGGTCAATCAGGTACCTGGCTGAGAACATGGGTACGTATAAGATCTCTGGAACTGTGTTCTGATGAATGAGGAAACAACACTGATGGAAAAACTAGAATTCATAGATCTATTAGTTCTGTTTCATTTAAAATTTTTGTTTTGTTTGGCTTTTTGTGGGGGGGAGGTATGTTATTCTGCATTGTGCACATTAAATAAATTTAAATGTGCACTATGCATGATAAAGTGATTAAACAAAATTTTAAGCATATAATGTTTAACAGTTGTGAATCACTATGTTGTACACCTGAAATCTATATAATACTGAAAACCAACTATATCTCAATTTAAAAAAAGGTTAAATAATACCAATCCAAAAATATAATTGGTACAAATAAAAGGCAACATGTCCTAATGTTTCTAGTATAGGACAATGTTTAGAGATGAAATATTCTTGAAACATAGCCTTCAAGTACTTGTGTTATCTAAATCCTTGAACAGTGTCCAATTAGTACAGGAGCTCTAACAAACAGATGACAGCACTAGACAGAGAAATGGGTATAAACAGGCCACAACACTTAGAGAGTAAAAAAAACCTCTGGTCTCTGTTTCTGTTCCTGACTCACCACTGACCTTGACAAAGTCAGTGATCACCACTGTGATTCAGCTTCTCCATCAAACAGGAGCAGTAATTCTTGCCAGAAACAACACAGGAATGTTGATAATGGGAGGATTAGTGTGATAATGTGTAGAACTTATAGAAATGTTACTGTACTGTGAACACTTTTGGAAAAGATCTTGCTCTTTTACTACCCCACAAAAGCTTAAGAAGATATATAAAACATGAGGTTAAATTCTGCAAAACATCTTAATTTCCATTTATTTAGATTATTTCTTCAATGTGCTGTTTTTATTATGTGTTATTTGTTAATATTTTTATGTCCAGGAATTTCTAATTTCTCTTCTATCTTATTTGCCTTATTTTTAGTCTTCTATTTACACAAAACAATGAGTTATTCTTGTCTCGAGTTTCTCCCTTCCCTCATTATATTTATATGAGTAGACATGGCTATTTTTCTTCTACTACTCATTTCTATGTTGTTCAACTATAATAAAAGCAACTGTAACAATGATCCTAGCACTTAATATATGTGAAAGTGCTTTGTAAACAAACTATAATCTCATTTCATTTATTTACTCAAGTTAGTGTCAATTAGAAAAACTGTTGATAGTTTATATATATATATATATATATATATATAATTTATAAGCCCCAAACAGACAAAATCTTCAATAGTAGGAAAATGGTTATCCTGTCACTTTGAAAGAGGAAATAACCAATGACATAATAAACTCACAGTAAACATTATTATAATTTTTCAAAGATTTGCTAACAGCACAGATATTTTGGAAAAATTTCAAGTTATAAAATATTTATCAAATGAGATATATATTATATTTATATCTTATAGAACCTCAGGGTAAAAAAATAAAAATATTTCACACTTCTATTTTCAACTCTATCACTTCTGGTTGGATAACAGTAGAAATCACTTAACATATATAAAATATGGAAAGGACTACCTCATTGTGTTCTTGGAATGATTAATTATGCTTTAACCTAAGAACAAAAGCTATGTGAACATATGGTATTATTACTTTAATACAGGTAATTCATTGTAGTATGAAATAGCCATATATAGACCAAACAATAATCACCTACTATATACAATAAAATAAAAACCCCATTGAAAATGGAGAAATTCCTCTTTCTGTCACTAATTAGCTTTTAATAAATGGCACATAATAAATGGCAACATTCTAATTTATCAGAGTTTAGGCATAGTCCTTGAATGGGGAATGGGAGTGTATGAACTCCGGCAGCTGTTTACATAGCCTGTGAAACATTCTCTGTTAAAGGGCATTGTTCTCAAGGTTTGAAAAGGTGCAGGTTCTCATAAGGTCCTTTCAGGTAGGTGGTATGGCTAACAGGAAGCAGTCCCTATTTGACACAAAGTTCTAACTACAGATAAATTGTTTTTGGTCTATATCACTTACTATTGGTTTTAAATCACACACAAACACACATACAGTTTTAGTGAAATTAACACGCAGAGTAAGACACAACTTTTTTCACTTCACAGATGTGAGAAATACATTTATTTTAATAGTTTCAATTGTTTTCAAAAAGTAATCGAAACTTTTTGCTTTTTGGTTCCCTGACATTAAATACTATAAACCAGGCCTATTTAATTTTTTCGTGGTATATTCCAATAGACTAGAAAACCTGGTGGTGTTTGCTGTCCTAAGAATCCAGACGGTATTTATTTTCCTTACCTGGTTCCTGCTTAAGTGCAAGTGTATTTTGCCATCTTTTCTTCCTCAGCTAGTAAAGATAAAGGGATACATTATAACCATAAGAATTTAACAAGTATCTAACAGTGGTATCTACTCATTGTAGGAGAAATATTTGTGTTATTCTTACTAAAAGTCTCATCTTGACCTGCCTGAGAAATAAAGCAGGTGAGAAGATGGGTTTTATCATATGATTTAACCAACAAGATGGCCTAATATGCTCACTGAATGTGTCCCTACCTCCATGCTCGCATTTGCCATATTCATTGCTTTAATATAATACTGCCTGTACTCATGCACTTCTGCATGCGAAGACAGGGACTTGCATTATCTTGGATTAAAAGAACATGGAAGGAAAGCAATTGTTTCCTCGTAAAAGTGTAGAACTGAAATATACTCAGGTTGCACCTAACCATTTCCATATCACCACAGCTAAGGAAAATTTTATTCTATTTTATTTATTCTAAAGAAAAATTAAAGTAGTTTTTCTATAGTGAATTTTTCCCCCATTGGATCACCCTATGAGTGTCTTTGTTCTCAGTGTGCTTTCCTTATTTTGAAAATTTTGAGTAAATCTCCACTATGAGGAGTTAGATTTAGAAAGTTTAATTTTCTTAATCAGCAGTACAAGTATACCTCTTTCTATGTGTCCTCTATGGAGTTAAACACACACACACACACACACACACACACACAGAATGTATCCTTTTCATAAAATGGACACTCATATAAAGCTAGATCACCTTCTACAGTATTTTAGATGCAAACCATCACATCCTTACAAAAAAATAGGTGTACCTTTATATAGTAAGTGTATGTAATAGCATTATGCCTTGACACTCCTTCACGCTGCTCATGTGTTCAAATGCACACATGCACACACACAGAACCGCATTTCTATGAAGTCAAACTCATCTAACATTCTATAGTATGGTTGCTATTTCTATATCTTTTCCTCCTTTGAATGTGACTAGCTATTTACACCTTAACAATTCTGGTACAGAGCTGATTTAGCATTTTCATTGGAATGTGAAAGCTCTTAAAAGAAGAAAAAAATCTAATCAGGCAGAAGAGATAGAAAACTTGCTGAATTTTCTCTCCCCCCTCTAAGACCCCCTGAATCCTATCAAAAGCACATCTTCCATTCATTGCTTCCCGGTGTCATTATGACAAGCGGCTACAAATCAATAGCAGAGGGAAAGGCAGGGCCAACCCGCACTCACCAAGTGATAAAGATTCACTCTCAGCTCCGATTTGCTAATAGCCCATAATAGCAGCCATTGGCGCCCTGCATTAAATCATACATTTCACTCTGCGTTTATTACGGGATTTTTAAAACTCCTCACCAAATTGGATTTTCTCGAAGGTCTCTAATTTCCACATTTATCATTTAAAATTAAACTCCTCTGTGTAGAGGGGTAATAGAGAAGGAGAAAGTAGAGAAAGGCCAGAGAGTACTGTATTTTTTTTTCTCATCCCCGTTTTTTATGAAAACCCATAAAAAATACCAGGTATCACAGCCATAAGCAGCAGGATTTTTTTAAACTATAAAAAATTCTAGAAATCAGGCTGGAATGGTTTGTATGTGCTGGTCTGTAAATGAAGATGACAATTCAAGAGGACTATGTGTGTGTGTGTGTGTGTGTATACAAATAAAGCAGGTTTTAAACAAAGGGAATTTGGTGAAAAAATTCTCAGTAATGTTGCACAAAAGGTGAATTGCAAAAGCAATGGAAAATAAGTTAATGTTACATTATGCAAACACTCTAAGGCGCTGTAAAGAATGTGCTCAGCAAGTATAGTATTCTAGTTTTTTAAAAAAGCTACATTTATCTTATTTCAAAGTTCAGTGACAAAGAGTAAAAATTCTTACAGGTTTCTAATTATGTAACAGCTTGCTTAACTTTCTGTACATTCTTAGTTTAAAAAATTATTTTAAAATTTCATGGACTCCAGTAGCTAAAGCTGCCTCTTGGCTGCTGCAGCAAACCCCCAAACAAGTTCTTTAGTCTCTCACAGATACCACTGAAACAATGGAATCAACCCATGGGAACTTAAATCACTACAACTATAAATATACATAATGTCTTTGGATAAAATATTTTTTATTCTTTGAATATAAAAAGTGAAAATTAAAATTTACATCTATAGCATAAAGTGAAAGGGCTATATTTTCTCAAGGTTGCATGGTTGGGACTTAGTATGACCTAGTTTTTTTTTTAACATCTTTATTGGAGTATAATTGCTTTACAATGGTGTGTTTAGTTTCTGCCTTATAACAAAGTGAATCAGCTATACATATACGTATATCTCCATATCTCATCCCTCTTGCATCTCCCTCCCACCCTCCCTATCCCATCCCTGTAGGTGGTCACAAAGCACTGAGCTGATCTCCCTGTGCTATGCGGCTGCTTCCCACTAGCTATCCATTTTACATTTGGTGGTATATATAAGTCCATGTCACTCTCTCACTTCAAGTATGACCTAGTTTTAACTACAGTACTAGCAGGATCCAAAGACATAAGAAGGGAACTAATCAGTCCATATTCAGAGATGCTTGAATGAAAAGGCTAGAGGTTTAATGAAAGCTCGAATGATTCTCTGATTTTTTTCCTTTTGGAGATTTCCTCAGCAATAAAATCCATCTACATCATTTTCCTTAAGAAATAGACAAATTACCTCCTAAAATGGAGTGTTTGAAGAGGAGTTAAAAACTTCAGCCACTTTATAATAATATTTCATCTTCACAGGCCCTCTTTTGTTTTGAAATTTTGTTTGTCACTGATATAACTTTTTAAACCTTTTTCAATGATCCTTTAAAAAAAATCTTCCATTGATTACTGTGCCTTTTCTGTCAATTTTTTTTTTTTCCTGGCAGAGAACTACTGTCATGTAAACCTCCTTTTCCCCTCTCCAAACCCACATAACTAACAGGCTCTTATTTCAATAACATTTTTATTCGAGTAACATAAATACTGAAAAGTGCACAAATCAAAAGTATAATCTATGGATTTTCACTAACTGCACATACTGTGTAACCAGCATCCAGACCAAGAAGCAGAATGTCTTACTAGTGTCCCAGAAGCCTTCTTGTGCAGTCACTATCAACTACCCCAAGGGTAGTCTCTATCTTGACTTCTAATGTCACAGATTAACTGTACCTACTTTTTAACTTTATATAAATGAAATCATCCAGTATGTACTATTTTGTGTCTAGATTTTTCACTCAAAATTATGTGCAGTTAATTTACATTGATGTATGTAGTTATGTTCCTTCATTCTTATTACTGCAGATCTGGGGTCACCAAACTATGGCCAGTGAACCAAATCTGTCCTGTTGCCTGTTTTTGTATGATCTGTGGCTAAAAAAGATTTTTACATTTTTAAATGGTTAAAAAATCAAAAGAAAGGTAATATTAATGATATGAAAATTATATGAATTTCAAAGCCCATAAATAATTTAAAAAAACACAGTCATGCTCTTTTGTTTAAGTACTATCTATGGCTGCTTTCATGCTACAACAATAGAGTTGAGTAGCTGGAGTAGAAACTCGCATGGCATATAACCTAGAATATTTACTATCTATCTCTTCACAGAAAAAGTTTGCTAACCTCTGCTGTAAAGTGTTCCGCTGTGTGACTATACCACAACATATCCATTTTACTCTTGAAGGACATTGGGCTATTTCTAGTATTGACTATTATAAATATATGCTACAAAATTCTAGAACATGTCTTTTGTGAATATACGCATACCTAGGAGTGGAACTACTGGGTACAGGGTATGTATATGTTCAGTTTTACAGTTGTTGCTAAGCAGTTTTCCATAGTGCTTTTTTTTTTTATCAGTTTACACTCCTACCAGCAGTGCATGAGAAGTATTTGTTTTTAACCTCTTTATTGGGGTATAATTGCTTTACAATGGTGTGTTAGTTTCTGCTTTATATCAAAGTGAATCAGCTATACATATACATATATCCCCATACCTCCTCCCTCTTGTGAGAATTCTAATTGCTCTTTTTCTTGACAACTTCTGGTATTTTAGCTATTCTTGTTCTTTTTATATGCATTTCCCTTATGTCTAATAAGGCTGAGAGCACTTTTCCATATGTTTATTGCCATTTAGGTATTCTCTTTTATGAAGCTTCTATTTAAGTCTTTTGTCTATTTTTCTATTGGGTTATCTGGCTTTTTGTTATTGATCTGTAGGAGTTATTTGTATATTATAGATATGTCTTTTGTCAGGTCCTCTTTTGTAAATATCTTCTAGGTGCAGTATGCCATTATATTCTTTTTAAGGGTGTCTTTTGATAAACAGAAGCTCTTAACCTTGACATAGCTCAATAAATTATATTTTTCTTTGCAGTTAGCATTCGGTGCTCTGTTTAAGAAATATGGGCCTATTCCAAGAAGACTGTGAATTCATTTGGATTTTTCTCATGTATTAATAGGTCATTTGTGAATAATGACTATTTTATTTCTTTCCAGTGCTTATGATTTTGATTTCATTTTCTTGTCTTGTTGTACTAGCTAGGAACTCCAATACAATGCTGACTAGAAATGATGGATAGCGAGCACCTTTGTCTTGTTTTGAATTCTGCCGTGGATTTTTGTAGATTCTCTTAATCAGGTTAAAGAAGTTCCTTTCTGTTCCTAGTTTGTATTATGAATGGTTATTAAAGTTTATCAAAGACAAAAAAAAAAACCCTATGGAGATGATCACGTGATTCTTTTTCTTTTTCTATTAATACAATGTATTACACTGATTGATTTTGAAATGTTAAACTACCCATGCATTCCTGGAATAAACTTCACTTGGTCATAATTTATAATAATTTCTCTATATTACTGGGTTCAATTTGCTGTTTAGGATTTTTATTTCTATGTTCATGGGAGAGATCAGTTTGTAATTTTCTTGTGGTAATCTTGTTTGGTTTTAATATCAACTCTCTTATATTTTTAAAAAGTTTCTGGTGAAATCACAAGAGCTAGTTTTGGCAAACTGCAAATTTTAGTGAAAACTTGAGCTGCTGTACTTTATTATGATGGCACAGGGAACTCTGATACTTATGAGTTTTTCTTACTCTGCTCTAAGTTCCCTAAGTTTCATGACTCCCTATCCCCTAGCACTTGCTTCTATTATACCAGCTTTTGAAGATTCATCTAAATTTTCTAAATTTCATTTTACTTCTCCCTCTGGTGAATTTAAGCGTTCACAGTAAGGACTTTTTTGGTCAATGATTACATATTAGCCTGGTACCATCTGCAAGGAAAGGTATTGTGGGAAATTAAAAGGAGAACTTATATTCTCTGCCCTCAATGAGTTTATAATGCAGTAAGCTAACTCAGCCACTTTAAAAAATTACAAATTAATTACAGAATAATCTTTAATTAAACTTCTTATTCAAATTCATGAAGCGTTAAAAAAATGACTTCTGTTATAATGGGGAAAACAAGTTAATGAAAGAAATTTTAGAATTCAAGAAAAGCACAAAGAAGGTGCAAAATCACTTGTAGCCACGCCAGGAAATATAACCATTTACTAACATTTAAATTTTGTTGAAATTAGATAATCTTCAAAGTATTCATTCTCACATTTTCTTTATAGTAGACAATTTCATAGTCAGTATTTCCTATTAATTTCATCTGTGCATATTTTTTCACTCTGTGTAGTATTATATAAAGATTTATACTTTTTGTAAAAAGTATAAAATATATTAAAAAAGTATAAAATGTATAAAAAATTTAAAGTATCTTTAAATTTAAAGATAAATTTAGAAAATAGCTTCTATAGCTTGTATCACTACAAAACAAGCAAATACATCAGGAAAAATTTTGAATGTGTGAAATGAAATTCCCCTCTCTTTCTCAACCAATGAGATGTGACACTATACTATGGTTCCCAATTCAGAAAGCTTCTGTTATATGTTTGGTAGGTCCAGAATCTTGACACATCTCTACATTGAAACTATCCTCCCCTCTGATATATGACAAATTAAGACTTGTGCAAAAAATACTTTTAAATTTGTTGTATAGCAATGAAATACAGAATTGCTATCTTAGAGCTGATTTAGTATAGTGGTAAAGGGCACAGGCTCTGGTGCTAGACTATCTGAGTTTGAAACCGGGCACCACCACTCACAAGGCACATAACACTGGTTAAGTTACTTACATTCTCTATGCCTCAGTTACTCATCTATAAAATGGAAGAAATAATGGTAATGACTTCATAAGAGTTGTTATGAGGATTAAGTAAGTTGAGACAAGTAAAGTACTGTTGGGCACATAGTAGGTGCTCAGTTAATGTCAGCTTTGCATAGGCAAGCTAAAGCCCTGCTCATCTTAAATACACACAAGAACAACTATACTTACTGTTATCAAATTGAAAGACCTCCTTCAATTTGCCCCATTGACATCCCTCTTTTCTTTAGCCCAGAGACTTTGTCTTTTTAAACTAGTTCATCTCTATTCTTTTTAAAATAATGAAATGTAACATTTTATTTTATTTTTTTTAATTGGGGTATAGTTGTTTTACAATGTTGTGCTAGTTTCTACTGTACAGCAAAGTGGAGTTCCCTGTGCTATACAGCAGTTATCTATTTTATACATATTAATGTATATGTTAATCTCATTCTCCCAATTTATCCCACCCTCTTTCCCTCCTTGGTGTCCATATATTTATTCCCTACTGTGTTCCCATTTCTGCCTTGCAAACAAGTTCACCTGTACCATTTTTCTAGATTCCACATATATGCGTTAATACACATTTGTTTTTCTCTTTCTGACTTACTTCACTCTGTATGACAGTCTCTAGGTCCATCCATGTCTTTACAAATGATGCAATTACGTTCCTTTTTATGGCTGAGTAATATTCCATTGTATATATGTACCACATCTTATTTATCCATTCATCTGTCAATGGACATTTAGGTTGCTTCCATGTCCTGGCTATTGTAAATAGTGCTGCAATGAACACTGGGGTGCATATGTCTTTTTGAATTATGGTTTTCTCTGGGTATATGTCCAGTGGTGGGATTGCTGGGTCATATGGTAATTTTATTTTTAGTGTTTTTTTTTAATTATTTAAATTTTAAATTATTTATTTGGCTGCATTGGGTCTTCGTTGGTGCGCGTGGCTTTTCTCTAGTAGTGGTGAGCAGGGGCTACTCTTCATTGCGGTGAGCGGGCTTCTCATTGTGGCAGCTTCTCTTGTTGCAGAGCATGGGCTCTAGGTGCGTGGGCTCAGTAGTTGTGGCTCACGGGCTTAGTTGCTCCACGGCATGTGGGATCTTCCCGGACCAGGGTTCGAACCTGTGTCCCCTGCATTGGCAGGCGGATTCTTAACTGCTGCACCACTAGGAAAGTCCCTATTTTTAGTTTTTTTTGTTGTTGTTTTGTTTTTGCGGTACGCGGGTCTCTCACTGTTGCGGCCTCTCCCGTTGTGGAGCACAGGCTCCGGATGCGCAGGCTCAGCGGCCATGGCTCATGGGCCCAGCCGCTCCGCGGCATGTGGGATCTTCCCGGACCAGGACACGAACCCGCGTCCCCTGCATCAGCAGGCAGACTCTCAACAACTGCGCCACCAGGAAGCCCCCTATTTTTAGTTTTTTAAGGAACCTCCATACTGTTCTCCATAGTGGCTGTATCAATTTACATTCCCACCAACAGTGCAAGAGGGTTCCGTTTTCTCTACACCTTCTCCAGCATTTATTGCTTGTAGATTTTCTGATAATGCCCATTCTAACGGGTGTGAGGTGATATCTCATTGTAGTTTTGATCTGTATTTCTCTAATAATTAGTGGTGTTGAGCATCTCTTCATGTGCCTCTTGGCCATCTCTATGTCTTCTTTGGAGAAATGTCTATTTAGGTCTTCTGCCCATTTTTTGATTGGATTGTAGTTCATCTCTATTCTTGCTGTTTCCTATCTGTCATATTTTCTGTCTCATTCCTGAAACAATGTAAAAGTCCTCTGCTTTTAGAATCTATTTATATTATGAAGGCCCCATCTAAGCTAACACCACTCAATTTAAGTGGATAAAAGCTGGAATTGAAGAAATGAGGACAAGGGACATGTTAAAACTGGTACCACTGTCAGGGTTTTCCTAGTTTTCTCTTGTTTGGCTAATCTAGAATTCACAGAGTACAGCCTATACCTGTTCAATTAAAGGACCAATTGAAGAGCAGGCAAGAAAAGTTTATCAGTCTGAGTTATACAGTTAAATATGGAAGAAATTAAAATAAACAAAAAATCAGGCCAGGAGCAAGAAAGAATTTTAATAAAAAATTCAAAATACAAATCCTAAACAAGTTTTTTGAGGCTGTGATGCTTTATATGATCACAGGAGACTGGAGAGATTAGAGTGAATTGGTTTAAAGTCTTAAAATCTGATAATGGAGGTTTTCTTTAATCTGCATGCAAGACTTTAACACTGTTGCAATAACAGTTTAAGTACTATACAGTACGTGTTAACTTCTTTACTAAATGGCATTGTTATTTTGTAAAACATAAATTCTGAACATTCAGAGGCAGTCAAGGTTATGGGTTCTCTCAGGATGTCTTCGTAAAAGAAGGAGTTATAGTGGGATAAGGAAGCTTTAATTATAGGCTGGTTCTCACACTCTGAGTACCACCTTTAGATAATCACTCTTTGTGGACTCCACATAGCGGCCTCACCTGTTTTTAAAAAAAAAACTGTTTCAGAATCTGAAGGATCCTGTGGTTTATTGATTCTTGTAACCACACACTTTTCCACTAATGTTCATCATTTGTGTTTCTCCTGACTCCTGCCTCTTGAGGAGAATGAAAGGTGGAAAATGTGACACAATAGTTTCAAACTGGATGACTCAGTTTAAATACTGAATAGGAAAAAAAGTGTCTTAAACCACCACTAGAAACATTTTCCTTTCAAATGGAACTGATCTTGAAACCCAGTTTAATCCAGCAAATAGGTAAAGAATAACTGAAGTGGGTACTTTCAGGACATATTGTGGCATGTCAGAGATCAGTCTTCTACAGAATAACAGAAAAGCTTGTAGTTCTTTAGTTTTTTTATGATACTTTCTGATGTTATTCAAATTTAATTTTATCCAGCAGCAATCCTCACTGGCCAAAATATTGCCACTTAGATTAATTCTTTCTTATCCTTTAAGTTAGCCTTTTAATTAAACATTTACAGAAATTTTATTCCTTCAATATAAAATTCTTTTCACATACATGTATCTTTTACAAGCCATCTTCCCCCTCGAGTCAGTGATCTACCACAAGTGCCATCCTCTACAACTAAAACTACCTACATAATTTATTTCTATTACAATTCTATTCTTTCCATTACTTCACTGGTTTTATGTACTTGGTGGATTTTTAACATTTTTAAGATATACACACCCACACATTCCTCATAGTACCACCCTGAAGTACAAGAGGCAGTATGGCATTTTTGTTAATTAAGAGTGGAAGCAATGAAGTCAGACTGCCTGGGTTGGAATCCAAGCTATGCCATTTAGTGGCTGTGTGGCCTTGGGCGATTTATTGAACCCCTTTGTGTTTCACTTTCCTCATTAGGAAAATAGGAGATAATTATGACCTATTTCATAGTGTTGTGGTAAGGATTAAATACATGAATATTTGAAAAATACAGTATAGCTAATATTTATTAGCACATAAATGTTAACTATTATTATTGTTGTTGTTGTTGTTGTTACATTTATAAATTTATAAAGGAAGACTGACTTACAGGCATCTTCTTTTGTCCACAGCCAAAGGTCCCTTCTTTGATCAAAATCCTTCAGTGGCCTCCTCTCTTCTTCTCTAGGCAGGAAACACAAGACAAGGAAAAGACCTACAATAAAAAACCCAAAACAATTAAGAAAATGGGAATAGGAATATATATATCAATAATTACCTTAAATGTAAATGGATGAAATGCTCCAACCAGAAGACATAGACTGGCTGAATGGATACAAAAACAAGACCCTTATATATGCTGTGTACAAGAGACCCACTTCAGACCTAGGGACACATACAGATTGAAAGTGAGGGGATGGAAAAAGATATTCCATGGAAATGGAAATCAAAAGAAAGCTGGAGTAGCAATTCTCATAGCAGACAAAATAGACTTTAAAATAAAGACTATTATAAGAGACAAAGAAGGACAACACATAATGATCAAGGGATCAATCCAAGAAGAAGATATAACAATTGTAAATATTTATGCACCAAACATAGGAGCACCTCAATACATGAGGCAAATGTTAACAGCTCTAAAAAGGGAGATCAACAGTAACACAATCACAGTAGGGGACTTTAACATCCCACTTTCACCAGTGGACAGATCATCCAAAATGAAAATAAGGAAACACAACTTTACATGGCACATTAAACAAGATGGACTTAACTGATATTTACAGGACATTCCATCCAAAAACAACAGAATACACTCTCTCCTCAAGCACTCATGGAACATTCTCCAGGATAGACCATATCTTGGGTCACAAATCAAGCCTTGGTAAATTTAAGAAAATTGAAATCATATCAAGTATCTTTTCTGACCACAGTGCTATGAGACTAGATATGAATTACAGGAAAATAACTGTAAACAATACAAAAATATGGACGCTAAACAATACAGTACCAAATAACAAAGAGATCACTGAAAAAATCAAAGAGGAAATCAAAAAATACCTAGAAACAAATGACAATGAAAACACAATGACCCAAAACCTATGGGATGAAGCAAAAGCAGTTCTAAAAGGGAAGTTTATAGCAATACAATCCTACCTCAAGAAACAAGAAAAATCTCAAAAAAAAAAACCTAACCTTACACCTAAAGCAATTAGAGAAAGAAGAAGAAGAACAACAAAAAATCCCAAAGTTAGCAGAAGGAAAGAAATCATAAAGATCAGACCAGAAATAAATGAAAAAGAAATGAAGGACACAACAGCAAAAATCAATAAAACTAAAAGCTGGTTCTTTGAGAAGATAAACAAAACTGAAAAACCATTAGCCAGACTCATGAAGAAAAAATGGGAAAAGACTCAAATCAACAGAATTAGAAATGAAAACAGAGAAGTAACAACCAACACTGCAGAAATATGAAGGATCATGAGAGATTACTACAAGCAACTGGCAATTGTCTATGCCAATAAAATGGACAACCTGGAAGAAATGGACAACTTCTTAGAAAAGCACAACCTTCAAGACTGAACCAGGAAGAAATAGAAAATATAAACAGACCAATCACAAGCACTGAAATTGAAACTGTGATTGAAAATCTTCCAATAAACAGAAGCCCAGGACCATATGGCTTCACGGGTGAATTCTATCAAACATTTACAGAAGAGCTAACACCTATCCTTCTCAAAGTCTTCCAAAATATATCAGAGAGGGAGGAACACTCCCAAACTCATAATACGAGGCCACCATCACCCTGATACCAAAACCAGACAAAGATGTCACAAAGAAAGAAAACTACAGGCCAATATCACTGATGAACATAGATGCAAAATCCTCAATAAAATACTAGCCAACAGAATCCATCAGCACATTAAAAAGATCATACACCATGATCAAGTGGGGTTTATTCCAGGAATGCAAGGATTCTTCAATATACACAAATCAATTAATGGGATACACCATATGAACAAATTGAAGGATAAAAACCATATGATCATCTCAATAGATGAAGAAAAGGCTTTTGACAAAATTCAACACCAATTTATGATAAAAACCCGCCAGAAAGTAGGCATAGAGGGAACTTACCTCAACATAGTAAAGAACATATATGACAAACCCACAGCCAACATCGTTCTCAATGGTGAAAAACTGAAACCATTTCTACTAAGATCAGGAAAAAGACAAGGTTGCCATTCTCACCACTATTATTGAACATAGTTTTGGAAGTTTTAGCCACAGCAATCAGAGAAGAAAAAGAAATAAAAGGAATCCAAATCGGAAAAGAAGAAGTAACACTGTCACTGTTTGAGATACCATGATACTAAACATAGAGAATCCTAAAGATGCTACCAGAAAACTAGTAGAGCTAATCAGTGAATTTGGTAGAGTAGCAGGATACAAAATTAATGCAGAGATCTCTTGCATTCCTATACACTAATGATGAAAAATCTGAAAGAGAAATTAAGGAAACACTCCCATTTACCATTGCAACAAAAAGAATAAAATACCTAGGAATAAACCTACCTAAGGAGACAAAGGACCTGTATTCAGAAAACTATAAGACACTGATGAAAGAAATTAAAGATGAATCAAACAGATGGAGAGATATACCATGTTTTTGGATTGGAAGAATCAACATTGTGAAAATGACTATACTACCCAATGCAATCTACAGGTTCAATGCAATCCCTATCAAACCACCAATGGCATTTTTCACAGAACTAGAACAAAAATTTCACAATTTGTGTGGAAACACAGAGGACCCCCGAATAGCCAAAGGAATCTTGGGAAAGAAAAACGTCCATCAACAGATAAAAGTGTCCATCAACAGATAAATGGATAAAGAAGTTATGGCACATATATACAATGGAATATCACTCAGCCATAAAAAGAAACGAAATTGAGTTATTTGTAGTGAGGTGGATGGACCTAGATCTGTCATACTGAGTGAAGTAAGTCAGAAAGAGAAAAACAAATACCTTATGCTAACACATATATATGGAATCTAAAAAAAAAAAATGGTTCTGAAGAACCTAGGGGCAGGACAGGAATAAAGATGCAGATGTAGAGAATGGACTTGAGGACACGGGGAGGGTAAAGGGTAAGCTGGGACAAAGTGAGTGAGCGGCATTGACATATATACACTACCAAATGTGAAAGAGATAGCTAGTGGGAAGCAGTCGCATAGCACAGGGAGATCAGCTCTGTGCCTTGTGACCGCCTAGAGGGGTGGGATAGGGAGGGTGGGAGGAAGGCAGATGCAAGAGGGAAGACATATGGGGACATATGTATATGTATAACTGATTCACTTTATTATAAAGCAGAAACTAATACACCATTGTAAAGCAATTATACTCCAATAAAGATGTTTAAAAAATGAAAAATCACATTGGGTGGGTAAAGGTGTAAGGAGTAACTGATATTTCCTTTAATATAGGGATAACTTAAAGTCACCACACTCAGAGAAGTTTAAAGCTATGATTTCCTACCAGGTATTAATAGCTTGTTTACAGCTCTCCCAGGCCAACGTGATTTACTCATCAAGTGTCATTTTTAATATAAGCAATGATGCCTGGTATAAACATAGCTCACATTCCAAAAGTCAGCTGTGGCGATTATTTGTAACTCCAAGGGAACAGAGCTAGGTAATCCTTGATCCTCAAATGTATTCCCTTATGTTTTTAAATATGACTTTTCACTCCTAATTATTTATGGCTTTCTGCTTTTCTTGATCAGTTTTGCTTCGTGTTTCTCTATTATATTATTCTTTTCAAAGAAAAATCTTTTAATTCTATCTTTATATTCTAATTCCTCAACTTCTGTTCTTTATTTCCTTCCTTTTACTTTCTCAGTTTACTCTTTCTCAAGTTAAATATTCAGCTATAACTTTTCCTCTAAGTACCTCCTTAGCTTCATCTCACAAGCTCTGAAATACTATGTTTTTTATTATTGTGCCATATTAAGTAATTTCAATCTTCTGTTGCAATTTTTATTTCTGACTCATGAATTTAGAACTGTGGTTTTAAATTTCCAAGGCTAAGGGATGTTTGAGATTATCTTGTTGGTTTTGATTTCTAATAATGTTGGTTAGAGAATACAGTTAGTGTGATACTGATTTTTTTAAAGCTTTTTTTTAAGACTTGCTTTGTACCCTAATATGTTTTAAGTTCTTACAAATATCACACATTTATTTGAAAACTATATTCATTAACTATTGTAATCACTGTGTTAGTCTATCCATTAGATCACACTGTTAATTGTTTTGTTCAAATCTTTTCTAGCCTTACTAATAATTTGTATGCTTGAGCAATTATAGAAAAGGGTATTAAATCTCCCATTATGACTGCAGATTTGTCATTTTATTCTTGTAATTCTGTCAATTTTTGCTGTATATAGTTAATACAAGAAAAAACTTGCATACAAGTTTTTCTTATATATTTTCTTTGGAGTTTTTCATTTTATAATTTGTAGTAGGCTCTTTTTCTCTAATAAAGCCTCTGCCTTAAAGAACACTGGATCTGATATCTATATATTATATTAGCTTTCTTCTTATTAGTGTTTGCCTTATACATTTCTTTTATTCTTCACTTCTAATCTCTGTGTCCTAAAGTGTCAAGTATTCCTCTTATAAGTAAAATGTAGATAAATTTTTAAAAATCTGACATTGTTTTTTAATCTGATAAGATTAGTACATTTCTGAAAACTAATATTTGAGTATATTTCTATCATCTTATTTTGTACTTAATATTTTTACTTTGCTCTTCCTTAGAACTTCCTTGTTTTTTTCTGCCTTCTGTTGACAAAGTTGTTTTTTGTTTTGTTTTGTTTTTTTTGCGGTACGCCGGCCTCTGCCGTGGCCCCTCCCGTTGTGGAGCACAGGCTCTGGACGTGCAGGCCCAGCGGCCATGGCCCACGGGCCCAGCCACTCCGCGGCATGTGGGATCCCTCCGGACCGGGGCACGAACCCGTGTCCCCTGCACCGGCAGGCAGACCCTCAACCACTGTGCCACCAGGGAAGCCCCGACAAAGTTTTTTTATAATTTTAAAAATTATATTAGATAATGAGGGAATAAAAAGAATATCTATAAAACATGTGAAAAGTATGTCTAGCTCTTGATTTTAATGAGTGGCTAATTACAGTAACTAATTTATTAATGTAAGATGAATCTTGCTAAAACTGAGAGATACATGTTAAACACTTCAAAGAAGGCTGGTGAATTTGTCTATTTTTCCTACAGTTCTGTCATTTGTTGCTATATTTATTTTTAACCTCTCTTATATGCATTTAGAAATGTTGTATCCTTCTAGTAGTGAAACTTTTATACTTATATAGTAACATTTCCTTACCTCTAATACAGTTTTTCCCTTAGTCTACGTGAAATTTATATAGTTTTTCAAACTTAAAATATATATGTGTGTATATACACATACACACACACACACACATATATATATATGCCATTATCTTTCTTTTAGTAATTCCACACACATTTCTGCACACATACCTACATTATCACAGCCCAAGCTTAATAAAGATCTAAATATCCAATCCTTCCTTCTAAAGATTAGAGGAAACTAAACTTTTAATTCCAATTACTTTGTTCCCTTCTTTTTTCCTTTCAGGTCCCAGCGTTAAGATATTTACTTGGACAGTTCTTGGAATTTCCTTCACTTTCTTACCAACTCATGGATAGAATTAAGTTAAAAAACATTTTATTCAGCATTTTTAATTGTTTTTAGTGGGAAGTTGCTGTTAGTACTTAGCTAACCACACTGCCAGAAATAAAATTCATCTCCTAAATTTTCTTTACTCTGCCCTATTCCCTTTCTTTATACTGGTTTAGAAATCACACATTAATTACAGTTTTATATTTTTAATGGATATACCTAAGCTTTTACTATAGAAAACTGACTTAAAATCTAAAATCAATCAGTATATCTTCCTCTCAAATAATACAAGGAAGTTAAGACTCTTAAGGGAAAATCTTCTCTCTTCTTACATGATATTATTTTTCCTTGTTCCAGTTCCACTCTTATATTTCCTTTTTAGAGAAATTTTTATTTTGAAATAATTACAGACTCAAAAGAAGTTGTAGAGATAATACCGGGAGGTCCATGTACACTTTATCCAATATCCTCCAATGGTTACATCTTAAATAACTGCGGCAAATAGCAAAAACAGGAGATTTACATTGGTAAAACATCTGTATATAGTTCTGTGTCACTTTATCACATCTATAGATTCATGTAACCATTACTGCAATCAAGATACAGAATGTTCCATCATCACAAAGTTCTCTCTCATGCTACTTTTCTACAGTCACCTCAGTCCTCTCTGCCCACCCTTCACCCATCATCCTTAACCCCTGGCAACCATGAACATGCTCTCCTTCACTACAATTTTGTCATTTTCAAGATATTGTATAAGTGGAATCACACTTTATATGGTCTTTTGAGATTGGCTTTTTTCACTCAGAATAATGCCATTCTTCCCTCAAGGATCATTCTCCTATCACATGAAGTATTCTTTACTAATTCTTTCAGAGAGTCTATAAGTATATAAACTCTTTCACTAATTGTTTGTTTTGAAAATTTATTTATTATGCTCTCATTCTTAAATAATAGCTTAGGTGAGATTATGTATCAATCATGGTCAGCCAGGAAAAGCGAAACTATTGCAGATAATTAAAGTTAAAAAGTCTATCTTACATGGGCTTCTCTGGTGGTGCAGTGGTTAAGAACCTGCCTGCCAACGCAGGGGACACAGGTTCGAGCCCTGGTCCTGGAAGATCCTACATGCCACAGAGGAACTAAGTCCATGTGCCACAACAACCAAGCCTGCACTCTAGAGCCCGCGAGCCACAAATACTGAGTCCATGTGCCACAACTACTGAGGCCCGCGCACCTAGAGCCCATGCTCTGCAACAAGAGAAGCCACCTTAATGAGAGGCCTGTGCACCACAATGCAGAGTAGCCCCCGCTCGCTGCAACTGAAAAGAAAGCCTGCACGCCGCAACGAAGACCCAACGCAGCCAAAAATAACTAACTAACTAAATAAATTTAAAATAAAGTCTTTATTACAGAAATTTAGGTGTTTGCAAAACTGTTAGGAAAACTCTCAATAACTTCATCATCAAATATTATCTCTCTTTCATTCTTCCATGGTCTCAATCTGCAATTCCTATTATATGTATGTTGGATCTTCTCATTTTACTTGCCGTGTCTATGAAACTCCACTTCAATTTTTCTAACTCTACTGCCTTTAGGGTAATTTTCTCAGATCTATCTTCTGGTTGTCAATTCTCTCTTCAATGGCCAATTTTTTTTAACCTTTAGATATTCTACTTTAATGTTTTGGGATTTTGTTGAAAATATTTTATACTTTTCTATATATATTCTTCATACAATTATCTGAAGTTAATAGAGGCTAATCCTAGTGTATAATTGGGTCTACTGACTCTTATTCATATTGGCTGTATCCTTGCATATTTCGTAACTTTTGTAAAGTGAAACCATGTTGAGCAGTTCATTTTCTGAGGAAATACAGTGTAGCCTGGGTTGAGGGTGCTTCATTCTAGAATAGCTTTTATCTTAGTTTCTTGTAAGGCACCTAGGGAATATTTATGTTCAATTAATATTTTTATATTGATTTCTCAACATACGAATGTAAGGAGTGTAAGTTTAGACCTCAAACCTAAAAAATGTTACGCCTATTGGTTAGAAATTCTCAGGGAAGCTTTTTTATTCACTTAGACACACAGTCCAGGTTCAGAAAAAATCTACCTTGTGGTCTGCCTATGCTGGAGAGATTTTTTTTTTTTTTTAATTCTGTTCTTTGAACAAATTCCATGGGTTCCCAATCTTGACTGGCTATTAAACCTATATGCTTGGGTCAGGACATTCCCCCACCCCCATCCCATTCCCAGGATAGCCCATGTTACTACTCATACTTGCCACTCTATTTCTTAAACCCTCTCCATTTTTAGGTCTTGAGGATTTTTCTTTCTGACAAGCACAGCTATGGACTCAAAGGGATATTTGTTGCATTTTAGCTACCACTTCTGGCTGTTGAGTAGTGGGAGAATTTTCAACTTAATAGTAGATTCCCTGTCCAGGAATTCTCTTATAAATTTTTTTATTCTTCACTTAGCCCCTAGCATAGTGGCTGGCAGAGAGCAGTGCAAACAAATGTGTCATTGAGAGATAAAGTGAATCAATTATTATTCTTTATCAGTATTCCTTTCCTTCATTAATTCTTTTTATTGAACATTTATTTCTCAAATCTCTCATTATAAATTTGTAAATTTATGTTTTATGGACTTCATTTAGTATAATTTTCTCACATTGACTACTATAGTAGTCATGGTAATCCATCCTTAACTTCTTTCTCCTCTCTTTTTGCCTCATGTAGAACTGCCAGTTATCTTTTTAACATGAAACTCTTGCCATATCATTTTACTGCCAATGGACTTGCAAATATCTTTTTTTTAAATTGCTTTTACCATCTTAAACTCTTCTTTCAACAGTTATACTCAACTATACTTTCCATTAAATAAGGCAGTGCCAAATGTGGGGAGCACATGAGTCTTAATTATTTGGTTCTATTATATTCTGCTTTATTCTTGGCATCTCATTAACTTGAGAGAGATTTTACACAGGTTTTGGTTTAGTTTCCAGTAGTAAATATAGAAATTGTTCCATATATGCCTCTTTCATCATATTTCTGCCATGTTCACATGCATTAGGGATATACCGTATATTTCCTAAAACATACATTCTAATTATGTAATAATTTTCTTCAAATTTATATGTGTATAAAATTATATTCACACAAATCTTTCCCCCTTTACACCTTAGCTCAATCCTGAATGTTATACACCATCGTTTATCTTCAGTGAAATCTCTGCAAAACTTAGTAGAATGTCAAGAATCCAATGGATATTAATAAATATTCATTTGTGGCAATCATGATGACCTCACACAGGCTTTGTGAAAGTGATTTTCAGAAATCATCAGCTATTCTTTAACACAGATTAAAAAATCTTCCCCCAGAAGAGATGATTGCCTATCAGTCAAAGAAGAAACAAACATACAGTAAAAACCATTGAGATCAAGTGTTCATTTAAATTCAATTTTTTAAGTTAAAGATCCGGTGTAATATAGCATTAGACACCATGAACATTTTGGATAAATAAAATTGTATGGAAACTCCAGTTAGTGACATAAAATTATACATGGCTTAAAATTTTTCCATATACTGTGGTTTGCACTATGAATTTCAGACTTGTGGTTTGAAATACACTAGCACCCAAGCACTGGAAGAGAGCTGCAATTATGTCAATAGACATTCTACAAACATCAGTAGTAAAGATACAATTCCACTGCAGTAAGCTGATTAGCAATGCTAATGTGCATACAATACAGTCATATAATTAGAAAGAGTTTTACTCACAGTGATGTTGAAGTTATGGGGTTAGGACAGTTTCCATTTCAAAAGACAGGAGAATCTAGGTTACCACACCAGGAAAAAGTAAATCATCTAATTTAAGCTTTTGAGAATATTACGGCTTATTTAAATAAAAACAACTTTACCTTTACTTGTGAAAATTAAGGTCGATTATGAGTTAGTTCTTCCCCAGTTAAAAGAGATTTAAAAAAGAGAGAGAGAGAGAAGAAGCAGACCCTCAATAGGAATGATAGCTAAAGAATCTCCGGCATGTAAGACTATGTTAGTACAACTAGGTTGTCACCTCATTATTCACTTAAGAGATAATGGAGCTTGATGAGAGGAAAAAAAATCATAAAAATGTTCACTTCTTCTCCTGAAAAGGAAAGATGTACAGGGAGGTGGAGAAGAAGAGGAGAGAAGGTAGTCAGTAACAAATACTTGGTTATAATGATGAGAATCCATTTCCCTTGTGCAATTTCATTAGTGTTCCTTCTTTATATTCCTTCTCAGCTATAATGATCTACAAAACATCCTTAAGTTTGGAGTTCTGTAATTAGCTAAGATATACAGTTATCTTTGCTTTCAATGGAGAACTCGTTAGCTGATCACTGATATTTGCAGACGATTCCCACTGTCTCAAAATGGAGGTGTAAATACACTTAAAGTTTAAAGACAAGCTATTTTCTGCCATGATTTATCACATTTGGAGTACATCACCCTCATCATGATATTTTATGGTGGGATAAAGATGTGCTGCCCCTCTGCTTTAGAGTAAGAAACTGGATCATTTAAGTCTTGTGATATTTGCATTTTATATACACATCCTGAAATGAAAAAGCATTCTCACAGATCCTTGCATTACATAGGAAAATGTCAACTACAGCTTTAAATAACATTCCTAGAGACAAAAGGAAGCCCAAAGTATCTGCTCTTCAGAAGGACTCTTAAAGGCTAACACACACACACACACACACACACACACACACACACACACACACACACCACCTACTTCCTTAGAGAGCTATTTCTATTTTCATAATATGGTTAAGTTAGGATTATCCAAGGAAAAAATTTCAAAGGATTTATCATTTAACACTTCAATGGAGTTACTAATAGGAATTACATTACATTATATTGAAGTAGGTCATGCCAAGATCCACCCTCTAACTACAACAAGAGATCAGCAACCATTTCAAACACAACAGCCACAAAAAGCCCACAATTATTACCAGTGTATGTGGCCTAGTATACTGAGAAACAAAAGATTTGTATTGCAACCCAGACAACCAATTACAATCTTATTCATATCTCAGTTAACCATCTACAAAATAAGTAGATGGTTCATATCACAGTGGTTAAAGTAATCATATTATCAATAAAATAAAAATTTGCTTTTCCCTTAGTCCATGATACAAAATATATCAAAGCTAGAGAAATATGAATTCAAGCTGAGGACATGAAAGAAAGGGAATTTTCTCTTATCTAAATGGAGCACAGAAATAACTTCCTAAGTTGCAAATTCCTGGAGTTCATGGAACATATTTTTCCTATCCTTAGGAAAATGAAATCATTCACATAGAAGACACTATAAAATGTTAATTAATATTAAGGATGAAATAGTTTTTAAAATCTGAAAAAGAATTATTTATCAGGGATTCTTAATTGACCTGTACATGCATGCCTAAGCTAATTTGTGGGAAAAAATATCCTATAAGCCTATACTATTCTCTGATGAGGGAAGAAGCATTATAAATAGGCTATGCCCTAAAGGAATAAAAATATGTAACGCTTCTTGTTAAAAAAATCTTGTTTATGAACTAAGCATAAGATGTTAGAAGGTTCTTGTCTTGCATTCTAACTTCACATCAAAAGTTCTTAGTTTGTGATCTTAAAATTGGGAACTGGACAAGTGCTCACTGTTGTCTCAAGAAGTCACTTATCCCTGTTTTTTGGCTAACATTTCTGGTTTGTTTTCTATTTGGAAGGGTTAACACATTTTGGCTATCACAATTTACACTGGACTAAAACTAAAGCCAAGATAATAACTTGTCCATCAGTTTTCTAACATCAAATTACTCACATTTGTTCAACCACTTGTGATTAAGAGGGTATAGAGTTGGGGGAGGGAGGGAGGGATTCTCAGGGTTAATAATATTACACTATTTCTAAAAATTATTTCCATTGTTGAATTAAATGAACTAAGTTTCAAGTTTAGCACTAGTCTCAAAACTTGCTCCTAAGAGTTTGAATATTTTATCTGTGATTAATTATATTATTCTCACTTCTAGTCAGACATGCTGTATCCTCTTTATTTTAACAGACTTCTATGGACATGTGTGGGTTCCTTGAGAAAAAAGCAAAGTGTGGTGTGTGTGTGTGTGTGTGTGTGTGTGTGTGTGTTTTTAAGGATTTTACTTTATTCCACTACTGAGATAGTGAGATCTGTTATCCAAAAGCCAAACTGCAGGCTTAGATGTCTAAATAGAATATTCAGGAAAGCTCTTTATAGTTCTTTCAGCATTCTTCTAAATAAGATTTGTTCCTTGCTATGTCCCTATTCTAACAGCTTTGTCCCTATTCTATTCAGCTTTTTTCTGAATGAATGAAAACTACTGAAGGTCCTGTTTCCCCTCAAATTCAAGACTTGCCTTTAATTGTGGGACATGATGAATCTTCTTGTTGACTGAAAATATACTTATATCTTCACTCAACAAACAATTCTTAGTAGTGGAAAGGAGGAAGCACAACTGGATACTTCTGTGCATTTAATATCATTATAATGAAAAAGAATATCATAAATATGACTAAATCATATAATAAAAAGCATATAATATATAAAAGAATACCTGTATTATATAGATATACGTTACCCTTTATATACTTCCTTATCTTGACCTTTTCAATAACTCTATCATTTAAGCAGGGAAAGAAGTATCAATACTATTCCCAAATTACAGGTGAGAGACAGAAAACACTTTGTCCCAAAGTCTCAAAACTATTAAGTGGCAGAGTCAAGACTTCAACTGGTTAGACATTATTTTCAGTCTACTTCACTGTGATAAAATTATAAGCACAGTTAGAAATGTTTAATAAAGAGTCAATTTCCTTAATTATATGTTTCAATAACAATTTTTAGTAATATCTGTACTAATTTTTATAGCAAATACAAATATTTGTATGTATTTATATACAAATACACTTGTATACAGTAAATGAACTTCGGTGGAAAAAACACTGATATTTGTATAGTTTGTAATATAAATCACTTTGTAAATAATAAGCAAAATCTCATTCAACTAATAAGAATTATTAAATAGTAAAGAGAACTGAGAGCAACTATATTTAAAAATTGATTGAGAGAGGGAGAGAGAGGGAGAGAGACACTTAAAAATATGTTGATTTCTTTGTCTGAATTGAGGTATATAATTCCTATTAAGGTCAAGAGAGAACAATAGTTTTTTGTAGAGAGCATTATGGGATCACCCTTAGAGGGCTTGATGAGACCTAATTTATGAAAGTAGATATTCACATCATCTCTCCTTTGTCATTCACACATCATCAGCATTGGCTTCCAATTTTTCAACCAAATGCCCTCCAAAGAGTTCTATGTTTTTCCCACTTCAATACTAGGTTTTCTAACATCTGACTATTAAATAAAAGGCATAATATGGCTATAGCCTAATCAAGCCCAGCAAAACTCAGAGGCCAACGTATCCGCAGGAAACCAAACTGGAAGGAGTAATGAAAATAACCTGTGTGTGTTTGGATGTTTTAGACATTCTTCTTATGTATTTAAATTTTATTAAAGATTATTTAGAGCCTTTAGAAAACATTGCATTAACTTACAATATCTATTTTTTATTTAATCCATATACTGTATTAAGAACTTGATCATGTCCTAAAAATACTACCATTAATTCTCCAATGTTTAATAATGTGTGATCCAGTTTGCAAGTTATTCAAGGCCCCTTGATTTTTAATACCCCTTCTTGAGCTCTAGACAAAGAAAGAAAGATGTGGCAAAATATTAAATCAAGAAAGGCTGTAAAAGAAGTTTTGGAAAAGAGATAAAAATCACATGGATAAAACGGTCTATCAAAAGTCTTCCTGTCGGGCTTCCCTGATGGCGCAGTGGTTGAGAGTCCACCTGCCGATCCAGGGGACACGGGTTCGTGCACCGGTTCCGGGAAGATCCCACATGCCGCGGAGCGGCTGGGCCCGTGAGCCATGGCCGATGAGCCTGCGTGTCCGGAGCCTGTGCTCCGCAATGAGAGAGGACACAACAGTGAGAGGCCCGCGTACCAGAAAAAAAAAAAAAAGGCTTCCTGTCTACTATTTTTTGCCTGGCTTTAGTACCTTCTCACTGAGGTAGGGATAGGGTCAAGTAGACTGGGTAGAAATACTGTCTGTCAAGATAGAGGTAACAAGCTAGAGATCAAAAGAAGCGTGTAATGGTATTTTCCAACACGCAGCTCTTCTATTCTTTCAAGATCACCATTTTGCCATATATATATATATATATATATATACACACACACACACACACACACACACAATCATTAAATTGAACAAGTGTAATAATAAAAAAAGTTATTGTTGCCTTTCAATATGATAATTTATTCTATGGGACTTCCCATGCCCATGCATGAAATTTAGGGCAGATTTCATGTTTCTGTTTATTTACAGGTATTAAAAATACTCAACAATTAATACATCTAGTCTAGTCTGGTAATAAAAACTTTATATTTTAACGTATGGCTACTTTTCTTTCCCAATTCAGTTCTGCCGTAGGCTGTCTGCTTGCAATGGTAAAGAAGGTGTCTGACTCTCACTTGCAGATCCTTTGATTTGGGTGAAGCTCTCTTTCTGCTTACTGTTACTGACAAAATGGCAGTTCACTTCATTATTGGGATCACTGGGCTCCTCCAGGCAGTCTATGGGTCTAAGACAACCTTGTATCATCTCTCTTGTGCATATGGCTTACCTCTGATCCATGACATGACATACACTCAAGCAACATTTGCTCCAAAAAACCCTGAAATTGTAGGTTACCTAATACAGCCACATGTTCATCACTCCACCTTTACAGCAGCTGGCCAATCAATATCAAGCTATAGATCTTTCAGGCATTAGTCAGAGAACAGTTCTTAAAATGCAGGTGTCAGTTATTAAGCTTTCTAGGTCATCTCCAAGAAGCTTCTCTCTTGGATTCAGATGAAAGGAGATGCATCCATACTCCTCCTCCTTGGAGGTGTGATGGGACACTCAGCACACCAACTCTCTCCAAGAATCTTCCTTTTCTTAATTTCCACCCTCCCAATTCTTTTATATCCTTGACAAGGTTAAGAGGCTTAAGAATCACATAAATGGTTTTCTTCCTCCTCTGCATGTAAAAACTGGAGTGTGTTTTCGTATTTTACTTTCAAATCTTTTCTTAAGACTCAGCTAAAACAAACAGGGATAGTCCCATTTTAAGATCCTGTTACACATAGTTCCAAACTACATGAAATTTAGGTGGTAAGGAGAAATAATTATTTTTCACCAAATAAGAAACAGCAAATAATAGCAGATGATTTGAAAATTATTATAGCCAAAGTAAGATCACCAAATTAACAGTATTTACTTACCACTATGCTTTCATTTGCCAACCATATGCTCATCTTCAAAACAATTAAATAAAAATGTAGTTATTGGTGATTTTCATGTACCAAGAATAAATTATGGCTCAAATTCTAAGAAAATAGACATGCAACTCTGTGCCCCAAGCTGCTAACCGTTATTTCCACTGAATGTTGTATCTAAGATGTAAACAGGAGTCCAAGGAGAGAAAAATGTCTTCCCTTTTGGCTACATTATCTTAGGGAACTTATAAGCTCTTAAGAAATAATTAACATTATAGACATTTAATAGATATTCTGTACCAAAGAAAATATTGGCTCTAAAAAAACACCCAAATAAATTGACTCTGTAGGATGAATAATCACGAGCTGAGTTTAAATCAACAGTTTTATAATATGGAGAAACAATTTTAAATGGACTCAAGTTTAAAATTTTTCTCAAAAACATTCAGTGGTGCTTAATGATGATCAAGCTTTGACTCCTGTAGCATTTGGGTTTAAAATTACTTCTGGAACATCAGAAATCTTACTGTTTCTACCTAACCCTTTTCCATTTTTCTGAACATCTGAGATACAATAGCCATACCACTATGGAATGTTTTCTTTACGATTTGCCATTTTAATGAGCCTTGTTTGGCCTTTTAATATTTTACTTTTTCTTTTGCCATTATCTGTTTTTAAGGTTGCTCTAATTAGTTTGAATTTTAAGTATTTGTGCAGGGTTATCTAAGATGAAAGAATAATTTCTAGGAAAAATATTAATATTAATAATAATAATAATAAAAACTACACTTCAATAAATTTCACCAAAACCCAGAAAGAATATAATTTATAATGAAATCCATCCAGAAATGGTTTTTGAGTGCCTGTTTTTGGTTGCTGATTATTCTATAGACCTAGATAAAGAACTGTATGAGCTATACAACTTGGGTACACAGTGAGCATGTTAAAACTAAGAGGCAGCATTGACTTAAAAATCTCTGCAGAATTCAAACCTTTAATCATGATTTGAATATAGATTTTCATATCTAATATCATGAAGCCTCCTTAAAAAATTTTTTCCAGTCCCACAGCCTAATATTACTTTTGTTTCTGTATTCACTTTCACAGCCTATGGCTTTTGACAAGGATAATGACAGACAAACATAAGCCATAGCTTTGTCATAAATTTGATCCAATCAAATGATCAGTAGGCACATTCTTTTTTTTCTAGTTGGAAATCATTATTATTATATTATTATTATTATTATTTTTTGCGGTACGCGGGCCTCTCACTGCTGTGGCCTCCCCCGCTGCGGAGCACAGGCTCCGGACGCGCAGGCTCAGCGGCCATGGCTCACAGGCCCAGCCGATCCCCGGCATGTGGGATCTTCCCGGACCGCGGCACGAACCCGTGTCCCCTGCATCAGCAGGCGGACTCTCAACCACTGCGCCACCAGGGAAGCCCCATTATTATTAGTAGTAGGCACATTCTTACTGCTAGTTTTCTATTTCTTTTCAAAGGCAATGGCAACTTTCATTTTGCTAATTTCAAACCAGCCAATTTCCTAGAACAAACTGAGGTTCCAGTGCCCAGTGGAAAGCTGAAGGAATCTAATATTGCTTTCTTTCCTTCTTCACTCCTCTCTTATGTATGTGTATATATGTTTGTATGTGCATGAATGTAATGAAAACATTATTTTTGCAGCTTTTGGCCTGGATGCTTGTCACTATACTTGCTGTAATTCAATTTATCCCCTTACAAAAAGATAGATGGTTTAAGTTGCAATTCCTGCCTCTTTAGAATCTTCATGCAGGCAAGCTTAGCTAATAAAAAATTTTGATTAATGTAGCCAAATACCAACTCCTACCTCAGGCCCGCCCTACCTGGGATACTATCATCAGATTGGTTTACAGAAGAGAAGGAAATAACAATAAGGTTGGGAGGGATGGAGATGGGGTAAAACAGTAATAAAAAGTAATTATATAAAAATGTTAAAGATATAACATCTGTTTTTTTGTTTAACCCACGGAGCTTGACAGTTCCAGATTTATGTTATTGTCCATGTTTAAACAGATACAGAAATGGAAAGGAAAAAGAATGTTTATGTGAGATTATTAAATAGTACAGGAAAAATGAGTCATTATTACACTGGTAAGGAAAAGAAAAACTCAGTGAAATTTCTTTCCACAGATTTGCTTTTGTGATCTGCAAGGTGCTGTTCCCCTGCTTACATCCGGTTACCCTGGCAACACACTCCTGTAAAATAAAGATTATTAAAGCACATATGATTATTTTGCTGCTGAGTGAATAAGACAAGCCACTTCTGAAATGCCTTATCAGAGAAATTCAATTTTAGGCCAAATTATGGTTTTGCTTCCTTCTAGCTTTCTCTTCCCTCCCCCACCCTTCAAATAAAACTATCATCTCCACAGTTACTACATGATTTTTGCTACTCATTCACACGCTTAGTATTTTAAATTAGCTTTATTTTATTTTAACTTCAGAAAAGTATTTTCCCCAATTTTTTTATAGCCCTAGTCTATTTTTCAGCTATCTACCATCTGTTTGCAAATCAAAATTACAAGGCAATGTGTCCATGCCTTAATTTTATTATGTAGTAGTAACAGAAATATTGGGTTCTATACCAAGTATAAATGCATGTATCACATATGGAATATGCAATATTTGATCAAAGAATGATGCAAAGAGCTATGAAAAGCATGCAGTGCCATTTTAAAGGCTGTAAAACCAACTGTACCAGTTGTCTTTGTCCTTATGTCTAATGTCTTGTGCTTTCCCATTTGACACTGCCCTAAAGTAATGTTATAGATGGCTAGCTTTATGGCTGCTTTGACAGCCAGTCACATCTTTGTTGCTCGATACTTCTGCATTTGCTATTGAGTCATTGAAGATAATAGAGGGAAGATTCCTGAGAACTCTGAAATTACTTAGTAACAAACTTCATAAGGTTTGCTAGAACTATCTAGTGATTTTCTTAAAAACTGTAGCTTTTAGCATGTTCAGTGTCCAAACAAAGGTAGGTTAAAAATGAATAAATAAATTGGTAACACTAATCTCTTATTTTTCATGCTGCATATGAAAAAGCTATAATTAAAATTTTTTTAATACAAGGGTTAAAGTAGCTTTGAAGTAGCGGTGGAAGGAATGAAATCTGATCAGAAAAAAATTAAGGATCCAATAGAACCTACACAGAAGACTTCTTACATGTTTCTTAAAACTAATGAATGGTATGGGAGGACAAGAATGTCTCTGGAGAACCTTCATCCTACGCTGTCCCAGCAGTGGATGGTCATGATGTATGACCTTGTTTCTACTGAGACTTTTTATAGGGCATTTTCCCGCTGCTATGCTACTGTTATATCAGAGCATGGAGAAGTCCAATAGTGTACAGTGCTGATATTCTAATTACATGCAATTGTTAATTTTTCCTCTGTTAACATTATTTTCAGGCCCAACCAAGTACCATATCCTTATATTTATTAAGCAGGCATACTCACTGCCTTTTTATTCAGTTAACTACAAACCCCTGCTCATTGTAAGAAATAACATCATTATTTAACAGGTTTTAGAAACTGAGCTGAAGCAGAATGCTGTATCAGTTCTTTTGATGAAGCAAACTAAATTTCGTAGTATACACCAAATCTATGGTATGCTAACACCGCCATGGAACTTATGGCTGTAATTCACTCCCAGTACTGCCCAGAAGGTGTCACCACAGCCTCATTGGCTTGAAGGACTTGGGGACATGTGGGGGAGTAGAAACCAAAGGGAGAAAAACAGACACAAAGAAAAAAATTTTTGTGCAGACAAAGGAAAATAAGAACTATCAGGCAATAATATTCCCAAATGTAGAAACCCAAATATTTACTCCACGCTAAAACTACAAATCACTATAGGAGGAAAGAGACCTCCACTCATCAGTAAGAACAGAAAGTGGGAAATTAGAAGAAGGGGCTAGTTGAGGTGATTATTTTGTGGAAAGTAAAAAGAGCTAATGAATAGGAAATATCCATGTACTGAGCCTGGTCCAAGCTTCTCACCTAAACTGGTTTACCTCATTATCACATCTAGTTGTATAAGCTGCACCAGATCTCATGAAAGGGAAGGTAAAAGAACAGCTGGGAAAAGATGCTAGGAAGAATCAAGGAATATAAAACACAAAGTCTTTTATTGAGAAGCTGCACAAATTAACTCCAAATTACTGCCACAGCCAGAGAAGAGGAGGCTTCAAGGCACAAAACCTGTTGCTGCACTCCATCTTGCTTTATTGTAGGGTCTTCACTCAAGTACTAGTAGCTAAAAGCCATCCTTTTTACAGTACAACATCTTTTAATCTCTGCTCTTGCCCTCTGTAGTTTAATTAAAAGACAATGAAGGTTTTAAAATAGTCAAATGGAAAATATAAAATTGCACCATTTTGTCAAAGCTTAAGATATTTCTGTTCTCAAGCATGAGGAGAATTCAAAATAACACACTTGATATTTTATTACACTCCAATCCCTGTGTCATTTCCTCATCAGAAGTCTCTTTGTTGGAATAGCCTTTGGGAATCGGAAAAGCAGTTCAACCCCAGACTGATAAATAGAAGTAAAATTTTTAAAAAACAATAGCCGAATTAGATCAATTTAATTTAATTTGTTCTCTAGATGATTATACTTGATTTTTACTTTCTAAGATAATATTATTGTAACTCTGTATTCCTCCTATGTTTAGTTGACACAGATCTAAAAATTAGTAGCCTTCTTTTTTAAGTATTATTTACTCAATGTGTTGTCGGTTTTAGGGCATCTTGACAAAAATAAGATAAATATAGCAAAATATTATTGAATAATAAGCAGACCTAAATGCTTAGCTTCCCTCCAAGTCTGCAGCCCAAATCTATTAATTTTGGCAAAGGGCAACAAGACAAATCCATGCCATTCGAAATGTTCCATGGGAGTCTTTAAAAATGAAGGTCTTGTCTACTCTTCATGGACATTAAAATGCTTCATCCCAAGGACCCCTTTATAGCAAATTGCAGGCTGTTCCGTTTTATCTGCTTTGACAGGATGAAGGGCTGAGCTGGCCCTAGAGGGATGGGATACAGAACCTGAGTAGTTCAAAATTGAGATTTCCAATAAACCATCTCCTACGATTAGAGGAAAGGCATGGAGGAGATTCATTTCAGCAGATAGTTTCAATCCATTAAGAATTATTCTATTCCTTCTTACTTATTTCATCACTAAAAACCTAATTGAAATCATGTCCCTCCAATGCTCCACTCCATACTAGCACTAAAACTCTCAAAATCAGCCTAGTAAAGCACTGGCATACGTATTTCCTTCTTAGTCACTTGATTCTGACACCTATCTTAATTCTCGATTTATTACAAATTAAAACCCTTTACAATACTACTTTTGCCCAGTCATTATTATTCTTTATCCTTAAGTTCAGTTATCCAATATAGGGTGAAAATTTCTGAAGCTTCTTTTTTAATTACTGGAAATACCTACATATTTCTTTAGTTAATAAGTGCTGGCAGATACAAGGTTTCAGTTTAATTCTTCATCTACAGATTCCTACTACAGGAATCTTGCTAAAAACTTCCAAAGATATCACTGAATTCATTAATGCCAACTCTCAGACTTTCTTTTGTCCTTCTGTAATTAGGTTTGCCTCTTATCCTTTAGCACTTCCCTTAGAAAGTAAAATTATAAAAAATTAACCCTATTCCAGAAAAATAAAGTTCCCAAAGACACACAATCACAAGTAACCTTACAATATAAAAGTAATCAAAATGGACATCCAGAAAAAAATTCTCTCAACATCATCTCTGAAAATTTTTTGTTATTTTTGATTTGATTTATATTAAAAAAAATTTCCAGTTTCATTGAGAAATCATCAACGTCACTGTATCAGTTTAAGACACACAGCATGACGACTTGATTTACATATATTGTGGAATGATTACTGCAATAGGTTCAGCTAACATCCATCATCTCACATGGATACAATATAAAGAAAAGAAAGTAAATAGCCAAGGCATGGAAACAACCTAAATGTCCATTGACAGATGAATGGATAAAGAAGCTGTGGTACATATATACAAATGGAATACTACTCAGCCGTAAAAAGAGTGAAATAATGCCATTTGCAGCAACATGAATGGAACTAGAGATTATCAAACTAAGTGAAGTAAGTTGGACAAAGACAAATACCATATGATATCTCTTATATGTGGAATCTAAAATATGACACAAACTTTAATGAAACAGAAACAGACTCACAGACAGGGAGAACAGACTTGTGGTTGCCAAGGGGGAGGGAGGGTATGGGAGAGAAATGGAGTGGGAGTTTGGGATTAGCAGATGCAAACTATTGTATATAAAATGAATAAACAACAAGGTCCTACTGTATAGCACAAGGAACTATATTCATTATTCTGTGATAAACTATAATGGAAAAGAATATTTAAAAAAGAATGTATATATGTTTATAACTGAATCACTTTGCTGTACAGCAGAAATTAACACAACATTGTAAATCAATTTAATAAAAAGAAGAAAAAAAATTTCTCCTTGTGATGAGAACTCTTATGATTTAGTCTCTTAAAAACTCTCCTATATAACATATAGCAGTGTTAACTATAGTCATCATGTTGTACATTGCATCCCTAGTACTTATTTAACTTATAACTGGAAATTTGTACTTTTTGAGCACCTTCCTACAATTTACCATCCTCCCACCCTCCACCTCTGGTAACCACAAGTCTGATCTCTTTTTCTATAAGTTTGGTTTTGGTTTTTTCAATTTGTTTTTTTTAGATTTCACATATAAGGGAGATCATACAGTATTTGTCTTTCTCTGTCTGACCTGTTTCACTTAGCATTATGCCTTCCAGGTTTATCCATATTGTCACAAATGGCAGGATTTCTTTCTTTTTTTATGGTTGAGTAACTCCAGTGTGTGTGTGTGTGTGTGTGTGTGTGTATACATTTTCTGTACCCATTCATCCATTGATGGACAATTAGGTTGCTTCCCTGTCTTGGCTATTGTAGATAACGCTGCAGTGAATATGGGGTGCAAATATCTTTTTGAGATAGTGATTTCACTTCCTTTGGATAAATACCCAGAAGTGGAATTGCTGGATCATGTGGTAGTTTTATTTTTAACTTTTTGAGGAACCTCCATACTGTTTTCCATAGTGGCTGCATCAATTTAAATTTCCACCAACAGTGCACAAGTGTTCCCTTTTCTACACATCCTTGCCAGCACTTGTTATTTCTTCTGTTTTTATGACAGCCATTCAGCCAATCTAACAGATGTGAGGTAATACAGTATCTCATTGTGGTTTTGGTTTGCATTTCTCAGATGACTAGTGATGCTGAGCACATTTTCAGGTACCTGTTGGCCATCCGTATGTCTTCTTTGGAAAATTCAGTTCCTCTGCCCATTTTTAAATTGAATTGTTTGTGGTTTTTTTCTTTCTTTCTTTTTATTTCTATAGAATTGTATGAGTTCTTCACATATTTTGGATATTAAACCCTTGTCAGATATACAATTTGTAATTATTTTCTCCCATTCCATAGGTTGCCTTTATTTTGTTGATGGTTTCCTTCCTGCACAGAAGTCTTTTAGTTTAATATAGTCCCACTTGTTTATTTTGTTTTGTTACTAGTGCATTAGGTATCATATCTAAAAAACCATTTCCAAGGTCCATGTGAAGCAGCTTTAGTCCTATGTTTTACTCTAGAGTTTCATAGTTTCAGGTCTTATATTTAAGCCTTTAATACATTTCAAGTTAATTTTTGTGAGTGGTGTAAAATAGGGTTCCAACTACATTTTTTACATGTGACTATCCAATTATTCCAGCACCATTTATTGAAGAGACTGTCTTTTCGCCACTGAGTATCCTTGGCTCCTTTGTCAAATATTAGTTGACTGCTTGGGTTTATTTCTGGGCTTCCAATTCTGTTTCATTGGTCTATTTGTCTGTTTTTATGCCAGTATCATATTGTTTGGATTACTATAGCTTTATACTATAGCTTGAAATCAGGGAGTGTGATGCCTCCTGCTTTGTTCTTCTCTCTCAGGATTTCTTTGGCTATTTGGGGTCTTCTGTGGTTCCAAATAAATTTTAGAAGTGTTTTTTCTACTTCAGTAAAAAATGTCATTGGAATCTTGATAGGGATTGCATTGAATCTATAGATGGCTTTTGGTAGTATTGACATTTTAACAATATTAATTTTTATTATCCATGAACGTGGGATACCCTTTGAAAATTTTAACAATGACAAAAATGACAATTTATCAGGAAAGATCCCACCAGTTCAGGGAATATCCCTCAAACATATTCTGAAATCTTATACTACAGTAAACACTAGCTAAAGCTCTGACCAAATGCTGAAAACATCCAGTCTGTTCCCTTCTCAGAGAAAGTTTTTTCATTTTTTGAACCAAAACATCATTCAAATTGTACTAATTTATCAAGAGGGAGAAGAGGATGCAAACTTCTCAACAATTAAAATATAAAAGCTTAAGAAAGTGATGTAAAGCACAGGCTTTCAAATCAGACAAACCTAGATTTGAATATTGGTTCTACTGACTACTAACTGACAAGTTCTTGAACAGTCTAACATTCAGTTTCTTCTTCTATAATAATAACCACAATATCAACTCTGTAGGGTTGTTGTGATTAAATAAGTGAAATGCTCAGCACAGTGCCTGTCACAGAGCAGTGATACTTATTACTGAAAAGATTTTCATGGAAGAGAGGGAGACCTATCTGATAATGTAAATATAATATTCACTTTATATGACTTGTTTTATTATAACAAAATAACATTCCATATAGAAGAACAAATAATTTAGTTTCAACCTATTGACAATTTAAAATTAACTTAAAGAATAAATACTATTGGGTTTTCAGTACTGAAGATATAGTGACTTCATAATTTGATATAAAATTTGACATACATCCTCTGTTCAAAATAGGAAACATAGTAGAAGGAGATAAAATATAAATAACTAAAAAAAAAAAAGACATTAATAGGCTTATAAACAAGATATATGCCTTCATGGACCAGAATGAAAAGTGAACTGCAAAACAGTGTGCAGTGCTTAGGCTACTGGCTTGCTGCACTCTGGAGAGAAATAGTGGTAGCCAGAAATTAGGCTCCAGTGTGGTAAAGGAGACGACACAGGTTTTACAGAAACAAGGAATAGAAAGTTATAGGGTTTGACATTGCGGGGTGGTGTGGGGCTCCCCCTCATATGAAAGATGGTTCAGTGACTGAATCTGTAGAACTTCTAATATCACTCTGGGCTGAATTTGTAGAACTGTAGAACTTCTAATATCACTCTGTCCTTGCAAGATCTACATCTGGACAGGAGCCTTGGGGAACCAGATGCAGATAACTGAAAGATTATCATAGGGAGGAATAAGTAGAGTCAAATAGAAAGAACAAAACACTCATAAAACTTCTCATTCAAAATAGGCCTGCAAACCAAAATTCACAGAAATCTAATCTTAACATATGTATCCAACAGAAGCAAAAAATCATAGAAAACAAATTAACTTCACATAAAATAAGTTTTATTGAAACAGTATGAAAAAGAATTTAAGAGAAGTAAGTTTAGGATGTTTAAAGACATAAATGAAGAAATAATTTCCAGCAAAAGAAAATATGAAATTATGAAATGAAAGAGGCAGAAATAAAATAAGAACAGGTAGACATGGAAAAAATATTTAGAAGTGAAAAAACAGTCACTGAAATTAAAAACTCAATATGGATAAACTCTAGACTGGATTTTGTATACAAAACCATAAGGAATCAACAATAACAGAAGACTACTGGAAATATTAAGTGAGTTCAGCAACGTTGCAGGATATGAGACCAATATATAAAAATCAGTTGTATCTCTATACACTACTAATGCATAGAGAACAATTTGAAAATAAAATCAAGTAAATAATTCCATGTACAATAGCATCAACAAAAACAAAATACTTAGGAATAAATGTAACAATAGAAGGGCAGACTTGTACACTAAAACTATAAAACATTGTTGAAAAAAAATTAAAGACCTAGGGCTTCCTTGGTGGTGCAGTGGTTGAGAGTCTGCCTGCCAATGCAGGGGACACGTGTTCGTGTCCCAGTCCAGGAAGATCCCACATGCCACGGAGCGGCTAGACCCGTGAGCCATGGCCGCTGAGCTTGTGCCTCCGGAGCCTGTGCTCCGCAACGGGAGAGGCCACAACAGTGAGAGGCCCGCATACCAGAAAAAAAAAAAAATTAAAGACCTAAATAAATGGAAAGACATCCAATGGTCATGAATTGGAAAACAATATTGTTAAGATGGTAATATTCCCCAAATTGATCTACAGATTCATCATAATCCCTAGCAAAATTCCAGATGCCTTTTTGCACAAAATGACAAGCTGATCCTAAAATTCATATGGAAATGCAAGGGACCCTGAATAACCAGAACAACCTTGAGGAAGAAATATAAAGCTGTACAACTCATAATTTCTGATTTCAAAACGTACCAGAATTAAGACCATGTGGTACTACATAAGTATAGATATATAGATCAATGAAACACAGTTATTACGACTGCAGAAATAAAACCTTATATTTATGGTCAATTGATTTTCAACAAGGGTGCCAAAATAATTCAATGGCAGAAAATTCCCCATTCAACAAATTGTGCGGTGACAAAGGGATATCCCCACGGAAAAGAATAAAGCAGGTCCGTACCTCACACTATATGCAAAACTAAGTCAAAATAGATCAAAGACCTAAATATAAGAGCTAAAACTATAAAACTCTTAGAAGAAAACATAAAAGTAAATATTCTTGACCTTGGCTTAAGCAATGGTTTCTTAGATATGATACCAAAAACACAAGTAATAAAATAAAGTTTGATAACTTGGACTTCATCAAAATTAAAAACTTTTGTATTTCTAAGGACACGATCAAGAAAGTGAAAAAACAACCTACAGAAAGGGGGAAAGCACTTGCAAATCACTTATCTGATAAGAAATATATATGCAAAATATGTAAAGAACACATAAAACTCAACAATAAAGACAAAAGACCCAATTTTTAAAAAGGTAAAGGTTTGAATAGAAATTCCTCTAAAGAAGATACAGAAATGTCAACAAGCATATGAAAAGTTGCTCATCAGTCATTTAGAAAATGCAAACCAAAAACCACAACAAGATGTCATTCCATGCCCATAGGATAATCACAATAAAAAGATAGACAATAACAAGTATTAGCAAGGATGTAGAAAAACTGGAACCCTCATATATTTTTGGCGTCATTGTACAATAGTGCAGCCACTTTTGACAGTTCCTCAAAATGTTAAACATAGAATTATCATATGACCCAGCCCAACAATTCCAGAATATACTCTAGGAAATGAAAAAATATATATATATTCACACAAAAATCTGTATATAAATGTTCATAACACCACTATTTACAATAGCCAGAAAGTGGAAACAACCCAAATTCCATCAAATGATGAATGGATGGATAAATGAAATGTGGTAATATTATTCAGCAAAAGAAAAAAAAATGAATGAAATACTGATACATGCTAAAACATTGATGAACCTCAAAAACATTATAGTAACTGAAAAAAGCCAGTTACAAAATATCACATACTATATGGTACCATACACACAAATGTTTAGAATAGGTAAATCTATACAGATAGAAAGTAGATTAGTGGTTGGCTAGGTCATAAGCAAATGGAAGTAGGAGTAATGAAGAGTGACCACCAATGGGTACAAGGTCTCTTTTGGGAGTGATGAAATAAAAATATTCTAAAATTAGCTTTTGGTGACAGCTGTAGAACTCGGTAAATATACTAAAACCCACTGGATTGTACACTTTATACAGGTGAACTTTATGGCATGTTAATTTTATCTCAATAAAGTGTTTATAAAATGGCTGAGGATGGGGCTGACACGTAAACTGGTACAATCACTTTGAAAAACAACTCAGCAACATCTAATAAAGTTAAACATACACATATACCCAGCAATTCCACAATTAGGTATATGATCAGGCAAAAAATATTACCTGTAAGCACAAGGAGACAGGCCCAAGAATGTTCACTGAGAAAAAGAGAAATTATCCAAATGTTTATGAAGAGATAAATGGATAAATTGGGGCATATTCTTTAAATGGAATACCATAAAAATGTGTCAATGAAAATAAATCTCAAAAATAGGATGTTGAGGTAAAAAGCAAATTGCAGAATGACAAACATAGTGTGATACCATTTATGACTCAAAAACATGCTTAATAATATTATGTAACAATTTTGGATACATAACTGTATAATAATAATGTAAAAACTCTTAGGAATAAAACCCACTAACTTCAAGGTAGGAACTACTTCTGAGAAGGAAGGTAATGAGATTTGGGAAGACATGAATTGTACCTATAAGGCATCATTATTATTATTTAAAAATTTTGCAGCAATCATGACAAAATGGTAAGAATTTATTAATCTGTAAAATAGGCATGTGGGTATTGCTTATATCAGTCTCTTTTTTATAGTATGTTAATATATTTTAATATACAAAAAATGGCAATAATCCAATAAATTTAAAGTTTCCCCAAACAGTAAAGCTCCTCAAAAAGATTTTTCTGTTTTTCAGTCAACATATCAAGGGCAAATATTACTTACTTGAGCTAGCATTAGAGTACTACTAAAAGTCAAAGGATTCATTTAGTTAAAATGTTACATTTTATTAAAAGGTGAAATTGCCATACATGAATTCAAACACTTTGAAAATCAGGTGATCTCTGGCCTTACCAATATGTGTCACCTGACAAGGTCATTGTTTCAAGAATATAATAATTATTCAAGAATGAGACAGAACATTCAGTGGGGGTATTCTCCCTACTGTTTTCTCAGTAGAAATCACAGAAATGACAACTGTAATTAAATCTTTAAAAAAAAATTACCTATGGGTTTAAGTCAGGATGAAAATTATTTCTAACCTTATGAACTTTCACACTGCACTGAAAGAAATTCCTCTAGTTTTCCTTTATATCAGCAATACATATGACAGCTAAATAAATAGAAAATCTTCACTTTCGACCTTTCATAGCTACTCAAATGGAGTAATTCTGTTTGTTATTATTCCACTTACCAAAGATACAAATGAAACAAGTATAATATTAACTTAGTCATCTCTATCCAAAAGAGCTGAATGCTTTAAGAAACACAATGCTTGGGCTTCCCTGGTGGCGCAGTGCTTGACAATCCGCCTGCCGATGCAGGTGACACGGGTTCGTGCCCTGGTCCGGGAAGATCCCACATGCCGCGGAGTGGCTAGGCCCGTGAGCCATGGCCGCTGAGCCTGCGCATCCGGAGCCTGTGCTCCACAATGGGAGAGGCCACAACAGTGAGAGGCCCGCGTACCGCAAAAAAAAAACAAAAACAAAAACAAAAAAAAACAAAACACAATGCTACATGTAAATGTAATCATACAATGATTACATGTAAATGTGATCATACATATGACCTTTTGTGACTGGCCTCTTTCACTAAGCATAGTGCTTCCAAGATTCATCCATGTTATGGCATGTATCACTACTTCATTCCTTTTTATGGTCAAATAATGTTTTATTGTATGGAGATATCACAGTTAACTTTTCCATTCATCAGTTGATGACTCTTCGGGTTATATTCACTTAAAAAATATTTTCTTAAATATGTTAAGGAATGTAATTCTCAAATATTTTATCTTAGAATTTCAAAGCACTGGATAAATGATACCCCTTACATCTATGAAACTGGCATTATTATCATATTTTTATAGTTATTGAAAATCAAGGAGAAAAATCTATTCTGATTTTCACTGGTAAAACTTAAAAAGAATTCAGAATTATTGAGACTAAATTTACTGGCCAAAAAACTGAAACACAATCACTTCCCAAGTATTACATCTTTCATGATATGTTACTGAAGACATTTTTAAGAGGCTCAGAAGCTGTTCCAGTACAGAAATAGGGCCAAACAGCTTCTGTAAAAGAATCATTATAAGTACAGAGAAGAGACCTATAATTCATATTGAACCCTCACCCAACTCATAGTTCATAAAAACACCAGTCTTATGGCACCCTACTAATGGCAGAAGCAAGGTTACCTCAGGACCCAATGCAATATAACGGCTCTCAACATAAGCCGCAACTGCCCAGAATCTATCCAGAAATAATGGCTGATTCCACCAGTTCCTAGGAAGTCAGTTTTGATATATTCCCAGAATCTTACTGGGCTTACTTTCCATGTCTACCTCCCATATATTTTCACAGTTTGACACAATGAAAAATGCTACTATGAACATGGCATACAAGTTTTTATGTTTTCTCTTGATTATTCTATTCCTAGAAGTAGAATTCCTGGCTCATATCATAATTCTGTGTAAGATTTTATGAAACCCCTTTTGAAAGTGGCTGTGCCATTTACATTCCCATTAGTAGGATTCCCACTAGTAGGGTTCCAATTACTCTACATCCTTGTCAACACTTGTCATTGTCTGTCTTCTTCATTTTAGCCTTTATAAGCAGGAATGAAGTAGTATCTCACTGTGGTTTCCACCTGGATTTCCCTAATGACAAGATATTGAGTATCTTTTCAGGGCTCATTGGCCATTTGTATGTCTTCTTTTGAAAAACTTCAAATCCTTTGCATATTTTTAATGGGGGTGGTTTGATGTATTTTATTGTTATGATGTAAGAGTTTTAAAAATATATATATGCCTGACATAAGTCCTTTATGAGGTATGTGATTTGCAAATAATTTCAGCCATTCTGTGGGTTGTCTTTTCACTTTCTTGACAGAATCCTTTAAAGCACAAAAGTTTTTAATTTTGGTGATGTCCATTTTATTCACATCATAATAGTTTTCTTTTGTCACTGTGCTTTTGGTGACTACAAAATCATTGCCTAAACCAAGGTCATCAATATTTACTCCTGTGTTTTCTGCTAAGAGTTCTAACTTTTACATTTAGGCATATGATCTACTTTGAGTTACTTTTTATGTATGGTTTGACGTAGAAGTCAAATTTCATTCCTTTGCATGTGGATATCTAGTTTTACTAGCACAGTTTATTGAAAATACTATTCTTTTCCCCACTGTATTGTCCTGTCACTGTCAAAAATCAAGCGACCACAAATGTCAGAGTTTGTTTCTGGGATTTCAGTTCTATTCTACTTGTGTCCTTATGTCAGTATCACAGAGTCCTGATTACCAAAACTTTGTAGTAAGTTTTGAAACTGGGCCTACATTGTAGGAAAGAATGTATAGAAATACAATATATTTTTATATATTGGTCTTTTATCCTGCAACCCAATGAACTCATTCAGTAGACCTAACAGTTGTTTTTGTGGATTCTTTAGAGGTTTTTTATATATGAGATTACACCATTTGCAAAGAGAGTTTCATACCACTTTTTCCCCCAAATCTGGATGCCTTTTATTTCTTTTTTTTGCTTAAACTTGCTAGAATTTCCAGTACAATGTTAAGTAGAAGTTGAGACTGAACAATCTCATCTTGTACCTGATTTTAGGTGAAAGTATTTAGTCTTTCACCATTAAGTATGTTGTTAGCTGTGGGTTTTTCATAGATACTTTTTTTTTCAGGTTAAAGGATTTCCTTTTTTATTTCTAGCTGGTTAAATGTTTTTATCATGAAAGGATGTTGAATTTTGTCAAAAGCTTATTCTTCATCTATTCAAATGATCATGTGTTTCTATCCTTTGTTCTATTAATTTGATGTATTACATTCATTGATTACCAAATGTTAAACCAAACTTGCATTCCTTGGATAAAATCTCAATCAGAGCATATACTTAAAAAAATATGTTGCTAGATTTGGTTTGCTATTATTTTGTTGAAGATTTTTGCATCTAAATTAATGAGGGATACTGGTCAACATCATTCTTTTTAAGTTTGTCTTTGTCTAATTTTGATATCAGTGTAATCTTTGCCTGACAGAATGAACTGAGAAGTGTTCCCTCCTCAGGTAGTTTTGGTAAGAAGCATTTGTGAAGGACTGGTGTTAAATGTTCTTTAAACGTTTAGTATATTAACCAGTTAAGCTACCTGTGCCTGGGCTTGTGGGAAGTTTTAAAATTACTAATGTAATTTCTTTACTTATTATACAGGTCTATTGATATTTTTCATTTCGTCTTTCTAGGAATTTTTCCATTTCATCTAAGTTGTCTAATTTGTTGGTATATGGTTGTTTACAGTGTTACCTTAGATTACATTTTCATTTAATTTCTGCATGTTCATTAGTGTTGAACATGTTTTCAGGAATGAATCATGTTTCATTCATGATTTTAGTAATCTGAGTCTTCTTTTCTGTTGTTAGTCCAGCTAAACTTTTGTTAACTTTATTGACCTTTTTGAAGAAGCAAATTTTGGTTTGTGGATTTTCTCTATTGTTTCCCTATTCCATATTTTTATTTATTTTTGCTCTAAATTATTTAGTTTCTTCTACTTCATTGAGCTTAGTTTATTCTTTTTATCACTTTTTAAGATTAGGTTTTGATTTCAGGTCTGTTTTTTAATATAGGTATTACACCTATAAATTTCCATGTAAGCACTTCATTAGCTGTATCTCAACTTTTCCTATGTTTTGTTTTCATTTTCATTCATCTCAAAGCATTTTCTCATTTCCTTTGTTGTTATTTTTTTTTATTGTGTGTTATTTACCTTTCAGCTATTTCTGGATTTCTTAAATTTCCTTCACTTGTTTTTAATTTCATTCCAATGTGTTGGAAAACATACTTTGCATGAATTCAATCATTTCAACTTATTGAGTTTTTTTTTTTTTTTTTCCGGTACGCGGGCCTCTCACTGCTGTGGCCTCTCCCGTTGTGGAGCACAGGCTCCGGACGTGCAGGCCCAGCGGCCACGGCTCACAGGCCCAGCCGCTCCACGGCACGTGGGATCCTCCTAGACTGGGACATGAACCCACGTCCCCTGCATCGGCAGGCGGACTCTCAACCACTGCGCCACCAGGGAAGCCCTGAGATTTGTTTTATGGACTAATAGATGATCTACTCTGGAGAATACTGCATGTGTATTTGAGAAGAATGTGTATTTGGCTGTTGTTGGGTGGAGTGTTTTATAGATGTCTGTTAGTTCTTGTTAGTTGGCCATGCCATTAGGTCTTCCATTTCCTTGTTAATCATTTTCCTAGTTGTTCTATCAGTTATTGAAAGTGGGATATGACGTCTTTATCATTTTTTGCATTGTCTATTTCTCTCTTCAATTCTATCAGTTGTTGCTTTCTGTATTTGTGCATATAGGTTTATAATTTTTGTATCTTTTTAATGGCGTGACATTTTATTATAAATTATCCTGTTTTCATTCTAGTAACAATTTTTGTCTTAAAGTCTATTTTGTCTATTATTAGGATAGCCATTTCAGCTCTAGTTTGGTTATTGTTTCCATGGTTTATATATTTCCATCCTTTACGTTTAACCCATGTGTGTCTTTGAATCTAAAGTATGTCTCCTATAGATATTATATGGTAAGATTATACTTTTTTATCCATTCTGCAAATCTCTATTGATTCAAATATTTAATCTACTCTTGTTTAACGTAATTACTGATAACACATGATTTAGGTTCATCATTTGCCTATTTGCTTTCTATAGGTCTTGTAACTCTTCTGTTCCTTCATTCCTCTATCACTGTCTTCTTCTCTTCTTGCTAATACAGAGCATCAAAACCAAACAGAGATGAGATCTTAAGACATGCTCAGGTATTTCTGGGGCCTGCAAAGAGCCTTCACATGCAATGTGGTCTTCTAGATTTCCAGGAGTATTTTCAAGCTTTTCAAAGCATATTATAGACATCTCATTCCCCAGATTTCCCATTTACATATTTTGGTCAACCTTTTGTTGGCTCCAACTATGTCACTACCTTGGGCAGCTATGATATTAAAGATTTGCTTCTAACTGTTTTCAAAAAATGTCCCAGCAATAGAGCTTTCCTCACTGGGTAAGCTCTGAGTCAGGTGAAATAAAGATAAGCTCTGTGAACAATGCTTTTCAAGGAAGCTGTCAGACAGGTCAAATAGTGACAGTTCTCTGGGGATGGGGCTTCTTGGAGAATGACAAAACCATTCTGCCTCTTTTATTAGCTATTAGGCTTCTAGTTTACACAGCTACTGTGGTTTTGAGGGTGTTGGTTTTCAAGGCTACCATGAAGCCTGGGAGAGGATAATAGATACAAAGCAAGTGAAAACACCACAGAGCTTGTTGTTCATATTGAGATTCAGCCATTCTTCTTGATTAAGTGCTCCTCAGATTGTTGCAAGTCTTTGGTTAAATTCCAAATGTCTCCAAAAGTTTATTTTGACAATTTTTCACCACAGTTTTCATTGATTTAGTGGAGGAGATGGTTTATGGATGTCTTTACTCTGCCATTCCAAAAGTACTTTACATTATTCATCTTAAGAGTATTATTTCATGTTTATTTATGTTTTAATACATGTTCTTTGCAATATAGAAGGATAATGAAATTCATATCTGATACTATGCATTTATCATTTCATACTGCATACAAACATGCTCACTGAGTTCATTATCCATTTTAAAAGTAGTTAGTTTTTTTTGCAGTATGCGGGCCTCTCACTGTTGTGGCCTCTCCCGTTGCGGAGCACAGGCTCCGGACGCGCAGGCTCAGCGGCCATGGCTCACGGGCCCAGCCGCTCCGTGGCATGTGGGATCTTCCCGGACCAGGGCACGAATCCGTGTCCCCTGCATCGGCAGGCGGACTCTCAACCACTGCGCCACCAGGGAAGTCCTAGAAGTAGTTAGTTTTTAAAGGCTTTACGTTTTACACATACCCTTAGTGGATTGTTATATAGGTTGTACTTTTTTTCCATTTAAAATAACGTGTCATTTGTCAATTATATTCAGCTCAATAAAGCTAGGAAAATAAAAATTAAATAAAATAATGCAATGTAGTCTCCAATTATCCAAAAATTTATTATTCAATATGCTTTGAGGAATGAAACATGGAAGTGAAGGTGTTATAAGAATAAAAAGTTGGGGCACCTCCCCATCCATGGTGGTGATGGGGACAAAGTCCATCAGTGGTAGCAGGTAGTCAGGGAAAACTTTCTAGAAGAGATGGTTTGCAAGCTATGTTGAAGTATGAGTAAAAGTTAGTTAAGTAGAGGGCTTCCCTGGTGGCGCAGTGGTTGAGAATCTGCCTGCTAATGCAGGGGACATGGGCTCGAGTCCTGGTCTGGGAGGATCCCACATGCTGCGGAGCAACTAGGCCTGTGAGCCACAACTACTGAGCCTGCGCGTCTGGAGCCTGTGCTCCGCAACAAGAGAGGCCGTGATAGTGAGAGGCCCGCGCACTGCGATGAAGAGTGGTCCCTGCTTGCCACAACTAGAGAAAGCCCTTGCACAGAAACGAAGACCCAACACAGCAAAAATAAATTAATTAATTAATAAACTCCTACCCCCAATACATTCTTTAAAAAAAAAAAAAGTTAGTTAAGTAAGACCTGAAGTGGAACAGTGGGGCCTCTGAGAATCAGATGTTTCTGGCAGAGCAAAGAATATGAAGAATTAAAAGAGTGTATCTGAATTGCTATAGTAGAAATGGTGGTAGTGAGGTGTGGTTTAAGTTGCCATGTATGTATAGTTAAAACTATCAGAGTAGATGATACTATCCAGATAAAAATTGAATACCTGAACATTCCACTAACAAGTTTTTTGTCCTGAGACAATGCAATCTAGATTACAGTGTGCAAGTTGAAATATTCATTAGTAATTACTGAAAAGTTTGGAGCAGTAACAAACCTATACCACTCAGCACTGACTTCTGAGAAGAGTTGCAAATGTTGCCACAAGTTTGTGGCAATGCTTTTTTACAAGAGCAGTAATTATTTCATAATATCTTTTAACTGTGTACCTAAAAGTACCATATAGACAATAACCCATTAATCCTTACCATTCTGCTCAGAAAATAAGTCAAAATATAAGAAAATCTTAGCTTATTTCATAGTTTTAAAAAATTTGTCAGAATATATATGAAATCCTATTACATAGCTATTACATAATGTTCATATGATAGCTACCTTAATTCCTTATTTTCCTCTTCATAGTTTTGCCTACTTGTCTATAGAAAGAACACTTTTAGCTCCCCATCACAATTTTTATCTATGTTTTCTGTATTCCTTATTTCTAAAATGCATACACACATGTGCACACACATGCACATGCACACACTCTACCCACCCACCCCAAGAACATGTATTCCTTCAAGGTAAACCATGTAAAGAGAAATAGGAGAAACACCTGATTCATGTTGGTAACCATTTTATAAATTAGAATTTTTTTTTTCTGCTGGTTAACATAAACATGAAAAAAGGTTATGAACTATAGAGAGTTATGCTGAAGGAAAAGGTCCTTCTCCAGGCCTGTTCTTTGCTATAGTATATGTGACTAACCACCACCATAGTTGCAGTGGCTTGCCCTTTTTTCTCCATCCAAAACGTTCAATATACTGCTGATTTGGCAGGGTAGAAGTGAATACTAGTGACAATAATAGTATTTCTATCAGTGGCTACTTCTGTATTTTGAATATGAAATGGTTCATAACTGTTGGGGAATAAAAAAATATAATAGTTGTGGCTGCAAAAGCAGTGAACTTGCCATCTTCCTGAACTTGATGAGAATCTATCTGAACAATCCTACCTTGTATGTCAAGTATGAACCAGCTGAAAATGTAATTTACAATAATATTCTCCTTTCTATTCCTCTCTATGATAAACTGCATGAGTTCTATTATTATATTAAATTCAATGCTATTCTTCCTGCTTCTTGCTTTCATCCTCTACTCTTAAAGTAGCAAAGTATAAAATACTATAATAGTACACCTGAGGAAATTTAGTAATGAGGCACATATAGGCTTAACCTAGACTAAACGGTTTTAATAAATTACTTTTGTCTATATCTAACAAGTCTGATCTAGACATTGTTACCTCAAGTTTTTTTCAACTCAGAACATCCTAGAGCTGAAATCAACTCCAATTTGTCTTTTGTCCCATGTCTGTAAATTAGTTGACTCCATATTTTTTCATGGTTTGAAGGAACGTTCAGGAACATTCCAGTACTAGTGAATCTAGAAATGTATCTCAGAGTTAAGGGAGAAGAGCGTTACAATTCAACTCAACAAGTACTTCCTGAATATAATGTTCAAAACTGTGCTAAGTATAAATATAGTTATTCATAAAGCAACAGCTATGTTTAAATGTGTGTTATGTGTCATTAGTTTTACATCTCATTAAATCCTCACAACAACCCATTTAGATATATATTCACCTCCAATTAGCTGGTAAATAAAATGAAATTACAAAACTGTTAAGTGGTGCTGATAAATTTGAACCCAGAGCTAACCAACTCTAAAGCCTGCATCTTCAAACAGTATATTAAAATTTTTTCCTGATGTTGTGTTCACTGGCTTTACAATCTATTTGTGATATCAGGTGTATTCAGGTTTAAACTTTCAAATTATAATTTTTAAAAGGCAATATATTTACATGATTCAAAAGTCAATACTGGGCCTAGAAGAATTGAAAATCTGGTAATAATAAGCATACCTAGTATGTAGATCTTGATTTTAACCATTAAAAGAAAGTAGGACTCCTTGGAGAAATGGCTTATTGAAGGATTGAGAGAAGGAATGTATGAGATAAACCTGGAACATCTTGTTAGACCAGAAAGAAAGAAAATGATAAAAAAAATTCTGGAGACATTCAAAGAGACACAAGAGCCAGGTTGAAAACGTTTGCACAGGCTAAATTTGGGACAGTATAAGCACTGAAATAATGTTAAATCCACGAACCATACTGATATAAATTTATTTTTAAATTGGAGGGAAGGAAAAGTTTTTTGTTAGGGTAGAACATCAACTAATAAATGTAGAAGGAATAATAGAGTTAGAATATCACTATTTTTTGACCATATGGTCTTATGTTTTAGACAGTTCTTTTTTTTAATTGAAGTATAGTTGATTTACAATGTTTCAGGTGTACAGCAAAGTGATTCAGTTATACATATATATGTATCTATTCTTTTTAAGATTCTTTTCCATTATAGGTTATTACAAGATATTGAATATAGTTCCCTGTGCTATACAGTAGTCCTTGTTGTTTATCTTTTTAAAATATAGTAGTGGGTATCTGTTTACCCCAAATTCCTAATTCATCCCTCTCCTCCCCTTCCCCTTTGAGAGCCATAGGTTTGCTTTCTGTTTCTGTGAGTCTATTTCTGTTTCTCCAAAGGCATACCAATGGCCAATAGGCACATGAAAAGATGCTCAACATTGCTAGTAATTAGAGAAATGCAAAGCAAAACTACCATGAGCTATCACCTCACACTGGTCAGAATGGCCATCATCAAAAAGTCTACAAATAACAAATGCTGGAGAGGATGCAGAGAAAACAGAACCCTCCTACACAGTTGGTGGGAATGTTAATTGGTGCAACCACTATGGAAAACAGTATGGAGGTTCCTTAAATAACTAAAAATAGAGTTGCCATATGATCCAGCAGTTACACTCCTGGGCATATATCTGGAAAAGATGAAAACTAATTTGAAAATGCACCCTATGCTTATAGCAGCACAATTTACAATAGCCAAGACATGGAAGCAACCTAAATGTGCATCAACAGATGCATGGATAAAGAAGATGTGCCATATATATATATATATATATATATATATATATATATATATATATATTACTCAGCCATAAAAAATAATGAAATAATGCCATCTGCAGTAACATGGATGGACCTAGAGATTATAATACTAAATGAAGTCAGACAGAAAAAGCAAATATATCACTTATATGTGGAATCTTAAAAAAATAATACAAATCAACTTATTTACAAAGCAGAATATCACTATTTGACAAATAGCAAAGTAATAATAGATTTAGGCAAATATCATCAATATATGTTACAACTAGTGGGTGAAAGTTTTATGAGGAATAGGATGCCTCTATGGTCTCAAATTACCCCCCACAAAATTCTTAATAATTACAAGGGAGAAAAAATTAACTTTACAATGGAGAAACCTGCCAACTATCACCTAAACAAAATGATCAAAGTTAACATCAACAATAATGGGACAAAAAGACATCAAATGTCTCCAAATATGATACACTGAGAAAGCCACATTGCTTATGTGATATCTTTGCCAAAACTTCCTAACCTGGATCTAATCATGAGGAAATATCAGACAAACCTAAATTGAAGTATATCCTTAAAAATATCTACCCTGTACTCCTTAAAAAATGTCAAACTCATGAAAAACAGACTGACAGAGAAATCATTCCAGATTAAAGGAGACTAAGACATATGACAATAAATGCAATGTGTGATCCTGGATTGGATCTTGATCTGAAAAAATTTATTTTATTTTCTATGAAGGCTATCACAAAGTTAAATAGGTATATTATGAATCAAGTTTATAGATTAAATAATAGTATTGCATCATGTTAATTCCTCCTGTGATTATGTACCAGAATATTCTTAGGAAATACATACTAAGGTATTTTGGAGTAAAGAAGCATTATGTCTGCAACTTATTCTCAAATGGTTCAGAAAAAAATACATGCACATAATTCATATATATATTCAGAGAAAGGATAGAGAGGAGATGATAGAAAGCAAATATGGTAATATGCTAACAATTTGGGTACCTGGGTCAATAGTATATGGTAAAATTATTTACAGGGCTTCCCTGGTTGTTCAGTGGTTAAGAATCTGCCTGCCAATGCAGGGGACACGGATTCGAGCCCTGGTCCGGGAAGATCCCACATGCCAAGGAGCAACTAAGCCTGTGCGTCACAACTACTGAGCCTGCGCTCTAGAGCCCACAAGCCACAACTACTGAGCCCGCATGCCACAACTACTGAAGTCCGTGTGCCTAGAGCCCATGCTCCACAACAAGAGAAGCCACTGCAATGAGATGCCCACGCACTGCAACGAAGAGTAGCCCCCCGATCTCTGCAACTAGAGAAAGCCTGCACACAGCAACAAAGATTCAATGCAGCCAAAAATAAATAAATGAATAAATAAATAAATAGAAGAAAATTATTTACAAATGAAAATTTATCAATAAAGTGTACTACAAAGCCCCACAATAAACTCACACTTTATAAGGAGAGAGGCAAACAGGGCAACTGAAACATAAGGTAATGTTCATAAAAGTGTACTCTAATTAGATATTCTTTAAATTTCTTTGATATATAAGAAATTGTAACATTTGTAGTGTGATGATTGTTTAAAAATAGTTTTTACTTGTTAGAGATACATAGTGAAATACTTGTGGATATTTATAGATTCAATAATATGCCTGAGATTGACTTTAAAATAACCTTGTGAAGGGGTATGGGATTTTGCAAACTTTGGGGGTTTTGTCCACCTGATAGATGAGAAATTGTGTCTCAGTACAGTTTTCACTTGCATTTGTCTTCTTCTGGGCAATATAACTGTTATTTCTGCTACCTCGCATGTCAGAGGATGAGGAATCTTTCCTGATTTATGTTTCCACTTATGCTTTTGACTCAGTTTCCTCCTACTGCATTTGAACTTACTTCCTCAATTATTCACTATTTCTCCAGTATCTTTAATATTCCCCTCATGGTTTCCTTTCTTTTTAAGTTCAAATATTTATCTTTTCTTTATTTTTTGGCTAGCTATTACATATAAACAATATGGTATAAAAGGTAGAACCTGAAAAGTAAGTCTCTCATATGCTGAAACTGAAATCAACACCCCCAGGGTGAACCACCATTCTCAGTTTCTTATGTATTTCTTCAATCACACTCTATACACATGGAAACATATATTTATATATTCAGTTTTATAGATACATTCAAATGGCAGCATACTGTTAGGCTAAGGTAATGCTAGCTGACACAATAACTAAACCCTGAAATCTCAGTGGTTTAACACAAAAGGTTAGTTCACACAGACAGTCCAATGTTCAGTGGGCAGCCTTCCATGTGTGCTTCAGGAGCCCAAGTTCTGCCACAGCTCAGGGCTTTAGAGTCTTCACTTCAACAACAAATAGGGGAAAATGAAAGAGAAGAGAAAACATAACTGCTTCTCAACCATCTTGCCTAGAGGTCAACAGATGGCTCTGAACATATTCTACTGGATATAAATCATGTGGTCCTTTTAGATGTAGAGAGCCTGGGAAATTTAGTCCCTGGCTTGGCACTTAGTCAACTTTACTCTATGGAAGGGTAGCATAAATCTTTGGAGAGTAGCTGTTTCTTAAACATACATTCTTCAAACTGTTTTACTCCACAGGGTGTGTGTGTGTGTTTGCTTAATTTACCTTAGAGATGTTTCCAACAGTTCATATATGGCTGACCTAGGTAAAAACTTGAATAGCTGCATAGTACAAGCATTTCTGCCTGAACTAGGAAGTTGCATCTTCCATCTAAGCTGAATGACTGTAATAAATACAGGTATTTCTGCTACGACAGTTCTGAAACAACCTAGTTTCTGCAAAATCAGGGTGCTAAGAAAAATATTGGTGGGGAATTACCCTGAAGAACGGGAGTTTGCAGACTTGAAGACTAAGCCAGCTTCCTTTCTCCTGGTCCTTCTGGCATTGGCAATCAGTTTTGCAACTTATCATGGCAGATTACAACCCATCTTACAGCCTACAGAAGTGGATATTATCCCCCCTTCCTACCATCCTGCCCCTTCCTCCCCACAAACATCCCTTCTTCTTGCTCTTGGCAGAGGGCTTAACAGAGCATGAAGGCTTTCCCCTAGGCTCTCATGTACACAGCTGGTTGGAAGGGCAGAATTAAAACAAAAACAAAACAAACACTTAAAGCTCTCTACCGATGACTGATGGGATTCAGTGTGAATCTACACCTCTATTTGAGAATAACTCTTAAGCACTATATTCCACTGTTACCCAGAATTTATACACAGGACTCCTCTAACTTGATACTGCATCCTTTATTGACTACTTATTCCCCTACTTCTCTACCCGTGTCCCTAGGGATGACCTCCAAAATAAAGTCTTCAAATCCTTTTATTCTAATTCTTGTCTCAGGGTCTTTTCTGAGCAACCCAAACTAAGACATTCCTCTTCCCAGCTTCCAGCCTGTAGGGTATTCAACAGTCAGGGCTGGTTGGGGGCTACCAGGCAATATTCAAGCCGCAGTCATTATTAATGGGCTAGATACAGTTTATAAAAAAGCACTTGAAACCACTGCTACTTGGCACAAAGCATTAACATGCTAATGAAAATCACATTAGAATCACCATGACTTCTGTTATAATGACAACACTTCCCTACTTATGAGGAGTTATGCATAGAATTATATCAGAGTTTCTTTAAATAGTCCTCTCCTGGTAGACATTTATCTTGTTTGCACTCTTTTTGGTGTTTATAAACAATGATGCAGGACTCCTCTTGTAGTTTTAATTCAAAGTTCTCATCTGTTCAGAATTTTAGGAGTCCCTATATTTCCTTTTTCATCACCTGTCTGTATACATTCTTATCAGACTCTTGGTATTTCTATTATTGATTTGTAACAGCTCCTTATATATCAAGGTTATATTTTATCAGCAATATAGAATTGTAAATTCAATTCCCCAGTTTTTAGTTGGCCTTTTTACTCTGCTTCTGGTGTTTTTTTTTTAATGTGGAATTCTTTTCTTTTCTTTTTGTTTAGTCAAATTAATTAATCTTTTCCATTATGAATTTTGAGGTTTGTGTCCTACTTAGAAAGAACTTCAAACCTCTGTGATTAAAAAAAAAAAATTCTTCCAGGGTTTTTGCTAATACTTTTATGTTTTTATTTTTCAATATTAAATCTGAAATTTTTGTTGTAAAGTATGAGGCAAAAAGACATTTTATGTGTATACAAATGGCTAACCAGTTGTCATATCATCATTTATTATTGAATAATCTATTCTTCTCACACTAAGTCAAAACATTACCTTTATTATATGCTAAATTTCCACATGTATTTCAGTCTATTTCTGTACTTTCTATGCAATCAATTTGCTTGTCTACTCATAGATTCTTACCACACTATTTAAATCAACAGAGCTTTATATTATTTAAGAGAAAAGTGAAATGAAATAAAATTGTGGTTTTCAAAACTTTTTTTTTTAGGAGTGGACAAAAGAGATCTTTTTTTTCCCACATCTTCATTAGAGTATAATTGCTTTACAATGTTGTGTTAGTTTCTGCTGTACAGCAAAGTGAATCAGCTATATGTATACATATATCCCCATATCCCCACCCTCCCTATCCCATCCCTCTAGGTCATCACAAAACATCAAGTTGATCTCCCTGTGCTATGCAGCAGCTTCCCACTAGCCATCCATTTTACATTTGGTAGTGTATATATGTCAGTGCTAAAACCCAATAAAGCAAAAATAATCTGGAGTTGCCCTGGTTGAAACAGAGTGGAGATTCAGACTCCTCCCACTCAGACTCCTGCCCTTTCTTAATATTGGCATCTAAGGAACCTCTTACAGGTTCATGGAAGAAGCTGGAAGTTCCAGCAAAAGGCAACGCAAAGAGTAAATACAGCTAAGTAAAAACTCTGCAGGTTGAACTGTCTGCTACCCAGCAAGCTACCATACAATTGCTCAGAACTGTCTTATGTTAGTAATATACAAACATATGAATTCTATTTATGTAAGTGAATTCTACATCTATGATTAAATTTAAGGCATGTTGTTTAGAAGTGTGAATTGTTCTAAAGTCAAGATTTATCTCTAACTTATGTGGGGCTATTTTTTCTCACCTAGTTGGATTAGGGACTTTTGAATTTTGTTTATAACAAAATATATGTAAACACCCCAAAACTAAAAAATAAGTATCCTGATTCTGTGATGTTAGAAGAGCTGCTTTCCTAGAGCAATACTATTTACTCAGTCAAGAAGAAAAAACAGGCAGTTTTCAACTCACCTGAACTTATGTAATATTTGTAACTCACCTCTACATGACATATTATACTGCATATGTTTTAATTATACCAAAATCAGAACTGATCATTTATTTCCCTCAAAAATATTTTTAATATATTTAAGAGTGAAGTGGAATAAAATTGTGGTTTTCAAAATTGTTTTTTCAGAGGTAGACAAAAGAAATCTTTTTTGGAAACCAAATAAAGCAAAATAATCTTCTCAACTTCCCCATTTCCATTTAACAACTATTAAATAGCCAGACTGATATATATCTTTAAACTCAAATTAGTAGTCTCTATTTATACTTGTGGCTTATGACCAAACTGTAATATCTGGTCTTCCTGTCTGATGGCCTTTGAACTAAAACATCAACTCTGCAGATTCTAGACTCACCAGCCTCCATAATCATGCTAGATAGATAGATAGGTGATCTAAACCTCCTTCCCTTCCACTTTCTTCCCTTTCCTTGCCTTCCCTTCCTCCTTCCCTTTGTCTTCCTTCCTTCCTCCCTTTCTCCCTCCCTCCCTCCTTTCTTTCTCTCTCCCCCTCCATCCCTTCCTCTCTCTCTCTCTCTCTCTCTCTCTCTCTCTCTTTCTCTCTCTCGATCCTATTAGTTCTGTTTCTCTGGAGAACCCTAATACACTATGTCTATTCTAACTCTGTAGTCCCATTTCACCAGCTCATTTCTTATTAAACCTCAACAGATTCTCCACCCCACTGAATCAATCTATTTGTCACCTTCTACATAATTTGCACAATTCCATTTAAATGCTTTTACGAAATTACTAATATTCATCTATAATAGCTATATTTACTTCTCACATATTTCTCTCCAGCTATTCTGTTAAGCACTTCGACAGAAGTCTCTGTTTTCTTTACTTTCTACAGAGCTGATAACAAGAACTAGTAATGTAAAATATATAGTGTATATACATACCTTAAAACATAAATATATGCATATATATAAAGTTTACCTCAAAGTCTGGTACATAATTTTAATTTGTTTTTGTTTTTACTTAGAAGAATCACACTTTGGTTTAAAATTGATTATCATTTAAAAGAATTCTTCCACATTCATTTCACTCAGTGGGGACACAGAACAAAATTATAGACAAACTTTAGGCTACATAACTTAAAAGTAAAACTGACAGAATGCTTTAATGTTGGGATGAAGTGCATACTTTATATTTTTCAAACTCAGTTATATTGCTTGCTAAAAGTAAATAGTACCTCCAGGACACCATCTGGTAAAAATCTCTCTGTGGATTAACCGAGAAAAGGAAGTGAATGAATTTTTATATACTGCATAGTTGTGGTTGCAAAACTGCAGTAAAAATATGTTTTCAATGCACTGGTATAAGAGAGACTTCAGAGTTCAGCTACCTCACCTGATTTATTCCGAAAGGCTTGGAATATTTAAGGCCAAAGCTCATCAATAGGGAAAAGGAGGGGTGTTTTCTAGCACTCCTACGACTTGGAAGAAAAAAATAATTATCCAGGAAATTGAAGTCCATGAGCTGGAAAATATGAATTTTGTCTTTTAGAAATCATTCATTAAAAAAGTAACATGCAGCTCCTTAACGATAGGACGTAACATGTCAGAGAAGTCTGAGGCCATCTAAGACAATTGGATGAGACCCAACATTGTTATTGTGAGCCGTCCTGCCAATGCAAACTGATTGAATTAGTTTTTACTTTTTTTTTTTTTAAATAATGTGTTGTCCAAGCCTTGATCTAGTCCAATGACTAAAGCAATGGAACTTCCCCTCACCTCTCTAGGGAATCCATTCCAGAGACTAATAGATTTCACTGTCAGGAAACATATCCCCGATTCAGTCTTAAATTTCCGTTACTTAATTTCATCCCATTACTTGACTATAAACCCCTTATTCTACCTTTCAAAATGACTTGGCTTCCATGATGTTTATATTTGAAAGATATAAATATATATCAAATATTTGTGAAATGTTATCAAAATTGGACTCAGTCAGAGATAGACAAATCTTGTATGTTTTGTTATTTTAATCTTCTCTGACAAGTTAAAGTCTGAAGCCCATTGTATATTTATTTTCCAGTTTGAACACTACTCAATTCATTTATTTGAGGTATTTATGCCCTAAACTGGTATTCTCATTGTGATCTCAGCAGTACCATTTACATAACTTTTATCTTCCAGCCATACAATGTGAAGCTTTTGCACATACAGACTAAAATCTCATTGACTGATTTTACTGTCGTATTACATTACTAGATCATATATAATTTGCTACCCACTATCATCTCAAAGTCTCTTGGTATTACTGCTTTCCAAGTACTGTATATCCTGCCAATTGAATGGCTGTGTTTCTGATTATTTTTCCCCAGATGTATTAGCTACATTTTTCCAGGTTGAATCACATTTCATTTCCTGCCCATATTTCTAACCACTTTAGGTCCCTTTTATCTGCCCTCACTGGTTTTTTCAACACTATCCAATTTAGCATCATCTGTAAATTTAATTAACATGATGTGTATCCTCTTTTATAAATCATTAATAAAGTTCTTCTACGCTTTATTTTTTTAGATTCTAAGGCTGTTCAATGTTTATAGTCTTGCTGCATTCTTAAAAACATACCACTTTTTTGCCACTTAATATTTGTTTCATTATTTTAGGAGTGGCTGATGGTGGACTAAAAACAGATTCATGCTCAGGGTCACTGGTTTTCTTTTTTTAATATTAGCACTAAATTACTATTATGATTGTTTCTCAGCAGAATAACAATGCTTTTACTGACAATTTTCTATCCTCCTGCAATTGCTATGTTTTTTATAAATGCAGTCTAATGGCATGGAAGCCTCACTCTGCTGTTCTCACATCCATGATGTAAACTTACAAAGGTATCTTATTCCAAATTCTGTTGTTATGTAATGAGTTGTTTAAATTTTAGATACCAATTTACCATGATAATGTTGTTATATTATATGAATAAAGATTAATAGAATGCTTCTATTTTAAGTATTTTGGAATTGATAAGTTGAACCAAGATCAATATGGTTCATGTGAATTAAACAAAACTATTGTTCCTCCTTACATTTATAACTGTAATTTCTTTTTTTTTTTTTATTAAAAATTTTTTTTTGGCTGCGTTGGGTCTTCGTTGCTGAGAGTGGGGGCTACTCTGTTGCGGTGTGCAGGCTTCTGATTGCAGTGGCTTCTCTTGTTGAGGAGCATGGGCTCTAGGCGTGTGGGCTTCAGTAGTTGCAGCATGCGGGCTCAGTAGTTGTGGCACGCGGGCCGTAGAGTGCGCAGGCTTCAGTAGTTGTGGCGTGCGGACTCTAGGGCACAGGCTCAGTAGTTGTGGTGCATGGCTTAGCTGTTCCGCAGCATGTGGGATCTTCCCGGACCAGGGGTTGAACCTGTGTCCCCAGCCCCGGCACTGGCAGGCGGATTCTTAACCACTGTGCCACCAGGGAAGTTCTGTAATTTCTTTTCAATTTATTGATTATTTAAAATTCTTTTTGCTGTATTAAACCATATTTTAAATTTTATTTTTATGAGGAAATATGTCAGACTTCTCTAAGTGTGTTTTGAAAACATAATATTAAAAACAACATGTGTGTACCCACCACACAGATTAAAAAATGCCATCCCCAGTAACCTTAGCAGCTATCTATATACATCTTTCCAATTGCACACCTCTTTCTCTCTCTTAGGGGCAAATGCTTTTATGAATTTTATGAAAATATTTATGTTTTTTGTTTATACAGTTATCTAAGTATCTTTATAGCTAAGATGTATTTTTTTCAAGAATTAACTATCTCAGGCATTTTAGTTATCTATTTCCATCTTATACTAATTTATTCTCTTTTCTAAATATTGTATTTTCCCTGCATGAATAATGAATATCTTGTGATATGTCCACAATAATCTTGGAAGAAAGCAATCATTTTTTTCTTTAATTCTTCCTTTACCTAAATCCTTAGTGTTACCTTTACATACAACTTTTTTTCTTCTCCTTCTTCTTCAATGCATTCCCCTTCACTTATGTATTTTTGGATCATTTTTTGATGCTGCCTCTTTCTCATTTATGGGTGTATACATATTCTTAAATTACTTATTATGGTCTAATTATGGCATATAGGTCCAATTTCACCTGCTTAAACCAATAAGAGGATCTCTCAACCTGCTTTTCAGCTAAGTCTTATATGTCAATACATTTGTTAAGAGATTAGTATGCAGGTACCTAAAAATAAGAACTATATTTATTCTCTAACAAATGTAAACTTCTACTCTTTCTTATCAAAATTTTCCTTGCATAGTTTTTGGTTCCATTTTAATTTCCATTTCTCATCTCTATATCTATGTAACAACTTTAACATATTTTCATCTTTTAATCCAAAACTTAACTCAAATTTCATCCTTAAATTATATAGGTATTACACAATAAAAAGCTGATGAGTCTAGGTTTTTTTCATATTTTTCCAATTATCTTGTTATTGCTTTTTAAAAAACTGCACATGCTCATTTAGAGAATATGTTAATCTTCATCTGGTTTACAATAGAAAAAATGAAAACAATCAAAATGTCTAATAATTAGGACTCCTGCTAAACAAAATATAAGTATAATCCTACATTGGAATACTAGGAACCTAATTAAAATTAGTGATTGCCAATCTTACCCTTTGTTAATGACAGTCTCTTTACACAGTATATCTGTGATATGAGTCAACTAACTAGGGGTGGCCCACAACAGTTGAGTAACAAATACAGGGCTACAAAAGCCAAGTCATCACATCTTGGTCCCACAGAGGGGTTGTCCCATAAGAGGATAATTTTGTGGTACCATTCATTCTCCAGAGCTCCCCATGGGGTCAAAAGGACGCTAGACTTCTGAAACCACATCTTTGTCTAGCTTCTTCTGTCCATTCCTGCTTTCCTTACTTTCTTTTGAAGAGTATCCTCTTACTAGATCACTGCACAAGAATCTCTTTCTTGAGCTCTGCTTCTAGGGGACCCAACCTAAGAGAACTGGTGACATAAGTGGCCCTACAAAGTATACTCTAAGGATGAGACTCTAGAGCTGATTCTTACTGACTTACTTACTGACTGGCTGTCTGTCAATAAGGACAAAACTAGTGATCAGTGATTCCTGGTATGTTGTGCAGGGCAACCGTTAAGACTTTCACCTGGGTACACTGAGATGGAATACATGTAGCAAATAATTCACTTCTTATACAATATCTCCAGATTTTGTACAATAACAGGTAAGATTTCAGGGATAGAGTCATCAAGATATAGAAGGATGTCAAGAAACTATGTGACTATGTTATCAGACAGAACATTTCATTGAGTCTAGTGATGGCATCTAGCACAGAATATGGAAAAGTAACTTGGAGACTGGTAGAAGACCACAAGAAAGCAAGATAGTCATATTGTTGAAAGATAGTTGTGCCATAGGAGATTATTTTTAGCAGAGAATAGAGGAATGATGAATTATAAGCAACAAAAACCAACCTGAACAATACTGAGTAACCAATGTCTCAGACATATGGATATATAATGAAGAAGACAAAGAGTTTCCACTCTAGAGTGTATTCAGGGGTAGTCAAATTCTTGGTGTAGCTCCCAGCAGAAGCCAGTACTGGAATAATTCCGAGAAAAGCCTGAGGACCTAAGGTAATTTTTTCTCATAGGACCAGTTCCACCAGGCACAATGGAAGGGATGAGGAGGAGCAAAAGCAGCGAAAGATCATAAGACTATGCACAGAGCATCACATGAATGACAGTTTACAGTAAAAGAAAGGAGTTTACAGGGGATAGTATTTGGGCTCATGAACAATGAAGATATAAATATGGAACATGGTGAAATAAGGAATGTTAGGGAAACGAAAAATGGCTGGTACTATAGAAGATACTTCGGATACAATATCCGAACATTTTATGGTAGATCAGAAAAGACCAAGAAGCTAAATAATTTTTTCAAGGTTAAATAGCTATTAAAGAGAGGAGTAATGATTTTTACTTAGTTCTGCTTAAATCTAAACTCTATACTTTTATAATTATGCCCACCAGATGCTCTAGGTTCCAGATGCAAATTTAGTAGGACTTGTTTAAGTTGAGGATTCAGTTAAGTGTAGAGGGCTTGACCAGCAAAGATCTTTGCACAGATTCTGTTGGTGCTGCCAAAAAATTCCTAGTTAAGATATACTGGGAAAAGAGTGGTTCATTTCCTAGACTTCTGTCTTGGTAGAAATCATAAGAGCACCTAAAGGGTAGAAGGACTTTCTCAATGGAGCTGGCTGTGGCATAGACTGGCGGCTTGGAACATTAATCCCAGAGAAGTCAAAAGTCATTAATTCCCATGAAAGACCCTCTTTTACCTTGTGATGGCATCAATCTAATTCTGAAGCTTGAGGAAATATGTGTTTTGACTTTAGTTAATTAAAAAACTGAAAAATTAATTTTTGCTTTGTAGGTTATCCAGACTACTTTGCATTCTCCGTTTTGATGTTTCATTCGTACATCCATTAGAAATTGGCAAGGGCTTCAGAAGAGCAGATAAAAACTAAACCAGTTATTCTGTATCTAGCATCTTTGGGGAGAAAATTGAGATTATTGGTGGAAATGAGATTATGTTTATTGGAATAATCCCTCTCGTATATAAATAACCATTATATATCAATATTATTGTACATAGATTATATACACAGAAAAAGACCCACTAAAAATGCAACTGATCACAGTACCATTTAGAGCAAATAATTTCTTCTTAATACCACTACCTTCATTAAGAACAAAATAGAGCTGAGAAAAGTACCCTCGATAGACCAGATATGGTCAATGGCAAAGGGCAAAAATCAGAACACTGTTTCACTGTATTAATTTTTAAAGTCCAATTAAAGGTAACATCTACAACCTTTCTTCTGTTGTATTTGCCAAATATTTTAAAACATTAAACACGAAGTGCTGATTGCAACATAAGACAAAAGTTTTTGCTGCTACACTCTGCCAGTGATAAAAGCTTTCTCTCTGGGGACTTGGCTAACATTCAGTCACATGATACAAGGTACATTACACAAAACTTCTTTTTATTCCAAGGTTTTTTTCATCCAAATGACCAAATATAGCCTAATGTTACTATTATCCCTGATTTCATTCCTGCCTATAAAAGCATAGGCATGAGATTCTGAAATAATAATATTAAACAAAAAACCCCAAACAGGCTAAGTTTGTAGAAAAGTGTTTTAATGAGAAGTGTTACATATTCTTAAATACTCATCAATTTGCATATCTTCACAATTTAATTCTAGGAATAACAGCTTTCTGTATTTGGGCAGACTCTCATGTTCAGGTAGTTCAGGGTAAGGATATGAATTCATTTTTTTTTTTTTTTTTGGCTGCATTGTGCATCTTGTGGGATCCTAGCTCCCTGACCAGGGGCCGAACCAGGGTCCTCAGCAGTGAGAGTGTGGAGTTAACCACTGGACCACTGGGGAATTCCCAGGATATGGATTCTTTTCCCACATGTACTTCCTACTACCCACCTTGCCTGTAACTAACTGTATCAGTTAGGACTCTTCTGGTTACAAGCGACCAAAACTATCTTGAACTGGCTTAGCAAAACTGTACAAGGAAGAAGTACAAAATGAAGGATAAAGATACAGTTGAAACTTGTAAAGGTTCTTTCTTATATCTATTTCCACAGGCCAGCTTAGTTTTCAAACATCACTGCAAGTCTGCCTTTTTCCACATAAAGAGAAACATGGCTGCCTAGAGCTAGAGAGTTGTACATTTCACAGCTTCAATCATAGTGTTTTAGTCCTAAACGCAAAATTATTAGGGAAGGTTCTCATTGACCTAACTAATGAGTCATGTGTCTATCCCTGGACAAATTAACTTTGCCTTGGTAGGTAAGGAACTGTGTCCAAGCTTGGGCAAATAATCCCTGAAGTACATATCCAGGACCCAAAGTGTTAAACATATGAATGGGGAAAAAATTTCCAGAAGAGATATGTTAGACACACTATCCCACAGATGCTCCCTACCCTAAAAAAACCAAATTCTCTCCCATAAGTTCATATATTAAAATTTAGCAATGTCCCTATGTATTTTTTCTGTTGAACTAAAAACAGTGACTATACAGAAGACAGAACTCATCTCATTTTATTTGGCATTTCTACCAACTTAAATTTCTGTGGGCAATGCTATAACATCTGGGTTTATTTATTTATATTCTACCTTGATCCAGAAAGAATTTAAGACAGCTGGAAAAAAAATACATTATGTAACAGAACATAAATTAAATGTGAAACAAAAGAGGGAAAAACAAGGGTGGACACAATGAAACCATAAATAATGTATTCTATATTGCAGGGATACACATTCACTATAGGTAGGTTATAAAGATTTCTGATAAGTTTCCTAATAACTGGCTAAGTTTTCTAGTAATTTTGTCAGTAATATAATTCATAATGTACATTAGGTAATGAACTAATTCTTTAAGAAGCATAAAACGCACACACAACAAATGTATATGTGCACTTCATACATGATCAGAAAGGGGCTTCTGCTGGAAATCCTCACTTAGCCTGACATATTCTTGATGTCTCTCTTCATTTATTAGGGACAAAGAGATAGGTAACTATGCTAGCAAGGGGGCAATGTGGGAGAGTTGCTACTTTAGAAGTGCTCTGTGATATTGCTCTGAGAAGAGGCTTGAGTAAATAGAGGATGCCAACACTTTGAGAATACCTGGGAGAACATTCATACAGAAGAAACAATAAGAATAAAGCCCAGAAAATGCAGCATGCTCAGCATGTTCAAGGAAAAGCCAATGTGTGTGGAGCAGAATCAGTGAGGGGTAAAATGGCAGGGCATCGAGAGGTAGAACCAGACTATGCAGAGCACTGTACACCATGATGAAGACAGGCTGCTATTTTAAGCATGAAGGGAAACCATTAAAGGGTTTTGAGCAAAGAAGTAATATGATCTGACTTTGATTTTAAAATGATGACTTGGCTGATGTGTAAAGATAGACTTTTAGGAGGTAAGAGTAAAAGCAAAGAGACAAGTTAAGAGGCTGTTACAGACGTCTAGATAAGAGATCAAAATATTTTTACTAAGGGAGGGCACTAGAGGTGAAGAAAAATGGTCAGATTTGGGATATATTTTGGAGGTAAACCTGACAGCTTTTGCTGATAGATTGAATATACAGTGAGAGAAGACTGGCAGTTGAAGAACAGTCTCCTAAAGTTGATGGAGATAAAATTGGTTAGTATATACTTCTGCTAAAGTTATTTCTTGACAGCAAGAGATAAAAGATATTAACTATAAAATAGGAAAATGAATATTGTGTAACTTGAAAACTCCTCCCTTAAATTTCCTTTAAGGCCTCAACTGCTCATGTACAAGAATAGAACTTTTAATCACTGCAGACAATGTTACAGGAAATTTTAAAATATACTTCTACTAGTCTTACAGAGTGCCTTTTCATGCGCTAGTGTTCCCTCTTCTTAAAAAGGCCTATACAGTCATCCCTCAGTGTCCATGGGGGAAGGGGGTATGGTTCCAGGTCCCCCGTGGATACAAAAGTCCACGGATGCTCAAGTCTCATATAAAATGGCATAGTATTGCATAGCTGCAGTGTGTGGCAAATTTAAGTTTTGCTTTGTAGAGCTTTCTGGAATTTTTTTTCGAATATTTTCAATCTGTGGTTGGTTGAATCTACTGATGCAGAACCCACAGATACAGAGGGCAGACTGTAGTGCAATGAGATGGCTGGGTCTACCAGACCAAATCTTCAAAGTTGGTGAGACTAGAGACCTTTTAATTTTAAGCAGGTCACCTACATTGAATTTCACATGGATTGGTATTCCTAATAATAGGAATGATAAAAAAAAGGAGAGAGGCTATGAAGTGAAGTAGTCTGGAGAGAGTTAATGAAACTCATATTCTAAATCATGTGATGGTTAGAGTCATCTTGTAATTTAGAAATGAAACATTTGGCTTCAAAGGGAGCTAGGAAGAAAGGGGGGTAAAGGAAAACAAGTAAACTGGGTATTTTATCTAGAAGCATCAAGGGTGTTGTCTAAAATCTGCAGTTTGATTAAGATGTTTTTCTAAGAATTTCATATCCCAGACAAACAAAAGCTCAGAGAATTTGTTTTCAGAAGACTTGCACTATAAGAAATGTTAAAAAAAGTTCTTTAGGCTGAAGGACAATACAAGATCTAAGCAAAGAATGAAGAGCATGGGAAATGAAAAATGTATGGGTAAATACAAAATATATTTTCTTTCATATCTTAATTTCTTTGAACATTGTAAAGTTGATTTATAATGTGATATAAATAAAATTTAACAAAAACAAAGACTGGTGGGGGTGTAAAATTATATGTGATGTCGTATATTATTTGAAGGTAGATTGTGATAACCTAAAGATTAAATTATAAACCCTAGAGTAAACACTGAAAATAATAATACAAAAGATATGGCTAATAAGCTGAAAGAGGAAAAAAATCACATATTAAAAACTATGAATTAATTCAAAAGGCAGGGAAGGTAGCAAAAAAAAAAAAAAAAAAACCACAGAGAAAAGACCTTTTAAGCAGGTCTTAAAAGAAAACAAATAGCAAGATGGTAGGCTTAACCAAAGGCTTATTCAAAGTTAAATTAAATATAAGTGGACAAAACATTCCCATTAAAAGTCAGAAACTGTCTGACAATAAAAAACACAAGGACCAATACTTACAAGGAGCACACATTAAACATAAAAATACAGATAGATTAACAGTAAAAGAACAGAAAAAAACATACCATGCAAGCATTAAACATAAGAAAGCTAAATTGGTTATATTCAGATCAGACAAAATAGACTTCAGAACAAGGAATATTATCAGAGATAAAGACATTTCATAATAATAAAAGATCAATTCATTAAGATGACATAACAATGGTAAACATGCATCCAACTCTTAAGAGAGCTTCAAAATACATTTCCAAATACTGACAGAAATAAAGATATAGACAAACCCACAATCATAATTAGAGATTTTAATATCCCTTTGTTAGTATTTGATAGGAAAATTAGACAATAAATGAAATAGAAAACTTGAAAAACCAAATTGACCTAATTAACTGTTAAGTAGAGTAAACCCATAAACTGCAGGATATACATTCTTTTCAAGTGCAGAAGGAACATCCACCAATTCATATGCTGTGTCTCAATGAATTTTGAGAAGTCACAAATTTTAAAAGATTGAAAATATACAGTTTGTGTTGTGACCAAAACCAAATCAAATTAGAAGGCAATCACACAAAGATATCTCAAAAAGCCCCAAGTGCTGACATTTAAAACAACATATTTCTAAATAACACATATGTCAAATAAGAAATTACAGGAAAATCATAAAATGTTTTGAAATAATAATAAAAACACAACATATGAAAAATTTAGGATGCAGCTAAAGCAGTGTTTGAAGTGCAATCCATAGCTCTAAATGCTTTAATTAGAAAAAAAAATTCAAAATCAATCATCTAAGCTTCTATCTTAAAAAGTGGAAAAAAAAGCACACAAATTTAAATCAAAGAAAGCAGAGGGCTTCCCTGGTGGCGCAGTGGTTGAGAGTCCGCCTACCGATGCAGGGGACATGGGTTCGTGCCCCGGTCTGGGAAGATCCCACGTGCCGTGGAGCGGCTGGGCCTGTGAGCCATGGCTGCTGAGCCTGCGCGTCCGGAGCCTGTGCTCCGCGACAGGAGAGGCTACAACAGTGAGAAGCCCGCGTACCGCAAAAAAAAAAAAAAAAAAAAAAAAAGAAAGCAGAGAGGAGGAAATAATAAATATATGAAACAGAAATATAATGAATATATTCATTATATTTCATATATAATATATTTCAATATATTTCATATATTTCATAATAAATATATGAAACAGAAAAACATAGCAGTAAGAGAAAACCAGAGAAATGCACATACATTTAAACCTTGTAGTTCCTAGATATACATATATAAAAATCATCACCATGTAGTGATAGCCATTGTAACGGAATTCATAATTTAAAAAACCTAAAAATAACTTAAATGTCAGAAATGAAGGAACCGTTTAGATAAAGACATCTATGTAACAAAATGCTATGCTTCATTTTTTTTTTAATGTAGCAATTTTATAGGAACTATTGTGGTATGATCTGAGATGTCAAGTTAAAAAGGCAAGGTGCGTAACAATATAAAAGGAATACTATAATATGTGTAGGTGTGTAGTTTTTAAAAAATGTGTGTGTGAGTGTATATTTTTATATATTCACATACACATAAAATATCTTGGAAACACACACCAGAAACTGGTGATAGTGGTTGCTTCTGGAGAAGAGGCCTACGTGGTTTGGATACAAGGGTAGTATTATGTTTCACTTAGTACTGTTTTCCCCTTTAGAATTTAATACTGTGGAAACATTCCCTATTCAAAAAAATATATATATTTGGCTGTGCTGTGTGGCTTATGGGATTTTAGTTCCCTGACCAGGGATCAAACCTGGGCCCTCGGCAGTGACAGTATGGAGTCCTAACCACTGGACCACCAGGGAATTCCCCCCAAAATATTTAAGTTAAAAGAAAAAAAAAAAGGTAGGAAATATCATTAAATAACAAGAAGAAAAGCAAAAAGGATTGAAGTCAGAGGTCCTTGATAGGTTACAGTTTGGCTTTCATACATACGGAGTCTCCTTTGAGGAAGCAGGCCATTGTTTACATGGGATAGCCAGAAAAATCAAAGAGCTTCTGTGACCATTTTCTCTTTACCCTTACAGTTGTGTCTAAAGCAAACATGGCAACTCCTTTGCTATATATATACCTAAAGGGATTAAAAAGGTACAGATGGACAAGCTAATAGGAGTCTCTATTTACTGATAAAGTTACCCAAACTCAGGCATCTTTCTTTGAGGCTGCAGATTCTATCCAAGGTGCCATGTATCCTTTGTTCTGTATCTAGGATGGAGAATAAAAGGAATGGTACACGAACTGTTTCATGACCACATACACAGTGTAGTCATGAAAGCTAGCAGTCAGAACTTGTTATTGTGGTGTTTTCACTGTGTCAAAAACACAGATAAAAGCAATTTTCAGGAAGTAAAATAAAAATATTGACCTTGCCTTGCATAAAATGTTTGAATTCTCCAGAATTTAAAATTAAAGTTACCCTCTGTGTTCAGAACTACAATAGTGTGACTCTATTTATGGTTCTCTAAACAGCCATCTTCTATTTTATCTTCTAGAATAATTTCACATCTCTGATTTTGTTACCTTCTTCTGAAACAACGTTTTTAAACTGAAGTATAGTTGAGGTACAATATTATATGTTACAAGTGTACAATACAGTGATTCACAATTTTTAAAGGTTATAATCCATTTATAGTTATTATAAAATATTGGCTATATTCCCTGTGCTGTACAATATATCCTTGTACCTTATCTTTATACATAATAGTTTGTACCTCTTAGTCTCCTACCCCTATATTGCCCCTCCCCCTTCCCTCTCCCCACTGGTAACCACTAGTTTGTTCTCTGTATCTGTAAGTCTGCTTTTTTTGTTATGTACACTAGTTTGTTGCATTTTTTAGATTCTACATATAAGTGATATCATACAGCATTTATCTTTCTCTGTGTGTTTTATTTCACTTAGCATAATGCCCTCCAAGTCCACCCATGTTGTTGCACAATGAAAAAAATTTCATTCTTTTTTTTATGGCTGAGTAGTAGTCCATTGTATATATATACCTCATCCACTCTATCATATTCATCTATTGATGGACATTTAGGTTGCCTCCTTATCTTGGCAACTGCAAGTAATGCATTGGGATGCATGTATCTTTTAAAAAGAGCATTTTTGTTTTCTTCAGATATATACCCAGGAGTAGACCTGCTGGGTCATATGGTAGTTCTGTTTTTAGTTTTTTGAGAAACCTCCATATTATTTTCCATAGTGTCTGTACCAATTTACATTCCCACCAACAGTGTATTAGGGTTCCCTTTTCTCCACATTCTTGCCAACATTTGTTATTTGTACTCTTTTTGATGATAGCCATTCTGACAGGTGTGAGGTGATATCTCATTGTGGTTTTGATCTGCATTTCCCTAATGATTAGTGATGTTAAGCATATTTTCATGTGCCTGTTGGCCATCTGTATGTCCTCTTTGGAAAAATGTCTATTCAGGTCTTCTGCCCATTTTTCTTTTCTTTTTTTTTGTGTGTGGTATGCGGGCCTCTCACTGTTGTGGCCTTTCCCGTTGTGGAGCACAGGCTCCGGACGCGCAGGCTTAGTGGCCATGGCTCACGGGTCTAGCTGCTCTGCGGCACGTGGGATCTTCCCAGACCAGGGCACAAACCCGTGTCCCCTGCATCGGCAGGTGGACTCTCAACCACTGCGCCACCAGGGAAGCCCCTTCTGCCCGCTTTTCAATTGAGTTGTTTTTTTGATGTTGAGTTGTATGAGCTGTTTATATATTTTGGATATTAACCCCTTATCAGTCATATCATTTGCAAGTGTTTTCTCCCATTCGGTAGGTTGTATTTTTGTTTTGTCAATGGTTTCCTTTGCTTTGCAAGAGCTTTTAAGTTCAATTAGGTTCCATTTGTTTATTTTTGTTTTTATTTCCTTTGCTTTAGGAGAAGGATCCAAAAAAAAATTTATATGATTTATATCAAAGAGTGTTCTGCCTGTTTTCCTCTAGGACTTTTATAGTTTCCAGTCTCACATTTAGTTCTTTAATCCATTTGGAGGGCTTTTTTGTTTGTTCATATATGGTGATAAAGAATGTTTTAATTTCATTCTTTTGCATGTAGCTGTCCAGCTTTCCCAGCACCACTTATTGAAGAGACTGTCTCTTCTCCATTGTATATTCTTGTCTCCTTCATCATAGGTTAATTGACCATAACAGTGTGGGTTTATTTCTGGGCTCTATTCTGTTCCATTGATCTGTGTGCCTGTTTTTGTGCCAGTTCCATGCTGTTTAGATTACTGTAGCTTTGTAGTATAGTCTGAAGTCAGAGGACATGATACTTCCAGCTCCATTCTTCTTTTTAAAGATTGTTTTGGCTATTCAGGGTCTCTTGCATTTCCATACAAATTTTTAAAAAATTATTTGTTCCAGTTCTGTGAAAAATGCCATTGGTATTTTGATAGGGATTGCAATGAATCTGTAGATTGCCTTGGGTAGTTTGGTCATTTTAACAATATTGATTCTTCCAATCCAAGAATATGGTATATCGTTCCATCCTTTTGTGTCGTATTCAATTTCTTTCACCAGTGTCTTAGTTTTTCAAGTATACGTCTTTTACCTCTTTAGGTAATTTTACTCCTAAGTATCTTATTCTTTTTGATGTGATGGTAGATGGGATTTTCCTTAATTTCTCTTTCTGATAGTTGATTGTTAGTGTATAGAAATGCAACATTTTTCTGTATACTAATCTGTATTCTGCAAATTTACCAAATTCATTGATGAGCTCTAGTAGTTTTCTGGTAGTGTCTTTAGGATTTTCTATGTATAGTATCATATCATATGCAAACAGTGACAGTTTTACTTCTTCCTTTCCAATTTGGATTCCTTTTATTTCTTTTTCTTCTCTGATTGCCATGGCTAGGACTTCCAATACTATGTTGAACAAAAGTGGCAAGAGTGGGCATCCTTGTCTTGTTCCTGATCTTATAGGAAATGCTTTCAGCTTTTCATCCTTGAGTATGATGTTAGCTATGGGTTTGCCATATGGCCCTTATTACATTGAGATGTGTTCCCTCTATGCCCACTTCCTGGAGAGTTTTTATCATAAATGCATGTTGAATTTTGTCAAAAGTTTTTTCTGCATATATTTAGATGATCATATTGTTTTATTCTTCTTTTATTGTTGTTAATATGGTGTATCATACTTGATTGATTTGCAGATACTGAGAAATCCTTGCATCCCTGGGATAAATCACATTTGATCATGGTGTGTGATCCTTTTAATGTATTGATGGCTTTGGATTGCTAATATTTTATTGAGGATTTTTACATCTATGTTCATCAGTGATACTGGCCTATAATTTAATTTTTTTGTGATATCTTTGTCTGGTTTTGATATCAGGATGATAGTGGCCTCACAGAATGAGTTCAGAAGTGTTCCTTCCTCTGCAATTTTTTGGAATAGTTTGATTAGAATAGGTCTTAATTCTTCTCTAAATGTTTGGTAGAATTCACCTGTGAAGCCATCTGGTCCTGGACTCTTGTTTCTTGGGAGTTTTAAAATTACTGAATCAATTTCATTACTGGTAATTGGTCTTTTCATTATTTCTATTTCTTCCTGGTTCAGTCTTAGGAGATTGTACATTTCTAAGAATTTGTCCATTTCTTCTAGGTTGTCCATTTTAATGGCATATAGTTGTTCATAATAGTCTCTTAATACAAAAAAGTACAAAAGCAATCTTTTGTATTTCTGTGGTGTTGGTTCTAATGTCTCCTTTTTCATTTCTGATTTGGCATATAGCTGTTCAGAGTAGTCTCTTAAAACAAAATAGTTCATAGTAGTCTCAATACAAAAAAAATGAAATACAAAAGTAATCCTTTGTATTTCTGTGATGTTGGTTCTAACTTCTCCTTTTTCACTTCTGATTTCATTGATTTGGGCCCTTTCCTTGTTTTTCCTTGATGAGTCTGTAAGGGTTTATCAATTTTGTTTATTTTTTCAAAGAACAGATTTTAGTTTCATTTATCTTTTCTACTTTTTTAAATCTCTGTTTCATTTATTTCTGCTCTGATCTTTATGATTTCTTTCCTTTTACTAACTTTGGGTTTTGTTTGTAGCTTCTGTAGTTCCTTTAGGGTAAGCTTAGGTTGTTTATTTGAGATCTTTCTTGTTTTCTGAGGTAAGCTTGTATCACTATAAAGTTCCCTCTTAGAACTGCTTTTGCTGAGTCCCATAGGTTTTGGATCATTGTGTTTTTGTTTTCATGTGTCTCTAGGTATTTTTTGATTTCCTCTTTGATTTATTCAGTGATCAACTTGTTGTTTAGTAATATATTATTTAGCCTCCACGTGTTTGTGTCTTCTGCAGTTTTTTTCTTTTAGTTGATTTCTAGTCTCATAACGTAGTTGGAAAAGGTGCTTGATATGATTTCAGTTTTCTTAAATTTACTAGGCTTGTTTTTTGGCTTAGCATGGGATCTATCCTATGAAACTAACTTTTTTGCAGTGTAGTTTAAATATCTTTTCTATTTTAATAAATAGAAATACAAATTCTATCACTCTTGGGGCAGCATATTTTATAAAAGGCTACAAAAACTGAATTACCATCTTGATGAGTCTTTGTATAAAGGACCTAAACTTGTCTTATTAAAATCACCCATAAGATAAATAGTCCTTGTTTGATTCATTTGTTCTAATAGTACCATTAATACAGAAAAAGCATTGTGACAGAAGTCTTATGAATTCTTAAGTTCTCCTTGAAGTACTCCACTTAAGTCTCATATTTATTTCCTTCATCCATGGGTAAACTATTATACTCTTTTCAGGCAGGACAGTAATTAGTCCCTATAGTCATATAAATAAGCATTACATTAGTAGGTAAAAAAAGCAAACATGTATCCATGTGTCATTTCTTGAACATGGACATGGGTTGATACTTAGCTCAAAGTAGGCAAAACATCACTTGAATTTGTTTAAACTTTGGGAAAGGATACATCCACAACCAGGGAGAGCTGAACCAGACTTCAAAATAAATAAAGAAAATTCTTCAATTTACTTCCAGTCATCAGCAATTATCCAACCAAAAAAGTGACTACTTTTGCCTTTCTTCTCTATCTTCAGTGTCAAAGCTAAAGAGAAAATTTATGTATAAAACCAGACTGATCTTGGTTCTGTGGACTTGGAATATACTATGCATAATTTAGGTTACATTTTATTTGTCTATCATTTATTTATTTTGGCCAAGTGTTTAAGAAATTGGGCTACGGGTGAATGAGGCAAGAGCTAAAAATGCCTAAAATCAATGGTAGCAAAATTTCATCTCATTGAGTTATAGTTAAAATAATTAACTCAAATATTTCTCATATGATATGGAAATGTCTGTGGGAAACATACATGATTATGCTCAAATATATTCCTTCATTTGAAAATGTTATACCTTCCTCTCTCTAGAGGTTTCTCAAAGAGGAAAACAGTATAAGTTCCAAAGATGCAATGTTTTAGCTAGAACCTAGGAGCAAAATACAAATTACCAATACTGTAGGTAGAAAGACCTTCTTTAGAGACTATTTCTACTAATATAATAATATTAAACTATTGTTTTAATAAAGGACATCAAGCCATTCACATTATAAAATACAATAATACTTTATATTGCTAGCAAATACATAAACATATAGTGGAAATATAAAAACATGTATAAGAATGAAAACACTGGATGTGTGAAACACTAGAGAAGGAGGGAGGGAAGAGAATGAGATAGGAGAGGATCACAGTGGGAACAGTAATTGTATTTATAATGCTTAATTGGAGGAGAAATAGCAGCAGCAGGAAATCAGTCATAGTGGTAATATTATACAAAGCTGGGAATAGGTCCATAGTTGTTCATTACATTATTCTCTATTCTTACCTATATATTTAAAGTATTTACCAGTAAAATAAATAAGCCATTTATAATATCAACACAAGACGTATATGTAATAAATACAGCAAAATATATAAGATTTATAAAAGAAAATAAGACTTTATTAAAAGACAGTAAGATATCAATATAAATAAATGGAGGGATAGTAGTGCATGTATAAAGAAAGAAACGTTCGTACTATATTTTAAAGAGAGTAATTCTCCCCAAATTAATCTATAAATGTAAAAAATTTCAATAGCTTTTTCCTTGAATTTGATAAGTGATGATAAAATGTACATGGAAAAGCAAAGAGCAAAGAATGGCCAATATACTCATGAAGAAGAACAAGTTAGGGGGATTGTCCTACCAAAAATCGTCTTCCAAACACCAACACTTATTAAAGCCGAGATAAACACACAGTGGTCACAGTACACAGACCAAGAAACAAAAGAGAGAACTCAGAAATAGACCCATTGATTATGAAAACTTCATTTTTAACATAGCTGGCATTGATGATCAATGAGAAAATGTCTAAGCAGTCCCACAATGGGACAGTTGGGTTTCAATATGGAAAAAGATCAAACTGGTTCCCTGTTTCTCACCATATACTGAAATCACTGCCAGGTAGATAACAGTCCTAAATGTGACAGACAAACTACAAAAGTTTTAGAAGACAATCTGTAACAGAATTTTTATATTACACTGGGAAAGATTTCTTAATCAAAAGACCAAAGTACCATTTAAAAAACAAAGATTGATAATTGGACCACAGCAAATTAAGAACTTTTGTAAAACAAGGAACAATTTAAAAAGCTTTTAAAGATAAGCCATAACCGAAGAAAAGATGTCTGTAATATGCATACATATACATCCAACAAAGAAGTCATATGCAGACTATTTAAATAACCCCCACAAATCAATCAGAAATGAAATATCTGCAAAAGAGAAGAGCACATCAAAGAGAAAACACAAATGTTCATCAACACATGACAATCTTATTATTAATGATGTAACTGCAAATTAAAACCAAAAGATATCAATTCAGACTCAAGAGACCCATAAAATAATGACAGTATTTTAAAATCCTAAGAAATCTCAGTGTTGCCAGAATGTCAAGCAAGAGGAATTTATGCATATTGTTAGTGAAAACAAAACCAGTATAGGCACTTTGGAAAATAAGTTTGGAATTTCTAGTAAAACTGAACATGCACATACTCTCCAACCCAGTAATCCTATTCCCAAGTGAACAGAGCTTAGAGAATATAGCCTAGATGTGTGTATATATCACATATGCAAAATTTTCTTAGCAGCATTATTTATAGCAACATAAACCATTAAAGAGCCTAATTTTCCATCAATAATGGAATGGATAAATATTATACGGCAGTGGAAATGAAAATGAAAGTACAGCTATATTTACCACCATGACTGAAATTTACAAACATGATTGTAAATATATTAAAGAGGCAAGCACAGAAGAATATATGCAAGATGGTTCCATGCACATCAAGTTCAATATCAAGCAAAACTAAAGACTCTGTCATTTAGGAATCCAAATATAGTTGGAAAAACTATAAAGAAAAGTAGGGGACTCATTAAAACAAATTTCAGTATGGTGGTTAACTCTGAGGAAAGCAAGTGGGATAAAATACATAAGTGGGAGCAATACATAGGTGCTTTTAACATACTGGTGCGTTCTATTTCTCAAGCTGGGTAGTATGTACATGGATATATGTTATATTACACACACACACGTTTCTCTTTTATATGAAAACTACTTTTAAAAATGTATGATATCAATAAAGATAACTTACAGAGACATTTCATCCTAGGAAACAGTGGTAGCTAAACATTTCAAAGGAACTTTAGATTATAAGTATCCAAAGAGTTACTGGGAAGAAGAAGAACACTGATAAAATAAAACATAAATCATAAAACAGGCAAATATTAAAATGAATGTCTGGGCATAAAAAACAGATGTTGTAATTTTAAAATCCATTTAAATGGGTAAATAGTTACCTGGACAAAGCTAAAGAGAGAATTAGTGAATTTCAAAATAAGGGGAAAGAAATCCCCCAAAGTGCAGTAAGAGAAATAAAAAGATGGAAGATATGAAAGAGAAGTCAGTAGATATGGAGGATAAAATGCAGAGCTCTAATATAGAAAGCACCAGGAGAAGAGAATAGAGAAAACTAAAGAAGCAATATTTGAACAGATGATGGCTGAGAATTTTCCAAACATGCAGAAAAATATGAATCGTCAGATTACAAAGGCCCAGCAGGCATCATTTGGAAGTTAAAAAAAATAATCTCAGTTTGACCCACATTATAATGAAACCACAGAGCATTAAGGGAAAAAGAGAAAAACATAAAAGATGCTTTCTAGAAATACACTGTCTACAAAGGACAATCAGATTGACAGCAGACTTCTCATCAGTAGTAACAGAAAATATTACCAAAATGTGGAGCAAAAAATAACTGTAAACTTAGAATTCTATCGCAAAAGAGAGAGGGTGAAAAAAAAATAGTTTCAGACATTAAAAGCTTTTTATAAGGTAATATAAATTTTTTTATAGAGAAATTTTACTATCCGCAGCCGTTATTGAAAGCAATACTAAAGATGTACTTAAACAGGAAGAAAATCAAACCCAAGAGGAAGCAGTGAACAAAGCAAAAATGAGCAAGGATATTCATAGCAGGGTAGTGAATATCAGTAATAACTGATTGTAAAATTAGTAAGTATAATAACAATAAGAATGTGTTTAAAAACTTGTGTGATGAGACAGTACAGGGTATCCTATATAGAGTACAGACTCTGAAGCCAGACTGGGTTTGAATACGAACCAAAGTTCCCCTTAAAACTAAAAATAATGACTAAAGAACACTCATGACATCAAAGGAATATAATTTACTTTTTTGTCTTTGTTGACTAACTGTCATCTTTAATAGATCAACAAAAGAAGATCAATACGGGGCTAAAAAGAAAGACAAGTGTGATTTTCAGACCAGTTGAACTTTTGTTACAAGTCTTAAGCGAAAGATATTCAGAAAGATAATCTTCATATTGTTCAAGCAAATTTTTCATGGATGGCTAGTTTGGATATTCAATCAGAAATTAAGTATGTTATGTATTTGTAAAACAATTTCTATCTTTTTATAATATTCTTCTGTAGAAATGCTATCAGACAGAAGACAGAAAGGTAAAGGAATAAAACTGTTTTGGAGACAGCTAGCCCACTAGGCCAGGAAGAGAACTAATATCCTGGATTAATAAAGTTGACAAGTTTCTTTTAGTCTCTTATATTAACAGTAGCCATAGAATAGAATTAAGGCTTGCTTGATTTCTTTGGGTGACAGCCAAAAAACTGTTGCAATTCAATTATATGCTTAGTTCTGTAAGTATTTAAGTGCTTACTATATGCTAATTTGCAGTGAATTGCTTCTATCTAAAATCACCTCCTTCCTATCATTTTACAATGATGGAATGAATCCCTGACCCCTTCAGAATCCCAAAAGGATGGCCACCAAGTTCAGTCTTGTACTTTTTGGATAACTAGCTCAATTTCAAACACAATGGGCTTTTCTTTGGGTTGAAAAGATTCCACCAAATGGCTTTCACTTGGCAAGCAATACCTTACTCCTGTCTCACCAGGATCTCCCCTTTTTGTGAGTCATTTCTATTTGACTGCTAATAACTATCATTTCTAAGGCTTTGGTTATTTTACTCCATTCACTCTCTAAGTATTTCCCTCTTTCATTATTTTGGGAAGGTTTACTTAAGTCAGAATAAGTGTTATCACCATGCATTCACTTAACTAATATATACTGGGCAATCATCACATGCCAGGCTCTGCACTGGTCAGATCATGTTATGCTTCTGCTCAAACCCTCTTAGGTTTCTCATCTCCTTCTGAGAAAAGCCCAAGTCTTTACCATGATATACAAGCCTACCTTCCCATCATCCTCCACAATCTCTCTGACCTCTCTGTTATTCTCACTCTCACTCTGCTCTGCTTACACTGGCCTTCTTGCCGTTCCTCTAACAGGACAGGAATATTCCCACCTTAGAATTTTGTGTTTGCTGTTGTCTCTGCCTGAATCACCCAGATAGCCACATGATTCCCTCCTTCACCTCTCACTTTACTCAAATGACAGCAAGGATTTCCCTGACCTTACATTAGATTACATTATCAGTCTCAATTTTTCACTCCTCTGTAGTAGCATTACATATCCACACTCTGGCCTTATGGTGGCCAAAATGTACATCCTTGCCCCCAGACTTTAGACTTGACCATGTGATTTGCTATTGCCACTGGGAAGTTACTGGACATGATTCAAGCAGACTTAAAATGGTTTGTACTACTAGTCCTGGGCTCTTATACTCCTGCTTTTTGCCATGGAGGCTAACATGATTTGATATTCCACTGGTGCCAGAAAAATGGGAGACACATGGAACATACCTGAAACTGAGCCATAAACTGGAGTCAAATCTAGCCTGGATTATTTCAACCTCAGGAAACCCACAGATATGTCTGGTGTTGAAAGGCCACTGATTTTTAGGTGGTTTGGTACAAACATTAGTGTGAAAATAGCAAAGAGAAAGTGAAAACAACTGCCAACGTCCAGATGATCCTCATCCCCTTTCCTTATTTATTTTTCTTCATAGAAGTACTTAAGTTTAAACTACTATATATTTTATTTATTTGTTTATTGTCTATCCTCCGGCACACAGAAACATACATGCACATATGCACACAAATAAAAGTTCTATGAAGGAAGTAATTTTTGTCCATTTTGTTTATTGTTATCATCCCTGCATGACAAAGGATCTGGCACATAACAGGTACTCAACAAACATTTTGCTGAATGAATAAATAAACAATACAAAGTCCCTGCACTCATGAAACTTACACTTTAGTGGGAAAAGCCAGAGAGTTAACAACTACACAAATAATAAGATAGTTGTGAGTGTTATGAGGAAAATAAAACAGAGGAATGAAACAGAAAATGTTGGAGTACAAGGAAGAAGGGTGTATAGATGATTAAAAAATTGTCAACAGGGGGTGCCACGTAAGCTGAGTCCAAATAAAGAGCCCTGCATACAGCTGGGAGAAGACCATACTATGCAAAACTGAGAATACAATGACACTGAGGCAAGAGTAGGAGGAGACAAAGAAGAGGCAGACAAACACCCTATCACTAGGGCTTCATGGGCCTCAGAATAGTCTTTGGATTTCCTTCTAATTACAGTTGAAAGCCTTTGGAAAGGTTTATGCAGGAAAATGATTTATTTTTAAGGTCACTTAGTTTATTATATGGATTGTAAAGGGCAAGAAGGGAAGTAGGGAGACAAGTACAGTGGTCAGGTTCAGGATAGAGGTGGTGGAGGGGTTGGGATATCTTTTGAAAGTAGAAGCAGCAGGACTGACTGACTGACTGACTGACTGAATGGATGTGGCATACAAGAGAAGGAGAGGCATCTGGAGGCTGGAGAAAAAGGAATCAAGGATGACCACTTAGTTTCTGGTCTGAAAAATTTACCAAATGTTAGTTTCGTTAATTGAGTTGAAGATGAGCAGTTATGGGGTAAAAGACATCATGAGCTCTATATTATACATTTATTGATCAACTCCTCTATACAGGGTTGTGCTACACAGATGACACAGGTACCTGTTCTGAAGAACACTTATGCCTTTGTCAGTTGCTAAACAGAATCAATAGTTTCACAGCTAACTGTATAATACTGGACTCAACTCAGACAAAAATAAATAAATAAAACAGTCCAAGGAAGATGTTTTTACTCTCCTTCCCTCCTTATTAAAAGAATCCTGGTTTGTTTTTTTAGTTTAGTTTGGTTGAGGCAGCTATGTGACCAGTTAAAGATACTTATCTCATGTACCACTTACGATATTTAAAAAAAAGGGAGGAGAAGAGAACACATATTTGAATCATATACATTTAAAAAATTTCTAGAAGGATAAAAAAGAGACTAATACCAGTGGTTACCTGTTTCTTGTGGGGGGGCAGTGTATGAAAGTGGAAGGATGAAGGAGGTGTGATATGAAAGGGAGTTCTCACTAATCTACCCTTCTATACTTTGATGTTTTAAGTTTGAGACTGTATTGGCTATTTAAAAAAAAAAAAGAAATAATTAAAAAAAAATACTCACCTTCCATAGGTATGTATGTGTGTATACACACACACACACACACCCCACACTGTGGAATACTACTCAGCCATAAAAAAGAATGAAATTTTGCCATGTGCAATGACATGGATAGACTTGGAAGGTATTATGCTTAGTGAAAGAACTCAGACAGAGAAAGACAAATACTATATGTTATCACTTGTACGTGGAATCTGAAAAAAAAAAAAGCTACTGAATACAACAAAAATGAATGAGACTCACAGATATAGAAAACAAACGAGTGGTTACCAGTGGGGAAAGGGAAGGGGGGAGGAACAAGATAGGGACAGAGGATTAAAAGGTACAAACTATTATTTATAAAATAAATAAGCTACAAGGATATATTGTACAGTACAAGGTATATGGCCAATATTTTATAATAATTATAAATGGAGTATAATCATTAAAAACTGTGACTCACTATGTTATATACCTGAAACTTATATAATATTGTAAATCAACTATACCTCAATAAAAAAAATACTCACCTCCTCAGATTCCCTCACAAGCAGGAATGATCATGTGACAGTACTAGCCAATGAGATATAAATGAAAGTCCCTGAGGACAGTTTCACTTTCTTGATAAACACAAGGCTAGCAAGATAAATTTTGCCCTTTGTTATTCCTCCTTTCTCCTTACTTAGGATGTAGATACAATGCCTGCAGTCATAACAAGCATTTTGACTGGAAAAACAAAAGCTACACACTAACTATGGAAGAGCAGGAAATTACCAGAAAGAACCTGGGTCTTTGATGACTTCCTCAAGTAGATGAACCAGCTCTGAACTGCCTACTTCTGGACTATTTCTTTGATTTTTTTTTTTAATTAAAAAATTTTTTTTTGGCTGTGTTGGGTCTTTGTTGCTGCACGTGGACTTTCTCTAGTTGCAGCGGACGGGGGCTACTCTTCATTGCGGTGCACAAGCTTCTCACTGCAGCGGTCTCTCTTGTTGCGGAGGATGGGCTCTAGGCCCGTGGGCTTCCGTAGTTGTGGCTCACGGGCTCTAGAGCGCAAGCTCAGTAATTGTGGCGCATGGGCTTAGTTGCTCCGCAGCATGTGGGATCTTCCTAGAACAGGGATCGAACCTGTGTCCCCTGTATTGGCAGGCAGATACTTATCCACTGCGTCACCAGGGAAGCCCTGGACTACTTATTTGAAAATAAGGAAATAATATGGGAAATTGGAGAAAATATTGGATTAATCTACTGTAGTTAAGATAAAGTTGTAACTGATATAGTTTTAGAACCCACATTAAAGCTTGTACTATAATATAACCAATGGGTGGTCACAACAACAGTAAAATGTGTCATAAGGAACATAATATCCCCAAGGTACTTCTAAGTTAACTTCTAAAAATAGGATAGTATTAACAAGTAATCATAATTTCAAAGTCTCATAATTTACCCATTCTTGTATGTGTTTGTTTTCCTGGATTCCTCACATAAGCAATGTGTAAGTGTCCCTATTGGTTTCTTATCTTATGTAAGTCATGGAAAGATACTGTGAAAAGCATAGGTTTGAGGATCTAAAGAGAATTCTGGTTCTTGGTCATGTAAAACCATACCTTTAGATACAGCTCAGGATTTGGTTTAAAATCACTCTGTTAACATTGTTTTTTTAAAATAAGCACTGCAGAGTAGATTTTTAACATTACAAAGCCTCAAGTCCTACTATTTTAACGGAGAGGAATAGTTTAAGATAATGACAATGAGGATACATTTTAAGATGAAGATGATGATATTTTAAGAAGTAAGCTTGCAATAAGAATTATTCTTATGTTCAAGTTTGACTTACTGTTTTTAATTTCTTTCATAGAATGCTATCTTCCAAAAGCACTTATAAGAAGAGAAAATGTTTGTGTTAGAGACATCCTTTCAACCCCTCTCTACTTTGGAATGAGGTATGTCATTCAGTATAACACAGAGTTTGGTCCTTCTATTTATAACACTGCAGATATTAAAAGAAACATTTTCAAGAAACAGAGCTAGTGTAAAAATCAAATACTGCAGTGATAATGTCAGCACATTTCCTTCTAACTAAAAATAGAAAAAAATTTTATTTTATAGATTTTAAGTCATGTTTGTAATGTAAACTATCACATGCCCAGGATATTGTAAAAATGTCAAGAAAACTGAACTGATGTAGAAAACTTTTTCAAGTATTTGGATAAGAAAGAAAAGTAGAAGATTCCTACTCTGCTCTAAGTATAATCACTTACAATAGGTTGACCTTAACTATTAAGACTTGTCTGTGGAATTCATTCCCATGAAATTGACCAGATAATAGCAAGAAGTTTTGAATAGGTAAAAACTCTTGCTTATTCAGGAGGATATATTATTTCTGTGCTACAAGTGGCCATGTCAAATGGTTGCAAAATGACTTAGGCAATTCTGGAGAAGATTTTGATATCAGAACTTAGATTGGTAATACAGTTTTAAAATTACATGTTCTTGGAAATTAATAAAAATAGTCAAATCCAGGCAGGATTATAATCCAGGGAATCATTTAATCAAGATTTAGTGATATGAAAAATATAGTCCATCCAAATTTTATTTCTTATAGGAAAAGAAAGACTGAATTCAATTAAAACATTTTAAAATATTGATCAAAATGCCAGAGTACTGAAAGCTTATTAACTAAGCTTTAATAAGATAATTATTCCACATATTAACTAAGAAATGAGTGTTCTCTAAACAGTCCTTTGAGGAAGGATTTTGTTTTGCTGTTTGTTTTTTCCTTGGGCTTTGTGACTAGGAAGATTTTCTTGGGCTGATTCAGTCACATACATGTAGGCTGATCATCAGCTTTTGGGAAGAGTGGTACAAAATGCTCTAAGACTATTCGATTTCCATTTTGATGAAGCCATGTATATAAGAATTAAGGTATAAGCCTTAGTTAACTAAAGAAAATAGTCATCGGGGAAAAAAAGTGCATGACTGTAATTATCACATCTATGATGGTTGACAAATCCTGAAAACAATTTCATAAATGATAATACAATACACACTATATTCCTGAGAAAATATGTATGACATACATTGGTTATACATTTCATTCTTCTAAATGTATTATAGATTCTTAGACCTGGTAGTAAAAAGGAATATGCAACATGCTGAAAAAAAAAAAAAAAAAAAAACAATACCAAAGAATCCTAATAACCCTTCCAGGCTACCTTTCCACAAAAATTCCAACCTATAAACTCTGAAGCAAAAATTACTATCAGACTCAGCTTCTACACTTTGGCTTCTTAGTATTCTTTTCTTTCTTTTTTAATTAATTTTTATTGGAGAATGGTTGCTTTTTACACTGTTGTGTTAGCCTCCACTGCACAACAAAATGAATCAGCCATACACATACAGATATCCCCTCCCTTTTGAACTTCCCTTCCATTTAGGTTACCACAGTGCATTAGGGAGAGTTCCCTGTACTATACAGTATGTTCCCATCAGTTGTCTATTTTATACATAGTATCAATAATGTATATGTGTCAATCCCAGTCTCCCAATTCCTCCCACCCCACCCCTTTCCCCCTTGGTATCCATATATTTGTTCTCTACGTCTGTGTCTCTACATCTGCTTTGCAAATAAGATCATCTATACCATTTTTCTAGATTCCACATATATGCGTTAATATACTATATTTGCTTTTCTCTTTCTGACTTAGTTCACTCTGTATGACTCTCTAGGTCCATCCACGTCTCTACAAATGACCCAACTTCATTCCTTTTTATGGGTGAGTAATATTCCATTGTATACATGTACAAAACCCAAAGTTAGTATAAGGAAAGAAATCATAAAGATCGTATCAGAAATAAATTAAATAGAAATGAAGAAAACAATAGCAAAGATCAATAAAACTAAAAGCTGGTTCTTTGAGAAGATAAACAAAATTGATAAACCTTTAGCCAGACTAATCAAGAAAGAAAGGGAGAGGACTCAAATCAGTAAAATTAGAAATGAAAAAGAAGTTACAACTGACACCATAGAAATACAAAGGATCATAATCTATGATCTTAGTTTTTTTTAGTTCAAGCCAAAGCAGTGGTCAATATCCTTAAGATTTGTAGGGAAAGAAGCAATCAGAAAAGGTACTTTGACTTCCAGTTTCAGTTACCTCCATGAGAATATACAGAGAGATGTCACATATTCCTAATATTCACATATTCCTACTTATATTCCATTAGTACCATTTCATTCTTCCTAGTGGTTAAGTCATTCCTTGGTAGTAAGCGAAAGGACACAGAAAGGTGCGTTAACTCTTTCAGGCCACTTGGTAACTATTTGGTATATAGCTACTAAAAGGCACTAAATGTACCCTTCAGCGCATGACTTACTATCTCAAGTCACTCAAGCACTAGGGGAAAAACACTCCATTGTTGGTTAACATTATGTATTGGGTTGGCCAAAAAGTTTATTCGGTTAGTGACACATTGTTCAATAAAATTCTTGGTGAAAATGAAAAATGTCTTTTTACTTAAAACTGAACAAACTTTCTGGCCAACCCAATACTAGATTTTGCTGCTATTTAAACTGGGTCTATGCAAAAGTTTTAGGAGATGATATTCAAATGCAAATATATATATATCAAAGGCTCTGAAAATAATAAAGCTATCAGGCAACCATTACGCTCCAGATTGTATTACACCTTAATAATGCAATCTTCTCAAATGTTTTCATGCAAAATGAGACGATTTGTTTAAGCCAATTGTGACAGTGACTTTAAAAACTGAAGAGGATGCACATGTGCACATACACACACACATATGCATACACACAAACATACAGCTTAATGTAGGAGAAATGGAGTGAGTATTTCATAAAGCATTAAAATGTATGTACAGATGTGATTAGAAGATACAGACTGTGAGATCAAATATCCATCTTAAAATTTCAGTGCTTTGGTAAGAGAAAAACAACATTGTTTTGCACTTAGAAACCTGTTTCTAATCAACTGAGCTACTCCTATGGGGTCAAATAAAAATGATTAGCTTATTAAAAGCATAGCTTTGCTATTTAATAAGCAAAAATGATTGAAAATTCTGCTCCAGATCCTGCTAATTTTAGTGTTTCTAGTTAAGCCTGCAAAATGGCATTCATTATTAGTGTCTAGATTCATTAACAATTCAATTTATAGATATTAATGCTTATAATGCATGCTTCGCTTGCCAAAACTTGAAGAGAAATTGTTTCAATTAGCTTTCATGGATCATGAATCCTACCGGCTGGGTATTTTTAGACAAAAGATACAAACACATCCCCAAGCAATGCTAATGCACAGCTGGGACTCGTGTGTAAGGTCACTTGAGCTAACAGTTTAAAAGGAAAAACAGTAAATGAGTTCTACCCAGATGAGCAAGACAGGAACAGTCTTCTGTTTCCAACCAAATATTTGAAAGGCATATATACACCTTGAGAAAAATGGCAACAGAATTATTTGCTTTTGAGATTTCTAGAAGATAAAACCATTAGACAGAAATTGGCAATCTAAACTCAGCAAGCAGTATCCAGCACATAAGACAACGTGGGAAGTCTCAGTGAGAGATCTTAAATTGTCCCTTTGTAGAAAAGAAAGGGGATTTCTTAGAAGTCTCAAGCTTAACAGAAATATAAATTCTGTCACTTGCACAAGGGCCATGCTCTAGGTAGAAGAATAAAAAAATAGATTGATGTCCGAAATGATCTAGAAGAGAATTGAGATTTAGAGAAAATTATTAATTCTCCATTTCATTTTGGGCAGCATAAAACTAGCTCAAAGTTGCTAATTAATGTCAATAGCAAAGAGCACCCTTAGGTAAAAGAGGGTTTTTGGAGGATCTCCACCTCTTCGAGGTACATTTCTTTCACACAAATCTTCATATAAATTGAGGACAGTAGCCCATCCTTGCACTTTTCACTTAGTGTAAAGTAGTGCAGTGTAGTGTAGTGAAGCCTAGCATAGCATAGCATCACGTCTCCATCCACGTGTGGTCTGTGGTTGTTCGTACCTTGGTATTTAGCAGAGTATGAAGAGAATAAGGTGACTTTCACCTTAAAACTAAGAGATATTTCATTTGTCTTCAATGAAATGCTGACCCACATCACATACTTAAGAACAGATTGAATAATCATTCTTGAGTGCCTCAAGAACAAGTCCAACTCCCTCAAGGATCTCTTGAGAGAATCTTAGAGAAGTTTAAAGTTAGTAGTATGAAATCAAAATTAGGTTTGAGAAAACCATGAGATTCCAGAAAACTAATGAAACACTAAACTCTAAGAACATTAATGTCATAAATGTACAGTTGGGAGAAAGAGAGCATGAAAAGCATATAAACTCTTCAGGAATATTTTAGATGAGGAAGTATGGAAAGATGTAAAATGTCTCTTCTAAAACTAACTGAACTTTGGATTAAGTCTTAGATACTGGTCTGGAGGAACAATAAATACATGTCTAGAAGAAATATTCATTTCATTATTATATTTTTTAGACTTAATAGTGGTATAACATCTCCATTGACAACTGGGAGTCTATTATAAATCATTACTGCCACAACAGACACTTAATAAAACTCACAAATATAAAGATTAAAATCTAGATTTCTGGGCTTCCCTGGTGGCGCAGTGGTTGAGAGTCCGCCTGCCTATGCAGGGGACGCGGGTTTGTGCCCCGGTCCGGGAAGATCCCACGTGCCGCAGAGCAGCTGGGCCCATGAGCCATGGCCGCTGAGCCTGCGCGTCCAGAGCCTGTGCTCCACAACGGGAGAGGCCACAGAAGTGAGAGGTCCGCGTACCCCAAAAAAAAAAAAAAAATCTAGATTTCTGAAAAAAATGTAAATACAAACAAAAGGAAATCTGATTCCCTCTAGAAGGTTATAAAAACTAATGAATGAGAATGAATTAAAGGATGATGGGAGAAAATGGGAAAACAATTTAGAGGAAAAAAGTGAAAATCTCAGTTTTTGATAGAATAATTTGGAGAAAGATCTAAAAGACTGACAGAAAAAGGACTAGGCTGAAAGCAGTATGTATATGGGACTAAACACAAAAAAATGATGTAACCCATTTGTTTGTTCAGTCAGTATGATTGCAGAAACATATAAAGTGCATTTCCCACACTGCCAAATTCATAATAACTAAATTATTCTTGAAAAACTACAATTTATTTTTTAAGCCAAATAAGTTATTTAATAAGTTAATTGGCCCAAATGCACACACATAAACACACATACACCCAAAACAATGACAAAGGCCATGGTCACTGATGAAATCATTAGCACTACCACATTACTATTCAGGTCCATAATTCATTCTTTAGAGTCCATAGGGGCCTGGTTTGCTTTGCCACACTGAAAATAGAGAACAGCAGGGATCCCTGTTACAAGAAGCTCACTTCCCCATTCTTTCATAAGCTTCCTCCAGCTTTTAAGTGCTCTGATTATTCTTTTGTCTCTCTGTGGCTAACATATTACTTAAGGTACTTCTTCCTCCCTGCTCCTTCCATACCTCTATAATGGATGTAAAGGTCAATGACCCCCCCCTCAGGAATAGTAGTATTTTCAGCAAGGAGTGTGGTGAGGTAGTCATGGGATCCCCCATTTCTGTTAACAGACTTGAAGGCTATATTCCATCACTGAAAATCTAACCCAGGCTTCTGATGCTGAGAACTATATTTTCACATAATCTATACTACCTACAGAGCCAATGCATTTTAGGTTGTAAGCCAACAAAGGATGTTTTGAGGATGACAATATACAGCAATAAATATAACTGGGTATACAGATAATCAGAAATCCAAACTGGCATATATTAACATTACGGAGCAGTTTGAGAAGGTGGCTAAGTGGAGAGATCTTGAGCTAACTACATCTCATAATTTTGAGGAAACAAATTGGGTGGTGGGTGATAGTCAATACTACTTCACCCATAAGATAAACATTTCAGTGCTTTTCCTCTAATGACTTCCTAGAGGAACATAAAGGAAATTAGTTCAACGTAGTACTATGCAGAACAAATGACATAAATATTACAATTCCATGAAGGCAGGCATACCATCTTATTCACCAATGTATGCCCATGGCCAAGCCTAAAATAACGCCTGCCACATAGTATGCACTCAAATATTTGTTGAAATAATAGATATATTATTCCTCACAATATGCCCTAAGTTTCTTCTTACAGAAAACAAAATAATAGTAGCTTCTATCAAAGGTTGTTCGTGAGGATTAAAAGAAACCAAGTAGTAATGTAAGATGATAACCTGAGGGGAAAGTGAAATCTGGTAAAGGGTATACCCAGACTCTGTACTATCTGTGCAACTTTTCTGTAAATCTAAAGTTATTCCAAGATAAAAAGTTCAGTTAAAAAAACATATCACGCAAAACACTTAAGCCAGCATCTGATATTTGGCTGGTATGATCAAGTATTTCCTGACCCTCCTCACAATATCACCCATGTACTCAGAGGAATCAACAGCATGCTAGCGATGTTGACCAAGAGGACTTACCAGCCAACTGACAAATCACAGTAGAGATTTGCTGGCTTTATCTATTTGTTGGTTAGTGCCTGAAACCCGTAATGGCCCTAAATTATTTTCAATATTCTCACTAGATACTACTGAAGGACTCTACCACTACCACCCCTCACTTTTTCTTTTTTTCTCTCTTACACTTTTTTACCCCATGGTAGTTTTATTTCTTTGTTGTCCTCCCAAGTGGTACCCATTGACACTTACTGGCATTTCTTGGTGGTGACTCCCAGTCTAACATGTGGTCACTAAAGCTACTGCTTTTGGAAGAGAAGAGTTAGACTTTATTAAAAATCTAACTCTGGGGTTTCCCTGGTGGCGCAGTGGTTGAGAGTCCACCTGCCGATGCAGGGGATAAGGGTTCGTACCCTGGTCTGGGAAGATCGCACATGCCGCAGAGCGGCTAGGCCCGTGAGCCACGGCCGCTGAGCCTGCGCGTCTGGAGCCTGTGCTCCGCAACGGGAGAGGCCACAACAGTGAGAGGCCCGCGTACCGCAAAAAAAAAAAAAAAAATCTAACTCTGGTTCCCAGACGTTCCAATGCCTTAAGCCTCATGTTCATGAATAGGATGGCAGCTCAGTTAAAATATAAAAATAATCATCCCGGGGCTTCCCTGGTGGCGCAGTGGTTGAGAGTCCGCCTGCCGATGCAGGGGACACGGGTTCGTGTCCCGGTCCGGGAGGATCCCACGTGCCGCGGAGCGGCTGGGCCAGTGAACCATGGCCGCTGAGCCTGCACGTCCAGAGCCTGTGCTCCGCGGCGGCAGAGGCCGCAACGGTGAGAGGCCCGCATACCGCAAAAAAAAAAAAAAATCATCCCCTTGAAATGCAAATAAATGTTTCCACAGATAATTTTCCAAATAATGGTGAAATAATTGCCAAATTTCTACATCTACATATGAGAGTTTTGGTGGTATATTTATTCCTGCAACTGACAATTATTATATTTTTAAAGTTCTTTCAGAAAAAAGAATTGGTTCTTTCTAGACAGTAATCTTTTTTTATATCAGAAAGTTTGAAAAAAAAAAGATTTAACATTGATTATCAGTCTATCTCACTTCTGAAGAATATACAGAACCATTCTTGAAGGCTTCAAAGCAAAACAAATACAGTGAATGGAATCAATTTCCTCATAACTTCTACTAAAAACTGGAAATGAGTTACCATTTTTTAAAAAACCAACATTAATTTTAAAAACACTGCTTCCTTAAAGATGAAGTAAATGTTTTTAAAGAAAAATAAAACATTGATATAGTCAAAATATACTTTGCCTAGGCTTAAAATACATCAGAAATTACTACTTCTTTAAGTCAGAATCATAGAAACAAAAGATATGCTTTGACAACTCCCAATACTTTAAGCTATCTTCTTATAATGGAAACATGCTTATCTGCCTCCTTACTCACTTCCCATTCCCAGTCCAGGTCTTTGCTTTATCTAACTCTTTGCAAAACTGAAAGAAAATAAGGAGTAAAAATGAAAGTGAAACAAGAAGCTGTAAATATTTTCCATGGAAAAGGCTGTGAGGATATATTTAAACGTTAGCTAAGTTGGGGGAAGGTAGTATTTTACCTAGTCCAGTGGTTCTGGTTCAAATTTTGTGGATTCAGGATCTCCTTTATGCTCTTAAAATTACTGAGGACTCCAAAGAGTTTATGTGATTGTAACAATTAATATTTGCAATAATGGAAATTGAGAAAATTTAAAAATATTTACGAAATCATTTTAAAACAATAAATCACTACATATTAATGACACATTTTTATGAAAATAATAAATTCCCTATTCTAGAATATATACATATTTGTTTCCATACAAAAATAAGGTTTTATATCATGAGCATCAAGGGAAAGTGATGCTTCAGAAAGAAGTGCCATGTTTATTCCCACCTCAGGGGAGTGAAATAAAATGTACAAGTTTTACAAACCAGTTTGAGTTTGACAAACACAGAATCTTAAACAACAATTTTCTCATATTTTAATATAACATTTATGGGGTTTTTTGGTAAAAATTTATACTCAGGGAGACAAAATTGCATAATTGTCTGATTGTGATCAGAATAAGCATAGCATGGCTTCTACTTGGATACACTGGTTCTCACCTAGAAAAGCTCCAAGTTATCAATGACCTCATAATTAAAACAGCTTTTCTTCTGCTCAGAGTTCTTTAACTGGGTTGACTCTTTGGTAAGATATACTTCGAATTATATCTGTTAATAAAACCTGGACTGGGGTTCCCTTCAAATTAGCTGAACCTGAAGCTAATCCATAGTATTCTTAGAGACTCTGGATAAAAACATGTCCTACAGACAATTAAAAAAAGTCTTTAATCTGTTTTCACCAATAACCTCACAATAGGATTCAATATATTAGCATGTGGGGTTTCATTCAATACTGAATATTACTAAGAATTACTAGGATTTTCACCTTGTCAGATACAGCTAGCAACTAGACTTCCAAATAATTTTTTTTACCTTGTACAACACAACTAGCATAGACTTCTACATAAAAAGGCAAAATTTAATGAAAGAAAGACTGATTTCTCCCTGTTTTATTTCTAGTCAGGTAAAAGCTTTATGTCTATCAAGTAAAGGGGTATATACCAATTTCACATGCATGAGACATGCACAGCATTTGCAGTAACCAGTGCTGTTACTCAAGTGTGCTTTAGCTGAAACTAAAGTAAGCTTCTGCTTTGCTGACAGTGTTACCTCACATAACATTGCAGTCTAACACTAATGATTACAAATTTGGCTGATTAGACTCTCTATGGGTGGGTCCCAGAAATCTGTACTTATTGAAAACTTCCCTGGTGATTCTAAGGTAGTCAATCAGACAAGTTTTTGGATTTAAACAGTACTGCTTCAGAATTAATAGAGAGCCATCAGTTATAGCATAGATTTTCATATCAAAATGTATTTTTCTTTAAAAAGAGAAACTCTATTAAACTAGCTAAACAAACACAACTGACAACCACAATGCTCCTTTTGGTTCCTTGAACAGTTAATTCAAGTTCATTCTCACCCGTTTTGCAAATGCTCTTGTCTCTGGCTGCAAAATTCTTTTTCATCACACCCCTTCCCCTTTCACCCAGCTCACTCTTCCTCTCAGCCTACTGGTCTCAGGGCAATCATTTTACTTTCCTAGCCTTCTTTAAGGATCCCTTGCCCCCCATCTCCAATTTCCTCTCCTTTATTTATCTTTTTCCTGTTCACTTCCTTTGTGCTACTTATAGTCTAGAATTATACTGTCAATTTATCTTTTTACTAACCAACAGTCTCTCCCCACTAAACGTTTTTCTTTTCACCATGATAATCCTACTGCCTAAAGCATTTGGTGGAGGGTAAGCTATATTAGCCAGGGATTTTGAGGGGCAAGCAACAGACACCAATCCTAGTTAATTAAGCAGATAGGCTACCCAGTCAGAAACAAAACCCAAAGAAGCATGCCACAGAACTGGGCTGGTGAGGAAACTACTGTCTTTAGCTCTGGGTGTTTACACTGCTGACTCCACCAAAGTGGAGTCTGGTGAAACACTGCCATCTCTGGAAAGTGGATATGGCTTTATTCACTATTCTGCTGGCACAACAAACCATTAAAAACAAAATTCTGGTCCTTCACAACACCAGGTCCGATTAAAAAATTTGTCTGTTTGGCAGAGCTTAGGTTTGAGGCCTGCAGCCCTTTCAATAACATTGCATTTTCAGCCTCTACTGTGGTAGATGAGCTTGGCTTCATACAGAGGAGTTCCCAAATATAAGGGATTCAGCTAGCAGATGGCCAAGATGAAGGATAAATGTCTCCATTAATATAAGCTCTCAAGTATTTCTTGAATGAATAAATCATAAAACATATTCAAAAATATTATTAGAATAAGTTTTAAATAATGTAATCATGAATTTTCAAGTATTTAGCTGCTATCAATTAGTCTTTATTCTAATTCTGGTTTCCTCCTTCTAGACTTGAATAAAAAACACCTGCGCTTCCAAGCAGCTTGAATTTCCTTAACAGCAATATGAGAGACAATGTGAGATACTTTTCAAATTCCCCTTGGATGAAGGATTTGTTGCCCAGCTGCTGAGAGAGTGGTCAACCATCATCTGACAGGCCCTTCTATGATGGCCTCAACTGCAGAAACCCACATTCTCGAAGGTTGAGTCTCCTCTCAGGGCAGCCTGCATTCAACAACAGATCAAAATGGGAATATAAAGGCTTGACCCTCTTGCCCCAACTCCAGATAACTCTACAAAGCTAGTCAAGGCCCAGAGTTCTTCATGGGGTCAGTCCAGGATGGCATTTGGCCTTCCGGCAGCTTGACTTTTCCTGCTACCCAGTCCTGCTCTCTTCCCCTGCCTTCACAAATGTTGACCCCAAGGGCACTCCTTAATAAACACTCTGCAAGCTAAACTCCCTTTCAGAGTCTACATCCTGGGGAGCCAGCCAGGGACAGTTATTACCATTAGTGATTCAAGAAAGCAAGCATTCAGATAGAGTTTGGAACTGAAACACTCACCTCCTGGCTGACAGAAAAGTGGCATAAGGGAACTTTCTGAGGTGATGTAAGTACTGTATACTTAAATTGGGTTAGTATTTACATTTGTGTACACTTAAAATTTGTGTAAATTTGTTTAATAAAATAAACAATTTTAAGTAAAAATAAATAACTTTAAATTAAAAAAATAAAATGTTTATGTAATTTGTTTAATTTATTTTATTGTTTATAAATTATACCTCAAAAATATATAAAGAGAGAGAAGGCAGAAAATTAAGAGTATCTTATTGATTAGGTGGCTTCTAGTACCTTTCACAGGGGGCACTGACATATGATGTAAAAAAGATTGCAGAAAAGGAACAAATATCAGCTAATAGGCATCTGGTCTCCAATGGAAGGTGTTAGTAGTTTGGAAAGAAGACCTTTTGTGAGGCATTCTCATTGTGAGTATATAATTGATACAAATCTATTAAAGTTAAAGATGATTAGGTTCAACCAACAAATTGTTAAAATGAAATCATGTGTTTGCTGCCATATTCTATCTGAATAAGATAAATCATTATCAAGACAGTACAGGTAGAACAAAGTAATTACCAGGATATTTTAATTTTCTCCCTTAAGCTAAATAGCTTTTCAACATAAATAAAAACAGCAGTTACCGCCTGAGAAACTATTTAGTGTTCAGTGTGCTCTTTTGATTTTGCTTCAAAATTCCAGTGAACACAGAACAAACAATTAAATTTGAGGGTGATACATAACTAAGCCTTTATCTAAATAAATACCTAATCATCTCAAGGATCAAAATTTGAACTCTTTGGTGGGCTTTTATTTAAAAATGTAAAGAAACTGATAGAACATTGAATATCCTCAACCAAAAATTAAATGGAAACCAAGAAATATCACCAAGAACCCTTTCTCTAGTTTTATTTTTAAATGCCGCTACTATATAGAATTCTGGATAATAAAATTTTTTAATTATATTTTTACTCTTCTTTCCCAGTACTTTCCCCTCCTCCTCCACCCCACAAAAAGTCCCTGATTTTAAACAAGTAGGATATAACACTGAAGTTACCTCATAGCTATGGTGTCTTTATTATTTTCAGAATATACATAGAAAAAATGGATTTGAGAAATAGCTTGCCTCAAGGAACAGTTCAGGTTGTAAAGCACTGAATAACCAAAGCAGGAATTCTCAACCTTACCTTCCTACTAACAGATTCTAGATTGTAGCCTGAAGAAAAATATGTACCTAAACATCCTATGCTGAAAAATTATTTAGCTTAGAAAATAAGTTAAACCTCCTTTATGCAGAAGCAGGTTTCTTGGTGTGATTTGAGGTTAGTGAGACAAAACCACTCCCTTATTAAGACATATCCAACTATGGAAATAATGTGCAGCTCCAAAATTAGTAACTGTTTTATTATTACCACAGTGTGGAAATAAAGTATGTTCTTTTGCTCTGTTATTCAATCTGGTTAATTATCCATGTAAAGTAAAGTTATTCCTCGCAATTCCAAAGCCAAAACTCTAACTTTAACATAGTTAAGGTTAAAAGAGAGAGATTGCTGCTAAAGGAAAAAAGTTCTGCTTAATTCTAATAAATATGCTATACTTTACTGACTCAAAGGAATGTGATCCAACAACCACTAACACTGAGCACTCTGGTTTCAAAGCTAATAGATAACTCACTTTTTTGCTCAGACAACCTACATGATATGAGTTACATTGGTTTTACATATCTATATCTATACCTATATCTATATCTAACAATGGCAGCATTCAAAATGCTAAAATAGGGACAGGAAGAGGAAGAAATTCAGAAAGTATTCAATATAAAGCTTCCATGAGCACCACTGTATTTAGTGGGTTTACTTAGGCAATGAAGCACAACCAACAATTTACAGCACAAATATACTATTATAAATCATGACAATGCAGATATTGTCAAAATAAAAGGTCCAGTTATATGTTCTTTACAAGAGATATACTTTAAATAAGTTGAAAGTAAAAGGATAGAAAAATATATATATAAATTCACACAGCAACCCTAAGAATACTGGACCAGCTATACTAATACTAGGCAAAATAGGGTTTAAAACAAAAATATTACTAGAGATGAATATAAACATTTTATAATGGTAAAACTGTGAATCCCTGAGGAAGATTTAACAATTATAAACATACATACTCCTAACAACTGAGCCACAAAATATGTGAGGAAAAAGTGACAGAATTGAAGGGAGAAATAAACAATTAAAAAAATAATGTTTGGGGAAAAAAATAATGTTTGGAAATCTCAATATCCCACTTTCAGTAATGGATAGAACAACTACAAAGACCAGTAAGGAAGTTGAAGATTTGAACAACACTATATCAACTAACAGGGCCAAAGAGGCATCTAAAGAATACTCTGCCCAGCAACAGCAACACATACATTCTTCTCAAGTGCACATGAAATGTGCTCCAGAATAATATTTGGCCTTACGTTAGGCCATAAAATAAGTCTCAATGAATTTTAAATGACTGATACCATACAGAGTGGCCTGAAATTAGAAACCAGTAACATAAGGAAATCCGGGAAATCCATAAATATGTGGAAAATAACAACACAATTAAATAGTCAATTAATCAAAGATGAAATAACAAAGGATATTAGAAAATACTTTTAGAAGAATGAGATTAAAACAAAACATAGCAAAATTATGGGTAAAATTATGGGACACAGCTAAAGAAGTGCTTATATAGCAATTTATAGCTATAATGCCTATATTAAATAAGATGATCTCGAATCAATAGATCAACTTTCCACAATAATATACTAGAAAAAAGAAGAGAAAACTAAACCTAAGGCAAGCAGGAGAAAATGAAATAGTAAATAGTGGAAATTAATGAAATAAAAAATATTTTTAGGGCTTCCGTGGTGGCGCAGTGGTTGAGAGTCCGCTTGCTGATGCAGGGGACACGGGTTCATGGCCCGGTCCAGGAAGATCCTACATGCAGTGGAGCGGCTGGGCCTGTGAGCCATGGCCGCTGAGCCTGAGCATCCGGAGCCTGTGCTCTGCAACGGGAGAGGCCACAATAGTGAGAGGCCCGCGTACCGCCAAAAAAAAAAAAAAATATATATATATATATATATTTTTTTTTTTTAGAAGGCAGAGAAAAATCAAAACCAAATGCTACTTCTTTGAAATGATTAACAAAATTGACAAATCCTTAGCTAGACTGACCAAGAGAAAAAGAGAGAAGACTTAAATTACTAAAATCAGAAATTAAAGAGGAAACATCACTACTGACCATACAGAAAGAAAAAAGATTTGAAGAAAACACTACAAACAATTTAAAACAACAAATTAGATAACGGGGATGAAATGGACAAATTCCTAGAAAGACAGAAAACTACTTCTTGAAACTGGCTCAAGATGAAATAGAAAATTTGAATATCTCTGAGTAACTAGTAAAGAGATTGAATTAGTAGTTTAAAAACTTCCCACAAGCCCAGGCTGACAGCTTCACTAGTGAGTTCTACTACACATCTGAAAAAGAATTAATTCTATGTCTTCACAAATTGTACCAAAATTCAAGAGAAGGAAACACTTTTTAAATTATTCTATGAAGTCAGCATTACAAGATAACAATACAAGACAAAGGCATCACAAGAAAAGAAGACTACAGACTGATGTCTCTTATTAATATAGATGAGAAAATCCCTGACAAATACTAGCAAACTAAGTCCAGCGGCACATGAAAAGGATTATACTTGATGACCAAGTGAGATACATCCTAGGAATGCAGGAATGGCTCAACATCTGAATCAACACACACCCATATCAATAGAATGGAAAGGCAAAGATCACATGATTATCTAAATAGAAACAGAAAAAGCATTTGTCAAAACCCAACACACTTTCATGATTAAAAAAACACACAACTGATTAGGAATAGAAGTGACTCAGCCTGATAAAGAAAATCTAAGAAAAACACACAGCTAACATCATACCTGATGGTGAAAGACAATGTATTCCCTCCAAGAAAAGGAAAAAAAAACAAAGACATCCACTCTAACCACTTTCGTTCAACATTGTACTGGAAGCTCTAGCCAGGGTAATTAGGTAAGAGAATACAATAAAAGGCACCTAGATGAAAGCAAAGAAGTAAAACTATTCCTATTTGTAGACAAGATGATCTTACATATCAAAAATCCTAAGGATCCACTAAAAATCCAGTAGATACCATAAATCAGTTCAGTAAGGTTGTAGAAATGTACTTCTAATATACACTTAAACAATCTAAAAATGAAATTAATAAAAATATTCCACTTATGTCATCAAAAAAAAATAAAATATTTTAGAATAAATTTAACAAAAGAATTTAAAACTTATAGAATAAAAACTATAAAACACTGTTGAAAAACTACAGACTATCTACATAAATGGAAAGACATCCCACATTTATCGATTGGATGACAATATTATGATGACAATACTTCCCAAATTGATCTACATATTCAGTTCAACCTGTATCAAAATAACAGCTGAATTTTTCAGACCCTAAAATTCATAAGGAAATGCAAAAGACTCAGAATAGCCAAAATTACCTTTCAAAAGAAGAAGAAAATTGGAAGATTCACACCTCCCAATTAAAAAACTTACTACAGAGCTACAATAATAAAGATAATGTGGTACTGACTTAAGCACAGATGTATAAATCTATCATATAGAACTGAGACTCCATAAATAAACCTTTACATTTATGGTCAACAGGTTTTTTTTGTTGTTGTTGTTGTTGTTGTCGTTTTTGCAGTACGCAGGCCTCTCACTGTTGTGGCCTCTCCCGTTGCGGAGCACAGGCTCCGGACATGCAGGCCCAGCGGCCATGGCTCCGCGGCACGTGGGATCTTCCCGGACCGGGGCACAAACCCGTGTCCCCTGCATCGGCAGGCGGACTCTCAACCACTGCGCCACCAGGGAAGCCCAACAGGTTTTTTTGTTTTTTTAACAAAGGTGCCAAGACAATTCAATAGGGGAAAACAGTCTTTTCAACAAATAGTGCTGGAACAACTGGATATCATGCAGAATAATTAAGTTGGACCCTTTCCTCACACCATACACACAAAAATAACTCCAAATAGATCATAAGCCTAAATGTAAGAACTAAAACTTTAAAACTATTGGAACAATATTTAGGGATAAATCTTTATGACCTTAGGGTGATCAATGGTTTCTAAAATATGACACCAAAAGTACATGGGACAAAAGAAAAAAATAGGTATTTGGGGATTCATCAAAATTAAAAACTTTTATGCTTCAAAAGACACTATCAAGAAAATGAAGAAAAAATAAAACAAGAAAGTGAAAAGACAATTCCACAAAAGGGGAGAGTATTTGCAAATCATATATCTGATAAGGGACTTGTATCTAGAATATATAAAGAACTCTTATAACTCAAATAAAAAAATAACAGTTTTAAAAATGAGATCTTAATAGACATTTCTTCAAAGAAGATATAGAAATGGTCAAAAGCACATAAAAAGATGCTCAACATCCTTAGCCAACATGGAAGTGCAAATCAAAAACACTAGGAGATACCACTTTACATCCATTAGTATTAGTACCATTGGTTAGTATCAAAAATTAAAAAGGAAAATAACAAGTGTTGGCAAGAACATGGGGTAATTGGAACCCTTATACATTGCTGGTAGGAATGTAAAATGGCACAGTTGCTTTGTAAAACAGTCTGGAAAACGTATGACCCGGCAATTCCACTCTTAGGTATATAGCCAGGAGATATGAAAACCTATGTCCACACAAAACCTTTAACATAAATGTTCACAACAGCATTCATAATAGCCAAAAAGTAGAGACCACCCAAACATCTATCAACTAATGAATGGATAAGTAAAATGTGACTTATGCATATAATTATGTATTACTTTACAGTCAAACCTGTGAAGGTTATGATCAGAATGTTTTCTTATACAGATTTACTGTAGTGTCAATGTGGACAATCAACTGGGGGGAGAGGATACTAAGAATGGAAAAAGGAAAGACATTAGGAGATTGCTGCTATATCCCAAAGAAGCCTGAACTAAGGCAGTAGCAGGTGTAATAGGAAAGAAGCAATAAATCTGGGAGACATTAAGAGTCTAGAAATAACGGTACTCAGCAAGTAATGGAAGAGAAAAGGGAAAGGGAGGAGTCATAGCAAGCTCCTACTTCTGAGACTCTACTCGGGCATCACTTCCTCCAAGAAGCTTTTCCTGAATCCACAATTTGAGTTCTATGTTCCTTTTTGTGTTATAAATGCATATGGCACACACCTCTACCATTGTATTTACTAAATTGTAATGTAATGTAATTCTCTGTTCATGTGTCTTCTCTCTATTAGTCTTTGTGATTGAGGGCAGGGACCTTATCTCATAACGTCTTTGTAGTTCTATACTCCAGAACCTAGTGCCTGGCACAGAACATTGTAAAAAAAAGAAAGAAAGAAAAAAACGTATGAACTAAAGAAGGATGCAGAAGGTGCCACCAACTAGGGTAGAGAATACAACAAGGGAAGCAGGTTTATTCTGCGGAAGGGATATGCTGAGGTAAGATAATAATGTCAGTTTTTCATATGTGACTGTGACATATCCAAATATAACTGTCAGTCTGAAATTGGAGATCAAGAGAGAGATTCAAAATAGAATTAGTATCAGAATGTAGGAGGTACAGGCAATAATTAAAATCTTGTGCATGTGGACCAGATTGTCCACAAAATGTAAAAAATAGAAGTAAGTCCAAATACAGACCGAATCTTGGAAAACTCCTACATTTAAGGGATAGGGAAAATAACTGGAGTTCCCAAAAGGAGTCTGAGGATGGCTTAGAGAGGAAGAAGGAAAAATCAGAGAAAAAAATGTCAAAGAAGTGACTTCAAAAACTGGTGATTTTGGCAGAAGCAGTTTCAGTGAAGAAAGAGATGAAAAGCCATCCTAGAGCTGAGGAAGAGCAAATGAGAGATCAGAAGTGGAAACAGTGAGAAGAGTCAAGAAGCTTGACCATGAGGTGAAGAAGAAAGGTTGGATAGCAACTGGAGGTTGGTTCAAGGTCAAGGGCAAAATTTGTATTAACTTGTTTAACTGAGAAGTCTCAACCATGCATATATACTGAGTAGAAGTCAACAGAGAAGCTAAAGGGGAAAAAGAGGATAAACTGACAAAATGAATCATTGAGATCAAAAGGGACGTAATCACACCTTCAGAAAGGAAGAACAAATAAGGGTATATAAATAAAGGGGAGCAATGAGAGGGCTGCCAGGAGATGAGGGAGCTCCCTCCTGAATGCCTCAACTTTTTGGTAACCTAAAAGGTGAAGTCACATGCTAAAAGTTAATATGTAAACCATAAGAAAGAAACTCTGAGGACAGTGACAAAGGTTTGAAATAACTTAAAAGAATAAGAAGAGGGACTTCCCTGGAGGTCCAGTGGTCCAAATGAAGTTAAATCCAAAAATCTAAACTAAGTATAGCAGTCTTCAAGATTATGTGATTTTTTTCCCTCCAGTCATACAGGATAAAAGAGTAACAGGTGAATAAAATGGAAGTGGAGAAAAGAGAAATGAGTTATATATATATGTGAAAATTCATTTAAGCTATATTCATTAAAGCAGATTTGTTCACTCAACTGTTTTAAGTTATACCTTAATATAAATGTTAACTTTTTAAAAAAGAGCTCTATTATACATCTCAAGTACCCTACCCCTTCCACCCTCAAATCAAGAGGCAAAAAAGTACCTCTAAAACAATGTCTATTTAAAAACAACAGGTTAAAAAAAAAAAGTAACAAAAAGACTGGAAATGAAAACAAACAAAAACCTGGGAAAAGACCCTCATTCCCCTCAAATGCTTGTTTTTAATCTGGAGTAAATTACAGACCACCAAGTATAGTCTGACTTGGATATTGAGCACCACTTCCCACATGAAAATTGTTATTGTTGGCTTTAGCACTTTAATCCAAAGAGGACACAAATTCTGCTCATGTTTGAATAACCCTTGCCAACAAATTGATCCCATAGCAGCAGGGCTGCAGGGAGTAGTTTCAAAGATTGAAGGGAAACATAAATGAGGAAAAATTCAGTAAATATATTTCCTCCTACTTAGAACCTAGGCTAGATTCCTTTAAAAAGAAAAAAAGCTTTTAATCTTTCCTCTTTTTTTCCAAAAGCAACCCAAAAGGGCATTGGAGAACATCTGTAATTTACATAGAAGGGAGCAATGCCAAAGAAATACAGATTCCACTGCTGTTAACCCAGGGGACAACTCAAATCGAGCAAATCTCTAAATAAGGTCTGAAAGGCAGATGCTCTGTTAGAGGTCAGCTAACTTCCAAAACCAGGAGCATGGAATGGGCACTTGGAATGCTAATGTCTGCCTTTCTGGAAAGCTACCTTTTGCCTTTATATGGACAAACCAGAACAATTCATAATTCCTATGCCAATTATTGATAAGATATACCCGAAGACGACTAGAAAGTTTGCCTGGCCACCACCTAGCACATGAACATAAGAAGGGACTTTCCTCATCATTTTAATATCTATCTTCTTCATCTACTCAATATTATGTGCTGGTTTAACAATGTAAAATCTCCCAAATTGTACAATATCTAAAGTTAGTAAACTTTCAGAAACTCTCTAAAAGAATAGGCTACAGAACCAAACTCCCTGGATTCAAAATCCAGCTTCTCCATTTCTTGTGTTGCCTTGGGCAAATTACTTTACATTTACAGGCCTCAGTTTCCCATCTGTACAGCAAAGATAATATCACCTATTCATAGAGCTGTGTGGATTAGACAGTCAATACATCAATACATATAGACATTTAAAATATTTCAGATATATGCAAGTGTTCTATTAGTATTAGCTCTCTTATTAAGTCCCTACCTTATCAATTTGCAGCAAGCCTAACTCCATGACTTCTAAAATTTGCACAGCACCCAGCATTAATTAATGTAGCTTATACCCTGTGAATGCCTGATAGGCAGAAAAGAGTCTCAAGCTGTAGCACGGTGAATTTGCTGGCCTATTCACCAATAGCTAGCTAGAAAATATTAATGGCTCCATTGTAAAAACAGATACATTCAGAAGTGTGATTTGAAGGTTAAAGGCTCAATACACCAGCTCCATTTCCCTTCACTAGTAGCCCTCTTCCACATAATATATGTGTTTACTGTAATGACTAACTGCCTTTTGCGGAAACTGTCAATATTCTGCATACACAGCATCTAGAAGGATTAAGCAGAACTCTAGGGAATTAAAAGATACAATTAAGTGAAAATTAAGAAGGAAAGAGAAAGAAAAATGTGTTCTAAGTCCCTAGAAAAGAGTTTTAGTAAGCTTTCATACTTTTTCCCCCTTTTTGTTAGGCTAATATTAAAGAGTTCTGTCCCTTTAATTGTCAAATGGCTTTCCAGCCTACAAGTAATCTTTCTCCACAGAGGAGTCTTTTAAAAGTTATAAATAAAATATCCCAAATATTTTCTTTTTCCCACAGATGAGAACATTAGAACACTGATATTTTAATCTGTTCTGTACAAGAATGATTTGTGTCAACACAGTGCTCCCAGCTATAGCACTGAAAAAAACAAGTTTAATTAAAGACAGAAGAAACCGCATGTGGAGCCTAAGCCACTGAGATATAATGAAGAGTGTCATCTTCAGAGTCAGTTCTCTCTGAACAAACCTCTTTGTCAGTGTCAGGAGGGAAAAAAAAGACAGCAAAGTAAAGGTGTGATGCTATAAAGGAAAAACATGGTGGTGTCAAACGTCAATATTCAGACTAAGAACTGAAACTTAGTTTTTGTGTAGTACTTACTACTTACTTCCAGAGTCTGAACAGTATTCCTAACATCATAAAAAACATCTTTGGATATAAATAGATACCTATTAACCACATATATGTTGCACAAGATAGAGCTGAAGCACAAAAAGGGAAAGAAGCTTAGCCAAGATCTCAAGGTAATAGTTTAGCAAAAACGAATAATGCTTTTACTGTGACTCTTCCAAAGAATCAGTTATATTCCTTCCTCAAATTCTAATTTGAAAACAAAAAGTACCATTATCACAGTACTATTTTCCAAAATTAAGCACAGATCTAACTGTACTCTAACAAAGGAGAGCCTGCCCATCTCCTGCCCTTCTGCCAGGGCACCAACCATCAGAGAGGCAGGACAGCACAGTGAAAAGAAAACAGAGCAGATGGGCCCAGGTTCCAACTCAGCTCTACCACTTCCCAGCTTAGTAACTTTTGGACAAGTTACATATTTGAGATTCATTTTCCTCATCTATAAAATAGGGATGATAGCAACTACTCAACAGTGTTATCATAAGGCTTCGATGGGATAATATATGTAAAGTACCCAGTTCATTTCTTGGCACATACAGTCGATGCTCCATAAATAATATTCTTATTAACATTTGATTTCTATAACACTGACCACTTGCTGATTATATGTTCTCATACTCTCCAGATTGTATATTTCTTATGACTACAACTTCTCTTTCTACCTGTAATATAGCTTAACTCACCTTAGTGGGCATGTTTAATATTAGGTATAAGTACCTACTGGTCTGATCAGATATAAATAACTTGTTTTTTTGGCAGCATAGTATTACAGAATGTTTATTTAGTAAGATGTCAACACTGCCCGCTGTAACTGATAACATTTCAATCCTGGCATTGATACTTAAGTGTACAACTTTTGGCAAGTTTATATTTATAGGGTTGCTGTGAAGATTAAATACATTCAATATACATAAAGCTATTAGAATAATGCCTGGTCCAAGTATGGGCTTGAAAAACATTTGCTATTACCTGATAACTACATATACATGATGAATATTATTTTATATTTATTGTAATAGTATTAAATATTTCTCAGAATTTATATGATATAAAGTTGTAGGGAGAGGGAGCGGGGTAAATATCATGATAAAAACAATTGGCACATGTATAAAGGGAAAACACTGACAAATATAACACAGAAAGTAAGTGAATAAGAATTAATATAAAGAAAGAATCCAGGCTTTACAGAGGGCACCAAACTTGAATGAGTTAATGATGTAACCAAATGGAAAAGAATACAAAAAACAAAACTGCCATATTTTAACTGAATTAGGGACAGCATCACAGAGAAGAGAGGAGGAAGATTCAGAGATGACAAAGGAAATACAGGTTATTCAAAAACAGTAAAAGACATGAGTAAAGGCATGAGAGGAATACTGAAGGCTCATTTGGAGGCCAGTAAACAGATTTGTCTGCCTGGAACTGACAGCTCATGTAGAAGAATACCTGATACAGTGCTCTCAATTCCTTTCCCGCAGAGCTTATCATGGACACAAACAGTGCTCATTAAATATCTATGTAAAAGATAGAATGAATTCCAACTGCAGCTAGTCTAAAATGCTAGATTAAGCAGAGCTTCCCAGTAAGTATACCAAGGCATACTGGTGTGCCCAAATTAGGTGACGGCTGTACTGAGAGGGTGACTCAGCCTTTAGAATCCAAAACCTCCAGTCATAAGACGGCTTGCTTCCTACCCCAGTGTACCACACAAATATCATCATTTTCTAAGTGTACCATGCCATGAAAAGTTGGGAAACATTGAGTTTAAAATATGACTATTAGGCAGTATGTGATGGGTCAAAGATAAAGAAGACTAAATGAAGAGTATATACTGTACAACAGTCATTGCCTAGTTTGGTGGTACTGTGGAAAATCAAGAGGGAAAAGACGAGGAGCAAAAAGAGCCATTCAAAACTGCTGTTAATAGGCAAGGCCCAAAAAACAGGCCTAAATTAGACTAGCAACGAGATGAACTCAAAACAGGTTGTGAAAGAATAAGTGTGTAGAACTCAGTTTAGTTCAGTTCGATAAGCATTTATTGCTGCCTATTATGTGTCAGCCATTTGCCGGGCACTAGGGATTTAAAAAACTGAAAAAACAATTTCAGTCATTAGGGATTTTTTTTTAATTGTAGAAACAGAATTCTAGGTTTTCCTTAATGCATTCTATTTCATGTTAGCTCTAAGAAGAAAGGAAATATTAAAAGATATTACATATTGTACTATAAACCAAAGGTGGTTTTAACTTCCTCATTAAAGTTTCCAAAAGTAAGCCTTTTTCAGTTAAAAGGCTCAGTACCAGGAGGCAGAGGTCTATGAACAGAATTCTGTGGGCTAGTCACTTAAACATAATAGCTGTACCAATAGTTCTTAATATATTTGTATCTGAGCGAGTGTTAGAATGTACGCTATTGGAAAATTCCTTCCAGCATTTAAGAGATGATAATATCAGCTATCATTTATTAGGGGTTCACTATTTATCAAGCATTGTGCCATTTTACATATATTATGTCATTTTATTCTCCAAACATTCCCAAAGGGTAGGTATTATTATTCCGACTTTGTTCATAAAAAACAAGGCTTAGAATATTGTCACCTGTCCAAGGTTATCCAGCTAGTAAAATGGCAGAGTCAGAATTCAACCCAGGCCCACCTAACTCTTAAGTTTGTGTTCTTATTAAATGCATTTTAATAAATAAGTCATTCAAGAAAGGGCTTTGTGGGCTTCCCTGGTGGTGCAGTGGCTGAGAGTCCACGGGCCGATGCAGGGGACACGGGTTCGTGCCCCAGTCCGGGAAGATCCCACATGCCGCGGAGTGGCTGGGCCCATGAGCCATGGCTGCTGAGCCCGCACGTCCGGAGCCTGTGCTCCGCAACGGGAGAGGCCACAACAGTGAGAGGCCCGCGTACCGGGAAAAAAAAAAAAAAAAAAAAGGGCTTTGAGGAAGGCATCTGAGATACAAAGAAAGAAGAGCCACTGAGGCAAACATGGGCAAGGTCCACCTGCACTGTTCTAGGAGCAGGTGTGCTTGCCCAAGGCTTACTGACTAGATGCATATTATAAGAAATCTAGAGGTCTGTGTTTTAGGTTTTCATTGCTGCTGTAGCCAATTACCACAAATTTAGTGGCTTAAAACAATACAGATTGTTGTACAGTTTTATAGGTCAGAAGTCTGACATGAGTCTCACTGGTTTAAGATCAAGGTGTCAACAGGGTTGTATTCCCTTCTAAGAACTCTAGGAGAGAATCTACTTCCTTGCCTTTTCCAGCTGCTAGAGGCCACCAGCACTCCTTGGCACATGGCCCCTTGCCACCATCTTCAAAGCCAGCAGTGGTGGGTTGAGCTCTTCCTATACTGCCCTATCCCTTGTTCTTCCATAATCCCATCACCCTTTCACCACAGAAAGGTTCTCCCATTATAAAGAAATGTGATTATGGTGGATTATCTTGGGGTGTCCAATCTAATCTCCCCATCTCAAGGACTTTAACTTAATCACATCTGCAAAGTCCTCTCTGCTATGTAAGGTAACAGGTTGTAGGGATTAGGACACAGGTATCTATGGGCGTTGGTGGGGGCATTATTCTGCCTACCACATTCTGACTAAGAGAGTGGTGCCACTCCATGTTTGAACCATCTAACTAGCCTCCTTATTCTGGTTCCATATGTGCAAGGCAACTTACTGAGGACACTTTATCTTGCCCTATAGTTTACTTATAGGAAGAGAATGTGCTGTTTGGGGGAATACAGTGTCCCGTGCCCTGGGCAAATGTATTTTACATTATATTGACTAATTAGTTTTCTGAGTTATATATTAGTATCTTGGGAATGCTGTCAGAATGAGTCAGAACATCTTGTCCAAAAACTCTAGGACTTGGACAAAATCAATATTCAGAATCTTTAAGTTAAGGATCAGAGTCAGGGGTATATTTAACAGGTCTATATCTATGATAAAAACAACCATTTGAAAATCATGTTTAAGAAGCTATATATTTAAGAATGCAGTTATATGTCACCTTTGATTTACAAGACATATCAACAAAGAGAACAGTCATGGTTTTCTGATTGTACCTGTGTAATCAATCAAATGGTTTGAAGTAGAATGTCCTTGGAAGACACCAGGGAATTTCAAATCAACAACTTTTAAAACGTGGATCCCATAGATTCGTGGTTGCCTAGGGCTGGAATATTGGGGGAGAATAGGGAGTGACTGCTAATGAATACAGGGTCTCATTTTGGGAAAGTAAAAAATGTTCTAAAATTGGTTGTGGTGATAGTTGCACAACTCTGTGAATAACAAAAAGAGTCATTGCACTGTATATTTTAAATGAGTGAATTGTATGGTATTGAATTATATCTCAATAAAGTTTTTAAAAGAAAAACTTGGGTCACAAAGAGAAGGCAATGAGAGGAGGATTTGATTAAATACTATGATGAAATGGGGCAGGGGGGTGTTATGCAATTTATGATCTTAATGAAGATCGTTCCTTAACATCTTAATATCTACTACTTTCCTCCTTGTTCTTTTCTCTACTCTAGCTTTTTATAGATTCTTTTGGAAAAGCCACAACTTTCCACCTCTTTCCTTTGTTTTGTTTACTAATCAATTAATATACACATACAATATATACAACACTTATTCCAAAAATTATAAATAATATAGAATGTGATTCTGATGTTAACTCCCACCGCTCTTTACTCAAGAGTAAGTGTAGATGAGGGAAGTGTTCCCATCCTGATCCTGTTTTAGATGCTCATGTTTTGTCACCCTTATTCTGTATTGTGTGCTAATTATATGTCCTAAATCATTCCATGTGCCACACAACAGACTGTGTAAGATTCATGACTCCTTCTATCAAGATTCTCATATTAAATTCAAAGAATTTTTTATCTATTTTATAGTTGTAACTATTACCATGCCTAATAGTGACTCCCACTGATCTGTACAATGTTATTGAATGAGCTCTCTGCACTTCTTTTTATCTGTATTCTCTTTCTCAAGAGCGATGATATCCCCTTTATCCAAATACCACAGCAGAAGAAAAACTGCATGTCAGAGGGTCACTAGGTAGTTATGCTTACAAAGTGGAAGGTCAGACAGGGTTTTGCATGAAGCTTTCTTTTAGTTGATATGAAAATAATCAACTAAATGTCCCCTTTGAACAAATGATCAAGCCATTTAAAAGAAAACACCTTCCTGAAACTGACACATTAAAGTTGTAGTTTATTTAAGTTAATAAAATACCAATCTCCAAGCCCATAAACAGGGGTTCCGTCAACCATGAGATGAAATACTTCCCTCCTATGAGCTTAGACAAAATGTTTTAGTTACTTTTCTACATCAGCATTATGAGATCACTCTCTATTCTCAGAATAACAGAAATAACTGAAGTTGCAACCCTAATCCTTGAGTGTAACTGCTTATATATACTGTGTTATCCACTAAACCACAAGCCTATCACACTCTGTCATATGATTCCATGAAATACAATTTATTCCCATATCATGGTATACCTAGTTGTATATGAAGGAACTTGATGCTCCAAGAAGAGAAAATCAATATTTACAATCCACACTATCCTTTCTCTTAAATATGAACAACTGACCTTGTAGAACTAATATACCAAAAATCCAGTTCCTGATGCAAAACACCCTTTGTCAAATAGTTTATTCATTTTCCCAGGTTTCTGCAGTTGAAACTGGATACCTCTGAATGTTGTTGCAAAGTAGCTTACAAAGCAATTTATAACACATTTATAAGTTTGTCAAGATAGTGTTGTTGTTGTTTTAATGTACACAGAAACTCAAGTCCATATTCCAAGGATCCTTTCACATGATCGAAAGCTGAATTTTCCAACCAGGCAGCTGTAGCTCATTAGATCTGCCATGGACTGTGAAAACCACTTGCCAATAGTGTCAAAAGACTATTACTCATTTCAATCTCTCCAAAGAGGACAGATCTTTCTTTGACAAACATTAGTGAAAAAAAACTGAGTTTGGAATAGCTCAGCACACAAAGATGGAAACTCAATAGTGAAACTAAAGCCAAATGGAGATAAGCTGATGTTCTAGCTTTTCACCTTCAGAGACCAGAGCTTCCACCTAGATTTTAAGGGAAAAAATAAAACAAAAAAACCCACATAGCAATAACAATGCACTCGCAGCATTCATAATAATCGTACCATCTGACCTGACAGAACTGTCAGTCTGAATGGCAAATTCTCTGCATATGATTGAGTTTAGTAATCTCAGCAGCTCAAAACAGAGAACCTTAAGGGGTCAATCAAATCAGCTTTGAATGTCAGTCACTGTCCAAGCAATGTAGTTAATCAGAAAAATCAGGATCCTCAGAAATTGTCTAAATCCTTATTCAGCAATCACAAAGACAACTAAAGAAACGGTAGACATTTAAACTGCTGTAGATTTAAACTGAATATTGCCATAGCTAGTATGCCAAAGATGAAAATGTAACTATCTGGATAATTTGTGCAAATATTAAGTAGTCTTGCTCTTCAGACAGTTTTATATCTCGATAACTAAATACTCAACTAAAATTTAGCTGGGTAAATAAAGCCTGATGTTAGTTTAGAAGCTAGCACTAAGAGGGATTCCAGGGTGCAAGTTATGTTCTATTTCTTGATCAAAGGTGCTAGCTTCATAGGTATTATCAGGTTATAAAAATTCACTGAGCTGTACACTTACAATATGTGAACCTTTGTGACCAAAGAAGCTTTGTGATCAAAAAACATCATGTCCTCTAATCAACTGTCCCAAGAATTTAGTCTCTGAGAAAAGCTATAGTATCAAATTCCCATTTGATCAAGATCATCCCTGCTTTACACTTACTTGTTTTTTAGTTTTTCAAGCTAAACTGTTTAAGGATAGACTCAAGTCAGATATATATTACAGCAACAGAACATGTTTCATTATATTTGGGTCTATTATCTCATAATATAGTTTATAACAATGTGAATGATTTCTATTCTAAAGACTTAGGAAAGTATTTTTTAAATAGTCTTGATAATCATGATGCTTTATTCCTGAAAAGACCCACCAAACCACAATTCATGCATGTTACTCTTTAATAGTCACAAAATAGTTTGTGAAAAATACATAAGATTGAGTACAATACTTCAGTAAGTGAGGGCACTCGAAATATTTGATATCAATGACAGAGGCAGATCAAGAGATATATTAAGACACCATCAAAAGTATTTAAGAAATATCATGATGGGAAAAAGAATGAGACCCAGATATGAGTTCCAATTTTGCAAAATACTGTTAAAAGATATATCTATCTCCCAGGTCATTGTAAGAGTGTAAGAAATGCAAATGTCTTAAAGTTGTAGTTAATTCCTTAAAATTCTGTATTAGCTTACTATTTTTGTAACATAGAATCACTGCTCATGTCAGCTTAGTCTACTGTATCCAAAACTAGGAACCATAAAGGGATCCCTTCCCTTTTTATGAGCCAAGTGTTAGACAAATGTGGGAGGAAAGAGGCAAGAGACAAAAAAAAAAAAAAAAAAGTATGCTTTTAACATCAAAAATTCACATGTACAATTTTATACATACCACAAGAATCTCAAAATTATGATAGCATATGAGGCTGAGACAAGTAGTAACTGGCTCCATTTCTTAAAAAAAATTAATAGTTATACCCTGTGTTTGTTCTAGAAGCCTAAATAATCCAAGAAGGTAATACAGCAACAATTTTAAATCATATTCTATGAAAGGAGCATTTTTCTTCCAAAAAAAAAACTTTTACATTACCCACTATAGCTTAAACTTAATATAATGGGTCAAAATTCTGAGAAAGAAAATGGTTAAATTTGGCCTTAACCTTTGGTTAAAATAAATTTTTAAATGCCTAACATTAATGGCTGTGCAATGCTCAGTTTTTCCACATGAGCTATACATTTTAAAATGTAATTTTAGCAAATGGGCAGCATAGAGTAATAAGCCCAAAGTTCATCTCGGTTCCTCCATAACATTAAACAGGGTTTCAATGGAATACTCTGCTTAGATTTAGGTTAGTAGCCTAATATTTTCAAATAACCAAAAGTTGAATTAACTATTAGTTGAACCATATGACGATGCCATTGTTATAGGTCAAAAACAGCCAAATCTTGGCAATTTCATGTGGTTTAATCTAATAAGAGTTTTTTAGACAGTTCAAACTCTAGAAAAAAGCAAATACACACAAAAATTGTTTACATGATGTGAAAATACATGTAAAAAATGTTTCCAAAGGAAACAACTAAATGCAAGGTATAAAGAGAAATAAAAATAGTAGGCTTTATGAGAAGGCGAAAAAATCAGGTAGTTCAACGGGTTACTGAAATGCTGGTAGTGATCGATAAATCGATTTCTGCTTCACCTTTTATGAAGAGGCTGTACTTAACAAATCACTGTGTAAGCTGCCTCAATAACAGGACTCCTGCTATCAAGTTTACTTGCAATGATTCCAACAAAGAAATTAATTTCTTCATGACAAGAAAAGGTTATCTGAAATGGGGAAAACACAGGAGACTTAGCTTTCTGCTAATAAAAGAGACAAGTAACAGTCTAGGCACTGAATTCAGAGCTATTTTATGCTCGATAAGATCTGAATTCCTTGTAGCTCAACTACTACCATTACTTTAGAGACACACTCACACATATACATATATGTATATGTAGATATATACTTGCCTGTTACCTGTTTTTGCAATGTTCTTAGTTTCAGCACTGAAAGTTCCATGATCTAGAAACCCAAGCCTAGGCAAACTGGGATATTAGCTACCCTGATGTACAGCTCCCAATCCATGCACATGCGTGTGCTTGGGTGCTTACACCCCCACACACTCACCATCCACATCCCAAACCCCAAAGAATGTATTCCTATAACTTATAATGAATTTATTAACTCTTCAGAAAGTAGGGGTGTTATAAAATTATCCAAAAGTTATTACGTGTTTTATGACTATATCAATAAAACATGTAACTAGCAGTGATCAAATCTGAGAACTTAGAAACTGCCATTCATCACAAGTCATCAGACCCACTCTTTCCTAAAAACATTCATGTTTCGTTCATATGTTGACAAGCATTATCACTGGTTAACCTCTTACAATTATGCTCCATTTTGTAAATAGGAGGAAAATCTGTGGCATTCTATAGGTTCAAATCTCAGCTTCACCACTTATCAACACTGTAGCTTTAAGAGAAATTGCTTCACCTGTCAATTCTCCATTTCCTACTATGTAAAATGGGAATACTGATTGTACCTACATCATAGGGTTTTCATGAGTATTAAATGATGCAATGTATATAAAATGCTTAGCATAAAATTAATTCTCAATAAAACTTACTTATAAATATAATTGCTATTAGTATATGGTACGGGTAAGAACTTGCAAGTGCCTTGAAGGTGGCAGTCACCCATTCCTGTCTTCTTTGATGGAAACATTTTCTATTAAAAACAATTTATTTCCTTTTATAACATTAAGATTTCCAGAATTATTCTTTCTGAGTGAAAAACTAAGAGAATCTTGAATAGTTTAAAAGAGTGTCCTTATAATAAGATTAATTACTTCTTTACATGGAATTTCTTTCCATTATTAAATTTCAACATTGGATATAATAGTGAAAGTAGAGAATAAAAATCAGAGCTCCTTGCCCCTAACTTTAATAAAATATAATATTTAATGGGCTAAAATACAGATGGTAAAGTTCTATCTGTACTAAAGAGAACAAGTATAAACATTAAATCAGAACAGAGCCAAGTTAGATTTTAGAGTTTGGGAAAACCTTTAAAATCATCCACTCCAATGCTCTCATGTTTAAGACCCCCAAAAGGTGATTTGTCTGATGTTATATGACCATAATCAGAAATAATACAAGAATTCAAGCCTCCTGATACCTGCTCCAACTATCTCTTCGAGATGCTTCTCTCCAAATCATAAGTGAAAACCATGAGACAAATTCCTTTTCCAAAATTTCTAATAAAAACCATCTTCAAACACACAAAGATAATTAAGGTGAGGTATGATGAGAAGGATGAAGGAAAAATAACTGCTATTATGTAGTAGAAAATATACTTTGAAGTCTAACAGAGCCAGCTCTGTCACTCCTTCCCTCTGTGTCAATGGGCAAAGGACTTACTCTGTCTGAGCTTCAGGGTCCTCATTCATAAAATGGGGATAATACCACCTAGAACAAATAAATAACACATAAAAAGGTTTGAACAGCACAATAATTGAGAGTCACACTATCAACCTTTGAATTTTAACTCCACAACTTACTTGTTGTTTGACCAAGTTATATAACTTCTTTGAGTCATGGAAAGTACTTTAGCACAGAACATGGCATATAATAATTGCAACAAGATTTAGTTTTATCGATACTATATATAAATCACCTGAAACTCAGTGGGTAGTGAATAATAAAAACCACCACCACCACCACCACCAACAACAACAAAACACCTGCTTTTACAAGTAAAACAGACAACAAAGGCAACATGCTTTATAAAAATCAATGCCATCTATCCTAAAATATGCTCACGTATGTAAAGTTCATTAGATTGGGGTTAAATGTCAAATTTAAAAAGTACAAAACTTAAAATATATCAAGTAAATAATCATTCTATAGTGATTTATTTAAGAAAATTGTGGTTTTCAGAGTACTGGATTTTAAAATGCTCAGTTCACAAGTCAGAAAATATGGTATAAAGTCAAAAATTAGGTAATATCAGAAGTATTACAAAGAGTGAAATAAAGCTAAAATTATAGAATTAGTACATTAGAAAATCTGTAGAAGACCAACTGTGCATAGAAGAAACCATGTGTCTATTATGACATGGTTTTCATAAGATCCTAATCAAAAATATAATAAAAAGAAAAGAAACAGTAGAAAAATACATCCAACATATCACCATTTAAGAGAACCAATTCTCAGGTGATTAGAAAAGATCTATTCCTGAAGTGGGTGGAAAGGCATGATTCCTAAATCCAAGGGAAATTAAAACCACAAAGTTTAAACAAAATATCATGAAAAAAAATCAATACCTCACAAAATAAAAAGGAATAATTTAATTTTCAGCTTTCTCTTTACAAAAATTCTGTTTCTAGATCAGATACAGTGGTTTAAGATGCTACCATGTCTTTAAGCTCCATTTGGTAGGAAAATACCTAACCTCTGCTACCTTTAAAGGTAAGTAGGAGGTTTTGTATTTAAGTTGTGATGTGTAATACTTCAGGGTAACCTCATGCCAAAATGGCACATTTCTGAGGGAAGCAAAGGTATTCAATAAAAAGCTTTTAAAGGCATATTTTTAAACTTGCAGCAGGAAAGCTTTTCTGTGTCAAGACAGTAATTCTTTTAACAGCATTGATCAAAATGTCATTCTTTTATGAGTGTACAATACCTTTTAATGGCATACAACAAGCCATTAGGGTTATACACCTCTGTATAGCAGACAGCTTACTGGAAAATAGGGAACACTGGCCAAGATACAGTCAGTAGGTTTTATGCTTCTAACAAGGAACCGTTTTCCCCCTAGTGGCTTCATTCTAAAGTCCACACTGAAATTATCCAAAGATTAAGTGTAAGCTCTCTTCACTTCGGTAATTTAGCAGCATTTTCACAGAGGATAAACTGCAAGGTCTAAACTGTATCTCTGTAGATACCATGGGATAGCCCTGAAAACAGCCTCTCACTCAGGGCCAGTGAGAAATTATTCATGACGATTAGAAAAGAGTGATGGTTTCATTTGCTTTGCTACTTTCTGAGGAAGAAGAAAGTGAATTTTAAAAATCACTTTTCATATTCATTTATAAAGCCAAATACTAAAGGAACATTAAAGTTATGTAATACTCTATCATAAAGTATCTCTCTTCATCAGCTAACATAAAATCTTTCGTAAAAGGAAACTATTTAAATCATCTTAAAACAAGTCCTTGTCTTTGGGGTATTCATGCTTTAAGAAAGACAAAATAAATTCTGAAACTACTTATAAAACTTAATCACGTTATTATACAAACTCTCAAAAAACTTCCATTAATTTACCATATTTCTAACCATTCAGGAAATGGAGAGCTAAGGGGTGGGACATAAATAGAAAGGGAGACTATTCCTGTTTTTCATGTTAAACCTTTACTTATTTTTCACTATTAAAGGTAATATGACTTGAGTACAAATGAATTCCTAGAATAACAGAAATATTCCAGATTTATTCATTGTAGCCTAAATCACCTCCTTCTGTAAACTATTCAAGGGCTTCACAGAGCCTAAAAATGTTACCCATAATAATTACATTCCTGCACCAAAAAATAAAACTCAACTTTACAGACAACACTAGATGAATTTCATAAACCTTTTCCTAAAAGTAAAGTTTAAAAAGTAGAAGAATCTGTCTCCTTTTAAAGGTGTGAGTGGGTAGGTGAGTGTGTAGGTATGTGCATGCTTAGTGGAAAGAAAATGGTAAGAGAATAAGAAAGTTCCTAGGAATGGCTTTACAAATTTTATCATCAAACAGAAAGTTGTTTCAGGCAATGTAGAGAACAAGTAAATTCTTAGAATAACAGAAATATTTGCACCAACTCCATCACTGAAAACAACTAAAAATGCAAAGTAATATACAAAAGCATCTTTAAATCATCCCAGTTGATAAAAATAGTAAGAAATACAAAATCTAATAAAAGTGGACACTCAGTGAAGGTCGGTGGGGTGCTGAATCTGCTTTTCCCCATTTTGACCAGAGTTAAAATGTACAGATCTGGTTTAGAATGGATAGAAAACAGACACAAGTACCACCTAAGAGTCTAACAAGAGGCTGTCCTCCCAAGAAGCTGGGAACTCAGAGTTACCCCCCAAAGTAAAGGTTATCCAGGAGTCTGTGCTTAAGGGACTGTAAGGAAAGCTGTCTTAGAAATGAGCAAAACAGGGGACAACATAAAGCAACAAGTTGTAATCACAACCTAGCACTCAAGTAAATGTACATGTCAAATTCACATCATGCAAATGGGTCCAAAAAAAGAAATAAACAAAGTGGTATGCAAGCCAGAATGCAACAAACACAAATGTTACCTGGTGGTACAAACTATTAAATATACAAGTAAACAAGGCACTGTGAAAGAGAACCAGTTAAAAATAAACCTACAAGGATTTCATTTCTTGGAATTATCAAACATAGATTATATAATAACCATGTTTAATATGTTTAAAATAATTTTTAAAGTGTAAAAATATATTCACAGAAAAGATTAAAAACACATGACATAAAATGTTCACAAGATATTTATACAAATTAAATACACAGTACTTGAAATTTTAAAACTCAGTAAAGAGGCTTTTCCAGATTATCTCATAAAAGACTAACCCTCCCAATAAAAAATAACTAGAGAACGTAGGTAAAATATGGAAAACAACAATGTGAAGGCATTAGAGAGCTACCAAAGGCAGCCAAGAAGTACAAAAGAGAAATTTAGAGAGGTAAGCTCAACTTTCAGCATGGGCTTTATTAAGTCATTTGCCAATCCTCAGACAGGAGGCCGAGAAGCTAAGCAGAACTGTTAGCAGCAATAACAATATAGAGGGGAAATTTTTTGAAGTCTGGGCACTGCTAGCAGTAAACCAGAACCATATCAGAAGAATGAAACCCAGTTATATATCAACTCAATCCCAGATGAGATTAAATTTAATTGTCTCTACTCTACCTACCTGCCAGAAGCAAAATTAAACCCTCTCTGGGAAAAGTAAATATCATCCAGATCCTCAGAATATCATATCCAATGTCTGACATTCCTCTGACAATTACTAAGCATACTGGAAGACAAAACCACAATAAGATTTAAAGAAAAGAACAGAAAAGGAAAAGAACAGACCTACAGAAAATACAGATTGGAGTTATTAGACCTGGACTTTAAAGTATCTCAGGTTAAAATGTTCAAGAAAATAGAAGATACTCCAGTCTCCCATAAAATAAGGGCAACCACCTAAATCCAAATACCTCCACATAATCTCAACAAAACTTTAAAAATAAAAACAGAGTGAAAAAGCATAATCTACATCTACAGCATAACTAAGAGACAAAGATTACCATAAACTTCAAACATGTGTAGTAGAGAAATGAACACTAAAAGCCAGCAACTATTTCTAAAGCCCATGCTGGAGAAAGAGAGATACAGACTATGTAGATAAGAGGAGAGAGAAACAGGGGCTTAGGGTTGACCCAGTACAGATAAAATAAGCAGCAGAAAGTAGGGAAATCCTAAAAATAGGTCTAAGACTTGTTAGATCAGAGCACTGATTACTATGGAACGTAAAGGAAGAGGCTTGCAATTGCAAGAAATAGAAGTGACAGTCTTGAGGAAGCACTTCTACAGGAGAGGAGAGTGAGTGACTTAAAAGTGATATTCCTTGGATGTTTGCTGGTAAAGAGAAAGGAGAAAACAAGAAAGTAAAAAAAATAATGATCCTTCAGAAATGAAAGGAAGCAAAAAATTAAAGAAAACTTTCATCCTCCCAAACAAATGCACCACAGATTCGAGATACTGCACTTATTTATAGCAATAGAATAGGGTGCTTTTGAACTAAGAAACCTTGTAAACCCCCTCACCACTTTCTATATAAACTATTATTGCTGGTCATGAAAAACAAAACTTTCAGAACTGATTACAAAATAATAGGCAACAACTGTAAAAAATTATTATAAAAGAATACAGAAAATCAGAACAAAAACTCTTCAGCTGATGAACACCCCTCTCCAAAAAGAAAAAAGAAAGAAAAAAAGAAACCATAAAGTAGAGAAAACTACAATAATATCTCAAACTGAACTATATATTATTAAAGTATTTACAGATCTTTTCCAAAAACCTCAAACATTCAATAATTCAAAACAGAAATAGACCAGAAATGGGCAAAAATCTTCATATCAGGAAGATGCAAAATGAGGTAACTGGTCTCATGAAAGAAATTGAGCACAAGAAAAAAATTATTTTAGAAATGAAGAATAAATTATAACATACTCAAGAGAGAAGAGGATTGAATGAAAATATAATAAGAGGCACTGAACAAAAGCATGAAAATAGCCAGGGAACAAAACAAAATGAAGCAAAAGTGTAACAAGGATCAGGGGAAAGTGTTAACACACAAGAGAGAGAAAGAGGATCCAACATACATAAAATTATAGAGCTAATATTTAAAACTATGATATAAAAGAACAAACAATAACCAAAATAAGAGAAGACATGAATATTAAAAAGGCCTCAGAAGGATCTGGGAAAACTGATACAAAAAATTCTGAGACGTATTGTAATACATAATAGATTTTAAAGATAAGAAAAGTCTTCTGGGATCACTTACAAAGGAAGCAAAATCAAATAAGCATCAGACTACTGAGCAGCAGCCCACAAAGGAAGATAGTAGGAAGGTAGGAATCAAATGATGTTATTTAAACTGACAAACCAAACAATGAAATCCTAAGTAAACAAAAGAGGGACAAATATAATGGCATTATAAATAGTAGTATAAAGATAACCACTAGAACAAAAATACAAGCCTTCCAAAATACAAAGGAAAATATAAAAAGGGAGGAACATACTACAAAATGAAAGGGGGAAGTATAATACAAATGATAAATACATATATAATAATATAATATTTTGTTAGAATAGTGACCACACGATCATAACAATAAACGTACATTGATTAACCTTTCCAATTTAAAAAAACCCCACAATTTTGAATCAACTTACAAAGGAAAACAACTCTACAATGTATTAGAGAAACTCATCTAAAATAACGTAATTCAAAAAGTAAAAATAGGGCTTCCCTGGTGGCGCAGTGGTTGAGAGTCCGCCTGCTGATGCAGGGGACACGGGTTTGTGCCCCAGTCCGGGAAGATCCCACATGCCGCGGAGTGGCTGGGCCTGTGAGCCATGGCCGCTGAGCCTGCGCATCCGGAGCCTGTGCTCCGCAATGGGAGAGGCCACAACAGTGAGAGGCCCGCATACCGCAAAAAAAAAAAAGTAAAGTAAAAATACAACAAATAAATTTATTCAAGGCAAATGGAAACAATGAGAAAGTAGGTATTGCAATTCTGATATCAGACATGGTGGAGGTGAGACCAAAAAGCATCACATTCTAAAAAAGAACATTTTATGATCTAAAGACCAATACAAAATAAATATATAATAGTTAGGAATATCTATGTACCAAATAACACAGTGAGTACCATGATAAAACAGAATCAAAGAGAAATAAAGATGCAAAAAAGAAAAATACAAAACATGAACATACCAAACTCAATACCAGTGTACAAAAAAATATAAAAGGACATGGAAATATATACTAAACAAGATATCTCAATATCTTTATATTTAAACTCCCATTACAAGTAATTTCCTTAATAAGTACATATGAAACATTCACAAAAATTGACCAAATGTACTGTTTCAAAGAAAGCTTCAAAATGTTCCACAAAGTAGAAACAATATAAAAATATTCTGATCACACAATAAAAGTAGAACTTAAAAAATCAAATAAATAAAAAGATCCTCAGGACTTTCCTGGTGATGCAGTGGTTAAGAATCCACCTGCCAATGCAGGCAACACAGGTTTGATCCCTGGTCCAGGAAGATCCCGCATGCCATGGAGCAACTAAGCCCATGTGCCACAACTACTCAGCCCACGTGCTGCAACTACTGAAGTCCACACACATAGAGCCCATGCTCCACAAAAAGAGAAGCCACCACATTCACAGAAATATAGACAAAATGAAAAGGCAGAGGACTATGTACCAGATGAAGGAACAAGATAAAACCCCAGAAAAGCAATTAAATGAAGTGGAGATAGGCAACATTCCCCTAAAAGATTTCAGAATAATGATAGTGAAGATGATCTAGGACCTTGGAAAAAGAATGGAGGCAAAGATTGAGAGATGCAAGAAATGTTTAACAAAGACCAAGAAGAATTAAAGAACAAACACCTAGAAGAATTAAAGAACAGACAAACAGATGAACAATACAATAACTGAAATGAAAAATACACTAGAAGGAATCAATAGCAGAATAACTGAGGCAGAAGAATGGAAAACTGACCTGGAAGACAGAATGGTGGAATTCACTAACATGGAACAGAATAAAGAAAAAAGAATGAAAAGAAATGAAGACAGCCTAAGATACCTCTGGGACAACATTAAACGCACCAACATTATCATTATACAGGTCCCAAAAGGAGAAGAGAGAAAGAAAGGACCTGAGAAAATATTTGAAAAGATTATAGTTGAAAACTTCCCTAACATGGGAAAGGACATAGCCACCCAAGTCCAGGAAGGGCAGACAGTCCCAGGCAGGATAAACCCAAGGAGAAACACGCCAAGACACATAGTACTCAAATTGAAAAAAATTAAAGACAAACAAAAATTATTAAAATCAACAAGCAAAAAGTGACAAATAACATACAAGGGAACTCCCATAAGGTTAACAGCTGATTTTTCAGCAGAAACTCTACAAGCCAGAAGGGAGTGGCATGATATATTTAAAGTAATGAAAGGGAAGAACATGCAACTAAGATTACTCTAACTGGCAAGGATCTCATTCAGATTTGATAGAGAAATCAAAGGCTTTACAGATAAGCAGAAGCTAAGAGAACTGAGCACCACAAAACCAGCTCTACAACAAATGCTAAGGGAACTTCTCTAAGTGGGAAACACAAGAGAAGAAAAGGACCTACAAAAACAAACCCAAAACTATTAAGAAAATTGTAATAGGAACATACATATCAATAATTACCTTAAATGTGAACGGATTACATGCTCTAACCAAAAGACACAGGCTTGCTGAACGGATACAAAAACAAAACACATATATATGCTGTCTACAAGAGACTCACTTCAGACCTAGGGAAACATACAGACTGAAAGTAAGGAGATGGGAAAAGATATTCCATGAAAATGGAAATCAAAACAAAGCTGGAGTAGCAATATTCATATCAGACAAAATACACTGTAAAATAAAGAATGTTAAAAAGACACAAGGAAGGACACTACATAGTGATCAAGGGATCAATCCAAGAAGAAGATATAACAATTATAAATATATGTGCACCCAAAATAGCAGCACCTCAATACATAGGGCAAATGCTAACAGCTATAAAATAGGAAATCAATGGTAACACAATAATATGGGGGACCTCACAGCTCACTTACACCAATGGACAGATCATCCAGACAGAAAATTAATCACGAAACACAAGCTTTAAATGACAGAATAGACCAGATAGATTTCATTGATATTTATAGGACGTTCCATCTGAAAACAGCAGATTACACTTTCTTCTCAAGTGCACACAAATCATTCTCCAGGATAGATCACATCTTGGGTCACAAATCAAGTGTCAGTAAATTTAAGCAAACTGAAATCATATCAAGCTTCTTTTCTGACCACAATACTATGAGATTAGAAATAAATTACAGGGAAAAAAACGTAAAAAACACAAACACATGGAGGCTAAACAATACGTTAGTAAACAGCCAAGAGATCACTGAAGAAATCAAAGAGGAAATCAAAAAATACCTAGAGAAAAATGACAACGAAAAAACGACGATCCAAAACCTATGGGATGTAGCAAAAGCAGTTCTAAGAGGGAAGTTTATAGCAATACAGTCCTACTTCAAGAAGGAAGAAAAATCTCAAATAAACAATCTAACCTTATACATAAAGGAACTAGAGAAAGAAGAACAAACAAAACCCAAAGTTAGTAGAAAGAGCAGAGCAAAAATAAAAGAAATAGAAACAAAGAAAACAATAGCAAATATCAGTAAAAGTAAAAGCTGCTTCTTTGAGAAGATAAATCAAATTGATAAACCTTGATCCAGACTCATCAAGAAAGAGGGAAAGGACTCAATAAAATTAGAAACGAAAAAGAAGTTAAAATGGATACTGCAGAAATACAAAGCATCATAAGAGACTACTACAAAGCATCATACAAAGAATCATACAAGAAATACAAAGCATCATAAAAGACTACTACAAAGCATCCTACAAAGCATCATAAAAGACTACTACTACTACTACTACTACCTCTATGCCAATAAAATGGACAACCTGGAAGAAATGGACAAATTCTTAGAAAGGTATAACCTTCCAAGACTGAACCAGAAAGAAATAGAAAATATGAACAGACAAATCACAAGTAATGAAATTGAAACTGTGATTAAAAATCTTCCAACAATGGCTTCAGATGGCTTCACAGGTGAATTCTATCAAATATTTAGAGAAGAGCTAACACCTATCATTCTCAAACTTTTCCAAAATTGCCGAGGAAGGAACACTTCCAAACTCATCCTATGAGGCCACCATCACCCTGATACCAAAACCAGACAAAGATACTACAAAAAAAGAAAATACAGACTAATATCACTGATGAATATAGATGCAAAAATCCTCAACAAAATACTAGCAAACAGAATCCAACAACACATTAAAAGGATCATACACCATGATCAAGTGGGATATATCCCAGTGATATAAGGATTCTTCAATACATGCAAATCAATAAATGTGATACACCTTATTAACAAATTAAGGAATAAAAACCATATGATCATCTCCATAGATGCAGAAAAAGCTTTTGACAAAATTCAACACCCACTTATGAGAAAAACTCTCCAGAAAGAGGGCACAGTGGGAACCTACCTCAACATAATAAAGGCCATATACAACAAACCCACAGCAAACATCATTCTCAATGGTGAAAAACTAAAAGCATTTCCTTTAAGGTCAGGAACAAGACAAGTATGTCCACCCTTGCCACTATTATTCACATAGCTTTGGAAGTCCTAGAAACGGGAATCACAGAAGAAAAGGAAATAAAAGGAATACAAATTGGAAAAGAAGCGGTCACTGTTTGCAGATGACATGATACTATACATAGATATCCTAAAGATGCCACCAGAAAACTACTAGAGCTAATCAATGAATTTGCTAAAGTTGCAGGATACAAAATTAATGCATAGAAATCTCTTACATTCCTATACACTAACAACAAAAGATCAGAAACAGAAATTAAGGAAACAATCCCATTCACCATTGCAACAAAAAGAAAAAAATATCTAGGAATAAAACTACCTAAAGAGACAAAAGACCTGCACTCAGAAAATTATAAGACACTGGTGAAAGAAATCAAAGATGACACAAACAGATGGAGAGATATACCATGTTCATGGATTTGAAGAATCAATATTGTGAAAATGAGAGTACTATCAGAAGCAATCTACAGATTCACTGCAATTCCTATCAAATTACCAATGGCGTTTTTTATAGAACTAGAACAAAAAACTTAATATTTGTATGGAGACACAAAAGACCCCAAATAGCCAAAGCAATCTTGAGGGAAAAAAATGGAGCTGGAGGAATCAGACTCCCTGACTTCATACTATACTACAAAGCTACAGTAATCAAGACAATATGGTACTGGCACAAACAACAGAAATATAGATCAATGGAACAGGATAGAAAGCCCAGAGATAAACCCACACACCTATGGTCAACTAATCTATGACAATAGAGGCAAGGATATACAATGGAGAAAAGACAGTCTCCTTAATAAGTGGTGCTGGGAAAACTGGACAGCTACATGTAAAAGAATGAAATTAGAACATTCCCTAACACCATACACAAAAATAAACTCAAAATGGATTAAAGACCTAAATGTACGACCAGATACTATAAAACTCTTAGAGGAAAACATAGGAAGAACACTCCTTGACATAAATCACAGCAAGATCTTTTTTGACCCACCTCCTAGAGTAATGGAAACAAAAATAAACAAATGGGACCTAATGAAACTTAAAAGCTTTTGCACAGCAAAGGAAACTATAAATAAGACGAAAACACAACCCTCAGAATGGTAGAAAGTATTTGCAAACAAGTCAACAGACAAAGGATTAATCTCCAAAATATATAAACAGCTCATGCAGCTCAATATTAAAAACAAAAAACAAAAAAACCCCACCCAATCGGGGCTTCCCTGGTGGCGTAGTGGTTGAAAGTCCGCCTGCCGATGCAGGGGACACAGGTTCGTGCTCCGGTCCGGGAAGATCCCACATGCCGCAGAGCAGCTGGGCCTGTGAGCCATGGCCGCTGAGCCTGCACGTCCGGAGCCTGTGCTCCACAACGGGAGAGGCCACAGCAGTGAGAGGCCCGTGTACCGCAAAAAAAAAAACCAAAGAAACAAAAAACAACCCAATCAAAAAATGGGCAGAAGACCTAAATAGACATTGCTCCAAAGAAGACACACAGATGGCCAAGAGGCACATGAAAAGACAGTCAACATCACTAATTATTAGAGAAATGCAGATGAAAAGTAAAATGAGGTATCATTTCACACTGGTTTGAAAGGGCATCATCAGGAAATCTACAAACAACAAATGCTGGAGAGGGTGTGGAGAAAAGGGAACCCTCTTGCACTGTTGGTGGGAATGTAAATTGATACAGCCACTATGGAGAATAGTATGGAGGTTCCTTAAGAAACTAAAAATAGAATTACCATATGACCCAGCAATCCCACTACTGGGCATATACCCACAGAAAACCATAATTCAAAAAAGATACATGCATCACAATGTTCATTGCAGCACTATTTACAATAGCCAGGTCATGGAAGCAAACTAAATGCCCATCAACAGATGAACAGATAAAGATGTGGTATATATATACAATGGAGTATTACTCAGCCATAAAAATGAACAAAATTGGGTCATTTGTAGAGACATGGATGGACCTAGAGACTGTCATACAGAGTGAAGTTAAGTCAGAAAGAGAAAAACAAATACTGTATATTAATGCATATATGTGGAATCTAGAAAAATGGTATAGATAAACGGTTTGCAAGGCAGAAATAGAGACACAGATGTAGAGAACAAACGTACAGACACCAAGGGGGGAAAGTGGCGGGGGGTGTGGTGGTGGTGGTGGGATGAATTGGGAGATTGGGATTGACATGTATACACTAATATGTATAAAATAGATAACAAATAAGAACGTGCTATATAAAAAAAGAAATTAAATAAAATTCAAAAAAAGGAAAAGAGAGAAGCCACCGCAGTGAAAAGCCTAAACACCTCAACGAAGAGTAGCTCCTACTCACCACAACTAGAGAAAGCCCCTGTGCAGCAACAAAGACCCAACACAGACAAAAAAAAAAAAAAAAAAAGATTGTTTCACCAGGTAGTTTTAAAGCTTTCTAAAAAAGTCTTTGGTGAAAGGTAAATATAAACTGACACACTAAACAAAACAGTCAAAATTAATGACAATACCAAGCATTGGGAAAGATGTGAAGCAAATGAAACTCTTATATAAGTGGGACTGTAAATTGGTACAACCACTTTAGAAAACTGTTTGGCATATACAGTGTAATATTACTCAGCCATGAAAAGAAATGAAATTGAGTTATTTGTAGCGAGGTGGATAGACCTAAAGTGTGTCATACAGACTGAAGTAAGGCAGAAGGAGAAAAACAAATACCATATGCTAACAAACATATATGGAATCTAAAAAAAAAAAAAAAAAAGGTTCTGATGAACCAAGGGGCAGGATGGGAATAAAGATGCAGATGTAGAGAATGGACTTGAGGACACCGGGAGTGGGAAGGGTAAGCTGGGTCTAAGTGAGAGAGTGGCGTTGACATAAATACACTACCAAATGTAAAGTAGATAGGTAGTGGGAAGCACTACATAGCACAGGCACATCAGCTCGGTGCTTTGTGACCACCTAGAGGGGAGGGATAGGGAGGTTGGGAGGGAGACGCAAGAGGGAGGGGCTATGGGGATATATGTATACGTATAACTGATTCACTTTGTTATACAGCAGAAACTAATACAACATTGTAAAGCAATTATGCTCCAATAAAGATGTTAAAATTAAAAAAAAAAACTATAGAAACCTGTTTGGCAATTTCTACTAAAGCTAAAGACATTCCTGCTATATGACCCAGCAATTCTCCAGACAGTCACATACATATATACATACACATACATACAAAAAACATGAGTGTATATGTCTATAAAATGACATGTACAGGAACATTCATAGCTTCTTAAATAATGATAGCCAAATACTGGAAACGACTGCAATGTGTATGAACAAAAGAAGAGATAAACAAACTGTAGTACAGTCATAAAATGGAATATTACACAGCAATGAGAAAGAATAAAGTAGAGCTATAGGCATGGTATTTTAAGTAAAATAAACTAGACACAAAGTATTACATACTTTTAAATGAAGTTCACAATGAAGCAAAACTAAGGGATGTTAGAGTATTTAGTGAAGAACAAAAGGGTTCCAAATTGGAAAATAAGTAAGATTATATCTGTTCACAGATGATGTAACCTTTCCTTTCTTAAGAAGATATAGTTTATTATTATTATTATTAATTTATTTATTCTATTTATTTTTGTCTGTGTCAGGTCTTAGTTGTGGCACACAGGATCTTTTATGTTGAGCCATGTGGAATCTTTTGCTGTGGTGTACAGGCTATTTGCTGTGATGTGTGGGCTTCTCTCTAGTTGTGGTCTGTGGGTTTTCTCTTCCCTAGTTGTGGCACACAGGCTCCAGAGCACGTGGGCTCTGTAGTTGTGGCGCGTGGGTTCCAGAGAGCACGGGCTCTGCAGTTTGCAGCATACAGGCTCTCTAGTTGAGGCATGTAAGCTCCAAAGTTATGGCGTGCAGCCTTAGTCGCCCCACAGCATGTGGGATCTTCATTCTGTGACCAGGGATTGAACCCATGTCCCTTGCATTGTAAGGTGGATTCTTTACCACTGGACCACCAGGGAAGTCCTGATGTGATCTTTCATGTAGTAGATGAAGATTCCACAGAAATATTTTTAGAACAAATAAACGAATTTAGCAGAGTAGCAAGTTACAAATTCAACATTCAAAAATCCATTGCATTTCTATACACTAACAATGAACAATATGAAAAGGAAATTATGAAAACAATTCCATTTACAATAGCATCAAAAAGCATAAAATACTTAGAAATTAACTTAACCAAGATGTTGAAAGACTTCTACAATGAAAACTAGAAAACAACGCTGAAAGAAATTAAAAAAAATACAAATAAATGGAAAAACATTCCATGTTCAAGGAATAAAAGACTTATTATTGTTGAGATATCAATACTATCCAAAGTGATCTACAGGTTCAGTGCAATCTCTATGAAAATCCCAATGATATTTTTTGCAAAAATAGAAATACTCAACCTAAAATTAAATGGAATCTTAAGGGACCTTGAATAGCCACAATGGTCTTCAAAAGGGAGAACAAAGCTGTAGGATTCACACTTCCTGATTTCAAAACTTACTACAAAACTACAGTAATCAAAATAGTGTGGTACTCGCATAAAGACAGATATATTGATCAATGAAACAGAATAGAGAGCCAAGAAATAAACCCTTACATAAATGTGTGGTCAAATGATATTTGACAGGGGTACCAAGACCATTTAATGGGGAAAGGATAGTCCTTTCAACAGATGGTACTGTGGCCACTGTATATGCACATGCAAGAGAATGAAATTGAACCCTTACCTGATACAAAATTAACTCAAAATGGATCAAAGGCCTAAAATATAAAACTCTTAAAAGAAAACATTGGGCAAAAGCTTCACGACGTTAGATTTGGCAATGATTTCTTGGATATGACACCAAAGGCACAGGTAACAAAAGAAAAAGTATACAAATTGAACTTTAAAATATTTTTAAAATAAAAATTAAAAAAAAAGTATTTTGTGCATGAAAAGACACTATTCATCGATTAAAAAGGCAATCCACAAAATGGGAGAAAATTGTGCAAATCATATAGCTGATAAGAGATTAATATCTAGAACATACAGAGAACTTATAAAATTCAACAACAAAAGAACAAACAACCTGATTCAAAAATGGACAAAGGACTTGAAAAGACATTTCTCCAGAGAAGATGTACAAATGGCCAATAAGAACAACAACAAAAAAATGCTCAACATCACTACCATTCAGGAAATGCAAGTCAAAACTATAATTAGATACCACCTCATACCCATTAGGATGGCTACTATGAAAAAAAAAAGAACTCAGAAAACAACAAGTGTTGCCAAGGGTGTGGATAAATCAGCATTCTTGTGCACTGTTGGTAGAAATGTAAAACAGTACAGCCACTGTGGAAGACAGTACAGCCATTCCCCTAAAAATTAAAAATATAATTCTCATATCATCAGCAATTTCACTTCTGGGTATACACCCAAAAAAATTGAAAGCAGAGTCTTGAAGAGTTATTTACACACCCATATTCTCATCAGCATTATTATCAATAGTTAAAAGATGGAAGCAGGGCTTCCCTAGTGGCGCAGTGGTTGAGAGTCCGCCTGCCGATGCAGGGGACACAGGTTCGTGCCCCGGTCCGGAAGGATCCCACATGCCGAGGAGTGGCTGGGCCCGTGAGCCATGGCCGCTGAGCCTGCACATCCGGAGCCTGTGCTCCACAACAGGAGAGGCCACAACAGTGAGAGGACTGTGTACCGCAAAAAAAAAAAAAAGATGGAAGCAATTGAAGTGTCCACACACTAAAGAATGGATAAGCAAAATGTGGTATATGTATATATATATATACAGTGGAATAGTATTCAGCCAAAAGGCAATTCTGCAATATGCTACAACATGGATGGACCTGGATAACACTATGGTAAGTGAAATAAGCCAGTCACATAAATACGAATACTATATGATTCTACTTATATGAGGTACTTAGACTAGTCAAAATCAGAGGCAGAAAGTAGAATGGTGGTTGCCAGAGGCTGGAAGAAGAGGGAAAGAGGGAGTTATTGGTTAATGGGTATAGAGTTTCAGTTTACAGGGTGAAAAGATTTATGGAGATGGATGGTGGTGATGATTATGCTGAAGACTATATCAGCAATATAGATTATTGCTGAAGATTATGAATGCATTTAATATCACTGAACTCTATAATTAAAATGGTTAGGATGGTAAATTTTATACTATGTATATATTACCACAATAAAAAAAATTGGAAAAACACCTGATTGATGCTGGTAACAGCTAGAACTGTGGCCATCTATGGGAAGACAGGGAGTGGTAGTAACTGAGAATGGAGACAAAGAATCATGGGATGCTGGAAATGTTCTACAGCTTGATCTGAAGACATACACACACATATACATATCATATATATATATATAACAATGTAAAAAATGTTACTGTACACTTAAGATTAGTGTACCTGATACACTTTATTGCATGGTGAACAATCAAAACAACAAGAGAAATGGTCATCTATAGACACTTCAGTAAAAAAAAAAAAATCAAAATAGAAAACATATGTAAATATGTTCAACCTCATTAGGTAACAAGGAAATGCCAATTAAACCACTATTACAACCTCCACAAGATTAGCTAATACACTATTTGACTGTTTGACTTATCAGTCAATCAGACTGACTAATATACTATTTGTGGGAGTGCAAACTGGTGCAACCATTTTGAAAAAGTGGGATGTATCTACTAAGCCAAAATACACAATTCTCTCAGAAAGTTGTTTGGCTTCTTATCTATTTTGTTTTAGTCAGTTCCTTAGTAACAGCCACATCTAGAGTTCTCTTCTAAACGTTTTTTTGTTTTTGTTTTTGTTTTTTTTTTTTTGTGGTATGCGGGCCTCTCACTGTTGTGGCCTCTCCCGTTGCGGAGCACAGGCTCCGGACGCACAGGCTCCGGACGCACAGGCTCAGCGGCCATGGCTTACGGGCCCAGCTGCTCCGCGGCATGTGGGATCTTCCCGGACCGGGGCACGAACCCGTGTCCCCTGAATCGGCAGGCGGACTCTCAACCACGGCGCCACCAGGGAAGCCCTCTTCTACACGTTTTTTAGGGTTGCTGTACCTCTTATTTTCTGACCCTCTGGCTCCCATCTCTCTTCCTAATTATGATAATTTTAGGTCTAATAAGGATCAGAGGCAGAGATTTTTTCATAAGATTTTCTGTTTAATGGAAACAAATTGAATAGATACCATAGCAATAGTTGAACTTCACTCTGAGACATCTTGGTAAAGTTTGAGGTTTTATCACTGGCTGTGAAGGTCATATCCTTGATTTGATCCTTGCTAAAAGACAAGTTTTAATTGATCTTTGTCACTCGATACATTTATAAATTTTATATTTTAGAAGTTAGTATTAAAAAAAAATTACACCTCCCAACATTACTGTCTCTTTAAATTTCCTTTCATGCCTGTTTTTTAAAAAAATGACAGTTCTTATCTGAGTTTTTCTTCCTTGTAATGCCTCCTAAATGGAGCCTCCAGCAACCAACACACAAAATATTGAAATTCTGTTTTCCTGCCACTTGTCCTAGAGTTACAAATTTACTAAGTACATGATCTGCATCAAATATAGATGGTTAAAAAAAAAAAAAAATCTAGGTGCCCTATAAAATTTATCCTTCAGAAAAGTTGATTGCTCTACATTTTATTAAGTTCCACTTATTAAAATAGTTGCTAATAGTATAACAAGAATAACACCAGATGGAAGAAAACTATTCAAATACAGCTCCACCATCCATTTCCCCAATTCATATCCTATAAACTAAGGAGAGGGCTTCCCTGGTGGCGCAGTGGTTGAGAGTCTGCCTGCCGATGCAGGGGACACGGGTTCGTGCTCCGGTCCGGGAAGATCCCACATGCCGTGGAGCAGCTGGGCCCGTAAGCCATGGCCGCTGAGCCTGTGCGGCCGGAGCCTGTGCTCCGCAACGGGAGAGGCCACAACGGTGAGAGTCCCACATACTGCAAAAAAAAAACCTTAGGAGATTTAACTACAACTATGAAACATTTTAGACTTCACAATATATCCATAAACAAAAGCAAACTGTCTTTCTAACTTTTAGATCCCAAATATAACTTAATCAGACACAGCAGGGCAAAAGAAATCTAGAATTTTAAATGACTACTTTGTAGTTTTGTGTAAAATTCAAAGATGATAAAAAGTAGACAGATTTTAAAACCCTCTCCTCAATATTTTCAGTATAGGTAATTATAATATAAATGCCCATCACACTGAATGAAATGCCACAAAACCAACTATATTACACCTTTCATTTGCCCTACATATATAATTAAACCCAGTAAAATATAAAAATATAATGAAATCTTTCCACAACATTAGCAGGTCACCCTCAAACAATCTGACCTACACGTGACTTGTCTAGCCAGGTCAACCTATCATTCACAAATCAATCATCCCCTCTTCTCTCCACATAATACTCCATATATAGCAACAACTAGTGAGAAAAAAAAAAATCTAGTAATAATCAAAAGTCCCTGCTACACATTTAGAAAATTCAGATGAAAAGCTGACAGTAACCTTAAATATTACACTATTTATAAAATATTCAGGGCAAAGAAAGGAACAAACATACCTATTCTTCCAAAGACATTCCAGATAGCAAAAAGGTTCAGGTGGAAGAGGATATTAGATTAGTTTTTATATAAATAGTAATTCCTCATTTCATTTTAAAGGACATAAACCATTATATGTTATATGCTGATGAGATTTAACCACTCATTATTTGCAGAGTAAAATTTGGCTCATCTAGATCCAGCACCCATAAAATTATAAACTGACATGATATACTTATATTACCTTCCCTGGTCATTTAATTGAGCTCTTGTTGTCCTGCTTGTTCTACAGGTAAGGAATTTCTTCCAGATCTCACAGCTCCAACTAATAAATTTTATGTCACTGTTCACAAAAGGACAGTGGATATCACTGAAAATCTCAGAGTAAAGAGTTCTAAAAACCCTTCCTCCATAAAAGCAATGAGAACACTAGCAAAAACTGTCAGAATCAACTTTTTCAAAATGCTGGAAATTAACCAAAGAAATGCAGCAATCTAGGGAATGATTATTCAAGAAAAAGAGCTAAATAAGAACAATGAGCTCTATGGCATTTTAATTTGCCCTTTGCCCATCTGCCCATCCCCAGCTCCACTGGAGTCTTGAAAAACAACAGCCACAATCAAGTCTGGCAGTCCAAGAAGTAATTCTTTCAAAGCCCCATTCCCAGAGAAAGGTCGTTATTGGACACGAAAGACTCCACATGTAAGGCTGTCATTTGTGAACTTACTCAGAGCTCACTAGTACAAAAAGTGCTTTCCCCTGAGAGACTCTGTCAAAACCAACCAGAGACAGTTGAACATAACTTCCGAAAGTCAACCATAAAAAAAGAACCCCATTAATAAAGAGGCAAAAGATCTGAACAGATATCTCACCAAAGAAGATATACAGATGGCAAGAAAGCATATGGAAAGATGCTAAACATCATAATGCATCAGGAATTGCAAATTAAAACAATTAGAAACCACATCTATAAGAATGCCAAAAATCCAAAACATTGATAATACCAAATGCTGATATGGATGTGGACCAACAGGAGCTCTCATTTGTTGCTGGTAGAAGTATAAAATGGTACAGCAACGTTGGAAGACAGCTGGGCAGTTTTGTCTCTTTCAAAAAAACTAAAATACTCTTTCCATACACCCCAGCAACTGTGCTCTTTGGTATTTACCCAAAGGAACTGAAAACTCACATCTACACAAAAACCTGCACATGGATGCTTAGAGCAGCTTTATTTACAATTGCCCAAACTTGGAAGTAAGATGCCCTTCAGTAGGTGGATGCTGTTGTGCTATGAAAAGACATGTTGAAACCTTAAATGCATATTACTAACTGAAAGAAACCAATTTGAAAAGGCTACATACTCTATGATTCCAACAATATGATATTTTGCAGGGGTAAAACTATGGAGACATTTTGATGATGGCTATTCTGAGCAGTGTGAGGTGATATCTCATTGTAGTTTTGATTTGCATTTCTCTAATAATTAGAAATGTTGAGTACCTTTTCATGTGCCTTTTGGACATCTGTGTGTCTTCTTTGGAGAAATGTCTATTTAGACCTTCTGCCTATTTTTTGATTGAGTTGTTTATTTTTTTGATATTAAGCTGTATGAGCTGTTTGTATTTTTGGAGATTAATCCCACGTCAGTTGCATCATTTGCAAATATTTTCTCCCATTCTGTACAATATGGCCATTATCAAAAAGTCTACAAATAACAAATGCTGGAGAGGGTGTGGAGAAAAAGGAACCCTCCTACACTTTTGGGGGGAGTGTGAATTGGTACAGCCACTATGGAGAACAATATGGAGGTTCCTTAAAAAACTAAACATAGAGCTAACATATGATCCAGCAATCCCACTCCTGGGCCTTATATCCAGAGAAAACCACAATTTGAAAAGATACAAGCACCTCAATGTTCACTGCAGCACTATTTACAATAGCCAAGACAAGGAAGCAACCTAAATGTCCACTGATAGATGAATGGATAAAGAAGATGTGGTTTATTTATACAGTGGAATATTACTCAGCCATAAAAAATGATATGCCATTTGCAGCAACATGGATGGACATAGAGAGTGTCATACTGAGTGAAGTAAGCCAGACAGAGAAAGACAAATAGCAAATATATGATATTGCTTATATGTGGAATCTAAAAAAAATGATACAAAGGAATTTATTTACAGAACAGAACAGACTCACAGACTTCAAAAACAAACTTATGGTTACCAAAGGGGAAAGGTTGTGGGGGGGAGGGATAAATTAGGAGGTTGGGATTAGCATATACACACGACTATATATAAAAGAGATAACCAACAAGGACCTACTGTATAGTGCAGGGAACTATACTCAGTGTTTGTTACAACCTATAAAGGAAAGGATCTGAAAAAAAAATAGGTATCTATGCATGTATAACTGAATCACTTTTCTGTACACCTGAAACTAACACAACATTGTAAATCAACTCTACGTCAATAAATAAATTAATTAATTTAAAAAATTAAGGAGACAGTGAAAAGGTCAGAAGTTGCCACGGGTTGGGGGTAGAAGGGATAAATCAGCAGAGCACTGAGGATTTTTAGGGCAGCGAAAACATTCTGTACAATGCTAAAATGGTGGATACATGTCATTATACTTGTGTCAAAACCCATGAAATACAGAACACCAAAAGTGAACACAAACTGTAAACTATGGACTTTGAATGAAAATGATATGTAATGTAGGTCCATCAATCGTAGCAAATGTTCTCTGGATTCAGGATGTTGACAGTGAGGGAGGCTGTGCATAAGTGGAAACAGGGGATATATGGGAACTCTTTACATTCCACTCAGATAATACTACTAAACAACTGAGAAAGAAATAGCATTAACTTCTCACAGACTTTTTTTTAAAAATAAAGAGGAAGAAACACTTCCAATTTCATTTTATGAAATCAACAATACCAAAATCATACAAAACCATTACAGGGAAGAAAATTAGAGAACCATAATCCTCACAAACTTAGACATAAACAATCTTATCAAAAACATTAGGAAATCTGACTCGGCAACATAAAAATAATTAGAGTAATAATACTTCATAATGAAGTGGAGTTTATTCCCACAGTGCAAAGTAGGTTTCACAGTTAAAAATCAATGTAATTCTCCATATTAGTAGTATAAAGAAGAACATCATATGATCATCTTAACTGACACAGAAAAACCATTTGGCAAAATTCAACATCTGTTAGTGATAAAAACTCTAAGGAAAATAGGGAATGAAAGGGAATTTCTTCAACCTGATAAAGGACAACTATGAAAAAGCTATAGCTTTCATCATACTTAATGAAGACAGACTAAACATTTTATCCCCAAGGTCAGGAATAAGGCAAAGATGTACCCTCACTTCTGTTAAACATCACACTGGAGGTCCTAGACAATGCAATAATGATAAATAAATAAATAAAATTAAATTAAAGGCATACATATTTGAAAGAAAGAAGTAAAACATCATAGATAAGTTTTTGTAAATGTAAACTAGTAGTGAATTTTAGAGAGGTCACAGAATTTTAATACAAAAAAATCAATTGTATTCCTAAATACTGGCAATTAGCAAAAAAATTAAAGGAAAACAAAATCTGCAATATTATCAAGAAACATGAACTACTCTCAGATAAATTTAACAAAATTTGCACAAGATCTATACAAGGAAAACTACAAAACACTGCTGAGAGAATTTAAATACACTACAAATAAATGAAAGGAGATACCACATAGATTGGAATAATCATATTTCTTATTAGGATAATTACCAACTTGTTGGTCTAACATAGATTTGGTGTAATCCCAAACAGATTTTTAGCAAACTTTGTGTAGAAACTGACCAGTTGATTCTAAAATTTATATGGGAAAGGGCCAGCAATCACAAAGGTGTCTTCTTAGAGAAACAAAAAGCTGGAAGAGTGACAGTACTAGATATTGTCTTACAGACTTAGAATTATTATACCTAATTTCAAAACAGTATATGGTAGCAGTATAATGGACAGACATATCAATCAGCAGAACAATGAGTCCAGAAATAGAATAATTCACATTAGGTTGACTGATTTTCAGCAAAGTTGCCAAGTATTTCAGAACTCCCTTTAGCATTCCTTATAGCGAAGACCTGCAGGCAGAAAATTCTCTAAGTTTTATTTATCTAAAACATGATTTATTTGACCTTCATTCTCAGAAGATGTTTTTGCTGAAGACAATGAAAGTTGAATAAGCCTTCTTTTTCCTCTCTCTCAATACTTTAAAGACCTCATTCCTTTAGTTTCTGGACTCTATTGTTTATGATAAAAAATGAATGCTAATTCATATTGCTTTGTTCTATAAGTAACATGTCACTTTACTCTAGATGCTTTCAAGATCTTCTCTTAACCTTGTTTTTCAAACAATTTAATTATGTTAAACCTTTCTTCCTTTTGTATTTGCCCTGCTTTTCATTGTACTCCTTAATCTGTAAATTTATATCTTTCAACTAATTTAGTAAATTTTCATTCATTGTCTTTTCATATCATTATTTTGTTTCTCTCTACCTCTTCTTTTGGGACTCAAATTAGTTGCATATTAGATATATTATTCCACATGTCCCTGAGATTCTGTTCACTTTTGATTAGTCTTCTTTCTGTTGTCTTCACATTGGATAATTTCTATTAGTCGTTCTCAAAGTTCACTGTCTCTTGTTACTCCAATCTGCTGTTAAGCCCTTCTAGTGATGTTTCTTGGGCGGGGGGAGGGAGTGAGTACCGAATTTTCAACTCTAGAATTCTCCTCCACCACCACTTTTTATTTTATTTATTTTTAAAATATATTTATTTATTTTTGGCTGTGTTGGGTCTTCGTTGCCGCACGCAGGCTTTCTCTAGTTGTGGTGAGAGGGGGTTACTCTTTGTTGCAGTGTGCAGGCTTCTCATTGTGGTGGTTTCTCTTGTTGTGGAGCACAGGCTCTAGGTGCACAGGCTTCAGTAGTTGTGGCACATGGGCTCTAGAGTGCAGGCTTGGTAGTTGTGGCGCACGGGCTTAATTGCTCCATGGCACGTGGGATCTTCCTGGACCAGAGTTTGAACCCATGTCCCCTGCATTGGCAGGTGGATTCTTAACCACTGCGCCACCAGGGAAGCCCCACCAACACTTTTTAAAAAATAGTTTTTACTTCTCTGGTGAGACTTCCTATTTCTTAATTTATTACAAGCAAATTTCCCTTTATACTACTGAGCATATTTGTGATGTTTCCTTTAAAGTCTTTGTGTACTAATTCAACACTTCAATTGTGTTGAGGCCAGATTCCACTGACTGCCTTTTCTCTTGAATAAAAATCACATTTTCCTGCTGCTTTGTGTGTCTAGATATTTTTGACTATATTATGGACATTCTGAACGATGTGTTGTAGAGATTCCCAATTATACTGTGGTTCTCTGAAGAATACTGATATTTTTATTCCAACAGGCAGTTAACCTGTCTGAAGTCAACCACCAAATTGTTTATACAGTGATGAGTAATAGTTAAAATCTCTGTTCAGGTCTTTTATGTTTAGCTGGACTGCTTGAAAACTGTCTCATGCAAGTCCAGTTCAGGGGTCAGGTGATGATACGGGTGAGTTTATAAACAGAATTTAGAGCTTCCCTTTGTGGATCTGTCATTTCCCTACTCACTTTCCAGCTGCTCAGGTTACCCCAAATCCTGCTGTCTGGTTGTTCAAGCTAAAAGCCTGTCAATATTCTATTCAAGTTTTACCTTGACCTGCACATGGGGGGGAAAAAAAGGTGATAAAAACATGGGAAATTCACCCAGTGCCATTCTCCTTTTCTAAGCAGATGCTCCTCCAGTTTCTGCTGGCTTTTGGTTGTTCTCCATTGTATTTAAGTAGTTGAACTTACATCTTTTTGACAGATTATAATTGTTACTGCAGAAGGGTTGTGCAAAAAGGTGGTACTCCTTCATTACCAGAAGCAATGATAATTTAATTGGGAATGGTAAAAATGGTGTTAGAAGAATTGGATATCCATAGGGAAAAAATTAATCCTAACACTTCCCTCACACAAAAATCAACACAAAATAGATCAGAGACCTAAATGTAAAAGCTAAAACTACAAATCACAGGAAGAATATCTTTGTGACCTTTAGGTAGACAAAGATTTCTTAGGATATAGAATGCATGAATCATAAAATTAAAAATGGGGCTTCCCTGGTGGCGCAGTGGTCGAGAGTCCGCCTGCCAATGCAGGTGACACGGGTTCGTGCCCCGGTCCAGGAGGATCCCACATGCCACGGAGCAGCTGGGCCTGTGAGCCATGGCCTCTGAGCCTGCGCATCTGGATCCTGTGCTCCACAACGGGAGAGGCCACAGCAGTGAGAGGCCCACGTACCGCAAAAAAAAAAAAATAAAAAAATAAAAATGGATAAATTGGGTACCATCAAAATTAAAAAATGTCTGCTCTTGAAAAGGCACCATTAAAGAATAAAATGGCAAATCTCACATAGGAGAAGATACTCTGAACATATGTAATTGACCAAATACTTTTATACAGAATATATAAGAAATTTTAAAAAGTCAAACAAGTCAATTATTAAATTAGCAAATATTTAAATAGACAGATCATGAAGGATATTTGAACACCCAAATAAACACAGGAAAATATGGTCAATGTCATTAGACATCAGTACAGTACAAATTAAAACCACAGTGAGATATAAATAAATACCCACTAGAATGGCTAAAATTTAAATGACTGAAAGTTCCAATCAATGGAACTGGCAGTGGAGAATTGCAACTTTCATACATTCCTGAAGTTAACATAAAATCACAAAAATACTTTGGAAAACAGTTTGATCATTTCTTATAAAATTGAACATACAATTACTGTATGATCCAGCAATTCCACTTCCTAGGTATTTACCCAACAATTGCATACAAATGTTCATAGGAGCTTTATTCATAATAGCTTCAAACTGGAAACAACCCAAATGTCAATCAACATCTGAATGGATAAACAAATCATAATATATAGATATAGATATACAAATACTATAATACAGATATACATTAAAATATGACTTACTGTCAACAATATAATACTGAGAAAAAGAAACCAGATACAAAACAGTACATACTGTAAAATTTCATTTATATGACATTAAAATGAAAACAAATCTATAAAGTAAAAAAGCACATTAGTGGTTGCCCAAGGTTGGAGGGAAAGGGATGGAAAATGATTGAAAATGGGACAGGGAATTTATTGGGGTAAAGGGAGAGAACAGGGAAGAAGCTGTATCTGAGAAGATATTGATCAAGAATTTTACAAAACTGGTGAAAGTTATCAAGCTGTGATTCAACACTACAAAAGGATAAACAGTATATATTATGATAAATATATAAATCTAGGCACACCATATTAAAATCACTAAAAATCAAAAAGGGAAAATCTCAGAGAGGTCAGTTTCTTTTAAAGGCATAAAAATGAGTTTGATAGCTAACTTCTAAGGAAAAACAGTAGAGACCAGAAGATAATGGAATTATATCCTCAAAGGGATGGGAAAACTGAACTATTGATCTATTACTGACAAAACTACCCTTCATCAATGAAGGTGAAACAAAGACTTTTCTCAGATATACGAAAAATTGTGAGACTGTGTCCTTAACAAATCCACATTCAATAAATACTGAAGGGCATTCTTCAGGCAGAAGGAAAATGATCCCACCAATGGAAGCTAAGAGACACAGGAAGGAATGAAAAGTCACAAAAAGGTAAATCTACAATAATGTTCATATCTTAGGGAATTTAAAATATCTAGAAAATTAAAATACAAAGTAATAGCAAAATATGAAAATATTTTCAAATGTAAGTTAATAATAGATTTGATAAATCAAGAATATAGAACAGCGGAGGGAAATGAAATTAATTAAAAAAAAAATCAGTCCAACAGAAGGCAAGAAAGGAAAGGAAAAAAACCAGAATGAAGTGATGAAACAAAGAGTAAATGGTAAGTATTAATACATTTATAATTACTAATACATTAGTAATTATATTAAATTAAAAAGGGTAAACTGCAGGGGTCTGATTTCTTTTTTTTTAACTTTTGAATTTTATTTAACTTATTTTTTTATACAGCAGGTCCTTATTAGTCAACCATTGTATACACATCAGTGTATACATGTCAATCCCAATCGCCCAATTCATCACACATCCCCCAGCTTTATTGAGACATAATTCACATACCACAAGATTTGCCCTTTAAAATGTACAACTCAGTAGGTTTTTAGAATATTCACAAACTACGCAGCCATCACAAGTATCTAACTGCAGAGCGTTTTTATCATTTCCCCCAAAACCCAATACCCACTCCCCATTCTCCCCATCCCAGTGCCTAGCAACCACTAATCCACATTCTATCTCTATAGATTGCCTATCTTGGACATGTTATATAAAGAGACTCATACAATACATGGCCTTTGTAACTGGCTTCTTTCAGTAAGCATGTTTTTCAAGGTTCATCCATGCTGTAGCACGCATGTTAATTTGATTGTAGTGATGATTTAATAGGTGCATGCCAAAACTTATCAAACTATATGATTAAATATATGCAATTTGTTGTATGTTAATTATAACTCAGTAAAGACTGTTATGAGACAAAGAAGTACACTACATAATGATCAAGGGATCAATCCAAGAAGAAGATATAACAATTATAAATATTCATGAACCCAACATGGGAGCACCTCAATACATAAGGCAAATGCTAACAGCTCTAAAAGGGGAAATCGACAGTAACACAATAATAATAGGGGACTTTAACACAGCACTTACACCAATGGACAGATCATCCAAACAGAAAATAAGGAAACACAAGCTTTAAATGACACAATAGACCAGATGGATTTAATTGATATTTATAGGACGTTCCACCCAAAAGTGGCAGAATACACTTTCTTCACAAGTGCACATGGAACATTCTCCAGGATAGATAACATCTTGGGTCATATATCAAGCCTCGGAAAATTTAAGAAAATTGAAATCACATCAAGCATCTTTTCTGACCATGATGCTATGTGATTAGAAATCAATTACAGGGGGAAAAATCTGTAAAAAACACAAATACATGGAGGCTAAACAGTGCACTACTCAATAACCAAGAGATCTCTGAAGAAATCAAAGAAGAAATAAAAAAATACATAGAAACAGATGACAATGAAAACACGACAACCCAAAACCTATGGGACACAGCAAAAGCATTTCTAAGAGGGAAGTTTATAACAATTTAATCTCACCTCAAGACACAAGAAAAATCTCAAATAAACAATCTAACCTTACACCTAAAGCAACTAAAAGAAGAACAAAGAAAACCCAAAGTCAGTAGAAGGAAAGAAATCATAAATATCAGAGCAGAAATAAATGAAATAGAAACAAAGAAAACAATAGCAAAGATCAATAAAACTAAAACCTGGTTCTTTGAGAAAACAAACAAAATTGATCAGCCTTTAGCCAGACTCATCAAGAAAAAAAGGGAGAAGACGCAAATCAATAAAATTAGAAATGAAAAAGGAGAAATCACAACTGACACCACAGAAGTACAAAGGATTATAAGAGACTACTACAAACAACTATACACCAATAAAATCAACAACCATGAAGAAATGGACAAATTCATGGAAAGGTACAATTTTCCAAGACTGAACCAGGAAGAATTAGAAAACATAAACAGATTTTTCACAAGTAATGAAATTGAAGCTGTAATCAAAAATCTTCCAACAAACAAAAGTCCTGGTCCAGATGGCTTCACAGGTGAATTCTCTCAACATTTAGAGAAGAGCTAACACTTATCCTCCTCAAACTCTTCCAAAAAATTGCAGAGGAAGGAACACTACCAAAGTCGTTCTAAGAGGCCATCACCCTGATACCAAAACCAGACAAATATATCACGAAAAAAGAAAATTACAGACCAATATCACTGATGAACATAGATGTAAAAATCCTCAACAAAATACTAGCAAACAGAAGCCAACAACACATTAAAAGGATCATACACCATGATCAAGGCCAAGGATGCAAGGATTCTTCAATATTCGAAAATCAATCAATGTGATACACCATATTAACAAATTAAGGAATAAAAACCATATGATCACCTCAATAGATGCAGAAAAAGCTTTTGACAAAACTCAACACCCATTTATGATAAAAACTCTCCAGAAAATGGGCATAGAAGGAATCTACCTCAACATAATAAAGGCCATATATGACAAATCCACAGCAAACATCATTCTCAATGGTGAAAAACTGAAAGCATTTCCACTAAGATCAGGAACAAGACAAGGATGTCCACTCTCGCCACTGTTATTCAACATAGTTTTGGAAGTCCCAGCCACAGCAATTAGAGAGGAAAAAAAATAAAAGGAATACAAATTGGAAAAGAATTAAAACTGTCATTGTTTGTAGATGACATGATACTATACATAGAAAATCCTAAAGATGCCACCAGAAAACTACTAGAACTAATCAATGAATTTGGTAAGGTTTCAGGATACAAAGTTAATGCATAGAAATCTCTTGCATTCCTATACACTAACAACTAAAAATCAGAAAGAGAAATTAAGGAAACAATCCCATTTACCACCACTACAAAAAGAATAAAATACCTAGGAATAAACCTACCTAAGGAGGCAAAAGCCTTGTACTCAGAAAACGATAAAACACTGATGAAAGAAATCAAAGATGACATAAATAGATGGAGAAATATACCATGTTCTTGGATTGGAAGAATCAACATTGTGAAAATGACTATACTACCCAAACCAATCTACACTTCCAATGCAATCCCTATCAAACTACCAATGGCATCCTTCACAGAATTAAAACAAAAAAATTTACAATTTGTATGGAAACACAAAAGCCCCGAATAGCCAAAGCAATCTTGAGAAAGAAAAACAGAGCTGGAGGAATCAGGCCTGACTTCAAACTATACTACAAAGCTACAGTAATCAAGACAATATGGTACTGGCACAAAAAACCGAAATATAGATCAATATTACAGGATAGAAAGCCCAGAGATAAACCCATGCACATATGGTCACCTAATTTACGACAAAGGAGGAAAGAACATACAATGGAGAAAAGATAGCCTCTTCAATAAGTGGTGCAGGGTAAACTGGACAGCTACTTTTGAAAGAATGAAATTAGAACACTACCTAACACAAAACACAAAAATAAAGTCAAAATGGATTAATGACCTAAATGTAAGACTGGACACTATAAAACTCTTAGAGGAAAACATAGGAAGAACACTCTTTGACATAAACCACAGCAAGATCTTTTTTGACCCACTTCCTGGAGTAATGAAAATAGAAACAAAAATAAACAAATGGGACCTAATTAATCTTAAAAGCATTTGCACAGCAAGGGAAACCATAAACAAGATGAAAACACAACCCTCAGAATGGGAGAAAATATTTGCAAACAAATCAACGGACAAAGCATTAATCTCCAAAATATACAAACTGCTCAGGGAGCTCAATATTAAAAAAAACAAACAACCCAATTAAAAAATGGGCAGAAGACCTAAATAGACATTTCACCAAAGAAGACACACAGATGGCCAGGAGGCACATGAAAAAATAGTCAACATCACTAATTATTAGAGAAATGTAAATCAAAACTACAATGTGTTATCACCTTACACTGGTTAGAATGGGCATAATCAGAAAATCTACAAACAACAAATGCTGGAGAGGGTGTGGAGAAAAGGGAACCTTTTGCACTGTTGGTGGGAATGTAAATTGGTACAGCCACTATGGAGAACAGTAGGAAGGTTCCTTAAGAAACTAAAAACAGAACTACCATATGACCCAGCAATCCCACTACTGGGCATATACCCTGAGAAAACCATAATTCAAAAGGACACATGTACCCCAATGTTCACTGCAGCACTATTTACAATAGCCAGGACAAGGAAACAAGCTAAATGTCCAATGACAGATGAATGGATAAAGATGTGGTACATATATACAAGGGAATATTACTCAGCCATAAAAGGAACGAAATTGGGTCATTTGTAGAGATGTGGATGGACCTAGACTAAAGTCTGTCATACAGAGTGAAGTAAGCCAGAAAGAGAAAAACAAATATCGTATATTAATGCATATATGTGGAATCTAGAAAAATGGCACAAATGAACCTATTTGCAGGGCAGGAATAAAGATGCACACGAAGAGAACAGACATGTGGACACAGGGTGGGAAGCGGAGGGTGGGACGAATTGGGAGACTTTGTTTGACATAAGTACACTACCACGTGTAAAACAGGTAGTGGGAACCTGCTGTATAGCACAGGGAGCTCAGCTCGGTGCTCTGTGATGACCTAGATGGGTGGGATGGGGGGTGAGGGGTAGGAGGGAGGTCCAAGAAGCAGGGCATATAAGTATACATATAGCTGGTTTATTTCATTGTACAGCAGAAACTAACACAACATTGTAAAGCAATTATACTCCAATAAAAAAATAATAATTAAAAAAATATGCAATTTGTTGTATGTTAGTTATAACTCAATAAAGCTGTCCAAAAAAATAGGCAAAATATTTTAATAATGCTTCACCATAGAAGAAATACATATAGCAAATAAATAAATGAAAGATGCTCTACATCATGAGTTATCAGAGAAATGAAATTAAAATTACAATGAAACATCAATACACACTGAATGGAATAGTTAAATTTTAAAATACTAACACCACCAAGAGCTGATGTGAATAACCAGAGCTGTTATACACTGCCGATAGGAAAACAAATGGAATAGCCACTTTGGGAAAAAGTTTGGTAGTATTTTAGGATGTTAATCATACATTTATCTTATAACATAGCAGCTTCATTCCTAGGTAGTCACCCAGCAAAAATAAAAATCTATGGCCCCACAAAGACCTGCAGGCAAATGGTTATAGCAGCTTTATTACTAATAGCCAAAACCTTAAAACAACCCAAATGTCCATTAACTGGCTAATGGATAAACAAATTATGGTACATATGTATAATGGAGTACTATTCACACACAAAAAGGAATAAACTACTGATACATGCAACAACATGAATGAATCTTAAATGCGTTATGCCAAGTGAAAGAAGCCAGACATAAAAGGCTGCATACTACAGAATTCCATTAACATCATGTTCTCAAAGTACAAACGTATAGTGGCAGATATCAGATCAGTGGTTGCTAGGGTATAGGTATGGGATCTGAGAATCGATGATAAAGGAGCATGAGGTAAATTTATAGACTACAGAAATACTCCATATCTTGATTATGGTAGTAGTTCACAATTGCTTATATTTATCAAAATTCATAGAACTATACTCCTAAAAAGAGTGAATTTTACCATACGTAAATTAAGCCTCAATAAAACTGACTTTAATAAAAAGCAGCAGCCAGGGGGTGGAAAAAAGACACATTACATACAGGAGAACAAAGATCAGAATGACTCCAAATATCTTACTAACAACAACACAAGACAGAAAAAAATAGAATATTAATGTACTAAAAAACACAATTATATATCCAGCTTAAAAACAAATGTTTCAAAATTGAAAGTGAACTAAAAACCTTTTCAAGTAAAAAAAAAAAAAAATAACCTAATAGAATCCATTACCAACAAGCCATACCATAAGCAATGTTAAAGGAAGTTCTTCAGACTGAAGGAAACAAATGAAAACTTGGATCTACAAGAAGAGATAGAGTGTCAGAAATGGTAAGATGTAGGCCAATAGAATTTACTCTCATTTTCCTAATTTCATTAAACCTCCTCAAAAAGAAAGCACCAGGCCTGGATGGATGCACTGGTGTTTTCTATCAAATCTTTAACAAAAAATAATACCAATCCTATACAAAATCTTTCAAGAAATAGAGAAGAATACAACACATCTCAGATCATTTAAAGAAGTCAGACAGCACTGCCCTAATGCTAAAATCAGAAAATCACAAGAAAGCAAAACCAAGACCAATTTCCCTTATGGAACACTCTAAAGAAAAAAATTTTAAGATCACATTAAAAGACATAAAACAATCAGGATATACTATGTTCATGGATGGAAAGACTGAATATTGTAAAGATGACAGTTCTTCCCAAATTAATGTGTATATTCAAAGCAATTCCTATCAAAACCCCAAGAAGATTTCTCATGGTATTTAGTAAACTGATCATAAAAATTTATATGGAAGATCTAAGGGCCAAGAATAAATAAGACAAGAGAACAACTTGGTATAGGGGGTAAAGAGAGCAGTTTACCCTACTGAATATTGTCTTAGTTTAGATAAAGTAATTTAAAACACTATGTTATATGTGCAGGGCGAGACAAATGAAACAGACTAGAAAAGCTCAAAAACAAAGGCAAACACACACACACACACACACACACACACACACACATATATACATATATATGTAGAAACTGTATGGGAACATGACATTATCCATTCAGTGAGGAAAGGATGTCCTATTCCAGAGGTTGGCAAACTCTTTCTGTTAAGGGCCAGACAGTAATATATCAGGCTTTGAAGCCCATATAGTCTCTGTCACAACTACTCAACTCCAACATTGTAGCACAAAAGCACCCAGATAACAAGTAAACAAGTGGATGTACCTGTGTTCCCACAGAATTTTATTTACATAAACATAGTGGATCAGATTTGGCCATGGGCCAATGTTTTCCAAACAGCAACAAAACAACAAAAAATTTTTAGTTAAAACCATTTCTCACATCATACACAAAACTAAGTTTCAGGTGAACTAAAGTTCTAATGTGAAAAAGTAATGTTTGATGATGTAAATTATATTCAGAACAAGCTAGTGGAATTTCATGATAAAAATCATTTTACTATAAGACATCCAAAACATTAAGGCACAAAAAATACTTTAACTCTTGATGTTGATCAAGTATTCTCCTAATTTTTATGTTAATGCAAAAAGATACAACATCTTGTCAATTTACTTCTTGTATACCTGTGTGCCCATACCCTCATCTGTGAATGACCTTCCTTTAATTTTAGAAAGCATTTCAGTGACTTCTCTAAATTATTAACCCAGTGCTCAATTGAAAGTGGTGCTACTAATACAACTTCTTCAAGCTTTCCCATTCCAACTTTCTTCAGAACAAGTCTTAATTCAGAAGTTAAATGACGGCCTTTTTTTTTTTTGCGGTATGCGGGCCTCTCACTGTTTTGGCCTCTCCCGTTGCGGAGCACAGGCTTCGGACGCGCAGACCCAGCGGCTATGGCTCACCGGCGGACCGGGGCACGAACCCACGTCCCCTGCATCGGCAGGCGGACTCTCAACCACTGCGCCACCAGGGACGGCCCTCTTTAAGAAGTAAAGCACTTAGCTGCTTTGGCTGTTTAACTATTTCAACTTTTTAAGAAATATAAATACACTTCTAGAACTGGACTTAGGTTCTATGGAAATCGGTACTTCAGAGTGGGCTTTAAAACTCCCTGAAATTGATACAAAATTTTTGTGTGTATGTGTCATATTCTATACAAAAGATTCAAGGTTTTCCTTGCTTCTTAAAGGGGACTATGACCCCCCCCCAAAAAAAAGAACCTCTGTTCCAGAGGCTGGACATACAGAAATTCAAGTTGAATGATAAGATTAGAAAGAAAATAGAAGATTTTCATAGTCATAGACAGGGGATATAGGAAAAGATGTCCATTTATGCTATAACACTCTTTAAGTGGTTCTGAATTTCAATTTGAAATTCAGTCGATAGGGATGTAGTGGGGGGAGTCAGATCATAATAGACACAGAAGGTTAATGAAGAGAACACTTTTCAATCAGTGTTTTTTTGCTTGTTTGTTTTTTATGTTACCGATGAAGCCTCAGTTTCACTGTACCCCAGCAGACCTATTGGCTTTGTTCTGTTTTAAGGTCTGGAAAGTATTCATAACGCCAAAACGAAACGTATGTGTTAACAGGGTCCAACCAAGAACAAAATAATCCTGTTTTCGACAGGAATCCAATCATTCAGAGTCAGCAACTGGGACAAGATCTTACATTTCTGTAGCGCTTTATACAGCGCTTGCACTTGCCGCTTTCCACTGGAAAAGCGTCCCAGTTGGGAAGAAGTGGACAGCAGCATCCTATTCCTTGATAAGGAACGTTCTGGACTCAGTTTGTGAGATGTGGGGCGCTCCCCAGGTTGCTCAGGAGTCTTTTCCACACTGTCAAGGGCAGGTAGAAAGTTTCTGACAGTGTTGGTGATGGAGAGCCGGATATAATTACGAAAGAGGTCGGGAGAGTCGAGTACGCTCAGGGGAGGTGTAAGCACGGCAGGGTCGGAGGGTCGCTACTGGGGAGGGAAGGAACTGAGAGACACCGTTGGCGAAAGAAGAGGAAAAGGGAGCGTCAGGAGGAGCCTCCCTCCAGGGGCGACAGAATAGGGGCGGGCGCGTTGTCTCTGAGACGCGAGGAAAACGACGTGACAGAAGAACCTAGAGGCTGCGAGGAAGCGAACAGAGGGGCTGCCTCAGGGAGGGAAGCAGCCCGGCTGAAGCCCCTCATCTCGAGGCGGCTTGTTTGACTCAGCGTCCCTGCACCTCGGCCGCCCTTTTCGTCCTTCTCCCCTCAGGGTCGCTCACCACCCAGTTTGTTGGCTCCAGCAAGACACACAGCTGCCTTCCTTACCTCACGAACTCTCCGCGCCACAAATTCGAGTAAGAGCTCCAGAGCCTCGCAGCCCGGAACGTCTCCCAGAGTGAAGGACAGATGGACCAATCGAAGCCCGGCTGGCCGCAAGCATACAAGGCGGTGGGCGGGGCGAAGTGATGGGGTGGGACCAAACTGCGCTGCCATGACGATGGCTTCCGGTGGGCGGGCTGTGGTGCCTTACAGCCGGAAGGCGAGACGCCGCGGGAAAAGCGGTCCTGTTAGGTGGTCAAGGTGGTTTGGGGCTGAGGTCGTCTCCTCAAGAGTAACCGCGGGCCTGTGCTACGGTCACGCCACCGGCCTTCGTTTCCTTTAGCCTTCTCTCTCACCAAACGATTTTCCTGTCCATTTATAAAGTGCAAGTTGTTTCCCCAAGGTAAGCGTGTAGTACCATCACCCCTTGTTGGGTAAGGGGTAACGGAAACTTGAGTCCACTTTGTCACCCGGGGAGCGGGTACTAAAAAAAGGAAAAGGTGAAAATTTGGATTTCTAAACATTTAGTAATGGTTTACTGTGTGAATTTTTACTGTATCGTACACAGTTTGTAGTCTTTAAATATTGGGTGCAACTTGAGTTACGGTTAAATTTAAAATTCTAGTTATTTCTGACCGTCAAATTTCATCCGTCAAATTTCATCTAAACCGGGTATTAAAGAGCTTAATTTAAAAATTTTATGTAACAGTTTAAAAGCTTCTCTAATTTAAGTTCTTAATCTCCCGTAAGTCTGAAGTTAGATGGTAAGATGGGCAGGTGCTTTGAATCCAGACCATTTCAGGAATCAAACTAATTAAGCTGAGGCTCCTCTTTTCTTAGATCATCACTTGAATCTAAAATAATTGAAACCAGGTGCTATGCATGGCTCCTTTGGTTCAACGTGTATCTCTTTTGGCGATAATGGTCTCACATAAGTCTCTCATTTATGGAAGAACGTAAGCATTGTTGAACTGATGGAGGAGAAGTAAGGCTTTCTACAGACAAATAATACTTTTAATAAAAACTTACAGCTTTGAAACACATCTTTTAACAAAACAAAAGTCGTTAACTTCTTGTCTCCAAAATCTAAAAGAAAAATTCAGCAGAACTTACCTGCTTATCAAGAAGAATTTCTTCCTCTACACTTAAGACAGGGAAGCATTTGTGAAAGCTTAGATCTATATGTGTTTAGGTTCCTGCCAACCCCTTTCTTAAAATTCCATCTTTAAAACTCCTTGCTATTGAGCACTTTTCCAGCAGCTTGGATGAAACATTCCAAATAACTTAGCCTGAAGGTTAGAAATTTCATTAAATAAAAAATTAAATATATTAGAATACTTAGGTATGAAACATTAATGAACAGAGTAACACATTCTTCAGAAGAAGAGGCACTTAAGAAAACACAGGCCACATGCACTGTAGAGCCATCTACTGTGATGAGATTTGACAAGCAAGAGATCAAAAAATGGCCAGATTTCAAAACAGAATGTTCTGTGAGATGCTTATTGCCCTCATAGACCATTTGAAAATAAAACCAACTATCAACAGAAGCCCAAGAGGCTTTAGAGATGAACCAGACCATCCTTTGCATGTCAGTATTATACTGAACAAAGTCAGTTATACTGTTATTTATCTGCAGGGGGAAAATGCCTAAATTTTATAAGGATTTAGGACATTAATTAAGAAATTTATAGTGGTTATAGAGTTTAGAAAGCCAAGAAAGGAGACCTGAATCTAAGGTAGATTTACTTGGGAAAAACAATGTTCTCTAGTAGCATTTGACTTTGTACTGTCCATTCCTCTCACCTAAATGTCCTCTCCCCTCTGCTTGGTTGAATCTTACTAATCTCTCACGACCCAGGTCACATTTTGAATTTATTTTGAACTGTAACCCATAGTTAACTCTCTCCCTCCCGAACACCTATAGAATTATAAATATACTCTTTATTTGGCTTTTTTGTTCTTTAGGACTGGTAAAGTTTTTATCATTTATGTTGATGAATGTATCTTACATATAGTTTGCCACATCTGCTAGATTCTAAGCTACTTAGAGTTGTATTCACCGCTGTACCTGGCAGAATGACTTGAACATGGTAAACATAATTCTGATGTAAAAATGCCTAAGTTAAGATTAGTATTAAATATAGTTGGTAGCTGTGTTAATTTTCTGGGTTTGCTGTAACAGAATACCACAGACTGAGGGAATAAACAGCAGCAATTAATTTTCTCACAATTCTAGAGGCTAGAAAGCCCAATATCAAGGTGTCAGCAGGGTTGATTTCATTCTGAAACCTCTCTCTTTGGCATGTAGTTTTGCCTCTGTCTTCACATGGTCTTTACTTCATGGACAAACACATCTGTGTCCATATTTCTTCTTATAAGGACATCAGACATATTGGATTAGGGCCCATCCTAAAGACCTCATTTTAATTTAGTTACCTCTTTAAAGACCTTATCTCCAAATATGGTTGCATTCTGAAGTACTGGGGATTAGGACTTCAGCATATGAATTTGTGGGGGGGGGGGAACAATTCAGTCCGTAACAATAACCAACACTCAAAAAGAAGAAATGATTGGGAGCAGTTGTCTGTCATCATTAGACCTCTCATCTTTAGACCTATAGATAACATAATTGTGTACATCAGATTAGCATAAGGTAATAGGGAGTGGGAGAGCCTGTGGTAAGTCAGAGAATATTTGCCCAAAGACATTCAAATTAAAATTTGTCAAAAAACAAAAAACACAACGCACACACACACACATCCCAGCACACCAACAAAATACCGGGTCATCCAAACAAACAAAGAAAAACAAGCTGATTGGTTTTGGCTCATAGGGATCTGGTTTGCAAAAACCACCAGCATATTATTTCATTTGGAATCTATAACCTCTTAAGTAGATACTGGACATACTAAGTATGTTTTTGCATATCCAAAGACATTTTCCCCAGATCCCATTGGTTCACACATAACTTTTTTATTGAGTACCTGCTTTATTGAAGGAACTGTACTAAGTGCCTTGCCGAGATTAAAATCCATAAATTTAGCCACATATATCCAAGAGTTACAAGGACATCCAATTTTTGACATAATTTATTAAATGCATAACCATGCATAGTTTAGTATTTTGGGGGATACAGCTTTATCCTGTAAATAAATTAGAACTCTGAAAAAAAATTCTTTGTCAGATTCTGTGCTCTGATAAGGCCAAGGTTCTGATCTCAAATGCAAGTGTAAAGGACAGGAGACATATACAAAAATAATTATAGTGCAAGATAAAAATGAGACTGTAAGAGAATTATAAAGTACTGTGGGAAATTAGAGGAGGAAAAGATTTCTTCCAGGTTGGCGTGTTACTAAAAGTGTTTAATGCAATTAGAATTACTCTTTCTTGTAGCACTTGGTACACATTAACCAATGTGTTGTATGTTAGTTATTTGCATATGTTCACAACTCCCCCAGTACAATCTGAAATATAGAAGAATGTTTTAATCTTTATATGCTCCAGTCTAGTGTTGCTCAAAAGTATCAGAGTCACCTGGGGAACTTTTTAACAATAAACTTTTCTCAACTCTGGCTCTATAGATTCTCATTTAGTAGGCCTGGAGGAATGCTAGAGAATCTCTGTTTTTAAAAGGTTTCTCCCACTTAATGATTCTGATTATCAACCCCACTTAGAACCTTCTGCCCTAGAGCACCTGGTATATAGTATGCTCTCGATAAGTTCTTGTCACATTAAATGAGTGGACCTGTGATTTAGTAAGATTAAAAAGGCCCCTGTGTGCAGGATGAATTAGAGTGGAAAATATCCTAGAGGCAAGGAAATCCTATTACAGATGTCCAGCTAAGAAATGAAGCAGGCTTAAACTAGGGTAGAGGCCATAGGAAAGGAGAGAAATGGTTGAGAAACATTGAAAAGATAGAATATACAGAATTAGATGAAACTTGATAGTTGCAGTAGTTCCCAAAACAGTGTGGCTAAGATTAACATGAGGTGTTTATTTAATAAGCAGGTTGTTGTACTCTATGTATGAAATCCTGTTTGGCTGGTCCAAGGTGAAGCACATGAATCTGAATTTTTTTAAAAAATTTATTTTATATTGGAGTATAGTTGATTAACAATGTTTCAGGTGTATAACAAAGTGATTCAGTTATACATATACATGTATCTATTATTTTTCAAATTCGTGTCCTATTTAGGTTATTACAGAGTATTGAGCCAGTACTGTACTATACAGTAGGTCCTTGTTGGTTATGTATTTTAAATATAGCACTGTGTACACGTCAATCCCAAATTCCCAATCTATCCCTCCCCACACCCTTCCCTGCTGGTAACCGTAAGTTCCTTCCCTAACTCTGTGAGCCTGTTTCTGTTTTGAAATAAGTTCATTTGTATCATTTTTTTTTAGATTCTGCATATAAGCAGTATCATATATTTCTCTTTCTCTCTCTGACTTCACTTAGTATGATAATCTCCACGTCTATCCATGTTGCTGCAAATGGCATTATTTCATTGTTTTTAATGGCTGAGTAACATTCTCTTACATATGTACCACACCTCCTTTATCTACTCATCTGTCAATAAACATTTAGGTTGCTTCCATGTCTTGCTGCTATGAACGTTGGGGTGCATGTATCCTTTCGAACCATGTTTTTTTCTGGCTATGTGCCCAGGAGTGGGATTGCTGGGTCATATGGTAGCTCTGTTTTTACTTTTTAAAGTAACCTCCATACTGTTCCGCATAGTAGTTGTACAAGTTTACATTCCCACCAAGAGTGTAGGAGGGTTCTCTTTCCTCCACACCCTCTCCAGTATTTATTGTTTGTAGATTTTTTGAAGATGGCCATTCTGACCTGTGTGAAGTGATACCTTATTGCAGTTTTGGTTTGCATTTCTCTAATAATTAGTGATGTTGAGTATCTTTTCATGTGCCTCTTGGCCATCAATATGTCTTCTCTGGAGAAATGTCTATTTAGGTCCTCTGCCTATTTTTTGATTGGGTTGTTTGTTTGTTTGCTTGTTTGATATTGAGCTTCATGCGCTGTTTGTAAATTTTGGAGATTATTCCCTAGTCAGTTACTTTGTTTCCAAATATTTTCTCTCATTCTGTGGGTTGTCTTTTTGTTTGGTTTATGGTTTGCTGTGCAGAAGATTTTGAGTTTAATTAGGTCCCATTTGTTTATTTTTGTTTTTATTTCCATTACTCTAGGAGACGGATTGAAAAAGATACTGCTGCAATTTATGTCAAAGAGTGTTCTGCCTATGTTTTCCTCTAAGAGTTTTATAGTATCTTTTTTTTTTTTTTGGATATAAAGGAATCTATAGAATACTTCATCAAACAACAGCAGAATACACATTCTTCTCAAGTGCACATGAAACACACAGATAGACTACATCCTGGGCAATAAAATGCACTTTAAAATTTTTTGAAAAATGGGACTCAAACAATGTATCCTCTCAGACCACAATGAAATTAAACTAGAAATCAACAACAAAAAGATACAAGAACGTCCCCAAATGCTTGGAGATTAAATGTATTTCTTTTTTTTTTTTTATCATCTTTATTGGGGTATAATTGCTTTACAATGGTGTGTTCGTCTCTGCTTTATAACAAAGTGAATCAGCCATACATATACATATGTTCCCATATGTCTTCCCTCTTGCGTCTCCCTCCCTCCCACTCTCCCCCTCCCACCCCTCCAGGCTGTCCCAAAGCCCCGAGCTAATATCCCTGTGCCTTGCGGCTGCTTCCCCCCAGCTATCTACCTTACTACGTTTGTTAGTGTGTATATGTCCATGACTCTCTCTCGCCCTGTCAAAACTCACCCTTCCCCCTCCCCATATCCTCAAGTCCGTTCTCCAGTAGGTCTGCGTCTTTATTCCTGTCTTACCCCTAGGTTCTTCTTGACATTTTTTTTCCTTAAATTCCATACATATGTGTTAGCATACGGTATTTGTCTTTTTCTTTCTGACTTACTTCACTCTGTATGACAGACTCTAGGTCTATCCATCTCATTACAAATAACTCAATTTCATTTCTTTTTAAGGCTGAGTAATATTCCATTGTGTATATGTGCCACATCTTCTTTATCCATTCGTCTGATGATGGGCACTTAGGTTGTTTCCATCTCCGGGCTATTGTAAATAGAGCTGCAATGAACATTTTGGTACATGACTCTTTTTGAATTTTGGTTTTCTCAGGGTATATGCCCAGTAGTGTGATTGCTGGGTCATATGGTAATTCTATTTGTAGTTTTTTAAGGAACCTCCATACTGTTCTCCATAGTGGCTGAACCAATTCACATTCCCACCAGCAGTGCAAGAGTGTCCCCTTTTCTCCACACCCTCTCCAGCCTTTATTGTTTCTAGATTTTTTGATGATGGCCATTCTGACTGGTGTGAGATGATATCTCATTGTAGTTTTGATTTGCATTTCTCTAATGATTAATGATGTTGAGCATTCTTTCATGTGTTTGTTGGCATTCTGTATATCTTCTTTGGAGAAATGTCTGTTTAGGTCTTCTGCCCATTTTTGGATGGGGTGGTTTGTTTTTTTGTTATTGAGCTGCATGAGCTGCTTGTAAATTTTGGAAATTAATCCTTTGTCAGTTGCTTCATTTGCAAATGTTTTCTCCCATTCTGAGGGTTGTCTTTTGGTCTTGATTATGGTTTCCTTTGCTGTGCAAAAGCTTTGAAGTTTCATTAGGTCCCATTTGTTTATTTTTGTTTTTATTTCCATTACTCTAGGAGGTGGGTCAGAAAGGATCTTGCTGTGATTTATGTCATAGATTGTTCTTCCTATGTTTTCCTCTAAGAGTTTGATAGTTTCTGGCCTTACATTTAGGTCTTTAATCCATTTTGAGCTTATTTTTGTGTATGGTGTTAGGGAGTGATCTAATCTCATACTTTTACATGTACCTGTCCAGTTTTCCCAGCACCATTTATTGAAGAGGCTATCCTTTCTCCACTGTACATTCCTGCCTCCTTTATCAAAGATAAGGTGTCCATATGTGCATGGGTTTATCTCTGGGCTTTCTATCCTGTTCCACTGATCTATCTTTCTGTTTTTGTGCCAGTACCATACTGTCTTGATTACTGTTGCTTTGTAGTATAGTCTGAAGTCAGGGAGCCTGATACCTCCAGCTCCTTTTTTCGTTCTCAAGATTGCTTTGGCTATTCGGGGTCTTTTGTGTTTCCATACAAATTGCGAAATTTTTTGTTCTAGTTCTGTGAAAAATGCCAGTGGTAGTTTGATAGGGATTGCATTGAATCTGTAGATTGCTTTGGGTAGTAGAATCATTTTCACAATGTTGATTCTTCCCATCCAAGAACATGGTATATCTCTCCATCTATTTGTATCCTCTTTAATTTCTTTCATCAGTGTCTTATAATTTTCTGCATACAGGTCTTTCGTATCCTTAGGTAGGTTTATTCCTAGATATTTAATTCTTTTTGTTGCAATGGTAAATGGGAGTGTTTTCTTGATTTCACTTTCAGATTTTTCATCATTAGTATATATGAATGCCAGAGCTTTCTGTGCATTAATTTTGTATCCTGCTACTTTACCAAATTCATTGATTAGCTCTAGTAGGTTTCTGGTAGCATCTTTAGGATTCTCTATGTATAGTATCATGTCATCTGCAAACAGTGACAGCTTTACTTCTTCTTTTCCGATGTGGATTCCTTTTATTTCCTTTTCTTCTCTGATTGCTGTGGCTAAAACTTCCAAAACTATGTTGAATAAGAGTGGTGAGAGTGGGCAACCTTGTCTTGTTCCTGATCTTAGTGGAAATGCTTTCAGTTTTTCACCATTGAGGATGATGTTTGCTGTGGGCTTGTCATATATGGCCTTTATTATGTTGAGGAAAGTTCCCTCTATGCCTACTTTCTGCAGGGTTTTTATCATAAATGGGTGTTGAATTTTGTCGAAAGCTTTCTCTGCATCTATTGAGATGATCATATGGTTTTTCTCCTTCAATTTGTTAATATGGTTTATCACACTGATAGATTTGCGTATATTGAAGAATCCTTGCATTCCTGGAATAAACCCCACTTGATCATGGTGTATGATCCTTTTAATGTGCTGTTGGATTCTGTTTGCTAGTATTTTGTTGAGGATTTTTGCATCTATGTTCATCAGTGATATTGGCCTGTAGTTTTCTTTCTTTGTGACATCCTTGTCTGGTTTTGGTATCAAGGTGATGGTGGCCTCGTAGAAGGAATTTGGGAGTGTTCCTCCCTCTGCTATATTTTGGAAGAGTTTGAGAAGGATAGGTGTTAGCTCTTCTCTAAACGTTTGATAGAATTCACCTGTGAAGCCATCTGGTCCTGGGCTTTTGTTTGTTGGAAGATTTTTAATCACAGTTTCAATTTCAGTGCTTGTGATTGGTCTGTTCATATTTTCTATTTCTTCCTGATTCAGTCTTGGCAGGTTGTGCATTTCTAAGAATTTGTCCATTTCTTCCAGATTGTCCATTTTATTGGCATAGAGTTGCTTGTAGTAATCTCTCATGATTTTTTTTATTTCTGCAGTGTCAGTTGTTATTTCTCCTTTCTCATTTCTAATTCTATTGATTTGAGTCTTCTCCCTTTTTTTCTTGGTGAGTCTGGCCAGTGGTTTATCTATTTTGTTTATCTTCTCAAAGAACCAGCTTTTAGTTTTATTGATCTTTGCTATCGTTTCCTTCATTTCTTTTTCATTTATTTCTGATCTGATTTTTATGATTTCTTTCCTTCTGCTAGCTTTGGGGCTTTTTTGTTCTTCTTTCTCTAATTGCTTGAGGTGCAAGGTTAGGTTGTTTATTCGAGATGTTTCCTGCTTCTTAAGGTGGGCTTGTATTGCTATAAACTTCCCCCTTAGAACTGCTTTTGCTGCATCCCATAGGTTTTGGGTCGTTGTGTCTCCATTGTCATTTGTTTCTAGGTATTTTTTTATTTCCTCTTTGATTTCTTCAGTGATCACTTCATTATTAAGTAGTGTATTGTTTAGCCTCCATGTGTTTGTATATTTTACAGATCTTTTCCTGTAATTGATATCTAGTCTCATGGCGTTGTGGTCAGAAAAGATACTTGATACAATTTCAATTTTCTTAAATTTACCAAGGCTTGATTTGTGACCCAAGATATGATCTATCCTGGAGAATGTTCCATGAGCACTTGAGAAAAATGTGTATTCTGTTGTTTTTGGATGGAGTGTCCTATAAATATCAATTAAGTCCATCTCGTTTAATGTATCATTTAAAGCTTGTGTTTCCTTATTTATTTTCATTTTGGATGATCTGTCCATGGGTGAAAGTGGGGTGTTAAAGTCCCCTACTATGAATGTGTTACTGTCAATTTCCCCTTTTATGGCTGTTAGTATTTGCCTTACGTATTGAGGTGCTCCTATGTTGGGTGCATAAATATTTACAATTGTTATATCTTCTTCTTGGATCGATCCCTTGATCATTATGTAGTGTCCTTCTTTATCCCTTTTAATAGTCCTTATTTTAAAGTCTATTTTGTCTGATATGAGAATTGCTACTCCAGCTTTCTTTTGGTTTCCATTTGCATGGAATATCTTTTTCCATCCCCTTACTTTCAGTCTGTATGTGTCTCTAGGTCTGAAGTGGGTCTCTTGTAGACAGCATATATAAGGGTCTTGTTTTTGTATCCATTCAGCCAATCTGTGTCTTTTGGTGGGAGCATTTAGTCCATTTACATTTAAGGTAATTATCGATATGTATGTTCCTATTCCCATTTTCTATATTGTTTTGGGTTCGTTATTATAGGTTGTTTCCTTCTTTTGCATTTCTTATCTAGAGAAGTTCCTTTAGCATTTGTTGTAAAGCTGGTTTGGTGGTGCTGAACTCTCTCAGCTTTTGCTTGTCTGTAAAGGTTTTAATTTCTCCATCAAATCTGAATGAGATCCTTGCTGGGTAGAGTAGTCTTGGTTGCAGGTTTTTCTCCTTCATCACTTTCAGTATGTCCTGCCACTCCCTTCTGGCTTGTAGGGTTTCTGCTGAGAGATCAGCTGTTAACCTTATGGGGATTCCCTTGTGTGTTATTTGTTGTTTTTCCCTTGCTGCTTTTAATATGCTTTCTTTGTATTTAATTTTTGACAGTTTGATTAATATGTGTCTTGGCGTATTTCTCCTTGTATTTCTCCTGTATGGGACTCTCTGTGCTTCCTGGACTTGATTAACTATTTCCTTTCCCATATTAGGGAAGTTTTCAACTATAATCTCTTCAAATATTTTCTCAGTCCCTTTCTTTTTTTCTTCTTCTTCTGGAACCCCTATAATTCGAATGTTGGTGCATTTAATGTTGTCCCAGAGCTCTCTGAGACTGTCCTCAGTTCTTTTCATTCTTTTTTCTTTATTCTGCTCTGCAGTAGTTATTTCCACTACTTTATCTTCCAGGTCACTTATCCGTTCTTCTGCCTCAGTTATTCTGCTATTGATCCTATCTAGAGTACTTTTAATTTCATTTATTGCGTTGTTCATCATTGCTTGTTTCATCTTTAGTTCTTGTAGGTCCTTGTTAACTGTTTCTTGCATTTTGTCCATTTTACTTCCAAGATTTCGGATCATCCTTACTATCATTATTCTGAATTCTTTTTCAGGTAGATTGCCTATTTCCTCTTCATTTGTTAGGTCTGGTGGGTTTTTATCTTGCTCCTTCATCTGCTGTGTGTTTTTCTGTCTTCTCATTTTGCTTATCTTACTGTGTTTGGGGTCTCCTTTTTGCAGGCTGCACTTTCGTAGTTCCCGTTGTTTTTGATGTCTGTCTCCAGTGGCTAAGGTTGTTTCAGTGGGTTGTGTAGGCTTCCTGGTGGAGGGGACTAGTGCCTGTGTTGTGCTGGATGAGGCTGGATCTTGTCTCTCTAGTGGGCAGGTTCACGTCTGGTGGTGTGTTTTGGGGTGTCTGTGGCCTTATTATGATTTTACGCAGCATCTCTGCTAATGGGTGGGGTTGTGTTCCTGTTTTGCTAGTTGTTTGGCATAGGTTGTCCAGCACTGTCGCTTGCTGGTCGTTGAGTGAAGCTGGGTGCTGGTGTTAAGATGGAGGTCTCTGGGAGATTTCCACCGTTTAATATTATGTGGATCTGGGAGGTCTCTTGTTGACCAGTGTCCTGAAGTTGGCTCTCCTACCTCAGAGGCAGAGCCCTGACTCCTGGCTGGAGCACCAAGAGCCTTTCATCCACACGGCTCAGAATAAAAGGGAGAAAAAGTAGAGAGAATTAGTAGAAGTATGAGGAAAGAAAGAAGGAAAGGAGGAAAGGAAGGAAGGAAGAAAGAGGCAAAGAAGGGAAGAAAGGAGGGAGGGAGGGAGGGAGGGAGGAAGGAAGGAAGGAAGGAGGGAAAGAAGAAGAAAATGTAGAGAGAATTAGTAGAAGTATGAGGAAAGAAAGAGGGAAAGGAGGAAAGGAAGGAAGGAAGAAAGAAGGAAAGAAGGAAAGAAAGGAGGGAGGGAGGGAGGAAGGAAAGAAGGAAGGAGGGAAAGAAGGAGAAAATGTAGAGAGAATTAGTAGAAGTATGAGGAAAGAAAGAAGGAAAGGAAGGAAGGAAGAAAGAAGCAAAGAAGGAAAGAAAGGAGGGAGGGAGGAAGGAAGGAAGGAGGGAAAGAAGGAGAAAATGTAGAGAGAATTAGTAGAAGTATGAGGAAAGAAAGAAGGAAAGGAGGAAAGGAAGGAAGGAAGAAAGAAGCAAAGAAGGAAAGAAAGGAGGGAGGGAGGGAGGAAGGAAGGAAGGAAGGAGGGAAAGAAGGAGAAAATGTAGAGAGAATTAGTAGAAGTATGAGGAAAGAAAGAAGGAAAGGAGGAAAGGAAGGAAGGAAGAAAAGCAAAGAAGGAAAGAAAGGAGGGAGGGAGGGAGGAAGGAAGGAAAGAGGGAAAGAAGGAAAAAAGACAGTAAGAAAGAAGATACAGTAAAAATAAAATAAAGTACAATATAGTTATTGTACTAAAAAATATTTAGAAAAAAAAAAAAAGGGACGGATAGAACCCTAGGACAAATGTTGGAAGCAAAGCTATACTGAGAAAATCTTACACAGAAGCAGACACATACACGTTCACAAAAAGAGGCAAAGGGGGAAAAATCATAAATCCTGCTCCCAGAGACCACCTCCTCAACCTGGGGTGATTCGCTGTCTAAAGGAGGGAAGGAAGGAAGGAAAGAAAGAAAGAAAGAACGAAGGTAAAGTACAATAAAGTTATTACAATTAAAATTAATTATTAAGAAAAAAAATTTTTTTTAAAACAAACCATGGACGGATAGAGCCCTAGGACAAATGGTGGAAGCAAGAGTATACAGACAAGATCTCACACAGAAGCATACACGCACACATTCACAAAAAGAGGAAAAGGGAAAAAAATCACAGATCTCGCTCTTAAATTCCACCTCTTCAATTTGGGATCACTCCCTGTCTATTCAGGTATTCCACAGATGCAGGGCACATCAAGTTGATTGTGGAGCTTCAATCCGCCGCCTCCATGGCTGCCGGGAGAGACCTCCCCCTTATAGTATCTTACATTAAGGTCTTTAATCCATTTAGAGTTTACTTTTGCGTCCAGTGTTAAAGAATGTTCTAAATTCATTTTTTTACATGTAGCTGTCCAGTTTTCCCAGTACCATTTATTGAAGAGACTGTCTTTCCGTTGTATAGTCTTGCCATCATTGTCCTAGATTAATTGACCACAGGTGCATGGGTTTATTTCTGGGCTTTCTATCCTGTTCCATTGATCTATATTTCTGTTCTTGTGCTGGTACCATACTGTTTTGATGACTGTAGCTTTGTAGTATGGTGTGAAGTCAAGGAGCCTGATTCTTCCAGCTCCATTCTTCTTTCAAAAGATTACTTTGACTATTTGAGGTCTTTTTTGTTTCCTAACTGAATCACTTTACTGTACACCTGAAACTAACACAACATTGTAGTTCAACTATATTTCAATAAAAAAGTTTTAAAAAATCAATCTTTATAATTCATTACATTAGCAGAAAAAATATAATACATTTATTACATTAATAGGAAAAAGAGTAAGTTACTATCTTCTCAATAGTGTCTGGTAAAGCATTTGATAAAATCCAACAGCCATTGATGAAAAAACTCGCAGCAAACTAGGAGTACAGTGGACTTATTTTAATCTGATAAGGATAAATGTATAAAAACACATGAACAAACATATTAAATAATGGGAACACAATAAGAATGCCCACTATTAGTACTTTCATTTCTTATTGAACAAGAATTGGTCAGTGCAATAAGGTAAGAAAAAGTAAATAAAAGGCCTATAAACTGGAGAGGGCTTGAAGGAAAAACTGTTCTTATTCACAAATAATAAAATTCTATTCACAGAAAAATTTTAAAAACCACTACAGATAAACTGTTAAAAGTAATAGCAAAGTCAACTGAAACAAGTTTAATATTCAAAAATTAATTGTATTTCTATATACAAGCATCAAGAAGAAAAGTGAATTTTGAAAACAATTAGGAATAGCACTAAAAACATCAAATAAGTGGGAATAAATATAAGATGTGAAATAACTGTGTTCTAAAAACTTTGAAACTATCAATACATATATAATATCTAAAATAGAGTGATATACCATGAAAAAATTACAACAAGATACCTCTTCACACTCAGTAGGATAGCTGTTATTGAAAAGAAAAGGAAAGAAAGTGCAAGAGAGAGGGAGAAAGAAAGTGTTGGCAAGTATATAGAGTAATTGGAACATTCTTATGTTGCTGGTGGAACTGTAAAATAGTACAGTGGTTGTGGAAAACAGTTTGGCAGTTCTTCAAAGAGTTAAACATAGAAATTCCACTTCAAAGTATGTAACCAAACAGGAACGTAAACAGAATCATGTACACCAGTGTACATAAAAGTGTTGTTCACAGTTATCAAAAGGTGGAAACAACACAAGTGTCCATCAACAAATGAATGGTTAAACAAACGTGGTATATCCATACGATGGAATATTATTATGCCATACAAAGGAATGCAGTTTTGAAAAATGCTGCAGGATGGATGGACTTGGAAAATATTATGCTAAGTGAAATAAGCCATATATGAAAGGCCTATATTTTATTGATTCCAAAAGTTGTATGATTCACAAAGACAGGAAGTAGGTTGGAGGTTACCAGAGGTGGAGTAGAGGGAGCATATGAGAAGTTAGTGCTTAATGGATACAAAATTTCTGTTTGGAGTTATGATTAAAACATTCTGGAAATAGTGGTGATGATCACACAACATTGTAAATGTACTTAATGCCACTGAATCATACACTTAAAAATGGTTATAGTGGTAAAATTTATGTTTATATGTATTTTAACACAATTAAAATTTATGTATAATATATATAAGAATTCAATGTAAGTATTGTTTTTGAGAATCACTGCTCTAACTTAGAAGTTAATGAGCAAAGCCTTTAGTTTTCTTTGTTCTGAGTCTTTGTTCCTATTTTAATCTTATTTAGGTTTTCTAAATAGATTTTTTTTTTTGAGGATAAAACATAGTGAGCATGCATCAGGACTATTCTGGTATCATTTTATGAATTAATGAGATACTTTTCAAATACAAATCATTCTCAGAAGAATTTGATGCACTGGCTTAGTTATTATGGGTCGATTAGGCTTAACTGAGCTGGGGTTGTGAGGCTGAGAGTCCAGAATATAGAGTATCTAAGTAATAGTAAATCTGGAAGCCCAGTAAGAACAGAGTACCTGACTTTTGTTATACAAACAGCGTGATTCAAATGACCTATTTAACATTATCTATTGAAATAATAACTCTAAAAACATAATATTGCCTCTTTAATAGGATAGGATAGGCTGTGCTACAGTAACGAACCCCTATATTTGTCTGGCATCACCTTCTCATCAACAACTAACTGTAAGACAGGCTGGAAAAATCCCCATGTATTTAGTCCCAACCTAACTGCCTTGGAGGCTGTTGTAGATTTGGTGTGATGAGGATATAGCACTGGCTCTTCCAGACTGACCTACATTTTTAAAATTTCTTCACAGTGATCTAAGTGATGTTTAAAGTAAGGTTAGACTTACTGAAGTTTTGTTTCAGGCTATTTCAGACAAAATAAGGAAAATTTTTCCTTATAGACAAGATATGTATAGGTTTTGGAGATTCATGATTTCACAGTGTTGGCAAAATTCAGTAGTAGAACTCATCAATTTGCATTGTTAGTGTTAAGTACAAACTACGTGAATTATTAGTTGTATATTTTAAGTCAGTTCATTTAATTCAGTTTCAGCATCTGGAGATGGGGGCAGTAGTCCCTATCAAATGAGATTATTATGAGGATAAAATGAGAAAAAGCAAGTGAAAAGTGCCTTACACAATGTCTGATCCATTGGAGATTAGCATTAATGGTAGCTGTCATTATTAATTAAATATTATTTGACTTTTCTACCTTTATACAATTTTGTGAATATCACATGAGGAAACATGAAGTCTTTTTGAAATTTGCAAGGTGGTATATAGATATACATTTGGCAAATGATTATAGATCACTTCTCTTTTCTGAACTTATTTTCGCTATCATATAAATAAAAGTTTGATGATAGATACTTCCTTGCATCTTTCTCTATTTTGTGGGGGTTAATCTCATCTCCCAAACAAGAATGTGTATACTGCTTGAAGAGAGCTAGTATTTCATAACTCACGTTTCTCTTGTGTCTTCTACATCTAGCACAGTTCTGTGTTCTTTAGTAAAATACTCAGTAAACATTTGTTTACTTTTAGTAATTGGTGATTTCTGAGTAGGCCCTTAAGGATATCATGATTGCAATTAGAATTAAGTCACTTGGAACATGTGATTGCTGCTACACTCTTGAGAATTCCCATTGGTCAAAGGTGACCTTCCTATATATCCCAACAGATGCAGACCTGACAGAAGTGATTCATACCTCTCCAAACCACAACACAGATCTTTGCAGTCTGCCCTGCTTTCCAAGCCACTGTAAAACTAAAGCTACAGAAATAAATAAAGCATATTACTTATTTAGTGAGGCTGTTACTTACCAAATAGAAAACACTATTACCAGGTCTGTTGGTAGAGTTGGCTTAATATTTGTTCTCGTGTGCAATCTTAGATAATACTTCCTCAAAAAAACTTTTTATCTGAATACAAATTTCAGGGGATTAGCACAGTACATACCCCAAAATATGTTGTCAATAATTTTTTGTGGAATTATATTGATAAAAAACATTGAGTCAGTAGCTCAAGAGATACTGTATCTAAGAGTCTAACTTTGAAGTAAAAATGTTTTGAATTCTCAACTATGCCATTTATTAGCTATGTGACTGTGAGTAATGTGATTTAAGTATATGAGACAAAATCTCCTTTTCTGTTAAATGCGCATGACAATAGCTAGCTCATAGGTTTATTGTATTAAATGAGATAATCCAGGTATAGCACTTAGCATAATACTATATACCTAGTAAGTACACATTTCAGAGTAATTTCAACTGCAATAAAAATTTTTTTAAACCTCAAAATTTTCTAAAATGTATTCTCAAGTAAGAAGTTTCAAGATAAGATAGCTCCGAGGTTGGTTATTTCAGCTCCTCAGTGGCATCATCAGGATCCACATCTTCTCCATTGTTTCATTTTGGTATCCTCAAAGTGTTAGCCCTTGTCTTCAGACCAGGTTTCCTCATGGTCAGAAGATGACCACTGCAGTTTCATTCTAATCAAGTCAAAGCAGCATTCGACAAAAGAAAAAACACCATCTCTTCATCTGTGTTTCTTTTTAAAAACAACAAAATCTTTCTCCAAAACTTTCCAGCACACTTGCCTTCATGACTCATTGGCTGGGCTATATCCTCACCTCCTATGTGATCACTGGCAAGGAAAAAGGAATTATGAATTACCTAGGAACAGGCTTAGACAAATCAAGATTTATCCCCAAGTTTTTGATTCTGTCACTTTTTTAAAGGGTGGATGCCTAAACAAAACTTGTTAACTAGGGGGAGATGGCTGTATACTATAGCTATTAGTCTGCATAATAGAATATTTACCATTCTTTTTTTTATCCTCACATGAAGGAGATTCGGGTATCTGAATCACTGCTCAGTTACTTGCCCTCATCATCCATCAATTATATCACCCTCATCAGCATATTAGACAAACTAATGCCAATTTCATTCTTTTTTAATCTTTTCATTCTGTTACGTTGCTGCTACTGACAGAAGGTTACTGAAGTGTCACAGCTAAAAATGTCAAATGCCTAGGAATATCAGGTTTACCTGAAATAGATCATAAATATAAATGACATGCTAACTATAGCTACTTTCTTAGGGTGAATTTCATATTAGGACAGAAGCAAATTTATGGCATTACTATATGTGACTTATAAATACAAAATCTTGCTTTCCAAGCTAAAAAAAAAAACCGTTAAAAAGAATTTACTTCTCATTTAGATTAGGTAATCTATTTAATTAGCACCAAGATGAAAACCAAATAAGAAATTATAACATGTTTGTGAAGGAAAACAAGAAATGGTCCACAAGCATTTTTCATTATACCAAGTGTTTATAAAAGGGAAGGGGTATAATTACATAGAAGTATATACTGGAAATGCTTTACTTTCCATTTTATTCCTCTATAACTCCATTTAAAAATCTGTTTGCTACTAGGGACTTGGCTTGATATATAAATAATTTTCAAAAGAAACAAGAAATTTACATAATCTGTCTTTTTACCCTTTATTTCCATAAAGTCTATAAATTGAAAAAATATAGCCCTTGGAAACAACTGGAGAAAAGAGTGAGACCTGATTTAGAAGACGAGGGTAAAAATTCATTAAGAAAAATCCCCCTACAAAACAAATCAATTGTAAGAAATTTTCTTGGTTTTGTACCATCATCTTCCTTTTTTCATGGAGAAGTGCTACTGATAGTTGGTCTCATTGGAAGCATTTTTAAAACATCTGTAATATAGATAACTAATAGAACAGATATTAGTATGGATTTCTGTTGTACATAACCATGACATATGGTAAAATTAGAACTATCTGAAGAATGAGGCATCATATCTATAATGAAAATTTTCATATTAAAACCTTATATCTAGAAAGTTCTCCAGTGGGACTGTTAATATTTGTCAATATATTTTCTAAAAGCGGCAATTTAAAAAAATTTTTTATTGGAGTATAGTTGATTTACAATGTTATATTAGCTTCAGGTGTACAGCAAAGTCAATCTGTTATACATATATCTGCTGTTTTTAAGATTCTTTTCCCATATAGGCCATTACAGAGTATTGAGTAGAGTTCCCTGTGCTATATAGTAGGTCCTTATCAGTTATCTGTTTTATATATAGTAGTGTGTATATATCATTCCCAATCTTCCAGTTTATCCCTCTCCCACCCTTTCTACCTGATAACCATAAGTTTGTTTTCTACATCTGTAACTATTTCTGTTTTGTAGATAAGTTCACTTGTACCCTTTTTTAAAATTCCACATATAAGCCATATCCTATGATATTTGTCTTTGGCTTACTTCACTCAGTATGACAATGTCTAGGTCAGTCCATGTTGCTGCAATGGCATTATTTTGTTCTTTTTTATGGCTGAGTAATAATATTCCATTGTGTATACATACCACATCTTCTTTATCCACTCCTCTGTTGATGGATGTATAGGTGGCTTCCATGTTCTGGCTATTGCAAATAGTGCTGCAGTGAATATTGGGGTGCATGTCTTTTCGAATTATGGTTTTCTCCAATATATGCCCAGGAGTGGGATTGCTAGTATTTGAGTCCTCTCCTTTTTTTTTCCAGTACACGGGCCTCTCACTGCTGTGGCTTTTCCCTTTGCGAAGCACAGGCTCTGGACGCGCAGGCTCATTGGCCATGGCTCATGGGCCCAGCCGCTCCGCGGCATGTGGGATCTTCCTGGACCAGGGCACGAACCCGCGTCCTCTGCATCGGCAGGCGGACTCTCAACTACTGCGCCACCAGAGAAGGCCCCAGAGTCCTCTCCTTTTTTTTTTCTTGATGAGTCTGGCTAAAGGTTTATGAATTTTGTTTATCTTTTTAAAGAACCAGCTTTTGGTTCCATAGATCTTTCCTATTATTTCTTCATCTCTATTTCATTTATTCATGCTCTGATCTTCATGATTTCTTTCTTTCTACTAACTTTGGGTTTTGTTTGTTCTTCTTTCTCTAGTTGCTTTAGGTGTAAGGAGGATAGGTTGTTTACTTCCAATTTTTCTTGTTTCTTGAGGTAAGGTTGTATTGCTATGAACTTCCCTCTTAGAACTGCTTTTGCTACGTCCCATAGGTTTTGGATCATCGTGTTTTCCTTGTCCTTTATCTCTAGGTACTTTTTGATATCCTCTTTGATTTTGTCAGTGATCCATTGATTATTTAGTAACACATTGTTTAGCCTCCATGTGTTTGTGTTTTTAACAGTTTTTTGCCTGTAGTTGATTTCTAATCTCATAGCGTTGTGGTCAGAAAAGATGCTTGATATGATTTCAATTTACTCAAATTTACCAAGGATTGATTTTTGACTCAAGATGTCATCTATCCTGTAGAATGTTCTATGTGACCTTGAGAGGAAAGTGTGTTTTGCTGCTTTTGGATGGAATGTCCACTAAATATCAATGAAGTCTGTCTGGTCTGATTTGTCATTTAAGGCTTGTGTTTCCTCATTAATTTTCTGTCTGAATGATCTGTCCTTTGGTGTAAATGGGGTGTTAAAGTCCCCCACTATTATTGTGTTACTGTCGATTTCCCCTTTAATGGCTGTTAGCATTTGCCTTATGTATTGAGTTGTTCTTATGTTGGGTTCATATATATTTACAATTGTTATATCTTCTTCTTGGATTGATCCCTTGATCATTATGTAGTGTCCTTCCTTGTCTCTTGTAACAGTCTTTATTTTAAAGTCTATTTTGTCTGATATGAATATTGCTGCTCCAGCCTTCTTTTGATTTCCATTTGCATGGAATATCTTTTTCCATCCCCTCAGTCTCTGTGGGTCACTAGGTCTGATGTGGGTCTCTAATAGATAGCATATACATGGGTCTTGTTTTTGTATCCATTCAGCTGGTCTGTCTCTTGGTTGGAGCATTTAATCCATTTACATTTAAGGTAATTATCAATATGTATGTTCCTATTGCCATTTTCTTAATGTTTTGGGTTCGTTTTTATAGGTCTTCTTTCTCCCTTTCTCTTTTGTTCTCCTTTCTTGTGTTTCCCATCTAGAGAAGTTCCTTTAGCATTTGTTGTAAAGCTGGTCTGGTGGTGCTAAATTCTTTTAGCTTGTGCTTGTCTGTAAAGCTTTTGATTTCTCCATCGAATCTGAATGAGAGCCTTGCTGTGTAGAGTATTCTTGGTTGTAGGTTCTTCCCTTTTGATCACTTTAAATATATCATTCCACTCCCTGCTGGCTTGCAGACTTTTTGCTGAAAAGTCAGCTGAGACCCTTACAGGAGTTTTCTTGTTTTTCCCTTGCTGCTTTTAATATTATTTCTTTGTCTAATTTTTGTCATTTGATTTCTATGTGTCTTTGCTTGCTTTTTCTTGGGTTTATCCTGCCTGGGACTCTCTGCACTTCCTGGACTTTGGGGAATGTTTTCTTCCCATGTTAGGGAAGTTGCCAGCCATTGTTTCTTCAAATATATTCTCAGTCCCTTTCTCTGTCTTTTCTCCTTCTGGGACCAATAATGCAAATATTGATGTGTTTAATATTGTCCCAGAAGTCTCCTAGGCTGACCTCATTTCTTTTCATTCTTTTTTCTTTATTCTGTTCTGTGGCAGTGATTTCCACCACTGTATCTTCTAGCTCACTTATTCATTCTTTTGCCTCAGTTACTCTGCTATTGATTCCTTCTAGTGTATTATTTATTTCAGTTTTTCTATTGTTCATCTCAGTTTGTTTGTTCTTTAGTTCTTTTATGTCTTTGATAATCATTTCTTGTATCTTCTCAATCTGTGCCTCCATTGTTTTTCCAAGATCTTGGATCACCTTTACTATCATTACTCTGTATTCTTTTTCGGGTAGATTGCCTATTTCAACTTCACTTAGTTGTTCTTCTGTGGTTTTATCTTGTTCCTTCATCTTGGGTATATTCCTCTGCCATCTCATTTTGTCTAACGTTGTGTGATTGCGGTTTCTGTTCCTTAGGCTGCAGGGTCGTAGTTCCTCTTGCTTTTGCTGTCGGCTCCCTGGTGGATGACATTGTCTAAGAGACTTGTGCAGGTTTTCTGGTGGGAGGGACTGTTACCTACCCACTGGTGGGTGGAGCTGGGACTTGTCCTCTGGTGGACAGGGCTGTGTCAGGGGGTGTATTTGTCTGGCAGCTGTTTACTCAGGAAGACTTTACACAGCTTTTCTGCTAATGGTTGGTGCTGTGCTCCTGCCCTGTTGATTGTTTGCCTTGAAGCATATTAGCACTGGCACCTACAGGCTGTTGGATGGGGCCAGGTCTTGGTGAGAAAATTGTGCCTCCAAGAGGGCTCATGCCAGTGGATACTCCCCAGAACTGCCACCGCCCATGTCCTTGTCTATGCAGTGAGCCCCAGCTGCCCCCCACCCCCTGCCTCTGCAGGAGACCTCCATTACTAGCAGTTTTTTCCGTCCCAGTATCTTATGATGTCACTACTTTTTTTCCCTGGGTCCTGGTGCACTTGAGACGCTTTGTGTGCCCTGCAACCATTGAGTTGCTGTTTCCCTTAGTCCTGTGAAATTCCTACGATTAAACCCCACTGGCCTTCCAAGTCAGATTCTCTGGGGGCTCCTCCTCCAGTTGCCAGACCCTCAGGCTGCCAAGCCTTATGTTGGGCTCAGAACTTTCACTCCTTTGGGAGAACTTCTGTGGTATAATTTTCCAGTTAGTGGGTTGCCCACCCAGCATGCTTGGGATTTGCTTCTATCGCAATTATGCCCCTCCTACCATCTTGCTGTGGCCTCCTCTCTGACCCTGAATGTATTGTATCCTTTTTGGTAGGTTCCAGCATTTCTTCATCGGTGGTTGTTCAGCATTTAGTTGTGACCCTAGTATTTCCATCAGAAGAGGTAAGCTCATGTCCTTCTACTCCACCATCCTGTCTCGATCCTCAGTCATACTTTCTTGTGTTGTTATTTTATTGGCTGCTTTAGAGATTACAGTATATCAACATGTACAGGCATACCTCATTTTATCACACTTAGTTTTATTGTACTTTACAAATACTGTGTTTTTTACAAATTGAAGTTTTTTGGCAACCCTGCATTGTCAGATGATGGTTAGCATCTTTTAGCAATAAAGTATTTTTAAATTAAGGTATGTATGTACATTTTTTTATACACAGTGCTCTTGCACGCTTGATAGACTACACTATAGTGTACAGTAAGTCCCCTACATACAAACCTTCAAGTTGCAAACTTTCAAACATGTGAGTGTGCGTTCCGTTGTTGTCAGGCGTGAGTGAAATTGCAGCTTGCCCTCCTTCTCCTGTTGCTGCTGATTTTTCAACTCTACCATCTCCCACCTACTCTCCCTCCTCCAGTCAGTAACTTGTTGCCTGTTCGCTCGATGCCAGCCCTTGTATGCTAGCTATTGTACTGTACTACTGTACTGTAAAATTATAAATATTTTCTTTATTTTTTGTGTTTATTTTTTATGTATTATTTTTGTGAAAAGTATTATAAACCTATTACAGTAGAGTACCATAGAGTCGATTGTGTTAGTCAGCTAACTTTATTGGACTTACAAACAAATAGGACTTACGAATGCACTCTCAGAATGGAACTTGTTCGTGTGTAGGGGACTTACTGTAAACCTAACTTTTGTATGCCCTGGGAAACAAAAAAAATCATGTGACTTGCTTTATTGCCATAGTCTCCTTATTTCTGGTGGTCTGGAACTGAACCTGTAATATCTCCAAAATATGCCTGTACTTAAGTTGTAACAGCCTACCTCAAATTAATATACTACTTCACTCACAAGGTAAAAACCTTACAGTGGTGTAATACTATTTACTTCCCTCCCATCCTTTGTACTATTTTCTCTTGTATTTTACATCTATACATTATAAACTCCACAATATATTATTTTTGCTTTAAGCAGTTGATTATTTTTGCTTTAAGCAGTTGATCGACTTTAAAAGATTTTGGTACAATAACAGAAAATTCTATACATTTTTAAATGTACAGATCAGTGTTAAGTACATTTGCATTGTTGTACAGATATTCTCTAGAGCTCTTTTCATCTTGCAATAATGGAACTCTATGCCTATTAAATAACAACTTTCCCATCCCTTTCCCTCAAGTCCCTGGCCACCACCATTCTGCTTTCTGTCTCTATGAATTTGATTGCTTTAAACACCTCATATAAGTGGAATCATAATGGTATTTGTCATTTTGTGACTGGCTTATATCATTTAGTATAATGTTCTCAAGGTTAATCCATATTGTAGTGTGTGTGAGGATTTCCGTTCTAGGACTGCTGTTTCTGTTTGTTTGTTGTTGTCATAGTAGTTATCCTAGTGGATATGATGTATCTCATTGTGGTTTTGATTTGTATGTCCCTAATGATAAGTGATGTTGAGCCTCTTTTCATGTGCTTTTCGGCCATTTGTATATCTTCTTTGAAAAAATGTATATTCAAGTAATTTGCCCATTTTTATTCAGGATGTTTGGTTTTTGTTGTTAAGTTGTCGAAGTTCTTTGTACATTCTGAATATTAACTCTTTATTAGATATATGATTTGCAAATATTTTATTGGATTCCATATATATTGCCTTTTCAGTCACTTGATTGTGGCCTTTCATGTGCATATGTTTTAAATTTTGATATAATCCAATTTATCTGTTTTTACTTTTGTTACCTGTACTTTTGTATCATACCAAAGAAATTGTTGTCAAATACAATATCATGAAGGTTTCCACTGTGTTTTCTTGTAAAAGAATTATAGTTTTAGCTCTTATGTTTAAGTCTTTGAGCCATTTTGAGCTAATTTTTATATGTAGTGTAAGGTAAGTGTCCAACTTCAGTCTTTTGCTTGTGAATATACATTTTTTCCCAGCACCATTTGTTAAAAGGTCAATTGACTTTTAGAGAATTTAAGAAAAGTAAGAAAGAGCATTTTATATTTACCATATATTTACTATTCTACTACTTTTTATTCTTCCTGTAGGACTGAATTTTAATATAGTATTCCCTGTAGCATTTTTTGTACAGCAGGTCTGTTGACAATGTATTATCTCATTATTCATTTATCAGCAAATATCTATTTCATCTTCATTTTTGAAGGATATTTTCACTGACGATAGAATTTTAGGCTGATATTTTTTTTCTTCATCATTTTAAAGATGTGGTTCTATTGTCTTGTGTAATCTGTAATGAGAAGTCAATCACCATTTTTATCGTTGTTACCCTGGATAGACTCCCCCATCCCACCCCCCTCTGGCTACTAAAATTTTTTTTTTCTTTATCTTTGGTTTTAAGCAGTTTGACTGTGATATGCCTAGTTGTGGTTTTATGTTTATGTATTCTGCCTGGGGTTTGCTGTGCATCTTGGATCTATAGGCTTATGTTTTAATCAATTTTGGAAAGTTTGTCCAATATTTTATCAGATATTTTTTCTGCACTTTTCTGTTTCTCCTTTCCCTCTGGGACTCCAATTATAAGCATGTTAGATTGTTTAATTTTGAACACACACATTATTGATGATCTGCTATTTTTTTTCATACTTTTTTTCTCTCTGTGCTTCAATTTAGATTATTTCTATTGAGTTGTCTTCAAGGTCATTGAGCCTTTCTTCTACACTATCCAATCTGCCATTCCATTCAGTGATTTTCTTTAATCATTTCAGATATTTTTCAGTTCTAGTATTTCCATTTGATTTTTATTTTTGGTTTTCCTATATCTACTGGAATTCTTCATGCTTTTACTTATTATATCCTGTTTTTCCAGTACATTCTTTAACATATATCATAACTACGTTAAAATATTTGTCTGTTAATCCCAATATCTGGGTTGTTAGTGAGTCCATTTCTGTTGACTTTTTTCTTTTGATTATGGGTTGTATTTTCCCAAGTTCTCTCTTAGCTTGTGATTTTTTTGATAGTATGTTACCATTGTGGATAATATGTTTAACAACTTGATTATGTTACCTTCCTCTGAAGAGTGTTTTGAATATTGTTCTAGGAGGTGGTTAAATTACTGGTAGAATTTATTGATGCTTGGTTTTAGACTTGGTTCAAATTTATCTATTTCAGTTTTTCTCCTAGCCTTAGGCATGGACCTTACTTTTGTTTTGTTTTGTTTTTGCGGTACGCGGGCCTCTCACCGCTGTGGCCTCTCCCGTTGCAGAGCACAGGCTCCGGACGCAAAGGCTCAGTGGCCATGGCTCACTGGCCCAGCCGCTCCGCGGCATGTGGGATCTTCGTGCTCCGGGGCATGAACCCGTGTCCCCTGCATCGGCAGGTGGACTCTCAACCACTGCGCCACCAGGGAAGCCCCATGGACCTTACTTTTAAGTTCTGCCCCTTCTGGGGTTTCTAGAAAGTCTGAGGTGTTTACCAAGACCCTCTACCTTTAGGGATTCACTTTCCAAACTCTGACTCATCATCACTTGTAAACTGCTGAAATTTCTGCTTAGTTATTTTAGTATTTTAGCTGTTGCTTTCTTCTAGGTTTCTTGGCTATCACTTTGTACATGCACAGTTCAGGAGTCAGCCAAGCATTTGAGGAGAGGTATTATACAGATTTTGGAGCTACCCTTCCCCCTCACTCAATCCCCAGTGGCTTCCCTTTTTTGGAGACTTCCTCTTTCAACTTCCAGGTGCTCCAGCCACCTCAAACTCTAACTTCTGATTCCTCAGCCCCCAAAACTGCTGCTTTCTGATTAAGCTCTATTCCACATGTACCATGCAGAGAAGGAAATAATCTTACCAGAAAAATCAGAAAAATGTAGATATTATTTTATTAGCTTCCTTTCTTTCAAGGGTCATATCCCCTTCAGTTTCTACCTGCTATTGATTGCTCCACAGTGCCTTCAAATAGTTGTTTACTTTTAGTCAGAATTTATAATTGTCATTGTCAGGAGAGTTATCTAGTTTAAGATACTTAACTACTTATAAGTGCCAGAAATCATTAAAGCAGTATTTTTAAATGGAAAAACAAAAGTATGGTTTCTAAGAAATTGTTGGTTATTGTATTATATGCAGCTATATTTAGAGAAGTAAAAAGATACCTGCTAGAATGGGGAAAGAATTAGGTAATATTATTTCAAAAATAATTTCTGGTGTTTTAATAAGACTGTGTAAAATTATCGACTGCAGTGGCCATGAAGATGTACTACTTCAACCTCCTGCTGTAGCGAACATAATTGATTGATGGCTGCAGGTACTGCTGTCTTTTAGAACCCATTCCCAAGTTCATGCCAAGGCCATGATTCCTAAGTGATCCTTCCAAGCCATGAGTCCATATGGTGGAGGTTGTAATCCAGGTTCTTTTCTATGAGATATAGGACTCCTTTAATGGAATATTTTTGCAAAGGACTCCCAATTGACTGGGCCAAAACCTTAGAACTGTGTTGCAGTCTGAGATTCTTCCTACCTAGTCTTCCATCCTTCCATTTTTCCATCACAGGTATCCTAAGGCTCTCTTGCCTTCCGTTGCTCCCACTTTGTTGTCTTTCAAAGGTAAGTCTCTTGCATGTTTAATACCATCTTTGCATCTGCTTTTTGGGAGACCCAAATTAATACACAGACCCAAACTATTGACGGACAATTGACTAAAATTGACTTTTAAAAAAAGAATATTTTTAGAGAAAAATTCCAAATAGCATATGTAGATACTCCCTTCTCTAGGAGGTGGAACTTAATTTCCCTCTGCTTGGATGTAGGCTGGGCTTAGTAACTTGATTCCAGTGAATAGAGAAGAATCTGTTAGTCCTTTTTTTCTTCTTCTTTTTTATCACCCCGTCCCCATCAAACACACACACAGACACACACATGAGCCTTTTTAGACATTTTTGCTTAACACTCTCCCCCACACTCCTGATGAAATTTTTAATACCACAAATATACTTTATATCTGTTTATGTGTTATATGTATATCCATGTTTTATGCATGAAAAAGTAAATTTTCCCCCCAAGAACTTTTATTCATTTGGGTGTATTATAATAACCTTCACAGAGAATGCATGGGACAGAGTGTGGATAGGGAAAATTTCTAACTTACTCTGGAGGAAGCTGGCAGACACCATCTTAAACAAGTGATCAAAGTTAACATCACCAGTGGTGATAAGTCATATTAATGCCATATACCCCCAGTATGATGAAATGTAAAGAGTATTTAGCCTCTGTGTTAGCCTACCCAAAAAGTTGTAACCCCAGTCTTATTGTGAGACAACATTAGACAAACCAAAAATGAGGGGCATTCTATAAAATAACTGACCAGCACTCTTCAGAAATGTCAAGGTAATGAAAAACAAGGAAAGACTGAGAAATTGTCACAGATCATTGAGACTAAGGAGACATGACCACTAACTGCAATGTGGTGTCCTAGATCATATAAGGGAGCTCACTCTGCTGTCTTTGTAACTTTTTTGTAAGTCTAAAATTATTCCAAAATTAAAAGTTAAAGAGCGTTAAAAAATTAAAAATCATTGTGTCATTTGTAGTCATTACATGAAAGTAATGGTGCAAATATTAAAAGAGAAATAAATACGTAGAGATTACTAGAATATAAACATTGAGCTAGTACTCTGAGAATGTGAGTTTTCTATATATAATATTAGTAAATGAAAAAATATGGTAGATATAGTATTTATGAAATTTCGTGCGCCTATGATGCAGTATCTCATGACATCTATACACAATTAACTCAGATGGTCCTGGATATAAGCAGAGTCACATGTATTCAAAACTAGCTGGAGAACCATAAAAGATATTGACAAACCATAAATGGAAAATGTATCAAGTTGGGGAATATGTCTAGGTGCTGCAGAGATCAGTGTTTTGTCCTATCTTATATAGCTGCTGCATTAATGATGTAGAATAGGGAGTAAAATGAATGTTAACGGAATCCACAGATGATATTAAATTGGGAGGTGATGCAAACAACAGTAAGGGCAGCAAAGCAATATAAAGGTACCCAGAGAGCTTAGAAATATGGAGGGAAAACAACAAAATGAGATTCTGCCTCTTCAGAATACAAACTACAAGTGCTTTAGGAGAAAAACAATAAAAATAGGTATTCAAAGGGAGCGAAATCTGAAAGTCGTCAAATGGTCAAAAAGACCTAAGGGTGAAAATGAATAACAAAGTAGATATGAATTTATGACATAGTGATTTTGAAGATTATGACAACATATACTGCATGCCACAGAGAAAGAATAAAATAGTCCGTTCTTTGTACTTCTAGTAAAATGACATCAGGTAGACAGAACTCATTTTGTGTCAAGTTGGTACTTAACTGCTGTTGACAAAGTAGAAGTAGTAATAAAAATGATTAAGCCTTAGAACACTGCAGACAAGTATATTGATCTTCAGCAAATTGTACTGAGCTATTTTACTAGTCTTTCCATTGATAACTGCTGATCTACTTCATGTCCCATGTAGGTGACTCTTGCTTAGATATATAACTTACACTAAGGCTCAGAGCAGCTTCCCTAACTCTTTTTAATCTTATCCCTTCTCTCCCAAATTAAATTTACAAATTGCTTCTTTCTAATATGTTCTTATTTTAATTTATATTAAATTATATGTATAGGCTTCCTTGATTGCTTGTCAAAACTGACTTCTGCCTCTGTCACATGTACATCTCAGTGCTGCAAGCCTTATTTGCAAATACATGCTTGTCCCCCCACCAGCAGCCATAGTACAAAGAGCATAAGCAAAAGTAACATCTGAGGAGAGTATTGGAATTGATATCTGAGTAAATAAAAACCTAAATAAATACAGACCAGAATTCCATTAGCAAGGCAATATTCTAATGGTCACAGCATAAATCAGGTAGCCCCAAGATGTTATCACCCATTGGCAAGGAGTCTTTCAGAATAATAAATAAAGAAATCTCTTTTTCAGGATGACTACATATGCTTATTAAGTGTTATAAAATAGATGCTTTTTTAAAATTTTGGTGTCTTTTTTAAACATTTTTATTCGAGTATAGTTGATTTACAGTGTAGTATTAGTTTAGGTGTACAGCAAAATGAATCAGTTACACATACATATATATATATATATATATATATATATATATATATATACTGTTTTTAAGATTCTTTTCCCATATAGGCCATTACAGAGTATTGAGTACAGTTCCCTGTGTTATACAGTAGGTCCTTGTTGATTATCTGTTTTATATATAGTCGTGTGTATATGTTAATCCCAAACTCCTAATTTATCCCTCCCCACCCCCCACCTTTTCCCTTTGATAACCATAAGTTTCTTTTTGAAGTTTCTGAGTCTGTTTCTGTTCTGTAAATAAATTCATTTGTATCATTTTTTAAGATTCCACATATGAGTGATATCATATGATATTTGTCTTTCTCTGTCTGACTTTCTTCACTTAGTATGATAATCTCTAGTCCATCCCTGTTGCTGCAAATGTCATTATTTCATTCTTTTTTAAGGCTGAGTAATATTCCCTTGTGCACATTTACCACATCTTCTTTATCCATTCCTCTGTAGATGGACATTTAGGTTGCTTTCATGTCTTGTCTACTGTAAGCAGCACTGCAGTGAACTTTGGGGTGCATGTATGCTTTCAAATCATGTTTTTTTCCAGATATATGCCCAGGAGTGGGTTTGCTGGGTCATGTGATAGCTCTGTTTTTAGGTTCTTAAGGAACCTCCATACTGTTCTGTATAGTGGCTGTACCAATTTACATTCCCACCAACAGTGTAGGAGGGTTCCCTTTTCTCCACACCCTCTCCAGCCTTTAGTTTTTGTAGACTTCTTGATGATGGCCATTCTGACCAATGTGAGGTGATACCTCATTGTAGTTTTGATTTGCACTTCTCTAATAATTAGTGATGTTGAGTATCTTTTCATGAGTCTCTTGGGCATCTGTATGTCTTCTTTGAGGAGATATCTATTTAGATCTTCTGCCCATTTTTTGATTGGGTCCTTTGGGGTATTTTTGAAATAGAGCTGCAGGAGCTGTTTGTATATTTTGGAGATTAATCCCTTGTCGGTCACTTTATTTGCAAATATTTTTCTCCCATTCTTAAAAGCAGGAGCTTTTAAGTGTAATTAGATCCCATTTGTTTATTTTTGTTTTTATTTTCATTACCCTAGTAGGTGGATCCAGAATGATATTGCTCTGATTTATATCAAAGAGTGTTTTGCCTATGTTTTCCTCTAAGAATTTTATAGTATCCAGTCTTACATTTAGGTATTTAATCCATTTTGAATTTATTTTTGTGTATGGTTAGAGAATGTTCTAATTTCATTCTTTTACATGTAGCTGTCCAGTTTTCCCAGCACCACTTACTGAAGAGACTGTCTCTTCTCCATAGTATATTCTTGCCTCCTTTGTTGTATGTTAATTGACCATAGGTGTGTGGTTTTATTTCTGGGCTTTCTATCCCTTTCCATTGATCAATATTTCTGTTATTGTGCCAGCACCATACTGTTTTAATGGCTAGCTTTGTAGTATAGTCTGAAGTCAAGGAGTCTGTAGTATAGTCTGAAGTCAGGGAGTCTGATTCCTCCATCTCCGCTTTTTTTTCTCAGGATTGCTTTGGCTATTCAGGGTCTTTTGTGTTTCCATACAAATTGTAAAATTTTTTGTTCTAATTCTGTGAAAAATGCCACTGGTAATTTGACAGGGATTGCGTTCAATCTGTAGATTGCCTTGGGTAGTCATTTTCTCAATATTGATTCTTCCAATCCAAGAACATGGTATATCTCCATCTGTTTGTGTTATCTTTTATTTCTTTCATCAGTATCTTATATTTTCCTGAGTACAGGTCTTTTTCCCTTTTAGGTAGGTTTATTCCTTGGGATTTTATTCTTTTTGGTGTGATGGTAAATGGGATTTTTTCTTAATTTCTTTTTCTGATCTTTTATTAGTGTATAGGAATGCAAGAGATTTTTGTGTGTTAATTTTGTATCCTGCAACTTTACCAAATTCATTGATGAGGGCTAGTAGTTTTTTGGTAGCATCTTTAGGATTTTCTGTGTATAGAATCATGTCAAGTGCAAACAGTGACAGTTTTACTTCTTCTTTTCCAATTTGGGTTCCCTTTATTTCTTTTTCTTCTCTGATTGCCATGGCTAGGACTTCCAAAACTATGTTGAATAATAGTGGCGAGTGGGGACATCCTTGTTCCTGATCTTAGAGGAAATGCTTTTAGTTTTTCACTATTGAGAATGATTTTTACTGTGTATTTGTCATACATGGCCTTTATTGAGGTAGGTTCCTTCTATGCCCACCTTCTGGAGAGTTTTTCTTATAAATGGGTGTTGAATTTTGTCAAAAGCTTTTTCTGCATCTATTGAGATGATCGTATGGATTTTTTCTTCAATTTGTTGATGTGGTGTATCACACTGACTGATTGGCAGATACTGAAAACTCCTTGCATCCCTGGGATAAATGCCACTTGATCATGGTGTATGATCCTTTTAATGTGTTGTTCGATTTGGTTTGCTAGTCTTTTGTTGAGGATTTTTTTGTCTGTTCATCAGTGATATTGTCCTGTAATTTTCTTTTCTTTGGTATCAGGGTGATGGTGACCTCATAGAATGAGCTTTGGAGTGTTCCTTCCTGTACTATTTTTTGGAATAGTTTCAGAAGTGTAGGTGTTAACTCTTCTCTGAATGTTTGATAGATTTCACCTGTGAAGCCATCTGGTCCTGGGCTTTTGTTTGTTGGAAGATTTTTAATCACAGTTTCAATTTCAGTACTTGTGATTGGTCTGTTCACTTTTTTTATTTCTACCTGGTTCAGTCTTGGAAGGTTATACCTTTCTAAGAATTTTTCCATTTCTTCTAGGTTGTCCATTTTATTGGCATATAGCTGCTTGTAGCAATCTCTTTTGATCTTTTGTATTTTTGTTGTGTCCATTATAACTTCTTTTTCATTTCTAATTTTATTGATTTGAGTCCTCCCTTTTTTCCTTGATGAGTCTGGCTAAAGTTTTATCAATTTTGTTTATCTTTTCAAAGAACCAGCTTTTAGTTTTTTTGTTTTTGTTTTTTGCGGTACACGGGCCTCTCACTGTTGTGGCCTCTCCCGTTGCGGAGCGCAGGCTCCGGATGCGCAGGCTCAGCGGCCATGGCTTACGGGCCTAGCTGATCTGCGGCATGTGGGATCTTCCTGGACCGGGTCACGAACCCACGTACCCTGATCAGCAGGTGGACTCTCAACCACTGCGCCCCCAGGGAAGCCCCCAGCTTTTAGTTTGATTGGTATTTACTTTTGTCTTCTTTGTCTCTATTTCATTTATTTCTGCTCTGATCTTTATGATTTCTTTCTTTCTACTAACTTTGTGTTTATTCTTTCTATAGTTGCTTTTGTTGTAAGGTTAGGTTTTTTATTTGAGATTTTTCTTGTTTCCTGAGGTAAGATTGTATTGCTATAAACTTCCCTCTTAGAACTGTTTTTGCTGTGTCCCGTAGGTTTTGGATTGTCATGTTTTTCTTGTCAGTTGTCTCTAGGTATTTTTTGATGTCTTCTTTGATTTCTTGAGTGATCCATTGGTTATTTAGTAACATATTGTTTAGCTACCATGTGTTTGTGTTTTTTACAGTTTTTTCCCCTCTGTAATTGATTTCTAATCTCATACTGTTGTGGTTGGAAAAGATGCTTGATATGTTTTCAATTTTCTAAAATTTACCGAGGCTTGATTTTTGACCTAAGATGTGATCTATCCTGAAGAAAGTTCATTTGCACTTGAGTAAAAATATACTCTGCTGCTTTTGGATGGAGTGTCTTATAAATATGAATGAAGTCTATCTGGTCTAATGTGTCATTTAAGGCTTGTGTTTCCTTATTAATTTTCTGTTTGAATGATCTGTCCATTGATGAAAGTGGGGTGTTAAATTCCCCCACTATTGTATTACTGTCAATTTCCCCTTTTATGGCTGCTGGCATTTGCCTTATATTTTGTGGTGTTTCTATGTTGGGTGCATATATATATATATATGCAATTGTTATATCTTCTTGGATTTATTCCTTGTGTAGTGTCCTTCCTTGTCTCTTGTAACAGTCTTTATTTTAAAGTCTGTTTTGTCTGATATGAGTATTGCTACTCTCACTTTCTTTGGATTTCCATTTGCATGGAATATATTTTTTCATGCCCTAACTTTCAGTCTGTATGTGTCCCTAGATCTTAAGTGGGTTTTTTGTGGACAGAATGTATATGAGTCTTGTTTTTGTATCCATTCAGCCATTCTATGTCTTTTGGTTGGAGCATTTAATGCATTTACATTTAAGGTAATTCTCGATACATATGTACCTATTGCCGTTTACGTAATTGTTTTGGGCTTGTTTTTATAGGTCTTTTTTCTTCCCTTCCTCTTTTGTTCTCGTCTCTTGTGGTTTGATGACCATCTTTAGGTTTGTGTTTGGGTTGCTTTTTCTTTTTTGTGTGTGTATCTATTGTAGTTTTTTGGTTTGCATTTCCTATGAGGTTTTGATAAAGCAGTCTACGTACAAGGTTGTTTTAAGTTGTTGGTCTCTTATTTTCAAATGCAATTTCCATTTCCTGCCTTTGTTCTCTCCTCATCTCATGGTTGCTGGTTTTGTTATCATATTTGTGTATGGCTGATTTCCTGCTTTTGCTATATCTTTGCCTTTATGCGTGAGCTTTCCCACTTGTGATTTTCTTGTTCCTAGTTGTGGCCTCCTTATGTTTTTTTCCCCTGCATAGAGAAGTTCCTTTAGTATTTGTTGTAAAGCTGGTTTGGTGGTGCTGAGTTCTCTTAGCTTTTGCTTATCCTTAAAGCTTTTGATTTCTCCATAGAATATGAATGAGAGCCTTGCTGGGTAGAGTATTCTTGGTTGTAGGTTTTTCCCTTTCATCACTTTAAATATGTCATGCCACTTCTTTCTGTCATGCAGAGTTTCTGTTGAAAAATTAGCTAATGACTTTATGGGGATTCTCTTGTATGTTATTTGCTGCTTTTCCGTTGTTGCTTTTAATTTTTTTTTTGTATTTAATTTTTGTTAGTTTGAGTAATATGTGTCTTGGCATGTTCCTCCTTGGGTTTATCCTGTATGGGACTCTCTGCACTTCCTGGATTTGAGTGAATATTTTTTTCCCCGTGTTAGGGAATTTTTTCACTGTAATCTCTTCAAATATTTTCTCAGGCCCTTTCTCTTTTTCTTCTTCTTCTAGGACCTGTATAATTCGATTGTTTGTGCTTTTAATGTTCTCCCAGAGATCTTTGAGAGTGTCCTCATTTCTTTCCATTCTTTTTTCTTTACTCAGTTCCACAGCAGTGATTTCCACCATTCTGTATTCCAGGTCAGTTTTCCATTCTTCTGCCTCAGTTATTCTGCTATTGATTCCTTCTAGTGTATTTTTCATTTCAGTTATTGTAGTGTTCATCTCTGTTGCTTTGTTCTTTAGTTTCTCTGTGTCTTTTTTAAACATTTCTTATATCATCTCAATTCGTGCCTCTTTTCTCTTTCTGAGACCTTGAATCATGTTTACTGTCATTACTCTGAATTCTTTTTCAGGTAGATTGCCTATCTCCTCTCTTTATTTTTGAATTTATTTATTTTTAGCTGTGTTGGGTCTTTGTTGCTGTGCACAGGCTTCCTCTAGTTGCAGCAAGCAGGGGCTACTCTTTGTTGTGGTGCACGGGCTCCTCATTGCAGTGGCTGCTCTTGTTGCGGAGCATGGGCTTTGGCTGCGCGGGCTTCAGCAGTTGTGGCTCGCGGACTGTAGAGTGCAGCTCAGTAGTTGTGGCGCACCAGCTTAGTTGCTCTGTGGGATCTTCCCAGGCCAGAGCTTGAACCCATGTCCCCTGCATTGGCAGGCAGATTCTTAAGCACTGTGCCACCAGGGAAGCCCCCCTATATCATCCTTAATTTAGTAATTCTTGAAGGTTTTTATCTTTTTCCTTTGTCTGCAACGTATTTCTTTGTCATCTCATTTTGTTTAACTTACTGTGTTTTTGGTCTCCTTTCTACAGGCTGCAGGATTGTAGTTCCTTTTTCTTCTGGTGTCTTCACCCTAGTGGGTGAGGTTGGTCCAGAGGCTTGTACCATTATACCTTTCATAGGGGGTTTGACTGATGTTTTGGTGACCAGAGCCTACCCTGGATATTGAGCAGGGCACCCCCTTTGCTCTGTGGTTGTCACTGCCCTGTCAGGGGCAGGGTCTGTTCTCTAGTTGTTGGAGTAGAGGCCCCATATCTGTTTCTTAGCTTTCTTTCTGATCTGCAGTGCACGGTAGGTGAGATTGGAGCCCTCCCACTGGGAGAGAAACCACTGGGTATTCTCCTTTGGAGCTCTTCACTTGTGAATGTGCTCTGTTGTGTCCCCTTTCACCCATTGTGTGGGCTCACAAAGTACACTGTTGTTGACACTGCTCTCCGTCCCACCTTATCTGTGGGTATGCTGGCAGTTGGCCCTGGTGACTCTCAGGCATTGTTTTCACCAAGCCACCAGTGCATATCCACTGAGGTCAGGTCCCAGGACTGCAGTAGTTGTGCACTTGGACCCACAGTGGGAGCTATGGAGGCAGCTCAGACTCTGGCTTTGCCAAACCTCCATGTGTTCGTGCCCACAAAGCTCACAGCTGCTAAAGCCAGACCTGTCCCAGCAGCAGGAGCACTTGTTGTCCTTTTTGGCTGTTTCACAGGTGGTGAATTTAGGAGACCGTCTGGGGAGGTGTAGCTCTGTGGTTTGTGCAGCTGTGAGGAGAGATTTCAGCTCTTCTTCCTTAGTCACAGGGCTCCTGGGGCTCAGCTCTGATTTCAGCCCCACCTCTGCCTGTATTCCTTACACTGGAGTCTGCTCCAGAGGTTGCCAGAGCACAGGAGGAGCCCATCAGGCAGGAAAGAGCCAAGGAGGCAATTAGGGTGAGTGGGCCACCCGGGCTGGAGGGTGCTAGGATAGCAATTGGAATGTACAAGCCCATCAGGCGGCAGTCGGGGTGAGTGGACTGCCCAGGCAGGATGGTGCTGGGGTAGCGAGCGGTGGGGGAAGGAGGGCGGTGCAGAAGAGGCGATGCCAGTGGCATGTGAGCCGGCTACTGTGGGAGCCCTCCCTGATTGCCCATGGAGGCAGGGGCCAGCATGTGAGGAGAGAAGCTGCAGTGGCGGCCCCCCCACCCTTTGCACATCACTCAGTAATGGCACTTTTCTTCTGTGGCCATCTAGACTTCCTCCACAAGCATTTCCAGTTGCAGAACTCCTCACTCTCATCCCCTTAGGCTGTCTCCTCACAGCCAACAATGGTCCCCTCCCTGGGTCTGCTCTCCAAGCCCCATGTTCCAGCACCCCACCCCTGTGTGCACTGGCAGACACCCTTCTCAGGCTGGGGTGTGCAGTGCTGTGGCACTGACCATCTGTGTAAGTCTCAGCCTGTCCTATCTGCCACAGGCCGGTTGCTGGTCTCTCCTCCGAGCCTCTGAAGCTCCCCTTCTGTCCCCCCTGATCTCCCTTCCAGGGAGGGAGCTTCCTGAGATGCGGGAACCTCTGCTCACTTCCAGCTCCCCACCAGGGGTGCAAGTCCTGTTCCGTTTCCTCTCCTCTTCCTCTTCTCCTCTTCTTTCTTTCATCCTACCCAGTTACGTGTGGATCTTTCTTGTCCTTTTAGGTGTCTTCTGCTAGAGTTCAGCAGGTGCTCTGTTAGAATTGTTCCATATGTAGATGTATTCTTGATGCGTTTGTGGGGAGATATGAACTCCACGTCCTCCTCCTCCTCCACCATCTTGGAAAGTCTTGATGCTTTTTAAAAGTTTTCTCAACATGAAAAAGTCTGTATGAGCCTTCTTTTTTTTTTTTTTTTTTTTTTTTTTTTATGGTACGTGGGCCTCTCACTGTTGTGGCCTCTCCCGTTGCGGAGCACAGGCTCCGGACGCGCAGGCTCAGCGACCATGGCCCACGGGCCCAGCCACTCCGCAGCATGTGGGATCTTCCTGGACCGGGGCACAAACCCCTGCATCGGCAGGCGGACTCTCAACCACTGCGCCACCAGGGAAGCCCGAGCCTTCATTTTTTATGGTTTTAGAATAAGAATACTTTTTTAACCTTTTCACTTAAAAATATTCATAATCATGAGAGCACACATAATGTTTAAACTCAGTAAGTTGCAGGTGGCAGCAAATATATGAGAATCAATGAGTGTAAAGGAATATTTGAGATCTTGTCTCAAACTCCTTTTATACCTAACATCATGGACAGCACAGAGTTGAAGGAAAGACCACCCCCACATGGTTGGTGAAAGGGTGTTAGACCATAAAATAAATTGATTTTTTGGTTTTTGAGAAACTGAGGAGAATCCTACACTGGATGGAAGACTGGACCAAATCGTTTCTAAGGTCCCTTCTCATGCTTTGAGGATATTTTGTGTTAATCGTTTGGCTACTTGAATACCTGTAAGTATAAACACAATTTGCTTGTTTTGAAATCTTTACAAAACAAAATAGAATATCACCCATTCACTTCTTTCAGTAAACCTCCCCACTGTTAGAGAACAGCTCTTCAAAATAAAATATAGCAAATATCACATATAATATACAACAAGAATATATAAAGTACAATAAGAACTCCCTTAATTTGGGCTCTAGTTGCCTTGGTGGTATGCTTGGTATTACATTATTCATTATTAGAATGCCTAATCTTAACTCTAATTAAATTCAGAATTCCAAATATCAGAAGGATGGAGAGGTTAAAAGGTTAGACATAAGCACCTTTATCATTAATTCTTTGAAAAACTTCATGATAAGAAATAAAAAAGGGGCATGATGCTTCTATACCTGAACAGTTCACACTGTTCATTATTGTCTTAGATATTTTTATAGCAAACTCCAAGAAGATACCTTCTTTATATTCCTGAGGTAACTCTGTCATAATTTTATTCTCACCCATCTGTCAGAGGCATAGTTGTCATTTCTACAGTCACTTCAACAATAGATAGTAAACTGATCATATCCACCAATTTAAAGCGTAGAAGGATCTGGTTTACTAATTTTGCTCATCTAGAATGTAATTAGTTTCTTTAGAAAGCTTCATATTCCTCAATATCCTTGTCATCCTAGATGCCATTAGTTACTATTTTGAAATTTTTATTTAGTCTGTATCGCTTCCTTAGAAACTAAGACTGTTCCCTTGACCATGAGTTCTTTGCTGCCTAGCATGTCTTTTTATCTTGAAATCTTTCACCATGTTATAGTCAAAATATTAGGAGCCATTTTGACTACTTATAGTTGAGACGGGCTCCTGATCTTAGGTAGGGTCAGTTATCTTTCATTTTAATCATTTCCCTATTATTCTTCATTAAAATGACAGCCGTGAATTCTGGCCTTTACCAGCTTCCTGTATTTCCATCAAATAACTCTTATGATGGATTGTTAAACAAAAACTGAGCAGCAAGATGTTTGTTACAATTGAATGCAAACTTGGTTAAACAGTAGTGAAATTAAATTGTTGAACTGTTTCCTTTGCTTTTTACAGGAGGAAAAGTTTATTAGTCCATTTCATTTTGCAAATTTCCAGATTTCTCTGGATTTTCCTTTAATCTTTGTATCATGGTAGGTTATAGATTTCTCTTATTTGTTCCACCACCTGGAAGCACCTTTGAAAAGAAGTATTGAGTAGCCTTCCTGACTTTTCAGATTTCATCCTAAGACCCATTTAGCCTATGACTTTTGATCCTCTCCATAATAAACCAGTCAAAATCCATATCCACCCTCTAAGAAGTCTTAAGATTTCTCTGTCTTTCATTCACTCTGAAGCTTAGCTATCAGTCCGTTTTCATCATCCTTCTTGCTTTACTTGAGCTGTCAGCACCTGTGATGTATTGATCTTTATATAGGCATGGATTGGGATAATCTCATGTAACTGGCATCTTTAAATAAACTCTATATTGTTAAAATGTATTTTATATTTGTAAACTTCAAGATAGGTTTTGGTTAAATGTAGAATATGTTTATTTCCAACATCCTTACTACTGCCAAGTATAACACAAGCTCTGGATTCTTTATAATGTGCACAAAGATGAGAAATACTCTCTTTTTGCTACTACAGTAATTCTGAAGTTGTAAAACTTCAGTCCTGACAACAGTTAAAATACACAAACACTTGTATGTACATCTCTGATTTAGAAATAAAGACCTAAGGGGAAAAGGAGTTGGTATGATATAGGTCAAGAAATTTGCTGCTAGACCTGGATTTTTTGGATTCTGATGTTGGTTTTTCATGTAGATTTTGGTAGAATATGTTCCAACATTCCATTCTGAATATAATCAATATAGTCATAATGTATAAACAGGCTTTATGATATAAGTATAACATGTGACTTGCCATACTTTGTCATACCTATAGCTGAACCAGCATGGTACTCAGTTTCCAGAAGTAATGCCAAAGTATATTTGTGGGAGTCACTAGTTGTTCACCACTCTTCAAATCTCAGAAAGTTAGAGATTTCTAGGAGCCCTTATAACTTACTATGGATCTGACGTTCATGACGTGTAAATTTCTTTTTCTAATTTATCAGGTCCTACTACTGCTTTTGGGTAATGAATCAAGTTTAGGAACCATAGTTATTACATAAATTTACATTACCTTACTATATGGGTTTGTCCTAGATTCTGAAAAGTATTTTTAGGGAACATTTGGAAGATGATGGGGGATATTTTCTTGCTACTTCTATGAAAATTAAGATTAGAATTACTGATTGCCTCATTTTGTCTAGTTATTTCAGAAATTCATCATTTTAAAGATATGATTACTATTTCACTTTAACAAATAGGTAATTTGTTTTGAGTCTGGCTCTTCCATTTTTGTCTTCATCTTTTATGTTACTCAGTTGTTCTGTCTCTTCAGAGAATCTCCCTAAGAATTTTTTCCTAACTACAGATTATTGCTGCTCATTTTTCATACTTTTATTTAGAACCAAATATTAAAATAATTATGGAATTGTCCTAATTATGACATTAAATTTCCATTCTATTATTATTGTCATTCACATATTCTAATCGTTAAATGAGATCTCTGCACTCTTTTTTGTATTATTGTAATCTACTTCCTATACTATGTAGAAAAAAAGCAAGCAAGTATTCCAAACTTTGAGTTACAAAAGGTAACACCATTTAGATCATTTGGAAAACTTCATCTACTATTTATCTTCTAATCTTTTCATCATAATTTGAATTCACTGAGTTATTGTTACTTTATAGGGATGTTGACATTTATTAAAGGTATTCATAATAGAATCTATAATATCTTTCAAATTGGTGTTCCCATTTAGATTTCTGAAGCATCCCTGACTTCTACAAATATCTCTAAATGCCAGTTTAAAATGTTTTCTTTTTTCTTCCCAACTCATTTCCTCCCATACTACTCTATCTTTTCCACAAAATTTTGATAAGAAGTTTCAAAAGAGTCACATCTTTTCCTTGTGCATAAAATCTAGGAGTAGGATATGTGTTCCATTAACTTAAAAAAAAAGAGTCAATGCTTAGTTTAGACACTGACAAAAAGGGAAAGTAATGTAGGGTTTAACTCCATTTCTTATAGTTTTTCTATTATTATTCCTTTCACCGTAGATAACTATTCCTTATTCTTGGCTTATTAATCAAACTCTAACATACGGTATGATGAGCTTTTAGTTCACTTTCTTTTGCACTCAGTTCATTACAACGGCATGTAATCAGGCAATATGTGACCGAAATGAAATACTGGGACTTCAGTGTCACCTTTACAGACTCTGTCATGTAGAAATCAGCCCATGATACTTTTATTTTCTTGGAATCTATTCATTATCTCAAGAGGTTTTTAAAATAATAAGTCAGTATTGCAAAATACCTCATGATGTCCAAATATTCTTGCTCTCTCCATTCTAAATTGTCATTAAGTAAATTCCAAGTTTTATGAAAAGCCTATATGGTTTATTTGATAAGGATTATTTAGGAAAAATTCGGGTTGCTAGTAATCAATTAGTCATCTTTCTCTTCGCTCTTTACATATGAATTAGCAATGAGTTTATAGTTTTCATGGAACTTATGCCAGGCTATGTAACACAAGGTTTCAAATTCTGTTACCTTGAGAATGTGGAAGTAGAATCTTTTTGTCTGTCAGTTTTTTGTTTGTCCTTTCATAATGGGTTTAACACTGGACTCCAAGATTAATTATGGGTGTTCCATAGTTTCATTCTTGAGACTACTTCATACAAAACTGTAGATTTAAATATAATCACATAAATTGTTCTTTGCAATCTCCTTATTCTTTACAATCTTTACAATCTCCTTATTAACCCTTTAGGTTTCAACTTTTGGGTACAGTTGCTGGTGTCTTGTATAATGTTCTTAATTTTCTTATTTTTAAACTTTTTACAGAAAGTTAAGCAAAAGAGCTATTTAACATTCCTACCAGATCTCACTTTTTGTGCTTTGTAGTGTCCTATCCCACTCTCTTCTGAATCTATTTTTAATCCCTTTTGATTTCCTTTAACTGCCATATTGAGCATTATTTTGTTTTGGTTTTTTGTCTCCTATTTTAAGTCTGCTTTCCTTGATGATTAGCATATTATGTCCTTTCATCCTCCCCTTTTCTATTTCCTATACAGTTTCTTAAATTCATTTCTCATTTATTCATTTCATTTATAATATTCTTCATTTTAACTGTATGCTTTTCAAAAAGTATACAGTTGTAACTGCAACCCTCCTTTACATCATAAATTTGATTAATTTGTGACTACAACCCCCAAGTTTTTTCCTGCCTTTAAATATGCTTTCATTTATCTTTAGAGGTTAAAAACTCAAGATTAAAGACAAGCCATGGGCAACTGATAAAAGGGAATTTATGCCAATTTGGGAGTGGTGAAAATTGGGCTAGCATTATGGTTCCTCCTAGAGCTACTTGGTGGACTTCGTTAACCCAAACAGTTATTCAGTGCATCACTTATACTGGCACTTATATCTGCCTGTGCCTTTTATCACAACTCTCGCTCTTAAAACTGAGTTGCTTTGACTTGGAGGCTCATTGTATATTCCTCCATAAGCATATCTCAACTCCTAAAGATTGCTTAAAAGGAGGAAGGACTAGAGGTACCCTTGTCATGACAAGTGGTTCAGATCTGAAAGATACACACAATTCGAAATGCTTCACTTCCTTTCTGAAACACATTTATGATCTCATTAGAAGTGGTTTCACTGAAGCAAAAATGCTTAGGTTTGCATCTCTCCATTGTTTAAGGCTAACTCTGTAGACTTGGTATCACATTATCAGTGTTCTGTCCTTGAACCATAGCAGATTGTGCTCCAGAGTCACCTAGCAATATGTTCAGCTTCTTAGCTGTTCACGTCTCCTCTTATCCTACATTTTATTTCGGGTGGGCTATATCGTTTAACAAGTCTTGTTTATTATTACTTTATAGGTTCACTTTCAATTTGCAATTATAAAATAAACATTTTCATTTACAAAAAAATGTATTTACCCAGATATTTAAAACCATACTGATAATTGGGGTTTATTTTTCCAAAGAGTAAGAATTCTTGAATAAAATTTTGAGAGAATGAAAACTGAAATTCTACAATTCTATATTTATATAATACCACTCTCATGGACAAACAGAAAAGTGGAGAGAGAGAAAAAATAGCAGCTTTTAAAAGAATAAATGAGAAGAGTAAAGTCTGAAGAAAAGACAGAAATCAAGAACAGTTATTTTTGTCACAGTTAATCTAAAGCCTTGTAAATAAAACTGAGGACAGTTGATAGATTAGAAGAATAAAGAACAGAAATAATATTTTACAGTAGGATTAGTTCACTTGGAGGGTACCTAGTGCTTGTGGAAAGTGTAAAGGAGGTGGAAGAGAGAAGGCATAGAGAAAACACTAAATTATCTTTCAGCATTTTAAATTATTTCTGCAGATCCTATTACAGTAGAGGGTTGAAAAAAGCCTACAGAACAAATCATAAGAATTCCTGTATCCAGCTGTCCACCAACCACTAAAGAAAACTGGGAGAGGCAATAAAAGATGTATTCACGTCCCATTCATCACTATGTCACCATCAGATGCAGATGATGTTTAGCAGCACTGCAGAGCTAAAATTTGATACAAATTAGCATGTACTTCTGGATTTCTGATATTTTCCCTTCCACCAATTCAGAATAACTCAGGCTTTTCCTCTTATTTTCCTAAGGAAAACATCATCTGATTCATTTTCTTTTAGACAAATTTTCAAAATGTAGGAGTGAGTTTTTGTTCTTGCACCAGAGTTAATATTGAGTTTGTGGTATAATTTTTGAAAGGCAACACCTGTTCTTCTATTCCATTGCTTCCTCTAGCTTTAGTAATAAAATGTCACAACTTCTTGGACATGTTCTTTAAACTGCCCTACTTTCATTCTTAGTATTTTGAGGGGACCAAGCAGAAAGCAATAAACTAATGGCAGAATTGAGTGTAAGCTTCAGTATAAAGTATGTAAGGTGTGTGTGTGTTTTGAACCAGAGACTGAACCATAAGCAAAAATCATCAGATGATGAGTATAAATGTCAAAGTTGAATAAGAACCCTATACCCAAGTAACAAGTTGAGTTACTAAGCAAGAGCTATTTGGGATAGTCTAATGGGCAAGAATAGAATTATCTATGTACCAATTTTCCCATTCAATTCAATAATCTTGCTTTCATATTTACAAAACTAAAATTTGAAATGACATTTTTGCTAAATGAATGCTTTTCCCTTACTATCCAAGGAATGCTCAAAGCAAAATTTTGAGAGAAGAGGTCAGAAAAATGTCATTGATATAGTCTCACTCATCACATGGTTAAGGCAACAATAACTTCACTGCTTGTACTTCAAAAACAGTTTTTATAGAGCCCTTGAATTACTTTATTAGTAAGTGCTTTCTCTCTCATTTTTGTAATAAGTTCTATTCCAAAAGCACAGAGTAGGAAAAATAATTTAAATATTTTATACTAAAGAACATGCCATAAAATTAACATTTTCTGAAACATGTCCGTGATTTCCTGGAAGAAAACCTATGATAAATGTATTAGTTCATCATTTTTTTTCTAATTTTATTCCTTGTTGGCTTCTTCCTTTTATCCCCATTTCAATCTTTATTCTGTCTGGTAGGAGTATGGATGTCTATCAAAACTTTAATTCTCAATCTTACCTTCTATCACTTCGTTTTAATTATCTTTTGGTTAGTAATCTATAGTGTCCAAATATGTTATGCCACAAGGAAATTGTTGTATCCAGTATTATGGCAGTAAGGAATATGGCAGTCACAAAGATCGAAGCATTAATTGTATTTATTGGTTGGTCATTGCTCCTATGGAAAAGCAGAAATGTTTAAAGGCTTGCAGATTTCTAAAATACATCTGTGAGCTTGTTAAATACAATGATTTCCATATTTGGAATGCTCCATGTAAAATCCCTTTGCAAATACCATGCCAAGCTAAATGTTTACTATACCATGAAAATTCGATGATTTGATAATTTACATAAAATGGCCCACTTAAAGAAGATCTTGTATTTCAAGGATAGGAGGGGTTGTTTTTATTACTATTGAGAAATAATTGACATATAACATTAGTTTTAGCTGTACAACATAATGATTTGACATTTGTATATATTGCAAAATGATCACTATGATAAGTTTAGTTAACAACCATCACACATAGTACAGTATTTTTTTCTTGTGATGAAAAATCTTAAGATCTACTCTCCTAACAACTTTCAAATATACAATAGAGTATTATTAGCTCTAGTCACCATGCTGTATATTACATCCCCAGGACTTATTTATTTTATATCTGGAAATTTGTACCTTTGACCTCCTTCACCCATTTTGCCCCCCCCCCATTTTCCCCAAATATGGCGACTACCAATCTGTTCTCTGTATCTATAAGTTTTTTTTTTAAGTTTCTTTGTATAAGTTGAATTACGTTGTATTTGTCTTTCTCTGTCTGAATTACTTCACTTAGCATATAATGCCCTCAATGTCCATCCATATTGTTGTAAATGTCAATATTTCCTAATTTTTTATGGCTGAATAATGTCTATATATATAATATATATATAAATATATATATTATATATATATCACATTTTCTTTATCCTTTCATCTGATGATGAACACTTAGGTTCTTTCCACATCTTTGCTATTGTAAATAATGCTTCAGTGAACACTGGGGTGCGTATATCCATTTGAGTTAGTGTTTTCATTTCCTTTAGATACATACCCAGAAGAGTAATCACTACATTGTATCATATTTCTATTATTTGTTTTTTGAGGAACATCCATACTCTTTTCCAGAGTGGTTGCACCAATCTAAATTCCCACCAACAGTGCAGAAGTGTTCCCTTGTCTCTGCATCCTTGTCAGTACTTGTTATTTGTCTTTTTGATGATAGCTGTTCTAATGGGTATGAGGTTATATCTTCTTGTGGTTTTGATTTGCATTTCCCTGATGGTTAGTGATATTGAGCATCTTTTCGTGTACCTGTTGGCTATCTGTATATCTTCTTTGGAAAAATGTCTATTCAGATTCTCTATCCATTTTTCAATCATACTGTTTATTTTTGTGATTGAGTTGTATGAGTTTTTTATATATTTTGAATATTAAACCCTTATCAGATATATGATTTAAATATTTTCTCCCATTCAGTAGGTTGCCTTGCATGGGAGTTTTAGAAAGTGCTGTATACTGTCATTAGTGTGTCATTCTATATGCTGTCCCAAAATATTGAACACAATATCTAGGATATTTTTAAAAAGACTGAATAGAAGAAACATGCAGTTTTGAGATATGTAGGCTAATGCAATAAATCAGGTTATTCACAAGTATATTATAAAGTGAGTAAAGTTGGTAGGACAAATTTTCTGAGCCTTAAGTTTCCTACCTGCTTTTACCTTATTTATTTATGTGGAAAGGGACATTTCTAAAACAAGATTCTGACTTCCAATCCTGACAATTTGGTGGATATGTTAACCTGAAAACTGCTATCAAATATTTCTGGGTAAACTATTTAAAAAATCCTTTTGAATGCATAAATGGGTTAATATGAAAGTAAGAAAAATTATATTCCAGGGGCCCAAAACAAAGATTATAAAGAAATTGAGTAAGCGTGAGCCAACATGTAGCTGCCTGGAGCAGTTTGCCGGTCTCAGTACCCAAGAGTTTAAAGTTTTAAGTGCCATGTAGGACTGGGAGCTGTGAATGGCACAGAATTGTAGCTAAGATCACCATATATAAAAGTGAAATCCTCTAAGACATCTCAGGTGAGAGGGAGGACATTAAAAAAAAATCTTCTTTTGGGGACAGTAAGAGCTGAAGAAAAGTTGTCCAACTAGCCCTGGGCTCTGGATTAAGAGGATGGGGGGAGAGAGAAAGAAACAGAGAGAAAATAAATAGTTTCTCCTTAGTATCCATTGCCACAGACCTACCCTCATTTTGATTTGGGATCAAATTTACCTTGCTTGCATTGTTCAGGAATTCCCAAACTAAGAAACTGTCATAAAAAGTCAACCTAGGCTGGAAAGATCCCTGTAGCACCTATAAAAATCAAAAGCAAAAATTTTGGAGAGACATACCCTCATCCAGGGATTCCCAAAAACGGAACCCCATTAAAAATGAGCGCATAACCCAAACTTAGAAAATAAAGAAAGTAGTCCATCTTAAGAATCAACAGACACAACATAGCAGTAGCAGATGCTCAAGAATTTCCAATAATAGCATTATTAGAGAATATAAAATAACTGTTCTAAATACTTAAAGACAGAAATAATGGAAAACATGAGAGAAGAACAGATAGTATCAAATATCCAGGCAGATTTTTAAAAAAAGAACTTATAGAGATAAAAAATTAATTTTTTAAAAAGATTAAGTTCATTGAAATCATAAGATTTATGTTCAAATACAAAGAGTCTGAAACTTCCTAAGAGACAAAAATAATTTCCTTCTGTGTTGAACAGTGAGATTCCTTATAGACACTTTTTTTTTTTTACTCAAACCACATGCGATTTTGTCAATGACTTCTGGATCTTATCCATGGGACTCTCATAACCTCTGAGAGCTAACTTACTGAGTTCCAGCAAATCCCAAGCCGGCATGCCTTGTGTTAGTTACACTGAATAGCCTCTTCAAAGTAAACCACACAACAGTGATGTTGATCCTGTTAGATTAAGACAAATTAAAAATCTAATACATAGTTTTGCTGTCAGGTCCTAAAGGTCAATATAGTATATTGCAATAAGGCTATAGGTTACCCATGCCCCAATATTGTATCATAATAAACCAAATAGGGATGAAACATCCAGCAGTAGCCCATAAATCTATTAGCAGTGAACTGTCAATGTCCTATATACCAGGGTAATTTGTTAATTCAGAGCTGCGTCTCTTTTTTCACTAGACCTTGTAAACTCCTTTCTGAAATATCAATAAACCATCTGCTTTGACTTGTTAATCAAAAGACTTTATTCAGTCCAAAGCAATTTTTTCCTAATAAAAACAGAGTATTTATCTCCATGGCTATAAAAGAGGATTGTTTTCAACTGTTCACTTATAGTTAAGAAGCACATTTAGTTTGGATTGATTTCCAATGCTTCAGTCATATCTTGTCACTTTCCATTTCTTACACACAACATCTCAGTTTAGCCATTTAGGAAAGGAAAAACAGTCAAATTCTGAATGTGGTACAGAGCCAGTGCAAAAACAGGGGAATAAGTTTGAGAGAGAAAAGAATTCATCCAAAATAATTGTAGATCAACGTTTTAATATCACCATTTCCTTCTGTTTGCAAATTTCCTTATCATTCTAGATAGAGTATTTACACTAGCCACTGTTTCTGCCTTAACTGAGGTTCCAGATGTTTGCCTTTTAGTTAGTGTTGCTCTGTTCTGAGTCACAGGGCAGATAATGTTTATCTATAATAGAAACTTTTTATCCTCTCAAGCTTTATTGTGCTAGTGTAAAATAAAGTCAGTTTCAGTGAGGTGGGATCATAGCATGTGAAGATCTGCAAAGCTACCCCAGAAAATTGACCCCCTTTTCTCCCAGCCCACCAAACTGAGATAAAATGAGTATTTCTGAGGTATCCGTGGGGATATTCTCAGTGCTCTGTGAATGAGCATCTTGAAGAATCGTCACGCTTCTTGCACCCTCTGTCCTTGGAGCTTACTGCCAGCTGGCAAATGGAGCACAGTCTATGACCTCTGACCTTGAATCAGCTCCTCTTGGACTGTTAAAAATGATGTCTGGGGAGAGGTCTGGGTGCTTGAGTTATTACTGGATTCTGCCGTCTTAAAACACAAAGAAACTCATAGGTGTTCTTAATGAGTAGAGGCCTCAAAGGTAGCACAAATCATGGTGCATACTGAGAATTCTTTCTCAGGGGCACAGCTTCCTTTCCCACTGCAAGTCCCTGAAAAAAGGAAAAAATATACAGCAAACAAAAAGTGTAATTAAAATGCCTCAAGTGTTTTACAGACTTGTTTTGATTCTTTTTATTTAAATATTCCTTGGTGAGCCACCATCTCATTTTTTTATGTTGGAGATGGCATCATAGAGGCAAGAGAGGGGACAGTCCTATTCCTCTCAACCTCCTTTATCTCCTCATTTTTACAGAGTGGAGAAAAGAAAAACATCTAAGCCTTTAATTCAAGTCTTAGGCTCTTTTTTGAGCCTAAGAAAGGAAATGTGAGAGACATATGAAATTTTATGGCCATAGCAATGGGTTTCTAACCTAGCAAGTTTTCTCAACATTTTAATTTCATTGATTTTGACATTATTCCCGTGAGATTTTTCTCTTAATACTATTTCCATAAAAAGTGTGAACCACATCCATTAAAATTAACTTCCCCTCAGGCATGAAATTTTACCAAAGTAAATATTAACTAATTTTTACTTAATGATTTCATTTATTGTCTCCTAGCCTTCACCCCAGCATTGTCTTCTCACCTAATTCACAAGGAAAGATTATTCTGTTAATGTTCTCTACACTGTAGTGTTCTCCCCACTGTAGGTTATTTTCATGAGGACAAGTAGAGACTATTACTGGAAATCTTGGTAAATACAGCCCTTCAGGTATGGTTGAGTGACACAGTCTTTGTCTGTATGAGAGGAAATGATAGATTCTCTGACTTTAATATTGAGAAGCATAAATTGTGTTGGAATGAGAATGGGAGTACCAGGAAGTACAAGAAAATTGAGCACATAAATTAAAATGTGTTAAGCAACACAATTTTTTTTTTAAAACCCACATTGTAATTAGCAAACTCAATGTTTTAGATGCCCAGAAGCTTCTTATTGAGGATTAATTTATGGACTCAAGAGTAGTATTTGGGGGATAGAGAGCAGATCATGCATGATACAATTATATGTAGAATTCAGAATCAAATAAACAGCCAATTCATACAATTCATCCCAAAGCAAAATACGCTTGGCCTGAATAACTTGAATTGACCATCAGGTAGCTGGGTTGTTCTCTTTTAATCTTACTGGCTTTCTATTTTTCCCTAGTAACACAATAGTTTGGATTTGGTGTTTGTAAAATGTTTCATAGAAAGTTTTATAAAGAGAGCAGTTACAGAGTAGGAAGAAAAAACACATTGGTTTAAAGAGGCAGAATCCCATGAGGATTGGGCAGCACAATTGAAAGTCATCTTTTTTTTTTTTTTTTACCAGCGATGAAGATTCTGAGAGGATGAATAGAGTGCTGGGAAGTGTTATGGTTAGACTGGGTTAAAAGATGAAAGACTGTGCAGAACTTTTATGAAAATGACTAAGTAATAGGTAAAACAGATATTAAGGAAATAAAAATTGATTAAAATGTTCCTACCTGGCAAAGTAGTAATTATATGAAAAATTATATGGCATATAACTGGAAGGAATATAGTTATGTGCTTCTGTTTCTTTCAGCATGACTATACAAGAAAACTGTGTTGCATTTTGAAGATTCTCATAAAGGAAATTAATGAAACTATATTTTCAGACAATGAAGAGTTAAAAGAAACTAATATTTCAGTCAGGTTTGATAGAAGTTACTGTGTGAGGCTTGGCTAAGCAAAAGCTAAATGAGAACTGGCCATAAACATTTAAAATTTCAAGAAGAAATATAAGGTGTCTAACATGCCACTGAGGGTTATATATGTAAGAGAATAAAATTGTTCATCATTTCTTCCTAAACATTAAATTTTAAGCTCACCATTAGGAAATTTTAACTAAGATTCATTAGGCTAAGTTTTAACTATGTTCTATAATGTTTACCCTTACCATTTATCTTCATCTTATAATTCTTTGATCTCACAATTCACTGAATAAAAAGCCCTAATTAGTACAGAAAAGATAAAATGGTTTCTGTTATTGGATAGTTTCTCATTATAAAATATCTTTATCTTATTAATGAGGTGAGATTGTCTTGATTTGTATCTTTACATTTCATATTTTACACATATAGATACAGATCTCCTAATCATGTTTTAAAATAACAGTTTACATTTAAATAGAAGATTAGAAAGGTAACATATTTTTTTATGTGCAAAGTTTGCCGCTATATTTGCATACCCATTTAAGAAAGATCATTTTGAAAGTTTGCTTCGTATTTCTCCTTACTTTTACCTAATAACATTTTAAAGATGCAAATTATACTGGTAACTTTTGTTTAGAAGACAAATACTTCCCTTAACTCTTCTGTAACTTTATGACTAGCTGGTCAATTATCATTATATAAATAAAGGTATCTCTCCAGTTATTCATTTTTAATATATATATATTCAACAGGTACTCAGTGAACTGGGATGCTAATTAAAAATGCATTTCTGACTCAGCTAAATTAGAGAGAGAATTCAGGAATTTACATTTTAAACCAGCATCATAGATGATACTTATATAAATGATCTGCAGACCAGTTTGTGACAATTTACTTTGACAGTTAAATATGCTTTTAAAAAGTAAGATATGGAGTTTGGCTTCTAGTAATAATGGTAGACCAAGTAGTTTGGACCATCTCCCCTACTGAGAACAATTAGAAAAGCTGGGTGAAATTGAAACAAAAAATCTGTTTAAGACCTTGTAATGCTAACAATATAGTGGAAACCCATGAGACCAACTCAGAGTTCATTCAGGAGAGGTGAATCTGGCATTTAGAAGTACTTTTCCCCCAGAGGTGTCTGCCATTTCCTGCAGACCCAAATATCTGTCATTTCTAATAAAGATGGCTAAAAGTCTGAGAAGCTAAGTAGAGATACTCAGAATCATGAAGCCTGTGGGAAAACCTGGAGTTCAAGCCTACACAGAGGGGAGTAATACCTGATTAGCTCTAAGAGGAAGAATGAACCTGAAATAGACCAGCCTACCCAGGGACTGAAAACAGGCTTCACATTACTTCAAATCTTGATCTGATTTAGATGGCACAAAATTGCTAGTGCCCCTACCCACTCCAAGAAATAAAGTTAAATCTTTTATAGTGGAAGATAAAATTATCCTAGTCTGTCAACTGTCTCTCTGCAATTGTTTATATACACTTATTGGTGCTCAGTCAACATAAAAAGTAGGCACAGGAAAAGGTAAAACCACCTGATGGAAAATCAAGAGAAAAAACACCTAATAGAAAGAGACTTATACAGATGAGTCAGATAATAGTTTTTAGACAGAGATGTCATAATGAATATGCTTAATATAGGAGCTTTCTATGTATTCTAATATTAATCCCTTATTAGATATGTGATTTCCAAATATTTTATCCTTTTCTGTAGGCTGCATTTTTACTCTGTTGATAGTATCCATTGATACACAAAAGTTTTTAATCTTCATGAAGTCCAGCTTGTTTATTTATAATTTTATTGCCTGTACCTGTAATGTCATATCCAAGAAATCATTGCCAAATCCAGGGTCATGACACTTTTGTCCCATATTTCTTGTAAGAGTGTTATAGTTTTAGCTTTTATGTTTCAGTCTTTGATCCATTTTGAACTCAAAATTTTTGGATATGGTGTTAGGTAAGGGTCTAACTTCATTCTTTCGCATGTGGATATACAGTTTTCCCAGCACTGTTTGTTGAAAAGATTGTCCTTTCTCCCACTGAATGGTCTTGGCATCCTTGACCATTGTATTAGTGAGCTCAGGATGCCAGTGGCTTAAACAACAGAAATTTTCTCAGAGTTCTGGAGGCTGGAAGTCCAAGATCAAGGTGTAGCCTGGTTGGGTTCTGGTGAGAGCTTTTTTCCAGGCTTGCAAGTGGCTATATTCTTGCTGTGTCCTCATATGATAGAGAGTTGTAGTGTTTCTTCTTATAAGGCACTAAGTCTGTCAGATCAGGGATCTACCCTTATGGCTTCATTTAACCTAAGTCACTCCTTAAAGCCGTATGTCCAACAGTCACATGAGAAGTTAGGGCTTCAACATGTGAATTTCAGGGGCATACAATTCAGTCCATAGCAAGCATATATGTGAGGGTTTACTTCTGTGCCCTCTACTTTATTCCGTTGGTCTATATGTCTGTATTTTAGCCTGTACTACACTGTTAGGATTACTATAGCTTTAGTAAGTTTTGAAATCATTAGTGTGAGTCCTCTAACTTTGTTCTTTTTCAAGATTGTTTTGGCTATTAGGGGTCCCATGAGATTCCATATGAATTTTAGCATGGATTTTTCTATTTCTACAGAAAACAACATTGGAATTTTGATAGGTATTACATTGAATCTGTAGATCACTGTGGGTAGTGTTGACATCTTAATGATATTAACTAGCCAGTCCATGAACATGGGATGCCTTTCTTTTTACTTACATCGTTTTTGATTTCTTTCAGGAGTGTTTTGTGTTTTTGCTTTTACAAATCTTTCACCTCCTTGGTTAAAATTCATAAGCATTTTGGATGGTATTGCCAATGAAATTATCTTAAATCCCTTTTCAGGTTGTTCACCATTAGTGTATAGAAATGCCGCTAATGTTTGTTTGTTGATTTTTTTTTTTTTTTTTTTTTTTTTTTTTGCGGTATGTGTGCCTCTTGCTGCTGTGGCCTCTCCCGTTGCGGAGCACAGGCTCCGGACGCGCAGGCTCAGCGGCCATGGCTCACGGGCCCAGCCGCTCCGCGGCATGTGGGATCTTCCCGGACCGGGGCACGAACCCGTGTCCCCTGCATCGGCAGGCGGACTCTCAACCACTGCGCCACCAGGGAAGCCCTGTTTGTTGATTTTATATCCTGCTATTTTGCTCAATTTGTTTATTCTATCTTGTTTTTGTGGAATCTCTAGGATTTTCTACATTTAAGAGCATATCATGTACAAACAGATAAATTCACTTCTCTGTTTCCATTTCTTTATCTTGCCTAATTGCTCTGACTAGAACTTCCAGTATTATGTTGAATAGAACTGACTAAAATGGGCATGCTAGCCTTGCTCCTGGTCTTAGAGGAAAAGCTAATAGTCTTTCACCATTGAGGATAAGGTTAGCTGTGGGTTTTTCATATATGGTTTTGATTACATTGAGGTAGTTTCCTTCTATTCCTAGTTTATTGAGTGTTTTTTTTTTTTTTATCATGAAAGGATGTTGAATTTTGTCAAATGCTTTTTCGGAATCAATCGAGATGGTCATGTGGGTTTTTTCCCCTTTGTTCTTTTGACATCATATATCAGTAGTATATTCTGTCAATTTTTTCCTTTGAATGAGCCATACTTTCCTATTTCTTTGTATTCCTTATGATTTGTTGTTGTTGTTGAAAACTGGACAAAAACTGAATCCTATAATGTAGTAACTCTGGAAGACAAATTCCCCCTCTTCCCCAGGGTTTGCTGTTTGTCTGTTTTTGTTGTTGTAGGCTGATTCTGTGTTGGGTCAGACTGAGATGTAAACTTAAGGTCTTCTTCTTAGGTCTTTTCCCCTGCACCTTTCTCTGGGCCTAGGCCATGACTTTCTAAATTCTGTATACACAGTTCATTTTGAGTTTCCTACTCCTTAAATATGTGGCTTCCAAAGGGAGAAAAATACAGAAATGAAGGGGGAGAAAAGTATGTGAGCCCTTTAAATCACTGGCAGTCAATTCACATGGAGGTAGAGGGGCTTACAGCAATGGCTGCCTGAATCTGCATCTGTCCTTGCACTGTCAGAAGCAGCAATCAGAGCTCATATCCCCAATATTTGGAGGACAGGTTCCTTATTGCCCACCATGACTCTCACAAACTATGTACAAGCTGCTCTCTGGAACATGTGCAAGGCTGCTTGCCATGGGACTGGGGAGTGGGGGATGGGTACTGCGACTGTAATAAGACCTGGCCAAAATTAACTGCTGTTTATTGTTCAAGCATTGATTTGGAAGTTATAAGCCTTCAAATAGATTCCATAGTTCCAAAATAGTTAACATCAGACATATTCTGTCACTGCAGTTGTTTCCTAGGTGGGGAGAAAGATTCCTGGTAGAGTATTTTTTACTCACTATCTTCCCAGAATCCTCTTGCCACAGAATTCTTTTTTTAAGACCTTATATTTTTTAGAACAGTTTTAGGTTCCTAGCAAAATTGAGAGGAAGGTACGGAGATTTCTCATATACCCTCTCCCCATGTGTATAGCCCTACCCCGTTATCACTATCCCCCTCCAGAGTGGTACATTTGTTACATCTGATGAACCTACATTGCTACAGCATTATCACAAAGTCCATAGTTTACACTAGGGTTCACTCTTGCTGTTGTCTATTTTATGGGTTTGGTCAAAAGTATAATGATATGTATCCACCATTATAGTGTCATACAGAGTATTTTCACTGCCCTAAAAATCCTCTGTGTTCCACCTATTCATTCCTCCCTCTCCTTCCCCTGGCAACCTCTGATCTTTTTACTGTCTCTGTAGTTTTGCCTCTTCTAGAATATCATATAATTGGAATCATGCAGTGTGTATAAAGCCTTTTCAGATTGACTTCTTTCATTTAGTGATTATCCATTTGAGGTTCTCCATATCTTTTCATGGCTTGACAGCTGATTTCTTTTTAGCACTGAATATTCCATTGTCTGGCTGTACCACACTTTATCCATTTGCCAAAGAATGGCTCTTGGTTACTCCATGTTTTGGCAATTATGAATAAAGCTGCTATAAGCATCTGTATTACAAAGTTTTCTGTAGACATGAGTTTTCAACTCCTTTGAGTAAATACCAGTGAATACAATTGAGGGGTCATATGATAAGAGTGTGTTTAGTTTTGTAAGAGTCTGCCAAACTGCCTTCCAAGGTGGCTGTACCATTTTGCATTCCCACTAGCAATTAATGAGAATTCCTGTTACTCCACATTCTTCCCAGCATTTGGTGTTGTCACTATTCTGGATTTTTGTCATTCTAATAGGTGTGTAGTGGTATCCAGAAGTCTTTTTACACCTCAATATATAGTAATTCCTTTTATTTCAGGATGGCAGCCTTTCTACTGATTCACCTCTCTCAAAAACTGCCTGGGATTTCATATTAGATTCTGATCAACTCTATATTTGAAAAACAACACCCAAAATGCTTTTTAAAAAAAATTTCTTGGATTATAGTTGATTTACAATGTTACGTTAGTTTCAGGCATACAGCAAAGTGATTCATTCTTTTTCAGATTCTTTTTTCATGTAGGTTATAACAGAATATTGAGTAGAGTTCCTTGTGCTATACAGTAGGTAATTGTTGGTTATCTATCTTATATATAGTAGTGTGTGTATGTTAATCCCAAACTCCTGATTTATCCCTTCTTGCCGTGTTTCTTCTTGATAACCATAAGTTAGTTTTCGATATCTGTAAGTCTGTTTCTCTTTTTTAAATAACTCCATTTGTATAATTTTTAACTTAGATTCCACATATAAGTGATATCATATGATATTTGTCTTTCTCTGTCTGACTTACTTCACTTAGTATGATAATCTCTAGGTTCGTCCATGTTGCTACAAATGGCATTATTTCATCCTTTCTTATGGCTGAGTAATATTCCATTGTATATAAGTACCACATCTTCTTTGTTCATTCCCCTGAAGATGGACATTTAGGTTGCTTTCATGTCTTGACTATTATAAATAGTGCTGCACTGAACATTGGGGTGCATGTATCTTTTTGAATTATGCTTTTCTCCAGATATATGCCCTGGAGTGGGATTGCTGGATCATAAGGTAGCTCTACTTTTAGATTTTTAAGGAGCCTGCATACTGTTCTCCATAGTGGTTGTATGAATTTACATTCCCACCAACAGTCTAGGAGGGTTCCCTTTTCTCCACGCCCTCTCCAGCATTTACTATTTGTAGACTTTTCTTTTTTTTGTGGTACGCAGGCCTCTCACTGTTGTGGCATCTCCCGTTGCGGAGCACAGGCTCCGGACGCGCAGGCTCAGCGGCCATAGCTCACGGGCCCAGCCGCTCCGCAGCATGTGGGATCTTACTGGACGGGGACACGAACCTGTGTCCCCTGCATCAGCAGGTGGACTCTCAACCACTGCACCACCAGGGAAGCCCTATTTGTAGACTTTTTGATGATAGCCATTTGGACCGGTGTGAGATGGTACCTCATTGTAGTTTTGATTTGCATTTCTTTGATAATTAGTGATGTTGAGCATCTTTTCATCTGCTTTTTGGCCATCTGTATGTCTTCTTTGGGGAAATGTCTTTTTAGATCTGCCCATTTTTTGATTGGGTTGTTTTTTTGACATAGAGCCGCATGAGTTGTTTGTTTATTTTGGAGATTAATCCCTTGTTGGGGGCTTCCCTGGTGGCGCAGTGGTTGAGAGTCCACCTGCCGATGCAGGGGACACGGGTTCGTGCCCCAGTCCGGGAAGATCCCATATGCCGCGGAGCTGCTGGGCCCATGAGCCATGGCCGCTGAGCCTGTGCGTGTGAAATCTGTGCTCCACAACGGGAGAGGCCACAGCAGTGTGAGGCCCGTGTACCGGAAAAAAAAAAAAAAAAAAAAAAATCCCTTGTTGGTTACTTCATTTGCAAATATTTTCTCCCATTCTGAGGGTTGTCTTTTTGTTTTGTTTATGGTTTCTTTAGCTGTGCAGAAGCTTTTTAGTTTAATTACGTCACACTTGTTTATATTTGTTTTCATTTTCATTACTCTAGGAGGTGGATCAAAAAAGAGATTGCTGAGATTTATGTCAGTGAGTGTTCTGCCTATGTTTTCATGTAAGAGTTTTATAGTGTCTGGCCTTACATTCATGGTCTTTGGTCCATTTTGAGTTTATTTTTGTGTATTGTGTTAGAGAATGTTCTAATTTCGTTCTTTTACATGTAGCTATTCAGTTTTCCCAGAACCACTTACTGAAGAGACTGTCTTTTCTCCATTGTATATTCTTGCCTCCTTTATCATAGATTAATTGACTGTAGGTGTGTGGGTTTATCTCTGGGCTTTCTATCCTGTTCCATTGATCTATATTTATGTTTCTGTGTTGGTAGCATACTGTTTTAATGACTGTAGCTTTGTAGTATAGTCTGAAGCCAGGGAGCCTGATTCTTCCAGCTCTGTTTTTTTTTTTTCTTTCTTTCTTTTAATATTTATTTATTTATTTGGCTGCTCTGGGTCTTAGTTGCAGCACGTGGGATCTTCGTTGCCACATGCACTATCTTCATTGCGGTATGTGGGCTCTTTAGTTGTGGCATGTGGGATCCTTTAGTTGCAGCACATGGTATCTTTAGTTGTGGCATGTGAACTCTTAGTTGCAGCATGTGGATCTAGTTCCCTGACCAGGGATCGAACCTGTTCCCCCAGCATTGGGAGTGCGGAGTCTTAGCCCCTGGACACCAGGGAAGTCCCAACTCTGTTTTTCTTTCTCAGGTTTGCTTTGGCTATTTAGGGTCTTTTTTGTTTCCATACAAATTTAAAAATTTTTTGTTCTAGTTCTGTGAAAAGTTCCATTGGTAATTTGATAGCAATTGCATTCAGTCTTTAGATTGCATTGGGTAGTATACTCATTTTGACAGTATTGATTCTTCCCATCCAAGAACATGGTATATCTTTTCATCTGTTTGTGTCATCTTCGATTTCTTTCATCAGTGTCTTATACTCCTCAGAGTACAGGTCTTTTGCCTTTTTAGGTAGGTTTATTCCTAGGTATTTTATTCTTTTTGATGTGATGGCAAATGGGATTGTTTCCTTAATTTCTCTTTCTGATCTTTTGTTGTTAGCGTATAGGAATACAAGAGATTTCTGTATATTAATTTTGTATCCTGCAACCTTCCCAAATTCTTTGATGAGGTCTAGTAGTGTTCTGGTAGCATCTTCAGGATTTTCTACGTATAGTATCATGTCATCTGCAGTAAGTGGTAGTTTTACTTCTTTTCCAATTTGGATTCCTTTTATTTCTTTTTCTTCGCTGACTGCCATGGCTAGGACTTCCAAAACTATGTTGAATAAAAGTATTGAGAGTGGACATCCTTGTCTTGTTTTTGACCTTAAAGGGAATGCTTTCAGCTTTTTACCTTTGAGAATGATGTTAGCTGTGAGTTTGTCATATATGGCCTTTATTTGTTGAGGTAGGTTCCCTCTATGCCCAGTTTCTGGAGAGTTTTTATCATAAATGGGTATTGAATTTTGTCTAAAGCTTTTTCTGCATCTATGCAGATGATCATATGGTTTTTCTTCTTCAGTTTGTTAACGTGGTATGTCACACTGATTGATTTGAGTATATTGAAAATCCTTGCATCCCTGGGATAAATCCCACTTGATCATGGTGAATGATCCTTTTAATGTATTGTTGGATTTGGCTTGCTGATATTTTTTTGAGTATTTTTACATCCATTTTCATCAGTGATATCGGCCTGTAATTTTCTTTTTTTTGTGGTATCTTTGGTTTGGTGTCAGAATGTTGGTGGCCTCATAGAAAGAGCTTGGGAATGTTCCTTCTGCAGTTTTGGTGGTACTTTTTTTGGTAAGATTGTTTTGATGTGGACCATTTTTAAAGTCTTTATTTAGTTTGTTACAGTATTGCTTCTGTTTTACATTTTGGTTTTTTGGCCCCGAGGCACATGGGATCTTAGCTCTCCAACCAGGGATCAAACCTGCACCCCCTGCATTGGAAGGTGAAGTCCTAACCACTGGACCACCAGGGAAGGCCCTTCTTCTGAAATTTTTTGGAAACGTTTCTGAAGGATAGGTGTTAACCCTTCTCTAAATGTTTGATAGAATTCACCTGTGAAGTCATCTGGTCCTGGACTTCTGTTTCGTGGAAGTTTTTAAATCACTGTTTCAATTTCAGTAATTGTGAAATCGTTCATATTTTCTGTTTCTTCCTAGTTCATTCTTGGAAGGTTGTACCTTTCTAGGAATTTGTCCATTTTTTTCTAGATTGTCCATTTTATTGGCATATAGTTGTTTTGTAGTAGTCACTTATGATCCTTTGTATTTCTGTGGTGGCCATTGTAACTTCTTTTTTATTTCTGATTTTAATGATTTGAGTCCTCTCCCTTTTTTTCTTGATTAGTCTGGCTAAAGGTTTATCAAGTTTGTTTATCTTCTCAAAAAACTAGCTTTTAGTTTCATTGATCTTTTCTAATGTTTCCTTTGTCTCTGTTTCATTTATTTCTGTTCTGATCTTTATGATTTCTTTCAAAGGGTTAGGGTTAGAGTTAGGGTTTTAGGGTTAGTTTTCCTTTAACTTTGGGTTTTGTTTGTTCTTTTTTCCTCTAGTTGCTTTAGATGTAAGGTTAGGTTATTTGAAATTTTTCTTGTTTCCTGTGGTAAGATTGTATTGCTGTAAACTTCCCTCTTAGAACTGCTTTTGCTGTGTCCCATAGGTTTCGGACCATCATATTTTCATTGTCATTTGTCTCTAGGTGTTTTTTAATTTCCTCTTCGATTTCTTGAGTTATCCATCAGTTGTTTAGTAGCATGTTGTTTAGCCTCCAGGTGTCTGTGCTTTTTCCAGTTTTTTCCTTGTAATTGCTATCTAATTTCATGCAGTGTGGTCAGGAAAGATGCTTGATATAATTTCAGTTTTCTTAAATTTATCGAGACTTGCTTCGTAGCACAGCATGTGATCAGTCCTGGAGAATGTTCCATGTGCACTTGAGAAGAAAGTGTATTCTGCTGCTTTTGAATGGAATACTCTTATAAATATCAATTAAGTCTATCTGGTCTAATGTGTCACTTAAGGCCTGTGTTTCCTTATTGATTTTCTCTCTGGATGATCTCTCTGTTGATGAAAGTGGGGTGTTAATGTCCCCCACTATTACTGTGTTACTGTTGATTTCTCCCTTATGGCTGTTAGTATTTGCCTTATATATTGAGGTGCTCCCATGTTGGGTGCATATATGTTTACAATTGTTATATCATCTTCTTGGATTGATCCCTTGATCATTATGTAGTGTCCTTCTTTGTTTCTTGTAACAGTCTTTATTTTAAAGTCTATTTTGTCTGATATGAGTATTGTTACTCCAGGTTCTTTTGATTTCCATATGCATGGATTAATACCTTTTTCCATCTCCTCACTTTCATTCTGTATGTGTCCCTAGATCTGAAGTGGGTCTCTTATACATAGCATATATACATGTCTTGTTTTTGTATCCATTCAGCCATTCTATATCTTTTGGTTGGAGAGTTTAATCCATTTACATTTAAGGTAATTATCGATATGAATATTCTTTTTTCAAAATTTTTATTCTTTTTCAAATTGTTTTCTCATTCATGTTATTAGAATAATGAACAGAGTTCCCTGTGCTATACAGTAGGTCCTTGTTGGTTATGTGTTTTAAATATAACAGTATGTACATGTCAATTGCAAGCTCCCAATCCATCCCTGTCCCCCACCCTTCCCCCATGGTAATCATAAGTCCAATACAAATATTCTTATTGCCATTTTGTTAATTGTTTTGGATTTGTTTTTGAAGGTCTTTTTTCTTCCTCTTTTGTTCTCTTCTCTTGTGATTTGATGTCTACCTTTAGTATTGTGTTTGGATTGCTTTTTCTTTTTTGCGTGTGTATCCAGTGTAGATTTTTAGTTTGTGATTTCCATGAGTTCTTTTTTTTTTTTTTCAGTACGCAGGCCTCTCACTGTTGTGGCCTCTCCTGTTGCGGAGCACAGGCTCCGGACATGCAGGCTCAGCGACCATGGCTCATGGGCCTAGCTGCTCCATGGCATGTGGGATCTTCCCAGACCGGGGCACGAACCTGTGTCCCCTGCATCGGCAGGCGGACTCTCAACCACTGCGCTACCAGGGAAGCCCTCCATGAGATTTTTATATAGCTGGCTATATATGTAAAGATTGTCTCAAGCTTCTGGTGTCTTATTTTCAAATGCATTTCCAATATCTTGCATTTGTACTCTCCTCATGGTTGCTGGGTTTGATATCATATTTGTGTGTCGATGATTTCCTACCTTTATTTTATGTTTGCCTTTACTGGTGTGCTTTCCCATTCATAATTTTCTTGATTTTAGTTGTGCCAAATCCCTTAGGATTTGAAGTAAAGACGGTTTTGTGGTGCTGAATTCTCTTAGCTTTTGCCTGTCTATAAATCTTGTGATGTCTCCGTTGAATCTGAATGAAAGCTTTGCTAGGTAGAGTGTTGTAGGTTTTTCCCTTTCATCACTTTAAATATATTGTGTCACTCCCTTCTGGTCTGCATAGTTTTTGCTGAAAAATCAGCTGATAACCTTATCAAGATTCCCTTGTGTGTTATGTGTTGCTTTTCCCTTGGTCCTTTTTATATTTTTCCTGTCTTGAATTTTTGTCAGTTTGATTAATACATTTCTCAGCATGTTTATCCTTGGATTTGTCTTGTTTGGGACTTCCTGGACTTGAGCAAGTGTTTCTTATGTTAGGGAAGTTTTCCGCTATAATCTCTTCAAATATTTTCTCTCTTCTCCCCCTGGGACCTCTATTATGTGAATGTTGGTGCATTTAATGTTGTCCCATAGGTCTCTTATACTGTTGTCATTTCTTTTCGTTCTTTTTTTTCTTTATTCTGTTTGGCAGCTGTGATTTCCACGATTCTGTCTTCCAGCTCACTTATCTCTTCTTCTGCCTCAGTCATTCTGCTATTGATTCATTCTAAAGTATTTTTCTCTCCAGTTGTTGTGTATTGTTCATTTCTGTTTGTTTGTTCTTTAAATCTTCTAGCTTTTTGTTAAACATCTCTTGTAATTCTTGATCTGTGCCTGTGTTCTTTTTCCAAGATCTTGGATCATCTTTACTATCATTACTCTGAACTCTTTTTCAGGTAGGTTGCCTATTTCCACTTCTTTTAGTTGTTCTAGTGGGTTTTTATCTTGTTCCATCGTCTGGAATATATTTCTCTGCTGTCTCATTTTGTCTCACTTTCTGTGTTGTGGTCTCCTTTCCACTGGCTCTTGGATCATCGCCCCTCTTGCTTCTGGTGTCTGCCCTCTGCTGGGTCAGGCAGTCCTGAGGCTTGTGAAGGCTTCCTGGTGGGAGGGACTGATGCCTGCCCACTTGTGGATAGAAATGGGGTTGTCCCTCTGGTGGGCAGGCCTGTGTCACGGGGTGTGTTTAGAGGTGGCTGTGAACTCTGTATGGCTTTAGGCACCCTGCCTGCTGGTGGGTGGGGCTGTGTTCCTATCCTGCTGTTTGTTTGGCCTGAGGCATTCTAGCACTGGAGTCTGTAGGCTCTTTGGTCTGGCAACATCTTGATGCCAAAATGGTGACCTCTGGGAGAGCTCACACTGATCAGTATTCTCTGGGGCCTCTGCCACCAGTGTTCTTGCCCCCACAGTGAGCCATGGCTGACCCCTGCCTCCCCAGGAGACCCTTCAAGATTCATAGGGAAGTCCAGCCCTGGCTCCTATAGAATTATTGATTTGTGCTGAGTCCCAGTATACGTGAAACCTTGTGTGTGCCCTCCAAGAGTGGAGTCCCTGTTTTCCCCAGTCCTGTGGAGCTTCTGCACTCAAGCCCTGCTGGCCTTCAAATCCAATTGCCCTGCGGGTTCCTCCTCTCCATGCCAGATCCTCATGCTGACACCTGACGTGGGGCTCAGGACTCTCTCTCGTGGGATAATCTCTGCAATATAATTCTTTCCTTGTTTGTGGGTCACCCACCTGGTGGTTATAGGACTGATTATGTTGTGAAAGAACCCCTCCTACTCTCTCCCTGTGGCTTCTTTTTTGTCTTTGAATGTAAAATATGTTTTTTGGTAGTTTCCAGTCTTTTTTTTTTTTTAATTATTTATTTATGGCCATGTTGGGTCTTTATTGCTGCACGTGGGCTTTCTCTAGTTGCAGCGAGAAGGGGCTACTCTTCATTGCAGTGCACGGGGTTCTCATTGCGATGGCTTCTCTTGTTGCAGAGCATAGGCTCTAGGTGTGTGGGCTTCAGTAGTTGTGGCACACGAGCTCAGTAGTTGTGGCTCGCGGGCTCTAGAGCGCAGGCTCAGTAGTTGTGGCTCACGGGCTTAGTTGCTCCTCAGCATGTGGGATCTTCCCGGACCAGGGCTCGAACCCGTGTCCCCTGCATTGGCAGGCGGATTCTTAGCCACTGCGCCACCAGGGAAGTCCAGTTCCAGTCTTTTTTGTTGATGGCTATTCAACAGTTAGTTGTGATTTTGGTGTTTTTGTGAGAGGAGGTGAGCTCAAATCCTTCTGTTCCACCACGTCTTCTGGAATTGAGGGGCTCCTTTTAGCTTGGATGCTTGCTGCCTCTTTCCTCAGTGTGTGCTGGCCGTTATCCCCTTGAGTGGTGCAGACATGAACGATGTACATAGTGGTGTGTGATAAAATGGATGACATAATACTGTAATTTTGTGAATGTCTTATAATTTCAGGGAATAGTTGAAATAGAATTTCAGCTTTGGGTGCTAGTGGTGAAGTTTAGGGCTTTTTCCTTGAGTCTTAGGGAAGTGTGTTGTTCTCCTTTTCTGATTTACAAGACCAGGGTAATGTGTTATATTATAAAGTCTCTTCACTTTGGGAACTTGTTTTCAATAATGCTAGTTACTGGCATTAGCACTAAAATTGAAAGAAAGTATAAAATAGATACAGGCTGTCCGATGATGATGAACAAGTGTACGGGGTGTGCAGGTGCAGTGGCCCTTGTGCACACCTGGGACAGCAGGGGCAGCGCTTGACACCTGCTCATGGGTCTTGTAGTGGCGGCCTGTGCCTGCTCCTGGAGCCCATGATGGTGGCAGCAACTCACTTGCCCCTGGTGCTGCTTTGGGCAGTATTGTTGCCTGAGAGCACTCACAGGGAGCTCTTATGGTGGTCTCTCCTCTCCTCATGTGCCCCACAGTAATGGTGCCTTGCCTCTCTGGTGGGTACAGCCTCAGTTGCCACAGTCCAGCCTCTTCAGGCTGTCTCTGTGCAGCCATCTCCAGTCCTCTCTGTGCACTGGGATAGGACCCAGCCCCTAACCCTACCGACAGATGACTGTGTCAGGCTGGGGAGTGCAGGGCAGTGGTGCTGACCTTCTGTGCAGTTTACTCTCCATTTTTCCTTCCACAACCCAGTTGTTGCACTCTACTTCTAGGCTCCAAAGCTCCCCTCCATCCAGGCTGATCTTCCCACAGATAAGGAGGCTTCCCTGGGTACGGGAACCATTCCTCCTTCACAGCTTCCTCCCTGGGGTGCAGGCCCTGTCCCAATTCCTTCTTTTTCTTTTTCCTCTTTTTGTATCCAGTTGCGTGGAGGTTTTCTTGGCTTTTTTGGAAGTCTGAGGTCTTCCTTCAGTGTTCAGTAGATGTTCTGTGTGAATTGTTCCACTTGTAGATATATTTTTAAAAATTTATTTATTTATTTATTTTTGGCCGTGTTGGGTCTTCATTGCTGCACACAGGCTTTCTCTAGTTGTGGTGAGCGGGGGCTACTCTTCGTTGTGGTACATGAGCTTCTCATTGCAGTGGCTTCTCTTGTTGCAGAACATGGGCTCTAGGTGCTCAGGCTTCAGTAGTTGTGGGTCGCGGGCTCTAGATTGCAGGCTCAGTAGTTGTGGCGCACGGGCTTATTTGCTCCGTGGTATGGGAGATCTTCCCGGACCAGGGATGAAACCTGTGTCTCCAGCATTGGCAGGCAGAGTCTTATCCACTGCACCACCAGGGAAGCCCTGTAGGTGTATTTTTAATGTTTTTGTGGGAGAATGTGAGCTCCCTGTCCTACTGCTTTGCCATCTTGATCCTCTCCCACCCCCACAATTCTTTTTGAGACATGTTCTTCTCTCCACACTTGAATTAAAGATACTCGGGTGTGCATCACATTCTTATGGGACTATGCCTTTTATATTTCTTAAAGTCACCGTTTTCCTCCCATAGAGATGATCTGCAGGGCACCTCTTCAGTTCTTCCAGAGGTCTTAACAAAAAGTCTAATAGCCATGCCCTTGATTTGCTCTTTACTTGATACCCTGGGTTTGGTCTTCTCCCTGAAGCTGTTTCTTAATGGCTACAGCTTTTTTTGATAAAAAAATTTTATTTTCCAATCCTGAAATGTTGGGGCAGTTTGTAGTCTCTTTAATTCTGCTTGCAAACAGACCACTTTTTTTTCTGAAGTAATCTCTTTCTTGTATAATCTGACCAGGTACAGCTAGAAACAAACATTTTGTACATTTAACATTTTCCCTCAAATTCTACTCCCCAAACCTTTTATTAGCTCCCCCAAGTTTATTAAATAATTTTTTGTCAGAAAATCCCATGCAACATTTTTACAAAATGTTTTGCCATTACATGAGTCATTATTTTCCTAGTCTTCCTTAATCATTTCCTTGCCGTTTTTATAGCTTCTTATTACAGTTTCTGCGCTACCTGCTTTCTGGTTTCAAATCTACTCTTATATATTTTAGGTTTTTACTACTGGAGCACCCCACTTATATCTTAACCATCTTCTGTATCTGTTCACTTTTGCCACAGTAATGCCCCTGATTCAGTGGTTTAAAACAAAAATAATTTATTTCTTCTCAGACATCTTGGGAAGAGTTGATAGGCTTAGCTTGGCTCCAAACTGGAATTTGAGTAAAGGTCAGGTTTTCTTCCTTGGACCACCAGTATAGTCAGGGCATGTTCTTAGGATGATGGTAGAAGCATGGGAAAGTTAAACTGAACAAGCACATTTTAAGTCTTTGTATGCAGTATAGCTACTAACATCTCAAGGCCAAAAAGAGTCCTATGACTGAGCCCAAAGGCAAAGTTCAGGGAGGTACTCTGCCTCTAGTGGAAGGAAGAGCAGTCACATGACAAAGGATGTAGATACTGGAAGGGGTGAAGAACTAGGGTCAGTAATACAGTGTACCAAATAATTTAAATACTAATTGAAAGAAATATATGAATGCTATATTAAGATCATATAAAGTCATTTAAAAATATTATAAACAGTGACATTTCTTGACAAAATAATTCACCTGGAAGCTAAAATAATTCTAAATAGGTATGTACCTAATAACATAGCCTCAAAATGTAGAACACAAAAATTTATAAGACAGAAGGAGAAATATGGAAATTCATTATCACAGTGGGGGATTTTAACACACCATTCTCAATGACTTTTAGAATATGCAGACAAAAATTAATAGAAGGAAAATTTGAACAACTCAGTTAACAAACTTGATTTATTTATCTTGTATGTAAAACTTCAGAATGCATATGACAGTTACATAATACCCATTATTAAATATTTTTTGTTGAAGTATAGTTGATTCACAATGTTTTATTAGTTTCAGGTATATAGCAAAGTGACTCAGGTATATATAGATATATATTCTTTTTCAGATACTTTTTTATCATAGGTTATTACAAGATACTGAATATTAGTTTCCTGTGCTATACAGTAGGTCCTTGTTGTTTATCTGTTTTATGTATAGTAGTGTCTATCTGTTAATTCCAAACTCCTAATTTATTCCTCTCACTCCCTTTCCCCTTTGGTAACCATAAGTTTGTTTTCTGTTTCTGTGAGTCTATTTCTGTTTTGTAAATAAGTTCATTTGTATATTTTTTTAGATTCTACATATAAGTGATATCATATGATATTTGTATTCCTCTGTCTGACTTATAATACCCATTATTTTTAAGTGCACACAAAATAATTTGTAGTCCTGCCACACAGATATTATCAAAAAATGTCAAAATGTTGAAACAGTACAATATTTTCTCAGATCACTATGGAATTAGACTAGAAAAGAATATCATAAAGGTAATTAGAAAAGTCTCATATATTTGGAGATTTTAAAATATACTGTTAAATATCCCATGTTTCAAGGGAAAAAATCACAATGGAAAAATAGAGAATATTTTTAAGTAAATAATAATGAAAATATTACATATCAAAACTTGTAAGAGTATAGCTAAAGCATTCTTAGAAGGAAAATTTTGGCTTTAGATGCATATATTAGAAAAGAAGAAAAACTGAAAACTCATGACCTAAGCATCCATCTGAAGAAGGTAAAAACAAGAACAAATTAAAACCAAAAGAAGCTACAAGAAAAAAAATAAAGATAATGAACAAACATTCAACAAAGGCAGAAGTTGTTTCTTGATATAATTAAAATTGATCTTTATTCCCAGGCAAGACTCATAATAAACTCATCGTTTTTTTGAAAAAGGCATAACTAACCAAATTCAGGAATTAAAAATGAGGAACCTTACTATATATCCTAATTCACTATTTGGCAACCTATAGTAATATTAACAGTGTTCTCCTTGTGACATCACTTTTCATTGCATAAATAATCTATAATGCTCATGTATATAATTTAGAAAAAAAGATAACAAAATAAAATATAGTCCCACTACTTAGGAAAAAGTGTTTTCAATCCTAGACGCACATTGGAATCACCTAGAATGCATAATTTAAATATCAACACCTGGCCCCCTTAGAGGACCAATTAAATCAGAATTTCTAATTGTGTCCCTACATCAGTTTATTTTTTAAATTCCCCTATCGATTTTAATATGCAGTCACATTTGTGAACAACTGATATAGAAAATGATAACATTTTGATGTTGTCCTTTCAGTCTTTTTGCTTACATAGACATATACTATGGAATTTTTATATAAATAGGTTCTTACTAAGCATGCAACTTTGAAACCTTTTAAAGTTTAAAATCTAAATCATTTAGATTTACCAACATGTCATAAATATCTTTCCATACCAGTGAATATATTTCTACCACTGCATTTTTAATAGTTACATAGTATTCCATTATATGGATTTATTATCACTAATGTAACTAATCCACAATTATTGGGCACTTAAATATTCAATAGTATAAACACAGTGCTAAGAGAATATCCTTATAAAAGTGCTTTTCACACATCTATAAAAAACACTCGTTAAAAAATCATTTATTCAGATACTTTCGTACCAGTATAATGCAAATAGTTTGTGACAGTTGGTAACTAAATTTTCATCTTAGATGCTCACCCAGGCATCATGTAGGTTATTTCCGTTGAAAGAGATGTAATATCTTTATCTTACTAACTATATCATCTGTAACCCAGTGCCTGATATACAGGAGGCACACAAAAATATTTGTTGAACAAGTGAATAAATTTAATTCCTTGGAGTTACCTCGAATTCCTAGAGTATGTGGACCAGTCACATTCAAAAGAAAGATAACTTGGGAGCAAATCCAGTATGCAATGCCAAACTTGGAATCTGTGACCTAAAATCTTTTACTTTCTAATTAATAAGTAAGAAACAAAATAGTTATTGAGATCTTTGCTTAGTTAGCCATGACACTTTAAATACGGCCATTTCAGCATGTACATTTTAAGCTACCATTTATTGAATGTTTTATATCCATTATCTTATTTAATCTTCCCAACCACCCTGTATAGTGAATGCTATTATTATCTTCATTTGAAAGGCGAGGTTCAGAGAGGTGAGGTGATATACTTTAGGTCACAGAACCAGCAAAATTCAGAACGAGGAATTCATCTCTGGTTTGTCTGGCAGGAAAAAAAGTACTCTTCTTTTTAACCACTGTACCTCCTAGGTATTTTGGCTTTCTGATGCGTTGGATTATAATAATTTTTGGTGTTGCAATAAAAAATAACATCCTTAAAACACTAATACATGATGACGGAGAAATATTAGAAAATTCAGATAAGCAAAAAGAATACAAATTATACCTAAACTAATTCTGTTATCCTTTGGGGGAGCAGTCCTTTTTATCAATCTGAAAGAAGTACTTCACACTTCTGAAATTATTACATTCCCCATCATTCATTTTTGTTCACTGTCTATAATCTTACTTTGAAATTTGGGTACTTGACATGCATGGACGAAGCAGGACAGCATATATATTTTAAACTGACCATTGGCTATTTCTTCCCCAAGCATTCATTCATTGATAATTCAATCATAGATTTTTATTACACTCCTGTTTCGTTCCATACATTTTGCTACCTTTTGAGAATACAACAGTGATCAAAAACAGACATGGTCCCTGCTCTCATGGAACTCTCAGTGGATATGAAGTGTGTGACATGAATTAAAAATGACATAAATAAAAGTAAACCTGCAACTGTAATAAGCACTATGCAAGAGAAGGATGTGAGTTTGTAAGAAGAGAATTTGACCTAGTCAGGAAAGGCTTTCTTGATGAAATAAGTAAGCTGATATTTGAAGGAAAGGTAAAGTAAGGAAGGAGGAGCCTTCCAAGGAAAGGTTGTAATATTTGCAAAGCCCTGAGAAAAAGGAGACCTGGAAAATGAGGAATATAGAAAGAAAACTGGCATGGCTAAGGATACAGAAAGCAGCTGGAGACTGTTATATAAGATGTGGCTGGAGAGAAAGGTAGGACCTTCTAAGCTATGCAAAAGTCCTGAGGCAGGATCATACCTGGTATACTGAAGGATCAGCAAGGATTCCATCATGGCTAGGGTAGCATAAACAAGGATGGTAGAAAATGAGACTGGAGAGTCAACAAGGTGCCAGCTAGTCTTGTAATGCTGCTCAATAGCAATCTCTGCAGTGATAGAAATGTTCTGTATCTGCTGTCCGCTGATAGCCACTATTCACTTGAAATTGAGCACTCAAAATATAGCTAGTACAATTGAGGAACTCAGTGCTTAGTTTAATTTAATTTTAATTTTAATAGCCTCTAGCTGCAATGATGTCCAGTATAGTGGCTGTTGAACACTGGAAGTGTGGCTAATGTAGCTGGAGAACTTAATTTTAAATTAAATTAAATTAAATTGAAATAGTCATGTGTGGCTACCATATTCTATAGTGCAGCTAAAGCCTTCTGGCCTTTGGGTTTTACTCTGAAATAAATTTAAATTGCCAGAGGCCTATAGCCAAATTTGTATTTTGTTTTACTTTTAAGCAAAGTAATGAAGTTTTCTTTTTTGATGGGATAAATGAGAAGTGAAGGTTTATGAAAACCTAAAGAAATACATCATTTCCTTGACACTCATTTTAAATTGATATCTTGAGATGTATTGTACCTCAGAAGGTGAAATGTACGTAATTAGAGCATATCTAACTTTTTCTTTCCTGCCTCAGCTTAAATGTCTCATTGTCATTAAAGCCATCCCTGACCCTCTGCCGATGAGGTAGGTCCTCCCAGTTAACATTCTCATAGAGCACTGCTCTTCCTCTTCATATCTTGCCATATCTTAATCTATGTAGATATTTGTAGAACTATTTAATATCTTTACCACAACTCCTAACCACATATAAGATTATTATTTAGGGCAGGAACCGTGTCTTATTCACACTGATTCCACAGCACATAAAATCATAGTAGGCCCTTAATGAATATTTGATAACTGAATAAAGAAATGGGTAACTATTCAGCAGTCTTTTCTCTACTAAACTGATCCATCTGCTTATTTATCCATGCTATCACCCCCCACCTCTGGCCGTGTAGTGTTAGGGACTCCCCTTAACCGTTTATTCATCCCATTTGCTTAAAACTATCGATAAGTGTAAGTCTCAATACTATCCTAATCCATTAAGCAGCCTTTATTGAGAGACCTTTTCCTACCCAATAATAAGGAATTTAACCATCTTAGAGTAAGACCCAAAAGAATTTGTAAAAAGGTAGCTTGGTGACCTCTGTAGCTCAGAACTGAATTACTCTACAGTAATAACCCTCAGCTTTCATATAAATGATAAGAGTCTATTTTAAATGAATTGCCCATTTTGAGACAGAGTAGTAATGTATATGACAAATGGCAGTTGTCTCATGGCCTTTCGCTTAGCTAGCTTTACACAATTCCATCATCGTTAGGTTATTTAAGGATGTATATGCCCTTCTGTTGAGTTTGTCTTTGCGATTCAGTCTTACCAAGAACTCTCAGTTCTAGTTCTGCAACACCTGACACTGACTTTCAGTTACTTTGGTCCGCAGTGGGACTGTTTTCTCTACTATATAAGAGAGTTGGAGGACTGTCGGAACATCTTAGTATAACTTCTGAATTGTACTAAGAAATAGAAACTTACCATTGAGCTATTTCCTCTCATGAAACATACAGTGATACTTAGGCCTGAAGTGAGCATCCAGTGACCTGGGTTTCACTCTTAGCCTGCCTCCAACTCAGTGTGTCACCTTCAATGTACTTAATCACTCTGTTCTTCAACCTAGAACCTGCAAAGAGAATCTGTCCTGATCCCTAACCTTTCACAGTGATATTAGAAATAATAAAATAATTCACCTCTGTGAAGCACACTAAAATCCTACAAAACCAATTCTATGCAAAGATTGTTAAATGTGTATGTATAGGATTGCTGGTGTTTCGAGCCAGGAAAAACAGTAGCACCTACTCAGGTCACCACCACAGGAGGCCTCTTAAAAACAGGTTGACTCAGCTATGTGATGACTTGTGATTTTTTTTTGATACATAGTTCTCTTTTACTGACAAAAGAAAAACTGTGAGTCTGGAAGGAAGAATTAAAAGTAGTAGCTTCTTAGGAAATTAGTGCTGCAATGAACTATGACAGTTTGTTCTTTAAGCAGGTCTGGCAATTACCCTGGAATTCTAGGCCTTCATATTTTTTCCAAGTGTTTTTCTTTATGCTTCATCATTCCTGATGAAAGGAATGAAATAGTTAAGAGAAAAGCTACAGGTTGTTCTGAAAAGATACCAAGTTTCTCAGAGAAGTGGTTATCTTTGGTGGTGCTCTGACCAACAGTGCTGAGAGCCACACTGGTCCAGTGAGTAAAGCATGGCTTTTTTGAGTCATAATATGCTATACCTTTTCTATTCCCATTGCTGCTTCCAGGATTTCTTATCTCCTGCCCTGGCAAATCATAACACACACACACACACACACACACACACACACACCATCCCTGTAAATCATAACACACACACACACACACACACACACACACACACACCCCATCCCTGTAAATCATAACACACACACACACACACACACTATCCCTATAAATCATAACACACACACACACACACACACACACACACACCATCATAACACACACACACACACACACACCATCCCTCTAAATCATAACACACACACACACACACACACACACACACACACACACACACACCATCCCTGTCCTGTGCACCCAGTGGTGGGGGGAGGTGGCAAAAAAGACAAAGTCATTTATATAATGTGTCTCCCTGCTGAGCCCCTAATGGCCGAAGCTTTTGTTCTGCATTCAGTGGCTGCATGTGATGGGCAGGAAGCTGCAGTCTCCCTTTGTTCCATGGCCTTATTCAGCAATTTAGATCCATCATAAAAATCAAATATGCATGTTGCAATCGCCTTGCCTACAGCAGCTTCAATTTTCACCTTTCTTTAATTTGAACTCCACAGGGGAAAAAAGAGGAGGAAGGGAGAAAGGGAGAATGGGGGGTGGGGGAGAGGGAATTGTTCTGTGTTTTTGCTTAGTGGACTGTGAAAATAGGCAGTAATGAAAAAATATATTTTTAATCTCATAGATGCATCCCATTCAAAACAGCACATACCACCAAACCAGGCTGGTAGAATCCCTTCTGAAAATGCCCTCAAACCATACCAGTTAGCTAAGGCTCCAAAACTGAATGTGAAATGATGGGAAAAGAGAAAAGCATGAGAGTATTACAAAAGAGTAGAAACAGGCAGACTGTCTTTCAGGCTTGAGGAGTCATCTTTTTCAGAGAGGTGACACTACACCACTTCTAATTATGGCCAAAAAGAATGTTTTATGTTCAGCTGACAGTCATGAGTTTCTTTTGTAAAAGAAATGATTTGGGGAAAGGGTTCATAGAGGGAGTGAGAAAGAGATTACATTTAAATATATATTTCCTCTCCAAATAAAAATGAACACATTGACAGAGATGTTTTTGTCCACTTATTGATTTGCACACTATATTTAAAATTTTCCCAGGACTTCAAAGGATGTGCTCCCTGGGGTTCAAATAAATTTGCATCAGCAGCTTTGATATTGATTATTCAGAAAAATACAGAAACCCTTTACCTATTTCATTATTAGACTTAAGCAATGGCTTTACAGAGGGGTTCGTGCCCTAATATAAACAATATGGCCAATATTTATTCGATTTATTAAAAAAATGAAAGATCTGAAGAACTGTGCCTCTTTATGCCTGGTTTCACTTACAATATAGATTTTTGAAGGCTCAAGCTAAAGTTGAAGCCGACCAGTTTGAAGATTCTTTGCCTGTTCTTATAAATGGAGCTTTTTTAGGGTAATTCCAGGGAGATTTGCTGGAGGCAACATTAGACAGACACTGAATATAATATAGCATGGATGCACACTAAGAGTGATCTTGGGGATCATTCAAGGTTGAAAAGCTTTTGATTGTCTTGAGTGGAGCTTCTTCTGGAAGATGTACTGAATGAGTCTGGGATCAAAACCAATTTCACAAGTTTGATCCAGTTGTAATATGGAAATCTACCAGATTCTGCTATGACTAATTAGAGATGTGTAAAGAGGGTTTCTCTTTCCCAACATTATTGATTTTCCTTTCAAACCCCCCAGTTTCACAGAGAAAAACTCTGGCATTTAAAAGTCTTCAATTTACTACAGTTCACTGATGCATGTAATCTTTGCTAACTGCATCCCATTTTCTCTGAACTTGGTTTTTCAGGCCCTCTTATGTTCTGGGTGTGTTTTAGATTTACTTTAGGTTTTAAGTGAAATCAAAGATGCACCCAGGACACACGAGCACTGAGAGAATAAATTTAATATTGAATTTTTTTTTAGTTGTAATTTTTCCCTTCCCTCCATTGGAAATACAGGGAATTATCCATGCCCATAAAAAAGTGTAATTTTAAAAAGTGGATTCTACACAATTTAAGCTTACATATGAGTCAGGGGATTCATGTCTCCAATCTTATCTGTCCTGGAAAAAGTGAAAAAAATTAAGATGGCTAATAGTACTTGGAATTTAAAACATTGGAGAAAATCTGTGATTGAATAGCATAACTCAGGCAAAAGCTATGGCTCTATGCCACCTCAACTCCTCTCTCCCCACCCCATCTTTTAACACTGCCCCATATCTTTTAGAATACTGTGAACAGATATTATACCCTGTAACTTTTCATTAAAGTCCGGGTCATATGCTGGCATTTTATGTTTTCAACTTCTCTCATGAGGAAAGATGCTAGATAGATGTATCAGATGATAAACATTGCATATTGGAGAGTGAAGCCTTTTCTCTTTGAATTTAAGATAATTTAATATATAAGGTGTATCTTTTTTTTTTTTTTTTTTTTTGTGGTACGCAGGCCTCTCACTGTTGTGGCCTCTCCCGCCGCGGAGCACAGGCTCCGGACGCGCAGGCCCAGCGGCCATGGCTCACGGGCCCAGCTGCTCCGCGGCATGTGGGATCCTCCCAGACCGGGGCACGAACCCGTGTCCCCTGCACTGGTAGGTGGACTCTCCACCACCGCGCCACCAGGGAAGCCCTAAGGTATATCTTTAATTGAACATTTTCCTCTCCTCTTTCATATGGGAAATTTTTTTGGTCCTTAGCTCTCTCTCCTTAAGAAATAAATTGTAGAAGGCACAGAGGTAAAAATTTTTTGACTATTTTCTTGACCAGTCTTCCTTTTCAGGGCACCTGGTTTACATTTCAGGTCATTCCAACTACGAACATTATTCTTACCTATGCTTTACACATAGATGTTAGATTTCTTTTCCCTCAAGATTTGAGAGTCCTCAGAGTGCCTCTTTCCCCTCGGTATTAAATCCATGTTGAACTAATGACTAGTCCCAATATATACAGTCTGTGTGTGTGTGTGTGTGTGTGTGTGTGTGTGTGTATATATATATATATATATGTGTGTGTATATATATACATATATATATATATATAAAGAGATTTTATATAGGTAGCCTGTATATAGAGCCTGTCTCTATATATACAGTCATGTAAAAGTTGAGGGTACAGCCTCCAGAATTATACATTCTCTATTCCAATTCTTTTCCACCCTTGACCAGCTCTATGACCTTGGGAAATTTAGGCCTTAGTGTCTTCATTTGTAAAATGAGTATACGAAGATAATAGCACCTAATTCATAGGATGGTGAAACTTAAAAGAGATTCTATAAAATGTTGTTTCAGCTTGGGTTCCTAGGGAAGCAAACTCTCAGGTCAAACTTAACATTCAGGTTGTTTATTATTTATTAGGAAGTGCATTTTGGATCAACACCTGTGGGTAATGAGCTGTACTGCATCCCAACAAAGACCTCAGCCAACCCCATAGGTAAGTTTTCTCAGTGAGAGCTGACAATTGAGGGCTGTCTTCTTTTAGGACTCCCATCAACTGGTGAAATAAGTCCCTCATTCCTGAGGGGGGTCTGGGTGGCATGTTACAGTGTCTACCAGAAGTATTTAGTAAGTGTTCAAGAAATATTAGTTATGTAGTAGTAACAGCGTATATTTACCTACTAGACCATTCTTATTTTTCATGATCCCAAACACTTGCTCCCATTATATATTTTAATTACAAGAGGCAGTATACTGTTGTGGGAAGAGCATAGCTCTGGAACTGGAATTCTCGGTTTGAGTCCCATTTCCCCAACTCTTTGAATAGTGCCAGGCATGTGATATATGCTCTTGTGCTTATTGTTATTACTATTTTCTTTCTTCTCTTAAGTTACACGTGTAGGTACTTTGGAATCAGAGAATTCTTGGTAAAAAACCCAGCTCTATCACTTACCAGCTGTTTTGATCATGGGCATGTTATTTAATGTGATACTCAGTTTTCACATCTATAAAATAGAAATAATGATGTCCTTCATAGAACGTACCAAGAATATGAAGGAATTACGAGCCTGTGCTTCAGTTCCTTATCCGAAATATGGGAATATCTTACCCTTGGGATATTGTGAAGATTATGTGAGCTCATATATGAAAAGCACGTAGAATGATGCCTGACACGAGGTACACATTCAGTTAAGTGTTAGGTATATGACAACTGTATAAACCCCTCTACATAGTGCCTTGCATATGATAAGCACTCAGATATTATTTTTGAAGTCTGTCAAGGATGTTTTCTTTCTTCTCTCCTTTTAGCCTTTATTTCCTATTTCATCTGGCCTGCTGTTCCTTTCTTTTTGATTATTCCTTCCTCTTCCCTCACTTCCTTAAGGTTTTTGGATGTTATATGTGGGTCGACATTGAACCATATCCTCTAACAACTTTTAAAAAGTTAAATTTTTTTGGTTCTTGAGACAATAAAGCTGATGAGTGATTAAACATTATCTTCAGGTACAGGAAGGCTCTTGCTACAGAAGGGATGGTTGCCCTTCCTTGTGCATCTTCAGGACAGAAGAAGAGAAATAGACTTAAATGTTGCATAAATACAATATGGATGAGCAAAGAGAATGATAGAATCTCCAACCCTAAGAGAGGCTAGACACAAAGAATATTCTTAATTTACCTAGAACAGCTGTGTACATGTGTTCCCAAAGAAAAGAGAAGATTCTTTTTTTCCTATGCATAATGAAAAGGTTATTTTTAAATTTTTTAATTTAATTTTTATTTCATATTGGAGTATAGTTGATTTACAATGTTGTGTTAGTTACTGGTGTACAGCAAAGTGATTCAGTTATACATATACATATATACATTCTTTTTCAGATTCTTTTCCCATATAAGTTATTACAGAATATTGAGTAGAGTTCCCTGTGCTATACAGTAGGTCCTTGTAGATGATCTGTTTTATATACAGTCATGTGTATATGTTAATCCCAAGCTCCTAATTTATCCCTCCCTCCCCAACCTTTCCCCTTTGGTAACCATAAATTTGTTTTTGAAGTCTGTGAGTCTGTTCTGTTCTGTAAATTCCTTTGTATCATTTTTTAAGATTCCACATATAAGTTATATCTTATATTATTTGTCTTTCTCTGTCTGACTTCACTTAGTATGATAAACTCTAGGTCCATCCATGTTGCTGCAAATGGCATTATTTCATTCATTTTTTTATGGCTGAGTAATATTCCCTTGTATATATTTACCACATCTTCTTTATCCATTACTCTGTAGGTGAACATTTAGGTTGCTTTCATGTCTTGGCTATTGTAAACAGCACTGCAGTAAACTTTGGGGTGCATATATCCTTTTGAACCATGTTTTTTTTCCAGACATATGCCCAGGAGTGGGATTGCTGGATCATATGGTAGCTCTATTTTTAGTTTCTTAAGGAACCTCCATACTGTTCTGTATAGTGGCTGTACCAGTTTACATTCCCACGGACAGTGTAGGAGGGTTCCTTTTTCTCCACACCCTCTCAGTGCACGTGGAACCTTGTGCACACCCTGGAGTCTCTGTTTTCCCCAGTCCTGTGGAGCTCTTGCACTCGAGCCCTACTGGCCTCAAAGCCAAATGCTCTGGGCACTCCTCTTCTCAATGCCAGACCCCCAGGCTGGGTAGCCTCACATGGGTCTCAGAACTCTCAGTCTTGTGGGAGATCCTCTGTGATATAATTATTTTCCAGTTTGTGAGTCACCCAGCTGGCAGGTATGGGTTTTGATTATATTGTGAAAGCACCCCTCCTACCATCTTGTTGTGGCTTCTTCTTTGTCTTTAGATGTAGAATATGGTTTATTGGTAGGTTTCAGTCTTTTTTGTCAATGGTTCTTCAGCAGTTAGTTGTGATTTTGGTGTTTTCGTGAGAGGGGGTGAGCTCAAGTCCTTGTGCTCTGCCATCGTGTCTCTAACCCCTTGGGAAGATTCTAATGAATCCCATTCTAGCCCCACAATCATCTGATTCTGTTTTTCCCAAACATTTTAACTATAAATATTACCTGCTAGTGTGTACCTTGCTTGGGCTATATTCTGTTGTCATACTGTCCTTCCTGGTTTCATAATAGCTGATGCCCTTTATAAACATGTCAGAAAGGATTTCAGTTTGGCACAGCCATCTGCTATTTCTAACAACTTATAAACGTTTTCTCTTTACAGTAGTGTGTGATAGTAAATAATAAGGTAGCCATAACTTTCTTTTGCACTCCAGCAGAAATAAATAGCCTGAATAAATTCACCTTATTTATACACAGTTTTTTTTTTCTTATGTTTTAGATTTAAACACTGCCAAGTGTTAACATTTTACATTAAATTGTTATGTTGACAGGAATTTGATAGTATGATTATGGCCTTTATAATCAATCATGTAGAAAATCATCTTAATTAAATAAACAAAAACTTAAGGAAAAGGAACATTTTGCTTGAGTTTATTCCATAGGAATAAGAGGAAGAGTGGCACAAAATAGAAGCAGACATCTGTGGAAATAAAGGAGAAAAATCTGCAATTCTCAAAATCCTAGACTTTTCTTTTGAGGATATTATCATGTAAAGATCTAGGAAATACACATCTTCCAACATACCCATATATATATATATATATATATATATATATATATATGGGTATGTATATATAAAAGCTGTATTTTGATGGCAAAGCTATCATCTTCGTCATACTTTGAACTACTGTAGCATCTCCTACCCAGGAATCTCAAATTCCCAGAAATTCTATACATAATAGTTATTACATGTTAAAATATATGAATCATAGACCTTTTCTTCATGCAAGTCCCTGGGGGTGTATGAATTATATCTCATTGTTTTTAGAACTTTTTCCTTGGGTTCCTCCTGATTATCTCCACTGAAGAGAGACCTGTGCCCTGTTGGTAAGTTTTTTAGAGACTTCATGGCACAGGAATATTCTCAATTATATTTTGTAATTAAGACATCATTCCTCAAGAATTTGAGGAAGCTAGATGGATTGTGGATGTGAGTGTGTGTGTGTAATGCACGAGAAGTTTTTTTTTTCATATCTCTTGTGCTTGGCATGTAGTTGGTGCCCAATAAATAATAATAGTTGAGTGAGTCCATAAACATAAGTTGTTTTTTTACAGTTATTCTTTTGAAATGCTGTATTTTTATTACATCAATGTCCAAAAGAGTTCTGGAATTGCCTTCAGACCCTGCAGTACAGTCTTTTGAATGCACTCATCTTTTCATATCAGTTAACATGAACTGAGTGCCTATGGTGTGTGTGTGTTTATTTATTTATTAATTTATTTATCATCATGATTACACCCATCAGTAGTTCATTTATTTATTTTTTTTTACTTGATACTGGGAAGTTTCTGTTGTTAATATATATTTTTTTACATCTTTATTGGAGTATAATTGCTTTACAATGGTATGTTAGTTTCTGCTTTATAACAAAGTGAATCAGTTATACATATACATATGTTCCCATATCTCCTTCCTCTTGCGTTTCCCTCCCTCCCACCCTCCCTATCCCACCCATCCACGTGGTCACAAAGCACAGAGCTGATCTCCCTGTGCTATGCGGCTGCTTCCCACTAGCTATGTATTTTACGTTTGTTAGTGTATATATGTCCATGCCACTCTCTCACTTTGTCACAGCTTACCCTTCCCCCTCCCCATATCCTCAAGTCCATTCTGTAGTAGGTTTGTGTCTTTATTCCCGTCTTACTCCTAGGTTCTTCATGACATTTTTTTTTCTTATATTCCATATACATGTGTTAGCATACGGTATTTGTCTTTCTCTTTCTGACTTACTTCACTCTGTATGACAGACTCTAGGTCCATCCACCTCACTACAAATAACTCAATTTCGTTTCTTTTTATGGCTGAGTGATATTCCATTGTATTTATGTGCCACATCTTCTTTATCCATTCATCTGATGATGGACACTTAGGTTGCTTCCATGTCCTGGCTATTGTAAATAGAACTGCAATGAACATTGTGGTTCATGACTCTTTTTGAATTATGGTTTTCTCAGAGTATATGCCCAGTAGTGGGATTGCTGGGTCATATGGTAGTTCTATTTGTAATTTTTTAAGGAACCTCCATACTGTTCTCCATAGTGGCTGAACCAATTCACATTCCCACCAGCAGTGCAAGAGTATTTCCTTTTCACCACACCCTTTCCAGCATTTATTGTTTCTAGAATTTTTAATGATGGCCATTCTGACTGGTGTGAGATGATATCTCATTGTAGTTTTGATTTGCATTTCTCTAATGATTAATGATGTTGAGCATTCTTTCATGTGTTTGTTGGCAATCTGTATATCTTATTTGGAAAAATGTCTATTTAAGTCTACTGCCCATTTTTGGATTGGGTTGTTTGTTTTCTTATTTTTGAGCTGCTTGTAAATTTTGGAGATTAATCCTTTGTCAGTTGCTTCATTTGCAAATATTTTCTCCCATTCTGAGGGTTGTCTTTTGGTCTTGTTTCTGGTTTCCTTTGCTGTGCAAAAGCTTTGAAGTTTCATTCGGTCCCATTTGTTTATTTTTGTTTTTATTTCCATTTCTCTAGGAGGTGGGTCAAAAAGGATTTTGCTGTGATTTATGTCATAGAGTGTTCTGCCTATGTTTTCCTCTAAGAGTTTGATAGTTTCTGGCCTTACATTTAGGTCTTTAATCCATTTTGAGCTTATTTTTGTGTATGGTGTTAGGGGGTGTTCTAATCTCATACATTTACATGTAGCTGTCCAGTTTTCCCAGCACCACTTATTGAAGAGGCTGTCCTTTCTCCACTATACATTCCTGCCTCCTTTATCAAAGATAAGGGGACCATATGTGGGTGGCTTTATCTCTGGGCTTTCTATCCTCCTATTCCATTGATCTATCTTTCTGTTTTTGTGCCACTACCATACTGTCTTGATTACTGTAGCTTTGTAGTATAGTCTGAAGTCAGGGAGCCTGATTCCTCCAGCTCCGTTTTTCTTTCTCAAGATTGCTTTGGCTATTTGGGGTCTTTCGTGTTTCCATACAAATTGTGAAATTTTTTGTTCTAGCTCTGTGAAAAATGCCAGTGGTAGTTTGATAGGGATTGCATTCAATCTGTAGATTGCTTTGGGTAGTAGAGTCATTTTCACAATGTTGATTCTTCCAATCCAAGAACATGGCACATCTCTCCATCTGTTTATATCATCTTTAATTTCTTTCATCAGTGTCTTATAATTTTCTGCATACAGGTCTTTTGTCTCCTTAGGTAGGTTTATTCCTAGATATTTTATTCTTTTTGTTGCAGTGGTAAATGGGAGTGTTTTCTTGATTTCACTTTCAGATTTTTCATCATTAGTGTATAGGAATGCCAGAGATTTCTGTGCATTAATTTTGTATCCTGCTACTTTACCAAATTCATTGACTAGCTCTAGTAGTTTTCTGGTAGCATCTTTAGGATTCTCTATGTATAGTATCATGTCATCTGCAAACAGTGACAGCTTTACTTCTTTTTTTCTGATTTGGATTCCTTTTATTTCCTTTTCTTCTCTGATTGCTGTGGCTAAAACTTCCAAAACTATGTTGAATAAGAGTGGGTTGAGTGGGCAACCTTGTCTTGTTCCTGATCTTAGTGGAAATGCTTTCAGTTTTTCACCATTGAGGATGATGTTGGCTGTGCGTTTGTCATATATGGCCTTTATTATGTTGAGGAAAGTTCCCTCTATGCCTACTTTCTGCAGGGTTTTTATCATAAATGGGTGTTGAATTTTGTCGAAAGCTTTCTCTGCATCTATTGGGATGATCATATGGTTTTTCTCCTTCAGGTTGTTAATATGGTGTATCACGTTGATTGATTTGTGTATATTGAAGAATCCTTGCATTCCTGGAATAAACCCCACTTGATCATGGTGTATGATCTTTTTAATGTGCTGTTGGATTCTGTTTGCTAGTATTTTGTTGAGGATTTTTGCACCTATGTTCATCAGTGATATTGGCCTGTAGTTTTCTTTCTTTGTGATATCCTTGTCTGGTTTTGGTATCAGGGTGATGGTGGCCTCGTAGAATGAGTATGGGAGTGTTCCTTTCTCTGCTATATTTTGGAAGAGTTTGAGAAGGAGAGTTATTAGCTCTTCTCTAAATGTTTGATAGAATTCGCCTGTGAATCCATCTGGTCTTCGGCTTTTGTTTGTTGGAAGATTTTTAATCACATTTTCTATTTCAGTGCTTGTGATTGGTCTGTTCATATTTTCTATTTCTTCCTGATTCAGTCTTGGCAGGTTGTGCATTTCTAGAATTTGTCCATTTCTTCCAGGTTGTCCATTTTATTGGCATAGAGTTGCTTGTAGTAATCTCTCATGATCTTTTGTATTTCTGCAGTGTCAGTTGTTACTTCTCCTTTTTCATTTCTAATTCTATTGATTTGAGTCTTCTCCCTTTTTTTCTTGATGAGTCTGGCTAATGGTTTATCAATTTTATTTATCTTCTCAAAGAACCAGCTTTTAGTTTTATTTATCTTTGCTATCATTTCCTTCATTTCTTTTTCATTTATTTCTGATCTGATCTTTATGATTTCTTTCTTTCTGCTAACTTTGGGGTTTTTTTGTTCTTCTTTGTGTAATTGCTTTAGGTGCAAGGTTAGGTTGTGTATTCGAGATGTTTCTTGTTTCTTAAGGTAGGATTGTATTGTTATAAACTTCCCTCTTAGAACTGCTTTTGCTGCATCCCATAGGTTTTGGGTCGTTGTGTCTCCATTGTCATTTGTTTCTAGGTATTTTTTGATATCCTCTTTGATTTCTTTAGTGATCACTTCGTTATTAAGTAGTGTATTGTTTAGCCTACATGTTTGTATTTTCTGCAGATCTTTTCCTGTAATTGATATCTAGTCTCATAGCGTTGTGGTTGGAAAAGATACCTGATACAATGTCAATTTTCTTAAATTTACCAAGGCTTGATTTGTGCTCTATCCTGGAGAATGTTCCATGAGAACTTGAGAAAAATGTGTATTCTTTTGTTTTTGGATGGAATGTCCTATAAATATCAATTAAGTCCATCTTGTTTAATATAACATTTAAAGCTTCTGTTTCCTTATTTATTTTCATTTTGGATGATCTGTCCATTGGTGAAAGTGGAGTGTTAAAGTCCCCTACTATGAATGTTTTACTGTCGAATTCCCCTTTTATGGCTGTTAGTATTTGCCTTATGTATTGAGGTGCTGCTATGTTGGGTGTGTAAATATTTACAATTGCTATATCTTCTTCTTGGATCGATCCCTTTATAATTATGTAGCGTCCTTCTTTGTCTCTTCTAATAGTCTTTATTTTAAAGTCTATTTTGTCTGATATGAGAATTGCTACTCCAGCTTTCTTTTGGTTTCCATTTGCATGGAATATCTTTTTTCATCCCCTTACTTTCAGTCTGTATGTGTCTCTAGGTCTGAAGTGGGTCTCTTGTAGACAGCATATATATGGGTCTTGTTTTTGTATCCATTCAACCAGTCTGTGTCTTTTGGTGGGAGCATTTAATCCATTTACATTTAAGGTAATTATCAATATGTATGTTCCTATTCCCATTTTCTTAATTGTTTTGTGTTTGCTATTGTAGGTCTTTTCCTTCTCTTGTGTTTCTTGCCTAGAGAAGGTCCTTTAGGATTTGTTGTAAAGCTGGTTTGGTGGTGCTGAACTCTCTTAGCTTTTGCTTGTCTGTAAAGTTTTTAATTTCTCCATCAAATCTGAATGAGATCCTTGCTGGGTAGAGTTATCTTGGTTGTAGGTTTCTCTCCTTCATCACTTTAAATATGTCCTGCCAGTCCCTTCTGGCTTGCAGAGTTTCTGCTGAAAGATCAGCTGTTAACCTTATGGGGATTCCCTTGTGTGTTATTTGTTGTTTTTCTCTTGCTGCTTTTAATATGTTTTCTTTGTATTTAATTTTTGACAGTTTGATTAATATGTGTCTTGGCGTGTTTCTCCTTGGATTTATCCTGTATGGGACTCTCTGTACTTCCTGGACTTGATTAAACTATTTCCTTACCCATATTAGGGAAGTTTTCACCTATAATCTCTTCAAATATTTTCTCAGTCCCTTTGTTTTTCTCTTCTTCTTCTGGAACCCCTATAATTCAAATGTTGGTACGTTTAATGTTGTCCCAGAGGTGTCTGAGACTGTCCTCAGTTCTTTTCATTCTTTTTTCTTTATTCTGTTCTGCAGTACTTATTTCCAGTATTATATCTTCCAGGTCACTTATCCGTTCTTCTGCCTCAGTTATTCTGCTATTGATCCCATCTAGAGTATTTTTCATTTCATTTATTGTGTTGTTCATTGTTGCTTGTTTCATCTTTAGTTCCTCTAGGTCCTTGTTAAATGTTTCTTGCACTTTCTCTATTCTATTTCCAAGATTTTGGATCATCTTTACTATCATTATTCTGAATTCTTTTTCAGGTTGACTGCCTATTTCCTCCTCATTTGTTAGGTCTGGTGGGTTTTTATCCACTCCTTCATCTGCTGTGTGTTTTTCTGTCTTCTCATTTTGCTTATCTTAGTGTGTTTGGGGTCTCCTTTTTTCAGGCTGCAGGTTCGTTGTTCGCATTGTTTTTGGTGTCTGTCCCCACTGGCTAAAGTTGGTTCAGTGGGTTGTGTAGTCTTCCTGGTGGAGGGGACTAGTACCTGTGTTCTGGTGGATGAGGCTGGATCCTGTCTTTCTGGTGGGCAGGTCCACGTCTGGTGGTGTGTTTTGGGGTGTCTGTGGACTTATGATTTCAGGCAGCCTCTCTGATGATGGGTGGGGTTGTGTTCCTGTCTTGCTAGTTGTTTGGCATAGGGTGTGCAGAATTGTCGCTTGCTGGTCGTTGAGTGAAGCTGGGTGCTGGTGTTGAGATGGAGATCTCTGGGAGATTTTCGCCGTTTGATATTATGTGGAGCTGGGAGGTCTCTTGTTGACCAGTGTCCTGAAGTTGGCTCTCCCACCTCAGAGGCACAGCACTGACTCCTGGCTGCAGCACCAAGAGCCTTTCATCCACACGGCTCAGAATAAAAGGGAGAAAAAGTAGAAAGAAAGAAAGATAGAAGGAAAGGGAGAGAGAGAGAGAGAGAGAGAGGAAGGAAGAAGTAAAATAAAGATAAAATAAAGTTATTAAAATAAAAAATAATTATTAAGAAAAAAAATTTTTTAAAGAAAAAAAAAAAGGACAGAACCCGGGGACAAATGGTGAAAGCAAAGCTATACAGACAGAATCTCACACAGAAGCATACACATACACACTCACAAAAAGAGGAAAAGGGGAAAAAATCATAAATCTTGCTCTCAAAGTCCACCTCCTCAATTTGGGATGATTCGTTGTCTATTCAGGTATTCCACAGATGCAGGGTATATCAAGTTGATTGTGGAGCTTTAATCCGCTGCTTCTGAGGCTGCTGGGAGAGATTTCCCTTTCTCTTTGTTCGCACAGCTCCCGGGGCTCAGCTTTGGGTTTGACCCCGCCTCTGCGTGTAGGTTGCTGGAGGGCGTCTGTTCTTCACTCAGACAGGACGGGGTTAAAGGAGCAGCTGGATCCCGGGACCCTGGCAGTGGCAGGCTGCACAGTCTCCCTGGAAGGGAGGTGTGGATAGTGACCTGTGTTCACACACAGGCTTCTTGGTGGCGGCAGCAGCAGCCTTAGCGTTTCATGCCCGTCTCTCGGGTCCATGCTGTTAGCCGCGGCTTGCGCCCGTCTCTGGAGCTCCTTTAAGCAGCGCTCTTAATCCCCTCTCCTCGCGCACCAGGAAACAAAAGAGGGAAGAAAAAGTCTCTTGCCTCTTCGGCAGGTCCAGACTTTTCCCCGGACTCCCTCCCGGCTAGCCGTGGTGCACTGACCCCCTGCAGGCTGTGTTCACGCCGCCAACCCCAGTGCTTTCCCTGGGATCCGACCGAAGTCCGCGCCTCAGCTCCAAGCCCTCGCCTCAGCTCCCAGCCCCCGCCCGCCCCGGCGGTGAGCAGACAAGCCTCTCAGGCTGGTGAGTGCCGGTCGGCACCGAATCTCTGTGCGGGAATCTCTCCGCTTTGCCCTCCGCACCCCTGTTGCTGTGCTCTCCTCCGTGACTCTGAAGCTTTCCCCCTCCGCCACCCGCAGTCTCTGCCTGCGAAGGGGCTTCTTAGTGTGTGGAATCCCTTCCTCTTTCACAGCTCCCTCCCAGAGGTGCAGGTCCCATCCCTATTCTTTTGTCTCTGTTTATTTTTTCTTTTGCCCTACCGAGGTACGTGGGGAGTTTCTTGCCTTTTGGGAGGTCTGAGGTCTTCTGCCCGTGTTCAGTAGGTGTTCTGTAGGAGCTGTTCCACGTGTGGATGTATTTCTGGTGTATCTGTGGGGAGGGAGGTGATCTCCGCGTCTTACTCTTCCGCCATCTTCCCCCTGGCTCCCTCCATTTATTTTTAATTATAGCAATTGCCTGCCAATCTTCCATCTGTTAGTAACTGAGTGCTGAAAGGGGACAATGAAAAATAAGGAATGGTTCCACTCCTCCAAGAGTTATAATTTAGCAATGTATGTACAAATTAAAATGTATGTACAAATTCTATTTGTAGAAGTATCTGAGTGAGTTTCACGAAAGAGATAGCATCTCAGATGGAACTTGATGGATGTGGACAGCAGGCACAGTGAAAATTGTAACCAAGACCCAAAAGCAGAAAAGCATTTAGTTTGGTCAGAGAATGATGAATAGTAGTTAAGCTAGGAAAAAAAACAGGGAGGTAGATCTCTGGAGCCAGAATCCCTGAGTAAAAATCTCAGTAGTGAAACATATTGTCTGCGTTCTTTGACAGGTGACTTGAACTCTGTGTCTTGGTTCCTCATCTGTAAAATGGGGATAATATTTTTACCTACCTTATAGGGTTGATTTGAAGAATAATATGTGTAACCACCTAGAATAATGCTGGGCACATAGCAAGTACTATGTAAGTGTTAGAAGATGAGAGAGTGGAGAATCTTCCCTGGAAGCCACTGAAAGTTTTTGAGCAAGAGGGCAAAAAGATAGGAGTTATGCTTTGAGAAGATGATCTTGGTGGTACTGTGCATAATTGATCATCAGAAATACATTAGTTAAAAGAGAGAGGTCTTGGAAGGAGAAATGAGGGCTTGGACTGGGACACTGACTGAGGGAATGAAAGAGAAAAGATGGATGCAAAAGAATCATAAGGTCCCTAACGACACATGCATACTAACTTCTAAAGCTTTTGAATTGAGAGTATCTTTGTTTTTGAAACAATCAAGAGTCATTTGGAAATAAGTCTAGTGATAAAGGTGGGAGATTTTTAGTTATATAACAAAAAAGATGAATTTTAATAGTAATTAGGTGGATTTTGTCTATGGCTTCTGAAACTGATACTCAAGGCAATTCCAGAAGAAATTTGCTAGAAAACAAAAAGTGTATAGTACATTTATCAATGGAATAGATATGTAATTTTCCCCACTGTAAGGGAAAATCCTCACTTGGTTGTATGAATGTTAGTGTACTTATTTAATCATCAGTAATATTGTGCATAATTTTTTTATGAAAACATTTAATAAAGTTTAAAAAATAAGTCATAATTTATTATGATAATTTCTTGCATACATTCTTGTAGAATGAGGATAAAAATACTTAAAGGATAAGGACCATAATTTGGCCTTTTATTCATTTTACTTACCATTTTCTGCTAATATATGTACCTCTTGGATGTTACCACATCTTGTTGATATTCTTTCTTTCTGTTAATATTGTTTTTATATTCTATTTAAAAAATACCAGCTACTTAAAATAGAAAAAGGAAGGGAGGGTGGGCAAGCCAGGATTTGTCAACTTTAGTAACGACGGAAGCTGGAGATGAGACTTCTGTTACACTTGGGTGATCTGAAAGGCTTTGCATAGCTGTTCAAAGATGCATTCTTGCACTGCCATTTTCTGTATTCTATTGCAGTCCTGATAACATTGGGTTTATTAAGGGTCTCTTTACCATATTATTTGCCTTTGTGCAGTTCACTAAATGTTGTCCTCTGTGCTGATTCTATCAGCTTTCTCACTTTACACCTGCCCTGGAATGATGATAAAGGGCCGAAAGTTTCCCTGAAAGAATTTCATATGAAACATTGAACACTATGTTTTACTTAAGACATCCTTTTCAGGTAAATGAACCACAATGCAAGTTTTTAAAGTTAAATCGCTACAAATGTTTCCAAGATAAACATACAACTTATAAATCTTTAAAAATTATCAATTAATGAATACATAATGGGATATACATTTGCATGATAATCCACAAAATACAATGATTAATAATGAGCAGTCAGGAGGGGCTCTTGTGACTGGAGACTACACCAAGAGCGGGGTTCTTTTCCACCAGATATGTCCAAGGAACTCGACATCTGTTTTCATTTCCCATAGTGAAAAAAGGTTTGAAACAATGTGTGATATCCTAAAAAAGAAACAGAACTCCTTGATGAATTAAGAGCAGAAATCTGGATGGAAGTCATTGTGAACTGTAATCTCTGCCTCTGGTTGAAAAGAAAAGACAGTAGGAAAATCCTTCAGTCATCAATTTAACCAAAAATGTCAAGACTGCCATTGGAGATACTGGAAGGAACTGGGTTCTCTGTCAATTCCAACATAGGATTTTCTTACTGATATTTGTTACCTAAGCCTTATTTTGCAAATGAAAACATAAAAAAAAAATCATTTGGCAGCAAAAATGCCAGTAATTATTTTTGAAACATAATTGCTTCTCAGCTTAAGGTTAACCATTTGCTACCTGTATCTTCTGCCAAATCCAAATATAATGGGTTTGCCAAGCCCAGTAGTGGGAGATTGAGCGGCAAGAGACAGATTCAGGCTGCTAATTCTTCAGTATAACATCAGGCCAGTGAAACTGGAATGGGATGGAACCCATGATGGGCACATTCCAAATTCCTAGGTAAATCAGCAAAGGAAACATATGAACATCCAAGAGTGTGAGATTGAATTCTCAGCCCTGGATGCCATTCTCTCCTTGAGTACTCAGAAAATTCAAAATTAACTCTTGGTTTTAAACAAAAAAAGTTACCTGCTCTGACTGACTGTTTTTCATTTGTTAGCTATGGCATCTTAGTCTGTTTGGGCTGCTAAAACAAAACACCATAGACTAGGTGGCTTATAAACAGCAGAAATTTATTTCTCACAGTTCTAGAGACTGGGAAGTCCAAGGTCAAGTTATCAGCAGATTTGGTGTCTGGTGAGAACCTGCTTCTCGGCCTATAGATGGCTGTCTTTTCTCGGTCTTCACATGGGCAAGAGGTGTGAGGGATTTTTCTGGGGTTTCCTTTATAAGGGTACTAATCCCATTCATGAGAGCTCTGCCTTTATGACCTAAACATCTCCCAAAGGCCCCAGCTTCTAACACTACCACGTTGAGGGAATAGGTTTCAGCATACAAATTTTGGGGGAACACAAATATTCATTCTCTAGCACAGGATGTTACCTTGTAGCTATTCAGGGCAGCAAACTTGTACTAGTCTGAAAAGCAGAAATAAAAACTTCACTTTTTTCAGGGACATTTCTGGCTAATGAAAGTAAGAACTTTACTGTCTGTTAGAAATGCCAATAAAAACGCCAAAAGTCTTTGAAAAAACACATTTTGTTACTCTTCTACATTCTACTGACTGTCCTTCTTACCAGTGCTTTGAAAGGAATTTGAGCAGTAACTGGGCACAAAACCATGCCAAGAATTTAAATTGAGCTGAGGGCCTTCAAGCAAACAAGACTCCTGATAGCAAACAGAATTCCCTGGTTTAGAGGTGTTTTAATATAACTAGTTGTTATGCAGAATAACCTCCTGTGGGATATTGATTACTGAAGTATATGTAAGCACTTGCTACATTGTGAAGCATCACCAAACGTATCTCCTTTAGGATTGTCCCCTTCCCATTGACGGATATAGTGGTCATTCATTCACTCAACAAATGTTTACCAAGTGCACACTATGTCCCAACTACTTTTTATAAGTACTAGATAAATAGTAATGACTAAAACATAAAAATTTATGCATAAATATGTAAATAAAACAAAAATGCATAACAAAAATGAATTAATAAAGAAGTTGAGAAAGTGTTAAGTGCTGTGAAGAGAAAAAAGCAGGCTATTGAAATATAGTGTGAGGAAGATTGTGAGTTGTGGGCAGGGAACAAGGAGAAACATTTTAAATAGGTTAGTCAGGAAAGGTCATTCTGAGGATCTGATAGCTGAACCAGAGCCATGGGTGTTGAGAAGTCTGCCATAAATTCCAGGTGGAGGGAACAAGCATTGTGAAGACTCTGTGACAGGAACAAACTTGGCTTATTCAAGGAATGACAAGAAGGCCAAGTCATATAGTAAGTAAAGATCCTTGGAACTTGTAATCTTATAGCCACAGCATGACAAATGAATGAGAGAAGATAGGAAACGCTAAAATCTCTTTACTTATAAATTTTTATTTTTGCATATGTCCTTTCATAGCTAAAAAGACAAGATGAACCATTTTAAAGAACAGAATTATCTTGACTGTTTTACCACTTTCCCTTAGTGTCCTTAGAAATCTTTACCTTCGAATACCATGCCTCCATTCCTCCTTCTTTGACTATTCAGAAATATTCTCCCCAATGATTACATTTTGATAAAATTTACAGAGGAAATAGAGATTATTTCTTTTATGCCTTTTCATTATAATCTTATCAAAGAAAATGGTGGAGAGGAAAATGCTGAAGAAATACATACTACAGTAATTATATCTTTTGAAACAAATTCTGCCTTTGTTATAATAGATTCAGGCCATTATGTTCCATTAGGTCAATGTCACATGTGAATTTGGGTAGGTTATGTAACCTCTCTTGAACCCCAGTTTCCTCATCTATAACATGTGGAGGTTGATCTCATAGGGTTGTAAGGATTACATGAGATCATGCACACAGCGTGTTTAGCATAATACTAGGCACGTAGAATAGATCATGTTTATGGAGCACTTACTGTTATCATGAACATCTTCATTCCTTCCAGTCACCTCCCAGTAAACCTTTTCTGCAAACTTTTCAAGGAGCCCCAATAAACTTTTATGTTGGCTTTTCCCTCAGTTCATGCCACTGATCAAATATCTTTCTCTTCAGTGTCCAGCTGAAAGAAATTGTATATTTATGAGACCATCTTTTGGTAACAAAAATGCCAGGAGCCAGTGGTCTACTAAAAACCTAGTACTAATTCAGGCTCCTGTCAAGCTCCTGACAAAGCCTATACACACGGTATAGCTATGCCAAGGATTCCAGAGCATAGGTGAAAATGTGTGAGTATGTAGCCCTTGATCTCCTGAGCTGCATTTGGCAAGTCTCTGGTCATTCATTTCTGTCTAGTTAATGACATTCCTGGCATATGGGGATCATATAACACAGAATGTGTTCATACTCCGCCTGCAGAAACCCACTTTGTTCTCTACCTGAAGAAAAAAAAATTGGCAACCTCTGCTTTTTGTTTCTGTATTGTGTAATTTTGAGTACAGTTGTTCTATCTTTCTCTTCTTTCCCTCCCTCTCTCCCTCTCCCTTTTTCTTTTCTTTTTTTCCCCTCCCTCTTCTCCTACTCTCCCCTGACTCCCTCCTCTTTGCCCACCTCTTCCATCCTTCCCTGTCCTTTTCTCCCTTCCTCCCTCTCTCCCTTTTCCCTCTTTCTCTCTCTCTTGCTTTTCTAGTAAAGGGAGAATAGAAGAGCTTTGTGGGGTTGGAGGTAGTCATATAATAGGAGAAAACTAACATCATCATCTGAACTGATTCTAGAAGTTTTCTTGAAACTCAAGAATAAGTTTGTTTCAGTAATGCTAATGTTATCATGGTCCTCTGAGAAGACCATGACCATTCCCACTGTCACATTTTAGCATCTGCTATTTTCCTTGCCTAGATGCTTTTTTCTCTTCTCTTCTTTCATCCTGCAAGACCAATCTTAAATCTCACCCCTTCCAGTAAATCTTACTAACTCTGGACTTGATTCATCTTTGTTCTTCCCCCAACTATGCTGTTAGATACTTTTTGCTATTTAATTCATACTATTGAGCCTTGCATATAAGTTTAAAGGCTTGTCTCCCCAGTTTAAGTTTTTTTTAGAGCAGTGATCATATCATAGACATTTTTAGTTTCTCATTGTTTCCATTTCTCCCCACCCAACAATGATCATGCTTTTTTTTTTAATTTATTTTATTTTTATTTTTGGCTGCGTTGGGTATTCATTGCTGCGTACGGGCCTTCATTGCTGCGTACGGGCTTTCTCTAGTTGTGGCGAGCAGGAGCTACTCTTCATTGCGGTACGCGGCCTTTTCATTGCAGTGGCTTCTCTTGTTGTGGAGCACGGGCTCTAGGCACTTGGGCTTCAGTAGCTGTGGCACGCAGGCTCAGTAGTTGTGGCGCACAGGCTTAGTTGCTCCACAGCATGTAAGATCTTCCCGAACCAGGGCTCCAACCCGTGTCCCCTGCATTGGCAGGCGGATTCTTAACCACTGCGCCACCAGGGAAGTTCCGATCATGCTTTTTAAAACACCTGAACATTCCTCCTTCCAAGGAAAAGGCCATGTTAGCAAAGTTTCAGACCTTTTGAACTGAATCAAAGACAACTGTATATTTTATAGCATCATAGATACTACACAAGGTAAAACTTAGCTGTTCTTGTAAGAAACCTATCTATAATACAATAACAGACTGAGTTCAATTAGAATGCCTCAGGGCATACCTCTATACCCTGTTTCACCCCAGATTTTCAAGTGAGTTTAGAACATCTGAGTCAGAGCATCTCCAGAGTCAGTCATCTCTGGAGAAGTCATGCCAACCCCCAAATAAGTTAAAAATCCTTGAAGAAAAACTAGTTTTTTTTTTTGTTTCTCCTATTATATGTGTTTGATCCATAGCTTCTCATTTATACCACCACCAGAAGCTAAAGAATGAACACCAGTCATTCACGTTTTAAATTTTTTGTTGATAGGTTTAGTGATTTGGCTAGAGAAGATAGGGAAAAGTCTGGAGTAAGAAGAAATTTAGAGACTTTGATTTTCATTTATCCGCTCCTTCATTTCATCAGTTAATGACAAACCATAAAAACAGATTAACACTTAAAAGGAAGATCACTCTATATCTTCAGAAGGAAATAATACTTGTTGAAGTTAAAAAATATGGGAGATTTCGAAATAAAGAGGATGGTAGCTAGTAAGCTTTATTAGATAAACCAAAGAATATCATTGAAATCCTGAATAAACAGAGGAAGATATCTCTTCTTGGTAACTGCATCCTGCTGTGTAAGTTTAGAAAGGAAGAAGGGAAGACAGTGCTGAGTGAGGTGCCGTGTATACCTGGATGTGCGCTATTAAAAGAGGTGCTTGATTGCTCAGTAATTGCAGGGCTAGGATCTTGGGGAGGACTTTGTCATCCCTCCTTGGCTGACACCAGACGATAGTGTGGCTCTGTGATAAGAAACAGAGGACTAGTGTCTCCATGGTAACTAACTGAGCTCTATATATTACACCTCATTACAAATGAGGATAGATAGTAAAAAAAATAATATATTAACACAAAGAGGGAACATATATGTGTGTGTGTGTATGCATGTATTGTGTTTTCTATCTAGAAAGTGAATAAAATAAAATAAAAATGTGATCGCATTGAAGGAACAAGGTTGATAGGCCTTTTTCCCCATTGCTGCAGGTAAATATTTCATTTTTCAGTTCCTCTGATGGTTTTGTTCTGAACCCACCAGCTGTAGCTTGAAAGATTAATGATGGGCAGCAAAAGAACCTGAGAAGAGGCAGAGAGTGAATAGAAACCAGCACCAGAGAAGAAAGAGTACTGCCTGGCCTTTGGGACAAATAAATAAGGATTTACTCAAGTCTGCTAGTTTCATCCCCATAGCAGGAAAACCTGGAACCCATTAGAATGGAAACCTGGAGACTTTTATAATACAGTGGTTCTTAGAGTTCCAGCCTTGTACGGACTAGTGACAGGAAAAAAGAAAAAAAAAGAGGAAAGGAAAACCAGCAGTTTCTTTCTAATTTTCTCTTCTGTAGGTATTGATTTTACTTTAACACAACTAACTTTACTGTGTCTCTCCTCACATAAGACCATTACACCTATGTGTAGATCTTTATAAGGTTAAACACATCTCCTGAAAGCTCAGCCTGTCTGTGTCATGAAAAAGACCAAATTAAAGAACTCATCAGTGAGTAAACCATTAACACGAGAAATAAAAAGTTTTGATTCAAGACACAGAATGCAAATATTTGGTCAGAGAACAAAGACCCAGGAGCTTTTTGTAGCTATTATATTAGCTTTGATGTATTAGTCCATCTGCCTTTAAATGAATGAGGTTAAACTCTGAAAGAAGGATCTTTGGTAGCCCAGCAGGGATGTTTGCTGATCCTTAAGGTTAGTTCCTTCCCTGCCTGTGTCTCTTTCTCAACCACTTTAACTTCTGAACAGGTATTTGGGTCATTGCTAGAAAGGGAATAAATGTATTTTTGAAACAGAATAGCTATTTTATTTAATCTAAGTAACACAGTTTTCTGCCTTTCAGTCCTTCCTACTGATTTCTTGCTCTTGTACAAGACTTGTGAAAACTCTTCATTAGAATCTTCCAAGGTAGGGGTGACAAAAGAAGGGGGGTGGTGTTGGTATATACCCGAGAGGAATCAAAATATATCTCCACACAAAAACTTCTACACAAATGTTCATAGCCAAAAAGTGGAAACAGCCTAAATGTCTATCAGCTGATGAATAGATGACTATATGTGGTATATCCATACAGTGGAATATTATTCAGCACTGAAAAGGAAGGACGTACTGATACATGCTACAACATGGAACGTTGAAGACATTATACCAAGTGAAATAAGCAAGTCATAAAAGACCACCTATCATATTCCATTTCTAGAAAATTTCAAGAACAGGCAGATCTATAGAGACAGAAAGGAGAAGAGTAGTTGCTTAGGGTTTGGAAAGGGGCGTGGGTAGGTGAGGGTAACTGCTAAAGGTTACAGGGTTCCTTTCAGAGATGATGAAAATGTTCTAAAATTGTGATGGTCATAAAACTTTCTGAATATACTCTAAGAAAACATTGCACTGGACATTTTAAATAGGTGAATTGCATGATATATGAAATATATCTCCATAAAACTGTTAACAGAAATAAAGGATCTAGGTGGAGATGAAGATAGTGATCTATAACTAGGATGACCATGTGTCCTGATTTGCCCAGAATTGTCCCAGTTTTTGCCAGTTGGGCCCATGAATTATTAACAGCCCTGCTTTTCCTTTCAAAACTGTCCTGTTTAGATGGTAAATTATATGGTCATCACATATATAAAACCAGAAGTACTATGACTTTCTTCAGTGTGTCCTAAAGTTACCTAATGAAAATATCACTTGGGGTTCCTATTAAAAGTAAAGATTCCTGGGTCCCTCTCATGGAATCTAATTCAGTAGGTCAGAGGTGGAAACTGATGTTTCTAATAATTATCTAGTGCTTCTTATAAATTTTTGGCAAAGGAAATAGTTTTTTTAAAATCATTATGAGCACTGGGGTATATAGCACAATGTGAACCAAACTTGGATAAAAAGCAGTGTGATAATATGCATTTATATAAATGTATATTATTGAATATTTGAAATTATTTGTGATTTAGCATAATGCAGCATTAACTTCTGTTTAAAATATTTAGTCTTCATTGCATGTTGTTCATATGGAAGACCTCTTCACAGATTCAAAATCTGAAATGACGATTGTGCTGAAGAAGCCAGTGTATTCCCACATGTGTGAAATAGTCATAAAATACCTTAGGGAGGAGGAAAAAGTCATTATGAACCTGTTCTCTCATTTGGCCAGATTGCTTTAATTCTTAGCCATCTTTGCTGCTTTAATCAATCAAGAAAAAGCTCTCCTGCAGATTCAGAACTTAGAGGAACACTCCTCCTTGCTCCTGTCCATGTCCAAGCCTCTTGATCTCCAGGGAAGAGGTTGACATCTGGGGAGATTTCTTTGTTTCACTTTGTTCAAGCAAACTGTTTGAAATATTCAGGCCTTTTACTGGAATTTGAGAGTCTTCTTTCTCTCTTACTTGCTATCTAAAATTTTTCAGCGGTTTCAAAAGTATTCCTAAAATGTTTTTTGGTGTTTTTTTTTTTAACATCTTTATTGGGGTATAATTGCTTTACAATGGTGTGTTAGTTTTTGCTTTATAACAAACTGAATCAATTATACATATACATATGTTCCCATATCTCTTCCCTCTTGCGTCTCCCTCCCTCCCACCCCCCCATCCCACCCTTCCAGGTGGTCACAAAGCACCGAGCCGATATCCCTGTGCCATGCGGCTGCTTCCCACTAGCTATCTACCTTACGTTTGTTAGTGTATATATGTCCATGCCTCTCTCTCGCCCTGTCACAGCTCACCCTTCCCCCTTCCCATATCCTCAAGTCCATTCTCCAGTAGGCCTGTGTCTTTATTCCTGTCTTACCCCTAGGTTCTTCATGACATTTTTTTTCTTAAATTCCATATGTATGTGTTAGCATATGGTATTTGTCTTTTTCTTTCTGACTTACTTCACTCTGTATGACAGACTCTAGGTCTATCCACCTCATTACAAATAGCTCAATTTCGTTTCTTTTTATGGCTGAATAATATTCCATTGTATATATGTGCCACATCTTCTTTATCCATTCATCCGATGATGGGCACTTAGGTTGTTTCCATCTCCGGGCTATTGTAAATAGAGCTGCAGTGAACATTGTGGTACATGACTCTTTTTGAATTAAGGTTTTCTCAGGGTATATGCCCAATAGTGGGATTGCTGGGTCATATGGTAGTTCTATTTTTCGTTTTTTAAGGAACCTCCATATTGTTCTCCATAGTAGCTGTATCAATTTACATTCCCACCAACAGTGCAAGAGGGTTCCCTTTTCTTCACACCCTCTCCAGCATTTATTGTTTGTAGATTTTTTGATGATGGCCATTCTGACTGGTGTGAGATGATATCTCATTGTAGTTTTGATTTGCATTTCTCTAATGATTAATGATGTTGAGCATTCTTTCATGTGTTTGTTGGCAGTCTGTATATCTTCTTTGGAGAAATGTCTATTTAGGTCTTCTGCCCATTTTTGGATTGGGTTGTTTGGTTTTTTGTTATTGAGCTGCATGAGCTGCTTGTAAATTTTGGAGATTAATCCTTTGTCAGTTGCTTCATTTGCAAATACTTTCTCCCATTCTGAGGGTTGTCTTTTAGTCTTGTTTATGGTTTCCTTTGCTGTGCAAAAGCTTTGAAGTTTCATTAGGTCCCATTTGTTTATTTTTGTTTTCACCTAAAATGTTTTAAAAAGGATTCCTAAGTAGTTGAGGGACGTCCAGGGTGAATATTACCATTATTAAATAACACAAAGTAAGCTTCTATAGTTTCCTAAGCTACTGCTTTTTAATGGAACATTCCACGTGTGCCTTTTAGGCTCCAATATGACATTGATATGTTAACTCATCAGATCAGTGTGGCGATATTAATTATCACAGGAATATTTAGATGCCCAGGTTTGGTGTTTCTGTATGATTAGACATACATCGACTGGAAAGGAAAGCAGAAGTTTAACATTGTCCAAATGACAAATATTTGGAAAGTTTTAAGAAGTTTTGACCACAAGGATTACAAATTTTAGGATTACAGTGATGCAGATTTCCTGGATCCTGATAAGCAACAGAAATGAATTTAAAAAAATTTTTATTTTATATTGGACTATAGTTGATTTACAATGTTGTGTTACTTTCAGGTGTACAGCAAAGGGATTCAGTCATACGTATACATGTATCTATTTTTCTCAAATTCTTTTCCCATTTAGGTTATTACAGAATGTTGAGCAGAGTTTCCTGTGCTCTACAGTAGGTCCATATTAGTTATCTATTTTATATATAGTAGCGTGTATATGTCAATCCCAATCTCCCAGTTTATCCTCCCCTCCCCTCTCTCCCCCTGTTACCATAAGTTCGTTCTCTAAGTCTGTGAGTCTGTTTCTGTTTTGTAAATAAGTTCATTTGTATCTTTTTTTTATAGATTCCACATATAAGCAGTATCATATGATATTTCTCTTTCTCTGTCTGACTTCCTTCACTTAGTATAGTAATCTCCAGGTCCATCCATGTTACTGCAAATGGCATTATTTTATTCTTTGTAATGGCTGAGTAATATTCCATTGTATATATGTACCACATCTTCTTTATTCATTCCTCTGTAGATGGACATTTAGGTTTCTTCCTTGTCTTGGCTATTGTAAACAGCACAATGAACATTGGGGTGCATGTATCCTTTTGAAACATGTTTTCTTCATATATATGCCCTAGAGAGGGATTGCTGGATCATATGGTAGCTCTATTTTTAGTTTTCTAAGGAACGTTCATACTTTTCTCCATAATGGCTGTACCAATTTACATTGGTAAACCAACAGTGTAGGAGAGTTCCCTTTTCTCCACACCCTCTCCAGCAATTATTGTTTGTAGACTTTTTGAAGATGGCCATTCTGACTGGTGTGAGGTGATACCTCATTGTAGTTTTGATTCGCATTTCTCTAATAATTAGTGATGTTGAGCATACTTTCATATGCCTCTTGGCCATCTGTATGTCTTCTTTGGAGTAATATCTGTTTAGATCTCCTGCCCATTTTTTTGACTGGGTTGTTTGTTCTTTTGAGGTGCATGAGCTGTTTGTAAATTTTGGAGATTAATTTCTTCTTGGTTGCTTCGTTTGCAACTATTTTCTCCCATTCTGTGGCTTCTCTTTTCATTTTGCTTACGGTTTCCTTTCCTGTGCAGAAATTTGAGTTAAATTAGGTCCCATTTGTTTATTTTTGTTTTTATTTCCATTACTCTAGGAGATGGATCGAAAGAGATCTTTCTGCGATTTATGTCAAAGAGAGTTTTGCCTGTGTTTTCCTCAAAGAGTTGTATAGTATCCAGTATTACATTTAGGTCTTCAATCCATCTTGATTTTATTTTTGTGTATGGTGTTAAAGAATGTTCTAATTATATTTTTTACATGTAGCTGTCCAGTTTTCCTAGCAACATATATTGAAGAGACTGTCTTTTCTCTGTTGTATTGTCTTGCCACCTTTGTCATTGATTAATTGACCATAGATTTGTGGGTTTACTTCTGGCTTTCTATCCTGTTGCATTGATCTATATTTCTGTTTTTGAGTCAGTACCGTACTGTTTTCATGACTGAAGCTTTGTAGTACAGTCTGAAGTCAGGGAGACTCATTCCTCCAGCTTTGTTTTTCTTTCTTAAGACTGCATTGGGTATTCACTGTCTTTTATGTTTCCATATGAATTGTAAAATTTTTTGTTCTAATTCTGTGAAAAATGCCACTGTTAATTTCATAGGTATGGATTGAATCTGTAAATTGCTTTGGGTATAGTCATTCTGACACTATTTATTCTTCCAATCCAAGAACATGATGTATCTCTCCATCTGTTTTTGTCACCTTTGATTTCTTACATTGGTCTCTTATAGTGTTCTGAGTACAGGTCTTTTGCCTCCTTAGGTAGGTTTATTGCTAGTATTTTATTCTTTTTATGCAGTGGTAAATGGTATTGTTTCCTGATTTCTCTTCCTGATCTTTCGTTGTTAGTGTATAGGAATGCAAGAGATTTCTGTGTATTAATTTTGTATCCTGCAACTTTAACAGATTCATTGATGAGCTCTAGTAGTCTTCTGGTAGCGTCTTATGACTTCCTATGTGTAGTATCATGCCATGTGCAAACAGTGATAGTTTTACTTATAATTTTCCAATTTGGATTCCTTCTATTTCTTTTTCTTCTCTGATTGCCATGGCTAGAACTTCCAAAATTATATTGAATAAAAGTGCTGAGAGTGGACATACTTGTCTTGTTCCTGATCTTACAGGAAACACTTTCACTTTCTCACCATTGAGAATGATGTTAGCTGTGGTTTGTCGTATATGACCTTTATTATGTTGAGGTAGGTTCCCTCTATCCCACTTTCTGGGAAGTTTGTTTATCATAAATGGGTGTTAAATTTTGTCAAAAGCTTTTTCTGCATCTATTGAAATAATTATATGGTTTTTCTTCTTCAGTTTGTTAATGTAATGTGTCACACAGATATTGAACAATCCTTGCATCCCTGGGATAAATCCCACTTGATCATGGTGTATGATCCTTTTAATGTGTTGTTCGATTTGGTTGCTGGTATTTTATTGAGGGTTTTTGCGTCTGTGTTAATCAGTGATATTGGCCTGTAATCTTTTTGTGATATTTTCGTCTGGTTTGGATATCAGGGTGATGGTGGCCTCATAGAGTGAGCTTGGGAGTGTTCCTTCCTCTGCAATTTTTTGGAAGAGTTTGAGAAGGATTGGTGTTAGCTCTTCTCTAAATGTTTGATGGAATTCGTCTGTGAAGCCATCTGGTCCTGGACTTTTGTTTGGTGGAAGTTTTTAAATCACTGTTTCAGTTTCAGTGCTTGTGATTGGTCTCTTCATGTTTTCTATTTCCTCCTGGTTAAGTCTTGAGAGGTTGTATCTTTCTAAGAATTTGTCCATTTCTTCAAGGTTGTCCATCTTATTGGCGTATAGTTGCTTATAGAAGTCTCTTATGACCCTTTGTATTTCTCGGGTGTCAGTTGTAACTTCTTTCTCATTTCTAATTTTATTGATTTGAGTCCTCTATCTTTTTTTTTTTTTTTTTGGTACACGGGCCTCTCACTGTTGTGGCCTCTCCCATTGCGGAGCACAGGCTCCAGACGCACAGGCTCAGCGGCCATGGCTCACGGGCCCAGCCGCTCCACGGCACGTGGGATCCTCCCGGACCAGGGCACGAACCCGTGTCCCCTGCATTGGCAGGCAGACTCTCAACCACTGCGCCACCAGGGAAGCCCCTCTATCTTTTTTTTGATGAATCTGGCTAAAGGTTTATCAAGTTGTTTAGCTTCTCAGAGAACCAGCTTTTAGTTTCTTTGATCTTTTCTATTGTATGCTTCATCTGTATTTCATTTATTTTTTAAATTTTAATTGGGATGTAGTTGTTTTACAATGTTATGTTAGTTTCTACTGGACAGCAAAGTGCAGTTCCCTGTGCTATGCAGCAGGTTCTCCTTAGTTATCTATTTTATGCATATTAATATATATATATATGTCCATTGCAATCTCCCAATTCATCCCACCACCCCCTTCCCCACTTGGTGTCAATGCGTTTGTTCTCTACATCTGTGTCTCTATTTCTGCCTTGCAAACCGGTTCATCTGTACCATTTTTCAAGATTCCACAATATATGCATTAATGTACAATATTTATTTTTCTCTTTCTGACTTACTTCACTCTGTATGACAGTCTCTAGGTACATCCACATCTCTAAAAATGACCCAGTTTCGTTCCTTTTTTATGGCTGAGTAATATTTCATCGTATATATGTACCACATCTTCTTTATCAGTTCCCCTGTAGATGGACATTTAGGTTTCTTCCATGTCTTGGCTATTGTAAACAGTGCTGCAGAGAACATTGGGGTGCATGTGTCTTTTTTTTTTTTTTTAAACATCTTTATTGGGGTATAATTGCTTTACAATGGTGTGTTAGTTTCTGTTTTATAACAAAGTGAATCAGCTATACATATACATATGTTCCCATATGTCTTCCCTCTTGCGTCTCGCTCCCTCCCACTCTCCCCATCCCACCCCTCCAGGCTGTCACAAAGCACCGAGCTAATATCCCTGTGCCTTGCGTCTGCTTCCCCCCAGCTATCTACCTTACTACGTTTGTTAGTGTGTATATGTCCATGACTCTCTCTCGCCCTGTCAAAACTCACCCTTCCCCCTCCCCATAACCTCAAGTCCGTTCTCCAGTAGGTCTGCGTCTTTATTCCTGTCTTACCCCTAGGTTCTTCATGACATTTTTTTCCCCTTAAATTCCATATATATGTGTTAGCATACGGTATTTGTCTTTTTCTTTCTGACTTACTTCACTCTGTATGACAGACTCTAGGTCTATCCATCTCATTACAAATAGCTCAATTTCATTTCTTTTTAAGGCTGAGTAATATTCCATTGTGTATATGTGCCACATCTTCTTTATCCATTCATCCGATGATGGGCGCTTAGGTTGTTTCCATCTCCGGGCTATTGTAAATAGAGCTGCAATGAACATTTTGGTACATGACTCTTTTTGAATTTTGGTTTTCTCAGGGTATATGCCCAGTAGTGTGATTGCTGGGTCATATGGTAATTCTATTTGTAGTTTTTTAAGGAACCTCCATACTGTTCTCCATAGTGGCTGAACCAATTCACATTCCCACCAGCAGTGCAAGAGTGTCCCCTTTTCTCCACACCCTCTCCAGCCTTTATTGTTTCTAGATTTTTTGATGATGGCCATTCTGACTGGTGTGAGATGATATCTCATTGTAGTTTTGATTTGCATTTCTCTAATGATTAATGATGTTGAGCATTCTTTCATGTGTTTGTTGGCATTCTGTATATCTTCTTTGAAGAAATGTCTATTTAGGTCTGCATGTGTCTTTTTGAATTATGGTTTTCTCGGGGTATATGCCCAGTAGTGGGATTACTGGGTCATTTAGTAGTTCTATTTTTAGTTTTTTAAGGAACCTCCATACTGTTCTCCATAGTGCCTGTATCAATTTACATTCCCAGAAACAGTGTAAATGTGTTCCCTTTTCTCCACACCCTGTCCAGCATTTATTGTTTGTAGATTTTTTGATGATGGCCATTTTGACCAGTGTGAGGTAATACCTCATTGTAGTTTTGATTTGCATTTCTCTAATTATTAGTGATGTTGAGCATCTTTTCATGTGTCTCTTAGCCATCTGTATGTCTTCTATGGAGAAATGTCTATTTAGGTCTTCTGCCCATTTTTTGATTGGTTTTTTTTGTTATTTTGATATTGAGATCCATGAGCTGTTTGTGTATTTTGGAAATTAATCCTTTGTCCGTTGATTTGTTTGCAAATATTTTCTCCCATTCTGAGGGTTGTCTTTTCCTCTTGTTTCTTTGCTGTGCAGAAGCTTTTAAGTTTAATTAAGTCCCATTTGTTTAGTTTTGTTTTTATTTCCATTACTCTGGGAAGCGGGTCAAAAAAGATCTTGCTGTGATTTATGTCAAAGAGTGTTTTGCCTAGGATATCCTCTAAGAGTTTTATAGTGTCCAATCTTACATTTAGATCTTTAATACATTTTGAGTTTATTTTGTGTATGGTGTTAGGGAGTGTTCTAATTTCATTGTTTTACATGTAGCTGTCTATTTTTCCCAGCAGCACGTATTGAAGAGACTGTCGTTTCTCCATTGTATATCCTTGCCTCCTTTTTCATAGATTAGTTGACCATAGGTGCGTGGATTTATTTCTGGGGTTTTTATCCTGTTCCATTGATCTATATTTCTGTTTTTGTGCCAGTACCATACTGTCTTGATTACTGCAGCTTTGTAGGATAGTCTGAAGTCAGGGAGTCTGATTCCTCCAGCTCCATTTTTTTCTCTCAAGATTGCTTTGGCTGTTAGGGGTCTTTTGTGTCTCCATACAAGTTTTAAGATTTTTTGTTCTAGTTCTGTGAAAAATACCATTGGTAATGTGATAGGGGTTGCATTGAATCTGTAGATTGATTTTGGTAGTATAGTCATTTTCACAGTATTGATTCTTCCAGTCCAAGAACGTGGTATATTTCTCCATCTATTTATGTCATCTTTGATTTCTTTCATCAGTGTTTTATAGTTTTCTCACTACAGGTCTTTTACTTCCTTAGGTAGGTTTATTCCTAGGTATTTTATTCTTTTTGTTGTAATGCTGAATGGGATTGTTTCTTTAATTGCTCTTTGTGATCTTTTGTTGTTAGTGTGTAGGAATGCAAGAGATTTCTGTGCATTAATTTTGTATCCTGTAACTTTACCAAAGTCATTGTTTAGATCTAGTAATTTTCTGGTGTCACCTTTAGGATTTTCTATGTATAGTATCATGTCATCTGCAAACAGTGACAGTTTTACTTATTCTTTTCCAATTTGTATTCCTTTTATTTCTTTTTCTCTTCTCATTGCCATGGCTAGGGCTTCAAAAACTATCTTGAATAATAGTGGCAAGAGTGGACATCCTGCTCTTATTTCTATCTTAGAGGAAATGCTTTCATTTTTTCACCATTGAGTATGATGTTTGCTGTGGGTTTGTCATATATGACCTTTATTAAGTAGAGGTAGGTTCCCTCTATGCCCCCTTTGTGGAGAGTTTTTTTTATCATTAATGGGTGTTGAATTTTGTCAAAAGTTTTTTCTGCATCTATTGAGATAATCATATGGTTTTTATTCATCAATTTATTAATATGGTGTATCACATTGGTTGATTTGCATATATTGAAGAATCCTTGCATCCCTGGGATAAATCCCACTTGATCATGGTATATAATCCTTTTAATGAGTTGTTGGATTCTGTTTGCTAGTATTTTGTTCAGGACTCTTGCATCTATATTCATCAGTGATATTCATCTGTAATTTTCTTTTTTTGTAATATCTTTGCCTGGTTTTGGTATCAGGGTGATGCTGGCCTTGTAGAATGAGTTTGGAAGTGTTCCTTCCTCTGCAATTTTGGAAGAGTTTGAGAAGGATTGGTGTTAGCTCTTCTCTAAATTTCTGATAGAATTCACCTGTGAAGCCATCTAGTCCTGGACTATTGTTGTTGCAAGATTTTTAATCACAGTTTCAATGTCATTACTTGTGATATGTCTGTTCATATTTTCTATTTATTCTTGATTTAGTCTTGGAAGGTTATACCTTTCTAAGAATTTGGCCATTTCTTTCAGGTTCTCCATTTTATTGGCATATTGTTGCATATAGTAGTCTCTTAATGACACTTTGTATTTCTCAGGTGTCAGTTGTAACTTATAGGTTTTCATTTCTAATTTTATTGCTTTGAGTCTTCTCCCTTTTTTTCTTGATAAGTCTGGCTAAAGGTTTATCAATTTTGTTTATCTTCTCAAAGAATCAGCTTTTAGTTTTATTGATCTATGCTGTTGTTTTCTTTGTATCTATTTAATTTGCTTCTGCTCTGATCTTTATGATTTCTTCTGACTTTGGGTTTTCTTTTTTCTTTCACTAGTTGTTCTAAGTGTGGGGTTAGGTTGTTTATTTGAGATTTTTCTTGTTTCTTGAGGTAGGATTTTATTGGTATAAACTTCTGTCTTAGAACTGCTTTTGCTGCATCCCATAATTTTTGGGTCATTGTGTTTTTATTGTCATTTGTCTCTAGGTGTTTTTTATTTCTTCTTTGGTTTCTTCAGTGATCTCTTGGTTATTTAGTAGCATATTGTTTAGCCTCCATGTGTTTGTGGTTTTTACAGTTTTTTTCCTGTAATTAATTTCTAATCTCATAGTGTTGTGGTCAGAAAAGATGCTTGATATGATTTCAATTTTCTTAAATTCTCCAAGGCTTGATTTGTGACCCAAGATGTAGTCTATCCTGGAGAATGTTTTGTGTGCACTTGAGAAGAAAGTGTAATCTGCTGTTTTCAGGTAGAATTTCCTATAAATATAATTAAATCTATCTGGTCTGTTGTGTCATTTAAAGCTTGTATTTCGTTATTAATTTTATGTCTGGATGATCTTTTCTTTGGTGTAAGTGAGGTGTTAAAGTCCCCCACTATTATTGTGTTACTGTCTATTTCCCCTTTTATAGCTGTTAGCATTTGCCTTATGTATCGAGATGCTCTTATGTTGGTTATGTATATATATTTATAATTATTATATCTTCTTTTTGGATTGATCCCTTGATCTCTCCAGTTTTCTTTTGATTTCCATTTGCAGGGAATATCTTTTTCCATCCCCTCATCTTCAGTCTGTATGTGTCCCTAGGTCTGAATTGGGTCTCTTGTAGACAGCATATGTATGATCTTGTTTTTCTATCTATTCAGCCAGTCTCTGTCTTTTGGTTGGAGCATTTAATCCATTCACATTTAAGGTAATTCTTGATATGTATGCTCCTATTACCATTTTCCTCATTGTTTTTGGTTTTTTTCTTTTAGGTCCTTTTCTTCTGCAGTGTTTCCTGCTTAGAGAAGTTCCTTTAGCATTTGTTGTAGAGCTGGTTTGGTGGTGCTGAATTCTCTTAGCTTTTGCTTGTCTGTAAAGTTTTTGATTTCTCTGTCAAATCTGAATGAGATCCTTGCTGGGTAGAGTAATCTCGGTTTTAGGTTTTTTCCTTTCATCACTGTAAATATATCATGCCACTCGCTTCTGGCCTGCAGAGTTTCTGCTGTAAAATCAGCTAATAACCTTATGGGGATTCCCTTAAATGTCATTTGTTGCTTTTCCCTTGCTGCTTTTAATATTTTTTCTTTGAATTTAATTTTTAATGGTTTGATTAGTATGTGTCTCGGAGTGTTTATCCTATATGGGACTCTCTCCACTTCCCAAACTTGATTGACTGTTTCCTTTCCTGTGTTAGGGAAGTTATCGACTGTAATGTTTTCACATATTTTCGCAGACCCTTTCTGTTTCTCTTCTTCTTCTGGGACCCTTATAATTCGAAAGTTGGTGTGTTTAATGTGTCACAGAGCTCTCTGAGACTGTCCTCAATTTTTTTCATTCTTTTGCCTTTATTCTACTCCACAGCAGTTATTTCCACCATTCTATCTTCCAGCACACTTATCCATTCTTCTGTCTCAGTTATTCTGCTATTGATTCCTTCTAGAGTGTTTTTAATTTCAGTTATTGTGCTGTTCATCACTGTTTGTTTGCTCTTTAGTTCTTCTAGGTCCATGCTAAACGTTTCTTTTCTCCATTCTGTTTCTGAGGTTTTGCATCATCCTTAGTATCATTACTCTGAATTCTTTTTCAGGTAGACTGCCTATTTCCTGTTCATTTGTTTGGTGTTGTGGGTTTTTACCTTGCTCCTTCATCTGCAGCATATTTCTCTGTCTTCTCATTTTGTTTAACTTACTGTGTTTAGGGTCTCCATTCCGCAGGCTGTAGGTTCGTAGTCCCTCTTACTTCTGGTGTCTGCCCCCAGTGGGTGAGGTTGGTCCACTGGCTTGTGTAGGCTTCCTGGTGGGGGGACTGGTGTCTGTGTTCTGGTGGGTGCAGCTTGGTTTCGTCCCTCTGGTGGGCAGGGCTGTGGCAAGGGGTGTGTTTTGGGGTCCCATGTGAGCTCAGAATGACCTTAGGCAGCCTGTCTGCTAATGGGTGGTGGTGTGTTCCTGTCTTGCTAGTTGTTTGGCCTGAGGCGTCCAGCACTGGAGCTTGCTGGCCTTTGGGTGTAGCTGGGTGTTAGTGTTGAAATGGAGCCCTCTGGGAGAACTCTTGCTGATTAATAATCCCTGAAGCTGCGAGTTCTCTGGTGATCCAATGTCCTGGACTCGGCTCTCCTACCTCAGAGGCTCAGGACCGATCCCTGGCCAGAGCACCAAGACCCTGCAAGGTGCATGGCACAGAAGAAACAGAAAGAAAAGAAAAGAAAATGAACATACAAGATCCCAAGACAAATGGTAAAAGCAAAACTAAACAGACAAAAACACAAAGAAACACACACACTCACAAAAAGAAAAAAATTTGGAAAACAAAAAAGAGAGCAACCGAACCAATAAACAATCCCCAAAATGAAAACAAACACTAAAAACTAGACTAACAAAAATAAAAAACCAAAACCAAAGCAAACAGAGGAAGCATACTAAAAACAGGTAAAGAAAGCATACAAGAAACACAAAAATGATAAAAAGTCAAAATGAAAGTTGAAAACAAAAGGGAAAAATACAAAACAAAGAAGTAAAGTAAAAACAGAAAAATGGAAAATATAGTTAAAAAGAAGATAAAACATAAGCGAAAGAAAGGAAAAGAACAAAAAGGAGAAAATGCAATATAACAAAAAAGTACAGTAAAAATAGAAAAAGGTATTAAAAATAAAAGCATAAAAAGAAAAGTAAATAAAAAATAAAAATTAAAAGAATAATAGAAGAGCACACAGAAGATAGTGCTGCGGGAAAATGCTGAGTTCACGTCTCCCCACAACTAGGGCGTTTGCAGGCCTCTGGTGCAGACCCAGATGCCCAAGGAGATGGTAGGAACCCCCAAGTGAACCGCTGCCCCACGCAGCTTGAGGGATCTTGGTTTATGAGCCGGGGGTTGGGCCGAAGTTCCTGCCTTTGGAGCTCTGAGTCTGAACCACTAGACTAACAGAGAACCTCAGACCCCAGGGAATATTCATTGGAGTGAGGTCTCATGGAGGTCCTCATCTCAGCACCGAGACCCAGCTTTACCCAAAAGCCTACAAACTCCAGTGTTGTAAGCCTCAGGCCAACAAGCAGTAAGACAGGAACACAATCCCACTCATAAAAATGAAAAAAAAATGACACTGCAAAAAAATATGTCACAGATGAAGGAGCAAGGTAAAAACCTACAAGACCATATAAATGAAGAGGAAATAGGCAATCTACCTGAAAAATAATTCAAAGTAATGATAGTAAAGATGATCCAGAATCTCGGAAATACAATGGAGGCACGGATTGACAAAATACGAGAAATGTTTAACAAAGATCAAAAGAACTAAAGAACAAACAGAGATGAGCAACACAATAACTGAAATGAAAAATACACTAGGAGGAATCAATAACAGAATAACTGAGGCAGAAGAATTAATAAGTGAGCTGGAAGAAAAAATGGTGGAAAAAACTACCAAGGAGCAGAATAAAGAAAGAACAATGAAAAACATTGAGGACAGGGCTTCCCTGGTGGCGCAGTGGTTGAGAGTCCACCTGCCGATGCAGGGGACACAGGTTTGTGCCCCGGTCTGGGAAGATCCCACATGCCGTGGAGTGGCTAGGCCCGTGAGCCATGGCCCCTGAACTTGCGCGTCTGGAGCCTGTTCTCCACAACAGGAGAGGCCACAACAGTGAGAGGCTCGTGTACCGCAAAAAGAAAAAAAAAAAAAAACGAGGACAGTCTCAGAGACCTCTGGGACAACACTAAACGCACAAACATTCGAATTATAGGGGTCACAGAAGAAGAAGAGAAACAGAAAGGGTCTGAGAAAATATTAGAAGAGATTACAGTCGGAAACTTCCCTAACATGGGAAAGGAAAGAGTCAATCAAGCCCAGGAAGCAGAGAGAGTCCCATACAGGATAAACCCAAGGAGAAACACTCTGAGACACATATTAATCAAACTATTAAAAATTAAATACAAAAAAAATTAATTACAAAGAAACAGTATTAAGAGCAGCAATGGAAAAGCAACAAATGACATACAAGGGAATCACCATAAGGTTATTAGCTAATTTTTCATCAGAAATTCTGCAGGCCAGGAAGGTGTGGCAGGATATACTTAAAGTGCTGAAAGAGAAAAACCTACAACCGAGATTACTCTACCCAGCAAGGATCTCATTCAGATTCAACAGAGAAATCAAAAGCTTTTCGCACAAGAAAAAGTTAAGAGAAGTCAGCCACACCAAACCAGCTTTACAACAAATGCAAAAGAATCTTCTCTAGGTGGGAAACACAAGAGAAGAAAAAGATCCACAAAAACAAGCCGAAAACCATTAAGAAAATGGTAATAGGAACATACGTGTCGATTATAACCTTGAATGTAAATACATTAAATGCCCCAACCAAAACACACTGGCTGAATGAATACAAAAACAAGACCCATATATATGCTGTCTACAAGGCTTAGGAACACATACAGACTGAAAGTGAAGGGATGGAAAAAGATATTCCTTGCAAATGGCAATCAAAAGAAAGCTGGATTAGCAGTACTCGTATCAGATAAAATAGACTTTAAAATAAAGTCTGTTACAAGAGATAAGGAGGGACAGTACATAATAATCAAAGGATCAATCCAAGAAGAAGATAAAACAATTATAAATATTTATGCACCCAACATAGGAGCACCTCAATTCATAAGGCAAATGCTAACAACCATGAAAGGAGAAACTGACAGTAACACAATAATAGTTGGGGACTTTAACAGCCCACTTACACCAGTGGACAGATTATCCAAATTGAAAATAAATAAGAAAACACAAGATTTAAATGAAATAATAGACCATATAGATATAATTGATATTTATAAAACATTCCACCCAAAAGTGGCAGAATACAGTTTCTTCTGAAGTGCACATGGAACATTCTTCAGGATAGATCACATCTTCAGTCACAAATGAAGCCTCAGAAAATTTAAGAAAATTGAAATCGTATCAAGCATCTTTTCTGACCACAATGCTATGAGATTGGAAATCAATTACAGGAAGAAAAAAAAAAACTGCAAAACATACAAGTACATGGAGGCTAAACAGTGCACTACTAAATAACCAAGAGATCACTAAGGAAGTCATAGAAGAAATTTAAAAAGTACATAGAAACAAATAACAATGAAAGCACGATGACCCAAAACCTATGGGACACAGCAAAAGCAGTTCTAAGAGGGAAGTTTACAGCAATTCAATCTCACTTCAAGAAACAAGAAAATTTTCAAATTAACAATCTAACCCTACGCTTAGAACAACTAACGAAAGAACAAAGAAAACCCAAAGTCAGTAGAAGGAAAGAAATCATAAATATCAGAGCAGAAATAAATGAAATAGAAGTGAAGAAAACAATAGCAAAGATCAATAAAACCAAAAGCTGGTTCTTTGAGAAGATAAAATTGATAAACCCTTAGCCAGACTCTTCAAGAAAAAAAGGGAGAAGACACAAATTAATAAAATTAGAAATGAAGAAGGAGAAATCACAACTGACACTGCAGAAATAAAAAAGATTATAAGAGGCTCCTACAGGCAACTATATGCCAATAAAATGGACAACCACGAAGAAATGGGCAAATTCTTGGAAAGGTACAATTTTCCAAGACTGAACCAGGAAGAATTAACAAATGTAAACAGACCCATCACAAGTAATGAAATTGAAACCATAATTAAAAATCTTCCAACTAACAAATCCAGGACCAGATGAGATGACACCAATCCTTCTCAAACTCTTCCAAAATATTGCAGAGGGAGAAAACTCCCAAATGTATTCTACGAAGCCACCATCACCCTGATACCAAAATCCAAAAAAGACATCACAAAAAAAGAAAATTATACACCAATATCAGTGATGAACATAGATGCAAAAGTCCTGAACAAAATACTAGCAAACAGAATCTGACAACATGTTAAAAGTGTCATACACCATGATTAAGTGGGATTTATCATAGGGATGCAAGGATTCTTCAGTATACGCAAATCAATCAATGTGATACACCACATTAAGAAATTAAGGAATAAAAACCATATGATCATCTATGTAGATGCAGAAAAAGCTTTTAAGAAAATTCAACACCCATTTATGATAAAAACTCTCCAGAAAGTGTGCACAGAGGAAACTTACCTCAACATAATAAAGGCCGTATATGACAAACCCACAGCAAGCATCATACACAATGGTGAAAAATTGAAAGCATTTCCACTAAGATCAGAAAAAAGACAAGAATGTCCACTCTCTCCACTATTATTTGACATAGTGTTGGAAGTCCTAGCCACAGCAGTCAGAGAAGAAAAAGAAGTAAAAAGAATACAAATTGGAAAAGAATAAGTAAAACTGTCACTGTTTGTAGATGACATGATACTATACATAGAAAATCCTAAAGGTGACACCAGAAAATTACTAGAGCTAAACAATGACTTTGGTAAAGTTACAGGATACAAAATTAATGCACAGAAATCTCTTGCATTCCTACACACTAACAACAAAGGATCAGACAGAGTAATTAAAGAAACAATCCCATTCAGCATTACAATAAAAAGAATAAAATACCTAGGAATAAACCTACCTAAGGAAGTAAAAGACCTGTAGTCAGAAAACTATAAAAAACTGATGAAATAAATCAAAGATGACATAAATAGATGGAGAAATATACCACATTCTTGGATTGGAAGGATCAGTACTGTTAAAATGACGATACTACCGAAAGCAATCTGCAGATTGACTGCAATCCCTATCAAATTACCAATGGCATTTTCCACAGAACTGGAACAAAAAAATCTTAAAACTTGTATGGAGACACAAAAGACCCCAAATAGCCAAAGCAATCTTGAGAAAGAAAAATGGATTTGGAGGAATCAGTCTCCTCAACTTCAAACTATACCAGAAAGCTGCAGTAATCAAAACAGTATGGTACTGGCACAAAAACAGAAATGTGGATCAGTGGTACAGGATAGAATGCCCAGAGATAAACCCACGCACATATGGTCACCTAATTTACAACAGAGGAGGCAAGAACATACAATGGAGAATAGACAGCCTCTTCAATAAGTGGTGGTGGGAAAACTGGACAGGTACATGTAAAAGAATGAAATTAGAACACTACCTAACACCATACACAAAAGTAAACTCCAGATGGATTAAAGACCTAAATGTAAGACTGGACACTATAAAACTCTTGGAGGATAACATAGGAAAAACACTCTTTGACATAAAGCACAGCAGGATCTTTTTTGACCCACCTCCTAGAGTAACGGAAATAAAAAGAAAAATAAACAAATGGGACTTAATGTAACTTAAAAGCTTTTGCACAGCAAAGGAAACCATAAAGAAGACAAAAAAGACAACCCTCAAATTGGGAGAAAATATTTGCAAATGAAACAACAGACAAAGGATTAGTCTCTAAAATATACAAACAGCTCATGGAGCTCAATATCAAAAAAACCAACAATCTAATTAAAAAATGAGTGGAAGACCTAAATAGACATTTCACCAAGGAAGACATACAGATGGCCAAGAACCACATGAAAAAATGCTCAACATCACTGATAATTAGAGAAATGCAAATCAAAACTACAATGAGGTATAACCTCACGCCTGCCAGAATGGCCATATCAGAAAATCTAGAAACAAAAAATGCTGGAAAGGGTGTGTTGAAAAGGGAACCCTCCTGCACTGTTGGTGGGAATGTAAATTGATACAACCACTATGGAAAACAGTATGGAGTTTCCTTAAAAAACTAAAAATAGAACTACCATATGACCCAACAATCCCACTACTGGGCATATACCCTAAGAAAACCATAATTCAAAAAGAGACATCTACCACAATGTTCATTGCAGCACTATTCACAATAGCCAGGACATGGAACCAACCTAAATGTCCATCGACAGATGAATGGACAAAGAAGATGTTGCACATATATACAATGGAATATTACTCAGCCATAAAAAGAAATGAAATTGAGTTATTTGTAGTGATATGGATGGACCTAGAGTCTGTCATACAGAGTGAAGTAAGTCAGAAAGAGAAAAACGAATACCATATGCTAACACATATATATGGAATCTTAAAAAAAAAAAATGGTACTGATGAACCTAGTTGCATGGCAGGGATAAAGATGTAGACATAAAGAATGGACTTGAGGACACAGGGTGGGAAGGGGAAGCTGGCGTGAAGTGAGAGTATCATGAACATATATACACTACTGAATGTAAAATAGGTAGTGAGAAGCAGCATCACAGCACAGGGAGATCAGCTCGGTGCTTTTCGATGACCTAGAGGGGTGGGATAGGGATGATGGGAGGGAGGCTCAAGAGGGAGGGGATATGAGGACATGTGTATACATATGGCTGATTCTCTTTGGTGTACAGGAGAAACTAATACAGTATTCTGAAGCAATTATACTCCAATAAAGATGTATTAAGAAGAAAGAGTAATTTAAAAAAGACAACAACAGAACAAAATGAAAAAAGAATAATTGTAGTAATTATGTTTTCCTGTGGCCTCAGCTGTCAGTGTCCTTGCCCCCACAGGGAGCCACAGCCAATCCCTGCCTCCCCAGGAAGTCCTCCAGTACTTCTAGGCAGGTCCCTGGATCTGCTGTGGGCACTCTGGGGCCAGCTCAGACTCTGACCTGGCCTTACTGCAGCATGTACTTGCCTCCAAAGTCCACAGCCTCAGTTGTGGGAACACTCGTTGTCCATTCAGATATTTCACAGATGCACGGTTTACCAAGCCGATTGTAGATTTAACAGGCTGCTCCTGAGGCTCCACAGAGAGATTTCCCTTTCTCCTCTTTGTTCGCACTGCCCCTGGAGCTCAGCTTTGGTTTTGGCCCCACCTCTGTGCTTTAGGTGGAAGGTTACGTTGTTTATTTGAGATTTTTCTCGGTTCCCGAGGTAAGATTGTATTGCTGTCAACGTCCCTCTTAGAACTGCTTTTGCTGTCTCCCACAGGTTCTGGACCATTGTGTTTTTGTTGTCACTTGTATCTAGGTATTTTTTGATTTCCTCTTTGATATCTTCAGTGATCCATTGACTATTTAGTAACATATTGTTTAGCCTGTATGTGTTTGTTTTTTACAGTTATTTTTTTCTTGTAGTTGATTTCTAATCTAGTAGCATTGATGTTGGAAAAGGTGCTTGATATGATTTCAGTTTTCTTACATTTACCGAGGCTTGTTTTGAGGCCCAAGATGTAATCAGTCCTGGAGAATGTTCTGTGTGCACTTGAGAAGAAAGTGTATTCTGCTGCTTTCGGATGGAATGCCCTATAAATATCAAGTCCATCTCTTATAATGTGTCATTTAAGGCCTGTGTTTCCTTATTGATTTTCTGTCTGGATGATCTGTCCATTGGTGTAAGTGGGGTGTTAAAATCCCCCACCATTTTTGTCCCCCACTGTCGATTTCCCCTTTTATGGCTGTTAGCATTTGCCTTATATATTGAAGTGCTCTTATGTTGGGTGCATATATATTTACAATTGTTATATCTTCTTCTTGGATTGATCCAAGTGTCCCTCCTCTCTTGTAACAGTCTTTATTTTAAAGTCTATTTTGTCTGATATAAGTATTGCTACTCTAGCTTTCTTTTGATTTCCATTTGCATGGAATATCTTTTTCTCTCCCTTCACTTTCAGTCTGTATGTGTCCCTGAGTCTGAAGTGGGTCTCTTGTAGATAACATATATACAGGTCTTGTTTTTGTATTCATGCACTCAGTCTTTGTCTTTTGTTTGGAGCATTTAATTCATTTACATTCTAGGTAATTATTGATGTGTATGTTCCTGTTGCCATTTTCTTAATTTTTTCGGATGAGCTTTTTCTGGTCTTTTCTTTTTCTTCCCTTCTTCTTTTGTTCTGTTATGGTTTGACTCTCTTTAGGGTTGTGTTTGAGTTGCTTTTTCTTTTTTGTTTGTGTATCTATTTAAGTTTTTGGTTTGCAGTTCCCTTGAGTTTAAATATAGCAGTCTGTATATGTACAATGTTGCTTTAAGTTGCTGTTCTCTTAAATTCAAATGCAGTTGCCATTTCCTGCATTTGTGCTCTCCTATTCTGATGGTTGCCTCTTTTGATATCATATTTGTGTGTGGATGATTTCCTCCTTTTACTGTATGTTTGCCTCTACCAGTGAGCTTTCCCCACCTAGAGAAGTTCCTTTAGTATTTGTTGTAAGGCTGGTTTGGTGGTGCTGAAGTCTCTTAGCTTTTGCTTGTCTGTAAAGCTTCTGATTTCTTCTTCAAATCTGAATGATAGCCTTACTGGGTAGAGTAGTCTTGTTTGTAGGTTTCCCTTTCATCACTTTAAATATATTGTGTCACTCCCTTCTGGCCTGCAGAGTTTCTGCTCAAAAATCAGCTGATAACCTTATAGGGATTCCCTTATATATTATTTGTTGCTTTTCCCTTGTTGCTTTTAATATGTTTTATGTATTAATTTTTTTCGTTATGTGTCTCAGGTTCCTCATTGGGTTTATCGTGTATGGGACTCTCTGTGCTTCCTGGACTTGGATGACTCTTTCCTTTTCCATGTTAGGGAAGTTTTTGGCTTAATCTCTTCAAATATTTTCTCAGGCCCTTTCCCTTTCTCTTCTTCTTCTGTGACCCCTATGATGCGAATGCTGGTGTGTTTAATGTCCCAAAGATCTCTTAAACTGTCCTCATTTCCTTTCATTCTTTTTTCTTTATTCTGCTCTGTGGGGATGATTTCCATAAATCTGTCTTCCAGCTCACTTATTCGTTCTTCTAGCTCAGTGATTCTGTTATTGATTCCTTCTAGCGTGTGTTTCATTTCGGTTATTTTGTTGGTCATCTCTGTTTGTTTGTTATTTAAATCTTCTAGCTCTTTGTTAAACATCTCTTGTATCTTCTCGGTCTATTCCTCCATTCCTTTTCTGAGATCTTGGATCATCTTTATTATCATTACTCTGAATTCTTTTTCAGGTAGATCGCTTATCTCCTCTTCATTTAGTTGTTCTTGTGCGTTTTTATCTTGTTTCTTCATCTGTAACATATTTCTCTGTCCTCTCATTTTATCTAACTTTCTGTGTTTGTGGTCTCCTTTCCACAGGCTACAGGATCGTAGTTCCTCTTGCTTCTAGTGTCTACCTCTTGGTGGGTGAGGTTGGTCCAGGGGACTGTGCAGTCTTCCTGGTGGGAGGCACTGGTGCTTGCCCTCTGGTGGGTAGAGCTGGGTCTTCTGCCTCTGGTGGGCAGGGCTGTGCCAAGGGGTGTGTTTTGCAGTGACTGTGAGCTCAGTATGACTTTTGGCAGCCTGTCTGCTGATGGATGGGACTGCGCTCCTATCATGTTGGTTGTTTGGCCTGAGGCATTCCAGCACTAGAACCTGCAGGCTGTTGGGTGGGTCTGGGTCTTGGTGCCAAAATTGGGACCTGTGGAAGAGCTGATGTCAATCAGTATTCCCTGGAGCCTCTCCTACCAGTGTCCTTGCCCCCAAAGTGAGCTGTAACTGACCCTCGCTTCCCCAGGAAACCCTCCAAGACCCCTAGGTAGGTCTAGCCCAGTTTTCTATGGAGATACTCCTTTGTGGTGGGTCTTTATGCACATGAGACCTTGTGTGTGTCCTTCAAGAGTGGAGTCTGTTTCCCCAAGCCCTGTGGAGCTCCTGCACTCCAGCCCTGCTGGCCTTCAAGGCTAAATGCTATGGAGGTTCTTCCTCTCAATACCAGACACTCAGACTGTCTTGGAGGGCTATTTTTATTTGAGAACGTCCCTGTGTAACTTGCATGGGTTTAACATTTTTTGGTGCAAGGGCTGTTTTTAGTATGGATATCTGCCACTTCTTTTCTCAGTGTATGCTGGCCATTATCCCCTTGATAAGGGGGTGTGACATGTTGTGGTGTCCAGAGCCTGTACTGGATATTGAGCAGGGCCTCCCATTTGCTCTGTGGTCGTCACTGACCTGGCAGGGACAGGGTGTGCTCCCTAGTTGCTGGAGTAGAAGCCCCCAGATTTGTTTCTTAGCTGTGTTTCTGATCTGCAGTACAAGGTAGGTGGGATTGGAGCCCTCCCACTGGGAGAGAAGCCACTGAGTATTCTTCCTCTGGAGGTGTTTACCTGTAAGTGTGCTCTGTTGTGTCCCCTTTCACCCGTTGTTTGAGCTCTCAGATTACACTGTTGTTGGCACTGCTCTCAGCCCCGTCTTAACTGTGAGTATGCCTGCAGTTGGCCCTGGCATCTCTCCGGCATAGCTCTCAACAGTCCACCAGTGTAGATCCGCTGAAGTCAGGTCCCAGGATTGCAATAATCATGGATCTGGACCTGCTATGGGCACTTTGGAGGCAGCTCAGACTCTGACCTGGCCCAATCCCCACGTGTACATGCCCACAAAGTCCACAGCTGCTAAAGCTAGATCTGTCTCAGCCGTGGGAGCACTCATTGTCCATTCAGATGTTCTGCAGGCGCTGAGTTTACAAAGCCCGTCTTAGGGGTGTGAATCCGCAGTTCACTCAGCCACAAGAGAGATTTCAGTCCTTCTTTCTTAGTTGCACCGCCCCTGGGGCTCAGCTGTGGTTTCAGTCCCACATGTGCTTGTGGGCCAGCCACAGGCGTCTGCTCCCGAGGGTGCTCCAGAGTGCATGAGCCTGCCTGAACAGGAGTGGGCAGAGTAGGTGGCGCCTGGGGGCATGTGAGCCTGCCCTGGGAGGGTGGGGGTGGAGAAGGCAGTAGCTGGGGGCTTGTGAGCGCCCCTGCCCCAGCGGAAGCCCTTCCTAATGCCCACAGAGGCAGGGGCTGGCGCGTGGGGAGAGAGCCTGCATTGGTGGCCTCGCCCTTTGTCTCTCAACAATGGCGCTTCACTTCTATGGCAGTCCAGGCTTCCTCCACGAGAATTCCCAGTTGTGGAGCTCCTCACTCCTGTCCTGTCAGGCTGTCTCCTTGCAGCCAACAGCAGTCCTCTCCCTGAGACTGCTCTCAAAATCCCACGTTCCAGCACCTAGCTCCCATCCGCGATGGTGGACACATGTCTCAGGCTGGGGCATGCAGAGCTGTGGCACAGACCCTCCTCTGTGTAGGTCTCACTCTGTCCTGCTTGCCATAGACTGGTCGCTGCACTCTCATCTGAGCCCCTGAAGCTCCCATTCTTCCCCAGCTGATCTCCATGCTGGTGATGGGACTCCCCTGGGTGTGGGAACCTCTCCTTCAGCTCCCTGCCAGGGGCACAGATCCTGTCCTGCTTCCTCTCTCTTTTCCCTTCTTTCTTTCATCCTACCCAGTTACATGGGGATCTTTCTTGTCCTTTTAGGTGCCTAAGGTCCTCTGTTAGTGTTCAGCAGGTGCTCTGTGAGAATTATTCTATTTGTAGATGTATTCCTGATGCATTTGTGGGGAGAAGTGAATTCCATGTCCTCCTACACCTCCACCATCTTGACTCTAGAAATGAATTTTCTAGAAGAAAAAACTATGATGAATTCCAGGTAACTGATTTCAGATGAGATCCTTAAGTAATAAAATACCATTAGGTTTAGTAGACTCACAAACATGAGACTACAAAGGACTCTGAGATAATAAGCAGATGACATCAGAAACAGAAATACTAGGCAAGACCATGACCTTGAATTTTGGTTAGGGGAAGAAGGTGAGGACATTCTAGACACTGAGGGCTACAACCGAGACAAATAGTAGCAAGACAAAACAGTTTTTAAAAATAATTCTGATGTATATTGGGAGGGACAGTAGTAAACTTACCATCAGGAAATAACAATTTCTAAGATTTTATTTGTTGCTTCTGATCTTGATCTAGTACTTGAGTTCTACGCTTCTGTTAAGGTGCTTAGTAAACCCCCACAATCAACCAAGGGCCAGGCTATGATAAGGGTTTCCATTTTAAACAGATTCAAGTAACATTGAACCAGAAAAAGAAATAAAGTTCATTTAAGGCACTGCTGTGTTTTTAGAAGGACCTGGGTTATGGTGGAAGAGCAGAGTAGCAGTAAAGAACAAAGGCTCAGATATCAAATAGACATCATTTCCTCCGCTTCCTTACTATGTGACTTTGGCTGGGGCTATGACTTCACCGATACGACCTTTGATAGACCTACAGTTAGCTTTAGTAGATATCACCAGTTTTCGAAAGCCGTTTTACTATCCTATACCCCCACCAGCAAAGTCTTAGAGTTCCAGTTCCTCCACACCCTCACCAGCATTCTGGTGAGTCTGTTTTATCCTTTATATTTAGCACTTTCTGTGTCCTCTTTAAGAAATATTTTATAACTCAGTGGCTTTATTTTAAAGTTTTTATCTTTAATTCACCAAAAATTTATTTTAATAAGAGATATGAGGTAAGGATCCAAGTCAGTTTTTTCCCAAGTGCTCTTTCACTTGTCCAAAAACGTTTCTTAAAGACTTCCTATTTTAAATGCCACCTTTAGGGAATTTCCAGTCACAATGACTTCTTAAGTTTATGATATGAAACGCTCCAACACTTGGCGATGTTCAATAAAATATTAAAGCATCAAAAGACAGAGGTAAGCTTCGAAACAAATCAATATCTCTGTGGACCAAACATAGAATAGAAAAGCAGAATGGTAAGTGGAGCTGAAGTCAATGTCCTTCTGTGTTGTGGGTTTAAAAAACAAAAGAGCAGTATTTGCCATGAGTGTAGCTCCTGTGAGATAAGGAGTACTTCAGGTGCTCCATCTGAACCAGGGATGTGAATCCCAGACGACAACGTGAATTGAGGGGCTGGAGTAAGCGATCTTTTCATGAAAGAAGTCTGGGGGGAAAAGTTTCTGGCCACTATGTTGGGCTGTGCCTTTCAGGAAAACTCAGGATACATTTGGAAGAAGATAAATTCTCATAACCAGAGCAGAACCAAGCTTCCTGTGAGCTTTGTGACAGCATCAGGGATGTTCCCCATATCAACTTCCTGGGGTAGAAATCCTAACATGCCGTTATCAGACATCATTCTCAGCTGGGGGATCAGGATTTGGGTGGAGGTAAACATAAGCCTACCTGATTAGGGATTGGATTGAACACTGAAAGAAGAGAGGTGGTGTGGAAATAAACCTCAAAATAGCTAAAAATTCCAAACAGAGGAACACGTTTACTCATCTGAAAGAAACCAACCAAATTAGCAATCACAATATGAATTCACTCTAAACAGAATTGATTTCTTAAGGTAAATATATTTAAGGTGCTCAAGGAGGTAAATAAGGAATAATTTCAATAAAAAACAAAAGATGAAGAATGAAGAAATCACTTCTAGAATGAAGACAACCACAAAGCATAAATACAAGAATGCAGTGAAGTGATTGTGAAACAACAGAAGGAAATAAAATATTGTTTATAATTAAAGAAGTAGAAGAAAAGAACTGGATGAAGATAACATTGAAAGGAACACAGAGTGAGTTAACATTCATAAAAGCAAATAGAAGATAGAAATGAGAAGATTAAACATTAAATAAAAATGAAAAATTAGTTTAAAAGAGTTTGAAGGAGAAAGAGGGAGATACAAGGTAAAGGAGTTCTAACACATGCATGACTGTAGTCCCAGATAAGAAAGCAAAAAGAAAATAGAACAAATATTTAAAGATATAATTTAAGAAACCTCTCAAAATGAAAGTTCTTAATCTATTTCGTATTGAGAGGGCCACACTCTTTATGTTGGACAAAATTGACCCAAAATGAATTTTATCCTAGTAAAGTTATCAGATTCCAAAAAATAATGAACGTGTCCTTCAGATAGTCAGGCATAAAGTTTATGTCACTTGTAAGGAGAAAAAATATCAGGCTTACATCAATGACTTAGGTTGTGTTCCCTGAGAAGCAGTTGCTAAGATGGAGTTAGGAGTGCAAATAACACCTTGGAAAGGAAGAGGAAGAAGCTCAACTGGGCAGGGAGAGAGAGGGGATTAGTCTATGATATTGACCTGACTGAGTCTTTGTCAGCCCTATGAGGGGCTCCAGAGCAAAGATCTCCTATTAGAGGATTCCTGCATTTGTCAGGCATTGGCTAGGCACTGGTACCACCACCTAGTCCAGTCATTGCTGGGAGTGCCCTGAGAAGAATATGCATTCAGCTACTGCTGCTTTGCTCAGTCATTCCCCAGGCACTGCGCTGGGAAAAGCATGACCTTGATTCAAAAGCTGAAGCAGACCCTGCTGAAATTAACAGCTGGCAGTTGTCAGCTGACCTCACTGGGCAGCAGATTCTTTCATAAACAAGAATCTGAGCAGTGCATCTCCATGCCCGCCACGGTTCACCTTTTGTATTATGCCCATGAAAAATACAAAGCAGCTCCCCCAGGGCTCCGGTGGGCCTCTATTCCTAAGGGGAAACTTAGAATAGGGAAATTAGCAGGATGAACTACAACCTCACTGTTACAAGTTGGTCTCAGTATTACAACGGGTACACATTGTCTCCAAATTTCACTTTCATTCTAAGTTCCTTTCACCTTCAGCTACCAGCTCTGCTTGTTTCACTGACTTGCCTGGTAGGGTGACCTCAAACAAATCCTCATTGCTGAGGGGCCTGGGTCCTTGCTAACCATACTCATCTCAGGCTAAGGATTGCCCTTGACAATTAAGTCACATTTGGGCAAGAAAATACCAAGAGATGCCCAATTGTGTCACCAGAATTTCACACATGTTCCTTTTTGCCCCACTGTGTAGCAGACACCCTATTTTCTTTTGTTGTTCAAGGGATCATTATCCCCTGACAAGGTGGTGACTCCTCTTACAAGGAGCCTAAAGTACTCATGTTGCAGCTGTAGCTTGTAGCTCCAGAATACCAATTTGAAGGAGTTCTTGCTATATCTCCTGATGAGAGTGTTCTCTCTTTGAGGACCAGGACCTCTAACTCTGTGGAGCCCAGATTTGTGGAGCTGGGAAACACAAGATCCCCTGGATTCGTGAAAAGTGATGGTAAGTGGGAGCCCCTCCTGCTTCCATTCTTTGTCTCCTGGATGCTGTGTCCTACTGAGGACACAGGCACCACATAAAGGTCTCTGATTCAGTGTGTATACCATGATCTAGAGGGTGACTCCCCATCCTTGAAGGGTATTGCCTTTGAGGTATTGCTTTAGCTTTACCATTCAGCAGTCTTTTCCAATGATCTATATTAGGTTGGCAGCTTCTAGATGGTACAATAAATGATACAAGAGGTGGATCCCATGGACCTACTTCTACACTCCCTTTATTGTAAAGTGGCTTCCCTGGCTGGATGCTATGTTGTGTGGGATTCCATGCCTATGGAATAGGTATTGCTTAAGCCCTTAGATAGTAGTGCTGACTGAGGCCCTGAGAGAAGTAAAGGCAAACCCACATGTGGAATAGGTATCATCAATTCCTATGAGAAAAAACAAAAACCAGCCCACCCTTCCAGGATGAAATGTACTCAACATTACATCCAGTGGCTGGTCACCATGTTGAAGGCTCAGTATTGGTGTCTGTTGCTTGCAACTTGCACATTTAGAGGCAACAGTAGCTATATCAGCCTTGGTTAGAGTCTGGGATGCTGGCCCCATGAATAGCCTCCATCTCTGCCACTCTGGTAACTTTATTCATAGGCCCATTGAACTGCATGGCTTATGACAAAAATGGAGTAATATTAACTCACCAAGTCATTTTGTTTACTTGGTGGTTTAATGCTCTTTCCATGATTGATGCTTCCTGATGAATGCTACTGTGTGATACAAAGATCTTTACACTTCATGTCTACTCTCATAGGCCTATCCATATGCCTTGTCCTAGGGCTCCTTGTCTTTCATTCTTACCTTTCAGATCCCTGACCAATAGGCCAGGCCATTAGTCACTGCCCATTAGTCCATACATATTCTTACCACAAGCCACTTCTTCCATACAGAGTGGATGACCACTGCCTGAAGCTCTGACCATTGGGAAGATTGTCTCTCTCCACTGTCTTTAAAGGTTGCCCTTGAATGAGGCTGTAATGCAACTACCATCCATTTTGGGCTTGAGTCTAACCATTAATTACCTCAAAGTTCAGGCTTTATCCACCTCCTTCACATGCTTTACATAGGTGTATTGTATATGGGTGTATTGGACATGGGTTGTACATATGCCATAGATATAAGCAAGGGAGGGCGCTGGTGAACTATAGTGGATGATATGGGGGTCTGGTCTACCTGCTCATGCAACTTAAGTGTATCCTTTGGTACTGCTCATGATTATCCTTTATGTCCTATTTATATCTTATAATGGATTACTAGTAGGCCAAGTTAACTTTATGACTTGGGTTCAGCAGTTCTGGATATACAGTCACTAGGTATCCTGTGGTCATATATTCGATCTGTCAGGTTCCAGTATCATGCCAGAAGGTGTTTTTTAAATATCATGTAATTTTATGCTACAGCAGTCATGGTTGCTCTAGGACCTCAGGGTCTACGTTGTGATTCTTCCCCTAGATCTTGCTACAAACACACTGCACCCTTTATCACAACTGATACCTACAACACCCTATGGTCTACTGGACTGTATGACTCAAGTGGCTGAGCCACTTGCACTACAGCCTGTACCTTCTACAGAGCTCTTTCCTGTTCCTGGACTCATTCAAAACTGGCAGCCTTCTTTATTACCTAATATGTGGGCCAGAGCACTATTTCTAGTCATAGAATATGTTACCTGTAGAACCTGAAAAGGTCTAATAGGCATTGTACTTCCTACAAAGAATGACAGCTTTTCCTTTTCCTTTCCAGCTTTTAAGACCTATTTCTTTCTCTCACCTAATTGCATCAGCTACTCTATAATACTGCAATATAATAGTGGTGAAAAGTGAACTGCTGAAAACTTCTTGGCTTGGTACATTTTTAGGGGGAAGAGTGGCTCTTTGATAATTAAAAATTTTTTTTCTTTTTCTGTGGTACTTAATCCATTTAGATTTGCTCTCTCCTCTGGAGGTACATTTTCATGATTTTTTCCTAAAAATTCATCTGTTTCAATAATATTTTAAATATATAGAGTTAAACAAAGTAATTTGCTTTATATTTCCTCTGAATCTGTTATTTCCCCATTGTTGTTCTTTCAGTTTATTGAGATACAATTGACATACAGTACTGCATATTTTAAGGTGTATAGCATAATGACTAATATTTATTATAAAATATTATTTCCCCATCCTAATTTTTATATTTATGATTTCTACCTTTTTTCTTGTTTAGACAACTTATTAGCTAAATGGTTTGTTGGTGCCCCCTAATTTCTTGAATTGGGAACTTGAACTTTTATTCTTCTTTGAATAACTTATAAATTAACATAAATATTTAAGGTTACATTTTTTTTTCTGAGCTCTGTGGTTATCCTATATGAACTGATATGTGCTCTTTTGTTATTTTTAAGAAAGAAATTGTGTAATTTTGGTTTTGATCTCCTTTTTGTTCCAAGAGTTGTTAAGAAAGTTGTAAAAATATCCTAGGGTGTTTTTCCCCTTTTGATCAGAGAATTTTATCTGTATTATTTCTATATCTTGGGATTTGTTGATTTTTTTTTTTTGAGGGCTTAATAACTTTTGTGAATGTTCCAAGATTCTTAAAAAGACAGTATAGTCACCTGAAACTTATATAATATTGTAAATAAACTATCCCTTAAGAAAAAAGAAAAAAGACTATATTATGTATGTATATATGTAGTATAAGTATAATATGTATATTGAATACACATTGAACATGAATATTACTGATTGTTAGATCTTCATTATGGGTGTATTAGTTATCTATTGCTATATAACAAATTACCACCAAATTTAACAGTATTAAACAACAAACATTTATTATTTCACAGTTTCTCTGGATCAGGAATCTAGGCACAGTTTGAGTCCTCTGGGTCAGGGTCTCTCACAAGACTGCAGTTAAGGTGTCAACCAAGACTGCAGTGATCTTAAGTCTCAACTGTGAGAGATCAGCTTCCAGCTTTACTTACCTGGCTATTATGAGGACTCAGGTCCTCATTGGCTATTGGCTAGAAATATCAGCGCCTTGCCACGTATGCCTCTCTACAGGACAAATTACAACATGGTAGTAGGTGTCCTCAGGGTGAGTGAGGGAAGAAGCAAGAGAGAGAATGACCAAGGTGGAAGCAAGAGTTCTTTTGTAGCTTAATCTCGGATGACATCATCACTTTGCCACATTCTTTTGGTTAGAAGAGGGTCACTAGGTACAGCCTACAATCAAAGGGAGGGGATTGCACAAGGGCATAAATATTACAAAGCAGGGATCATTGGGGACTATTTTAGAGGCTGTTTATTATAGTCTTCCTTATGTCCAGTGACTCCTGTCCTTCGCACATTCAAAATATATTCAGCCCCACTCCCAGATCCCCCAAAGTCTCACCAAGTTAAAGCATCAGCTCATAGTTCAGAACCTTATCATCAAATCACACCCTGTTGTAGATGAGGCTCTTCAGGCATATTTCTTTTTTTTTTTTAACATCTTTATTGGAGTATAATTGCTTTACAGTGGTATGTTAGTTTCTGCTTTATAACAAAGTGAATCAGCTATACATATACATATATCCGCATGTCTCTTCCCTCTTGCATCTCCCTCCCTCCCACCTTCCCTATCCCACCCCTCTAGGTGGTCACAAAGCACCGAGCTGATCTCCCTATGCTATGTGACTTCTTCCCACTAGCTATCTGTTCTACATTTGGTAGTGTATATATGTCCATGCCAGTCTCTCACTTTGTCCCAGCTTACCCTTCCCCCTCCCCGTGTCCTCAAGTCCATTCTCTACATCTGCATCTTTATTCCTGTCCTGCCCCTAGGTTCTTCAGAACCATTTTTTTTAAATCTTCCATATATATGTGTTAGCATACGGTATTTGTTTTTCTCTTTGTGACTTCCTTCACTCTGTATGACAGACTCTAGGTCCGTCCACCTCACTACAAATAACTCAATTTCGTTTCTTTTTATGGCTGAGTGATATTCCATTGTATATATGTGCCACATCTTCTTTATCCATTCATCTGTCGATGGACACTTAGGTTGCTTCCATGTCCTGGCTATCGTAAATAGAGCTGCAGTGAACATTGTGGTACATGACTCTTTTAGAATTATGGTTTTCTCAGGGTATATGCTGAGCAGTGGGATTGCTGGATCATTTGATAGTTCTATTTTTAGTTTTTTAAGGAACCTCCATACTGTTCTCCATAGTGGCTGAACCAATTTACATTCCCACCAACAGTCAGGCATATTTCATAAGTACAACTCTTACAGTTCCTCTCAATCTATAAAGTTCCTTCCCATCCACATGACACAATAGTGAGGGAGGCATAGGAAAACCACTATGGACATTTTTTGTTCAAAAAAGGGGGTTATGGGAGACACAAAAGAGTCTCTGGTCCATTGCAATTTTGAGATCCAGTTAGACCAATGTTGGAAGTTCCTTGATTAGGTCTCAAGACCTAATGATTCTCCATAGGTTTTGACTTTGCTCTCTGGGCTTCTTGGTTTCACCCTGAGAGTCATCCTTCCTTTTTCAAGAAAAGTACCACTGGTTACAGTCAAGAAGTTGTTTCAGTCTGCTTTTCCTGCCAGTAGAGTTTGGTGGTGGGGGGAAGGGTGGGTCTAATAGTCTCTTTTATTTCTTACTGTACTTTTCATTTGGTCCCTTTTAGATCAAGCTGGCCAAGTTCTTGCTGATAATAATTCTTGAAAAAAAGTGTGGGGCCCCTGTGAATATCATTAGGGTTCACTTCATTTAACAAAAGTCACAGCCAGAAAACTCTTCTAGATAAGCTCTTCTTTATCTCCTAGGAATCTGTAGGACAAAGCTCTTCAGCTTCCTAGAGATCCTATTGTTTGAGAGGATCGTGAAGCACACCGTTAATCTTTCTAAAAAGGCCCTTTGTGTGACTCTTCATAGTCCTCTGAAGGTACCACCTTTGATCTTTCATAGCCTAAGAAAGGTTTTTACATTCACACCTTGGTGTCACCTTTAGGCCAGGGCTCTCCTTGCAGTGCTACAGTATGAACTTTTCTTGGAGGCTATTTCTTAATGTTAGTTTCTTTTAAATCTGGGGAGGCTACAGTTTTCAAAACCATCAAGTTCTGATTCCTTAAAAAACGTTTTTTTAATTGTGGTAAAACACACTTAACAAAATACTATAGACTTGGTGGCTTAAAAAATAGAGATTTATTTTCTCACAGTTTTGGAGGATGGAAATCCAAGATCAGGGTGCCCACATAGTCAGATTCTGGTGAGAGCTCTCTTCTTGACTTTCAGATCCCAGCCTTCTTGCTGTGCCCTCACGTGGAAGAGAGAGTGCTCTGGTACTTCCTCTTCTTTTAAGGGTACCGGTTCTATCTGATTAGGGCTCCACATTTATGACCTCATTTAACCTTAGTCACCCCTTTAGAGGCCCTATTTCCAATTCACTTATATGAAAGGGTAGGGCTTCAACATATGAATTTGGGAAGGGGACACAATCCAGTCTATGACAGCCATATATGTGAGGGTTTATTTCTGGACTTTCTATTCCATTTCTTTGGTCTATATGTCTGGCTTTCTATTCTATTTCTTTGGTCTATATGTATGTCTTTATGTCTGTACCACAGTATTTTGATTACTATAGCTTTATAGTAAATTTTGAAATCATAAGTGTGAGTCCTCGAACTTTATTGTAGTATTTCAAGATTTTTTATAGCTAGTCTGAGTCCCATGAGATTCCATATGAATTTTAGGTTTCTTTTTCTCCAAAAAATCTTTGGGATTTTGATGAAATCTGTAGATCACTTTGACATCTTAAGAACATTGTCTTCCAATCTATGAGCTTGGGATGTGTTTCCATTTATTTATGTCTTCTTTAATTTCTATTTTTTTCTAGATATAAATGACATATAACATTGTGTAAATTCAAGGTATACATGCAATGACTTGATCTATGTATATATTGCAAAGTGACTACCACAATAAGGTAGTTAACACACCCATCACCCCACGTAGTTACCACTGTGTGTATGCGTGTGTAGTGAGAACTTTTAAGATTTACTCTCTTAGCCGTTTTCAAGTATATGGTATTGTGAACTATAGCCACCATGATGTACTAGATCCCCAGAACTTATAAATGGAAGTTTGTACCTTTTACAACCTTCAATCATTTTCCCTGCCCCTGGAAAACACCAGTCTGTTCTCTGTTTCTACGAGTTTGGTTCCTGTAGATTCTATACATGAGTGAGATTATGCAGTGTCTTTCTTTGTCTGATTTATTTCATCTAGCATAGTGGCCTCACATGGTAGGATTTCCTTCTGTTTTTGTTTTTTTTTTTTTAATAAATAAATTTATTTATTTATTTTTGGCTGCGTTGGGTCATCGTTGCTGTGTGCGGGGTTTCTCTAGTTGCGGCAAGTGGGGGCTACTTCATTGTGGTGCGTGGTCTTCTCATTGCGGTGGCTACTCTTGTTGCGGAGCATGGGCTCTAGGCGAGCAGGCTTCAGTAGTTGTGGCTCGCGGGCTCTAGAGTGCAGGCTCATTAGTTGTGGTGCACAGGCTTAGTTGCTCCGCAGTGTGTGGGATCTTCCCAGACCAGGGATTGAACCCATGTACCCTGCATTGGCAGGCGGATTTTTAACCACTGCACCACCAGGGATGTCCCTCCTTCTTTTTTATGACTGAATAATATTCCATTGTGTGTGTGTATCACATTTTCTTTATCCATTCATCTGTTGATGGACACAGGTTATTTCCATATCTTGCCTATTGTAAATAATACTGCAGTGAACATGGGGGTGCAAAATATCTCTTTGAGATAGTGATTATATTTCCTTCAGATAAATACCCAGATGCAGAATTGCTGGATCGTACGGTAGTCCTATTTTCAATTTTTTGAGCAAACTTCATACTTTTTTCCCATAGTTTCTGCACTAATTTACATTACCACCAACAGTGTACAAGGGTTCCCTTTTCTCCACATCCTCGTCAACACTTGTTATTTCTTGTCTTTTTGATAGTAGCCATTTTAAAGGTGTGAGGTGATATCTCCATGTGGTTTTGAGTTCCATTTCCCTCATGATTAGTAATGCTGAGAATCTTTTGATGTACCTGTTGTCCGTCTGTATATCTTCTTTTGAAGAATGTCTATTCAGGTCCTTTGCCCATTTCTAATCAGATTATTTGTTTCTTTGCTATTGAATTGTATGAGTTCTTTGTATATTTTGGATATTATCTTCTTATCAGATATATGGTTTGTAAATCTTTCCTCCCATTCTGTAGGTTTCCTTTTCATTTTGTTATTTCTTTTGCTGCACAAAGCCTTTTATTTTGATGTAGTCTCACTTGTTTACTTTTGCTTTTGTTGCTTGTGCTTTTGATGTTATGTCCAAACAATGATTGCCAAGACCAATGCTGAGGAACTTTTCCTCTGTGTTTTCTTCCGGGTGTTTTATGGTTTCAGGTCTTACATTTATGTCTTTAATCCATTGTGAGTTAATTTTTGTGAGCTCTATAAGATATGAGTCAAAGTTCTTTTATGTGTGAATATTCAGTTTTCCCAGTATCTTTACTGAAGCAGTTATCCTTTCCCCATTGAATATTCTTGGTTCCCTTGTCAATCATTAGTTGACCATATATACATGGGTTTATTTCTGGCTCTCAATTCTGTCTCATTGGTCTGTGTCTGTCTTTTTGCCAGTACTATGCTGTTTTGATTGCTGTAGCTTTGTAATATAGTTGGAAATCAGGAAGTATGATGCCTCCAGCTTTGTTCTTCTTAAGATTGCTTCAGCTATTTAGGATCTTTTGTAGTTCTGTATGAGTTTTAGGATTGGTTTTTCTATTTCTATGAAAAATGTCATTAGAATTTTCATAGGGATTGCATTGAATCTATAAATGGCTTTGGGTACTTTGGACATTTAAAAAATATTAATTCTTCCTCTCAATGAACATAGAGTATCTTTTCATTTATTTATGTCTACTTCAGTTGCTTTCCACAGTGTCTCATAGTTTTCAGGAAATTCTTTACTTTCAGCAACGTTTTGTAGTTTTCATTGTACAAGTGTTTAACCTCCTCGGTTAAGTTAATTGCCCGGTATTTTATTCTTTTTGATGCTATTGTAAATGGAATTGTTTTCTTAATTTCCTTTTCAAATTCTTCACTGTTAAACTGTGGAAACACAACTGGTTTTTGAGTATTGATTTGATATCCTTCTATTTTGCTGAATTTGTTTATTACTTCTAACAGTTTTTTTGGTGGAATATTTTGGGCTTTCTACATATATGATTATGTCTCCTGTGAACAGAAATACTTTTACTTCTGCCTTTTAAATCTGGATAGCTCTTATTTCTTTTTCTTGTTTAATTGCTCTGGCTACAACTTTCAGTACTATATTTAACAGAGGTGCCCAAAGCAGGCATTTTTGCTTTGTTCCTGATTTTAGAGGAAAATCTTTGTTTTCCATGATTGAGTATAATGTATGCTTTGGGTTTTTCATGCATGACTTTTATTATGTTGAGGTAGTTTCTTTCTGCTCCTAGTTTGCTGAATATTTTTTAACATTAAAAGGTGTTGAATTTTGTCAAATGTTTTTTCTGTATCAATTGAGATTATCATGTGGGTCTTTTCCCTTTATTCTGTTAATGTGGTATATTACATTAATCAGTTTTCATATTAAATTAGATTCCAGGAATAATTTCCACTTGGTCATGGGGTATATGCTGAATTAATATGCTGAATTAGGGTTGCTGGTATTTTGTTGAGGATTTTGCATCAGTGTTCATAGGGAACATTAGTTTTTAATTTTCTTGAAGTGCCCTTCTTTGGCTTTGGTATCAGGGCAATGTTGGCCTCTTAGAATGTGTTAGGACATGTTCCTTCCTCTTCCATTTTTTGTAAAAGTTTGAGAAGGATCGTATTAGATCTTTTTTAAAAGTGTGGATGAATTCACTGGTGAAGTAATCAGATAAAGGGCTTTTCTTTCTCTGGAGGTTTTGATTACTGATTGAATCTCCTTAATAGTTATAGGTCTATTCAGATATTCTATTTATTCATGACTTATTCTTGATAGGTTGTGTGTTTTTAAGAATTTGTCCTTTTCATTTAGGTTATCCAATATGTTGGCATCCAATTGTTCATAGTATTCTCTTATAATCCTTTTTATTTCTGTAGAATTGGTAGTGATATCCCCACATACATATCTGATTTTAGTCATTTGAATCTTCTCTCTCTCTCTCTTTTTATTACTCTCTCTAGCTAAAGGTTGGTCTATTTTGTTAGTCTCTTCAAAGGACCAACTTTTCAATGATTTTCTCTATTGTTTTTCTATTCTGTTTTGTTTATCTCTGTACTAATCTTTATTATTTCCCTCCTTCTGCTAGCTTTGGGTTTACTTTGTTCTTCTTTTTGTTCTCATTTAAGCCATAAAGTTAGGTTGTTGATTTGAGATCTTCTTTTTAAATATAAGTATTTATAGCTATCAATTACCTCCTTTAGCATTGCTTTCATTCTGTGACATAAATTTTGGTATGTTGTATTTGGGTTTTCATTCATTTCTAAGTATTTCATAATTTCCCTTGTAATTTCTTTTTTGACCCATTGGTTTTTTAAGAGTGTGTTGTTTAGTTTCCACAAATTTGTGAATTTTCCAGTTTTCCTTTGCCTACTGATTTCTAAATCTTCCTGTTGTGGTTAGAGAAGATACTTTCTATGATACCCATCTTCTGTCATTTTGTTATCAGTATGCCTTACAGGTATGTCATTCCTCATTTCCTCCATTACTGTCTTCTTTTGTGTATTTTTTTTAAGTAAAATTTCCTTCTCATTTCTTTCTGTATTCTATAGCTGTTTTATTTGTGGTTACCGTGGGAGTTACATTTAACATCCTTAAGTTATAACACTCTAATTTGAATTTATACCAGCCTAACTTCAATAACACACAAAAACTGTAGTCCTGGGGCTTCCCTGGTGGCGCAGTGGTTGAGGGTCCGCCTGCTGATGCAGGGGACACAGGTTCGTGCCCCAGTCTGGGAAGATCCCACGTGCCGCGGAGCAGCTAGGCCCGTGAGCCATGGCCGCTGAGCCTGCGTGTCCGGAGCCTGTGCTCCTCAACGGGAGAGGCCACAACAATGAGAGGCGTGCGTACCGCAAAAAAAAAAACAAAACTGTAGTCCTGTACAGCTTTGTCCCCACCTCCTTTCACTTCCTGGCGTTACAGTATTATATGTTTATATATTCTTTGAAAACATAGGCTAATAATTAATCGCGCATTAGTTTCTTAAACTGTGTAGAAGACAAAAAGTGGAGTTACAAACCAAAATTACAGTAATGCTAACTTGTAGACTAGTGACTGTTTTCTTAAAATAGATGAACTATTTTTGTCCTTTGTTTTAAATTAATTGAATAAAAAATTAATATTAAAAAGTATCAGTCTCTTACATAGAAAATAAAAAAGTGGAATTTCAAACCAAAGTTAAAATAATGCTAGATTTTGGGCTTCCCTGGTGGCGCAGTGGTTGAGAGTCCACCTGCCAATGCAGGGGACATGGGTTCGTGCCCCGGTCCGGGAAGATCCCACATGCTGCGGAGCAGCTAGACCCATGAGCCATGGCCGCTGAGCCTGCATGTCTGGAGCCTGTGCTCCGCAATGGGAGAGGCCACAACAGTGGGAGGCCCGTGTACAGCAAAAAAAAAATAATGCTAGATTTTGTAATTGCCTGTGTATTCACCATTATAGAGATATGTATTTCTTCATACTGCTTCATGTTTCTGTCTAGTGTCATTTCATTTAAAACTGAAAGAGTCCCTTTAGCATTTCTTGTAGGGCAGATTTAGTCGTAATAAACTCCCTATTGTTTATTTAGGAATGTCTTAATTTCTCTCTCACTTTTGAAGGACAGTTTTGCTGGACATAGGGTTCTTGGTTGACAGTTTTTTTCTTACAGACCTTTGAATATATCAGTCCTGGCCTCCAAAGTTTCTGATCATAAGTGTGCTTATAATCTTACTGAGGATCCTTTATGTGTGATGAGTTGCTTCTTTCTTGCTGCTTTCAAGATTTTCTCTTAGTCTTTGGATTTTAACAATTTGATTACATTGTGTCTTGCTCTGATCCTCTTTCAGTTTTTCCTACTTGGAGTTAGTTGAGCCTTTTGGGTGTTTATATTCATTTATTTCATCAAATTTGGGACATTTTCAACGTTAACTCTTCAAATACTTTCTCTGCCCCTTTCTCTGTCTTTTTTCCTTCTGGGACTCCTATCATGATAGTGTATGTTTTTCCAGTTGATGGTGTCCCACAGGTACCTTAAGCCATGTTCACTTTTCTTCAGCCATTTTTCTTTTCCTCATAGTCAATAATTTCAGCTGTCCTATCTTCAAGCTCACTGATTTCTGTGTTCTGCCTGTTCAGATCTGTTTTTGAATGCTTCTAGCGTATTCTTCATTTCAGTTATTGTACTTTGAAGCCCAGAGTTTCTTTTTCATTTCTTTTGCATTTTCTTTCTCTTCGTTGATAGTTCCGCTTTGTTCATATATCATTTTCTTGACTTTAAAATCTTTGTCTGGATTGAAGATGGTGGAAGAGCAAGACGCAGAGATCACCTTCCTCCCCACACATACATCAGGAATACATCTACTTGTGGAACAGCTCCTATAGAACACCTACTGAACGCTGGCAGAAGACCTCAGACCTCCCAAAAGGCAATAAACTCCCCACGTACCTGAGTAGGGCAAAAGAAAAAAGAAAAAACAGAGACAAAGAATAGGGATGGGACCTGCACCAGTGGGAGGGAGCTGTGAAGGAGGAAAGGTTTCCATACACAAGGAAGGCCAACCCTTCGTGGGCGGACACTGCGGGTGGCAGAATGGGGAAGCTTTGGAGCGATGGAGGAGAGCACAGCAACAGGGGTGCAGAGGGCAAAGCGGAGAGATACCCGCACAGAGGATCAGTGCCGACCAGCACTCACCAGCACCAGAGGCTTGTCTGCTCACCCGCTGGGGTGGGCGGGGGCTGGGAGCTGAGGCTCGGGCTTTGGAGGTCAGATCCCAGGGAGAGGACTGGGATTGGCTGCGTGAACACAGCCTGAAGGGGTTAGTGCTCCACGGCTAGCCGGGAGGGAGTCTGGAAAAATGTCTGGAACTGCCTAAGAGGCAAGAGACTTTTTCTTGCCTGTTTGTTTCCTGGTGCATGAGGAGAAGGGATTAAGAGTGCAGCTTAAAGGAGCTCCAGAGACGGGCGTGAGCTGCAGCTATCACCGTGGCCCCCAGAGATGGGCATGAGACACTAAGGCTGCTGCTGCCGCCACCAAGAAGCCTGTGTGCAAGCACAGGTCACTGTCCACACCTCCCCTCCCGGGAGCCTGTGTAGCCCGCCACTGCCAGGGTCCCGGGATCCAGGGACAACTTCCCCAGGAGACCACATGGCGGCCTCAGGCTGATGCAGCGTCACGCTGGCCTCTGCCGCCGCAGGCTCGCCCCACATCCATACCCCTCCCTCACCCCGGCCTGAGTGAGCCAGAGCCCCCGAAGCAGCTGCTCTTTTAATCCCGTCCTGTCTGAGCGAAGAACAGATGCCCTTAGGCGACATACACGCAGAGGCGGGTCCAAATCCAAAGCTGAACCCCGAGAGCTGTGCAAACAAAGAAGAGAAAGGGAAATTTCTCCCAGCAGCCTCAGGAGCAGTGGATTAAATCTCCACAATCAACTTGATGTACCCTGCCTCTGTGGAATACCTGAATAGACAACGAATCATCCCAAATTGAGGAGGTGGACTTAGGGAGCAAAGATATATTATTTTTTCCCCCTTTTCTCTTTTTGTGAGTATTTATGTGTATGCTCCTGTGTGTGATTTTGTCTGTATAGCTTTGCTTTCACCATTTGTCCTAGGGTTCTGTCTGTCCATTTTTTGTTGTTTTTTTTTTACTTAAAAAAAATTTTTTTAATAATTATTTTTTATTTTAATAACTTTATTTTATTTTACTTTATTTTATTTTATTTTATCCCCTTTCTTTCTTTTCTTTCTTTCTTATTTTTTCTCCCTTTTATTCTGAGCCATGTGGATGAAAGGCTCTTGGTGCTGCAGCCAGGAGTCAGTGCTTTGCCTCTGAGGTGGGAGAGCCAACTTCAGGACACTGGTCCACAAGAGACCTCCCAGATCCATGTAATATCAAATGGCGAAAACCTCCCAGAGATCTCCATCTCAACGCCAAGACCCAACTCCACTCAACGGCCAGCAAGCTACAGTGCTGGACACCCTATGCCAAACAACTAGCAAGACAGGAACACAGCCCCATCCATTAGCAGAGAGGCTGCCTAAAATCATAATAAGGCCACAGACACCCCAAAACACACCACCAGACGTGGACCTGCCCACCAGAAAGACAAGATCCAGCCTCATCCACCAGAACACAGGCACTAGTCCCCTCCACCAGGAAGCCTACACAACCCACTGAACCAACCTTAGCCACTGGGGACAGACACCAAAAACAACGGGAACTAAGAACCTGCAGCCTGTGAAAAGGAGACCCCAAACACAGTAAGTTAACCAAAATGAGAAGACAGAGAAACACACCGCAGATGAAGGAGCAAGGTAAAAACCCACCAGACATAATAAATGAAGAGGAAATAGGCAGTCTACCTGAAAAATAATTCAGAGTAATGATAGTAAAGATGATCCAAAATCTTGGAAATAGAATAGAGAAAATACAAAAATGTTTAACAAGGACCTTGAAGAATTAAAGAGCAAACAAACAATGATGAGCAACACAATAAATGAAATTTAAAATTCTCTAGAAGGGATCAATAGCAGAATAACTGAGGCAGAAGAACGGATAAGTGACCTGGAAAATAAAATAGTGGAAATAACTACGGCAGAGCAGAATAAAGAAAAAAGAATGAGAAGAACTGAGGACAGTCTCAGACACCTCTGGGACAACATTAAACGCACCAACATTCGAATTATAGGGGTCCCAGAAGAAGAAGAGAAAAGGAAAGGGACAGGAGAAAATATTTGAAGAGATTATAGTTGAAAACTTCCCTAATATGGGAAAGGAAATAGTTAATCAAGTCCAGGAAGCACAGAGAGTCCCATACAGGATAAATCCAAGGAGAAACATGCTAAGACACATATTAATCAAACTGTCAAAAATTAAATACAAAGAAAACATATTAAAAGCAGCAAGAGAAAAACAACAAATAACACACAAGGGAATCCCCATAAGGTTAACAGCTGATCTTTCAGCAGAAACTCTGCAAGCCAGAAGGGACTGGCAGGACATATTTAAAGTGATGAAGGAAAAAAACCTACAACCAAGATTACTCTACCCAGCAAGGATCCTATTCAGATTTGATGGAGAAATTAAAACCTTTACAGATAAGCAAAAGCTGAGAGAGTTCAGCACCACCAAACCAGCTTTACAACAAATGCTAATTACCTTAAATGTAAATGGATTAAATGCTCCCACCAAAAGACACAGACTGGCTGAATGGATACAAAAACAAGACCTGTATATATGCTGTCTACAAGAGAACCACTTCAGACCTAGGGACACATACAGACTGAAAGTGAGGGGATGGAAAAAGGTATTCCATGCAAATGGAAATCAAAAGAAAGCTCGAGTAGCAATTCTCATATCAGACAAAATAGACTTTAAAATAAAGTCTATTACAAGAGACAGAATCTTTGTCTGGTTAACCTGTCATCTTTGTCAGAGACAGTTTCTGTTGATTCAGTGGACAGTCTGTTGACTTAATTAAAAAGAGTCTTTCTGTTTCCCAGGGTTTGCTTTTTTTTTTTTAACCTCTTTATTGGGGTATAATTGCTTTACAATGGTGTGTTAGTTTCTGCTTTATAACAAAGTGAATCAGTTATACATATAACATATGTTCCCATATCTCTTCCCTCTTGCATCTCACTCCCTCCCACCCTCCCTATCCCACCCCTCCAGGCGGTCACAAAGCACCGAGCCAATATCCCTGTGCCATACGGCTGCTTCCTACTAGCTATCTACCTTACGTTTGTTAGTGTATATATGTCCATGCCTCTCTCTCGCCCTGTCACAGCTCACCCTTCCCCCTCCCCATATCCTCAAGTCCGTTCTCCAGTAGGTCTGTGTCTTTATTCCTGTCTTACCCCTAGGTTCTTCATGACATTTCTTTTCTTAAATTCCATATATATGTGTTAGCATACGGTATTTGTCTTTCTCTTTCTGACTTACTTCACTCTGTATGACAGACTCTAGGTCTATCCACCTCATTACAAATAGCCCAATTTCGTTTTTTTTTATGGCTGAGTAATATTCCATTGTATATATGTGCCACATTTTCTTTATCCATTCATCCGATGATGGGCACTTAGGTTGTTTCCATCTCCGGGCTATTGTAAATAGAGCTGCAGTGAACATTGTGGTACATGACTGTTTCTGAATTTTGGTTTTCTCAGGGTATATGCCCAGTAGTGGGATTGCTGGGTCATATGGTAGTTCTATTTGTAGTTTTTTAAGGAACCTCCATACTGTTCTCCATAGTGGCTGAACCAATTCACATTCCCACCAGCAGTGCAAGAGTGTTCCCTTTTCTCCACACCCTCTCCAGCATTTATTGTTTCTAGATTTTTTGATGATGGCCATTCTGACTGGTGTGAGATGATATCTCATTGTAGTTTTGATTTGCATTTCTCTAATGATTAATGATGTTGAGCATTCTTTCATGTGTTTGTTGGCAGTCTGTATATCTTCTTTGGAGAAATTTCTATTTAGGTCTTCTGCCCATTTTTGGATTGGGTTGTTTGGTTTTTTGTTATTGAGCTGCATGAGCTGCTTGTAAATTTTGGAGATTAATCCTTTGTCAGTTGCTTCATTTGCAAATATTTTCTCCCATTCTGAGGGTTGTCTTTTGGTCTTGTTTCTGGTTTCCTTTGCTGTGCAAAAGCTTTGAAGTTTCATTAGGTCCTATTTGTTTATTTTTGTTTTTATTTTCCATTTCTCTAGGAGGTGGGTCAAAAAGGATCTTGCTGTGATTTATGCCATAGAGTGTTCTGCCTATGTTTTCCTCTAAGAGTTTGATAGTTTCTGGCCTTACATTTAGGTCTTGAATCTATTTTGAGCTTATTTTTGTGTATGGTGTTAGGGAGTGATCTAATCTCATACTTCTACATGTAGCTGTCCAGTTTTCCCAGCACCACTTATTGAAGAGGCTGTCCTTTCTCCACTGTACATTCCTGCCTCCTTTATCAAAGATAAGGTGACCATATGTGCATGGTCACCTTATCTCTGAGCTTTCTATCCTGTTCCATTGATGTGTCTTTCTGTTTTTGTGCCAGTACCATACTGTCTTGATTACTGTAGCTTTGTAGTATAGTCTGAAATCAGGGAGCCTGATTGTGAAATTAGGGAGCCTGATTGTGAAATTGTGAAATTATTTGTTCTAGTTCTGTGAAAAATGCCAGTGGTAGTTTGATGGGGATTGCATTGAATCTATAGATTGCTTTGGGTAGTAGAGTCATTTTTACAATGTTGATTCTTCCAATCTAAGAACATGGTATATCTCTCCATCTATTTGTGTCATCTTTAATTTCTTTCATCAGTGTCTTATAATTTTCTGCATACAGGTCTTTTGTCTCCTTAGGTAGGTTTATTCATAGATATTTTATTCTTTTTGTTGCAGTGGTAAATGGGAGTGTCTTCTTGATTTCACTTTCAGATTTTTCATCATTAGTGTATAAGAATGCCAGAGATTTCTGTGCATTAATTTTGTATCCTGCTACTTTACCAAATTCATTGACTAGCTCTAGTAGTTTTCTGGTAGCATCTTTAGGATTCTCTATGTATAGTATCATGTCATCTGCAAACAGTGACAGCTTTACTTCTTCTTTTCCGATTTGGATTCCTTTTATTTCCTTTTCTTCTCTGATTGCTGTGGCTAAAACTTCCAAAACTATGTTGAATAAGAGTGGGTTGAGTGGGCAACCTTGTCTTGTTCCTGATCTTAGTGGAAATGCTTTCAGTTTTTCACCATTGAGGATGATGTTGGCTGTGGGCTTGTCATATATGGCCTTTATTATGTTAAGGAAAGTTGCCTCTATGCCTACTTTCTGCAGGGTTTTTATCATAAATGGGTGTTGAATTTTGTCAAAAGCTTTCTGTGTATCTATTGAGATGATCATATGGTTTTTCTCCTTCAATTTGTTTATATGGTTTATCACATTGATAGATTTGTTTATATTGAAGAATCCTTGCATTCCTGGAATAAAGCCAACTTGATCATGGTGTATGATCCTTTTAATGTGTTGTTGGCTTCTGTTTGCTAGTATTTTGTTGAGGATTTTTGCATCTATGTTCATCAGTGATATTGGCCTGTAGTTTTCTTTGTTTCCTACCTCTGTGTAAGCAATCAGCCTGAATTATAAACTTCATAAAATCCTCTCAAGGCTTTTCTGAGTCTGTACCTTTCCCTTGGTCTGTACAGTGACTTTCTAAATTCCCCTTTATATGTGGTTGCTCCTGAATATTCTAGTCGTTAAATGTCTGGCTCCACAAGGGGGGAGAGGCAAAAATGAAAGGGGGGAAATGGACCCACCCTTTATATCTCCTAGAAGCCACTTAGCTGAAAGGGATGGGCTTGCAGCAGTGGTAGTGAGGGTTGCAACAGTGGCTCCCCATCTCTTTGTCTATATCTTTGCAATCAGAAGCAGAAATCAGCAATCAGAGCATAGATCCTTGATACTGGAGGACAGGGTTTTTATTGCCTACATTGGCTCTGGCAAGTTACCTGCAAGCTGTTCCTTGAACATGTACATGGCTGCCTGCCACTGGTTTAGGGGGTGGGCAATGGGTAGCTGCTACTGAGCTAAGTGCTGAAATTGGCCTAAATTATTGTAATTTAGTGTCCAAGTCTTTCCATGGAAGCTGCAAGCCTTTTAATTGACTCCAGAGTTCCAAAATTTATATCAAGCAGATTCTTCCAGGACAAATGTTGTCTAGATATGGAGATGAATTCCTGGTGCTTCCTACTCCACCATCTTACCATAACTCTCCAGTTCTGATTCATTTTTGTTTAACTATTCTTCTTTACATCTATCTCTCTATTCTCTCATTTTTATTATAAACAGCAAGAAAAAATTAAGTAGTAATCTCAGCAGATTGTTTGGGAATCTCAGGTAGGTCACCCAGTTCATTCAACACATATCCTGCTTTCCATGTTAATGAAGGCAACAGTGTTGCTAAGCTTTCTGCCACTCATTAACAAGGATCCCTCTTTTTATAACCACTAACATGTTCTTCACTTCTTTTGTGCCCTTAATGGCAGCATCCTCAAAGTCCATATTTCTACTAAGAGTCTATTCAAGGCAATTTAAGCTTTCACTAACATGCTCCTCAAAACCTTTCCAGCCTCTGCCCACTGTCTGCTTCCAAAGCCAAGGCAGCACCCCAGTTCCACAGTTATGAAAATCTGTATTATTTATCTATTGCTATGTAACAGATTGTCCCAAAGCTGTGTCTTTTTAACAATCATTTATCATGCAGTTTTTGTGGGTGAGGAATCTGGTGTGGCTGAGCTAACTCCTCAGGCTCAGAAACTCTCATAAGGCTGCAATCAAATTGTTGGCTGCTGCTGCAGTCATCTTAAGGCTCAAATGTGGGAAGATCCACTTCCAAACTCACTCACATGCTGTTGGCAGGCCTCAGGTTCTCTCACTAGCTATTGGCTAGAAAGAATCAGCTCCTTGCCATGTGGGCCTCTGCAAAAAGCAGCTTACAGTGCAGCAGTTGGTGTCCCTCAGAGTAAGTGAGGGAGAAAGCAAGAGAGTGAATATGATGGAAGCTAGAATTATTTGTAATTAAATCTTGGAAATAATATCTCATCACTTTTGCCATATTCTTTTGGTTAGAAGAGAGTCACTAGGTCCAGCACACACTTAAGTGGAGAGGATTACACAGGGGCATCAATACCAGGAAGCAGGGATTATTGGGAGCTATTTTAGAGTCTGTTTACCTTTTTTTATTATAAAGTAGTCCTTTTACTTTAATCCTTTTTTGCTCTGAGTGCTTGTTTCCCACGATCTTCACCAGTAAGGTGTATAAGCAACTTTGGATGTAATATGTCAAGTTTTTATTTTAATTTCTTTTAGGAGAGGTTGTGCATATTTCGTGTAGCAGACTACTAATGAATAAATACCATTAGTAATTTATTTTTTCTGTTCATATCTTTGGGTAATTTTCTCTTGTGTTATTGTTTTTTAGATTGTTTTATTATTATTATCATTATTATTATTATTATATGAGGAAATTAGCCCCTTGTCTGTCTTGCGTGTGGTTAATATCTTTCTCACGTTGTCATTCATCTTTTGATTTTGTTCATGATGTTGGTGCCAAGTAGATTTTTTTAAAGTATTGTTGATTTACAATGTTGTGACAGTCTCTGTTGTACAGCACAGTGACTCAGTTATACACATGTATACCTTTTTTTTAAACATATTCTTTTCCATTATGGTTTATTTCAGGGATTGGATATAGTTCCATGTGCTGTACAGTAGGACCTTGTTGTTTATCCATTCTAAATGTAGTAGTTTGCATCTACTAACCCCAAACTGCCAGTCCATTCCTCTCCATCTCCCCGTCCCCCTCGGCAACCACAACTGTGTTCTCTATGTCTGTGAGTCTGTTTCTGTTTTGTAGATAGGGTCATTTGTGCCATATTTTAGATTCCGCATATAAGTGATATCATATGGTATTTGTCTTTCTCTTTCTGATTTACTTCACTTAATATGATAATCTCTAGTTGCATCCATGTTGCTGCAAATGGCATTATTTTGTTTTTTTATGGCTGAGTAGTATTCCATTGTATATATGTACCATATCTTCTTTATCCATTCATCTGTCGATGGACATTAGGTTGTTTCCATGTCTTGGCTATTGTGAATAGTGCTGCTATGAACATAGTGGTGCACATATCTTTTTGAATTATAGTTTGTCCAGGTATATGCCCAGGAATGGGATTGCTGGATCATATGGTAGTTCTATTTTTAGTTTTCTGAGGAACCTCCATACTGTTTTTCATAGTGACTGCACCAACTTACATCACCACCAACAGTATAAGAGGGTTTCCTTTTCTACACACCCTCTCCAGCATTTGTCATTTGTAGACTTTTTAATGATGGCTATTCTGACCAGTGTGAGGTGGTACCTCATTGTTGTTTTGATTTCCATTTCTCTAATAATTAGTGTTGTTGAGCATCTTTTCATGTGGCTCCTGGCCATCTGTATGTCTTCTTTGGAGCAATGTCTGTTTAGGTCTTCTGCCCATTTTTTGATTGGGTTGTTTGTGGGTTTTTTGTTGAGTTGTATGAGATATTTGTATATTTTGGAGATTAAGCCCTTGTCTGTGACATCATTTGCAAATATTTTCTCCCATCCTGTAGGTTGTATTTTTGGGGTTTTTTGTTTGTACATTTGTTTTTTATGGTTTGCTTTGCTGTGCAAAAGCTTGTAAGTTTGATTAAGTCCCACTTGTTTATTTTTGTTTTTATTTCTATTGCCTTGGGAGACTGACCTAAGAAAACGTTGCTTCAATTTATGTCAGAATGTTTTGCCTGTGTTCTCTTCTAGGAATTTTATGGTGTCATGTCTTATGTTTAAGTCTTTAAGCCATTTTGAGTTTATTTTTGTGCATGGTGTGAGGGTGTGTTTTAACTTCATTGACTTACATGCAACTGTCCAATTTTCCCAGCACCACTTGCTGAAGAGACTGTCTTTTTCCCATTTTATATTCTTACCTCCTTTGTTGAAGATTAATTGACCATAGGTGTGTGGGGTTATTTCTGGGCTCTCTATTGTTTTCTGTTGATCTGTATGTCTGTTTTTGTGCCAATACTATAATGTTTTGATTACTGTAGCTGTATAGTATTGTCTGAACTCTGGGAGTGTTATGCCTCCTGCTTTGTTTTTTTCCCCCTCAGTATTGCTTTGGCAATTCTGGGTCTTTCATAGTTCCATATAAATTTTTGGATTATTTGTTCTAGTTTTGTGAAAAATGTCATGGGTGATCTGATAGGGATTGCATTAAACCTGTAGACTGCTTTAGGTAGTATTTCTATTTTAATAATATTAATTCTTCTAATCCAAGAACTTGGGATATCTTTCCATTTATTTGAATCCTCTTTAATTTCCTTTATTAATGTTTTATAGTTCTCAATGTATAAGTCTCTCACCTCCTTGCTCAGGTTTATTCCTAAGTATTTTGTTCTTGTTGTTGCAATTTTTTTTTCTTTTTTTTTTTTTTTTTTTTTTGCAGTACGCGGGCCTCTCACTTCCGCGGCCTCTCCTGCTGCAGAGCACAGGCTCCAGACGCGCAGGCCCAGCGGCCATGGCTCACGGGCCCAGCCACTCCGCGGCATGTGGGATCATCCCACACGGGGGCACGAACCTGTGTCCCCCGCATCGGCAGGAGGACTCTCAACCACTGCGCCACCAGGGAAGCCCCATTGCAATTTTAAAAGGTATAGTTGTTTTTACATTCTCTTTCTGATATTTCTTTGTTAGTATAAAGAAATGCATCTGATTTCTGAATGTTAATTTTGTATCCTGCTACTTTGATAAATTCATTTATTATATCTAGTAGTTTTTGTGTGGAGTCCTTAGGGTTTTCTGTGTATAGTATTATGTCATCTGCATATAGTGACAGTTTTACCTCTTCTCTTCCAATTTGGATACCTTTTCCTGTATGATTTCCTTTTCTTGTCTGATTGCTGTGGCTAGGACTTCCAATACTATGTTGAATAGACGTGGTGAGAGTGGGCATTCTTGTCTTGTTCCAGATTTTAGTGGGAAGGCTTTCAGCTTTTCACCATTGAGTGTTATATTGGCTGTGGGTTTGTCATAAATGGCTTTTATTATGTTGAGATATGTTCCCTCTGTACCCACTTTGGTAAGAGTTTTTATCATGAATGGATGTTGAATTTCGTCAAATGCTTTTTCTACATCTATTGAGATGGTCATGTGATTTTTGACTTTTGTTAATGTGGTGTATTACATTGATTGATTTGTGTACATTGAACCATCCTTATGAACTTGGGATGAATCCCACCTGGTCATGATGTATGATCGTTTTTATGTGTTGTTGGATTTGGTTTGCTTATATTTTCTTGAGAATTTTTGCATCTATATTCATCAAAGATATTGGCCTATAATTTTCTTTTTTGGTGGTATCTTTGTCTGGTTTTGGTATCAGAGTGATAGTGGTTTTATAGAATGTCTTTGGGAGTGTTCCCTCCTCTTTGATCTTTTGGAAGAGTTTGAAAAGGATTGGTATAAGTTCTTCTTTGTATATTTGGTAGAATTTGCCTGTGAAGCCATCTGGTCCTGGATTTTTGTTTGTAGGGAGTTCTTTTTTTATTTATTTTTTATTACAGATTCTATTTCATTTCTAGTGATTGATCTGTTCAGATTATCTATTTCTTCTTGATTCAATTTTGGTGGGCTTATGTTTATAGAAAGTTGTCCATTTCTTTGAGGTTATCAAATTTGTTGGCATATAATTGTTCATAGTATCCTCTTATGATTTTTTAAAATTTCTATGGTATCAGTTGAGATTTCTCCTTTTTCATTTCTTATTTTGTTTATTTGGGTTGTCTTTCTATTCTTGTTGGTGACTTTGGCCAGAGGTTTGTCAAATTCATTTACCCTTTCAAAGAACCAGCTCTTGGTTTTATTGATTTTTTTCCTATTTTTAAAAATCTCTTTATAATATTTTTTCTCCCTGATTTTTATTATTTCCTTCTTTCTGCTGACTTTAGGTTTTGTTTGTTCTTCTTTTCCTAATTCTTTTTTAAATATAATTCAATGATTTTTACTTTATTTATAGAGTTGGCCAAAAGCTAAATGTTATTTTATTTTTTAAAAGTTTTTATTTAATATTGGAGTACAGTTGATTAACAGTGTTGTATTAGTTTCAGACACACAGCAAAGTGATTCAGCCACACATACACGTGTATCCACTCCTTTTCAAACTGCCCTCCCATTTAGGTCATCACATAATATTGAGCAGAGTTCCCTGTGTTATACAGTAGGTCCCCTTTGGTTATCCACCTTAAACATAGCAGTATGTACATGTCAATCCCTAACTCCCTAACTATGTAATTCTTTTAGGTGGTATGTTAGGTTGTTTATTTGAGATTTTTCTTGTTTTTTGAGGAAGGCCTGTATTGCTGTGAACTTCCCTCTTAAGAACTGCTTTTGCTGCATCCCATAGATTTTGTATGGTTGTGTTATCATTGTCTGTTGTCCCAAGGTACTTTTAAATTTCCTTTTTGACTTACTGGTTTTTTAGTAGCATTGTTTAGTCTCCATGTAATCATTTTTTTTTTTCTCATTTCTTTTTGTATGGTTGATTTCTACTTTCATGCCACTGTGGTCAGAGAAGATGCTTGAAATAATTTCTACACTCTTAAATTTGTTGAGGTTAGTTTTGTGCCCTAGGATGTGATCAATCCTAGAGAATGTTCCATGAAAAGAATGTGTATTCTGGTTTTTATTTTGGATGTGATGTCCTGAAAATATACAACTCTGTTGTATCACTTAGGATCTCTGTTGCCTTATTGATTTTCAGTCTAGAAAATCTGTCCACTGATGTGAGTGGGGTGTTAACATCTCCTAGTATTATTGTACTCCCATCAGTTTCTCCCTTTATGTCTGTTAGTATTTGTTTTATGTATTTGGGTGCTCCTATATTAGGTGCATATATGTTTACAAGTGTAAAACAGTCTTCTTGTATTGATTCTTTTACCATTATATAGTGTCCTTCTTTATCTTTCTTTAAGGCCTTTGTCTTATTTTATTGTTTTGATTCAGTATTTGTCATTTGTTTTAAATTTTTAAAATTTTTTAAACTTTTTATTTTATACTGGAGTATAGCTGATTAACAATGTTGTGATAGTTTCAGGTGCACAGCAAAGTGACTCAGCCATACATATATATGTATCCATTCTCCCCCAGACTCCCCTCCCATCCAGGCTGCCCCATAACATTGAGCATAGTTCCCTGTACTATACAGTAGTTCCTTGTTGGTTATCCTTTTTAACTCTAGCGGTGTGTACATGTCAATCCCAAACTCCCTAACTATCCCTTCCATTCACCGTTCCCCACCCCTGCCAGTAACCATAAGTTCATTCTCTAATTCTGTGTGTCCATTTCTGTTTTGTAAATACGTTCATTTGTATAATTTCTTTTTGGATTCTACATATAAGTGATGTCATATGATATTTCTCTTTCTCTGAATTACTTCACTCAGTATGATAATCTCTAGGTGCATCCATGTTGCTGCAAATGGCATTATTTCATTCTTTTTTTAAGGCTGAGTAATATTCCCTTGTATATATTTACCACATCTTTCTGCATTCCTCTGTAGATGGGCATTTAGGTTACTTTCATGTCTTGGTGGTTGTAAACAACACTGCAACGAACTTTGGGGTGCATGTATCCTTTCGGACCATGTTTTTCTCTGGATATATGCCCAGGAGTGGGATTGCAGGGCCATATGATAACTCTATTTTTATTTTTTAAAGGAACCTCCATACTGTTCTCCACAGTGGCTGTACCAATTTACATTCCCACCAACAGTGTAGGAGGAGTCCCTTCTCTCCACTCCCTCTCCAGCATTTATTGTTTGTGGATTTTTTGATGATAGCTATTTTGACTGGTGTGATGTGATATCTCACTGTAGTTTTGATTTGCATTTCTCTAATCATTAGTGATGTTGAGCATCTTTTCATGAGCTTCTTGGCCATCTGTATGTCTTTAGAGAAATGTCTATTTAGGTCTTTTGCCAATTTTTCGATTGGGCTTTTTGTTTTGATGATATTAAGCTGCATGAGCTGTTTGTAAATTTTGGAGACTAATCCCTTGTTGGTCACATCATTTGCAAATATTTTCTCCCTATCTGTGGGTTGTCTTTTCCTTTTATTTATGGTTTCTTTGCTGTGCAAAAGCTTTTGAGTTTTATTAGGTCCCATTTGTTTATTTTTCTTTTTATTTCCATTAATCTGGGAGACGGATCAGAAAAGATATGGCTGTGATTTGTGTCAGAGTGTTGTGCCTGTGTTTTCCTCTAGGAGTTTTATAGTGTCCAGTCTCACATTTAGGACTTTAACCCATCTTGAGGTTATTTTTGTGTATGGTGTTAAAGATAGTCTAATTTCAAAAACTAAAAATAAATAAATAAATAAAGGGCTTCCCTGGTGGTGCAATGGTTGAGAGTCTGCCTGTCAATGCAGGGGACGCGGGTTCGTGCCCCGGTCCGCAAGGCTCCCACGTGCCGCAGAGCGGCTGGGCTCGTGAGCCATGGCCGCTGAGCCTGTGCGTCCGGAGCCTATGCTCTGCAACAGGAGGGGCCACAACGGTGAGAGGCCTGCGTACCACAAAAAAAAAAAAAGGTCTAATTTCATTTTTTTTATATGTAGCTGTCCAGTTTTCTGAGCACCGTTTGTTGAAGAGACTGTCTTTCCGCCATTGTATAGTCTTGCCTCGTTTGTCATAGATTAATTGACCATAGGTGTGTGGGTTTATTTCTGGGCTTTCTATCCTTTTCCATTGATCTATAGTTATATTTTTGTGTGAGCACCATACTATTTTGATGACTGTAGCTTTGTAGTATAGTCTGAGGTCAGCGAGCCTGATTATTCCAGCTCCATTTTTCTTTCTCAAGATTGCTTTGGCTCTTCGGGGTCTTTTGTGTCTCCTTACAATTTTAAGATTTTTTGTTCTAGTTCTGTGAAAAATGCCATTGGTAATTTTATAGGGATTGCATTGAATCTGTAGATTGCCTTGGGTAGTATACTCAGTTTGACAATATTGATTCTTTCAATCCAGGAACATGGTATATCTTTCCATCTGTTTGTGTCATCTTCAATTTCTTCCATTAGCATCTTATACTTTTCGGAGTACAGTTCTTTTGTCTCCATAGGTAGGTTTATTCCTAGGCATTTTATTCTTTTTGATGCAATGGTAAATGGGATTGTTTCTTTAACTTCTCTTTCTGATCTTTCATTGTTAGTATATAGAAATGCAACAGATTTCTGTGTATTAATTTTTTAGCCTGCAACTTTACCAGATTCATTGATGAGCTCCAGTAGTTTTCTGGTAGCATCTTTAGGATTTTCTATGTATAGTATCATGTCATCTGCAAACAGTGATGGTTTAACTTCTTCTTTTCCAATTCCTTTTCATTCTTTTTCTTCTCTAATTGCCATAGCTAGGACTTCCAAAACTATGTTGAATAAAAGTGGTGATAGTGGGCATCCTTGTCTTATTCCTGATCTTAGAGGAAATGCTTTCAGCTTTCCACCTTTGAATATGAAGCTAACTGTAGGTTTGTCATATATGGCCTTTATTATGTTGAGGTAGATTCCCTCTATGCCCACTTTCTGGAGAGTTTTTATTATAAATGGGTGTTGCATTTTGTCAAAGCTTTTTCTGCATCTATTGAGATGATTATATGGTTTTTCTTCTTCAGTTTGTCCATGTGGTTTATCACACTGATTGATTTGAGGATACTGAAAAACCCTTGCATCCTTGGGATAAGCCCCACTTGATCATGGTGTATGATCCTTTTAATGTATTGTTAGATTCGAATTGCTAGTATCTTGTTGAGGATTTTTGCATCTATGTTCATTGGTGATATTGGTCTGTAATTTTCTTTTTTTGTAATATCTTTGTTGTGTCTATGGTATGGTATGATATCTATGTTATCAGGGTGATCATGGCCTCATAGAGTGAGTTTGGGAGTTTTCCTTCCTCTGCAATTTTTTGGAACAGTTTCAGAAGAATAGCTGTTAGCTCTTCCCTGTTTGATAGAATTCACCTGTGAAGCCATCAGGTCCTGGAGTTTTGTTTGTTGGGAGTTTTTTAATTACAGTTTCAATTTCAGTGCTTGTGATTGGTCTATTCATATTTTCTAATTCTTCCTGGTTCAATCTTGTGAGATTGTACTTTTCTAAGAATTTGTCCATTTCTTCCAGGTTGTCCATTTTATTGGCATATCGTTTCATATAGTAGTCTCTTATGATCCTTTGTATTTCTGTGGTGTCAGTTGTAAATTCTCCTTTTTCATTTCTAATTTTATTGATTTGAGTCCCTTACCTTTTTTTCTTTATGAGTCTGGCTAAAGGTTTATCAATTTCGTTTATCTTTTCAAAGAACCAGCTTTTAGTTTGATTGATCTTTGCTATTGTCTTCTTTGTCTCTATTTCATTTATTTCTGCTCTGATCTTTATGACTTGTTTCCTTCTGCTAACTTTGAGTTTTGTTTGTTCTTCTTTCTCTAGTTGGTTTAGGTGTAAGGTTAGGTTGTTTATTTGAGATTTTTATTTCCTGGTGTAAGATTGTATTGCTGTAAACTTCTCTCTTAGAACTGCTTTTGTTGTAGTCCATAGATGCTTTCATTTTCATTTGTCTCTAGGAACTTTTCGATTTCCTCTTTGATTTCTTCAGTGATCCATTGGTTGTTTAGTATCTTATTGTTTAGCTCCCACGTCTTTATATTTTTTATAGTTTTTTTTTTCTTGTAGTTTATTTCTAATCTCATCATATTGTGTTTGGAAAAGATGCTTGATATGATTTCAATTTTCTTAAATTTTCTGAGGCTCACTTTGTGGCCCAGGATGTGGTCAATCTTGGAGAATATTCTGTGTGCTGTTGAGAAGAATGTATTTTCTTCTGCTTTTGGATGGAGTGCCCTATAAATATCAATTAAGTCCATCTGGTCGAATGTGTCATTTAAGGCCAGTGTTTCCTTACTGATTTTCTGTCTGGATGGTGTGTCCATTGTTGCAAGTGGGGTGTTAAGGTCCCCCACTATTATTGTGTTACTATCGACTTCTCCCTTTATGGCTGTTAGTATTTGCCTTATATATTGAGGTGCTCCCATGTTCGGTGCATATATGTTTACAATTGTTATATCATCTTCTTGAATTGATTCCTTGATCATTATGTAGTGTCCTTATTAGTCTATTATAATAGTCTTTATTTTTAAGTCTATTTTGTCTGATATGAATATTGCTACTCCAGCTTTCTTTTAATTTCCATTTGCATGGAATACCTTCTTCTATCCCCTCACTTTCAGTCTGTATGTGTTCCTAGGTCTGAGGTGGGTCTCTTGTAGACAGCATATATACAGGTCTTGTTTTTGTATACATTCAGCCATTCTGTGTCTTTTGGTTGGTGCATTTAATCCATTTACATTTAAGGTAATTATTGATATGTGTGTTCCTATTGCCATTTTCTTATTTGTTTTGGGTTTGTTTTTGTAGCTCTGTTTTCCTTCCTTCCTCTTTTGTTCTCTTGTGGTTTGATGACCATCGTTAATGTTGTGTTTGGGTTGTTTTTTCTTTTTGTGTGTACCTATTGTAGTTTTTGGGTTTGCTGTTCCCATGAGGCTTTTACTTTTTATTTTTTAACATTTTTATTAGAATATAATTCCTTTACAATGGTGTGTTAGTTTCTGCTGTATAACAAAGTGAATCAGCTATACATATACATATATCCCCATATCCCCTCCCTTTTGCATCTCCCTCGCATCCTCCCTATCCCACCCCCTAGGAGGACAATAACCACCAAGCTGATCTTCCTGTGCTATGCAGCTGCTTCCCACTAGCTGTTACATATTTGATAGTGTATATATGTCCATGCGTCTCTCTCACTTCGACCCAGCTTACCCTTCCCCCTCCCTGTGTCCTCAAGTTCATTCTCCACATCTGCATCTAATTCCTGTCCTGCCCCTAGGTCTTCAGAGCCATTTTTTCTTTTTATTCTATATATATGTGTTAGCATATGGTATTTGTTTTTCCCTTTCTGACTTACTTCACTCTGTATAACAGTTTCTACGTCCATCCACTTCACTACAAATAACTGAATTTTGATTCTTTTTATGGCTGAGTAATACTCCATTGTATGTGCCACATCTTTATCCATTCATCTGTTGATGGATGCTTTGGTTGTTTCCATGTCCTGGCTATTGTAAATAGAGCTGCAACGAACATTGTGGTACATGACTCTTTTTGAATTATGGTTTTCTCAGGGTATATGCCCAGTAGTGGGATTGCTGGGTCGTATGGTAGTTCCATTTTTAGTTTCTTAAGGAACCTCCATACTGTTCTCCATAGTGGCTGTATCAATTGACATTCCCACCAACAGTGCAAGGCGGTTCCCTTTTCTCCACACCCTTTCCAGCATTTCTTGTTTGTAGATTTTTTTTTCTTTTTTTTTTTTGCGGTATGTGGGCCCCTCACTGTTGTGACCTCTCCCGTTGCGGAGCACAGGCTCCGGACGCGCAGGCCCAGCGGCCATGGCTCACGGGCCCAGCCGCTCGGCAGCACGCGGGATCCTCCCGGACCAGGGCACGAACCCACGCTCCCCGCATCGGCAGGCGGACTCTCAACCACTGCGCCACCAGGGAAGCCCTTGTTTGTAGATTTTTTGATGGTGGCCATTCTGACTGGAGTGAGGTGATACCTCATTGTACTTTTGATTTGCATTTCTCTAATGATTAATGATGTTGAACATTCTTTCATGTGTTTGTTGGCAATCTGTATATCTTCTTTGGAGAAATGTCTATTTAGGTCTTCTGCCTATTTTGTGATTGGGTTGTTTGTTTTTTGATATTGAGCTGCATGAGCTGCTTGTATATTTTGGAGATTAATCCTTTGTCAGTTGCTTCATTTGCAAATATTTTCTCCCATTCTGAGGGTTGTCTTTTCGTCTTGTTTATGGTTTCCTTTGCTGTTCCAAAGCTTTAGAATTCGTTAGGTTCCATTTTTTAATTTTTGTTTTTATTTCCATTTCTCTAGGAGGTGGGTCAAAAAGGATCTTGCTGTGATTTACGTCATAGAGTGTTTTCCCTACGTTTTCCTCTAAGAGTTTGATAGTGTCTGACCTTACATTTAAGTCTCTAATCCATTTTGAGTTTATTTTTGTGTATGGTGTTAGGCAGTGTTCTAATTTCATTCTTTTACATGTAGCTGTCCAGTTTTCACAACAGCACTTATGGAAGAGGCTGTCCCTTCTCCTTTGTGTATTCTTGCCTCCTTTATCAAGGATAAGGTGACTACATGTGCATGGGTTTATCTCTGGGCTTTCTATCCTGTTCCATTGCATTAATCTATATTTCTGTCTTTGTGCCAGTACCATACTGTTTTGATGACTATAGCTTTGTAGTATAGTCTGAAGTCAGGGAGCCTGATACCTCCAGCTCCATTTTTCTTTCTCAAGGTTGCTTTGGCTATTCAGTGTCTTTTGTGTTTCCATACCAATTCTGAAATTTTTTGTTCTAGTTCTGTGAAAAATGCCACTGGTAGTTTGATAGAGATTGCATTGAATCTATAGATTGCTTTGGGTAGTAGAGTCATTTTCACAACGTTGATTCTTCCAATCAAAGAACGTGGTGTATCTCTCCATCTCTTTGTATCATATTTAATTTCTTTCATCAGTGTCTTTTAGTTTTCTGCATACAGGACTTTTGTCTTCTTAGGTAGATTTATTCCTAGGTTTTTTATTCTTTTTGTTGCTATGGTAAATGAGAGTCTTTCCTTAATTTCTCTTTCAGATTATCATCATTAGCATATAGGAATGCAAGAGATTACTGTGCATTAATTTTGTATCCTGCTGCTTTACCAACTTCATTGATTAGTTCTAGTAGTTTTCTGGTAACATCTTTAGGATTCTCTGTGTATAGTATCATGTCATCTGCAAACAGTGATGGTTTTACTTCTTCTTTTCCGATATGGATTCCTTTTATTCCTTTTCCTTCTCTGATTGCTGTGGCTAAAACTTCCAAAACTATGTTGAATAATAGTGGTGAGAGTGGGCAAGCTTGTCTTTTTCCTGATCTTAGTGGAAATGGTTTCAGTTTTTCACCATTGACAACGATGTTGACTGTGGGTTTGTCATATATGGCCTTTATTATGTTGAGGTAAGTTTCCTCTATGCCTACTTCCTGGAGGGATTTTTTTGTTTGTTTTTGCGGTACATGGGCCTCTCACTGTTGTGGCCTCTCCTGTTGTGGAGCACAGGCTCTGGACGTGCAGGCTCAGCGGCCATGGCTCACGGGCCCAGCCGCTCTGCGGCACATGGGATCATCCCGGACCGGGGCACAAACCCACGTCCCCTGCATCAACAGGCGGACTCTCAACCACTGCGCCACCAGGGAAGCTCCCTGGACGGTTTTTATCATAAACGGATGTTGAATGTTTTCAAATGCTTTTTCTGCATCTATTGACATGATCATATGGTTTTTCTCCTTCACTTTGTTAATATGATGTATCACATTGATTGATTTGCATACAATAAAAATTCTTGCATTCCTGGGGTAAAACCCACTTGATGATGGCGTATGATCCTTTTAATGTGCTGTTGGATTCTGTTGGCTATTATTTTGTTGAGGATTTTTGCATCTATGTTCATTATTGATATTGGTCTGTAGTTTTCTTTTTTTGTGACATCTTTGTCTGGTTTCAGTATCAGGGTGATGGTGGCCTCGTAGAATGAGTTTGGGAGTGTTCCTTCCTCCACTATATTTTGGAAGAGTGAGAAGAATAGGTGTTAGCTCTTCTCTAAATGATTGATAGAATTCACCTGTGAAGCCATCTGGTCCTGGGCTTTTGTTTTTTGGAAGATGTTTAATCACAGTTTCAATTTCAGTGCTTGTGATTGGTCTGTTTATATTTTCTATTTCTTCCTGGTTCATTCTCGGAAGGTTATGCTTTTCTAAGAATTTGTCCATCTCTTCCAGCTTGTCCATTTTATTGGAATATAGTTGCTTGTAGTAATCTCTCATGATCCTTTGTATTTCTGCAGTGTCAGTTGTTACTTCTCCTTTTTCATTTCTAATTCTGTTGATTTGAGTCTTCTCTCTTTATTGATGAGTCTGGCTAATGGTTTATCAACTTTATTTATTGATCTTTGATATCATTTCCTTCATTTCTTTTTATCTCTGATCTTATCTGTATGATTTCTTTCCTTCTGCTAACTTTGTGGGTTTTTTGTTCTTCTTTCTCTAATTACTTTAGCTGTAAAGTTAGGTTGTTTATTTGAGATGTTTTTGGTTTCTTGCCATAGGATTGTATTGCTATAAACTTCCCTCTTAGTACTGCTTTTGCTGCATCCCACAGGTTTTGGGTCATCACGTTTTGTTGTTATTTATTTCTAGGTATATTTTGATTTCCTGTTTGATTTTTTCAGTGATCTCTTGGTTATTTAGTAGTGTATTGTCTACCCTCCATGTTTTTTTATTGTTTATAGCTTTTTTCCTATAATTGATATCTAGTCTCATAGCATTGTGGCCAGAAAAGATAATTGATATGATTTCATTTTTCTTAAATTTACCAAGGTTTTATTTGTGACCCAAGATATGATCTATTCTGGAGACTGTTCCATGAGTACTTGAGAAGAAAGTCTATTCTGTTTTTTTGGATGGAATGTCCTTTAAATATCAGTTAAGTCTATTTTGTTTACTGTATCATTTAAAGCTTGTGTTTCCTTATTTTCATTTTGGATTATCTGTCCATTGGTGAAAGTGGTGTGTTAAAGTCCCCTACTATGATTGTGTTACTGTCGATTTCCCCTTTTATGGTTGTTAGCATTTGCCTTATGTATTCAGGTGTTCCTATGTTGGGTGCATAAATATTTACAATTGTTGTATCTTCTTCTTGGATTGATCCCTTCATCATTATGTGGCGTCTTTATTTGTCTCTTATAATAGTCTTTATTTGAAAGTCTATGAGAAATGCTACTCCAGCTTTCTTTTGATTTCCATTTGCATGGAATATCTTTTTCCATCCCCTCACTTTCAGTCTATATATGTTTGTAGGTTTGAAGTGGGTCTGTTGTAGACAGCAAAGATACGGGTCTTGTTTTTGTATCCATTCAGCCAGTCTGTGTCTTTTGGTTGGAGCATTTAATCCATTTACATTTAAGTAGTTATTGATATATATGTTCCTATTACCATTTTCTTAATTGTTCTGTGTTTTTTATCGTAGGTCTTTTCCTTCTCTTGTGTTTCATGGCTAGTGAAGTTCCTTTGGCATTTGTTGAAAAGCTGGTTTGGTGGTGCTGAATTCTGTTAGCTTTTGCTTGTCTGTGAACGTTTTAATTTCTCCGTTAAATCTGAATAAGATCCTTGCTGGGTAATATTTGTTGTAGATTTTTCTCTTTGATCACTTTAAAAATGTCCTGCCACACCCTTCTGGCTTGCAGAGTTTCTGCTGACAAATCACCTGTTACTCTTATGGGGATTCCCTTGTATGTTATTTGTTGCTTTTCCCTTGCTTCTTTTAATATTTTTCTTTGTATTTAGTTTTTGATAGTTTGATTAATATGTGTCTTGGCGTGTTTCTCCTTGTATTTATCTGGTATGGGGTTCTCTGTGCTTCCTGCACTTGATTGACTATTTCCTTTCCCATAATAGGGAAGTTTTCAACTACAATCTCTTCAAATATTTTTTCAGTCCCTTTCTTTTTCTCTTCTTCTTCTGGGACCCCTATAATTTGAATGTTGGTGCATTTAATGTTGTCCCAGAGGTCTCTGAGACTGTCCTCAATTCTTTTTTTTTTTTAACATCTTATTGAAGTATAATTGCTTTGCAATGGTGCATTAGTTTCTACTGTGTAACAGTGATTCAGCTATACATATACATATATCCCTATATCTCCTCCCTCTAGCGTCTCCCTCCCACCCTCCCTATACCATCCCTCCCTATACCACAGGTGGTCACAAAGCACCGAGCTGATCTCCGTGTGCTATGTGGCTGCTTCCCCCTAACTATTTATTTTACATTTGGTAGTGTATATATGTCCATGCCGCTCTCTCACTTTGACCCAGCTTTCCCTTACCCCTCTCCATGTCCTCAAGTCCATTCTGTACATCTGCATCTTTATCATGTCTTGCCCCTAGGTTCTTCAGAACCATTTTTTTATTCCATATATATGTGTTAGCATATGGTATTAGTTTTTCTGAAACAGTGCCATTTACCATTGCAACAAAAAGAATAAAATACCTAGGAATAAACCCACCTAAGGAGACAATAGACCTGTATGCAGAAAACTGTAAGACACTGATTAAAGAAACTAAAGATGATACAAACAAATGGAGAGATATAGCATGTTCTTGGATTGGAAGAATCAACCTTGTGAAAATGACTGTACTACCCAAAGCAATCTTCACATTCACTGCAATCCCTATCAAAATACCAATGGCGTTTTTTATGGAACTGAGACAAAAAATTTCCGAATTTTCATGGAAACTCAATTCTTTTCATTCTTTTTTTTGTATTCTGCTCTGCGGTAGTTATTTCCACTATTTTATCTTCCAGGTCACTTATCCGTTCTTCTGCCTCAGTTATTCTGCTATTGATTCCTTCTAGAAAAGTTTATTTCATTTATTGTGTTGTTCATCATTGTTTGTTTGTTCTTTAATTCTTCGAAGTCCTTGTTAAACATTTCTTGTATTTTCTCTATTCTATTTCCAGGATTTTGGATCATCTTTACTGTCATTACTCTGAATTCTTTTTCAGCTCGACTGCCTGTTTCCTCTTCATTTGTTTGGTCTGGCGGGTTCTTACCTTGCTCCTTCATCTGCTGTGTATTTCCCTGTTTTCTTATTTTGCTTAACTTACTGCATTTGGGGTCTCCTTTTCGCAGGCTGCAGTTTCGTAGTTCCTGTTGTTTTTGGTGTCTGCCCCCAGTGGGTAAGGTTGGTTCAGTAGGTTGTGTAGGCTTCTTGGTGGAGGGGACTGACGTCTGTGTTCTGGTGGCTGAGGCTGGAACTTGTCTTTCTGTAGGGCCAGACTGCTTCCAGTGGTGTGTTTTGGGGTGTCTGTGAACTTATTATGATTTTAGGCAGCCTCTCTGCTAATGGGCGGGGTTGTGTTCCTGTATTGCTTGTTGTTTGTTATGGGGTGTCCAGCACTGTAACTCGCTGGTCATTGAGTGGAGCTGGGTCTTAGCGTTGAGATGGAGATCTCTGGGAGAGCTTTTGCCATTTGCTATTATGTGGGGCCGGGAGGTCTCTGGTGGTCCAGTGTCCTGAACTTGGCTTTCCCCTCCAAGAGGCTCAGGCCTGGCACCTGGTTGGAGCACCAAGACCCTGTCAGTCTCACGGCTGTGTTTTATGCCTGGATGGACATTGAGACTTTTACTGCTGTGGGTGTTGGGTTCCCTTTTTATTCCTAAACCTTTATGTCTTCTGGTCCCTTGAAGGCTGAAGCATAAGGAGGGGGTGAATTTCCTAAAGCAGAGGCTGGTGGAGGCTGTTTGGGCTGAGCAGGAGCTGGAGCTGCAGCTGGAGGAGGAGCAGGAGTGGGAGCTGGAGCTGGAGCTGGAGCTGGAGCTGGAGCTGGAGCTGGAGCTGGAGCCGGAGCCGGAGCTGGAGCTGGAGCTGGAGCCCGGATGGGAGCTTTAGCTGGCGTGAGAATATCTACTTCTGGTGTTGCGGCTGCCCCACAAGGTCACCGAATTTCCCAGGAGGTTTTGATATAGCAGTCTATATATGTACAAGGTTGTTTTAAGTTGCTAATCTCTTTCCTGCTTAGAGGAGTTCCTTTAGCATTTGTTGCAAAGCTGGTCTGGTGGTGGTGAATTCTCTTAGCTTTTGCTTGTCTGGAAAGCTTTTGATTTCTCTGTCGAATCCGAATGGGATTCTTGCTGGGTAGAATATTGTTGGTTGTAAGTTCTTCCCTTTCATCACTTTAAATATATCGTGCCACTCCCTTCTGGCTTACAGAGTTTCTGCTGAGAAATCAGCTCTTAACCTTATGGGAGTTCCCTTGTATGTTATTTGTCGTTTTTCCCTTGTCGCTTTTAATAATTATTCTTTGTCTTTAATTTTTGTCAATTTGATTACTATGTGTCTTGGCGTGTTTCTCCTTGAGTTTATCCTGCCTGGGACTCTCTGCACTTCCTGGACTTGGGTGCCTATTTCTTTTCCCATGTTAGGGAAGTTTTCAACTACAACATCTTCAAATATTCTCTCGGGTCGGTCCTTTCTCTCTCTTCTTCTGGGACCCCTATAATGCGAATGTTGGTGCGTTTAATGTTGTCCTAGAGGTCTCTTAGGCTGTCTTCATTTCTTTTCAATTTTTTTTTTTCTTTATTCTGTTCCATGTCAGTGATTTCCACTATTCTGTCTTCCAGGTCACTTATCCCTTCTTCTGCCTCAGTTATTCTGGTATTGATTCCTTCTAATGTATTTTTCATTGTAGTTATTGTATTGTTCATCTCTGTTCTTAATTCTTCTAGGTCTTTGTTAAACATTTCTTGCATCTTTTTGATCCTTGCCTCCATTCTTTTTCCAAGGTCCTGGATCATCTTCACTATCATTATTCTAAATTCTTTTTCTGGAAGGTGTTCAACTTCATTTAGTTGGTTTTCTGCAGTTTTATCTTGTTACTTCATCTGGGACATAACCCTCTGCCTTTTCATCTTGTCTATCTTTCTGTGATTGTGGTTTTCATTCTGCAGGTTGCAGGATTGTAGTTCTTCTTGCTTCTGCTGTCTGTCCTTTGGTGGATGAGGCTAAATAAGAGGCTTGTGCAAGTTTCCTCATGGGAGGGATTGGTGGGTAGAGCTGGGTGTTGCTTTGGTGGGCAGAGCTCAGTAAAACTTTAATCTGCTTGTCTGCTGATGGGTTGGGCTGTGTTCCCTCCCTGTTGGTTGTTTGGTCTGAGCCAACCCAGCACTGGAGCCTACAGGCTCTTTGGTGGGGCTAATTCCAGACTCCAGAAGGGCTCATGCCAATGAGTACTTCCCAGAACTTCTGCTGCCAGTGTGCTCGTCCTCCAGTGAGGCACAGCCACCCCCTGCCTCTGCAGGAGATCCTCCAACACTAGCAGGTTAGTCTGGTTCAGTCTCCTATGGGGTCAGTGCTCCTTCCCACTGGATCCTGGTGCACACAAGACTTTTTGTGTGTCCTCTAAGAGTGAAGTCTCTGTTTCCCCCAGTCCTGTTGAAGTCGTGCAATCAAATCCCACTGGCCTTCAAAGTCCGATTCTCTGGGGATTCCTCCTCCCGTTGCTGGAGCCCAGATTGGGAAGCCTGACGTGGGGCTCAGAACCTTCACTCCATTGGGTGGACTTCTGTGGTATAAGTGTTCTCCAGTTTGTGAGTCTCCCACCCAGTGGTTATGGGATTTGATTTTATCATGATTGCGCCCCTCTACCGTCTCATTGCGGCTTCTCCTTTGTCTTTGGATGTGGGGTATCTTATTTGGTGAGTTCCAGGGTCTTCCTGTTGATGATTGTTCAGCAGTTCGTTGTGATTCCAGTGCCCTCACAAGAAGGAGAAGCCCTTCATTTTAAAGTCTATTTTGTCTGATATGAGTATTGCAATGCCCACTTTCTTGTCATTTCCGTTTGCATGAGATATCTTTTTCCATCCCCTCACTTTGAATCTGTGTGTGTCCTAGGATTTTGTTTTTTTATCCAATCTGCTACTCTGTGTCATTTGATTGGAACATTCTGTCCATTGACATTTAAGGTAATTATTGATGCATCTGTATTTATTGCCATTTAAACGTTTTGTAGTTGAATCTGTGTTTCTTCTTTGTTCCTTTTTCTTTTTGCTTTTCTTTTTGTGGTTTGATGATTTTCTTTTATTTGATGCTTGTGTTGTCTTCTTTTTGGCTTTTGTGGATCTGTTGTATGTTTTTGATTTGTGGTTTCTCTGTTTTTCAAGTATATTAACCCCTTCCTATATCTGCTTGCTTTGGACTGATAGGGTCAAACACATTCTAAAAAAAACAAAGGAATCTACAGTTTCTTACTCTCCTTCCCCATATTTTATGATTTTCATGTCCTTTCACATCTTCATGTTTATCCTTTTGCAGTTCTTTGTGTTCTTCATCGCTTTCACAAATAGGTTTTTCTTTCTTTTTGATCTGTATGCTGGCTAATTTAAGTGATTTACTTTCCAGTTGTGATTTCCTGCTTCCTATATCTTCTTGCTTCTTTTCTATTTAGAGGAGAAATATTTCTTTCAATATTTCTTTTAGGGTAGTTTCAATATTTCTTTTAGGGTAGTTTTAGTATTGCCGTATTCTTTTACTTTTTTGCTTGTCTGAGAAATTCTTTATTTCTCCTCCTATTCTAAATGATAATCTTGCTTGTTAGAGTATTCTGTGTTGCAGATTTTTCCCTTTCAAGACTTAGAATACATCTTGCCACGCCCTTCTGGCCTGCAGCACTTCTGTAGAGAAATCAGATGACAGCCTTATGGGGGGTTCCCTTGTAATTAACTCTTTGTTTTTCTCTTGCTGCTTTTAGAATCCTCTCTTTAACTTTTGCCATTTTTATTATAATATGTCTTGTTATAGTTCCGTTTGGGTTCACCTTGTTTGGGACACTCTGTGCTTCCTGTATCTGGATATCTGTTTCCTTCTTTAGGTTTGGGAAGTTTTCCGCCATAATTTCTTCAAATATATTTTCAATCCCCTTTTCTCTTTCTTCTCCTTCTGGAACCCCTATTATGTGTATATTGGCATGCTTTATATAACCCCATAAGTCTCTTACATTGGTTTCATTGTTTTTATTTGATTTTCTGTCTGCTTTTTTTTTTTTTTTTTTTTGTGGTACATGGGCCTCTCACTTCTGTGGCCTCTTCCGTTGTGGAGCACCGGCTCCAGACGCACAGACTCAGCGGCCATGGCTCATGGGCCCAGCCGCTCCGCGGCATGTGGGATCCTCCCGGACCGGGGCACAAACCCATGTCCCCTGCATCAGCAGGCGGACCCTCAACCATTGCGCCACCAGGGAAGCCCTGTCTGCTTTTTTGATTGGGTAATTTCCATTATTGTATCTTCCAGATCACTTATACTTTCTTATGTATTATTCATTCTGCTATTTATTGCCTTTAGCTCAGCTTTCATCTTGGCAAATGAATTTTCTAAGTTTTCTTGGCTCCTCCTTATAGTTTCTAGTTCCTTTTCACACTAATGCATTTCTTTCAATAGCCTTTCTTAATTCCTTCAGTATCTTCATTACCTCTGTTTTGAACTTTGGTGTTTATTAGACTGAAGAGGTCTGTTTCACTGTTCCTTCAGTGGAATTCTCTTGGTCTTTTTTTTTTTTTGGCCATGTTGGATCTTTGTTGCTGCACGCAGGCTCTCTAGTTGCAATGAGTGGGGGCTACCCTTCGTTGTGGTGTGCAGGCTTCTCCTTGCGGTGGCTTCTCTTGTTGCGGAGCATGGGCTCTAGGCACGCGGGCTTCAGTAGTTGTGGCACGTGGGCTCAGTAGTTGTGGCGCACTGGCTTAGTTGCTCCACAGCATGTGGGATCTCCTGGACCAGGCTCGAACCCACGTCCCCTGCATTGGCCGGCGGATTCTTAACCACTGCGCCATCAGGGAAGTCCCTTTCTTGTTCTTTTAACTGGGAGTGGTTCCTTTGCTTCTTCATTTTGGTTTTATTTCTCTTCCTCTGTGAGTTTAGGAGAAATAATTATCTACTGTAGTTTTGGAGGGCTATTTATACGTGGGAATGTCTCTGTGTAGCTTGTGTGGGTTTAGTATTTTTTTGGTTTGTGAGCTGTTTTTGGTTTGGATGCTTGCCATCTCTTTCCTCAGCTTATGCTGGCTGTTATCCCCTTGATAGGGGGTGAGCAGGTGCACGGCGCATGCATGCTCCTGGGGAGGCAGGGGCAGTGGTTGCCACCCTGTCACAGGACCCTCGGTGGTGGAAGCATTCTGCACCCACCTGTGGAGTCTGAGATGGCATCAGTGCCTCATGCCTGCCCCTGGAACTCATGTAGGTGGTGCCCTGTTGCCTGAGAGAGGGCACAGAGAAAGAAGCTCCTATGGTGGTCCCGCTCCTCTCCTCCCACGACCCCCCACAATGGCGCCTTGCCTCTCTGGTGGGCCCAGCCACTTCCCTTACTCCCTCAGTCGTGCCACACCTCACCCTCACCCCTTCAGGCTGTCTCCAGGCAACCAACCCCAGTCCTCTCACTGGGTCTGACCTCCGAATCCCAAGCCTCAGCACCCAGCCCCCGTCCGCCTCAGCCGAGGAGCGTCTCAGGCTGGGGGGTGCCAGGCAGCAGCACCAACCATCTGCGCAGGTCTTTCTCTGCTTTGCCCTCTGCGGACTGGTTGCTGCAGTCTCCTCTGAGGCTCCGAAGCTCCCCCTCTGTCCTGGTTCATTTCCCTCCCAGTGAGTGGACTTCCCAGGGTGTGGAAAGCTTTCCTCTTTCATAGCTCCCTCCCAGGGGCATAGGTCCCATCCCGATTCCTCTCTTTTTTTTCCCTTTTTTCTTTTGTCCTACCCAGTTATGTGGAGATTTTCTTACCCTTTGGAAATCTGAGGTCTTCTGCCAGTGTTCAGTAGATGCTCCTTGAGAATCGATGCACATGTTGATGTATTTTTGATGTATTTGTGGGAGAAGGTTAGCTCCACGTCTTGCTCCTCTGCCATCTTGATCTAATCTATTCGCCAAGTAGATTTTTTTTTTATTTTTCAGGTAATCAAATCGATAAAGTAACTCTGTTTTAGTAGAATCATACCCTTGAAAGTGCAATCTATTCATGTTATTTCTTGGTAATTTATCTTTGGTATTTCACTATCGCCTTTTACTGGATAAATTTGAATCTTCTTATTCTGGCATATAAGATTTTTAAATTATCCCACTCCTACTTAACTTTTTTCCTTTTATCTGCTGAACAAACTCCTTTTGAAAGTCCCCCTGAAGTTCCATGTTCATGCACATCGGTGTTTTTGTCTGACTGCTTTACCTGGGCAGATACATAAAGGCAAGTCCTCTGTTAAAGGCAATTTTGTAAGCCCAGGGTCTTGTACAGTATCTGACATGCTTACTTTGTTGATTGAATAAATGATTGAGGTGACCAGAGAACAGTAGTTCAAAAACAAGCAAAGCATAACCATCATACTATTACCTGTTCTTTTCTTCTAATTTTCACGTTTTCCAAGAGGACAGCATAGTGTGCTGGGCAGTTTATAACTTTCACAGTTTCACAATGCCCATAGTTATCTGAACCAAAATGCTAAGCAAGTTTCTGTGGCAAAGAAAACCAGCAGCTGAAGAATTCATGTCCCAATCTCCCTGACAGCTAAGTGTGGCCAGGTGGTTAGGTTCTGGACGGTAGAATATAAGAGGTAGTAAGTACAACTTAATACTTTTAAAATGGAAGGAGCATGCCCTCCCCCACTTTTCTCCTTTCCTGCTGTGAGGACAGGAACTGGAGAAGCAATCCTACACTATATGATGGAAGCTGTGTGTTGAGAATAAGAAAGCAACAGGAGAGAAGGAGTCAGGGTATCTGAGACGATGGCGCCACCTTTTCAGCCCCACTGCTGCTCGTGCTTGGACTGTTACGTGACACAAAAAGTAACTGCTACCTTGTTTAAACCATTGTTATTTTGGCCTTTTTTACAGACATCATATTTGTATCCTAGGTAATACAGTGCGCTTGGGTATCACATCCCATTCCTGGGATCATTCCCTGCTAATCTTCTGTGACAAGTTGGTATCAGACGGTTAGGGAATTAGAAATGTGGAAAATGTGGATCAAGGAAATGGTAAGGATATAATAAAATTGAAGGAGGAAGAGGAGGAGAGAGAGGGAACAAGAGATAAATGTCAACTGAGTTCATTTTTTGAAAAGCCACTTGTGATGAGCTAAGCCTGCTCTCCATGACTATGGTATAGAGTCACTCAGGAACCTTTTGAGGACCAGACAGGGATACATGGCAAATGAACATCCCAGAAGGAGAAAATGAAAGGAAGATGGTATGAAATAATACAAGGAAACACACACTGAAAGAGCAGGCTGGGCTCTAGTCTGTGGCAGTAATTTAATGAGGCCTAAAGCCTATGATTGTTAAAATAAAACAGTCAAAAATACCAATGCAGGGGGGAAAGGGCAAAAGATACAGTCCTGGCAAAATGGACCCTGGACTCCCATTTCAGGCACCTGGTTCCCATTAATCTCTTATCCCAACAGACTCTTACAGAGCCTCCTGCCTCTCCCTAACCTTGCCTGAGCCAGTATGTAAATTAAACCAACAGCTTTAATCTTTATAACATTATAGCAGAAGGAATGAAGATAGTAAAAGTCTAGGATGGAGCCAGAGTCCATAGGATCCAAATATGTAGTAGCAGAATGCCCGAAGTAGGGAACCGGGACAAAAGAAAGAACTACCATAAAACCAGATTTTATTTCTTCTTTGAACCCCTATCTTCCCTTTACCCCTTTCCAAAATATGCATACATAGGTCACGTTAAGAAAACCCTTTCCAGTTGGCCTTTTTCCAAGACAAGGGTACAGCTGGGCCGAAGGGCCACATGTTGAAGTTATTAATATGCCTATGCCCTTCTCCCCCACCGAGTTTACTGATCAAAGGCCCTGCCAGAGCAGCAATGGATAGCCTCGAATAATGGGAACTGAAATTCTGCTGAAGAAACCAGCTTTGCCAAAACACACTACCTTTTAAAGTGAAACATTCCATGCACATATTAACCTGATTACAGAAAGGAAGGGGGATCCTTTTTCCTTCTGTACCCTGCTAATAATTTTCTGTCAAGTCTGATTTGGCTTTAGCTGCACTCCAAGTTCTTGTGATGTGCCCCGATCACCAGTAAACTAAAAACAGAAGGTGCTGCGCTAACTGAGACAGGATACTCTGTCCATGAATTCAGACGCTGCAGAATTCAGTTCCTTGCCAACAAGGAAGGCCAGTGAATTTGCAGTCTCTGACAACCAGCAGCCTGCCTCTGATTCACACAGTCGGCAAAGGAAACACATGGAGAAAATGGTGGAAATAATTAAGGGTTCTTAGAGTTAACAGAAGCATCAACTCATTACATGGGGCCCCTGCCTCCAAAGGGAGTAAACCATTGTGCTTATTAGAAAAAACAACCAGTAACAAAGCGTTTTAAAGTCTCAATCACTTCCAGCTCCAGGTTGAAGAACTGGTTAGGTAACAGAAAAGGGAAACAAACCAGATTTTAACAAAGCAATATCATTTTTCTGCCCGACAGACAAAAAGAAATGTTTTATTTTTATTTCACTGTATTCCAGGATAACCTGGTACCTGCACAGCTGAGAAAATTTTGTCCCCAGACAGGGTATCAGAGATCTCGATATTATGCAGCTGTCCAAATAGAGAGCCAGTCCATGAAGAGTCTGCACATGATGGTCACCTTTCTTTCAGACACATCAGAGGACAGTTCTTGTTGGAGGATAGTCAGATGCACTACATGGCTACTTTGGGAGCCTTAAGTACTAGAATGTGGCAGATTGCAAACTCTTTTTCATGTTTTTACAATCTCTCAAATTCCAAGCTCCTTTGCATACAGTTATAAACATAAAGAAACACACAGACTTCTCTGGGAAGAAATATGTCTTATAAGGAGGATCTCCTCTGTTGCTCTAGGCCTCATCTTTGCACGAACTAGAAGGTGTGGAGCAGTTGCCATATCCTTGAGAGGGTCCAGAAATGCCCCAGGCAAATAAGAAGTAAATAAAGGGCAGCAATGGTCTAAGCTAGTCATTTTCCATTTGTATTTGGCAACTATGAAAATTATTTGCTAATAAAGACCAAGGAAGATCCTTTTCAGTGATGTCCTGCAAGACTTCAGGCAGGTGTCCTGTCAAAACACGTTAAAAACTCAAGGAGATTTTATCTGAAGGGGCCACTGGATAAGCAAAGCTCTCCTGATATTCCACTGTCCCTAGTATACCTGCTGGCTTCCTTTTCTTTTTCTTTTTTTGATATGTTCTCCTATTGTGAAAGCTAAGAGATTAACCCAGAGTGGATGTCCTAGATGTCTTGCCTGGGTTTGGTGCTCCTATTGACAGCCCTCCGGCTATTTCCTAGAGTCCTGAAAGATCTGTTGCTTTATAGATTAGAATATCATATTAGCACTGGGGTTTACATTCTCTTCTTCTTGGGCAATCAGAGGAGGCCATATTCTAGATTGACACTGTTCATAATTTCTTACAGTTATGGTAGAAAAGACAAGAACATGGTGGTTACTTAAAAAATTTACACTTGACCTTTGAATCTCACTTGTATCTAAACAAGGAACGACCTCTGATGGAATTCACAAACCATATTAGTCAAGAATCTGCAGTGATTCACTTCTCGGCATTCAGTAAATAAGAACATGGCTTTAAAGTGCTGAGTCCAAACCTAAAACTGAATAAATTCCACCTATGGGATGCTTTGATCTGTGTGCTTATCTTTATAAATTTTAGCTGTAATGGTTATAATTAGATACCAAAATGTAGGAAATCATTTGTAAATTCTTGCTAGAGAATCACAGTTTCTTGTATGTTAATATAGGCAGTCTTTATATCTAATGGACCTTTAAATTAAGGTCATAAAAATTACTCTTTAAAAAGAAAGTTAAGAAGTGAAGTTTCAGAAGATATTTCCTTCAGTAGATTTCTTTCATTTATCTTTATCACACTATGCTATGGTATGTTTTACCAAAAGAACGTCTACCAAAAGGCTTGAGCAGCATGACTACCTTACTTGAACTTTTAACTGTAAAAATATATAGAAGAAGAAAAGTATATTCCTCAGTGTATTGTAAGGAAGGGTATTTATAACCAGTCACTGGAAGTGGGATCCCAAACCACATACTTGGAAGGAAGGGAGGAAGGAAAGAAGGAAGCAAGGGAGGGAGGGAGAGAAAGAGAAGATGGAGGGGGTAAGGGGAGAGAGGGAGGGGAGAGGAGAAGAAAGAAAAGAAAAAAAAACAGGCAAGCAAGCTGAGGAGTGTGTACCTGTAGTCCTCATCATAAAAGGATTTGATACAGCAAGCTGAGGAGGAGGCAAGAGATTGGAACTGGATGAAAACAAAAGATATCATAATGGGCCTTTAGGAAAGAGGATTAAGTGAAGTATTCTCAGCTATATCGGTTTTAACTATTGTATAAAATGTTCTTTCCTTCATATTCCTAGCATTAAAACATTACTGAAATTATTAAATTTTTACTAAATTACTAAACATATTACTAAATAGGAGCTTCCTTCTGATTGTCTCAATTTTTCCTCCTATGAGTATTGCCATCCAGAAAAGATTTTCTGAGTGTTTTCTAAAAAGCACATTGTAAGTCACTTATAGCAATCTGAAAGAACAAAACACTTTAAGAAAAACCTTGGAACTCTTTTTAAGTTCTATAAGTGTGCCAGCCACCTCATGATTCTGGGCACTTGTCACTGGATTTACTTTGCCATTATATCCAAGTGATATGGGTGGGAGTAAATTGTCAGGTTTATGGGAGAGAGATGCCTTCATCACCAGTAAACATCAAGATCAAACCCAAAGTAGGTCAGTGACACACTTTTAAGCCTCATCAAGTCACCTGTTTAGGTTCTGTTTTTCCCAGAACCATAGTGACTTTTTCATCACTAGTTTGTGATGAAACTCATTATGGTGTCACTGTACCAAAATACTTAAAACCAGGGATGTGAGCTGGTACTACACATCCCAAAGAGGTAAACAGTGGCTACAAAAGAAGCAGCATTTGCATCTAAATCTCTTCTTCACTGGAGTAAACCTGAGATGAACCCACTTTCTCGGCCCACTGTAATATTAGGCTCATTTAGTATAAGATGTAATTTTTCTTTTGTTGTTTGTTGTGTTTTAAATAACATTTAAAACACATTTTGTAAAAGTAATATACTTTGTATAAAATTCAAACAGTAAAAAGGAAATAAAATGAAAATTCAGTCTCTCCCATCTTTGACCTCCCAGTTCCTCAAAAGCAACCACTGTTACTGGTATCTTTTGAATCCATCAGAGATACTCATTGCACACACACACACACTCTTATACATTTATATGTATAAAATAAATATATTTGTTATTTATTTCTATATATAAACTCTAGTTTATTATGCAACCTGTATTGCATCTTGTATATGTAAAAATCCATTTTACTGTGGAAAACATACACATATTACAGAGAAGGGCTTAAAATACTTAAAAGTACAGTTTAACCGAATCATATAAAGGAAAAACTTATCACCCAGGTTAAGAAATAGAACCCCAGAACTCCAGAAACACCTTCCTGTTTCCACATGCCCCTTTCTCATCACCACCTTTAGAGTAGAGGTAACCACTGTCCTGGCTTTCATGGAAATTACATTCTTGCTTTTCTTTAAAGTTTTACTTTGTAAGTCTTGATCTATGAATAAAAGAGTTTCCGGTATGGGGTCTTCCCAAAAAGGGCTGCTAGAATAATGTTTTTGTACCATAAGCGAGTACCTGTTGGTGAGTTTCTTTAGGGTATACAAATAGGAGTGGAATTGCTGTGTCATATGTCATGCATATCTCTGTCTTTACTGTATAATGCCAGAGTGTTGTCCAATTTACAGCCCACATTAGTTTTTAAGAGTTTTCAAAATCAATATCAACACTCGGTATTGTCAGATTTTTAGCTAATCTTGTGGATATGTAATAGTATCACGTTGTGCTTTTAATCTGTATTCCCCTGATTACTGATGAGATTATCTTTTCAGATGTTAATCGGCCTTTTGAATTTCTTCTTTTGTGAAGTGCCTGTTGAGGTTTTCTGCCCATTTATCCACTTGTCTGTTGTTTTCTTAATGACTTTAGTAGGAGTTCTTTGTATATGGGAATACTAGTACTTTGTTTAGTTATACATGTTGCAAATGCTTTCTCCTCCTCTGTGGCTTACATTTCATATTGTACCTAGTGTCTTTTGATATGCTGAAGAAGTTCTTAATACAGTCAAATTTATCAGCATCTCCCTTTCTCATAAATGATTTTTTAAAAAGAAATTTCTACCCTAAGTTCATGAAAATATTCTTCTATATTATCCTCTAAAAATTTTATATTGTTTTGCTGAAAGAGATTTTAGGTCTATAATCCATCTGTAGAAAATGATGCTACAGAGGGGTCCAGATTCATATTTTTTCACCCATGGATACCCAGTTTTTCTAGTATCTTTTATTGAAAGGACCATTGTTACCCTACTGCTCTGAATGTTGTCATAAGTTAAGCATCCATATATGTGTGGGTCTATTTCTGGGCTCTCTATGTTGTTTGTCCATCTATGCATCTATTGACACTGTTTTAATTACTCTATTACAAGTCTTTATCTCTGATAGAACAAGATATTCTACGTGTTTATTCTTCAAGAGTGTTATGGTTCATTTTGGTCTTTTGTATTTCCATGTCTTAGACTGTTCAGGCTGCTATAAAAAAATTCCACAGACTGGGTAACTTACAAACAGAAACTTATTTCTCCCAGAAGTCCAAGATCAGGAGGCCACCACGGTCAGGGGAGGGCCCTCTTCCAGGTTGTAGACTTCTTGTTGTATCCACATGTGGCAAATGAGTGAACTAGCCCTCTGGAGCCTCTTTTATAAGGGTACTAATACGATTCATGAGGGCTCTGCTCTTATGACCTAATCACTTCCCAAAGACCCCCACTGGCTAATACCACCACCTTGGACATTAGGTTTTCCACCTATGAATATTGAGGGGAGACAAAGATTTAGACCATAACACAATATAAATTTTAGAATTAGCTTATTGAATTGGCTACAGTACAGCCTATTGAGTTTTTGATGGGTATGATATTGAACCATATACATCAAATTAGAGGGAATTGACAATTTTGATAAAGAAGAACAAAGTTAGAGGACTTACAGTACCTGATCTCAAGACTTACTAAGAAGCTATAGTAATCAAGACAATGCAGTGTCGATTTGGATAGATATAGAGATCAGTGATACAGAATAGAGTCCAGAAATAGTACCACACATATATGGTTAATTGATTTTCAATAAAGATGCAAAGGTAATTCAATGGAGGAATGACAGTCTTTCCAACAAATGGTACTGGAACAATTCAACATCTATATGCAAAAAAAAAAAAAAAAAAAAATAGAACCCCAAAACCCATGCTTCACATACTATACAAAAATAATAACTCAGAATGAATCATAGATTTAAATGTAAAATCTAAAATTCTAAGACTTCTAGAAGAAGATGTAGGAGAAAGTCTTTAAAAGTCTAAAGTGACCTTAGATTAGCACAGGTTTCTTGGATCACAGAAAGTACATACCACAGAAGAAAAATTGACAAATTGTCTTGAAATTTAAAGCTCTGGTCTTCAAAATACAATGTTAGTCAAATAAAAAGATGGATGGCAAATAAGCACATGAATAGATAGTCCAAGTTATTAGTCATAAGGGAAACACAAAATTGCAGTGAGATACCAGTTCACACATTTTAGAATGGTTGTAATTTAGAAAAACTGACACTACCAAGTACTAGTGAGTGTGCAAAGCAAGTGGAACTCCCATTGCTGATGGGAATGTAAATTGGTATTATCATTTTAGAAAACCGGCAGTGTATTAATTATCAATTTGCCACATAAATTATATACACTTAGCTGTTTAAAACAACACACGTGTGATATCAGAGTTTCTATGACTCAAGATTCTGGGCTGAGCTTTACTGAGTTCTCTGTTTAGGGTCTCTAACAAGACTGCAGTCAAGGTGTCAGTCATGCTTGGAGTCTCATCTGAGGCTCAAATGGGGAAAGATCTGATTTCAAGCTCATGTGGTTGTTGGCAGGATTTGATTCCTTGTGAGCCATCAGATTGAGAGCCTCAGTTCATTGTTGGCTGTTGGTTGCCCTCAGTTTCTTGCTAATGGGCTAATTCATATGACATCTTACTTCATCAGAACCAAGAAGAAAGAGAATAAATAGAGGAAGTCTGCTAGCAAGACAAAAGTTAAAATTTTATGTAATATAATCATGGAAGTGACATCCTTTCACTTTTGCCATATTCTATTGGTTAGAAGCAGGTTCCACCTACACTCAAGGGAATCGTATTACACAGGGCATAAATACTAGGAGGCTGGGATAATTGCCCGTGTCTTAGAGTCTGTCTACCAGAGGTATCTTCTTATAAAGTTATATTTTACATTTACCATATAGCCCAGCAATCCCATGCCTAGGTATTTACTCAAGAGAAAATAAAACATATGTCCACACAAAGATCTGCACATGAATGTTTATGGCAGCTTTATTAAAAATTGTCCCAAACTGGAAAAGACCCAAATATCCATCAGCTGGTGAATGGATAACTAAATCAGGGTATAGCCACACAGTGGAACACTATTCCATGAAAAAAAAAAGGAACTGTTGACATATTTAACAACATAAATGAATCTCCAAAGCCTTATCCTTTAGTGAAAGAAACCAGACACAAAAGGCTACCTACTGTATACTTCTGTTTATATTACATTCCTCTCTAAAAGGTAAAGCTATAGGGAAAGAAAACAGATCAGTGGTGCTTGAGATGGGGATTGGGAGAGGACTGACAACAAAGGAGGGAACTTTTCAGGGGTAATGGAAATATCCTATATGTTGATTTTTGGTGGTGATCCAACATATACATTTGTCAAAACTCATAAAACTGTACACCTAAAAAGGATGATTTTTACTGTGTGTAGATTATACCTCAGTAGATCTGACTTAAAACTAAGTCTGTAGTACTCGAGGATTTTTTTTTTGAAGGCACTAGAGTTTGAGGTTTGGCTAGTGGGTGTATATTATTTTGCTAACGAAGTTATGAAAATTAAAAACTTAAATGTTTGTTTCTCTTTCTGAATGCTGATTTTCTCCTCTATGGCAAGAATGCCTTCTCAATTTATAGACCATTTATTGAACTGATTGAACATTCAGCTCTTCCTGTGTCCTATTTTGAATATTGACTACAAATGCATAAATACATGAAACTTAAACAAAGAAATTAAAACCATTCTTAACACACAAAAGCCTAATGGGGATCAGTACTTTCACTTGCTTCATGGACAATACAAGAAGTATAAAGGATTTTAACTCCATTTACCCTCTTCTGACCTAAATGCTAATGTTGTGTATTTAAACTCTATGTATTTTAAAAAATTACACAGCTACTTTTTATACCATCAGTATTCATTTATTGTTATTATTAAGAAGTAATTGAGGGGGGACCTTGAAGATGGCGGAAGAGTAAGACGCGGAGATCGCCTTCCTCCCCACGGATACACCAGAAATACATCCACACGTGGAACAACTCCTACAGAACTCCTACTGAAGGCTGGCAGAAGACCTCAGACCTCCCAAAAGGCAAGAAACTCCCCACGTAACTGGGTAGGGCAAAAGAAAAAACAGAGACAAAAGAATAAGGACGGCACCTGCACCAGTGGGAGGGAGCTGTGAAGGAGGAAAAGTTTCCACACACTAGGAAGCCCCTCCGCGGGCGGAGACTGCGGGAGGCAGAGGGGGAAGTTTCGGGACTGCGGAGTAGTGCACAGCGACGGGTGCGGAGGGCAAAGCGGGGAGATTCCTGCACAGACGATCGGTGCCGACCGGCACTCACCAACCCGAGAGGCTTGTCTGCTCACCCGCCGGGGCGGGCGGGGCTGCGAGCTGAGGCTCGGGTTTCGGACAGAGCTCAGGGAGAGGACTGGGGTTGGCGGCTTGAACATAGCCTGAAGGGGTTAGTGCACCACGACTAGCCGGGAGGGAGTTCGGGGAAAAGCCTGCACTGGCCGAAGAGGCAAGAGACTTTTTCTTCCCTCTTTGTTTCCTGGTGCGCGAGGAGAGGGGTTTAAGAGCGCTGCTTAAAGGAACTCCAGAGACGGGCGCGAGCCGCGGCTGAGGGCGCGAGCCCCCGAGACGGGCGCGAGCCGCGGCTGAAAGCGCGAACCCCAGAGACGGGCGCGAGCCGCGGCTAAAAGCGCGAACCCCAGAGACGGGCGCGAGCCGCGGCTAAAACCGCGGAGCCCAGAGACGGGCGGGAGACGCTAAGGCTGCTGCTGCCGCCACCAAGGGGCCTGTGTGCGAGCACAGGTCCCTCTCCACACCCCTCTTCCGCGGAGCCTGTGCAGCCCGCCACTGCCAGGTTCCCGGGATCCAGGGACAACTTCCCCGGGACAGCGCACGGCGGGCCTCAGGCTGGTGCAACGTCACGCCGGCCTCTGCCGCATCGTCACGCCGCCTCTGCCGCCGCAGGCCCGCCCCGCACGCAGTGCCCCTCCTTCCCCCATCCCCCAACCCCCGGCCTGAGTGAGCCGGAGGCCCCGAATCAGCGGCTCCTTTAACCCCGTCCTGTCTGAGCGAAAAAACAGACGCCCTCCAGCGACCTACACGCAGAGGCAGGGCCAAATCCAAAGCTGAGCTCCTGTGAGCTGTGAGAACAAAGAAGAGAAAGGGAAATCTCTCCCAGCAGCCACAGAAGCAGCGGATTAAAGCTCCACAATCAACTTGATATACCCTGCATCTGTGGAATACCTGAATAGACAAGGAATGATCCCAAATTGAAGAGGTGGAATTTAGGAGCGAGATCTATGATTTTTTTCCCTTTTCCTCTTTTGGTGAATGTGTACGTGTATGCTTCTGTGTGACATCTAGTCTGTATACTCTAGCTCCCACCATTTGTCCTAGGGCTCTATCCGTCCATGACTTTTTTTTAAAAATTCCTTTTCTTAATAATTAAGTTTAATTGTAATAACTTTATTATACTTTACCTTCGTTCTTTCTTTCTTTCCTTCCTTCCCTCCCTCCTTTAGACAACGAATCACCCCAAACTGAGGAGGTGGTCTCAGGGAGCAGGATTTATGATTTTTCCCCCTTTACCTCTTTTTGTGAAGGTGTATGTGTATGCTTCTGTGTAAGATTTTCTCTGTATAGCTTTGCTTCCAACATTTGTCCTAAGGTTCTATCCATCCCTTTTTTTTTTTCTAAATATTTTTTAATTCAATAACTATATTATATTTTATTTTTACTGTATCATCTTTCTTTCTGTCTTTTTTTTCCTTCTTTCCCTCCTTCCTTCCTTCCTCCCTCCCTCCCTCCCTCCTTTCTTTCCTTCTTTGCTTCTTTCTTCCTTCCTTCCTTTCCTCCTTTCCCTCTTTCTTTACTCATACTTCTACTAATTCTCCCTACTTTTTCTCCCTTTTCTTCTGAGCTGTGTGGATGAAAGGCTCTTGGTGCTCCAGCCAGGAGTCAGGGCTCTGCCTCTGAGGTAGGAGAGCCAACTTCAGGACACTGGTCAACAAGAGACCTCCCAGCTCCACATAATATTAAACGGTGGAAATATCCCAGAGACCTCCATCTTAACACCAGCACCCAGCTTCACTCAACGACCAGCAAGCCACAGTGCTGGACAACCTATGCCAAACAACTAGCAAAACAGGAACACAACCCCACCCATTAGCAGAGAGGCTGCCTAAAATCATAATAAGGCCACAGACACCCCAAAACACACCACCAGACGTGAACCTGCCCACTAGAGAGACAAGATCCAGCCTCATCCAGCACAACACAGGCACTAGTCCCCTCCACCAGGAAGCCTACACAACCCACTGAAACAACCTTAGCCACTGGAGACAGACATCAAAAACAACGGGAACTACGAAAGTGCAGCCTGCAAAAAGGAGACCCCAAACACAGTAAGATAAGCAAAATGAGAAGACAAAAAAACACACAGCAGATGAAGGAGCAAGATAAAAACCCACCAGACCTAACAAATGAAGAGGAAATAGGCAATCTACCTGAAAAAGAATTCAGAATAATGATAGTAAGGATGATCCAAAATCTTGGAAGTAGAATGGACAAAATGCAAGAAACAGTTAACAAGGACCTACAAGAACTAAAGATGAAACAAGCAACGATGAACAATGCAATAAATGAAATTAAAATCACTCTAGATAGGATCAATAGCAGAATAACTGAGGCAGAAGAACGGATAAGTGACCTGGAAGATAAAGTAGTGGAAATAACTACTGCAGAGCAGAATAAAGAAAAAAGAATGAAAAGAACTGAGGACAGTCTCAGAGACCTCTGGGACAACATGAAACGCACCAACATTCGAATTATAGGGGTTCCAGAAGAAGAAGAAAGAAAGAAAGGGACTGAGAAAATATTTGAAGAGATTATAGTTGAAAACTTCCCTAATATGGGAAAGGAAATAGTTAATCAAGTCCAGGAAGCACAGAGGGTCCCATACAGGATAAATACAAGGAGAAACACGCCAAGACACATATTAATCAAACTGTCAAAAATTAAATACAAAGAAAGCATATTAAAAGCAGCAAGGGAAAAACAACAAATAACACACAAGGGAATCCCCATAAGGTTAACAGCTGATCTCTCAGCAGAAACCCTACAAGCCAGAAGGGAGTGGCAGGACATACTGAAAGTGATGAAGGAGAATAGCCTGAAACCAAGACTACTCTACCCAGCAAGGATCTCATTCACATTTGATGGAGAAAATAAAACCTTTACAGACAAGCAAAAGCTGAGAGAGTTCAGCACCACCAAACCAGCTTTACAACAAATGCTAAAGGAACTTCTCTAGACACGAAACACAAGAGAAGGAAATGACCTATAGTAGCGAACCCAAAACAATATATAAAATGGAAATAGGAACATACATATCGATAATTACCTTAAATGTAAATGGACTAAATGCTCCCACCAAAAGACACAGATTGGCTGAATGGATACAAAAACAAGACCCTTATATATGCTGTCTACAAGAGACCCACTTCAGAACTAGAGACACATACAGACTGAAAGTAAGGGGATGGAAAAAGATATTCCATGCAAATGGAAACCAAAAGAAAGCTGGAGTAGCAATTCTCATATCAGACAAAATAGACTTTAAAATAAGGACTATTAAAAGGGACAAAGAAGGACACTACATAATGATCAAGGGATCGATCCAAGAAGAAGATATAACAATTGTAAATATTTATGCACCCAACATAGGAGCACCTCAATACATAAGGCAAATACTAACAACCATAAAAGGGGAGATCAACAGTAACACATTCATAGTAGGGGACTTTAACACCCCACTTTCACCCATGGACAGATCATCCAAAATGAAAATAAATAAGGAAACACAAGCTTTAAATGATACATTAAACAAGATGGACTTAATTGATATTTATAGGACACTCCATCCAAAAACAACAGAATACACATTTTTCTCAAGTGCTCATGGAACATTCTCCAGGATAGATCATATCTTGGGTCACAAATCAAGCCTTGGTAAATTTAAGAAAACTGAAATTGTATCAAGTATCTTTTCCGACCACAACGCCATGAGACTAGATATCAATTACAGGAAAAGATCTGTAAAAAATACAAACACATGGAGGCTAAACAATACACTACTTAATAATGAAGTGATCACTGAAGAAATCAAAGAGGAAATAAAAAAATACCTAGAAACAAATGACAATGGAGACACAACGACCCAAAACCTATGGGATGCAGCAAAAGCAGTCCTAAGGGGGAAGTTTATAGCAATACAAGCCCACCTTAAGAAGCAGGAAACATCTCGAATAAACAACCTAACCTTGCACCTCAAGCAATTAGAGAAAGAAGAACAAAAAAACCCCAAAGCTAGCAGAAGGAAAGAAATCATAAAAATCAGATCAGAAATAAATGAAAAAGAAATGAAGGAAACAATAGCAAAGATCAATAAAACTAAAAGCTGGTTCTTTGAGAAGAGAAACAAAATAGATAAACCACTAGCCAGACTCATCAAGAAAAAAAGGGAGAAGACTCAAATCAATAGAATTAGAAATGAAAAAGGAGAAGTAACAACTGACACTGCAGAAATAAAAAAAATCATGAGAGATTACTACAAGCAACTCTATGCCAATAAAATGGACAATCTGGAAGAAATGGACAAATTCTTAGAAATGCACAACCTGCCAAGACTGAATCAGGAAGAAATAGAAAATATGAACAGACCAATCACAAGCACTGAAATTGAAACTGTGATTAAAAACCTTCCAACAAACAAAAGCCCAGGACCAGATGGCTTCACAGGTGAATTCTATCAAACGTTTAGAGAAGAGCTAACACCTATCCTTCTCAAACTCTTCCAAAATATAGCAGAGGGAGGAACACTCCCAAATTCCTTCTACGAAGCCACCATCACCTTGATACCAAAACCAGACAAGGATGTCACAAAGAAAGAAAACTACAGGCCAATATCACTGATGAACATAGATGCAAAAATCCTCAACAAAATACTAGCAAACAGAATCCAACAGCACATTAAAAGGATCATACACCATGATCAAGTGGGGTTTATTCCAGGAATGCAAGGATTCTTCAATATACGCAAATCTATCAATGTGATAAACCATATTAACAAATTGAAGGAGAAAAACCATATGATCATCTCAATAGATGCAGAGAAAGCTTTCGACAAAATTCAACACCCATTTATGATAAAAACCCTCCAGAAAGTAGGCATAGAGGGAACTTTCCTAAACATAATAAAAGCCATATATGACAAGCCCACAGCAAACATCATCCTCAATGGTGAAAAACTGAAAGCATTTCCACTAAGATCAGGAACAAGACAAGGTTGCCCACTCTCACCACTCTTGTTCAACATAGTTTTGGAAGTTTTAGCCACAGCAATCAGAGAAGAAAAGGAAATAAAAGGAATCCAAATCGGAAAAGAAGAAGTAAAGCTGTCACTGTTTGCAGATGACATGATACTATACATAGAGAATCCTAAAGATGCTACCAGAAAACTACTAGAGCTAATCAATGAATTTGGTAAAGTAGCAGGATACAAAATTAATGCACAGAAATCTCTGGCATTCCTATATACTAATGATGAAAAATCTGAAAGTGAAATCAAGAAAACACTCCCATTTACCATTGCAACAAAAAGAATAAAATATCTAGGAATAAACCTACCTAAGGATACGAAAGACCTGTATGCAGAAAATTATAAGACACTGATGAAAGAAATTAAAGATGATACAAATAGATGGAGAGATATACCATGTTCTTGGATGGGAAGAATCAACATTGTGAAAATGACTCTACTACCCAAAGCAATCTACAGATTCAATGCAATCCCTATCAAACTACCACTGGCATTTTTCACAGAACTAGAACAAAAAATTTCGCAATTTGTATGGAAACACAAAAGACCCCGAATAGCCAAAGCAATCTTTAGAACGAAAAAAGGAGCTGGAGGAATAAGGCTCCCTGACTTCAGACTATATTACAAAGCAACAGTAATCAAGACAGTATGGTACTGGCACAAAAACAGAAAGATAGATCAGTGGAACAGGATAGAAAGCCCAGAGATAAACCCACGCACATATGGACACCTCATCTTTGATAAAGGAGGCAGGAATGTACAGTGGAGAAAGGACAGCCTCTTCAATAAATGGTGCTGGGAAAACTGGACAGGTACATGTAAAAGTATGAGATTAGATCACTCCCTAACACCATACACAAAAATAAGCTCAAAATGGATTAAAGACCTAAATGTAAGGCCAGAAACTATCAAACTCTTAGAAGAAAACATAGGAAGAACACTCTATGACATAAATCACAGCAAGATCCTTTCTGACCCACCTCCTAGAGGAATGGAAATAAAAACAAAAATAAACAAATGGGACCTAATGAAACTTCAAAGCTTTTGCACAGCAAAGGAAACGATAACCAAGACCAAAAGACAACCCTCAGAATGGGAGAAAACATTTGCAAATGAAGCAACTGACAAAGGATTAATCTCCAAAATTTACAAGCAGCTCATGCAGCTCAATAACAAAAAAACAAACAACCCCATCCAAAAATGGGCAGAAGACCTAAATAGACATTTCTCCAAAGAAGATATACAGAATGCCAACAAACACATGAAAGAATGCTCAACATCATTAATCATTAGAGAAATGCAAATCAAAACTACAATGAGATATCATCTCACACCAGTCAGAATGGCCATCATCAAAAAATCTAGAAACAATAAATGCTGGAGAGGGTGTGGAGAAAAGGGGACACTCTTGCACTGCTGGTGGGAATGTGAATTGGTTCAGCCACTGTGGAGAACAGTATGGAGGTTCCTTAAAAAACTACAAATAGAATTACCATATGACCCAGCAATCCCACTACTTGGCATATACCCTGAGAAAACCAAAATTCAAAGAGAGTCATGTACCAAAATGTTCATTGCAGCTCTATTTACAATAGCCAGGACATGGAAACAACCTAAGCGCCCATCATCGGATGAATGGATAAAGAAGATGTGGCACATATACACAATGGAATATTACTCAGCCTTAAAAAGAAATGAAATTGAGCTATTTGTAATGAGATGGATAGACCTAGAATCTGTCATACAGAGTGAAGTAAGTCAGAAAGAAAAAGACAAATACCGCATGCTAACACATATATATGGAATTTAAGGGAAAAAAATGTCATGAAGAACCTAGGTGTAAGATAGGAATAAAGACGCAGACCTACTGGAGAACGGACTTAAGGATATGGGGAGGGGGAAGGGTGAGTTTTGACAGGGCGAGAGAGAGTCATGGACATATACACACTAACAAACGTAGTAAGGTAGATAGCTGGGGGGAAGCAGCCGCAAGGCACAGGGATATTAGCTCGGGGCTTTGTGACAGCCTGGAAGGGTGGGATGGGGAGAGTGGGAGGGAGGGAGACGCAAGAGGGAAGACATATGGGAACATATGTATATGTATAGCTGATTCACTTTGTTGTAAAGCAGAAACTAACACACGATTGTAAAGCAATTATACCCCAATAAAGATGTTTAAAAAAAAAAAAAAAAAAAAAAAAAAAAGAAGTAATTGACATACTTTTTAGGTGTGCAACATAATTGTTAGTTTTTAGGTGTGCAACATAATGATTTCATATATGGGTATATTGCAGAATGACTACCAGGGTAAGTTTAGTTAAAATCCATTACCACGCATTGTTACAGTTTTTTGTCTTGTGTAAGAACTTTTAAGATCTACTATCTTAGCAACTTTCAAATTTACAATACAGTATTGTTAACAGAACTATAGTCACCATGCTATACATTACACCCCTGGGACTTAATTATCTTCTAACTGGAAGATTGTACCTTTTGACCACCTTCACTCATTTCACCCACTCCTCCAGCCTCTAGCAACCACCAATCTGTTTGCTATATCTTTAAGTTTGGTTTTCTGATTCCACATATAAGTAGGATCTTATGATATTTGTCCTTCTTTGACTTATTTTACTTAGTATAATGCCCTAAAGGTTACCATCCATGTTGTTGCAAATAGCAGGATTTCCTTCTTTCTTATAGCTGTATAATATTCCATTGTATATATACATAACATTTTCGCTATCCATTCATCTGTTGATGGACATTTAGATTGTTTTCATGTCTTGGCTATTGTAAATAATGTTGCAGTGAATAGGGGATGCAGATATCTTTGTGAGATAGTGATTTCACTTCCTTTGGATTAATACCTAGAACTGGAATTGCTGAATCATATGGTAGTTATATTTTTAATTTTTTGAGGAACTTCTATACTGTTTTCCATAGTGGCTGCACCAATTTTTAAAAAACTTTTATTGGAGTATACTTGATTTACAGTGTTGTGTTAGTTTCAGGTGTAAGGCAAAGTGACTCAGTTATACATATACACATTCTTTTTCAGATTCTTTTCTCATATAGGTTATCACAGAATATTGAGTAGGGTTCCCTGTGATATACAGTAAGTCCTTGTTGATTATCTGTCTTATATATAGTAGTGTGTGTGTGTTAATCCCAAACTCCTGACTTTACCCTCCCCCCACATTTCCCCTTTGGTAATTTTGTTTTCGATATCTGAAAGTCTGTTTCTGTTTTGTAAATAAGTTCATTTGTATCATTTTTAAAAATTAGATTCCACATACGAGTGATGTCATATGATATTTTTCTTTCTCTGTCTGACTTACTTAGCATGATAATCTCTAGGTCCAGTCATGTTGCTACAAATGGCATTATTTCATTCTTTTTTATGGCTGAGTAATATTCCATTGTATATATGTACCACATCTTCTTTATCCATTCCTCTGTCGATGGACATTTAGGTTGCTTCCATGTCTTGGCTCTTGTAAATAATGCTGCAATGAACATTGAGGTGCATATATTATTTCTACTTATAGTTTTCTCCAGATATATGCCCAGGAGTGGGATTGCTGGATCATATGGTAGTTCTATTTTTAGGTTTTTAAGGAACCTCCATACTGTTCCCCATAATGGTTGTACCAATTTACATTCTCACTAACAATATAGGAAGGTTCTCTTTTCTCCACACCCTCTCCAGCATTTATTTTTTGTAGACTTCTTGACTGGTGTGAGGTGATACCTCTTTGTAGTTTTGATTTGCATTTCTCTGATACTGATGTTGAGCATCTTTTCATGTGCTTTTTGGCCATTTGTATGTCTTCTTTGGAGAAATGTCTATTTAGAGCTTCTGCCCATTTTCTGTTCAGGTTGTTTGGTTTTTTGACATAGAGCTGTGTGAGCTATTTGTATATTTTGGGCATAAATCCCTTGTCAGTCACTTCATCTGCAAATATTTTCTAGCATTCTGTGTTTTGTCTTCTCGTTTGCTTATGGCTTCTTTCACTGTGCAGAACCTTTTAAGTTTAATTAGGTCCCTTTTATTTTTGGTTTTATTTTCATCACTCTAGGAGGTGGGTCAGAAAAGATCTTGCTGCGATTTATGTCAAAGAGTGTTCTACCTATGTTTTCCTCTAAGAGTTGTATAGTGTCCAATTTACATTTAGGTCTTTAATCCACTTTGAGTTTATTATTGTGTATGGTGTTAGAGAATGTTCTAGTTTCATTCTTTTACATGTAGCTGTCCAGTTTTCCCAGCACCACTTATTGAAGAGACTGTCTTTTCTCCAGTGTATATTCTGGCCTCCTTTGTAATAGATTAATTGACCATAGGTGTGTGGTTTTATTTCTGGGCTTTTTATCCTGTTCCATTGATGTATATTTCTGTTTTTGTGCCAGTACCATACTGTCTTGATTACTGTAGCTTTGTAGTATAGTCTGAAGTCAGGGAGCCTGATTCCTCCAGCTGTATTTTTCTTTCTCAAGATTGCTTTGGCTATTTGAGATCTTTTGTGTTTCCATACAAATTTTAAAATTCTTTTGTTCTAGTTCTGTGAAAAATGCCATTGGTAATTTAATAAAGATTGCACTGAATCTGTAGATTGCCTTAAGTAGTATAGTCATTTTGACAGTATTGATTTTTGCAATTCAAGAACATGGTATATCTCTTCATCTTTTGGTGTCATCGATTTCTTATCTTACAGTTTTCAGAGTACAGGTCTTTTGCCTCCTTAGGTAGGTTTATTCCTAGGTATTTTATTCTTTTTGATGTGATGGTAAATGGGATTATTTCCTTAATTTGTCTTTATGATCTTTTGTTGTTAGTGTATAGCAATGCAAGAGATATCTGTGCATTAATTTTGTATCCTGCAACCTTACCGAATTCATTGATGAGCTCTAGTAGTTTCTGGTAGCATCTTTAGGATTTTCTATATAGTATAGTATCATGTCATCTGCCAACAACGACAGTTTGACTTCTTTTCCAGTTTGGATTCCTTCTATTTCATTTTCTTCTCTGATTGCCATGGCAAGGACTTCCAAAACTATGTTGAATGAAAGTGGCAAGCATGTGCATCCCTGTCTTGTTCCTCATCTTTGAGGAAATGCTTTCAGCTTTTCACTGTTGAGTATGATATTAGCTGTGGGTTTGTCATATATGGCCTTTATTATGTTGAGGTAGATTCCCTCTATACCCACTTTCTGGAGAGTTTTTATCATAAATTGGTGTTGAATTTTGTCAGAAGCTTTTTCTGCATCTACTAAGATGATCATGTGGTTTTTCTTCTTCAATTTGTTAACATGGTGTATCACACTGATTTGCAGATATTGAGGAATCCCTGCGCCCCTTGGGTAAATCCCACTTGATCATGGTGTATGATCCTTTTAATGTATTGTTGGATTTGGTTTGCTACTATTTTGTTGAGAATTTTTGTGTGTATGTTCATCAGTGATATTGCCCTGTAATTTTCTTTCTCTTATTTTGTGGTATCTTTGGTTTTGGTTATCAGGGTGATGGTGGCCTCATAGAGTGAGTTTGGGAGTGTTCCTTCCTCTGCAATTTTTGGAAGAGTTTCAGAAGGATAGGTGTTAACTCTTCTCTGAATGTTTGATAGAATTCACCTGTGAAGCCATCTGGTCCTGGACCTTTTGTTTGTTGGGAGTTTTTTAATCACAGTGTCAGTTTCAGTGCTTGTGAATGGTTTGTTCATATTTTCTATTTCTTCCTGGTTCAGTCTTGGAAGATTGTACCTTTCTAAGAATTTGTCCATTTCTTCTAGGTTGTCTGTTTTATTGGCATATGGTTGCTTGTAGCAGTCTCTTATGATCCTGTGTATTTCTGTGGTGTCCATTATAATTTCTCCTTTTCCATTCTAATCCTATTGATCTGAGTCCTCTCCCTTCTTTTCTTGATGAGTCTGGCTAAAGGTTTATGAATTTTGTTTATCTTCTTAAAGAACCAGCTTTTAGTTTCATTGATCTTTTCAGAAAAGAGACTGGACAGATATGATGAGATAGATGTCATCTAGTGAATGACATTAGTTAAGGCTTTAAATATAGAGGGAAAAGTACAGGGTGTGTTTGGAAGGTAGACTGGTGTTAGTGGAGCAGATTATCTGCAGATAAGCATAGTGGGAAGGGTACCCTGGAACAAATCTTGAGAATTTTGAAAGCAGGTAATGAGTTAACACTTAAGTTTTTCACTGATCATGGATGTATTATTATATTACCAATTTAAAGTAGGATCAAATTTCTACCAAAATAATAAACATAACAAACAAATATAAGTTGACTTTCACACGAATGACTAGTGTCTGCTGAGGCCAGATTTTTAGCATTCTTCTGTGTTACTTATAAGGTAAGCCCTTTGAATGCAATGAATTCATCTCAGACTGCCACACTTCCAAGTTATTGGATTTCCTTGAGCCACATTTAGTTAGCCTGAAAAATGGTCTGCGTGAAGGACGTCACTGAAATAAAAGTGTTTCTTTTTTACTTGAATTACCTTTATGAACAGTGATAACCCTTATATCAAGGGGGAAGAGCTGAAATAGTGTTTTACTGTCAGTCATACCTCTGCTTCATGGGCTGACTTACAACTTCAAAACCTAACAACTGGTTTTTCCATTCTATGTGGCATTATGGCAAGGCAAAAACTGGCCAGAATTATGCATTTACGTACATTTCTTTCACTGCTCATCACTGTGATTAAGCAAAAGGGTGAAGCAGTTTCAAACTTTGATCCTAAGAGTGAGTCAGCATCTGTCATGTTCAGGGAAGTGTGTTGGGGAAATCAGGCTCCTAAGTTAATCACACCTTTTGGGAAATTTCATAAGCATAGGTAGTGACTTAGAAAGGTATGCAGGACTCTTACCATATATATCTAAAAACTATATTTGACTTCTACTTTCAGCTGAGATGGAGCAATAGAGACCAGATGTACCTTTCCCAGCTGAAACAACTAAAAACACAAGACAAAATGTATTAAAGAATGGTTCTTGAGACACTGGACACTACACGGTGAAGAACAGTGATCCCTGAGAGATGAGAAACAAATAAGGTAAGCCCTTTAATTATCCCACCCTACTGCCTTAAAGAGAGTTTCCAGGTTACAACTTGGGGTGAGGAACCTAGGTGGAATCCAGCAGACTCCCTGAGCTGAGGAGATAAAGGTGAGTCTGCGGAAAGCAAGGCAGCTAGAATTTGCAGGACAGAGTACCAGAGAAGAGAGACCTCTGGAGATCTTCACAGGGTCCTCCATGATTATTCAGAAAAGTGCTGACCAGTGCATGCATCATGCATGTTAGGAAACTACTTGAGGCTGAGAAAGAACCAGCCCAAAAGGTAAGAGGGAACAGCACCTGATGCACATACAGGGTCAGAAAAAGTTCATGGAACATTTGAGTAGAGTTCTCAGAAGTTTTGTTCTTCAGTAATGGGGAATAATTAGCCCTTGGTTAGTGTGCTGGTCCTGCCCAACAAAACCTAAAAATAAGATATGAAGGGGTCAAACAGTTTTTAAGTAGCTTAAGCACATCCCAGAATAAACTGGAAATTTTTAGGAATACAAAAATATCCAGCCCTCAACAAGGTAAAATTCACAATAACTGGTATCCAATCAAAGATTAGTAGACTTTTAAAGAGGCAAGAAAACACAATTCATAATGAGGAAAATAATCAAACCAACCTAGAACTTACATAGATTAGCAGAGGATGACAGTAAAGCAGTTATTTTAACTGTATGTGATATGTTCAAAAATAAAGTGGAGACATGGAAGGTCAAAAATGAAACACACTCATTCCCTGTATGGGCTACCAAAAAAAAAAAAGAAGCACACAGAGTAAAGAGTGCCCTGCCTCTGAAAAAGAAACCTCACCAAACCAGAGCATCAGTAAGCTATGAGTTAACTTAAAATGGTCTAATACATATATAATTGGAATCCCTGAAGGTGAAGGGGAGAAGAAGTGAAGCAGACAGAAAAAAAAAAAAAAGATTTGAAGAAATAATGGTTGAAGGATTTCCGATTTTGACAAAAAGTAGTACCTCACAGATCCATGAAGCTCCACAGATCCCAAACACAAGAAACATAAATGAAACTACACCAAGGCACATCATAACATGATGTGATAAAACTAGTGATAAAGAGAAAAAATCTTAAAAGAGGAAAAAAGTACAGTAAAAAATAAGGATGGCAGCAGACTTCTTATTAGAAACAATTCGAATGAGACAACAGTGGAGCAACATCTTTACACTACTAAAAGAAGCAAGTTCAGCTGAATGCAAATCAGACTTTGAAAAGTATTCAAACAACATCAAACTTAGAACCATATAACAAAGAAATCAAAGGCAGGTACTGTATGATAATATCCTATCTACAGGCAATATGCCAAAACTTCATTTATATGTTATTATCCTCAGAGAAAAGGAAAAATGACTCACCAGTCATACTGCATAGCCTTTACCAGCCCTCTCATACCAGTATCAGCAATCTTATTTCCAGTACCATCACCGTTTCTGATTAAAAATGGAGACAGTTCACAGAGCCATAGCTTCCTAAAGCCTGTGTCACTGATGAGTTCATATATGCAGAGGCTATACTCAAGCCCTTTCTCTGGGCTAATGTAGTTTTTACTCAGTTGTTCCCATGCCTCTTCCTGATGTTTATTTTGCAGGTTACTAGAACAATAGTATTTTTAAAAGCTCTTCCCATGTTTTGGGGTAAAACGATCCTCTTGCTGCATTCCTTTGGTGATTTCCTCTTTCAATTTTGTTTCACGTACAATTCATTCACTCTCACAGTCTCATTTTAGATACTGCTGCTCCCAACCTGTGTATTCAAACCACCTCAAAACAGGCAATGGCAGTGAGCAGATTGTCACAACCTACTCCATTTACTCTATTATGTAAACCCAGACATTTAAGTGCTCACCCGCCAAGGCATGGTGAGGTAGGAATGTCTATTCTTGCAAACAAAAGCAAACTAAGCCATCCTTTTCTCTGACCAAATTAATCACTAGAAGTTGGACATGGGAAGACTGAAGCAGAGATTCAGTACAGTCCTCCTGTACAACTCATGAGCAGAAACACCCTGAAAAATCTCTACACCCTCTGAGATATGTACAGACAGGTAAACATCAGCTATAAACATATGGCAAAGGCTTGATGGGACTGACTTATATAACTTATGTAAGTCCCCAAACCCTCTGTGAAGTAAAGCAAGGGTTAGAAAGCTGTGATTCCAGGACTTCCCTGGTGGCGCAGTGGTTGAGAATCCGCCTGCCAATGCAGGGGACACGGGTTCGAGCCCTGGTCCAGGAAGTTCCCACATGCTGCAGAGCAACTAAGCCCATGCGCCACAACTACTGAGCCTGCACTCTAGAGCCCCTAAGCCACAACTACTGAGCCCACGTGCCACAACTACTGAAGCCCGTGTGCCTAGAGCCCATGCTTCATAACAAGAGAAGCCACTGCAATGAGAAGCCTGCACACAATGAAGAGTAGCCCCCGCTCACCACAACTAGAGAAAGCCCACGCGCAGCAACAGAGACCCAATGCAGCCAAAAATTAATTAATTAATTAATTTAAAAACAAAAAAAAAGCTGCGATTCCAAGAGACCTACAGCAAAGAAGTGGAGAGTTAATACTGACAATAATAGGAGCAATAGATATTCAATACTCAGTATGTACCAGAAAGTGTTTGAAACATTTTACAGATATTAACTTATTTAATCTTTAAAAGAAACCTGTGAAGCAGGTACCCTTATCCTCATGTTACAGTGGGAGTAATAATGCAATCCATGTTACAGTGGTGGAGCCCCGTCAGTCTGACTCGAGCCCACTCTCTTGACCACTCTCCTAATGCTGTGTGGGGAGAAGGAACACTGGACAGAGGCTGAATGCACGGTCAGTGCCTTCTCCCCTCACTCATTACCTCACTCTCCTGACCACCTGGGATCAATGTCACCTACTCTGCCTACTTTATAGATCATTTTGAGCAGCAAGAAGTAATTTTACAAAACTTCACAAAATATTTTAAGTGTCAAGCCAATAGAAAGCATTACAGAGGGGGTCTAAAAGACAGCAGCAATGCATAAGGGGGCTTTTGGAAAGAGCAGTGTGTTGCGCATAGGAAGGCAAGGCAGAGTGAGTGTCCAAAGCAGCTTTTGGTGTTACGGAAGCAGAGAATGTCTACTGATGCCTTTGTCACTTGCTACTCTTTGTTGTTTCTTAGCACTCATTTCTCAGGCCAAGGGATCTTGCCCCAAGAGTTAAACAGTTCATCTGAAAGCTTGCATTCTTATATTAATAAGGGATCCCTAAATTGGATTAAACAGTCTCTTTGGTCCATATAGATAAGAAATGAAGCAATCATAAAGGATAAAGAACAAATTTATTTTTCATCTGGAATTTAAAAACTCGAGAAGATAGCTTGAGAGGAATCTAAGCTAAATGATAAGACATTTAAAAAATATATGCCCCTAGTTAAGAAAAGAATGAAAGAGGGAAGGAGGAGAGGAAAAAAAGGAAGAAGGGAAGAAGGAAGGAAGGAAGGAAAGGAGGGAGGAGGGAAGGGAAGGAGGAAGGGAAATACCCACCATCTTTGCTGTGAAATAAAGGTAATGGAAAGCTTTGTCTATTATAATGGCCCTGAGAGCACTAATTTTGCAAGTTTTGCCAGAGCCTTGGCTGGTCCACCCCCAGCAGAAATGTACAGAGACTGAGCAAGCACATCTGTCCTACTGTAATTAAGGCTGCAGAGCAGCAGGTGCAAACTTCTCATCCTTCAGCTTGACTCTTAAACTGCTTGGGTTCTTGTAACTTAAAGTCAAAACTTGTTAAAAGTGAGATTTGTAAGGTCATTAGTCTATAACAGGAGCTAGGCACTCCAGACATTTCTTTAAATCAAAATTAGAAACAGCTACCCTACTAACACATATCAGCCAGCCGTACTAAGATGTTGCCGTTTCACATTTTCCGGCGGGCGGGGGGGAACTATTAATTCCAAGGAGACTAATAGCCACATGAACATGATATTGAAGCCAGACTGGAAGACTTCTTTTCCCTTTAGTATAAAGCTTTTTCAGTAACAGAAAGAGTCCCTTACCCAGCCCTCTCTCGATGTAATTTAGGTACTTATTTTCTTGTTAAAAATTTATCTTAAGAAGAATTTGAATTGTAGTCACCTTCTTCCAAAGAGCTGAAGCAGCAAAACCTTGCTGCAAAACTAGTTCCATTTAAAATATTTCAGTGTGATCCTGCCAGACCCTAAAATAATTATAGCCTAGAAAGGCAGATGTGGCTTTGGGTCTGAACAAGTTTTACCATACTGTACCTTTTCATGGGGTCAGAAGAAAGATCAGTGATATAAGTGTATGCCAAGAAAGGTAGAAGCCATCTGCTTCTGCAGGAACACCCAAAAGAAAGGTGCAATGCCTGGGGAAAGAGCAGGGTTTCATTAGGGACAGTGATACTACCTGTTTGGCATAGAGGTTCCAGCTACCAGTGAGGGAACCAACTTTTCCTTTCTGAGCTCTAGTAATGCCTGTACCAGTTGTAGAATTCTTTGAAATGTTGAGTTAATAGGGTCACTGCTGCTTCTTGAATGCCTGCTGCAGGAACTAAGAAAAAAGACTTGGTGGACAATGGCTGTCTAAGCCAATAGAAGAGGGTTTCAGAGCTCAACCTCTGGGGTAGAAAAGACCCCTGTTGGCTGAGGACAGATGCTGCAGACCTTGCAAGAACACAGCTAGCTTGCAGTGCCATCCAGGCCTACTGCTAGAGTTGTGTAAATTATTTATGGGCTTTGGCTATAAATTAGAGATGAATGGAAGGCCTTTGGGCCTGATCTTGAATGTACTATTAATGAATGTCATGCATTTTCTGCTGTAAGGGAGGGTTTTTGATAAGAGGACCAAGTCCTCTTGTATATAGGAATTACTAATGCTATTACTGTTTTGAAGACTGGTCTTATCTCAAATTCTGCTCTAACAGGGGTTTAAAAAATCCTTTGGTAGGAAAGGTAAATGTAGTCAATCATCCATTTAATTCAACTCACCTTTCATATCCTTCCGTCATAAACACTGGATCTAATTCCCATTTCAGAGAAGTTAAACTTACCTCTTTCCTCATCATCAGCAAAACTTCCTTGCTTGTGGTTGTCCCAGGTATCTAAAATTCTCATATAAACATTTGAATTAAAAGTAGAAATGCTATTAGGGCTCTTTGGGGCCAAACATCATCCAAGCTGTCAGGCTTACCCTTCTCAAATAAGCTAGTCAGCACCATCACCAAAACTTCCTGCACTTTCATGAGTACCAGGAGATACAAGGACACTTAGAATTACCAAAGAGCTTGTGTACCTCAGAATAAGTGTCCCTGGCCACACAACCTCAGATTACTGTTCAGACTTACACCTTGCCAGCCATCAACCTCTTTCTCACACATGTACACACAAACTCTGGTGACAGAAACAAGAACTTTTGCTCATATTTTTTTTAATGTATCACAATGAGCAGGAAACATACTTGATGAAATATTTTCAAAGGAGTATATTCAATTACCATCTACAATCAACTTAACTATGACAACAAAGTTTTTGTGACAAATTTTTTCAGTTTGAAAGTTCCATGTGGTTCTGTTAGTCTCCATGTATTTTGGTACAGTTCGAGATCAGCATTGTTACAGTAACAAAAAAGCTAACAAGACTACATTATAGAAAAACACCAAGAACATCATTTTTGGTTTCACTTGCTCTATTTTTTTTTTTGTTTTTTTTTTTTTTGTTTGTTTTTTTGTTTTTTTGTACACTGCAAAGGCTGTTCATATACCTCTTCACCTCAGGGTCACGTTCATGTATGCTTTCTTTCCTACCCAAACTTGCCCCCCTCCCCTCCGAAGAAAGTAAACAAACAAACAAAAAAACTAGTCAAAGCTTTGTTTCACAGTGGGCAGTATCTCAGCGCCAACAAACAACCAACTCAATTTATGCTTCTATTTAAAATGTTTTAATTTAATTTATTATTTAAAAAAAAATATATGTCCATGAACATCAAGTGCACTGGCTTGGGTCTCTGCCTCTCTCTCCTGCAACTTCCTGCCATGCCTGATAAGCTCAGGTTTAAACACGTGCTGTCTGTGTTACCTTATTTTCAATTGTGTAAAACTTTGGCCACATTCATCTCTTTAAATAGCTTTTAATTAAAAATAGAACTTCCTAAACTTTTCCGTGTGTGTGTGTGTGTGTGTGTGCACGCACGCATGTGTAGGTGTGTGAATGTGTTTCCTTCTTAAGTTTCTTTTTGGAGGATGGAGGAACTAACTCCCATTCTGTGGGCCCATTTGGTGCTATGACTGATTGGTGTCTGGCACCAACCCACACTGTGGAGATTCAGAAAAAAAACAACCAACCAAAAACACGAAGTATCAATGGAGGTGAAGAACTAATTCAAAAAGAAATTTGAGATATCCTATTCAGCTACGGACTATGCAGCAGACAGGAGTAAATTCTCCGAGTGGGACCGATCTAAACAGTCGAGCATTGTAGTGAATTCATGCTTTGTAAATGATACTGGTCACAGCCATGGTGGATGCCAGCCCACAGACATCTAACTAGCTCATGTTTGACCTCTAAGCTTTACCATCACCGACTGCTTTGCTACTTCTAGGTTAACGCTGAGAAGAATTTTTTTTTTGAATGAACGTATATGTGGGCGGTATACTTGTAGAGGAAAGCATTAAGCGTGCAACCCACTCCAGGTTGAAACACTCACATAACCCCACTGAGGAACACTGGTGGGTGGAAGCATGCTTAGTCAGTCTACCCAACCACCTTGCTATTGCCGAACACACCCACAGGTCGAGGCATGGCATAACAAAAACACTGACAGTCACTCTGCCTCACAGAGGGAGGATGGCATGGTAGCTCAAAAAAAAAAGAAAAGAAAAGAAATGAAAAAGAAAACACTTTGGGGAGGGGTGGCAAAATTACAAGGAAATGAACTTAAAGTTGAGGGGGGGAGGGAAAGGGATAGAAATTGCACTATTACCAAACAGTTACCATTTTTAAAAACAAAGTTTTCAGAAAAGACCTAGCAGAATTTGACAGATAAAACTAGTGTTAAATTGTTAATTGGTATCACATAGAGAACCAAAAACAAAAACAATTTTTTTCTATATGATACAGACACAGAGTAACATACAACAGTTAAATGGCAAAAAATATATATATATATATTTCATAGAGTTACAAACAAGATAAAATAATGGAAAACAAAAAACTGTACAACTTCAAAATTTAAAAATGTTCATCTCAAACACAGGGAGAAATACAAGAATTCTTGTTAAAAGAAATAGCTTGTTAAAACAGCAAATGTTTTGCGTACTTGTTTTTGACACCTTATGCTATGACTGGATACTGGTATGAATAGTTAGATGGTATTCTTTAGTACTTCTACTTAAAAAAAAAAAAATTAAAAAAGGAATTTGCACTGTGCATCAGTCAGCCTAGTTAGAAATATATACAACAGTTCAGGATCTACTCTTTCATTAAACTAAAAACAAATTCATAAAAATAAAATAGTCCCGGCTAAAAAAGAAAAAGAGAAAAAAAAGAAATTCATTTTCAGATCTTGGAATGCTCCAGTCTTTTTGCAAAGTCGATGAGTGGCTTCAGCACTGGGGAAGAAGCCCGAAAGGTGACCAGATGGAACCTGCATTCACAGTCTTCAAAGTTCCCTTTTGAAACATAAGGAAGAGAATGAAGGGGAGAAGGATTTCACACTTTCGGGGTAAGGGGAGATTTTTTTCTGTTGATGTTTGGCTATGAAGGTGAAACAGCAAAGCATCTATTTGTCTCCAAAATCTACCTTATAGCAGCACAAAGGTTTCCTTTCAAAGTTCAGACCGCTTTTTTAAGATGAGAAAGGGTGTATGTTGCGTTGTGTTGTGTGTTACAGGAATACGGATATTAACATAAACACAAGTGCCTCACACACAGTTCCTTTTTTGCTCTCTGTACGTACATTGCTATCTGCTTCTTTGTTGGCTGCGCTCTGGATCACTCGCTGCTCAGACTGCCTAACACAAGGACAAAAGTTTGAAGTAAAAAGTGTGTCTTTTGGTATATGGAATTGTCTTTAACAGCTGCCTCTCTGCTTGCAGAAGAAGCACGTAACAACCTGGGAATCTTCTGTTTTACTCTTTCTTTTATTAAACTAAGTCTTGTTTATTTAAATCAGAAACAAATTCTCAAGTAACAAGAACCCTTTCCCTTTTTTCTGCCTCAGCAGTGAAAGGGTGTGTCTTTGGATTTTATTTAAAGCATGAAATTTCTTTTTCTGAGAGAGGAAAGAAAACAAAACAAAAACACAGAAACCAAACCCCTAACCAAAAACTTTTTTAGAAAAGAAAAGCACACAGCCCAATTACACAAACTGAAACAAATGCTTTAGTTTAGGAAAAGAATATTTGAAGCATCTACCAAACAAGGAGGGGACAAAAAGGGTGAAAAGAAAAACCAAAGGAAGGATAAATAAAAAATAAATGTACAAGGCTAACAGACATAGGTAACTAGAATTATATGCCTTTAAAAAGTTTCAACTCCCCAACCAAAAATAATCTGTGAGGATCCTAATGACCCCTAGAACCCTTTGAAATTCTTTCTTTAGTTTTATAAAATAATTCTGCAGCTACCCTCTAAGAAACGAAGGCAGCTACCTTAAGTGGGAGATTATAGGGTGGGAGGAGGAAAGAGAAAGTGGAATTAAGGGACAAAGGGGAGAAAAGCTTAGGTGAATCAACGGATTGCAATCTATCTGCTAGGAATGAACAAGACAACATCAAGTGAGGAGCTGTCAGCTGGACCATACAAAAAGCTAAATGTACACAAAAGGGTTTTTTTTTTTTCCTTTTAAATCTACCATACTGCTTCAGTTCATTTCCAATGCAACAATCTACTCAACACCAAAAATGGTCATATCTATCATAAATACAGAAAGTCAGTTTTTAAAACTTATTTTTTTAAGCTACAAGTCCTCAACACTCTGTGTGTGGGTTGTTTTTTTTTTTTTTTTTTCTGAAAGTGGGAGTGCTTAACTTTTCCCCTTGAAATTGGCTTCGGCAGAAAAGCTATTCTTAAAATCCCCAGAAAGCTAAAGCAGTTCACATTGTTTTTCTCAAATACTTTCTGCCCGTTTTTAAATTAACAAAACAAATAATCTTTTCTGGAACGAAAACAAAAACCAAAAAAAAAAAAAAACCCCAAAAAAATAATATATATAAAACAATGATTCTGAAAACAGAACAAAGTGTGAGCCATTGACCTGAGAATAAAAAGACATTACATTTCTTTTTTTCTTTTAGCAAGCCATTGGTATCTGAATGCTAAGATAGCAAGAAATTTAAAACTGTAACAAGGTGGACTGCTTTCCCATACAGTGCATGCCGGGCTCCTCTGTGCTATCAACGTGGGGCATTTATTGAAAAGGGGCAAATATACAAGGGGTTTAAGCTCCAAAGACATAGGGAGGCCCTGTGGACTTGTTTCCCAGACCAATAGTACCTTCAAAAGGACACAATGTAACAGGGTTAAGTTTTTTCTTTTTTCTTTTTAATATTAGAAAAGAAAAGACAAGAATGTAAAATCACCGGCATAGATAGGTATATGGGAAAACAACCCACGCTTTTTCTTCCTTTTTTTTTCCTTTTTTTTTTTTTTTTTTTTTTTTTTTGGTTAGAAGCTTTGGAATTGCAGTTAGTCTATTTTTGAAATTGGTTTGTTATTAATTTTTTTATTTAAATTCATTTGTTTGTATTGTTCATCTTCAAAGCTTACAATCTGAAGGTGTCCGTTCCTACACTGGTCAGACCACTGTCCTTGGGGCAGCTGGGGTCTTTGGGACCCTCCACCGGGCTCGCCGGTCCGTCGGACTTTTGGCTGAGATCCGTGTCAGACTCCTCCGAATAGTCGTCTGTTGGCATCGAGGGCTGAACCCCTGAGGTGCTGCATGAACTTGAGGTAACCGTTGAAGATGAGGAGAGAGGAGGAAAAGAAGGGGGCTTCGCGGCCGAAGCCCGGGAGACCACTTGCGGCCAAGACTTCCTGGAGGCGTGGGGGGAAGCGGAGGACGAGGAGGGGGCGGCGGCTGACAGGGGAGGGGGGCTGTCGTTTGAGTGAGCGGCAGACTGCGAGGTAGATGCGGTGCTAGGATCGGGGAAGCAGGCAGAGTGAGGTAATAAACTAGGGTGCTCTTTGGCGTTTCTTGCTGCTCTCGTGATTGTTCTGTGTTTGTGCAAGGCCGACTCGAGATGTTGACTCAGAGCTTCCTCCCCACAGAGCGCGCTCTCGCACGCCAGGCAGTGGTACGAGCCGCCGCCACCACCGCCGCCGCTGCCGCCGCCGCCCGTGGGGACGTGAAGCACCATCTCTTGCAGGTTCACCACAGACTGGCCGAAGAAGCAGAGGGACTTCAGGTGGCTCCTCGCCGCCTCCTCGTCACTGAAGCCCGCCTGGCACTTGCGGCAGACCAACTTGTACTGCACCTTTGGAACAATGAAGGGGTCGTAGAGGGAGTCCGCACTTTTGCTTTCTGCTTCTGGCTCTTCGGGGGGTTTCGGCAGGAGGGGGGACACCTCACGGGGTGCGTTTTTCTGCTCTTCTGGTCTGGGGGATTCTTTGGCAGGGTCTTTGTCTGGGGAAGCAGCCCCCTGGGGGACTGGGGTTTGGCTTGCTTTGGGCTGCTGCACTTTTTGCTGCTGCTGCTGCTGCTGCCGCTGCTGCTGGATGGCCTCCTGCAGACTCTGCTGGTATTGCTGGTACTGCTGCAGTAGGGAGCCCGGGGACAGCCCCATCAGGGCCTGCGACAGCGCAGGGCTGTAGGGGAACAGGCCTTCCATGCCGTACATAGGCTGCAGGTACCCGCTCTGCAGGGCGCCGGGGATCTGGGGGGCGTAATAAGGAGAGAAGCCTGGTACAAAGTAAGGGAGGAACTGGCTCGTGAGCAACGCTGTGGGGTCCGAAGTCAAGGCTGCCTGCAGGGCCTGCAGCTGCGCAGGGTCCACTGCATACTCCATGGCGGGCAGAGGTGCTGAGATCGTGGCTGCGGCCGCCGTGGGGGCCTCTCCTTTCTCCTTCTTGGGGACGGGCAGGGGTTCCCCTTTCCCTTTGTGTGCCTTTTCCTTCTCCTTTCCCTTCTCACCATCTCTGTCCTTGCGTTGCTGTTGCTGCTGCTGCGGCGGGAGCTGCGGCGCGGGTGGCGGCTGGGCTGCTGGCGGCGGCGGCGGCTGCGCCTGCGGCGGCTGCGGTTGGGGACTTGGCAGAGGGGCCGTCGCCGCGGAGGCCTGTGCTGGCGTGGGGGAGCTCAGCGACGCTGAGGGTGGTTTATTTGGTAATCCAGACGTGGGGAGGCCGGGGGAAGGAACTGTTGTGCTGGGCAGACCCATCAAGTTCGGTTTAGGAGACGTTAAAGCTGAAAGGAGTGGAGACAGAGAAATCACGTGTCAGTCTGGGGTGCTGAGGCTAGTGCTAAAGATGTTTCACCTGTGTCACTGGCACAGGGTCTAAGAGCTCAAGGTTTGAACTTGGAGGATCCTGTTGATCCAACGGCTTTCCCGCCAGGCCCCGGTTGGGTAGCCTGTATTCTAATCCGGACCCAGCCCTGGGTCAGCTCCCATACCAGCTAAACAACTTCCAACACCTTCCTGCCCAACGTGCCACACCCATCCCACTCGGTCACGTTTTCTCTGCTGCGTTCCCAACTCTGCCCAAGGCAATTTAGTCTGGAGGCCCCCAGACAAGCTGCTGCCAGCCGGGACCCATCGGAACCGATGGCCTTCATCAAAAGCCCCACAGAAATAGTACAGTCAAGAGGCCCCACCAGAAGCTGTCTGCAGAAGACAGCAAAAGCAAGAAACCCGGCCAGACACCAAGACCACCTGAACAAACACAACAGGCTCTACACATGTGCCTCTCTGACCGCCACTGTTGAAGGTGAATGGATGTGTTAGGAGGGCACAGAGAGGAGGAGCAATGGGAAGAAATGGAAACAATCCATTCAAGGTAAACAGCGGCACTGCTTTGGCTCAGCTGATCTGCTTTAACAAATCTGCTGAAAAATGTAACCACCTAGGAATAGGATTCTGTAGTCCACTGGAAAAATGAGCATTTTCTTCTCCTGCCCCTCTCTGAATGACATACGGGAGGATTAGGACTGCAGATGTGTGAGAAAGCAGCCACAGGAAGAGGAGAAGAGCAATGTCAAAGTGCTGGCACCAGCAATTCCTAAGACATCACAACCTACCCCAGGCACCACTGCTTACGGGTGGCAGACCATGTCACCAGGCGCACGCAGGACATCCTCAGCCCCATCCTCAGTCACACTCAGGCCTAATCTACCACTACCTGTAAAGCCTTCACCCAGCCCCAGAGCCTGACCTCCTCCCTGAGCCATATCTCCTGGGTTAAATCTTTTGTTTCAGGGTGATGGAGGGCTGCTGCTGGTTCATGAAGACTAGCAAGGTAGCGGTGAAGGACAGCACTGACCACATCCAAGACACTAGATGGTATGCATCCCTCCTCTTCAGAGGACACCAAAATGTACTACTTTATCTGGACCACCTTCAGCAAGAAAGCTGGGGTGGGGTTCCAAACAAGTCACTGTCTTCATGAGAAAAAACACTCTGAAGCCCAAGCCAGGTGAAGACAATGTTGATTTCTAGCTCCAGTGGTGGTGCAGTATTCCCTGGGCTATCACGCTGCATTAAAAAAAAACCTCAGATTTCGGGTGAAGAGAACAAGGTTGCCTCACGTTGCCAGTCCCAGCAGAAACAGGCATTAACTTTTTCATAGCCAAGGAGGATGCCTCCCTCAGCATCACATAGTATCATTAATTGACTCTTCCAAAATGGCAGAAAGGGACCACTGAAATTAAGTCATCCAATTTCCTGAATGTACTTACGGGACTGAAATCAGAGGAGAAGATGTGTCTGACTTACTTAGAAAAACTCAGTAAAGGCTTGTTGGTTAAAGTGGCACAAAGCAGATTATGAATTCCAACTCGGGACATGGCTTTGTCTATTTCTAGGCAACAGGCTTGCTCCAAGTGTTAGGCTGGAGCTGTAGGCAGAGCCCAATGACCAGTGGGGGCAGAGAAGGAAGCGCCTATTGATCTCCCCATCCCTCTGGCATCAGGCTTCCAGAGAAGAACTGACTTCCTCTACCTTGAACTGACAGACAGTGCACAAGACAGCTTCAGTTTTAAGAAACATGTACTGAACGTCTGCTATTTACCAGGCTCTGCACTAGCCACGTGAGATAAAGTAGCTCAATACATTCTCACAATAATTCCGTGGCTTTGGTTTTCTTATCTGTAAGATCAGAACCACACAGGCCACTTCATCCCCCTGAGGCTGAGAGTCACGTACTCCTGGAGTCGGACTGACGAGGTATGGACTGTGGCTGACACACATCTGCCGTGTGATATCGGGCCTATTAGTTGACTGCTTGGAACCTCAGCTTTCCACAACAGATGGATGTAGGGTTTAAATGGAAGCTCATATGGAAAGAGCTTACCATCGGGCCTGACGTATTAAACACAAGTTCTTTCTTTCTTTCCTAATTCCAGATGCAGTGCTCCTGGGAGCTGCGGTACAGTCAGACGGTGGTAACTGGGGCGGGCCTGGCTGCTTTGAATGATTAAGAGCTGATCTGTCTTCCTACCTGGAGTCCACTCTAAGTGCTCAGAACCTGAGTAGCACTAAACATATACCTGTTGACTGACTGGCTCGTATTGGGTGCTGTGGAAGGAGTACATAGCACTGGGAGCCCGGCTCCTACCCTAGCTTGTTGAATGGTCTTGACCTCTCTGGGCCTCAGTTTTCTCATCTGTAAAACAAGGGGAATAGATCAGACATTTTGACTCTAATATTTTCACATTATTATGAAATGTTGGGCTTTCCCAAGCCCCTCTTCCAAGGTCCTGGGCTGCAAGTGAAGTTCAGTGCCCAGCCACTTTCCATAGTCTCTTTCTTGGCTTATGTCTAGCTGACTTTAACATCATTCTGTGACATTACTTGCCAACACATGTAAGCAACGACTTCTCCATCTTAATGCTTTCTTTTCTTGTTCTTCTCTTTGGATAAGAAACTGGGATCTGGAATGAGGTAGCCCTCACGTTCTGTAAAACACTGCTAAAATTATAAAACTTGGATTTAATTCAACCAGAAACCAGGGCTGCTCGGGGAAGCAGCAGAACCACTTCCACCCTGGGAAGAGGGCCATGTTTTGAAGGTAAGGAGGCACTCTGAGGGGCTCTCCTTTGGTGAATGTGTACTGGTCAACACAGGCTGTGGAGGGACCCGCTAACTTGTGCCTCAGTCTCACAGGATCCTGGAGGTGAAAGTCCAATTTAGGGAAGACAGCTGGATTCAGAGAAGACGGGTGAGGGCAGAGGAGGAGGAACAAGAGAGGTACACAGAAAGAACTGCGGCACTCCCTACGAAGTGGAAAAATAACTACCAAGTACGTGACTCTGAATTAGAAAGGGAAACGGGCAGAAGAAAACGAAGGGGTGTTACCATTAACATTTTTGTCTGTCTGGAGGACTAAAACATGTCAGTCATAATTCAGAACCACAGTGCCCAATACGAGTTCCTGGTCACTGCATTCCAGTACAAAGGCAGTCTATTTAGAAACCAGGGACTTCCCTGACGGTCCAGTGGTTAAGACTCCGAGCTTCCACTGCAGGGGGCACAGGTTCGATCCCTGGTCGGAGGACTAAAATCCCACGTGCCCCGTGATGCAGCCAAAAACCAACCAACCAACAAAAAACACCAACGTAACACTCTATTTCTGACTCGAAGAGAACCCCAGGAGTAAGGCTCTACCATATGAGAGCATCTTCCTGGTAGCATCTCTCCTGCCAGAGCACGTCTCTGAAGGTGGGACCACAGGGGAAGGCAAAGAGTTGACTTAAATTTTCTTGAACCAAAATGTTTTATATTTTCAACAGATATCGAGATGGGATCTGCATTTCCCCACAAGGACTGAATGGAAGGGTCTATAATGGAAACTGCTGTCTTGAAAATACCCCAGGATCTAGTACGCCAGAACCCTGAAGTTCATGCCTGTAACACACACCCTGCTGGTGTTACTGAACACCAGGCACGAGAATGGTTTCAGGAGACTGTTCCAACCACAAGATCCCCATCCTTGAACTGGCAAGTCAAAGAGTCGTGTACACTACAGCTCTAGGGAGACTCAGCGGAAGGGACCTGAGGTTTTATTGCTGTTAGAGAACTTGAAAAGGGAAGCTTCCTATCAGGCCAACACTCGGAGGTTTTGTGTGACAGCCATAGAAGAAGCGCTAATTGGGCGGCTATTTAATACTGGGAGAATCACCAAGAGCAGAACCCACCTGTGTTGGATGGAGTAAAGCCTGGCAAGGAGGGGCTGTTGAGGCCGGGGAGCAACATGGGAGGAATGCCCTGGATTGCCGGATATGCCGTAGGAAGGTTGAGAGCCTGAAGAGGGGCGTTGTCAAACATCCCTTGCTGCTGAGCTGCCAGTCCGAGGACCTCATTGGCCTTTTTAATCCGGTCCAACTCTTGTTGAGCCATCAACTGACGTACAGTGGCTGGGTCAAAGTATTCTTTCTCCTTGTCCAGCTGGCTTCCAATGGTGTCTTTAACTTTGGAGATATGCTGTTGGGAAAAGATATGGTCACGTACAGACAGCCGAGCGCTGTACTTGATGCCACACAAAGTGCACTCAGTTTTGGGTCCCTCGTAACTTGTTTGGTTTATACCAAAATGCTTGGCCATGCTTAACTTGGACTTCTTTTCTTTTGCCCGGGCATTCTGGAACCAGACCTGAACCACTCTCTTTGGCAGTCCAATGTCATTGCCCAGGACTTCACACTCTAGCATGGTGGGTGTCCTGTAGTCATTAAAGCATGACTTGAGGACCTTCAGCTGCAGGTTGGTCATCTGAGTGCGAAAACGTTTCTGCCCGGGCCTATCCCCACTGTCTCCAGATTTGCCTGCTGACCCACTTGCACCAGGGCTTGGGGAGCAGGGGTCTGCAAGGCTCGAGGTTTCACTGTAGTCCACTGTACCTTCATTGTCATATTCCTTGCTGTAAAAGCTCGGGGCTGGGCTGACCAGACCGGATGACAACCGATCTTCATACTCGGACATTGCCATCATGGCCGCTTTGGTCAACCCTTCACTGGGTGCGGAAGAGGATTTGGTTTCCGTTGCTATTCCCGTCGCACTGTCGTTATCCGCATTGCCCTCGTCTCCAGTAGTGGTGTCTGTGATCGCTGTGTTGACTGAGGAACAGTCGTCGTTGTCCAGCTTAGTTTGGTCAAAGTTTAGATTAACTGAGGACATGGAAGGGCTTTCAAAGTCTTCAATCCCTTCCACCTTGATGGAAGAGGGGCTAAGAAGAGTTCTAGGAGACAACTCCATGGTTTTGCTCACAGGTGAGAGGGGAACACCTTGGCCATCACTACTGCTTGGGGGTAGGTGGGAAAAGCTAGTTCCATCAAAAATATCTCCTTTCATCTGGAGTCCCCCGTCGCAGTCTAAGAGCATTGCAGACAGAGTTAGGTTGTAGCCGGCTCTCTTGGCTTCATGCCAATGACGGGACCGGATATGAGCCTCCAGGGCAGTCTTGGCTTTGAAGAGCGCTCTGCAAAAAGGGCATCTCCTGTGGGCCTGCGCTGGGCCCACAGCCCTGAACTGTCCTTTCCTTTCCCGGGCTCGGGTGTTCTGAAACCAGACTTGTACCACGCGTTTCTTCAGACCCACCTCATGCGCAATGTGATCCAACATCTTTCGAGTTGGATTGGAGTCCAAGAGATACTTTTGGTAGAGGATTTCTAGCTGTTCTGGTGTAATAGTTGTCCTCAAACGCTTGTCTCTCTGAGGTTCTTCTCCTCCCGTCCCACTGTCGTTTTCTCCAGGGCTGGCACTGGCCTTTTCCTCCAGCTTCCTCTTGAGAGTGTTCATTGTGGAGGTGGGAGTTGAAGGGGAAGTGGCCGAGCTTGCCGGAATCTGAGGTATGGCCCCAGAGAGCAGCTGGCTTGCCAGCAGTGGGTTACTCGGGTCAAACAGCATGAAAGGCATATCCAGTGACCTGTCCAAAAACTGGGGGTGGATGAACTGGTTCTGTGCGCTCAGAAAGTGAAGCTGCTGGTGCTCCTGCCAGTGCTCAAACGACGGGAACGCCAGCTTGCACTGCTCACACTGGTAGGGGATTAGCTGCGGAGGTAGGTTGGCCAGCTGCTGAGGAGTTGACGTGTGGAGGGGCTTAAGGGGCAGGTGGGAGAGCTGGGAGGGACTGGGGCTCGACTGGGCTAAGGGGCACTGAGGGGGGGGCACTTGGGGAGGAGGCTGGGGCAACGAAGCGGGGGGCGTCAGCTGCGGGAGCTTTTGCTGGGCTGCATTTGTCTTCTGCTCGGGCTGGTCTTGCTGCTGCAGCTCTGCCTTTGGTTGTCCTTGCTTTTCTTGGGTCTGGTTTGGCTGTGCACTGGGAGGTTCAGCCTGCTTTGGTTTCTCATCACTCGCCTCTGGTTTTGAACTGAAGGTGGCCAGTTCGTCAGCCTCTGATGTAAGCTGCAAGAAAGCAGTGGAAGCTGTACTGGCCGTTGGTGCTGGGGTGCTGTAAGCCTGGGAGGGCATCGGGGTGCTGCACGAGGAGCTGGTGGGTGTCAGGATTTCCATGGCATCCATGGAATCCTCGTTTTGGCTGTCATCCTGCCCCTCCTCGTCCTCATCCTTGTAACACAGCTTCTTCTGGTGCTTGATGAGATCAAAGATGCGCTGAAACACCAGGCTGCATTTTTTGCACTGGTAGTTCAAGTTGCTCGTTCGAATATACCTATCATTTGTAAGTTCCCGCCGCTCTCCATCTTTGCCCTCTCCCTGATTCTCGTAGTTTTTCCTGGCCTTCTGTCGGGCGTTTTGAAACCAGACCACTATGACTCGGGTTGGAAGGTTCAGTAAATTAGAGAGTTGCTCAAATTCATCATCCTTGGGGTAAGCGTTGGCGTCAAAGAAGTCCTGCAGGACCCTCAGCTGGTAGTCAGTAAATCTTGTTCTTGAAGACCTCTTGCTCCCCCAGTACTCCTGCTTCTGAGGTTCTGGTGAAGGGGGCCGAGAGTCGATCTTGAGCTCCTCCAGGCTGGTGATAGGAGGATTGCTGAAGTTGTAAGGGGAGTCCTTGTTACGCTGCCGCTCTTTGAAGAGAGTGTTTCTGAACCAGTGCTTGATCACTTTCTGGGGCAGCCCAGACTTGTCTGCCATCTCTTTGATCTGCTCTTCACTGGGGGAGTTGTTAATGTCAAAATACTGCCGCAAGACTCGCAGCTGGTCATCGGTGATCCTAGTGCGAGGCCTCTTGTTCTGCTGCTGGAGGAGACTTGGATTGAGCTGATGCTGGTAGAGCTGGGCCAGGTCCGCAGGCAGAGGCTCCACAGGTCCAAGCTGAGGGGGCAGCTGGGCCGGCAGGGTCTGCAGCGGCATCGTCTGCATCATCAGTGGTGAGAAGATGGGCAGCTCCATGGGCATGGAGAGCTGGGTCAGCGGCACGGATGGCTGGGCCGGTGCAATCGTGGGCGAGGTGATGGGTGGCGCTGACACGGGAATGGCTGGGGTGGAGGCCGGCGGGGGCGGCGCTGCCGGAAGCGGGGGCGGCGGCGGGGGTGGGGGCGGAGGCGGCGGCTCGGGGGTCTGAGGCCTCAAGGGGTACAGCTTGTCGTAGTGCTCTCGGTACTGTTTGGCAAATCTCTCCAGCTGTTTAAAGGGAAAGTAATTCTGGTGAACATGCTCCTGGTGACTCTTTAAAATCAAGATGTTCGAGAACAACTTGCCACAGGAGTCGCACTCGAGCTTTTCCGGATTCTCCCCCTGCTCGGTCTTCCCGTTCTTCTTCTGTACCTTCTGCTTGTTCTCGTTGTACTGAATGACCAGCTCAAAGCCGAAGTTCTCCAGCAAGGCCTTGGTGGCGTTCCCTCTGGCGTCCGAGGCGATGCGTGGAGGGAGCATGGAAGGCTCACAACTACCCCCTGGGGCCAGTTCTTTCTTCTCTTTGGCCTTCAAGGCATCAGGAAGTGACTCCTTTGGTCCCGAGTTGCCCTCTCCCCCCTCGGTACCATCCCTCTCTCTCTGGCTTTCTTTTTCCTTTTCTTTGATGACCAATTTGTTTTTCTTCTCGATGTGCTGGCTGGGCTGTAGGAGTGCAGAGTGACTCTGGGGCAGAGAGAGCTGGCTCTGCTGCTGCAGGACCTGCTGATGGCCCTGCTGCGGGACCTGAACCTGAGCCTTCAGCTCTTCCAGCAAGCCCGGGCCCGCCCCCGTCAGCGTCAGCGCCCCGCTCGTCCCTGGCAGGCTCACCTCGGGGCTGAGCTGGAACTCGGCGCTGGGGATGTAGAAGGGGAAGAGGAGATGCTGCTGCTGCTGCAGCTGCAGCAGGGTCTCCGTGGCCATGGGGAAGTGAGGAAGGAGGGTGGGGCTAAACAGCTGGGACTGGATCAGGGCCGCCTGCTGCTGCAGCTCCTGCTGCAGGTGAGCTTGAACTTGGGCCTGGGCCTGGGCCTGGGCCAGGGTCTGTGCTTGCTGCTGCTGCTGCCTGGACGTGATCATATCTGCCAGCTTCTTCCGATTGGCTTCCTTGGGCTCTGAAGGGGAAGCAGTGTTGGCACCGCTGGGATTCCCCAGGGGTGGCATGCCTACACTTTCAGCGGACACTTGGCTCAGTAAGCTGGAGCTTGGAGCAGTGCCAGCACTGCTTGGATTGGTGGTGGTAAAGGTGTTACTGCCACTGGTGCTCACAGGACTTGGGGTGGAGGAGCTCAGGGAGACACTGCTGCTGTTCCCGGTGCCATTGCTGCTGCCACTTGCAGCCTCCAGCTTGGCTGCCCGGGCCTTGGTTTGATGCAACACAGACCTCATATGGATCTCCAGCGTGGAACTCTGGCTATAGGCCACGTTACAAGTGTTACACTTGAAAGGTTTGTTGTCAGGGCTGCTGGTGGGTTCTGGCTGGCCAGCTGCCGATTCTTGAAGGGCTCTCTTCAACTTATGCAGGTGGGAGACAGAATTGTAGTGCACTAGCAGGATGTTCTTCTGAGTGAAAGATTCCTTGCAGACGGTACACTTGTAAGGGCGAGAAGGGTCTAGAAATTTTTCCATGGTGAAGTTGGGGCCTTTTCTGAAAGGGAGAGCTCTCTTTGGCTCTGAGCCCGAGTCTTCTTGTACCGACCCAGAGTCACTGCCCGTCGGGCTCTGTTTATCCTCCAAGTCACTCTCTTCTTCCTTGTCTTCCTCAACGATTATGGTATGGTCCTCGGCCAGGGTGGGGTCTCCCATTGCCAGGAGGTCTCCATTGGCCAGAAGGCCACCATAAAGCTGTTGGATGTCGGCCTCACTCAACTCCAGGTGGCTCGTCTCGAGGTGTTTTTTCAGAGCCTGGAAAGTTCGGAAACTGCGCTGACAGAGACAGCACATGGTGGCAGCTCTGATCACGTGGTACTGAGAGTGGAGCTGCAGCTTTTCCACGGTCTTGAAAGCTAGGCTGCACTGGTTGCAGCGGTACTTGTACACGTGGCGATCCGACACGGGCAGCTGAGGCCTCTTGGCGTGAACCTCGTTGAAGTGCGTCTGGAGAGTGGCGGAAGTTTTAAAAACCTGGTTGCACCCCTTCTTCCAGCACAGGAAGCCTGAATCTTCTCTCACAGAGCCTGGGTCAGCAGGAGAGGGTTTCACATCTCCACTGTGTTCGGTGCTGGCAGAGGGCAAGATGTTCTTTCCCAGATCATCTGAGGTTTCTGAAAAAAAAAACAAAAAAGCCCAATGATAAAGAAGGCTTAGAGCTGTCTACCCAGCAAGGCCTCATGAACAGCTCATGATGAGGGACATACCCAACCTGCAGACACACACACTCTCCACAGAGCCCCACACCGCTGAGAGCACGTGTTATACAAGCAGGTGCACAGGAACAGAGAGGAAGGAAAAAGGAAATACAAAAAGTCTCAACTGCTGGTAGGCCTATACCATAGCCCAAATCTGTCTTTTAAACAAACAATATTTGTTTGTTTCAATTTCTCAAGAACTGGCTTGAAGGGATACCCCCTTTGATCTGAATTATAGAATGGAGCTGAATTATAGAATATGTGAATTAATGCTGTCCTAGGCTGTGGGGAATTTGCAAGAACCGCTATCCACTGTAATATAAGAAATTTGGGGATATATATTTTTTTAGGCATTAAATTTCTTGTTATAATGTGACTTTGGACTGTCCTCTCTATTCAATAAGCAAAGAACATTCAAGTGGCCAATTATGAAAACACATTAAAACTTTTCTCTACAGTGAGATCATCACCCATAAATATTCTGACCCTTTTTTGGGTCAGCTGTATGCTGCCTAATATGGAAAAATCACAAGGGAGACACGGTGGGGCAGTAGTGTGGCGTAACTCTTCCCAGCTTAAACCTTAGCTGCTGACAAGGTGTCAAAGATGTAGGAGAGAGACTCATCATAAACAGAGGTCTAAGGCCCCATCCAGCTAGGACCCACCGTGGGGCACCAGCAGCAGCTATGCCTACAACAGTGTTCTTTCCAAATGCACCTCTCCGCTGCCTCCCATAAGGCGCTCCTGGAAGTCTCAGAGAAGAGCTCTGTGCAGAGATGACTGACAGCACCTAGAAGGACAACTAATCCAGTGCCCTGAGATCACCCATGTGCTCCACAGGTCCCTAATAATTAAGTCCTCAGAGAGGGTGTATTTGATGGCTTAGGGTGGTAAGTCATGGGTCTACTGGCTGACTCTCTGGTTAGTCACTTCCTCACTGTACAGTCTAAGGGGACAGGTGTCCACCAAAACCCCACTGGTTCTCACCTGGTTTTCTCACTTCAAACCATATGAAGTGTGTACACAAATACATGCCAAGAACCAGAGTATCAAGTAGCTGACAACGGTGCCCCTCATCCCCTGAAAAGTTACATTCAGCTTTTAGGAGTATCGTAAAGGATTCTTGGCACGCTTGCTCCATGAAAATTTTGGCCCCAGGTTTCATTTTGTTTACTCTTCTCAGGGGTCAAGAATAATGACACTAACCAGGCTGCTTTCCTGCCTCCTCCAAACTGGAGTTCCCGTCCCGATCTGGAACAGCCGCTGGGAGGAACAGGCTGCTGGGCATCACCATCTCAGGGGTAGTCACCTGAAGAGCAAGCGGTAGAGAAGCGAGGAGAGTCAAAGGGCGAGGAAAGAGACACAAAATAGGGAGATGTGTCAAAATTATTTAATAAGCAAAATTAGCCTTCACCAGTGTAAAGCTGGAGGTGTCACTTTTCATAGCTCACTGAAGATTCATGTTTATTAGACAAAGCTCACATCAGTCAAAAGCGTTTCTACGGTTACATTCTGGACATAATTAGCAGTGCACACTTGAAGAATAATCTTATTATTAATATTTTTCCTTTATGCAGAATTTTGACTTTGATCACTGACAATGTTTTGTCATGGGCTGTGAAACTTCTTGTGCAACCAATTAGGTAGATAAGTTGAAAGGCCCACCTTAAGCTGCTGAAAACATAATAAGGGCCCTAATTAAATCACACCTAGTAAAGTACACTGTAATCTTGAAGCAGGGAGCATTGTAGTACTGTTTTCAGAATGTATTCAGGCAAGAAGAGGAGGGGAATAAGAGCGAAGGAAAGGGTGAGAAGAAGAGAAGGGAACAAAAGGAAGGCTAAGGACACGCAGACACACTGGCAGATTTTTCCAGGAAACAACATTTTGTAACCCTTTACAAGCTGAGATCAAGTGCAAATGAGCATTTCTTATGACTCACTTCAGTCAGGGTTTCTCCTGGGGTCTTTGCCTGAGGTACACAGCATCAGAGGGGACTTCTGGCCAGTGTCCCAGCTGCAGAGCGTGCCCCGCACCCTACATTCTACAACAGGGCAGCCCCACCTTGGCCATGGCTGTTGTTTCCCAATACAGCAACTCCAGAATTAGCCTGGGTCAAAAGAGCTACAATTTAAGGTCAGATCTTTCGGCATTTATTTCTCCAGGCTTTCCTGCCATCTGGCCGCAAGCGTGTCCAAACAAGTTATCATCTGCCCTCCATTAACGTGATAGGAGGTTCTCAACATCCAACGTAAGGCTAAAAGGTTCTTCATTTAAGAAGAAGCAATATCCCTTTGCCTACTATAGGATGGGAAGGTAGTTGGCGATGATATTCCCAAATGAATTAGAAATCGTTCCCTGTTAGATGACAGCCTGAGAAGCAAACTGACCCTGAGGTTACAGTCACCACTAGCCTTTCTACATGGCGCGCAGCCCCACCTGGAGGCATTACTTTCCCATCAAACACAACTATTGAGATAGTATCTTCACTTGCTGTTACAAAGATTGGAACGCCTAGATTACTGTTCAAAATTAAATATTTAAAATAAATTACTATTAAATTTTTAACGGTTCGAGGATCCTGGCCTTGCTCAAAATCACTGCTGACGTGTCCACTAGAATCATCAGTGGTAGGTTCCACTCCTAGAGGAAACTCAGACAGCTGTCCCCATAAACCCAGAAAGGTAACTAACTCCTCAATACATTTCAGGGTGTTAGGATAATCTCAGCAACCCAGATGCCCGTAGGTGCAAAAATGAAGCAACAGGCACTACGGAGAAGGGCTCTGAGAAACCCTGCGTTTACGAAGAGCAGGTGCGTGGCAGGTGAATGTGACACAGAATCCCTGCTCTCACAGAATCTGCACCCTCACACAAAGCTCGCCAGCAGCTGCGTACGGCTAGCTGTGGATGAATAGTTCGGAACGGAGCGGAGATGGCCAAACTCATTCCATCTATTTTCTTTTTAATAGAAAGCATTTCTGACCAGTGTGGTTGGGGAGTCCAGCGGGAATCCAAGAAGTGAAAGGTCACCGATTAATTTATAGTCCTCAACCGAGGGGGAGCACGAGGTTGGGGGCAAGAGGGGGAGAAAGGGAAAGGAAAAAAGACTCCCCCGCACACCTCCTTTCTCAGCTGTAGCTGCAGGATCAGTCCTTTCCTGGGATCTTTAGGAATTATGAAAAATGAATCATGAGAAGTGAAAAAAAAAAAGCCCTACAGAGTAAAAAAGAATAAAATTATCTAACAGCTCAGCTGCACACCATTATAGAGAGCTGTGGGCTTTTTACACCCATTACAGTAAGGCAGACATCCCCTCTAACAGACTCGGTACGACGGATCAGTAATTGTTTTCATACACTTTAATTAGAAAAACTCAGATGGCTATGAATAATAATGGAAAAGAGAGACTTTTGCACTTGAAAGGTTGAAGTCAATCAAGTGTGAATGACGGCAAAAGAGAAAGAAAAAAAAAGACACCAATTCATCAGCCCTCTGTTGTCTCGCCGCGACTTTAATCATAATTCCTGATTGGGATTCAAGAAGGCAGTAAGCAGCGGTTCTTTGTCTGCCTTCACCTTCCATCAATTAACTCTCTCCAAAATATAATCATCAACCTCACATGCTCCTCTGCATCTTAATCTGGGCCCCCAAACCTGTAAGTCTTGCCTCATACGTGTTTACGTAATTACTTCTATCTACCTGCATCTCCTCATCTATAGTGTACCCAACCTCTCCCTGAAAACAAACAAAAAATGTTGGGTATATAAATTTTTTTTTTTTTTTTTTTTTTTTTTTTTTTTTTTTTTTTTTTTTTTGCTGTACGCGGGCCCCTCACTGTTGTGGCCTCTCCCGTTGCGGAGCACAGGCTCCGGACGCACAGGCTCAGCAGCCATGGCTCACGGGCCCAGCCGCTCCGCGGCATGTGGGATCCTCCCGGACCGGGGCACGAACCCGTGTCCCCTGTATCGGCAGGCGGACTCTCAACCACTGCGCCACCAGGGAAGCCCTGTAAAATCTTAATGGGCAAGAAATTCCCAGAAAGCAAAGAAGAAGACCCCTAAAGAGAATCCTAAGGATCTAGAAATTCTGGTGCGGTCTGTCTGCGCATGGGTCTGAAGAGAGAGGTTGCGATGGAAGCCTCTTTGCTGTGCAGGACGCTGGAGGGCCCCACGTCAGCTCTCGGACACTAATGTTCCCGTGTCCGTGTCCACTACTCCCTCTCCTACCAGCTTCTCAAGCTCATCACTCAAAGTTACCACGCTTTTTTGTAAAGAGCCAAAAATACGGTCCTGCCAATGGCTCACTGAGGAATTCTGCTCACGGAAGAAAATGAAAGTTGGCCAAAGGCTGAGTTCCTTCAATACTTGCCTTGGCACTCCTTGTTTCCCAATCATATCTGGCTGCCACACAGTGTGGAAGGTTGAGTCTATCCCAGCCAGCCTCTGATGGACGGCTGAAAGTCCGTGGGAAAGGTGGTCACTCAACAGTGCTGGGCAGAGTTCTGTAAAAACCTTCCCTTTCTCTAGGAGCGTCGGAGCATGCCAGTGTGTGAGAGGACAAAACCTGGCCACAGCGTCGTAAGCAGAGCCGCCCCAAACGTGTCCAAACCACAGAGACCCTCGGAGGACTAGATGTCGCCAGCAGCTCCCCTGTACCGACAGCGTACGCGGCATTACACATTCACTCTCTCTGCCCCAAATCCTCCCATCCACACACTCAAAAGCCAAACAAAAAGTTTTAGGTTTGGCCAGACAACAGTACACAATCAGTCTAAACACCTATACTTCCTACACTGACACCCACGTAGACTGATTCTTCCAATAATCTTACACCCATAAACACTGAGTATGTTAAGTTACATTCCCCCATAGTCTACTCATTAATGTATAGAGGGGACCTCAGACTACTAAAACAGACTTTTAACCAAAAGTCAAAGTTTTTCTGGTAAGAAAATTCAATTGCTTAGAGCCATTACTGCCTCAGAACTTGAGTCTCTCAAAGATCGGCGGCCATGACCACGCAAAGCAGCTCTGTGGTGACGATCTGGATACCACATGTGCATGTGCTCCTCTCAGCCATCGGAGCCAAGTCAAGCATGCAGAGTGACGGAAACGTAGGAAGAAAATATCATCCAAACAGGCGCAGTACCTTCCTAACAAGTAAACAAGTCTCACCTATAACAAGGGAAATGTGGAGTTCTGCTCTGATGCTGAAAACCTTCAAGTTCAAGCAATTCTCACATCTGACGACAGAAACAGAAGAGCTCCAAGCCGGTACGAAGAATCTTCACGCTTAAGCCATTCCAAAACAACTTAGTTGATGAGATGGAAGGGCCTCAAATGACTCTGCTCATCCATTCATTTGACCATCATTCCCTAAACTTTGTACAAGGTCCCCATGCTGCACGCTTGTGAGAGCAAGACCGGGTCCCTGTGTCCAAGAAGCTCACGTCCAGAATAATTAACCTTCTAGAGATCACAAACTCATTAGAAAATCTGATGAAAGTTGCAGCCTCCTAGAGAAAATACTTTGAAAACAAACTATCGTAGATAATTTCAGGAAATCACAGGCTCCCTCCAGGGAAATTCCGGGATTCAAGTTAATTGCCCTTGAACTACCAGGAAAGGTGACGTGGGTTTGTAAATACCTAGTTCCTACCTCCTGTTCAGTTCACCATTATTTTGGATTATGACTTAACGCCTTTCAAGTTTCTATGAGGTGAGTGGGCCCGAAAGCCCCAAGGACACACCTTATAAAACCCAGAGTCTTAGATGTGGGTCTGGTCCCCACTGTGACATCTGGGCGGGGCCGCTGATGTTGACTCTTTTTCGATAGGAGAAGCTAGAATTATAAGGAGCCCTCCCCACTCCTTGCTTTCTCTGGGTCATGGATATGAAATGGCCAAATACCACAACTTGAGCAGCCAAGGGGTATATACACTTTGCTACATTCTGAACGGGACTGCTCATGCAAATTCACCTCTCAAGGCCACCCTGTCTGAGGTTAGATCAATGCAACCAACAAGTTCCACATGCTGGAAAGCAAAGGTACTTTCTTAGAGCGAGTACTGAACTTGGTTTCTCTGAGACCTTCATCCCCACAGCCTTGGCATTGCTCGCCTGAGTAGAGCTTTCTGAAAGGCTCTCTATTCCAAGTGAAAGTACAGGTTTGCCAAAACCTAGACTCCCAAGGAGACTCAAATCCTTCATATTTCAGTAAAAAAATCAAGAGAATGAAGAACCTCAGGTGGAGGGAAAAAAAGAGGGAAAAAGCCTCAGACACAGGCCTTCCTGGCACAGACCTGGCCGGTCTCTACACCTTGTGAATGAGGCATTGGTCCTGTTCAAAAAACAAGCATGGAGTTAAAAGACAACCGCTTCCAGAACTGAGCATTCTAGCTAGTGGGGGACCCAAAGTCGACGGCGCCAGTGAGGGTCTGGCTGCTCACTTCCTCCCCTGACCTCGATGGCTGCCAGCTGGTCTCTGCACATCTGCAGCCAGCAGGCCCGGCAACTCACGGCAGCAGAGAGAGCTTCAGAGGTTTTTCCCTCCTTTCCTTTTACTACCTTCCAAATGTGCCAGGCTGGGCGCTGGACCATGGAGTTGAGAGGGCTGTTTCTCTCTTTGTCTCGTTTCCCTTCTAAAATGTCTTCCTATGTCGCTATCTTTTTTGTTGTTTTTTTTAAACCTAAAACCCAAGAGGAAGAATTGTAGGGCCATATTAACAATTCATATGGGCCAGAAACAAATGCAGCCCTGAACCAGATTTTAAAATCTAAGAATGAGAAAGACTGAAAAAGGAGGTAGGTGGGAGAACAGGAAACATATGAACAGTTCACACACACATGCACGTACACACACACACACACACACACACACACACACAGTGAGTGAGGGAGAAAAAAGCTGAGAAGGGGACTGAATTGGAGAGAAAAGCTTCATTAGACTTGGAGAGAGGCAAGCAGTGGCAGTATACCAAGGTCACTTTTAATTTAGACCATCTAATTGGCAAACAGGCTCCAAATGGCTATCACCTCACAGGGCTTGGAATTAATGAAGCCCGATTATTTTCATTACCCTCCTCTGAGATGGAGACAAAGTGAGAGCTGGTACCCAAGTGGGTGCCATAGCCTCAGGGCCGCTGGCCACCCGAGAGCCCCCAGTGCAGGGGGGCCAAGCAGCCAGCCTGATCTGGAGACTCGGATGCACAGGCACACGACGAGCAGAGACAGATGCTGACCGAAAACATCACAGGAGACAGACAGCTGGGGCGGGCTGGGGGTGGAGGGGACCTGCAGGCAGTGCAGGTCCAGGGGCAGCCAAGGGGAATCTGTGCGTGGACAAAACGTACAGAATAACTAAGGACTAGCAGAGGGAGTGAAGATGAAGGGCTAGAGAAAGAGGTGCTCCTGGGCTGCTCCAGAGCCAACCCCCTTCTCTGCCATGAGGTCATACTCTGTTAAGTGACTGGGGAACAAAGACAGTTTCCCCGTATTAGTGCTCCGGGATCCCAGTGGTGTGTCCTGCCACTTAGAAGGACAGTGATCAATTAGAATAATTTAAGACTACTGATATGCATTGTAGGTGGTCTTTCCCATTCTCATTTAGGGGCCAGAAACCTGTCCCCTATGCCCTCAACCCTCCTCGCCTAAAACTGTGAGACAAAGGAGGGCACGAGCAGCAGCTCCTATATCCCCACCACCAGTTCGGAATCTCGGACTTCTCGGTAAATAGGTGAGAATTCTATGGAACTGACATCGGGGGCGGGTCGCTCAGTTGGGTCTGGAGGGGCACTTGTCTCACCGCCTTGAGCTTTATAGATTTCCGTCTTTCCTATGACGTGTGTAAAGACACCGTTTGGAGCTCTGTTTCCAATAGGCCGAGCAGAATGAAGTGGTATGGGTGCAGTTTCCACAGCGGAGGGCCAGAGCTGCAATTGTTCCCAGTGGAGAATATTTTTCAAGCCCCTTCATCGGTAAAAAGAAGGGGGCCCATTGAAGACACAGATATGAGATGCAGAGCATAAGCAAGCAGCTGTTACCATAGCAACAGACATATTAGACACTGCAGGTTCCTGAAAGCTGTCTGATAAGGTATTATTAAATGAAGCCTCCTCAAAACACTCTCCATTTACAACTGAACGGAAAGGCATTGTACAGAAAGTAATCTATTTCCATTTATCAGGGTGGAATTTACTTTTAGAGAGACTGAAACCCAATTCAAGCCAGATCCTGGGACCTTGGACCCAAACAGCAAAAAGTATTTACCAGAATTTATAGCTTTAGATACCCTGGACATACCCCCTGTCTGCCAGGAGCTGTCTGTTTGGTGGATTTTGCCAGGCTTTCCTAGTTTGCAGCCAAAGGCAGTGAACTCAGTCAAACAATCTGGCAAGGAAGAAGATTCACTCCTCTCACTGCCATTCATCCTAGCCACTCAAGGATAAAGCAGACATAACTTTCTCCTCTTGGAGGATGAATGACTGAACACTGACCATTCCTTAATGATATGGTTTAGGAAATGGAGCTCTGATTTGAGGGGCATTTCTCAGAGTTTCCTGCTCTAGTTGGCCAGGAACAAACAGACGTATCGTCAGAAAGCCTAACCAATACTTTCCCTTGGCCAATTTTCTAATAAAATTGCTGTAAAATATCCTCCAGGGGCATGATTCTAACCACAGGTTCATTATAAACACTTAGTTGTAAAACAATTGCAAATTTCATATTAACACCAAACTTTTCAGAGGAAGGACAATGGCAACTATTTAATTTGTCAGGGCAGAGACCAAGATCAGCAGTCCAGTCCTCAAATAGCATGCTGGGCTCACCCCAAGGTATGGCCACGAACGCCCCTCTAACCCTGGTTGCTCATCTTTTCCTGCTGATGCTGCTAAAGGGTCGAGGTGGAATTGCTTCATTTAGCTCAATGCAAACCATCCTCATGACTTGGGAAACCAGTTCAATACTGACAGCCATGCAGTAACTCCATCTTCTCATGCAAAGACAGGGTACCAAATCATCCTTATATACGCCTTTAAATCAAGTGTAAAACCCTTATGATTACATTTCCCACAACTTTCAACTTTATTTCTGAATCCATTAACTTTCTCTTGTTGCTAGCAAATGAACTTCCTATAGTCAGCACATTTCCCACAATTGGCACATTTTTTTCAGAAATATTTAGAAAACATCTCCATTGTCTGCTCCGGGCAAATGAGGTAGGTACACAGGGGTTCCTGTACAAGGTGCCAAGCACAGCCCCTTTAGGGAGTGTGTTTCTCCTCCGTAATTATGTTCTTAGGGAGTCTTCTCAAATAGGGTTTATTAACCTGTTTCCATGGTTGGATTTTAGGGTATCCTTATGCTCTCTGGCACTGTGCACACAATTTTGCACATGGAGAATATTTGAAAGAGTTCTTAATAGTAGTTGTCACACTTTAGTTTGCACAGAATACCCAGTAAGGCTACTGAACCGTTTTCACCAGCGTCTCCAAAAAAAAGGTTGAGAATCACTGCTTGAGTGGGTAACACCCAGAAATATCTTAGGGATTGGTACCCAAGCAAACACAGCAGTAACATCCTCCTCTCAAAGACCCTGTTGATAAATGAAGAAGATTCATAATGACCGCCAGACTTGCTACTTTGAATGTACCATACTGTTGCTGTTATAAAAGTATGACAAACAATGGATATTTGAAATATAATTTGTATAGTAGTCCCTAGGGATGTATAAATGAAACTTACTGTCTGATGTAAACCAATCATACAGATTACTACAGGCTCACATTTCCTAGACCAGACTGATATTAAACAGGAGAAATAATCACCAGAGCAGAAGGACGATGTATTGAAAATGCCACCCTCCCCACATCTCTTCCTGTTTCTTCAGGCTCCCATGGTTCCAGGCCATCTGTGGGAAGTATGATGAGGCCTGAGGAAAATCCCCCTTGTTATTTCCAAGGCTGGAGAGAATTCCAGGGGAATTTGTAACAGAAACCCACCCATCCACAAAAGGAAGTTTCCACTTAGAACCTTTCAACGATGTTCACCAGTCTGTCTATTTGAAAATACCCATGGAAAGTGCATTTATACTTGAAATGAAACTCCTGCTAGGTCACCTTAGAGCTTGCCATTGGCTGCTAAGGTTCTCTTGATGCATCATCAAATGTACGTTCCTCACGACTAAACATCATTTACAATGTTATTCATTAATTTTGCGTAACCAAGTGGAATGGGAAATGCCTAGAGGTTATACGTCTGTGACCTGCATGGGAATCTTCACACGAAAAGGCAATCAAATTGACTTATTACTCCACTGTTGAAGGAAGTTAGAGGTGAGAATTTTTCTCTTTGGGGGTTTTTCCTCTAGTGATCAGGAAAGGGCTTTCCAGCAGCCCAAGCATACACAGAATGCAGGATATTGGTATCGCCTGTAGACGTTTGAAAAGTTTTCACATTACATTAGATTCAAATCCTTATACTACTCTTTTGGGCCATGTTTACAGTGGCCACTTAGAGCCATGCCCCGCAGGAGTAGCACCACCATGCTCAAAATGCAAAGCCCTCGTTCATGACTCGCCACGTGCTACCCAACTGAGCACCTTCCTGCTTTGAGAATGAAAGCATCCACTTGAAAAACTCCCACGTCACAGGGCTACATTCTGCGAGTTTGCCACTTGCAGGGGCATCAAGTCAGTTAACCTCTCTGAGCCTCAGTTTCCTCAGCCGTCAATGTAAACGTGTCAAACTTTTTAAATAAAACAGAGTGGTTGTGAGGATGAAATGAGACATAATGAATTTAAGAGCAACCTAGAAGATGACCTGCTCAGTAAAGGTTTGGAGAATCTGAATAACAACTTCTTCATGTAAATGGTTAGCTACTCTAGGCCTCTGCGTCCTGAGGGGAGAGAGGAATGATAAGGCATGTTGAGAAATGCATACGTATTCAGCCCTTTAGGCCACAGTCAGGCCAAGTCTAAGGTGAACAAAGGTCACAGAACTATCTTTGACATTTCCAACTCTGCACTGCCTCTCGCATCCAGCAACACAGCGTCCTGTCCATGTTGCTGCATCACCTTTGACCGCTGGGGAAAGAAAAGCCCCGCGGTCCTGCTCCCAGCTGCCTTACCGTCATGATGAGCTTCTCCACGCAGTCGGGCGCCACGCTGTGGAGGTGGGTGAGGTGCAGCTGGAGGTGGATCTTGTTGTTGAGCATGTCCTGGCACAGGGGGCAGCGGAGCATGGGCTGTACCGAGTGCTGCGTCATGGCGTGCACCCGCAGCCGGTTGACATCGGCGTTGCTGTACTTGCAGTAGGGACACTGGTACATCTGTGGGGAACACACAGCCACCCCTCCGGCTGAATCTTCAGTTCCCACCGCAACTGTGTCCGCCCCAAGCCCGCCCACCCGAGACTCCACTCCCCCCCTTCCCCCCAGTTATGTGAAACACTCCCCCACCAGCACAGCCCCTTCTGGCCTCACCTGCTCCGGTTTGGTCTCCTCTGATGTTTTTGGTCGCTTTGAAGAGAGAGGAGACTCTGAGCTACCTGGGAAGGAGATGCGTTTGGAGGTTGCAGGAGAATCTGTCAGCTCCTTCTCTGCTTGGCTTGATGATGCTGGAAGAAAAAGCAGAAGATGTAATACAGCAGCCAGACCAGGCCAGCTCCCAGAGGGTTTGCGTTGGGTGAAAATCAACATTCATTTATAGCACAGGATTTTCTTGAAACACCAAAATTAAAGTAGGATGAGCATCCGGACTGATTTATCAGGCATGCTAGAAAAGAAGCAAGTGTTTCTTTTTGTCCCCCATGAATTTCTGTCACTACACAACTTTAACAACTGAACACTAAGAAAAAAAGGTACAGAAATGGACTAAAAGGCTCTGAGTTGGATTAAGCTACATTCAGTCTATTCTGACCTCCCCCAATCAAGACACAATCTGCTGGCTTATGAGGGTGGGTGGGAAAGTCTCACCAATTGCTTTGCCAACCACGAGTCAACCCAAGTACCAGACACACTCTGCTTTCATGGATGTAATAGATGATGTGCTTCCAACTTTATCGTCACAGCTCTTGAAATCACAGCACAGCACAGCACAGCACAGCACAGGAGACATGATAAATGGGACGGACCCGAGAAAGGTTTACACGGATATCTGCATACAAATGCGTGCAAAAAATGTCAAGTGTGGCTTCAGCAACTTGCTTCTGGGGAAGAAGTAACTGAAGAGTGGAACTAGCTAGGGCGTGACTCCAACTTCTAATCGAGCCAGTGCTCCAGACACAAGAGTTTATTCGGAGTGGGTGGTTCAGAGGGAAAGTGTCCTCTCTGCTTGCCAGAAACATGCCCTCTGCACCCCACTCCACCAGAACAACAAAACACCAACGAGGACGAGAGTCACATAAGAGTGAAGCAGCAAGCAGTGAGCGTGGAAGTGTTGGCGGAAGGAGTTCTCTGAAGCATGGAAAGGGATCTGGAAGATTGTGATGAGAAAACAGCTGGGCTGAAAGGGTTTTAACAAGGATAAATAAGCAGGGCTCCTCCAGTATAAACACAAATCTCCAAATGGTCAGATGTGGTCATTCCAAAACCTGGTCAGTATCTTAAGGCTGGCTCTCTCACTTGTTTTGGACGGGAACTCCATTTTTCAGCATTTTGCTACAAGTGGTAAGAAGAAAAGTCCTGAAAATGGTAGTGAGACAGTACATACCCACTGCCCTCCCTACCTCACTGAAAAATCATTTGACTCAGCACTGAGGTCACTGGTTTAGAAAGCCTCATGTTTACTCTTTGGTCAAACTGTTTTCTGTCTCATCCAGCCTAGTTCCCTAGCGTGTGTTTCCAGCCTTGAAATCTGTTCTGACGTGGATACCCAAGATGCTGTCGTTACAGATGTGTGCTTTAATAAACAGTTGTAAAAAATCAATTTTATTCATTAAAATCGTAAGGCCACACAATAATTTTGGAAAATAAAAATGCAAAATGCAGGAAATATTCCAGGAAGTGGATGCTCTTCCCAGAATGCACATCTTCTGATCTTTAACCCCAGTATCTTGGTAACCTGGTCTACATAGGTTTGTAGAACATCTATTATTTAAAAAGTACAAGGACAAGCATATTACACACGGACCCCTCCTCCTCCCAGCACACATTCATAACAGTACTTTAATCTGTCTCGAATCGACTTCAAACCCATTTTCTTCTTAATGGGAGTTATTCATTTTCACTTGAAAGGTAATACATGACGGCTGGATATTTAATGTGATGGGCTGGCTGCCGATTAACTAGGTGCTGTATGTGACATTCTAGTCTGGTTCCCACGGCCCACTTCCCATCTCCCAGCCCCCCGCAGACCTGATCCCGCGAAACCTTGCGTCGCGGGTTTTAGACCTCGGAGTGTGATGGGCCCCCTGCCTGAACACTCCCACAATAGGAGTCTTTTAATTAATGTTTTGGGGATGTAAGATCTTCCTGCCCCCAGAAGGTTTCTTATTCTCCATCGTTTTTCATTTTTGCTTATTGGTTGTCTTCTATGTTAGCTCTTCTATAGCTTTTCAAAGGCATTCTAAAGATGGGGTGGGTGGAGACGTTAGATGATACTTCAGATGCTTATCTGGTAGAACCATCCTCCACCTTCCCCATTTCCACCTCCAATCTGTAGGATAGGTTAGGTTCAGGGCTTACAGTTAGGAAAGAGCTGCTCTCTGCTCCCCCTTCCCCTAGGGGCAAGCCAAGACGCAGATCCTATTCTAAACACCCATCCCCGTCTTTTTGTTAGTCTGCCTGACCTGAAACAACACTTGCTTTTACAGGACCGTGACACTGCCTTGTCAATGCCCTCAACCTGCCTGCTACCCACCCTCTTCAGAATGATTTTCAACCGTGCAGTTGCTCAGCAGTGTGGATGAACAAGCGCGGAGGCTGAGACCGCCCGACTCATCCACTCCCTGCAAAGCAAACCCAGTGTAACCCAGTGCAGCATTAGCGTCCTCACAGGACCGGAGTCCACCCTCGTCCTTCAAGGCTGAACGCATGATGAATGGTGACGAGGTTGCAGAGGTGAGAATTCTCGTTTCAGAAGCCACGATTCTTCCCCCCTGCATGGAGAGGGGGACTTCTATTACCTTTGTTTTGTTTTTCATACTCTCAAATTGCTCTGTAACTCTACAGCTTCCTTTGTGAGCTCAAGCTAAGGAGCTGTTCTAAAGTGTTTTAAAAAATAAAATCGTCACTTGCTCACTCATTCCTCTTTCTCTGGAGTAACACAGCAGCTCTGCTGTGATATGAAATACTGCATCCACTGGTGTAAAAACCTCCGGGGCTCATCTCCCTTCTATGTGGGGCAGTCTGCATTTTTATTAGATCAGATCTGTCTAGAAGTGGACATGAGCCACCTGCAGCTCGCTAGGCTTCTTTTCTAAAGATAAGGCCATGCCTTGCCTATATCGGAGTCTGTTAACACCCAGCTACAATCCCATTGTGCTTCCCTGGGTGATGTGAGGACTGCTCCAAAGAGTTAGGTTAACGAGGCTGACAGGCCCCTCCTAGCTTGACCCCAGACATTAAAACGTCAATCCCTATGAAAACATGGTACCAGAGATTTTATAAAATTTCTGTAGGTGGGTAAACAGTTGCGCAAGTTCTCCATCAGCGGGCTGGAAGAGGGTTCACTACTGACAATGACAGTCTAAGGTTTTCTCAAGCTTCTTCTCTCTGAACAACTTCAAAAGGGCCAGAGTCCCAAAATCAGTTCCTACTTTAGTTCTGTCACTAGCATACATTGTAGGCATAAGTAAATGACGTTGTACGAATACCAAGAGGGAAAGTACTGTGGTTTTCTTTTTTGAAGACTTTTCGAAACTCTGACTTAAATTCCAAGAGCAATGTCACAGTCTAGAAAACATTATTACTTTTTAAAATTAATTACTGATCAGTTTAAGGCCATTATGACGTCACAGTAGTGAAACACAAATAGATGCGCTCCAGAGACAAGCCATAGTTTAAACAGTGCCTGGAACCACTGGATTATACTGGTAACAACTTCAAGGGTAACTACCTGTAGTGGCTTTTACAATAATGACAAAATGAACTGGAAACAATCTAGATATTTTACAACAGGGCACGGTTAAGTAGACAATGGCACAGCCACTCTACTGAGTATTAGATGACATTACATATGATAGCTATGAAGCAATATGGGAAAATCCTTGAGAAGGTTCATCAGAAAAAAATAAGATAACATATGCATTAGAACATGATACAGCTTTGTAAAAAATAGGTATTAGGAAAAAAGACTGGAAGAAAATGACTGCTGTATTTAGGTGATTGGCATCACGGACCATCTCCCCATTCTCTACGTTTGTCATGTAGTTATATTATTTTTAATACTATAATTAAAGAGTTTAGCGTTTAAATTCAACTGTCCATGAAAAGGTTGATATTTGGATCCATACTGTGCAAAACATCAGGTGGTATTTTTACTTTGCTGGTTAAAGCAATTTTTCCTCCTTTTGGCAGCTATGCCACATGAAAATATGTGTTAAATCTCAATGAATCTTCCACAGGCAACATGCTGGGCTCCTGGCACTTCAAAGGGTTTAAAAACGTGGCAAGGAATCATGCGAGTGCCATCGATTACATACTCTGTAAAGCGAGGCAAGAGGGATACTGGGACAATATCGGGGAAATGCAGGGTCAAACCCCAAGCGCAGTCCGACAGGATGTTAGCTGCGGACTCCTCGCCACGCAAACTTTCTAAGGAGTGGACAAACACTTGCTCGACTTGTTAGAAGTTAAGGTTGCCCCACTGAACTCGCTGGTGAGGCACGAAAAGGACCGGCATGGCCTGGCTATGGAGTACAGAAAATTCGAAGTCAACTTTCTGGGCCAAAAGCCACCATTCCACCTTAAACTGTGATGGGTTGGTCACTATATCCGACGAATGCAAGTACTGAGAGGCAGACCTGATTCATGACTCTCCATTTCATTGTTCCTCTACATTCCAAGCAAAAGAAATTTCATTTCAAAGGGAAAGACACAGTAGTCAGTGCATGGCTTCCTCAGGAAAAACAAAAATCATTTCTGTGACATCAACTTCCAGATATCCTTTGTTTTTAACATATTTGCTTGGGGGTATTTAACCTCTAAAAATAATTACTTAAAAATTTACCCCTCTTGTCATATTAATTAGAGGGAGTAGGGAAGAGAAGAGAGCCAATATGAATTCATGCAAGTTTTGTTTACAATTTTCAAGAAGAGGTTTTATTATGTTCTAAACATATAGAATAATTAAAACAAGCCTAGTAAGGTTTCAGGTAAGAGGTGACTAACTGTAAAGAACAGGTTAAGGGGGCTTCCCTGGTGGCGCAGTGGTTACGAATACGTCTGCCAGTGCAGGGGACACAGGTTCAATCCCTGGTCCAGGAAGATCCCACATGCCACAGAGCAGCTAAGCCCGTGTGCCACAACTACTGAGCCTGCACTCTACAGCCTGCGAGCCACAACTACTGAGCCCACGTGCCACAACTACTAAAGCCCGTGCGCCTACAGCCCGTGCTCTGCAACAAGAGAAGCCACTGCCATGAGAAGCCCACGCGCCACAACAAAAAGTAGCCCCCGCTCGCCGCAATTAGAGAAAGCCCATGTGCTGCAACAAAGACCCAACGCAGCCAAAAATAAATAAATAAAAAGTAAATTAAAAAAAAGAAGAATAGGTAAGAACAGTATAATTTAGGGGGCTTATCAAGCGGTCAAGTATGGTAGAAACACAGTCTCTTTAACTTCACCTGATAAAACCACTTTTCCTAGAACAAATTCTCACCCAATCCCAATCCTCACTAATAGACTAAAATCTGACTCACTGAAATTTTGGTGACAGAAAACTTGAGAGCTGTACTTGCAATACCATGTACTGCCAGCAGACTTAATGCCAACACGTGCCTCATTTCTCACCTAGTGATGTGGTCACACAACTCTGAAGCGAGGGAAGGCAGGGAGTTGCTGCCTCCTGAAAAAGAAACCTGAAGAAAAATTGGAAGTGAAGTAGAAATGGAACCTTAAGGTACACAGTTTTTGGCTTTCCCTAATCATTTGCCAAGACATCAACTTGCCCTCCATGACAATCAAAAGTACTGGAAGTTTCAGTTCCATGAGCAAAACTGACTTTCTCATCACTCAACACACCATTGGTGCTGTTGGCATGGTGGACATTCTCTGCCACAGGCCCGCCTTTGGCCAGAGTCCTCCCTTGGGGAGATCCTGGGCATGCGCTGAGCTGTCCACGTTACTGGGAAGTTTCTTCTGCGTTTCTTCTCTTCATGGCATAGTGGCACTCGGAAGTGGTGTTCACCAAGATGCTGACCCCCCTTCCTTCTGGGGACCCCAAGGTGAGCCCACTGAAGGCCTGGGATGCTGCCTGACATGTCATCCTTGTGGAGCGGCCAAAGGCAGCCTCCAGCCCCACTTCTCAACCATCAGACTCTGAGCTAAAGTACCACTGACAGCCCCTCCATCTAAACTTCCATCTCCCAAACCAGCAACATAATGGAGGAGCCAATTAAATGATTATTAATTCATGCTACTTTCCGTAAGCCAGAGGTTCTCATCGCCTTGTGTTCCGTAAACCAGCTTGCCACCTGCCCCAGAAATTTACAGCCATCTTTTATCTCCATTGACTAAGGAGAAAAAAAAAAACGTTCACACAGCTCCATACTCAGTGCTTGAGTTGGGATAATGACCCCAGCACGATAGTCACAGAAGCTTCACCATATTGGAAAGTGGTCATTCAGCTCATAATGAAAATGAGATGAAAGGGGCAGTGAGCCCTCTCCATAGCCCCTTCCCCTCAGCTTCTCAGAGGCCCGACACTCCCCTCTAGAAAGCAGAAATGCACAGTTTCCAGAGGGTCAATCTGTGCTCTGGACTTGTGATCCTCTGTGATACTGTCACTGAATGTGGAGCTGCTCTTGGCATCTGCTTGCAATTCCCTCCCCAGAGGAGAGGCTAAGATTTCGTACTCGCCATCTCCTGCAGAGCTACTGCACTTCAGAAGCGGCCAGAGAGCTGGCTAAATTCTCTCCCTCCCTACGGAGAGAAACAGTTCCTTTAAAGGGTCTGCTCGGCTGCCAACTTGGTCGCTAAACATGCACGGCTCTGCCTCTCACCAAGCACTTAAAGATGATCAAAGAGGAATCGGGGAGTCTGTGCACGGCAAAGGCGCACCCAACGGGGTCTCTACACCCTTACACACCCAGAGTCCAGCCCCATGAGGGTAAGAACCTTCTATTCAAAACACAGTCCTGGTTTCAGTTAAGTGCAGGCTACACTGCTCCTGCATGTCTCTTGAAAGCATTTTAGAGAAGTACTCAAAAAGGAGAAGAACATGCCTAGGTAGGTAGAGCGAGACACACAGGCCTCATCCACTTACCAGACATGTCTTCCTGTTTCCATGAAGGATTTCAAAGAAAACTTGATTTATACTACAGATGGGTATTACTGATGCTCGGGGAATGGCTCATTATTTTTCTCCTCCAACTCAAAGATGAACCAGATAGGTCAGCACTTTGAAAATCCAGAAGCTCTTCAGTGTTGTTTCTGTTGTTGTTATTTGTTTGCTTTTTATTTGGAAATATAGATTCACAGGAAGTTGCAAGATTAGTACAGAGAGGTCCGTTTCCCCTTCACCTAGGTGTTTCTTTTTAACCAGGGTTTAGATAAAGATTGCTGGGTTTCTCAGATGGAGAGATATACCATGTTCTTGGAGTGGAAGGATCAACACTGTGAAAATGACTATAATACCCAAAGGAATCTACAGATTCAATGCAATCCCTATCAAACTACCAATGGCATTTTTCACAGAGCTAGAACAAAAGAATTTCACAATTTGTATGGAAACACAAAAGACCCCGAATAGCCAAAGCAATCTTGAGAAAGAAAAACGGAGCTGGAGGAATCAGGTTCCTGGACTACAGACTATACTACAAAGCTACAGTCATCAAGACAGTATGGCACTGGCACAAAAACAGAAATACAGATCAATGGAACAGGATAGAAAGCCCAGAGATAAACCCACATACATATGGTCACCTCATTTTTGATAAATGAGGCAAGAATGTACAATGGAGAAAAGACAGCCTCTTCAATAAGTGATGCTGGGAAAACTGGACAGCTACAGGTAAAAGAATGAAATCAGAACACTCCCTAACACCATACACACAAAAAAACTCAAAATGGATTAAAGACCTAAATGTAAGGCCAAGACACTACAAAACTCTTAGAGGAAAATACAGGCAGAACACTCTATGACATAAATCACAGCAAGACCTTTTTTGACCCATCTCCTAGAGAAATGGAAATGAAAACAAAAAAAAAGAAATGGGACCTAATGAAACTTAAAAGCTTTTGCACAGCAAAGGAAAATATAAACAAGACAAAAAGACAACCCTCAGAATGGGGGAAAATATTTGCAAACAAAGCAACAGACAAAGGATTAATCTCCAAAATATATAAGCAGCTCATGCAGCTAAATATCAGAAAAGCAAACAACCCAATCCAAAAATGGGCAGAAGACCTAAATAGACATTTCTCCAAAGAAGATACACAGATTGCCAACAAACACATGAAAGAATGCTCAACATCACTAATTATTAGAGAAATGCAAATCAAACCTACAATGAGGTATCACCTCACACCGGTCAGAATGGCCATCATCAAAAAATCTACAAACAATAAATGCTGGAGAGGGTATGGAGAAAAGGGAACCCTCTTGCACTGTTGGTGGGAATGTAAATTGATACAGCTACTGTGGAGAACAGTATGGAGGCTCCTTAAGAAACTAAAAATAGAACTACCATATGACCCAGCAATCCCCACTACTGGGCATATACCTTGAGAAAACCATAATTCAAAAAGAGTCATGTACCACAATGTTCACTGCAGCTCTATTTACAATAGCCAGGACATGGAAGCAACCTAAGTGTCCATCAACAGATGAATGGATAAAGATGATGTGGCACATATATATATAATGGAATATTACTCAGCCATGAAAAGAAGTGAAACTGAGTTATTTGTAGTCAGGGGGATGAACCCAGAATCTGTCATACAGAGTGAAGTAAGTCACAAAGAGAAAAACAAATACCGTATGCTAGCACATATATATGGAATCTAAAAAAAGAAAAATGGTTATGAAGAACCTAGGGGCAGGACAGGAATAGAGACACAGATGTAGAGAATGGACTTGAGGACACGGGGAGGGGGAAGGGTAAGCTGGGACCGAAGTGAAAGAGCGTCAAGGACATATATACACTACCAAATTTAAAATAGACAGCTAGTGGCAAGCAGCCACATAGCACAGGGAGATCCGTTTGGTGCTTTGTGACCACCTAGAGGGGTGGTATAGGGAGGGTGGGAGGGAGATGCAAGAGGGAGGAGACACGAGGATGTATGTATACGTATAGCTGATTCACTTTGTTATAAAGCAGAAACTAACACACCATTGTAAAGCAATTATACTCCAATAAAGATGTTTTAAAAAAAAAAATCCACCTTCCAATGCAGGAGATGCGAGTTCGATCCCTGGTCAGGGAACTAAGATCCCACATGCCACAGGAAAACTAAGCCCGTGCGCTACAACTAGAGAGGAGCCTGCAGGCCCAACAAAAGATCCCGCATGCCGCAACTAAGACCCGATGTAGCCGAAAATAAATAAAATAAAATAAAATAAAACAGGGAGTTTCATACAAAGCAGAAGGACAAGGACCTCCAGATAAGTGGAAAAATCTGGCAACCGGATCTTCATTCCTATGCAGTAGCCATGGGCTGGAGCCGATGCCCCGTGCCCTCTGGATTGCCCCACCCTCCCGATACTGGGCATTCCTTCATTCCGTCTGCCAGCCTCTATGTGTGACACTTAATTTGGGAGATGGGGCTCGAGGAGGAGACAGGAGCGAAAAGAAGAATCTTAGAAAGGGCAGACAGACTGAAGAGGAGGCTGAGGAAAAGGGAGTAGGAGAAGGAGAGGCATCCACAGGGGCCCAGAGGCTGGAAGCTGATCCCAGGAAGGCTGCCCCAGGAGGAGGCAGGGGCTGTCATCCCAAGAAGAATCAGTAGCTGAACCTGGGAAAGGAAATCCTTGTTTCATTGCCTGAGTTCATTGTCTGCTCCCTGACACAGAGCCCCTAAATCCCTTGAAATTTCCTGGGTGACAGGAGTATCTTTTGTTCCAATGAGGTGACTCTGAGTGGTCACCAGAAAGACCAAGCCGTGGTGAGAAGCTTGGGATCTTCATTCTCACCTCCCACCCTTCAGGAAGGGGAGGGGGTTGGAGACTGAGTTAATGATCCATCATCCCTACTTGATGAAGCCTCCATAAAAATCCCAAAATTTTTAAAAAGTCCAGGTTGGCACACCCTAACTCCGTGGGGACAGAAACTCCTGCGCTCAGGACCCTTCGAGACCTTGCCCTATGTATCTCTTCATCTGACTGCTCATCTGTTATCTTTTATCATACCATTCATTAAATCATAAGCTGGTAAAAAAAAAAAAAAACAGAACAAAAAAAGATTGCTGGGTTTTTGATCACTCTTCATCATGACCACATGTCTCCTCCTCTCCCACTCCTGCAATCCGGGATTCCATCAGCCAAGACCAGGACTCGTGCCTCTTCTACACACTTCTGTCTTTTAGGAAAGCTCAGTTCCTTCCTCACGCGGCGGGGGCTCAGGGCCTTGCCATCCGGTTAAAGGAGACGTAAGTCTCAAACTTCACGCACGTCACAGAGGTCAGAGCCCCAACATTCTCAAACTCAGCTGTGAGTCAGAAATCCCCTGGAAGGCTTGCTAACACACAGAAGGCAGGCCCCACCCTCCTAGCATAGGTCTGATTCAGAGAATCTGCATTTCCAGTGAGTTCCCAGGTGATGCCGGTGGTCTGACCACATTTTAAGAACCGCTGTCAGAGCCAAAGCTTTCTGTAATTGGTAGGAACCATACCACCTTGTGGCTGGACTAGAATTAAATAAGGGGGCCTGCAGGCGTGGGCGGATCTGGCCGTCCACTTTCAAATGACTCTTGCTGAAAATGCTATTCTCATCATCTACACTCGGGGACAAAAGCCAGGCCTGGTCTCAAAGCCCGATGTTTTCCCCCTCAGGCCAAAGGTGAAAGATTAAATATGGCTGTCCCTCAGGGAACCTTCCTGCTCTAAACCAACACAGACACATTTTCAAAGCCAGAAATTCAGAAGGAATAACCTCTACGTGTTCTGTTCGCAGTGTAATCCAGAATAATGACAGACTGCCTTGCTTATGAAAGTCTCGGTCTTTCCACGTGCCCTGGAGAACCTCTGTGAAAAGGACAAACACCTCTGGGCTCTTTCCACTTTGCAGGAAGAGGAAGCCTCTTTTTGGTGCTGGCTTCCCAGGTCTTGGCACCTGCAGGCCACACCAGCCCGAGGCGCCCTTTGCTTCGCCCCTGGGAAGAATGCAGAGACCCACACCGGCCCCTGTGCCCGCGAGTCGGCACTCTGGGAATGGGGGGTCAGGCCGTGCTTTCCCAGCGAGCGGCCAGGGTGCGACGGCGGGCCCATGCTGAGTGCTGGCTGCCGCTGCTTGTCTGCAGCTTCGGGGAAAAAAGTAGTGCTAAGTCCCACATCAGAGGCATCAATCTGTTGTACTAATTCCTTGTTGAAATATGCATAAGGCTGCTTAACTACACTGATTTGCGCTCCCAAAAGGCCATCCCGCAATTCAGTTTCAAGATACCTTACTCCCTCTGTGTCAGGTTTATGAATGAACCACCAGTCACAACAGAGCCACCAGCCACCACTTCGTTTAGACCAACATCAGCTGTCGGAGTACTCGTGACTTCTAAACGTTGGGCTGCCACCCTGAGCCTAGCTTGTGCCAGAAGCCAGGGACCAAAGGGGCCAAGACCCAATTCTTCACTTTGAGGTATCAAATCAGCCTGCCTGCCTGTGGCCTCTTGTCAGCTTCCCCAGAGTGTCCTGTCTTCCCCTGCAGAGCCCCTGAGCTGTGCACAGATGCCATCTGCAGCTGTGGTCACAGTGCCCGGTGAGGATGGGGCGCGGTTGGCGGGCACCTCGGAGTCTGCATTATCACTCTGCCCTCTGGCTTCATTACAGGATTGTGACAACCGTGGACTTGGAAAAAGCTAGAACAGGGAGAACCTTAGAGACACTTGAATTAACAGAAAAAAGTCCAGAGGTGCGAGATGTAGGTCAAAACAAGAGGTGATGTGGGTCATGCTGGGACCAGGTTGCAGTTAATTAACAGAAGCTCATCCATGAAATCCAATATTAATTAGGTTAGTCAGAGCCTCTGAGCCCCAACACAGCACAGACTCCCAGAGACTAGACTAGAAGGACACTCTTCCAGTTTTTCTTCCATTCCAAACCTATCTTCATAAGATACTTAACTAAATTTTAAGAGTCAAATGGAACTTGTGACAATAAAAACATACAATCTGGGTCCAGCATGGTGACAGACACAAAGAGCCCTGCCCTTCACTTCTCTGCAACCTTACAAATCAGCTCTTCCCACGACCCACCGAGGATTTCTCCTCGCTCATTCAGGTTAGCGGGAGTGTGAGAATCTGTAATGGGCGAGAAAAACGTCACTCAGGTCCCCGGAAGGGCTGGAAAATGGGAATGACTCTCCACTTTCCCCCTGCAGGTTTCAAGTACCAAGCAGAATGGAAAGGTCTCCTCTTGGAGTTTGGGAAGCACAGAGGGGAAGCCCCACACCGTGTAATGTTTACGTCAGCATTTCTCTCACCACCACGCTCCAAAGGCTGTGTTTGCTCACAGCCTGCAAAGGCCCAGGACGGCCCATGTGTGTGAAGGGGCGGGGGAGGCAGTTCGGGGGCACCACTCCTCCATAACTCCTGTGTTTCCCTGGCCAAGTTCTCTTTACACAGAGGCATCGCACCCCCTCCCCCCACTAAGGAACACAGCACATGGCTTGCAGGGCTGCCACAACCTGGCTCAAGTCCCAGCTGTGTGACCTTGAGCGTTTCAGTTGACTACACTGGACTTTCAGCTTCCATGTCTGTCAGCGGGAGGACCGCGTCTACTCACAGGGCTTCTGGGAGGCTAGCAAGAGAGATTAGGCACACGAAGCCCACCAGGGTCAAGCACACAGCGAGAGCTCAAACATTTGTTGCTATGGTTTCATTTTTAGAAGTGTCTCTGGGAAATAATACAGGTGCATGTGCGGCCGCGTAACCACAGAGTGAGGGGAGAGGCCTGGTTTCAAGGACACGCAAAGACACCCTAAATTTGCCTTTTCTGTAAATCAACGCGGAAGCATTCTACTCACCCCATGGGTTTAATATCTAAAGAGCAGAAAGTTGAATAACTTGCACTTGAAAGTGTTTATGGTTATGCTGTTTTACCAACTGATTGCTAATGAAACATCCAAACAGTATTAAGCACTTGCTAGATGCTAGCGATTACAAAAATGCATGCACATGGGGTTGGGGAGAGATGCAGAGGCAGAGCACAGGAGATTTTTAGGGAAATAAAAATCCTCTGTATGACATTATAGTGATGGTTCTATGTCATTATACACATGCCCAAGCCCACAGAATGCACATCAGGAGTGAATCGTGAGGTAAACTTTGGACTCTGGATGATTATGATGGATCAATGTAGGTTCATCATTGGTTAAAAAAAAAAAAGTACCATCCTGGTAGGTGATGTTGATCATGGGGGAGCTATGCGTGTCGGGGGCTGGGGAGCAGGGCAGAGGGTATAGGGGAAATCCCTGTGCCTCCCTCTCAAGTTCGTTGTAAACCTAAAACAGCTCTAAAAAAAAACCAGTCTTTTAAAAAAACAAAAACAAAAATGTATGAATGCCACATGGTCCTGACCATAAAGAGGTGACAATTCTGTTTGACAACTGGAGAAACAGGATCTTCAAGTCTTCTCCAATCTTTGTATAGTAAGAGAAAGCTACTAGGTCATGTGTTCTTCAGCTTTATAATCGGGGTGGGGCAGGGTGGGGGGGGCAGAGATATATCCCTGACCCAGAGGGCAAATTGCACTTTGATCACAAATCTGACACCTAGGCGTTCCATGAGTTTTAGTTCTCTAGCTGCTAGAGAAAGATAATGTTGGACCCAGGAAGAATGTGAGAGCCTAACAAAAGTGCTCTGACAGCCCCCCACCCCCAGAACGGCACCATAGTATTGTTTTAGACCCACGATCATGATTCTGATAACAGAGGTGCTTCCCCCAACAGCACAAAAGCTAAAACTGAAACAAAGCAAGAAGATTAACATGGCCGTGTAGCAAGAATAATATGCAAATCTGTAAGTTATTTTCTACAGCGATGAAAACTAATTTGCTCCTTAATCTACATTTTCACTGCTCTCTATCTATACCTGGATGATAATTCTCATTCCACTGTTACCATAGTTATATGATTGCATATAGCATCCTTTCTAGAAAGTGAGTTCCAATTACTTTTTTTTTGTATAACCCGTATCTGCATTAGATATCTGCACAAAAAATATTTGCTCAACTGATGTGGTGCCTATGTCTCTTATGACTTAAATATAAATTCTCAAGGCCAAGATGGCTGAATTACTGGAATTCGGGCAAGTCCAGATACACGCCATACCCTGTATCTATTTTTGCTTCTCAACATAAAAATAGTTCAGATGGTTTGTTTTCAATTGTGAGACAGAATTCCGCCTGCAGTGACTTAAGCAGCCAAGTTATACTGAAAGTGGCCTGGAACCAAAAGAGCGTGGGGAGTGGAAGTGGGGGAAGGGAACAAGTGGACTCTGGAAAAGCCGACTTAGCCACACACTTCCCATCTGTGTGTGAAAACGTAAAACCAAAAATGCATTCCGCTGGCAAGAACGGGAACCACAGAGGGGCCATGCAGGCCAGGCTACCAGCATTCCCTCACACATACCCTACTGCAAAGACAAATCTACCTTTGGGTGAGGTGGAGAGATGGAACCAAGTCCGAAAGGACACAGAATTAGGCCAAAATGATTTTCGTAGAGGCAGTGAATGGCCTGGTTTCCAGCAAACAACGGGGCTGGGACATGGAGAGCCACTCAGAGACGCCCTCATGAGTCTCCAAAGATTGATGTCCTCATCACCGGGTTCTGACAGCTCAGTGAGATGGGGCCCAGTGACAGTGGACCAGGTGAGAGCTTCGGTGTTCTGATGCCCCAGCAAGAAAGGCCGTGTGGTACTATCTAACCTTCACGGAAGAAGGCTAGGGGGCCCACGGGAACTCTGTCCAGGCTCCTGGCCCACGCTCTCTCCACCAGCCAGAGACCAGGAACATCCTCGCAAGCTATGAGCATTCTGGCCTCAGAAATTAATGTTTTCCAAGATTCTACACTACTGTACAACTGTCCCTCCTCCAATCATATTTTTAAGAAGTTCCAGAACTGCAAGAACACATTTAGTCCAAACCTGCCACTTGACAGATTGTGAAACTGAGGTCCAGAGACCAAGTTCGCGTGGCTTATCTCAGTGGCAGGACTGGGCCCTGAGCCCCGGGCTTCTGCCTTCTCATAGTGCAGAGTGCTTCCTCTCAGCACATGCCTTGTCTTGTCTTTATGGACTCAGTCCTTTCAAAAAAGTATTGTTTCAGCTCCTTTCCTTTCTCCAACACGGATTACATTTCAGGCACTCAGTTCCCCATACAATGGCATCGCTATTTATACAAAGCTGTAAACAACAGGGAGAAGAGGGGGAGGGGCTGGTAATAGATTTCCACCAGGATGTTCCTGACCTGCTTTTTTTCAACCTCAGTAATTAGAAAGGCGGTGGGTCTGCAGGAATTATTCATACGCAGCAAGAGCCATACACTATACATTTATGTTAAACATGTCAAACCCGATTGAAATCATGCCTGCCAGCACCATATTCCATAAACACACTTTTCCCTAACAGTTGCCCAGACCTTGCCGGCCCATTAAGACGTCCTTTAACAGCAGTCTTCCACAGATTCGGATCAGGCATGCTCCGCCGCACTAACTGCTGTGTGTTAGGTGAGCATCATGGATTTTAAAAAATTAATAAAGTAAAATCCCTTCAAGCTATTCCCCTTGAAAAGCAGTGCTCAAACTACAATTCCAAACCAAAATTTTACAAAAATACAAACATGGACGTCAGTTAGGGGTTTCTGAAGCATTATGTTGTCATTTTAAGTTGGAGCGTTGCCCCATCTTTGTTTGTTTTTTAAAATCCCAATATCCCCCAGGTCATCTTGTCTCAAATTAGCTTAACTAGACCCAGCCTAGTGCTCCGTGGCTAGAAACCATGGCAGCTACAGGATTTACATAACCATCTTGCTATGATTATTTGCCAAGGGTTCAATTTTTTCCCCTAATTATTGGTGATAAAGCATTACATTAATTGTATATCACTTAATTTATAGCAATTAATGATTGATTGGATAATCACTGCATTAATTATTGTTCAGTTGCTGACACTGGGGGCTCTTCAATCTACAACACACACTTTCAAATCCACACTGCTAAACGAGAACAAGCGATCGCTTTCACATTTTAAAAGAGAAAACCGCAAAGTTGGATGGTGGAAATGGCTGTGCATTAAGAAAGAGGCTTTGAATCAAAGACCCTTTCCACACCCTCTGGTGGCCCACAGGAGCACTTTACAGTTGCCTTGAGTCGACGTGACCCGAGGTGTCTACTAAGGACTCGTCCATGTGCCACCACGTCCCGTCATGGAACCCAGGCTGCGGCTGGTGGGGGTCACTTGTCTGTGTTCCAAGGCTCCCAGGGGCCAAGGTCATTGGCTAACTGGTGGGCTTCCTGATTCCAAATATAGAGAGTTCTTTCCACTTCACCAACCTGCTTTCAGACTGAGCATGACACTGCCTTACTACGAGTCATGTTCGTGGCTGACAGTCCCACTCGTTTCGAACATACAGGTGGCAGTCGTGTTACTGTTTTCCACTGCACAACTTTAGGAGGGTGCTGTTCTCTACACTCAGAATGGGGGTGAAAATGGGATCAAATGATTAGACTGAAAAAGTCCGTTCTTGGAGAGATGTATAATGAACTCCTAAGAGCTTGGGCTCTGTCCTAAGAGCACGTGGAAGAGCCAGTACGCAAAGCCGAACCTGCTCGTATGCCTTTTGGCAACTTGCTCGAGCTCTCCCAGGCTCCATTCACTTATCTACAAAATGGCGGGAGGGGGGGCAAGGGGGTGGTTCCTTCCGGTATCTATCTCATGGCACCGGGGGTGAGAATCAAGTGAAATAGTCGTATATAAAGCAGTGCTGCCCAACTCTTCTTCATATGGCAGCACACACAGAAAACCACAGCTAATTAGTACCAACAGATGAAGCTGCACTTGCCCCTGGCTGGAGCAGCCCCTGGCCTCCGCAGGCCAGCCCACGGGCTATGGAGATCGGTATCTGTGAGCATTCATGGCACGTTGGCTGGGCAGGACAGGTGTAATCTGGCACGCAGTTACAGCTCGATGTAGCCGGAATAATAACTGGAAAGTACAATGAGAGCTGCAGACACGTTCTTTCCAAGTTGGTTTTGCTCCTGCTGAGTATCTCTAGCTGCACTGGCCAATATGGTGGCTGCTAGCCACAGGCTACTGGACTTTAAATTCACTGAAATTAAGTAAAATTTCAAATCGAGCTCCTCAGTGATGCTAGCTACACGTCAAGTGCTGAATAGCCCCGTGCGGCTAGTGGCTGCTGTACTGAGCAGTGCAGGTGCAGAACATTTCTATCAGCACAGCACTGACCTACAGTAACACTGTGTGATGACCATGGGTGCTCCTGAAACACCCAGTAGAGGTGTACGCTCCCTGAAGGCAAGGCCGGTCATCTCAAGGAACTTGTGACCAGTGGAACTCTGCCCGCTGCCCCGCATGTGGCAGGGACCGGACCACCGACCATGGGATTGATGCTCTCTGCATCAAATCACTATCCTGCTGGCCTTGCTGCCGCTCGAGGTAAAGGACCTGACTCCTAAATAAAAGGAGCCCAAAGAGGGTCCACTGCCAACAGACGTAACAAAGGAAATCAGGATAACTAGGGCACCTACCAGGCACCAGTGGGGGACCACGGACACCTAAGGGGACAGGAGGAATCCCCAGTGACCAGCTTGCGGGATCTTGGTTCCCAGGCTGGAGGTCAGGCCCGAGCTCCTGTGGTGGGAGCTCCGAGTCTAAACCGCTAGACTAACGGAGAACCTCAGACCCCAGGGAATATTAATCGGAGTGAGTGCTCCCAGAGGTCCTCATCTCAGCACCGAGACCCAGCTCTACCTAACTGCCTACAAACTCCAGTGCCAGATGCCTGAGGCCAAAGAACCACTAAACAGGAATACAGCCCCACCCATCAAAAAGTAAATAAAATGACAAAAAATTATGTTACAAAGGAGCAAGATAAAAACCTACAAGACCAAATAAATGAAAATGAAATAGACAAACTACCTGAAAAAGAATTCAGAGTAATGAGAGTAAAGATGATCCAAAATCTTGGACAAAATGGAGAAAATACAAGAAATATTTAACAAGGATCTAGAAGAACTAAACAGCAAACAGTGAAGAACAACACAATAACTGAAATTAAAAATACTCTAGAAGGAATCAATAGCAGAATAACTGACGCAGAAGAAGGGAAAAGTGAGCCGGAAGATAAAGTGGTAGAAATAACTGCCAGGGAGCAGAATAAAGAAAAAAGAATGAAAAGAACTGAGGACAGTCTCTGCGCCTCTGGGACAGCATTACATGCACCAACATTCAAATTACAGGGGTCCCAGAAAAAGAAGAGAAAAAGAAAGGGACTGAGAAAGTATTTGAAGACATTATAGCTGAAAACTTCCCTAACATGGGAAAGGAAATAGTCAAGTCCAGAGAGTCCCATACAGGATAAACCCAAAGAGAAACACACCAAGACACATATTAAACAAACTGTCAAAAACTAAATACTAAGAAAAAATATTAAAAGCAGCAAGGGAAAAGCAGCAAGTAACATACAAGGGAATCCCCATAAAGTTAACAGCTGATCTTTCATCAGAAATTCAGCAAACCAGAAGGGAGTGGCAGGACATATTTAAAGTGATGAAAGGGAAAAACCTACAACCAAGATTACTCTATCCAGCACAGATCTCATTCAGATTCAACGGAGAAATGAAAAACTTTACAGACAAGCAAAAGCTAAGAGAATTCAGCACCAGCAAACCAGCTTTATATCAAATCCTAAAGGAACTTCTCTAGGCAGGAAACACAAGAGAAGGAAAGGACCTACAATAACAAACCCAAAACAATTAAGAAAATGGTAATAGGAACATACATATCGATAATAACCTTAGATGTAAATGGATTACAATGCTCCAACCCAAAGACATAGACTGGCTGAATGGATACAAAAACAAGACTTGTATACATGCTGTCTACAAGAGACCCACTTCAGACCTAGGGACACATACAGACTGAAAGTGAGGGGATGTAAAAATACATACCATGCATGTGGAAATAAGAAGAAAGCTGGAGTAGCAGTTTTCGTATCAGACAAAGCAGACTTTGAAATAAAGACTATTACAAGAGACAAAGAAGGACACTACATAATGATCAAGGGGTCACTACAAGAACAAGTTATAACAATGGTAAATATTTATGCACTCAACATAGGAGCACCTCAATACATAAGGCAAATGCTAACAGCCCTAAAAGGGGAAATGGACAGTAATACAATCATAGTAGGGGACTTTAACACCCCACTTTCACCAATGGACAGATCATCCAAAATGAAAATAAATAAGGAAACACAAGCTTTAAGTGACACATTAGACAAGATGAACTTAATTGATATTTATAGGACATTCTATCCAAAAACAACAGAATACACTTTCTTCTCAAGTGCTCATGGAACATTCTCCAGGATAGACCATATCTTGGGTCACAAATCAAGCCTTGGTAAATTTAAGAAAATTGAAATCGTATCAAGTATCTTTTCCAACCACAACGCTATAAGACTAGATAGCAATTACTGTAAAAAATACAAACACATGGAGGCTAAACAATACAGTACTAAATAACCAAGAGATCACTGAAGAAATCAAAGAGGAAATCAAAATATACCTAGAAACAAATGACAATGAAAACACAACAACCCAAAACCTATGGGATGCAGCAAAAGCAGTTCTAAGAGGGAAGGTTATAGCAATACAATCCTACCTCAAGAAACAAGAAACATCTCAAATAAACAACCTAACCTTACACCTAAAGCAATTAGAGAAAGAAGAACAAAATAAAACCCAAGGTTAGCAGAACAAAAGAAATCATAAAGATCAGATCAGGGCTTCCCTGGTGGCGCAGCAGTTGAGAGTCCGCCTGCTGATGCAGGGGACACGGGTTCGTGCCCCGGTCCGGGAAGATCCCACATGCCGCGGAGCAGCTAGGCCCGTGAGCCATGGCCGCTGAGCCTGAGTGTCCAGAGCCATGGCCACTGAGCCTGAGCGTCCAGAGCCTGTGCTCTGCAACGGGAGAGGCCACAACATTGAGAGGCCCGCGTACCGCAAAAAAAAAAAAAAAAAAAAAAAAAAAGATCAGATCAGAAATAAATGAAATAGAAACAAAGAAAACAATAGCAAAGATCAATAAAACTAAAAGCTGGTTCTTTGAGAAGATAAACAAAATGGATATACCATTAGCCAGACTCATCAAGAAAAAAAGGGAGAAGACTCAAATCAATAGAATTAGAAATGAGAAAGGAGAAGTAACAACTGACACTGCAGAAATACAAAGGATCATGAGAGATTACTACAAGCAACTATATGCCAATAAAATGGACAACCTGGAAGAAATGGACAAATTCTTAGAAAAGCACAACTTTCTGAGACTGAACCAGGAAGAAATAGAAAATATAAACAGACCAATCACAAGCACTGAAATTGAAATTGTGATTAAAAATCTTCCAACAAGGGATTCCCTGATGGCGCAGTGGTTGAGAGTCCGCCTGCCGATGCAGGGGATGCGGGTTCGTGCCCCGGTCCGGGAAGATCCCACGTGCCGCGGAGCTGCTGGGCCCGTGAGCCATGGCCGCTGAGCCTGCGTGTCCGGAGCCTGTGCTCCGCAACGGGAGAGGCCACAACAGTGAGAGGCCCGCGTACCACAAAAAAAAAAAAAAAAAAAAAATCTTCCAACAAACAAAAGCCCAGGACCAGATGGCTTCACAGGTGAATTCTATCAAACATTTAGAGAAGAGCTAACACCTATCCTTCTCAAACTCTTCCAAAATATAGCAGACGGAGGTACACTCCCAAACTCATTCAACGAGGCCACCATCACCCTGACACCAAAACCAGACAAAGATGTCACAAAAATAGAAAACTACAGGCCAATATCTCTGATGAACATAGATACAAAACTCCTCAACAAAATACTAGCAAACAGAATCCAACAGCACATTCACAGGATCATACACCATGATCAAGTGGGGTTTATCCCAGGAATGCAAGGATTCTTCAATATACACAAATCAATCAACGTGATACACCATATTAACAAAATGAAGGAGAAAAACCATATGGTCATCTCAACAGATGCAGAGAAAGCTTTCGACAAAATTCAACACCCATTTATGATAAAAACTCTCCAGAAAGTAGGCACAGAGGGAACCTACCTCAACACAATAAAGGCCATATATGACAAACCCACAGCCAACGTCGTTCTCAATGATGAAAAACTGGAACCATTTCCTCTAAGATCAGGAACAACACAAGGTTGCCCACCCTCACCACTATTATTCAACATAGTTTTGGAAGTTTTAGCCACAGCAATGAGAGAAGAAAAAGAAATTAAAGGAATCCAAATCGGAAAAGAAGAGGTAACACACTGTCACTGTTTGAGATGCCATGATACTAAACATGGAGAATCCTAAAGATGCTACCAGAAAACGACTAGAGCTAATCGGTGAATTTGGTAGAGTAGCAGGATACAAAATTAATGCAGAGATCTCTTGCATTCCTATACACTAATGATGAAAAATCTGAAAGAGAAATTAAGGAAACACTCCCAATTTACCATTTCAACAAAAAGAATAAAATACCTAGGAATAAACCTACCTAAGGAAACAAAAGACCTGTATGCAGAAAACTATAAGACACTGATGAAAGAAATTAAAGATGATACAAACAGATGGAGAGATATACCATGTTCTTGGACTGGAAGAATCAACACTGTGAAAATGACTCTACTACCCAAAGCAATCTACAGATTCAATGCAATCCCTATCAAACTACCAATGGCATTTTTCACAGAACTAGAACAAAAGAATTTCACAATTTGTATGGAAACACAAAAGACCTCGAATAGCCAAAGCAATCTTGAGAAAGAAAAACGGAGCTGAAGGAGTCAGGCTCCCTGACTTCAGACTATACTACAAAGCTACAGTCATCAAGACAGTATGGTACTGGCACAAAAACAGAAATATAGGTCAATGGAACAGGATAGAAAGCCCAGAGATAAACCCATGCACATATGGTCACCTTATCTTTGATAAAGGAGGCAAGAGTATACAATGGAGAAAAGATAGCCTCTTCAATAAGTGGTGCATGGATGGACAGCTATATGTAAAAGAATGAAATTAGAACACTCCCTAACACCATACACAAAAATAAACTCAAAATGGATTAAAGACCTAAATGTAAGGCCAGACACTATAAAACTCTTAGAGGAAAACATAGGCAGAACACTCTGTGACATAAATGACAGCAAGATCCTTTGTAACCCACCTCCTAGAGAAATGGAAATAAAAATAAACAAATGGAACCTAATGAAACTTAAAAGCTTTTGCACAGCAAAGGAAACCATAAACAAGACGAAAAGACAACCCTCAGAATGGGAGAAAATATTTGCAAATGAAGCAACTGACAAAGGATTAATGTCCAAAATTTACAAGCAGCTCATGTAGCTCAATATCAAAATAACAAACAACCCAATCCAAAAAATGGGCAGAAGACCTAAATAGACATTTCTCCAAAGAAGATATACAGATTGCCACCAAACACATGAAAGAATGCTCAACGTCATTAATCATTAGACAAATGCAAATCAAAACTACAATGAGATATCATCTCACACCGGTCAGAATGGCCATCATCAAAAAAATCTACAAACAAGAAATGCTGGAGAGGGTGTGGAGAAAACGAACTCTCCTACACTGTTGGTGGGAATGTAAATTGATACAGCCACTATGGAGAGTGGTACGAAGGTTCCTTAAAAGACTACAAATAGAACTACCATATGACCCAGGAATCCCACTACTGGGCATATACCCTGAGAAAACCATAATTCAAAAAGAGTCATATACCACAATGTTCACTGCAGCTCTATTTACAATAGCCAGGACATGGAAGCAACCTACGTTTCCATCGACAGATGAATGGATAAAGAAGATGTGGCACATATATACAATGGAATATTACTCAGCCATAAAAAGAAATGAAATTGAGTTATTTGTAGTGAGGTGGATGGACCTAGAGTCTGCCATACTGAGTGAAGGAAGTCACAAAGAGAAGAACAAATACCGTATGCTAACACATATATATGGAATCTAAAAAAAAAATGGTTCTGATGAACCGAGGGGCAGGACAGGAATAAAGATGCAGACGTGCAGAATGGACTTGAGGACACGGGGAGGGGGAAGGGTAAGCTGGGAGGAAGTGAGAGAGAGCATTGACATATATACATTACCAAATGTAAAATAGATAGCTAGTGGGAAGCAGCTGCATAGCACAGGGAGATCAGCTCGGTGCTTTGTGACCACCTAGAGGGGTGGGATAGGGAGGGTGGGGGGGAGGTTCAAGAGGGAGGAGATATGGGGATATATGTATATGTATAGCTGATTCACTTTGTTATACAGCAGGAACTAACACATCATTGTAAAGCAATTATACTCCAATAAAGATGTTTAAAAAAAGAATAAAATAAATGTTAGGAATGAATGAATGAATGAATGAGTAAATAAATAAATAAATAAATAAATGGAAACCAGGAATCCCATTCCAATGTAAAAATAAATAACAAAAAATATTTTAGTAAAGCTTATCCATTCTTGCACCAAACCCCAAAGTATATAATCAATAGCTGAGAAAATGCCAATTATCCAGGTCCATTTGAAATATTATTAATCTGCATCCTGAGCAGCCACTAATCAACAGAACAAATTGTGAAATCACTATTTATTTATTTGCCGGGAGGAAGCACTCCCCAACACGTTTAATCAGATAGGAACAGCTCAATTTAGGGAGTGAATGGAACAAACGCAGACATGTTTTATAAAATACTAAGGATCCCAAAGAAAGCTCAGGAGAGGTTGCTGGCACCTAAATCGATTCCAAGATCAAATCGGCCCAAGTACCTTAATAAAGGCTGTCATTACACACTCAGACAATATAGACAAAATTATGCTTCAGGTCAAAAGAGGATCGCTAGCAGAAGTCAGGGAAGAATTTTCCCCTCGCCCTTTGCTACTGTGAACTGGCAAGATGCATCTCTGAGTTATTCACTCCCCCCCTCTCTCTCATACAGATAAAGATTAAGTATGTTCCTTGAATGACTGAATGAGAACGTGGAGCCTTATTAAAGACACTGGATTTTTGGGGTGCTCACTTTAAGTCTTCATGTAGTCTCCTGACTGCCCGGCATGTCTGCCAGTGCTGTGAGGACACATTCCCACTGAATTATAAACACTTTGAAAGAGATTTAATTGAACCACCCCCAACAAAGCTTGCTGTAACCTGGTGTAAGGATTAGAGTAACACATACCAAGTGCCCGGCACAGAGCCTGGCACACAGTAAGAGCTCCGCAGACGGCTGCTACTTCTTGTTGTTCTCTCCGTGTCCTCAGCACACAGAATGCAGGACACGCGCCACGTGCCACCTGCACAATCCCATGAAATCCTTCTATGTTGGTCCCCTCAGCTGCTCAAAAACACTGCCTGGCAACAGTTTTACATTCAAATGGGAGGACCCGAAGAGAAACTGCCACTAGGTTTCCTCATTTTATTCAACTACACTGAAAACCAAACCAAAAAATCCCTCCTGATACAGAGTTACTATATGCCAGGCACTGTTCCAAGCTTCCCATATTCAAATAACCCTCACAGCAATGCCACGGAAGTGGGGGCTGTTCTTAATTCCCATCTCACGGGAGAAAACTGAGGCACGGAAAGGTACCTGCAGTGAGGTCTCAGAGCTAGTACATATAGCAGAGGCAGGATTAGAAACCAGGCACCTGTGGGCTTCCCTGGTGGCACAGTGGTTAAGAATCCGCCTGCCAGTGCAGGGAACACGGGTTCGAGCCCTGGTCCGGGAAGATCCCACATGCCACGGAGCAACTAAGCCCGTGTGTCACAACTACTGAACCCGTGTGCCACAACGACTGAAGCCCGCATGCCTAGAGCCCGTGCTCCGCAACGAGAAAAGCCACTGCAATGAGAAGCCCGTGCACCACAACGAAGCGCAGACCCCGCTCGCCACAACTAGAGAAAGCCCGCGTGCAGCAACGAAGACCCAAAGCAGCCAAAATATAAATAAATAAAATAAAATAAAAGAAAAGAAAAAGAAACCAGGCACCCAAATTGTGAAAACAAAGGACGGATTGGCCTGGAAGGTGACTCAGTCTTCAAACCGTGTCTGTGAAATCCTCTTCCCCAGCTCACTTCCTCCAGGCAGATGTGTATTTAAACACTGCTGCCTGCAAAGTCTGTTTAGATCTCGCCATCTTAATATTACAGCGAAGTCTGGGATCCTGATCCATGCGAAGCAACACAGGACAATCCTCCCCACACACTGAACGGCCTTCGAGCGCGGACCTCCATCCCCTACTCACTGGTCTCACCTTCCAGATCTTCCTAGGGAGCTAGCTCACCGTGGCCCTCAGTAGTAGCTCAAGCAAAGGCCTCTGGACACCACAGAGCCCAGTTCAAAAGGGGGCCATGAGCAGCACAGATGGTAAAATTCGTCCAGTGTGCCCGCCAGTCACTCAGCTACCAGGATGCCCAGGAAATGCAGGACAGCGACACATCACCTGCGGGGCCGGATCCCTACCAATACTTAGAAGCTGTTACACTCAAATTTCTCTTTTCTAGGCTGAACAGCCCCAATTTCTTTCAGTGTCTTCTCAGAGGCAGCATTTCTCAGCCTTCAGTCATTTTCATTGCTCTCCCCTAGCCTCTCTCCAAGATTCTGTATCTTGTTTAAATAGTAAAGGCCAACAGTGAACATGATTTAAGAACAGTCATGCCTGGAAAAGTAACAAAGGTCCAACCAGTATGGACTCCAGAAAGGAAATATTTCCTCAAAAAACAACAACAACAAAGTATTACAATATTAATAATGGAAGGCAGTAAGAATTCGGTTGACCAAATAAAATAAATTCTGTTGCTTGTCATATCATTTCCTCTAATTATAGTCGTGGTTTCTGGGAGACTTCTCTGTCCCAGTAAGTCTTCTCAGAAATGGCCCTGCTAGCACTGACATATATACACTACCAAACGTAAAATAGATAGCTAGTGGGAAGCAGCCACATAGCACAGGGAGATCAGCTCGGTGCTTTGTGACCACCTAGAGGGGTGGGATAGGGAGGGTGGGAGGGAGGGAGACACAAGAGGGAGGGGATGTGGGAACATATGTATACGTATAACTGATTCACTTTGTTATACAGCAGAAACTAACACAACATCGTAAAGCAATTATTCTCCAATAAAGATGTTAGAAAAAAAGACTTTGCTCCTCCTCAAAAAAGACCTAAGCTTTTCTTCTCAGTCTCAGCAATTCCTTCCCTTGATACAGAAATCCTATCATCTTGTGAGAAGGTCATTCGCCCCTTCTCTCAACACCAGCTTTTCCAGAAATAGCACTTCCTTTCCTGACTTCTTCAATTTCTCCTGCTTTTGGTAAGACATCCTCCTGCCTGGCTGTGCCGCCTGCCTCCGCTTTGAGGCCAAGGTAGGACACCATGAACACGCAGAGCTGCCCAGGCCCCCAAATGCAGGATGAAGCCCACCCTGCACTGCTGACTCCTTAGAGATTCAGGGGTGACACTGATCCAGTTCCACACAGCAGACCCCTCCATGGGGCTTGGGAGCAGGTGGGACAGGGCCCTGGACCTTCCATGGAGGAAGAATCGCATCAAGGGCAAAACAACAACGGGGAGGAGGTGCTAAAGAAATGTGACCTCAACACCAGCAGCCTCTAGGACAGGGCCAAACACCTGGATGCTCGCTCGATAAACAAGCTGGTTTGGGGGCCATTTCAAACAACTTAAAAAATTCCTTAATATAACATAATAGGAGAAGGAAGGTGACTAATGAAAAAAAGCGAAAATGAAGTCCATCTCCCACCGACACAGAAGCAGCCTAGCCGTTCTGGGTAGATTAAGGATGCTGCGGCCCCCTGACCTGTTGGCCTCACTCCGCCAGGGGAGAAACGCCGGGGGCCGGAGGGCAGCCACACAGCCTACCTATCCACTTGCTCTGGTCCTTCTCGCCTCCACTCTCCTGGTCTTTAGCAAGCTCCTCGGGGTCAGCAGCCGCTTCACCGGGCCCTTCAACATCTTCAATGGCTTCTTCTGAAAGAGAAGAAAAACCAAATGTCAAGGATTAAAAGTAGACAGAAGATGAAGGACTCTTGCCTCCTACTGCAAAGAAGTACCAACCACAAAACACAGGCAGCCAATGAGTGTCCCGCCTCCCCTCCCAGTGACCCCTGAGAGGCCGACCGCACTACGGACATGCGAGGTCTGGGTAAGCGGCGGGGGCTTTCCTTCCCCACTCGTTGGCGTGAGACCACAACTTGCTCTAGATGTGCAGAAACTAGGTATTTCCAGATGGGTTCTCAATGCCCCATTTGAGCTTTTCTCATTGAAAAGCCAATCCCGTTGAGGAAATAACTCCATCTGATTACCTGAAATCGCATGCAAGTCTTTTACACTTGCAAACGCAAAGAAGGAGCCACAGGTTTGCTTCTTGCCTAGCTCCTACCACGCTGCGAACTGGCATTGAACTAGACTAGACCCAATCTTTGACCCCTCATAAGGCCTCTCGGTGCCTGTGCACCTGCCAGACCGTGGCGGGAGGTTTCTACAGTCATTCATATTCTGAAGAGTCACAGGGTATCAGCGATATGATTTCATCAATGTGAAGAGGTCTAGAAAACAAACATCTGTGGGCACGCCAGGCATCCGTGGCGAGAAGCTAGATTTGTAGAGAAAGGGGAAAAAGTTTATATCAGAATCATACACCTCCCTTTGAAGTCATTCCATTCTTTACCCACCACTGGCTTAAAACGAACCAAGGAAATTCTCTCCAGCTCAGCACACAGTACTTTAGTGAAGGGAGAAGAATGGTCATTTCCAACATCAGGTTACTCACGACGTAAAATGCCACTTGCTTGCCGGAGTGGGAACGAAGAGGGTGAGATTCTCTGGATGCTGAGGGAAAGGAAGTGAGACGTTTCTCCCCTGATCTACCGGCCTCTGGATCACTATCTACAACATTCATTAAGAATGGGCTAAATGAATGAATAAGGCAGGCAAACCAAGGTGGGTTGATGATTAAATTATCAGGAGACTTTGAAGAGCTCAACTTCCTGAGTGTAGAGACACTGAAACCCAGCCACCCACGTCTGTCACCCGAGGCCAGCGCTAGACCAGATCCACGGGACCAGAGGTGATGGTCCAATCTAGGTCCATGAACTTGGAGTTACTCCAACATCGCCCTAGGTCCCTCTAGCCCCAACTCTACTTTTCAACATTTCAAGGTGTAATACCCTCTGACCCTCCAGAAAATAATTTCTAAATCTCATCTCACAAAGGAAGTAAAAAGAGTTCAAAGTAAATTGACCTCAGAGGGTATATAAAACACTTGAGGAAGAAAGTATCTATTTAGACCCAGATTTTCCTAACTCTTCCCCAAAAGACACTGGAAGACCAAGAGCTGGAAAACGGAACTAGGGATTAGGGAACATGTCTTCATTACCACCAAGAGGGGATGTATGAGGCAGTCATGGGGAACATGGGTGAGAGGAGATACTGCTTATTTTCCTCTCCAACTAAGAGCCTTCCACAAATAATTTCTATGTTGCCTTTCTGTCTCACTGCACAGTCAAGTTAACATCAAGTCTCCCCACGCCCACCCCTAGTTCAAACAGAGAAGAATCAGGCAACCTGGTTTGAAGTCAGTCAGATATACAGCACCATATTAACACGGTACATCCTTTAGTGGAGGAAAAAAATATATACGAGGTGTTAGTTGAGCTATAATAAGCAAGTTACACAATATGCTATACGTACTGTCTTAATTATGTCCAGGCAGGATGTTCAATGCACATCTTTAGGCTTTTGATAAAACTATTCAACACTGTAATTACAAAATCCATCTTTGAAAGGTTATACCAGCATTCAGTCAATCAATATCAAATTGGGTCTACCCAAAGTAGCCAGGTCTCTTAAAACATACTCAACTGCCCCAACATATCCTATGACACAAAATATCTGTATGTATCCATACATTAATCAAATGTGATTACACAAAGAGATGAGTCAACGGGCCCTCCTCTCCAGGACACACACACATTATCACCCTAGATGGAGAGTCTGACACCTACGAGACAGGGAACACCCTGATGCGATGAACAGTGTCTGAGGGCGCTGCTCTGCAGAGGACGGAAAAAACTTACCCACTGGGAGGCTAGCTCCAAGGCCGGTGCCTCTCTCCTATGTATTATGTGGGCTGCAGCCACCCAAGCCGAGAGTTAAGAACTCATGGTCATTCTGGCACTGACCTCAGTTCTTTGAACCTTCCTGAACAAAACTATCCAGAGACAGAGACTGAAGAATGAGCATATGATTCATGCAATGAGCAAGGAAACCGCACGGCCCGTTGTGACTATTCCCAGAGCCCTCGTCCTATGAGCCTAGTTGGGTCTTTGCTTTCTTCCCTCCCTGCCCTGCTATAAGCAGAAAAGTGAAGGCAGCTGAGCTCCAGTGAGAGGGCAGAGGATAGAGGCTGACTCAGGAACTTCTTTTGCTTCTCTCTTTTTCTCCTTTTTTTCTTAAAGATTTAAAAATAAAGTCCTCTTCTCTTTAAGTTTTTAGATTTAGTATTATCATTTATGATATATTAAACACCAAAAAGCTGTTATATGCCTTGTGGAAGAAGAAATGATTGAGAAACTCCTGGACAAGCCAGCTTCCTTCACAAGCAGATCAGTGTCCTCACCCCCAGCTAGAAAACCAGGTCCCCTTCAGCCAAGCAGGTGCTCCCCTGCAGTTCCACACGGGACCTACAGGTGTCGCCCTCTGCATGGCGAGGCCTGGAAGGGCAGCTAGCTGCAGGAGGCAGACACCGTCTGGGCCGCCTAACCTGAGCACGTGGAAATAATACACGTCTTCAAGTGAACTGTCTAGTCCCGGGGAAATAAAATAGGACAGTCATAAGCAGTTACACCATCTGTCTTGATACCATCATCATCAACAGCAAGAGGAAAAAAACAGCTCTTTAAAATGGATGAAAGCCCAGGCTGACAGTAACCAGAAAACTGTGAGCTCTGAATACCAATAAAGGTAGAGATACGATTCAAAAACAGAGATATAAACTATGAATTCGTCTGGACAGCTTGGGCCCACAGTGCTCTGTAGGTGGGGTATGTTTTATTGGTTCCCAAAGCCTCCTGTAACCTCACTAAGACCAGGGCCTTGGGCACCCACGGGCAGGGCCTGAGTCTCCCCACGCCAGAACACGTGGGAACCAGGGGCAGGATGGCATCCAGCTCTGAAACACTCTGAGCTCCCACGGCTGGTTAGGTGGCCCACGTCCCCTTTAGGAATGTAGATTTGATACCCACGCACTCACAGAGCACAGAGTAGAGGGGAGGCTTTCTCCCTGCCGACCACAGAATACATTTTCTCCCCCTGTGAAGTCAATGGCAACTGGCTGGGGTCATTACAGAAGTCTGGGGGTTTTTTTCCCCTATAATATCAGCTACTGACAGATGGTGGGAACAAGTGAAGACCTGATGGACGACAATCCGGTTTTATCTGGAAGATCCTGTTTTTCCCTCAGAAGACAAAGTGACTTCCCTTCCCCAAGACAGACAACAGCCACTGTGCCAGTTTTCAGGCCAAAAAAAAAAAAAATCAAAACCCTCTTCTCCCCAAAGAATTGAACACTATTTCAGAACCCAACCGGAACACACAAGGAATGCGTTCTCAGGGGCGCAGCCAGGGCCGGGGTGAGGAGGTCATCTCTGCTCCCCACGCCCGGCCGGTTCTAGCAGGAAGCAGCAGGGCCTGCACCTCTCCGGCCGAAGGTCTGTTCTTCAGGACACTCCAGACGAGGCGCCTCACACCACCCCCACCGCAGACGCCTGCTTCGTGGCTACACCCCACAGGAGCCCTCAAACTCGGGCACCCCTCCTGTTGGGCTATACTTTCATGGTAAAGGGTTAGGGAAATAGAAGCACATCTTGAATAATTGTGAAGTCTGGTGTCCCTTCTGCCTTCAACTTCCATGTAAAAGACCGGCTGAAGGCCTTTAAAAAATCTATTTCCGTCACCACCTCTTTTTTTTACAACTGCTTCTCCCATACAGCGCTCACTAGCACTCGCTCGTGTCTCCTGGTTAAGGGCAGAGCCCTCAGGTGTAAGAATTTCAGCAGATAATACAATTCTAAAAGGGAAGGGTTCCTAGGACAGCTTAGGTTTCGGGGGTGATGATACCACAGCTCCAGAAAATTTCCCTTCAGTCAAGGTGGTTTTGCTTACCCCAAACGCAAACTGTTCTCTTAACATACCTTACACTTAGCACGTTGGTGAAGGTGACTGCATGACTTCCCAATTTGTGGTGACGTCGGCTCCGGAAGGAGGTGTGTGCGCCAACTGGCAACCCCATAGGGATTTGCAATGATTTTTATGAACAACCTGGAAATTGGTCTGTGGAAGGAGCACGAGGCAGAAGCAAAAACAGAGGTGGCATCAGTGCAAAGTCAGCACCCGCCACCACCGCGCACACTCCGAGTGCGGCACCCAGAAAAAAACGCGACAGTTGCTAAAAAAGGATACTGTTCACCAAATAACTAGGGCTGAGGTCCGTGTCCGCTGGGCATACTTTACAAGTCACTTACAGACGTGAAGGAAGGGGAGTCCATCAGTGACTGAGATTAGTCCTAACTGTTCCTAACTCTTAACGGGATAATGTGGACTAAGTTAAACCTTCCCCCACACCTGGCAAAGCCCCCCCACTGGGCTTCGAGGGCAGAAATTTGGAAATTCTCCTAAGAACCAGGGTGTCCGTACCCAGGGCTCAGGCGACCGCGTTACTTAAATAATACGCCAGTCTGGGATCCCTGAAGAATGAAATTCTTCTTTCCCTTTTCTTTGCGGGGAGCAATGTTTGAGGGCGGGGGGCGGTAAGCTAAAGTGCGTTTGCCTGTCGGCAGGCTCAAGAGCTGAGAAACATTAGCTGTCATGAACCACAATCAAATCAGGTTTGAAATATTTAGCAGTGGCTTGGAAAATGCGGCAGTGCAGCTCTGACAGGCGAGATGTGCACAGACACCCACTTTCCATTATAATGGAAATATCAGGCCTGTTCTGAATATGTATAACCCAGAAAAATGTATTGATTTTTCATTCGGCATTAAAAAAAATGAAATAGCCTGCAGCTGTCAAAAGCCTTTTGTTAAAAGCTCATCTTTCCTGGAATGAGGTTTACCAGAAACAAGTTTTAATTGTGTATCGGACTTCTTCTTTGAAAAACAAAATAACAAATCTGCTTACTTTGAAGATAGGGTTAAAGCTCTTCCTTTCCCCATTTTCAACCTAATTAACCAAGGACAACCGCCCAAGTGGGCGGGAAAGGCCCGGCACACTCTGACCAGCAGGGACACGGAGGGTGGCGGCTACTTTTGCAGGAGCCTCCATGGTGGTGGCGGAGGGATTCCACGACCGTGTCTTGTTTCCTTGTTCCTGTAACTAGAGACTCACTGTAGGACACCTTGGCCTACATCGGCTGTCCTCTTGCAGTGCTGACCCTAACAACTGGAGAACGAAGGCCGAACAGTCCAGCTTGTCCAACCCTCTTGGCCTCTTGTTATCCATAGGAAACCTCTAATGGCTGGACGTACTTCTACAAAGTATGTATGCTTTACTTTGCAAATAGAGGTCAAATCAAATCCTACAATATGAAAGATGACAGCTAAGGTCTAGATCACTTATTTTGAATAAGATCCAGTGCATTAGAATTCTGCTACAAGAGTAACGTGTAACAGGATGTGATCTGCCATGGTGACAGAAAGACAGCTCTGCTGCCCCCAGCTCGTCACCCTAGTTCTCCTTCCCTCTCCAGGCCGCAGAGGGAGAGGTGAATGCGCTTGTGGCCACACCCACGGGGGTGGGCCGCTAACTGTGCTGGTCTCCCTCGTGACACTTTGGCAAGTGTGGTCTCACTGAACGGTGACTGCAGGTCCTATCAGTAGGTGACACTCCATGTGCTCTGGACTATACCGCAAACACACAGCGGCTCCCAGACTCAGGACGCAATAATTTACTCCGCAACATTCTCAAACACACTTTCTCACGTGTTAATGCCGCGGTTTTGCTCCACGGTGTCTTTCCAGCCCCGATGACGTGGCTGGAAACTGCCTGAGACGTAGCTTCGAGCCATTAGGTTTTCTGAGTGACACTACCACAGCCCCAGAAATTCTCCCTTAAATCAAGGTACTTTTTGCCTACCACAAATGCAAACTGTTCTTTTAACACACCAGTCCTCAGCCTTAGCATCTTGGTGGAGATGACTGCATGTTCTCACCATGCACATAAAATAGGGAACTTATACACCTCCCTGGGAGTCCTTTATGGGTAATCCTCTGAATATTATTTTTAATTGCTGGCAAACACTGCCCATTCCGTTTCCTACATCTGAACAGGGTATAGATTAATTGAAGAAATAGTCAAATCACAACATGAAGGGCCCAGGATCCGAGTCAACACTGGTGAGCGGAACACTATGAGATACAACTCTCACAGTCCCGGCAGGAATCCTTGCAGGGGTGAAGGATGAGGGCAGGAAGGTGGGGCACTGCTTTATGCATCAGAAGTGTAATATTTTCCTACCTTCTCAGGATAAGATGCCATTTCTTCCCCAGCAGACATGAGAACTCCAGTGCACTAACAGAGTCCAAGGCATTCGGTGAAAAGTATGCTGTCCAGGTAGATGACAGGCACTCTGACCTCCTGCACTCCCGCCTGCCTGGCCTCTCCAAACCCTCCCACAGGTCTGGGGCACAGAGCACGGGACAGGCAGAGGTGGGTCTCCCCCTCCAGGTCGCCCTCGTCTCCGGCGTTTCCCACTTCCTCACCCGTCTAAGCTCTCCACCAGGCCAGGCCATCTTGCTGGGGACTCTTCTCCACCAGCTGGAGTGAACGGTCAGGGGTTAGCCTGGTAGCCCCACAGGGATCTCCCCACCCCAGGGGATGTTTGTTTGTTTTTTAACGTGACCAAAGTGCTAACCAGCTGTTTGAAACATAACTGCCCTCTTGAAGATGTCATGCATAAAGAATTTCAGTCCTCTGAGAGGCAAGAGGGTGTGGGCGGGAGAGGAACAGGGGACTTGGAAAAGATCAGACCCACTCCCACCCTCCACTGACATGTTCTTTTCTCACGTGGATCCCTTCAGTGATCATTTTACCACAAGAATTCTTTTCACCGCTAGGTGTTCATTTACCAAATACACCTGGGGCCGCCATGCCTGGAGTTTCTGGACAGAGCGTGCGAGGCGGTGGAGGCCCGCCAGCCTCGCTGGCACGGGGCCGGGGCGAAGGCTCTGCAGGCACACGGGGCAAAGCCAGGAAAGTGAGGGGGGGCGGGGGGGGCGGGAAGCGGCCCCTCGCGCCCGCCATGCCCCTCTCTCCCGCCCCCACCCCACTGCCCCTGGCTTTGGCGCCAGGCTAAAAGAATCAACACTCTGAAGGCAAGGCCGGGTATTATTAAAATGACTAATTGGAGAATAGAGAACATTTATGCTTTTGTATATTTGAAGATCTTGCCACTGTTGATAGAAACAAGAAAAATGGGGCTTGTGCAGCCTGAGGGGGCCTGGGAAGCTGCAGCCGGTGTGCGCAGCCCTGCCGGAGAAAGAGCGGACCACGAGGCACGCCTGGGAGAGCCTCTGCATCTGCCTGCCGCTCAGCTCACCTCTGCCGTGAGCGTGGGCACCAGAGAGCGCTCTGCGGGTCCACAGCCCGCCTGGGCCTCCCGGAGAAAACCGCCCTGCTCTGAGCTGTCCTCCTGCGTGCCGTTTCTCCTCTTCCGGGCAAAGCCACTGGGTCATTTGAACAGCTTGTCAAAACCGTGCTAGAATTAAGGGGGTGGGTGGGGTCACGAGAGGAGAAAAAGGGAGGAAACACCTAGAGCCGGTATTGCAAACGGTTCCATTTATCTGTGTTCTCAGCAAAAGCACCTGGGCTGCCCCCTGCAGAAGTGCAGAAAGGATGAAAGCCAATGTGCGGTGACAAAGCACAACGGAAGGAAATATGTCGCTGACTCGCCTGGTGGCTATTCCCGGGAAGATTTTTTTTTTTTTTTTTTAAATAACTGAAAGATGGGAGTTCCAGTTTGTAAAATACAAACCCAAGCCCTGAAATGGTTTCAGAATCCACACTAAACCAGAAATCCAGCTATGTCCCAAGAATCTGAAGAGCACTGGGTTCAGCGGGGATTAATTCCCTTGGATTTCTACAAAGCCGTGATTGCTGCTACTTCCACACATGAAATGTAAAAAAGGCAAATTCCCCGAGCATGTTTGTAGCGGAGCGTGATGTGATTGTGTTGTCATTTATGGGAAATAATCGCAGGCCCATCTCTCCCCTTCCCCCCCCCCCCATTTTCCAGTCCAAATAACCATGAAAAATTACACTTCAATGTCAGGGCGACGACAAAGGAGGTGCGCTCTCTGGGAGCTCAGCGGATTTGCAGGGGTTTTTCCTTTCTTTGGACAAAAACTACCTTCAATTGTACTTCATTTAAATCGTGATCTAACAAATGCATTTTGACAAGTCCTTTTCTCTTTTTCTCCTTTCTTTCAAACAGTATTTTGCACAGTTTAACCTCACAGCAAACTGGAATGTTCTGGAAAGAAGAGGCGAGCAAAATAGAAGGTCCTTGAAACCAAGAAGGGTGGTTCCCCACTCCCCCATCCGTTAAAAACAAAGTCATGGAGAAAAGTACTGATTCTAACTCAGTGTGCTACTGAGAGAGAATGGAAGACACCAGAGAGTAAATGGTGACGTCTTAACGGCAGAATATTTGATGGGCAAAGGCGAAAAAGCCAGGGCAAGCAGAAGGAGGGTCCTGAAGGAGGAAGAATGGCCTCTTAAGTTTGCTCATCAGAATAAACCGCTTTGTGGATTTGAAAGCATCATCTAAGGTGTCTGGATGTACAGTCAGAACTGGGGGGTCACGACCACATGGGGGTGACGAAGGGAAGCCTCTCTGGTGGGGTACCGCTTCCCCCCTCGTCCCCCCTCCTCTACAGAAAGGGACGTTTTTCAACCCAACAGATCTGCCTGAAAGCTTTTTAGCATTCCAGGTGTGAGGACTGAGCAGTCCCTACAAGCATCCATCTTTCAGTAACACCCGGTTTGAAATAAACACTGCCAGGCTTCCATGGTTAGAGGGGAGAAGACAAGAGAGATAAACACACATGAGTGATAGAAAAAGTGTAAATTAAAAAAATTAACAGTTTCCATTAAAGAAGGCTGGTATCACCTTCCGAGTCAAAACTGACTGGGCTTGTCAGAGAGAGATCTTATGCTTAATGCAAAACAAAACAAAACAAAATCTATGATGTGTTCCCTAATTTATTTATTTTTACTCGGAAAATGTTGGAAGTACATAGATGAAAAAAAAAAGTCAAGGCAGGCCTATAAGTGTACTTAAGCATCTGTATACAAATGAAGGTGTATGGGAAATGAACGGGATGTACCAGAAGTGATATTAGATGATGGTGATTAGAACCTAATGGGTATAAGTGAAACCTTGTGGGAGGGCTCTGGTAACGGGAACGCCAATGCTGATGGACGCAATCTATACGGGAATGATAGCAAGGAGGGGGGTAGGGGGTGGCCGTGCAGACCCGAGGTGTCACAATGCGGGGGAGACACGATATGACAGCACCGAAGGGAAAGATGGAATATTTGGGGACAGGACATGCAAAAAAGCAAACTGAAAGAGAAACAGGTAAACATTCTGTAACAGGTAAACATTTCGCCAAATGATTAGCACTCAACAGAGAAAGATAAAATCATGACACCAGGGGTTTGAGTCACAGGACACACAAATGAGGGACTCGAGTTTCTAGCCCCTCTGTGGCCTCACTGATGGCCACACCGTCCAAAGGGTCTGTAGCCTATTAAGAAAAGAGCTTTGCCCTGTGAAGCACAGGGATGCATGCAGAAATATTAGTCCGCTCCCATCCATGGGCCGCAGTGTGAGGGGTGGCTGTCAATGAGCTTCATTCTGCATGATCATAGGCCACTTTATGCACAGCTGGTAAAACCAGCTGATTCATAAAAACAAAGCACAAACAAAGGCTTACACTCTCCAAACCAAATCTGGGAAACAGACATCAGGCTGACTTCAGGCAATGCTGTACCCAGAAAAGCACTGGCTAACCCTGCCCTCCCTTGGCCAGACCCAAGCTACACAAAGGTCACCGCAAACGTTAACAGCCTCACACATCCCAGAATGCAGCGCTAGAAACGCACATGAACCTGGTGGTGGCCCAGAGCAGTATTACACCTCCAAGCACGCTGGGGAGTCCTCAGGTGACTACCACGTGTTCACGTTCACCACCTGGTACAAGCGGCAAAGAACCTGCCTCTGACTCGAGCATTTACGGTCACACCCAAGACACTGAAGGATGCACCTTCACGTGGAGAGTCAAAAACTGGGCCAGTGCCCAAAACCATCAAGTCCCCAAATGCGGGCAGCAGAAGCAACATGTTTTACTTGACACTTCCTAGGAAACTGCAGAGAAAGTGAAGCAGGAAGCTGAGGTAAAGAGAAAACCCAAAGGCTTGTGTGTTCAAGAGCTTTCCCACATTAATGGTAGAAAGAGCAGATGGAATTGTGGTCATTTTTAACATGCACCTTATATAGCTCTTTTGTGCCCAAAGGGAGAAAGAAAATTCTTGGATCTTCTTCCGCCTTTTTAGAAACTTCCAAAGTTATGCCAATGGTTGAATATAAAGACTATATTTTAAAAATCTGGATCCTGTACAATGAAATGGTCCTTTTCTACGGTTTAACAAAATGATACCACCCCTCCCCGCCACCACACCTGCCCTCTCGCAGGGATCTCAGCTGCAGCAGCCCATCCTCAAACCTGCCAGAGCTGCTAACTGTATTTCAGTCTCGGCCTTAAGACCCTGTAAGCAACTATTCAGCTTTTCCTCCCATAAGGTGTTTCTTAGACCTAAGAACAGCCTGGTATCCTTTGAAAAGCAAAGCATCCATCACACACCCCCAAGTTTATCCTGCAATATATCTCAAGGCAAAAACAAAAAACAAAAAAACCACAGTCACAATCAAGGCAAACAAAGAACTGAAATTCTAGACTCACACCCATTCTCTTTAATGGTGGGAACATTTGTTAACAACTAAAACATGAAACCAAAGAGAAAGAAAATGTTGCCATGAAATGAGAAAGTCATCGAGGACCTGGGCAGAAAGCGCGATTCTGTGACAAAGAGTTGGTTCTTGGGACAGGTAGGAATAAGGGAGATATACAAGTTTGTAGCCCACATTTACATTTTAAAGAAACAACTTTGGAGGTTTAAGTTCTTCTGTGTGCACACCGCAACTGAGCAAAGTACCAGAAACCTCTCACAGGGAAATCCTTAAGTTAGAATCCTCCTCAAACTTTCAAAAGTGGACAATTTTTTCTAAGTGAATATGGACCCTAAGTAGAGCAGATAAGGAAAAGGAACCCTCACCAAGCAAAATTTTTTGCTTCATTTTGTAAGGCCACTATTTACAGCAAGAAAAGCAGTCAAATAAGCCAAAGGTGTGAATGAAAAGTAGCTAAAATGCAACGCAATATTAAAGATTAGATCGTCCAATGATTAGGAAGAAAAAGTGAATGATTCCTCACTTACGGAGCAACATCTTTAAACATAAGAAGGAGGAAGAGGGCTTCCCTGGTGGTGCAGTGGTTAAGAATCCGCCTGCCAATGGAGGGGACACGGGTTCGAGCCCTGGTCCAGGAAGAAGCCCTCAGACCACGTAACAACTAAGCCCATGCGCCACAACTACTGAGCCTGCGCTCTAGAGCCCACGAGCCACAACTACTGACCCACGTGCCACAACTACTGAAGCCCGTGTGCCTAGAGCCGGTGCTCCGCAACAAGAGAAGCCACCGCAGTGAGAAGCCCGCGCACCGCAACGAAGAGTCGCCCCCACTCGCCACAACTAGAGAAAGCCCGTGCGCAGCAACGAAGACCCAACACAGCCAAAAATAAATAAATTTAAAAAAAAAAAAAGGAGGAAGAGGAGGCGGAATAAAGAGGAGGATTTAGACAGTAACCAATGAGGTACTTTCCAAAAAAAAGAAAAAAAAAAAAAAACCCTAGGTAAGAGTGTATCTTAAATACACATTATGGCAGAAAAAATTCAATTTTTGAAAAGAGTCTGTGAACTGACTCAACTACTAAAACACTTTGGTGACAGGTTGGAAAGAACAGGAATTGTTCTAGGAGAAACGAAATGACAGAAACTGGGCCTTAAAGAAAAAGAAGTTGAAGAACGGAGACAAAAATGGGTCAATGGACTAAAAAATCGAGCTGTATAAAATTTAGCTTGATACAATTAAGGTAGTGAAATCAAAAATTTGTGTGCTTTGGAAATTCTAAAATGATATAAATGTAAATATATAAAATATAAAATAGGTAGGGTAGTCCAGACAAGGAGAAGGCATAAAAGCATGAACACGAGTAAAACAGATTTGGGAAAGAGAAATAATGGCTGTTTGCAGCAACCCGGTCATCAGAGGGATCTGCCTTTATTTTGAGAGATTTGGCGGAGCGGAAGCACCTCAATTCTACAAACTAGGAGACCAGGGCCTAAAGAAGGGAAGGGCTCCAAGGCCACACAGTGAGAAAGCCCAAAGGAGGGTCTCCAAAGGCGGCCAAGGGGCACCAGCCATGGAGGGAACAAGCGGTCATGGTGACACTCACGCAGGCAGACAAGCACTGAAAGGTGAGGCCTGGCACCCTGCTCCCTGGACGCGGGCTCCTCAGGAATCTTCCTCAATGAAAGCTGTGATATTGAGGCAAATGGATTCTAATAGTGGTACCATAGTTGTTCAAAGCGACTTCTGGTTTTGCTTTATATTTTGAGACAAAAGGCACAGCATGGATAAAAATGGCCTCACCCAAACCAAAATGAACCAAAAATCAGCCCCTAAGAACACAGATATGCATGCTTCTAAGCAAACAGTCCCCTGTTAACTTCCTGCCACTGGCAACGTGGTACCCAAAGGAAAACCATCACGTTAAAGACAGGACAAGCCTGCCTCTCTCCCTCTCCCTCTCATTCTCTCCCTCTCTCTCTCCACCCCCTGCCTCCACACTCTTTCCGGAAGAGGGGGAATCCCAGAAGTACTGCCCCCAAATGGCTTGGGGTGGTGCCCATTAGAGATACTCTGGATCCAGGGTGAGGTCCAAGGGGCTGCTGCAGCCCTGAATCCCTGCCACAGAGAACTAGCAAAAGCCAAGTAATTGCTTTTTCCCCTTCCATTAATAAGCTTTTCAGCAGAGGAAGAATTCAGCTTCCTGTAGTCAACAGACCCTTTTTTCCCTGCCTCTCCTCACTCCAAATAATCTAAAGTGACTGCAATTTCAGTCCCAGCTCTCCAGCATTCAGCTCCACTGGCCGAGGTCAGAGGGTGTCAAGTGAGGGCTCTCCATTTCTCTCTGCTCTGCCTTCACGCCACCCGTGCTTCTTTGTAACTGAGGCAACCTGCTACCCCAGGCCAGCCATTATGCGAATCACCAGCCCACTGCACACACTGACTTCAGTCAGGATTCCAGGAAATGTCTTTTCAGGCCCAGAAAACACTGGAGGAGAAGAAACTATCTCTTTGCTGTAAACAACTGATTAGTAATGACCAGCTTCAGAGGCTCTGGTGACTGAGCCACTAATTTCCTGGTACTGAGAAAATGCATCACAGTAGGACTTGCGTGTGCGTGCGTGTGTGTGTGTGGTGGTTAAAATCATGTGGCTGGTTATGTGGTTTTCAGTTTAGTTTTATGCAAATGGCTTTGGTTCCTAAATTCTTTCTTAAGATCGTGCTATGTCTTCCTGGAGCTGGTATCTTCAAGCCTGGCCTCGTGTAGAATCAGCTGCCGATGGAAGATGGCTCCACCCCCTCCTCTGCCTCATTTCCCAGATGAATGAAATGCGATTTCAATTAAGAAGGGCAGCACCAGAGCTCCCCCCTCTCCGTCTTCATGGAGATCTAAGCAGAGGGCGCAGACAGGACTGAAGGTGAACAAACAGACGAAAGGAGATGGATTGAACAAGAGAAAGAACAGGTGTGTGAACAGGTGCGCCACCCCCAGCCCCCAGCAGGTTCCCGTCCCTCAGGGTGAGGAAAAGACTGCGCTGCGGAATGCAAGAGGCTCCAAGCAGGGGAAACAGAGGCAGGTCTGGAAGGATGCTGCTCACTGGGCCTGCGGCCAGTGCCCAGGAGGCTCTGGAAGGGAAGGAAGGCAGGGGAGGTGCACCCAGGGAAGAACAGGAACACCTGGCCACCCACCCGCGCGCGCGCGCGCACACACACGTGGACACTCACTTCTGGCCGCAGCCGGGCCTGTGATGGGAATTTATCTCCCGCAATTATGTGCTCTTGTCCCCAGTCTCATCAGCACAGTGCAGCCAAGCCAATGAGAGGCCACCCGTAATGAAGTAATCACATGCACGGGACGGCCCGGCACCTGCCCACTGGCCCAGAATCGAGCTGACAGGGGCTCTCCGGCCTCCCCCAGCTCTCCACCCCACCCCCACCTGCATGTGCTCCCACACTCCACGTCAGGTCACCCCCATCCTGCCCCAGGAGCTTTCGGCCTGCATGACATTTTCTTTGACATAATCACAAGTGCCCTGAATGGAAAGAGAAGAAGGAAGGGACTAGCAAAGTGGGACTGAGAGGCACAAAAATGCCGGCTACCTTCCTCTTCTCCTGCCTGGGTAAAATCCTTCACTGCAAAGAACTTTATCGTGAGAACCAACAACAGGCACCTTGAAAGCCTCCATTTGCTAAGTCGTTATTATCTAATGATGGTAGTAGTACAGTCATCACTCAACTGAAGCAGATACTATTATTACCCTCATTTCACAGACGAGGAAACTGAGGCTCAGAGAGGTTAAAGTACTGGCAAAGGCCACAGAGCTGATGCCAAGGCCCGTGCTCTTAACTGGCTCCCTTTAGAGCTGCCATTGTGGGCTCCCCTGGAGAAGCTACGCTTCTGCTTGTGCCATCCGTGCACTCACCCGCCCATCGCACATCCATGGAGCACCTATTCTGGGCACTGAATACGGCTGTGAACAGGACAGGAGGAGTCCCTGCTCTCCAGGAGCAGGGGTAGGAAGAAGCCTGGGGACAAGATAGACAAAAAGCAGCTAGACAAGTGGACGTATTATGAGACACTGATGAGGGAGGATAAGAGAGCAGGGACAGGGGACAAAAGGAATCCCAGGGGTTATTTCATAGAGGAAGTTCAGAGAGGGAGACACTCAAACCCAGACCTGAAAGAAGTGAGGGTGTGAGCACAAGAGGCCTTCCAGGCTAAGAGGAACAGCAAGCGCAATGGCCCAAGGAGGGGGGCGGGCTGGGCTGCTGGAAGGATAGCGAGCACGGAGGCGGGAGGGGCTCAGAGATGAGCTCAGCTGGGTCTTGGGGGCAAGTTCCTGCAGGCCTTATCAGCCATCCTTGGGCCAGAGGCACTGCTAACATGTAGGTACTTGTGTGAAAATCGGAACAAGGGCTCCCCTTCCTCACCCCTCCCTCTGGGCAGATATAGCCCCGGACTTGCCGCCCTGTTTGTTAGGTCAGATCTGGGGTGGCCTGGGTCCTCGCTCAACCCCTTCAGCAGAGCAGGGTGCCGTGCACGTGGGGACAACCTACACAGCTTGCACAGTTGCCCTGGGAGCGCTTCCCAGGGGAAAGGCTACCGTATTTCTCGAAGTATGAGTACAAGTAATATATAAATGCAGAGACAGAAAAAATCTCCTTGAGCCTTTCCCTTTACTGGCGGGTGGGGAGGAGCAGACCTTGAGGTGATGAAACGCCAAGAGGAGAAAGGGAACATGGACCATCCTTTGATGCCGCAGCACGTGGACAGGCTAGACAGCCATACACCAGAAGTACCCACCAGACCACCAAGGTCCAAAGCTGTGAAGGTGAAGGGACAGCGCCAGGACGGGGTGAAGGACTCAAGGTGCAGAAGGGCTGCAGTTCCAACCTAGAAATTCATCCACCAACCATTCTGCACGTCCCTTCCCTGAAACCGTATTGCCCTTTCACACCAATGAATTTCAACACACTTTGCAAACTTAATAACCATCTAAAGCGACGTGACCTTGACAGGGCTGCTATTATAACACTAGCTCTTCTTAGGACAAGATGAATTTGGGTGGGGGCGGGGTGCGGGTGGGAGCTGTGCTGTTGCGGAAGAAAGTCCGCTCTCCTCACCACTACCTAAGAGGTGTCTCCCCCTAGCGACCACCACCGGCAACCACCCTCCACTGTCGGGGCTGGAGCCAGGTAGTCAGGCATCACCTGTCTCTTCAGGCTGCCTTTGGCCCCGATCCTCAGACCAGCCATCTCAAGGTACCCTGGGAGCATGAAGACAGAATCAGTAGTCAGGTCCTCAAGTGTTCTGGGCTTTGTTGTAAACATGAATGGGGGAATCCAGAGCAACTACAGGGTAGCTGGTCCACACACTGCTTCTATGGCCAGGAGACAAGAGGAGCCGATCTGGGCCAGAGGGAGAAAGGGAGGAAAACAAGAGAAGCGAACAGGGGGCAGGTGAAGGGGGCCACCTGGAAGAGCACCTTCCAGGCCTGCTGGGGATCCACGGGAGCACCTGGGAATGGACCAGAAAGGTAAGACCTGATGCCAGAGCAGGACATGAAGGCACACAGCAGGGGAGGGTGAGTGATGGGCCAGGAGCCCAAAGCCAGAAACTGGGAGGTGAATGGAACAGGATGCAAAACGGGGCCAAACCCATCACAGCTTAAAGCGAACACGAGCTCGGGATTCCAGTGACGGGAAGCCTGAGGACGAGGCTGGGTAAAGGGAGCTGCTGCCCTGTCCTCATTTCACTCCATTCAAGCCACCGGGAGAACTGTGTTTTGGGGAAGGGGCCAGAATAATTACTGGAGCCTTAACTTGGCCGCGGCCTTTCACAGCACACTTCCCAGAATAAACTGCCCCAAGACTTCATCCACCACCAAAAAAGGCAACTATAAAAACACTCAGGGCCAGCCCTTGTCTCACAGCAGCTCAGCCATCCTCCCCTCTGCTGGGGACGGGTGGCTGCGGGGGGCGGTTCGGGCCCCACACTAACTGCTCTCGCTGACGCCGTGCGGTACGGGGACCGTTCCCTGCGCTGAGCGGTTAGGAACTTCCCAAATCATTAACCTTTCTCGGAGTGCATTGTACTAGGAGGTGCTCCCTCTGCAGCCTGTTCAGGAGCCCTATTGATCTGCCGCGCACACTTGGTGCCTTCAAAGTTGTTTATGATCAATATGCAAATTGCCCATGGCATTGATCTAGTATTAATTTTCAATTAGGGAACCCACAAGGGGTCTCTGAGGGTCAATACCTAACAATGCAAAGGAAACTCCGCTGAGGAGTATTGGGCCTGATGCTGATAAAAGCTCCTCTAAGCCTTCTCAACAGCTCCAGGCCCTCGGGGCTGTCACCTTCGCTTGGGCTTATTTGGTTCCCTCCCAGGTCAGACCCCTTTGACCAGCACCCAGGCTGAATCTGTGGCTGCTGCCCTGCACCCCCCGCTTCCCTGCCCCCACCCGGTGCCACAGGGACACTCCCCGGCCCGCCAGTGCGTCCCGACGCCCGCCCTCTTCCTCGGATGACCCGGACGTGCCTCCACGCCTCCCCACGCCACGCCCAGCCCCGGGACCGCTCTCTCCCGCAGCTCCCCAACCGCACATACCTTCTTCCTCCCTCTCCCTCTCCCTCGTTTCTGCTTAATCACTGAACGTCACCTCGGCACGCTGCCACGGCTGGAGCTGGCGAGCCGCACGGTCCCCAGAAATCTCAGGCAGCCAGGCAGAGCCGCCAGGCTGCCAGGTTATGCTTGGCAAACAACCCACTGATGTCATTTCAAAAAACCAGGGGGAAGGAAAAAGGCACGGCTTCAAATCATCTGTTTCTCCTTTCTTTCTTTCCTCTAGCGAAATGTTTCTTCCTGGTGAAACACGGAGGCAGGGGGCTGGGGCAGGGTGGGGGGGATGTTAGTTACTTCACCGTTTGTTCACGGTTCCCAGAGGAGGCCACGGCCCACCCTCCAGGGGCTCAGGGCAGTGCGTGTGAGCCACTGAGGGGGGCTGTCCCTGGGGAGAGCGTGCCCAGCTGGGACCGGAGTGACCCGGGGACTCAGTCATTCCATCACGCCCCTAAGAGCCCCGAGAGACTCGCGTGGGAAAGCTTTGCAGCCAAAGGGGCTGCAAGAGAAAAGTGCGTCCCGCTCTCCTCCCAGCAGGTATGGGGGACGAGGCGGGCACAGCCGCGCTGCGGCCTGGGGCCCAGCCAGGACTCCATCGGCCTCCTCGGCCAGGGCTCTGAACGCTCCAGGCTCTCCTTCCTTGCTCCACTTGGAATAAACCCTCCAGAGTCTGAGGCTCTCTCACAGCCCATGATGCCCGCCTGAAGGCCCAACTCCGCCCCGAGTGGGGTGGCTGCCCGGCCACTTCCGGTAGCCAGCCAGGCTGCTGGCTTATGGGTGACATTAATTACCACGTTGCTCATTAATGGAGGAAACCTTTATTGGTGCCATTGATCAGCAGGCTTGTTAGCTGGCCTCCTAACCAATGGCGGATGTAACAAGCTCTCTTATTGGCATATCAATTAATGCAATCAATTCCTGGCCAGCGGCTGCCGTCCGCTCCCCAGGCTGTTCAGAGATAGGAGACAAAGCCACACCAGGCACCCCTTCACTCAGAGCTCCTGGTTCTCAACTCCCCTTCAGGTCGTCTCTCTGCCACTTGGGGCTCAGCTATCAAGACAACAAACAAACGAACAAAATCACACCTACCCCCGGCCTCCACTTTCATTCGAAAATCACCTTTCCATGTTCTCTGGTGACAAAAGTGCTGCTCTCCGTCCGGATACATAAGCTAGAAGGACAGGAGGGAGGGGCTGGGGACTGTCACAGCAAACAGGAGGACTGCAGGAATCAGGAGAAGTTTCTAGACTAGGCACCGACGATAGAGGCGATGGGGTCTCCAGGCTGGACACTGCACAATACTCCAGGCAATGATGGGACCAGCCTGAAAATACAAACCACCGTCATCCGCCCTCAGCACACCTGGGGAAGCCTCCCCAGACCCCCGGTCCGCAATCACACCTGCCGACCACACCTAACGGCACCCCACCTCACTCAGCGCCTCCAACGGACGGACTCTGTATGAAACCACTGCCTGCGCATCTTAAATCCCAAGCTCCAGGACGGAAAGGGCTTGTCACGTAGGAGCCACCGCCCCACCATCACCACCAGTAAATTTACACACACAAGTGGCATTCTGATGTTTGCTGAAATGTGCTCAATAAATCCTGTGAACAGCACTGGGATCACTGTCAAGTCACAGCTGGGGGAAAAAATTTCCCTGGGCAGCAACCTGTCTTCAGGTAGGTTGTTTTGGAAAAGGCTCCGGGATAGGGGTGTCAGGTGAATCCACAGAGCCACGGATTTAGAGCTGGACCTCACCGATGACTAGCAACCACCGGGGCATTTACGCCACTTCAAAGGGGATGAGCTGATGTGCCTATGGCTTTGGGAGAGTACATGGGGGATACCTGACCCCCCAAGACGTGCTTTAAAAGGATTAACTGGAGTTCACCTCAAAAGGGAGCAGCTTGAAATATTCTTCCAGATTTGTTTCTGAAAGCCAAAATTAAATTAAAAAGGGGAAGCAAATCACTATTCCACTCAGCGGTGCTAGTGCTATTAATAAGCTTTGCAAGCACAAACATTTAACTCAAGGAGAGAGGGTACAAGCTACAAGAAGTGGTGAAAAGCAGACGGGGGGTGAGGAAGAAAGCAGCTTTGGGTAGAGCAGTGACAGAGCACAGGAGGCCAACGAGGTCACACTGAGGGACATAATTCTCAGAGTTTGAAAGCATGGCTTGGGGCTTCTAGCATAAACAGTAGAAATATTTCCTCTCATTTATAAACATAAAGTGACATTTTTCCACGTGGACCAGCAGTTCTTCCATGCTCACAGGACAGAGGCGAGTCCTGAACAGACCAAGGCAGGGGCCAGAGAGAGATGCCCCAGCTGGGTGACACCCTCTCAGGATGGAGACTGACAGAGAGCAGAGAGGAGGGGCACGAGGCTGCAGAGCAAAGGCCGAGACCTCTTCCACCTGTAAAGCCACTCTTCACGTGGAGCAGAAGGCTGCATTCCACGTGGCAGCAGTCATCTGATTCAAGTGACAGGCGGACACCCAGACGAGGGGCCCTTCATCAGCCGTTCCACACCACAGTGAATTTTCTTCGGCAAGAACACCCTTAGGCTCTTCCAATGGCAAGAGTCCCAGTGTACTTCTAGGGTAGATGGTGTCCTGTAGTGCAAGGGTGCCCGAACTGTTCTCTGGGGGACCCCACGATGCTGCAAGGGTTCTGCAAATTCGGAATCTAGTTCCTTTTTAACTTGGTTATTAAGCTACTGGCTATTATTTATTTTTTTATTGGAGTATAATTGCTTTGCAATGGTGTGTTAGTTTCTGCCGTACAGTGAAGTGAATCAGCTACATGTATACATATATCCCCTCCCTCTTGGACCTCCCTCCCCCTCCCCGCAATCCCACCCATCCAGGTCATCACAGAGCACCAAGCCAAGCTCCCTGTGCTATACGGCAGGTTCCCACTAGCTATCTATTTTACACATGGTAGTGTATTTATGTCAAACCTAATCTTGCAATTCACCCTCCCCTCCCCTTCCCCCCCGTGTCCACACGTCCGTTCTCCACATCTACGTTTCTACTCCTGCCCTGCTCAATATCAAAAAAACCAACAACCCAATCAAAAAATGGGCGGAAGGGCTTCCCTGGTGGCGCAGTGGTTGAGAGTCCGCCTGCCGATGCAGGGGACACGGGTTCGTGCCCCGGTCCGGGAAGATCCCACATGCCACGGAGCGGCTGGGCCCGTGAGCCACGGCCGCTGAGCCTGCGCGTCCGGAGCCTGTGCTCCGCAACGGGAGAGGCCACAACGGTGAGAGGCCCGCGTACAGCAAAAAAAAAAAAAAAAAAAAAAAAAGGCAGAAGACCTAAATAGACATTTCACCAAAGGAGACATACAGATGGCCAAGAGGCACGTGAAAAGATGCTCAACGTCACTAATTATTAGAGAAATGCAAATCAAAACTACCACCTCACACTGGTCAGAATGGCCATCATCAAAAACTCTACTGGTTCTTATTAAACACTGTGATGATAAACACAGTCAAATGTGATGTGCGCCGAAGCACAACGCGCTGCAGGCCAGGGCACTAACTTGCGTGGCTAAGCGAACTCGTTGTCGTGTAGACCTCCGAGTAAAACAGCTTCTGCCATTTAGATTACCAGGCACACTGCTGAAAACCGTTACCATTTGGAACTATTCCTCCACACGAATGAAGATTTGTAAAATAATGGAACCAAAACAAACTACATAACAAAACAGAAGCTTAGTGCAGACTATTTAACTACCTTCCATAACTCTCAATTTTGATCAAAATGCTCATCGGCTCTGCTTTATTCTTGTTCGTTTGGTTTTTTTTGACACACAAATATTACAAATCTAAACTCCTAAAATAACTATAGTTATAAAGCTTTTTAAAAAAACATTATTCAGTGGGTTCAAATTAGTTTTCATTTTTTAAGAAAGGGGGCTCCACTAATAAAAGTTTACAAACCACTGTTCCATCTTACATATGATACTAGATCAACAGTGGAGGGCCCTCTTCAGAGAACCTCTCTGGGAAAGAATGCGGAAAACGTGACATTTCTAGTAAGAATTTAAAAACTCACAGCTCTGAGTTGATAACGCACTGTGATGTACATTTAACCCACTAGTCATACCACCCTGGCAGGAGAAAGATACTGCGGCAAAATGGAGCGAGCTACGCCTCGGTGTAAGATCATAGTTGACGTAAAAGTACCGTTTCGTGTCGTGTATTTTCTTTACAATAAAAACATAAAGGAGTAGAATGACCTCTTGATGACCTTCCATGGAAGCAAAAACCCAGTCCCTTTAAGAAAGGGCCATTTGCTTGGTCTGCAAGAGTGAGTGACCTGCTCAGAGAGGCAGCTGATAACCTAACCAGAAAGAAGCTTCCGTGGCAGTTCCCCCCCCACAAAGACAAGGGCTTAGGAGCTCTCTCTCTAAGAGAAGACTTGTCTGTTCATTTAGTTATTTGCCAAGTCATGAAACATATCCATTAGTTTGCACCTACCAAGTCCCAGACATTGTGGATCCAACTGGACAAGGAGACATTCCTGCCCTCATGGAACTTACCCTCCAGCAGACCTGCCTTGGGTGACAGAGGATGGCTGTGTTATGCCCCACCAGGTCACTGAACCTTCATGTCAACATGCATTCTGACAAGAAAATCACCTCTCTCTACTAAGGTTTCTGCTTGCTCACCAGAGGGACGGCAAGGTTGGCCAAGACTGGTGTAACTGGGCTCCCATGTTAGAGTCAAATTAGTTTGGCCATATTCAATACTCTCAGTGAACAGCCGGAATCTTGAAAGAATCAAACCCCACCTACTCCAAAAAGCCTCTTCGTCCCCAAGACTCTGATCCACACTTTCCTGAATCTTCACCTGGGTGATTTTGTATCAAGGTTCTTCCACACCAAACACAATAATAAATCAAATCTTATCAGAATTGAGCTATAAATCTGTGAAGACTCCAATAATTTCTAGCCAAGGGAATAACACCACAAAAGTACTTTTTAAACTAATTACTCAGATTCCAAAGTGCTGCCCTAATGAGCCTTCTTTCTGCCCAGAACTTACTAAGAGGAAAAGCTACCTTCTGGTGCAGTAATTACTGCTTTCCCCTTCAAACTTCTAACTGGAGATCGATGCTGCATTTTAAGACCCATTGATTTACAATTAGCCTGGCTTTCCTGCTAAAGTGTTTTTTAAGCAGAGTTTACTTTTATTTTATTTTGAAATCTCTGAGATCTGGTTCTTGGATTTTACATCCTCATGAGAGGGGACTGGAAGTCTCAAAGAGGAAGATACACATCAGAAGAGAGAGAAGTAGAGGGATGCAAATCAGATTCAGGAGAGTGGTAAGGGGGAAAGGGAAACTGGTGTGTTCACAGGATAAATTCAGAAGCAAAAATTAAAAAAAATTTTTTTTCTTTTTTTAAGCCAGAACTCAGACCAAATGGGAGGGAAAGAAGAAATCCAGAGAGAGGAAGCAGAAAGCAGGGTGGCAGGGAGAAAGAGCTAGGCACGCAGCCTAGTAAGCGTAGCTGGTGTCAGGGTGGCTGGAGCAGCTCTTTATTGCCTCTGCTGTTCATTAGCATCCTTGGGAAGAAAAAAAAAAGAAAGAAAGGAAAAGCTCTGTGCATCTTTGCAAAACAAAGCACTAGTTAAAAATAGTGCGTGCAGCAGGGACAGTGTGCTAACCTGAGGGTCCTGGCAGCTCCGGCATTTGCACAGTCTGTCCCATGAGGAGAGCAGAAGTAAGTGAAGCAATTACGAATTTCATGCTGATTGCTTCAAGCATGTTTTTCTACGCCATAAAGATGATAGCATAAAGGCTATGGCCTTGCTTCTCTGCCCCTCCCCTGCCTGGAGACTCCTGCCTTCTGTCTTTTAGGACTCTTTCTTTCCTCCACCTCCCATGGTTGAAGAATCAAGATGCTGGTTAGCTGGCCTGGCACCACTGGATGGAATCTGTCACTTCCGGGCCTAAAGAAACAGCGGTTGTGCCTCTCCCGGTCCCTGACCCAGAGCAGACCCAGAAGCGGAGACATAAGCTGAGCTGCATTTATCAAAGTCCCAAAGACAGAAGCCGAAGAAATGGGGAAATCGCCTGTGAGGCCTGGAGTTCAGGCTCTGTGGCCTCTGGGGGCCCTTCCTGCCACTCCATTCTGGGCTCTTCACTACTGCTAGCCCCCAAGAGTGACCGGCCAGAAGATGGTCCTGAGAGATGAAAGTGAAAAAGTAAAATTCCCAGCAACAATAAAAGGGGGGAAACAAAAGCTACTAACTTTTTGCTTTAAAAAAAATGTTATTTTATAGCAAGATTGTATAGGCCAATTTCAAAGACTAATACGAAAAAAAGTGCAATTAAACCCTTGAAAAACTGACAGATCAGCAAAACAAAACCACCCGGAGGAGAGCCCGATTGAGCCTCATTAAGAAAGAGTTCAGCCTGTTTTTAAAACCCTTCTTAACACTTAGCTGGGTACCTCCCAGCAGTGAGGGCTCCCAGTGCGGCTGGCATAATTAGTGTCAGAATGGAAAGGAAAGGAAAAAAAAAAAAAAAATCAACCTAGGAAATAGAAATTAAAACACAAATTTAAGGAGTAGGGGGAGGTCCAAATGGAAAAACCATCCCCAATTCCAACAACAAACTTCCATCAGTCCATCTGAGAGCAACAGGGAGATAGCAAAGTACTCCACCATACACAGAGATAAACATCCAATTAAACAGAGAAAGGGCTGGGGCAGAGTGAGAAGATTTATGCTGCAAACCTCCATCTTCAACCTCTCTCTCTTCCCCCCAAAATACATTCTACATTGTGGTCACATCAACTCCAGGAGGCTGGGTTAATGGCAGACGAACGACAAAACCGCACCGACCTCTACATCAATTATAAACCATCACGCCTGACAATGGGGAAAATGAGGTCTGGTGACAAATTTCTGCATCTTTAGCCATCAGGATCCCCCAAAGCTGGCGTGTGCACACATGTGTGACACGGTGCCTGCGCGAGAGTGCAAGGGAAAGCATTACATATGAAACCACTATCCTGGAATAAGGAGATACGGCGCTGAGATCCATTATAGAAGAGCAGGCCACTGCAGAAGGAATACTCTGGAGATAGCGAAGACGGCAGGGAGATGAAGCCATTTTATTAAATCAGGCAAATTCTAATTTATTCTGCAGAGACAGGGGAAAGAAAATGGATTCATTCTCAGCATATCCTCTGAGCCAGCTCCTATCACCTCAGCGGGGGGGGGGGGGCGGAGGAGGTACCAAGATTCATCTGGGAATCAAGGGAAGGTTTCTCCTTTAAAGAGCAAACGTGAAAATGTATCTGTTCCAACCGCTGCACCAGGAATACGGAAAATAATGCTTACGCCACAGAAACTTGGTGGTTTTTCTCTCTGGCTTTCTGATTATTCCAGCAGGTGAAGGGGCTTTCAAATTTGATTCACGGCAATATGAAATCAGAAAGGCAACCACAGCCGAGATAAGGTGCTGACGAGGACTGACAAAAGGAACTGTGGAACATCTCCCCCAGTGCTGAGCAACGCCACGTGCCAGCTCCCCACGGTGGGAACTTAACTGGCGATTTTCAAGTTGGAAAAAAAAGTGGGGGTGGGGGTGGGGGGAGAGAGACGCTGTGCACAAAAGCACCAAGCACGGAGGTTGCCTTTCATTAACAAAAGGCACTTGTGTTTAGGCTGCAATCAGAAAACCAAGGTTTTAATTAAACAATTACATAAAGTTAGTGTGGCTCCCCATACGGGCCAACACTTCCCCAGCGTCGTGGCGTTAGCTTGGCAACAAGCATTTAGAGCTCCGGCTGTTATGAAGGGGAAGAAACTCATGACACAGTGTACGTGTGACTATAAAGCTAGACCCTGGACCTGTCTGCCCGTGGGTTCCCTGCTTCGCTCTAGAACGAAGAAGCCGGTGAGACTGACACGAGCATCTGCGCTGGGCGGAACGACCGCAAGCCATCAGCAGCCTGGACGACCCCCGGCTGAACAGGTGAGATCACTCAAAGTGTCTGTGGGGCGTCATGGGGGCCTTCCGGTGCCCACAAGTGAAGAAGCGCCTCTCTACCAAAGCACAGGCCAGGTGCAGCTAGCTCACCGGCAGGCTCCTTTTAACTAGGAGGGATTCTCAGGGGCTTAGAAACCTTCAAACTCCCAAACCACTTCTGGGAGGGGAAAAACAGCAAACTACTTTTTCGCCCGGCGCTTTTACACTCCGGGGTCGTGGCTGCGCAGGCTGAGGGAAGGTGCATATGGGTCCCAGGGCCCAGATTCCCAGGGAAGACTGAGGTGTCGATGCTCCCTAAGCCCAGAGAAAAGTCCCCTGTGGCTCCCAGCCATCAACACTCTCCAAGGTCAAGAGCTGCGCGAACTAACCTAAAACTGGTTCTTCCAGCACCTGCAGGAGCCTTGAGAGAAAGGGTGGCCGCCTTCTGCCGGGTCCTGTGAATGAACAGCCTGGGCCTGGTAAGGGAGATTTCGCCAACGGCACGGGGCCTGGCTTAGAAGAACAGACGTGCAGACTGACCACTGTTCACGCCCTGCCTTAGCAGCTGATACGGGAACTCCACACTGGCACCTGCAGGCCATGCCTCAGACCGCACCTCCCCGGGAGCTCAGTGCAGCCAGTGTTCCAGAATTCCACCTTCCCCTGGCTTCCCAGCCTCCACTGTTTGGAAATGCTTCCAGCTCTGAAAATGGTTATGTCAAATGCTGAAGAATCCGAGATGGCCAGTCAGCTGACACTGATGGATGTCCTCAGACGTGCCCGGTGCGGGGCTATCTTCCGGGCCCTTCTCATCAAGTCATTGAAAGAAGCCTTAGTAACGGAGCCCATTATTGGCAAAATGCTCTACCCCATATAATACCCAAGGCTCACCGAATTACAGGGGAATCAGTACGCTCTGGGTTTCAGAATCCACCAACCCCATTTTGGTTTTTCAAGAACAGGGAAGTCTCCAGACTGCCTGCATAATGGAAAAATTAAAATAACAACAACTGTAACTAACCACACTTCATTTGAGGTTAAAACAAAAAGCTGAGGAGTTCTTTTTCCCCAGCTTTAGGCTACTGCCCTGCTAGGTTTTTAAAGAACGAGGAAATTTAGGATGACTCTCACGACTGGGTAACTGACTCATTCCATCAAAGCTGAGAAGCCAAGTCGCCTTCCAGAATCCTTCATTTTCCAGACAAAGGAAGGTCTTTCTTGCTGTTTGCATCACCTGATTGTGTGAACTGCCTAGGACGGCAGGGAAGGGGACCACAGCGCTTCAGCCTGAATGCAAGGCAGCCAATCAGAACTAATCTCTACCCTGGAATTAAATTCTGCCTCTGTTCCCTGATCTGGTGCCCAGTAGGGCTCAGGCAGGGCGGGAGTGGGCTCGCTTCCCTTTATTCCCACCCCAGCCTGTACCCCCAAAACGAACAGGGAACTTTCTGGGCAATGCCCTTCAACCCAATCAGCCACGGAGGAAATTATTTTAGAACAGTTCCAAAACTAAATCCAAAGCAACGAACTTCACTTTATGACTTATTTATTTCTTCCTTCACGAACAGAAGGTTAATATAAGAGCAACTCCTTGGCAAACCTTTAAGGGTAATTCAAGCGACACTGATGTGAATCAATGTTCCCTTTGTGAACACATTACTTGGCAGAAACTGGCTTTCTGTAACCCCCTTAAACCTAGCCGGCCACACGAGGAGGGGAAAAAAATGTCCTTCAAACAAAAGGATGAGGTGAAAATAAAGAGAGAGTCGACTGCACTTTATTCGCTTTCATAGAAGCAAATGGATCTGGTGCTTTTATACATTAATCAATCAATATCACTGACCGTACGTCAGCAGGGTAGCCAAGTTATGAATGACCTTTCTGGCAAAGAGGACACTTTTAACGCTTGTAAGACTGCTCATGGCTTAGCAACTTTCCGAATTTATGCCTGCGTGATTACCCCTTAGAGGCGAGTGGCCGTGAGTGCTGCGCTAAATATGGCAAGGTTTAGTCCTTTCCAATTTGTGCCGAGGAGAGGAGAGACGCGGACGCGCTGCCCCGTTTAGGCACCAGCTGCGGCAACCTGAGCGAGGCAGAGGGCAGAGGCGCGGGCAGCACGGCCCCTGACCGGCAGGCAGGTCTGGCTCCCCTTCCAGAAAGCTGGACGGGCCTCCCGCTCAGCTGCAGGCCAATCCCAGCAGGGCAGTTCCAGGGAGCTAATCTAGAAAGCTACGCCCAGCTCAGCTCCGGCCTCTGCCTGCTTCTCACGCTCGGCTCCCGAGGCCACCTCACTGGCAGGCAGGCAAGGCTGGCCACTCGGGGACCATTCCCAGGCTGCCCCCACGTGCTCTCTCCGCTGGCTTCTACCTGCACCCCTGCAAGCCCTCCACGTGCTGACTGGATGCCTCCAACCAGGCGAAATAACTTCACGTTTCCAAAAAGAGAACTAACTTGCACCTTAAGGTTGCTTTAAAAAAAAAAAAAAAAAAGCAATCCACAGAAAGGCATTTCTACCAAAAAGATGATGCTGACTTACTCTCCCTAGAAATATCCAACTCAGATGAATAAACAGTTGGACCAATCCTCTGTTTCTCCCTCTCACCAACTCAGCCATTCCCTCCATGTCCAGCAGGCAGGGGAGTTCTCTGCATTCCATTCCTTGTGGGTGGAAATGGGGCAAAGGCCTGTCTGTGGGTGTGGGTTTCCATGACAACCATCATCGGCTCAGTGAGGCCACATGGGGGCATGAGACGAAAGCCCACCGCCCATCACCACCTCAGCTGTCTTCCTGCGACTTCCCTTCTGCACTTGTGGTGGGAATCTTTGGAAATCTGCTGGTCCATCGACAAGGCTCCACTTTTTTCTGTCTCCCATTGAGGGAAATATAGACGCAGAGGGAAGTTAAAATAGAGCTTTAACGTCACGTGAATTGCAGCAGACAAGACCACAGGCTGAAGCTCCCCATCTTCCCGAGAACACAGGCAGAGTCCAGGGCAGGAGTGAGTTTTACCGACACCATTCTGCAGTCTACAGAGAGTTGCCCGGCCACACAAGAACCCGCAGGACACTGGTCAGGGACAGTTTGATTATGGCCACTTCCGGTCAGGGACATAAGAGCACATCTGTCTGGCTGCTGCTTGTTCACGGTCTTGAAGTCAGGAGAGTTTATTTCAGGAGGACCCAAGCCCAGAGGTGGGACCTGCTCCCAGACAAGAGGTTCAGAGGCCGGTGTACAGAAATGGGTGACAAATAACAACACCAACAAGGAGGAGAGAAGCTTACTTTTGCTAAGTTCACTCTTGTTTTCCCTTTTCATCACTTAATCAATATTAAAAACTCGTCCCTTTCCGCCTCCTTCATAATTTATAAACTTTTAAGTCACCTTTGGAGCTGCCACCTTGTGGGTCTCCCTGCCCCCGTAGGACAGCCTTTGGCTAAACCCTCGGTCACCCTTGCTTTTCAGATCTTTATCCAAGCCTGTCTGTTCCTCCGACATCTCTCAAGTTGCCTTTACAGCCTCGCAGTGTTTTCCCAAGTTACAAACCCCGCTTCCACCACTTTTCTTCACCTTCTTCTTACCTGGCCAACAGCAACTAGCCAGTGTACAGCTTGCTCTTCACGTTCCCATTCAAACGGCGCAAACCCACGTCCGGCTGGCAGACACCTACGTCCCCTGTGCTGTGAACATCTACATGGCTCTTCTGGAAGTGCCTTGGTACCTACTGGTCCCTCCAGCTACAGGGCTGTCTTGTCACAGACTGTTCGTCCTACAGCACCTCCCCCTTCTCCATATTTAAATCTCTCTATAGAGAGTAACTGCAGCAAAGATAAAGGGACGTTAGGTCTTTCCTCTAAGCATGTGGTGGAAACACTCACATTAGTAACAGAGCAAAGTGAACGTAAGCCCCAGGACGAGGGCAGGCAGCAACTCAGACGCAGACAGGCCCCCTCACTGTGGCTGAGCACAGCATGGCCACGCGGGCACCCCTGCAGCTCCAGACGAGAGAACGGGTCCCAAGTGGGACCTCAGGTTAGTCCTCTGAGTCTGTAAAACAAGACCATTCCCTACTCACATACACATTTCCTTACACCAGTGAATCCTTACACTTCAGGAATTTCAGTCTCACGAAAGCAAGAGAACAACGTGACACCCGTGAGGAAGCCCCAAATGCTTCCCTGCAAACCAGAGTCTGGGACTGGAAGATCACATCAGAGAAAAATCCTATCTGAAAAAAGTGAAGTCACCAAGGGGCAAAAGATGCAAGAACGCAAAGTCCATGTGTTTTAAAAATTTGGCACAAGAACAGATGTAACTAGTTTCTGTCTAGTTTTCTGTCTTTCACTCCTTGAAACAGTAAGCTCTATGAGGACAGGAATGTGTGACAAACTGCATACCAGGCAACCTACGGGGAAGTCCCATCACATCAGGTGGATGACTGACCTTGCAAATGGCTCCAGTGTCAGTGAGTCACATTGCTGGTGTCCATTAGGACCGCTAGTTCCAACAACTGTGGCCTAAATCAGATCCTGAATCAAGAATGAAAGCCATCGATCATCCACACGGCAAGCTTTTTGGAAATATCCAGACGCTACAGTTGAGGTCAGCGTCACCTCTCACCCACAACAAACGAGTGTTCCCACCGCCAGGGCCGGCTCTGCCCAATTCCACCAATGGCCCCGGTATCTCCATCCCTTGGCGGAGCCGTGTGCCCTGCGGGTCAAGGTCACAGTTATGCCATTCATGCTTGTTTGAAGCATGAAATGTGGAGCAGGGCTCCCACTGCCCTCGAGGGTAAAGGAAATGCCACCATGAAGATCCTGCGTGACTCCAGAGCAACGTGAGTAGAAGAAACAGACACGAAGCTTCTCCGAGCTCAACCCCCTCCTACAGGAAAGACATGGGTGTGTGAAAGCTGCAGACCAAAAAGATAATGCGACGCTTCCGGCCATGAGATGCCCTAGGAGGAGGGAGGAAAAAGGGAACAAAGAAATCATTGTGGACAGAAAAAAATGAAAATCTGGCAGGGCTCTATCCTAACAAATGATCCCCAAATGAAATGAGACTAACTTTTCTCCCTTGGCAAATGTACTATAGGCCAAGGCACAGCCGTTTTGGGGAGAGAGGAGGAGAGTGAGAGTGAATGAGAGACAGAAAGAATGTGCATCAGCTCTGTGCCAGACTTCATGTTAAGGATGAAACTTTTATGTATCTTCTCTCACTTAACTGTCACATGAGAATTACTGAGACAGACCCCAAATTGTGCCCGAGTGCCCCTTTTACAGATAAAACAACTGATGCTTTAGAGGTGTGCTATTGGGGGTCCCTGAAGTAGACACGCGGGACTTTTTGTATCCATGCAGTTTTTGGGGGGTGAGGGACCATCTTGTGTATCAGATTACCTGGAAAGGTCAAGAATCCCTGGATTATGTAACTTGACCGAAGTCAGCCAGCACAGAAAAGCCGGGATCTAAACTACCATGTGATTTTTAAATGGTCTCGAAACCAGGTCTGACCCTAAAGTCCCCCAAGGTTTGCTGCAAGAGAAAGGTTAGAGAACCTAGACGTTTCCTTGGAGTTGAGGAGATGCAGAAGCAGAGGACGTGGGCGCTGGGTCACAGCAGAAGGTCTGAGCACATTCACGGGGCTTTTTCACTCTAACCCAGAGGTTCTTCAAAGCGATTTCAGCTCTTGGAAACGTTCAGTGTACAAGAGCGACCTTTCTTCGTGGAACCCCCCCTAGTCCCCTCCTCCCTGTCTGCATCTTTGATACAAGCACAGACCCGCCGACCTGAAGCCCAGCTCTCCCTGAAGTCAGAAAATGACCTGGGGATGACAGGAGAAACATTAAATACCCAGATTCCCTAAATTACAGTCTTTCTGGAAGGAAGTTCTGCAGAATATGAATCGCCATTGTCTTTGGGGAGGGGGAAGTCCCATCCTTACAGGCTGTGGGATTTCCCAACCCCTCATACACATTGCCATTTTACAAACAGGAAGCATGTCTTGCTTTCCTTAGTTTGGAGGGTCTGGTTTGTCAAGTCTCACTAACCCAGCGTAAGACTATCCGGTCGGCGTCCTTAGCCCCAGCCCTAAATGTTCCGGAAACCTGTCATCTGTGACTCTGCTGAGAAAAGCACACCCTTAGTTCTACTCCACACAGCGAATGACAGCAGGGTAGCATGTTATGTGATAACCCTGAGTAGTTTCACTAAATTTAGAAAGACCAGAACTTCTTAAGCAGGGTCGGGGAAGGTCGAGAATAGCATCACCCAGATAAGAGAACAAAGGAAAGGTGCACTTTATCAAATGAGAGAGGCGCGTTCTGGGTCACCCTGAGTCGGAAGACACGTACTGGCTCTGGAGTGTGTCCCCCTTCTATCCAGAGGATGGAGAGACACACGGAAAACCTTTTGGAAGACAAAACACGCCCAGCTCTGAGGGCCGTAGGAGCAGTACTGTACGTAACGCTGCTGTGAGCTAGTGCCCCCTTGGAGCCAATGAGCAGGCAGCTCCACTCTTCCTCCATTTGTTGCTGATAGCAGTTTAAACCCGTAATCCACATTTGTTTCGGATGGACCATCTGTTTTTGCGCCTGTCATCATTTCCTGTCCAATTTCTAGCCAAGGTGAAAAGCAGCGGACCCAGGGAGAGTACGATCTTTCGCAGAAACGAAAGAGAAATGATGTACGTGACCAGGCACTTTTTTGTCAAGGTGGCAGCTTTCCTCTTCTGATGGTGCCCCCGGTCAGTGCACAAACCTGCTTAGGTGGCTCTTCTGGCGAGTTCTCACTAAAGGTCGCAAGGGGGTGAACGTTCAGAGACGCAGGAAAAAGACAGCAGCCGTGGGGACACAGCAGAGTAAGTGCGAGGGGCAGGGCAGGCTCAGAGCTGACCGCAGGACCCACAGGGATCCAGCAAGAGGACACTGGCTGAGCTGCTCGCCAGTGGCACCGATCCTGGACCGGGTGCCACGCAAGCAGCATAGGACGTGGTCCCTGCTCCACAGAGGTTTACAATTTTAGGGATGAACAGTCAGCAGATATTAAATAACCAGCCAGACAAGGCCGTCAAATCTTTTCGGAATATGAGATAAATAAACAGTACGTAATTATAATTATGTGTAAGACTCTGTGGTACAGATTAAGCAGTATATTCATTAAGAAAACTGGGAGATGAGGCCGATAAAGTGCTTTCAACGATAACTTCCCTTCCTACCCACACCTCCATCTTGATTTGCTCTCTCCTACTTATAGCGCCAGCACCCACCTAGGGACCCATGCCAGACACCATACAATCATCCTTAGCTGCTTTCTCTCCATGTCTCCCAGATGGAACTGCCTAAACAGAACTAAGTATCTCACTCGTACCACCATCCGCCCTCCCCAATTCCATTAGCACAGATCCTCACCTGTCACCACACATGAGCTTCACCTTCAAACCCTTCCATCTTCCACCCAGGAGCCAGTACTGCTTGCCTAAAACAGGGTGAGGTCACGTGACTCTGCTAAGTACAAGCATCTCGTGGTTCCCGGTTCCGAGAGGGAAGTCCAAACTCCCTCTCTCATGGAGAACGTGGGTCGCCCCAGTCCCCCTGGGGAATTACTTCCACCCTATCCACCGGCTCACACGCCACGCACTGGCCACAGAGAACATCCCATGCCCTTTACATGCTGGCATATCAGCAGTGTTCCGAGTCCGTGTCAGTGGTCTTTTTAGGAATCTTTTCCTGTTAGACAGTGAGCCCCCTTGGGCACAGAGCATGTCCCGTTCCCCTTCGGCTTCTCCGTCTCCTTTGCTCCACCAAGGGCTCACTAGACCTCTGTTCACCTAAGGAGTCAGGGAGACAGGGCCCTACTGTATGTACAGCCTTGAAGATGAAGGGAGGAATAAGCCCCTCCAGAAAGGAAGACAGGTAAGCATGGGGCAGGAATTCTAAGAATGGACAGGAGAAACAGCTGACCACAATTTGATGCAAGAAGAAGAAAAATGAGGAGGCCGTATTTCCACCAGAGCCAGTAAGAGGAAGGAGTGGAAGGTGAAGAGGAAAGAGGCTGTGCCTTCCGAGACATCCCAGGGCAAAGAGGGGCCTTCTCCCCTGCGCCCCTCAGAGACAGGGCAGAAGACGGAGAGTAAAGGAACAAGGACAGAGAACTGTATTCGATTTAGCAGAGAGGAAAGGAAAGCTCACCAAATGCCCTCACTAGGGCTTACGCTAAAGTACTGCGGGACCGGAGGAGGGAACCAGACACACCGCACGGCAGGGTGCACGCCAGAGGCCCCACGTTCCCTTCTGCGCTCTGCACTCGGATACCGACCCATCCTGCTGGAGCGTTCCACAACCAGAGGCCCACTTACATCCGAGCACACCGACGAGATCAAGAGGTGCTTGTTTTCCAAAAATAATGGAATTAGAAATGAATCAAGAGTTACCCTAGTCCCAACTTTCACATTCCTAAGACCCTGCTCTTCAGGCTCTGTCCAAGCTGACGCTTATCTTCCTTCTTATACTAGAACCACTTCTTTGGTTCCTTTCAGTGTTCCTCATTCACTCTACCATCAGGGGCATTTTTGAAAATTCTTTTCACTCTTTCAATATTCTGGATTGTCAAATTACTTAATCCTCTAGAAACTGGTAAATAATACATAAGCTTTAAAAATCAACTTTAATGACTATACTTCTTTCTTTTTGCCAAATATTTCTACCTATTGATTTTTTATTACCATACATTTTTCCAAATAATCCCATTTAAAAATTCAATTCCTTATTGAATACACTCAATGTATCCTTCCACTAGATTCTCATTAGTTACAAAGGGGAAAACAGTGACTTTACAATGGATAACTAATCACCGTAACTACTGACTCTTCACTAACATAACAAAGTAATCACTATCTGTCACCATATCTAACTGATCAAAGTTGACATCACCAATAAAGAGACAAATCGATACCATGTCCCTTCTGATACAATGTACTGGGAAGAACAACAACACTTTTTGGGAATTTCTACCAAAACGCGAAGCCTGATTCTAATCATAAGGAAACATCAGACACACTCAATTTGAGGACACTCTACAAATTAACTAACCTATACTCATCAAATACGTGGAGGCTGTAAAAGACAAAGGAAAGAATGAGAAACTGTTCTACATTACAAGACTTTAAAAAGAGATGGACATCCAAATACAACTTGTGATCTGGGATTTTTTTCATATAAATGGTATAACTGGGAAAATTTGAAGAAGATCTGTAGATTACCTAGTAGTTTTGTATCAGTGTTAATTTTTTGATTTTGACCATTTTTCTGTGGTTATGTAACTTGTTCTTAGGAAATATACATTAACATATTTGGAGATCAAATGGCACCATGTCTGAAATTTACTCTGAAATGGGCAGAAAAAAATTAAAATGTGTATACCTCCGTGTGTGTGTGTGTGTGTGTGTGTGTGTGTGTGTGTGTGTGTGTATCCGACCTACATAGGTATGTAGACAGTAAGTGTGTGTGAGAGAGCAAGAGAGCTTGAGAAAGCAAATGTGCTAAAATGTTAACATTTGGGGAATCTGGGTAAAGATATATGGGAATTCTTTTTACTCTTTACTTTTCTGTAAGTCTGCAATTACATCAAAATAAAAACATTTAAAAAGTCCAAATTGAGAGGTGGAGACAAGATGGCAGAGTAGAAGGACGTGAGCTCACCCGCTCTCACAAAAACACCAAAATCACAACTACCTGCTGAACAACCATGGACGAAACAAACCTACAAATTGAAAATAAAATACAGTAAGATTCCTAACATCTCTAGTCCAATTATATATATTTTTGTGTTAAGTATTGGCAATTATACACATTACTGCATAAATATTTTAGATTGTATGCAAATTTCATTTACTATTTGTTTTCAAGTTACTAATGAAAATGTTAAATAAAAACAAAACTTTCACCAGCATTTGCAGTTCCCCTCAACACATATAGCCCAGAAATCAATATATTATCCCTGCTTATTAGTCTTTCTTTTAGTCAGGGTTCAACACATGTGAACATTTCTCTTTAGGCTCAGAATCTGATAAGGAGGTTATGGAAAAGACAGTAGTTTTGATGTATTTGTTTTTAATATACCTATGATATTCACACTTGCAATCCTGTCTGTCTCTCAAAGGGGCAGATTGGCGTGGTGGAGGGGAGAGCGGAGGAAGCTAGATACAAATGATGGAAGGAAATGGGTCTACAGCTGGTGGTCCTTGCCCAGGGTCCTTTGTCTGGCTGAATGGCCTGGCTCCCTGGCCCCCGACCAAACTCCTGAACTCGCCCAGAAGGCCGAGAATCTTACTCTACCGGGAACAGGTTTGCTTGCTTCTTGGAGCTTCCCTAGTCGTTCAACCCAAGAATTCCCCACACCTCAGAAGGCCCAGGATCTTCAATTGCCCTGCCCTACTATCTAGTGATTACCACGGATCATCTTGAACTGTGTTAATCGTGTGTGTGTGTGCGTGTGTGTGTGTGTGTGTGTGTGTGTGTGAAATCCTCCCGAAGACAATAGGCAGGGGTCATTTCTCCTATTCTTTCACACTTTTCCACAGAAACTAGTGTTTACACTAACAGGGGCTTAAACAACTGAAAAGCTCAACACGCCCCAGTATTTCCAGAGTAAAAATGGGGGAAAGAATGGCCCCTGAGTCACCTTGAAACGATGCTTGGAGAGGATGTTGAATGTTACTGAAGTACATTTAAAGCCTCCAGAATATAAGTTTGCATCTGTACTATACAACTTCCCTTTGCAATGAGAATTGACGTACATTATTTCCTTTTATCTTATTAGTATGACGGGATTTGCTCTTGATGAATCCATAGCACTACAGTTACTCATCATCATTCCATCATCACTACAGGTTTATAGATTTTCCCCTTTATTACTCATCTTATTTTTTCCATCAAGTATATTTCATACACGAGATAGTAATTACCAACTTCTCTATTCCTTACACTTAAAGTTTGCCTTTTTTTCCCCGATCATAAAAGCAATAAGTGCCTCCTGTTGAAAATCCTGAAAATACAAAAAGTGTGAAGGAAGTAAAAATCGCCCACAATCAGTGATAACACCTCAATATATTTATATATACTTTAAAGGAAACTAGGACAATTATATATGATTTGGGGTCTTGCTTCCCTGTCTATTGAACTTTCTTTGATATCCTTAAATATTAATCAAGAACATTATTCCTAGTGGCTACCCAGATTTCCACCACATTTTCATAACAGTTGACTTAATCCCCTCCTTATCTTTTAAAAGATGTGTGGCAGAGGCTCCTATCTGCCTTCCTAATAACTGCTCTTCCTTGTGACAGAGCACTCCTTTTATTCGGGGCAGCAATACCCCCAGTTAAAATCTGCGTCTCCCAGTTTCTTCTGTGCCCACAGAGTGTCATGGGACCAAGTTCCAGCCAATGAGATGCAGGAGGAAGTAACTGGGTGATGCTTTGGGGAAAGCTTTTGGAAGAATCGAATTCAGGTGGTGCCTGTGCTTTCCCCTTCCCGCTTCCTCCCGCCCAGAGCACAGACGGAGCGGCCATCCTGAGACGATGAGGACAGCTGTGTGGAAAGATGGAAGGAAGCAGGGTCCCTGCTGGCCCTGTGCGGCCTTCACTCCTGCACTTGACTGCTCTCCTCCCAAGTCTGCTTGTGTGAGGGAAAATGAAGCCCCTAATTCATGTCAGCACTCTTGGGGTGCCTCCGCAACTCACAGCCGAATGCTGTGAGATCAAAGAAGAGATGTATTTTTGTTTCCCCACCTTCTGCCGTCTTCAGAGTCTACACAGCTTTGAAAATATGAGACTAAGACCTCACATACAAATTAGAAATTCTGTGGAATAGCCAGGTCTCTCCTCCTCTCATGGAGGGCTGCCTAAACTGTGGGTAAGAGCCTGCACGGAACGACATGGGCCTGCGTTTGTGCATTTCTACTGTTCACACAACCCCAGCTGACAGTGACCACGAAAGCTGCCCCTCACTGGTTCAAGTCACTCTCATAAGACAGTTCCAAAGTGACAGGCTGCTGCGCTGTCACTGGTACACTCTCCTGCCTGGACACAGCCTGCTGGGCACAACAGGTGCCTGCAAACCTAGGACAGTCTCTGGCTCTGGCTTTCCTTCTCAGAAGACACACTTGGTTTGGGAAGCCTTCCACCCAACACAGCTCCTCATGGAAGCCCGCAGACCCCAAGGGAACCTGTATGGAGCACGTGACAGCCCACACGGCCTGCCAGGGGCCGGGTCATTCACTCACGCTAGCGGCTGGGTCGAACCCTCCTCAGTGCGGTTTCTGCTTGGTTCGAGGAACCGGAGTCTCAGCCACCACTAGGAAAGCTGCTTCTCTACTGATGAACCACCCACCACCCAACAACGGCAGAGAAAGTACTGTAAAGCCTGAACGTCTCCCAGAACTTCAAGACTGGTATGTATTAAGGTTAAGTGAGCTACCTGCTTAAGTCAGGTTTAAGGAGATGACAGTGCTTTCATCCCACTGCTTTAAAAAAATGGCTGAAGTGTGCAAGTCCAATTTCCAGCCTGATGAGAACACAGGCGTGAACACAACTTCATCATTCCCAGGCCATGCAACATCCCACCTGGTCCAGGTGATGGGATTCCAAACAGTCATGCCTCCATGGGGTTTTCCAGTCACGGGGCGAGGGAAGACTGAGCTGAGGCCAGGGGTGACTCCAGTCCACACCCAGGTGATTTGGGACAATTCACTTTGAAACAAGCTTCTTTTATTGCCCTAAACGGAAAATTAGCCAACAGTCCCGTTCCTCTAGGATCCTACCTGCTCTGTTTCACCATCATGTATATAGGACAGTTTTCCTACCCCCAAAACTAAAGACTATTTTTATCCCAACTTTGCTGTTTCATAAAACACACACAGCCCCTCAGGGATTTTGACCTAAAGTAAGTCTTCAGAATATCCAGGTTCATACATTTCATTGTTATGATAAGGGGTAGAAGAATCTAGGCAAATTCTATTATTCTCTATAAATTTAGGCTTCTTTATAGCTAGAAATGGCTTGGGGATCCAGTCCATTTGAGAACCATGATAAAGTAAGACAAGAGTTGAAGCTTCCTCTCTCTCTCTCTTTAATGAACACCAAGAGCTCCCCATGGCAAGTGTCTGCTGGAGGGGGCCGGGAAGCTTGGGAGATGCCGGCCACGTTTCAGGGTTGTCACGGCATGCCCCGGTCAGACCACTGTCCCCAGCCATGCAGCCACTTCCTCCCCACGTGGGCCGTCCCCTTAGAGAGTTTATTAACCAAGTGCTTGGGGGTTTGTGTATATTTATATTACCTCCTCTTCTCTCCCCTCCGTTCTACCAGGGCACGTTGGGGGAAAAAGTTATGATAAACTTTAATAAAAACAAAATTAAAATGATTAAACCTTTCATATCCGTTAGAGATAATCTCTCTTCTGCTGGCTGGTCAAATCTGGAAGAAAACAAATGCAAACCATAGCCTGCTGCTGCTTTTCAACCCAGGTCCCCCCTCCCCGCCCAAAAGAAACAGACAGAAAAGGCTGCCTGTGGCCAAATTTTTAAAATAAATTAGATTTGTCCTCACACACGGCAGCCAGGTGCGGCTGAAACTTTCTTTCCAAATATCCATGATATATACCAACATCCTTCCCTCCAGGGCCCTTTCAATGCGAGCCTGACAATCCCAAAGGGACCAGGACCGCGAGCGGGCAGGAGTGACCCCCGTTATTGAAAAAGAATCACTCTTGCCCATTTTAAATTTACTTAGCCGTGTAATACTGCCTCATAGAAGGGAATGAAGGCCCTGCACCTGCACACCATCTACTGGAAATACACACACGCATACACACACACCCCAGTCTGCATTCCTGATTAAAGCAAGCCCAGGAAAAAACAGTATAGTAGGGCACAAATCTTCCTGGTCTTATGGGTTCTAAGGAAGTCTTCAGATCTGCCTGGGGTCTGGACACATGTCCACGGAGAGAAAAAATGGCTGCAGAATTAGGTCAGGCCTGTCTGTCAAAGGCTGGATAGACACGCAAGTCAGAGCGAGGTCATCAGCCACCCAGAACGGGATAATGACCTCTGGACACGCAGCACCAGGGAAACCAAGAGAACACAGGTGTTAGGGCACTGCACACTTTCTGGATTATGACACTAAGTAGTGAAAAGGAATTCTTGTCCAGGAAATACACATCACCCTCTGACACACCGAGACGCTGTGTGGAATGTGAACGCCTATCAGAAGGTAGAGGGCAGGAGGAGATGGAAGGTTATTACTTCGCTCTAGTCATTCTAACACATACCCTGGCCAGAGCCAGTTTCTCACTCTTCACATATGGTGTTTATGTTGTAGTAGAGACAGCTCATCCTCGAGTCTAAAGGACACGAGTCTGTCCTGTGCTTCACGCTTGCGTGATGACTCACCAGAAATGGATTTTGTTTTATGAAAAAACCGCTGACCCCTGGGCTAAACCAGAGAACTCCAAAGAGCTACTCTGATCCCAGAAAGTGGCTTCTAAGCAGTTCAAGGTCAACGTAGCCCCTTCCACTTGCGGTCATCCTGGCTCACAAGCACCCTGCAGAGACTGCACCCTGTGGTACCCCCTCTCCTCCCTGCCTGAGGGGCTCCTTTACTTGGGGGTGATGGGGAGGGAGACAATTCACATCTGTACGACAGTGGACATGCAAATCAAGTTTCCATGGTAACCAGAATAGTGGAAGTTGCACCGTCACTCCCCTGCTTTGACCTTTCCCATCTAGATGGGAGCAAATTCCAAATCCCCCTGCATCCTGCCAGGGTCCACAGGACCGGGCTGCTTGGACCACAGCTCCCAGCCCGCCAGCCCTCTGCCCGCTGCTCCTCCAATCAGCCGAGGGGCTGCGCACTTGCTGGGCCCTCTGTCAGGGCCGCTCCCGCTCAGCTCCGATGTCACCTGTCGCCTCCCCAGAGCGCCTTATATAACACCCTGCCCCGCCTGGCTCTATATTTATAGCACCTTGCACACCTGACATCATCTACTTGTTTATCTGCTGTCTGTCTCCCCCTTACTAGAGGGCAAAGTCCGGACTTTGCATTCTCTCCCTGCCGGCGGCTTTCCCAGAGCCTAGAGTGGCGTGTGGCCATACTAAGGACACGCCCATGCATGCAGGATTAAAGAGCTCCACTTCTGGACTCAAACCAGTCGCTTCTTCCCCTGCCGTGGTTCTCTTCTAAAGCAAGGCAGGGCTTCCCTGGTGGCGCAGTGGTTGAGAGTCCACCTGCCGGTGCAGGGGACATGGGTTCATGCCCCGGTCCGGGAAGATCCCACATGCCGCGGAGCGGCTGGGCCCGTGAGCCATGGCCGCTGAGCCTGCGCGTCCGGAGCCTGTGCTCCGCAATGGGAGAGGCCACAACAGTGAGAGGCCCGCGTACCGCAAAAAAAAAAAAAAAGAAGCAAGGCAAGTCAGATACTGTCTTTTCCCTACTTGTGCCTCATCTTCGCCTCTTCATTTCCAAACTCTTCAGCATTTCCCCATCCTCCTTATACCTTCTTGCCCTCCCTTTGTCAAAAATCACGGTCCCAATTTTGATTTTGTTCTAAATTTAACTGCCTACACAGACTTCATTGTTCTGTTAATAATTCAAGACCCACCAACCCAAATTCCAGCTCACATCCACCGCAATATCGGCATGAACATGTCTGGGGTGGACACAAGCTTGCCTGGTCCATGGCCGGGCCACACCCTCACCACTTAAGTGCCTCACACAGTTCCCGGTACAGACTCCCACCCAAGCCCACCGGGGCAGGGCTGCCCTCTCCATTCTGCGCGGTTTCTCAGTCCTTCTTGGGTTGACTCACACAAGAAAATCACGAAAGGGTTTTGAATATTAGGAAAACCGCGCGAACCATTTCCAGTTCTCGGAGAAAACCAAGGCTTAAACTCTGCTGGCTGGAGAGTCACAGATGACTGCTGCCCCTTCTCTCACCTGTCTGACGGGTTTCTCCATTTCTACCCTGAGAGGATCCGGCAGTGGATTATATTCCCTTCTGGATACGAAGAAGCCTGTCCCTGGGACAAAGCACTGCTCGTCCCTTGGATGAGGTCGGCAGCCCACAGGACGGAGGCAGGACACAACGGGAAGAGCGCTGCCCTGAGCCTCTGTCTACAGCAGCACCACCCATGAGAACGTCCCGAAGGACGTTCTTCCTTCTGTCTGCACTAACACGGCAGCTCCTAGTCACACGTGGCACTGAGCACACAGTCTGGAACGGGGGGAACCTGGAGACTTGAGACCTACGATGGCTGAGAAGCAGTGAACATGCCTTGCTTTACACTCTTGCAGAGGGAGGCCCTTCTGGAGGTCAGTCGTGAAACCTGCATCCCAGATTCGCATCTGGGAAAGATGAGGGTTGGGGAAGAGGATGTACCTGCCCTATGGACACATGTGAGGGGTGGGCCCGAAATGAAAAGGGTGCAAACTCACACCCTGGGGCCTTTATCCTGGAGGATTTGACACAGATAAGGTAAAAACCACATGGAGTCAGAGTCCTTCAGGCACTTCCGGCAACCGACAAAATGCTTTGGATGGAAGCCCAACCAATAGACACCATGTAGAATTCTCCAGCAAAGCAGGTCGTAGACGGCGGAGAGGTCTAGGGGGCGGGGGTGGGCACTCACTCCAGCCAGGCCAAAAACCAAACAGGGCCACTAAACACCATCCACAGATCTACAAGGGAGCTGTGCTTGTCCTTGAAAGCACCCGTGGGTGAGAGAGAGGAGTCGCTACTGCTATAGATCCTCCCACAAGAGCCTCATACGTGACAGCCTACTGGAGAACCCTCGACAAGGGCAAGGAGCAGTCCCCAGGAGCAGACTGCCAAGTTTCACAGGCACGAGACTATCCCTACATGGGGCTGGCTGTGCCCCTGGGGCCCATCCGTGGAAGGTTTGAGCAGAGGCTGTGTCAGGACAGGTGAGAAAAGCCTCCTGGTTCAACGAGCTCAGTGGGCACAGCACTCTGACCCCTTTCCTGATCTAACAAGGGGACTCCTCTGGAGTCCTCTGCCAAGAAGCTTGCTCTGTTTTTCTTCACAGGCCAAGGCCCTCACCGAGGACCAAGGGCTGGGAGCAGGAAGCTACGGAGGGACCAGCAGGTCCTGACAATGCTGCGGGAGGGCTGCGTCCAGGGTCTCACCACCGCCCTCCGCCTCTGAGCCCATCTCCACCTCCTGCCCTCCTTCCACATCCAAAAGGACCACAGATAAAGAAACAAGACACTGGCCTCAGAGGTCAGAGAGTCAATGTTACGGCCTGAAATGTGTTCCCCAAATTCATATGTTGAAGCTCTAACCCCCAACACCTCAGCTATGACTGTATTTGGAGAAAGATCTTTAAGGCAGTGAATAAGTTAAAAATGAGTGTTAGATTGGATTAGGGCCCACCCCGACTTATCCCTATAAGAAGAGGACATTATGACACACAGAGAGACACAGGGCTGAGCACAGAGCAAAGACCATGGAAGAAGAGAAGCAGCCGTCTGTATGCCAAGGAAAGTGGCCTCAGGAGAAACAAAACCTGCCAACACCTTGGACTTCCAGCCTCCAGAACTGGGAGTAAATTAAGTTCTGTTGTTTAAGGCACTCGGCCTATGGTATTTTGTTAGGGCAGCTCTAAACAAACTAAGGCAGTCTGAAAGGACAAACTCCGTCCTAAGTAGAGGATTTTAACCCAAGGAAAATGGTGAGAGCAAAGCACATAGATTCTTTTTGTGTCTTCATGAGAGGGCAACAGATCTGGATAAAACTGCGTTAAAACAACAGACAGGCCTGTTCCAAGAAAAATCACATACTGTCCAATTTTTAATATTCTAATTAGAGCAGAAGTCAAGGGTCTTTTAAAAGCAATAAATAGCTCTTTTTATTAACAAACACACAAAAGGTCTCAAGATATAGTCTTGAGGTATAAAACTATAAAAAAAAAAACTATACAAAGCCCTTTAACAACCACTCTGAAGGATACATCCTTACAAAGTCCTTCCCAACTCCCTCAGAACTGCTAATGGATTGGGCTAAAGTGGCAAAACCCAAAGTAAAAGCCTATTTGAAAACATATTTCTCCCATACTGAGAAAAACTGAGGGGGGAAAAAAAAAGCAAAAAGAGAAATGGGAAAGCAATAAAGAACACAGCCTACGCAGCCCGGCAGAAAGCAGGTGGCAGGTAGGCACCATATTCTTTAACACGGAAACCGAAGAGTTTTATGGCAAGTGCAGCCCAAACCCAGCCTGGACCTGCAGGATCCCAGGGAGGAACCCAAAGCCAGGGTAAGTGTGTCACGCGCCCTCAGAGCCGCCCAGCGCTGTCCGTCAGAACCTTCTGAACTGTTCTAGAAATCTGTTCTGTCCACCAAGGCAGCCATGAACCACATGTGACCAAGAAGCACTTCAAGTTTGGCTAGTATGACAAGAGAGACTGAATTTTAAATTTTTATTTAACCTTAATTAATTTAAACTTAAATAGCCACAGGGGGCTTGTGGCTGCCGTGCAGAACGGGCAGACAGACAATCTGGAGAAGCTTCCTTGCTGCTCTCAAGGGATCTAGAAACCCAACGGCCAGGGGACTCCGGACAGCACTTATTCTGATTTGGGAGGCCAGAAAGCTTTCCACTGCCAGTCAATGTTTGAAAAAATCATGTGGGACTATTATAATTCTCCTAATTGGGTCACAGTTTGAAGGGGCTTCTTCCTTAACATCTGTAACTCTGAGAAGAAGGCTTTGAGCTATTTCTGTAAGCAAAGAGACACACGCATGTTCTATTTCCCTGGCCCCCTGCCAAGGTCAGGAACAAGTTTAATATAACTAGCCCAAGAAATGGATTCTTTAGACATTCCTAAAGGCAAAACGAGCACAAATCTTCCTTTCTCTTGAAAAATTACATTTGGGCAACACAGGAGGCGTGAAGTGCTGGGATGAGGCTCTGCCCACGTGGCGGACGACAGTAGATGATGACCGCCCCATCCTGCTACCGCCATCCCCAACCCACATGAAATCCAGGTGCACAGCCCTAACCCCAGCCCAGCGCAAACACCGACTCACTGGCTAGCTACCCATGTTCCTCTGTCAAGATGCAAACTTTCAAGCTCCTTGGATACCCCTTTCAAAGGTGACTTGGCAGAAAAGTTTCACTGAAGTGATACTTGGTGTGTCATGACATTCTCTGTCTCCCTTGGGGATCCCTGTGTTTCTGGGCTCTCTGACATGCTCACAGCCCTAAAGGGGAGACCCCTAATGCTCACCCTCAATATCCCCCCTCCAGAAGGACCCCCAGTCTCTCCTAATTCCAGTTACCATCAGCAGGCGCCTTTTTTTCTTTTATCTTTTTGCTGTGCCCCTTGGTATCAGCCTCCCTGGAAGGGAGCAGCCACAGTGCCGCTACCTCTCAGAGTGGACAGCGCAGGGTGGCGATAAGGGCACACACCACTACCTACCCAAGGGGACAGCATGCAAGACAACTAGAGCCCCCAGCTGAGGACAGGGCTAACCGGGCAGGCAATGTCTAGCCATACATACAGCCCAATATATAGGCAATGTATGCTCCAGGGCTATATACTGAAATAAAACCAAAAATCCTCGACAGCTTTGAACCTCCCATGAAAATAAAGCAACTAGTAAATGGTGGATCCAGAGTATCAAAGGGCGAATAAATGATAATCATTGCAACTCAGGCTACTGCAGCCAGATCTCAGATAATTTCTAAAAGGTGGAATGTCTTGGTGCAGACGCTCGTCTCTTCTGGAGAAGACAGAAGGGAAACAGAGTAGGTGGGAGGTCGTAGACCCTGGACCCACTGCCCAAGGACTATCCTGGTGATGTCACATCCTCTCCAGAGGGACCCCTCCAGACCGGGGGCACGGGACAGCAGTGAACCAGCACCCCGCACGTGTCCGCCTTCCCACACACCAGGTCATTAGCACACTTTGCAGAGAGCAAGCAGAAAACCTTAATTGTCCTTAATTACCCAGTTCAAGAAAGCTCCTAGATAACGGCTCTTGGACTTCTTGCCTGGTATCCACGTCATTTCCCTGACTCTGGCTTCATTATATTCCTAGCTTAGAAGCAACAGCCTCTCCAAGATGCCTCTTCATAACAGACTCTGGCGTTTCAGGAAGACGGTGCCATCACTACAAAGCTGTTTCGTATGGAGAGACAGATCCTTAGCTTCTACACTGGCCTGGGGTGTGGGTGCCTGTGTGTGTGTGTGTGCATGCACGCCTAGGCATGCACACACGTGTGGGAGGAGGGGAGGACACACTAGCATATACGTAGAGGAAGGACTAAAACAAGGAATGTGTAATCAGAAGCCATCACAATTACAAATGTAAATGAACAGGCAACTGGCGCTGACCTTTGTAGATTGTTAGAGGACTAATTAAGGCAAATCAGGAACTCTGTTCCAACAAAAAAACAAGGCAGTATACACCCTAAGAAGTACTCCTGTGCTCTTCATGTAGATGCAAAATGCAAGCAAATCAGACAGTAATCAAACGACGTATACTTTATGTCGGCAAACGGAAAACTATCTCCATGAACAAAAGACAACCAAGGTTCACCCCTTGGTTTCTTGTGAGCAATTTTGCTAATAGCTCTGTCAATGAGCTCCACCACTATCTGAGCTCTTGCCATGCGCCTGACACTCTATTAGATCCCACCCATGAAACAGCCAGATATGCCAATTACAAACTATGCTTAGAATGGTTAGTTCAAAAGCTTTAAAAAAAATTAGAGTCAAAACTATACCCTATTCTGTAAACTCCATTTTTCATTTAACACTATTATATTCTCTTCTCATGTCGATACATAATGATGTCCCTTTATCTAAAAAAGCACACTGAAATTCACAATCCTATCCCAATAGTCCTTCATCAGGGAACGGATTTAAAACAGATAAAGTCCTATTTTCTCTACTCCTCCATGAGTGCTTAAATTTTCAGTCACCCCAATTTGTTCTGACATTCTTTTTACATTTAACTTTTCTAGCTAGAAATACTTTATCCTACTTTTTCCCAAACCCCATGGACAAGACACATAGTCAAAAGGAAAAAGGAAAGAGCGTAACTGTGCTGGCTTTATGAAAATAGTGCTTCAGAACTGGCCACAACGTATTTTAGTGCTATAAGAAAAATGACACTGAAATTGCATATAATTTAGCCATTTACCAAAAAAAAAAAATGCACTTCATATTCAGAGGGCAGCCTTATGCCAATTTTGAAAAATCAAAACAAAAACAAATGAGAAAGTGGAAAACAGGACATTTTCTTATTCTCTTAAACTGTATGAGTTAAGCAGAACTCCCTGGAAGTTGGTTCAAAACAATAACCCATCAAGTGAAGCCGGTGAGTGTTCCAGTAAAGGTTGTCACCAAAACCACATCATCACTTGGCCAGCTGTGTCTGCCTCCCTGACCCCAGGAATTCACTACCTTGAGCGCCAAAGACGTGTCAGTGAAGGAGGCCGCCGTCTTCCACTCCAAGCAAAATACTCCCCTAAACTCTGAATGAGCGCGCCCTCTGTAAACTGAGCTACCGTCCAGTTGCCCCGGATGCCTGGGCGGGCATATTATGCAGTGTACCCACACCAAGAGCTGAGAGGAGAGCAGCAGCTGTGCCCCCAACTCAAAGTCTCGCACATAGTAGGTGCTCAATGAAGAATCATTAAATTACTTCTGTGCAATGTTCAGAGGTTGACGTCTCCGTGAAAGAAGTAGTTAAGGCTAGGGTAAGAGAAACAGGAGGAGGAAAACGAGAGGAAGGCTGAGGACAGAAACACAAAGCACCTCTTGTCTTCTGGAAGCCCAGGGCACTGATAGAGTGAAATTAACTACAGTTTCACCCGGGAGCCAGAAATGCCTTTTTAATAAGCAAACAGGGAAGCTGATCCTACACACGATCCACCTACGAGAGCTTTCCATCTTTCAAGAGCTTCTGGTCAACTAAGGGGAAGCAAACAGCCGAAGCCAGCAACTGGGAGATATAACCCAGGGTGTGGCCACAACAACAGGCTTTCTCTTCCTTTATCTGTGTGTGGGGATGAAACAGAAAGGCTAAATCCCAACAAAGTCAGGAGAACACTTGCTCTTGCAGAAAATACACTCAAGCCACAAACTGAAAGACCAGGTCACACACAAAAAATGTGGGGATGCAGTGAACCTCATCTAGTTTGGTCACTTTCTTTTCTCTGAGATGTATAATTCCAAGACATGCTTTTTTAAATGGGAAGGCCGTGTGTGTGTGTGTGCGTGTGTGTGTGTGTGCACGCGTGCGTGCGCACATGTATGTCTGTAGCATGGACGAAGCCCATCACACTCGGTTAAAGACAATATAATACAGGACTCAGCCTGCCCACTGATGTAAGGGTGAAGCTTGCCCACAAGCAGGACCATGTAAGGGAGGGTGGACTTCTTATTAGCACATGGTCAGCAACCAAGCCTCAGTCCTTTGGTGCAGCAGGGCAGGACCTAGATGCTTTACGTCTGGTCATGAGGCCTCTCAAGGGGTTAGAGGGCCCATGGTGGGTGTAAGTCCTGGCCACTGCCACAAAGTTCTGAAGCGCAGAGGAGACCTTCACAATTTTTCCTTCTCTACACTTCCACGTGGGCTGGCAGGCTACGTGGTAAGCCTGACTGATTGGAAAACACGTGGGCTTAAGTTAACAAGTAAGATTTGAAGAAGTGATATTTCTGTCACCCACTGGGAAGAATCCATGGTAGAGCCCACTCCATCAGTCTCAGCAAGGGAAGCCCTGCCACCTGCAGAAGGCAACAGGAGACTGGGGTCTGAGGTCCTGGGCTCAGAGAAGGAAAGGAAGTTATTTCTGATGGCTTTTGTGTAAAGCTTTCTGGTATGTGGACAAGACAGGAGGAAAGAAAAGGAAGGAAAGGAGAGAGAACACCATCGTTTAACCAGATGATGACAGAATACCAGGAACGAAAACCCTAGACAGCGCCACCGTTTATACGCGGCTTACAGTCAGAACAGGCAGGGCTCCTGAAAGGTGCCCAAAGGTTCCCTGAGGCCGCCTTATGCTACATGAACGATGTCTCCAGCTGAAGATTAGTGACCCAATCCTTACGTTCCAGAGGAGAAAACTGGGAATACAGGCATACCTCAGAGATATTGCAGGTTCGGCTCCAGACCATTGCGATAAATCGAGTATTACAATAAAGCGAATCACACGAATTTTGTGGTTTCTCAGGGTGCATAAAAGTTACATTTACACTATACTGTAGTCTAGTAAGTGTTCAACAGCATTATGTCTAAAAAATGTACATACCTTAATTAAAAATACTTTATCGCTAGAAAATGTTAACCATCCTCTGAGCCTTCAGGGGGTTGTCATATTTTTTTGCTGGTGGAGGGTTTAAAATATTACGAGAATTGCCAGAACGTGACACAGAGACACAAAGTGAGCAAATGCTGTTGGAAGAATGGGGCCCACAGACTTGCTCCATGCAGGTCAGCCACAAACCTTCTATTTGGAAAAGAACGAAGCACGTGGAGCACAGTGAAACGAGGTATGCCTGTATTTTATAAAATCTGTGTTTACAAAACCTGAAGCTGATGACTTTCAATGTCTTAACTCTACTAGGCCCACCATGTCCCTTTTCTTGAAGACGTTCTTCCAAGAAGTTTTTAACAGTCAGTTCCCGGCGGGAGGGAAAAGGATATATTAAAATATATAAGATGAGTTATCTTAAATGAGTTTCTAAAACGGAACCGAGTTACTGTTAATGCCAATATGAGTATTGTCTAATAATCTGTCCCTTTTGTCATTAGTAAAGAGTATAAATAAACGTAGCTAGAGCGTATGAGTGGGAGGGGCGCAGGGTTGGGAGGGAGGTGGGTGGAGAGCAAAAACATGACTCCAGGCCAAAGACAATACAAAAGGATTTTGAAATACAGAAAGGAAGTCTATCATCTAGACTAAAGTTGCTCATACACTTTGGGAGGAGGAAAAAAAAAAACCCTAATACGCATTAAATGAGAGAAACCCAGAAGGCAATGGTGTAAGAAAGCAATTCCAGAGCGACTGCATAAATAGAAGTATTACATTATAAAACAGGGAACTGTTTGTTCCAGTCCATAGACCCCGGGTGAAATGGCAGCTGTACACTATTTAGTTTGGGGCACCTCATTAATAAAAAGGGAATTCTGAGCAGAGTGAAAGAAAGAATTGAGGGGCGAAAGGGACCAGCTTTTAGCAGAAGATTGAAACAATGACGTGTGCAGAGCTCGCAAAAAAAAAATTTTTAAACCCTGAAATAAATAGGTCTGAGTGTATTGGCAGAGGAAGGAGAATCCTGTGAAATGACTTAATAGCAGAATAATGGGGAATGGCAGGCTCAAACAGGCCAAAATGCCCCAGTGGGGAGCAGGGACTCCCACAGCCAGATGGCACTGGCACGTCTGTGGGTGCTGGGCCCCGTCCCTGGCTCACATGCAGAGCCATGGGGTCAGACACGAAGCACAAGCCCCAGAGATTAAGACTGAACTTTAACCCAAAGGGGCATTTACCATACACATGGAAGACACAGTCAGTCTTGCAGCGGCCTGGAGGTGACAAAAATCATCCTGGTACCCACACAGTACTTTCCCGAAGCAACATTTCAGACTGACTGCCGGGAGGACTGGCCCTTCCTCTGTGATAATCCTAGCAGGGGGGAAGCATTCTCCAATTTTGGTCTATCCCACCACTGAAGAATCCGGTTTCGTTTATATGGAAAAAGGGAGCAAAGCTACAGCCAGGTGACGGAGACAAGAGCCATGGGCAGAGGGGTCCATAAGGGCTCGGGAGGGATGTCTCCAGGAGGAAATGAAGCTAACAAAGACACTGATACAGCAGAGCCTTCGGAGATGAGAAAATGTCTACGCTGGCAGAGGGTCAGCCATGAATTAATCGTAGGTACCTAGAAAACCAGGGAAAACAAAAAAGTTGTACAAGAAGGTAAATGAAATGATAAAACTCGACATGGCTCAGCTGTGATTAATATTTATAGAGTCAGAATAATGAAAACACTGAATATTAATACACCCCCAAATTACTATTTAATCATAATGGAAGGTGAAGGGCGGGGAAGACTGAGTGTGCAGGGCGCTGGAGTGTGTGGGCGCCGTGTCTGTGTGTGTGTGTGTGTGAGAGAGTGTGTATGGACTATGGGAGGGTGTGTGTGTGAGTGCTAGGAGTGTGTGAGCTTGCACAATGGCATACCAGTAAAACCCCCATCTTCTGGAGTAGAAAGCCAACAGATAATGTGTACAACTTACCAAAAAAAAAAGTTTTTTAATCAAGAAATAGTAGAAGCTCGTTAAGAAATATGGAAATAAGTAACAAAAGGAACAATTAAACTTGAAAGGCGGTGCACTGGGGAATGGGACTGGCGGGGGCTATGCCATTTTTCACAGTAAGGTTTATATAACTTCTTGCCTTTAAAAACTTCATAAAAACGTGAATGATAATATTAGGATTAAAGTCCCCACATGGCCACGACACGTGAGAGGCCGAGAGGATGCGGCAGGCGATGGAGAGACCAAAAGGCCTGAGTCTGCAGCCCGGCTAGGTCATTCGACAGCATGCCATCGGAAGGAGAAAGAGGTCTGCAGGGGAAGTTGTGAGCCCAGCGTGTATGAGCTGGCGCCCGTGAGAGGTCCAGGAAGCTGTCTGAAGGGCACACGTGCCAACACCAGGAGACAAAGTTTCAAGAGGCTGGGAGCCAAGGGCCAGGCCTAGTGCCCAGGTGATGACGGCACGTAGGGCAGCCTGAGGGCCACGAGCCGGGGTGTGGGGCGGGGGCGTGGCGTGGGGGGTGGCGTGGAGGACAGTCCAGAGCAACAGGAGGACAGGAGAGAAACACGTCCAGGGAGGGGCGCTTCCAGAAGGGAATGGGCAGCAATTTCAAAGACCACAGAAAGAAAAAGACTCAGCACGTAGCCACTGGGCTCAGAAAATCCGAAGTCAGCGGTGACCTTCTCAAGGATGGTTTGATGACGGGAGGAAACGGGCTACGATAGGCTGACGTGTGAACAGGAGATGGACCAACACAGAGTGCTCTTTCAAGAATCTGAAGATGCTGTCGGAGAGAGAGAGTGGGACACAGGATTAAGGGAGGGCTTTAACCATAAATGGTTTTTAAAGAGACAGGTGACTGTCCTGTGCTCCCGACCAGAGAGAAAGGGACTGGAAGGCTAAAAAGATAAGAAAGAGGGGAGATTCTACTGAGCGAGGTCCCAGTGGGAGTGAGAGTCACACGGGGAAGGAAGGAGAAGGGGACGGCGGGTGAGAGGACAGGGTGGGAGGCGGAAGCGCGGGGTGAGCTCCCCTGGAAGGTCTCCACCCTCTTTGTGAAGTAACAGCCAGCACTGAGCCAGGAACAACTGGGTCGCTCGCTCTCCAATACAGTCGCAACATTTATAGCAAACACATGTTCCGATCTTCTCTGAAGTTCATTCTTACCGACCAGACTCGAGGTCACACACCGCCCATTCTCAATACCGAGCAAGACACAGCTTAGCGTTTGCTTTATGTCGATCTGAACCAAAAAACTGAATCTAGAGCGCGCTCCAGAAGAATGTGGGGAGAGGGGACAAAACATGGTCTGTTGGCTTTTGCTCCCTGGGCAGCGGCTTGTGACACCTGAAGAAAAGTGTGGTGCTAAGTTCCTTTAAAAAATGGGAAAAGCAACAATCCCTGCGTGTCCCTTCAGAACACCATGGTCAGCTGTGAGGCTGGTCATGGACGTGACGGCCAGCTGCACCGAGCCGAAGCCCTCGGGAGGCCACTGCCCGGGCGGCCGCGGGCCGCCCATGCCCACGAGACCACTCACCGGGGTCGGTGGAGGGGCACCTACGGATGGTGAAGATCTGCCCCAGGTCTTCATCCTCCTCCGGAAGGCCCTTCTGCAGCCGCTGCAGCTTGCGCAGGCTCTCGCTGCGCTGATGCTTCATGGAGCGCACGTGCTGGATGAGGTTGAGCTTGGCCTTGGTGGAGTAGTTGCACAGGATGCAGTGGTAGTAGCAGCTCTCGCCCTCCACGCCGCTCTCGTGCTGCTGCAGGTGCTACAGGGGCGAAAGAGAGGGACACGCCTCAGGTAAGCCACTCCAAGCCCACCATGCCCTGGCAGCAGCCCGAGGATCCCTTATGGGGGCTGCTTGGTTCTCCCAGCGGGTCCTTCCCCCGCAGCTCTGTGAGGACAGGGGAGCAAGCTGACCCTCGTTCCCGTCTCCCTCACACGTGTCAGAGTGCTGAAAACGCTGACGGGTCCGACCCTCCCAGTATAAAACTGGTCTTCCTGGCACAATAATTAAAGGTTCCTCCTTCCACTCTCCCAAGTGTCCTGCTTTATTTAGAACAGGGGTCGGCAAGCTATGGCCCACAGGCCAAATCCACCCTGCTGCCTATTTCTATAAATAGGGTTTTATGGGAACACAGCCACATCTGTTAATTTGTGTATTGTCTACGGCTGCTCTCTCAACACCAGAGCTCCATAGTTGCGATAGAGACTGTTTGGCCTGCAAAGCCTAAAATCTTATTATTATCTGGCCCCTTACGGAAAAAGTGACCAGCCCCTGTTTCAGGGGATGGCCCACATAGTCACCTTACCTGTACAGAATCTCAGGTAACACAGAGGCAAAGCTGCCGTTTGGCTACTTCACAAGGAAGCTGACTCAAGTTTTTGTATTTAGAACTACAGACTATTAGGAGAACCCAAAATTAGGTTTTCCCCTGGCTTAAAAAAAAAAAAAAGACAGAAAAGTAAACTTCTCCAGAAGAGTTTCCCTGTCAACACCTCAAGGTCATTTGGCTTAGTGCTCAGATGGTCAAAATTACAGTCGGTGTTGTGTTTGTGTCAACACAGTACTCTGATTTCAGAACACGGAAGCCCCAGAGCTGGCAGAAAGCAGGCACACACAGGACTAAAGTCCGGGGTACAAGACAGTGGAGGCCATGGACCCAGTTAGCAGACCCCAGACTTCTGCATTTAGGAGAAGGCTTCAAGGTTATCCAAGCACAACGTTCACATCCTTTCGGGGCCTCTTTGAGAATATGCTGAAAGCTATGGACCCTTTTTATTAGCAATTAGGGAATTGACACGCTCCTGGTATAGGAAGGCCGCCTCCTTCATTTCAAATGATTCATTTTAGGGGAAGAGGGAACCTTTCTATTGGGTACACATAAAGCAGGAGAAACAATTCCAAAAAGTTTAAGTGGTTGACCCAAGGTAACCCAGCTAGTTAGTGGGAGAGAGAACTAGAAGCTGGGTCTCACATCCCCCAGCATCCTTTTGGAGGAGGAAATTCAGATCATGTATTTTATGGGCTCATGTTTCCACCTGTCCTTCCTTCCTCCTCCTCACCCTCAGCACCACCTCTAATCCCCAGAGCCTGGCCCAAGGGACTAACTACACAGAGCACACGATAAATGCCTCGGCACTTCTTTGTCCGGCCCCTCTCATTTCTGCCCACACTTGTTCTATTTGATGCCCATGCCTGATAACTGTTTCTGGTCCTCCTTGGTTATCTTTCTCGTCCACGTTATGCGGTGAGACACTCAGAAAGCACAAGAGTCAGAACGTCCTGCACTCTGCCTCATACTGAAAATACCACAGTGGCCCTAGCAGCACTTCCCATTGGACGACATGGCTCTGAGGCTCACGTGCTCATATGCACACATCTTACGTTCACGGAAAAAGTGTGAACATTCCAGAAGCACGTTTGGACCTTGCTGGAAGAGGAAATAGGAACGCAACAATAGAGTGCTGTAGAAAAACTACACTACTGTAATCACTTTTGCTCTGGGGCCAACTTGCAGATAACAGAGTGAAGGGCTTCACCGGTACCAAGAGAGAACAATCCCTTCTGTCCTCGAAATGGGTGATGTAACACACTCAAGTGCAGAGCCTTGGAACAAAGCAATATCCTCCCTCCCTGCCCCGACCCCGTAATAGCTGCCCTAGAACACTCACAACCAGAAGGAGTCTGAAGAACTAGCAAGCTCAGTGTTAACTGTCAAATTATAACAACTGAAAATATAAAGCGACTTTTCTTGAAATAAATTGGAGCTGATTTTTTTTTTAATCGTTTATCTTCAATTTACTGCCTCTGACATAAGGCTCCGTACAGAGGGTTTCAGGAGAATGGAAAGCACCAAAGCAAGGTTTTCTGGAGGCTGCAACCTTGGGAAGGAGGAGAGTCTGATGGGCTAGGTGGAAAGGAAAATGATGAGCCCGTCCATGTTCCTTCTCCCCGACTTCTCCACAGGGGCCCCCGAAAGCCAAAAACTGCACCAGGATATTCCTGGGAGCAAGGGTTTGGCTTGGGATTGAGTAAGAGGAAACTTGTACAGGAGCCAGACACTGCTGCCTTGGATCACTAAGACCAAAAGAATGACATTTATTAAAGTTTCAACAAAAACTGACTGAATGAAAGATAACAGGGAAAATACCCATGGCATCTACAGCAGTAAGTTCTGTCGAGGGGTTTTGGTGGTATCATAAACTATGAAATCAGAGCAAGTACCATTAAAGCCCTAACCCCAAATTCTCATTACTTTCCCATGAAACAGGACTTCCTTGCACTAAAGCTCTGAATCTTAAACATAAAATTTTAATATGGATGTGAGGGTTCTTTTCCAAACAGCTGGGGTTTCTAGTCTCTGAGCCAGAAGAGACGATAACATGGCCAAAAAGTGTTGGATGGGAGTTGTCAGATGTCAGATGTATTTTGTCCTCAAATCCGTGGGTTCCTGGGTGACAGGGCTGTATAAACCCTGAACTAAAATAAACATGATACTGGGGACTCCTGTTTAAAAAATAATTGTATAAGGATGATGTCCCCAAACCACTACACTTGACTCATGGTGGCCAGCGGCAATCTCTACTGCCACCAGGAATTCTTCCGTCTGCCATGTGAGAACCATTTTGGAAGGGAAATGGTTACATGCTACAAATGGTAGAGAAAAGAATAAAAGGAAATGCGGAAAACAGAGCCACGGCCTTTCCCACTGATCCCAGTGCAGGGAACATTTAGGGTCCTCTCTCAGAGACTTGCACAGAAACGTGATTCAAACTTCCAAGCTTGCTTTTGCACTCCAAGTTCATTCTCCAAGACATACACACAAAAATCCAGAATAAACTATTTCTCCATCCTAGGAAACACCTGCTTATAAAGGTTATACCCAACCCAAACTTCCACTCACAACTGGAGTCTCTTGAGGTCTACCTGCATGTGACAGCTCCTGTTCTCACCACATCTCGTAAGCTCGGTACTTCTCAGGCTGTCCCATCTCCAGCAAACGGGGGCCCAAAGCGAGCAGCAGCGTCCTGGGTCCTGACTTCTATGACCTCCACACCATCTGGTCATTTCCCAGGCCTTGAGTGGGTCAATGCCCTGACGTTGTTGGCCAGGCACCCTCTCCCTCCCAAGATGCCCTGGCCCATCCCCAGAATTCCACCCTTGGAACCTGCCTAATAAGACACAGCAGGAGGGGATGGGGCTGCAGAGGCCAACGAGGACTCCACGGGGCAAGCCAGTCAGCCAAGGACATGCTTTCCCTGCAGAAGAGAGTAGATGTTTTCATTCGGAGAAAGAGGGAGAATGATTTTTCCTGTCCCAGCTAATTAGAATACCGTCAATTGGGATCACAATGTATTTAATTAAATTCACTGTAATATATGGAGAATCCACCAAGGCACAAATCCCAGTGGAAGACTCAGCAGAGGAGCTGTCTGCCTCCTTTCAGAGTTCTTGCTCTCCTCTGCAGGCAGGAAATTCTTCTCCCACGCAGAGACTGGACTCCCCCAACACTCTCCCCCTCACAAAGGGTGCCCATCCTTGGGAAGGAGGACCCAGGTCTTGTTTGCCTTTTCCCATTTATTTCTTTACTCTGTGCTCAAGACTCTTAACTGTTCACCTCTATCAGGTCAGGTGTGTAGTTGAAAAAAGAAAACAGAGCAATAACTTCAACTGTGGTTAGTGTGCTACCCGTGGACCCAAAGAAAACTGGCCACTGAGCCCATCAGGCGGGGTTTGGTTTTGGTTCAATTCTAAGCATCTACAACACATGAGACACTATGTAAACACACGCGCGCGCACACACACACACACACACATATAGACTATGCCCTACCCTAGGGCATGACCCTGCAGGTAACAAGGCAGTGATGGTGGTGACTTGGCAGACAGGCCAAGGGACATAAGGAGGGCACCCCTTTAGTGTGAATACCATTGTGAGAATACACCCTCCAGCTGGACCGGTGAAAATCACTGGCTCACTCAAGAAAAGTCAACACCTACCTACCAATGAATAATGAAGAAGCAGGACCAACTAGTAAATCAAGAAAGGGAGAACTACCCAGCTAAAGAAGACTGGCAACCGAGGTCCAACCAAAGTCACTCGGCCCAGCCAGCCTCTCCTATAACCTCGAACACTGAACCACCTAGGGTTTCCTTGTTTTCCCCCAATCTCACTGCTGTTTTTTAAAGCGCCTGCAAAACGCCGGGTTATATGAACTGCAAGGGTACCGTTGTTTCCACCAAAAGAAACTTCTACGCGTGGCAAGAGGATTCATTTCCTGGAAGCTCAGAGAAGTACGAGGACCCACAAGAAGGGAATAAGTATCCAGTGTGACTCATAAATGGAAACAGAGAAAGAGCCCAACAAACTCCAACTTCTCCAACTGACCGCTATGTGGCAGAAAACACACTGTCCTCACAGCAATCGAGTAGGAGCTGGATTCGCACACACTAGGTGGGCAGCACCTGTGCTGGAAATGAGCAAGTGGGGCTCCCTCGCACTGGTCAGGGGCCTTTCCTGTGCATCTGTCTGATCCTGTCGGAGCATTTATAGTTTAAAATGCTAGTCCTGTCCTGGTTTAGCTGGCAGGCGACACTTCCTGTGCGCCTGACACGGAAACATCCAATGTCCCACGTCTTCCCCTCTGGGTCTGGTTCCGAGGGAAGAACTTGGAAAAGAAAAGACCTCAATACAACAAGAGGCGCCTTGAATAACAGGCCTGGCACGTGAGGCCGAGTGCAAAAAGCAAATTGATAATTAAAAAAGAAAGGAAAGGCGCCAGCCCACGTTATTTGTGGGATCCCACCCCATTGACATGTTGGGCTCGTCCACCCTGGCCAACGAATGAAAGTCAAAGAGACAAAAAGAGGGCTCTTGTTAGAAAATAATTCATCGTGAAAATCAAAAAAATGTGTTCCTGTTACTTGTTTCCCAGGAAGACTAACCAAGTTCTGTCAGAGGACATCGATTTCTATAAATCTGGAGGGGCCCCGGCTCCCTCCTCCTCAACAATAGGAAACTTCTAACATCTGGTTCTTCATGCATGGAATGCAAAATATTGATCAGGCTTTGTCAAAGCCTCCCCTTTAAAGGAGAAATGGACAAAGTACACTCTGACACACACACACACCCACACTCACAAATGAAAACACACGATTCACAAATGAAGGTTCCTCGGGAAATAATAACTGCTACAATGAACACACAAACGCCCAGCCCGCTCACCACATTCCCCCATGGGTACAACGCAACTGTACTTGGAGGACAAAGCAAACGCTGAAGCTCCCTGATGGGGTAAAGCAGCTCCCAGGCATCCCTCGGGGCAAGTGGCAGACCAGACACCTCCTGCATCACAGAGAAGAAGCCCCACGGCGGGCGTCCAAAAAGGCCCCTGACACACCTGTGGTGCTCGGAAGTGCAACCCGGCACGGGCAGGTAGAAGAGCCTCTCAATCCATAAAACAGAGGTCCCCAATGGAACAGGCTGCTGTTGCATCAGGCCTCTGGAGGGAAAAAACTTAACCACAGCAAACCCGGGGCTTGGGGTAGGACTATGAAAGTCTCACCAACACTTCCAGTGAGAAGAAACAGGAAGATGAGGGTCCAGAGTGAATCTGCTAATTACCCAGCAAGATGAAATAAGGAAGAAGTAAGCAGGTGTTAATTCACCATCACACCCGTGCACGGCATTTACTGCTGAGGAAGCACCTTCACACCTTTAATTTTCTCATGACACCCCGACGTGGGCAGCGTTTGGCTCCTTTCCTTGGAGAAACCCAGAGCTCCAAGAAGTCATGTGACTCCTTGCCCCCAAGGTCCCACAGAGCATGGAAGAAACGCGACTGGAACCCAGGGCTGGAGGCCAGGTCCACAGTTGTCCAGCTACACTGCAATGACCATGGGGTGCTGGAACACGAGACTCCCCAGACCCGGGTATTCACTTTGAATGCCTAAAAAAGAAATTGTTTCAGGTGTAATGCAATCCAGAATGGGGGTGGTTAATTTTTTTAATCAGGGGTTGTGTTACAGTTCCAAATTTAATGTCGCATTCTTAGGAAAGCTTCCGGAAGGTCAACCTAAATATATATGTATTCTCTGTTTCATGTTGGCTTTTCACCCACTCATGCCCTCATCCTCGGCACCTGTTAATTTAGTCCTATTTCACGGCAGGAGCCCAGCAGACGGCGTTAAGATATAAGCCCCAACCACCATTTACAAGAGAACGTGAAAGGAAGTAAAAATATTCCCTTAGATCAATCCATTTGCGTTGCTCTGACCTATTTTCCAGTTTCTAGGCCAGTCTCCTCACGCCCTGGAACAAGCCATGACTGTTTGCTCTCAGCACCCGAGCTCCAAGGCCACAGTCAAGACTTTCTAACCCTGCCTCTCTTCGCTGGCACGAATGATATTTCCTCATTCAAAAGTCTCAAGATGAATGTTCCTTGAGAGAAGTATAGTAAATTCTAGAAAAAAAACAAAAGCATAAATCTGCAATCTATAGGTTGTAGCGGCCTTGGCTTTGAACTCTTTTCTAGAAAAGTCCAAGCATGGACTCTTGCAGAATGTTGATGCCATCCCTAACAGATTTCGTTTCCCTCTGTTGGGAAACCTCCAGAAAGGAGTGTGGCATAACTATACATAAAGAGGAAGCTGATAACGGGTATAGGAGTCCTCCCTAAGGAAAGGGCCCATCGGAGCCTGAGGTCTCAAGCCAAACAAGGGCTAGTTTCCACGACGGTCAAATGAGCATCTACGTAAACTTGGAAGCAACGGAGGTATGTGGTGGGGAAGACAATCAAGCGGGTCCCACAAGGCTAACATCAAACTGACTAATCCTCCAGGAACTACCCACAGCTCCCTGGATCTGAAGATCAGCCCTTCACTAAGGGCACGGGCAACAGTGAGTCCATTAAGATGTCCTTCTTCCCTCACGCTCCTTTCCAGCTCTCACAGGTGTAAGTCCCCACACACAACAAAGGCCGCCATATATATGCTACTCAAGCTGGTCCTCATTCAGCTCCATGTCACACTGCTGTCATAACGGTGGTTTAAGGCGAACTCTGGATTAGGGCAGGCCAGGGAAAACCCTCCCTCTGTGCTACCTTCAGCAAATTACACGCACGGGGTGGGCCTCAGGTGCCCCACCTGCAATGCTGGAACAATAACAGAGCCCCCTCATAGCACCACTGGGAGAGGTCAGTGTTCAATACAGCGCCTGATGCGTGGTGTGCCTTCATAATCGACGAGACCATTATTATTACCACCGTTATCTTTCAAACTAGTTAAGCTTTTGGGATTCGGAATAGAAATGAATGTCTACTGAATTTACCAATTTGACACATCCCTCCTTATGACCAAACTATCCCGCCCCCTCCCTGGGAACCACCACCCCACACCACCCCCCAGGGCCAAAGAAGAATCCCTTGTTGACAATAAAGAAACTGCGACGCACAGAAATGATAAAATAGAGGGGAAACTGCACACACACGGGCCCGACTTCTTCCTTACAAGAGGTGCTTAGTTTTTATTTTAAGTCCCTCGCTCAAGTGGTGCAGCTGGTGCAGGCAGAGCCAGGATCACACCCCAGGTCCATGTCCTTGCCACGGAACCCCATCTGTTCTCTCTGGATCTCTCTGCCCATGAGGTGTCAATACATAATGAAAATCAGAACCCTTGCTCTTTTATCACATCTGCCAACATCCCAGGTGAGAACCAGGAAAGGAGAACTTTGCTGGAAAGGCTGCAGACATGGCGCTGATTCCCCAAATCCGCTCTGAAGGATTTGCTTATTTGTATCTCCAACCCCACGACAGTCAACACAGCAGGAAAAACATACTTGTCGGGTGGTCAAAACAGGTGCATTACTTCATCTGTAAAATATAGATGTTTATACTTGCCCTGTCTTCCTTGGAGGCAATTTTAAAAACCACATGAGCAAACAAATGTGAAGATCACTCAGAAGGTATGAAGGACGACCTGAATATCTGGCACAGGCATCATCTCTTTACCTCGAGACCAGATTTTGCTTCCTCTCCTCTGATTGGCAGGTACACCACCGTGGGCTTGCTGGTTAATGATGCAGATGTGTTCCAGCTCAGCGGTCCTCTAACTGGAGCGTGCATCAGAAGCACCCGGGGGGGTGCGTCATGCCGCAGAGTTTCGGGCCCACCCCAGGGGTTTCTGATTCACCGGGTCTGGGGTAAGGATGGAGAATTTGCACTTCTAACCATCTTCCTGGCGGGATGCTGACGCTCCTGGTCTGGGATCACCCTCTGAGAACAGCTGCTTTGGACAGCAACTGCCACAGAACAGAGACCTAAGTCAGAATACATGGAGACATTCCCCTGTAAAAAGGAAAATTTCCAAGGCCTAACATTTCCGAACGGCCCGCCTTTTCCCAAAGAGTATTTCAGATTCTAGAGAACTGCACTCGATAAATCACGCAATGCCTGCACACAAGAATTTACCCCTTCAATGAAAAAGTCACTCGGAAGCAGCTGCCTGCTACTGGCCTGCTCCAGATACTTCATAAAAGTCGGAACTGGCTCTATTCATCTTCCTCTCCCCTTTCGCACCTGCAGTCTAAAATTTCGTGGGGCTGTGGCTGAAAGCGTGACTCTTGATGGCGAGGCGTGAGGCATCACTTTTTCCTCGCGAGCCCTGCACCCTGCTGAGTGCACCTGTCCAGATGTCTTGCTGGAACCGAGCCCACGGGAGAGCTTCCACCAAATATGAGAAAAATAAAACGGTCTTTACAATTCCTCCCACGCTCTTGAACTTTCTGGCTGCCGCTGAGAGCATGAATTTGGTGCTCAAACCTGGAGGCTTCCCTTGAGCTCCCACGGTCTGCTGACAAATACCCTCATCACCTTCATTATGAGAGAAGAACACGGGCCGCCAGCATGAGATGGGCCGGGGGCAGTGAGCACACACACGGCTGATTTCTTCCTCATAAGAGGGGCTTAATTTTTTTTTTTTTTTTTTTTTGCGGTACGCGGGCCTCTCACTGTTGTGGCCTCTCCCGTTGCGGAGCACAGGCTCCGGACGCGCAGGCTCAGCGGCCACGGCTCACGGGCCCAGCCGCTCCGCGGCATGTGGGATCCTTCCGGACCGGGGCACGAACCCGCGTCCCCTGCATCGGCCGGCGGACTCTCAACCACTGCGCCACCAGGGAAGCCCGGGGGCTTAATTTTTATTTCATTTTTTTCCCTTGAAACAGAAAATGGGAAAGTGACCAGGCACGAGAGAAAAATTCCCTCTAAACAAATGCCTTTGATGTCACTCATTCTGGCTGCTAAGACATTTCACCCTTTCTCCTTAAATTATGTGGATTTTGTGGAAGGTTGAGGAAGATAAGTTACACTTGTGGGAGGGGGACAAGGGACCGAGAGAGGAAAGAGAAAAATGCTGCTTTGAGGAAGTGGAGCTGAGAGACCAGGAGACGGCTGGCGGCAGAGTGGACGGCCACGTGGTGAGACGGGACACAGTTTTGCGAAAGATGACACGGCTAGTTTCTCTGCCCTGCTTTCAGGTTTCCACCCCCCCCATAAATAAGCCAGACAAACACCCTGTACACTAGGTTTTGCTCTCCTTCCCCCTCTTTTTAAGTCTCATTAAAAGCCGATATTGTTCGCCCTCAAGATGGAGAGTTCAGCATGGATTTTACTGAACGTTAAATCAACCAGCAAGCGTAGCCAGCAAACTCTGTGGCACTTTAACTTTAAATAATGCAATAATTATTGAATTTCCTTTTTATAACTGAAGTGCTGGAATGTAAACAATGGGGCTGTAATTGCAGGAAGGGGGGATCAATAGAGGCAATCGTTTTCAGCCATGTTAATTGTAAATACAATTGCTCCAAGATGTCAGACTTGTTCTCCCTGCTCCCAGAATCATCCTAACGGATGACAGAGTCCAACTTTCCCATTACAGCTGTTCGTTCCTTTAAGAGGTTCTCAATCAGGTCTGATCAATCTGTCAAGATAATGCATGGAGTAAGTAAGACTCTTCCAAACACAGGCTCCCAATCAATAGCCCGAACCAGCTTAATGAGGTGGGGCTAAGGCCCAGAGGGAGGTAACAGCCCCCCGCTTGCACCTAGGTCTGGCAGGCTGGCTTCCTCGCATGGCCCTGATAAACAGATCAGCCCTTAATGAGGACATTAGTTATGCATGCTTCAGCAAGCAGCAAGGCACCCGTCCCTGGGGACAGACGGACAGAAAACAAAATAGATTAACAGAAAACAATATGGTGCCAAATTAGGTCCAACTGAAGACTTTTCCCTCCTTCTCCTGCTTTTCTTAATTGTCCAGCAGAGTGGAGGACATCAATTAATCATTCCTATGGGTGTGAGCTCGAAGCATGGGAGCATCCGTTGAGCTGGGGGATCTCTGGGTGTCTGCCCGTTTCCCGTGGGCCCTCATCCCCTCCACCCCGTTTCCAGACTACAAGAGGGGCCTCTCACAGAAGGAGAGAAGGGAGACCAGGCTGAATCTTGATTCCTGACAGCCACAATGGGGGGCCACGGACTGACGCCGGACAAGAACAAATCTGCTACTCTTCACAGGCGATGCCAGTGTTTGAGATCGAGTTTTGGTCCTGAGAATGGGTGAGCCCTCACAGACAAGGAGGAGGAAAGTCAAGAGTCTAGAATCCCAGGGCTTTCCCGGTGGCGCAGAGGTTAAGAATCCGCCTGCCAACGCAGGGGACACGGGTTTGAGCCCCGGCCTGGGAAGATCCCACATGCTGCGGAGCAACTAAGCCAGTGCACCACAACTACTGAGCCTGAGCTCTGGAGCCCGTGAGCCACAACTACTGAGCCCACCCACCTAGAGCCCGTGCTCCGCAACAAGAGAAGCCGCCGCCGTGAGAAGCCCGTGTTCCTCAACGAAGGGTAGCCCCTGCTCGCCACAACTAGAGAAAGCCTGTGCGCAGCAACAAAGACCCAATGCATCCAAAGATAAAAAAATTAATTAAAGAAAAAAGAGTCTAGAATCCCACTTCACCTGTCCCAGCATCTTTGCAATTGGCACAGGCTCTGCAGGAGTTTGAATTCCCACGAGGATAACCTGGAGGGTTCCTGGGGAGTCTGGAGAGCCATCTTTTCTCCCTTGGAGGGCACTGTGTGTCTGCACCCTTGCTCCTGCTATGACTGGCTAGGGAGACAGCCCACTGGGGAAGTCCTTAAGAAAGGGCCATGTAAAGGAACATTCCACCAAGAATACAGCAGTACCTCTTCCCAGTGGCTGCAGGGCTTAGATAGAGCAGGGGTTCCCAAAGTGTGGCCCCTGGACCAACAGCGTCAGCACTTCGTAGGAACCCTTCAGACCCTGTCCAGGTCTGCGGGAGCCTCGAGGGTGCAGGCCGAGCTCATCTGATGCTTCCGATGCAAGCTCATTTGACAACCACCATCTTAGAGGATGAGTAAGTTAGCAAGTTGGTCCTTTCTGGATCAGAAACAGTTCAGTGCCCAAGATATACCTATAAAACCTCTATTTTCCCTGAGGTTTGGATCAGGGCCCACCACCCATCTGCTCCAGAATGCAAGACCTCTGGGAATAATGAAACCAAAGGAATGAGACCCATCTGAAAACTCCATTTTATTAGTGGGAAAAGATCACGGAGTGGGTCACACTACTGAATTTCAAAAGTTAACCGTTTCATATTGTGAATGAAGTAAAATGAGAATAACAGTCTTTTTAAAGGTCTGCGGAGGAGCAGAATAAAAGGAAATAAATATACAGCTAGAGAGAGCAGATCTCTCCTTTGTGCAAAGTCCCGGCTCCCAGGCCACTCCTTCTCCGAAGCCCTTCCCAGCCCCCAGCTCCACCTCTCCCTCCTCTGGGCCGGCAAACCGCCAGGAGCATGGTCCACACTGTAGTCATCCCACTGTGTTTCAAACCGCTGCTCCTCTACCACACTGTCGACAGCAGCTCACAGGTGGGGAGAACTTTCTACCTCCGTACCGCTCAGTGCTCTCAACCCACAGCAGGTACTGAAAGATGGCCGGCTGAAAGTCTAAACAAACAATCTCCTCTAAGGCTCCACTGTGGCTCTCAGTCTTCAGCTGGCCACTCAAGACCTAGCTGAGTCCAATTCCCTCCCTCCATCTCAGATTTCAATCCTCCACTCCACGCCACACCCCACACACAACTAGACGGCTGGCAGTCGTCACCCTCATCCACCAACCCTCATCCTTCTGGTCCCGGCGCCTCTCCTGCTTGGAAACTCTCCCCAACACCCTCTCCACCTGCTAAAGGGCTGCACAGCCACCGGAGCAGGCAGATAGCACCTCGGCCTGAAGTCTTTCCCCATCACACCTGAGCCAGAACCCCATCTCCTCGCCTCTGGGATGTCAGAGCACAGGTGACCCCACCCAAGCCCACCGTGAGTCATTCTTCCCTGGACTTCCACACGGGGCTCTGCAGTCCTTGGTGACCCAGACGGGACGCTGGGGCTGAGGGAATAAATATGTTTGCTAATATACGCTGCTCGTTTAAATAAGGGTTTTTGGCAGGAGATAATGACTATAAATGGCTGCATTTAGTGACTTCATTATTTCAGTATATGGATCACAAAAGGGCTGTCCTCCCTCCAAATCAGTCAAATGCCTCCCAGCCAGAGGCCAGCTCAGTCGGTCACTGTCATTCTATCCTCCATTTCGTCTACACCCCTAGCCGTATTTACATGGGTTTAATATCGCTATCCTCTTTTACGAGAGCTCTTTTACTATTAAACTGACAAATAACTGCAAGACTTGGAGATACTGAGAAACAGCTAGAATGTCTAGACGATCACAGAAACCGCGAGTAGAGAGCACAGAGCGCAGATGCCTCCCAGGGGGAGTAACTTGGCCATGAGAACTCCGAGGATGAGTTCACAAGTGTCCACTGCGCCTCTGTAGATAAAAACAACTTAGTACATAGTTTAGTTCTAAACATAAGATCCTACGAGAGACAACGGAGTGAGGTGACAGTGCTCAAACATCTGGAAGGAGGTGGCCGAGTGAGCACCCCCAGAATGCACGACGGGGCAGCCAGACTGTCTCCAGATTTGAAGAATCAGAATAAGGACTTTTTTTTTTTTTTTTAAAACATACACATACATCTTTACTTTCTTCCCGAGTTTCCTGTCCTCCTATATGCTGAGAACTGCTGCTATCTGGACCCCAAGGAACTGGTTACGTCTTACACGTTCATCAATTTTCAAGTTCTGGGACCTGCGAGGAGGGAACCATTCTCCACACGGGCTCAGAAGCTGAACGCTTAGCTGTGCCCCCCTCCCCTCCCAGTTTATGCCCAACCTCTGGGCTCGTCAGCCTGCTGACTGGCTGGTCTCACTTACAACAGACCCTCCCCAGGGTCTTCCAAGCAACTTGGTCCAGAGATGCCATCTCCCAGTTCTGCTCTCAACCTCCCAACAGAATGTGGCTGTGAGGGCAGTCAGTGAGATATATTTTTTTAACCGTATTTTTAAATGGTGAAATACACGGAGGGTTTTCATCAACCAGCCCACACTAACCAACGCATCCTTTCCCCATTTTCATCCAAGTTCACTCTGGTCCGGCAGGTCCAAGAACCACTGTGAGGTGGGAAGGACCCAGAGTAGAAGACCTGCTGGAGGCACAGTTTCATCCTGGACAGACCGATGGTTTACAAAACCTGCTGGAGAACCGTGAGGGATCTTCCTCAGTGAAATCCAAGTTTCAGAAAACTGCATCTGTAAGACTGGAAACTGGGGAAATTTCTTTGAGCAGCATGATGGGGTTTGAGGTGGGGCTAGAGGATGTTGGAGAAAGGCAGGACCAGGGAGAGGATGGCTGAAATCCTGCCAGCCCTGGGGCACCAGGATGCTCTGGCACGCACTGTGCATGTTAGTAGGGACCGTGTGACTGGGGCACGGTGACATCTGGACAGAAACCGGCCTGCAGCTGCTTCCCGGAGCTACAGTATTAAGATATGGCCACTCATTCCCACCTGAATTTGTTAGGTGGCAGCTTTGTGGAATCTCAAATCCAGGAGGCTACTCTGTATTCATACAGAATATAGATACTTTTTTTTAGCAGGTGCTTTAAAGGCTGAGAGTATTAAAATACAGATTTTTCAATGACCTTTCCAGATTACTCTATGATAACATGAGGCCAGAGGAACCAACAGCCGGTCTGGTTTCTGGTGACACATATTTTTACGGCGGTCTTTCTTCCACCTTTGGACTCATTCATTTCCCGTTTGTCTATCCACATTCCTGCTTCCTGTTTCCCTCACGACAATGAGAGAGACTATAAATCTTCTCTAAACGTTGTTTCCGTCATTCTCTGTAGGTGAGAAAGGTCCTCCACTAGAGCATCTTTTCACCCTCTCCTCTACTGCACCACACCCACCTCCAGCCAGCTCTGCTGTCTACTGACTCAGTCTCTCAGTGGCTGCTCAGGCGCACGTGCGTGTGTGTGTGCGTGCGTGTGTGTGACACTGGGTCACGCCACTCCCTCCCGTGCATACTTCCCTCCCAGCTCAGCCAAACCCTACTTCCCTTTCTGAGCATCACATCTCCGCCCCTCTTTCTGTCCACGGTGATTCTTTCTCCTCTGAACTCAAAGCCTCCATCTCACAGCACGTCTGAAACCCTGAGCGACGGTTATCAGCTTTACGTACGTGGCACATTCCCCAAGAGACTGGAAGGCTCCCGAGGGCAGGGACCGTGTGTCCCCGTACTGGGCGCACAGCAGTCAGGTCATTCCGCAGCGAGAACACAGGCTTAGGAGTTGGGAGCCACGCGAGGGAGAGGGGGCTCTGACACCGCGCTCCCTCCTCAAGTGTAACGTGGAATAAGGTTGCCACACGATGCGGGGCCGTGAGGATCCAGAGAGTAAATCAATGTGAATGTACTTCATAAATGGTCAGGCAGGATTAAAAGAAAAAACGTTGGGTGATGAGAATCGGTTGGAGGGGGCACCTGAAGACTCAGCAAGCCTTCCCCACCATCTGATTTCATTGGGGTCCTAAGTCTAGACAACGACGAATTAATTACTGGATCACCCGTTCACTTACCTCGCTAATGAAATCATCGGTTCTGCCGGGGAGAAACCGGTTAGGAGGACTGGCTAGCCCCTGGGTGTGAGTCCCACTGGTGCCAGCTGCATTCCCAGCGCCAACATGACTCACGAGATGACACGAATCGCCAGTGGGCTTTGTTACTATGTGACCTTCAGCAAGTCACCCTTTCCCGCTTCGGTGATGAAATCTGGATGGCAACACGAAGAACCTACTTCATAGCGTTTCGGTGAGGAACGACGATGTCGCACGGCCTGTAATGACTGGGAAGCACTCTGTCTCTGTGGAGAGCTGTGTTACTTAACATTTAGAATAATGCCCACTGTTTCGGGTTGAGAAAGCATCCAGATTTTAGCTAAACTGAAGGCTGAACATATCCGTTAGTGAGCAGTGTCCTTCCCGTAGAAACACTGAAAGCCACTCAGTCTACTGAACAAAATGACTAGCAGTACATTAGCAGGAAGCTGATGCAGGTTTAGTTACCATGAAACCAGGGTCATTGCATCCTGATAAGCAACTTCTTAAGATCACAGAAATACACCACAGCCGACAGAGCTGACAACTGCATTTTTAAGGGTGGATTGGGGCGAGAATAATTTGTTAGTCCACAATTTTCCCAGAATTCATAAAAATACAGCCTCTTAAAAGACATATTTCTAAAATCTAGACCAGCTGTCGGCCAACTTTTTCTCTAAATATCTGGACAGTAAATATTTTAGGCTGAGGGCCATCTGGTCTCTGTCACCACTGCCTAACCCTGCCACCAGAGCACAGAAGCAATGATGGACTGTGTTCCAATAAAACTTTATTTATAAAAACAAATAACTGGCTGGATTTTTTCCATCTAGTAGCCATGTGCTAAACCCGGACGTAAAACCTTGAGAAAAATTTACCCAATCATTCAGAATATCAGTGAAGAGGGGAGGACGGACACACACACACACACACACACACACACACACACACACACATATACACACACATACTTTGTTAATCAAAATAAGTTCCTTGCAACTTGTCAAAACTCAGTAAGAGCCAGACATGCAAACTTGTTATAAAAGTAAACTGTTTCAAACTGAAGGTCAATAGTAATTCAAGTACCATTTAACTCGGAATTATGAAATCACTCCAGAACAGTTAAGCTTCATCCTTGTGTTCAGGCGTTCGAACGTAAGAACTTGCGTGTAAATGTGCTCTGTAGTTGGCGGCACCCCTTCTCAAGTTCCACATCTCAGTCTATAACCACCGTGAACAATGCCGCATGAGAGTTAAGGTTATACATTTATTCAGAGCTAAACAATACCTGTAACTGATTCAACTTTTAACCAACCTAATGACGGAATTACTAATGACAATAAAAATGTAGGTGTCCTCTGTGCCCTCTAGCAGATGAAAGAATCCATGTTTAAAGAGCCAGGGAGCAAAACGAAAAGGTGAAAACTTAGGTCATGATGGCTCCTGTGTATCACCCTGCACACCACACTTCTCTTTCCTAAGCATCTCTTAAAAGGAGAAAGCCAGCAATGATTCTGACATCCAACAATGAGTGATCAAGGAGTCTTGGTTTAGAGAAATAAAATATTTAAACATTCTCTCAATAACACCGTCTATGTTTATACAGCCCTATAGAGACTTCAAAGGGTTTGGTCCTTCATTAGTTCAACTGATTCCCCCAACTACCTTGTGAAATTAAGGGGATACAGATGCCTTTCTTCACTGTCTTGTGGACAGAGGAGAGAGTTAAGTCGAAGATGTCAAACTGGCAGCAACTGGGGAGACTGTGGGTATGAGCTGCAAAATTCTCAGAGTTTTAAAAAATTCTTGATTCACGACTAACACTTTAAAATCTGTGACTTTCCCATGCAGCTGAGATTTTCAGACTCTGTTTTACAATTATCTGGATAAGATGGGGCAGGTGCTGTCCAACCAGCACTAGCACCCATGTCTGATGCCTGCACGGCCCCCGTGGGCACCTGGGTTGGTCTCCACTGGGCTGTGCCAAGTGTAAAAGAGAATGGGACTTGTGAGTGGGGGCCACGCACGTCGACCCCGGGTCTTCTCATCCTGGATTGGCGTTGGTGACGCCGCACTGTGCTACACTGTGAATAACCCAGTGCAAAGACCCCCCTGAAAACCAGCACCTCTGCTGGAGCAGCAGACCACAAAACCGAAGGCGAAAAGCTGAGCTACACCACGCTCGGGCGATAAGGGTGCTCGGGACGAATGTGGCTTCGTGAGGGAAGCCAACTTAGTTCTGCCACAGGAGTTAATATTTGCTAATTAGTAGGAAAAGGTAAAATTAATGAGGACATTAACATAGCTATTTAAAAACAGCTCCATGTTCCTCCCATTGTAACACATGGAACTATCAGGAAGTAATTGAGGGAAAAGGACACTGTCAATTCTCAATTAACTGCATGAATGAAGTGCTCAGTGACACGGATAATCCAAGTCATTTACATTTGGATTTAGAAAGTAACATCTTTTTCCCTCGGAAAACTTACCTTCCTAATCACGGCTTGCCGAATGTGATGGAGGAATCAGTTTACCTTCTCTGCCAGAGAAAAAAGCTGCTTGGGAGACTACAGAAACTGCCAGGAATTTCAGACCTGCCACAGATAACCCCAGGCAGATGGAAGAGTGGTGGTCCGATATGGTAGCCATTAGCCGCTTGTGATGACACACATTTGAATTAATTTCAATAAAATTTAAAGTTCCATTCCTCAGCCACACAGGCCACGTTTCAAGTGCTCATAGCCACACGTGGCTAGTGGCTACCACGTGAGAGAACATATAGAACACTTCCATCGTCCTGGAAGTTTCCAAGGACAGCACTGAATTCTAGGTGGAGGATAACCTCTTCCTTCATGGATTAAAGAGAAAGTTGGGGGAAGGGAGATGCTATGCTGGCACCTTGACAGAAACAAAAGGGAACTGTAACACTTGACTCTCTCAGCTAGTTTAATTTCAAGCCCAATAATGTAGACTCTTGTCTAGGGAATAACACACAAAAATAAGCATTCCATTCTAAGTAAAATGAGGCTTTTTTTAATTAACAAGGCAGAAAAACGGGTGGATAAAAGGTGAGGCAGGAAAGCCTGGTTTTGAGCAAACATTTGCCATCTGTACCTACACCTAGTGTGGCCACGCAGCTAAAGGTAAACAAGAGGGAGATGGCCACCCCGCGGGGCCCGCCCGAGTAGCTGCCACCGGGAGCAGCGTCGGACCCAGTGTCACTTCACATCCTCATTAATTATCTTGAAAGGAGAGGGTTAGTAAACAGCAAGTTAATTAAATTCTCCGATGATGCTAATTTGGGAGGCTTTCGTATGACTGGCAAGGGCAGAGGCAATATAAAAGGGACCTGGATAGGTGAGAAGTCTGAGTGGAAAATAGAATTAAGCGCCGGCTAAACAAACACCGCTCTAAATAGGTCTTATGGAAGAGCCAAAATGTGTCCAAAAAGGAATCTGGAAAATTGACGCACTAAAATGAAAAAGGTTTGCAATGTCTAAGGCATACAAGCAGAACAGGAGTAAAAGAAGGCTTTTTACAGATGTTTAATACAAACGTTTACGTGCCCTTAGAAGGAGGTCTGGGAGGAACACCAACTGCTCACAGTCGCTGCCCTTGAGAGGCGTGGCCACAGAGAACAGGAGGCGGGGAAGGGCCTTCCACTTTAACTCCACATTCTTTAAAACTGATGACTCATTTTTCAAACAAGCACGTAGGATGCGTTATTTAGTTGTTTTCTGTTTGGTTTTTTAAAAAAACTTCTTAGTTTGAAATAATTTTAGATGGACAGAAGAGCAGGATAGTACAGAGTTCCCACGTGTCCTCACCTAGCTTCCCCTGCTGTTAACATCTGGTGTCCTAACATCTGGGACGTTTGTCAAAACCAAGAAACAGACGTTGGTACGATACTGTTACCGAAGAATAGACTTTATGTATTTACATCGTTTTTCCACTCACGCCCTTTTTCTGTGCCAGGTTCCAAAGCAGGATCCCACACAGAGTTTAGATGTTAATCTCCAATCTGTGCCAGTTCCTTGGTCTCTGGTGACCTCGTCACCTTTGAAGAGTGCTGGTCAGGTGTCTGTAGAGCATCCCTCAATTTTGATTTGTCAGATGTTTTCTCAAGATTTGACTGAGGTTACTGCATCGCATGGTGGGGGCGGGGGCGGGGGAGGATATGGCCATCAACGTGACTAATCACTGGTCAGGTTAACCTTCATCACTCAGAGAAGGTGATCCTGCCAGGCTCCTCCATTGGCAAGTTACTTTCTTTCCCTTTCCATACTTGATTCACCAGAAGTGAGTCGCTAAGTCCAGCCCACAGTCAAGAGGAGGGGAATGAAGCTCCACCTTCTGGTTACTATGCTGTTAAATAAGATTAAAATATCCCTTAAAAGAGATCACCTTCTCTTCATGCAAACAGAAGTATCTAAGGAAGATGTCTGTCTAGAAGGTCAGAGTTGTCGTCTTTGTTTTCAATACGTGGATTGTCAACAACACAGACAGACAAATGTCCACAACTGCAGAGCCCTCACTCTATGACAGGCAGCGTCCTGCCCACTTAGATATATTAACTCATTTAGTCCTCAGAACAGCCTGATGAAAGTGAGGCTGCAACATTATACTGACCGACTCCAAATTACAAGTGGGGAAACATGGCACAAAGAGGGTCAGTCGCTTGCTCCTGTTAACACAGTTATTAAATGGTGGGGCAGGATTCGAACTCTGGCCTCCTGGCTCTAGACATCATGCTGTCTAGACAGCTCTCTGTGATCCTGCTTCTCAGTATACAACTCCCAAATTTCAGGACAGTCAAATGCAGCAGCAAAGTGTAATTCATGGAGAAGAGTGACTTGGGGAAAGATGTCAAGACCCAAATGGGGACTTCCCTGGTCGTGCAGTGGTTAAGAATCCACCTCCCAATGCAGGGGACATGGGCTTGAGCCCTGGTCCGGGAAGACCGCAGATGCCGCAGAGCAACTAAGCCCGTGCACCACAACTACAGAGCCTGTGCTCTAGAGCCTGTGAGCCACAACTACTGAGCCCACGTGCCACAGCTACTGAGCCCACGTGCCACAGCTACTGAGCCCGTGAGCCACAACTACTGAGCCCGCCTGCCTAGAGCCCGTGTTCCGCAATAAGAGAAGCCATTGCAATGAGAAGCACGCACACCACAACGAAGAGTAGCCCCCGCTCGCCACAACTAGAGAAAGCCCGCATGCAACAACAAAGACCCAATGCAGCCAAAAATAAATAAATGAATGAATAAATTAATTAATTAATTTTTAAAAAAGACCCAAATGGAACAGAGGCTTCTCTGGAGAGAAGCACACCCACAGTGGCATTCCTAGGATCAACACTGCAGGGCTAAGTAGGCCCAACAAAACCAAGACGCTCTGGGGCGGGGGGTGGGGGCAGGGTTTCAACAGAAGACAGTCCTCCTTTACTTTTAGAGAGAGGCAGGGAATACAGGACACCTGAGCTCGTCAAACGACCTCTCCGTCCATGGGCATAAAAGACGCTCAAAATCCATGGACCACAATGCTTACTGATATCCCAGCCCATGTGTCACAGACACCAGCTTGGAACTGTCTCCCGCAATAACAATGACTAGTCCTACGCTTCTGAGGGTTCACTGTAACACCCTCAGAAGACACTTCTGGAGTCAGCAACAGAGCACAGAGGTCAAGGCTGGAGCAAGCCTGTCTGGCTGGGGAGAGAGAGGATATAAGACAGAAAGAGACCAACCGCCCAGACGGGGGAAGACACTTGGCCCATGACCTGTCCCATCTGCAACGTGGGCTTGTTTAATCGCAACCATTAACTCTTTGATATACTGACATCAGAAAGCAACAAGGAAACGAGCTGTTTCTAGAAAAACAAGAAAGGAACCAGGAACGTGTGGGCAGCTGCCGCCTTCCCCAGTAGCCCACGTTACTCAGTTCCCACGCTGAACTTTACCATTATCCTTCGCCACAGAGAAAAACGATGAAGAATCAAGCAGGGAGCGATGAATGTCCCTTTCCTGGATGCCCGCTCCACACCACTGTCCTCTCTAAATATCCCGTTCATTTCTCCTCCATTTAACTCTTGCTTGTACTGTTCTCCAATTGTTTCACCTGCAAAAATGTGCCTTTAAAATGCCACTAATACAGAACTATGTCAATTCTAACACCACCCCGATCCCACCTCACAAGTGGACAGAGGGCAGGTCTTCTGTCAATACCTAGAATTACAGAACAGGGAACAGAAGGTACAGCCTCTGGTGCTTGTCTCCATGTAAGTTTCCCAGATCAGCGCAGTCGGCCTCTGTTTAAACACATCCATCGAGCTAGGTCTTAAGAGGAAAAGAGAAACACCTCCCCTCAAGACGGAGTCTCAGTGTGCATTTTAAAAGCGCCTAGACATATTTTATTAAATGCGGAGGAGTGCTGGGACTTCCCTGGTGGCGCAGTGGATAAGACTCCACGCTTCCAATGCAGGGGGCCTGGGTTCCACCCCTGATCAGGGAACTAGATCCCACGTGCCACAACTAAGGAGGTGGCGAGCTGCAACTAAGGAGCCCGCCTGCTGCAACTGAGACCTGGTGCAACCAAATAAACAAATAAAACAAATGCAGAGGAGTGCTGTGAACAGCGGATATCTGAATGCCTACTATGTGCCAGGCACAGTTCTCAGGGCTGTTCAAAAAAGAAAAAAGACATTCATCACCAGCCACCCTAGAGGTAACTGCATAACATTTCAACGTATTCTTTCTCATGCATTTCAAGGTTTTACCTCAGTCGGAAACAATAAAATAATATTCAAGAGGGGTACATTTCCCAGTTTTTCATGGCACCAAAACCTGAAACTTATGGACTGGAGCATGATGTGTGGCAAAAAACCTAAAATCACTTAAGCAGATATTTGTAAGCGCCTAGAAAAGTAATGAATCGCTAGAAGTAAACATACGTTCAACTGTATTTACAAAACAGAAATGGACTCACAGACTTAGAGAATAATCTTATGGTTACCGGTGGGGGAAGGGTGGAGGGATGGGATAGTTAGGGAGTTTGGGACTGACATGTACGCGCTGCTATATTTAAAAAGGATAACCAACAAGGACCTACTGTACAGCACAGGGAACTCTGCTCAATGTTACGTGGCAGCCTGGATGGGGGGGGAGTCTGGGGGGAGAACGGACACATGTGTATGGACGGCTGAGTCGCTCTGCTCTGCACCTGAAACTATCACGACACTGTTAATCGGCTCTACTCCAATATAAAATAAAAAGTTAAAAAATAAATTAAAAAATAAACACACGTTCACCAAGTGCAGAACAAGAGGCTAATATCTTTCTTTCCTTAACTCTCCCCTTTATTTCCCCCCCAAACAATACCACGACTGCTCTTATTACTAATACTGAACTGGTGGATCAGCAAATTATTAGAGATTAATGACATCTGATTTTGTCTCCCCTGATATCCTTGTGAACAATCTGGAAACAGGAGGATCTGGTTCTAGTATGGTAGGTAGTATGGTAGTATTTACTATGCTGAAAGGACATGAATGTGGCTGAAAGGACACTGATCCTGAATGAAAGTCCACCTGGAGGAAAATGTCTACAGGACAACACAGTGGTCTCACTGGACCTCTCTTGTCTAACAGTTCCAGTAAGGTGCGAATAGAGACAGAAGTCCTGCCTATCAAAAAAAACGCCACAACCATGAGTCTAAAAGTCATAGAGAACAATAAACAGGTGAAATTTAAAACACTTTAAAAAGATGATTGATGAAAATCATAATACTTTAATACTAGGCAGTACAAAACTAAAGTAATTAAAACAGTCCTGTATGGGCCCAAGTTAAGGCAAATTAATGAAACAAAAGAAAGTGTAGGAACGGATCCAAATAAGAATTTAGTGTGCGATATGGTGGCATGTGTAAGCGCTGCAGGAAAGGATGGGTGGGTTGCATAGTAAGTGGGGCTGGGGAGGATAACTAATTGAGAAAAAAATAAACATGGAGGGATCCATGCCTCACAACATACACCAAAATAAACTCCAGATGGATTACGGAGTTTAGTGTCAAAACATGAAACCATAGAAGAACTAACAGCGAACATAAGTGAACACGATCTTGGCAGGGGAAAGGGATTTCTAAGCTTAACAAAGGGGAAGGAAGCAGAAATGAAAAGACTTCACTACATAAAAATTTGTAACTTGGGAATCTCAAAACACATAAACAGTAAAAGATAATGATAAATGGACGGATGAAACTGTAACAGAGAACAAACACGTGTTTAGCAGTTTTTATACAGAAAGAGCTCTTCTAATTTGTTTATTTACAAGATATATTTACCAAAATATTATTTATAATAGTAAAATACTGGAAACAACATGAATGTTAAGTGGAGCGACATCTAAATAAATCACGGCGTCTTCATGCAGTGGTGCCCTGTGCACTTATTATCATGCAGTATAAACACATTTAGTGACATCAGAAAAAATCAAACATCGTTAAGTTAAAAGCCAGTTACAAGATACAGCATCGTTCAAATTCTAAAAAATAATAATATCCCATCTGTACAGAAAAGGCTAAAATTACATATGCCAAAATGTTTAAAATTAAAACCATCTTTGGGTGGTGAGATTAGGGATGAGTTTCTCTTCTGTGCTTCTCTGCATTTCTAGAAGTTTTTTTTTAAAAAAAACAATAGACAAGAAATACTTTTGAACTAAAAAATAAAAATAAATAAATGAAAAAATATATATACACAGAAAGAGGACAACTTTACAGTCACATTTCCAGCTATTATACACACGGGACGGTGGCCAGCACTGAGACAACACAATCAACAGGATGAAGGAAAACAGCAATAAATGTCAAGTCCTGTCCTCAGGTTTAGGGGACAGAGAGGCCTGGTTTAATTGTCAACTCCGTGAAAACAAAAACCCTGCTCATTTCAGGGGACCACAAGTTCCACAGAAGCCAAGGGTTTGATTTGGTTTCTTAATAAAAGAACAGAAAGTTAGTGATTCGGTGTCTATACCAAGGAAGGAGAGAGACTCTGTAACCAACCAGTGAGGTTCAACCAAGAAGACCACATCCCACAATAAGCATCGTCACCCAGGAGACGCATCCACAGGCAAACACGTCAGAGGCGGGTGACAGGGATGATAAGGACCTTGGAAACCATTTCATAGGAAAAATTAGAAACACCAGAGATGTGTACTCAGTTGAATGGAAAGGGACACGCACAGGGACAAGTGACAAAAAGAGGTGGGAGCACAAAGCTAAACTACAGCACCTTCACGCCGGGTTGCCCTGTACAAAAAAATCAAGTGACAGAGAAATATTTAGGGGTATCAAAGAAGCACACATGGCAAAGTTTAAAGCAGCCTGTTACGTAATGCACACAGTATCATTTACGTTCTACAATGAATAACAGCAGGAAGATGCTCTTTTGGGAGTGGAACAAGAAACAACTGTCTCTACCCTTGCAGGCAACCAAGTAGACAGTATCGCAACAGAAAGGATTCTAACAATTCGGGGTGCCCCTAGACTCCTGTATGTAAAGAAAGTGGAAACACTCTGAGAACTCGATGACTACTGATTAGAGGTATTTCTCGAGGCTATTCCTTCATCAGGGTCAGTACTTCCTAAATGCGCTTCAAGGACCAGGAGCTTGTCAGAAACATAGATCCCTCGTCTTTCCCCAGCCCAGACTCAGAGTCAAACTCATAGGCAAAACTCCAGAAACTGTACTTTAAAGGATTCACCAGCCGATTCTCATGCACGATCAGGTTCAGAAACCCTTGGAAAGGGGACATCTTTAATAGGTTTTTAAGAAATATCTTGTTTTTTAAGGCAATATTGAAAGAAACAAAAGAAGTCAAAATCACCAAATTCTGTCACTAAGATGAACATTTCTGGCCAATATCCATCTTGACCATCTCTAATCTATATGCAGAATACATCACAATTTCACATAAATGGAATAACCTATATATGTAACATTTTTATACTATGTTGAGACCATTTTCCAACTAAAGGATACATACGCACCACCGTTTTTAACAGCTGCATAGTAACGCACAGCAGGAACTTGCAGTAATGATTGTGCGGTCCAAATGACCGCTTTACCAACTTAAAAAGAAAAGAAAAGAAAAAAACCCTTGAATTAAACAACGCTGTAATGAGGAGCATTTCAAACATATCAACGACCATAAGTCGGAGTGCCTCATAAGAGACTAAGGCCGCTTTACATTTGGATACACATCGGCAGAAAATCACACTCAACTACATGCTCACCAACAGGACACAGTGGCCCCTGGATTCCCTCACAATTAGCAAGATGATAAACATTTAAGGGGAAGACTGCCAGTCTATGAGGAACCTGCGGAGCAGTTTCCCCAAATGGAAGAGGACGACCTTCTTAAGTTTTAAAGAAAATCCAACAAAGATCAGGAGAAAACCTCCTTGCAGAACGCACAGGCATTCTTCGCCTCTTCACTCCACAGCCCAGTTCTGAAGTACATACCCGGCCCTCTCCTACTCCCCCCACACCCAGCACCGGGCTCCGACACAGGAAGGTAACAGGGCGACAACCAGCAGAGCCTCCAGGAGATGCGGTTTCTAGGGACTTGGACGAGCCCGTAACAGAAGTGAGACCGGTTACTTCCCTCCAGGACTCCATGGCCCAAATGCATCCAGCTTCTCTTTCCTTCAGAAGGCACGAGGCATTGCTGGAGAAGCAGGAGATACAGGGGGCTCTTCCAGGAGACCATGGGGCAGTAGACAGAGGGGGACAGAGAGCTGAGGGGGTTTGGGCTACACAGGTGTGACCTGAGAAAGGCCTTAGAAAAATCATCAGAGGGAGTCTCGCTGTCATTTGGATTTAGGACTACCCTCAACCCCTGATCAAGGCATCTGAATACCAAGGTGACAGGCATGACAGAGACAGCTGATGTGGCCTGGCTTCCCCTGAATGCTACCATGCTGCAAATGGCCACCATGTGGCAAAAGGAGGCAAGGCGTCTTGAAGAAAAGGGCCAAGGCAGAGAGAAGCCAGTGTATCTAGATTGGCTCTTGTGTGCTTGTGATTCATGCCGGTTCCAGGCCCTGGGAAGCTGGTAGGGCCTTGTCCTAAGGAAGAAGATAGGCCTCTGCCGGTTTCCTAGCAACCCTTGCAGGCAGCAGGCAGCATGCAGGGGAAAATTTAAATGGCCACAGGCACAGATGCAAAACTGAAGCAGGCCCAGCTCCCAGTTAGGCGTGGCAGGACCCAGGGCCCCTGGCAACTAGCCCCCAAACCAAGCTCCACCGAAAGGCATTTGGGGTACCACCTACGGAAGAGGTCTCACTTCCTTCTCCTTGGCCCTGCAGCACCTGCAGAACACATTCACACCGGCGACCTCACACCCTGCCACCGTGGGATAGAAACAGCAGACTTCCTTTCCACATTTCAGGGGTGTGAAAACCAGAAGGGCACACCCCATTGTCCTTAGAACTTTAATCCCAGGCAGTGATATCCAAGGCACCCACGTCTTGACTCTTCTCTTTGCACCCCAATTCTTTCCTCTGCAGTTACTTTCACAAGCCCGCTCCATTTGGCATCACCCTCTGCTAAACAGGCTTAGTTCCCCCTCATCTCCCAACCGTGGCACCAGCTCGGGCCCACCTGTTCCAGACATAGGACCTTCCCTTTGTGTACTTTCAACCGTTCCTTCTCTACCAGCCTAAGTTCACCACATTCTACTCAACCCATTATGCCAACGAAAGCCAAGTGGGAGGAGTGATGACTGACATGAGGACTTAGCCTAACTCTACAGCACGTATAGGAAAGGGCCAACATCTGGGCCAGCCCTGGAGTCACAGCAAGGAGGTCCATCAGGTCGTCACCTTCAACAAAGGGACTGGAGTAAAAGCTAGTGCCAGAGAAGCACGGGCGCAGCCAAGCACACTTTACGGCACATACGGCCATAGCACACTGTTACTCCAGGTGCTTTTCCATTACCTGGTCTTCATCTATGAAATTATCTTGTGTGATCAGATATTAATCATAAGAAATTTGCTTTCAATTGCTACGTGCTGTACTGTTTTTGGAACTCCTTCACATCTCTCAGAATATCCAATCCTAGTAACTCTGGGAGGCAAACAGGTCCATTTTACAGATGCTATTAAGGTACCTGGGCAGGGTCCGAGGCTGGTACATGCCAGAGCTAGGAACAAACCAGAATCCCACTCCCCAATCCAGCTTCCTGCTCTGTCCATACCAAGTCCCTTAGGTATGAGTATTAAGCCCATATATGGTAAAGACACTGTAAGGACTGATGAAATTAGGAGTATCTAAGGCACTATATCATCCATAAACATTACAGCAAATATATACACATTATGTGTGTGTATTTATATGTATATCTATTTATATGTTACATACATATATGTAACTGGCATCCATTATCTATCCATCCATCTATCCATCCATCTGTCCATCCATCTGGGTATCAGGGATGGAAGGGATATACTGTATCCTTGGTACAGGCAAACTCCTCACTTCATTTACAAAATCAAGTCTTTTGTCAATGATTTTTCTAGGGTGCCCATTTCTATGGCCCTGATTTAGGCCGGGCAGTCAGTCTCGGGCTGTTTTAGACACGCAATAAGAAGAAGCACCGGCACACCCAGGAATTAACACTATCCCACAGCCAGCAACACTGCTTCCCAGATCTCTGTCCTGGTCTCATCCATCTCAAGTCCCTTCTCCCTGGTAGTAGATGAAGTGGGAGCTAATGAAAAACCTAAGGAAATCAGCACCGCTAAGAAAATGCCAATACTCATTCGAAATCAACATAAACAGTCGACTGTTTCTATCCTAGTTTGAATTGCCTCGTCCTTTCTGGAATACCTCCCAGGCAGGATCATGTCCTTACGTTCCATATAACGCCTGCTTCACGATGCTATTACTCATTAAGTGTCAAAATAATAATTATCCCAGATGGCGAATTCACAAGTGGGTTAGTCATCAGCGCTAACAGGGCTGGATCCCACTTGCCCTGGGCACTCAAGTTCAGCCTCAGAATGTTCTGAAACAGACTGTTCCTTCTTCTGGTTGGTTATTTATTGTGTAACATCGGGAGGCTCCCATTTTCTCCTTTAGAGTTGGTTTCAATAGGTTAAACCTCTTGGAAGCCACATAAGACGATCTTCACTTTGCAGCTCGTAACAAAAAACTGTTGATAGAATGACTTTAGATTTGACCAGGCCCTGAACTCAACTCTCCAACCCAAGGTGTCTCATATGAAGGCATCTCCAAAGCAACACGACAGTAGCTTCCTAGGAGTGTTTCAAGAAAATTACCTCTGCTTTCCTACAAGGGTAGTCACTGCTGGGAAAACTATGGTGGAGGTAAGAACCAAAGAGCTCCTAACCAACACTTGTTTTATTCCTGACTCTGCTCCCTCCGTGAGAAGCAAACAGTTACAACGGCTGATGGGTTTTGCCATAAGTTGTTTCAAGTTAGCGGAGGGGATGTCGCTTCGGTTCCACCAAGTTGCACTGGGTATTCTCAGGTAGAATGGGGGGCGGGGGGTGGGCAGCGATGCAGCAGACTGTGGGCTGCAGCCAGAGGGTGTAACTACAATGCCAGCCTTAAAAAGCCAACAGGCTGTTGAATGCCAAGCCTGCAATATTAATTTGCATATGACATCAATTTTGCTGTCAGTGTGTTAATGTGTGATTAATTCTGTCATGGGTTAGAGCAAGGAGAATTAGTTAATTGTCAGAAACCCTTCTCATTCACTCTCTCATTCATCCCCCGCCTTCCTCGAACGTCCCTTTTTTTTCTCTTCTTATTAAACTAACCTCCTGGGCTTTCTTCCTTGGGGTACTTCTTTCCTGCAGGATTTTAATCCCATCTCCTCCTACCCTTTCTATAAATGCATTTTCAGAAGTGAGAACACAGATGGGTTGGGTACCACCCTCCCCCCACCCCCCAGCAAGTCTGAACTCTGTCCAGGAAGTAGCGGGGGTGGTTTGGGAAGGTCTTACAACAGGGACACACAGATCCCATTCATGTTCGTGGTCCATTGCCAATGCCGGCGATACCTGTATGCATTGTACAATCCGCTGTTTGTGTGCTATGCAAATAACCTGTGGGGCTGGGACAAGCTGGAATGTGGAGTGAACACAAAGCCATTGCTGTGCTATAGAAATGGGTCAGTCGCTGCCCATTTTCTCCGGCTGCCCAGCGCCTGGCCGGCTTCTTCCTTCTGAGCAAGCCTCGGCCACCATCAATGCAGCTCCGAGTTCAGCTTGGTCACTGCGAGTCCCGTGCATTTTTACTCAACCATTATTCCTTCAGCTAGCTAGCTAGACCTTAAAAAAAAAAAAAAAAAAAAAAAGGCCAAAAAAAGAATCTCGGGGGACTTCCCTGGCCATCCATTGTTAAAGAATCCACCTTCCAATGCAGGGGGCATGGGTTCGAGCCCTGGTCAGGGAACTAAGATCTCACATGCCGCGGGGCAACTAAGTCCACAAGCCACAACTGCTGAGCTCGCACGCCTCAACGAGAGAGCCTGCGTGCCGCAAACTACAGAGCCCACGCACTCTGGGGCCCGTGCACCACAACTAGAGACGAGCCCCCGCGCTGCAACAAAGAACCCGCACACCACAACGAAAGATCCCGCACGCCTCAACGAAGATCCCACGTGCTGCAATTAAGACCCGACGCAGCCAAAAGGAAATAAATAAATAAATAAATAAAATATTTTAAAAAAAGAATCTCGGGGCTCCTAACTCTGTAAAGGGCAAGAGAGTCCTAGAGCCCAGGGGTGTCAGAAAATTTCATGGTGTATGAGCATGTCACAGGTCAGATTGAACAGCTCCAACCACGGTGGCAATGGCGAGGACACACAGCGCTGGTGAAGGATGGATGTTCTGAGGATGCCGGTCCCCACCTGTGCCAAAATACAGCCCACAACTCTTACCCCCTTCCTGGGTCCTTCTGTTACCTTCCGCAACACCTTGAGTTGCCTTGATTTTTGAAGAACTAAAACTGAGGAAGAAGGAAGAAAGGACCCAAAGCAAATTCGCGGATACCCTCATCTGCAACGCTACCATCACCCAGGATTCTTCTCATTTGCAGGCTGAGAAACCAACTATCACCTTGTGGCCCGATCCATCCCAGACCAATTTTCTAGGGCGCTGGAAGGGGCACCAGCCACGGGCGGGCAGGGATCACAAGTTTTACATCTGGAAGACAAGAATGAAATGAAAAGACGCACAGGCTCCCACTCCCAAGCAAGCTACAGAATACATGTCAGGTTATTGAAATGGGCCCTAAATTTGTGTCTGAAAGCATGTTTCCAACTGTTACCATATAAACAGATGACTACAGTACAGAGGAGGCAGGTAACCAAGACCTATGTACCTGTTGCAAGCAATATTTTATGATCTTTTCACAAAGCACAGGGCTCATTTTAAAGGCTGGAAGCCACTGTTGTTGTTTTTTTTAATTTGGAAAAAAACATCGATTGGAACTTTCTGATTAGCAAGGAGTAATGTTCTTATGGGCCACGATGCTTATAATGCCTTGTCATTTTACTTCACATATACTCTTACAGCTAAACTCTAACTAGATGTTGGACAGGGACCAAGTATAATTTCTCATGATAACCAACTAAACAGTGCTCCTAAGCGGTCTCTCTCTCTCTCTCATACACACACACACACACACACACACACACACACACACACACGCACTCCCTCTTCCTGTCTCTCTCACTCCATCCCACCCTCTTACTCACTTCCTTCCCCAAGTAATAAAAGCCAGATAAATCCATGGAGGCGGCAAAAGAAGGGATCTCGGCAGCAACTGTACTTTCCAAACACTTGTTTGTATTACAACTTTTGAAAAACAAATTAAGATCTAGAATCCATCAAAAAAAAAAAAACTTTTCCCAGCCCTCATGGAAGTTACTGGAGAAATCAATGAGCTGCAAGTGTCTGTGATCAACAAGAATTTGGGTCCCTTCTTCCTTTTCAGATTATCTGTAGCTCAAACTGCTTTAATATGGGCATTATTCGCACGTGAAACTGGAATTACTCAGCACGTGGGAAATAGGTCCCGACCACCCATGGCCATTAAAGACCCCATGACATATTTCTAAGTCAGCCAAAATGCAACACAGACAGCAGGCCCAGCAGTTGCTGGATTCAGAGGAGGAATGATTTCATGCCCCTTGTGGACAAAGCAGAAACCAATGTTCCTACTTCTGGTCCATCTTTAAGGCCTATCGATGATGCCATCCCGGCCAACCACCTCCAGGCACAACACATCCCATCTCAAAGTGGCTAATTCTAACTTTTCTGAGCACTGACATTCCACAGACGAGGCATCGCCAAGGAGTCAGCTCCTCCAGGCTATTTAATTTTAAAGGAAAGTCTCAAATGAGAAGAGATCAGAAGCTGGAAAATAGGGTGTTAAGAACAGTGAGCCAGGGCTTCCCTGGTGGCGCAGTGGTTGAGAGTCCGCCTGCCGATGCAGGGGACGCGGGTTCGTGCCCCGGTCCGGGAAGATCCCACATGCCGCGGAGCGGCTGGGCCCGTGAGCCATGGCCGCTGAGCCTGCGCGTCCGGAGTGTGTGCTCCTCAATGGGAGAGGCCACAACAGTAAGAGGCCCGCGTACCGCGAGAACAGTGAGCTGGAGCAGAGTCCTAGTACAGGGTTTCTGGACTATTCTCACTGGAGAATTGCCTCTTAAAACCTACTTCAATATTTCTCCCCTTAGTTTCACTTTGGGGAGCTGAACATTCAGAATCTTCCATTCCTTTCCTGCACAAATGGCGAGTCTTCCTCTTTCCTCTCTACATCTTAATCATCCTTACCTTCCTTCTTCCTCAACTTCTCAATCTGCATCAATCATTTCCTTAAAAAGCCTTGTGGAATCATTTCTCCAGGGAAACACCTGCTGTGGGTAATGCTCCCTTGCCCTCCTGGTTTGCTCTCTTATCTAGAATGAGTCAGTTCTTCTCCAGGTGCTGGGGGTGGGGTGAGGTGACACGCTTCACAAAAGGAGGAGCAGAGCTGCACAGGAACTTTGGGGAGACGCTCAGCCATCAATGCATCCGATAGAAATACCCTGTGATTTGGTACCAAAGGCAGTGGTGGCCTTCCTGGCGCCCCGGAAGGCCAGCAGCATGGCGCTGGGGCTCCCAGCAGGGCCCGTGCACAGCCCGCCCGCCTGCCCTCCAAGCCGCCCGGGGTAGCTGCGAAAGGCTTTCCACGCCAGGCACACTCCCAGCACTGCGCGCTCCGCAGCGCTCTCTCCCCCACCAAAAACCCCGAGGCCTCCGGAGTGTAGAGTAACCACAAGCCTTTCAGTGGCTCATGTATTTACAAACTGAGGCATGTCGAAATCAAAGGGGATACCACATGACATAATTCGCATTAAAATGTCAACAGGCTGACAATTTATAGAGTCAATCCACGGAAGGTGGGGAGGACTAAGACTTAGTAATTGTTTAATTCCTGCTGAAACCCACGGCTGCTGTGCCTTCTGGGGGCCTCGAGCCGGCGCAGCACCCCATGGGGATGGCACCACGCCAAGGCCAGGGGACAGGTTTAACCATTTAGGGTGCTCCACGCTGAGAGAGAGAGAGGGAAAGGAAAGGACTTCAGTGAAACATGGCAGGAGAGGGCGTCGGAGGCACGAGAGCGTGTCCTTCCACAAAGTGGCTCAGGGTGGTTCCAAAGAGGGAAAGGTCCCCTCTGCTGTACCCCTGCCCCCTTCACGCCCCCTTTATTTCCCACATGTCCAGAAGCTGGAGATCTGAATGCATGCAAAAGGCCCACCAGCCTCGGTTTCCTGGCTGCCCTGAAGCAGCGACCTGCTCACCAAGCAGCTTGAAGAAGGGGGTGGGGGAGGGAGGGAGGGAGGGAGGGAGGGAGGGCGGCAGCATCTGTACCTCGATTACACCAGCCTCCAACCTCCGGTGCCCCACCTCCCGAAGAAGCAAGAGCCACGTCATGACCCAGACCAGACCCCTGCTCACAGAAAACCACCCTGGAAGTTTCTTCCACCTCTTCCGCCATCCCTACCAATAACACTGTTCTGACCCATAGCTCATAAAATACAAATTCTCAGTGCCTATTTCAGACTCTCAGCATTCCCCACTCCCAGGTATGGTTGCTCTTAGACTTCTGAAAATGGTCTCACTTGAGTTACTTCAAATGTACTGACTGTTAGTGGGGAAGGGTCCACCTAGGGGCCTGGGGCTGGGGGATGGAACCTGGAGTTTAACGAAGCTTTTTGGCGGGGGTGGGGGGGGTGGGGGGGTTTTGATCAATGCACTCAACTGCACCCTGAGCTCTGAGACACCTTTTAACTTCTCATCATGACACACGAGAGACACACTGAGAAGAGAGAAGTATTAAGAAGACTATCTGGTGGGACTTCCCTGGTGGCGCAGTGGTTGCAAGTCTGCCTGCCGACGCGGGGGACACGGGTTCGTGTCCCAGTCCTGGAAGATCCCACATGCCGCGGAGCAGCTGGGCCCGTGAGCCATGGCCGCTGAGCCTGCGCGTCCGGAGCCTGTGCTCCGCAACGGGAGAGGCCACAGCAGTGAGAGACCCACGTACCGCAAAAAAAAAAAAAAAAAAAAGAAGACTATCTGGCAAAGCTTACGGCTAATGATCATTATCTTTAGCTACAAAAAAAACATGTTCCAAAAAGGTGGCTTGGCTCTGTGGGACCCGCCCCCGAGGACGCCCAGGGCCACGTGGGCTGTAGCAGGGCTCTCCACACAAGCTCACTGTCTGTGTATAAACAGTAACACCTCGTTCTCTCTTCTACCTCATTAGCTGAAACACATTAAAACAAGTGTGCACTGGGAGCAGAAAATGAGACTGTTAAACCAAGCTGATATAATCCTCATCAGCTGTGGGAAATGAGAGCGCATCAATTATGCTGAATCAACTACAGTCACAGGGATGCGCTGGGCTCCGAGACCCCCAACGTGAAAAGGGGGAGACGATGAAAAGAAAGCGTCACTTAGAATATATATATACACATATATATTATATAACATACTTCACACCCACTCCCCTTACGGACACAGCTTCCTGTCCACTCTTCATATTACTCCATGAGAGAGGAGTGGTCTCTGATAAAGTACTCCTTTAAGATTCTTCTTAAAAATCTTTGCCAAACTATTTAGAATTGGAGGAGAACAAAGAAAACAAAAGTAAATTTATTTTTTAAATTGGGGGTGGGTGGGCGGGGAGGGTAATGAACTCTGTGTGATCTATGCTTATAGACAGGCTTTCTAAGTCCAAAGTATATCTGGAAGACAACGTAAGTCCTAACACCCAAAAGGACCAGGACACAAGGTGCGAAAGCCCTAACGCCCAAAATGACCAGGACACGCTTCAAACCTGAAATAGCTAGGAAGACAACAGTAAGTCAAGCTCTCCAGCAACAAAACCAAACTAGCGTTTGCCTTCACCTGCCACCGTCAACTGGGAGAAACCGCTCAGTGTCGATAACATGTAGAAATGCCCATAAAACCTACCAGGAAAGAAAACAAAGATAATGCCTGTACGCTTCCAAAATAAGGAAGGTTATGATTATACTGAAGATAAATGACAGAATCGTTACCCACATCCGAGTGTGTGAGAAATGCAAAAGACTCGCATACGATAGTTGTAAAATGTAAAATTTCACCCAAGGAGTAATAGTTGTGTGGCATAACGATGCCCCACATCCTGCACATCAGAATATCATGGTTAGTGGTAATAAGCACATGTGAAGTGAGTGTTGCTATGCAAAACGTCCTTTTGCATTTCCTCATCTGTGTCCAAATGTGCAGCCTTAGCATGTTACTGCCGTTGATTTGCATTTCATTCCGTAGGTGTTTCCAAACGTCAACGGTGGATACATTCCTTACAGGCCTCTGGACACCAGCGTGAAACTTACATTGCCCGAAACGCAGTCCTCAAGAGTAGCCATTAGATTCACCATTCGAATGACAGAAAGCTGCTCTGTTTCCCAAGTATACTTGCCAGATCCGCTCATGCTGATCTAATCATCAGGCAGGCAATGAACTTGGTGAGATTTTTCTGTCGCACATCGTTTCAGATGTTAAAGATTGTTTCACATTAAGTCTTGTTTCTTTCAAATCAAGGAGGGAGGCCTCTCTTCCCACTTACTGACTCAGAGCTGTAATCAGAGATCCCAGGTTTAGCCATTTAGTTCATAAAACCAAAAAAAAAAAAAAAAAAAAAAAATCAGCTTTCAAAAGAGGTGGGGTAGGGAGAAAACATCCATAACTTGAGTAGCCAAGGAGATTAACTTCCAATGTACAAATAAAGGAATGCACAGTTTAAAGAAAATAAGTTTCAGCTGAAGAAAAATTTTGGAATATTGTAAATTAATGGATAACAAACAGTTGCCATGGAAACGTTTTACGTACTTGACTGCAGGTGTTCGCTACAGTGAATGTAAACACTGAAAGAAGAGTCCCAAGGCAATGTTAAGCCATCCATGCCACCAACACTGTGGTTTTCAACATAAATGAATTCACTTAGGCAAGGTGGGTAAGGCAGCTTTGCAGCTCTGGCTAATACTTCATTTGTGTTCAGAGGCTGTTCCCCCTTTACGATAGTCTGTGGCATTGCCAAGGTTACAAAACGTAAACAGGCACAAATACAAGACATTAAAGAGACGCCAAAGCCAAATACATTCCCGTTTAACTAGAATGTAACCTTCACTTTTCAATCTTTGCCCTCCATGCTGTGCATTTCTGGATTATAATTTCTTTAGAGTGAACCTGCATTAGCTTTAATCAGAAAATAATGTATATAAGGGAAGGGGAAAAACAGAGACTACAGTTCTGAGTATGCCGTGTACTCTGAACCAGTTTCCAAGCCTCAATTCTTACTTGCACCTAGTTTTGGTCACGCCAGGGAAATATGGGTGTACTGGGGCTTGCGGGGTAGGCCTGCTTAAAAAAATCAAGCTCTGAAGTCCCCAAGGTCCCCCAGGTTAGGCAGGACAACACTATAAAATCATGTCGGTAAAAGTAACTTCACTGCTCTTTCCTCTCACAGCTGAAGACCTGTTAGGCACGTCACAGAGAAGGAGTCAAAGAAGGAGTAGCCAAAATCAAGCTGGACTTGGATCACTTTCTAACTTTCCTAAGTACTTCACTAGATCACTTCTCGCTGCATTACATAGAAGAGGCTGATGTATTCCCTTAAAAAAAAAAAAATCCTGCAGACACACACTCTTAGTGTTGAAAGGGAACCTAGTGGTCCCTCCCAGCCCCTCATTCCTCCGATGGGACCACAGCTGACTGACCGAGGTTAAATTATTGCCCAAAGTCTTCACTACACATTGGTCACATCGCTCAAGGGAAATTCTTTCTCCCTCCTGCAAACCAAAAAACCCCACCAGCCTTTCTGTCCCCTAAACAAAAAGTGTGCCAAGTTCAAAACTGATGAAAACCAAATTATAAAGTAACTTCAATTACGTGGTCTACGTAAGACAACAGAAAATCTAACGCAGGAAAGTGGCACTGTTAGAGAAGAGCAAATTGTTCTGTGCCGTGTGCCGACTGCACTGCAGGCACGTCCCAGGTAGGATCACATTTAATTGGCTCAATAGTCCTACCAGGCAGGTCGTTTCAGGAGCCCGTTTCACAGTGGAAGAACACAGAGGGATTACGTTTCACGTCCAAAGCCACACATCTGTGAAGGGCAGGAGCTAAGATTCAAACGCAGGCAGCCTGACACCAGGAAGCCTCTCCCTCTTTAAAACCCCAAGAGCTACCTGGCTTTCCCCTAAGATACACAGGCAGCCTATCTTGAAGTTTTCTAGCGCCTGGCATCTAGTGAGCATCTGAAACTTCTGGAATGACCAACAGCCTCTTCAATTCCCACTGCCTCTCCTGCAGTGGTTGGAGACCTCTCAGTTGGGGAGGGTTTCTGCCTCCAGCGAAATATATGCACTTGCCTGAAAAAGAGAGAAGTATCTGGGCCCAACCTTCAGAGACACAACAGAACATCTGCGTGGGAGCAGAGGGGAGGACAGTGTGGGTGGAGAAGACACCTCACAGTGAACCTGCAGCTTCCACGTGTGGACTTCAGAGTAGAAATACCACCTAACCATCAGGTTTTAGAATTCTACACTCATGTTATATTATGAAAATGTTCAGTAATAGGGAAGAATTGAAAAAAAATCGTAGAGTAGACACTTATCTATCACCCAGATGCTAAAATACTTTGCTATATATATATATATATATGTACACACACACACATTAGTCTGTATATATATTAGTTTGTATATGTATATGTACATATATATGTACATATATATTAGCTTGCTATATATAAATATAATATCCATTTATCAATGAAGCTTCCATTTTTGATGCATTTCAAAGTTAACTGCAGACAAATACTTTGCACCACTCCCCCAGCCCCCACAAATACTTTAGCACACATGGTGTTAACTATAGTTCAATATTTGTTTATGGGGTGCTTTTAAAAAATATTTTGTATTATTTTAACCGATTATTTGAGCAGACTTCCTTACTAATACAATACTGAAGAGGCCCCAATTCCAGTGTGTTACTAGTATGAAATGTGTGGGTCACAATGATTTCTTCTGAGAAGTTATAGTGACCACCACAGTGCATGAAAGGAAGCACCAGTTACAAAAATCAGTTTAGAATTACGGCCTCGGGTTTAGTATGTAGAAGAGATGAATCTGCCTTTGTCCGCTGTCCAGCTTGCCCGTCTATGTGATCATTCCCTCTTCAAAGCTTGCCCAAACAAACTCCAGCTTCCCTCCTTCCAGGAGGTCTGTTCTGATCTAACCAACTGGCTGTGATTTCTCTGTCCCTCTAACTCCTTCCAGACTTGGATAACTTTGGCACCGATCAACCCTTCTTTGTATCCTGCGTGACAATGTTTTTCAAACTGCAGTTCCTGATCCTTCAGTGCAGTGGTTCTGAACCTGGAGCTATTAGAAACCCACAGTCTGGGAAATCAGAATCTCTGAGGGTTGGGCCAGGCAGGCCCCTCCTCCCTGGGTAGAGAGTCATTGCATTGGTGAATCATAAAAAAAAAAGGAATAGGATAGAAAAGAAAGTATCAGAATGCAGCACATGTAGTAAGGATAAAATGATTTTGTAAGACTTTTGTTTCAGCTATATATATAAAATATCTCTCTATATGTATGTGCTAGGTCACCAATTAAAACGTATCTCTTTTTGTATTCTAGTCAACAAAGTTTACAAAGTTTAAGAGCACAGCCCTAAAGAAGCCAGTATTAAAGGTGTTTAGAACTTCCCTGGTGGCGCAGTGGTTGAGAATCCGCCTGCCGATGCAGGGGACACGGGTTCAAGCCCTGGTCTGGGAAGATGCCACATGCCGCGGAGCAACTGGGCCCGTGAGCCACAGTTACTGAGCCTGCACGTCTGGAGCCCGTGCTCCGCAACAAGAGAGGCCGTGATGGTGAGAGGCCCGCGCACAGCGATGAAGAGTGGCCCCCACTTGCCGCAACTAGAGAAAGCCCTCGCACAGAAACGAAGACCCAACACAGCCAAAATAAATAAATTTATTTTTTAAAAAAAGGTGTTCATAGATGTGCAGCTTGAACGTGGGGCAGGAGGAGAGAAGGAGATTGGAGCTCCTCTCTTACTGGGAATACATTCTGCCAAGTGGTTCTCCTGGAGAAAACCAGATATGGGGCTAACCAGCATCATTTAGACACAAAGAGCTGGAGGGTGAACAGAGAAGATTCTAAGGAAACAGAAGGAGTAGACTTTTCAGGACTGAACCTAATCTTTAAGTTTCTGTATTTAAGATTTTTGTCTTTGGTATCAAATCTTCAATTGACACTGACTGACTATCTAATACCTGCAGGACTGGGAAGGATACAAAGTTGGATAAGACTAAACAAATCCTGCTGTAAAGGGTCTTGTAATTGAGTAGAGGAGAAAGACCACTGTAAAAATAGACTATCATAGGAAGTAGGAGGAAAGTGTCATCACTTTTTCTACCTCAACATCAATCTCTATGACTGCTGAGTGAAAAGAGGTGTGATTTGAGCTGGAAGAGTTTAGGGACACAGAGCCAAGGCCAGCTGCATGTAGGAATTTTCAAAATACTTGGACACAAGCTGCCCAACAGTCCCAGGACTGTTTCTCAGTGGGTCAGTACAGAAAAAAGCTGTACAGAATTGATGGTAAATAACATGGTCATAAACAGCTCTGGAAAGCTCTGGTCCACACATGACGTCCAGTTTGCTCTGACATGTGCTTCTGGACTCTGAATTATGTGAAGCCAAGCGTTCAGACTACACTGCTATACTAGATCCTAGAGCGGAGGAGAAACCGCGGGCACGTTCTGCTAGTACGTTTGTCATTCAGTAAGTATTTACTGAGCTTGGTGTCAGACACTGTTCTAAATGCCAGGGATATAGCCATTAATAAGGCCACCGAGGTAGCCGATCTTTTGGTAGACAAATAAATAAATGAACGAATAAGAAGAATACATAGTAACTGTCAATGCAGAGAAGTAAACTCAGATGGAGCTACTCTCGGTAACTAGTTGAGAGTGGGTGGTCAGGGGAAGCCTCTCTGAGGACTAGAGCTGGATGTCGAGGTCAAGGAAGCACATTCCAGACAGTGGAACCCCAAGTGCAAAGGCCCAGCAGGAGGTACCCAGCTTGGCCCACTGAAGGAACAGTCAGGAGGCCAGTGCGGCAGAAGTGTCATGGGAAGGGGAGGGGGTGTTATAAGATGAGGTTGGTATGGTGGGTGGAGTCCAGGTCACAAGGAGGTTTGTTAGCCAAGGTAGAAAGGTTGGCTTCTATTTTAAGTGGGATGGAAAGCCACTGTTGGGTCTTTGCAGGGGAGTGATATGACCTGATTTTCCTCTTCATGAAATCACTGCATGGAGAGTGGATTCTAAGGGGCAAGAGGAGCGGCCAGGAGAGAGCTGACACAGTGAGAGACAACGGGGAAGGTGGCAGAAACATACCTTGAAGGTGGGGTCAGCAGGATGTAGTGATGATTTGGCTGCAGGGGAGTGAAAGGAGGAGGTGGCCACGATAACTCCCAGCTGTCAGGCTTGAGCAAATGGTAGACTGACATGGCCCCGACCAAGGGAGCCCGGGGGAGAAAGGGGCTTGGGAGTCACATGGCCAGCAAGACTTCTCTTCAGGCCATGCTGAGTCTGAGGAGTCAACTGTCAGACATTCAGCAGAAGGGCCCAGTACAGAGGCAGATAAAAGGAGAGCCCAGGCTTCAAGACCGTGATTCCAGTGTCACCAGAAGGGAGATGTTGTTTAAAAGCTGAACATGACACTTGGGGAGAATTACAAACAGAAAAAAGAAGAGGGCCTGCGCCAAGCCCTGGGGACTCTAGCATTTACTGTGAGTAACAAGCCAGCGAGGGGACCAAGGAGACGGGCCAGAGAGGGACAAGACAAACCAGAAGACTGGTGTCACAGAAGCCAGGGGGGGACACTGTGACTTCACTCACAGGCGGGCATGACCAAGGGAGGCCAAGGGGACGTCAGCAAACAGAACTCAGTCATCACGGCCTTGGGCGGGTGGCAATACCCCCAACTAGGAACTATGCAGCTTCTGCAGGCACAGGCTGCCAGCCTGCGGCCCAGGACCACCAGCGATGGTGCACAGCGCCCCCAGGCCGCCTGCAGAAAGCAGAGCCTTGCATCCTGTCTGTTCCACTCATATCCCTGAGCAGGGAGGAAACAAAATCACCACCTCCCTCCTGCTTCCTGACACCCCTCCCCCACCTCCAAGAACCCTGTGGTTGTTCCATCTGTGAGTTTTTCGATTTCACTAACCAAATCACAGGTGTTCTAGGCTTCTTCACCATCTGACATCAAAATGGTCCCTTTCAAACACTCTTCTGCTGCATTCATCACAAACAAACTTGCTTGCAGGAAAGACAAGGAAGCAAAGGGAAAGAAACTGGTGACCATCTCTGGGTGTCTGCTTGTCTTGTGTCGTGGTGCATTCTCGAGAGATGAACACTGGTTAAGGCAGCTGACATTCTGAAGAGGTTTACAAACCAGGTGGAGAAACAAACTAACAACGTGAGACAAGAGACGAGCCTGGTGGCAAATGGTGTGACATGCACTCAGGGCAGGGACACCATCTGTGGCTGCTGTAGCGGGGGAGAGCTTTCTGGAAAACCAGGGATGTGTCACAAGAGCATAAAGGTGAGGCCGGAAATATGCTCTTCCTTAAAGTCTGATAAAAAGGACATTTCCAGTGGGGCCCAAAGCCTATCTCGGCGATGTAGATCCAAATTACAAAGAAACGAGCATTTACAGTGACATCTGTTGGATTAATTGGCTGTGTAATTAGTCTCCCCTCAGCGGAGCTGGGCTTTGTTGCTGCTGTCTGAGACTTCCCCAGGTGAGATTTTATTCCAAATGCCATGTACAAAGAGGAATAAAGAGCAGACCAGGCAAAGGAGAAAAGCATGTGACAGTGTTTGTGGGAGGCACTGAGAACGCGGAAGGCGTGTCTCGGTGACTTTTGGGGTCCTCTGGGTGCTAGAACGTCAGAGGGGAAAAAGTCAGAGAGGAAGAATGACCCAAGAACTCGCCACCTCAGAACAAACCCACAGATGCCCCGAGCCTGAACTCTGGATAAACTCAAAGTGGCGAAGGCCCGGAAATGCAAACGATCGCAGCAAGATGACGGAGATGGAGAGGTGGGATACGGATTCAAAGTTGGACACGACGAGACTGGACTACTTTACAGAACTCTTGTCCCTGGAGAAATGGTTTGGTCTTCCCACACTGGCAGCTGTGGCCATCACTACCAGAAACCCAGACTGGACAAAAAAATAATAATAATGAAAAATGCTTGGATCCTAATCTGAGAACCAGAAGTGAAAGAAACACACACAAGCAGATGCCTCCGGCCAAATCGCTCCCCACAGCGCTTCCTAAACCACAGCTGGCTGCAGAGTCACACTCACTGACTCATGTCTAGGACACTGAGGAAATCACAGTCCTGGGACCCACGCCTCCTGGCTTGGCTGACTGGAAGAACCTAGGAATGCTCCCCAGGCTCCATCATCTTTAATGATTTTAGAAAGCGAGAGAGCTGGTGGGAGAAGGGAAATACAGAAATGGGAAGGCCGAGCAGAGGTGGGAAGGTTACCCTGAAAACCACCCTGGCATGGGGGTGACCATCTGGGGTGACCCTTTATCTCCCGCCACACATACGCGGAGTGCCGGAGAAACATGCGATGCTCATCAGAGAACCTTCCTGGCCCACGATACTCAAAGGTTCACGAAGAGTCAGGAACTCAAATGAGTCCTATTTTAAATCAGCAAAACATGTTCTAAAGAGAGACGGGGTCATGCCACCAGGACAGTCTCTGCCGTAAATAAAATCAAAGCCTCTCCTAGATCTCCAGGAGCACCGACATCCACATCTCATCTGCAGGTTCTCTGCAGGGACCCAGCCCTCCCTCGCAAGGGCCAAAGGGAACCCGGGAGCAAACACCAAATCCCAACATTATTGCTCCCACTGTCCCAAAAGCCCTAAGATACATTAACATAAAAGCCAAAAAGAGGAACTGAGTACAGTCCACATGTGTGCGCAAGACCACAAGACCAACCCCCAGCCTGGGGACACCGGTGCTCCTCCAACAGTTAAGGGGGACAGAATCCTGCTGGAAAAGCCTTGAGGTCATTTGGGATTCTGTCCTCCCTACTTGTCACAGGAGGGCAGGTATCAGCAAGGCTGTGGTTGGTTGTGGGATCTTTCCAGATTTTTGGCTGGAAGAAGAGAGAAAGGAAGTAAGGGTAGACCAGAAAAAAGTTCCAGCCCCACACAGGTATGACCTGTGTGCCACAGGTTTTGGGAAAGTGATTTTCTCCTAACTCAGAACTACACCTGGTGTCTGCTCACGTCGCCCTGGGCACTCTTCCAAAAGGACGAAGATTCAGACGCAAGATCAACGTGAAAAGGCAGACAGACAGATGCAGGGACTGGGGTCCCTGTCACAGAGCACAGACGCTGGAGGTAAAACACACTCCCAGCGCATGCCACTCACTATGAGCTCCCTACACAAAAGATGTTTTTAAGTAACGTGTTACAAGACTTATCAGCCCGAGTCAAAAATCCTACTTCAGGGCTCAGCACAAAATCAGACTCAATAAATGCCGTTGACCCAGAGGGAGAAATCCCCTTCCCATTTATTGGTGTCCCATAGACCAAACCAGGGAATGGCGTCCTAAGTGCTGGGGTCCAAACCAGCAGCAGGAGAGCAAATCAAGGTGACAGGTGCAGGGACACTCCCATCCCAGAACCAGGGGTCCCAGGGCCCTGTCTTCCGTAGGAAAAGAAGGACAACCTGGTATGATACGTCACCCAGGGAAGTCCAGAGGTTGGCTCAGAAGCGGCTATAAGGGCCCAACAATCCTCAAGAAGGAGCCTGTGGTCAGAGAGAGAAAGAGAAGACTCAACGGAGACAGCAAGGACATGAGAAATCCTCCCCGCAATTCCAAAACACAGGCTGACCCAGCAAACGAAATGGTGGTTAAAACTGTTGACCTAAGAGACCAGATATGCTTTGGAGGCCCTCGTCCTGGGACTGGGAACCTGCCCTGCTAATTAACATGTTACAACTCAAATACTATCAGTAGATAAACATTTCTAACCTTCTAACTAGTCTCCCTCTTACAAAATGAGGATACAGACCCTAGAGAAGGTTCCTTAATCATTCTTGATGATTAGTCCTGATTCAAACCCACTTTCAGCGTCTCCTCGGAGAGTCCTACCTGTGGAAGGGCAGAGCCGTGCCATCGACAACAGCCGATGCTCAAGGGCTGTGAATTTCTACCACTTACATACAAATAACAATGTTGGTAGGACACTAGGAAAGAATTTCTTCACCATCCAGAGGAAGAGTTACCAGAGATAACACAGGACGCCCAGGTAAACGTGAATTTCAGATAAGTAAATATAATTATATTTTATGGTGCATACTTATAACAAAAAATTACTTGTTGTCTGTCTGAAATTTACATTCGACTGGGTACTTCACAGTTTTATTTGCTAAATTTGGCAACTTGACCCTGAGGTCCCTGCTGTGGGATTTTCAGTCCTCCTCAGGGTCACCAGCCTGATGTTGCTGGTTTCAATAACCTCCAACATCTCTGTGAGCAACAGATTTTTTTTTTTGTCTTTTAACATTTTTAACGTTCACCCTACAACATGGCTGCTTAAAAAAAAAAAGTGCTGGAAACCTAATTTTATTAAATATTAAAGTATTAAATGACTCAGTTAGCGCTACCGAAAGGGTTTTCATAGCAACAGCCTTTCCCACCCTGCACCTAAATAGCATTTAGCGTTTCAAGTTATGTTGAAAAAGGAATGAAGACTATGGTTCAGGTGTATTATGTAATTCTTTAAAAACTCTTGCCTTCTGACAGTGTTCCTGACAATGCGTAATTGTTCCCTTACAATTTCCCTTTCAAAACAAAAAACCAGAAACACCTGTTGGGGCTAAATGTATGCAAATTTGTCCTTTTAGTCCAAGCCCTGAGCAAGTTGAAAGGACTCAAAATTGGGTTTAGGTCTTTGCCCCCTGCTAGCTGGCACCGCTTTCCCCCAGACAGGGTTTACCTGGAGCAACTGTAACACACAGGATTATTCTGGAATGTGGAGGCAATGGAATACTTGCAGCAAAATTCTTAGGGTTACAGACCACCCTAAGACGGCAGGTGGCATTCGTGCAAAGAACTCCACAAGTAGTATGGCTTACTCCTCTCCACGGGGCTGGGCTGGAGGGGATGGATACTTTGTGAGACTTTTCTTTCCCAAGAAGGCCTAGGGCTTTGAGCTTAAGGATTTCTGGGGCGGGGAAGAGCCGACGTGGTAGGGTTTCAAGTATTTCGACAAAGCGGTAGTTACTAGATTTTCTGAAATTAGACGACCCCGCTCCTGAGTCGGGGCCATGGCACACCTTCTCCGGAATCCAAAAGACTTGTCACCAGTAGCTGAAAACAGCTCCTCCTGGAAATAAGCGGACACAGCCACACTATCCCCCTGCTATCCAAGTAAGAGCTTCAGAAAAGGGAAATTCTCAGACTTTCAGTATTTGTTCTCTGTCTTATTTATAAAAAAAAAAAAAGGAAAGAAAGAGGTGAGACCCACAGTCTCCACTAAGAAACAATAAAAAATTTGGTCCCTCTCTCAAGCCCCCTTCTCTCCTGGAGACTCCCTCATCCCAGTGTATTTGAGATGAAGGTAATTAATCTAAGAAATTTCACCCTGGGGAATGCACCAGAGAGGAAGGGGAAAAGGAGAGAGGAAGAAATCTCATCCACAGGGCTTTACATGCCTGGAAAAGAGAACCGCCTGTGTGTTCCCTCTTCTTGCGTCTCAGTGCTTTCGACAAGCAATACTCCGGAAATATGCGTGGACTGACCCAAATCTGCAAAGTATTCGGGAGGTGCTCTGTAAGATCTACAGACGGGGGATGATACACAGGGCTTTTCACACAAGCAAGGAAAGAATGGCTATTTAAGAATCTGTTGGACAACCAACCATCCAATTTGAAAGAGAACATGGTCCTAAATCACACAACACACAAAAACAGAGTCCTACAATGTACCATATACAAAATACATTCCCCCAAACTTAAAGTCTTAAACAGGGGGAGAAAGTATTGAAGAAACTATCAGTCAAGTGGTGCCCACCTGCCTGGGTTTGAAGACCCACTCCAACGACACTCACTAGCTGGTGACTTGTAACGCCCTCTGCCTCGGGTTCCCCCATTTGAAAACAGGTGGGTCAAGAGAAGAGTAGATCAATTAATCCTGCAAAGCAGGTATGACAGATAGTACCTGCTTGCGATAAGTGTCACCTGTTGTGAGCATAGGAGCTAGCTATTACTGTTATTATTTTATAACATTAGCAGCGAGAGAGAGCCTCCCTGGAAAAAGAGAAGAGTAAGAAGGATAAAGAAACAGACATGCACGTTGGACAACATACAAACGAAAAAGTTTCTGTAGGCTGAAGCACATCGTAAGCTAAGAGAAAGATGAATAAAAGACTCGGAGAAATTTCTGCAGCCTCCACGGCACAGTAGGGACCACTGGCCCTGATAAACCAAGAGCTCTTGCAAACCAATCACAAAAAAGACCAAAGCCCCCAAATGAATGAATGAACTGAATGAATGAATGAATACAGGGCAAAGGCTAGGAAAAGGAAAGCCACTAAAGAAATTCAAACAACCCCAATAAAGATGTTAAAAAAAAAAAAAGAAATTCAAACAGCCAAGGGACTTTGCTGGTGGTCCAGCAGTTAAGACTCCGGGCTCCCAATGCAAGGGGCCCAGGTTAGATCCCTGGTCAGGGAACTAGATGCCACATGCCGCAACTAAAGATCCCGCATGCCACAACGATGATCCCACGTGCCACAACTAACACCCGGCACAGCCAAATAAATAAACATTCTTTAAAAATTCAGGACGGGCTTCCCTGGTGGCGCATTGGTTGAGAATCGCCTGCCAATGCAGGGGACACGGGTTTGAGCCCTGGTCTGGGAGGATCCCACATACCACAGAGCAACTAGGCCTGTGTGCCACAACTACTGAGTCCACGCGCCTAGAGCCCTGCTCTGCAACAGGAGAAGCCACCGCAATAAGAAGCCCGCACACCGTAACGAAGCGTAGCCCCTGCTAGCCGCAACTAGAGAAAGCCCACCGGCAGCAATGAAGACCCAACGCAGCCAAAAATAAATAAATAAATTTATTTTAAAAAAAAATTCAGGACTTCCCTAGTGGCTCAGTGGTTAAGAATCCGCCTGCCAATGCAGGGGACACGGGTTCGAACCCTGGTCCAGGAAGATCCCACATGCCGTGGAGCAACTAAGCCTGTGCGCCACAACTCTGAGCCTGCACTCTACAGCCCACGAGCCACAACTACTGAGCCCACGAGCCACAACTACTGAGCCCACGCGCCTAGAGCCCGTGCTCCGCAACAAGAGAAGCCACCGCAGTGAGAAGCCCACTCACCGCAACGAAGAGTAGCCCTCACTCGCCACATCTAGAGAAAGCCCGCGCACAGCAACGAAGACCCAATGCAGCAAAAATAAATAAATAAGTATTAAAAGGAAAAAATTCAAACAGCCAATAAATGCATGAAAAACGTTCACCCTATCTAACAATTAAAGAGACCCACATTGGAACAAATTCGCCAACCGGATGAAAACAAAAAAAATAACGTAGTGTCGGTCACCATGCAGGCGTTTGAGCATCACCTAATATAGGGAGGGGACAAAATGTTCTTAATAAAACTTGAAATGTTTAAAATAGTTAAAATACTTAAAACTTAATAATATTTAAAATGTTCTTAACAATGTGAATAATATTCTGACAGGGTCTTCTTTCTGAAGGGCCATTAGAAAGTACTCTATCGACGGGCATGACACCCTGGAACCCAGCAGGCCCACTTCTTGGAACAGCTCAAGTGTAGAGAGATGTGTGAACACAGCTGTTCCCTACACCTCACTGTCTGTAAGATCAAAACTGCAGATAACATAAATGTACATCAGCGAGGACCTGGTCAATAAATGGAAAACTATGTAGCCACTAAAAAGAGTGAGCTAGATCGATACGTAATAACCTGAAATGATTTTCGGGATAAAAAGCTATATGAGGAAAGCAAGGCAAAAGCACAGCATGTGTCTATAAGGATTTCTTAAGTGAACAGTATGTATGTGTATACACATGCACACATTATTTCTATCAGTATAAGCACAGGGGAAAAAAAACCAAAAGGAGCTAATCTAAATAACAGTGATTTGCTTCTGGAGAGTAGAAAAAGGACTTCCATTTTAAAAAGTACTGAAAAATACTTAAAGATATAATTGTGTTATGCAAAAAGAAAGAAAGAAAAATATGTTGTCATATGATGGGGTTTAGGCTGATGATTATTTTCTCATACTTCCCTGGATTTTTCAAATTTTCTACAGTGAACACACATTACTCATACTAATAATTTCTACCATAAAAATAAGGAAGCCACATTTTATTATTAGCTTACACTTGAGGTAAACATGGGATGCCAGTCTTGAAGAAATAATTAAGAATACAATAATAATCTAAAGGGGTCTGATCAGTTCTTTACCATCCACAAAAAGGATGCAGGGGAAAAAAAAAAAGAGAAAATAAAAATACTAAAAGCATTTGGAAAAAAGGGGAAAGTGTTACGGTTAATGGTTATGAAACTGGTTTTTCAACAGGCAGCATATTTACTACTGGACTTTAAAAAAAACAGGCTCATCTAATAAGATTTCAATTCCATTATCTGGTATCTAAAGCAGGGAGCCAAAAGGTAACAACGACCCAACCTTCTTGACACGAAGGTGTGTACAACCCAGTAACCTGAGGGATCTAGGCAAAGCTTGTGCTTAAAGCCGTCAGCTGAACGAATGTGTTGAGTGAAATGACACCCACTAGAGGGATTCAGGTGAGGGGGGGTGGGATAGTTTTGGAGGGAGGGCAAGACTGCACTGAGGTGCCGATCTTTCACACTGCACCCATTGGCCACACGTTCCTATATCATATGTTGGCCATAATCCATACAGCAGTGAAGGATTAAATCTGTCCCAACACGAGCCCTGCCTCCAAAAAAGATTTGACTTTTCAACCTTCTCAGAGTCCCCTTGAAGTTATCACGTTGCCAGAAACACCGCCAGAGCCACCCCCACCCCCGACACCGGGCTCTCCAGTGGTGACCATGGGGCCCATGTGCATGCAGTCTCCCAGCCCAGCCCCAGAAGCTCCCCATCCCACGAGCCCAGCCATCAAGTGAGGGAAAAGAACTTCAGACACCCAGCTGCTCCAGGAGATGGAGGGCATGAAGGCGAAATGTGCTCAAATTTACCAAAGCGTCTGGCCTTTCACACCTTCTAAATCAACCACAGGAAAACATTCCCTGCCTTTCATTTTTGGTTGAAAGCACCAAGGTATGGAGAGAAGAAGGCATAAGTATGCACTTAAAAAAAATAGTCGACCTAATGAGAAAGCAAGGTTTGAGGAAACTGGCTCCAGAGTGACGATGGAAACCAGATGGCACCTGTACCAGGGCTTCAAACATGAAGCCACATCAGGGTGGAGAGGACGAGGAGGGAGGAGGGAGGAGGGAGGAGGGAGGAGGGAGGAGGGAGGAGGGAAGAGGGACAGCTTTTCGCTTTCCAAGCAACACAAAGGCTGCCGGTCACCATCTGTGGGCATGAAGCGTGCAGATGTGTGCCTAAGACCCCCACCCCGTGCACCCATAAAGGAGCATGAAGAATGCAAATTGCAAACCAAACCTCTGACTTGTTGTACATCTTCCAATCTGTCCATCCATCCTATGGTGAATTTATTGCCCTGCTGGGAGAGTGAACCCCGTCAGGGAAAGAACTGAGAAGATGGATGCTAAAGTAATGCAGTCTGACAGAGGGTTTCTTCCTTCATTCTACCTCGAGTAATCCCAACAGCATGGCAAGCATCAAAGCCCACTATGTGGAGAATTTGGGTGAGTATCGTTCAGTCAGTTGGTGCCATACTCTACCTCCTACTGGAAACCGAATAGATCTGGCATCTCCCCCTCGGTTTGCCTAGCTGGCCTGATGCAGCTCACATGGGGCCCAGACCCAACCCTGTGGTAGACAACCTTCTTTGTGTATAATTTAAGATTAATATGAAACTTTTGGGCTGGGCCCAATCAAAGAAAACTCAGCTGGGAACTGTTTGAGTAATAGATTCTGGTGGGGTCTTAATCTCTCTGCTCAAGTTGATGGATTTCCATCCCAATGACTCTCAGGTGAAGAAAAACATCAAAGTGAAAAACAGATTCTAATAGTTGGCAGGTGTGCACTGATCTCCAACTGCCCTTTCTGCACCCTCCTCCCCCAAGCGGAAAACACTACAAATTTCAGAGAGCTCACCAGGGAAGCCACACAGCAGGCAAGTCCAGATAAACACAGAAGAGCTCCCACTAGCTCTGAACCCACAAAGTGACTCAGGATCTGCGCTAGCATGGAGGAGAGGGGAGGGCAGTCGCTAGCAGTACCTGCTGCCCCCCTATTTAAGACAAGCAAGAACACCCCGCATCTCTGTGTGGGGGAGGAGTGGGAGATTGGGGCCTGGGAGCAGGTCCTCTAGGAGAAGAGTGAAACATCTATGTGGGAAAGCAGTAAGGTGAGGAATTCCCGTTCTGGAGCTCAAGCCCTAATGCGAGACGAGTACCTTTCCCACAACACTTCGGCTCAGATGAATCACTATAGGCAAAAAACCAAGAGCTCAGCCTCTAAGCCTGACTGGGGCCCCTGGCCTTCCCGCTGTGTCTGTGTCAATCTATCACAGTGCCCATAACGGCAGCTGTGAGGGTCTGGACATACGACCACTGGGGGCTGGACCAGAGCCACGGCTATTTAAGACCCAATAAAAAGACTCAAGGAATTTAATCACGAGCACTTCAGAAAAGTAACCTGGGAGCAAAGAAAAAAGGAAACGGCTTCCATCTGACGCCTGGGGCTCCCCAGCTGACCCCCACTTTCCTTCACTTCCAGGAGGCAGGGAGGAAGAATTCGATGAACGTTAACCTCGATCTAAAAATTGCTCTCACACAATAAGCCAAACTAGACAATTCCAGCCAGCCAGAAGAGAGAGTATCGCTAGTTTCTCCTTTTCGCAGGTTAGCCCAACCCTCTCGTGTCCAGATTAGGAATTATCTCATGCTTTCAGACAGCTCAGTCCTAATCCAGCAACGTACGTGCCAGGATTTATGACACCAAGAGAAATGACTCTGGACCAGTGTGTGGTCCAAGGACAGACTGGAAAGCCACACTTCTGCTTGCATCTCCCGAGACCGCTGCTCTGTCTCCTTCAGCATGCCAAAGGAAGAGGAAGGCAAAGAGAGGCTGGGAGTCCGACGAGGAAGTCGGATGCATCACGACCACTTGAGCAGATGCAACAGAAAGCAAGTGTGGGTCTCTCCCCGACCGATCGTGAGTAATTTGCCAGGGGACCAAGATGGGGTGGGTGGCGTGGGAGTGGGGCGGGGGTTAGGGTCGGCCTTGGGGAAGGGGTTAGTGCGGGGGGCCGTGTGTGAGAAGCCGGGTGCCCTCCCGGGTCAGCAGCATCTGGAGCTGTTTCTCTAGCAGACAGTAAAGAACTCGATTATATCCAGTTAACTGTGCTCTAAACCGATTATGCATGTGCTGGGCTAATGGATTACATTAGCAAGAGGAAAAATAACATGCAATCAATCTCCATTTACCACAGGCCACACCAGGGCCTAGAGAAAAACTGACTCTCAAACACCTCCAAGCCCCACCCCAAATCCGAGGACTCACAAGACCCTGTGAGAGGGACCCCCCTCGGGGGCAAGAGGAGTTTATCTCAGCCACGCTGTAGGACAGAAAGGCCCGGGGCAGGCACTGAGATGCTGAGTTTCTGGGTCACATCCAGGAGTGGGTGGGAGAACTCCCCACCCCCACAGCAGAGTCACGGGGACACTCGTTACCCAATGAGACCAGACTGACGACCTTCGGCTCCTGACACGGGGGATTCGGCCCCGAATGTGGGTGGAGGTCACCCCTAAGATGTGCCAGCCAAACGCACTGCCTGGGCACCTCCCCTCTGAGCGCTGGCTCCCACATTCTACCCTGCATCCCGATACTCACGCTATATATATATATATATATATATATATATATATATAAAATGAGGAAACTAAGGCAGGGGATGAGCATCCAGAGCTAGTACAGCAAAGCACAGACGGAAACACTCAAACCGCTTCCCTCACGTCCGCCCTGGAAACCACCACAGCCCGACCCTCTAGGTGTGACCAGTGCACGAGGTCCGGGAACCAAAAAGGTATGTACTTAGCGAATCCTCCAGGTTCCAGGCCCTTCAGAAGCAAATCCAAGGGCTGGTCCACTCTTACTGGAGACCACAGCATGAAGAGCTAATCACCAACCCACACGTTTTATCATCTGAAAGGCAATGTTCTTCCTCAGATGGAAGAGGCCAGCTTCGTGCCACCTCTAAACAACCTCCATCAAAGCTGCATACCACCTTCCAGGGCCACACCGGGTCCTCTGTACTAACTGCACTCAGTTGGGTCCTTCAGAAACTCTTTTTTTCACCGGTTTCTCCATCGGGTTTTCCTGACCACACCGGCACCACCCTGTGGCCAATGAAAACCTCCGATTTAAACCGATGGCGAGGAGGGTGGCACACGGTGAAGCCATCCAGGGAGGGTCCTGCTCACAGAGGGCAAGGGGTGAGGGTGACGGGTGCCCAGACCCTCCCCTCTGCAACGCTTGAGCCCATCGTGCCAGAGTCAGCAGCCAATTCCAGAACATTCTATTCCCACTACCTCATGCCTGCTTTCTCCTCCTTTCCCTAAAATGGTCTCTCATCCATGTTACCCAGGTCTCTTGACAAGCTGAGACGAGCAATGGTAAAATGAATCACACTTATCAATCTCGGCAGAGGCCGACATGGGGAGAGGATGAGAGTCTTCCTTACTTGGAGTCTCCATTTAAAATCACCATGAGCAGAAAGGGGATGAAAGTAGCTCAGGGTCAGGAGAAACCTGGCGCTCGCTGGCCCAAAGATGTGGGAAACGGTGTGAAAGGAAAGAAGAGAGACTGACAATAATAACAGGGAGGGAAACGGAAAGAGAGGGAGAGGGCGTGGAAGGGACGTAGAGGGAGGCTGGGCAGATTTATGGCGGTTTGTACCTGATTGTTCATACTAAAGCCATTATGAGATGATTAGAGAAAAAGGTGAGGCTTTAAGTCCAGTGAAAATCAATAGAAGCGTCTGGAGCAATTCTGCCATGCCAGTGAAAGGACTATTTACAGTAGCCGAGCACCTCCTCCTTGCTACTGTCTGCGGACTGAGAGAAAGAATGGAGGGGGCAGGGAGGGGTGAGGAAGGAGGGACGGGAAGGAAGGAAGAAGCAGGGAGGACAGAGTAAGAGGAGGAGGACGGGAGAAGCCCGGCAAGAAGAAGGAAAATGTAAACATGAGGAAGAGAAAGGAGGAGTAGAACACGGGAAGCAGAGCGAAAAAGAACAAAGGGGCCCCTCACCCGACCCTGTTTATCCCCATAGCATTTACTACCTTCTAGCCTACCATCTAATTTATCCATTGCGTTCATCATCCATCCCCCCGCCCCCGAAAAGAACGGGAGCTCTAGGAGGGCAGGGACGTTTTGTCTACCTCGTGCATGGATGTAGGCCCATAACAGGGCCTGGTACATGGTTGGGGATTAATGTGTACCTGTTGAATAAATGAATGAATGAACAAACGAACGAACAAATAAACAAAGAACCCCAGGGGGCATCCGGGGAGGAGAGACTAAAAAAGGGGGAATAACCAGATGGAAAAGGAGAACAGAAAGCCTGCAGGAGAGAGGGGAAACACGGGAGAACAATGGCAAAGCCAGAACTAGGGAAATGGCAAATGTGGGGTAGGAAAAAAAGTCAGTTCTAAAGACAGTGGGAGGGTAAAGGAAACGATGTACAGTATCGGGCCGCTGGAAACACAACCTGCCCCCCAAATGAGGCACCCCACACACACAGACCCTGCAGTTCCCAGCTGAAGCCCACCACCAGGCGGCCAGCTCCCCTCCCCATGCCAGGGCGCCAGCCAGCCCCCAGCCCCTCTGTGTGTGTCCGCCCCCAGCCCTCCCCGTCACCCAGCGATCCAAAGCACTCCCTTCCAGAGACAGCCTGGGCCTTACCTTGTATAGCTTCAGGCTGGCCTCGTGCCTGGAGTTGACCGTGTGTAGCCGCAGCTTCTCCAAGCTATTGGTGTAATAGTCGCAGGCGTTGCACTTGAGGTGGACAGGGTTGCCGATGGCCACGCACTTGAGCCGCCACTCGTTGGCTTTGCCGCCCTCCTTGATGTGGGCCACCAGCTGGTACTTCTGCACGTGCTTGTCTGTCTTGCAGTGCAGCTGGAAGTTGGCCTTGAGCTGGGTGTTGTAGCGGCAGAGCTTGCACTGGTACGAGTCCCCCATCACGGCCTTCCACTCGTCCTCGGGGAGGCTGCGCTCCACGTTCGTGTGCAGCCCCAGCAGGTCCAGGGTGTCCGTGGTGAACTTGTTGCACACGGCACACTGGAAGAGCTTCAGCGACGGGTCGTTGGTCTGGATGAAGCTCTCGCCCAGGTTCATCAGCTCCTCTGACACCAGCTGCCCGCCCCCGAGCCGCATGTCTAGGGGGATCTCACCGCCCACTGCAGGGAAGGAGAGGGGCAGAGAATCAGAGGCCAGGCTCACGGCGGCAGCCCTAAGTGAGGCACCATCGGCCCTCCCCCACCCTCCACCCAGGTTCCAGTAGAAAAAAGATCCCATTTCAAGCACCGCAAGGTGCTACTAACCGGGAAAAACTACAACAAAAATCAATTTGATGTGTTCGCATCTTTCCCATGGACATTCTGAAATGTGTGGAAGGCTGTATGTTTGTTTGTTTGTTTCTTCTTTTGGAAAAGAACGCCTAGAACCACTTAATCGCTTGAATATTTCAATTCAGCTCCTCGCTCAGACCCAAGAAAAGACAGAAATAAAAGCATCGTTCACTGGACATAACAGAATCTGAAACTCCCGTCCCTGAAATGTTGGAGATGAGTTATAGCTGCATTCTAAGACAGCACGCCTTCATGGTGAATCGGAAGTGGGCGCAGAATTTACCTCAAGCGGTGCTATCTAACAGGAACTTTCTGCGAAGATGGAAACATGTTGTATCGGCACTGTCCAATGTGGAAACCACTAGCCACGTGTAGCTACTGGACAACTGAAATATGGCTAAGGTATAACTGAAGAACTGAATTTTTAGGTTTTTTTATTTTCAATTCATTTACACTTAGGTTAGTGGCTACTGTATTGGACAGCACAGCTCTAAATCTGAGATTTCGGGAATGGTCTCCCTATTCCTTGTCACACCCCACTGGTCAGTAGCCTACCTGCCTGTCAGTGGCGCTGGCTCCTCCCACACCTCCCCAAGATACGATCATTTCCGTTCCATGAGCCCCCTACATGGGACATGTCGCATTCTCCTTTGGCGTATTTCAGCCACATACAGAGTCACGTGTTGGCCGGTGTCCCCATCAGGGTGTAGCCTCTTTAGGACAAGGGTCCAGTCTTCTCCTTGCTGAACCTCTAGAGGGTACACAGGCCCCTGCTCAGAGGCTCAAATGCCTGATGTGCCAGACAAGGTAAAAAGCAGCCAAAATGTTACAGGTTTGGGAAGTTGGATCAATATGGACAGTGAAACGCAGAGGTCCGCTCACAGCCCTGAAAAAAAGGGCCTGAGGAAGCTGTGCTCCTCCCTCTCCACCCCCGCTCTCTTTCAGTCCATCACTGCCCTGCGTAAACCAGGGACCGGCTCTCATTCACCAGCGGTAAACTAATACTTTGAGCTCTTATTTATACCACGGGAAAGGCCTGGAAAGAGCAGCCTTCCCTCCATTACCTAGAAGCGAACAGTCAAGCAGAACGCTGAGCTTCGGCTTCTGTTTTTTGCCTCTCCCCTAAACATACGCACGCTTGAGCTATTACGTCTGCCCCTGTCACTCCCCAACTGATATTTAAACTTGACCTACATGTGGCTGGGCTGAGGTTATTTTTTTTTTTTTAATGACTGATTAGAATCCAAGTTAGTGGCTAATCAAGGAAAATACGTTATTATTAAAAAAAAAAAAAAAGATTTTCTTATTTATGCTACACAAGGCACTTCAAGCGAGCAGCTCAGTACAGGCTTGCCTGAGCAGAGTAGCCGCATCTGAAGCCTGTGGACAGTCCAGCAAGACACAGAAATCTTTTGCGCACGCATGTCAGAAGACTGGGGAAGCTTTCTGCTTGTCTTCTCTCTTGCCATCTCCCCTGGTGAGAGGAGCCATAACCGTGACACTCTTTTTAGGACAAGAGAGAAAAAGAGATAGGGGAAAAAAGCCTAAAAGCTCCATCCGTCGACGGGGACGAAGGCCAGACAGCATCCATGAAACATATGCGGTGTTCAGTGAAAGCAGAAACTACCCGGAGGGTAGGACAAGGAACAAACACATATTTGTTTCTGATGCCGACCACCTGAAGGATCAGGTCTTTCCCACTTTTTAAATTTAACCTCAGCACGTCCATATCGCTCTAAAGAGAAATGCAGCTGGCACCTGCTGGAGGCCTGAGCGAAAATGAGAAGTCCTCGGAACACGCAGAGGAAACAGGTCCCTGTTGCCATCCCAAGCTCTTAAAATGAAATGCAAATCAAAGACAGAAGCAGAGAAGCAGTGAGATGTGGGCGACAGGCAAGCCAAAACTCCCTTGAGAACTATACCCTGGAGAGACACCCCCTAGGGCTTGGAATCCTACAAATCCATAGGGCTGCAAGGAACTAATTCAGCCGCCGAGAAATAGAGGAACCTCACCCAATTCACAGGCAGGTGGGAGGAGAGCGCCCACAATGAGAACTTAGCGGGTGCCTACTCACGAATCATGCCGGACAGATGGCCTTGGAGAGGAATGGGCCCCATGTCCCCACACACCTGACTTTAAGGCTGGAAGTTGACACCCTGGCACCTGAGTCCCGCCCACGAGCACACCCTCAGAGAGGCAGAGGGATTAAAAGACACCTTCTACAATCAAAAGCAGAATCAGGGCTTCCCTGGTGGCGCAGTGGTTGGGAGTCCGCCTGCCGATGCAGGGGATGCGGGTTCGTGCCCCGGTCTGGGAAGATCCCACGTGCCGCAGAGCGGCTGGGCCCGTGAGCCACGGCCGCTGAGCCTGCGCGTCCGGAGCCTGTGCTCCGCAACGGGAGAGGCCACGGCAGTGAGTGGCCCGCGTACCGAAAAAACGCACACAAAAAAATAAAAGCAGAATCAGAGGCGCTCTTAAAGCTCATGTAGGTGTCCTGTGGCTGGCTGGCTACTAGGGAAGCTTGTAGACGCCTTGGCAAGCTACCCATTTTTCGGTGCTGTGCTCAACTGTAGTCCAAAGGAATGTCTGGGAGGATGTTCATCTGGCCTCAAGCCTAATATCTGGTCTACAAATGGAGGCAAATTCAACCAGACCAGACCGAGGGTGCGGAACTTTTCCCTGAAGGCCTCTGGGAAGAAAGCATCCCCAGATCAGCATCTGTCTGATAACAGGAAGGAGAAGTTTCTGTCAAAGGCAGTATGAGAACATCAACTGTGTAAGCAAGAGTGTAGCTCACAAACACTACCTCCCCGCAGTAGAGCCCAGTAATACCTAATAACGCCCACAGCCTTCTCACAAGCAGCCTACGGAAGAATCAGTTGAGCTGCAGACAGAACTGAAAGTTACGCTCTTTTCATTTGCATACGTTGGCTTCTACAGAGGTCGTGCGACTTAAATTGTGGGTCCAAGTGGATACGTCCTATCATACCCACGCCGGCTTCCAGCATAAAGTATTTGTCACCCTCACTCCACCTCGACGGCTCTTGTGGCTTAAGGCAGGCACAGGAGGTCTCCAGAGACTCACCTCGGCTGACAAGCAGCGACCCTGGAAACTCAGGGCCCTCCTTGGCTACCTGGATGAGGTCTTCAGAAGGGAGCACTCTATTACTCCATCCTCTTTAAGAAATAAAGTCTGGATCCTCTATGTATGTGCACCTGCCATCTGCCCGGAACGCACGATGCCCCGCAGACTCACAGACAGCAGGTGGTAAAAGCGAACTATTTCTCTACCACTCAAGTCAAGCCTTAGTCAGGATTACTGGTTCTCAAGGTAATTAAAAAGTCTGCGTTGTGACCCAGTATGAACCCATCCATTTTCTGTGTCTTCATTCCACTTACGTTATCTTTGATTTACTCCAAGATCTGCCTCCCCAAGAGTTTAAATCTCTAGACGAGAAAACCCCAATTCCCATAGGCTTTAGAAAGTGAAAAGTCTTCGAGTACTGAAGCCACTCCCAGGTGTGCATCCCCTGTGGTTCACTCTGGGGACGAATAAGATGACTGATCCCTATGCATCCATGATGACTGACCAGTGGGTAAAACATCTGCAAATTGTTTGGTAAGAAAAGATCAACAGGTCCATGTTCCAAAACAGAAAACAAGATTAAAGTAGCAAGGATTCAAATTTAAATGCATGGTAGGAACAACACATTAAATGCTGTGAGATATCACTCAGCAGCAGCGATTAGCACTGCAACACACACAAATAAAGACGTGCCTACTGGGCAGGTTTAGCCCTCTGGCATGAACCTAAGCCATCCTAGGATAAAGGCACTTGCTCACGCCTTGTTGCCGAGAACAACTCACTCCCATGTCAGGAAGGGTATCCTGTTTCATTCAGGACATCACTGCTGGTCTCAAGAGGTTAGCAGGATCAGGGAATGAAGACCAGGCAGTGCGTGTCCGAGGCACACGTAGTTGGGGCAGGAGGGGCCCAACCATCACACTGGTCCTCACGAAGCTGGTTTGTACATTTTCTTGCTGTAGAAGCTCTCCCCCAGAAATGGTCATGATTCTTTGTACATAAAGAGTCATGGCTTCTGCAGCAACACGGATGGACCTAGAGATTGTCATACTGAGTGAAGTAAGTCAGACACAGAAAGACAAATATATGGTATCGCCTATATGTGGAATCTAAGGAAAAGGTACAAATGAACTTATTTACAAAACAGAAGTAGAGTCACGGGTGTAGACCACAAACTTACGGTTACCAGGGGGTGCGGGGGTGGGGGGGGGTAGGAAGGGATAAGCTGGGAGATTGCGATGGACGTATACACACTACTATATATAAAATAGGTAACTAATAAAGACCTAGTATATAGCACAGGGAACTCTACTCAATACTCTGTCAATGGGAAAAGAATCTTAAAAAAGAAAAGAGTGAACATGTGTACAACTGATTCACTTTGCTGTACGCCTGAAACTAACACAACACTGTAAATCAACTATACTCCAATAAAAAACATTTTTAAAAATTAAACAGAAATAGAGTCACGGCTTTTGGCATTCAAATCCCATCCTCTTGGTCCCGTTCTAGCTCTATTAAGCCAATGGTAAAACGGCCAACCCATGTCTTCTAACATGGAGCCATGTTCTCCATGGTAACAGAGGCTCCGTTAACCGGGATCTGATATTAAAACTGGGCTTTCTTTAATTTACAATTTTAGAATTTAGTCATCTCTCATCTATCACACCACTCCTCACGGTGCCCCAGGGTCATCTAATTCCCAACTATACTGATCACTGGCGACTCATGCAAAGTAAGAAAGAGAAAGAACCCGTCTCTTTCATCGAGGTCCTGGTGAAAACACTGGAGAGCTCTGAGAAACGTTATCTGGGTGGCTCCCAGTCAGCTCGGAACCAGCCTTGGCTTATTTAAATAAGGCACACTACGGTTTCCAGTTCCTCTTCCGGAGATGACTGTCCCTACTTAAAACTCCAGCTACCGTTTCCTGTACATTTCGATAAATATTTAACGGAACCCCAAAGTTTAGGGGAATCGTGGCAATTTTTCAAATCGAGAAAGGGACAGAGAAAGGGGGAACGGGAACAGAAGGGAGAGTTGACCCGAAGCCAAAAACTAGAGGAAACGCTTAAATTCTAATCCCGGCCCGTGGAGCCGGAGTGTAACCATGTCCCCGTTGAAGGCGAACCGCCTTCCACAGGATCATGCAGAGTTCAAGGGATTCTTGAGGCAAAGACGTGAGGGCTGGGCGCTCAAGGTGAGCACAGAACAACTCTCGAGAAAACAAAGACCCCCCCAGATCCACAGGCTCCGCCAAGTCAACGCGACCTCGGCCCACTCGCAGCTTCCCCCGCTCTAACTCCCATCCTCGGGACAGACACACACGGAGCCGAGCCTCACCTAGAGCGGGCGTCACGGCGGCCACGGGCCCGGCGGGATCCAGCTGGAAGCCGCCCATCACGAACTGGGCGTCCGGGGCCGCGCTGTCCACCTTCAGGCCGGGCAGGCCCATGTTCTGGGCCAGGTAGTACTGGTAGAGCTCGGCCTCGGCGGCCGCGGGCAGGCCGAGCCCCAGGTGGCGGCTGTGCTGCATCTGCGTCACGTTCTGCTGCAGCAGCACCACGTTGTGCATGTGCTTCTCGCTCGTCATGTGGATGCGGAGGTTCCTGGCCACGCTGGTCTCGTAGTCGCACACCTCGCACCGCCAGGTGGGCTTGGCTTTCGGTTTGGTGGGCGAGGGGGCCCCGCAGGAGCCGCCGATGCTGGCGGCGGCGGCGGCGGCGGCGGCCGCGTGGCCGAAGACCTGCTCGGCGCCCCCGTTCTGCAGGCTCTGCATGTTGTTCAGGTGCTTGTCGGACTGCATGTGAATGCTGAGGTTGCCTTTGGTGGTCGTGGAGTAGTTACACACCTCGCAGCGGAAGGGCTTGTAGCCACACGTGTAGCTCTCGCCTCGGGCCAGCCGAGGGTGGGGCTGCCCGCTCTTGCAGTAGACGCAGGAGCCCCCCGGCTCCGGGTGCTTCTCCTTCATGTGCGCCTCCAGCGTCTGCTGGTACTTGTAGTGCCAGTTGCACTTGGGGCACTTGAGTGTCTTGCACGAGTTGCGAGAATGCATCATAGTCATGTGGCCGCCCAGCGAGCGGGAGGAACCCAGGACCGTGTCGCATTTGGGGCACTCCACGCCACTCCCCGAGGGGCACTCCCCCACCCCAAGCTCGCAGAGGGAGCCAGCGTGCTGGTGATGGGGGACGAAGCCCCCGTCGTCCCCCTCTGTGCTTTCATTTGGTTCTGGTGCTGTGGCATTGTCTTTATTGGCACTTTCATCAGCAAAGTCCAGCCTCCTGCCGCCCTCTGCCACGTTGGCCCTGACGCCCTCACCGTTAAAGCTTAAACGATTCCTCCTGTTCGCACCATCAAAGACAACAAAGGAAGAAGCGGAATTAGAACTAGTAGAAGCTGCGCCCCTCGACAGGGTCTGGAGCACAGTAGGCATTAAGGGGGAGTTAGAAATGCTTTGGTTTGAGAGAGCAAGGTCCTTTTTGCTGCCACTACCTGCTGCGGCCCCAGACTCCCCGGGGGGCCTGTCCTCCAGCTCCTCGTCCAACTCGCTTGGAAAGAGCCCTTTGCAGCCCTCGTCCTCGTCGTCCTCGTCGTCCTCGTCGTCGTCCTCGTCCTCCACCTCCTCCTCGTCCTCGTCCTCCTCCTCTTCGGCCTCCTCCTCGGCCGGCTCCGCCTTCTCGGAGAAGCAATCCGGATCGCCCACTTCTTGCTTCTCTCCTTCTGCTGCCCCAGAGTCCTTGCCCTCTGAGGATTTGGTAGGACTGGAGGCCAGAGGCCCCAGGGGGACTGAGGTAATGGGGGTCTTCAGGACCGAGCTGGTGAGCCCGCCAAGGTTCAAGAGGGCGCCGGGGGTCAAGATACCAGCCTGGGGCTGCTCGGGGCCGGCGGCAGGGCCGGCTGGGAGAGCCTCCTCCCCTTCCATTCGAATGCCACTAAATTTACCATAAAAACTGTGTCCGGGGCCTATGAGGTTAGCGGTGGAAACTAAAGGGAGTTGAAAGTTTTTGTTTTTTGGTTCCAGAAAACTTACAAGGGGTTCCTTGTCTTTGCCGATCCCTTGGATGATAGCGGAGATGTTCTTGTTGCTAAGAAGTTTCCGCTCATCTTCACTCAGGGTCATTCGATGGTCGTGCACTGCATGGGTCACAAACGAACGGACGTACCCGAAGGAGAGTTTGCACAAGAAACACATCAGGATGGGCTTCCTCTTGCCATAGAGCACGAAGCCATCGAATCTGGACAGGTCCACATTGTTGGGAACATCTTTGGATACGCAGGAGCTCTTGGCAGAGCCGTCACTGTTCAGGTAATCCTTGTTGCTTTTGTGTCGCACGTCAAACACGCGGAAGCTGTGCAGGACGGGGCTGAGCCCCGTCAGGGCTGAGGTATTCGGGAAAGCCTGGTCTGGGCCCTCAAACCATTTCCCGAAGGATGAGGCTATGTGGAAAGTGTTGATGATCTGTGGGTAGACGGGCGCAGCGCAGGAAGGGTCCCCCGGCTTGCCCGCCGAGGCGGGGAGAGAGTTCAGGAAGAGCGACGGGAGGGGCCCGCTGCCGCCCGCACCCACGCCCCCGCCCGGGGTCAGCTGGCTCAGGCTCTCGACGATGTACGCCGAGCCGTCCGGCTGGTACACGATCTCCCCGGCCAGGTTCTCCACGTCACTCTCCTCGTCCCCCTCCTCACTGCTGTCGCTCCCGCTCTCCTCCCTCAGGGGCGGCGGGGGGCGCGCGCCGGGGCAGTGATGCTCCATGTAGGTCTGGAGGCTGGCGAAGGAGGCCAAGCACTCGTTGCAGCTGACCTCCTTGCCGGCGGGCTCGGCAGCGGGCCCGGCCGGGGCGGTGCTCTCCGCGAGGCGCTCATTGAAGGGGGCCCTCAGGCCGTCCAGGGGCCCGTGGTTCTCGCTTGTGGACTGCTCCATGCTACTGGGTTTGTCGGGGAGGTGGGTGCTGTTGAGTTCAGTCCATTGCTGGTGCTGAGGGACACCGCACCCATTGTCCTTCCCCGAGACGACAGGCGAGTCACAGCCTTCCATGGTAAGGCCTGCGTGGAGCTTTCATTGCACCCAGTACGGATCGGACCTGAAGGGTGGAGGCAAGGGGGAGAGGAGGGAGAGAGGGGGAAGAGAGAGAGAAAGGAAAGAGGTTAGGAGGGCCGAGGCTAAGGTCCCACACAGAGCGCCCTAACAGGCTTCTGTCCACACCCACAACAGAGACCGCAGGGCAGTGGGGACCCCGGCCGTCGCCCCACCCCGTCGAGGCGCAGAGGGTGGGCAGCACCCCTGGGTGTCACGGCCAGGTTGCGTGGCAGAAGCGGGGGTGGAGGTGCGGGGAAAGGGCATCAGGGGAATCCCTCTTCGTCTTCAGACCGTTGGCAGCTCTACCCCTGGAGACCGGTTCGAATCTGGGTTCTTTGCAAGCACAGCGTCAGAGTCGGGGCCGGGCGATGAGCCACAGGGGAGGAGGAGGACGGCGTCAGCTCGCCAGGCCCCGCCGAGGACACAGAACAGCGGCCCCGCCGCACGCAGATGGCAGCACAAAGCCACGCCGGCTGCCCGCACTGTCTGGGGGCCAGGGGGACGCCGGGGACGGACAGACAGGAGGAGGAAGACTTTGCAGCCCTCGCGGAAGAATCATGAGCCTGGGAGAGGATACGCCATTTGATTTAGAGGCGAAGCTGTGCCGTCGCTCTTACCCGATTTCTAGTTTGAGAAGTTCACGGCAAAGTGTTGAGGACTACAGGGCTCGAGGGCAAGCGTGCAGGCCTGGACAAGCTCTGCGAAGCCCCCAAAAGGGCCCACGGCTGCATTCAGCCTCTCCGAGCCTGGGAAACATCGTCCCATTTTACAAGCAGTAAAACTGAGGGCCTAAATCTAAAAACGAGGCCAGTGCCATCCGGGCGCTGAGAAAGGCGATCTCCCAATTCCCATCCCCTCCCTACAACCCACGGAACACCCTTGCTCGTGACTCAGCTGGTTTCAGACTCAAAATATGTAGGTGCAAAACGTGAGCTTGATGTTTCTAAGAAGAACCGCCCCGACTCTCAACGGGCCGACTTCCCCGCCAGCGGAGAGGATCTCGCCCTGCCTGGATGAGCCCGTTCACCACTGGCTGGGTGGTTTCTGCTGTCAAGGATCTTCGCGGCGAGCCGAGATGGCAGCTGGGCTCCGCCAGCCCCCGTTCCACACCTGCCTCTTAGTTATTAGTCGCTACCCAAAGCAGCTGTCCTTCAGCCCTGGGGCTTTTCCGTTTCCGACTCCAAAGTGCCACTAAGTTGAATTTGCCCTCTGAGACCTCGCGTCCCCGGGGAGGGAGACATCAGATCACCCGCCACCGCTCTGCTCCTGTGGCAGACGAGTATTTCTTCCATCCGGCCCCGCTCCAACAGGCAACTCAGCGCCTCGCAGGGCCCTGAGCATTCGCTGCAAATCCCAGGCCACCCTCCCGCCACACCTCCTTCCAGGAGAACACCTGGCTGCGTCTCCACCCACCGTCTCATTCACCCACAGTGGATGAAGGTTTTGGCTGGGTTTGGCCTCCCTCCCCACCAACCCCCATCTTCCCACTCTTTTTTCATTGCTTGATTCTCGACCGCACAGTGAGTGAATAGCTCCCCCTCGGGAAAAGACGGGGAAGGCAGGTTTACCAGAAGTCTCAGGAGAAATAACTTTCTGGAAGGACGTGTCACGTTTTGTTTAAAACACACAAACACACACCACCTCTCAGCATATAACCTCAAACTCCATTACAAGGTTCCGTGTGCCTGAGAAAAGACGTATTGACTTTAAACAAAGATAACCACACCAAACCAAACAGCAAGTGCAATGAGACTTCCTCGCAAGGCCCAGCTGGGATACAGGTGAGAATCCAGGGTGGCTCTTCCTAAGGACGCACATAATTGGCTGGATGACATCTGATTGACAGCTCAGGCCAAAAAGGTTGGCAGGCCTGAAGGGGCGGGAGGGTTAACAGCCCGATCATAAAATCAATGTCATAAATGCTTGGTAAGTTACAGGAACATGCGGGAAGGGGAGGCCACGACTGATAAAGGGGAACAGCTTTGATGCTTCACCAGGGACTTGTGTATCGACAGCAAAGCCAATCTCCTCTCCAGCCTGGACTGGGCTAAGAAACCTGCAAGCATTTACCAATTAATTGGTGGGCTTTTCTTGCTCTGCTCTCTTCTTCTTCCTCCTCCACAAATCATCCAGCTAAGGGACTGGGACTTCTAAAAACTCACCTAACTTTGTTTTCTATTTCTCAGCAAAAGGTGTCAAGAAAAGATGACCTTATAGGCAACGACAGATGTGCCCGTCGTGGTGACGCTAGCCCCATGAGAGGGGACACACAGGGGACCACTCATTTGCAGGGGCAACAGCCCACTGAGATGCTGGTGGGAAAGAAGGATCCCACTCTGGACCTCAGGCACCAGTTCTGGGCTTCCTTTCAACGCTTGCTGGCCAGGGCAATCAGAAGCTCTTACAACTCTGCTAAGTCATGTGTGGTTCAGGGCCAGTGAGCTCACCCAGTGAGCCTGTGAGAAGCGCAGACTCTCAGATCAGAATCCGCATTTTTAATACAAATGCCCAGAGGATGTGCATTATTAAAGCTTGAGTGAGACACTCTCTATTTTACAACATCTTCACCAGACCACCAGCTCCTCCATGCCTGGGGCCTGCACTGCTAGGTAACCAGGCAGGGTCAGTCTTGGGCTCACCCACCAGTCCCTGGGAAGCGCAGGGATGGGGGTGGACAACAGGGGACCAGAGCACAGAGATGAAGAAATCTCTTAGCCCTGCCCCATCCTTCAGCTCCAGAACCTCAGGCCCTCTCCCACTCTCCTGCCCGCCCGGCCGGCAGCTCCTTTCACTCTGTTTATCAGCTAGTCAATAAGAAAAAGATAGTTCTTACTTAAGGAGGCAGAAGTCAACTCAGCAGGTCGATCGGCACTCTGTCTGTAAACACGGTTTCCCGTAAAATCAATGATCTTCAGTTACGGACGGCAGCCTGGGAATCCAGCGGGTCCCGGTGCTCTCATAGCCCCCATACGTGCGGCTCTGCCCACCCCGCCACACTCCTCCAGTACCTCCAGGGCCAGCACACACAGCACAAACCCTCAACCCCTCCTGCAGCCTGCTTCCCTCCAGCCATTTACACCCCAAAATCCCCTTTAAACACAGACGTGCTCTACTCATGACCACCAGTGTTGTACTCAGCAAGGATATTTTGTGTGTGTGTGGTTTTAAGAATTCAGTTAGATTTCAACTGAGCACACCTCTCCAGTAAGAGAGTTAAAGGGAAGATACGGGAGGGATCTAGCCTCACACTCCACTGAGCGCCTCCCTCTGCCCTGTGAGAAGGCATCTTGCACAGAAAAGTTCTAACATCTTCATCGGGAGCCCCCTGCTCTTGCTTCTCTCACAAGTTATAGCTTCCTTGGAACCTATCTGTAAAGCCCCTGCATCTTTGCCAATATCGGTCTTTATTTTTCAAAGATGGTTTAAAATTATAAAACTCCACCCTGTTATACTGGGCGCCACGCCCCCCCCCACCCCCCATCTCCCTCTTTCAACTGAGAAGATGTGATGTGACAGCTTTATCCCATTCCCTTAAGGAGACAGAACCCGGCTCCACGCAACAGTTACAGGGAAGCTGGGGTGGGAGGTGCAGTTACTTGGAAGGGGAGGGGGCTCCACTGATGCGCCAGCTCCTGGAGAATTAAACATGAACGGTCGCACTCTGTAATTTTAAATTGTTAATTAGCACAGGGTTAATTAGGCGGTCCTTTCACAAGAGGCAGTTTGGCAGAAAACCAAGAAAGGAAACAAAGGGGAAGAAAAAAACAAAGAGAGAGCAGAGACAGCGAGAAACTGTTGCCCCCCCCCCCCCCTCGTGAATAACCCATGCAGCATCGCCAGAGAGAAGCAAACCGGAGGGCTCCCGGGGACTCCCTAGTCGGCTGGAGGGGGATTCCATGAGCACCGCGATTTGGCAGTGGGTATCAAAAGCCTCAAAAATGCACATGCCCTTTGACTCAGCAATTCCCCCATTCCAGGAAACAATCCAAGATATGCAAAGAGATATAAGATTATTCATCAGTGTTCATAACAGAAAAAAAAAAGATGGAAATAATGTGGCGAAACAAGGTACTCTCTAAATAAATTACACCGCATAGCATTCCATAGGATGTTAAAAAATGGCATTTTTAAAAGAAACTAGTTACGGGCGTGGGAAAATGATCCCACAGGATGCTGAGTGAACAAAGCTTATATAGGTCTGCATATGGAAATACATGAGATTTCTATCAAAAAATTTTACAACGGTAATTGCTAGGGGATGAGGTTATGGGCTACTTCATTTCCTCCTTCGCGCCTTTATTTCCCAAGGCTTTTTAAAATGAAAATCATCTTAAGGGAAGTCATCACTTCCTGTGTGTGGCATCATGGTAAGGCCTGTGGGTTCAACGCCACCTCAATGCTCGTAACATTCCATGAGATGGGTGCTATTTTTTTTTAATTTTTGTTTTGATGTGCACCATTGTTAGCCTTTATGGAATTTGTTACAATATTGCTTCTGTTTTATGTTTTGGCTTTTTTGGCTGTGAGGCATGTGGGATCTTAGCTCCCCGACCAGGGATTGAACCTGCACCCCCTGCACTGGAAAGTGAAGTCTTAACCACTGGACCACCAGAGAAGTCCTGAGTGAGATGGGCGCTATTTTTATCCCCATTTTGAAGAAGGGAAAACTGAGGTTGCTCAAGTTATGCAGCCTAAATGACAAAACCGTAGTCTGGCTGTGGAGTCTGTGTGCTTTGCCACTCTGCTGTGTTTTTCTGTAGTGTCTGTCTCTCAAGGAGAACTTCAGAACATCGGACATTTACATTCAATCTTTAGGTACCAGGGACTGTTCTAAAATCATGGGCTATCAGGACTAATATGTAACGGAACACTGCCAGTTCATACACATGCCCCTTTTTTTTTTTTTTTGCTCGGGAGTGGCGGGGGAGAAGAGTTCAAAATGGACTCTCTTACTTGGATATCTTCATACAGGAGAGAAGGGGATAAAAGTTCTTTGCTGTTGCAAAGAACTGTACGGTAGGCCCATTATCCTGACTTCTTTTAAGAAAAAAAAAAGGCAGATTCCAGAAACTATAAATCTAGAAATGTATTCATTAATTCATACATTAACTGAACATTTACTGCACACCTATTATGTGCCTGATGCCAGAGAATCAACAATAGACAGGTCTCAGCTTACATTCTTGTGGGGAAAAGACTGCAAACAAATAAATACAATGTTAAATGTGAAAAAGCACTCAGAAGTAATATAAAACAAGAGAAGGGGAAGGAGTGATGTGTGTCATCATTTTGGATAAAGTAAATATAAATATATATATTAAATTTAAAAGGATATGTTATAGATTATATACTGCAAGTTCCTCACAGTTTGAGAAGAGTCGACAGTTGCTGAATAGCATCTGGGGAGAAAAAAGTCCTGAGGAATTAGCAATTAGCTGTAGGTTCGGTAAGAAAATTCACATAAAATAAACTGAAAAGCAGCTTCACTTAGATTCAATGATCTGAGAAACGCAGTAGAGGGTACTTTTTGATTTTAATAACGTATCCCAAAGTTTATCATTTCTTTGTATCTAGGGTAGCAAAATGTCTTATGAAGTCTGCCTGATTTTAAAGCTGGAGGATGCCGTTACCTAAAGTACCCACTCAGGGAATTCCCTGGTAGTCCAGTGATTAAGACTCTGCGCTCCCACTACGGGGGGCACGAGGTTCGATCCCTGGTTGGGGTAAGATGCTGCATGCCACGCAGCGTGGGGGGGTGGGGGATATATAGTACCCACTCAAAGGTCAATGTGCCTGGGGACATGCCTTAATTCCTGCCTTATCCCTGGTTCCCTTCACTTAAATCAACAACCTGAGGGGCAGAGGAGACCAAGCACATACACCAATTTGCAAAGTAAATAAAGTCGAGAGGACTGACTAATATGCTAATTAGTGGAATCAGGACTTAAAAAAAAAACTCTCCATAAGTTGGAACAACAGGCTGAAACGATAAAGAAGAAGAAATTCTGAAAGGATAAATAGGAAGCCTTGTATTTCAGTTCAGGCAAGCAGTAAAACCAACAGAGAAAGGAAGAGACTGGGATTAACAGTAGTTCATGCAAAGAAACCCTGGAGGTGTTACTTCACTACAAATTCAGTGGCAGCCCAAAGCTGACATGGTGACCAAAGACATAAATGTGGCCTCTGGGCTACAGGGGGGTACCTCTACCTGTTCCAACTCAGCAGGATCACAGCCCCATCATTTTCTCTGCCTGCATGAAGAATGTTATGAGCCACGTGGGGAAATCTCGTTAAGAGGGGCACTGACAACTGAATCGTGTCTTGACCACGTGAATCGTGGCTTGACCACGATCAGCTCAAGAGCAAAGAAAAGAGAGGTCCCCATTGCAGGGCAAGACAACTGTCCTAAACCATGCGAAGGCCCGCCTGCCACGTACGCTGAGGATTAGTCCCGAGTCTTCTACTTAGCTTCAGGGTTTAACTAGGAGTAATGAGGGGGAATTTATTAAAAATTAAGAGTTCGACTCAATATAAATGAAAATCTTTCTCTAGATTATCAAAGCTCCCAATGGAATGTTGACTCTGGTTTCATGAATGGAGAAAAAAGACATTTTGCCATGGCCCGAGGTTCCATCAGGCAGCCTCTTGGGTCCTTTGAAATGTGAAGATTCTATTCATTCCAAGTGATCCATCGGGTTGCTCAGTCAGCTTTATCAGCTTTAACCTCCTCCTCTGTGATCCCACAGTGTTTTGCATATGGCGACACACTGCAGCTCTGAGGTTATCTCACTGCTGTAATTATACGTTGACTGGTCTGTTCCTGCCACTAGGCTGAGAGCAGCTTGAGAGTAGGTTCCATGTCTCATTCATCTCTGTACTGTCCACATCCAAGATGTAATAGATGCTTAAAAAAACCATGGGGAAAATTAAGGCATTAGGAGAAATGATAACACTTTGAGAGGGGAAAAAAAAAAAGATGATCCCTGTACACATTCTTTCTTTTCCTCTTAGTTGAAGAAGTGTGTGGTGTAACCATTCTCCTCTAAATAGAACCAGGTCTCCTTGTAGAACTGGCTGGTTCTTGGGCTGGGGCAGGGAGAGTGCAGGATGAGCGTGGAGCATCTTTCTGAGCCAGAACATAAGAAAGTGCTCTAAGAATGAAGAGAGTGTGACCAAAGAACCCAGGAGCAGGTTGCAGGGGCTCTCACTGCCTGAACCTCGGACAATTTGAGCAAGAAAGTTACACGAGGGTAAAGAACTATAACCCAATGTGTAACGTAAGAATCCATGATTCCATACTTTTATAAATTAAAAAAAAAGTGGGAGAAGGGAGAGTTCTTGCTTAGGGTGGAAATCCAACTAACAAATGCAGAGGGAATTACGGATTTAGAAAAACACCATTTGGTAACCATCATCTAATAACCCATTCAGGAAAGAATCGATGGATACTAAAACCGGTGGATGAAAGTTTGAGTAGTTCCAGAATATTTACACAGTCTCAAAGTACCTCCCCACAAGACACTTATTAACTACAGAAGAAGAAACAGTGACTTTACAGTGGAGAAACCTGGCAGACATCACCTTCCTTCACCATGTGATCAAAGCTAGGATCACCAGGAATGAGACAAAGAGCCATCCTGTGCCTCCTGAGAGGATACACTGAGAAGAACACAACACCCCTTCCCTGACATGCCTGCCAGAAATGCAAAACCTGAGTCTAATCATGGAGGGGGCATCAGGCAAATCCAAGCTGGGGACAGTCTACAAAATGTCCTAGGCTCCTACTGAGCCCGCCTGCCACAACTGCTGAAGCCCGCGCGCCTAGAGCCCGTGCTCTGCAACAAGGGAAGTCAACGCAATGAGAAGCACGAAGAGTAGCCCCCGCTCGCCACAACTAGAGAAAGCCCGCGCGCAGCACCAAAGACCCAACGCAGCCATAAATAAATAGATAAATAAAAATAGATCTATTCAAAAAACATGTCCTAGGCTCTTCAGAAATGTCAGTCAGGAGGCAGAAAGACAGATTAAAGGGGACTAAAGAGACGTGACCAATGAACATAACGAAGAATCTGGGTTCTCTTTCCCTATAAAGGGTACAATTGGGACAACTTGCAAAATCTGATAAAGATCTGTAGGTTGGGTAATAGTAGTAGATGAATGTTCACTTCCTAATTCTGATAACTGCAGTATGGTTATATAAGAGAATATCTTTGTTTTTAAGACATAGACACTGATACATTTAGAGGTGAAGGGGCATGATGTCTTGATTTTCCAACTGCTTAGAAAAAGAAGTGTGAGAGCGTGTGTCTGTACAGACCTGCGTAAATACAAACATACAAACAGAACTTAGAAAATGCTAACTTGGGTGGGGGGGTCTGGAGGAAAGGTAGGTTAGAATTCTTTGTCCTATTACTATAACTTTCTTGTACATCTGAAATTATATCAAAAGAAAAAGAAAAAAGAAATTGTCTAGTGCAGGAATACATGTTGAACCTCCCAAAATACTTATGAACAGCCAACCCAGCCCGATTCCCTACCCTTGTCTTCATTTGAAATCCATTCCTGGCACAGCTTCATGAAAGGAGGGAGGCTGCGAGGCTGGACGGGGAGGTGCAGACAGACAGACAGAGAAAACTGGTCTTCCCTTCCTTCAGCCGAGAGGTCCTAGATAGAGACCCCTGGTTGGAGGAGGCAAACGGCCATTCTAAGCCAGGCGGAATTTCAAGTAACACACACTGTAAGATATTTCCTAAGACACCCGTGACCCTGATTCAGGACAGATTTCCCTAACTTGGTGAAAAGCAATTCTAAATATAATGGCAGGGGCAGCCACCACAGAAAAGAACCCCAGCAACCTACAGAGGGTGGGCTTTGCTTAACCTAGACTTAAAACACATTAGCGAAATACACAACAATGAATAAACTATCCCCTTGGCCTCAAAAAAAAAAAAAAAAAAAAAGCCAAGGGCAACCTAGATTCTGAGATAAGTAGAAGCCTCATTCAAGGGGCAAAGAACTAATACCCTCGTCTGTTTAGCTTGGAAGCCACTGAAGAACCACATCTAATTCCATTCTGTGCTTTATCCAATAACTGTATTTGTATACTGCTGCTGCATATAAGTCAGTAAGTGTTAAACCATACATAGGTGAGATTCCACCCTCTTGGTAGCAATTTCCCAGTAGCCTTAAGAATTATTCTGTTACTATGGCGAGCTCAGAAAACACACACATGCTGGAACAGGTCTCTTGTGTTGCAGGAGGACCATTGCCCGGAAGGCCCAGAGAATTGTCCAGGCCCTGGGCTTCGTGTTTGCTAATAAGTGCATCTGTGCTCTTTCCAGCGTGAACATAAATCAGCCTGGAAGTGAAAACTGCTAGCTCAGTCCATTCTGCAGGGAATCCACGACTACCGTGATTATGCTGGCTCCATGGACTCGTGGAGGGGAAGAGGAGGGAGTCGTGAGATCATAAGCAGAGCCAGGTCTAGGAGCCCAGGCTGTGGGTGTTGGGAGGGATGAGCTGGTATTTAGGGGAAGAGAATGTGTTACTATACACATGGACACACTCACAGTTCAAAAACAACCAAACCCATGAATACAGTAATAAAAAGTGAAATGACTCAGCTATTACTTAATTCTCTGCATTTTTCTTAAAAAAAAAAAAAAAGGATTTGGGGCAGTTTAATCAGCTATCCCAACACTTAGGTACTTACTTCAGTGTCTACTCTGAGGCCTCTCTACCACATCCAGAGGACTGCAGGCCAGCATCCTTTGTCCATCTCTGGCCTGAATGGTTCTCTCCTGACCTGGATTTATGTACCATAACACATGGATCCCCACCCCCCTCCCAGATGTGAAGCAGCCCCTCCTTCAACTGCCCCTCCTACCTGACAGGTGCGTACCTCAGCCCCTCCATCCTCGCCCATCCCTCAGTGCTTTCCCCACTGAACTGGATACCTTCCCCCACTGAGTGTACTACTTCAGTGCCTTCTCCTGCCAGCACCCAAAACTTTTCATCTCTGATTTCCTAAAAATCCCTCTTAACAGATCCCATTTCTGATCTCTCTTGTTTTTCCTACTGCGCTGTGGAGCAAAAGCTAGGAAATGATGTAAAATGTACCATCTGGCCCGTTACAGCTTCATTCTGGCATCTCATGATGTTAGACTTCTTTTAAATAATTTCTTCTTACTAAAGGAGTATGAACTCGGTATTTTAAAAATTGGGGGGTATGTGCAGAAAAGCTCAATAGCTGAAATAAAAATCACCTACAATCCCAACAGCCAGAGAGCCACTGGGAGGTAGAAAATTTTTAGGTTTTTTTCTCCTATGTATCGATAGTTAACACATCTTTACCAACCTCAGATCGCACTGCTCCTTAAGCGGACTGCCCCTTTAACTTAATTTAGGCATTAAACTGTTCCCATGTCATGAAACATTCTTCGTAAGTTAGAATTAATGGGTGCATACGTACTGCATCCTGTGGACATAGCATAATTTCACTAAGCTCTATTACTGGACATTTAGGTAATCCCTAATATTTTGCTGTTAACGCTGCAATAAACTCTCATAAATCTTTGTGCATATATAATAACACAATAATAAAAATAAGTAGCAGCTCTATTACTACCCTCTTAGTAGGGCCAGGCATGGTTCTAAGCACTTTTTAAATAGACATCATTTCATTTGATGGTTCAACAGCCCACTTTACAGATGAGGAAACTGAGGGTTAGAGGGTTAAATACCTTATACAAGTCACATACTAGCTAAGTCAGCCTTTGAAAGCAGGTAAGCCTTCCTTCCTACTTTAAAACCTAGGCTTTCACCCATAACATTCCATCTCTATTTCCTTAGGATGTATTTCTGGAAGTGTAACTGCTGGCTCAAAAGCTAGGAATATTTCAGGCTCCCCGGCATAGGCCAAATGGCCCTCTAGGAAAGCCTTTCCAACTCACGCTCACTGGCACACGAGCCTCCATTTTCCTGCACCCTCATCAATAGTGGGTATTATTTTGTTAAAAAAAAAAAAAAGTAAATTTGGCAGGCAAGAAACGGCATCTCATTTTAACATACCTTTTTTGCTAGTAGGAGAGAACCCACCTGCAGATACTGATTGGCAATTTCGATTTCTTTTGTGAATTGCCTGTTACTTCTGCGGCAGGGGTGTGTTGCCCCTTCCATGATGGTTAATAAGAGGGCTTCATAGGGTTTTACTGGCCAACCCTCCCACTCGACTGGCCGCCGTATTCCACTCCCGCACGAGCTCCTGAAATGGAAGCCTGACCACTCACACCGCCAGGCACACAGTGCGGCTCCGTCCTTCCCTTGGATCTCAACTCCTTTAAGCGAGTGGACTGTGCCCATGGCTCCACTTCCCTGACTCTAATCTTCTAAAGCCAGCTCTGTGTGCGTAGCGGGAGCTAGACCGCCTCACATCAACAGTTCTCGAGCTCTGCTGTGCAACGCACCCGGCCACAGAGCTGAGCGAAGATACACACAGACACCGGGCCCCACCCCAGAATACAGGCTCAGGCTCTCTGGAGGGGGCGCCGGACACTGCTTCGGGGGGTCAGAGGCCCCATGCCTCCAAGATTCGGCCCTCTCTCCGAGGTCACCAATGCCCTTCTTGGGGTAACCAATAGTTGCTCCGCTTTTCCTCTCGTACTCTTCAATCTCCCCTGCATTCAAAACTGACTGTCCCCTTGAAATCTTCTCCCCCCTTCACTTCTCTGACATGGTTTTCTGGCTCTCCTCCTACCTCTCCAACCTCTACCCTGCCTGCGCCTCTTCCCATCCCTTCAGCCCTCCATGGACGCACTTTTCCAGTTATTCGATAAAATTCCCTATTACATTAACCCACAGAAGTCTCTCCTCTCTGTTCTATAGTATTGAACCACCGTCATTCTTTCTTCCCCCCGGCTCTCTGCTCTTATCTCTGTACCTCAACTACCTTAACTACTTCTGTGGTTTCAATTACTGAAATTACGAGTTGACTCCCAAAACAAAAATTTCCATTCCTGACTTATCGCTTGCATATGCATCTCATACTTTCAGCAGACCACAAGATGTCTGCAAGCGGCTAGCCTTCCGTCACTCCACACTCAGCGTGGCTCGACATGTCCAAGTGGAACTGCCCCTCACTGAACGCCCTGGGCTCCCCAGGTGGAACTCTCGGTACCATCTCTGATTCCAGAACACAGAAAGGGAAGATCACTCTAGCCTTCCCGCTGTCATATTCGCCCAGTGCCTGTCCCATGCGAGACACAGCTGATGTGCATATTCAAACCGATGCTCTCCAGACTGGTCTTAAAACACTCTAAAATCGACCACCACACAATCAATCAGCTCTCTCACTTCCCCGACAGCACCGTCTCCTCCCCATCATCACGTTCTTGCCTCTGTTTCTGCAGCCCCAGGCCCCGTGGACGTTCTCTCTCTTCCTCAACATTTATCCAAACCTCGGACGTCCTTTAAGAAGCACAAGCTCCAGTTCCACGGAGGCAACAGACGCCCCTCCTGTCACTCAAACCCACAAAACTCTCTCCTCTCTGAGCTCCGACAGTAATCACCACCACGCTGACGCTAAAACATTCCCTCCTTGCTTCCGCTTGGTTACTTTTATCTCTACAAATGGACGATAAGCTGCTTGAAGGCAAACATCTGCTTGTAATTCTGTTCGTCTCCTAGCCCAGCGCTAAGCACGTAGGATGGATAAAACACTTGATGGAGTTTTCACTTAATTAACCCATGATTAGCTTGATCGGAAAGAGCACTCTCTCTTTCTAGGACACATCTTAAACAACATCAGTGGGAGCGTGTTGATCTGAACGTTACATATAATTGATCACCGAAGACCCATTCGTCCTAATTCTGAGGCTCAGGTACGACACCTGGGTATCTCAGTATTTTGTGGTTTATTATTTCCTATTCCAAATATCCGAAAGTTCTGAAGTCTGCAGAGGCGGCCCTCATTCCAGCCACCTTAAATAGTCAACGAAACAGAAATCCAAGAAGCCAAGCAAGTCCCTAAATATGATTCTGGGTTTCAAGGGGAGAGTGAGGGGAATCAGGTATGGACAAGGTTTCTGCCTCACGGAAAGAGCTATCAGCGCTAGGCTCACTACGGTAAGCGGTTCTTACGAAGTAGTTCTTGGTCAGCAGAACATTTCATTTGAATAGCAGGAGAAGCTGCGGGGGTTCAAGCTGCACAGACCCAAGAGAAACTCAGTTGAGCACTCTCTCTGTTTGCACTTGCTATTTCCAGGATGCAGGGAGAAGCGGCCACGGGCCTTAAGCTTTCTTTTGTATAGATCTGATCTAGGCGAGAACAAATGAATAACCTGTTAGCTGCTTTTCTCTGGTCCTGTGGCAGCACCTGGGAAACCCCATCCAACCTTCCCGGATAGAGGAACTCCTGCTCTCCGCTAACTCTGCCACCTGTCGTTCAGGGATGATCGGGAAGCCTGGGAAGGGTGAGGGGAGAGGTGGCCTTGGGGAAGGACAGTCTCCCTCAGCGCGCATCTCCAAAATGACTCTCTGAGAAAGGAGTGTGTTTTCCTCCCGGCCGGAAGAATGCCACATGGCGGGCTCGCCATCAGCAGCGCACTCTGGCACAAGGCTCCGGAGTTGGCACCATGACAAGACAAACAAGGGTTGCCCTTCGAAGGCAATTAATGGGGCAACACACACACACACACACACACACACACACACACACACACACACACGGCCTCTCACCAGTGCAGGCACAGCCAGGTCTTCAGATCTTCCCTGGCTCGTTAGCATAAACAGCTTCTCAAGCAGCAGGGAGCAACAGGCACCACTAAATAAAGCGGGAATGGAGGCTGTACAGCCCAGCCGTTGGCAAGTGCACCAAGGGGGATGGGGAGCCAGCGCGCGGGGTCTTCCCCAGGCCCCAGGAAGGGGGCGCCCTGGCTGACACCTTCTAGGTGCTGTGCAGCCAGCATCTCCCTAGCTCCCTAGTTGGAAAGTACACTGTAGATGGCAATTCCATCACAGAATTTCCTCCTCAACAGCTTCATTTTACTCAACTGAAGGTCTGAGAAGCACACTTCCTACTGGGTAGTCCTTAAATCCTAGAGGCCTAAGGAGTCATTTTACATTTCAGTTCCCTTCCTCATGGCAAAGTGGAACAGCAGTCATGGTGACCGTGGAGGACTTCAAGACGGACTAAAGAGGGTACAGATCCTGTTCGCCCTCTGAGTGTGTGTGAAGGACTTCCAAATTCCAAAGCTTAAATAGCCAACTAGGTGTTGGCTGGGTGGGTGTGCGGGTTGCAGGTGCGCCGGGAGGGAAACTTAATTACGTGTCCTACTCTTCACAGTCCCCTCTCCATCCCGCGTGGCAACTAGGAAGCCAATCCTTCGCACCGTTACTTTTAATCAAGAAAAACAGGTTGAGACATATTTACCACTGGCCACTTCAAAGAGTGGTCCTGGGAATTAGGCAAAACGACAAAGGAAAAATTCTTCTTCAAGTGCAAGGATCCAAGCGTTTGCACTTCCTCAACCCTCCAGAAGCCACCCGAAGAACCAAGTGACTGAGGGTAACAAAGACACCCTCACAGACTCAGCACAAATGGCCCAGGTGGTCTTTCTCCTCTTGCTGCTCCAAACGCTGCTTTGGGGTCAATAGCTGCTGTGAAGAACCACCAAGGCCACGTTAAATAGGACTTGAATTAATTATGCTTGAAAGTCTCTTATCCAAGCACTGCTAAGACCAAACAATTGAGTCTGGGAATGAGTGTGGTTACATGTTTTTCCTTAATGGCTTCCTGAACACCCTGGTTAGGTCTGATCCCGGGGGGGGGGGGGGGGGGGGGGGGGGGGCGGGGCAGGGATTGCCAGTTCAAGTCATAAAAAGTGATCAGTGTAGATCAAGACCCTGTGCTAAGTGTCTAAGATCAGAGAAGAGAAACCTATCGGTGCAAACACACAAACATCATTTTCACACAAAATGAAAAATGCACGTTAACATCGAGAACTTCAGCTTACTTCTGAAGTGGCACCCTCTCTCCTCTCACCCCTACAGTTCGGCTCTTCCCACCAAAACTTCCAGGCCGCAGCCCTAATCCTGGACAGCGCCAGAACGAGAGCAAGCTGGCGGAAACTGTTTCTGCAGCTCCGAAAGATCGCAGCGTTAAGCCACGCTGAGATTGGGGGAATGCAACCTGGCCGGTTAACGGGGCCAATTTCTTCGGCCACAATAATAAAGAGGCTACTAGGGTTCTGGCCCCATTGCTCTTAGCTTTAAATTCCTGTGAATCATTCTTAGCCAAAACCTCCCTGGCTGCTCTAATGATTTTTATCCATTCACACAACAGATGTTCATTGAGTGCCTACAATATACACAGCATCCCTCCTATCAATACAGACTCCTACTAGCTTGCTCTCATTAGAGTTCAGACACGCAAAATAAGAACCTGGACGGCGGCGACCATCCAGGGCAGGGTGCTAGCAGGGAGAGACGCAGAACTTCACGTGCTCCTGAATTCACGGTATCAACACAGTTATCCAGGTTACCACTCCCCCCGTTCCAGAGCCTTCCTGCTCTAAGGCCAGAATCTGTCCTTCTATTAATCAGATGTGGCCAGTGAGGACCTCGGATGTCCACTGCATTTAGAAACATGGCTCAACTACTGCAACGCACGGTTTGGCGAGTTGTGCCACTACCCTGAGCCCCTATGGTGCTGGCCCACCACAGTGCTCACACCTGGGTCCACCCCTACCACAACCCCCAGCCGTGCTCATCGCTCTCAAGGGTCTCACCTTCAACCTGCGTGGGAGTCAGTGGTCCATGTTGGAGATGGACCATTTCCTGATGGCTCAGGAAGAAGGTATGCTGTCCCCCAAATAACTTATGAAAAAATGCCAGAACCACTGAACCGGCCTTCACCTAAGCATTTCTTCTTCTTGGATGTTGTCAAGTTGACAAGACATGGTGCGATTTCACTTCTACTGGCTCCTCTCAGGTGATCCAACAGGTTCCCTCATCCTCACCCGCCCTGAGCATCCCCCACCCTGGTGTCTCTGGCCTCAGTTCCTCTTTAGGCTGGAGCCGGTGACCTGAGAGGCTCCGCGCACACACACACAGAAGTAGCCGAATGTTTCAGAGGCAGCGTTCACCCTCCCCCAGCCCTATCCGGAGGTGCTGGAGCAGGCCTGTCCCCACACTCCAGCTTCCACACAACCAAACATCACCCTCCGACAGAGCCTCGTGTTCACGACATGGTCCTGAAAGTTCCAGGGAATAACGCAGGGGCGGGGGGGGGGGGGGGGTCTGATTCTTAATGGGCTGATAATTGAAGCCTAAAGTCTAGGAATTAAAATGAACCAGCTTTGAGAAGCCTGTTTACCAACTTTAACTCGGCTTCGAGTTGTCCCCCCACAACCATGTGGTTTCCTATCACAGGTCAGTGGAAGAAGCTGAAATTTCTGTATTTCCTTTGGTGTCTGTCTTGGGTGGGGCGGGTGGGGAGAGAGAAAAGCAAAAGCCACCCTCATGTGTGCCCATCACAGAGCAATTCTACTGACCTCACATAAAGGGCAGGGAAAACCTGCGCACAGTTTTAAACCATCCCCACCCAAAGGGTCGGGGAGAGAGTTCAGGGCAAGGAGGGAAAGAGAAGGGAGAAGAAAAAGACCGGGAATTTTCCTTTTCTTTTTTTTTTTTTAAAGGGAATCTTTCCTAAACATTCACTCGCCAGCCCTTCTGCCTCCGGGATGGAAAGTGTTACTCAGCTGCAAGGCCTCTTGCTAATTGTGGGTTTTTATTTTTATTTCCTATTACCCTCTCGCACGCCTGATGAGATTATTTTACCGGAACTGACACAGCTGGAAGCAGCAGGCATACGTGGAGCCTCTGAGGAGGTGATGCAATTTCATTTTCATTGATCAGAAATCAGCAGGGCAGTAAGTGATGGGAAATTCCATTAGAAGAAAACTTGCAAGCCATGAGCCTCAACTTCCTCGCCACACCCAGGAGCCCCCAGGGTTCTTGCCTTCCTCTGGACTAGGTCTGCACAGAGCAGAGGCTTGGAAGCGCCCTCCTCCACGTGGGAATGAAAGCATCAAGGCCGCGCTACTGGCCCGAGAGGGTGTCTGGCTGGGAGAGGAACGCCGGCAGGACTCGTTCAACCAACAAGGGCACCGCAGTTCTCTGCGGATGAGAGAGAAGTCATCCAGGGACCCAGAATAGGAGCCCTCAAAACCACGCCCCACAGCCCCTCAAAACCAATACTTAACGGCTCCCTTTCCAAGTGTCACAAACAAGGAAAGAGGAGGCCACTAGCAATCGTTGTAAATATGTCTCCCAACCACTCGTAGAGATGCTCCTGAAGGCACTTACCATGTATTTATTGAGCACCTACTGTGTGCCAGGGGCTCAACAAGCACAGACTCAGATCCTCCCCTAATGCTGCTGGAGGAACATCCTTCTCTCTCCTGGACAATCAAGGAAGCAGAGGTCCTGGGAGGTAAGGGACCAATGACCTACTGAGGGTTAGCACAGCCTCCCTGACAGCAAAGGCAGGCTGCGTGAGAGCCAGCGAGAGAACTCGCCCACTCACGCGTGAGTCTCAGGATGAAGCACATCTGATTGCCTAGCCTGCTTTTCTCCAGGTAGAGCAGACGACTGACTGATACATCCACCTCTGTCACCCTACACATCTCAACAACAGCGATTCTTGCGTCCAAGGCTGGAACCAGAGGTGAACTCTTCAGAATGCGTAGAATGGCTACTGTTTTAGCAGTTAACACCCCCTCCCCCAACTGTCTGCCCAGCAAATACTGCTTCACTCACCAAGGGAAAAAAATAGCAAGGGGCTACTCAAAAAGACAAGTTCTACCGAAAAACAAAAACAAAACAATCATCAGCCCGGCGGCTCACCAGACCTCCTCCTTTGGCCATTCTGCCGTATAAAATGTGAATCAGAGAAGGACCAGGCCACACTCACAAAATTAATACTGTTCCAAACAACTGTTCACCACTAAAATGGGAAAAAAAATGGAAATGCATAAGTGAGGACAATATGTCAAATCAAAATCTATCAGTAGGTTTTTTTCGAGCACCTAAGCTGTGGCTCTACAAAGCAGAGACTACATAAGACAGGGACCCTGGGTGAATGAGCTTGCAGAGAGGTCACAGTCACATGAGAATACCCAGCACACATTTATTCACAATGCTTACAAGAATATACAATACAACATGATAGCATAAATTGAGGCCAGGGCAAGAGAAGAAACAAAAAACAACAGTGGAGGAAACTTTGAGCCAAAAATGAAGCTTAAAACGCATACAATAATAACCAACACACTGAGCCATAAATGTGGCTCTAAGCTTTCTGAAAGTCCAGAAGGAAAACATAATGGCCTTGTTGAAGGTACATGAGTCACAACGTCCAAGAGAAAAAGAACAACAAGCCCATCGCTCAGGATTGTTTAGCATCAACAATTTCCCAATTACAAAAATTGGGATAAGGACTAGGTAGCAGGCAGAACCTTCGAGGAGGTCGTAATAAGGAGGCTTCGGCTTCAGGTCATTCAGTCTCACTGCCTCTTCCCCCCACCCCGGTACGCAGGCCTCTCACTGCCGTGGCCTCTCCCTCTGCGGAGCACAGGCTCCGAACGCACAGGCTCAGCAGCCATGGCTCCCGGGCCCAGCCGCTCCGCGGCACGTGGGATCTTCCCGGACCAGGGCACACACCCGTGTCCCCTGCATCGGCGGGCGGACTCTCAACCACTGCGCCACCAGGGAAGCCCCTCACTGCCTCTTTTGATGGACAAGAATAATGACCCCAGAGAGTGCTGGTGGTTTATCCAAGGTCAGATAGCTGGTCAGTGGCAGACCTAGAAATAGGAACTGGGTATCTTCACACCACACTGACAGTGCCCCTTTCTACCACACGTAGCTACTCCCCAACATCCTTCAAAATCCATGGGCTGGTTTTGGGGGCACACGTGAGGCTACAGTTGGGGGCGAGGGGGCCGAATTACATTAAGAGACCTAAGAACCAGACACCTAAATGTACTAGGTAGACCTCATTTGTTAGACCATTCTAACAAACCAACTGTAAAAAGCCATTCTGGGGACAATCAGGTAAGTTTGAACAGCAGTTTGGGATTTGCCGATGTCAAGAATGTGTTAATTTTGTTACGTTGACATAATATTATCACCTAAGGAAATAATGAAGCATCATGATATCTTTCACTAGCTCTAAAATCAAAGCCAATGAACAAAAAGATGAAACAAATCCAACAAAAAGTGAATTGTTGTCAAGTCTAAGTGATGGGGTTCATCATATTATTTTGTTTATATAATACACTTTTTTTTTTTTCTTTTAAAAAAGGAAGTTCTGTCTTTACCCAGTTCAGGAGCACCTTCTGAAAAAAGAACTGCACTGGCCGGAGCCAAGCGTCTCAGCCTCGAGTTGACACATTCATGGCAGGCTAAGCCTTTTTTCAAGGAAATAGGAATTGTTCTTTCTTTACAAGAGCTAAAGGACTTCCAAAGAAGTACTTTAGGCCCCAGCTCCCTCTGAATCTTGTTCAAAACTCGCCATTTGCTGACCCCACCCTTACTCCTACCCTTAGAAGGTACGAGGCACCATCCTGCCACTAATACACGAAGAGATGATATGCATCGTGCTCTGGGCACAGTCCCCGACACGTTTATACATGGCAACTATCACTATCATTACTGGGCAAAAATGAGCCCAATGCAACAGCCTAAGATTACACAAGAGCTTGATTTAGAGCATGGGGTCAAACTCTGATTAAGAGAAACACATCCACTGTTAAGTTAAAAGCCTCCACTGGTTGATTTAGCGGGTTAAAAAGTAATTTTAAACATTTCCAGTGAATTTACTCCCTGGCGATGTTTACCAACCATTGTTTTTGAGCTCACTGTCTTTCATCTCAGTATGAATGTTTTATATAAGTCACCTTAATTGCTTTGTAAAGTCTGAACTGAGCTGGTTCCCACTGGGATGGCTCTCTTGCGCTCATCTTCAAGGAGGATGACCCAATGATAAGTGGGCTTCTTGCCATATGTGGGCCCACACACATCCATCACCATGCTACAGCTTCCTGGGAAGTACTCTTTGCAAAGAACTCTTTCATAGTAGCATTAGCATTTAACGCAGAAAACAGTCACACCCAGCACCAACTTCCCCAGGAACAAGTAACAATGCTTCTTTGCTTTATATGGCGGTTTATACATTTTCAAACACTCTTATATTCATTTCTCATTTGACCACCAACAATCCTGTCTTGTTAAGTGGACAGACTAGGAACCATAATTCAGATGTTACAGGCTTAAAAAGATTCTAGAACATCAGAGCAACTACTATGAGTCATTCTTTCCCAAGGTCACCAGCTGGTTAGTAGCAAATCAGGAACCAGGATCCATTCTCCAGTTTCTACTCCAGTGTTCTTTTCTCTATGAAGACATCACTTCCTGAAAAAGAACCGTCTTTCCAAACCCTTCAGAGATCACATTTCATCTTCTAAATGAGAAAAAAATCTGAGTACACCAAACACCCAAAAAAAGATATTTCACTGCTCTGCTCACATCTAAAAAGCAGAGTTATAAATAACACCAAATACTGGGTCGCTCCACACAGCCAAGAACCTTGATGCAAGGCATTAAGTCTTAAAATTTTACACTGAATGTGACTCCCTCTAAAACATTCTCTACCACATAGACAATATTACTGCCCGAAAGTCTGACCACATGGCTCAAAAAGCTATTTGTGAAAAGAGCAAAGTAAAAAAGCTGTCAACATCTAGGAGCTCCTCGTGAATGAGGTCGAACTTAGAAGAGCTAGCATCAACGCAGGGTTCGAGTTAAGACCAGTGGGGTAATGCAAAGGGTGATTTGGGCCACAGTATTACTTCATTATAACCCAATCAAAGGTCACAAATCTACATAAAACTAAAAATGGGGGTTTCATCCCCATCATGAATGTTGCTTATTCTGTAGGTAAGGGCCATCTGGTCTACCCTCTGCCTCCGTCATAGTGGAGCCCTTTGAGCTACAGTCCCTATCATAATGGAAAGTAGTGGAACTTTGGTCAACTTAACCACTGCCCACCCTCTAAGCCTAACTGATCTAACTGACACCTTAGGAAGAACATTACGCTTAAAATAAAACTTTCCAACTTGTGCAACCAAGGTAGTCTGGGCAAAGAGAGATTGAGGACAGAAGTGGGTGGCCCAGAATACAAGACAGTGATGGGGATCCCCTGACATCCCAACTGGAGAGAGGGTGACCTGGTAGGGTGGGGTCAGGAGGGAAAGCTTGCTTAAGCTATGGCCCTGGGTAGACTCTTCAACTACGTCAAGAGGGCCACTCCCACCAACCTCCCACCATTACTCACTGGGGCCATTCTCTCACCTGCACAGGCCTACCTACTCACCGCCATCTGTGGGCTCAGCCCTGCTCATCAAGCCTGTGGCTGGATACCACAGTCATGCCTTGCTATTACTACCCTGGGCCTCACCAGACAGAGTCTACAGCCTTACATCTTGCTGCCCAGACTCTATGGTCTGGCTTCCTGACCCTCTCTTATATGGGTTCTTTTCTGCTTGGGACTTGAATCTCATGACCTGGAATCCCATACACCTGCAACCCTCTTGTCTATACCTACCTACACTTCTCCAAGCTCAGCCCACAGCCCTTGCCTTCATCACGTACCTACTGGCCTCCTCCCCATCTGATAAACTTCCATTCCTGGATCCTCTTGGGTAACCATGAGGGATAAGGAAGCCAGAGGCTGCAGCCTGGTGAGAAGGGCAGGAAGGTGAGAGCTGCCGAAGCAATTCGCCCTCCCTCTGGTCCAGCTATTACCACCTCTTCCTCCCCCACTCCCCAGCGACTCCATGAAACTCACCAACTTTTAAAACTGACTCCTAGATGTAGTAGCTGGCTTCTCACTAGAGGTCACGGTCACTCAGGTTGAACAGCACCTGTGTTGTCTGGTCTATAAAGACCCCTACGAAAGCCTGCACTAAAATTGGGCCAAAGGGGTTAAGTTGCTGGATATGGTGTGCAAGCTCACCTCCCTCCCAGCTTCATTTATACTCATTTTATATATGTATACATACACACATATATATAATATATACGCACACATACATACGCGTACACACATATACGTCTTTCTCATTTAAAGCAAAACAAAATATAGCAGTTACAAGAGAAAAACGACATAGAAAGTCAACACACACACACAAACCACCATCACCCCCACTGCTGCTACCAAGATCTTGTCCTGAAAGTGTCTGGATGACTGTCACTTACCACTACCTAACCCTTAACTACAGGCTAGGTCTGGGGACTGCATCCCAGCTGCTCCCTAGAGCTAAGTATCCTTGTTGCCTTTGTTTCGTCAGGAGAAAAGGGAGATGTAAACATGAACCAGACAAGAGACAGGAGATAGTCAGTGACAGTGACATAATCTAAAGTGGCACCAAAATCCATCTCCAGCATTCTGTCATCTTATGATCAACGATTTCACTTCAGACACTCATTGTCCGGAGGAACCTGAATCCTAGAACTAGATGTCCCCAAGTAAGCGGCTTCTCTCTAAAAGTAAAATGTGGTACACAAAGCAAAGCGCTCAAAGCGTCCCAGGAATGCCTGTTACATAAGGGCGTCAGCACTGCAGTCCTCAGTTCCGTCGTGGGAAGGGTGGGGTGGAGTAGAGAGGACCACTAGACATAGCCAAGGCAGGGAAGAATCAGGATTTTAGCTCTTAACATTCAAATTCCCGAGTCACAGTTGAAACCCCACTGCTATAATTGTTTTATACACTGTCTACACACACACACACACACACACACACACACACACACAAGATGCCTTTTAAAAGTTGCATTAGCTTCCCTGTTTAAAACCCTTCCTTCTGTTGGGCACCTTGAGATAAAAGCTGTGTTTGACTCCCTGGCCGGCCTTCAAATTCTGGCACTCGCTTGGGCTGGAACCAGAACAGTCTTCCATCCAACCAGGGAAGGCACAGGCCCTGCCAGCAGAGCAGGGGTTAATGGAAGCTGACCGCAGCACAGTTGTTAAGGTAATCAATACCGCTGAGATACTAAAGCAGCATAAGCCACAGTATTGATTGCCAAGCAGATGATAAAACTGTTTATTATGATAATTGCAGGGTCCCTGCAAGATGCTCCCAGTGCTTCCTAAAGCTGTTTACAAAACTAATAAAGATTTGCCATTTCAAGATCTTCCATTTTAACCACCCCTCCTCCCCCAAACTTCCACCCCTGGCCCATCACCAAAAGGCAGACCTCACCCCCAGGCTATGAACATGTTCCTCCCTGGGTGTGTCATGACTCTCGGGGGCCTCTGAGGAAAGGGCTCACCTTCCACACCCTCACCCTGCCCCCAACTTCAGGAAAGGGAAGCAGGAAGCACAGCCGACTAGACACTCAGGGCGTTAAGATTTCCTCCTCAGAGCCCGCCATGTGATAATTATGGGTTTTACTGATGGAGGGGGCTGCTCCGGGCTACTTGAGCTAACATCCATTTGTTACAGCATATTTAAGAAACCACACCACCTTGGTTTGTAATTAAAACTTCTCTGGAGAACCTGGTGGCCTTGGAACTAACTGAACACAGTCAAATGCTGACTCTAGAATGCGTTTCTGCCAACACAACTCAGGGGTGCCTTTGGCTACTGCGCTGGGCTCACGACTCGAGCTCTGTCACGCCCAGTGCAAGAGCTTCATTTAATTGACAGTGGAATTAACACCTTGGTTATAAACACGACCATCTGCCTTGAGACCCAAGTCTTTGGATTAATAGCACTCTTGATGATGACAGTGATAGTATTTTCACATGCTGTGATATCACTTTCAAGATGAACTAGATGAATGTGGAAATGTTTCTCGACAGAAGTAAGCATCTCACAGACAGCATTAATGCTCTTCAAACCGTTCTAGGGAAAACTCACTGGGTCCTGAGAATAAGTATGGTAGCTTCAGGATGCAAAGCTTGCAAATATACTAGAAGTGTGTTTTCAGAGAGTGCAAGAAGAAAAAAAGGAACCCAAGTTTTGAGAAGAAGCCAGTAGCCATTCCATTAGCAATGGAAGCCCCCCTTTCTCACTCAGCCCTGAATAATGCTGGCTCAGTCCATAGGGACCACCAGGATTTTACCCTTAACAGAATGTGACTGGACTTGGCCTTCAAAACCACATTTGCAACTTAGGGGCACTGCTCTGAGAGTTGATGAGCCAAAGAAAGATGATTTGGAGGCAGCTTCTTTCTTTTCAATCAAAGCACAGAGAAATCATTAACCAATGCTCCTGCCTTGACCTTGCACCACGACCTCAGCTTAGGTACTGAAGCCCTGACCCTCCTTATTCTCTCCCGAGTCAGCTGCCCCCAGCAGCTCTGGGAGATCACTGCCCACGGAGCCTGCCTGTGTGCGGACACATGCACGATTTAATTCTGTGGACCAGTAGAGACAGGCAGCTCCTCTGTAGACACCTGTCTGCTCCGCTACTCACAATCACACAGAAATCAGGAGACTGGGGCCAATTTTATGTACAGTATTATCCCCTTGCCAAAGACCTTGCCATGAACTCACAGATACCACAGCATGGCTGGAGGGGATGCACCGAGATTAGTTTAACCTGGTTACCCGCTCTTACAGGAACTGCTTGGCAACCAGAAATGGTAGGAGGAAATCTGGGACTTCCCTGTTACTGAGTTTCATGAACGATACACTCCTAGGCAAAGCGGCAGAGGACAGTCATCAACTACTAACTCCCAGCTAGATGCCCTGCTCACACACCAAATGCCCATGGCGCCCGTGTTCACAAACACATCCCTGGATTTGATACCAAGAGAAAGTTGAATATTAAGTGTGACTAATTCTGCTGTTACCTTTTAACCTCACTCACACACATAAGTTGCACTCTCAACAAAAACTTCAACAAAAAAATACACCCTCGGAATGATATGGTCCACACTTGGAAACCCGCCCACAATGGCCAGCCAAGCCCGCCTAAGTGCTAAGAACCATTTAGGAGCATTGTAAACCATCAGGGCCATTAGTTCTAATTTGACCTCAACAAAATAAATCAACCCACTAGGAACAAATTTAGAAGCTTTCCAGAGTCAAGTTCCCAAACCCTGAAAGGCTCACAAGCACAATCCATGGAAGGGAACAAATGGCTAGCCTCCGGGCTACTCTCCCCACTCCTACCTCCCCTGTAGTTCACGGATGACAGCATGCTCACCTGGGACCGGGACTCTGGATCCTCCTCAACCCACTGGATCAGAAAGCTGTGACTACTGATGTCTAAGGGATTCACTCTTTTCCTTCCTTTGAGTTCATATCAGATATGATTTTCCATCCGTGCTGCACTAAATGTCCTCTTTCAAGGCATGTGGACATTCAGATTTATTTTCAAGATATCCTGATTGGCTTTCAACTATGCTGATTCTCAGCTCTGGGTCAGAGTTCACCCAGCCTTTTTATCTTTCAGTAGGCAGGTATCACGTATATCAAGAACTGTGATCCCCCACCACATTAATACATGTGTCAACACAATAAGTAATTTCTCAAAAAAAAACTTTTAACCACAGCACACACCCTAAATTTAAATTGCAAAATCGTCCTAATTTTTCATCTTTATTCTTCCCTGGTATTTACTTACTGCAATTTTTTTTAATACTGATGGCACTGCCTTCACGAAGAAACGGAAAGTAAAACTATGGCACCACTGAACTCCACTAGCCAATGGGAGAAGAAAGTTAAGAACATGTTTGCTCGAGAGGCAGGCAGTCCACAACCCTTCAGTTGTTAAAATATTAAGAGTGAGCGAGCACGTCACGGACGGCCTCTGCCTGCCCGGGAGCTCAGCGGCTCCGGCATCCTGCGCTCCAGGGGTCCCGGGTCCCGGAGGGCCTGATAAGGGTTGCGTCTCACGCCGCCGCCGCCGCAGGGAGGCGGGAGGCGGGAGGCGGGAGGCGGCGCAGGGCCCCTGACCTCCGCCCTCCGAACAAGGCGCACACTTTTGGCACCGCTGGTAGTCATGGCCTCTGCGAGGAGCGCGCTCAGGGAGCGGCTGCTGGCCCCCTGCCCTGTGGCTCAGGTGCCGTCCTAGGCCAGGCCTGCGCTCCCGGCCCCGATCCCCTTGCTCGCACTGCAAGTGAAGGGGGAAAGGCCCCCTGACCCCGGCCGGAGGGAATGAAGGGTCACTCACGCGGGTCTGTCTCACCGACCACGGCTCCTCACCGCCAAAGGTCTGTTGGTGGCACTTTGGGGCCCAATTTTCATGCTACCAGTGTTTTATCAGTAGTTCATTGTAGTATTGTAAGAAAAAGCAATGACGAAAATTTGTTAATAAGCGAGATCTCCAGAATGTTGGTTTCTATTGCTCTGATCTCAGTGGGGCCTTCATGGAATAATTGGGGCTGCGGTAGACAGGCCTGAAAGAAGACATAATTAAGATCCTCATGGAAGCTTGCAGCCCAGAAAACCCTTTTCTACCTGCCCCCAACATGTCTTAGGCAACAGTAACACTTTCTTGTTCTGACCATGTCTCAGATGCAAATAAAAGTCACTAGTCTTCCTTTCAAAAACAAAAAAAACCACCATATCATCATTTCCACTCATCTTCACAGGACAGAAGGAAGAATTAATAGCGAGATATTGGCAAAACAAGTCAGCAGTAACAGCAGAACCAGGACACAGCACATGCGCTGTATAAACCAAGAGTCTGGATTACTAAAAGCTGAGTAATCCTTTCCAGCTCCACCCAGCATGAGTTTCCAGGTATCAAATTATATGTTAATTACACAAATGTGAAGTTATATGAGGGGAAGTGGTGTTAGTCAGCACCCAGTGGGTGGAAGTTCAGTAAAATAGTTTTGTAAGGCATGTTTCACACGCAGGCAGGCCGGGGGCTCTCCAGGCCCAGTAAGAGAAGAGGAATCACACCGCAGAGGCCTAGGTTCCACCTCCAAACCTTCGGGGGACAGAGCTTCCAGAGCCCATTCAATACACCCCACCCCCCCGACAGGAGAACTTTCCTAACTTACAAAATACCCGGGGTTCTTTTCCTCTCCTTTTCCTCTTTTCCTCTCTGCGTATTTGTTATACAAATCAAAACATGCTGGGGCTCCTGGTCCAGGAAGATCCCACATGCCGCAGAGCAACTAAGCCCGTGCGCCACAACTACTGAGCCTGTGCTCTAGAGCCCGCGAGCCACAACTACTGAGCCCACGTGCCACAACTACCATAGCCCGCGTGCCTAGAGCCTGTTTTCTGCAACGAGAGAAGCCACCGCAATGAGAAGCCTGCGCACCACAACAAAGAGTAGCCCGCGCGCAGCAATGAAGACCCAATGCAGCCAAAAATAAATTAATTAATTTAAAAAAAAAGACTTTGGAAATAAAAGAAGGAATAATAAAATTATTAAAAAAAAAAAAAAAACATGCTGGGGCTCATTTCAGACTCAGCCAATCCAAAGAGGGGCACACAGCCCTGACCACAATAGTGTAGGGGGCGGCAGTGCCACTCAAGGTGATGGAGGGGCCCACGTGACACCTCCCAGCACCCACTGTCCTTCGACTATTTCGGAGGGTCATGATGGCACAGCGTCCTCCAGGGTCCTGGCAGTACCACAGCCTCTGATGCTGGGGAGACACCTCGTACCTGCAGTGAGACTGAACATGGAGTTCTGAAACTGCTCCGAAGCCCAGGACTCGGGCTGCAAGCCCTTTATTAACGTAACACATGGTGCCCCTGCCTGCCAGGTGCCCACCAACCGCATACTGATCTGGCCCTAATTTGAAGCGGGGGAGCTACGGTGAAGTCCAGGCCTGTCCCCACCAGTGAAGGGCTGAACAGACGACTGGAATGGAGCACTAAGGACCGTGCCACAGCTGCTGAGGAAATTTAGAGATCCACTCACGAGGAGCTGAACACTCTATTCTTTCCACTTCTCACGTCAAATGATTTTTATCTAATGCTACACCCCACAAGCAGCTATCAGAGAGGCTCGAAACTAACACCTTGAAGTGGGTCAATGACAAAAAAATAAATAAAAATCCCTATACATAGTACAGTACAGTACAGTACAGTACAGTATAGTATACAACAGGCTATAAGCATATGCCCTGGGCTGGCATTCCAGCACAGAGGCCATTGAGAAGCTGCAAATTCTTAACCTACTTTGGGTTCATCGTACCTATAATGGGTGTAGAGATCATATTTGCCCCATATGGTTGTAAGGATTAATAAGACACTGAAGTATTTAGCACAGTAAATGCTTAATATGTTTTAGTTATTAATCTTTATACACACACACAGAGTGTGCATAAAATTGTTTCATTCGCATAAAATCTAACAGAGACTGCATCCTCATTTTTAAGGTTCAGAGAAGCAGGGAGACTCACCCATAGTTTCACATCTCATGAGAAAGCCATGCTGGCCTGTGAAACAAACACTCACACTTCTGGACTGGTGTCTTTCACACCATTATTTTCCAGCGTGTCCTACAAGCACCACTGGCCACAGGCTAGGTGATGCGTGGGTGAACATTTTCAATTTGAATCGTCACCTACTTAATGTTTATTTGAGCCAATACAACTAGCCCAAACCTGTGATTCTTCTGATATCACTGCTTGGGATGATGGCTAGAGCAGGTATTTATGGTTTTAATAGGGGAATCCATGAAAAGAAAAATTTCTAAGCAAATAATGTAATACAGGTAGTAAAAAGACATAACAAAAAGGACACTCCACATTTGGGGAGCTCTCTTTTAGGCCCTACTTCCCCTCTTAGAGGCTGTGTGTGGCTGAACCAATCTCTCTAACAGAGTCAAGCATTAAAAGTCAGCGGCGGGGGCTTCCCTGGTGGCGCAGTGGTTGAGAGTCCGCCTGCCGATGCAGGGGACACGGGTTCGTGCCCCGGTCCGGGAGGATCCCACATGCCGCGGAGCGGCTGGGCCCGTGAGCCATGGCCGCTGAGCCTGCGCGTCCGGAGCCTGTGCTCCGCAACGGGAGAGGCCACAACAGTGAGAGGCCCGCGTACCGCAAAAAAAAAAAGCCAGCGGCGGGCACATCCTGGTTTCCCCTGTGTATCTATCTTGCCCTCTCTAAAGCACAGCCTCTCAATGAAAGGGCTGCACCTTCCTCCAGGCTTTCTGAGGAAGGTTGTGAGAAGGGTTATCAGCCTCCGTGACCCCTTTAGTCAGCCATGGCTCTTCTCCCTCTCCCATTCCCCCCCCCACCCCCCAGCAAGGACCCTGCAGCCTGGAGCTGGTCCCCAGTCTTCCCCCTTAATGCCTTTTTCCTTGTACAGCTATCACAAGAGGGCTGTTTAGTGAGAGGACCTCAGGCTGACCTTTGCTGACAGGCTCCAAGCTCCCTCTGTAAACTGATCTAATGTGAGGCCGGGTAATTAGCTACCAAGTAGTAATTGCAGCTTCTAACTATGCTGGACCAAGACTGCAAAAATTCCCCCAGGGGATGGGGTGGGGGGCTGCTGGGGACCCCAACCCACACAGAGGCATCTGCTCACAGCCAAAAGGAGGGACTCAGCAACATTTCTGAGGGAGGCCAGCACTTTTCCAGGTTGTAATTAAAAGTGGGGCCCGGGGAAGGAGACAGCTACAAAAGGAAATCAGTAAATAAAGAAGAGGGGTGAAGAAAGAAATCCTTGGCTTGCCTGGAAGAGCCCATTCAGGAAAGCACCAGCTCTGGAGGCAGATGGCCCTGCACAAGAAACTTTCATTTCAGCCGCAGAAGGAACACAGCAAGTAGCCTTAACGAGGCAGCAAAAAGAAATGCAAAAAGGAAGGATGCACGAGGGCAGCTCCGCCGCTGGCTGGCACGCACTCACTCCCACAAGCGCACCCCTCAAACTTAGAATCTTTAGGTGCCCCCCTCAAACTGAAGAATATTCAAGGTGCCAGGCTGGTAGCCTGCCCTAAGGGTTCTGCGTGATCATGTGCTCAGATTTGGTAATTCAACCAGACCTGTCCAACGGGCCGACCCCACTAGCAGCCTGCAAGTGTATGTAACGTGTTTCAGACTAGCGTGCAGAGTCCCCACCGAGAACTCAAGAGGCAGCATGTCCATGGACAGCGGACTGCCCTTACTGTGACTCTAAAAATAAACCTAACTGCACAAAAGACACCATGGTCAGAAAGACTGAAAAAGTGTCCCGCCTTCCTATACACCAGGACAGTAAGACACCCGACAGCACAAAAATGAAGGAAACCCTTTATTTTCCAACTCCACCCCATCCCCATATCCTCTATCTGCTCTGTACGAAAAAAGCCACATCACTGAACTGCTGTTGCCCGTGATACCTCCTGGACCTCTTTCCTCAGCAGAGGCAGCGACTTCACGGGGCACCGCAGCTCTTCCGTGTGGACTAGACTTTCTGCCGATCTGAGTTACGTCACAGGCTTCCACAAACTTCATTTCCTCTGACCCTGCACCGCCTCACCCCCCAGTAGATTCAAGGCGGTACAGACTCTCCGAGTTGAAACCAGTGACAAAAACCAGGGTAGCAGCAGCCCACTGCACCAATTCACCCTCCATTTCCTTCTCCAAACAATTAATACACTTAATAACTCCGACCCCAGCGACAGACTCAAGACACCCCTCTATTAACCCCTCCCCGCGCCAAGCAGTGAGTCTCCACCAGAATTCTGCTGTTCCCTATGACTTAACCATTCTTCAATCCACAACAAGGACTTCTCGCCACACTGTGGTTTTGTTCTCTTAATCTTTTATGAGGAACCTTATCAAAAGCTTTTAGAAAATACCAGTGAATTTTGCCTACCAGGTCATCTTTATTATTTTAAAATTCCTCATGAAGAAATTACAAACCTTAACGTCGTAAATGAATATTTAAGACAGCATGCACTTAGGCACGCAAGTCGGACTCAGGTTACATTTAAGTCGCTGTATTACCTCCCTTTTTAGAAAGATTCTTGTCTGGCTGTTTAGTAAGGAAAGATGCCCCTCCCCAACTCCCAGGTGTGGGATTCCCCCACAGACCTTCTGGACCTGCTGAAACAGAGTATGTACTGAGTACCAAAAGGATATATAGTGCAGAACACAGCTTCAAACCAAGGAATAAAATGCACTGAGTCGAGGAAGGCCTGGATGTGGCAGCCCATCCCGTCTCCACCTTCCCTACCTTTCCCCAGGTGCATGGAGGTAAGCAGCACGGTTCTCTCCATCACAGCTGGTCCACAAAGGGAGCCAGCGACAGCTTCTAGACGTTGACACCATTTATGCTCCCTCCTTACACCTGTTTGTTGTTGCTATTATTCCTGATTAGCACTCTGCCCACAAACTCAGCCCTGAACGTAGGGGCAGCTTTCCCCATGATGGAGCAGTTATAGATGCACAAGGGCCAAGGGGTGTTTCCTGGTCACCTCAAATTATTTTCTTGGCAAGTTTAAAGGTAAATCATCTAATCAAATACACATCTCTTCAAGAGTTGCCTTTGAGCAGGGTTCAAAAGCTGCAGCGCAATTCTGGAATCCCTGTCGGAAACCCTTTTCCACTGAGTAACAGAGAGAGCGCTAAGGTAATTCACATTTACGCCGCCTCGTGTTCCTGATCACCAGGGAAATCCTCAGCCTTACTGCACACACATCAGCTTCTAACATCACATCTAATCACCAAAAATGTAGGCAAGGTCCTATGGCTAGATGAGACGGGCCTCCCTCTTCTCCATAACATAATGGTGAAATGGACAAGTCCAGAAAGTAGTCTATAGGGTCCAGAGTGCCGGGTAATTCTTTATCCTTGAGGAAGACCACCAGTGTCAGTCAAGTCATAACTGGATGTCTAGTAAAAGGGTTGGGCTGCCCCGACTCTCCTCCAACCTCAGCCCGTCCTCGCCAACGTGGGGCCCCCAGAGGACGGAATGGGAACTGCGGGTCCAGGCACTCCATTACAGCAAGACGCAGTTCAGCCTGGACTTAATGAGCTCTTGCAAGGAAACAGGAAGTCTATAAAGTAATTTAAATAACTTCCAGTCCTGAAATAAAGGAAATTAAACCACTGGCACAAACCTCTCTGATGGACACCTTTTCTGACCCTCCGACCGCACTCACAAATACAGCTGTCATATTCTTCTCCCCAAGGCCAGCCCCCATATTCCTCTCACGTGAAACACACAGAGGCTACCGGTCAGCCTTCAGAGCTCTCCAAAATTCTGCGGAAACTGTAGGCGAGGGATGAGGCGTGCTGTGCGGCAAAAACACAAGAATCAGCCCCCAACCCCACGTGCCGTCCTGATGCTCCTGAGCTGCATGGCCTTGGGTGAATCACACAACTTCTCAGGGGCCTCAGCCGCTCACCAGCAAATACCAGGAATGTCTTGGTCAGCGTAAGGGACTTCCGAGATTGTTAAGAGGGTCAGTGGGCACATCTGAGAACAGGGCAAACTGAAAACGCAAATAAACACCGATATTATTCCAGCCACCAGAGCCCTAGGCTCCGGAATTTCTCAATTTTCTGTTCAAGGGCCCTGTGCTATCCTTGCCTTCCTCTATCACTATGCATATTTATTCACAGGTTCTTCTGCTTCTCCTGTGCCCTTAACTGTACGTAATCCTTTGTGTGGATAATTATTAGTCCAACTAGACATGGTTTCCTGGCAGGCAAGGACTGTGGCTTTTTACCTTCTGCAAACAGTGTGTGCAGACCACCAGCCAGCACCACACAGGTTCTCAATAAAGAGTAGGAGTCGACAGCCCACACGGTTACCCATTCATTCTCAAGCACCAGTACGCTAACAACTATCCGTCGACTCTCTATGAAAAGAGACCAACCCAGTGAAAGACTCGGGACTGGCTGTGAGTCTACAAGAGGGGTGTGGGTTTTGGTCCCCCCTCTCCGCGCAGAAATGGCCCCGACTTCTCACTTTTACAGGCACTGTCCCCCGTGAAATGCAAACCTCAGTCACTGTGGCAGCTTCACCGGGTAAATCTAAGCTGCCGGATGCTAGAAACTGTTTCTGGCCACAGAGTTAAGTTTACTTTATTGATAATAATCAGGCAGATACGGACTGGTTTGACCAGTACTCTGGATGCAGGATCACAAGAAAGACAAACTTAAAAGCAGCTTAAGGTCATTCTCGTTTTGCGAGCCCTCTAGATATTACTACTGACAACTGGGATGGTGAACCCTAGACCCCTCAGCTGGTAAAAGCCAATAGCGAGGCTGGACATTCCTTGTCAGCGAGAAGGCCTCCCGGGCTCCCTCCGCGCAGGAGGACAAGACCTGGTGCTACAGAAAGAGAACTGTTGGGCCCTGCTCCAGAAGGGACCCTCCCCAACCATGCTGAGACAGGAAATCACCAACAGGAATCTAGCTTTGCTTTACATAAAGGCACAGTTTCACAAACAGGCTGTATGTGGAACTGCTCTGGGACTCCCGTCCACGACTGGGGGGTAAGATCTTAATACCACCGAAGAATTAATCGGTGCTGTCTCGCCTTGGGCCTGTGTAAATGGGAACGATGGGATTCAGAGGGTCCAGAGGTTCGTGTCTTCCCTCAAAGGTCTCACCATTGAGCAAGAGCCCTGTACCCTGGAGGGCTGCTCCGGGCCTTGAGTAATCATCCTCCCCCACCTCCCCGAGGGCTTGCCACGGTTAAGGCCCATAGCCTCTGCGCATCTCACGGCACTCAGGCCTCCCCAGGTACTTGGGGCGACTCGTTCTCCCGGCCACAGCATCTGTCTCATCCCTTCACAGTCTGACCACAGCCAGGAGGACACAGTCTAAACGAATTTCTGCCTAGGACGGGTTCACCCCTAAAGCAAACACGGATAGTCTCCCGTGGCATTAGTCACAGTGCTCCCAAATGAAGCCAGACTTGACTTTCCCCAAAGTTCACTGACCGAGAGCCAAAACCAGCATATCTCTGGGTCTCCCTTGTTTAGCCATCCTTCATCTAAATCCCTCATCTAAAATGGGAGCTGCATATGTAATTTTAAATTTCCTAGTAGCCATGTTTAAAAAAAGGGGAAAAAACAAGTAAAATTCATTGAAATATGTCTTATTTAATACCAGTATGTCTAAAATAGCATTTCCAGGGATTTCCCTGGCGGTCTAGTGGTTAGGACCCCGCGATTCCACCGAAGGGGGCACGGGTTCAATCCCTGGTTGGGGAACTAAGATCCCGCAAGCCGTGTGGTACAGCCAAAAATAAATAAATTAAATAAAATAAAATATTTCCAGTGCAATCCATCTAAACGTTACTAAGCTATCTCCCCCCTTGTTCTCATACTAATAAGCCTTGCGAACCTGTGTGTGTTTACTTACAGCACAGCTCAACGCAGATCAGTCACAACTCAAGTGCCTGGTGGCTACCATACTGCAGGAATCTCAAAAGCATCGCCATCCTCTGCTGATGAGAACCTAAAACAGAAGTCTAGTCTGGCCTCACTGTAATAATTCATACTTGTTTTTCCCAGTCACAGACTTCACAGAACTCACCCCTACTCAAGATTCTTTCCCACGGCATTTACAATTACATTTGGGTGACATGTCAAGAAGTTTAAGCTGGCTGGGACTGGAGTGAACAGATTTTCAAGGAATCGTGTACAACTTATCTGGTCAATCAGATCTTCTCTCCAGGGCTTGTCCACCATTCAAGTAAACCCCTGGGGTTCCCTAATTTAAAATCCTTGTAACCCTGTAACTTGCAAATTCACCATCTTCCCGGTGATGTGTATTTAACTCTTTGGTGCCCACATCGAGGGCTCCCTGTCCTTGTTGAGGTGTTCTCCGCTAGGACAGACCCCACTTCCAACTGAAGATCACACTGAATTATTTCTGCCCTGGTTGCACAAGATGTGTATACACCATAGATACAAAATTATGCAGAATCATCGACTGAGGGCATGTCTGTGGAATCCTAAGGCATAAATAGGCACAGGACAAATCCACGGGTTTGGGAATTGCCTGTAAACAGAAGGAAAATTTTCCACAGAAGATAAAACGTTGAGGCTGTGTTCTCAGCAACTGTTAACCCTGTTAACCAGAAAACTTGGGAACAGATCTATGCAGTCCAGGAGTGTCACAGAGCTACTTTAAGTACCATAGCTCAGAGGTGACGCATCTGTCCTGAGCGCTGTGCCCCAACAGGGCGCCCAGCCTGCGTGGATTCTCATCATGATGCAAAGTCAGGTCTGGGCCAGCACGCCTCCCAGTGCCAGGGCTGGAACGGAGGGTGGGGAGGGGGTCCCACTGAGCCACCAGACGCACTGCCCCCGCAGCGACTTCCCTGCATTTGCATCCGCCCTATCCAGAGGGGTAGAGGGTTTGATCCAGAAAGCACTGCTAGAAAGCTAAAGATTCTTTGCAGGCTCATCCATCCAGATTCAGCTCTCAGAGTAGGATCACCAGGAGAAAACTGAAACATACAGAAAACAGTTCACTTCTGGCTCGCTGCTCTGGCTTCGGGCAAGAGAAGGTGCACGTGAAGCTTGGGAGGAAGGACTGGAACGGCAGAGGCCGGGACTTGTTCCAGGAGCCCCCAGGGGACGAGCCTGGCTCCTGAACCTGGAAACGCAGAGGGCTGCTCTCCAACAGGTGGAGGGCTCCCCCTCTAAGCCAGGCAGGAGGAAACAGGGGAACGCTCTCTGTCAGCGCTGCTCTTGGCATCCTCCCACCCCCAAGGGTCTCTCAACCTGTCCACCCCAAGGCCCTGGGAAGAGCAGCAGGGGACGAGCACGCGGGGAGAGGAAGGAAGGAGGCGGCTCTTCTTGGCAAGCTGATGGGTGTGAGTGGTGAGCATTAATTAAAAAGCCATCCGGGAACAATGGTCTTTTCATATTTGGAGCCTGTTCTGCACAAAGCTCAGCTTGTTCTAGGGGGAGGTCTCTGCTTTGGGTTTTTTTTTCTTACTCATTTCCTAGGGCTGTGGCAATGTCTGGCACCCAAGCTCAACCCACTGGAGTGTCCCTTACCCAGAGGGGGTGCCAGGCAGACCTCCGTGACTCCAGAGGTGGTGGCATTCAGACACAAAAAGGGGCAGCCTCGGAGGGCTCTTCTGTTTTGACCCACGGGCTCCGAGAGAGCTCCCGGGCGTTCCCCCAAATAGCTGCCTAACCCACGGAAACACACACTGGACTTTTCATCGGCCAAACACTCATTTCCCTCTCAAATTACGCTAGACATGCCACAACCAGCAGACGTGGGATGAGGAGTCATGGGTCTACAGACTGGCCAACAGACACTTCAAGGCTTCAGTGTAAGAAGACGGTGAACGGACATGAGATCGTGTAATGAGACTACCCACCCCATTTCAACCTACTCCACTCAACCTCACAGACTATCCTTAAGAAAAGCAGTTCTTAAACAAGGGTTAGGAATGGGGGTAGGAGCTAACTCTGAGCGTCTAAGACGTCCTGACACTTTGAAAGACCACCTCCACTCTCAGTCCTTACAACTCCCGGTGGGCAGGCCCCTCTGATCTCACCTCCTGGTATTCACAGCCTTGTGTAGCCCCCTCCCCTTCGGTGTGGGCTGTGCACAGTGACGTACCTCTAACCAACAGGCTACCAAGAGGTCACATCCAAGATGAGGTTACGGAGACACTGTAGCTTCTGTCTTCCGTACCCTCCATGCTCTCCCTAACAGAAGCCAAGTGCCACGTTGTGTGCTGCTCTAAGGAGAGGCCCATGTGGCCAGAAACTGAGGGCATCCCCTAGCCAACAAGAATAGAGGCCCCCAATCCAACACGAGGAACTGAATCCTGTCACCAAACACACTAATGAGCTCAGACACAGGTCCTTCCCCAGCCGAGCCTTCAGATGACAGTGTAGCCCTGGTGGACATTTTCACGGCAGCCTCGCAAGAGATCTGGAGGCACAGGGTCCGGCTAAGCCACACCCAGATTTCTGAGCCACAGAAACTGTGAGATAATAACTATTTGTTGTCTTAAGCCACTAAGTTCAGGGGTAATTTGTTATGCAGCAGTAGATGACGAATACATCCTCCATGTTACAAATGAAAAAGGCGAAAGTTTTGGCCAGTATGTGGCAGAGCTGGGATTCTCACTTAGGCTCGACTGATCCTCTACAGGCACTTTCCCCTCACCACGCAGCTTCAGCTATCAAGCTCACTTTTGGGCCCACGGAGCTAGGAAATGACAATACTCACTGGGCCTCTCCATCCCCACAGATGACACATACATACCTAAAACACATGCTTTAATATAAAAAGACACGGGATTCGTTCAGAATGCAGATCTGAAAGCACAGTGAAGAGAGGAGCTAACGTAACCTTCTCCTTTTACAGATAAAGAAACTGAGACTCACAGTCATAACGCAGCAGAGATGGAACTTGAATGCTGGTCAAGATGGCATGTGACTCTTAGGGATCTGGGAAACTTCAGCCCAAACATACTGAACATACTTCTGATTTGCTGGCTAGGAAAAGTCATCAGAAACCCTGGTCTTCTCTTTTTGGCACCACTGTTAACATTCTGTGGCAGCTGGTCCCCACTTGACATTTCCCCTCTAACCTGGAAGCTTCTCCTATGCATATCCCCCAAAGTCCTTCCACACAGTGATGGGTCACAACAGGTAGACCGTCTGCCCCTTGGTTAACGTAGGAGTTGAAAATCCTCATCCTCAGCTCACACTGAAGTGCAATCTAAGTGTACTTTGAAATTCTGCGATACATCAGGAAGACAACGCAACATTTCAGTCAAGAAAGCTGAATAGGCAGAGGTGTTCTTGCATCTCTAGGAGGACTCCACAAGCTTGCACATCACTGACTAAGACTTCCACTATTTTTACAAACACATACTCTAGACACTTACAGTTAAGATCATAAATAATTAAGACAAAGTAGCCTAAGGACATTTTGTGAAGTATTATTGCTGACTTTTAAAAAATCAGGCTTTTGCTAATTCGCAAGATTGAATAATCTCCAAAATATTTCTAGACATAGCCACAGACCAGTAGAATTCAAGTGATCCTACATTCTCACCAACTTTTAGACATATGTATTTTTTATTACGAAAGTAACAGATATTCACTACTCAGGATTCAGAAAACCAAGTATTAAAAGTAGCCTGTACTTCTACCACCTGGATGTAACCACTCAAGTTAATATTGCTATAGGTATCCTTCAATCTCTCCCTTATGCATATTTTTAAAATTAAATTGAAGTCCTATAGTACACACAGCCTCCTTTCATGTAATTTAACATCACTGTTTTCCCACATTCCTAACCGTGAGACAGGAGCTTTAAAAAAACCACGTAAGAATCTGACATATGGATGCACCATAGTTTAAGTCAATCCCCTGTGAGAGATGTAGATGGTTGCTATTTTTCAGTATTATAAATGTCTGTAATGAAAATCTTTATTTACAAATTCCTCTTGCACAATTGGTGATTTCTTTATTATGCATGAAGGTACTGGATCACCAGTCCTATTCTAGACATTAGGGATAAATTTGTGAAAAAACAAAGATCTCTGCTTCTTGTGAAGCTTGTATTCTAGCAGGGGAGACAATCAAGGGTAATAAACTTAAAAATTATTTAAGTTTAATTTTAAAAATTATTTTAATAATACTAAATAGCACTATTTAGTATTTTATTAGGCAAAATAGGCTATGGCAGAAAAGATAGGACAGAGTAAGAAGAATCAGTAATTCATGGTGAGACAAGCTACAAATTTAAATAAATCTTATTTTAAAGCCTTCTGACATACACTGCCAAACTACCCTCCAGAAAGGGCACACCGATTTTTCCACTCCCTCACCATAACAGGGCATTTGCTCTATAAAAAAAATCTCGGTTGAAAAAAACCAAGAAAGCTCAATCTTGCTAGTAAACAAATAAGTTAAACCAATGAGCTATCATTTGGTTCTTCAAACGGGCAATCTGAATACATTCTTTATATAAGTTGTCCATTTAGTATTCTTTGCTCATTTTTCTCTTATCTTTTTCTATCATTGATTTTAAGAGCTCTTTATATATTAAGGATATTTAGGACAAACTTTGTCAATTACATGTGTCATCAATATCTTTTCCCAGTTTGTCATATGCCTGTAAATCAGTCTTTTCCGTTACGATTTCTTCACCAGAAGAGTCAGGCCTAATATCCCTCCCTGCCCCCTATTCAGATTAATATTCACCTATACTTTCTTCCAGCTCTTCTGTGATTTAAGTTTTACTTATACCTCTCTAATTCATGCAGAATGTATGGTAACATACACTGTGAAGAATGGCTCCACCTTAAGTTTACCCTATTTATCTAACTGTCCTATAATTATTTACTGCATAATTGCATAATACTAGAGACAGTAAAGCACAGTGATGAAGGCCACTGGTTCTGTTGCCAATCAGATCAGTGTTCAAGTCTGCGTGACTGGGTAAGCTACTTCAACTCTCTGAACCTCAGTTTCCTCATCTATGAAAAGGAACTATATGTAGTGTCCACCTCATACTATTCTTGTGAAGATTAAATGAGATGAGTTCATGTAAAAGTGTTTAACATAACACCTGGCACTTAGAAGCACTGGAAAATGTGGGCTGTTATTATTTTAATTCCTCTCACTTATTTGAAATGCTACCTTTCCCAGACACATTTCTGTTTGATTCCATTCCACTGAGTGGTCTCTAATATATTCCAACCCAGTTTTCCTGGTATATGAGAAAGCTAATGATTTTTGAAATTTTACTTTGTAACTGAACTCTGTACTTAATTCCATGTAAATGTGTCTTGGGTTATTTTAGGAAGACAGTAACACCTGCAAATAATTTTCATGTTTCTTTTTAAACATTATTTGACTTTGGTTTGTATATCCTGGCCAATGCAATAAGGCAAGAAAAAGAAATGAGTACAATGGGCAATCTTCGTTTTATTCCCAATTTCCTTTTGGTTCACCATTAAGTCTCCAACTGTTGGAGCTGCTGGTTTCTTCATCGAATTAATGCAATCCCTTTGTAGTAAAGTTTTTTTAAAAATTTCTCAGCAAACTAGAAATACGAATAGAGAACTACCAAATGCCTTTTTGGATATATGTTTTTCTTCTTTGTTCTACTTATACCATGTATTTGGAGAACAGACATTCTTATCTTAAGCCCCTCTTACATTTCTGGGATAAACCCTATGTGGTCATGATTTTTCTAAAATACTGTGGAATTCAAGCTGTGACTGTTTTAGTTGGCATGCTTGCATCTACACTTGTGCTTGAGTTCAATCTTCAGCCTTATTTTTGTGTAATCTTTGTAACGATGTTGGTTCCCAGAGCTGTGCTAGCTTTGTAAAATCAACTGGGATGCTTTATTGCTTTTTCTATATTCTGAAACAGTTTATTGAGCAATTAATTATTTTGTCCCCCAAAGTTTAAAAGAATTCATCCATTAAACTGCATGCATCCCAGAGCCCTCTTTGGAAGTATTATTTTTTTTTTAATGCTTAGTTTCTTCCCTAGTTCCTAGTTTAAAGACTCAGACTTCTGATTCATCTAAACAGACATGTCAACTGAGATTTTCAAAGCTGCTGTATTTTAAGCTACTAATATTTTGTTTTTATATTATAAAATTATTATTTCAAATATAACTTAATTTGTTACTCCTTTTTTCTATCACGTCAACTCACTTTTAGTTTTGTTTACTTTGTTTATTTTCTCTCTTCTTAGACATGATAGTGGTTTAGTCTATTTCCTTGACTTTTCCCCAAATAAATGGCTCTTAGATTGATCACTTCAATGTTTTCGTCTGTTTTCTAATTCACTGACATCACTTCCATCTTATTAGGCTTGTTTTATTCTTTCCAACTTTAAGTTGAATACTTAATTCATTTATTTTCATTTTCTCTTATTTAATAATGAAAGGATTTAAAGCTATGAACACGCACCCCTGAATAAAACTTTGGTAACAATCCATACATTTAGATACACAGAGTTCTCAGTATTTCTTAATGATTCTGTAACAGTACTTCCTCTTTGACTCAGGTAATTCAGGAGAATATTTCTTAATTTTCAAGTAACTGGATTTCATTAGTATTTTTAATATTAAGTATTCTATAGAGGATAAAAACATCTCTGAAAGAAGATGAAGAAACTCTGGCAAGGGGGAAAAAAACTTTTAAGCAGAAAACACTACTTAATGCTTCGTTAAAAAAAAAAAAAACTACTCATATAATGCTGTGATGGCCGTATCCAAGTATATGTGTTATAGAAGGGATATAACAGCAGGTGATTCTGGGGAACTGAGTGACTGAGGGGCAGGCAGCACAGGAAGAGAGGGAAAAGGAACTCTCTTCTGTACCTTCTGAAAATATTATGAGCAGGTACTGCCTCTTTAAAAATTAATTTAAAAAGCAAAGCCATCTCTCAATAAATGGAATGAAACCATCCCAGATATACTAAGTATATAACCAAGTAAATTTCCATACTTCGATGAAATTTAGAGATTGGTTTTATTAAGCAAGACTTGGCTCCAAGATGATAAACATCTGGGGCTAGAAAAGGGTAGAGAAAAAAATGATCTCTAATTCTGAAATCTCCAAGTTCAGAAGAATTAAGAGCTTCAAGGCAAAGAAAGTACAAAAAAAAAAAAAGAAAGCAAGCAAAAACGTTTAGTCAGGTTTCAATCAGGCTACCATTTTGAAACCTGAAATTCCTGAATGTACAGCTAAGAAGACAGCAGACTTCCCAGTTTCGTCTACCTCCTCACCACAGCCTTCCCATTTTAGGAATGCCCCATATTGTGCATCCTGGTTGTTGCAGTCTTATTACTTAAAATGAATTTAAATCCCAAATTAATTCAATTAAGTGATGATTTTAAGCATTATGCCACTGTCAACTCATTTCCCACAAACTTTGCAATACCAAGTTAAAAAAAAAAAAAAAGAAAGAAAAGAAAAAAAACCCAACTCTGTAAATCAGTTTTCCAATTTATGTTGAAGAAATCTGTTTTCCACTTTCTAATTTCTGCAACTGGGAAATTCTGTATATTATGTTACCATATAATGAAGGATGCCAGTAAATAGAAAGCCCACACGCCTGCATACACAACAGATTACACTGTGTGTAATTGCAAACACTACCACGTTATGTACTCCTGGGAGTATTATTACTGAGATGTTGTTATTTAATGCCTCATCTATTTAAAAAAAATTCATTCCATATGGATGAAAAATGAGTATACTAGCCTGAATATGGGGAAAAAAATAAAATGTAATCATAGATCACTTAAAATCTATACCATTTTATACAAGCATAAGATGGTACAACCAAGACTTAGGAATTCAGAGTGTCTCATATTACAAGGTATGAGCTCATTGCCGGCTACTAAGATCTCCACCCTGGCAGTGGGACTAGAGGAGGCCAGCAGCAGAAGTCACAGCCATCCTCTATACTTTCCTGGACCATTTACGAAATTCATAAAAGGACACAGCACCTTGGGACTTCCACTGACAGCACCCATGGAGGCGCAGCCCTGTGGGAAGGGAGCACTGAGCAAGGCCCTCTGACAGCTAAGAGGCTCTCCCTCCTGGGGACAAGCCAACCAGACAGACAACCGCGGAGCCCGGTGAAGGACACCCAACTCCAGGGAAGCAAAGAGCCCCACCTCCATCGACCGCCCCTGTACCAAGATGGAGTTCAGGACTTTGCACGGTGCCCCACTCACTCCCTTTTGACTTGGTGAGCACAGGAGGCTCAGCAGCCATTGCTGCTAAAACAAAAGACAGATGACAGGAAAACCTACTGCCCTTTGGCCGTTCCGAGAACAGGGGAAGTGTAAAAGTGCACAGGGGGAAAGCAGGCCAGCTGCACTAATCCCTTTTTGTCCAGCAGTAATTAATAGTATAATCCACATTTAAGATGCATTAAAGCGAAAATGCTGCGTTATCAGACTGCCCGCGCATCGCCCCAAAGCAGGACCTCCCCTGCTGACCTGTGGAGCCAGGTTTTACCTCATCTCAGCCTCCTCCTCTCAGGGGAACTGACTCTAGACACCTCATAAAAGGACGGAGCTGGCAGCCAGGAGTCTCAACTTGGCCGAACACTCCGTGTCCGTCTTTGGAAACCACTCCCTCCACGGGCAGGCTGTCTGGCACACAGGCTCCACGCAAAATAAGGAGTCATTAAAATCAAGTCATAGACTCTCCGGCTAACACACAGCATTTCAATGTCACAAGTCGCCCTGGTGGAGTTTTAAGATTTAAGCTAACCCCCCAAAATAATGCTGGGATGATGCGAGGAGAATTAAGACGCCCTTCAACTCCATTTGGTGGGATGCCCTTTTTGGGTGTTTCATACGAATTCCAGCAGCACCAGGTAAGATTCTATCAAGGAGGAGAAGCCGGCTGCTGCTGTCAATGCCTGAGGAGTATGCCTCTTCCACCACGACTGAAATACTATCTTTAGAGAGAGGCATGCTATTAGCTCATCAAGCACCTCAAACGTCACCGCCACTTAAAACTAGAGGCGCCTGAAGGAGCAGTCTTCTCAACCACGCTTTGAAGCCACCGCCGACTGAGGACGCGATCTCAGTTCTCCAACACCACCCATCTGGTGGAACAGGTACAACCAACAGTAGACGGAGAGCCCTGAACTCCCGTTTAATCCCACAATGCACTGGTGTCACCATCTCAGCTCCACCCACCTCCGTGCCGGGTCATGGCCCGAGCCCGTGGCAGATGCCTGACAGTGGCCACGTGCTAGGGCAGCAGCTGGCCTCCATCCCGTAAGGCCTCCTTGGAGCTCGGGTGAAGCCACTTATTTCTTAATCTTGGCAATTGGATATGAAAAGGAGGAACGTCAGAGAAATCATTCTGACCTCAAGTTTTTGAGATCCTGGCACGTATGACATGATCTGGGTACCTAATTACCTACACCTTTTTCAAGATTGCTCCTTTAAGATCTTTACCCAGAACCTAACACCTTCCTCCATAGCGACATTTTATCACTCTAATGTAATACAAAAAAGAGCAATTCCACATGGTTCAAACTAACACCACCAGGGGCTGGCCAAGGAATGAAGCGCCACTGGCACTATCACTTCTAGCAGAAAATGTATCCATGGGTGGTTCTAGAAACATGTCCCCATTCTACGAACATACTTCCTTCTGAGGCTGCCAAAAAAGCCACGGTCCAGTGACTCGGCACACCACCCGAGTGCACACTGACAACATGCCACAGACCTGGCACGCATGGAGGGGAGGCACCCAGCCTGAGGAGCTGTGCAAGAAACAGGTGGGTGGGAGTCCTCCACCCTACCCATCCCCGCTGCCTACTGTACCCTACGACTGACCTCGCAGGGCTGTCGGGCTCCCCTGAACCTCTGCTCTTAATCGTACATCTGTAGGATTCTCCTCAAGAACCCTCCATAAACTCTCTCTCAAATCCTACTCTTGGCGCCTCACCACGATCTAACAAAACAATATCACATGATTTGGCGAGGAGAGAAGCTAACAAATTTCACCACAAAGCCTCCCCCGCATTCCCCAGGGAAGCTCCTTTGCCAGAACAGGCGTCCTTTGCTTCAGTTTCCACAGGGATACTTGGTTGAGCTTTGCCATCTAACTCCATCCGGGTCCATGTGGGCTTTTCCTTGTTCGCTGACTGCACTGACTCCTCCAAGAACCCCTGTGGTGGGCTGCCTAATAGCACCACCAAGACATCTCTGTCCTCATACCTGGAACCTGTGACTGTGTTACCCTAAACGGCAAATAAGACTTTGTAGATGGGATTCAGATTGTCCTGGATGATGGGGGGTGGCGCGTGTGATAACAGGGGTCCCTATAACAAGGATGCAGGAGAAGTTCAGAGTCAGACTGAAGTAGACGTGATGATGGAAGCAACAGGTGGTGTGATGTGAGGAAAGGGTCGTGAGCCTTCCAGAATCTAGAAAATGCAAGGAAACGGGTTCTCCGCTCAGAGCCTCCAGATGAAACCAGCCTTGCCAACACCCTGACTTTAGCTCACTGAAACTGATCTTGGACTCTGGACTCCAGGACAGTAAGACAATCAACTGATGTTGTTTTAAGCCATGAAGTTTGCGGAACCAATAATTTGCAATGACATCAATGGGAAACTAATACGACCCTTCTGGAGAAAGGGGACTGTGAAAATACACACACAGAACCAAGAATGCCCTTGAACTTCAAGGATGAGTCATCCTCACTGGGATCCACAAAACCTTCCTCTCTGGACTTGAAGAAGAGCCAGCTGACTCTTTCTCCATCACCAAAAATGAGAACCGAAGGCCCCCGATGCCATAAGCAAGGGTTATGACTTGAGGGTAGCGCTTGGTGGAACGTCTTAGCATTAGAAGGAAACACTCCCATCCTAGCCCTACTGTATTTGAGATCCATAAATATCCACAATAAACCATGAGAACAATAGGAAAACAGTAGTTAAAAGAAGACTATACGTGTACGGTATTTTATCTAATAGAAGATACTGGACTAAAAAAAAAAAAATCTACAGGGAAGGATCCCCAGATCCAAAGTTCCTTTTATCAAACAGACAGAAGCCGGGCCAAGCCAACCTCGCCCAACGGATCCCACAAGTGGGCCGGCCTGAAGTCCCACCTTGATGCCAGGCAGCCAGTGTGAAGCCTTGGAAAGCCGAGGCCCGCGCCCACTGGGCTCACGAGGACAAAGAGAGGAGGAAGGCTCGGGAAGGTGGCGGCGTCCTGCCCACCTCAGTGGTAGCCTGGGGCCACTGGATCTCGCCATCTCGCCAGCACCTGAGAGGCGTGAGCCAGGCCGCCAACACATCAGAAGCTGGCTGCTGGCCGGCCCCAGCTGCCCAACAACTCTGCAGGAGCCAGCTTTCCAGGACTGGGCTGTACACACTACACAGGTACAGGCCACTGCTGACCAGATCGAGGCCTGGCGCCTTGAAGAACGCGCCACACAAAGACCGGCCGCACGTGGGGAGTGGAGGCTATCCCGCTGCAGAGCGGTGAAAGGCATCTGTGATCCACCTTGGCCTCCACGCAAAGAACATTCCTCTTCACTGACTTTGCAAAGCAGGATCCCACCAGGGTCTTCCTACTCCAGTCTACCTGGGCTTGCTTTCAATCACAAGTTAGACCTTCCTTCCACTTAACCCTCCACACACATATACTACTTAATTCTCCCAATCCTCCAAGTTGTTTACTCTCTCCCAGTCTAGCCCATCTCCTTTTTGTTTAACAGGTAACACGAAGTATTGTGTAACTAGGCTTCCTCAGTGGGATTTCAACATGTGATTTCAGTGCACATGTACAAGGAGCTACTTGAAGCAAGGTGAAGTAGTCAAAAAAAAAAAAAAAATTCACCCGTCTTCCACAAAGGATTCTCATTCAGCCTCTGCTTAACAAAGATGCAGCTTCGAATATTCAAAGTCCAAGAGAAGGTGAATTCTGGGAAAACTGGCGTCTAATTTGCCCAAGATTCAAAATCTTTATGCTACTTGACCAGTTTCTCTTTCTTTATCTACTGCTTCTTCTGATGTCCCCCTCAAAATAAACCAGCCCTAGAAATAGAATCCCATCTTCCTTAGCTCTTATGACTAATTTATGGCCTTCTTTTAAAGCCCTTGCACCAGAGCTCTGACTCCAGTCATTTCCTCTTCTTCTATACGAATGTCCATTTACAGCCACTCTGTAACCTCTACGTGAACCGAGCATGTTCTCTGTGCCGCCCACGGATGTGAGATCACGCCCTGGCGAGGGCAGGGTAGCTCTGGGGCGGAATCTCTCCACTACAGTATGAGCTCACTTGGGACCCTACCCAATTTCAACTCCCCAGAGAGTTAGATGAATACTTCTTTTGCTTTAAAGCGCCTTTAAAAATGACAAAGGAATACCAAAGGCTGGATGGGCAACTAGCTGTGATCTCAAGACACGGTTTGGGTTCTTTTACGCTGGGATTAACGGGAGTGTGGGTGGGCGTCTTGATTTTGTTTTTATTCAGGGAGGCGGGTATGAGAGGATGTCCCAGGAAATATCCTCCATTGGCCACAGGAATACTTAGAAGGGATATCTGAAAGTGCTCCAAACTGTCCCCATCCCAAAGGTTCCCCTCGCCAAGCCACCAAAGCTTTGCTGATACTTTTCTCCACTGCGCTTCCCTGGGCTCCCCACCTATGGCTCGGCTGCCCTCATGTCTCAAGACTGCCTTCTCTTCTGCTCAGCACACTGCCCTGAGGCTCTCTGATCTGTAGAGCTGACTGCTTTGATTCCAGGGTGCTAGAAATCATGGTCCCGCACAAAGAGCCTTTCCAGCTTAGCATCCCCCAGTCAGAGCCTGTCCAGGGAGTGGCCCACCCATGCACTCAAATATCCGAGTGGCTCCGGTGTGCCAGGGACTGTCCTATGGGCTAGAGATGAGGTGGGCCATGAGCCCACCAGGCCAAGACTCCTGCTGCCAGCACAGAGCTCCCATCCAGGGCTTCGGACCCTCCTTTTGCCCCTACTTTTACTTCTTTCTTTTCTGGGAAGGATTTCCCCATTTTAGCCAGAAAATTCTGGGGTTTTTTAAGGGGGTTGGGGAGGGAAGACCTATGTTTCCATGAGTTTTAATCTTATTTTAAAAATTGACTTTAGGCAATAAATGATGAGAATTTTCTTTAATTGAAGTGTTTAGGGGCTCCTGAGCTAAATCTACCCACGCTTGGTGTGTGCCGTCACGTTCTCAATCTGAAGCCGCTCTTCCCCTTGAAGGCAGAAGCCAGTCTCCGTAAATTCTAAGCGCTGAACTCCCCAGTCCTCCTCCACCACGATTTTATCCCCAAAGCTACAGTTCTTCTCATTCAAAGGTTGTCCTCCTCAAGCCAGCCCCAAACGAACTCGGCATCCAGCTTTGCTTGTGCCCTACTGCCGGTGCCCAAGCTTCTGGCTCCACGAAGACCCTGACCGAGCTTCCCAGGAACATGCACCCAGGAGACCTAGCGCTCTACGTGATCACGCTCTCGTGACTACATTTCTTCAGATGCGTCACCCAAGAGTCCTGAACACCGTCACTGGACATGAGAGCAGAACAGTAGTACATCTGGCACTTTCTCATCCTGTCTCCAGTCAGAGTTGGGATTCAATCCGCTTGTGACTTTACAAAGCGATCCCCAGGAGGTAAGGATCTTGTGGCCAGTTGATCTTGGGAAGTGGCCCAATGCCGCAGGTAAATGTCTGCCTCACTCCCACTTGATCTTTAAAGACCCAGGAAAGTGGCCCTCAGGCACAACGCTAAGCCCCAGAGGGGCCTTGGAATCTTCAATCAGCACCAGCACATGTGCGCGCGCTGTGTGGTTGATCCGGCCACTGCCACCCTCCCACCACGCCTAAACACACATCCACCCTTCCCCACCAGTGTGCCCACCTGAAGCCTCTGCCCAGACCCCACCCCCCCCCACCCCGGGCCCCTCCCAGCCTCACTGCAGCGCGGAGGCGGCAGCACTTTCCTGTCCAAACCTGATCTGACCCCAGGCGACTGCTCACACCGCCTGCATCTGTACCCTCAGGTTAACGTTGTCCTTGTGTAGACCTTCCTGCTCTAAAGGGCATGAACCTGGAGAGTGTGAGTCATCACTACGAGCAGGAAGCCACTGCTGGATCCAAGGCTTGACCCAGTTCCTAGAGAGATTTCTCTGCCCCCGCCCCCCTGCCCCCGCGCCCGGTCCTCATAGCACGCTCAGGCTCACCCACCCCGTCCCCTCTCTCTACAGCCTTTTCAAGATCTCTCCCTCCAACTACCCACAACCGGGACTGCTTATTTGTTTAGTCCACTGGTAAGAAAAATGAGAGGGCTGTCTGCCATTCCTGGCAGGGCATAAACACTTCTAAAAAAATGTATGTTCCAACTCTGCTTGGGTCGGAAACCGAGCTCTTTAACCTTTCGAAAGAGCCGCGGACGTTCCGTGGGAATTGACTATCACCACTCCTTATCATCACTGAAAGACAAAATCCACTTTGCCCTGCAACATCTCACACGGACCCTTCACATTCTTGGTCTGAGAGTTGAGCATGTAAGAGAAAGAAAGAGGACACCCCAGAAACGTGGGAAAGGCCACGGTCACCAGTACGAGAGGCACCAGCACCTCGATTACTCTACAGAGATGTCAGGATACTTTATCTTAAAGTTTGTTTAAATAAATATAGTGACCCACATACAAAAACTTTACATTGGAAGAACATTTCCCTGGTGATCGAGACCAAATTTCAGATCAGATCAAAGGGAGATTGCCCAGGGAAACCATAAAGAGGCCCAACATTGCTATCATTCTATGAAAAAACAAAGATACAGTTCTATTTCTTGCAAGGAGTTTCAAAACAAAGGGTCTCCATCTTAAATTTGGAAAGAAAAACATTCCCCACACAGCCCGGAAGGGCCAGGAATGGCCTCACCGTATGGAACAGCTTCTGAAACACACAGAAAGTGGGAAACGTAGAACACGTGGAATAAACCACTGAGAAACCAGCCGCCCAGGCCAGACCCACCGTGCTGACTTTGGCAGCGCTTGTCAACCAGGACTCGGCAATAAAGTCATCGACACTGAAATCAAGTGGCACTGATCAGTTCAGACCCCCAATGCTGGGTTCGACTCAGTGATTCTTCGATGTCCTACAGGGGCTAGACATTTTTCCATTTAAATGCTGACTAGTTTAAGGGTAAGGAGTCACAGGCATGGTCATTGGTCCTTTTCTTTCTTATTCTATCTAGCTAAAAGTGGGGACAACATTAAAAAGCATGAAGCGTAAGTGCACAATTAACACCTATAGCTTTATGCACCAGGAACTACAGTAAACATTCTACCTGCACACTTGGTTCCATTCTTCTGACAACCTGTGAGATGGGTGCTAGCACCAATTCTGTTTTGCCCACGAGGAAATCGAGGCCCAGGGAATCCAAGTAACTTTCCCAAGGCCACACAGTTAGGGAAAAGCAGAGCACGAATCCGGTCCCTGGTTTCTCAAACACCAGAGCCTTTGAGAGCACAAGACATTCTCCCGGTAGGGTCGCCTGTATACCAGCCAACAAACCAATCGTGAGCATTGCCTGCAGCATGTCTGGTTCCTACATGAAATAGTTTCTGGCCAGAAGCTCATCTTGATCTGTCCTCCTTCTCTACACACTCTGCCAACTATGGAAAAGCCCGCTCATCTCAAGAGGAGGAGTACAGCTCGTGGTTCCCTTCCTCACACAGGCGCTCAGAGGCTGAGTCCCCATCATGCACTCAGGTGGTTCTGAGGCCTCCCTCTGTCTGGATTCTGAGCCATCCTGGGGTGAGGCGGGGGGCAGGGAGCATCACCCCCCATCCATCCCCCCAACACTCTTCCACTTGATGCCCTGCCTGCCCACTGGAGTTCAAAGTCAGATCTGAACCAACTGCTAGGTGATCCTCTTAAGACACTTAGCCTCTTGGTTTTTCCAAAAAAGATGACGTGTCCCCACCCTGCATACCTTACAGAACAACTGTGGGGATTAGTGGAATGGACACAGGCTCCAGGGCTTTGAAAAATGAAGCCTCTTAAATTCCTTTCCCATTTTCCTCAGACAGATGTGACACCTCTCCCTTCTATTTAGAATTAATAAACAGTTTAGTACTTGAGTGGCTAACTCAGGGGCCTAAACAGTGACTCCGAGTGCACATGTAGTAGCTCAATAAAACATCGATGGGGCTTAGAGCCACGAGGAAAGATGCAACCCCGCGGGTGGAGCTTGCGGCTCCGGGACGAGGGGCCCGGCCAAGCTCACAGTCGTCCCTCCAGTCACTCAAGGCATCCCTGACTCCGCCTCTCCTGCCCCACACCCCACCTTCAACATACATTCAAACGGTGACCGCCTATAGTGTCTCTCAAAATTTCATGTCCACCCAGAACCTCAGAATGTGTCCTTATTTGGAAATCGGCTCTTTGCAGGTATGATTAAGTAGAGGTCATACTGGATGAGGGTGGGTCCCAAATCCAACGACTGGTGCCCTCAGAATGGAAGAGGGCACACAGGGAAGAAGGCCATGTGAAGAGCGAGGCAGAAATTAGAGGGATTCAGCTACCAGCCAAGGAATGCCAAGGACTGCTGGCATCCAATGGAAGCTAGGAAGGACCCTTGGCTAAGCCTTCAGAGGGGCCACGGCCCTGCTGACACCTTGATCTCAGACTTGGAGCCTCCAGAACCGCGAAAAAACAAACTTCTGCTGTTGTAAGCCGCTCGGCTTATGAGTCTTCGCTCTGGCAGCCACAGGACACTAACACCCCACTTCGCACCCCTGCGCCGCGAGGGCCCTGGCCAGAGCCGCCTCTTGCCCAGCTGGCTGCAATTATCTCCCTCTGGTCTCCGTGCTCCCACCCTCCGCCCAGCACAGCTGCCAGAGGGAGCCTGTCCAGCGCCAGCCTGGTCACGTCACTCCTGCGGACGAATCCCCCCCGAAACGGCCACCCGGCTCAGAGCAGAGGGGAAAGCCTCGCAGTGGCCTCTGAGGCCCTACAGGATGTACCCCGTCCCCTTCCCACACCCACTCCAGCCGCGTGGGCCTCCTGCTGCCCCTCAGACACGCCAGGAGGCTCCACGCAGGATTTCTGAAGGAGCTTCTCCCCGTCCAGAACCCTCTCCATCACTTACTCCCTCCAGCCTCTGCTCTCACGTCGTCCCCTCCCGAGGCCCTCCTCACCTGCAAACCGCTGTCCTCCACGGCACTCCCTCTTCCCCTGCTCGGCTTCTTCTCCGTAGCATTTAACCTCTTTTGAAACACTGCATTTTTCTTACTAATTACACGTACTGAGGGAGCAGAGAGAGTATAAGCTCCATGAAGACAAGGATGGTTCCCTCCCCCACCACAGCAGCGCCAGCACCCAGAACACTGGAGACGTCCCCAAACGTTTGATGAAAAAGTGGACAGAAGGTCAAGGGCAGGCAGGAGCCTGAGGCCAGAGGCGGCCTCACAGTGGAGCGCAGCCCCGACCCTGGGAGCTTCAGTGGGGCCAGCGGGCCGAGCGGGAGGGGCTAGGCTCACGGCCACAGGGCTCCCAAGTCCTTGCAGGCAGGAAGAAAATGCCAGGCAACGAGGAGCCACTGTAGGCTCCTGATCAGGAGAACGAGAGGAAGAAAAGAGGGTAGGGTCTCTGGACCTTGGCACTACCGACGCCTTGGGCTGAACAGTTCTTTATGGGGGTGGGAGGCTGTCCTGAGCACTCTAGGAGGCTTAGCCGCACGCCTGGCCTCCACCCACCAGATCCCGGTAGCATCTCCCCCCAAGTTATGATAATCACAAGTGTCTCCAGACATCGTCACATGTCCCCGTGGGACGAGGGGAAGGGAAAATCGGCCCCTTTGAGAACCACTGCAATAGAGTTTCTGTGGTAATGTGTACACAGAGTGACCCCAGAAAGCACATACCTACAAGGACCAACAGGGAACAGAGGTGAGCGAGCTGGCCAGGTGTAAGGTACACCTGTGACAGGGACCCACCCTGACGACCTAAAAAGCACACATCCTTTCTAAGAGGGGCAGTCACTGGTCTAGCTGGCTTTTGCCCTCAAGGTCCGAGAAGTACCAAATCCCACCCCCTTTTTTTTTTTTCCAGGAGAAGGTTCGAATCCAGATTTTTATGTTGAAATATGTCTATTTTTAAAATACCATAGGTGCTGAACAAAACTCGTCTCTAGGCCAGGTTTTGCCTGCAGGCCACGACTTTGAAATCTCCAGATAGAGGCTGCCTGGAGGCAGAGGATGGGTGGACGGGAGATTCCTCAGAGCCTGCAGGAGTTCAGCCACAAAGGGATGGGGCCCGGACTCAGCCTGTGGGAATGAGGCTGAAGAAAAGGGCCAAGTCCCAGAAACTTAAGTGGAAATGAGATAAGCACACCCCAGGACAACTCCCCAGATGTTACTAAAACACAGGTCTCCACTGCAGGTGTCAGAGTAATAGCTGCAGACTTGGGAGAGTCTCTCGAAGATGAAAATGAATGCACGAAGTCCCACCCTTAATTCCACAAGGCGTGTGAGCCTGCACCTACGTGATCCTAAGCCTTAAACCCGTCCTGGACAAAGACAAGGCCTCCCCATCTTCACACTGGTCAGGAACCAGGATGGCCACCTGCGCGGACCCTCCCCTGCCTTTCAATCCACCCAGACCACCAGCCAAGGAACAGGCAGATGGAGATCAGCCTCCCCCAGGAATTGGGGCGACGTCACCGTGCCGATGAGAATGCTTCCTGCCGCCCCTGCCAAGTCCAGGCACCTTCCGGACTCCCTCCCATGATAATCTGGACCGAGAAGGACCCCTAAGGCATCCTTCAAGACGGTCCCTCTGTGTTAAAGAAAGCAGGGCTTAGGCGAGGCTTAAAGTGAGCATCTGCAGTTTGGTGGAGTCACAGCTCAGGTCCACAACCTCAAAACCACCAGGCGCACTTCGTGTCGCTTTGCCCCCACCTACGCTGACCCCAGAGTCTGGAGCAACCAGGAGGAGGTCGCTCTGACAACACACACCATCGTGTCGGTCCAAAGCAATGTGAAGTCATCTATGCTAGGCGGTGACAGAAAGCAGAAGAGCTCTGAGTGACACATCCATTTCTGGACAGGCCCAAGGTTGGGGGGTGCGGGGAACGACACCAGCTTTCTGTAAGCGGGGTAGAATGACCTCCTTTAAGTGCCGTCATCTTCTCAAAGTTATCCTATAAACAAATCATTATCATAATTAAATAGCATCGTCCCCGGCATGGTGCATCACCAAGAGCAGGGGCACAGGCTGCCTTGATCGGCATCAGATGCTGGGTCTGATCAAGGTCACTGGAGAAAAGGTAAATCAGGCAGAGGCCCCTAATCTCACTTCCACGCTGCTCTGCTTTGCTTGAGGTGAACGAAATAACTGAGTCTTTGGCAGAGGAAGGAGGAGGCTGGCTGAGCAGGGGAAGGTAGGAGAAGGGAGGGACAAGGAAGGAGTGAGGCAGGACAACCTCCCACGGGCGGTACCTTCCATGTGAAGGCAGCAGACTCCAGGGAGTTACTGGCCGGTCTCCACAGAGCCTCACGATATCCCACAGGCCTGGGCCTCCTCCCCCTGCTTTCCCTCCCCCACCCACAGGCAACGGCACCATCCACGGTGACGGTGATAGGGTCTGAGATTCTCCAACCATCACAACACAAGCCTCATTCTCCCTTCACCCAACCAGCAAGAAGTGGCTGCAGAGAAATCCACGTAAGACACACTAGAATTCTCTGGACGGGACCCCGAGGCATGCGGACATAGAGACAAAACTCAGTGGCACCGGTGTTCAGTGAGGCCAGAACAGCCAATGGGAGCCGTGGGCTGGCCACCCCCAAACGCCTCCCAGAATCCAGTTGCCCTGATCTGCAAGCTGATTATTGGGAGAAGAATCTGGGGGTCTGACGGCATCTAAATGACTTGGCCATGTAAAAACACTAAATCAAGCAGCGGTACGCTTTGCAGACACACTCCACATGACTAGTTACAGAAGGAACAGCGTGTCCAGCTGTGCCCGATCCCAGCAGCTCTGGGGTCACACGCTCCCCTCCCCAGCCCCCCCCCACCAAGCCCGTGGGCACAGGGAGGCCCAGCCCCCTGCCCCGGGTACCACGGGGTCTCTCTACGCCCCAACGCGGCACCCTCCTGGCCTTCCCCCAGATGCCCGCCCAACTCCTAAAGACACTGCTCGGCCCTCTCCCTCATATGATTTCCTCATGTACCCATTTTAAGGAACCAGCTTTTTTGTGAAGAAGAGGAGGAGACAGTTCCCACATGTAGAAAACTCACACCCCAGGGAGGAATGAAGAGGGGGCCGCTAAGCACTTGTTGAAAGAAGACGCGGACAAGAGCGATTTGGAAGAGAAGAAAACGTCTCGTCAGCTCTGAAAGTTAAACAGGAGCATCCCCCGCATCGCTCCCCCGCCGGGCCCCCAAGGTGGGAGGGCCCCGGGAATAAGCCAGAGCTCCATTGTCGTTTGCGGGAGCTCCACCTCCGGGAATGGATTTGATGTCAAGTGTCAGCAAGTAAATTGCTATTGGCTTCTCAATAAGCAGCAGTAGTGAGCTAAGTGTTTCCCCGTATTGTGCGGGCTCTCACAGACTCAATACGGCAGTATTGACAGCACAATCACACAGTAATCCAGGCTCCACTAATACCTACACTTCCTCAATGAAAATACGCTTTCCACTTGGACATCAGCCCATTAGCCTTGGGCTGGAATCTCCGGCCTCCCCCATCCCCCAACCAGCCCTGGGCCCTGGAACTGGCATCTCGCCCCCAAACACCCCGGCCAGCATATTGTCAGGGCCCAACCTAAAAGATAAACAGCCAGAGACCTACAGGAAAAGGCCTGCTCTCTCCATCTATAAATCACCGGTGGGAAGGAAAGAAAAGTGATCCAACTCTTTAAGGATAAAAATCTCAGCAGTCGCTGAGGAAAACTGATGTTCCCTTGCAAAGCAAAAGATGTTCACTCTGGGAAGATGCATGTCTTCAACTTTTCAGAGAGACAAAGAAACTCAAACTTCACCCAACACAATGCAGGGATGAGACAAGCTCTAACTACCACGCCAGGTGCTAGGTTTCCACAAGGCAAGTCCCCACATCCTAGCAGTCTTAGATAGATATACACGCTGAAGGGTCTGCTAATTTAATAATAAATACCATGCAAACACAAGCTATTTTTCAAACGCATCTCTCACCAATTTTCATTTGACTTTCAGAACATCCTGGAGTACGCAAGAGACAAGATTTTATTACAGAGACCAATGAAACAGAGAAGTTAAGTGACTTACCTAAGGTCACACGGCTAGTTAGCAGTGGATTTGGTATCAGAGGCTAGACTAGAGATTGGCAAACTTTTTTCCGTAAAGAGCTAGGTAAATATTTTCGGCTTTGTGGGCCGTTCAGTCTCTGCCGCGACTGCTCAGCTCTGTCACTGCGGCGTGAAAGGCACCACAGACGACACGTAAACGAACAAGCTCGGTTGTTTTCCAAATGTTATTTATGGACACAAGTACGATTTTTGCATAATTTCGTGTGTCATGAGATAACATTCTTTTTTGGACTCCCCCCACCATTTAAAAAGGTAAAAACCATTCTTAGCTCGAAGACCATATAAAAACAGGCGTTGGGTCAGATCTGGCCTGCAGGCTTGGCTTACAGGTTGCCGATCCCAGCCCACTGGGAGACTTGTAAATATCGAGAACACCACAGGCAAAAAGGACAAATCATTCTCAGGCTCATTACAATTGTAATAGTCTCGTCCACTGAAAGTGCTTGACCATCCGACACCAAACACAAACTCCAGCCCCCAAGCGTCCAACATCAATACAGCTGTGCACCCATAACACGCTGGCCGAGTCTTAAGACTTCTGTAGAAGCACTGCCTTTTAATGGGAATTTGTGCACAAATTTCAAAGTTAAGAAACTTTCCATAAACGCACAGGGCACGCCCAAGCCAGTGCGGGAATAACGTGCTAACTGCAGAAGGCATTTGTGTCCAAAACCAGCACACGTGTACTTAACAGTGCCGTTAAATACAGTGTCGGGGTGAGTGGACCCCCCCAGCTCCCAGAAGGAGTTTCCGGCTCTCTGTGTTCGGTAAGAAGAAATGTGGCCAGAAAGGGGTTAAGGCCCTTCCAGGCTGTGATCTGATAAATGGCTGTGCAGAAAGCAGGTTCCCTCACTTTGAGATATGATGTCACTAACCTTTATTGATCCACTATCAGAGGACTTTGCTTATCTCTCTCCTGTGATATACTGCCCCTCCTGTGCTCAACTGGTGTTTAATACACTGCCGGCTGCCCCCGCACTCCTCATTGCTCAACAGCGTGGCAAGAGGCTGCCACGGGGGCCAATACTTTCCAGCCTGGCCTCGCCAGCACAAAAGACTCCCTACCACGGTGGGGAAGGCACGCCCGCCTCCCACCTCCTTCCCGGCTGCCAGGTCCCAGGTGCACCTTGACAGGGGGCCAGGGGAGGACAGGATGGAGCAGGGACCCTCTGGGCGTCTCCTTTTTGCCTTTTTTAGAAGCACAACTCCAATCCCTTCAAGCTCCAGCTTCTCTTCCTCCACTGTGAAAAGACAACTACCAGCCCACCATGTTCATGAGGCAGAATGGAAGCACCTCTAAGAAAACCTCCCGTAAGAGAAACGAGCTTCCTGTTTTTCCCTTTCCACAGTCAAGACCTCAGTCTACCAGGAGCTGGAAAACACTGCCCATCGAGGTATGGGACAGTCATTCAAGAGGAATCACGCCAGGCCCAAAGCCAGAGGACACGCCCAGATGTGGCCAGGCAGGCTCAGATTCTGAAAGAGAACAGGGTTCCACGGCCCGGGACTGCACGACGCCGGAGCCGCCACACACGAGGTTTGGGGTCCTCCCTCCCTCCTCCCGACCCTCAGCTGGATTGGGCATGATGCACAGTTCGTGCCACACCCAAGGGTGGGAGAGCCGGCAAGTGCCAACAGACAGGAGAAGACTGTTACGCTGAAGGGCTGGCATCAACCTGCTCCCTTCCCCGCCACCAACCTCAGGCGCCTCGGAAGGACTCGCGGCCTCAGCCAAGGCCCCCACCTGTTGCCCCCGGAGGAGCCCGTGGAAAAGGCTCTGCGTCTCCCGCCCCATCCCTGCCAACAGGGGCCTGGGCAGCCAGGGAGAGCCAGCATGCCCTTCCACTGCCCTGGGGCACCCAGAATTTGCCTAATTGAACATTAACAAGTTGCTACAATAAAGTTCCTCTATCCTGAGCTAGAAACCTTTTCGGCAACAACAACAGAAGTCTTGTTCCAAACCGCTCTCGAAGCCAGGCCTCAGCCTCGACAGGTGTGAACAAGATTTAAACACCTCCTACAATACAATGCAATCCAAACAAAGGGGAAAGTCAATCCCAACCTCCTGGGGTTTCTCCTTGTCTAACATCTTCTTCACTCACTCAGCCCAAGGGAGCCAAGTGAACGCGTGGAGAGGCTGTCTCCAGGCCAGGGCGCGGAGACCTAACCAGCCATGAAGCAGGATCCTTTGCCGCCCCCACGGCGGGCCACCAGTCCAGTCACCCTCTGGCAGAAGGGGAGGCCATTAACGCCTCACACCCAGTTCCTGGGTCCCCAGGACCCCCAGGTGCACCTTCCATCCAACCCTAAGTCAGCCAGCGGATGGACTAAGCTTCCCACACTACCTGACCCTAGCTCAGCTCTCAGCTTTCCCATGTGAGAGGTAAGCAGAGGGAAGACCCCCAGGCCCTGGGGTCTGAGCTGTTCCTTCTCCTACAGGGGATCCAGGCACCTCCTAATGCGTCCTCCTGAAGAACGCTGGGGAAGAAATGGGACTCCAGGACTGGATCTATCATTTAAAAAATTTTGAGCGCCGCTCGGGGAAGAAACACATGAGAAGTGTGTGCTGAGGAGGAATTATCCCTCCCATTGATTTTTTGCTCCAGAGTATTAGAGAGAACACAGCATTTACCTGGAGATTTCTTCCCAAAGTCAACCACATAAACAGGACTTGAAAGAGCTTATCAGACAAACGATCTGCTCCCACCGCCATCCATCGTGGAAAGTGGGCACCCCAGGAGGGAACTCGACGAGCCCCACTGTTCCAGGGTGACTGCTTGAAGCAGTTGTTATTGTTACCTGACTTCAAACGAGTGAGTGAGAAGGCAGAGAGGGGAGTGGCAGAGGGGACACCACGGGTAAGAGTGACAATGGACAAAGAAGGGAATTCTCTCTCCCCTGGGCCTCTGCTCCAATGAGAACGCAAAATGGCTACAGAACAAAACCCAAAAAAGCAGCAAGAACATACGTGGGCCTCCAGCCATTCCTATTTTGGGCACCCCTCCTCTGTTCTTTTGCAGACTCTTGGGTATTTTTTAAAAGTGACAAACACTAATAATCCAGCTTTTGATCCTAACTCTCCCTCTCTCTCAGTGCCAAGAGGAAAGCTGTCGGCATTTTTTTCGAGTGACAGAGAGCCAGGAAACATGCCAGGGAGACCCCCAATACCAGCTACTGTCAAGTTTCTCTACCTCCAAACTTGGGGCAAAGTCAAGGGTGAGAGTGACCTGCAGACTTGCGATAAAATGTTCGTGACCACAATGATGGAATTTGTTTTCCAGAAATTTTTACTAATGAACCTTGTAGAGTGAAAACCCATCCCAGGCAAGGAGTTAAGTTGGCTCATTTTCCTCCACAGTCCCCCTTCTCCCACCAGATAAGCAGGCAAGCGCCCCCAGGCCCGTGGAAGGACAGCAGCGGGCCCGCTCGCAACAACAACAAATCAAGGTTCAAAGGCTCAAGTCCCCTTTCCAGGTAGCTGGGAGGATGTAATTGGTGAGGCAGGAGATTAGAAATATCGGCAGCCTCTAAGTAAGACTTTAATTTACTGGCAGATCAATAGAGCCGGGGTTATATTGGCAAAGTGTCTACAGCTCTATTGACTCACGCAATGCCTCTTATCAATTTATCAGAAATCTGGAAGTCAGAAGATATTGTTTGAAGGGAAAAGAAGAAAAAAGAGAGAGAGAGAGAGAGACAGGGAGTGACAAGAGCCCGAGCAGTTAGAAACTGGGGTCCCCAATGACGAACTTGGTACCAAGAGTTTCTACATCAACCTGTCTCCTGGAATGGAAGCCAGGATGATGTGATTTAGAGTTAACTTGACCCCCGAGATGGCCCCTCAGCCTTCTCACATGATTCCATTTTCCATGAACCTTGGATTCTGGGGGGCGGGAATCCTACCAAAGCAGAGGCCATTTGTCTATCTGTTTGTCCCCGCAAGGAGCTACTCCTCCCTTTGGGGTCAATGATTCTTGCCCAGGTTGCAGGCAATTCACACGCACCTGTTTTCTTTTCATTCTAGGGCCTCTCCGGCTCCGCCTTAGCCAGAATTCTTCATTTTAGCTTCTTTTTCACCAATCTATAAAAAAGATTTTCTTACGTAAAAGGGATATCTATCCCAGCATCCCAACCCTCTCAAGGGGTCGTGAAGCATCTATCAGACTAACAATGGCACTTGGTCTCAAGAAGCATAAAGAAAACAGACTCAAGTTCCATCAACCACCACACAAGGATATGCAAGTTTTCACGAATAATAATCTTCATTGGAAAGGGTTTTGAAATATCCCAGGTAGTGGACAAAAATGCCAGGGAAGAAAAAGGTAACCATTAACACTTCACCAAACCTAACTACCCACACCAATGAAGGCAGGACACAGGAAGACACGAAGTTCCCGAGTGTTTCTATCAGATAACTCCAGGCGGCAGGTCTTGAAGACAGGGCTTGGAGCATTCCACTTATCAGGATGCCAAAGGGAAGAGCGATTTTACTTGGTTTGGAGGAACCACGACCTGCTTTTGACAATCCATTTTGGCTCCTGCCTCATACAACAAATTTCTGCTTAATTGCTGTTTTGCATTTCGTTGAGACATCAAGTAAACAGTACTTAAGTGTTTCCAGACAAAAACAATAACTCACTAATGACTAAGGCACTGCTAATTAAAATGCCCCTGTGATGGCGTGACTGGACTCAGTGCCACCGCAGGAACAGAACTGCCCGGGCCTTGAACGCATGAACCAGAACGCAAACGTACGAGGCGGGGGTTGGGGGGGACGTTCTGCTCCTTCCTCTGTGGGTCACGACGGCCCTCTGGTTGCAAAAAGGGAGCCCCTTATTGGAACGGGGTGGGGCAGGGGGAGTAGAGTGGGAGAAGTCAGGAGTGGGGGAGTGAGGGTGCTGGGATTTCAGAAGGAATGCCAGCTCCCTAACAGAATGTATATTCTAGAACCTTGTGGGGAAAGTGACCTGGCATGACCCTCAAGACTTTGAGTTCCCATGATCTCCTGAAGAAAACAAAAATGTACGTGTGCCACCCCAGTAGGGGAGAAAATAAGATGTGTTAAACCGACCCAAAAGATCCTTCCCTAGAGACCACCCTTCTTACAGGGAGGAGTTTCCAAAAGCGTAAGTTCCCAACTATGCTTTAAATAAGAAAAAAGATTCAGAAAGAATGAAACAAAGATATACGATACCACCTGATCGGTGCAAAAGTATTACTTTAACCAAAGAGTCAACATTCACAAGTGCTTTTGACAAAGTAAAGGGAACACAGAAAACTTCTCTTCCTCCCCAAATAAGAGATCAAAATAACTACAGACTTCCCCTTAACAGAAGCCCTTCTCTCTGCTCTCTTCAACATTCAGTCTTACAGATGGAGGCCTCCCAAAACCACTTTTTAAATCTCAGCATTCAAAACCAAAAAGAAAAGAAAAAGGAGGCGCCCGGAGCCCTGGGTTTTGCAGAGGACCTTATCTTCCTCTGGGCAGGTTAAAGACCTGCTAGTTAGCAAGGGAGTGGGTGGGGACAGTCATTGAAACCGCAGGGGCCTAATACCCATTTGTATTCACACTCAGACCCTTTAGGGATATAAAATCGGAGAGGTTGAACTGTTTACATTCACCTAATGCTCGAGTAAACAGATCAGGGCCCGAGTGCAGGGGTTTCCGGGCGGCTGTGACCAGACCCCCCTCTGTGCGGGGTAGCAGGATGGGGGGAGGGGGAGGGGAAGAAGGCTGCCACAGCACTTCTGTCACTTCTCCTGGACTGAAGACCGGTGGAGGCCAGGCTCCCCTTCCCACCCCACCACCCCAGGCCCGCGCCCTCCTTGACCCTGTGCGGCCCCACTTTGATTTCACCCACTGAGGCCATAGAAGCTTCCAGAAAAGTACAGGGCTTCCCTTGCTCAGGACTGCCAATGGGCACAGAGGAGAAGGGGGCTGGCCGACTCGCCCCAGTCGGGCCCAGCAGAGCATTTTAAACCACAAGGCCAAGACAGGGAGCAGCCCCTCCCTGGAGAGGGGACCGTGGCCACCAGACGTCACCTTGCCTCTCCCCTCCCCGAGGCCTGCCAGTGCCTCCACACCACCCACAGTGGCCCTGGAGGGAGGAGGTCAGAAAAGGAAAGGCCTTGCCAAGAGCACATGGGGAAAGGGGTTAAACACCCAGCGTCAGACCAAGGTACAAACTTCCGACTCCCCCAGGCGCCCAGTCGAGGGTAGTGTCCCTCGACAATTATTGTTACCCAAGAACGACATCTTAGAAGAGACCCTCCCCCCCACACACACAGCTTCCCGCATCATCGGGTTGTAGCAGAAGTGAACCAGGAGCTGACTGATGTCCCGGCGCGAGGACTGACCATATCCTCTAAAACACGTACAGTTTCAACTTGACTGGGGGTAAAAAAGGATGGGGCGGACCTGGCACTCCTTTTAAACGCAAATCTGAATTTTTCACCCAGGGTCAGACCACTGCACTCCTCCAGCTCCAGCAGAGGCCGGCGCCGGGGCCACACAACCTCACACTTTCACAGGTTTCCTCCTGCCTGCACAGGAGGCCGGCCCGTTGAGGGAATTAGATACCTCCTTCCCTAAAACCCCAAACCCACACCCGCCTCTCAGCTTACCAGGGGCACACCTCCCACTGTCCTCCCGGAGGAGGGCCTCAGATTGGCCGAGGCTGGCTGTGTGCCCTGGGCACAGCGATGGTGAAGGAAGATTGTTCTTATCACATGCATCGACTAAGGAACGCTGAGATCAATAGTGAGAAAACCCCAGCACTTAGCCGCCGCTCAGCGAGAAGGTGCATCCTCTGTGGGACAGGTTTACAGCTGCTCTCTCTGCCAGCAGAAGCCAGGGGAAAGCCATCCTTGCTGTTTTACTCATCAGGGCTGTAATGTCAGTAGGACTTAAGCCCTCCAACTTTGAGAAGTCTCTTCAGGAGCGAACAAGAGAAACGTACGAACAGCCTTAAAAAAAAAAAAGTCTAGGGTGGGACTTCTTGCCTCTGTCATATCCCTTCGCTTATCCTCATGTGCAAGGCGGTTTCTGATTTTTCCTTATCACCCTTTGCCTCCCTCTTTCTCCACCTCCAACTAGAGAAGACCACTGGCCCTGGAGAGTGAAAGAGGGCTCCACTGTGTGGCATCAAGATGTGAAAAATCAGAAATTCGAATAAACAGTAAGGGAAGAAGAGAAGGGGTCTTTCGTTGGGATCGGGGACCAGCAACAACAGCGCCTAGGCAGCACGGGAGCCTCCGAAAGACAGGCCTCTCCAAGCAACACACCACGTCGGCCCAGGTCAACCAACCAGGAAGCCTGTGTGATGCCAGACAGGACAGTGCACTGATTACCCACACGTCCAAGGTCCCCGTCCCACCACAGACTAGTAAGCCACCACGGACAGGGTGGAACGGATGGTTTCCAGAAGCTCCCTGCAGCCGTGCCACTCTGAGGGCACAAAAAAGCAAGGGCTGACGCATAAAGCAATGAGACTGTTGTAACAAACCCACCAGAACTCACACGAATGAAGGCTGCCCTGCCCTCTCCCACAGGGTTGGGACCACTGCTGCCACCGTGCTGTTCTTTGTTTGGAATGGCCTCAAAGCCAGGTGGATGCTTCCTCCTCCCACCTGCGTGTCAAGAAACAGTTTAAAAAACACTTACACAGCAGCATCTCATTTTTTGCCTCCTAACAATCCCATAAGGACGTCAGCAGACTTGGGCGATTTTTACAGAAGAAACTGTGTAGATGCAGCCTGTACCCCTGAACCCCAGTAAATGGAAGCAGCTGGTCACAAGAGACGGTGGGTGACTCGTCTCCATCAGTCGAACGCCTCGGAAGAGCTCAGGGCAGCATCCTGAAATGCCAGCCCTGCCCTGTCGACAGGCAGCCACTAGCCCCTCAGGAATACTGAGGCGAGGAAAGGGGGCTAGTCCGAAAGGAGATATGTTTTAAGTATAAAATACACGTGGGATTCTTTTTAAGGATGCGAAACGTCTCATCCATCGTTTTCTTTATATTGATTACATGTTAAAATGATAACCTTTCAGATATAGTTGGGCTACAGAAAATATAAATAAAATTAATGTCACCCGTTTCTTTTTAATATTTTTAATGTGTATACTAGAAAAATTTACATTATACGTGTAACTCCTGTACTGTATTTCTATTGGATGGTGCTATTCGAGAAACTCAGTCTGTCTTTCAACTTCAAACTCAGCCAGGAGTGAAGTGTTCTTGAATAGGACTGAGACAGAATTATCCTGTCGATTTTGAACGTCACCCCCCTAAAGCTACAACGTACAGACTCCCAAGTGAGTCTAACTGTAATTGTGCTGAAAAATCTTAGTATCCAAATCACCTAACACTTGCAATTTGGCAATGGCTCGGGGGGAGGGGGAGGTAGAAGGTCAGACGTGCATCAGAAGCTGGACAAGGCCAGTGGAGTGACACACCCTCTTTCAAAATGTTATCAATTACGTCTGAGACCAATCATCTGATTTGAAAAATAATACAAAGTTGTTTATTGTGGTTTAATACAAGGCTTGCCTCCTTCTCCAGCTGGATTTCTCACTATGGAGAGCAGAGTTCTGTCTTGTAACTGCCCTTCCCATAAAATATGCCCAGCAGGAGGCTGGTACCCAGCCGCAACCCCAGCCTCACATACACACACTATAAAATGGGAAGGGAAGGGGAGCAAGGGGCAGAGGACACAGACATGGCCCCTCTCCTATGAGACGGTGCCCATCCTACCACAAGGGATCACAGGCCAGTCTCATTTTCCATGTAAATGAACTTTTTAGCCACCTCCTCAAAGAAGAAAAGCTGCACAGATGCGGAAGGCCCATCCCGGGGCACACAATTACAGCCATTTGCATTCCTCCAGCAGCAGGATTAGTGCAGGAATGTGCTTTGCAGCTTTGTGGGGGGAAAAGGAGTTTAGGAAGAAAGGAATGGGGGGGGCTATTTCTCCCCGGTCTGTCCATCCAAAGCTCTGTGACACACTTCCACTTCTCTGAGAGTCAGAAAGTGGAAATAACTGCTGCTCAAGCTTTCTAAAGAGGGGGAAGGTTGAAACGCCCAGGGAGAGGGAGTGAGAAGGGGAGGGGGACGGCGTGTATTAGAACTGCCCCTCCTGGTGCTTTGATCCCCTCGGTCGCTAGGAGAAACCAACTTTTCTCCTGGGGTTAATCAAAACCAAATTACTCAGGAATGTGGCAGGACAGGTCTGAGCTTCCAGGTCCCTTTGTCTTTAAGGATTTAAAATGAAAAAATAAAAATTTTAGAGCAGATGGCAGTGGCTTACGGGACTGGTAACATGAAAAGTCTGAAGGAACCTTAGACCGCATCACCCGCCCTCAGAAAACAAAAAAAAGTTATCCACAAACCTACTCCAATCTACCAATCGAGAGGTTATTTTTGTAGATAGGTCCAAAACTCAGAAGAACTTCCTATATTATCCTTGTCGCCCCTCAGGAAAGAACCCCCCCAAAGAAATCTGTACCTAGTCAAAGTGCAAATAAGAAATAAGCAAGATTTTTCTGCAAATGCTGCAACCCGATCATAAAATGCGTCGTGGGGAGCACAGTCCCCGCGAGCTCAAGATCATACATTTTCCAAGAACAAAGCTTGGGAGCAGTTTGCAAGGTCCTTCCTTGGGATACTGGGGTAGAAAGGAGAGCATCCAGCCGTGGGGACTCCGTAAACTTTGGGATCTCTTTAAGTTCTAAGAAAGGGAGCGTTGAGGGAATGGCTCAGTGCAGGGATCCCATCGGGTGTCGGAAGATACCCCTGGAGCACCTGCTGTCCAGAAACGGCCAGGAACTCGCCACCCAAAGCCACCCTGTTCACTAGCAAAGCGTGCCGGGGTGTGCTGGCCGGCCCAGTGACGCCGGCCCAGTAACTCTGGAGGCAACAGGAAAAGGCTGACTGACCTCAGAGATGAAAGAAACCTGGGGCTCGGGGCTATATTAAGGACTCCACACCTCCTGCCCTGGTCACATCTTGGGCAGGCTTGTGTCACCGTGTAAGGGGTGGGCCTGCACTCCGGGCTACTGGAAACTCTACAGTGCAACGCCCAGGGGACGTTATTATTAGGGACAACAAGGAGTGACACGTCCCAACGCACCCAGGAGCAGAAATATGAACGGCTCTCTGTGCATTAAAAAATGCCACTAAGCTTCACTGCAAAACCTGACCAGCCCCCACTGCCCTCCCCCGTCCAAAAAAAAGATAAAATAAACAAACAGAGCGCCACCAGTTAAGCTACAGAGCCTGGACTCAAAAGATAAAATGAGGCCAAGGCACAGGCCTGACTACCAGCTCGCCATAAATTGTAACTGGCCTCCCACCTATGGTTATCTGGGAGGTTGCACTAAAAGTAACTTTTAAAATACTCTTCACCTTATCTTTAGGCCCAGTCAAACACACACATACATCACCCGTCTTAGATCTCTGCCATTAGTGTTCCATTTAGACTTTCCGAAACAAGGTCATCCCAGTAGGCCCTTCCCCTGTTTCCGGTCACAGCTGCGGACTTTCACCCCCTTCTCCAACAAAAGGGACCTTGTACACAAAATTAACCCGAACCATTAGTTTGTGCGGTGTGAGAGAGCACACTGAGCCCTCGGAATTATTTATCCTCCTCCCAGGCCCAGCCCAGGGTGCTCCCCCACGGAGGCCGGGGGGAGCTTCCCTAGAGATTAGAGGCCCCGCTCCCTCGGCCTCCACTCCACACAGCTGCATCTGCGCAGCCAAGGCCCTACACTGCAGAGAATAAACACAAAGCCTTTTTTTTTTTTTAAGGAAAGAAAAAAACTTTCTCCCAGACTCAGGAACTGTAGAAAATGGTTTGATCCCACAGCTGGAAAGGGCATGAATCATCCTAGATTTTGTTGAGCTGTCCAATATGGTGGCAACCACCAGAATGGTCCTAGATAGGGCTGAGCTGTCCAGTATGGCAGCCACTGCCCATACACTGCTCCTGAGCTCTGGAAACGGTGAGTCCCAACTGCTGAGCTGAGAATGTTGTGGGGATACTGTGGGTTGTGCAAAAAAAGACATTTTAAGCTTCATTCTGCCTGTATCTTTTTACTTTTTAGTAACGTGATGCCTGGAAAGTGTACAATTACATATGGGTTCTATTTCTATGGGCTGGTCCCCCAGGGGATGAAAATGTTACAACCTCAAACACCAGCCCATGACCATGCCCTAAAAGGAAAGAGTCTTAATTTTTAGATGCTAAAAAGACCATAAAATTAAGCAAATGGCAACATCTGATATCAGCTATGTCAAATCACTATCTCAGAGGATGCCTGACAAGTATGTCTAACTTGGAGGTGGGAGGAATCTGCCCTCTTTTTATCCAAGAGAAGCAAATGCAATGTCTATCCCAGTGGTTCTCAACTGGGGGTGGTGGTGGGCAATGCTGCCTCCCCAGGAGACAGTGGCAATTCCGGGAGACATTTGTGATTGGGAGTTGGTGGGCAGGGGGGCACTGCTGGCCTCTGACCTGAAGAAGTGAGGAACACCCCCCAACAAAAAATTATCAAACCCAAATATCAACCGTGCCCACACACAACCGGGCAAGGACTAGATGAGGTCCACGAAACCATACCTTTAAATACTCAGATTTCCAGGAGCGGGGGGCTGGAGGGGGGCATCCCTTTGCCAAATGGCTTCTCTGCAGGGCTCAGGATTGGGAACAGGTCTCAGTGGTATTCACGATGTGGGAAAATGAAAGTAATGATAATAATGTTAAAACTATATTCACTTTCTCACCAGACTGAGGACTGAGTTTCAAGGGCTGAAGGGTCTGGGCAGCTGTGTTTCAGTCTACTCGGTAGAAAATGGGGTTTAAAAGCTCCGTGCAACGTGAGCCTGACCCCGCACTGCATGCAGGGTGACGCCTCTCGCGGAGGCTCCGAATTGGGCAAGCCACTGGCATGTCCATTTCCCCAGCCCAGACCACAGAGGTTCCTGCGCCGGGCGTCAGAGCAGTGAGGGAGCTGTGAGCGGGCCTGCAGGGACAGGAAGGGGACAGGGCAGCGGACGGAGGAGGCCAAGACAGGAAGAGCTCCGGGATGAATGTGAACAGCCCCTTTCGCGGAGCCAGGCTGGGAGGCTGTGCAGGAAGGTCGGGGGGGGGGTAGGGGGAGGGCAAATGATAATTAACTCAGCAAGTTGATAGTATTTGCATATAAATGCCTCCACAAATCACGACAAACAAGCCAGGACAAGTCAGGCCTATTAGCATATACAAGCCAGCCCGGGAAGGCCTCTCTAGGTGGGTCATTGAGTGGGCTGCTCACTTCGAAGGCCGCCTGCCAGCTTGGGGGGCGGTGGGGGGGGGGCGAAAGGGGGGCATGTGAGGGGAGGGCTGGGGAGGATGGGGACACTGTGTCAATTTCAGACCCTTTCACTCCTGATGGCAGTTGCAGGATGTCAAAAAGAGTTGGCTGTATTCCCAGCCCCTAAGGGAAGAACAGAAGAAACACTGGACCTTTTAGTTTCTTTCTTCCAGGGTGCTGGGAAACAAGGGAGCCAGGGCCGTCGGCGGGAACAAAAGAAACAGAAAGGAAAGGACATGCGGATGGGAACTAACATTTGTAGAGAGGCTACCGAATATGCACCGGGAAGACTTGTTTTCTATTTCATTTCATTCCCACTTTTAGGTGTGAGGTGCCCATTTCGCCCATTTTACAGAGAAAGGAAGTAATAAGGCTCAGAGAGGTTGCATGGTGGGTCCACAGTCACTCCGTCAGGCTGGAACAGAGCCAGGCCCTACGCCTACGACCCCAGCAGAGGGGTCCCAGACTGGAGCAGAGTGGAGAACAGAATTCCCAAAAAGCAGGCTCATTTGATTCATCTCTGCTTCTCCCAGGACAACAGAGTGTGGACACCAGCACCCCCATTTCAAGGGCTGACTCATGAGCGGCACTCTGATCCTGACCTGAACCCTACCCTGCTGTATTTTGTAATTATCTCATTTCTTTCACCAATGAGCAAGGTCGCACCTCCTCCAATCAGACACTTAGGAGTTTGCACCGGGATTTCCTTCATCAGACAATATCTCCAATGTCTGGACAAACACGAGATTCCCCAGCAAGCGAAAAATAAACTGACAGCCCTTTCCCAAAAGGTGTAAAAGTTCTCTGCTTTCCCCAAGATACCTCTACCTCTGGTTTCACAACTGTTGCAGGAAAAACCAGCTTCACCTCCTCTTTGAAAAAGTAGGGGAACCCCTGGAATTTTCACCCCTGCCATCCTTTACCTGCAACTACGTTTTAAGAGCGGTTTGAAAGCAGCTGCTCTTGCAGTGACATCAGCCTTCTAACACACACTGAATCCACGGGCCTCTTCTTTAAGCGTCCACAAGTTGACGCTTTAGCAACGACACAGATGTTGCACGGGGAAACACGGCAATGTTACAGGGAAAGCAAAAACCACTCCCCCTACCAGCCAAATGCACATTAAGAACCAAGGCCCTGAGCCAAAGAGCATTTTAGGAAGAGGGCCTGAAATGGTGGAAGAGGCTTACATTGTTTCTTGAGCAGTTAAGAAAAACTGTTTAAAAGAAAAAAAAAAAAAAAAAAAAGACAGGAAAGTTGCTGAGGAGGAGAAAAAAGACACACACGCGTTCTTCAGCATATTCTCACTGGACAAACGTGTCAGGAAGAGAAAAGCCGTCCAAAGTAGGCCGCTCAGAAACCGTAATTGTGGAAAGCAAGTAAGCTGATGGCTATACACATGTACTTTTTATAGGCTTACAGGAGTTTAAACTCTTGAAAAGAGCTTTTTACATACTGAATCGAGACTTCATATCTGAACAGGGATATATATGACTTTGGAGGGGGGGCGGATGAGGCCTGAACTCAAGTATCGAATTAAGCCCCCTTGTCTTCATTCAGCTCATCTGACTCTGGCCTCTCCACTAAGGAGACTCAAAGAAGACAGAGAGCTGGCTGTGAACTGGAATTTTCATATGGAAATGCAGAGCCTACAACAGGGATGTGCAAGGGCAACAGTTCTCATTCAAAATCTAGCTCAACCAATAGACTCCCTGAAGAATTTTTCTCCAGTCACATTCCTGGATAATATCAGGCACAACCAAGAACCCAGCAAAGTTGCTTTTTTGCCCACCACCAAAGACCCACAAGCAGTTCAGCCCTTCTCTTTGGCTAACTCACCCCCACCACACACACACACACACACACACACACACACACACACACTCACTCACTCACACAAAGAGTAGGAGGTCTGAGCAGTCACCAACTCCTGCCTCCAGAAGCACACGAGGCGGGGCAAGTTTCACTCTCAGATCAAAGGTTTGTGGCCGAAATCACTTTCAGGACAGTGCGTGAAATCGGCGGCAGATGAAAATTCCACCGTCTTTTCACAGCGTCCGATGGAGCCAGTTTTCCCGGTTCAGAGTCTGCCTACAGATGACAGAAGATACTCCACAAACTCCCAACTGTTGCCCCAAAAGACCCACTTAAAATTAAAGACAAGATAATCATGTAAGAAAGCCTTTAAGGCCATTATGTGATTAGCAGAATAGGAGCGACGGCTCGGGGGTTTCCCCATCTTCACGAGAAGCAGCCTGCAAGGGGGGTTTGATGGCTTCAGTCCCAAACCTGCAGCAGCCAGAAGGGGCAGCGGGTGGGAAGGGAGCACATGTTTTGCATACCCCACTCCTCCCTTCCTTGGAAGCCTCAGACTGACTTCAGGGAGGGAAGAGGATGGAAAAATCTTGGAGGCGGCACATGTGTTAATACCAAAATTCAAAGAATGAGCAGCTGAATCACCTAAGACACCCCCCCACCCCCAGGAGGCCAGCTAAGGCCTCTCTGGAGGGGTACACATCAAAACCTCCCGTGCATTAATCCTCGTGTTGACAAGACTGCATGGTGACCCTCCTGTGGGAAGGGAGAAGGGCTCACCCAAAAGACAGATTAAGCCCAGGCATTTTGCTAAGAGGCCCTGTCCGGGATTAAAACCAACAGCACAGAAGTCTTATTCTGAAATGAAGTCAAATTTGCCACTTAGCAAACTTTCTACGTCTCTTTCCCTATTTTTATTCACACCCTTACGCTTGCAAAAGCAAGAAATTCCAGGAATTAAGGGTGAAAGAAGGGCAGAAACATCTGACGAAAAATCACCTTTAAAAGTGACAAGTAAGCCAAGCCACCTTCCTTAGGCAAAGAATTCTCTAGAAACACGCCCGTCACTGCTAGACCACTCACTGCCTTGTCCTCACCATCCTGTCCCCTGCCCCAAAGAATGAAAACCAGAAAAAAGCATTCAGGTTGTCTCACTGCTTCTGAAGCTTCAGTACGATACTGCTGTCAATTCCCCAGTTCCTGTCCGTGTAAGAGTCATTTACTTTATTAGCTAAAAACAAAACAAAACAAAACAACCCTCTAACATCTGACTGTCAGTTCGCACATGTTCAAAGAGGACAATCTGGCAGCCAACTTTAAATCGTATAGAAAAGAAATCTGACAGTTGTTGATTTTGTAGTTTTCCTCCTTAATCTGGATTTTGAGAGTGGCTTGCCAACGAGCCAAGATTTTTGCCTGGGTCTCTCCCTTGGGGCAGTCTGACTCAATCTTAGCTTCTGTGTGTTTTTTCCTCAATTTGAGCAGTCGAAGGACTCAGGACACTGCTTTGGACAGAACAGGAACCTTTTAATATTTGACTGAGATTAGCTCCTGCAAAGGAATTCCCTTATCTGGATTCTATTAAAACTAGGTCTCCATTTCCCTGACCACAGCTTCGAACCCAGACAGAGGATGGTAGTTCTGAGCTCTGCTGTGATTTCTAACAACCACCATTACAACCAGAATCTCATACCAGAACATTTCGAGAGCCCTCTGAAGTTCACTGTAGTGGAATCTGCCTTCACGTTGTATTTTTACAGTAACGCCCCTCTCCTGGTTAATTACAACAGGCCCAAGCACTACAGAAATGGGCCAGGCTAAGAGCAGGCAACCATTTTAATGACAAATGCAAGTATAAACCACAGCACATACTGGACTTCTTGAGGTTACTGATGTTCAGCATCAGGTGCATCATCTTTGTAATACAGGGAAGTGTGAGATGGAGCTTGCAAGTTTCTTCAGGCCAGAATCACCACTGCCTCCCCTGTAAGAGGAGGACACAAACCCTAAGCTACTCTGAAGAGTGGGTGGAAAGACAGTTCACTTTCTTTCCCTTAGAGCAAGTCCCTACCCTTTTATAAAATGTGGCTTCGTCACTTAAACATTTACTTCTTAACAGGAGACTGTTGCAACCCTGCAATAAAAATTATTTCTTAGATAAAGATATGTTTTGGGCCCTGGAGTACGTCTAGCCTCTCACACTTAACACTTCAGAAGCAAAACAAAAAACAACAAGAAAGCCCCAACGTGCAAAAGGAACAGCAGCACACAGTGAAAATAAGGACGTGCTCTCTGGACACCACTTGTGACTAGAACTGAAGGAACCAAGTTAAATCATCACCAGTCCCAGATAAGATTTTACTAGTAGCCTGCAATCACAGATTTATTCTAATGAACTAACCACCTTTGGGTCACCCAAGGTGAGCCAGTACCGTCCTGGGAGTGTCTACTGATCATCAGTTAAAGTCATAATGATGAAAACTGAAATCCTGCTTAGTTTAGCGCCTTGCCATTGGGCAGTCCAGTTGGCACAGAGCTGATACAGCAGTTAAATCCAACCCCAAAACAGCAAGAAGGCAGGCACGGCATTGTCCTGTTGGGAAGAGCCAGAGGCCTGCTGAGGATACTGTTTTATTTGGGTTCTTTCCACTCTCCCTGAGTATTCATTTGTGCAAATAAAAGATGGAAGGGAAAAACCAAAATTAAAGTTTCAGGTGGCTGGGGAAGCAGCTCAGATTTTTTTCTATTTTGGAAGAGTTAGCAAGTGTTTCTCAATAGTCCCCTGTCAATCAAAACTGTTCTCCAGAGAACTGGAAAATAGCAGCTCTATCCAATAGAAAATGCAGCCATTTCAAAAGAGAGCTGGCAAAGGGAGGTGACCCATGTCATCAAGACAGAAGGTCTCCAAGTCACTTAATTCCTTGTGACTCCAAAAGGACTGATTTTAAAGTGTAAAAGTGCTTGCTTCTGCATCTGCCCCATGTTGTTAAATAATACTTGTGTAATTAAATAAAAGAACAAAGTGTGACCCTAGCCCATTCTGAGAGGCACTTACACGCTCTCTGAAAACATGCTGGAAACTAAACGCAGACAATCTCCTTAGTCCTGTAATTTAAGGAAAGGGGAGAGGAAAAGTTTCTCTTGGCCTTCATAGCCACATGCCTCTGAAAGGGGGCCTTCGAGGTCTCCACAAAAGAGAATGAACACAAATACAGGTGTGCAAACATCCAGGTATGTACCTCTCTCCAATGACCCTATTCTTGAAACCCTTAAATTATTTAGAACCCCAGTCTCCTGACTTCCCTCACATTCCACCACCTCTGTTCCCTAATTGCTTTTTGGGTTGGGTAACAAGAAGGAATCAGAATCTCATGCCGCTAGTGGCTGTTCTGCTAACAAGGAACAGGCCTGTGCTCCTGGCCTCGGCTTTTCTCGATCAGGTTACCCTGGAAGGTGTATGTTTTCCTCTCCAATGTAGTCTCTGCCCTCTCACTCAGGCTTCCCTCTCCAGCCCAGCCTACTGGAGCTCGTGATTTTTAGGGTTTCCCCTTGAAACCTATCCAGAAACCACAGCCATTAAAAGAACATGAAGGTTTGACACCTCCTGAATTTAGGAATGAGGGGACTCCAGGGGCCAACTCTACAAACACACCTGCTGCTCGATGGCAAAGAGACGAAGTTCCTCAGCTAGCAGGAGCTCTAAATTATACTCTATTTATTCAGTGACCTTTCCCCAAGGATCTCAAAGCATGGGAATGAAATAGGATGACCTGTAACTTTCTCACTATCTACCTTCAAGGCTTAAGATTGTTTTCCTCACTTTGCCTTGATGCATTCCACCATGCAGGCCCCAGCCTGAGGGAGAGGCCTTCTCCCTGTGCCCAAGTGGGGCCATGTGTCCTCTCTGAGGTTATCTGTCAGTGGCTTTTAGAGTCCTCAAGGCCAGTTAAAGGACACAAATGTAGGGCGGGGGGAGGGGGGAGGACCCTCTTGGATTCACCTGCTAGCCAGTTTCATTTAAACCAGTTTATATACTGTGCACCACTGTGCCAGGCAACGCACTCTTGGACTACACCAGGCATGGGCTGTGATCTTTGCCCTCTAGGCATTTTCCCATCATTATAACACAGGTATATCCAAAGCAGAAAGGACCATTCTCCAGAAAGTTCTTTCCCCTCTAGCCTGCCATGATTACTTCTTTTTCTGCTACTGACCTAACTTGGGCCTTCCTCTTCTTTTAACAGGACAAACGTCTCAGCTCTCCCTCTTGCCCACCCCCCTCCCCACGGAAATGAACGCTGCTCTGTTTTTCCAGAGTGCCAACAGACTCAAAGTTGAGGGTGGACAAGTCGATCTCCAAAGGTGTTTTCCAGCTCCCAAACTCTGATTCTCCCTTTAACTACTCCCCAATAACCCCGTTCTTCACATTGCTTCCAACTGGCCAGTGACTTCTCTCGCGATGAAAAGGGTGCATTTTTAGGCGGAGGAACTCAAACTTCTAAATGACACCAGCACCGCAAATATTCAGAAGGCAGGAACTAATCCAAAAGCAAAATAAGGAAGGCCGGAGGGGGGGGTGGGGGTGGGGAGGAAAGATGGAAGGAAGGGAGGGAAGGAGGAAGGTCTGTACTCAGTGCCCAGCAGAATTCAGAGGCTCTCGCCCCAGGTCGGTTCCAATTAGAGTCCTAGTAGTTCAGGTGCATCCAGCCTGCCCTTCCCCCACATGCCCCAAGAGAATGGGAAGTTCAGCCAAGACTCGCAACACCTGCCCGCAGCTCCAGGCCGGCTGCGCGGACCCGGAGGGCGGGCGGGGGAGGGAGGCTGCACTCACCTGGCACACAAAGGCTCCGCACACCTCCGGAGGGAGGAGGCACTCGCGGGTCCGGGGGCCGAGGCAGGCGCGACAATGGGAAACTCCAGCGGCACCCGAGCCCCGAACTTACCCACCCCAGGCGGCCTTTTCCCCACCTCCCGCTGCCCCCGGGGCTCCGAGGTGCCTCTGGCTGGGTGCGGGGGGGCCCGGGGCAGGGGAGCGGGGCTCATGGTGGCGGCCCGGGCTGGCAGCCGCCCCTCCCCGGGAGGGAGGGTCCCCGGGCGCGCGGCGGAGATTCACCCACGGGGCGCGGCGCTCGCGTCCCGGTTTGCCGGCCTGCCCGCTGCCGGCTCGGCCGCCCGCCCGCCCGGAATCGCTTTATGTAAATGAAGCTCAACTCGCAGTTTGCAGCGCGCACCGCCCGGGGAAGGGGGGCGGGCGGGGCGGGGGGCCTTCGGGGATCCACATTACACAGCAACAAAGCGGAAGGTTAATTTGAAACTCACAGCCCCGCCGCCGCTCCGCTCTCCGGGCAAAGCCTGACATCTACAGTCGTGCCGGGCGCAGGCCGGGTGCTCGGAGGCAGCCGCGCCCGCGGGAACACGGGAACACACACGGGCGCGCGAGGCCCAAGCACTCGGCCGCGCTCCGGGCACGGGCCTCCGGGCAGGCCGTACCTCGCGCCCGGGGACCTGAGCCCCGGGCGGCTCGGCCTGCGCCGCGCGGAGAACCGGCCCGGCGGGAACAAAGCACGGTCCTCCCCAGGCGCTGACCCCTCACTCATCAAAAGTCAGGGGCCGGCCTAGAAAACGGCGAGAAGAAAGGGACATGCCCTCGGCCACAAGAAGGAGCCTGGGGCCTCCAAACAGAAGCCATCGGTCTCTGGGCCCCAGCCACGTCACAGCCAGGCCACTCTAGCATGGGGACATTAGCCAATGTGGACAGGAATTTATTGGAAACACACACCCATCCTATTAACTGCTTTACAAAGCACTTCTGTTTTTCAGCTGCAGAAACTTATAAAAACATCCCCTGCTCTCCACTGAGAGTTTAAGGATAGAGTTTTTCTTGGGAGAAGAAAGGAAAAAAGAGACATAAAGAGAGGAAGAAAAGTCGCAGTCTGCAGTTAACCTTAGGGTCTTAAACAAGATGCCTTAAGAAGCCACAGATAACGCACAGCTCATGCCCTGCGTAGGAAGATTCTACCCCCCGGGTCAAATTTAATGCGGCTACCCCAGGTGGTCAAAGTAATCGCTGGACACTTTTGTATCTCCCCAGGTTCACCTTCTCTATTCTGATATGAAAAGACAGCGCCACAGAAATCTCACCGGAAGTCCCCTGTCCTCCCTGCCAGAATCCCACGCTCCGTCTGAATTTACTCCCGAGTCTCAGCACAGAAAGGCACCTGCTTTTACCCTTTCTGAAAGCCACCCACCCAGGCTGGCCCCAGAGCCTTGAGAGTCCTTTCTGACTGCACAATAATGAACCGTGCAAGTGTTAGAAATATAATAAGCTCACGAGGCGAAGAGCTGTATGTATGGAATCGTATTAGCATTAAGCACACACTGGTGCAGGAGAAAAGGATGATGAAAACTAGAAGGCATTTTGCACAATATAATTCGGGTTCAGATTAACATAACTATCTTACCTGTTGGGGAAGGACAACCCCTCTCTACATTTTAGTCCAAAAAAGAAACTCCAAAAAATTTTTTTTTCCAGCTAGGGCCCAGGGAGAAAAGACTGCCTCTAGGGAATCATGTCCGATTAGGGACAAAGGAGAACACAAGCCACATTCTGTCACACATGAGAGAGTGACGGGGTGGGGGTGGGGGGGGTGAAGATAGGAAAAGGAAAGTGGAGGATGATTTTGTAAACCAGAGTATGGCCACTGCAGAGCTGTTTCCAGACCGCCTGACTTAAGGCCCAAGAACAGGTGGTGTTTTCAAAACACACTATTATTTATGTTAGCCACATGAGTTAAGAACACCTTAAAGAAAACTAATGAATAATTTAATTGAAAAAGTAACTATGAATAATACACGTAGATGATGATGCTAGCAATAACGCAAGTAACATGGCGCACACGACTCAGAGATGTCTCTGGAAACGTCTTCACGAGAATGAAGACTCTAGGCCCCCATTCTTGCCTGGAAGCAACCCACGGCCCAGCAGATAAATTAATGACAATACGAAAATGTTTATACTCCCAGAAAATCGAATTTTGCTGCTTTGTCTTAACTTTTATTAACAGGGGAAAACCTAATCTGGTGACATCACGAACCTGGTGGGCCAACAGATAAATATTTTCAATACAATGAAAGCTAGAAAGCCCAAAGAGCCAGCTTCAAAGCAACCTGGAAGCATGTGGAGGTTGTGGGCAGAAGGCCCTGAGGGGGTCTGTCCTGAAACTGCCTGTCCCAAGGGGCAGACACTTGCATCTGCCTCCTGCACCTCAAGAGTCCTGACAAGTAGAGCTGAGCGTGACCCTGAGTCCCTTTCCTTTATCTTAATCGGACACCAGCTACAGACACAGTGAGGCCTGGTCAAGCCTGCCTTTGTTACAGACACAAATTTAACAGGTAATCCACAGGCCGGTAATCTGTGGCCTCTGGATCATCAGGAATATAAAGGATCACACAAAAGCCAAAAGCGGGTGTGTTACCTCGACCAAAACTTCTTTCCATCGCTAATCAAAACAATACCTTTTCAGAGGGGATTTGCAACTTTTGCACTTCCATATGGAATCAACAGTTTCTCTGACATACATGTTACAGATTCTGTCCCCCAGCTCTGAAAGGCCCCAGCTCTTCCCAGGGCAGCTGCCTAAGGTGACACCCACGGCCTACCCAGCGGTGACAGCCCGGCGCTCTCCGTCCTGAAAACTGTTGACAAATAAACCCACTCTCAGAAAAGGCAATTCTTTCCTTCCAGCTCTCCATAACTAGTCTCGTCTCATCTGGAAAGCGTAACTGGCAACAGCCAAAAGGATAAATATTTAAAAATAAATCAGGCAATGCTAACCCTTCCCTCACTCCTCCCCTTAGCCACTCTCCAAGCCAGAGGCCAGCCCCCTAATGCTTACTTAGCTGGCTGGTAAATTACAAAGATCCCATCCGAGCCAAACTGGTTCTCTCTCTCCCTCTCTCCCTCTCCCTCTCTCCCGCTCGCTCGCTCTCACACTCTCTCTCTCTCTCTCTCTCTCTCTCACTCCACATATACACTCACTCACCAATGCTGTTCCTTTCACTTCAGCAAAGGTAAATATGATCTCTGGGCTAAGAGACAGCGAATGTCAGCCTGCTGACTTCTAGCTAAACCTGGGCTCTACACAGGACAACTGGGTTGAGGCAGACTTGTGTACTCTTTCAGATCCTTCTATTTTTATTAAATTATACATACACGTTGATTTTAAAACTAGTGCTTCAATAACCCTGAGGCTTTAACAAAGAAAAAAGCCAGAAGAGGGCACAAAACAAAACAAAAACAAAAGTCCCTGAAATAAGCAAGGATCCATTTGGAGCTGAAGTGCACTGCATGCCCTGAATTCACCCCATCCTTTATAGGCAGTTATACTTAGAAGCCTGGTACCATTGGGTGGCCAGGCCCTCCTGGGTATGATACAGAATGCAGGCTTTCCTCAGAACAGCCCACACTCACCTTCAGAACCGCTGGAGGCTGGTGTGCCAAGGCCTAACAGATGTTCTGATTCACATCTCTCTGTCACAAACCTCAAGGCCTCCATCTCTCGCTACAATGCTAATTCCATAGATTAATTTTTACCCCCCAAATCGTAGGTGGAACCTTATGTGGTTCACTTCCCCACCCTCCTCAGCTCAGACCCTTAAAGCTATCAATGACACATCTAAAAAAGACACAAATGAGGAACCATTTTTTTAAAACTGTGATAGAGAAGAGCTTTCCTCAATTTTAAGTTACAAAGGCCAAGTTTTCGGAAAGCAAAAACAAAGACCTTGCCTTAAAACGGCTTCAAGACATTAGGTAAAGAGCTTGCGCTTTTTTTTTTTAAACAAAAATATTATTTCTGAAAGGGCAAAGAGAATTTGCCATGCAAGACTTTTATACCCAGGGGGATTCTTACATTTGTGTTTCTAAACCTTGAAATTGAGAATTTTAATAAAAAGGCAGACAGATGCTTAAGGACAACGTTGCAATCAGGGCCCATACATTACAGGAGAGAGGTGCTTTGTTCGGGGCCAGGAAAGAGAGGTGGACTCCTAGTCTGTTCACAGGCCATCCCCACGATCTGACACATCCCTCTGCCCTCAGCCTGATGCAAACCACTACATTCTTGGAGGGGAAGCGGGTTGGAGGGAGAAGAAAGGAAAAAGGAAACGGGAGAGGAAAGAAAAGGGGGGAGGGGATATGGCCTCTATATAAATCGTAGTTTCAAAAACAAATTCTCAACACAGCATCAGTTCCACAGTGCGTACCAGTAGTCCCCACACCGGTCCAGTGCTTTAAAACCAACACTGAAACGATACACCAATAGCACAATAACCAGAATCAGGTCTTTTTTTAAATGAAGAATTGCATTTGGATTTGCAATTCCTTCCCATCAAGCGACCACTTCTTGGGGCAGGATCCTAAGAGATAAACAAAAGGTGACCCTTTTCACACTTCCCCTAAATGATTCCAGAATCCCATTGTCTTATCTTTTCCTTTTAGTGCATTTTTGTTCGAAATCGGTGCTAATCTCACTTAAGAGCCCCAAGCTGCAATTTCACATCTCCTCCAAGTCAGCCAGTGTTTTAAGAATCTGGATTTCTATTGAGGCCATTCCAATTGCCAGTGAGGCCTATGGTAAAACGCGCTTGCCTCATGCTGTTCCGTTTGTCTCTCTGCAGACAAACAGAAACTGTGAAATTTAAAGAATGGATAAAAAAAAATCTAAAACAAAGAGGTTAAAAAAATAGGACAAATGTTTTTGCTTTTGTGTCTCCCTGGAGCAATTGTTTGGGGGAGTCTGCATTGACAATAACCATGAGAAGGCCATCTAAAGGCGATGCGCACACAAGGGGACTCCTTGCCTGCCGCCTTTGGTCTGGGAGAAAAAGCACCTTAGCTCCGTTCTCCAGGAACAAAAGGCCAGGGCAACGGAAGGGGGGAGAGGTTACTGGGGCTTTCACATGGAGCCAAGTGTCAATGCAGGTTCATTTTTCACCCGTCTTAGTTGGAAAGCAGCTCAGTGAACTTCCTAATGACTGCTTTTCCCTCTCCCCCTATTATTTCTAAACCTAAAAGAACAAAACAATAATATTTTTTTTAACCTAAAACCCATCATCCTATTAGAGGAAAGCCTTGGGGATCTACACACTCAGTTTTTCCTCCTTCCTCTCCCCACCCTTTTTTTTTTTTTTTTTTTGAGGAGGGGGTATTCCGATTGTGGATCACAAGGAAATAAGAGACACTGGTCATTACGGTCATTTTTAGTAACATCAGAATAGCCTTTACGTCTATGAAAAGGCAGGGAACAGAAAAATAAATGCAAAAGGAGAAAAAAAAAACTGAACAGGGATAGAAGGCGCAGGGTTGCAGCGAGACTGGGGCAACGCCTGGAAATGTTTTCTTTTTTTCACAGCATGAAGTCCCTAAAGCCAGCTTCAGATTTGCAACTGAATCAAAGTCATCATTACGAGATTAGGTGTTGTTTTTTTTGGGGGGCGGCGTTGCATGGAGATGTGGGCAATAAGGATGTCCTAAAGACACAGACAAGGGGTGTGTGTGCGTGTGTGTGTGTGCGTGCACGGGCGCGCGCACGGGCGGGGGGGGGGTGCTTCAAAGAAAGGAAGCTGAGGTGAATCACTGCATGCCATGAAAATACCAGGGCAAGTGGATGTCGGAGTGCTTAACCAGATTCGAAGCTAGAAACATCTTCCCCAGCGGGCGAACCCTAGGACGACGCAGTGACACGCAACCCTCAGCCTTTGAACCCAGACCTGGCAGCTTAGGAACGCATTCCCCCTTCCCCAGGCGGCCACAGACTCTGGCTGAAAAGCGAGGTGGGGGTAGGGATGAGAGGGCCCTGCGAAGAAGCACAATAAACAACTCAAATATGAACGGAAATGACATCAGCAAAGTGAAGGGCCTGTTTATTGCAGATCAAAACAAAACAAACTTCCAAACCTTTTGTGTATACAAGATAACTCTATAAAAAGCCCTCCTAAAATGTCACCAAGGTCAACACATCAGCATCCCAGGAAAACAGATGACAGTTACCAAGGCCCGGGGTCGGAGGGGATGACGAAGGGAAGAAGATGGGAAGGGATTTAAAACCAGAAGGGGCCAAAAACCCAGCTGACTGTTTCCCCCCTCTGCTGATCCTTAATATTTATTGGTGTTTATAATCTAAAAGCCATGCTCTGTGTTTCACTTAATACAAGGCCAGACAGTGCTGTCTAATGAGGCAGCATTACAATCAGCTTGTAATACTGAATTTTTAATGCTGCCAAGGATTCTGTTACATAATAATATGAAAAACAGAAGCTGAAAGTGGGCTCACAGTGACAGGACACTGGAGGCTCTAGGCAGGCAAGCGCCACAAGCCTGCCTTCCCTCCACTCTGGCCACCCCGCCTCACGATGTGCAATCCGCCCTCCATCCCTATACAGGACATGGGTATGAAAACCAAGAGGATTTCTTAGGAAATCCACTTTTTAAATTATTATTACTATACTCCCTGATCCGAAGTCCTATTTCAAGAGTTTGAATTCCAACTTACCTGGTGTCAGAAGTCTGAAATAAAAATATTTTGTGCAGGAGGATGAAGAGAAAAGGAATATAGGAGGGGGGATGTTTTTTTTAAGCAAACTGAACAATTTAAAAAAAATCACAGAGGGGAAAAAAAGAACGAAGATGCTTGGGGGTGGAGGAGGGATGAAGTCTGCCGACCATATTCACAGCTGCTGTACTCAGTTTACATTGGTGTAATTTAAAAGCATACATATAGCCGCCCTGCTCTTCTCTGTAATACCCCAAGACTGTAAATCTATAACCACTGCAATGATTTAGTGATTAAAAACATGATAACATATTGTGTAACTGCAAACCACAGAACCCCTGCCAACTCTCCTCTAAGATAAAGGGGAAAAAATACAGAAAATGTGTTGCTTGCAGCGATCTTCCTAAACCCAAAGATTTTAATAAAAGAACCTATACAGTAGACAAATCGGAAAAGGGTGAGTGAATTCTACGTGAAGCCAGCAAAGGGAGGGGGGAAAACGGCAGCTTTATGTGGGATTCTTTTCCTTGTACTAACAAATTACGACCTAAACATGCCTTTTCTTTTCTCTCTCTTTTTTTAATAGTTTGTTGTAACTGGAATAACTGGTCCTGTGTGCTGTCTTGCATATTCAGAGCTGCTTTGTAATCGGATCTGGAGACCCAACCTTATTTGCCTGAACTCAATAGGGGTTTTCTTCCTCCCCCTCCTTCCTCTGTTTTGTTTTGGATTTGGTATGTGGGTTTTCTGTTCTTGCTGGAAGCAGACATCAACGCAGGCAGAGGCTCTGGTGCCTTTAAGCTACAGAGCAAACACCTGAGAGGGGGAGGCCCAATTTGTAACATGGCAGGAGGAGCCTAAAATATACACAAAAAAATAAAATCAAAGCAGCTGTAGGGGTTTTGGCCTGTGAGCAGCTGACCTGACCCCATTCTATATATTCTTTTATTTCCCCATTGCAGGATTCCTGCACCTTGGGTCAGATTCGAACTCAACGTGACCCTGAGGAGAAGGCAGTCACCGAGCCCTGCAAAACTGCTCCATATTTAATGGGGGCGGGGGGGGGGGAGTGCTGTCAGTGCATATGCATTCAGACACCCCCAGGGTAGACCCCCCCCCGCAAAGTATGTACCTGTACACAAGTACACACACACACACACACACACACACACGCATCTGTCAGAACTGCCAGGCCTTGGGGCCAGCTCCAGCCAAGAGGAGACTGAACTCTCCTTGCAGCCCCCCAAAATCTTCACGTCTACAACTCTACCCATAAACGCACACGTGCACAGACCAACCCTCCTCCAGAGACTTTGTATGTTTAAAAAGTCCACAGATCTGAATTGCCTCCTCTCTGGACCTGAGCAGGGCAGTTTATCCAGAGAAATCAATAGGAAAGAGCATTTGCAAATATTTATATAAGCCCTGTGCGTTTCAGCATTAAGTAATTAAAAACTAGAACTCAGGGAGGGGGAAGGGAGGAGACAGACAGAGGAAGGCTGCTGGCCTAGAGTGGGTTTTCCTGCCCACACCTCATCTCCCCGAAAGGCAATCTTTTCAAAACTGACTCCGTACACACTTTTTACAAAATCCTGTTCATGCACCATTTGCTAGACTATTTCAAAATCATCTCCAAATATGGATTCACCTACCACCACGCTTTCAAGCCTGACTATAAGTGTCTGTATTCTCTCTCTCTCTCCCTCTCTCCTCTTCTCTTCTCTTCTCTTCTCTTCTCTCTCTCTCTCTCTCTCTCTCTCTCTCTCTCTCTCTCTCTCTCTCATGCACACACAGAGCAATCCTTACTTTTCACACTGCTTCAGTCTCTGGTGTATTACTCTCTCATATTCCTCACTCTAAATTCCTTGCTCTTGTTAAAGATATTTCACATTATAAGATAAGCAGAGGACCCCCGAAGTGGTAATTCAATAAATGAATTCCCATCTCCTAACCCCCCTTCCAATACTTTCCACTCCCAACCTATACGATACCTACATTTTGAGGGTTCAGTACCCGAAAGCCTCACATGTAAACAGATTCACCAAAAAAAAAAAAATGTACAGTACTGTGAAGGAGGTTTAAAATGAGACACAATCCAGCAGCTTTCCCCTATATTATTCCGGAGGGCTGGCAGTAAATTCTGCTTGTACTGCCTCTAAATCTGCTCCAAGAGGCCGAGCAAGGCACTGGAGCACCCACGCTGCAGATACTGTAGAAATGTACAGTGAATGTAGGTACAAGATTGCAGCAGGCTGCCCTATCGATTACGCAGACTGTGATCAATCTTCTCCCCTCTCCCATTTCCCAAGCCTCTTTCCATAGACCTCCAAATAAGTTGGTCTGGAACTAGCCATTCTCCCAACTAGGGAGAAAAAAGTAATTTTTTAAAAAACATAATAAATCCTCAAGTGTCCCCACTGAAAGGGCTCGAGTCTTTTTTTAATTCCAAAGTGAATTTATGTTCTGTAATTTGCATTACAGCCAAGCGATCACCGTATGTCATATTCTTCAAAGGTACTTAACAAACACCCTTTTAAAAGTCACTAGAACTGGAGGCCAGAAAAAGGCAATCAGGCTCCTTCTTCCATATAGTCCATAGATCAAGTTTCAATAATTGAGACCAATAAAAACTGTCATATTTACCCTACTTCAAAGCAACAAGGGGGAAAAGTTAAGAGTGGGTGATTTTTGCAAGCACTTGTAATCAAAGAATTTGCTACAGTCGAAGGAACTGCACAACATTTTGCAAAAGTCAGAGTCTGAGCAACAGATTAATTTGCAAAGTAAAATGTATTTTTTCAACAGCTCCACAAGCAGCCTACTGAGTCCACACACAATTTAAATACCCGGCATAAAATACACTTAGCTCTACTCTCCAATAGATATGCAAAAAGATGTACATGAAAATGAATAATGCAAAATTCAGGAACGTGATTTTTGCATCTAATGGGGGAAATACATGGGAAAGAGGAGTGAACAGGACGAGGGTGAAAGTGGGGAACGGAACGTAAACAATCCCAGATTCGCGTGAACAAAAAAAAAAGAAAAGAAAAGGGAAAAAAGAAGAAAAAGAAAAGGAAAGAAACAAAAAAAAAGGAGGGGGGAACAGAAGAAGGAATCATCTGATGTCTCTCAACTCAGCTGGACAAGGAGAGGCCGGCCAGGCGAGGTCTGGTCCCGGCCGGAGGCGCAGCCCCGAGCCCCCGGGAGCCCCTAGTGTCCAGGGCAGAGGCCCCTCAGGGCGCTCGCGGCGCTGCCAGTGGGGCAGGGCGGAGAGCGCGCAGGTAGAGAAGGTCGGGCTGCCGCCTCGCCCCCTCGCCCGCTCTCGGACCCCGGGTCTCCGGCCCGGCGGCCGCGTTCCCGGCAAGTGGAGCCCTGGCGCGGAAGGCGCCCGGCCGGCCGGCCGGCCAGCTGCAGCAGCCGCGGCGACGGCTCCAGGCCGGGTGCGCGCCCCGCGCCGCGGCTCAGCCCGGGGCCCCGGCGCCTCCCGGGGTGGGGCAAAGTTGGGGGCCAAGGGCGGGGGAGCTCGGCACCGCGGACCCCCCCACCGACCGCCGCCTTTGTCTCGGCGCCCGGACCCCGGCCGCCCTCCCGCCCTCGGCCGGCCCTGCCCGGCGGCGCCTCCAAACTCGCCGCGCGGGCCTCGCCCCGGGCGCCTCCACCCTCCCGGGGGTCGCCGGCGGCGGCGGCGCGGGGGCCGGGGAGGAGGGGGCGGCCCGGGCTCGGCGGCGGCGGCGGCAGGAGGAGGAGGAAGAAGAGAAAGAGAAAGTTTGGCGCAGGGGGAAGGCGAGCGGGACGCAGCGAGCGAGCAGGGCGCGGGCGCGGGGAGCGCGGGCGACGGCGGCCGGGCGCGGGAGCCGGGAGGGGGCAGGACGAGCCCCATGCAAAGCAGCCCGGGCGCCCCGAGGAGCCCCGCGTCCGGGCGGTGGCGGCGGGAGGAGGAGGAGCAGGCGGCGGCGGCGGCGGCGGCGGCGGGAAAAAAAAAAAAAAAGAGGGAAAAGTTGCCACTTACGCGGTTGCTTCTCCGGCGGCGGCGGCTGCAGCGGCGCTGCTGGCGGCGGCGGCGGCGGCGGGAGCTGGCGGCGCTTTTAATCCCGAAAAGAGGCGCTCGGGCCGCGGAGCCCATCAAGGCAGCAGCGGCGGCTGGCGGGGGTCGGCGGCGGCGGAGGACGCGCTGCTGGCGGCGGCGGCGGCGGCGGCGGAGCTGGAGCGCGCTCGGCGGAGCCCGGGGCGGGAGGCGGCCGCAGCCGGGGAGCCGGAGCCGCCGCCGCCGCTGCCGCCGAGCAGCATGGTTGGCGGGGAGTTTACAGCCCCCGGAGCGGGCAGGGGCCACGGAGGAGAAGCGGCGGCGGCGGCAGCGGCTCTAGGCTGTAATTGGGATGCAAAGCAGGCGGTGGCGGCGGCGGCTGCGGCCGGGAGGAGGAGGAGGAGGAGGAGGAGGCGGCGGCGGCGGCGGCTGCAGCGGTCGGAGGGGACGCGCTGGAAGTGGGAGCTGATGAGTGAAAAGAAAAAAAAGTCTTTGGATCTTTATTCTGCTAATTAGTTTCCTGCAAAAAATGGCTGTGATTAATTCAGTGCGCATGTGCTTCATTACCCAGGCACGACGGGAAGGGCTAATTAGCCACCTTCTGGATCAATAAGATTCAGCAAAAAAGAAAAGGAGGAGGTGGAGGGAGGCAGAGGGGAGGAAGGGAGGGAAAAAAAAAAAAAAAAAAACCAGGGGAAAGTGATGAGCTGGGCGAGGAGAGCAGGAAGAGAGGATGGGAGAAGAGCCCAGGAAGAGGGAGAGAGGCACCAAAAGTTTATGCATGTATTAAAAACACATACACACGCGCGCGCACACACACACACATACACCACACACACACACACACACACACACACACACACACACACACACACACCGAGAAGTGAAATGCAGAGAAGCAACAATAGGAACCTGGCTAAGATTTTTTAAAAGATTTTTTTTCTTTCTCTTTTTTCTCTCCTTTCTTTCTTGTTTTTTCTTTCCCCCTTTCTTTTTTTCTTTCTTTTTTAGGCAAACGCAGCAATGTTTAAATTAAATAGGAAGAGAGCATCTTCAAAGAAGAGTACGGGGGGGGCAATAATGGAGTGGGACAGCTTAAAGCAAAGATTTAAGTGAAAGAGCAGAGAAGCAGCAGAGACTTAGAATAGAGGCCACTTTAAATTGCAAATCGGAGATTTTTTTAAAAAGGAGGAAAATTACCTCCCCCCCCCCAAATCAGAGGACAAATGGAGAAAACTTTAACCGTACCATAGACTAGACGAAAAAAGATATAATATGTTAATTTTGTCCTCTGAAATAAGATGCAATCAATCTTCTCTGGTTCTTTAGAAGGAGAGGGGAAGGGGGGAGTGATGATTAGAAGTAAAAGGGGGAAAGTGAATCAGAACTGGAAGGGGATAACTCAAGGAAAGACAAGAAAAGGAAAAGTTGCACTTGGAAACAAGTCCAACTTTCTACCTTTCTGGACTTAAGAGAAAAGTAAAATCAATTTTCTCGTGTAAAACCTGGAAAGCAGATGTTTTCAAAACACAGGAAGCTATTTTGCCATCAAAAGCAGGGATGTAATAAAGGCAGTGAAAAATAATTTCAGACTAAATTCGTAAGAAAGAAAGCCAATATATTTAAATAGCGAGGAAAGGTCTAGAGTATGTGTGGGGGGGTGGGGAATTACATACCCCTTCCCTAAATGCCAAAAAAAAAAAAAGAAGAAGAAAAAGAAAAAAAAAGTCTTATAGCTACCTCCAAGAGTTTGGAGCAGAGTCTCGAAGCCAAAGGGCTTGAAATGAGAGGATGGGTTTCAGATAAAGACTAGGAGCGCGGTACATCCCACCAGAGCCCAAAGGAGATCCCTAGAATCAAAGACAGCAACCAGGGACCCTGCTACTGTACCGATTCCCAGTACATCAAAGCCATCACTTAGGCGGGTGTATGATACCTCCAAAAAGCAAGCAAACAAACGCAGGAAGAACAGGACTGACTCTCTCTCTATCTCTCTCTCTCTCTCTCTCTCTCTTTCTCTCTCTCTCTCTCCTTTTTTTCTCCCCCCTTTCAAATCCTAGCCTTACCGTCACTGCTACTGCAATAGATTTTTTTAAAATGACAAGTATGTATTTATGTAAGTTCTAAATATGAACTAGTACCATTGAAATTACAATGTCTGGAATAAAATAAAATGCAATTTGCACTTTAAGTGATCTGCACACAAATGTAAAAACAACATTTATGTTTTTGAAGGCATTATTCGTGAACTCTGTAATCATCAGGTAGAGAATACGCACTAAAACTTATTTTTTAGAGAAAAAAAATTTTTTGTCCCAGCCTAGCTGGATTATTTATTTTAGAAGGAATTTGGGGATTAATCGGGGAATCTGTTTGACTAGAAGGGAATTCTTCATTTTGAGAGATTTTCCAGTGCTCTTAAGTGCAGGCAGCTTCTTAGTCGAGACTAAGAGGAGAAAACCGGTTTAGGATTTTGCAGGGTTACCTCATCTAATCCTTCTGAATTCACTCTGGGAATAATACTGTTTTATTTAGGAAAAAAATACATTTAGAAAAATCGGGGGTTTCCTCTCTATGAGCCAAATCTGGATTGCCATTCAAACTTCTCCTGGCTGCTTTCCACGCGGGACAGTAGATCAATAAAGCCAAGTCCAGCCTGGCTTGCTACAGGTTTCACCAATCAGTGCTTGCAAAACCTTTGTCATTTTCTAAAAATAAAAAAGCTAAAAGTTATTGTAGAAGAAGGGGCTTTTTTTTGTCCCCTGCACAATGTGTCTTTTGTGAGGTTAATGCCATTCTGGGCTCTCGATAGCCCTGGACAATGGGAACTCTCCAGGAGTCTGCAAAGACTCTGGCTTTTTTCTTTCTTGATTTTTTTTTTTTTTTTTTTTAAGGGAAGGATGAAACATTCCTACAGCCCAAACACAACTTCTACGTTGATTAAATAAATATTTATCTTTATTGTAGCCAACGTATATTTTTACCTTCAGTTTGTCCAGTTTCTGATTATTATTTTAAAATTTTCATTGGCAACAGTTAATCTTTTTTTTTTTTTTTCCCTTTCAGTCCAAAGTGCAGGTCAGTGTAAAGTGTAGCTGACTGAAAGAAGACTGGTAAATTCTGAATTTTTCCATTATACGTCAGGTAAGGAAAATTGTTCAGACCCTCAGGAGTATATGTGCTTCCTATTTATCTGTCTTCATGAATCTTCATAAATCTGTTAGTTTATTTTTTTAAGATGTACCAGAATTCAATTTCTCCTTGTAGATGTTGAAATCTCACTTAAATGCTATGTATTTATATTCTTTTAAAAATGTAACTAGTACTAGAAGCGAACTTGTAGCTTGTATCATATACAGAACGGCATGAAGGAAATCAGTCTCTCCAGTGGTATAGGCGATTCGAGGGAAATTCTGGATATAAATGTATTTCGTGTTGCAATATAGGAAAATGTCAGCTTAATCTGGTAAATACTTATGCTAATTTTACTGAGTGAATTCGTTATAAGGAGGACAGGTACCAAGCTCATATGATTGAATAATGCTTAGGCGATAATCCAGCATCTATATGGATTATTTATGTACAAAATGAAAAAAGGCACCAAGAAATTCAGAATCTAAATCCTTCATTAAGCTGGCAAGAGGACAGAAAATTTTAGACCAATCTGTTTTTAAGACATTTACAGAGGGAGGGAAAGTGGAATGTAGGCTAAATATTGCATTGATATGTATATTTCCCTGGCTCTCGCTCAAATGAATGGATATATACATAAACACAAAGATATATGCATAAATGAGTACATAAATATACATTTGAATGACTTTAGATGTCTTTGCATCTCTGTGTGCACATGAATATATGTGCACACAAATATACAAGGTGTACATAAATGCAGGTACTGTACAGAGCTGTGCTCTCCGGCTGAGGGTTTCTGTTTCCAGATCTGTTTGAAGCTACTTTTTTGCAACTATAACATAGAAATGTTGGTTTAATGATGAAGATATGGATAGCAAATTTGATTAAGAATCTGCTCCCCTGCAATTTTCAGAGTCAGTTTTCAATGTGAGCAGCTATTATTTGCTCCAAGGGCTAAAACATGCGATGGGCCAGTCTTTTTTTAAGGGAGAAGGGAGATGGACGGGATCTTAGGAGATCTCACTTCCAAAGAGCCTAGCTTCTGGACCCTGGGTTCTCTTCTGCTGGGGGACTGGGGACACAAAAACAAAAAAGGGAAGAGGAAGGAAAAAGAAAACCCCGTGTGGAGGCAGGGGAAGTTGAAAGGATGCCTCTCCGTACAACTCCAGAGCTAGATCTAAGAGAAGGGTTGCAGGGTGAAGAATGTGCGGTCCCTTTTTGAATGTATATTGTTATTCTAAGTCTATTGTATGTCCGTGTTGCTGTCCTCTCATTTGCCACGACAACATATGGATTCCATAAATGCAGACATGCCGAAGTGCATCTGTCTGGGTAGTTAACACGATCCAAACATCCCTCTTCGTTCCGCTAACTCCGGCTTTTCCTCCGGCTCCCCGGCAGCGCTCTGGGCCGCCCGGCCCGTGCCCCAGGCTTGCAGCGCCCCGCGGTCTCGCCCTTTTGTGGTCTCCTGGTGGGATCCAAGGTGCCGCGCGGAGGAGGCGGGCTGCACCGCAGTGCCGAGGTCAGAGGCGCCGCTGCCGTCGGCCCCTGAGCGCGCGGGGACGGAAGGGTTAAGCTGCTCGAGCCCGGGGAAGGGGCTGCGCTCATCCCGGAGCGAGGTGCAGCCACCAGCAGCTGTGATTTAGGGGTCAAGTCCGAGATCACCTTTCTCCTGCCTCTGGAAATGGCAGAAGATGAGGTAGGCAGGGAGAAACAGGAGAGAGAGGCAGCCTGGACCGGCAATTGGCGCTCCATACATCCGTTCCCTCCCCGCGCCCCCCAGCCCACCTCCTGACCCCCAGACAAATCGAACAGTTCCCCCCTTTCTCCTAGGGGTGCAGGGCGAGGTGCTTCGGAGCGTCCAGAATTGCTCCACCCGCAACTCTGTCCTACAGTGAAACCACCGTGCCCTGAGCCTCAGCCACCAAATCAGAAAGTTTGCTCTTCATGCACCAGACGGTGAGCAGCTAGGTCTGGGTAGAAAATGCTCCCTGTCTGTAGAAATCAGGGGTGCTCTTGGCAGAATGAGGGACTTTGGATGCTGGCACCAGTCCCTCAGACTCGGGTTGCACACCTCACAGTCGAGAGCGGATGTACACAGTGGTGTCCATTACTTGCAGCTTCTTGCTTTCTGCCCATATTCTTGGTCAAAAGCTTCCCCCCCACCCACATCTAAGGCAGCCTGAAGAATACTTTTGTGAAAATATATTTCATGCCTGCAAGAAAACCAAATTCAGATTTGTTTCTGAGGCATTTCACTGGAAAAGAGAAAAGCGACTGAAGTCCCCCTTTGTTTTGGCGCAGGACCGGGTGAGCCAAGTTGTGGGTCTCAGTGCCCAGGTGATGTCCTAGGGACTGTAGGGGCATGTACACGGTGCCCAGAGAAGGAGCTTTAATTGAGAAAGGGCTTCCCAGATCCACCCCCACAAGGTTGGACTTCAGGACAACGACAGCTCTTTTGGAAAGTTACTCCAAGAAAAAGGAGTTTCTGGTGGGAAAAGAACTGGCTCGAAATGACAGAAAGGGAAACTAGATCCCTGGGGGACAGCAGGCAGGTGGGGGGTGCCGAGAGTAGAGAGGGAGAGGAGGGAGCTAGGAGGTCCACATACAAGAAGCTCAGCGTCGCGCTCCCCAGACGCTCTCTCCAGCTGCCAGGGCGAGGGTGAATCACCCCGATTTCAGCTTCTGCTTCCAGGGCCAAGAGCGGACCAGCTGGTCCAGGAGGCAGCTGAGGTCTGTCTTCCGAGCCCCGCCGCCCTTTACCCCACCAGAGCCTCCAAACCGCGGAAATCAAACCAAATTGGCCGCTAGAATCTAGAGAGGTTTCATCCCTGGGGCAAGGGGGAGGGAACAGACTTTTTTTTTCCCTTTTGAACTCCCGATTCAAAAAAGACCACAACCTACTCTTGAGTGCCATCCCCAGTACGTGGATTGTGGGTATATTTCATTCTTTCATTCTTTTCTCCCTATTTCTCAGAAGTAAAACCTTTAAAGAATTAGCCCCAAACTTGGAGCGCCCAGGTCCTTGAAAGAGTTCCAAATGATAAAGCCTGCCCTTCATTTCGAATACATGGCGCATTGTGAAAATGCAGGGCAATTAGTCAGTTCCAGGGTTTGAGTCAGATTCCCAGTTTCCTCGGCTCCTTTGCAATAGAAATCTGAATTCCAGCCTTGGGGCAGGAGGCGCCTCGGAGCTGGTGGCTCTCCTAGGTTCCGCACCGCCCACACCACTGACGAGCGCTGGCTCCCCTTTTGGTGACCTGGTACCAGAAGTTTGCACTACATCTAAAGCCTGGGGCGGGTGAAGCAGAGAGAGAACTAACCTCATCTTAACGTAACAAAGTGAACAACTCGAGGACAAGAGACCCTCGGTCAGGCTACATGCGCTTTAGGGATTTCCAAGGGCTACTTGGCGGGGAATGATCGAGGCTTCCGACTTGCCAGGCGGAGGCAGAAAAAGGGATCCTTGAGAGGCACGGGCGGCGGCCTGGGGAGCAAGGCGGCGACCGCGTAACTGGGACCTGGCACCCATTTGCTCGGAGCCTTCTAGGGCCGGCGTGGGGAGTCGGTGCCCGTGGTAGCACGTGCATTGTTGACACGCAGACACACAAGCTTGCGCTAATGGAAGGATGCGCGGCTGAGCATTCCCCCGATGCCTGCGTTTCTTGCAGGCATGGCTTGTTTAATAGGCAAGGAATTGAGTGCCTGATATCCCCCCCCTTTTTTTTTTTTTGCTGAGAAATGTAAAAAGGGACCTATACCGTGTACATATTCTGAAGAAACATGTGCATTTTCTTCTTGAGAAATACCTAGCGCCATAATATTTCTGATTTAAGGGGTGAGGGAAATCTTTGAAGTGAGGGAAATCAGTGGGGGACGAACCATCTTTTCCTGATTTTTTTGTGCTTCTCCTCAAAGACAGTAATGGGATTTAAAATGAGAGAGTCCCAGCCCTCATCCTCCCTCCCATTCCATTTCACTCTCTTTGCCCCAGAAAACATCTGCAGCAACCGACTGCACGTCTAAGGGGACGGTTTAAAGAGAAACAAGGTTTGGGACGCGCATCAACTTTCTTTTTTTTTTTTCAAACGAAGCTGGAAAAAAAAATCCAAGGACAATTTAAGCACCGAACGACATCGAACAGATATTTTTCCAAAGCAAAAATTTTCCAATTCGTTTGTTTCCTATTCTTAGAAATAGAGAAAAAGGCAAACCCAATCTTCCTGCACACGGATGGCACGAAATTTGGAGCCAGCGCTTGGTTAAGGCCGGCGGGTGGAGAATCCGGCGCGGCCCCACGGGCTTCGAAGAGTCCGGTGCACACCAGGCCCGGGGGGCTCTGGCTATAGCTGGACTCCCCGCGGATGTCCTGCGGGCCAAGCCTGTGCCGGGGCAACGGGCAAAACAGTGGTCCCCTGTGGGCGCAACCACCTCCCTATTTAATTCCAAGGCCCAGTGGGGCAGCAGGGACATTCGACGCCACCTTCCTCTGGCCCGGGCACAGGGCGCACGCTTTTCACCGCTGCCCTCCTTCCCCCGGGGCTCGGTAGAGACCTTTCGCTGTTCCCTCCTTCCCATGAACCACAACCTCGAGGATCCCGACAGTTTCCCGAGACACTGACCACACAGTTCACTGAGCCAGGGCTCGCGTCCCTAAAGTCTGGCACACCCAGTCCCATTTCGGGAAAGCTTTATTCTCCCGCCGGCTCCGACCTCCCGACAGGAAGCCCGGGCGCTCAGGCCCCTGGAGAGGCCAGCTGGGGAACTTAAGCCGGCGCAGAACCGCTGCCCTGGGACCTGGGCAACCCTCACAGGTGTGCGCAAAGCACGGCGGCTGGCTCTGGGGGGAAAATGACCCCACTCGGAGCAACTGGAGCTACCCTGCGGGGCGCCCCCCCCCCCCCGAAAACCACCACGCCCGGCGCCGGCAGCCACCTGGGAAGGAGAGGGCGTGGCGGCGGCGGGCGCACCTCTTGCGCTTGGCCTCAGATGCCCAGGCCCAGTGGCTGTCCCCGTTGCATCCCACTCCCCACCCCGGGCCGCTCGACGGCATCCTTTCTCCACCGCCCACGCCAGACTTCCCAGCTTCTTTCAGGACACAGGTGCCCCAACCCCAACCTGCGGGCCACCAAGCTGGGGGCAGTTGGGGGCCCTGAATCCAGCTGCAGAGAGCAAGGGGTGGTGTTCCCAGACAACACTCCCAGCAGAGGCTTGGGGGACCAGAGGGTGGTTGTGAACCCCACAGCCCCAGGGGAGCTGGGAGTGGGGGACCCCCTGGGAGACACTCAGGCCTGGAGAAACAAGACTGGCCAAGGGGATGGGACTGGATGTTTAGGGTTAGCGAGGGCCCGACTTGAGCAGTGTCTGTGTCTGCGTGTTTGGTTCTGCATGTCTCCCTCCCTCTCGTTTTGTCTGGGAAGAAAAAGGAAAGCGGGTGGATTTCTGCCGACCCCTCTTCCCGCAGTCTGGGAACGCTGCAGCAGGAAGAATTGCTCATAACGACACTTAAGCTCCGACACTTGAATGCTAAAGGTTAAACTCACAGTCTTCAGGGAAGGGCTTTCTGCCAACTGGAACAGTGGTGCGGCTGCCATAGGCTCTCCTCCACCCTGCCCAGCCCGCACTCCAGGTACAGCCAAAGTCACTGGCTCTTGGCCTTTGTGCCCTTCATGGAGAGGTGCCCCTGGGTGGTGGCTATTCCCATCCCACCCCCACCTCCAGGGAATCTTCTTGCCTCCTCTCCCCATTATTTATGCCTCAGTTTGCCCTCAGCATCCCTGACGTGTGCCGGTTCCACCTGGTTCACACAGGTGGATACTCTGGGAGAAACCACACTCATTCCTTTTCCCTTTGCTCTGGGTACGTGGTGGCCCCTGCAACTTGGCGCAGACAAAACCAGAGCTAATATATTGAACATAATGCCTAACATTGGAGGGGTCTGCAGGGAGACCTTGGTTATAAGGGGGGCCGGCGTGGGGGGGAAGACAGATCCTTCAGGCTGGGAAGATTTCCCAAAAGGAACAGCCACAGGGGTCTCTATCCCAGGGACCCTGTGCTGGTATGCTGAGAGGCTGAGTCCAAGAGCATTTCTTTGCTTCCCGCACCCACGCCCCCCAACAAAGGATGGCGAGACTCATTTCAGCAGCCTTAGAAAGGGCATCCCCATGGGAGATGGATGGTGTAGTAAAGGAGATGGAAATTAGCTCTTAGGAACCTGGCAAAATGGCCCTTTCCTCTTCCTCCCTCCTCCCTCCCTGAAGGCCTGCCACTTATTGAGCACCTACTATGTGTGGGTCCCCTGGCAGGCACTTTATAGGTTATTGTATTCAATTCTCCCAGTGGCCTTGGGAAATGGGTATTATTAGTCCCATTTTATGGATGAGAAAAATCAGACTCAGAGATTAAGATCACACAGCTATTCCGGGCTTAGCTTCAATGTGAACCCAGCTCCATCTGGCTTTAAAGCTATTTCTATTATACCGTCTGCCTCTTGTTAAGATAGGAGAACCAGGGACTCAAGAGAAAATAAAAGAGAGATACGAGGTGCCGTGGGCTGAGGGGAGGGAAAGAAAAATACTGTGGGATGGGTTCTTTGGTTCTGGTATGGATTCCGGACTGGATCCAAGGCGAGGAGACGGGCTACTGAAGGTCATGGAGGATGTTGTCTCAAGGCCAAAAAACAGAAATGACAATGAAACACAACAACGTGAACAAGCTCCCAGGAGGATGGCAACATACTGTCACCCCGAAACAGCTGCCCAGTGTACCCCTGGATTTGTAGGCCTACGTTGGCCATACCAGGAGAAGTTCATACCTGACCTTTTTTTGTTTTTCTTTGTAAATTTTCTTACTGTGTCTGAAGCTCAGACAAATTTCTAACTTCTGTGAGTCAGCAGGCTAACAGGAAGGGACGATCAGATGACCAATTACTCATGAACAAGTATGAGGAAATCCAGAAGACCGGGAAGAAGAGAGGGCAGCGACATCCAAATGGCAGGCCTTCGGAGGGTCTCCCAGTCCCTTCAGGGCTGGCCCCAGGAGCTCAGTTTTGCAGGCCTTGGTGGGACGGGTGGAAGGGTAGGTACGGGGGAGGGTCTGTGCTGCAATGCCTGCTATGTGCATATTGAGGTTTGCCATGGGAGAGTCTTCCCCCAACTCTGGCCACCAGCCACTGAAACACTCCTTCTACGGGCTCTACAGCACAGGGATACGGTGAGCAGGTCAGCAGCGAGGGCTGATGTCTCCTCACTATGTTTCACTGGGTTGACCTGGGCTGAAACTGCACAGGAGTGAGTGTGTGTAATTGGGCAGGACTGGCCAGGCCCCCACGGAGGGGCTGCTGAAAGCCTTGTTAAGGAAGTCCTCCTGACCAGGGAATCCAGTTACATAATGCTGCAAAAATAACTCTGAGCTGGGAGTCTTGTCAGAGTGACGGAGAGGGGTATCAAATATCTGTCTTTCAACCCAAGGGCTGAAAGTACACTTGTGGCACTGATGGACCCCTCCTCCCCCTCCAATGAATGGGGGAAGTGGAAGGCAGGGAGGAAGCAGAAGCAGCAAGGATGAACCTTTTCTTCTCCCTTCCTTTTTCCAGGGGTAACTAAAGCCAACTGTTCACCTCAGCCGTATTCTGCCGGCTCCCAAGTCCGAGTACAGTCACATACCCTCAAATTCGTCTTGCAGTGGAAAGTTGAGGGGAAGGAATGATGGGGGAGAGAGGAAGAAATGAGTAGAAAAAGAGTGAAGGAGTTCTGTTTTGTTTGTTGGTGGAGCAGGGTGGGGACGAATTATTATTTCTCTGTCCACTAGACTAGGCCTCCCACTACCATGACCAACTGGTCCCACTTTGCCCAAGACTATCCTAGATTTAAAACTGCATCCCAGAAATGCCCTCAACCCTGGAAGACTGTGACAGTTGGCCACTCTCCCTCACACAGGCTTTGGCCAAATTTCCACAAGGACGTAGAAAATGATGACCAAAATAAGGTAGTTCCTTTCAATCCAAAATTATTCAAAGAATGACCTAAATAAGCTATTGCAACATGATGCAAAGGCCCTGTTTCCAGGAATTTGAAGAAAGAGCCATGTTCTCCCCACCCCTACCATTTTGGATTCGACAGCCTTCCAAGTGGAAGAATTACCTGTCCCATCCACTTTTCTTCTCAGATGAAGTTTCCAGACATGCTTTTGCCATTCTAAAATGCTCTGCCCTGTTTGGGCTGGGAACCGTCATTTTGGAAAACAATAACAACAACAGCTCTGTTTGCAAGTCACAGTAACTTGTCTTTTTTTCACCTCATCTCTTCTGTGGGGTCTCCACTCCTCCTGTGGCACCGTGGTCACTACTGAGCTGTATCATACTCCTTTAATATATTCACCTTGAGTCTGTTAGCATTTTCTTTTTCCTAATCTTGATAATCACAGCATCTGATCCTTTCATTCTAGATTGCGGCCTTCCTATCCACCCTTCATCGAGACCCATCTGACCCTCTCCCAAAGGAGACAAATGAGGATAAGCCATCCACTCCCCAAGACACAGCATCTGAGCTTAAATTGACATTCACCCCACCTCTGTTCTTTTTTAAAATCAAAATGTCTCTTAACTCCTTGAGCTAATTATAAAAGCAAATAGCTTTCCCTCCCTGAGTCATGTTCCTTGGCTCGTAAAAATGCAATTCCACTCCGAGACCACCTTGTCACAAACATGAAAAAAAACGGCTTGTTCAGGACGCCACAGAGAGGAAAGGGTGAAGTGGCAGGGCCTCCCACCCTCCCCCAGCAGGCTCGGCCTTTATGGAGTCTATTTCCAGTCTGTTTACCTGGCAAGGACCATGTGACCAATCCAGAAGGAAATGCTGACATCATTGTCTTTCTCTCACACATGTGCAGCCTCCCTCCCGCCCTCCCTCCCTCCCTCCCTCCCAGCTCCGCCGGCCGCATTCCGGCATCCATGCTGCCCGCCTCTCTCCGCCACCGGCCTCCTCCCCCCACCACTCACGCCTGCTCCCACTTATTTCTCTTTCTCGTGTCACACTTCCCTTTGTTTTCTTGTTCCTTGTAGGCTGTCTCCTAAGCTGTCTTGGACACACACACACACACACACACACTCTTCTGTAGGCCCTTTTCCTTTCCCTTCTTCCACAAGCCTTTCTTCCCCTTTCATTCTCTTTCAGATCTGTGGCTACTGAGTCTTCACTCTGTTTTAAAAATACACTTCCTCTTTCTCTATAGGTTGGAGAGTTCTTAAAAAAAAAAACAGTCTGTAAGGCCTAGAAAACCTTCCAGACCAAGGATGGGGGAAGGGCAGAGCAAGGCTGCTCTGTCCAGCCACTCAATTTCCTGCTCCAGTGGGCTCAGAGATTTAGGTGTTGGGGGCCTTATTTCTTTCTTTCTTCTCTGCCTGTCCTCTCCCACATTTACACCATTGCTGCGGGCAGGGGCACCCTTCCCTCCCCACAGCCAGACCACAGGCCCCAGCGGCCCTGCAGAGCGGGCGCCTGTAACTGGCTCGTGCTCTCTTCTCGGTGCTCCTCATTTTGCCAGGGGCCCAGGAGACTTCTCAGCATCCTTCCAGCCCAGGACCCAGGGAGCCCTGAAGACCCAGGAGTCAGGGAGGAAGGGCGGCGATCAGCGCAGGTGCCTCCTGCCTGCTCAAAGGGCTATTTATACGAGGAACCGTGTGGCCGGGCTCTGGGGTTCAGCTGCTCCCAGAAAGCTTTCTTGGTTCATGTGGGCACACAGCCAAAGCATGCCATTTAGAGGAAATGTTTAATAAAGACACGAGAGCCTCAAACTGTTTATTTATCCTCACAGAAAGGTGGAGACGTGATGTCCCTGGAAACCACCTCAAAGGTAGACCACGAGGTGGTGAGGCCGGAGGGGAAAACAACCGGGGCGATCACAGGGAAGGGCTGGCCTGGCCAAGGGGCAGAACGCAGATCCTCACCTGCCCTTTTGCTCCCACCTTCCACCCCAGGCTGTTCTCTCCTGAGTTCATACACGTTAGAGTTCGGGATGGGGCAGTGAGGTAGAAGCGGGAACGGGACGGTCACACAAAAGTGAGGTTATTAAGCAATCATTACTTAAGGTGAGAACTCATAATCCCCAACACGCATAAAGGTGGGCCTCTAAGGGAGGACATGCTTTCGCGGGCAAGTTTACCACCAGGTTATACAGAAAATCAGAAATACAACATCCTGTTGGAGGACCCTAGTAAAATCTAGAGAAGGGACTTTCAACGTTAAAAGAGTACTGGTCTTCAACGTTCAGATGCATTCCTGTTTCTTGAGAAACACTTCCAATACTGTAAAACTGGCCCTGGCAGCCAGCAAGGAGAGCATTCAGGTATTATGACGTTACCTTCCGGAGGCCTTGTCACAGCTCAGTGTACAATACTGGCAGAAGGGTCTGGTTCAGTAGGTCCAGTTATAGATGTGTCTCTTCAGGCGCGTCAGGATCTAAATCCTCTTCAGACATGCTGGAAATCCAGAACTTTCGATATGTTGTAGAAGTTCTAATTTTAACTTCCAAATGTTACAGGCCAAGGACCTGCTGTTTTGAGTTGTCAATTAGGCAGATAGCTCTGTGGGTCAAGTCAATGATTTTTGTGGTTTTAGAACCCGCATAAAGTGGTGCTGAGAGTCTCAATGCCATTCTTATCATCTCCACGAATATTTATGGAGCCCTCCCTGAATTAAAGTACAAAAGAATACGATGGAGCACAGGTTCCCAGCTGTGGGCTGGAGAAGCCCGTGGCCGGACTTTACACTACCCAAGCGAAGCCCAAAGTGGTAGAGGGAGGTGACATAAGGCGATGGGAATTATGCAGAAAACGTAAAAGTGTTCTCGAGCTTTCAATATGGCAACTTTCAACTTGGAGGGATCTGCGAAAGGATGTGTGGGAAGTCCTCTCCCCATCCTTGAGTCTAGCTCAGGCTCACGTCCTCACGTGGACCCCGCCCCCCGGCCCAGTGTTGAAGTCGACGTCATCTAGTTTCTCGTACTCAGCTCTCTGGGTAGACTTCCTGGATTAGTTTATACAGGCGGCAAAAGACCATCCATAAGATCCATTTGTTTCACTACTCCATACCTGTGATGATGTGAAAATACACATGCATTTATGAACAGATTTGTATTCCTGTCATGGGTCGGCCCACCTGCTTCCCCCGAGGGTAGGCACCATATGGTGCTTACACCGTACACAGCTCCATAAGTGCCCACAGCGCTCACTGGTACTCAGCGATGCGCCCGCGGTGAAGAGGAGAATAACGATAACGTTCATGATGGCGACAATGACGATGACAGTGATGACACTGAATTGCTACTGATTCCAGGATGAAAACAGTGCTGGGCATAGAGATATGCTTAACAAAGACAGAATGAATGAATAACGTTTAAGACTTCCACTGAGTGTTTTTCTGAGATCTGGTTCTTTATTTTTATTAAAAAAATATTTACTCTAGTATTACTTATTAATCTACTTATTAAAAGAAACAATCTCAACTGCTGAGCCTGGGGGCTGGGCCAAAATGGCATAACAATAACACAAAGTGGATCGGCAGTCGCTTTTTATCATCAGCCTATTTTTAAAAGCATGATTTAGTTACCTAATACTTCTCGCTCTTAAGGCAAATGACCACAGAACAGAAAGTACTTTGCTGGTACCTAAACCATAGATAGACTCTCTCTCCTAATCTGCTCAGGGCAGGTCATCAGGGAGATGATGCTGGTAGCTCAGGACAGATGTGCCTTACGGTCAAGGCATGAAGAAAGATGGTGAGCTAGAGAGGGATGCACGTTGCAGTGATGTACACATAGAAATCAATAAACAGATTTAAAAGCATACAGAAAGGTAAACAAATATGAGAAAGAACTCCTTAACTCCCTGGAAGAATCAAGCTCTTCTCTTAAAATGTAGAGAGTGGAAAGGTCACATAAGACTTGGGTCCTAGTCCCAGCTCTGCCACTAAGGGTTGGATGGCCTCCAGTGAGTCACTTGATCCTCGTGTGTGTTTCCTCCTGGTAAAATGGAGATCACAGCACACACCCGACAGGGTTGTTGGAGGATTAAATGAGATGGTACATGTAACATGTCTAGCACAATGCCTGGCACACGGTGTGTGTTCAGTACACGGTAGAAATGCTGAACATTATCCCAATACTATTGACCTGTCTGCACTGCTGGGTTGGAGTGTGAAGATCGAATGATGGTGAAAGTGCTGCATAAAACAAGAGGGCCCTCAACAAAGCTAAAATACTCTTCTTAGGTATTATTGGGCGCTGGGTTAAATTTGTTAGTATTGGGAAATGAGGCAGAGATTAAGATATATTATCAAGGACGAACTTTCTCCATATACAGGTATCTGATATACCCAATTCTGGCCATAAAGTTACTGAAATATGAGGGGCACAGGCACCCACCAGACTCCCTCAGGTGGGGCCTTGGGAAGATTAGTAGTTAAAAATGACACAGGTTAGGAAGGCACTTGGGTTCCCTGCAGCAGAGGGCATATGTAAATCCGCGCAATAATCATCAGATAAGTATCATCACCATTTCTAGCAACAGACTCTTTCCTAGGCTGGAATAGAACTTCCAGAAGTATCTTTCCCTTTTGGAATTACAGAGTCTGACAGATTTATTTCCACACATCTCACTTGCTTTCAGAGTTATTGTTTCCTCTTATTTTTTCCCCCTCCTCTTTGGTGACAGAGAAGCCTGAGAACCAGTTCTGTCAGGAAGTTCTTGGGGAATTTTCAGAAGGATGTACAAGCAGGGCATATGAATGACTGTGTGCAGCCAGCGTCCATTTTACTTGATAAAAGTATATATATTCACAACTGATCTTCTGAGCATATCTACATAATCAAAACCACGGATGACGAACACATCGGATACATTTTTCAGGACTCAAAGGGTCCTTTTGGAGTAAGCTGCCATCATTTCTTCCTCTTAAAGCAGATCAGGTAACTTCTCCTCTGTTGCAGAGCCTCTCAAAAGGGACGTGCCGTTCAATCCAGACCCCAGGATAGGTGCTCAGTTGTCCCCTGGACATCTAATGCAATCCCCAAATCTTCTGAATTTATCGACCAAGATGTTGGATGGAACAGGTTCGAGCATCTTGCTAAATAAAATATAGATTACATTTATCATTTCCCCTCAGTCTACTAAAATCTTGTTACTCTTTCATGGAAGGAAATGAATCAGTTTGACAGGACTTATTCTGTCAAGTGATATAGGTTCCCAACACTGTATTCACTACAGATTATTCTAGAAATGATTTGGTGATTCTTTTTCAGGTAAAGTTCCAGATTAGGACATTATGAACTTCCCTTTTGCTTTTTAAAAATAGAGGCATTAATCCTGCTCCTTTTCAGTCCTGCCAAGTTTTTAAAAACAAAGTTACACTCCCATGATTTTAGCCAATAATGGGATTCCCTCATAAAAAAGTCTGCCCTGCAAAGAATTTACTTAAAAAAATAAAAAAGAAGGTATTTCTACCAGCGTTTAAGGACTATTTAAAAGTTGACCATGAAAAAACAACAAGGAAGCAAATGGTCAAGGCTTAAGACCTCTACTTTGACAGGCCTGTTTTCAGTTTTCCCCCATGGATTTAGGTACTATCTGAAAAGATTTCTGAATTGAATGGGTTCAAGGCCAAAGACAGCTATGGTGAATTTCCAATTGTGTCAATCTTGCAAGTTTCAGGCAAGTCAAAGCCATTATTTTCCATAAATATATTGCAAATCCACTAGAAAGTAAATGAGAAAAATAGAAGAAAACATACAAGAAGCCTCGTAGCTCACACCTCTTAACATAAATTACAGTGGCCATAGGGTCTGCACACTTCCTAAAATCTCAGGGCTTAGTAAAAGCCCAACATTTCTAGAACACACGCTGCATGATACCATCTCAAAGTCAGAACAGCCCCAGTTCTGTAAAGACCAAGATGGGAGCACAGAGGTGACATTCTTGAAATGAAAATTCAAATATCTTGAGTACTTCTGAGTAAGTATCTCTAGAGTGTAGAGTTTCTACGTTTCGTGGAGATAGATGCTTCAGAGGCTCTGAAGAAGAAAACCCCATTGCCCTTGACAGGTCAAAGCTTGGTATTTACCAATTTTTGTGAGCCTGAAATTTAAGTTGTTTTTTTTTTTTTAATCATTTCTTGGGTCTACCATGCCACTTCCCAGCCCATGTTACCCCCAGCTGCTTGCTCTCTTCACTTAAGCCTTTGGATTGATCAACACTGTCAGGAATGCAAAGAACTTGAGTTGAATGTACCCTGTTAAAAGTTCTACAATGCAATAGCCAATCATGGATGGCTGCTGGCTCCTCAACGAATTCCACAAACCTGCTACTCCACACTTCTTCCACATTCCTCAAGCCCTCACCAACCCTACTCTTTCTTAACTCTGGACAACACATTTCAACCCCTTGTTTCTTGAAACCATAACCGGAATGAACTCCAACTTGCCCGTCGCGTTACTTTAAGGTACCTTGCACAGCACCCCCTTTTCCACTATAAAATGCCTTTGGATCCTCAACCATTACCTCCTTTCTTCTATTCTGCCTACTTCCACTTCCAAATCTTCCCTGGGCTCTAGAGCCCAACCCTTCTAGGTCCATCCAATCCCCTGCTTCTTCGTGTATTTACCTCTCTCTACTCCCGTCCCCGCCATGTGCCTGCCCCCATCCCACTCCTAGCTTTCTTTAGTCCACCCATTTTTATTTGGAAACCTAAACATGCTCTATTCTATTCTCTCCTGTTAAAAATGAAACAAAACTTCCCTCGATCCTACCACCTATTCAATGTCCCACTCTTCCTTTCACCACCAACTTCCTAAAAGAATCATTTAAACATGTTCTCCAGGCCGTGATTGAACCCCTCTAGCCCTGTGCACCTCTGCCTATTGGAGAAGGATGGTCACTACTCTGAGCCTAACTTGATTCCCCTGTAGCACCTGCACACTGATTCTAGTGTCATTCTGTGAGGCCTCAGAGATCAAATTTACGCAGATCACCTTTCTCCGGTTCTGTCCTCTTCTCTCTGATCTTTCTAGGCACTGTCAGTTCCTTCATTTATTCTTTGCATGACCCGGTTCTGAGTCCCTCTGCCTCCCTGTTTCTAGTTTGATTCTCTTCTTCAAGGGTCACGGCCCAAGATTCAATGTAAATTATTCACATCTGCTCTGCCTAGTCCAGTAGAGTAGGGTTCTCACCTCCTTTGTTCTCCTCATTACACTTTACTCAAAACCATTGTTGAATTCCCTTCCTATCAACTCAGACCTCTAAGACAGTGGTTTGCAAAGTGTGACTTACAGAGCTTCTACCACAGAATGGCCTAGGAGCCTTAATAAATGCAGATTCTTGGGCTCTACCTCAAACTTGTTGAATCTCACCATCTGAGGGCGACACCTGGGAATCCACTCTTTAAACAAGCATGCCAGCTGATTCTTTTTTTTTTTTTTTAATATAAATGCATTTATTTTTCGCTGCGTTGGGTGCTCATTGCTGCGAGTAGGCATTCTCTAGTTGCGGCGAGCAGGGGCTACTCTTCACTGCGGTGCGCGGGCTTCTCACTGCGGCGGCTTCTCTTGCTGCGGAGCACAGTGCGCGGGCTTCAGTAGTTGTGGCTCACGGGCTTAGTTGCTCCACGGCATGTGGGTTCTTCCCGGACCAGGGCTCAAACCCGTGTCCCCTGCATTAACCACTGCGCCACCAGGGAAGTGCCCCAGATGATTCTTAATGCACACAAAATCTGGGGGAAAAATGCTTTCTCAACATCTGTTGCCAAGCCTGGTCCCCTGCCCCTCTCTTCATGCAGATGGGTTTTAGGATTCAAGACAAGCCCTTCTATTTCCTTGTTTTACGTTTTATCTTGTTAGATCTGGTGCATTGCCCCAACTTATCAAAATCTGTTGAGTTCTTCATCCTCAACATATGACTTTATGACAACCACACATGGATCAGGATGAAAAACCTTAAAGTCATAGCACAGGGAATCTCTCTTCACATTGACACCAATGATGACAGTCAACCAATTACTAACAAACTCATACTTTGTCTTCTTTCCCATGAGATAAATGGACAACTTGTCATTTGCCAAGTGCCTCAGGAAAGCCCAGCTATTTTTTGTCTTCCATATTTCCTTGATCCACTGGTCTATACTAACCCTGTCCAGGAGGGAAACGAAACATTCTCACAGGCCATTTACACATGCATTTTAGAATCTGTGGCCAGGCAAAGGACTGCAGTGTGCAGAATCCACCTTCTTTTCCTATGACCTTGTTCTGAACACCTATGGCACTTAGGTTCTAGGACCCTTGACTTGTACTGTGAATGTTCTTGTCCACATTTGACTCTACTACTAGACAAAGAGCTCTGGAGCTCTGAAGCTGTGCCTTACGTGTCTCTAAATATCTCACAGTAACTAGCACAGCGTCCTACTTGGTAACTTTTCTTTGAGTGAATGAATGGATTTTACACTTGATTCCCACTGATTCACTTCACTTTTTGTGCAAGATGAAAGGAGACTCTGCAGTGAATATTGGGAGACTATGCTTCTTAGGCACAAAGGAAGTGCTGGGCCTGGACAGATCTCCACAGGCCCAGTTGTCGCTCTCAGTCACTGCTCACTCAAATGAGCTTGTTAGAATAAAGGCTGTCTTTGAAATGAAGTGTGATGTAAACACTGAGAAATGATGACACAGTTTCTGAAACATCACAACTTTACTAGAATCTGTGGCAATGGCCAAATGAGACACAGGAAAGGGCATTTCAAAAAACCCTTGGCTTTAGTAGAACCACCAAAGTCAGCATAACAAGCAGATGTAGTTTCTTAGGGGCTTTCTAACAAGACCTCTTGTGATGACAGAGACAAGTGTTTCCATAGGACATGAGATGGCTGGACAAGGAAATCTAGCTTCTCCCTACATCACAACCACTAACACGTCTGAGTAATTCCCTGATACATAAGATAGTGAGGGTAAAAAACTATAAATGAATGGTGGAAAATCTTGCAGTTTCCTTGGGTCAAGTGACTTCCCTCGTGGTCAGGTCTTGTCTTTCCTGTTTCTTACAGGCCAGAGATGATTCCACAAATACTAGGGAACATTATTCCACTGGAAAAGCCACATAGCCCCACATAGCATGAGGTCTAGAGCAGTGATTCCCAACTCGGGGGTGAGTCTGTCTTCCTACCCCAGGGACATTTGGCAATGTCTGGAGACACTTCTGCTTGTCACAACTGAGGGACGGGTGCCACTGGCATCTAGTGGGTAGAGGCAGGGATGTGGCTAAATATCCTACAGTGAACAGGACAGCCTCTCTCTACCAACAAAGAATTATCTGGTTCAAAATGCCAAGAGCAATTATCTCAATAAAAAATTTCAGGATTGATATGTATACATTACTATATTTAAAATAGATAACCAACAAGGACCTACTGTATAGCACAGGGAACTCTGTTCAATATTCTGTAATAACCTAAACGGGAAAAGAATTTGAAAAAGAATAGGTACTTGTATAGGTATAACTGAATCACTCTGCTGTACACCTGAAACTAACACAATGTTGGTAATCAACTGTACTCCAATATAAAATAAAAAATTTTTTAAAAGCATCAAGAATACCACTACTGAGAATCCCTGATCTATAGCTATGCCTCTAGGCCCAAGTGTGGAAAGACTGGTTCATTACAAAGGGTCAGGTAATCACCTGTTGTGGGTCTGCGAAGTAACCCACAGGTGACAAACACTGTAAGGTACTTTGCAGTTCCATGGTGAGGTGAGGGTACCAAGGCTGGAAGCCCTACCTAGTGCACTGGTTTGGATGGCAGCCTGAACGGAAGTAGAGAGGTTCTAGAATGCTCCTGATAGCTATAGGTTTGACCTCGGAGTAGCTTACTGGAAAGACCCTTGGTGAACCCCACTCAGAGGGCAACTTCCTTCTCTGCAGATGGAAGAACGAAGGCTCAGTAGAATTGTGCAAGAAGCACCAGCGAGCCACGTTCATGGTCATAAAAGGGCTATGAACAGCAGCTAATAAAGATGTAACCGGACAACGGAAGGCTCCAGGAATGTGAGGTGGACGTGAAGCAAATGTACCAACTGCAAAGTGTGCTGGGGTTTTTTGCTGACTGCAGCAAAGTCTCGGTTCTATAGGAATGAAAGGGGAACTCATTTTACCTGAAGCCCTTAGATGACAGATACATTTACCCCAACTTCCTAGTATTTTTGATATGGCCAAGATTTTAAACCTCACCAGTTTTATAATCATAGGGAAGCTGGCAGATTTAATGAAGCCTCCAGGTGCCTCCTGAGAGATGATTACAGTTCTAATTAAAAATGGAGGATGACAGACAAGAACCCCACGGGACTCTATAAGCAAATGGCATTCATACACCTTCTTTCACGGACAAGATTACTTTGTTCGTGTCAAAGTAATCTTTGGGCTCTTTCCAGTGGTAGGTGTCACCAAATTCTAATAACCTGTGAGATTTAATGTGGTTCAAAGATCAGAAAATGTTTTAAATTGTAAGGGACAAGAAAGTTTATTGGCCAAGCCAGACTTTCATTTCTTTTATTTCATATACCTGTACTTACTATCTCCATGATTACATATAGCCTGGAACACAAGAGGAGTCACCTAGATGAAGTCTGTCTTAGTGTCAAGTCTAGGCATGGAGAAGCACAAGGGAGAAATGAGTGGGGCAAATGAGGATTAGGGCTCAGAGTAGGTTGTGGGACCACAAATCCCGGTAATCACACGAGATTTAAGACATTAACGAGGAGGTCTCGAAGTTCAAGGCCATCCAATGTATAGGCTCAGGAGATCAGGGATATTGAGACAACTGTTTCAGAAGATAGAACTGCTAACAGGAGCTTGTCTTATCACAAGAAGGGTGGTCTTCTAACCCCTAGCATGCTGGCCACGTTGGCTAGTCATTGGAGAGTCTTGGCCCTGCACAGGTCCTGAAAGGGAGGTCATTCTACTTAATCTCTACGGGAGGGCTGTGGAGGAGGGGTGTAGGCAGAGAGAGCTGGAAGCGGAAGGGTGTGGCTCATGGGAAGGCTTAGGCTTGGGTGGGGCCTCTGCCTATGGATATAATACAGCCTGGATCTCAGGAGCCTGCATAACCATACACCTACTTCGAAAGGCAAAGGTGCTGTTTCATCTTTCTGTACACACCTGCATCTCTTCAATCAATGCATATCTTTTACCAAGGAGGAATCACAAAGGAGAGAGTTACGTCAACATGAAATCAACTATATCATTGAACAAAGGGTCTATCCAGAGAAAACCATAATCTGACAAGACACATACACCCCAATGTTCGTTGCAGTGCTATTTACAATAGCCAAGACACGGAAGCTGCCTAAATGTCCATCAACAGAGGAATGGATAAAGAAGATGTGGTACGTATACACAATGGAATATTACTCAGCCACAAACAAGAATGAAATAATGCCACTTGCCACAACGTGGATGGACCTAGAGATTATCATACTAAGTGAAGTAAGTCAGACAGAGAAAGACAAATACCATATGATGTCACTCATATGTGGAATCTAATATAAGAAAAGATACAAATGAACTTATTCACAGACTTACAGATATTGAAAACAAACATATGGTTACCAAAGGGGAGGGATAAATCAGGAGCTTGGGACGGACATATACACACTACTATATATAACATAGGTAATCAACAAGGACCTACTATATAGCGGAGGGAACTCTACTCAATATTCTGTGGTAACCTATATGAGAAAAGAATCTAAAAAAGAATGAATATATGTATATGTATAACTGGATCACTTTGCTGTACATCTGAAACTAACACAACACTGTAAATCAACTACACTCTAATAAAACTAAAATTAAAAAAAATCAAAGGGTGTAATGCAAGAAACATCAAGGACTCCACTGTGATTAAATCATGGATGTGGTGCCCGCACTATCCATGGACCCTGCATTGACTGTACTGTTAGGAATCAGGGTACAGGTCTCAGAAGTCCTCTGACTCAAGACTCATTCCTGGATAGGATGCGTGAACCCGGCAGAGCTCCCATCCTTACAGACACAGAGCCTGAGGCAGGATGTCACCCTGAGAGACTGAACTGCAGGCTTTAATAATGATCATCAGGTGTTTTTTTTTTTTTACTAATGACTGGAAAGGTTTGGGGATTCTCCCCCACCAATGTCCAGGCCTCAATTGTCTGCAGGGTGTAAGGATGAAGAAATATTCCTGAACCCAGGCTGTGGTTGCTTTGAGGCTGCGGATCCCTGAACTCATCTCCAGCCTCGATTCTTGCCTAAATCCCGGATGTGACCCACAAAATATCTACCCGTGATTTCTAAATAGACTGTGTTTCCTTTGCTGGGAATGCCTTCTCCCTCTCTTTCGATACCTACCCAAAACATGTCCTCTGAGACACCCTCTAGGCTGAGCTACTTTCTTCCTGCTCTGTGCTCTCCAAGTTCAGTGTACGTAACTCTATTTAAAATATATTGGTGATTATTTGTCTGCTTGATTCTCTCACTCGCGAAGCAGAGAGTACTTTGAGCTCAGGGACCGTTCGTTTAAGTACATGAGTACTGTGTGCCTTACCCAGTGCCTACCACGTATAGTATATGTTCAATCAATGCTGGCGGAGGGAAGGAAGGAAGGAAAGAAGTAGGTTAAGAAGCAGTAAAGACCTCTAAGCAGGCAGACGGTAGTGTCAGGCTCTTCCAAAAGGGATTTTGGCCAGCCAGCCCGGGACAGACCATCTCGGGAGATCTACAAAGGAGTGGGCCATGGTTGTTAGTGGCTACACGGCTGTGATTCCCAGTGCAGCTACTGGCAGAACCCTGGGGAATCCCTCTTTCTTGGCCCAGCTAGTCACTTACCTTCCTGAAAGGCCAGTGCACGGTTCTGTGCTGGCGACACTTCTGCAGAGCCAGCCAGCACCAGCCCGCGGTTGGCTATGCCAGAGGGCTCCTAGCATCCCAGAGGCTGGGCCTTGCTAAGTTCCGTCACTGTCCTACCAGCTTCCTCTGAGGCCTCGATATGTGATATTCTCGTTATTTGATCATTATTAACAATGAAAAATAGTTAACCTTAGTTTTGGTGAATTGCTTTTATCTGTTGGCTATTCCTAATCCAGCAAAAGAGTTTGCAGAGCTGGGTCCTCATTCAGAAATTCCTCAATATGTAGCTTTTGAAAGTGCTTCTTAATTCTCCAGATATTATCCACTGGCGACAAAGAGTATTGTAGCTGACAACCCTGAGTACAACTATAAGGATGTTTCAAGATCTCAGAACTTGACAACACAGATCTCTTCTACTTTCCACTCCTTGCCATTCATTTCTGCAAACCACTAACTTCAGTATTCAGGAGATTCAACAGAACGTTCGGCACACATCCTTGACTGCTCTTAGAAAATCAGTTCTGCCTACGGATAAGCTATTCAGAGAAAGGGCTTTTAAGCTCGTCGTTGAACGTGGTAATGTAATATCTTGCAATCGCAGAGTCAAAGTATGTTTGAACGAGAAGGGATCTTGTAGGGAGACTTGTCTGAACTGAGGACGCTAATGCCCGGCTGGAGAGGGTAAGTAAGTTGCCCAAGGACACACAGCAAGTGAGTGGCCGAACCTGGCTTGAACGTAAACCTGATGATCTTAAACCACCTTTCTGCCACTAAGTATTGATGGTATGTGTATATGTATGTTCCTATATATGGTAATATACATGGTAATACACACACACACACACACACACACACACACACACACGCAGAGTAGAAGGAGCAAGTCTCGCATCACATAGTCCAAATTGTCTATAGAAAGCGACAGCCCTGCTAAAACAATAACCCATTTAAATATAGGGCATCCTAGTCAGGAATAGGCCCAGAGCTTCACCAGCCCTGGGCCCTGATGGAAAACAGGGCATTGTTTCCATCCAAACCTTGCACTGAAAGGCAGTCTGTCAGCTGGCAATGACCTCGTGAGACAACTTTGGGGAGAGCAAAGGGCCGAGAAGAGAAAGGCCTCATTCTCGCTGCAAACAGGAAAAGGAAAGAGAAAAAGGAAGCTCTGTCTCCACACAAGGTTTGCTGGGCTGGCTATGAACTGTTGCAGTACGTTCCATCAAATAGACGCCTTCATAGAATCAAGCCAAGCGCGAACAGCGGGTCTGGGACTCGCATTCCCCGGACGCGGGCAGGCCGGCTCACACATGCTCCCGCTCTCTCGCACCCTGGGAGCGCACTTATATGGGCTTCATGAGGCTAAGTAATAAACACTTTGTCTTCACCCTGCTATTTATGGGTTGCTTGGGGCACTCTTACCCGGACAGTTGGCTCCCGCAGACCCCGCATTTAATAAGGGACGGCAGTAAATGCAAAAGGCTCTGTGTGACCCCAGCTCCTGTTTTCCTGACCACCCGTGCTGACTGCACAGAAAGGACAATCTGCATCCATCCACCTATCCTCCAGGCTCCCCTCCTTGAGGCTAAATCCATTCCCATTCTTCCTGCCTTCGAGACATTTCACTAAGACATCTCTCTAAGATACCTGTTTCTATTTTACCACTGCCAGGGATTCTTTCATCCTTCAGGGATGGAACAACCATCTTGGAAAACAAGAGCAGCTCCAAAACCTGTAAGCCACCACCATCGCCTCCCGCGGGGCGCCGGGGTCGGGGCGGGGGTGGGGGGTGTCTCCGGACGGCCTCGCACGCGCGGAGTGAAGGAGCCAATTTGTCCTACCTGTGGCTGACCTCCAGGTGCACTTAGAGGCCTTGTGCTTCCCCTGCGCACATGGTGTCGGGGCTGGTTGCAAAGGGGCGGGAGGCCCGCGTGAAAGCAAGAAGCGCGTCCGGGCCGACAGGCTGTGTGAAGGCTGCGGAGGAAGACGGTCGAAGTGTCCCCCGGATGCAGGACCAAGCCCCGTCACTTTGGGGGCCTCTTTCACTCCGCTCTTTTGGGGGTTTCAGGGCTCTCAAGGCTGATGGGTCCTGCATGAAGACAGTCACGGCTGCATCCTGTCCACCCGTGGGCCGTCACACAAGCCCCGAGCCCGGCCGCCTCTCGGCCTTGTCTTCATCTTGGGCTAACCCCTTTGTATCCTGAAAACACACAAGACAGAGAAGGATGCGTTAACTCGCCTTCTCCCCACAGAACACAGTTCACCATTGCAGCACTGATTAAATACAGGACATTATCTCACCATAATGCCCTCCTGGCGGCGTTCCCAGGAAAATTCTAACTAATCATAAAAATAGAAAGAAAAACGCAACCTAAATTCCATTCCTCCTCTTAAATGAGTGATGTGTTCATTTTTATTTATTTTTCTGGAAGCGAGGCGGGAAAAGAAAATGAATTTTAGGTCTTAGGAAAACAAGCTACTAATAGTACTAAGTAGAGCAGGGCAGTGGTGCAGACAGTGTGGGGATGTAGCCGGCAGGGCATGGGCGAGTCCCGGCCCTACCCCTGGCTGTAAACTGCGAGTTTTAAACTGGAGCACCTGGCAGGGCAAAGCCAGGATGGGGCGAGGAAGTCGGGTGGTAGTGAGGCCATGTGTAGACACATACGCACACACAGACTCACACGCCCACACAAGCTGGGCGCTCCATAGCATTTTTAAGGCGCTGGCAGGCAAACGCGCTGCCGATACTCCTTTTACGCAGGGCCTGCGTGCTTCTCTAGCATCATCCTTTCTGGACACTCTGGCACGGTTTAGCTATTCCCTGACTGGAAGAGTTTTTCCTGCAGGTTCTGCTAGCTAATTTCTACTCACCCTTTAGAGATCAGAGCAAATGGTATTTCCTTCAGGAAGCCTTCTCCAAAAACCTCTACCCTGACTCCAGTCCAGGTGCTGGAGCTCTAAGCCTGCCCTTTCTGGCAGTCACGTGGCTGTAATTAAGGCACTAATTGCATAGCAGGTTGTTTAAGGGCTCTCCCCTCCCTTAGATCTAAGAACGTGTTGGTCTCATTAACCATTTTGCACGTGCCTGCCTGGTAGGCAGTAGTTGTTCAATAAATGCCCACGTTGGATGAGTGCTGATGGGTTGGCCCAGCCTGTGAATGGTCCCCTGTGTCACTGGCAGGTCCCAAGTTACGCAGCAACAAGCAGACGTGGAACCAGACCACGGTTTGCAACACTAAGTACCATGCCCCTCCCAAGTAATTTCTGCTCTTTCCTGCTGGGAAGACTTCGTGGGAGAGTTCAAAATCCGGAAAACCAGCTTCGGAGATGCTTCTCATCTGCCCTGAGTGAAAAGAAAATAAAGGACCCCCACCCCCACCCCTCCTGCCTCTACCTGCCCCCGCTCCTGGCATTAGAATCCCAAAGCTGCCATTCCCCATCATGGCTACTGCTGCAGTAATGGGCACTGCTACTTGATGGCAAAGTTCTAGCTGGGCTAATTAAGCATACTGAGCTAATAACCTTCCATTCTGGGACCGGTATTATTCATAATTTAATGTATTGCTGCTGAAACATTAACCTTTCGACAACTGGCATGCTGCCCACAGCAGCCCAAGTGCTGACCATCTTTCAGTAAAATGAGTATTATTGTTAAAACAGGTATAAATCATTCATGCCTGCCGCTTTTGTGTCAGACCCTACGTGAAAATAAGCAGTAAGCTGGGTAATTTATTTACCTTTTGGTGATTATTTTTTATGATTTTATGATCATATTCAATGATTCATAAACATTGGCCCGGTGCCATTTTGTAATCATTTCACATTTTAAATATTGTGTGGCTGTTCTGCTTTTCATCTTTAAAAATTTCAGGATTGATACCAGGCAACTTAATCCAGACACAAATGCAATTTCATTTGAAAGAAATAGGGTGGGGAGCGGGGAGAGGAAAGAGTCCCAGCCCCATTCATTTGAACAAAACCATTTTCAACAGAGCTGATTGGAGCTTGCCCTTGCTACAGCGTTGCACTTACTGTAGCAAACTTTCTTTGAAGTTTAACACACAGAGGGTGCCTTGAAATCTGGATAAAAGCACAGGAAAACAGTTAACAAGCTTCTGGTTGGAAAGATGATGGGGAGGACCTCAAGGGTGGAGGGAAGCCTGGAAACTCTGGCCTCGGGCCAAGAAGGTTGGAAGCCACAAGCCTGCCTGCCAGCACCTGGTTGGAGAATGCGATTACATCCCCCGGGATCTGGAAACTTTACTGCCCGCCCGCTCCCGCTGCCCGTGCTGTGTTTGGGCTCCCGGAACGGTTCCAGAAATTTGCCTTTTCTCCTTCTGGCAACAAGTAGGAACTGGAGGCTGAGAGGCAGGCAGGTCTTTCATGGCCCGAGAGCTCAGGAGACCTCCCCACCTTCCACAGGCCGTCTCCCGGGAGCGCTTCGTGGTTCTTCGACCAGTGAAAACACAGAATTCCCAGTATGTAGGAGCTGAGGCCGATGTTCTGATGGTGGGAAGGAAGCGGGGCCAGGAGCAGGCAGAGAGTGTGACATTGTGTTAGCACTGTTCCTCCAGGACGTCCAGGAGTAAGCTGGCTTCTGGAGCCTCATCTCACGCCAGGCGTGTTGGCACAGAGAAGCGTGCAGCCAGACGCCGTCGCCCCAAACGTGGGAGATGAGGTCTGGAAAGGCGGCCACGGGTATGTGCTGTAAACAAATACCCACGTCCACCGGGAAGCCCAGGCAAGAGCAAGATAAGAGAAGTGTTTCTTTCTGGGACAGTTTGAATCGTGTAGCTCTGAGATGGCTGCTTACTGTGTTTTCTTCCTTTAGTCTGCTTAATTTCCCGTGTACAGCTTTCATGGTTTTTTTTTTAAAAAAATCGACTGTCTGGTTTTAGATTTTATGTGATATATAAATGTGATATATATCACATAAAATCTAAATATCATAAATGTGATATACCTATATCTCCACAATAAAAAAATTAAATAATTATATATTAATTAAATAATTTTTTAAAATGCTGCTAGCTATCCTAATGTCAGGAGGTTGTAAGCATTAGAACTGTAGGGGGCCCCATGACCATCTGAAGCGGGGCTTATAGCTTCCCTCCGTCTGTACTTAGAAGTTGAGAACACAACCCTCAACCTCCTGACGTTAGGAAAGCAGCTTTTAAATAACATATATTAATTAAATAACTATATATGTAATTATTTAATTTCTCATTGTGGTGAAATACATATAGCATAAAATTTGCCATTGTATGTGTTTTTAGTGCACAATCCAGTGGTGTGAATCACTGGTTTACATTCAAAATGGTGCATGTCTCTCACCAGTAACTATTTCCAAAATTTCTCATCACCCCCAAAAGAGACTCTGTACCCATTAAGCATCAACTCCCCACTCCCTCCTGCCCTCAGCCCTCGGAAACCTCGAATCTACTTTCTGTCTCTATGGAGTTGCTTATTCTGGATATTTCATATAGGTAGAATCACACAATATTTGTCCTTTTGTGTCTGGTTTATTTCACTGAGCATAATGTTTCCAAGGTTCATCTATGTTGTGGAATGTATGGGAACTTCATTCCTTTTTATGGCTGAATAATATTCCCCCGTATGGATATACCACATTTTGTTTATCCATTCATCTGTTCATGGCCATTTGGGTTGTTTCTAGCTTTTGTCTATGAGCATTGTTTCTGGCTTTTGGCTGTGAATTGGTCTATGACAAACCGAGTCCCTAGTATACAGGTACTAATATATTTTTTCATTAAAGGTCATTGCCCATTATACACACTGATCTACCTTCATCTCGAATGCTCTGCTTGTTAGCTTGGCAGAGCTGGCCTGGGCACACATGGCAAAGCCATTCATGCCTGGTAATTACTCTCCAGCCATCCTGTCAGCACTGCCACCTAAGAGCACTTCTTGTAGTCACCTTCTGGCATCACTGAGCCTGGTGCCAGTTGTGAATTCTGCACCAGTAGGTTCCAGTCTCTGCATTGGACTTGATAAAACACGCTGCTTCTCAAGTATGATGAAGAACAAATTAAGAAACAGAATAATCTGGCATGAGTGAAATTCCCTTTCAATCATGTCAGCCAGAGCAGATGTTGTCATGAAATTTGATGTTATGGATTTACTTCCTAATATAAAGTCTAAGAGGGAAAACAGCATAAGAGCTGAAATGTGAATTGGACATGTCTACAGAGTGTGAATTGGATTCAAGACAAAATATTGTGAATGGTTAATAGGGTCAGTCTAAGTATACTTGCTGAAATAATCTCTTGGATATGCAAATATTCTGAGAACTACACTGTCAAATATCTATTGTATCCTCTTATCTATGTGTTCACAGAACTGCTACATGTTATAACAAACGAAAAATGTGAATTTAAAAAATAATGTCACCCTAAAATAATACTTTACTTTGAAGAGTAATTTTTGTTGTCAGGGTTTTTTTTTTTTAACTTTTGTCACACACCAGCCAACCAGGTTCTTAAAACAGCATTATTTGGAAATAATAAGAGGTGAACTTTGTGCACCCTGTTCCCAGCAGATACAGAAGTGGGGTTGGGGGTAGGCAGGGAGTGGGGACAGGTCACATGCTCAACTTGATCTGGGTCCCTCAGTCTGCCGTTAGCATCTGCCATGCCTTGGTATTATTGCAATGGACCTTTTCCTTCTACTATCTGGGGTCCCTTCAGTGGAATACCTTTTCCTGGGAACACTGTCTTGAGGACTTGAGATGTTAGCTACATGTTCACCATCTCACTATAATAATCAGCCGATTACACCTGAGGATGGGGGCAAGGAGAATTAGGACAAAGGACACTTGGAGAGAAGCCTTTGGTTTCACTGTTGGTAATTTCCAGGATTTCACCATCAAACTGCTCACTAAAACCCTTAGCGAGTAACCAAACTGTGAGCTTCATTTAGTTTCTTTCCCTCTCCTTTTCCTAATTTCTGCGAGTTGGGCTGGTGAGCAGGAAGAAAAAATTTAAAAATGGTCAGCAGATGGATGGCCCTTACCCCCACCCCCCACTCATGTCCTACAGAAGTTCCCTCCCCCGTCCCCTCTTCTCCCTCCCCCACCAGTTTGCAGACACTTACTCATCCATGTTTCCCCAGCACTTTGAACTTCCCTCTGTGATAGCACTTCTCATGTTGCATGACAGTTCATTTGTTTTTGTATATGAACTCCTCAGGGCGGGGATTAGGTCTCATAACTCTTTCTGTCCCAATCACAGTGCTTGGAAAATTCTAAGAGCTTGATGAACATTTTCTGGGTTTGATGAAATAACAAGTTTTGTTTACAGAGTTTTTTGTTTTTACATAAGATCATCTTCCTGGATCTGAGGACCAAACTAGGGTTGTTCTGGTGGATACTGTGAGAAAGACATAGAAACCAAGACCAGGAGTTTAGTGATTTGGCTAAAGTCCCAAGGTAACTGGGGGGGGGGGGGTCTCCTGATGCCTCTTGTCAAACCCCTTGTCTCATGGCTTCTCATGGAGTATTTGGTGATGTGAACTCAAAGGAAGAAATGGCCAAGTCTCTTTGGGACAAAGTCAATTGATAGGGGAGATTATGAAAGACATCTGTCTCCACCTGGAGCATTAGGTGGGTCTCCAGAGGCCAGCCACTGAAACTATTTCCAAAATAATGGGGCAAAATGATGTGTTTAGCTTCCACACCTTGGAATTAGGTACTACCTATGGATTTAAATGTGACCATTTGGGCAAATCTCTCAGTGAAGTGCTGAGGACATTTTCTTTTTGAGGGACTCTGGAAAAATGCTCACCAATTAAGGCAGGCTGACTTACAGTTCATAGACTTAGCTATATAGACAATGGAATATTACTCAGCCATAAAAAGGAACAAAATTGGGTCATTCGTAGAGATGTGGATGGACCTGGAGTCTGTCATACAGAGTGAAGTAAACCAGAAAGAGAAGAACATATATCATATATTAATGCATATATGTAGAATCTAGAAAAATGGTACAGATGAACCTATTTGCAGGGCAGGAATAGAGATGTAGATGGAGAAGACGGACATGTGGACACAGGAGGGGGGAAGGGGAGGGTGGAACAAATTGAAAGATTAGAATGGACGTATATACACTACCATGTGTAAAATAGACAGCTAGTGGGAACAAGCTATAAAGCACAGGAAGCTCAGCTCGGTGCTCTGTGATGACCTAGATGGGTGGGATCGGGGCAGGGGGAGGGAGGTCCAAGAGGGAGGGCATATAGGTATACATATAGCTGAGTCACTGCATGTACAGCAGAAACTAACACAACATTGTAAAGCAGTTATACTCCAATAAAAAAAAAATAATGGGAACAAACAGAGCATCCAGAGAACAACTGCCTCTGGGCTGCAGCTGACTTGAGGTGTTGACCTGCTCTGCACTCTCTCCACCTGGCTAAGTCCCAGTCAACTTTCAACACATAGCTGAAGTCTCACTGACTTTAGGAAGCCTCCCTTGGCCATCCCTTCAACCCTGCCCTCTGCCCCCCAGTGTGCTCCCACAGTGTTTCACGTTCATTTCCGTCATTACACTGTAGAGTTTGTCCCTCACTTGACTGTGTGCTCCCTGAAGGCAGGGGCCTGTCCAATATGTCTGTCACTGGGCCATTCTGAGAGCACATGAGATGATGTAAGTGTCCTGCAGAGGGACCGTGACCACCAGATATCAGCTTACAATACCCAGCCATTCATTGTGCTTGGTGACACAAATTCTTCCATAAATACATCGTCGGCCACTGTTTTTTTTTTTTTGTTAACGATTTCTGTTTGCTAATTCTACAAAACAACAACAAAAAAAACAAACAAAAACACTTTCCTGGTCTTCTAGGTCAAAATGTGTTCTCGTGGCCTTCAAGACCTTTAAGATTGAGATTTCTGGGGCTTCCCTGGTGGTGCAGTGGTTGAGGGTCCGCCGGCCGATGCAGGGGACACGGGTTCGTGCCCCGGTCCGGGAAGATCCCACGTGCCGCGGAGCGGCTGGGCCCGTGAGCCATGGCCGCTGGGCCTGCATGTCTGGGGTCTGTGCTCCACAACGGAAGAGGCCACAACAGTGAGAGGCCCGTGTACCGCAAAAAAAAAATAATAATTGAGATTTCTTTGGATTCAGTCTACCCGCTGACTCCTCATCTCTCTCACTTCACCATGTACATGCTGACCTACCATCTCCAACCTCTGTGCTTTTGCACACACAGTCTCCTCTGCCTAGAACGCCAGCCCCAGAACCAGGAGAATCCCCTCCATCATCCAAAACCCAGATCACATGGCCCTCTGAAGCCTCCCCAGACTCCTTTCCCCAGGTCATGTTAGGCTTTTCTCCTCTTGGTTCCCTGGGCTTCTGCTACTGCCTGACCTTTCTCATCATGCTCTGATTATTTGTTTCCTTTAATTAAAGTGCAAGCTCTCTAAGGGCAAGGATCTTGTTCTTTATTCCCGCACGCTGTGCCAGGGGCTAGGTGGCTGGATGAATTTTTTTTTAATTAATTAATTAATTAAAAAATTTTATTTATTATTTATTTTTGGCTGCGTTGGGTCTTTGTTGCTGTGCACAGGCTTTCTCTAGTTGCGGTGAGCGGGGGTTACTCTTTGTTGCGGTACGCGGGCTTCTCATTGCGGTGGCTTCTCTCGTTGCAGAGCACAGGCTCTAGGCATGCAGGCTTCAGTAGTTGTGGCACACGGGCTTCAGTAGTTGTGGCTTGCAGGCCCTAGAGCACAGGCTCAGTAGTTGTGGCGCACGGGCTTAGTTGCTCCGTGGCACATGGGATCTTCCCAGACCAGGGCCCAAACCCATGTCCCCTGCATTGGCAGGCGGGTTCTTAACTGCTGCGGTACCAGGGAAGCTCTGGATGAATGTCTGTGAAAGAAGAATCTGTATAATTTTCCGTTTAATGAAGTTGAAGTTCTTTACCAGCTCTGAGAAGACTTTAAATGTACACTGGTTTTTGTATGGTGTCAGCTTTTGGTTTCCAGGACTTTTGTTCTAACAAAAGGAGAATGAGAACCCAGGAATAAGCAAGTTGCAAAGGTACAAACTTTCCTTCTCTAAGGGCCATAAAAGGTTGAGCGCTGAGACAGCTGCCATCCTGCTGTCCAATTTCACCCTGTTTATTGTAGTCTTGGGCCTAATCAAGATGGCCGATGTGACATTTGCAACTAGTTTTATGCAAGATGCAAAATCTTGTGCAACAATAACCAGAAAAACTGTTGCAATTCTATGCAAATTGGAAAAAACTGGGGGCTGATTTGGCCTTTGCAGATGTGACTTCATTTCTTTGTCTCCATCATTCATCACAGAGGCCCTGCTTTGGAAACTTTAAGTAATTAAAACATCTATCAACTATCCATCGACAGCGATGGCGATGTGCCTGTGTGTAGTCAGTCGGTTCCATTCCAAGGGTGTTCTCATGTGATAATTATGTAACAACACACTTTGTCACTATGAGGGTAATGAGAAATGGTCATGACACTGTTATCTTATCAGGCATTATTAAGTTTTGCTAATGGATGAGACTTTCTATCTCACTTTAGTTCTATCTAACTTTCTATCTCACTGATTGGCCAGTAGAGTCACTTGCAACACCAAAAAGCAAGTGTTTAAATATATATTTTTAAATTAATTACTACTTAGTTTTATTTATTTATACCCAGCCTTACAAAGAAAGAAAAAGGATTTAAGGAAGCTTCGAAGACACAGAGAGGTCCATGTTACAAGCGGGTGTCTAAATGGAAGCCCTTTAGGCAACCAACAGACGCTGTCACGACTACATACTATGAGATATCACTTTACTGACACATTTGTCTTTCCTGACTCACCCAACAAGGGTGATAATTCCCGCCTCTGTACCAGCCCTGTGCCCTGAATAAACCTATTCTGTAGTGTAGCTCCTATCATATTGCAAGTCTTTATACCCATGTCTGTGAGCATCTTGGGGGCAGGACCCTGGCTTATTTACTTTTGTACCTCATGTACCTAGTACGGCTCTTCAATTAAGCAAGTTGATGATGAGGATGATGTGTAGTATTGGGTAGACTCAGTTTTAGATGTGCCCTTTCCCCCCAGATTCCCTTTTCAGCCCATCCCTGAGCACACCCACCAGTACCCCTCTGGCTGTCCCTCCTACTTCCCCATCAATCTCTTCCCCATCAGGCCCTGTTCGCAAGGGGCACAGTCCTGCACTGAGTCTAGTCATCTCTGCTGTGGTTATAACAGGGTTAAAGTTGAGCTTTCTAATCGCTCCCATGAGGTCTTATTACCTGTTGATTAGGTCCTTTTGGGATCAGCATCAAACTGACAACAATAATAAACACTCCCTTCTTGGAACTCAGTAATGACCCTGCCTGCCCCACAGGCCTGGTGGCTGTGGGGAGGGGCACTGTGTGGGCCTGGAAATGGCAGGCCATGCTAGGGGGCATTTCCTGGAGATTTGGTGGTGCAGGCGCAGAGGTACAGCTAACAAGCTGACGGGCACCAGCTTGAGATTTTTGCCTGGCTGGAGGCACCTCTGTTGTTACAGCACAAGGTGCTCAGAGGACCCTCCACAGCCAGCCCAAGGACTTGAGTGATGGAGCTGGGTGGTTTTTCCACAGGACTTGAGGAATTTCTGGAGAATGGCCCTGTAACTGTTTCATGTGTATTTCTCCAAACTTTTTTCTATGTGCATATAAATGTGAATGAGTGTGTGTGTGTGTTAGTTTTAGTGTTCTTATTATAAAAATGCAATCATACTAAACATTTTGTTTGGCAAATTGCTTTTTTGTTCACCCAACCATCTCTCTTGGACACCTTTCCCTATCAGTGCTTAAAGTTTTGCCTCAGATAATGTGACCTACAAGGGCTTAATTTCCAAAACACACAAACAGCTCATACAATGCAATAACAACAACAACAAAAAAACTCAATCAAAAAATGAGCAGAAGGGCTTCCCTGGTGGCGCAGTGGTTGAGAGTCCGCCTGCCGATGCAGGGGACGCGGGTTCGTGCCCCGGTCCGGGAGGATCCCACGTGCCGCAGAGTGGCTGGGCCCGTGAGCCATGGCCGCTGAGCCTGCGTGTCTGGAGCCTGTGCTCCGCAGTGGGAGAGGCCACAACAGTGAGAGGCCCGCGTACCGCAAAAAAAAAAAAAAAAAAAAAAAGAGCAGAAGACCTAAATAGACACTTCTCCAAAGAAGACATACAGATGGCCAACAGGCACGTGAAAAAACGCTGAACATCGCTAATTATTAGAGAAATGCAAATCAAAAGTACAATGAGGTACCCCCTCACACCGGTCAGAATGGCCATCATTAAAGGTCTACAAATAACAAATGCTGGAGAGGGTGTGGAGAAAAGGGAACCCTCCTGCACTGTTGGTGGGAATGTAAATTGGTGCAGCCACTATGGAGGTTCCTCAAAAAACTAAAAATAGAGTTGTCATATGATCCTGCAATCCCACAACTGGGCATGTATCTGGAGAAAACTGTAATTCGAAAAGGTACAGCACCCCAGTGTTCATTGCAGCATTATTTACAATAGCCAAGACATGGAAGCGACCTAAATGTCCATCATCAGATGAATGGATAAAGAAGATGTGGAATACATACACAATGGAATACTACTCAGCCATAAAAAGGAATGAAATAATGCCATTTGCAGCAACATGGGTGGACCTAGAGATTATCATACTAAGTGAAGTAAGTCAGAAAGAGAAAGACAAATATCATATGATATCACTTTGTGTAGAATCTAAAATAAGACACAAATGAACTTATCTACAAAACAGAAACAGACTCATAGACGTAGAGAACAGACTTGTGGTTGTCAAGGGGGAGAGGGGGTGGGGGACGGATGGATTGGGAGTTTGGAATTAGTAGATGCAAACTATTATATATCAAATGGATAAACAACAAGGTTCTACTGTATAGCACAGGGAACTATATTCAATATCCTATGGTAAACCATAATGAAAAAGAATCTGAAAAAGAACATATATATATGTATAACTGAATCACTTTGCTGTACAGTAGAAATTAACACAACATTGTAAATTCAACTATACTTCAATAAAATAAATTTTAAAAAAGCTTTGCCTTAATGTGATAAAGAACATTACAATAATCCAGAATAAGAACAAAGCAAAATACATTTAACCATTCTCTTGTTGTTGAACATTTCAACCATCTCCAATTTCTCGGTATTACAAATAAAGCTACAATGACATCCTTATACATTTTCTCGTGTACTTGTGTAAGTGTATATTGTGAATGGTTGTGCCTATTTGCCCACCTAACAGTAATGTCTAAGTGTGTCCTTTCTGTGGCTCCTGGTTAGTATAATTTTACTTATTTGTGACAATTTAATTGTAATAAAATATATCTCAGTGATATTTTAATTTGATTTTCCCTGACATTGCATTTATTATGGAATTAAAAATATGTAATTCAAACCTAAAGAAAAATTATAAGAATAATCCAAAGAATTTCCATGTATCCTTTATACAAGTTCACCAGTTCTTTACATTTTGTCCCATTTGTTTTAGTATTTTTTTTCTCTTTTTATATCTGTGCTATCCAATATGGTAGCCACTAGCCACACATAGCTATTTATATTTAAATTGAATTAAATTAATAATTCAGCTCTTCAGTTGCATTAGCTATATTTCAAGTGCTTGGTGGTCATGTGAAGCTCTTGGCTTCCATATTGTCAGAGCAGGTATAGAACATTTCCAATCAATGATTGGAAAAATGAACGAATGAGTGAATTTCTGTGCCACCTCTTATTTCATTCTAATTCTAATTATTCTAATCATCATACCTCCTCATTCCCTGAAATCAAAACAGAGGAGGGCAACAGATGATTATTTTGGAAACATACTTTCAAGAAGACACCTAAGAAAATGTATTAATGTAGGGCTGTAGACTGGCACCACCATCTTTGGAAGACATTGTGGCAATCAATATTTAGAAGAAGACGTCTTCTTTGCCCTAGCGATTTCACTTCTTAGGACCTACACCAGAGAAATTCACGCATATCTGCACAACAAAACAAGCGTAAGGATGTTCGCTGCAGTGTTGTTTGTAATAGGAAAATAAAGAAATAGCCTACAGTCAATCAGTAGGGGAATGGTTAAAAAATGCATGTGGTTATATCCATGTCAGTTCATTTAAACGTTTAAGAAATAGTTGTAACTGTTAACATAGTAGTAAAAACACCTCTTATGTGACGGGTAATGTTAGAGGTTTAAGGGACAAAGAAATGAAGACAACATCTCTTATTGAGCCTGTATTTTGGTAGAAGGATTATGGAATGCACAGCGGCAGGTAGAAAAAATGAGATGGGGCTCTACATAATGACAACAAAAGATCTCCAGAGCATTTTAAACAGCAAAGAAACAAACAGGCAAGCTGCAAAATAATAACAGTCAGGATATATTTTATGTTTAAAATCACAAAATCAATCTAGACATTTCTGTATGTACACATATGCATGTGAATGAAAGTTTTTCCTTTTGGTCTGAACGGACACACGCCAAGCTGTTACTACCTCTGGGACTGAGTTTTGTTTTATCCTATCTTGCTTGATTTTGTTTCTTCTATGAGAATGCTTTCATGCATTGCTAGTGAAATTAAAAGTAAATAACTAAGCACACGAATGGGAAGCCTAATCGTCAGGCAGCGAAGGGGAAACAGCCGCTACCTAAGCATTAGAGAACCGAATGCAGTTACTACAGCATAACCAGAACAAAGATTGGCCTGTAGACTCTTGCCATTCATAGGAAACAGCACCAACCAGTACATGAAATGCTGTGCTCTCACCAGCTTCAACTACCAAGCTTTATTATTTATCCTAAGTCTTAGCAGTTTCAATATTCTCTAGGAGGAAAGAAGGAAATTAATATTCACTGTATACTTAACACCTTCCAAACACTTGTCCTATTTACTATTTCATTCTGTGCCGGGAACTTCAGAAAGTATTACTATCCCTCCATTTTAAAGATGGAAAAACCAAGGCTCAGAAGGTTTAACATGCTTGTGCAAAGTCTTGAATACACCAGCTAGCAGGTGATGGAGGCTAATTCAGATTCAGTCCTTCCCAACCCCCGAAACTCACTGACTCTGCCTTTCAAGAATCCCTTAAGGATGGCTGGAGAGCGGGTTTGCAGCTTCAGGATCTCAGTGTCTGTCCTGGGTGTCTGTCTCCTTGTCCTTTTCCTCGATTTTTAGGGATGCTCTAGAACAAGCTTTGGGTAATGCCCTGGGCATGTTTGACACACTTCTCTCCAGAGTACCCCCATTTTTCTCTGTTCCCATCTGCCCATGGTATCCCATCTCAAGAGAGAGAAATAAGGAACAGTGTCAATGAAGAAGAGAGGATGAGATAGTCAGAGAAAGAGAGGCAGGAGACCACAGAGGAGTCGATAAATAGAAGACAGAGAAAATGAGCCGGGGAGGGGAGGGGTTGGACCTGTGATACAACGAACTATGGGAATCTCGGTGTCATGAATACAAGGATGACAACAAAGCCACGCAGGAAGGATTAAAAAATAATAAACACTTTTACTTGGGGCTTCCCTGGTGAAGCAGTGGTTGAGAGTCCGCCTGCCGATGCAGGGGACGCGGGTTTGTGCCCCGGTCCGGGAAGATCCCACATGCCGCGGAGCGGCTGGGCCCGTGAGCCACGGCCGCTGAGCCTGTGCGTCCGGAGCCTGTGCTCCGCAGTGGGAGAGGCCACAACAGTGAGAGGCCCGCGTACCGCAAAAAAAAAAAAAAAAAAAAAATAATAAACACTTTTCTTAATAGGATGGGAAGGGGGAGGTTAGTGAAGGGTGGAGAGGAGAGAAGCGCCCCAGACACCACCCACTTTCCTTCTGCGTCGAGGGGAGCTGGTGGAGGGTCCCCAGATGCTGCCCTGGCTGACCAGGAGGGAAGTCTGCAGCCCCTCTGGATTCGGGCGTGGCAGGGCCCCTCCACACCCCGGGAACATGCTCCACACTTGAGGCCCAGACGCCCGCAGAAGACCTGCACCTTTTATGTAACTGTCTTAGGGATTTTCAAAGTTTGCCCTTGGCCTGAAAGTCTCTGGGCATCCATGCAAAATGATGAAACAAATTAAACAGTGCAGCAGCAAACCACGGGAGAAAGGGTGAGGGGAGAAGAGAGAGAGACAGAGACACACAGAGAGAGAAAGAAAAGCAGTTAGGACAAGAGACAAACTGGAAGGAAGACAACGGGAGAAAAGAGGAAAGATGACAGGAAAAAGAGATGATAAGAAACAAGGAGAGAGGGAGAGAAGCTGGCAGAAAGAAGGGAAGGGGAGGGAAGGGAGGAAGGAAGGTGTTTTATATTCCTAGAAAGGAATGTATAATAATATGTAAGAATAATATACAAGAATATAAGACTGTTCCCCATATCCTGAAGGTCAGTAAGTCTGGCTGGGAAATAAAGAACAAGTTCTAGTTGAGGGTTAGCAAAAGCCCTGAGGAAGTACGAGAACTTCTGCCAGCTTCCACAAAGCTGCCTCCCAGAAATTAAAAATCCAGGGCCAGTCATTGTACACATGGCCCACGTCTATCCATGCTCATGTCCACATTACAGCGTAGAGAATGAGGCTTCATCCAAGGTGTTGCTTTAATGTGAGTAATTACAATTAAGCAAGAACTCCCGTGGGATATTATCACATACATCTACTACGTGAACTACCGGGGTGAGGTAAGGAGGCAAGTGCCACAAATACACAGGAAGGAATGTTCCAGAAGAGATAACAGGCAGTGGAATCAAACATGGATGGGAGGTCTTGATTCCTACAGATGGGCTCCATACACAGAAGCAGGGAGGCCAGAGGGTTCCCAGGAGATGAGATTGGAACATGGCGAAAATCCTGACCTACCTCATCCTAGGCTCTCCTAGCACATCCTGTTAAACAGTCGCTAAGAAAGGGAGACTCACATGCTTTGTGAAATTGTACGTGGTAGCTGTCTAAGGGCTAGAAGAAATGATAAGAATCTCTCTATCCAAGGCTATTATTTTTATTTGCTTCAAAGCAGAGGCTAAAATGAAGGGGGAGGCCATTAGACTAGGCCTCAACTAAGGTAGTGCTTTCAAACTCTGGGTGTGACCCATTCGCGGGTTGTAAAATCAGGTTGGTGTTTGGTGACCAGCTTTTCTTTTCTTCCTAATAGAATAGAAAATATCAGCAAGTACCTCGTGTAGTGAGGGTAAATACTGTTGCATGAAACTTTTGATCTGGCTACATATGCATACATATTAATACACATACATGCATAATTGTATACTGGGTTGTGAAGTACAGTTCATTTCTTATCATGAGTCGTGGCCTAAAAGTTTTTGTTTTGTTTTGGCCATGCCACACGGCTTGTACGATCTTAGTTCCCCTACCAGGGACTGAACCCGTGTCCTTGGGCGTGAAAGCGCGGAGTCCTAACCACGGGACTGCCAGGGAATACCCTATGGCCTAAAAGTTTGAAAGCCAGTAGTCTAGATGTATCAATGAAGCATAGAGGCTTTCGGCTAGAAAATAGAAATTTCCAGGTTTGAAATGTATGATCAAACAGAACCTCTGGCTGTGGTTGCTGTCCAATGGAGTTGACCAGAAGCAAAAGATGGAAAGCCCTTTAACTTTTCTTGAGGTGTGTCTGCCACAGAAACTCCATGAATGGAGGACAGTAGTTTGCAATTGCTCAAATCTTAGGAAAACTTTAGGATAATCCCTAGTGCCCAAACTTGCACCAAGCGGTTGTGCACTGCTAAAGCAGTATCATTCCCAGAGAGCACATCCTTCCAGCTCCTTTCTCAGATATGCTCATAGAGGACAAACGGAAAGAGGTGATCCTCATTGGTCTATGCTGGATACCAATAATTCTTTCCACTGTCAAGAGCCTTAGTTATTTCTGTTCTGTAGGATATGCTATGCTCTTTTCCCTGTTTTTCCAAACAGACTTTTTCTTGTACACATCCTGTTCTTTATCCACTGTATTGGGGGTACTGGGGGTAGATAACTTATCATTTAACCACAGGTCACTGAACCACAGGAGCTACCTCTAGCTTTCAAGGAAAGAGATTTCACAGGATGTAGTTATATGAACCTTTGGGTTCTTTCCATTTGAGTTGCATGAACTTTTATGTGTTTTTTGGGCATTTGGGAAAGTCTTTCTGTGGACGATGGGCATGAATGGGTGTTGAGTGGGCACCCAAAGGGGTAGACTGTAGCTGGCATTTGTCAGTTGCCACCGGGCATCTGTGTCCTCCTCTCCCACCTTAACAGCATCTAGATTTTCCTCTGGATAACTGCACCCGCATGCAGCCTATGGACTTCGTGGGCTGTTCCAGCCGTGAGCTCCGATGACTTGAGTCAGTGAGCACCTTTCATTTCCCGGATTACAGCTGTTCCTTCAGGGGTGGGCATAGTGTCCTGGGATGGCCCCATCAGGTATATTTCAGGAATCCTACTTGGAATGATGGTATGAAACACTCTCTACCACTGACATAAATGAGGGAACATGGGGCTCCAAACTTGGCCGGCAGGCGTCCTAAGACTCCAAGGGGAACAGGCTTTAGGACAAGGTCAACATTGTGGTTGACAGAGTGGAGGGGAAGAAGAGCTCTGGCCCTTCTTTATACTCTTGAGCACTTGAACCAACCAGCCACGTGGCCTGCCTTACCTCTGGACTGTTCCCTGTGAGCCAGTAAGGCCCCCTCACCGAAGCATGCTTGAGGTGACTTCTGTTGGTTGTAGGAAATACATACTTCCTCCACTCCATACTTTGTTTTGCCAAGCTCCATCATCTCAGATGTGGACTTGCTGAGCCTCTGTCCTAAGCTTCCAGGAGGGTGGTTTCCTTCAAAATAGGGTTTAGTGGCCTCAGCCAGGGCCTACACCTGAGACTTGTCTCTGTGCCCAACTTCCCTCATATATTAAGTACATTCTTATGAAACACATGATCCTTGATTCTTTTGGAGCACTCAAGGCTCATTTGACTGTCTCTTGCCTCTTCCTCCACATTTAGCTCATTTCCCACCACTAGCCTTGCCCATTATGCCACAGTAATACTAAACAGCTCCGTCCAAACCCCATACAATTTTATATGCCTTTGCTGACACTGTTTATTTTTTCCTGCCAAGAATGCCCAATCCTCTCCACTTTCTTTGCTTCTCATCTATTTATCCTTTTAGACCTGTGTTCTCCAATATGGTAGCCGCAAGTCACACATAGCTACCGAGTTCTTGAAATGTGGCTAGTAGAAGTGAAAAACTGAATTTTTAATTTTATGCCATTTAAATTAATTTAAATTAAAAAATATATATGGAACAATATAAAATATGTTTCTATTAAACACACCTTTATTGCTTTGATAGGACTACATTTTACTTTAACTGTTGAGAAGTTGGTGTCCAAATTGAGATGTTCTGTAACTATAAAATACACACTGGATTTCAAAGACTTTGTACAATAAAAAGAATGTAGGGCTTCCCCGGTGGCACAGTGGTTGAGAGTCCGCCTGCCGATGCAGGGGACACGGGTTCGTGCCCTGGTCCGGGAAGATCCCACATGCCGCGGAGCGGCTGGGCCCGTGAGCCATGGCCGCTGAGCCTGCGCGTCCGGAGCCTGTGCTCCGCAATGGGAGAGGCCACAACGGTGAGAGGCCCGCGTACCGCAGGAATAAAAAAAAGAAAAAAAAAAAGAAAAAGAATGTAAAATATCTCGTTAATAATTTTTATATTGATTAGGTAGTGATATAGCAATATCTTGGATATATTGGTTTTAATAATATATGTTAAGATGATTTTCTCCTGTATATTTTCACTTTTTAAATGTGGTTACTGGAAAATTTTAAATTACATACATGGCTGGTAGTATACTTCTACTGGGACAGCACTGGACTAGACCCTACCAGGTTTCATCTCCTTGAGAAACCCTTCCCTGGTCACCCAGGCTAGGTGCAGTGGCTTCCTGGCTTCTCATGACACCCTCTTACATAGTACTTATGTCATTAACCAATACGGTCTCTTCATGTGTCTGTCTCCCTCCCACCTATCCCCAGACTATAAGTTTCTCAAGGGCAGGGACCATGTTTTATTTTCCAGGGCCTGCACAGTGCCTGGCACATAGTAGGTACTCAGTAAATACTTGTGAAATAAACTAATGAATGGCTAACCACATCAAGTTCATGATATCACAGGTATTTCAAAGAGAACTTCCACGCACAACTACTTTCTAGATTGATATGCTATCTTAGGGCTTCCTGCAGGTCCAGTCTTTTGGCTGAGTCTCTTGGTTACTATGTGCAGTGCCCAACCTGGGGGGCTGTACAGAGCAGCCCTATAGGCTAACCTTTCAGCCTTTCCTAGAACCCTGATCCTGAGAGGGTACCAGATGGGTGCAGAGCGGGAATGGGCAGACAAGGATGAGCTCCAAGAGGAATGGAGGGAAAAAAAGAGGAAGTGAGGAATGCAGGAAGCAAGCCTTGTCCCTCTGCCTTCTGTGGCAAAGTGAGCTGAGCATTGCTGCCAAGCAAACAGTGGTGTCGAAGGCCGGGGAGGAGAAGCAGGGCTGGCTGTGGTATGCCACTGGGTGGAGTTAAAATTTATAACAAGGGAGAGGCAACTGAAGAAAAGAAAGATTCTTTTAAAAATTCTGCTGAAGCCTAATTAGAAAAAAATTCCATTCCCTCATGCTAAGTTTTAAGAGACTTCCCTTTCAGAATTATTTTCAGTCTGGTAGTAACAGGCAGGAAGAGCATCAGATGTTCACCAAGCTATAAAGCGGATACTCCCCACCCCCTAAACACAGAACCTGCCCATATTGCTTTTCTGACTTGGGTTATGAGGATACAGGATATGAAGTTGTCAAGGCATAGATCTTTCCAGATAGGAGTGTCCCTTGTGGTAGATTGAAAACAGAATGGCTGAAGTATTTTGCAGCTGTTCCCACCAAAGAAGTGGAGTAGATTTTGCCAGGCCTTGAATCTGGGTTATACCCATGGGACATTAGACAGCCTGATGCAACCAGAGGCTTGAAAAGTGCTTGAACACTGAGGCTTGCCCTCTTTTGCTCTTTTTGGAGCCCAGCCACCATGTGAAGAAGTCTAGGCTAACCTGCTAGATACTGGGGACATGTAGCTGGTTACCCCTGTGGATACCCCCTATATGCTAGACATGTATGTGACACCACCAGGGACCACCAGGCCTCAGAAAATCCTCCAGCTGACTGCACCATACAAGCAAAACTGGGCAAATCCAGCAGAAGAACTTCCCAGCTGAGCCCAGCCCAAATCGCCAACCCCCAGAATGGTGGGCCAATAAGTGATTGTTGTTTGAGGCCTCTAAGTTTTGAGGTGTTCTTTCATGTGGCAAAAGCAAACTAATATATTCTGACAAAGAGGCGTGGAAATCCATAAAGAAATAGCCACCTTATTATAACAGAGTGATTCAGAGTATGGGCTTTGGAGACAGGCAGACGTGGTTCCAACACTCGCATGATGTGCTCTCGGGCATCTTTGGTAAAAATGACAGTACCTACTTCATAGGGTTGTAATGAGAACTGTGTCACCCAGCGTGGCACATTGGAATTAAGATAATTTGGGGATAGTTTATAGAGGAACAATTGTATTTACAAAGGTGTGCTCAGGGTTCAGGGACCCACAAGGGAGAGTGCAGTGCCCTGGGGCCATGTTATCACCGCAGGTGTGAAGAGACAAGGAGGTGACCAAGAGCTGGAGACACAGCAGGCAGGATCAAGAGGGCCACCTGGCAGGAGCCATGACCTTGAGTTGAGAGACGAAGCTGCTCCGCAGTGACACGTCTGAGAAGGAGCTGGAGGAATAAAAACTCTGACCCACACTTTTTCCTCCTTATTTCCTGCCAGTGTTCCTTGTTGGCCAAATCCAGCTGGGAGCCACTGGACATACAGATCAGCCTCCTGTACAAAAAGTAAGGTGACGAAGGAGGGAGAGTAGATCTGGGGTGAATAATGTGCATAAAAGAACTGAGTATGCTAACACATATATATGGAATTTAAGGGAAAAAAATGTCATGAAGAACCTAGGGGTAAGACAGGAATAAAGACGCAGACCTACTGGAGAACGGACTTGAGGATATGGGGAGGGGGAAGGGTGAGTTTTGACAGGGCGAGAGAGAGTCATGGACATATACACACTAACAAACGTAGTAAGGTAGATAGCTGGGGGGAAGCAGCCGCAAGGCACAGGGATATTGGCTCGGTGCTTTGTGACAGCCTGGAGGGGTGGGATGGGGAGAGTGGGAGGGAGGGAGACGCAAGAGGGAAGACATATGGGAACATATGTATATGTATAGCTGATTCACTTTGTTATAAAGCAGAAACTAACACACCATTGTAAAGCAATTATACCCCAATAAAGATGTTTAAAAAAAAAAAAAAGAACTGAGCACGTACCTGACACCCAGTAATTATGATGAATTATCATTCATCTATAAACAAGGTCTATAAGAGGCAGAAAAGGAAATGAGTATTTTTTGCTAGGGTGACCTAGAGAATATTCATGGACAAGATATGCTTTGGAGGGATTGGGAAAATAATAACAAAATGATAAGAGCAAATATTTATTTGGAATTTACTATGTGCAGGTACCATTCTTTACACCTTATGTATGTTAATTTATTTAATCTTCATAACTATCTTATGGGGTAAGTACTATTATTATCCCTATTACACAGGTGAGAAATTGAGGCAGAGAGAAGTTAGATAACCCAACTGAGGTCACACAGCTAATAAGTAAGGGAGCCAGGATTTGAACCCATTTCGAAGGCAGTGTGGGGCGTGACTTTTTGTTTTTTTAGGCACAGAGCTAGAAAACTCTTATAGAGGAAGTAGGGAGTTATCCAGGTGGAGTAGAGTGCGGGGTTTCTGCCAGAGGATAGCAAGAGACAGTCTGGAGAGAGCGAGGTAAGGACCAGACTACTGAAGACCAGAATGATAGGCTGAGGAATCTGCCTTTATTCTGATGAGCGACGGGAAGCCACTGAGGATTTCTGAGAAGAGAAAGGCAATCACAGCAGAGTGCAAGGAAGATAAATCTTTGCGCGGCATGAAATTAACAAAGCAGGGAACAACGGGAAGCCAGGCAACCAGCTAGAAGATACTGCAGTAGTCCAAGCACCAGGAGATGAGGGCTTGAATAAGATGACAACACCGAGATGAAGGGCAGGATGTTGGAACTGCACGCAAGGGAAGGCTCAACAGAACGAGGGGACTGATGAGCTGGGTGTGTCAAGTGGTGGGGGTGCTGGAGAAAGAGAAACAGGACAAGAGGTTTGGGACCCAGGTGAAAGGGTCACGATGGTATCAGATGGACCACTCAGCCACACTTAGTGTACAAGTTGAGAAAAAAGTGTACGTCATCCAGTCTTGCGTTTTTTCTAGTTATAACACAAATGCCATGAAGTTGTACCAACCCCTAATCAATTGCAAAATAACAACTGATTTTGCAATATCAGCTCCTGGCAGATTCACTGGTGAGGCTGGAATGAGGATGGGGAGGAATTCAAGGACTGCCTCCTGTGGTGGTAAGAGACCAGGGTTGCAGGATATTGTGAGATTAGTTCTGGGGAAGCTGGAAGGATGCTTGGTTGCCCGGCGACAATGCTGTCCCCACGGCAGCCCTGGGTTTCCTGCAGTCCCAGATGCATCTTATTAAAAGGAAAGAAGGATGGCTGGCTGACACATTTCCCGAAGTGGCATTTTCAATGTCCCAAGTCTTGGTAACTTGTTTATAAGTGGCACTTACAACATACAAGGGCAGGGGGAAAGTGGGGAGAGGAAGAAAGTTCTCCTAGGGTCTCGAGCACATGAGGAGTTGATCTTGACTCTATGATTTCAGCTCGTCTAACAGACACGGTGTGCAGAGCCTCCTTGAAATCCACCTGAAATGAATTAGCCTAAAGTAAAAGTAGGTGTTTATCTCAAGTCATTGCCTCGAATAGCTGACTACCTGTTGGAAGAAGGTTCTGATCGATGCAGACCAGAGCAGCCGTGCGTGAGCTGTTACACAGCGGTTAGTATTGATCAGAGCTAAAGGCTGCCGATAGGAATGCGGAATGAACTGACAGGCAGAGAAGAGGGAAGGAGGAGGCAGTCTTCGCTGGTGGCAGCCGTACAGGGGAAAGCCGATAAAAAGTCAATTCCACTTAACTGAATGGCTGCTAACTAAATATTTTTGGGGCTACAGCCTTCCCAGGTAGCAGCTGGAGCATCTCTGTTCCAGAACTGAGATATCAAGCAAGAGCTGGGCATCGACAGGTGAGATCACAGGGCCCTGGTGATGGATGGGGGAAGAAGAGAGGCCCCCGAACAGAGGGATGGGTGGCCCTGGTCTTGACTGAGCTGACTGGGTGCACTGGAGGACAGCCATGGACCACGGAATGCTGCTGATGGGAAGGAAAGGGACAAGAGCCAGTCTGGGATTTGTGACACAGTCTCTGATTAATTAGTTCGTTTAAAACCTTGATTCTTTTCTCTGCACTTAAGGGGTATTGAAACTAACTGCTGCAGTAAGAGAAAGTTGACCAAAGGCTGGTCCATTCACAGAGAGAGGCAGAATGGTGCAACGCTGAGCTGCTAAGAGACTGGCTTTGGGAGATTCGGTGCTCACTGACAACTTGTTTTCTGAACTTGCACGTGCTCAGGATTGCACTTCTCTTTCTTGAATTAGGTATGACTATGTAACTTGTTTGGGCCAATGAAATGTGTGTCCCTTCTGGGTGGACATTTAATTGCTAGTGAATAACTTTCCTGCTCTTCGCTTGCCACTGTGATCATAGGTGATTGTGTTCATATGGATAAGAGCAAAACCCCCTGGAATGTTAAGCTAACACATGGATGGTTGTCCAAAACTGCACTGGATTTTGTGTGAGTGAGGAATGAACTTCGATCATGTCATGCTGCTGAACTTTTGGGCCTGTTTGTTACCCAGCATAACCAAACCCTTTCTGACTGGTACAGGGGGATTTTGGTTTTTAGAATCCTGTGTCTACCAGTTGCTAGTAGTTGTGTGATTTGGCCCATTGCTTAATCCACCCATATCTTGGACTATGTATAAAAAGCATATAAAAATAGTAACAACAACAATAAAAATTATGATGTATTGAATGCTTACGAGGTATAAGCATGGCATAGGCTCTGCTTATATTAATTTGTGCAATTCTCAAAGCAGCCCTGCAGTAGGATCTATTATTATCCTCATTTTACAAATGTGGAACTCAAAGCTCAGAGAGGTTAAAAGACTTTCCCATGGTCACACAGCTTGTAAATGACAGGCTAGAATTCAAGCCTAGGCAGATCACTCCAGAACACTTTTTCTTAACCATTTTCCTACCTACCATTTTCCTGGACCTCAGCTTAGTTGCTTAATAAATAACAGGTCTCCCAGTACAGGCTCGGGAAGAAATTCACCAGTTGGCTCACACTCAAGCATTCTATATGGGAGGAGAAGAGAAAAATGTGGCTAGTATTTCTTTTGCTCTCTCACTAGTCTGTCTACACCATGCCTTCCCACAAGTCTCTGTAAGGTCTGAGCCTGTCTGGAATAACCTTCTCCATTTTTTCCCTCAATCTTGGGTTTTTCTAAGGCTCCAGATCAATTCCCTACTCATTCATGATACAAACAAAGAAACTCCTTATCAGTGGAAGAGACTGAATGGACTTCTGTCAAAGGATGCCATTCTGAGGAGTTTCTCATGTATAAAATGGGGGTAATAACCCCCATCTCACTGGGTTGTTATACCATTTTTTCATCTGTTTTTTAACATCATATTCTAGGTTCTAGACACTGTGTTATGTGATTTTATATGTGTGTGTTTGTACACACACATATAAAAGATCTATCTGTCTATCTATCTACCTACCTATCTATCTACTTACCTACCTACCTACTTAACGATCTATCTTTTAATCTTCACAGCAATCCTAGGAGATAGATAACATGTCCATTCTACAGATGAGAAAACTGAGGCTCAGAGAATTTAAATACTTTCCCAGAAGTCACTCAGCTAGAATGAAGGATGGGGAGCTAGTTCAAATTATAATCCCAAAGCTTGGTCTTTTTTCTGTTAAACTCTAGTACCTTTCTCCCTCTTGTGTAGTTAAAATAGAATAAGAAGTTAAGATTCTCTTAGAGTACAGGGCCTGGCACATAATAGCAGCTCAAGAATTGGTAGCATGAATTACGTTCATTCATAAACATTTATTTATTTATTTGTTATTTTACTTTATTTTTTTGCTGTGTGGCTTTGCAATCTTAGTTCCCTGACCAGGGATTGAACCCAGGCCATGGAAGTGAAAGCAATGAGTCCTAACCACTGGACCACCAGGGATCTCCACATAAACATTTATTGAGCAGCTTCTATGCACTAGGTAGTGTGCTCCAAGAAATTCCTAAAGGAATTTTTCAAGGAATTTGAAAACAAACATATAAGGAAATCATTTCTTGTCCCTACTGCCTTTCAAGACACTGTTGGGCTGCCCACAGCGCCAACTCCTTAGAAAGCACCAAACAGAGGGGATCCCAGGCCAAACGAGTGATGGGATACAGGGAGTGGCAGCAGCCCTCATCATGCTGGTGTGCTTTCTCAGTGGGTCTGGGTCCATAACCTGCCTGCAGGCCATCCGGGTAGCTGTGTAGGGGTGCGTGGAGTCCCTGGAGAGCAGAGCAGCGCAGAGCAGTTAAGACCCTGCTGCCTGCTGGGCACCTGCCATTCAGCATCGCAGTCATGCCTCGCAACAACCTTTGGGATGGCGATGAGAGTTGCCTCATGTCCAAAACAGGACCGAGTTTACCCACGACACCACCCTGCCCTTTCTTTCTTTCTTTTTTTTTTTTCTCCCGTTGCGGAGCACAGGCTCCGGACGCGCAGGCTCAGCGGCCACGGCTCACGGGCCCAGCCGCTCCGCGGCATGTGGGATCTTCCCGGACCGGGGCACGAACCCGTGTCCCCTGCGTCGGCAGGCGGACTCTCAACCACTGCGCCACCAGGGAAGCCCTCACACTGCCCTTTCTTTATGACCTTAGGTGAGGAGAAAAGGATGGTGACGGAATTCTCCTTGATCATAGTTAGAATTTACCTGGATTGAAATGTAGATTCCAGCCAGCCCCAGGGGGAGGAGAAAGAGTGCTCTTATTTCATCAGCGGAACCACCGTGAGATCCCCAGGAATAAGGGGACTGACACTACATACCTCCTGCCTTTGTGCCGGGGATCATGCCAGGCTATCTCCTTATACCTTCCCCACATCCTCCCATCAATCACTGACCCCACATGATTGATGAGAAACTGTCTCAAAGAGGTTAAGTGGTGCCTAGGATTGGTCCTTATTTTCTCCGTGCCCTTATGACAACATTTAATAATTTTTCTGAGTAACTGGCCCTTCTAAGTACCTTAATTAGGGAGGTCATCTTTGCTCTCTGCTTGTCAAACGTTAGTTACTTGAGAAATGCCTTCCATTTATTGATATATCAATGTATTGATGTGTGTGTGTGTGTGTGTTTATGTGTGCATGCGTGCCACCTCTATGCTTGGGTTCCTCTCAACCAATATTTTGGGTATATGCCGAGGGGAGTGTGCTCAAGCTATTTTGAGTTTCTGTACTTAACTCCTAGCAACTTTAATAAACTTCATTCCTTTAGGTAGTAGACTTAATATTTTAAGTATGGTTTTAATTATCATCCTTCTCATGTTGAAGGAAAAACCGGGAAAAGGTGGGGGGGAAATCTAACCTATGCGCATTGCCAGTGATTTCACTCTTTGTGAGAGCGAAGGCCAGAATTCCAGAACAGAGAGGCTAGAGTCTCTCTAAATTGTTTCTTCAGGCATGGGCACATGATGCTTAAATCATTTTGAATTTCGCTGGGTTCTATTCTTCTAGCACAGGCCATAAACATTTATCTTTGGGCTTTCCCAGAAATGTGTCTTATGGAAGGGATTAGCTGTTTGCACATTTCAAGTTCCGAAGGTGAACTCCTCTAACCTACCCCACATAATTAAAGTGGAAAATTTCTGGTGGAGAGAGAAAAAAAAAAAACATCAGGGAAAATACCATGTTTGGGAAGAGAGCTGGACTCCTACGGTCTCAAGAGATGGCTCTGCATTCTCGGGCACTTAATTATAACCCATCTCGCTGGGCGCTCTAGTTCTTCCCTCTGCTCTGTCTTATCTCTGCGTTGAGATGATCAGCAGCTTGAGGGCGTGGCACTGGAGTGGGGAGAGTGGTTGGTTTTATGGTATAATATTTAAAAATGACTCAATCTTTAATGTGGAGTATACAAGGAAGAAAAGATCAAGTAACAAAACAGAGCAATAGTTTAATTTTTTCCGATAAATCCTGTTGGTATAAAACAAAACCAATGTGTGGAGCTGGGTTTGAAAACTCAAATAATACAGAAAAAACCAAAATGAACATGAAAACCCCCGCTCTCCTCACCCGCGTTTGGTTCTGCTCTACAATAACTATCACTGTTAACATTTTCTTGTGATTCCTTCTTTCAATTTAAAAAATAAATAAAAAATAAATATATATTTTATATACATATAAAATATATATTTTTTATATATATAAAAAAAAATATATATTCATCGTATAATTTTAGCAGCACCCAGAAAGCCCTCGTTTCTACCTATTGTCTGTCCTCTTTGCTATAATGGCTGATATTTCGCCGTTATAGATTCACTGCTTTCCATGTGTATGCTTAAGGTACTTCTTTTTTTTTAATTTTATTTTTATATTTTATTTTATTTTTTTTTTTTGCGGTACACGGGTCTCTCACTGTTGTGGCCTCTCCCGTTGCGGAGCACAGGCTCTGGACGCGCAGGCTTAGCGGCCATGGCTCACGGGCCCAGCCGCTCCGTGGCATGTGGGATCTTCCTGGACTGGGGCACAAACCCATGTCCCCTGCATCGGCAGGCGGACTCTCAACCACTGCGCCACCAGGGAAGACCTGGAGCAAAATTTGAACCAAGGAAGAGGCAGTCAGGTGCTCTGAGTGGAAGGCAGACTGCTCCTGGGCTAATCAACCTTGGTTTTACATGAAAAGAACCTGGGGTGCTTTAAGATGTTCAGAGTACTGAATCCCACCAACAGAGATTCTGGATGTCCTGGTCTAGGGTACGGTCTGAGCACCCCCTTGATTCTAATATGTAGCCAAGGATAAGAATTACTGGTCTGGGGCTTCCCTGGTGGCGCAGTGGTTGAGAGTCCGCCTGCCGATGCAGGGGACACGGGTTCGTGCCCTGGTCCGGGAAGATCCCACATGCCGCGGAGCGGCTGGGCCCGTGAGCCATGGCCGCCGAGCCTACGCATCCGGAGCCTGTGCTCCGCAACGGGAGAGGCCACAACAGTGAGAGGCCCGCATACCACAAAAAAAAAAAAAAAAAAAAAGAATTACTGGTCTGGTCAGAGTAGCTCTCGGTAAAACCATCAGGTGTGGCAAATTTACTTTGGGGGTCCTTGCTCCCCAACTTCCGTTTTCTCTGTCTCACTGTCTCCAGGACCCTTTCCTATATCTCATCCTGCTGGAACCTGCTTTCAAAGTGTTCCCCAACAAGGTATTAGTCGATAAAAACTTAAGGGTTTAGACCTTCCAGAAGTACATGCATTTTCATATGGGATACTTAAAGTCAAAATGACCTGGAGTAATCTAGCTATAGAGGGGTGAGAGGTGGCTGAGATGCATTTGAGCCAACAGCTTTCTAGTCATCATCACTGTAGTGATAGTCAATACGTATTATGAGCAAAACACTGTTCTAAGTATTCTCTCTCCATATATAAATACATATCTTCACTCACTGAATCCTCCCAATAGCCTTATGAGACAGGTGGCTTGCATTGGATAAACAAGACACAAGAGGGTTGAGTAATATATACAAGGTCCTACAGCCAAGAAATGGTAGAGCCAAGATTTGAACTCAGGAAGTCTGACTCCAGGTACCATCTTTTAACCACTCACTGCTCAAATGACCTCAATGGTCCCTACCAAGGGCAGAATGGAGTCTGAGGTCTAGTTTTGTATCTCCAACAGGAGAAGTTGGGGAGCTTCCCCTTATTTTTCCCTTTCAAAGTCCCTGAGGCAGTACCCTCTATGGGAGATTTTCATTGTTCCTAAATGTCACCCTTCCCTGTGAGAGGGTAATACTTCTCCTGCTTCGTCAACATCAGGCTTGGCCATGTGACTTGTTTTGGCCACCAATAAAATGTGAGAGGAAGTGATGTATGCTACTTCTGAGCAGAAGCCTTAAAAGTCATCATGTTGTTTCTTTTCTCCCTTCTAGCAGGATATTGTTTTGAAGCAAGGGAGGAGCTGCTCCTTCAGACCGGGACTCAGCATAAAGACAAAGTGGAGCAAAGATACAACCATGTAATTTAGATGAAATGGAGCAGGGTGAAACAGAGGGATTACTTTCATGTAATTTTGTACATGAAAAATGTATCTTCATTTTAAGTCACTAAGGCTTGGGGGTTGCTTGTTAATGCAGCATTACCTAGTAAAAACTGACTGATATACCTGCTGAATATCAATATTTTTAAGCTCAAGTGCCAGAAATGCTATAAGGATAATATCCTTAAATAACCAATAAAATACATTATAATTTTTCCAAGAAATATTGCAAATAGGCTCAAAACAGATTTCCACCTTCCACGAATACTTTTTATGCATTGACCCATCCCCATCTCAGAACGCTAAGAGATCTGAAGCATTTGCCTAGCTCAGTACATCCAGAATTCATTCACCAGCCCAATACTTACAAAAGGAATCAGAAAGAAAGGATGAAGTAGATTGAGTTATTTTAGGCTTGAGGGCATTGGATAGCATGGGAGAGAAAAAGTGTCTATTTTCCTTTATAGATGGGAATTAGTGGCAAGACTTGATGAAACTCTCCCTTATCTGCGACAGAGAATGAAAGAATCCTTAGTATAAATTCTGTGTTCCATGCTTCAGAATCTGTTGCTCCTTTTAATTCCCAACTTCTTGCTTCGGTCTCATACAGTTTACAAACTTATGGCCCATGAGCTGAATGTGGCATGTTGAATCTTTTCTTTGGTTTGTATGTTGTGTGGGTGTTTATATCCGATTGATTGCCAACACTCAAAATTGGGGATATTTCAAGTAAAAAAAATTGATATTTCCAGCTTCTCTTGAAAAATCAAAACTTCTGGTTACATTGGGCCTGGGAACCATTGGCTAGAGTTAAGCAGCGGCTGCCCTTAAGGCTGAGCGTGTTCTCCACAGTCCCCGCCTCTCTCTATTGCCTTATACTATTCCCACTTCACTTATTTGTATCCTTTGCTTAATCCATGCAGCCACAGGAGTTTGCTTCTCTGGGGGGTCAACTTCCTTCTTTCTCTTCTCTTCCCTTCTCTCCCCTTCCCTCCCCTCCTCTCCTTTTCTTTTTCCTTTCTTTTCGTTCTTACTTCTTCCACGGTGAGGAAGGAGATCTCTGGGAGCCCGTTTTTTGCCGCCCTGAGGACACTACTCCCTGCCTTGTTCTCAGAACCTGAAGTGACCCGAATTTGACAGTCCAGCTGTTTGGGTCCCAAAGACAGTCACCTAAACTACCTAAGACCATTCTGGGGGTGGAGGGAATAGATGCTTCCCTCTGGAAATGCTGACTATGTGTATTCAGTGGATTCTATGATATTTACTGACTTGCATGCTTGTGTAGCTTGAAGGTCTTGAAGAAGCATAAACCTCCTGCCCACTAGGTAATTCTGTCGCTTAACAAACCATAACAGCTCTGATTGCGTGCAGAATACTAGCAGTAAATGGTTTGAAAATGATTTTACTATTTTCTGTTATGGAAAACTCACATGTCGGAACATTACGGAACTGTTTTGAAATATCTTTAGCCTTCCGAATGTAAAATCACTAGACTTTGATATTTTAGCAATTCCACGTTTAAAATATCAGAGTTAATGAGACCTGCATCTGCTTTATTGACACCTACACTGGAGAAAGTCATCCAACACCGTATGGATGAAGTAGTCAGTGGGTGGGCACTTCCAATCCTCTGGCACGCCCTTTTCTTTTTTCTGCACCAAATTTGTTGCTAGACCAACTTCTCATTGACTAAAACTTCACACCAAGGCTCAAGGATTATACACCTAGGACTAGGACTGTGCAGATTGTGGTATGGACTGTGGGCATCAAGATGTACACTGGGTTCCCAGCAATAAGGTCATTCTGAGAGCTCTCACACCAGCGCTCAGCTAGCTGTAACCGTCTCCTGCATGCCTTCTAAGGACATTAAGACTGGACATTTTATGTTGTTTCCGTTTTAGTTTATTTGAAGGTTTTATGATGTCTTAGTTGATTGACTTCCAAATAAACACGCTGCTTTTAAAAATGGCAAGTTGTTTTTATTTATTTCTTTTAGGTGCCCAGTGGCTTCAGGGTATATTAGGCAGCTTTGAATTATAATTAGAATAATAACTGTGGACCTAAAACAATAATAGACGTTGAATTATGTGAACACCAAATTAGGATGTTCAGAAAATCTGTCTGAAGGAAACCAGGGTAAGCATGGAATTTTAAAAAGTTATCTTTGTGGCAATGTGACCAAAGGAAATTTCTAACAACAGCCTTGTTATTATTTTTTTGCTTTGTTTTGCCTTCCTACAAGGCTACTCAAACTTTTATTTTTTGTGTTTACTGGACTTGGGGTGCGTGTAGGGGGTATCCAGTTCTTTCGGTGACCTTGTCATGATTTTACAGACAAGAGAAAATAATAAAACCTGCTTGTCGTCTGAGAAAATCATTGTATTCTAATGATTTCTTGAAAATTTCTCAAGTCCACGGGCACAAGCAGTAGAAGCTGGCATTGTGCTTCACTGAATGCCAGATCCTCAGAGCGCTTCTGAGTCCCTCTAAGACACACATCTGCGTTCCTCCATCTGTCATCTTAGCTCATCTTCCTCTCCCAACTGTTCTTAAATTAAATGACTACGTCTAAAGGGAGATTTTCTCGGGAAAGCTTATGAGAATTTGGCCAAAGGCAAATTAAAACATTGCAAGGTAATCACCCAACTCAACTCACTGCTTGGTGGGTCTCGGTGCCTTTTCTTACCCAAAGGAGTTCATCAACCTTTGGGCCCCATATGGAGGAAAGCAGGAAGAAAGGGAAGTCAAGGGAAAATGGAATCCACTGGCTGATGGTCAGAGTGTCAGGAAATGAAGAGTGTGGCGGACAGGGCTGTATCCTGTGCAGTGGATCCAAAGGCCAGGGCAAGAGGCATAGGAGGTAAGAAGCCAAAGAAAGCAAGCATCTAGTTCTAGACCTTCCTGGCCTGATGCTTAATGTCAGGGATATGAAAGTTCACCTTCTCTCACCCCCATGTCCCCAGAGATGAATGGATAAGAGTTCCTACAATCATCACGGGCCACTAGGATTGACAGGACTCTTCAGCTTGGCTGGTCATTGTCCTTTTATTCCCTCGATGCTCCACGTGAATTCTTTCTTAACATTGGGTTGAAGGGGACAGCTTTCCCAGAAATTACAACTGTGGGAATTTATCCTAAGGAGACAACTGGAAAGATTCATCAAGCACAAGGATGTTCATTAGAGTATTGTTTAAGATAACATTACTATCCATCCGTAGGGGATTAGTTAAATGACTGACAGTACATCCAACACAGGAATGCAACACAGTCATTCAAAAGGAACATGCAAATCTGTAATTCACTGGTGTGTTACGTGTTTGGACGACATGTATAATATGATACCACTGACATAAAATAAGACAAATATATGTATACGTCTGAAGACCAGGCATCTGATAGGATGCCTTTCAGGTTAACAGGGTTTTCTTCTGGGTGGTAGAATTTTGGGTGATCTTAATTTTCTTTCTGCTTTGATCAACTGCTTGCACTTTAAAAAGAGATTATATATACGTTTTTTATAATCAGAAAAAAGCTTAATGTTAGGTGTACATTTGAGAGAAAAAAAGAGAGCAGCCTTGGTTAATGGCACGTGAGTATCTGTGCTGCTCCGCTAGTGTCTCCCAATGCCCCCAAAAGTCCCAAGGAACTGAATCCGGAGAAAGAGGTTTGGCTGGGTCATGAAGGGAACAGAGAGTTGGCTGCCACAGTGATGCTCTAACTCTTTATTCCCAGGCTACTACGGTCTAATCTGATCATCACTTCCATTGGAACTTTATGCTCCCCACTAAACACTCCAAGTGCTTCTTCAGAGCAATGCTTTCAGTTCATCCTCAGGTGACCTCTGTAAGGCAGAAGTGGGCAAGGAACATGAAGTTTCCTAATCTGGGGACCTGAGACACTAGTGCCTATGGGACTTGAGGGAAACCACGGCACTGTTGAGATCAGCGTTCTGGTCCTTGATCTCTCCATTGAGTGCTTCTTTGCCTAACCCATAGTGCCTCACCTTTAGCAATGAAAGGTAAAATGTTTGAAAGAATCTTTTTAGTAACTCAGGAGATGGAACGGAAGCCTTCTGCCCTTTTGTGCATTGAGATGTTCAAGAACTGGATTATATCTGATGAGAGTGCCAGTTAGGAGAAACGTTTTTGGACGTTGGAAGGCTATCAGTGGTCCTGATTCATTCTAACGTTGCAGAGGAGGCTTCCTCCTGGACGTTTGGAGCCTGGGATAACAGTCTTATCCTACTATGAACTACTGCACACAAGGCAAGGGTTAACTTGCCTGGGTCTCAACCTTTTTGTACATAAAACAAAGGGGGAGAGTGGCATCAGTCTTACCTGCCCCTAGGCATTCTTTGAAGGATCAAGTGATGTAACAGATATGAACGTCCTCATCTCTTTGACTTCTCTCTGACCTTCTCTAGAAGAGTTGGTTGCCCCCACCCCTTGCCATATTCTTGTAATAGACTACCAGTTATTCTATAGGTCTTGATATCTCTGCCTCCCCAGCAAGGCTCTGAAGAACAAAGTCAAGAATGACTCTGATTCAATACAACCCCATCCCAAGACCTAGCACAGCGCTTAGCACGCGGTAGTTTTCAATTAACGTTTGTTGACCAGGTGAGTGGTACAAAAGTTTGAAACGCTCCTCCAGTGGGAAGCATTAGGAATTGCCACTGTGAAACAGTTGGAACTGTCCTCTTACTGAACAACACACAATTTACTATCCGTTTTTCTTAAAAGCTCCACACCTTCTCTCTAAGACTGTTAGAGCACATGGAATAACAGTCACAACTCCTGACACGTGAGTGATGATTTGTGTCGGGCACCGCACGAAGCCCACTAGGTGAACTTCATCATCTCCTTCTACCGCCCTCACTTTGAGGTGGGTTCTGTTATCAGTTTTCCAGATAATGATGCTGAAGCTCAGAGGATAGTTTGCTTGGAACCCAGAGAGGATCAGTCTGGAATCCATTTTCAAGCCCGAGCTCTTGACCACTTTTCCTTACTGTGTCTGAAACCAACTTGAACCAAAGATCAGGCTGGTTTAGTACCTGCTTATTTTCATTTTAACTTGGGATTTCTGTAGAGTTAGCCTCTTTCAAATGCTCTTGCGACCAGTCTGTGTTCAGCAGGTAAAACTGAACAAGGCCACAGGGAAGGCTTAGATGGGCCGTGTTTCGTCCCCTTGCCTTCTGACAACAACAGTCCACCTTCAGAGCCTCAGCTCAAATGTGGTCCTTTCCTTTGTTCCTTAAATGTTCCCATTTTCTTTTACTTCCCTCTCAGTTTCCTCTTAACCAGCTGAGTGACAGAAACTCAATGCTGACCACTTCATTAGTCGACGACCTTGTCCCTCTGGCCTCCTGCCCCGCTGGCTCTCCTGGGCAGGTTGCCTTACGTCATAAGTCCTTGCTAAGGGTCAGGACCTCGGAGCCATCAGCACTGGGCATGTTGTTTTAATATATATCTAGAGAAATCAGGCCTGTCGGATCACATTAGGCCCTATTTGTGGATTGTACGCCAATCCCCACGGCGGAGATGAACTGTTACCTTTGAAATACAATCATGGCTGGTTAGCAGTGAGTACAGCGCATGGATTATATTCCATCAGGGAGGCCCTTCTAATCTGTCTCTCCCCTCATTGGCAGGGCTGCCCTTCTTCCTGTACAGAGAATATCCTCATCGACAGCAGTGTTGGAAAGGAGCAAGGCTAAGAGATACAGCATGTTTCTAAAACCAGATGTGTTAATGAGCACACGAGGGTCAGTGTGGTATGTGATAACTCAGTGTCGCGGGAGCCCAGGGTAAATGGGTGAGTTGTTGGTATGGCGCTAAAATTGCAAAGTTAGCAGCCACCATCGGGTTGAGGGATTACCTTGTGGCAGGCATTGGATTAAGCATTTTATATACATTAGCCCGTTTGGTCCTCATAGAAACCTGGAGGTCAATACTACCATTAAACCCATTTTATGGATGAAGAAATTGAGGTTCAGAAAAGTCCAGTGCTTTGCCCAAATTCACAAAGCAATTAAGTGATGGGGGGTAGGGGGCAGATTCCAAAGCTGCTTCCAACCACAAGGCCACCATGATTTTGCCACGATAGTACGTGGTCTCTTTGGAGTGGGATTTTAGGTGGTGTTTCAAGAGAACCATAATGAAATTCCCCTTTCTATTTAGGGAGGGGCCCCAAATATCTCACTTGACCCAACAGAAGATTTGTTTTAAAATGGAGTCTGGGACTAAGCCAACCTCCCTGTTTTTTCTTTCTTCTCTGGGATTGGTTTTAAACCCATTCCTACATCCCGTGGGAGTCTGGCTGGACAGATCCCTTGACAGGGGCTAGAAATAGCTCTCAAAGCCTATTTTTAAGGAAAATGTGATGTCAAAAAATGAGGCAGGAATGGACACCAAGAAGAGAAAAGAATACACCAGAATGGAGTTAAGGAGTGCTTAACCAGGAAGTGCTCAGAGACAGGAAGAGTAGCAAGGCTGACAAAAAGATGAAAATTGGCAAAGATGCACTGGGGGGATGGAAGTGCTTTCCTACTTGGGCAGTGTATTTCTGTCATATTCCTGTGTTCTGCCCTTAGGAAGCTCAGCCAGGGAAGGTAAGTGCCGTGGTTCTGCTACAAACCCACTTTTCTATCTAGAAAAACAGGGCCTGACAAAACACATGCAGAATCGCCTGCTTGCCTCTTTCCTGGAACCTCAAGGCACAATGCAGAGGTGTCTAGTAACACTGCAATTTCCTTTGAACTGTTTGGTTTTGTTTGGTACCGTTGTCTGGCAGGTTAGTCTTTTTGACTGCGTTAACTCACCTGGTATAACATTTTCTTTCGCTGAGAAACAAGAAGGCTGGAACTCACCTCTCTGACTCGGGCAAAGCTGGACATCATCCAATCATGCGTGGCTAGACTTCTGGAGGCTGTAAACGATATCTTCCGAGCTAAGGAAGAGAAGAAAGAACAAAAACACTGTTGGGGAGACGACTGGTGAACGTTTGTAGGCCAACTGGTGAATGAGAGACAGGATGAACCCATCCTTCTTCACTTATTTTTCTTGGGTAAAATTTGCATTTAAGGGGGGCGTTTATTAAAGTCGCCCCCACCTAGGCCACTATGACCAGCAAATGTTCCAGCTACCTGTGTTCATTCCATGTTGACAGAGCTGGAGAAAAGCACATACTTTAACTGGAAAAGGAGTCTTTACAAATGCAATTCAGGGCGGCCGACCTCAAGACAGCATCTGATATTAATTAGAAATTATACAACGCTCTAAGTTGAACTAAAGAAATTTTGGTAGAAGGATCAGACAAGAATGAGGAAAATCGAAAGTGAAATCCCGTGCTGATTGAAAGAGACTGCAGCTCCCGCATCTCTCCCCAGCCACCACGTTACTACCTGTCTATCCCAGGGAAAGTGTTCCAATGGTGTTAACTACTGAACACTTGCCTCTCTTTCCATTCCCCTTTCCCTGTGTAGCTGCGGTGAGTTGGCTGCCGAGATGTAGCCCTGAACCTATCCATCAAGTCTAGGGAAGAGAGAGTTAGAAAGGCAAACATTATCTGGGATCAATATCTTTACAAATCCGAAGGAAACCCCAGCTCCCGAAGGGTTAAGCCAGGGAAGGAAAAGCCATCAGGCTGTTTAGTGAGTTAATGTCTTTATTGACGGGGGAGGCCTTTAAGCCCCAACAGGAAAAGTGGGGAAAGTGGTAGATTGTTCAGCTGGGGAGAAAGGAGAAGGCAAGAACATTATCTATATATTTGCGCCATGCTCTCATTCCCCCTGCATTCAAACCCCTGAAATCCATGTAATGCACAAGACTTTCTGTAGCCTTGAATACTATTCAGTACAAGGTGTTTGTCTTGCTCTCATCCCCCTCCCAAAGTGGAATCCACATCTTCCCCTAACAATTTTGCTATAATGCACATCTCAGACTAATGCTTGCATTGAAGAGCACGTCTTAATTTAACAACTGTGTTATAAAGCACATCTCAAGCTAACTTTCCTAGGATAATCCATATTTCAACCTAACTACCCTGGCATAACACTTCAATCTAATTCCCCTACTGCAAAGTACATTGCAATCTAACACCCTCATATAATGTACATCTCAGTCCATTATTTTGTATTTTGTAAGCCATATTTTGGTATGTCTTTTCCATTAAGGAGCAGAACTGTCTGGAGACAACAGCTATCCCTATGCTGAAAGCTTCCGTGGTTCTTACATCGTCCTTTGGTGACAGGCTGCTGATGGATATGCTTCTGAACTTTCACCTTTGCCATCTTGGGTTCAACTCTGGCTTGTTTCTGTACTTGAAGGCTTAAGCCTCCTGTTGGGAACAGGGGTGACCAGGGAGCCCTGCCTGGCCCTGATGGGCCTTCTCTCATGCTAACCAGCAGGGCGGGCCACCTCAAATGATCAGAGTCTACCTCAGGAGAGGGACGTCTGAGGCCAATGTCAGGGTCAGGGGTCAGGGTGTAGCTGTTGGCTAATAGAGTGTGAGCTAACACTGTTGTCAAATTGCTGGGCTGAACGACAATGCCTGCCTCCTGCTGATGACCTTACCCCAGGGGAGGGGGCTATTGGCTTTATTGGAAATCTGCCAGTCTCAGAGGTGATGGAAGTGGCCGATCACGGCTAAAGACTGTTTGATTGTAGATGGAGAGCCAGTTCTGTGGTTGGTCCCCAACTGAAAGGCTTGCAGAGCTGCTTATTGATGGCTGAGTTTTCCACATATGATGGATTTCTCTTCTGTTTCACAAGCAGCTGTGTTACCGTTCAGTTGTGGAGGTGGGCTACAGTGGCTCGCGGACACGGGATTTTCCGGAATCGAGAGCCATGACAGGCGATGCTGTCACTGACTTCTGGGACGGCACTAACCTCCTATTGCTGGTTGAATGGGTCTGATTGGTTCTTGAGAGGAAACCAATCCAGAATGAATTGACAATAGATGTAAGAGGTCCTTCTGTCCCACGGCATTTTGGTGAACGTGAAAGAAGACGACGAACATGTGTTCTAGAAGACATTTAGTATTCCAACCATCAACATCTCAGCCTCAAATTTTCAACCTATCCCATGCAAGAGGAAGACATTAGATTTACCTACTGGTGGCATATAACCAAGCTAGTAGTGCCATTAAATATTTGAGGAAAAGGAGTTACTGAGGACTCCTGAAGTGTAGTATGAATTCAAGAGAGACAAGTACAGGAGGCAGAGAACAAAGTTTAGAGATAAAAAATGATCTTTATAAAACACATATGGATCATGGAGGATCACCAGCTAATACAAACCCCCATTGCAGCCTGCTAAGATAGACAGCAAAAGACTAGAAAGCATAAATGGGAGGACAGCTTATTGAAATTGCAAGGTTATTCTCCTCTTGCGTGATGCCTTGGGAAAACTCATATAGATATGGTAGCACTAGTCTTTAAGTCTCTAACAGAGATGGTAAAGCATGTGGGGGGAGCAAAGTGAGGTTATTAGGTGAACTTGAAGGGTTTTTCCTAGAGAAGAACCAACTGAGGGTGACTTATCAATAACCTTCCAGTCTATTACGTGACAGGACAAGCAATGTGACTTTAATCCAGGTCAACGTGGTATAATCGCATAGAGTGAGACTTTGGCTTGACTCTCGTTACTATTTTCACATCTTCAAGTCTCAGTTTTCTTCTTTGTTGAGGGGAATCCTGCTCTTCACCCTCCACAGTTACAAGGAGGATTAATTCAGGTGTAGAACCATTAGCAGAGTACCTGACACAAAGTTCACATTCAATACATGTTAGTTTTCTTTCCCTTAAACTGTGGCATGGGCTTTCTGATAATGGGCATTAATAAATATGGGGAACTTGGACAATAAACCTTCCCCTTATGAGTTAGCAAGACAACCGGTATTTAGAAAGTTTAGGTTCACTTGACCACAGGAGGATGACCTAGATCAGAGGTTAGCAAATTATGGCCTACTGCCTACTTTTATAAATAAAGTTTTATTGGAACACAGCCATGCTCATTCATTTACATATTGTCCATGGCTGTTTTTGTACTACAGTAGTAGAACTGAGTTGTTGTAACAGAGATGGTGTAGCCTGCAAAGCCTAAAATATTTACCATCTGGCCCTTTACAGAAAACGTTTGCTGGCCCCAAACCTCTGACAGTGGAACACTCTTTCTCCCTTTTGTAGGAAAACAAAATGCCATGTTGAAATCCAATATGCCAAGCAGGTTCAAGCAGCAGATATTTCCTGAGGGAGCTAAACTCATCCCTGCTTGACACAAATACTTTATTGTTGGTGGAGCTTCTGAAGGTCCCAAGGTTCCATGGACCAGTTTGAAAAGTACAGACTGGAAAAATCCCAGGATATTTTTTAAGGTCTTGGAAACTCAGTGATCTCTTCAGAGATTAGAGAATGGCATAGTAAAAAAAAAAACAAATAAATATATTTAAAACTAAATATGTGATGTTGGGCAGGTCACTTAACTTCTCTATGCCTCAACTTCCTCATTAAAAAATGAGGAGGGCATCCCCGGTGGCGCAGTGGTTAAGAATCCACCTGCCAATGCAGGGGACATGGGTTCAAACCCTGGTCCGGGAAGATCCCACATGCCATGGAGCAGCTAAGTCCATGCACCACAACTACTGAGCCTGCGCTCTAGAACCTGTGAGCCACAACTACTGAAGTCCGCGTGCCTAGAGCCCGTGCTCCGCAACAAGAGAAGCCACCGCAATGAGAAGCCTGCATACCCAACAATGAGTAGCCCCTGCTCGATGCAACTAAAGAAAGCCTGCACGCAGCAACAAAGATCCAACGCAACCAAATAAATTAACTAATTAATTAAAACAAAATGAGGATATATGCCTCACAATTTGTTGTCAGGATTAAATGAGATAATATATTTGAAGCACTTGAAATAGGGCCTGGCTCATAGCTAGTGGTCAGCAAATGTTAATTACTATTGCAATTGTTCTTAATATTGGGGGCCTTCATTTGCACCGTGGAGCCTATCTGCATATTGCTCTAAATAACCCTAGCTACATATTCTGCCTATTAGTTAATTGTTCTTAATATTGGGGGCCTTCATTTGCACCGTGGAGCCTATCTGCATATTGCTCTAAATAACCCTAGCTACATACTCTGCCTATTAGTTAATTCAGTTGCTTGCTCGCTCAACACATACTTTGTGTGCTGAAGCCATCATCGGTAAATGAACTCCAGTCCGTCCAATGCCAGCTGCACTCCCAGTCTCCTCTTGCTCGGTCTCTTTCGGCAGCTCACATTGGTATTTATTGCTCCACATCTTCAACGGAGTTTCATAGTGACACCACCACTCAAAACAACTTCTTACTCCTCCACCTCCGATGGCCCCACAATTAATTTTTCAACTAGCAGTTTGGTTTCAATGCCTACGAAGTAATTAGACCTTAAAGGCTCTTTACTGGGATTTTATCTTGTCAGCGAATATGAAAGAAACAATAATTATTATTTAATATTTGTCGAGTGTCTTCAGTGTGATATGTAGATTCACGGAGGTAACCTGCCTTACTGTTGAAGATGACAGCACAGTACAGTCAAGTGTGTCTTAGCAAGGAGTCGGACAGTCCTAGAGACCCAGAACAGGAGGCCTGAATTCTCAAATCCTGCCATTTTCACGCTACTGTATCAAATGGCCTGAATTCTCAAATCCTGCCATTTTTCACGCTACTCTATCAAATGGCACATCTTGGGGGTTGAGAGCTTCCTAATTTGTTATCCCTAGGTGCATCCTCTAAAGTTTGATTCCAGAATGGTGAATTCCAGAGATGACATCCAATGATTTCTGTACTAAGCAGAGGGAGCTCTTTGCCAGGGTGGGGGGGGGGGGTAGATTTTCCGTCACTATCAAGAGAATAATGGAATGGACACAACTACGGATGCGACAGGATGAAGATTTGAGAATCTGACTTTATCCTTTATCCCCAGAGATTATGTCAGGGTGCCCAGACCGAAGTGCAGAGCCGCCTGTTGCGGTGGCAGGTGGACAATATCATCTACTGGCTGCTAAGAATGCCCTCCATGCAGCTGGGGGCTAGTGTGGTCCAGAGACCACCCTTACCAGAAGAGTGACCTTCAGCAAGTTGCTTGATCACCCTGAGCCTCAGTTTCTCCATCAGCAAATGGAAATAACAGTAGCTACCTCACAGGATTGTTTTGCAGATCAAATAAAATAGATATACAGTAAATGGTAGTTGCTGTAGTTATCATTAATATTATTATAATAGAAAAGAAATAGAACCCATAGATACTGTTTTGGGGTAGCTTACAGAATAGCATGGGTATAAACATAAAAACACAACTTGGAAAATATTAGTATATTTACATCTAATTAATGTAAATTAAAATATTAGTTGAAGGCTAAAGGTATCAGGGTGACTCATGGACATGGTCTGCTCTCATGATTTGATGTACATCGATTGTAAACTTCTGAATGACAAGGGTTGCATCCAAGTTATCTCTCCATCCCCAGCAATTTGTATCTGTTGAACTGAACTGAACTGGATTTCTTAGTAAGTTCAGTAGAATCCTACCAAAAATAATCACTGGAATGATTAAAGGGTGCACAGATGGGAGATGTGAGGGCCACTCAATTCAGTAAAGTACTAAAATCAACATCACTAAAACAAAAACAGAACCCAAACTCTTATAAAGAATGGGCAAAGAGAATGGAATATTATTTGGCAATAAAAAGGAATGAGGGGAGGACTTCCCTGGTCACGCAGTGGTTAAGAATCCGCCTGCCAATGCAAGGGACAGGGATTCAAGCCCTGGTCTGGGAAGGTCCCACATGTCACGGAGCAACTAAGCCCATGTGCCACAACTACTGAGCCTGCGCTCTAGAGCCCGTGAGCCACAACTACCGAGCCCGCGTGCCAGAACTACTGAAGACCGCGCGCCTAGAGCCCATGCTCCACAGCAAGAGAAGCCACCGCAATGAGAAGCCCGCGCACCACAACGAAGAGTAGCCCCCGCTCGCCTCAACTAGAGAAAGCCCGCGTGCAGCAAGTGATCCAACATAGCCCATAATAAATAAATACATAAGTTAATTTTTTTTAAAAAAAGGAATGAGGGAATGCTACAGTGCATGGATAAATCTTGAAAACATGCTAAATGAAAGAAGCCACTCACAAAAGACCACATATTGAATGATTCCATTTATATGAAACGTCCACAACATGAAAATTCAGAGAGACAGGAAGTAGATTAGTGGTTGACAAGGGCTGAGGGGGTTTGGAGAAAAATGGGAGTATGAGTGACTGCCAGAGGGTGTGGGGGGCTCTCCTTGGTGTGGGGGTGATGAGAATGTTTTAAAATTGAATGTGACGATGGTTGCACAACTTGTGAATACACCCCTAACCATTAAATTGTACACTTGGAGTGAATTGCTTGGTATGTAAATTGTATCTCAGTAAAGCTGTTAAGAAATTTTAAAAAGAATGGGCAAACATATTGAGATATCTTTGGAATACTGGAAATGTAGGTATATCCCCTAAGGTTATTCAATTATACATTTTAGGATCTAAAAGTTTACAGACTTTTCAAGAGAGAACATAAAATACAAAACTCTTATTTTTGTTTAAGATGCATATAAAGTTCAGACACACACTACATATACTTTTCTATGTATAATATATAGATATATGATCAGCTTAGTAAGGTATAATTAATATATAAGAAATCATGAAATTCACCCACTTTAAGTATATGAATTTTTTTACAATAAAAAGAAGTATTTCATAAAAAGAGAAGCATACACAGTAATAGGTACAGCCTAATGGCACTATTAAATCTATTTAATTTTCTAATTTTTGGTATATCTATATTTTCTAAAATTTCTATAATGAGTTTATATTACTTTGGAAAGAGGTAAGTGTTATTCAAATAAAGTATACAGCAAAAAGTGGTGAAGGGCATCGAGTCAGTTAACTGGGGCAGCCACCTTAGTGGGGAATGGAGGGTGTGTGGACTGGAAAGTTTTCTGGATGGGAAAGAAATGTCACATGTGGAATATGGCAAGTGGCTGATGTAACAGGGGGTCTTAAGAGGGATGAACCTGGTGAAATGGTCAGAGGCTCGTTGGAGGAAGGCCTTGAAGAACTATGTGAAGGCTCTGAGTCTGGTATAATTGGTTCTGAGTGGTCAGTTGAGTCCTAGGAGATTAGCCCAGCCACCCTACCTCCTGGCCCAAGTGACTGAGGGATGCTGAAGGAAATCCACAAGAGACAGACTTTCTGGGGCTCAGGAACAGGAATGGGGTAGCTCCTTCTGAGCAAAGGTTTCCAATGTGTCTCATTAATACTGGTGATTTTGGAAGCTACAGTGATCAAAGGGACCATGCCCTCTTTCTGGACTTGTTCCCCACACCGTGTCCCCATATAATCAAGAACAGGAATAGGAGCCAGCAGCAATGTACAAGGTAGGCTAAAGGGGAAAGCTAAAAGCCAGGAGATCAGCCAAGAGTCTCAGGGCCCAGCAGGAATGGCAAATGGCTTTCAACATGTGTTCCAAATTGGATCCATAGCAGGTAGCTTTGTGATGAGAAGGATATAGTGCCTGCCTCCTGGCTCAGTGGAAAAGGATGTTGTGATTGATTAGTGATGTCTGCCTTGGGTATAGGAGTGGAAAGTGACAGTATCCAAGCCATGTTATTTTCCATCCCTGGAAGAGGGGTGCTTCTTGGATTCAGACTAGCCTCATTTTGTAAGTCCCCAAGAAATCAAAACAAGTCTTAAGTGTCGAGGTCTGACAAAATAGACTTGGAGGTCTAAACTGAATTCCTTTGAATTCCCATGAAAATATTCTAATCCCCATGTGCTCCTTGAATCAAATCCAGGAAGAATTCCCTTGCTAACACTGGCCTTGCCTGGGGCCTACCCAAAGCAATGTAAACTTTCTATATCCAGCGCTATACCAGTTAATAGGCTGAAGAATGCAAAAATGGAAAGGACGGGTAGGAAGGGGCTGGAATCTGTTAGTGAGTACCCTTTCTGTGAGTGATGGATGCAGGTTGCTACCTCTGAGAGACAGACAGCCTTCTCTCACTCCAATGGGAGATATTTTTAGTACATCCTGGGCACGAAATAACTGTTCATATGTTCCGAGTGATGATGAATTCATTCAAACAACAAGTCAAGACCCTGGATATCACTCAACTCCAGTCAGTCACAACAGCTGACAAATATAAAATATAACACACACCCTGTTGGTCTTGCTTCTCCTTTTCTTCAATACGCATATTCAAGAATCTCATTTCATTCCTGGCTGTCAGAGATGGTGACAGTTGTAGGGGTTTTCTAGCTTTATCAAGGGAGATTATTTGTTAACCTAAATTATTTTCCATTGTAAATGTTTAAATCCATATTAAGTCCAGATTAATGCAGGAAGCAGCTTCAAAGGATATTGACTGGGGGAAAAATAGTAATAAATGAAACTGCGAAGGAGGGGACCCATCACAAGGAATATTTCCAGTCTAGAAAAGAAAGTTGTTTGGATTTAAAAGATATCTAAAGAAAATATGTTTCCCAAGGATTGCTGGTCTTTTTTATAAACACTGAAACTTTGTATACAAACTAGGGCCTAGAGTACTTTTTTTTTCATGACTGGAATTAATAATGCAGATAAACCCTAAATAAATCAGGATTAGTGTTAACCACATCTTGAGGTTTAGGATGTTATAGGAAAATGAAAAGAGAGGAAAAAACATTGGTTGCATTAAAAAAAAACCTGTCTGGGCTACTGGGTGAGGTGAAGGGGGCTGAGGGAGGGGACCTGGGAAATACAGAGAAGGGAGGACCAGCTGAGCCGAGTAGCTCAAAGACCCTCTAATCACCACAGCTCTGGAGATGTGTTCAAAGGCTCTTTCCTGACCACAGGCTGTGCAAGATCACAACTGAAATGCAGTTGCCTGGAAGGGGGAGGGGTGTCTGGGAGTTCTGGATGGCGCTGCTATCAGGCTTTGTTAAGAGGAGGTCAGCTGGACCATCAGATTTTAGCATCTCCTCAGGAAGCAGGTTCAACTTTCTGGTTGTTAGGGAGTGATCGTTCCCCCTTCTCCCACACCCCACTTGCCAAACCAGCAAAGAAATGAACAAATCAAGTGTGGATGTTTGTTCCAACCTGGGGAAACAATCAGCACCACCATTTCTCCCAGAGCTCTGAACTTGGGCATAGGGATCATTTTTAGACAAAAAACTGCACCTTGGGATGAATTTTAATGAAACCATTTAGATTTTTTGACGTTTCTGCCTTGGGGGGGTCACTGAAAATGACCCCGTCCCATTGATTCCAGACTCTGCTCCCTCCTTTCCCTTACATGAGCCCTAAAGGCTGTAGATGTAGAAGACTGAGTCCTTTTCCTCTGGCCATCATTACAGGCTTCATTCCTAGTAAATACCTCTGAATTCTGAGTAAAGAAAGAAGTATTCTTGGGCTTCCCTGGTGGCGCAGTGGTTGAGAGTCCGCCTGCCGACGCAGGGGACACGGGTTCGTGACCCGGTCCGGGAAGATCCCGCAGGCCGCGGAGCGGCTGGGCCCGTGAGCCACGGCCGCCGAGCCTGCGCGTCCGGAGCCTGTTGTGATTGGCCCGCGTACCGCAAAAAAAAAAAAAAAAAAAGAAAGAAAGAAAGAAGTATTCTTAACCCCAAATCACATGGTTGCAGAGATTTCAGCCTTCAATGAGGAGTTAGAATTGAGGCAGTCATTGCAAGAGTGGGAACCTGCTCCACACCTTTTGGCCCAAATTAACTCAGAATGGTCCAGCTTTCTCACTTCCCTTTGGCGCTGCTGCTGCGCTGTGGCCAGTTGGATTTCGTATCCACGTGACACGACTCCCTGCTGCGCCTGCTTCAGCCTGCCTCTCTTCGGTAAATGCACAGACCTCACTTTGGTCCTAATCTTCAAGCAACCAGGCTGTTCTGAGGTTTTTCAGAATTTGGGGAGTTTTGAGAGATCACGTCTCCCATCTGTTTCCTGTTCCGTTTTTCACCACTTCCTCTTCTCTCTCCTGCACCACTGACCGGGCACACACAGCCCCTGGACAGTCTCTCCCTGTCTGTGAAATAACAAGAAGAGTCTGTACAGACGATTTTATTCTCCTCCAAGGTTTGCCATTCAATCTCCCCCAAGACACACTAAAATGGAAAGAAATGAATGACATGGGAGTGGGCGGCTCCTTTCTCAGCCCTGGATGTAGTTGTTACGTAATCTCTATGGTCATTTGCGGTGACTTCGCCGTAGGTTGAGTACAGAAAAAGCAAATACATTTTTCGGACCTCTTGATAGTTAACCACGGTAATTTGAGATTTTGGTAAATAGGAATATGTTCTGGGGAAAAGCTGTAGGTCAGATACAAAACGTTCAACCTTCAGAAAATCTTGTAATACTAAAGACAGGTGAAGAATGGAAGAGATATGGTTAGTGAAAGTCTTTTAAAAAAAAAACACTAAAAGGAAAGCTTGTGAAAATGAAGAAGGATGAATAGAATTCCAGCATAAAAGTAAAGAAGGACTTCTTTTTTCAGTTGGCACATATACCCTCAAAACAGTTCCACTTGCTCCAAAGCAAAAACAGCACGCATTTAAGGGTAAATAATCCTTGGGGCTTTAGGTTTTAGTGGTCAATACAAAGGATGTTATCGAAATTGGGAGCATCTCCTAGACACAAGGACTCTGGTTTCCAAAGAGGAAGCTGGGTGAAAATAAAGTTTTTACCCCAATCTCTCAACCTTCCATGTAAACAGAACTGCCGGTGGTGACAAGATGCAGCCCATTTCAAATGGATGCCAGTGATATAATGAAACACACACATATTTCAGATACATGTTGTTATGTCATCATACAGAGCATACATACGTACACAAACAGTTATTTATTTATTTGTAACTTTCTTTCCTGGAATGCAAAAGTCAGGTTCGTTTTATGAGCTACTTGATACGTAGGTGGGTAGATCCCACTTGAAGAAGTGATTTGGCTATACCTATTTACATTACATAAATTGGTACAGTCACCATGGAGAATAGTATGGGGGTTCCTTAAAAAACTAAAAATAGAATTACCATATGACCCAGCAATCCCACTCCTGGGCATATATCAGGAAAAGATGAAAACTCTAATTCAAAACGATACATGCACCCCAATGTTCATAGCAGCATTATTTACAATTGCCAAGACATGGAAGCAACGTAAATGTCTACTGACAGATGAATGGATAAAGAAGATGTGGTACGGGCTTCCCAGGTGGCGCACTGGTTAAGAATCCATCTGCCAGTGCAGGGGACGCGGGTTCGAGGCCTGGTCTGGGAAGATCCCACATGCCGCGGAGCAACTAAGCCTGTGCGCCACAACTACTGAGCCTGTGCTCTAGAGCCCATGACCCGAGCCACAACTACTGAAGCCCATGCGCCTAGAGCCTGTGCTCTGTAACAAGAGAAGCCACTGCAATGAGGAGCCCATGCGCCACAACAAAGGGTAGCCCCCGCTTGCCACAACTAGAGAAAGCCTGCATGCAGCAAAAAAGACCCAACAGAGCCAAAATTTAATTCATTAATTCATTAATTATAAAAGATGCGGTACATATTAATATATACAACGGAATATTACTCAGCCATAAAAAGAATGAAATAATGCCATTTACAGCAACATGAATGGAACTAGAGATTATCATACTAAGTGAAGTAAGTCAGACAAAGACAAATATCATGATATCACTTATATGTGGAATCTAAGAAAATGATACAAATGAACTTATTTACAAAACAGAAATAGACTCACAGACATAGAAAACAAACATGGTTACCAAAGGGGAAAGAGTGGGGAGGGATAAATTAGGAGTTTGGGATTAGCAGATACAAACTACTGTATATAAAATAGATAAACAACAAGGACCTACTGTTAGCACAGGGAACTATATTCAGTATCTCGTAATAACCTACAATGGAAAGGAATAGATTTGTATATATTACATACCTATATCTGAATATATATATATACATACATACCTATATCTGAATATATGTACATATATGAATATATACATATGTATCAGAATTACTTTTCTGTACATCTGAAACTAACACAATATTGTAAATCAACTATACTTCAGTAAAAAAATATGAAAAAAAAAGTGATTTGGGACACTAAAAGAAAACCATTTTTTCTTTTTCAAAGATGATCATTAGAGACAATGAACTAGATTGCAAAGCATACTGGAACAGATTTTCAGAGAACTGCTACCATGAGTCCATCATTATTTCAAGCTGATATCTCCGCAGTTGGCAGGGCTCTCTTGAAGGAAGCCTTTGCTCAGGGCCCAGCCTTCCCAGCAGCTCTGTTTCTAAAGCATGGCCAGGAGTGCCTGACTCTCAAGTCTAGCCTTTCACAGGCAGGAGGACAAGTCATGAATAGGACGCTTTAGAAGCCCCCAAGGTGCTGCAACGCCCATTCCCTTTCCTCTCCCAACAGATGGTGCAGAAATAGCTCTAAGTTTGGGTTAATGGCAACTGCTAAGTCCCAGATTTCCCATGTCAATTCTTACTTAAAATGCCCTCTGCCATTGTCAAAGCTTGCGTCAGCCGAGCTCTCAGACATGGACTTTTGTTCTGGAAAGGACAGTCTCTATGGCCAAATCAGACATCAGGGCTCATCACAGGTTAACTTCATTCTTGCTTGATGATAAATATGGAGAAATTGACCTGGGTGATTTAGGGAAGTTTAGTAAAGAAATGGCCAGTTGGCAATAGAAATTTTATCAGGAAGAGGTAACAATTATACCACTTTCCTGCTCTCTCTTAAAAAAGGAGTCAATTCACCATTCTTCAGCAGTAGTAGTTCATTATTTCCAATTTCACATAATTGAAAATTAGAAAGTTCTTAAAGTTTGAACAGTGGTAATTAAATTTGAATTGGATGTGATACTTGTAATTTTAAATGCTTGAATTCTGAGGGGAAAAACTGTGTAATGTTGTTGGCCAAATGACCCTAGTCATTAAGATTCCTATGGCATTATTTAGTTAGTTGGCTTTTTATAACACCATGAGGTTTGCTGTGGGATGAAGAAGAAGCCACTGGCCTCACAAGGAGGAGAAGCATTTTAGAGAAGAACCCCGAGTGAGAGAAGCAGCCCCGAAGTTTCTACTAATAGTTCGCTTTAGCAATTCTGGACTCATTGAGATCAAGGAACTAACTGAGAGATGAGTCGAGGAAAATGAACAGAAATAACTGTTTTTGTGAGGCCAATGGAAACCACGCTCAGATCCAGGAAAAGAAAAATGAGACAGGAAAGGGAGGGTCACATTTTTTAAGGAAATCATGCAGTATTTTAGCAATCTTTTGTTGATGAAAAAAATAGCGCATTAATTATGTCCTAAGAATGGGGCGTGGCTGGTCTTCGGTGTTTCCAAGGCTGAGCCTGCAGTCCAAGCATTTACCACTGGAATGGAAACTTGGGCTTGTCCTCTCTGACAGGGTCCTGGTCGTACACCGCTGAGCACCTCCGCGGAGGCAGAAATCTGTCCCACGCAGGAGTTCAGGAGAGGGGAGGCTATTTTACAAGACAAGTGATGACAGCCAAATAGTTTAGGGTCTTTATAAGACTGGTAGTGTTCGGCCAATGCAAAGTAACGAAATTGGATAGGCCAACAAAGATATCTTTCTCTCTCCTTCCTCCTGTCTTTCTCACTTCCTCCCTCTCTTTCTTCCTTCCTTCTTTTCTTCCTTTCTTCCTTCCTTCATTCTTTTCTTCTCTCTCTCTCCTCCTTTTGAAGACTTTTTTCATCAGTAATATATATTTATTAATTTCTTTCACAGTAGTTCAAACATTCACGTTCAGACAAGTACAGCGTAAGCCCAACACCAACCCTTAGTCTTCCAGATCCTTTCGGCAGAATTAAGTAGAAAATTGCCACTTCCTCTAGAGGTGCAAGATATATTAGGCATACGTCGTTGTGGTAGTAAAAATGGTCACACACCCACCCCCGCCCCACCTCCTTTTACCTGTGCTCTTGAGCAGTGCCTCACAGGTGTGGTTTGGCTGTGTGGCTTTCTTTGACCAAAGGAACAAGAGCAAATGTGACATAGCAGAGGCTTGAAAAATGCTTGTGCATCAGGGCCGGTTCTCTTGCTGCCCTTTGAAACCCTGAGGCCAGCATGGGAAGAAGCCGGGCTAGCCTGTTGAAGGGTGAGGACACCACTTCAGTTGACAGTGAGCCTACTGCCAGCCATGAGAGTGAGGCCATTCTCGGTTGTCCATTTCAGTGTAACCAGCTCCAACCAGCTGCATTGTCTGGCCAACCCACAGAACTGTGGGAAATGATTGACTGTTTTAAGCTACTAAATTTTGGGGTGGTTTGTTATATGGCAGAAGCCGTGTAACAAACGAAAACCAAGCTCGTTACGTTTCTCCTTAAAGCTCTATTATTAGACATCTGTCCTTAAATGTAAGGCATTCTTTGGATATACGATTGTTAACTGCTCCCCAATGCCAGCCCTCCCTTTCAGGTTACGTACGTATCTTATTAAGTTTTCCTGAGTTGTCATTGTGGTCATTTGTAAAGGTTGCTTCTAATGTGCTTGTGGACTCGTTTCACGGGAAGCACTGTTCCTTATCTTAGTGATGAGGGGCAAGGTCCTAAGGGTGAGAACTCCGACAGGGCTCAGCGCGCGTGGTTTGCCACCCCTCCTCTTCCTTAGCCCACAGGCATTTTTTCTACTCTCTGAGGCTGGTTAAATCCTTACAGGCTCCGGACGTGCAGGCTCAGCGGCCATGGCTCACGGGCCCAGCCGCTCCACGGCACGCGGGATCCTCCCGGACCGGGGCACGAACCCGTGTCCCCTGCATCGGCAGGCGGACTCTCAATCACTGCGCCACCAGGGAAGCCCCCTTACTTCTATCTTCATGTCCCTTATTATTGTTATGGTCACCTCACTCCCTAATGGCCTCCTTCAAGTTGGCACCTCTCTTACCATGAGTGTACAAAAGAAAGGATATTAATATTGCTTTTCCCTTCTAAGTAAAGTAGGTATTAAGTAAAATGGGAATTCTGTCATGGCATGCTTATCCTTTTGGGGGGACCGTGCTTATTCTGGTGTGGGGGGCCAATCCTAGCCCCTCCAAATGGTTCTCTCACCCCTAGTCTCCCTCCTGTTCCGATCCATTCTGGATTCTACCTCCATCATGCTATTGCCAGTGACTTATTATCGGGTTAACCCTTTCACAGCACTGACCTCAGAATGCCACTCTCTGTTCAAAAGTTCTAAGTGGGTACCCAGTCCCAGTCCCAGTCCCTCGGCCAAACCTTTAGGGCCTTCCAGAATTTGCCCTCACGCTACTTTACCAACTGGGCCTCTTTTTATTCCACGTATAAACACACTATAGCCAACTGCTCTGAGACAAGTCTCCCTCATTGTCTGTTCCAGATTCTTATGCCCTCCTCTTTACAGTCACTGTTACCTTTTAAGGTTAGGCCTGAGGGACCCGTCTCCTCCGTGACGTTCTCCAGCACCGGGGCCTATCGAGCGGTTCAGCTCTTCTGAGCTCTTCCAGCCCTTTGAGTGTCCGTCACTCATCGGTTATTGATGACACCCAGTGTGTACGGTCAGTTATCATGCTTGTGTCTTCTAAGCCTTCCAGACTTGATTATGTGTTCCTTGCAGGAGACACTACATGTCTACGTGTCCCCTGAAGTGCCTAGACAGTGCTATGTTTAAGGCTGCTGCTTACTATACCGCCAGAAATGCACTGGTTTCCAAACTCTGAGGTCAGTATTTCACGAAGTGCCGCTCCTGCATTCTTGCACAGACTAACTTCGGGTGCTTGTTAAATACTCCGTCTCCTGGGCTCCTCAGACCTATTGAATTTGCCTTTCTGGGCTAAGGCCCAGGAATCTGCATAGTCAACAAACTTCCCCAGGGGATTTTTATGTTCATAAAAATTTGAGGCTCCTCTTTTTTCTTTATTTTATTTAACTTTTTTTTTTTTTTTTTGGCCATGCTCTGTAGCATGCAGGATCTTAGCTCCCCGACCAGGGATCTGACCCTGCAGTGGAAGCGCAGAGTCTCAGCCACTGGACCACCAGGGAAGTCCTTGAGACTCCTTCTTTCACTGCAGGTCCTCAAGGGAGAAAATGCAATCCATATATGTACGGCCTGGTGGACCTCTAAACTTCTTTATGTAAAACTTAGGGATCCTGAGCTTGTTTAAACTTCTAGATTCCAGAACTGAGATTTTTCTGGGGGTGGTGTGCCCTTGGAGAGAAGGGTTTGAAAAGGCATGATGATAAGATGATAATATGATTTATATTGGGCAAAATCGCATTGTTCTTATGACATGGACTACAGAAAACTGGAGCACGACCAAATCATCTTGGTTGGTGTGCTGTGCAAGAAACTGCTGAGCTATAAGTTTTGTGACTCTAGGACCTTATTTCTCCTACGTCCCTATGTCCAAGGTAATGTGCGGCACACCGCAGACCCTCAACACATAGTTCTTGACGTTGAGTAATTCTTATAACTAACTGGCATTTATAAATGAAGGTTATGCATATATGTCCTTGATAAGTTCACTTAAACACTGTGGATGATGGGAGTTCCCTGGTGGCTTAGTGTTTAGGATTCTGCGCTTTCACTGCTGTGGGCCGGGTTCAATCCCTGGTCAGAGAACTGAGTTCCCAAAAGCCGCGTGTGGTGTGGCCAAAGAAAAAGAAGAGAAAAAAAAACACACTGTGGATGTACAAACTTCACTAATAACTAATCTATTTTTAAAGTGTATCCCTACAACTTGCCTGGCGGTCCAGTGGTTAAGACTCCACGCTTCCAGTGCAGTGGCCGTGGGTTCAATCCCTGGTCGGGGAACTAAGATCCCACACGCCGCGTGGTGTGGCTGAAATATATATATATTGGTGTCGAATGCTTAAACTATAAACTTCTAGTTCATATCAAGGGAGAAGACGGTATATACTATGGATTATTTTTTGATAAGGATAAGTTAATTTACTTTTTTTAAGGAACTGCCTTTAAAAAACTAACAGCTTTATTGAGATATAATTTATATACCATAAAACTTACCCTTTTAAAGTGTCCTTAGTATTTCACAGAGTTGTACAACAGTAACCACTGTCTATTTTTAGAACATTTTCATCATCCCCAAAGAAGCTCCATTCCTATTAACAGTCGCTCCTCACCCTTCTCTACTCTGTACACCGCCCGCCCACCAGCTCCTGGCAACCACCAATCTACTTTCTGTCCCTGTGTGTTGGACTGTTCTAGACACCTCATATAAATGGAATCATAAAATATGCGGTCTTTGTGACTTGCTTCTTTCATTTAGCATAATGTTGTCAAGGTTCATCCACGTTGGAGCATGTGTCAGTACTTCACTGCTTTCTGTGGCTGAATAATATTCCATTGAGCGGGTGGACCACATTGTGTGCATCCATTCAACAGTGGATGGACGTTGGGGTCGTTCCCACTCTTTGGCTATTATAAATAATGCTGCTCTGAACATCTGTGTGCAAGTTTCCATGTGGACATAGGTCTTCATTTCTCTTGCGTATGTGCTTCGTAGTGGAATTCCTCGGTCATATGTTTACAGAATTATCTTTTACTTCTTTGACTTTGACTGCTGCTACTACTGCTATTACTGGATGTTAACGATTGCTGGACATTTGTTGTGTCCTGAGCCCTATACTAAGTTCTTCATACACCTGGACTCATTTAATCCTCACAAAATTCCTGTTTCACAGAAGGAAACATTGAGGCTTAAAGAGGCTAAGCGACATACTCAAAGGCTCACAGATTTGAATTAGGTACCACTCTAAGCCCTGCTGCTCTAAACCACTATTGTACTTGCCCCTGGAGTGTCATATTTCCACGAATAAAAATATTTATTTTCAGATGGATCTAAGTGGGAAACAACAGTGAAGTTATTCTAAACTCAAGAATAATAAGAAGAATTGCCTCTAAAGAATGTCTTTGAGTTCATCTATAACTGTGTCCTTAGGAAAGACTCAGGCTACCCACGTTCCTGGCCTTCTACGGCATTCCTTATGCACAGAGCTCAGATTCCAGGAACATGTGGTCTTCAGGTATTTTCCACAGGTTTTCCCTCAGGATTTGACAGTGATCAGTGGGCAACGTTTCTCCTACATTCACGTATTTGACGTGCAGATGGCCATCTCTCGTTCTGTTAGGACTACGTGTCTTTTCTCCTGATTTAACTCTTCAGGGCATTCGGCCTGGCTTGGTTACCTAAGTTCATCTATTCACAAGAAATATATAATTTTCCCATGTGATAGTTTAATCTAACATGTATGTACTAAACCAGGTGCTGGGCTCAGAGAAGTGGGCAATAGGGCATTACAAACACCTAACAAAGACTCTTGTCCTTGAGCGATTCAATTATACATATACAGTATTTATTCTTTTACAAATTCTTGTTCCATTTAGGTTGTTATATAATATTGAACAGGGTTTCCTGTGCTATACAGTAGGTCCTTGTTGGTCATCCTTTGATTAATTTTTACACCAACCTTTCCATTTTCTGAGTCTCCATGTCCTTAACTAACACCTGGCTGTGAGAGGTTGAGTCATGGGTTGACTATCAGTTTTGATGTAAGGTTGTACTTAAATGCTGCCAAGTGAAGTACAACCTGAAGACATAAATGTGCTCATCCCTCATCCCCTTGAGAGCCTGAACATCTTAGGTCTTTGAAGGCCCAGTTCATCTCAAACCAAAAACAGCTAGGGAGTAGTTGATACTCCTTAGAAAATCTGGAGTAGAGCCAACACTTACTGAGGGCTTGCCATGCGCCAAGCGCTCTCATTAACCCTTTATGTGTTTAATCCTCACAGCGACCCCGAGAAGGAGGTAATATTATTCCCTATTATATAGATTAGGCAAATGAGTCATGAGGGTTAAGTTAACATGCTTGAGGTCAGATAGCTAATAAATGTCAGAGCCGGGGTTTTTTTTTTTTTTTTGTGGTACGTGGGCCTCTCACTGCTGTGGCCTCTCCCGTTGTGGAGCACAGGCTCAGCGGCCATGGTTCACGGGCCCAGCCGCTCTGCGGCACGTGGGATCTTCCCGGACCGGGGCACGAACCCGCGCCCCCTGCATCGGCAGGCGGACTCCCAACCACTGCGCCACCAGGGAAGCCCCAGAGCCGGGATTTGAACCCAGGTGGTCAGGCGTCAGGGCTCACTACGTTCTTATTCACTGTTCTATTACATACCACCACTCACCAACAAGCATGGGGGTGTGTCATTTTGAATCATGCTCCAGAAGATAAACCAAAAACTGCTCTGCATAAACTTCAGGGAAAATGACCATTCTCTTCAACAGGGCTATGGTCAGACTTAGAAAGCTGTGAGCACAGGCCTCAAAAGTTCCTAATAGGTTCTCAGGCCTACAGGTATGTCCGAGGGAAGATAGGAAGCACAGGAGAAATGTATGGTCCATGATGGAATTGCCTCAGCCTGGAGGCAAAGTGTGACAGCATCTCAGAGGAAAAATGGGGATAAGTTCTTATTTGGGAACCAAGGTGAGAAAAGGCGCAAGTGCAGAAAGGTTTCAATAGGCCTCCAAGAATGACTGCACAGCTACGCCACAGCCCCTGCATTCTTCACTTACCACACTCAGCCCCGCTGAAATCAGCTACGTGCAACTGAGCCTGGCGCCTAGTCTAAACTCACATGCAACCCGGCCTGGTTCTTGCTTCTTTCTGGAGTTGTTACGGAAGAATCGGATATTGACAAAATAAAATGGCAGACTTGGGTCCATGGAAAATGCAATCAGACATGGTCAGAAAGCAGAACGCGCCCACCTCTCTCAGAGCAGTCTGGGTCAGTCCCGTTAAATTTCAACTCACTGGACTGGACTCAGTGAGTGGCAACCCACTAGAGTCTTTTCTCTCCACTCCTCATGACCAAAGTAAGAGCTCAGCTCTGGGGCAGGGCTTTGCATTTCATTACCTCTCTTGGGCAACTCTTATGAACTGAGCCCCCTAGAGAGTAAGCTTTGAGAACAGAAAGAACTGCCTGAGATGTCAAGGAAAAAGTGAAAGCCATTTAAGAGAACAGGACATTTCCCAATAATGACATGGACGGTAGAGTCGAAGGTAATTATATTTTGCACCAGATTGGGGACAATAAATAAGAGTATAGTACAATTCAGAATGCCTGGAAGACATTAAGGCTGTGGGCCTAGTAACAGGCTGATGTAATTTAATGAGCAGAAATATAAGTTATAAAACAAGGAAGATAAACTAAGAAACAGGAATATTCCTGAAGGGCTTGGGATGGGCTTTTGAAAGATGAGGTAGATACTGCCCCAAATAGAGGGCTGTATGGAGCCTAGTACATTATTCTCACTCCTGTACAGCAAATATCAAGGCTTTATCTCAACACTGCACTCAGTTTGAGCTACTTATTGTAAAATAAAAATGGACATACTAAAATGGTCAGAAGCTCACTCTAGAAGTCAGTGCAACATGCAGATTTACAGGGCTTCCAAAGTTACGAACAGCCTTGACTGTAGCCCTCCAAAAGGAAAAGATTCAGAGTCGGAGACAAATCAGAAGGTAGCTGGGAATGATTGTAATGACATTTTCCCCAGTGACAGTATAAAGTGTAAAGAACTTGACCCTGGCAATGATTTGGAGAACATTTTTTGATACTTTAAAGAAGTTATATAAGGACAGAGCCACCAAGAAGGCAATCAACTCAGTGAAACCAATGAATAGAAAGATCTGGAACTGGGCAAGAGCTCTGGAGCAAATTCACCAGGAGGGAAGCTGGAAGGTGGCCTGTCGCCCGACTTTTAGGGTTAATCTCCTGCATGCTCCCTCCGATTTGGGGGAAACTCAAGGAGGATGTTTTCTCTTTCAAACATTTGAAAAAGCTATTTTCAGCTGTTTTTAGGAAGGGAGGAACAAGAGAATTCCTCTCTGAAACCACAAGAAACCTTCATGAATATGGCCAGAAATTGAAAGTAAGTTTGTTATTACGCCACTTACGTGATTCAGGCCTTTTCAGAGTCACCTGACGACCCTTCAGACAGGGAAAATCTGGACACAATAAAAGTCCCCTTAGAATGAAGTACCTCCGAATGTTGCCTACCTTAACGTAACTGATGAAGCAATGCAGCGCACAGCACTCCCATCATGGTTTTAGCGTTTAAAATATAACACTGAATTAGATCAGTTTGATAAATTAGCTCCAAACTCTAGCCACAGTCACTTGCCCATTGGAAGAATTTCTAGTAGCTGTTCTGTCCTCTGCCTGATAAAGACTCAACTGTGAGAGTCCAGGACTGCTGCAAGGGGAATGTTTTGTTGTTTTTCTTATTGCTAAATTGGGGAAAAGAAAAACTGGTTTTGTAACTGTACTGGCCTTATGAATTACCTGATAAACAACTCTGAGTAGTAAGACTGGAAATCCTCTTAAAAATTTTTGCACATTATTTGGTTACAGTCTCCATATGGCAAAAAAGGCGAGGAGAGAAAACCTTCCATTCCACGTCTCCACCCGCACCCCCCACCAACCACATATTTAATCCATGCGCTTATGTCAAACTTAATTACAGGACTTTTGGCATAAAATAACAGTCCACATCCTCAGAGAGAAGAACTTAAGCAGTTAATATGTGCGATTGAGCGAAATTGCTTTGCTGAATGTTTATGAGTAAAACCCAAGACCACTGAAATGTGCTGATATTTTAACCCTTTCAACGCTGACCTTGTGCCAAGAGGCTGCGGAATCGGAAAAAAATAATAATTTCTCCTGAGCTGCTGTATATCGTATTTCCTGAAACTGAGAGCGTTAGGTAAGACAATTTTATGGCACTTTCACAGATAGGTTTGTGGAAGAAAAACAATAAAGCTAGAACAATGATGGAACTTGTCCTCATCTCAGGTAACTGCAGGAATTCAACAGAGGAGCACCAAGTTTAAACCCATGTCCATTTCTGCAGAAAATCATCTAGAACATCACAGCTCCCTACAAGAGGCAATTATTTTTGCCTTCAGGTTTTTTCCGACCCCCTTGAACCTTTTCAGACGTTTCCCTTTTGCATTCATCCCCTGTTTAGTGTGAATGGTTTTAAAATGTAGAGATTTTCCGACCCTAAAACCACTTTCTGCTTCCCACTGCCACCGCTGATGAAATACACTACCTCTGTTTAAACTTTCTTTTGTCTAAATCGTTCACGGTAAGACTTGCCTCTTCTAGACTAGAGAAACCTCTTAAAATAAAATCATCTGCTTAGTTTTCTTCTTTATCCAATGTCCTTTCTTAAGCCAGTGAGATTTGGAGCTACTTCTGACCTGACTTCGTACTTCTTCTCATTACCTTTGTTTCAGAACACGGCCCTATTACCTACCACCCGCACAGTAAATGCCAGCCTTTTAACGTTCTCTTTTCTGAAGCTTCTCTGCACTTAAATGTTCCACATAGCCTGAATTCTCTCCAAACCCAATTACCCCACCCCTAAACTTTTTTTAAAAAATTAATTAATTAATTCGTTTGTTTTTGTCTGTGTTGGGTCTTCGTTGCCGTGCGCAGGCTTTCTCTAGTTGCGGTGAACGGGGGCTACCCTTCATTGCGGTGCGCGGGCTTCTCATTGTCGTGGCTTCTCTTGTTGCGGAGCACGGGCATTAGGCACGTGGGCTTCAGTAGTTGTGGCTCGCGGGCTCTAGAGCGCAGGCTCAGTAGTTGTGGCGCACGGGCTTCGTTGCTCCGCGGCATGTGGGATCTTCCCGGGCTCGAACCCGTGTCCCCTGCATTGGCAGGTGCATTCTTAACCACTGAGCCACCAGGGAAGCCTCCCACCCCTAGACTTTTAGGGGCGTATCCAACACACGTCCCGAGGATGACAGGATGCAACTACATCATCTTTGTCTACAAAACATTCTGTGGGTTGTTAAAGGAGCTCCAGGTTTTAGCAATGCTGCCCACCACTTCGCCTCACACCTGCTTTCCCTCTAAAGCCTCTTTCTCATCCCACTTTTGTGACTCTGTGGAGCGTTTGTAGCTTTTCATTTCATTGGCTTGCATCTTTGCTTGCTATTTCAAAATGCCCCTGGAAGTGTATCTGCTGCTTTATCTGCTTCTCCAAACTTCATTTGGGTTGTATTTTATACTTATTTTCAGAGCTCTTGTTTGGTTTGGCACACTAGAATCCCAGCCTTGAGATGGGTACAACAATGTTACGGTGTTGAAATTAGAGGATATTTGTGAAAGTACCTGGCACAGTGCCTGATCCATAGAAGACATCCTATAAAAGTTAATGCATGGGTCCATTGATTCCTTCATTCGTTCATTGTGTACTGAGCACTTAATGCATAAAATACTACATGGTAATACTGCTTTGAATCATGCTAGCTGCTGGGGATTCAGATATGAGAGACCCTACATTTGCTAAAATAGTTCCAGAGAGGTGAATGCCATGCTCTGATTACTTTCTACATTTCAAGCACTGCACTAGGAACTTCACACACAGCTAACAACCTAGAAGTGAGGGATTATTACCTCTTGCACTATTTTTGATGCAGGTTATCAATATGTAGGTTTGAAGGTCATACCTCCAGAACTCTTCTAGTCTCGAGGTGAAATATTTGAGTCTTGCATAAAAGTGATGCCCAATATGGTGGAGACTCGTGGACTCTATATAAATGGACTTCTTTGCCTACTTCCTATTCATCATTCAGGTCCTAGATTAACGTCGCTTTATTAGGGGGGCTTTCCCTGACTCACCCAAAAAGAAATTAGTCCTCCTTGTACTTTCTCCTACACTGTGTACTTTCCCTCTGTGGTACTCGCTACAATCTGTAGTTATGGATTTATTGCGGGATTATCCCTTTCGTGTCTGTCTCCCTCGGGACACTGTAAGTAAGCTCCACGAAGGCAGGGACCTTATCCATTTTGTTCAATACTCTATACACAATCTCTAGCACAGTGCCTGGCACGTAGTAAGTGTTCAATAACATTTGGTGAATGATTATTAATGTCATAATGACATTGATTACAAAAGTGCAGACAGTCCACGCATTGTTTATTTTTCACTTTGGAATCAGCCGCCTAACTTTTTGAGGCATCTTTCCCTTACTCGTGACTTCTATATGGCATATTATTGAACCATCTGGGGGGCTCCGATGGCTGGCTGTGGAGAAGGGGACAGAAGCAGTTGGTCGCTTCTACCCCCAGGACAAAAACTGATGGCAATGGGAGAAGAAAGGCTGAGCTAGGAAAGGTCAAATATCAGACAAGTCCGGGAGGTGGGGAAAGCTGGACTTGGGAAGAGAGTGACCTTGGTGTCTTCCTGTCCTTACTTCCCGTCTCCCCAGGAAGTGTCAGTCAGAGATTTTCAGGAAAGGGTGTTGTCATGGTAACCTGAATTGGCTCTTCCCCTCCTGGCTGTATGGGGACAAGTGCCCTCGTGTGCCCCGGCTGTCCCCATGCTGGGGGGAAGGCAGTCACTTTGAGGTTTCAGAGGCATCATGGAAAATCCAGAGCAGACAAGGTCTGCCACGACAGACCCAACTTCAGCACGTGGCAAGGATTCAAGCCCAGGATGCAGTAGAGCCGGTTCTTGAACTAATTAAAATTTAATCCACTAAAGCTATTTTCTTGACAATTTGGGAACCCTCTCTTGACTTTTGCAAGTTCCAAAGAGCCTCTAATATAGAGGACGCTATATTTTTTGCACCTTTCTCTCTGTGTATTAGATTTCAGACCCAAAAGAGCACTTCGGAAAGAGGGACTCTAGATAAAGTAATCGTAGAATTTATTATCCAAACTGGGACAACTTGGAGAGTGGAAAGCACTATTAACAATCGCACTGGGACAACAGCTATCAACTGGGCTGTCCTGGGCAAAATGGGATGTGCGGTCAAGAAAACTCTAGGGTCAAGAACAGATTAAATGCATTCCCGGGGTTGAAAATCCTGGCCGTCAGGGCTATGTCTGTGTGAGCCCCCGCCTCAGAGAGTGTCTGGTATACAGTAGGTGCTCAAACTTATTAACCGAATGAGTAGATCCAAAGTTGTCCTCGGTGTGCTTTCTGAACAGAAATTGATATGGGGCCCACGAACCTTGGTCAAATAGACCCAGGAGTGACACTACAAGGCGTGGTCTGTGTTCTCCCCAAAGTAGGCAGGTACCAGTGCATAAGTAGATGTGTATTCTGTGTTTACCCAACCCTAACTGTTAGCAGTTAATTGCCTTCTGTTGACACGCCCTGGGGGGAAACGGGAAGCAGTTCTCGACATCTGCACGTGCATTGTCTGCCTACTTACTTTGCTAACACGCATGCATGGGTCCCCATTTCCTAAAATCCATGCGACTGTGCCCTGATTTTATAATATATACGTAACGGGCGCCATACTTTGGGGTCTGCTCCGCAAAAATGGGCTTCTCAGGATTCCCTTCTGCGTCAGCCAGAGATGCCGGTCGCAGCCTGGGGCCTGTCCAGACTTGCTTGGCCACTCTTGTTCCCGCCCCTCCTCCACCAGCCTGCCCGGTTCTTCAGGAAGAGTGCAATGGTCCACTGACCTCTGGGGAGCAAAAGGGCATGTTCAGCTTTTATAAAGGTTATGGACACTCTGAATGACAGCAGAGCCCATGCTTCCAATGGCAAGGCCAGCAGCCCTGGAGAACAGGGGCGAGGCCTGGACATGCCTCCTGGTCTGCTTTTAGCCTTGCCCTGGAACTGACCAGAATCGATGCCCTCCTTCCTCAAGGCCTGCCGAGCGCTTCGTCTTCTTCCCATGTCTTGGGAGAGATCCGTCTCTTCTGACAAACTCAAGATTCCAGGCCGAACTTTCCCATGCCACCGTCCCTCAAAATAGCCCAAGCTGAGCTGTATTTATAGCCGTGTGAGACTCTAATGGGCCAATTTGTTTGAATTTCCACTGCTTTTGTGTTGAACATACCCCTCACCCGTGGACGGTCTCTTTAGGCTTTTATTGATGGGGTGTGTTAGGGTAGAGGGGGCCATGTTCAAGATGGTAGCTGTATAGAGCACGGGGGCTGTTTTGCATATTTACTGTTCTTTCAAGCCGGTTTTTGGAGAGAGGGAAAGAGACAGAGAAAGAGGTTTCTGTAAGTAGCCCGGACAATGAGAACAAGCCCGGCTGTATGCCAAGCACGGGATCCCGGCCAAAACACATATCATTAGCTTGGACCAGCTATAAGCAAGGAAATGAGAAACATATGTTGGAGAGCAAGGTTAGGAGTGAGAGACTATGGGTCAGTGACAGTCACCCTAAAACTTTTCCCTTGTTCTTCAGCTGTGGCCTGGCGGTGTCAAATGTCATTTCGACTGCCTTGATTTCTCATGGTGGGGCTGCCTGAGTTTTGTTTGGTTTGGTTTTTTTTTTTTTTTTCTTCCTCCCCCTGCCGTTTCCTGATGGGAGTTCTTTTGGGGAGGGAAAAAGGCAGCAGGCGGGGAAGGGCTGGTGTGATAGTTTTTCTCAGTTCTGGGAAAATCACAACCTTGTTTCCCGTGATGCTCTCGGAAATTCCTCACTTTCTCTGAAATTACGGTGTCTCTCGGTTTGGGATTTGGACTCGGTTCGTGAGGGAAGAAAGAGGGGAGGGCTTTGAAAGCATTTCTTGCTGTTTCTTTCTTAAATATAATTAGACGCGCCTCATTACCTCACACTGAAGGACTTTTGTACTTTTTCCGAGCTGCGTTTCCTGAGATCTTCGATGGGCCGCGGCTTGTCGTATCCTCTGTCATTTTATCATCTTAGCAGCTATTTTTCCCCCCCGACACGTCTGTCCTCTCCTCTGGCTTTCCCTGAGCTATCTGGACTTGATTTGCTGGTCTGGAGGCCACGCCCAGGGAGTCTGATGGGGCCCCGTGCTGGGTGACAGGCCTGTATTCCTTCAGCCCTTCCTGGCTTTCCCGGCCTCCACCGCATTCGTTTTCCTTAAAGTTTTCCCCGGACAGTTTGCTAACAAGGCTGTGCTCTCTTCCATTCCAGGGTCAAGACCCCTGTTCTCTATAAAACCCAGATGAAGAATTGTATCACATGAAACTCAGAGGCGGTCTCTGGAGAACCAACTGTGGCTACTGTTCTGAAGCCAAGGACGGTTCCAGGCGGCCGCCTGGAAAACTCACCAGGCTCTGACGCCCAGTTTTGGCTACAGTCACAAGACAGCCATGGGTACGCCCCACCCATCCTGCTAAGGAACTGTCATGCAAGTGGGTGCGTGGGGCTGGCGCAGTGAGCTGGGGGGAAAGGGTCCCCCGTAAACCCTCCCGGCCATTCTTCCTAACACTCGGGGAATGGTGTTGCGGTGGAAACCATTTCAAGTAATTAAAACATTTGGTCCCTGTTTATCCTTTGCTTCCTTCTTCAGGCCTTGTTCTGAAAATAAACTTTGCTCTGAGTTTCCGGGCTCCTAAAATTCCCAAGTGTGTGAGTGGCCTTGGGCAGAGCTAATGATTGGCTTGAGGTTAGCTGGACCTGCTTTCCCCAGGTGAGCTGTCTTCACATCTTAGTTTTCTCCTTCTTCTTTTTTTTTTTTTTTTCCTCTCTCTCTCTTTTTCTGGGTAGCAGGTCTCTCTCCTCTGCATGGAGACAAGCCTTACTTGCTGACTGTTCCTAAGCGCTCAGTGGATCAGTGGTGTGTGTGTATGTGTGTGTCCATTTGACAAAAAAACAAGAGAGGAATTAGGGCGGCCAAACCACAACATGCAGGCAATGGGTATTTAAGTCAGATTGACAGTGAGTCGGGATCCTGGTTAGGTGCCTGAAAATCTCCCAATTTCCAAGTGTCTCTTTCTCAGCTCTCTCTCCCTCTCTCAAATGTCAACACAGCAAGAACAGGCCTCGAAGCTACGACTTCCCACCATCTCCTCTACCACCTGCCTGGCCCAACCACATCCATGCTTGCCTGGGACACGAAGGCCTTCTAAATGGTCCCTCTGTTTCCTCTTTTGCCCTGTTTCAGTCCACTCATCAATGAACAGCCAGAGGGATCATTGGAAAACCCAAATCAGATGAATCCCATTGCCCTGCTGAGAACCCTGCTGGGTGGGCCCTGCCCACTTCTCCAACTTGATACTGAGCCATCTCTCTTTGGTCCTTCATGTTCCAGACACGCTAGCCTCATTTTCCTCACCAATAAAGTAGGAACAACAACCATGTCTACTCAAAGGGTTGGGAGGAGTAAATGCTTTAACACATAAAGCACCTAAACCAGGGTCTGACTGTGATAGGGGCTCAATAAATGGAAGTGCCACTCCATTTACCTCTTTGAATTTGCCAAGAACTTCCCTGCTTTGAGGCCTTCACAAACACCCGCCATTCATCTTTTTATATCTGTAAGGCTGTTTCTTTCCTAGCCTTCAAGTTTAAGTCTAAATGTCAACTCCCCTAGAGATCTTCTCTAACCAGTCTATTCAGATAGGTTCCCATCCCTCACCCTATTATTTTCTCCTGTAATAGCCTATTTGTTTCCCTCATACCACTTTTTCCCACTTGTCATTACATATTATTTGTTTACCTGTGGGCAGGGTTAGGTCTGTATATCCTGATCTAGCACAAGAAACATTTGCTGAATCAATGAGTAAAGGAATGGATCAAACTCCTAACATTTCCTCTTCTGATACCAGAGCCACCCTCAAGCCACCTTGTCTCCTGGGCCACACTCCTCTCCAATTCCTATATTTATTTATTTATTCTCTCATCCTTTGGCCAGTATTGACCCTGGGCTCTTGGCGACAGAAACTCTCTGAATCCTCCAGGGGCTGCCACATCCCTCCACCACCACTCCATTCTCTTCTCTTGCCTGTGGGCCAGTTTCTCCAGTGAAAGGCTCACACTTTCATTTATATGTAAATAATAAATAATAGAATATGCAATGCCCAGAGTGAGTTCTATGACTAATAACTCCTCATCGGCCAAGTTAGAAGGGTTTGGGGATGAATTAACTCATCGTCTACCAGTAAGAGATCAATGTCTATGCAATTACTCCATGAATACCCAAGATCGGGTATCTTACCGCCCCACCTGAAAGCCTAAAGTGCTAGTAGGAAACGAGAGTCGCCATTTTTGGTCCTTCTCACCACTCATTATGGGTGTCCATTGTATTATATAGAAACTGTGTAACGTGAGCTAAGACGCAGTAACCTGACCTGTCCTCATGAATCTCACTTTCTCTCTCATAGCCAAGAACACTAAGAGGAAAATGTCCTCGCCTAAAGTTTTTATTGTTTATTGACTGATAGCCTGTCTGTTTCGGTTGTTGTTCTTAAGCCTCCGTGCACTTTACTGATTACTTCTCTGGAAATCTTTTTACTTTACCATTCACCAGATAGCTGCCACCTTTGGGAAAGAAGGTGGCAGTGTGATGGAATGCAGGCTTGATACAAACTGAGCTTCCAGAAGAGTCTTCATATTGAAGCGCTGGTGCAGCCCCACCCTGCAACCTAATGCGCTGCGAAGGCAATGATGTAATCATGAGAAATAGCACAAGGCTTCCATCTGAGGCATTCTTTTCCTCCAACAGAATAAGCCTGAGGACAACTGTCTTCATCATTTCATTCCTGGCCCCACCTGCCTTTGCACCACTGGTGTGACTCAGTCGTGGAAACACGTCTACCACCGCATTGGAGACACTCTGTTCCCTTACTGTGACCTGAAGGTGAGATCTGTATATCCCCCAGACTAAACTATTCAGTGATTTGAGTTGTTGAGAAAAGTCCAAATAGTTATTAATTCCCTTAAGAAGAAGAAAATAAAGACCTCTTCCATTATACGTAAAAGAGATTCCACTAGTTTATATTGTGTTGGCCGAAAAGTTCATTCGGGTTTTTCCGGAACACCTTACAGAAAAACCCGAATGAACTTTTTGGGCAACCCAACATGTATGTCTGGATGGGTAGCAGATAAAATGATTTTATTGAAATGAATTTTCTAGAATTTCATAGTGGGAACTTTGGGAACAAAAAAGAATGCTGATGGTAAAGAGAAAGAAGAAAATGTTTCTTCAGTGTGATATATATCATTATAACAGCACCTTAAATTCAGAGAGTACCTCTATTTGAAAGAATATGAAACATTATGTACACAGTATTGTAAACCTCAAGAATACAAGTATCCTTACTTTAAAGATGGGAAGGATGGACTCATAGATGAGTCTTCCCCCAGATACAGAACTTTGGAGGAAAGCCAACACGGCTATATTGCCATTCCAGAGCCCTCTGTGTTTCCACAGATCTCAGGCTAGACCAAACAATTTTTTTTTTTTGGTATTAGACTTGAATCAAAGAGGCAGCCAGGTTGTAGTTAACTCAACAAATAAATGTTGATTAAGTGTCTACTATGTATAAAGAATACGAAAGGCACAGGCCTTGTTCTCAAGGAATTTGTAACTTAGTGAAGGAGACAGACGTATAAACTAAATGTAATGTAAAGCACCATTAAATTAAAGCCCTGAGAAAGGAGTATTGGCAGCTAGTTGTGGAGACATCATAGGGATGGAGCTGCTCCGGTTGGGGGCTGCTTATAACAGTCAGAAAGAGAAAGACCCATTGGTAGAATCAGGCCACTTCCCTAGTAGGCACCAGGGAACCCTTCGGACTGGTGGAGATTTCCTCTTTGTTCTGAGCTGAAACCTACCTGTCTGTGTAGGTAGATATCAGTAGGTATCCACCATGTGCTTCTAGCTGTATCCTCTAAAGCAATGTAAATTATTGTAATCCCTCTCGTATGTACCTGCCCTCACAATTCTAAATCTGGATGACATTTCTCTCCCCTTTCCCAGTGTGCCTTCCTTCCCAAAGACTCCTTTGCCTTCTATTTCTGATTAAATGTACCAATTTCTTCAACTCTTTCACCTAGGGCATGATTCCCAAATCTTTCACTATCTGGGCATTCTTCTCTTGACACTTTCTACTTTATTCATGTCCATCCTTAAAATTGGCATTGAAAACTGAACACAGTACTTTAGATATGTGCTGACCAGTGGGTCGCTTTCTTCCCTTGTTATCCATCCATCCATCCATCCATCCATCCATCCATCCATCCATCCATCCATCCATCTATCCAAATGACACTTAAATAAGCTTCTGTGATAGGAGACACTGTTCTGGTTACTACAGGGGATAAAAAGATGAAAAACTTCAGTGAAAGTCAAGTCTAGTGAGATGATGACTGGAGGGAACCATATTCCTACCAGCACAGCCTAAGCTTTCATTAGTACTTTGGCAGCCATGGATCACACAGTTAGCATCTACTGAGTTTGTGGACCCCTAAATTCCTAACAAAGGCTCGCAAAACTTACACTTAAACAGATTGCCCTTGTTCAGTGCATTGGCATTTGATTTTGGGAACCAAAGTTCAGAACGTTCCATTGATTCTGGCCTTTGAAGTTTCAGCCCATTATTTCCGTTTTTTGAGGTCTTTTGGGAATCTAGACCCTGTCCTCCAAACACCAAGCCTTTCCTTTTAGTTCTAGTCCACCTACAAACACCAGTAGCTTAGTCCGGAACCCTGGAGCACATCAAGCCAGCTTTGAATCCATCCAGCTCTATTGACTAGCAAGGCCTCATTTCTTTATCTTGGCTATCAAGGAGATCATTTTTGGTCAAATGTGATATTGAAGTCAAAATACAGTGGGCCCAAGGAATTTTTTTTCTTTTACCAATTTACTGGTATAAATACTAAATAAATAAATGCATTAATAAAAAGTAGAACTGAATACCAGGCCTTTTCCAACCCCGTGTTTACAGAGCGATCAATCCACTAATGTGGAAATTGGCAGCTCCAGAGGGTTTGGGATAGAGGATCTCCCTGTTCAACTCAGAGATACTAAATCAGCGGATTAAGTCTCCAAACTGTCTCTGGGCCTAGAGAGGATAACAGTGTTCTTTATAAGCATCTTGAATTTCTACTTTAAAAATGAAATCCACTGGGTCCTATTAGGCTGTGGTTTGTCTGCTCTGGTTTTTGCAAACTTGAGATGGGCTTGCATCGTGATTGGTTACAATATTCTGCTCTTTGGAAGGGGGAACCCACTGACCCCTGACTGCAGCCGGTCATACAGAGAGTGTCAGAGGCGGACCAATTACCTAAGAGGATGGAGAAAAATCAAACAGAGGCCGGGCACAATGAGGGGAAAAAACACACAGCAGGCCCAGCTTTAGTTCCACTGCTTGAATTACCACTGTGTCAATAGAAGGTGATAAATCAAGGGAGATATTTACTGATTAAAATTACATACTCCTACGGGAAACTGTATAAACAGATTGAAGAACAAAGCCTTCAGGGACTGAGCTAGCTGAATCCATCCAGGCTTTGGCCAGTCGTTTCTGGCTCCAGCCAACTCTTGGACCCAGGGGTCATCGAGAGAGCAAGTTGCTCCATGAAATCAGACTTGCTATGCACAGATCCAAATATTTGTAGGGAAAATTTAAAGCCACGTTGGGAAGAGATTCAGGACTCAGATCCATTCACAAGGGATCCTCTTATTTCATTCTTTTTTTTTTTCTTGCTTTTACTCTCAAGTCTGGTCTAGACCCACTAGAAGGATCCAGATCACCTGGTCTCTGTGCCCTGCCTGCCAGCGGAGATCACGAGGCCACAGATGCTGAAGGGAGGACATAGGAGACATGAGTGGGCATGAAGCCCACTCCCACAGGGAGATTGGGGGTGGCAACTGTTGCTAATAAGCGTTTTCTTTTTTTTTAACATTTATTTATTTATTTGGCTGCACCAGGTCTTGGCTGTGGCATGCGGGTTCTAGTTCCCTGACCAGGGATGGAACCTGGGCCCCCTGCATTGGGAGCATGGAGTCTTAACCACTGGACAAACCAAGGGAAGTCCCAGCCAATAAAATTTTTCTGCCAACCCACCTCGTCCACCCTTTTGGGCGTATTCATATTGGTGTTGCCAGGGCAACAAGAGCTCTGGTCTGCCATCCTGGTCTCCCCAGGCGCATTGCATGGTCAGTGTCATCCTGCTTCTTTATATGGGGATCTTCTTTAGTGAGAGAAGTGCCTATGGGAATGTCTGGAGCAATTCGTGTAGGGAGGGCCTAAAGCGAGGTTGCAGTTTCGATTTCAGAGCCATCTCTATATGCCAGCTCTCCCTGTGGGGGTGAGGCCGTCACCCCAAACCCCTCTGTTCTGATGGGGGCAGCACAGGTTTCCACCTGATGGATGGGGAAGCCCTCAGGGGGCTGCTGAAATCACCACTGGCTCCGTTATCTACGAGCAGTGTCGGGGTGAAATTCTGCCCTTCTAACCCAGGTTCCATTTCTTTCCTTTTGTGCCCTTGGCTGTGAATATGCAATTATCACTCAGAGGGAATTGGGCAAAACTGCTCTGGGATAAGTAGGCTTTGATGATTGGGGAGGAGGGAGGTGATCATCTATACGAGGTCAATATGTCACAGAAGTGTGTTGGAGGCATAATTCCTATTAGGGCCACCATGCATGGCTGGGTGTTTTGTGGGTTTTGTAAACGTGCCTGGCTGAGGGGACAATTGGGGGCTGAAACCAGCCGATGTTCTATCTGCCAAGCTGTCTCGCAGAGTGCCCGGACACAGGGCGGTGTCCAGATGGAAGGGCAGGTAAATTTATCTTCATACACGGGAAAAGTTGGTCCTTCAGGCATGCGGTCCATGGGCTTTTGTCTACCCAGTGTGGCCACCTTTTCCTAACTACAGCATTTAGGAGTTCATACTTTGCCTTTTAAAAGGCAGCGGTGGCTAATAAAATGCCTGTATAATTACCCTGGCTCACTCTCTTGTTCTTTCCCAACTGGGTTACTGTAAAGTGAGGTGAGCGCCCCTTCGTTTTTTTCCTCCCTGAAGGGATTTGTCAAGCATTCCCTGTCCGCGTGAACTGTATTCCTGGGGTGTCACGGAGCCCTTCTCTTTCTACCGGCCTCCAGAGATGGTTGGTGTTACAGCTCAGACATCACACACCGTCTTAACTTCTGGAAAACTCTGAGACGTCCTTTTATTTTCTTTGAAAAGGAAGTTATGTTTATAGCCGCTGCGCTTGACTGCTCTGCCCCTTGGAGCCTCCTCTGAATGGTTTCCAGTGTGTTCGCTTATCTCCAAATGGAAGTACGTTTTGGAGATGGGGAGAAATTAATAACGATTTCCCAAGCTGAGGAGGTGAAGCCGGCTGTCGCAAGCCTTGGGGGCGCTCTGATCTCGTTCTTCTGCTCGGCTTGAAGAAAAATCTCTCTTTGCCCTGGAATATCATGGCCTGGAGGCCTTTAAATTCAAAACAGTTGTGAGACTGGCAGCAATTTAGAACTTATGCCAGTGCATGAATCCGTAAAGAGCAGGGCCTCAGGGATGCAGGTCATGTGTCTACAGAGGCCTGCTTTGTATCCTTGGTTGTTACTAAGGCAAGCCTTTGGCCTACCACTTCTTTTCTCTCACAGGGGGAATGCTGGCTCTTTGGGGTTGTTTCCCACCCTTCCTTCTGACTTAACCTCCCGCCTGGTCCCCGTCCTGGGGTTCTAGGGTTTGCCCTGTGCATGGGGGTGCCGTCAGGGCCTGGTGTTTCTCAGTGTCTCCCAGGTCAGGGACAGAAGCGTCCAGACAGTGGTTGATGTCTCCCAAGAACACAGGGTGACCAGGAGACAGCATGGCAAGGGCTAGAGAAGACAATGTAGCTACAGAGGAAGCCCCCGCGGACAACGTGAATCCAAGCCTGCAAAACCAAACACCGTTTTATGGAAGATATTTTTGTTAACTCCCAGAGAAGGTAGCGGAAATGCCAGACAATAAAATAGCAAGTTGAGGATGGGCCAGTAAAATCCCTCCTTAGTGTTTACGGCCTGACTGCTTTGAAGCCAGGAGGTGAGCTTGGTCAGAGGAAGGGGTGTGAGCCTCGAGGGTGGTGGACAGACAAAACCTTAACTCTTTTCCCCACAGAAGTCTTCCCACTGACACTTCTCTAGCATCTTGCCTACTCCAGTGTGGTGTTCTCGTGCAGAGGATCCCAGAACATCCTAAGTTATATGGCATCTTTGATTAAAAAGTGGAATCCACCTATGAGGACAAAGAAGCCCAAGGACGCGATATCACTTAATCCTATTTGGCAGAAAAAGAATTCACACTTAAATCTGAAAACATAATTGTTTCCTTAAGTCACGTTCAGAGTTGTATTCGGCAGGTTATGCTGACAGTCATTGACTGACTGTCTCGTACGTGTGGTAGCAGGGAGTAGTTTGGTGGGGTCAGACATTACATACAAAGATAAGGGATCTGCACTGTTTCTGGTAGAGAATTGATTTTTTTTTTAACATCTTTTGCTTTACAATGGTGTGTTAGTTTCTGCTGTACAACAAAGTGAATCAGCTATACGTATACATATATCCCCATATCTCCTCCCTCTTGTGTCTCCCTCCCACCCTCCCTATCCCACCCCTCTAGGTGGTCACAAAGCACGGAGCTGATCTCCCTGTACTACGCGGCTGCAAAAATATGGAACGGTTCACGAATTTGCGTGTCATCCTTGCTTCAAGTAGCAGGGGCCGTGCTAAACTTCTCTTTATCGTTCCAATTTTAGTATACGTGCTGCCGAAGCGAGCACGAGAATTGATGTTTTAAGGCAAAGGGATGCTTGAGCAGAGCTGCGCTTTAGAAGGGCCATAGTAGGATAATTTTGAAGATACAGGTAATAGCTAATGTTTCTTGAACACTTACTGTGTGCCAGAAACCGGGTTATTTTATTACATGCGTTCTCTTCTTAAATTTCCATACAACCCTATGAAGTAGGTACTACTCTTGTCCTCATTTTACGGCTAGGCAGCCTGAAGCTCAGGGAGGTCCAAGGTCACACAGCTTGCAAGTGGTGGAGCAAGGATGAGACCCAAGTCTCAACAACCGCAGAGCGCACACTCCTAACTACTATAGATCAGGCCTAGTGTGTACATTGCTCATTGCATCAAGCGTCCAGAAAAACTTGTTTCATTCGTGTAGAAGAAGGGGCAAACCTCTAGATTTGGGATTTTGAGATACAGATATCAGGGGTGCCAGATTTAGCAAATAAAAATACAGAACGCTTAGTTAAATTTGAAAAGTAGCTGTAACAAGCTTTTGTAACTTATTAAAGGTAGCTGAATACAGGGCATTTAAGGCACCCTGCATAAAGATGCAGGACAAAAGTCACTACATGCTGGACACGGCCTGTACACAGAGGACGCTTAGCAGCCCCACCAGGTGTGCACCCTGGGTCTGTCACGCCACTTCTCTGCCATCTTGGGCAAACCCACCTCTCTTTACCTCACTCTTCTCAGCTGAAAAATGTGGATAATAATATCTAAGTGAGATGATATAAAATGCCTGGTAGAGTGCCAGGCATAGAGTAGGTGCTCAATAAATGCTTTGTTGGTGAACTGGGCAACTGCCTAGTTTCCAGAGAAAGTTTTTTTTTCCATTCAGAAGAACACTTAACTCTTACTGAGTATTTTATTCATCAAAGACTTGGCCTTTTCTTCATGAAAAATATATCTTTTAATGGGGGTCATTTCTTGATGTTTCGTGTAGCCTGTATTTAAAAACATTAGCCATTTCCTCTAATAGGAAAGTTGCTACACAAGTGAACAAAAAAAGTAAGGCAACAGAAACAATGCCCATTATATTATCTTCAAGCCTTTATTATGTAGGTATTAAATTTGAACTCAGAGGTCGTCACACTCTGAAAGTGTTTCCATCTGGAGCGCTCCATTCTCCATTCTGTCGGTTCAATTAAGCCTGAGAATTTAAATTATCTCCCTAACTCTAAAAATATGTATAGATACTTCTGAAAGTGGAAACGATTCCAGGGCTTAGAAGAAATGCTGTGGAGTGAATGTGCTCACAGCTCTCAGGCCAGGAGGGTTGACCCTTCCAGATCTTTGAAAGGTTGTGGAAAGACCGTAAAAATCAAATCAAATCAAGTCAAAATAGACAGCCTTTCTCTCAAGAAGAGCGTTTGGAAAAGAGGTGGAGGGACGGAAGACTCGTGCGTGAAAAAAACATACACACTCAGTGGGAAACATATTTGTCTAAAAACATTAAATTAAAAACTCTGAGTGACAGCATTTCTTCCTTTCTTTCTCTCATTTCCAGTTCATTCTTATCAGAATTCTGTCAGCTCTCAAACTGACATTTTCCTGTTCTGATCTTTTCTCAGATAGTAAAGAGGGATTTTTATTTTTTTTATTTTTTTATGGGGCTGATGCAAACAGCAGATCCATCTACAGAGAAACGTCAAGGACGGTTTGGAGTCCTAAACCCTGACCCTCCTGCCCTCTCCTAACTAGCTATTGACATTGAACTTAAAAAAAGCGGCAATGCTGAGATGAGATAATGCTTTAAAGTGGAAGAGAACAGGGCTACAGGGAGGAAGTGGGGGGGGGGGGTTGGCAAGTGAATTTGCTGCTGGGCCGAGCGTCAAACTTCAGGCTTTGAAAAGTTCAGTTTTGCTTCAAGTATCCGGGAAAGAAAATGGGCCTCATCCTTGAGAACAGGTATGGGGTTAGAGAGTCTCTTTGGAGGAAACTCTTATTCCAGGAAACGTAATGTGGTCCCGTTTTCAAGATCTTTGGGGTCGATGAGCTATCGCATCGTTGTTTTTTTTTTTTTTAATTTTTATTTATTTCATTTATTTATTTCTGACTGTGTTGGGTCTTCGTTGCTGCACGCGGGCTTTCTCTAGTTGCGGCGAGCGGGGGCTCTTCATCGTGGTACATGGGCTTCTCATTGCGGTGGCTTCTCTTGTTGTGGAGCACGGGCTCTAGGTGTGCAAGCTTCAGTAGTTGTGGCGCACAGGCTCAATAGTTGTGGCACGAGGGCTCAGTAGTTGTGGCGCACGGGCTTAGTTGCTCCGCGGCATGTGGGATCTTCCTGGACCAGGGCTCGAGCCTGTGTCCCCTGCAGTGGCAGGCGGATTCTTAACCACTGCGTCACCAGGGAAGTCCCTGTCACACCGTTTTTGCACTGGACCCGTGAATGACTCCCTTTGCTCGTGTCCTGTAACAGAGTTGGGCTTTACAGTGCACGCGTTTGTAATTTTTGATGTGAATATCTAAAGGGACTTTCTCCATCGTCTCAAAACGGAGAAGTAGAAAGAACACGGCTTGCATTCGATTCTGATCCCTTTGTTCTCTGGATTCTATTAGCCTTGGCTTCTGTTTACCCTCATTTAAAGAGTCTTCTTCCACCTGAAATTGTGAATGTGACCTGCTTCCTCCCTAGCTGGGAACAGAGATAAAAAGAGAAATGATTTCTCAGAAAAAACTTGACTGTGCTATTGTGAGCCATCTGTTCTTATTTTCCTATCACTGGGTCCTGAATGTTCTAGAATAAAGCCCTGGCATCTCTGAAAATGTTTCCTCCGTTTCACCACTGGTTAGAAATGCGGTTCAGTGAACCCATGACCGACCCAGAATAAAATGTGTGAGAGAGAAGCTTGGATTCCTTGGGGGTAGGGTTTATTTCATTTTAAAATGAGTCCTGGTACACCTGGGTTCTATCTTCTCACCTTATGGCAATTTATTTACCGAGAGCCTGGTGCCTTGATACTTCCGAAAGGCAGGGTGTTACCCTGCTCACACAGAAAGAAGTGAGGAGTTCTCTAAATGTCTCCACTTTCTAGAAGCTGCTGGTGTCTTCTGGGCCGAGCCCTGGGGAATCCAAACCCTTTCCAGGCATGCCAAAGGCCAGCGAGCAGCACGGAGAACTCTAATCACATGATCATTGTTCACGGCCATGGGCAGACACCACTGTCTCTGCCTCCTTTATGTTCATTGCTTGAGACACTTGAAATTAGGCCTGACACAGCGCTAACAAATGTACTACAGGGAATGAGCCTGCACTGGGCCCTAGGGAAGGATCTAGAAGGCTTAATAGGTCTTTTCCATCTTTAATTTCCACAGTTCTAAGTATGCTGGCTGCTTATAAAGCAGTAGATTGATTTTCGGGCTGGTTAGTTTTGAAAGCACTTAGTGGAGAGGATTTGGCTTTATGTAGCCATACCCCTTGGCCTTGACTTTAGTTTGGACCTGGATTCTGAGAGCAGCCCTCAAGTAGCTCCTTTCACCTCCCTTTGGCAGAGAGCAAGTGGGCAAGGGGTGGTCCTAGGCTCCCCCCTGAGCTCATTAACCAGCCGCTATCATCTCTGTGCACTGGGGACTATGTCTTGTCTCTCTGGTTATGTGTAAGGAGATCAGAGCATGGAAGCGGTGTTAGCTTGGCTCACCACTGCCTCACACCCCTCTGAAATAAGCCGAGTGTTCAGGTTTGATGGTCAGCCTTCCTTGGAAGAAGTCTTCCTGTGTCTTCTGAAGACGTGGTGAGTGCCATGATCACTCCTTGTCTAAGGTCAAGGGAACAAGTCTCACCTTAAAGAACGTATCGATATCTTTCAAAGCGGGAAGCTGCTGAAATGTGCGGTAGTGTGACTTCATGTTACGACGCAGCTGGTGAACTCATCTTGGAAGTGGCCGGTTTGGAGGGAAACTTGCTATTTTTCTTTTGGTAATTGTTCCCATTGGTTTACCCTACCCCCATCCTCACCATGACGCAAGGAAGCAATTATAGGCAATAAAACAGACACAGCTAAGTCTGGGGGGGGGGCCCTCGGAGGTTCCAAATTTTCTTTGAGCTCACACACAGATTGCCTTTTTCTGGACACGGGAAATAGGAACAATCTCAGCTTTTCCATCCATAAGACAGGGATCTTAATTATTGCTTGCATCACAGGTAACGTTATAAGGACTAACTAACTAACATTTTTACAGTGATATGAAGTACGCAGGATCTTTCATGATGGCTAAAAGTGCTCTTAAGAAGGAAACCCAGGCATTCACTCCCTTTGCATTTTCCATTTCAGGGTGAAATATACAGCTGGAAAAGCTACTTGTGACTGACAAAATGCTGGGACTAATCTCATGCTTTGAACTATTTCATCCAGAATTAAGGAGCCAGTTCCCAATTATCCCAACCTCAAGGTCACTCACTGAACCAGTACTTCAGGTAGAGGAGGATTACGTATGGGTGAGAGAAGAGAGGAGGCATGAGGACCACAGGGCAGAGGAAGGGAAGGGAGAAAGAGAAAGAACAGAGGAGTGAAGAGGGCTTGCATTACTTTTCTTGTAAACTATCTGAATTTGAAATAATCATGGGTCAGCCTTGGTCATGCAGAAACGTGCCAACTCCTAGAGTCCTCCTCTTTGGTGTGCCACCCCCTACAGGAAGGAAGCAAATCCTGGAAAGGATCTTGCCTGCCTTGTGCCTGTCTGGTGGCTCTACCCAGCCTAGAGGTCACATTCAGAGGCATGGAAGAGGCAAGTACCTCTTCCTCCACCAGGCGTTTCATCAGGATTCTGTAAGCTTCAGATGTAACCCCTCTTAATAATCTGAAAATGAAACGAGACACATTTCTGAGGTTGTCAGCAGGTAGATCCACTGGCTTGTGGTAAGTAATCTCTCTGGGAGGAAGTCTTGGCTCTGATGTCTGTGTTGAACGTTCCGTGGCCCGCCCCCCCCGGCCGGCCGCCCCAGCGCAGGTCTGTTCTCTGGGCGAGGAGGTGGTGATGATATTGCTTCTAACGACCAGACTGAAGCGTAGCCTCAGGCTGTCTTGCAAAGCCCCTTCCAAACAGCCTCTAATTAATTTTTATCCTGCCATCCCAATGAGTCCCGGGAGTGCAGCAACCCAACCAAAAACCCTCATCAAGTCATTTGGAGAGAGCTTTGACTTAACACTTGCCGATTTCAGATCTCTGAAAGAGAAACTGTGGCAGAAGAAACCCCCAACCCTTCCCTACACTCCTCCACCCTACTTGTTTCTTTTCTTTTCTTTTTTTCTTTTCAGTTTCTCGTCTTTTCTTTTACAGTGGCCGTAAGTCAGACCTTTCTCTGGCTCCCTCCAACCCATAGTTCTTTCAGCGAGAACCCTTGAGATACACATTTCTCTTGCTGATGGAGGAGAAACCCCAATTCTCTGGGGCCTGGGGCTGGTTCTCCCTCTGGGCTGCCCCAGGGATCCCAGCCACCTTTGGAGGGGAGGCTTACAGCCTCTCTGGCTTGCAGGGGGGCCAGGTCTCCTCTGGGCTGTGAAAACAGTCTTCAGTAGACATAATGCTGGAAACTGAGGGAAGGTTCCACAAAGAGGAATTTTACCCACTGAGCACATTAAAGACACGGCCTTCTACCCTCCCCCTTTGGAGGCGCTGCTGGCGGCAGCTCGGTGGCGCTGGCCGGCTGTCCATGCCGGGGGTCTGTGCAAAACTCCCGAAGGCCCCTGTTCAGGTGGCCTGTTTCAGGGATCAGAGACAGAAGGGCCCCTTCCGCCCTGGCACCGGCACGTGAGCCTCACTTGTTGCCTTCTATCCGGCTCAGAGTCCTTCCCAATCACCTTCTCCCACCAGCCTTTCAAAGCCCTCCCGGCCCCTCTGTTCATTCAGGATGCTTCTCCTGGGAACTCGGAATGAATGAAAATTTAGGAAGAGCGGCTGTTTGAAATGATGCATTCAGAGGTGCTGAAACCCAAACCACCCGCCGTCTGGGCTTCCTGGGTTTTCAGGACAAAAAGGTTGAGTGACTGTTCCCTTCCTGAGGTCTCAACAGACGAGAGTGATCCGGTGCCAGCGGCTCTGGTGTTAATTTCATGATCCCTGGGCGCCAGAGAAATTTCCTCAGGACCCGCTTGACTCGACAGCCCCTGAGAAATGGGGCCATTGTTTCTAATGAGCTTCAGCAGTCTGACTCCTTTAAAAGAGTTAATCACAGAATCACAGGCCTAGAAAGGACTTCTCCGGCGGCTCCTCTGTGCCAGGTCCGAGTGGGTGAGAGCTGATCCTATTTTTGAAGATGCCCATGGAGCCCCACTCCAGTGACTAATCACTCGTAATTGTCCTCTTTAATTTTAACCTCACGCGCTAGTGTTTGAAACAGATTTCCGTCTGCGCAGTCCTCGGAAAAGGTAAAAAGCCTTGCTCATCATGCAAATGGGGCTGTCCATTTCCTACTCCGCTGCTCTTTCCTGTCTCCCTGGATGGTGGCATGGCCCAGCGGTGAAGGGCAAACACTGGGGAATCGGACATGCCTGGGTATGATGTCTGGGTTTTATAATTGACAAGCTGTGCTTCTACGTCTCAGTTTCCCTGTCTGTGAAACTGAGGAAATAATAGTTACCTCACCGGGTTGTTTTCAGGATTAAATGAGACAGTGAAAGTAACGTGGTTGGGTTCTATCCGGCTCAGGGTAGGGCTTACTCTGCGGCCACAGATAAAAAGGCTCCCACTGGAGTGGAGTTGAGCGCATGTGGATTCTTGCCTGTCTGGCTGTTCTGTTGAAGATGCCAAGGGATACCTATGGGCCAGGCAGCAAAGAGCCATGGAAAGAGAACTGGACTGAGGGTCTGGAGACCTGGGCCCTAGACACAGCTCTGCTGTAGCTTAGGCCGTGACCACTCTGGGCCTCAGTTTTCTAGTCTGTGAAATGATCTCCACCTGTCTTCCTGGCAGGGGAGGGGGAGGGGAGAGATGCGGCTACGGATTGTCAACTGGAAAGTGGTCTTCAAACGTGGGGCGCTAAGGGCCCTGAAGGTGGATGACTAATTGACTCCTTGGGCCCGTAGACCTGCCTGCTGCCCTCGGAGGCCTCTCTAGCACCAAGCAGTGCCCTGGCATGTTGCTAGCCTTGCCCTGAATTGCTAGTATCCTGGGAACCTGGAGGAGGATGATGGAAGTTGAAGTTTATTTCCTCACTTCTTAGTGCTCACATTTCCTTAGACTCTCAGCCCTGTTTTGTTTTGAAAGGGACAGCCCCTGTCTGGGAGGACCCCTCAGTCAGGAGGCAGCATGCAGAGTGGCTAAGCATTGGTTAAGCCCAGGGACTACAGGGCCAGACCCGGGCTCTGTCTTAACTCTGCCACTTTCCCAACCTGTGTCCATGGGCAAGCTGCCTACCTGTCTGTGTTTCAGCATTCTCAGCTATAAAATGGGGATAAGAGTAGTTTCCACCTGATCAGGTGAAATGACCACACAGAATGTGCTCACAACAGTGCTCTGGGACGTGCAAAGGAGTAAATATCAACGGTATTATCATGAATTGAAATTTTCTAGTCCATGCAGTGATGAAGCCTGACCAGGAGATTCCTGACTCAGTCACGGAACACCTCACTCAGAGAAGACACTCAAGTCCAGCGGGTTCTTAAGCTGCTGGGGTAGGGGGGCACATGACTTGTTTGAGAAAATGATAAATGTTGTGGATTCCCTCCGCGGAAAAGTTAATATGAGTCCCAAATTTCACATATGTTTTTCAGAGGGTTTCAACACAACCGAACCACGGAATTACTGGGGTCCACAGACCCTTGGTTAGAGACTTCTGTTTTATCGCCTTCTTGTTTATGAGCTTATCAGGATTATCCAAGTATAGCTTTGTATGCAGTGAGGATGTTTATCTGATGCAAAAATTAAATTATGGGTAACTTCAACTGGAGAACCAAAAAGAAAATAAAATGTGTGATATAACTGAACTGGAGCTAGACTTTATACAATCTCTTTCTTGAGCAGTATGCTTTTGACGTATGCCGTTGCAATTTTTGTCCAAGCCCGCACTGTTCTGAGAGAGCCTTGGAGAAATTCTCTCTCTCCTTCTTTCCCACCCTTTGGCAGCTGCAAAGAGCCAAGGGTCACTGTGTTAAGAATTTCCAGTTCTGGAGAAATGGAACGTCAAAGTTGTGAACCTCTTAGTTAACAATGAAAGTTTCCTTATTTCAAGTGAGATAAAGAACTCTCTTATGTATGGTGTTTATAGGCTAGAGTTCGGAAGAACTTAAATTAAAAAACAAATAATAGCAAATACGTCCTTCGATGTGATTATACCCTGGATGGCTCCATTGTAATTTGGTAGGAATTAAAGGTTGGACCCACAAGAGTTTAATTTTCAGATTCAACAGAAGCATATTTCAAGTCTCCCCAAATACCTTCTTAAAAAACACCACCCTTGGCATGGTTTTGATTTATTTTTCTACTTCTGTACCATTGGCTTTGCAAAATTAATTTGCTGCATAGAAATATCTTAAATCACTTTCCCACTAAACCATGGTTGCTCTAGGGGAAGAAAAGGGGGAATCCTCTGTTTTGACTATCAAGGCATGATAACCCACAGAAAGAAACTGACTGAAAGCTACACACAAAAATAAAAGTAATATCAATATTTTTCTTTCTCAGAGAAAGAAAGGCCTGATAAGGAAGAGAAATGCAAACTGCAAAATATATTTCAGTTTCTCCACAGATATGTACAGTGAAATGGGCTAGAGACAGAGCAAAAGGATGGGTGAAAGTAACAGTCCAGAATAATATGAAATGCTGAAGAAAATACGAGACCATGACTGAACAGGGTGGGAGGGAAATGGCGGATGAAGAAGGGATATATTTGGGTAAGACAGCTGCACAAATGGTGGGGGCAGGGAAGAGAAAGCCATAGTAATCACTAGTTACCTTCTTTGCACATGTATATATTTCTATCTCCCCCATTGCCAGACACATGCCTCTGCATATTAGATACTCAATAAATAAAGAGAGACAAAGAGAACACGTAAAAAACCCAGAAGCTCTGAAATCAATTTTGACTTAGATGTGTACTTTATCCAGGCTATGAATTTACCATTATTATCAATTGCTATCTGTTTCCCTTGCAATACTGATTTTTTTGGGTGTGTGTATATGTTTGCGTGTATGTGGTTTAAATGCTGTTCGCAGATCATCAGCTGCTCGCATCCTAGCCTTCAGAATCTCTACGCCACATGAGATAACTAGAGTTTCCTACTTGTGATGGTGGGGAGGGTAGCACTATCCTTAGGACTAAAACAGGAGTGAGTAGAGTCATCTCACTATGAGGCTGGGGCCTCCGATGGATCTGGGTCAGCAGTTTCCCATTCTGATTCTAGGGACTGTGGTACAGCCTGGTGATAACGTATCTGTAGATTATAGACAGCTGCTTAAATTTCTTCTTTGGAGAATAGTTTCTGAATTGGGGATTGAAAACATAAAGAGATGAGAAACGAAGGAAGAGAGAGATTAATGTTTTAGTCAACACTCAACAGAACATCAATCCTGCCAAGTAAAGAAGTATTGACATGGTTTGAGAGACTCAGGATTAAGCAGAATATTTGAAATGTCATACTGTGTAGCTATTGAATGAAAACGTTCTGTATTTGGTTAATTGGCCTACACACCCCTTATAATTATCTCTAGCCCCAAATAATGGATTGATACACTTAGGTGGCCCTTAAAAAATGTCATTCACCAGAAAGAGGCTTAGAGAGGACTCTACCCCATTGTTTCAGTGGTGCTTGAAATAACTGCAAAGGGTCACACGTCATGAACGGTAGGCACTGAGCAACATTCCTTGAATAAACAGGGAGCCAAGAGCTCCTGGATGGTAGGCTCTCTGGAGAGCAATGGAGCCTGGACACTGGTATTAATATGGTGACCCCTAGTGTTTCATCGTGGTAGCACCACTTGGAATCATACCAGCACCCTGGCCTATGTGGGGCTTCTCCGTAATCTTCCGATTGAGGGAGTTATTGCCCATCATAATTGTTTACGTCTTTAAAACCACCACGTTAAACAAAACCCTCTTCAACTTTAATGCATTTTCCTGCACAGTATCCATTTCCAACCCCTGCCAAACAGAGTTGTCTTGACATTGTTTTTTCTTAGAATGTGTGGCCTCCTGTCTAAGCATTTCAAAGATCAAGACATATCAATTCATTACTGTGGTTGCAGTGTCATAAACAGTGGATAATGGCATCAACGGACGAATTGTTGGAGGAGGTGGGTATTGCTCTGCTCATGGTGCGGAATGTGGCCGGCAGGGATTTAACTAGGAGTACAGCACGCAGTGGGCAGACGAGCAAGCTGGGTGTGGTGAGTGGCACGAGTACTTGTCTGTTGCCTGTTGGATTCTTCACCTTGGTCCTCTCATCCAGACATGGCAGAATATTATGGGTACAAAGAAAGCAATCTGATTCTGTATGTTCACGTAAGGAGAAGAGGAGAGTCAAACAACCCAAGCTACCTATTGCTTCCTTATTATTTATCAGAAAGTGTTTCTCTGGACCTGATTTGTACAGATTTCTACTAAATGTGATATATGTCTTAATTTCCCATGCTACGTAATAATAGGTAGACACAGCCTGAGAATAAAAAATAATAATTAAAACTAGTTCAGGGGATGGGTGGGTAAAGGGTAAAGGGGATCGATCATGATGGATGGTAACTAGACATACGGTGATCACCACTTTGGGGTATATACACACGTTGAATTATAATGCTGTATAACTGACATTTACATTAAAAAGTTAGCTCATTAGTTATCAGGAAACATACCCGACATATCATAAATGGTCTGGGAATAGGCTGGCGGTTGGTTCACATCTCAATCCTTTTCACTCTATGGTTACTGCCCTGTTTCATCAGATATAAAAGATTCTGCTTGTCAGTGTTCCAAGTGTACTTGGGTGTCGGTAAAGGGAAAGGAGATAAGTAGAATATTTTATTTGGTGTTTTAAGACTCGAGTCACAATTCACCAAGACTACAAGTCTTTTAATTGTACAAACACTCATGGCTATTTTTTTCTCTTCCAGGCGGGTATCTTTTCAACTCCCATAGCTAGAGTGACACCAGCTGACCCAAAATAGAGCTTGAGGACCAGTGTTCATTGTTCCATTGATAAACAAAGGACAGAAGCTACATAAACACACACACACACACACACACACACACACACACACACACACACAGAGCAAATGTAATCCTGTCATTTCAATCAATCCAATCCTGGGTAACATCTTCATGGTTCCCTTCTTCTTGATCTAGACCTTGGGATTCAGTTGTTGCCTGGCTCATCTTTCTCTACAGATAGCTTCATTTATATGCCAGATGGATATGTAAGGAGCAAGGGGCATTATCACCTTGGAAAGGGCAGAGATAAAAGGGGACCTTCATCTGTCAGCAGGAGGGAAACACGTTCTCCCAAGCAAAGTTGACTGCATCGGATCGCTCCCACTACCTACTTCTTTGTGATACTCAAATATGCCACAATATCTTTTTTATAAAAATCAGTTCTACCATCTCAAAACAAATCATCAATATCAAAAATATCAACATGATTTCACTTCAAATTTAAAAAGAAAGAAAAAAAAAGAAGCAGCAGATTTAATTATCAGCTCAGGGACTCTTAACCATATGAATGTTCCTTAGACTACAGAGCTCCAGCCTCCAGGCCATATGTATCCAGAGTCATCTGTGAATGGGTGGGAATCCTTGGGAACTGATGTTCAGATTCAACCACACCATCACATTCTTGGGAAACACTGCTAACGTCCAGTCAGAAAGGATGAGGATGTTTTGTGGAGGCAATATGGATGGTCCATTATAGAATGCAGGAAATGGAGTACACTTGGGTATCCAGGGGACAGAAAAATTGTGGTGGGGCAGACACACAAAACGATGAAGAAAACGCCGTATTTGTTGCTTAACTGCAATAATAAAATGCATGGTTGTCTAAAATAAAACCGTTGTACCAACAAGAAGTCCACAGTCCACTGCGTTGAGTGGCGTGTTGGAGTGACCCTCTTGCCATCTATGCCAATAGCCTCTTGTTTCCAAGGAAGCCTGTTTTATAGATACACATCAGAACGTCTTCTTTTACCTTTTGACAAAATGAAACTGTGTCCTTGGGAGTTTCCCACCCATTGCTCTCTTGGCTACTTCATTCCAGTACTATTTCATTACTTATTGATTTTTCAATGCCTCTCTGCATGGCTGTAATTTACACAAGTCCTTATGGCCCTTAGCAATTCTTAACACCTCAAGGTAAGATCACCGACTCCACTAGAGAGAGACAGTCGGCTACTGTCTTTTCTGGAATGAGGAAAAATTGGTGAAACGCATCGCTAAAACAAGTACCTTTGGGAGGCCTTGGTGGATGAAAAGGTAGCTTCACAAGAGTTCAGACGTACAATGAGAGCACGAACAATGCTAACTCCAAAGTGAATGTTGTCACATTCTTGATGTGCTGCTGAATTCTATGCAAATCTTATTTCAGAAATGAGGTACAGAGTGTTTTGTAGATTGGCAGTACTTAGTTAAAAGAAAAAAAAGGTCTGTGAAATAACCCTAAAGCTGATAAATGTGTATCTATTATGATTTTTAAAAAAGAAGAATCACTGCTCTTGTCAATTTGTGAAACAAATGTTTGCCTTTTATTGTAATCAATGTTCCACATGGAGGAGACGGAAATGAAAGGACATGTGTGCATGATGGAAAAAATAGAATAGAATAATAAATAACTTTGTGAGAGGTTTTGTTTGAGTAAATCACACCAGTGTTAAAAAGAGAAATAAACAAAAAAAATTGTATTTTTTTTCCAGACAGGTAGAACTTAGGCTCATAGTAATAAATCAGATCAAATTGGTAGAATTTCTAGTCCCACATTTGGACTTCATTATTTGGCTTTTTAAAAGTTTATAATTAAAAATTAATCAGCTATATTATTACATATTTCTAGGGAATGCTTTTTATTTTACCTGTAAAATTCCTTCATGAATTTCTACTTCATATATTTAGAGTTATGGTGAGAATGTGATTATAAATTTCAAGAAAAAATTTAATATTATTAACTAATCATACAAAAAATGGTATGATATATTTTCACCCAAATATAGAGTTGAATTCTCTCTTCGTTTCTTTTACAAAGTGATATTAAATAAAAACATCCCCTGAAGGAGTATATCTTAGACTGGTCTTGTAGGGAAGGCATCATCTGAAAAAACCTGATAAGTGTCAGACCATTTACACAGTATCATGTAGTTTACCTAGCTATGTGACCCGAAAGCCATTTCTAGATTGTTCCAAAACAATGAACTAATCAACCTAACCAAAACATAGAATTTTTTTTTTTTTAGCTTAAAGTGAGTTTAGGTATCAACTGGGTCAATTATAGTTTAATTTTTTGAAGTCAGTGAAAATACTCCGATCAAAGGAGCTATTTGGCACTTAAAGATTAAAAAACCCCAAATACTTGATGACATATTTTACTTTTCAATTGTCTATTGCCACTTACATTATTATTATTAATTTTTGGCTTTATGTCCTTCACTCGACTGTACCACCTGCTTTTCCAGTACACTAGAATTTACTGAGGCAATTGTAATGGACAATGGTTGTTGTTTGCTCTCTTCCCTTTCTGTTGGAACATGTACTCTAAATTTCTTTGCGGCGGGAGGTACCTTACTCTGTTCTCAGTCCATTTGGTTTGGGTAGGGCTGACCCAACCCCAGGTTCAAGGTTGACCCAAGCCTGGCAGTTGGATACCATACCACTGTCCACAATGATGGACCCAAGCTGAGACAATGAGAGCCCAATCCAGGACTTTGCTGGAGCCTTTGGCAGTGAGAGGCTCTCTCCCCTTGGAGTGGTAATGTTGGTAGATGTGAGCCTGGAGCTGCCAGGGACTACCACATGCAAATAGCCCCCCTGGAAATGAGGCAAACAGAACCTAGGTGGGTGTGGGAGCAGGGAGAGAAGAGAAGTGAGATCGATATTACTGTTTGAGCTGGTAAATTGGCTGATCCTGAAGCTACCTACCCCAGGCGTTTTGGCATATGAAGTGATACATTCCTATTTTTACTTGAGCTAATATGAGTTTGGTTCCAGTTAGTTTCAGCCTAAAGAGCCTTATTAATTTGGGCAATTTTGTCTATGAACAATATGCATACTTCGAATGGATTTCTTTTTGCTCTGAAATAGGAACGTGTAGGCAGGTTCACTGAATTCAAAGGGGTTTAATGATTTTGTTGTCCATTTGAGAAGAAAATGTTGCTAAAACATCTTAGACTTGACCCTGCAAACTGCCTTGGTCTGAGAAAGACTCTTCTAGAGTAGGAGAAGAGTGTAAAAAAATCCTTAAAAATCATAAGAAAGAGGAAGATTTGCTATTTTTGCTTTGTTTTGTTTTAGGGAGTACTGAATTATACAAAATCTCCTTAAATGTACTGTGTTTCATTGACATCTACGACAGCAAACAAAGAGCTAGGTGCAAGCTAGGCATTTTTGGGGCTAAATTTATTAGAAAAAAGTTCTGACAGTTATTAACGCTTACTATATATATTAAAAAAAGTGAAAGGCACTTACGGCCTGCCAGTACTTCTGAGGAATTTAATGCAATCTAAAAATGATCAGGCTGTTCTCTGAAGACTGACAAAATTCCAAGAAAACACCAAGAACATAAACCAACGGGAAGAGCCTCCTTTTTCTGTGGTTCACATGATCATCTTTGAAAAAAAAAATTTAAATGCAAAGATTTAAGCTCACTATTATTCATTCTATGGCTGCTGTAGCCCATCACTCACTCCTTACCTCAGGATGACGTGTGAGAACGCAAACCTTGTTAGAATGCGTAGACGTGGCCCAAATCTGGGAGAGACCTAATATTTCTGAGCCCTTGAAATTCTCTGGAATGAGTACTGTTAAAAGAATGCCTTCAGGGACTTCCCTGGTGGCACAGTGCTTAAGACTCTGCACTCCCAACGCAGTGGGTCCAGGTTCGATCCCTGGTCAGGGAACTAGATCCCGCATGCATGCCGCAACTAAAAAAGGGCCCGCATCTGCAACGAAGATCCCGCGTGCCGCAACTAAGACTTGGTGAGGCCAAATAAATAAATTAATTAAAAAAAAAAAGAATGCTTTCATTTTGAACCAACTATCTCTTAGGCATTTATTTCCTAACCATCTTTTGCTGATGCTGTTGGCTGAAATGGGAGGCCAGTCAAAAGCCACATGGAAGAGAGATCTGAAGAAAATATAAACATTACTCAGGGCAAATGGCTCAAAGAGTTTCTGTACTAAGGCAGCCCAGCCATATGGCCAAGTTGGCCCAGAATCAAAATCAAAGTCATAAGACCATTGGTATGGCAGGGGAGGGTGTTAGGGCTGCTGGAACCAGAATGATTATACTGTACCACTGAGAACTGGGCCAGCCAGATGGTGCTGCGGGAGCCAGACAGGAACTCCACAGGAGGAAGGTGGGCTTTGCCCCATTTTACATTTCTAGACTCACCTCTCTTCCAGCTATGCCACCTGTTGGCCTTCTTTCATGTAATTCCCTTTTTGCATCTCTGTGCTTGTGATTATGCTGGTCCTTCTGTCTGGAATTGCTGCCTCCTTTGCTCTCCTCCTGCCCTGTTTAAAGACCTAACCATCCTGCCTACCTTACTCTGCTTTCGTTCCCAGCCCGCCTGCATGTTCTGAACTACCTGGGGTGCCATAAAGCTCCAGCCCTTTTCTTGCTTCCGTGTCTTGACCTAGCTTCTTTCTCTTTTTCTTTCTTCTTTTCTGTCCTCTTCTTGACCTCCTCAAACTATTGGTCAAAATTTGCCTCGAGCATCACCTCTTCCTGAAAGCTTTCCCTGATCTCTCATGCCAGTTCAGAAGACGCTCCTCTGGGCTCCTCTAGCGCCTCCTAGAGCCTACTTTATGAGCACTTACTCCACTCTCCAATAGCCATTGGCCTACACCTGTATCTCTTCCGTGGAATGACCGTGACAGCTGAGATCATGCAGCCGCTGACTTGGCGGTCCTATCACTTAGTGCCTGGTGCTTGGTGGGAAGGGCGGAGAGACGGTTGGAAGGAAGGAAGGATAACTGAACCCTTAATCCCTCCCATATCCTGCTGCACTTACACACATACATAATGTTAAAATATTCCCCCGTTTGACTTCCCTAATGAACAGGCCCCACCTTCTCCTTCAACAGAGTATAAGGTCTTTGAGGTGAGGATTCAAAGCTTCTTCATTTTTGTATCCCTCAAGATGCCTTGTCCACAGGGTGTGCACATTTGTTTCTGTTCCATAAACATTTATGGAAAGTTAAGTAGTATCACTAGGCCATAAAACTATGAAAGCCATTCAAAAGAATCTCATACTGGACCAGAGAATCTTTCTAGCTTTGGACATTAAGAAAGCTGATCCAGCAGACATAACTTGTCGGGTGGGATGGGAGCAGGGTAATACTTATATCAACAATACTAGCTAACACTTACTGAGCACTTACTATAGGACACGTGCTATTCTAAGAGCCTTATGTGTATAAAACCGCCACTCAATAATGCTCCATGGTACGTGAGCACGACCCCTGCTGGAAGCAGTGACAGCTGTGCATCTGTAACTCGGGAGAGAGTTGGATCTGGCGAGCTTCAGCCTTGTCTACGAAAGCTGAGATTATATGGATTGTCCCGAGAGTCAGCAGAGAGATTCATCAATTGCTCTCTGCCCACACTTGAGTATTTTAAGCCAAAATTATTTCAAATTCTGTTAAACTGTAATTTTGCAACTTGAATGGAAAAGCTTCCTTTCTGAATTCCAAGATGTTTACAGTAAATAAACAGCAGGAGAGAAAGACAACCGTGCTGATGTTCTCTACTGTATAGCATCCTAATAATAACGAGTGTAGATCCTGCACTAGGAGCTCTCTACAGAGACACCCTCCACCCCTGGCAAGGCTGTGGTATGCATTAATAACAGGAAGGAGTATAAACAGCTAGTCCCGGAAAACACTTAGACAGGGACCTGTTTGTACTTCAACACTAACAACAACCCCCGAAGGATAAGCATCAGTTCCCTCACTTTCAGAAAGATGACAGTGTTTCAAGAGATGGTAGGCAACTCCAAAGTCACACCGCTAATAAGTGGATGAGGACTCCCCTGGTGGTGCAGTGGTTAAGAATCCGCCTGCCAATGCAGGGGACACAGGTTCGAGCCCTGGTGCAGGAAGATCCCACGTGCCGCGGAGCAACTAAGCCCGTGAGCCACGACTACTGAGCCTGCGCTCTAGAGCCCACGAGCCACAACTACTGAAGCCCGCGCGCCTAGAGCCCGTGCTCTGCGATAAGAGAAGCCACCGCAATGAGAAGCCTGCGCCCTGCAACGAAGAGTAGCCCCCGCTCGCCGCAACTAGAGAAAGCCCATGCACAGCAACCAAGACCCAACGCAGCCAAAAATCAATAAATAAAATAAATACTTTGAACCAATTTCTATTTAAAAAATAAATAAATAAATGGCTGAGTCAGAATAAGAATCTAGGTTTGAGTCTGTGTTAATCATTAACTTACAAGGGAGCTTAATCTTACTGCTACTAAGTTGTTTTATGACCCCTGGACGGTGATTTCCTCTCTGCATTTATTGTGGGGGAAGAAATTAATAAATGGAGTAATGGATTTGGGCCTGGTAGAGGTTCTGAGTCCTAGGACTCAAGGTGACCCTGATCATACTGGACCATACTCCCGACTTGAGGGCTGAGTCCCAAAATGTAGGTGTCTAATGAAATTTCAGAGGCCTTTCAAGAAAGGGCATATCTGACCCACCTTGTGATCTCACAGGGTTGTCACCAGGAATAACTAATAAAAAAGCCTAAGATGTGTCCAAGTGCCATAGTGACAGATGTGACTATACACAAATTAGTCTTGCAGAAAGCTACTTGCCTGGGGTCATCATGAATTTCCGGTGGTGCAACACAAGACCGATTGTATTTACTTTTGCTCTCTGTCAGGTAGAGAAGTGTGATAGGCCAGTAAAACAATTTAGTTGGCTGGTAAATTATCTGCAAGACTGATTAAAAATAGGAAGCAAGCAATTGGTAAATTGTCAATGCACAGAAAAGAATATTCAATAACTAGATCCAGATGTCAAATTAATTAACACAGGGGCACCATTTCAGGAGGATGCTTCACTGAACATTGAACTCTTCTGATATTGTTTGGACTGAAATTACTGTGTGTGTGTGTGTATGTGTGTGTGTGTGTGTGTGTGTGTGTGTGAGAGAGAGAGAATGAAGCAGATGTGTAACATGGTGCTCATCTTGGCTCTCAATTCAAGATTAGGAAAGCAGTAAAGGTAATACACAAGGGACAGCCATCCTTAGTGCTCATCATTCTAAAAGAGATCATTTGGTGGAAATTAGAAAGAAAACATCAGCCATGTAATAAATTACTCTGAGTATCCCAAGAATTGGAAGCTCCCTGCTATTGTTCCCTCTTCTCATAAATGATGTGCCTAGATTATACCATCACTCTAACATGATTACGTATGCAAATGATGCAGACAGTTATACAATTTACAATTTGGCTGAAATTGTTAGAGAACTGGCAAATGGACTTTGACAAATCACAATTTGAGGCTTTAAAAATGAACTTTTATCACAGAGCAAGAAAACAATGGATATTCAGCTGTGCTTATGTAAATTCCTTGAGCGACGTACAATAGAGACGCAACTGATGTATGCTCAACGACATTTAAAAACTAGCATCAACTCTTCCTTGTGGTTGGAAAATGGATGACTCAAAGATTGCTCTGGTCGAATAAAATATTGGATTAATAGGGAATTATCATCTATACCCCACATGGATTACCAATTTTAAAAGAATTAGAGCACAACAAAATACATTTAATTTAATATTTCTTTGATGAGTCAGAGGCCACTTCGAGATCTTGCTCTGCCCTCAGGTCATCATTATGACCCACTATTGATACTGGTGAGGCCTGGGAGATAGTTAATAAAGAGATCTGGTCAACAAAACACAGGAAAACAGGGAGTCTGCTGTTTTTAGACATTTATGTCAGGGTGTTTCCCTTTCAATTTTGATCCCTTTATATCCCTAGGGAAGCTTACAGTTCACTATTGCCTTTCCTGTCTAGGCCATAGCTTGGTTACATCATAAATAGGGTTTCTCAAGGTTTTTCATTCAAAGATTCTTATTGGCATCTGGAGTCCTCTCCTTTACTATCATATATTCAGTATTTTTTTCTATTAAATATATTTACAACAATTTTTCTCCCCAATCTCCTTCTTTCCTCCCTACAGGTGGCCGCAATCTCAAAATACAAACAAACAGAACGCTTAGAAAGGATCTATTTGTGCAGAATTATAAAAAGAGAACTAAACACCACCTTTGTCTTTAGATATGTTGATACACATCCACAGAGAAAGGATGTTCAGTCATTCAAGAGACTTCAAGCCAGAGGAAAGAGCCAGCAAGGTACTAGACGATATGCACTAGTTTCCCAGTTAAATACGACCCATTTCAAGTTGACTCTTCTGTTACTGCCCTTTTGTGAAGTGTAAATGATAGGGCCTCAAGTTAGACTGAAGTGGGGTTATTGACCAGTGCAGGGTCTAATGACAAGGTTACTTGTGGTTTCGACATTTTATGTTTCTGGCCAGAGATATTTCTAACAGTGGCATTTGATTGGCATTAGTTCATTTGGTTAGCAAATAGGTAATAATGAAGCCGAAAGAATGAATTCAGAACCCTACAGACCAGTTGGCTTTGCCCATTTTCTAACTACAGACTAGGGATATGAAAGATTGATTCTAGCGCTAGTCAGCCATCTTGAAAATAAAAGCGACTCACTGGAGAGGCACAGTCGGTGGCCAGCAAAGAATATTTGGAAAAACAGTTTCTACAGCATTAAAGATCAAAATCATGCAAATTAAAATAAGATAACATTTTTCCTGTTAAGTTCATTTGGAAAACATAGGAGAGCAGAGGGGAGAGGAGGGGAGGGGAGGAGGAGAGAGGGGAGGATGAGTAAGAGACAAAGAGAGAAAACCCAGTTGTGGCATGGATAAGTAAAACAGCCACTCCAACATGGCAGATGGAAATGGAAATTGGCACAACTTTTTAGAAAACAGTTTGGCAATAAAGAGCCAAATGCATGTTCAAGCTTTTTGGCCCAGTAGTTCTACTTCTAGGAATCTAGCCTACAGAATTAGGGAAGCTGCCCTTTTCTTCTAGAACATTCTCTCTACTATGCCCTGTGCTTTAACACTATTAGCGGCATACTTGTGTGGAGAGCCTCTGAGTTGAAATGGGATGATTCCATTTTTGAGAAACGAGGTGAAAAGACCTCCAGTAGAGAAAAAGATGTTCACAGCAGCCTTATTTGTGCTTGTGAAAAAGTGCAAACAATAGAAAAAATAGTGGAATTGTTAATAACTGATGTTATATCCATATGATAAAATATTCTGTAAACAAACTATGACAATTTTTCCACTGATACAAAAAATGTTCATCATATGAAAAAAAGAATATAAAACTGTGTAAATGATACGATATCAAGTGTGTAAAACATTATGTGTAAATACTGAAAAACACAAAAATCATAGGCATAATTATTTTGGTTGGTGACGTAGAGTACTTTAATTCTTTACAATTTTCTATATTTTCAAAGATTAAAAAAGTTAGCATATTAATTTTTCTAATCAGAAAACATATTTACTTTTTTAAATGAAGTGATTAAAATAAAGTGGGAAATGTTTATATAATAGTGTTAAAAGTAGGATTCAAGATGGAAAAATACAGTACGTTCTTATTTAGGTAAAAATATGCCTAGAAAACTGAGTGAAAGTAATATGTTGGTAAGAAATCTCCCCAGGAAGCTACCTCTGGATGATGAATTATGAATGCCCATTCTAGCACTTTTCTGTACTTCTACTAGGTCATGTATTACTTTTATAATCAAAGTTAATGAATAAAATACTTAGAAAAGAAAAGGTTATTTTACAAAAGGAACCTGGATAAGGCGTGCAGATAAAGCAGTGAACTCTTTTACCAGCATTGCCCAAACAACTCCGAAATGCCAAAGCAACTGTAACCCATCTGGTAGATTAATAATAGCATCTTTTTACTAGTTTTACTACAGGAAATAACCATTTTTGTAGGCAAATAACAGTAACATGCCGGCAATTTCATATGATCCAACCCTGTATTCGGAACAGCACAACTGCTTACTTGTAAAGTTAATTACCAGAGTGTCTAGTTTTATTTTTACTTCTGTCTGTTAGTATTGTTCAGAGAAAGCCCGAAATCTTATGAAGTAGCGATTCTCAAACTTTTTTGGTCTCAGGGCCTAATTACACTCTTAAGAATTATTAAGGATGCTAAAGAGCTTTTGTCTGTCTAGGTTATATCTATGGATATATTAGAGATTGAAAAAGAGAAATTTAAAAAATATGTTTTAGTTCATGTAAAAAAAATATATAAGAAACGCATTATACATTAACATCAGTAACAACTTTTTATAAAAATAATTATATTTCCCAAACCAAAATAATTTAATGAGAAGACTGCCACTGTGTTACATTTTTGTAAATCTCTAATGTCTAGTTTAAGAGAAGACAGCTGGATTCTCAGATCTGCCTCTGTATTTAATCTGCTACAATATAATATGTTGTGTAGCCTCTGGAAAACTCCACTGTATACTTGTGAGAGAGTGAGGGTGAAAAATAATGTCTTTGCATTCATATGTAAATTATTTGACCTCAGAGACCACAGGAAACCCAGGGGTTCCCAGACCACACTTTGAGAAATGTTGCTTTAGAGCTATGATTCATGTCCTTTTCAGGGTCATGGTTCTTCCAAGAACCATGCATGTTCTCCCTTCTCCAAGAAAGGAGCGTGCACACACATGTACACACACACACACACACACACACACACACACACACAGTAGTTTGTAAACAACTTTGGGGATTCCCTAATACCCTGAAGTCTATGGGCACCCCAGATTAAGAATACTTGGCCTGGGGGCTTCCCTGGTGGCGCAGTGTTTGAGAGTCCGCCTGCCGATGCAGGGGACACGGGTTCGTGCCCCGGTCCGGGAAGATCCCGCAGGCCGCGGAGCGGCTGGGCCCGTGAGCCATGGCCGCTGAGCCTGCGCGTCCGGAGCCTGTGCTCCGCAACGGGAGAGGCCACAACAGTGAGAGGCCCGCGTACCGCGGAAAAAAAAAAAAAAAGAATACTTGGCCTGAAAGGAAGGTAAGAATCATTCCAGCTACTTTTGCTTTTTGCTTTTTAAGTGCCCCGGTTCAGGACCATGCTCAATTAAGTACGTGATAAATACTGTTTCACAAGAAGAAATAAAATTTTCTCAGTGAAGTTAGAGAAATATCTAAAATCACCCAAAGACTGAATGAAATTAAATAGTAAACAGCTAGTGGATCTGGCTAGCTGTGCTCTAACAATGAATCAGCAAAATGCCTCCCCATACAAACGGGAAGAAATAACTGCAAACTCCATCTTTCACCGCCACCCCCCCACAACTTATCTTTTTCAAGAACTTAACTGGTTGCAATTCAAAGACATGTTGAAAAAAATATAAATATAAATATATATATTTGGGAAAGGGGGGTAAGAAAATCCATTAAAAATTTTGATTGCATTGAGTTGCTTATCAAGGGTGTGTGAATAATGCCAGGAAAAGATACTTTTCTGAAAATCAATAAGTTGAAAGTGCTGTTTTAGGGTTGCTGTAGTTGTTGCTTGTGTTTCAGAGTTCTTCCTGTTGACCTGAATTCAAAAACAAGGTATTGATTTATAAAGTACCTTCAGTAAATAAATGTACATTCTTTTGGCTAACCCTAATAACCCGTAGCATACAGAATGAGATTTCAACTCAGCTCAGTGGACTTGAGCTCACAGCGTCACAATCCTTTCTAAGAGTCACGAAGCTACTCTGATGTGGGGTGTGCGGGAACAGCAGAGATGGCAGACGGGAGAGCTATGAAAAGAAGAAAGAGGTAGGAATATCTGGGCTCCTTTTTCAGACAGATTTTTTTTCAAATATTTTTTTGGTTTCCTGAACGGTTAGGAAGCAAAGGTAACAAGACGATGGTCCTCCAGTGACTGAATCATGATTCACGCAATTCTTAGGGATCTACTCAGCTTTCCTCTTGCGAATGAACGATAAACACAGAAAGAAAGATATCTCTATCGTTGACTGTTGGGTTCATTCTAGAGAAATAGAGGATGAAGTTTAGATTCGAAGTCCACATAAGGGCAGTCTTGAGGCTTGATTCTGGTCTGTCTCACAGTGCCATTATTTATCAGCCAAAAATGTTGGTTGTTGGGGACCATATTGCATTAAAAAAGCAACAACCCAGTTTTCTTACTTTTTTATTATATAAGTTTCAGATGTACAGCATTGTAATTTGACATCTGTCTACTCTACACAGTGATTACACAAATCTAGTTACCATTCATCACCATACATTTGCCCTCCTTCACTCATTTGTCCCAGCCCCCCATCCCCCTTCCCCTCTGGTAACCACTAATCTGATCTCTGTATCTGTAAGTTTATTTTTGTTTAACTTTCTTTGTTCATTTCTCTTGTTTAAGATTCCACATACAAGTGAAATCGTACTGCATTTGTCTTTCTCCATTTGACTTATTTCACTTAGCATAATACCTTCAAGGTCCACGCATGTTGTTGCAAAGATCAGGACTGCTTTATGGCTGAGTAGTATTCTATTGTGTCTGTATACTTCATCTTCTTTATCCACTTATCCACTGATGGACACTTAGGTTGTTTCCATATCTTGGCTATTGTAAATAATGTTGCAGCGAACACAGGGGTGCATATAATCTTTTCAAATCAGTGTATCTGTGTTCTTTGGATAAACAACCCAGTTTTCTTTAAAAATCTTTTTCTACCAATTACAATTGACTTGCCCCTTGATGGGGCAGGTAAATATGAAAGCAAGCTTAAACAAGGGGTGGGAGAGTAGAGTTTCTGGGTGTTCAGCTTCTTTCTGGACTCTTCTTGAGGTTCAATGACACTTAAGGACAATATAGAAATGAGCGGAAATCAGACAGTAGAAGTCAAACTACAAAGAAGGGGAAATTTACCTGTATCTGTGATAAAGGCATCATGTTGGATGCAGGGAGGCTGCCACATGAATAAACCACCTGGTGACCCCCCTTTAGTGCCCATAGAGCAGGATCTGGCAAAAGTCTATGCATTTAAATTTAAATTACAAAGAATCATTTTTTTTAAACAATCGAGTTTTCTATTACTTTTCCCGATTATTATTATTTTGATTATATACGTATATTATTCCCTCCAAGCATGTTTCCAGGCTCCATGATTCTCCCGTAGTGGTCCAGGGCAGCATTTTGTGAACAGGGCCCACTTACGAATTGGGGAATTGGGGTGGTGAGGAAGGGGGCAGTAACTGGGGGGTGGGATCTGGGCCCGACATCTGGCTTCAATCAGAGAAGTTCTGTTTGATCTGCTTTTATATATTGAAGCTATGAGTTAGATTTTATTAGCAAAAGAAATCTGCTGCTAAAAACAATGACAGTGAAAGGTTGAAAGTCACTGGTCTGGGGAAACTATGTTTGGATTGAAATGGAACCTGAACGTCAATAATTCTTCCACAGGAATTCAACAGGTGACTTCTCTTTATAAAAAAACTTTCAAGTCATCCATGTTCATTATAGAAAAAGGATGGAGAAAATAGACAAAGGAACAGAAAGCCGCCTATAAGCCCATTATCGTGACAGCTGTACACATCTGGTGACTATTCTATAAGCCTGTCTCTCTCCCTCTCTCTCTCTCTCTCTCTCCTCTCTCGATCAATCTATCTATCTACCTCCTTTTTTAAAAAATGAAAATGAGATCAAACTCTACATCCTGTTTTGTCACTTGACTTTTTTTTACGTAATGTATCATGAACATTTCTCTTCACCAGCAAATATACCTCTACGTCAAACCTTGTAAAGGCTCCCCAGATGTTAGCATATGGACTTTATCCACTTCTGTTATGCATCTAGTCTATCCAAGGCATTTGTTCTGATATTGTAAACAACCCTGCTGTGAACATCCTGAGAGCTATAGAGAGCAGAAGCTCCCGTCTGGTGTGCCACGGCACATGGCACATAGAGCAAATGGGCTCCAGTGTGGGCAATATGGAGCCACTCAGCCCACTTGCTGCTCTGCCCCACCCCTATGCCTGCGGCTATGAGCTACCTCCAGGGTTTACCTCAATATACTCTATAAATGGGCTTTTCTCTGTGACCCACGACTCTCAAATTCTTAGAAAGCATCAAATAGAGAGTAGGAGTTACAAACAAGCCCTCTCCAGCCAAACCAGCTGGCCTTGAACCTCAGTGCCGCCACTGACGAGGCAGGGGGGATCTTGGGGAAGTGACTTTCTGTATCCCCCAATTCCCTCATTTCTTAAGTGGATGTAATAATACCGAGCTCATAGTTATTGTGTTATTGAAATAGGTTAATACATGTAAACACTTAGAACAATGTCAAACAGATGGAAAGCAATCAAAATGTCAGTTAACCTTGTATATACATCTGCACACTTTCTGACTACTTCAAAGCTGGAATGGTTTCTGATCAGAGAGACAGAATGTTACATTTGGCGTCTGGAAGCTCTAGTTCTCTGTATGGCCTAGGACAAAGCTTCCCAAACAGTATGATGAGACGGTGATTTGTTTGCCCTCAAGACAGTACGGCAATGCCTGAGGGATCAGAGCCCCTGAGCTGATAGCACCCAAGCTTTGATTGTTCCAGGGTGCTGAACAAATAGGACGATTTTTGTCGTGTGCAAAGACTCGAGAAAGGATGGGAAGCACGGCCACGAGCTTCATGTTTGTTTCCGAATTCACTGTAAGACACCCTGCCTCTGCTCTGCAAATTTTGCTTTCTCCCTCTTTTCTCTCAACTCTAAGCACCAATTATTTGACAAACAATCACACTTAACCAGACTCTCAGCCTGACCTGTGTGTGCAAGGAGAAAGAGATTGTTTTCCAATAGTAGTTTTCTGATGTAACTTCAATAGCATATTGCAATATAATATGATAATTACCACTTTTTAGAGAAGGGAAAACAAGTTAATAATCCTTTACCTACATATCATGTGACTCTTTTGTTTTCTAATACTTGGCTAGTCTCTACACTTTGGGGACATTCAAGGGGTAAATATGTGATACTGAGAATTGTATCCTGCTAAAACCCGAAGGTATATTTAAAATCTTGCTGACATTTTTGTGAGCAACCATTTTTCTGTCTTTAATTTTGGTCGCTATTTCTCCTAGTCTTTAGGTTTCGAAGTTTATAGTCCTCTCCTTTGTGGGCCTGGGTCCCATTTTTGCTCTCACTGAGCACAGATACATGTATCAAATTCTGGCTGAAAACCAGCTGTCTTCTCAGCTTTCAGAAGATGGCTCTCCTATTCCTTCCATAAGCTCCTTTAGCCTTTGTTCTTTGGTCCAATCTGTAAGCCATCTGCATCCTTTATTATTAAGAACATATTTACTGAGATTTCACAACTGTTTAATAGATATGTATCTTATTACATGTTTGATACACCTCATTAAACATACTATTCAATTGGTATTTATTTAACATTCAGTAAACACTGAGACCCTTTAGCCTCGATGGGGGCGGCGGGGGGGGGAAGGGGGAGGACCCCAGCCCGGCATCAATGCTTTCCTTTGTCCTGTAGGAGCTGCTCCTGCCGCAGTCTAGTTCTTCATCTTTAACCCTTCAACACTCCAGCTCAAATGGACTTGGGCAAAGAATCAAAGTCAGCTTTGAAGCCGAAACTGCAGCTCTCAGCTCAAGCTACCACAGGGGCTACCAGTCTGGAAGCTGTCCACATTCCCCTGGTGCCCTCTCAACAGCAATGCTGACTGTGAGCTACGGGCTACCCTGTCTTTCCAGATCTGCAAGTGTGACTGTGATTTTTTTCAGCGTGACTTATGGTGTGGCCATCAATACAACTCAACAGGAGGAGGATGCCAAAAACCCCGCAGCTGCTCTCCCAAACCGGACCAGATGCATCGGGAGCCCTATGAAATGAACCAGAAGTATATCAGGATGTTTTTTGAGTCCATCGGGCTGCTTTGGCCTTCACTTGCCTGATCTCCAAGACCCTCGGTTCCCGGCACAGACCTCTCCTCACATATCCCAGCTCCTTGAGTTCACTTCTCATACACTCAACATTCCTTAGTTGTTTTAGAAAAAAAAAAAAAAAATACACCTGAGTACTGCATAGGGGGGCAGCCAAAGATAGAAAATGTGACCCAACACAAGAGTCTTTCTTGAAATGGAACTTTTCTGGCATGACTTTCTCATCCCTGCCAGCTTCACTTTCTGCTAAAGCAGAGCTTTAGACAAACATTACTCCATTTAAATATTTGAGGCTCTTTTTTTTTTTCAGGGTTTCCAGGACTCACATAGGAAGAAATCCAAAGAAGTTGCAGCAACTCCTCTGTGAGAAAAGTTTTCCTTTAAGAAGGCCACACGTCTTAGCCAAACAACTGATTACGAACTGTGGGACTGAAATGCTTTCTGAGATGGGGGGCGGGAGGCAATTTAGTTCTTAGGTCTTTGCCATAAATAACGGATTAAAAAGCTTAGCTGATGCTATAAATTAAAAATGTGAAACTAATTATGCCAGCGCCATAAAAGCATAACAATCAATTCATAACCCAAGTATGGGATGTGACAGCATCTACTGTGTACGACAGCTCAAGAGAAGCAGAGGGGACCCAGTAATCCTACAAGAATCTGTCCTCCAGTCCAGAACCACAGGCCCACTTCCATGTTGCAAAGTGAAACAGTAGTAGCTTTCTTGTTCTCTCTACCCGTTTTTCATGACAACAGTTTCATCCTTCTCTTCCCCGTCTCCACCCCTTCCATGCAGGCCCATTACTCAAAAGAAAGGCTCACCCATACCAACAAGCACAGCTGCAGTTTTGCCAATTCAAACCAGATGGGTCTGGAAGGCAGCTGCTGCCAAGACTATAATTCAACCAGGAATTCCTAAATGTTTCAACCAACCATTTAATAATGTTCTAGCTAGAGTTTTCTCCCTGTTCTGATTAGATGGGTGAGACCAACTTGGTTGGACTATGCAGTTTCAGAAAAGTTCTGTGTCGCTCAATGGATTGTTTCCTTCTGTTTTACATAGACCGTGCTCCACATAAGCTGCCTATGGTCTCTCCATAGGTGTAGTGGAATGAATCGCTGTTCACAATTCTTCACGCCTTCTCTGTATTTGGATTATACGCCTACACCCTTTGCCTTGTGACTGTGAGGTCCCTTCCACTAAAAGTGGAGTGTATTCGCTCATTGAATTAGTGTGTGACTCGACCATGTGAATTTATTTGACTGATGGCATGTGAGTGTGTGTATGTGTGTGCGCACATGGGTGCTAGCCCTCGACGGAGGCCCGAGAGGCACTGCATTTTCCTGTTCCCACTCTTATGCTCTGTTGATGTGCCACTAGAACAATACGCCCTACATAGTGACTGGTCTCAGAAGGACAAAACACTTGGTGCACGTGTCTGACTTGAATGCATCTTACAACCTGGAGCCAAGCTCAGCTGATCCCAGACAAGCATAGTGGAGACAAAGCTGACCTATAGACATACAAGGGAAACATAAATGTTTGCTGTTTTCAGACACTATGTTTTGGGAAAGGTTTGTAACACAGCAGTATAGTGGAAATAGCTGACAGATACTGCCACCTGAGTTATCTTTCTAAAACTGCCATGTTATTATGTTAGTCTCTTGCTTCATGGCTCCTTGCCACGTACAGGGTAAGTTCAAACTCTTTGCCATGGCACTCAGAGCCTCTCCCAATCCAGCTTTGGCCTGAGTGTCAGTCTTTCTGCAAAGCCTTCCCAAACTGAATTGGTTCCCCTCCTTTGGGTTTCCAGAGTCGTCCCGTGATCTGCTACGACCGTAGTTGCCACACTGGATATCACTAGTATTACATCTATCTCCCTGGAAAGACTGTGAAACCTCAGAGTCAAGAGTCAGTCTATTCCTCTTTGTAGCCTCAGCACTAGCTTATGGTAAACAAATTGAAATTTTACTTTTACTTAGTAATGATTACAGCCTGCCTGCCTTTGACAGAAAACATTGACAGACCATTTGCTTACAACAGACTCAAATGTCATCTGAACATTTTCTAAAAAGTAACTTCGACTCCACAGTTTCCTAGGTCAGGAGTCTAGGTTTACACAATGATCTGAGTTTCAGTAGGAGGTAGATAGTGGTGCAAATATCATTGAAGGTCATAAAGATATGTTCTGAAAGCAAGGCCACGGCCTACTTAAGTTCTCCCCTTGGGATTTCAGCCTGATCCTTGCTCTAATGTTGACCCATGGCCATTGCCCAAATAGAGGGAGCCGAAACCGGGCTGGAGTTTGATTTTCCCAGTTGATTTGGTTGCAGTTTTGACTGTAATAATGTTGCTGTTTTCCCCAGGCTGACTGTTGCAGATGAGTCAGATGGAGCAGGGCTGTAGCCCTGGGATAGATCGATGTTATCGATCCTCAAGGATCCATGTCATTTCCAGGGGATTTGCTAAAGAAGCTACTTATGTTCCTTTTTCATTTTCCCCGACTCATTACCAGCTGCTGCTTCCTTCATACAACTCAGCAACACCTGGAGGAGTGGAACACGACCGTCCAATTGGGGTTCAGACACCTTCCTTCAAAATTAAACACAAGACAACATGCGACCCACCAAAACCTGAGCCACATGAGGAAGTCAGGTCACACTGGCCCACAGGGCTTTGATATTTTTTGTTTTGTTTTAAAAAGGGCAGCCTGGCCCTACACTGAGCAATTGATCCCCCAGCTTAACTTTTAAATTAAGACCATTGTAAATTTGGGAACTTGAGAGGACATAGAGAGGACACCCATAATACTTTGCAAATGTCAAGTGCCTCTTGACGTTGGTTACTTTTCAAAGGTAGCTAGGTTACAATGTACCGTGGTAATGAAAAAACCCCGTCAGGCCCACTCTACAGGGTTTTAGTCAATATACATAATATTATTGGGCTTTGCAAGGATTAAAGGTTGTTTCTCTCACAGCCTCACAATAGGACTATTTTTCCTACTGAAGGCACAAAAGAAGCCTCCCTGTTTACAGAGGAGCCCAGGACATTTTGGGGCCCCAAAGCATCCTGACATCGCTTTATATACTTCCCCCTGCTGGTGGCTTTGTAGTTAACCTAAAAAAAAAAAAAAATCCAATTTCTTTTAACCTATAGATGCCAGAACTTAAAAAAAAAATTGATTGGTGATTTATATTGTCCACGAGTCATTTCTAGAGTACAGAAGTGACTGTTGCCTCCAGTTTTATTCTGGGAGTGAAAGCTTTTATGTCACTCCATCCTCTCCACCGATTCTCATGTCTTTTCAATTATCCTATATTTAGTATAGTTTTAGAATCACTCATCCTGCAAAATGGGGTACCCAGAATGGAGCATAATAAAAGGTGTGGTCTTACTGAGATTTATGTACATTAGGAGGCCAGAGACAGCTCACTAGAAAATTCTGTAATGTGTCATAACCATGACTAAATAAGAAAAAGGAAACTGCTCAGTATGCTTTGGCCCACTTGATTAACAGGAATTCCAATCTTAAAACCTCACAACAGAGAGGCAGTGATTAACCTGTCCAAGGAAACTTTTTGGGCAAGGATCATGGAGAATAATCCTGGGCTGGATCCAGGGCATTTCCCAACTAATACTTTTAAGTATCTCTACAATACCCAGAACCTTCTTAGAATTAGTTTGATTTTTAAAAATATTGTGCTAAAGACACATAACATAAACTTTATCATTTAACTTCTACAGTGTACAGTCAGTGGCATTAAGTTATTCACAGTGTCGTACAACCATCACTGCTAAGTCCAGCGCTTTTTCACCAGCACAAACAGAAACCCTGTACCTATTTGCAGTCACTCCCCATTCCCACCTCACTCCAGCTCCTGGCAACCAAAAAGCTGTTTTCTATCTACCTATGGATTTGCCTATTCCGGATATTTCATATAAATGGAATCACCCAATAGGTGGCCCTTCGTGTCTGGCTTCTTCTACTTAGCATAATGTCATCAAGTTTCATTCATACTGTAGCTACAGCAGTCCCCAACCTTTTTGGCACTAGGGGCCAGTTTCGTGGAAGGCAATTTTTCCATGGACGGGGTGGCGGGAGGGGGATGGATGAGGCAGTAATGTGAGCGATGGGGAGAGACGGGGAGCGGCAGATGAAGCTTTGCTCGCTTGCCTGCCATGGGGCCCGGTTCCTAACAGGTCCATGGCCCGGGGGTTGGGAGCCCCTGCTGTAGCATGTATCAGCACTTCACTATCTTTTACGGTTGAATACTATTCCATCGTACAGATGTACCACATTCTGTTTATGCGTTCATCTGGTGATGGACATTTGGCTTCTTAGATCTGATTTTTGCTTCTCTTCGTGGTAACAGAAATTCAGAGAAACAACATACGGATCTACTGTTGTTGCAGTTGTTTTTAACAAGTCACATTTTACTCTCAGTCGCCCGTCAACATGTACTGGCACTAGAGGCACTCAGTCAAGACTGCTTGATGAGTTCATGTCCTTGAAAGAATTCTGCAAAATAATTAGTACAGGTGGTCTATGGATGTGTCAGACAGGAGGATATCAGGTGAAATCTGCTGGCTAGGGCAGAACAGGTACCCAAGATGTGCCCTGTTGGACTGTGAGACCATTTGTCTGAAGGATATTGTAATTTCCTATCATTGTTTGGACAAATGGTTGGTGGTAAGAGATCCTGAACTAAAGGGAATGGCCCATAAGACAGAGAGTAGAGAGGGCTGTGCTGGCTTCTCCTGGACTGGCCCTATCCAGAGTTCAGGTGGGTGAGAGCTTGAAGGCTGCCTTTCCTGGTCAGTAGGGTCTCAGGAAACCGGGTAAGAGTTCCTCTGCAAAATATATTTGGGGGAAAGCTATGTGAACTGTAAACCATAAAAAAAAAAAAAAAGGAATGGGTTTCACTGACAAATAAGTCTGAGAAATATGGTCAGAGGTTAGGTTAAAGGAAGTCAAATAGATCTCGGCGTACAGGTCTTGGCAGAGAGTTTTAATACACGCATGTGCATTCTGAAACCCCAAGAGGCCAGACACAGTATGCAGTATTCTCTAAAATTCATTGACTGTGGAATCCCTGTGTGCTGTAAAGGATGTGCGCTATGCTCCACCTGCCAAACTAAGGGTCTGTGGGGCTGTGTTCAGCCAGAGGACTTGCATTCTTGTTTGTCTTCCAAGAAAGGTCTCCCTTTTCTAACCTTCCTAAGTGTGCTCTGTAGGTAGCAGAGTCCCTGAACCCTTTCTGGTAGAGCACTGGGGATGAATATGTGTGTGTCTGTGTGTGTGTGTGTGTCTCTGTGTGTGTGTGTGTGTGTGTGTGTGTGTGTGAGGGAGATGTATGCAGGGAATAAACAATTCTAGGGAATTGCTGGGCATATCCTAAATAGGGCAGGGCTAGGAAAGACCAGTTACTAAGAACAAGGCAATTTCTGTAGACTGAATGCTTGTGTTCTCTACAAACTCACACGTTGAAACCTAACCCCAGCGATGATATTAGGAGATGGGGCCTTTGGGAGGTATCAGGTCGTAAGAGTAGAGTCCTTATGAATGGGATTAGAGCCTTCATGAAAGAGATCTTGGAGACCTCACTTCTCCTTTCCACCATGTGAGAACACAGTGAGAAGAGGGCCAGCTATGAATAAGAAAGTTGGCCCTGACCAGACCCCAAATCTACTGGCACCTTGATCTGAGACTTTCCAGCCTCCAGAATTGAGAAAAATAAACTCCTGTTGTTTATAAGCCACTTAGTGTATGGTATTTCTGTTATAGCAGCCTGAACAGGGAAAGACAGGAATCCAAGGGTTGATGCCTAGAGCCACTTCACCTTGGAATTCATTAGGGATGAGCAGTCTCGGGAAGCATGGCAGAACCCTATTGTTGTAATTGAGCCCCTATATCTGAGGTCCTAAACTTGATTTCATTCTGACCTCCCTGAAGACTGAACTTGAGGCTGTGCTTTCTCCTTTGGTCAGGAGGAAGGTCTTAGGAAGTCCAGGATGAAGGTCTGGGAGACCAGAGGCAGGGAAGGAGCTGACAGAAAGCCCAAGGCTGAGGTACATCCTCTAAAAGCCCCAGAAGTCAGAGAGGAAGCCATCAGTAGGATGCACAGTCCAGAAAGTCTTCAGGGAAGAGTTGAGCTGGGCATTGAATCGGACACAGCTATTAACTCTCACCTCTGTGCTTCCTCCCCTCAGAGGTCATTGATGTTCAAAATGAAAAGAATATTGGAGCACTAAGGGATTATGGGATTCCTTTTGAATCAACTCGGGATGATTAAATTATTTTTTATATTGCCTAGTTTCATGTGTTTATATTCGAATTCTCTGAAAACTGGTACTCCATGTGGGATAGTTCTAAGAAGATTTGACTAATCACAACATCCCAAACCATGGCCATGATCATAATGGAAAACAGGGTTGACTAGATAAACATGCTTCTGGGATTACAAAATTGGTGGCATTAAAGCCAAATGGCTCATAAGTAAAAGTAATTCCGTACGTCAGGTTGCTGTCTATTTCTTGCCTTGTAATAAATATATATATACACATTGTCTATCATGTGTTATTTTTTTCTGCCTATAAAAGATATGCGACCATTGTAGAAAATTTGGAAAATACAAAAAACACAAAGAAAATAAAAACAACCACTGTAATACCTTTGTTCACGGTTACAATTTTGGTGTATACATTTTATACACCTTTATATATAAGTATGTATTTTATTTTTATAGATTGTTTACATATGACTATACATTTTATTTTAAAAATTTCATTTTAATAGATTTTAAAATAAAATTGGGATCTCTTATCTATGCTATTTTTTTAAAAAATCACTTATTAATGTATTATATATATTTTCCCTGTCTTTAAATATCACTTCACAACGTGGCTGCACAGTATACCATTATATGGACAAGCTATATTTTATTTAATATACCCCCATTGTTGGATATTTAGGTTGCTTTAAATTCTTCTCTTATACATAACTCAGTGATGAACCCCTTTTTTTCCACATCTCTGATTGTTTCCCAGAAGCCTCTCACATCTTTTTCTTATACTTCTATAACACTATAAACCCTACAGTCATCACTGCTGGTTATAATTACTTTCCAAAGATGAACAAGATACTTACCAGGTGTGAATAATCTCTCCTCATGTGAATGTCATATACGAAGATCAGTAACACAAAATGGCATGTTGAAAATACTCGGCTTTAAAGTATTACTTCCCCATGGGACTTCCCTGGTGGCGCAGTGGTTAAGAATCCGCCTGCCAATGCAGGGCACACGGGTTCGAGCCCTGGTCCAGGAATATCTCATATGCCATGGAGCAACTAAACCCGTGAGCCACGACTACTGAGCCCACGCTCTAGAGCCCACAAGCCACAACTACTGAACCTGCGTGCCTATAGCCTGTGCTCCACAACAAAAGAAGCCACGGCAATGAGAAGCCCACACACCAACAAAGAGTAGCCCCTGCTCGCTGCAACTAGAGAAAGCCCACGCACAGCAATGAAGACCCAACACAGCCAAAAATAAATAAATAAATTTAAAGTATTACTTTCCCTTACAACATAAGAAAATGCAAAATAAAAAGTGGATTTAGCAGTACAATATGTATATAAAATACTCAGAAAATTTTCTTGTTCAAATCAGTCACATACTGAGCTTCTAGATCACTTCTCTGTGGTTCTGTCAAGTTTCTTGACATGGAACTTTCCCAGGACAGAGTCATGAGGAGCCGGCTGACCTCACCTAAGCGAGACGAGCCCAGTCAAATAAGCAATATTCTTAAAGTGCTATTTCTAAGTACCTTGCACCATATCTCCAGGTGTGACCTGTGCAGAAAGAGCCTGTGCAGAACTGTGGCCAACAGAGTCTTATTTACAGGAAAAGGACTCCATGTTGGCAGACTGATGAAAAGGCTGCACCAACCCCCTAGAATTGTTTGCTTAAAAGAGGTCTCTCAGGTGTCTTGCGTGATGTAAACCTGTGAGTGGAAGCTCAAATGTTTCACTCAAATAGACAAGAACAGCAAGGCACAGAAAACATAAAATCAAGATGGTGAGTTGCTTCACATGAGCATAACAACCTATGACTTCCAGAACCTTCTACCTGAAAAATGAATAGTAGAGTGGCTGAATTGTAGCATTCTCAAACTTAGAGATATCCCTCAAAGCTTAAGCTGGCTTCCCTAAACTTCAGTCATTTGATCTTCATGATTCTGTCCTATTCCTACAACACCTCCACTGTAACTAAATATTTTTCTCTCAACGGACTCACAATTTTACTGAAAGAGATTTAGCCTCATCCTAAGAGACAATATGTATGAAATCATGAGATTACATGCTTATTATATTTTTATAGGTACATAGATGTTAAAAAAAATTGTTAGTATACCTCCAAACATGATTTTCCACATCACTGTGGCTGTGCATCCCACACGTGAGGACATACTGGTTTAAGGAAAGCTCTTTCAGGACAAATGCAGAAAGTGCGACTGTCTATAATAGAGAGTAAACATTTGAGACTTGTTTCTCTGAAACTCTTATAGACTATAAATGAAGCCAGTTTTAAGAAGATTTAAATAAATGTCTAGAGGTCAGAGCCACAGTGAGCTGTTCAATTAGCGGTATTAAAGACACTAACTTGACTCTCTGATGGCAGATGGACCCATTAACACTGTCCAACGTCACATAATCCTAGAACAAACTAAATATTGGCCAACATGGTTCTTTGTTCTGGGCTCACCTTTCTGTTTATGAAACTCCTTAAGCATCACTACATTCTTTGTCTCTGGGCTCACCTTTCTGTTTATGAAACTCCTTAAGCATCACTCACTTCACTAACTAGCTGAACTGACAGTCACTCTCCATGCCTTTTGGAAATCCTGCTGACTGAGGCCCATGCACTCAGTGTGGTCCCAGGTAATAATCTACACCCTGGAGCACCTGAGCAGTCCTGGCCCCACCAGCTGAGCTATATCCTTCCTAAGAGTTAGCTGTGTTTGTCCCCAAGCCTCTTTATGGAGGTTGTTCTTGTTCGTGAAATTCATAACTGAATTAAATAAAGTATAAACCAGAGATACATGCGTGCAAAAAGAGTTGTTTCTATGACAGCTAAACTAACTCTGTGAAAACATTCAGCTGAGTTGCTGAAAATTGCCGTGTGGGTAGGAGAAGTGTTAACTGAAGGATTCTGCACTCTAGGGGCCTCTTGGGTGTCTTAAATTCTCCCCTTACTTCAAAGATCGGAAGCTGTGGACAAGCAATATGGCGCTGGTTCCTGCAAAAAGATGTATGTTGTTTTAAGTTGCTTAAAGTACATGTGATCATATATACATTTATGTTTCCCTGCTTTAGACAAATTTTAAAATTAACCAACCAACTCCTGTTCCATTAGAGCCTTCCTAAGGGCATACACGACAGCTGTTCTCACTGCTGGGCCTGAAATACTGTATGTCGTATGTGTCTCAGCCTTGGCCTGTCTCATGAGATGTGAACTCTTCAAGGACAGGTCCTCTATCTTAACCATCTTTGCTGATTATATATAGCTAAGGCCTTGCAGCTACTGATCAATATTCTTAGAACTGAATACAGTGTCTTTGTTCTCGTTAATTTGAATTCCTTCAAGTCGACTGTATTTCCCACCTTGATCCTGAGTCATTTTTCCTTATGGCCAAATAACTCAGTGCGCCTGGGATGAAAAAATGCCTGTCATTGAGCTGTCCAATCTTCCAGGATTGGCTAGTAGGGGGAAAGCAGAGGAGGGGACTTCTGGCAGCCTGAGAATGACTGAGGTATGGCTTGGCCAATTAAGTACTTCATACTAGAATATTCCATGAATGCTATAGGATGGCGAAGTAATTCATCACATATATTTAAAGTTGAATTTACTGATATTTTATGGTATTGGATATTATTTCTATTAACATTTTATGCTGAAATTACAGAATGATTCGTGAGTACTGAATTTTTGATTGCTTTTACACTTGCTGGGACACTATTAAACTTGATTTACGTTAATAGCACTGTTAGAAGATATTAACAATGAAATTTCCAAAAGCACTTAGCATCTCATAATTGGAGTTAAATGACAAAAAAAATGAGGGGGTAATAAAGTAAAGAGAAAAGGAGAGAGAAAGTTTTGACAATATTCTTTTTAACCTGTGGTTCTTAATAAGATTTTTGCAGGATTGTTTTAGGTTAGGAAAGAATCAAATCTCCGACCGCGAGAGATGATGCTGAGGAGTTTTATAATACAGAATAAAGACCTAGCTCCAGGTAGAGAGTACAGAATTTGCTACTTCTGGGAGAGAAAATTTCCTGATTTCCAGAATAAGGAGGACATTTCAATTAGCAACTTTTTCTTCTGTCTATGGTAACTAGAAGACATTCTAATTTTTTTAAATAAAAAAATTAATTTAGTCACGGCTGCTGAAATTAGGAGAGGTAGACATTTAAAACGAAGCCAAAACAATCATAATAATAACAGTTAATATAACAAATTTCTTTGAGCCCTCGTTACGTGTAGGTTCTATGCGAAGCAACTTAAATATACAATATCATTTAATCTTGACAGCATTCCTATGCATTAAGCAGTATTATCTCTACTTTACAGCTAAGGAAAGTGAGATTGAGAGAAGTTAAATGACTTTAACAAGTGGTGGTGCCAGGATTTGAACCCAGGAAGACTGACTCCTGAGCAGGTCCTTAACCACTGCACTCTTGTGAGCGTAACTAAGTTATAAGCAGCTGGTTAGTGTCAAAGCCACATTCATTGGCTCTGGGTGCTTTTGCCTTCATGGGCTTCTTTCTCCCTGAAAAATTATCCAAACTTCTATTTTCTAATTGCGTTGGCATTAGAATATATTAATACATATTAAAAAATTTTGGACCAAAAAGTTCACCTTTTTGATGATTTTAAAAGAAATTAAAAGACTTTCGTGGCCCCCTCAAAGTGTGGTGGGCCCCAGGCACTGCGTCTACGGTCATCTCGCGAAGTCAGCCGTGGTTAGCATGACAAAAAAGCCAGGACTAGGACGTGAGATCATGGAATCTCATCTCTGATTACAGCCAAGTCCACAAAGCTATGGTGATGGAACGAATGGAAATAACATGAGAAGAGGAATGAGGAGGTTTTCATCTCCTTTTTTTCTTGGAGGACACATGGCTTGTGTCCTTGCCGGTTCTTTGAGGATGGCAACTTCGGAACTGATGAGGTCTTTATGGGCTTTACCTTAATCAATATACTACGGCTTAGTTAAAAAAAAAAAAAAAGACAAAAAGAAAAACAAACTTGGATCCTTAATGGATAGTACTGCCTACACATTAATAAATATTAGAGATGGCCAGTGTTGTCAGAGACATGATCGACTGCTCTATTAGGATTCTGACCTGGGCCCCCATTTGGGAAGTGATTCCCTAGAAACACAGAAAAAATTCAGCTGAACTCCACAGTACTCATAGCAACAAACTGTAGTTTCTGTCCCCAGTGCAAACGAGATTCATCCACTGACATTTCCTCCCAACCCAGTAATGCTTCATGTTCTCAAGAGCTAATAAACTAGGGGTCACTCTGAGAAGGTGTTGACTCTCAAGTGTTGGCCCAAACTTGAATATATTCTGAACAAAAGTAATGAGGAAACAAAAAAAATCTATTTTTAGTTCCCAAACTGCTACTCGACTCCCAGCCTGGATACAAGAAATATTCAAACATGTATGACCACATTACCATGTAAGGGTTTAGTATCTGTTTTGCTTTAGGATAAAAGTAATCTCGAGTTAGCGCTAGCTGAATTGGATCACTTGCATGAGGTCTCTCAGTGGTAGATTTAACAACCTGAATGAGATTTATGTGTAGACTTTATGTGAAATTCCCCTCTTTTAAAGCCATGGTAAGTAAGAAAAATGTACCAAGAATCCGGGATAAAATATCTTCCTTGTAGTTTTTAACACATTTAAAACTGTATGATTTTACTGATTTACTTTTTTAGTTGACAAGACTCTTTTAAACTAGAGAACAGATAACCAAGTATATAGCATGTACAGACTTCATTTGGAAACTGGGCATTATTTACCTTAAAAATGATTGAGAATGTTAATCTGGGATTCTGTTAAGATCATAGCTAACAAAAGGCACAAAGTAAAAAGGTAGCTGATAAGCAAATGATAGATGATTGAATGGCTAGATACATGAATAGATTAATGAATAGATAGAAAAACAGATAGATGGATAATACAGACGAATGAATTAATAGAGACACAAATGGATAGACAAGTAGATGACAGATAATAGAAAGATATTCATAGATCAATACATGGTTAGAAAATGGATAGCTAGATGCACACGGATGAATAGATGACTGGGAAATAGAATAAATAGTTGATATATAAATGAATATAGAGAGATGAATGGAGAGATAGATGCTAGAGATTGATGAATGTAAGGATAAATTTGGAATGAAATTGTAGATAGATGCAAGGGTACAATGATATCACAATTGTACCCAACTGGAATGGAATAGCAATGAAGATAATGTCATTTCTCTCCATGGAGCTACTTTAAATAGTTTAACTCTTTTGGGGGAAGTATAGGCTGGAGGCAGGAAATTAGTCAGTGTCTAAGAGCTCTGAAGTTTCATAATAAATGTGTCAGTGATAGGGAGGAAATGCACAGGTGTTCCATGATTTAGCCACTTCTGAATCCTCTGTAATGCTCGCTTGGCCTCTTTGATACACACTAGAACAATGGGAGATGCGCAGAGTGGAGGATGCACAAGGCAGCCTTCGTGCATCCTTGGTGATACACAAAAGTCATCGCTTTTTGCCTCTTCTTTAATTCTGATATTCATATATACCTTTCCTGGTAGATCTACTCGGGAAGGCTTGGCGCTGTAATTAATCTACGTCACAGGAAGATGTACTATTGGCAGAATTTAAGAGTGGGTTTGAGCTGCTGTGATGAGTAGGGGCACCTCAACCTGTGTGATATAAATTCCTCTGTTAATTGGATTGCTGGAGCTAATCAGAAGCCAGAAAGGGAATAAAAAAATCCGTCTTCCCGCTGCTGCTGCTGGCTGATAAAGCAGACCGCTCCTTTCAGGACAGGGGGTGCTGGAATTGAGTCCTCACGTGGAGGTCTTACTCTAGATGGCTATCTCAAAGGAGGTGCATCCCTTCTGTTGCCAGGCCAGGAGGAGACAGCTAGAGCAGTGAGAGAAGAGAGTAGAATGATCCCAAAGAGATTTTACTACCGAATCACAGAAACAGAGTAAGTGGGGGAGAGGTGAAAGGATAGGAGATCGAAGACGGGGGGACCATCCAATGGCCTGAGAGAGCTAGAAGCTTTTTCTGACATAAGGTGCTACTTCCTGGGACCCGTGAGCATGCCTGCCATCCACGTGGGGGCATAACTTCAGGAGGCCTCATCTCTGCAGCCAGGACTCCAAGCACTCAGGAGAAAGTCACTCAAAGCTTGCGTTTAGGTTGACACTCCTGTACCCACTTTTCTGAAGGTGAAAAAGCCAAGGGGAGGATGAATTCCATTCAGTACTAGGGCAAGTGCAATTCAGGAGACTCCGTTGAGCTGCTCAGGCTGTAGGAAAAGACCAAGGTCTGAAATGTCTCGCCTGCTGCGAGACATTCCATCTGCTCCCATACTTTCTAGGTTTTGGATGAGGCAGAAAAAGCAAGTTTGTGTTCAGCGTCCTGTGTACCTTTTCCACCAAAGATAAATAGTGCATTCCAGCTGGAAGAGTGACACGTGTATACCATATAGGGCACTGGTTAGACCTTGGTGGTCTTTATATCTTCTTTGCTTTACTAAGGCGCTACCACTTCTCCACAGAGGAAAACGTATCCCTAATATTTGGTTCTACCAAGCTGAATCCCCTGCAGTTATCTTTCAATTCCTCTCTTCGCCTCTCCTCTATTCTTTTCTCTCTGTGATTACCACTTCTTTGCCGGTATTTCTTCCGGAGCCCTCAACATACGCTAAATCCTTAGCCATGATGAGTGCAGCGAGCCCCTCTTGCACACAACAAAGACTTCTATTTCTTTTTTTTTTTTTTTTTATCTTTTGGGCGACACGATAAAAAATAACCCTGTATTTATGCAAATTGCAAAGTAGCGTGTGATAATGAAAACAAAACAGTGCTGGCCCGCAGCCAAGGCATGGCACTGACAGGGGCTCCCGACCATTCGGCTCTTGATTCTTCGGGGAAAGCAGCTGTAGAGAAAGGGGAATACAGAACACCGGCGTCACCCGCGCACTCACACGCGCGCACCCTCGTTCGCACGCATTCCGGTACCGTCACCTCGGAGCCAGCCAGCCTTGGGATCCAAATCCAGTTCGGCTGCCTGCCGCCACCAGCACTTCAGCGTCGTCCCCCACAAGCCTCCCTGCCCCGTGCTCCTGATTCCCTTTCAGGAATTTACAAACATTTTCCACAGATCAATATCTGTATTGATTATTCATTGTGAGGGAGTCGTGTGTCTTTGGTGATCCGGCTCGCAGAGGTAGCAGCCAAAGCCTGCTGCAGGGGAAAGAAACAGCAGAAGGCGAGAGGGACCCAGCTCTTGCTGGGTCTGCGGCTGTCGGCAACACAGAAAGGAAGAGAAAAAGAGGAACGTGCTGGGAAACGAAGGAATGGATGAGGGTGGAGGAGAAAGAGGGAGCAACAGCAAGAAAAACCAAGCGCTGGCTGCACATCTGGTTGCAGGGCTCCTGGTGGCTTGGAGGAAACCCCCATCTTGGGTCTGCTGTTCCGTGCATCCTGCCCTGGACTCCCTCTGCTCGGGGAGCCAGAAGTGACTCACAGTTTTGGTATCTCCTACGTAAGAGCTTTGGGGGGATTCCTTGGCTTGCTGACAGGAAAGGAAGAAAGCAGCAGCAGGGAGGTAAAACACGATTACTTCCAACTGCCTGGCGGAGGACATGCAGTCTCTTGGCTTGCCTGGAACAGCTTGCAGCTCTCTGATGGCACGCGGAGGGAGAATAATTAAAAAGGCCAGCATCACTTACTAAGTGAGTAAATACAAAGCCGTTCCAAACGTGCTCTCCAGCTAATGAGAAGCTGTAATTTCTTAGACTTCAAGGCAAAACAAGACAGTGATGGGGCTCAGTGGACTGTGTGTTTGTGTGGAGATGGGGTGGGGGTGGGGGCGGAGGTGGAGATAAATCGACTAATTGTTGGCCATGTTTAAAAAAGGGATTACTGGAAAAGACAGTGAAATGATGACAGGAAAACATCTTGGACCAGAGCCAAAAAAAAAAAAAAAAAAAAAAATCCGGTCAAATCAAGTCTGCAGCTCAGAGAAAACACCCATCACTCCTGTTGGAGGCTCCCACAGGAACTGCCCAGTGCTCGTCAGCCGAAAATGGAATATTATGTGGGCACCAGGGGACAGAGCCAGGGATCACAGGAACATCCAGAGGAAAGAGCCATGGCATGCCAGGTGACACAGTTATGTCATACTTTGAGAAAACCAAACCAAACAAAATAATAAAGACCAACCTGTCCTTTTCTTTTAGTGGGAGCCCCTGCTTGCTCAAAATAGCTTCTGTCTATTGAAAGCAACCTCCAGATGTGCCTTCTGATAACAGGAGCTGCTGATTCTCTGTTTGTCTCCAGGAAGCTGCTGCGATGTTACAGAAAGATGCTGGGAAAAGGAGGTTGAGGAAATTCAGTTTTCCCTTGACCGGGCTTCTGGCAAAACATGCCAGGTGATTGTCTTTGCCATCCGGACCATCACGTGGGAGCTAGTTTGGGATTCGTCTTCTGTTGTCAACCAGCTGTGACTTGGTGAGTCCAAAGCCAACCACGATGAATTAAGACTCTTAACACAGGGTTCCAAACACACACGACAAAGTGGGGACCCCAAAGAATAAAATGAGCTGGATCTTCCTTCTTTCTGGGCGTTCAGTTAACTGAGCTGTCTTGTTCCCCTACAGATGAGTGGAGTTGGGTTTTTTTGGGGTTTTTTTAGGATTTCCAGGACTGGAAGGTCAATAGAAAGACATGCTCCTCCTCACAGGGGATTTACTCTTCATGTTGCTTCCTTATTTCAGACACCCCAGTACATTGCAAGTTTCCTGAGCAGGAGAAATATATCCTGCAGAAGTGTGCCTTGGAGACTCAAAGGAGGAGGAATTAAGCCAGTTGTGGATGGCTCGGGCATCTTAAACTGCATTTCTTCAGCATTCATAGAGACCTGTGTCTATAGGGTCTGTGTGTGTGTGTGTGTGTGTGTGCGCACGCACGCGTGTGTTTGCTTGCATGTGTATGGCTCTGTGTCTGTGTGTCTCTCGCAGAGGGAGGAAGAGAGTGAAGTCGGAGCAGACGGAATGTTTGGGCATTTATGTAATTCATGCATTGAATGTTCAATGCTGCAAGGCAGACAGCCATCCATCCCTGGACTCTGCCACTCTGGAGGGCCCGTACAGACCTGATCTGAATGTTAAATGCAGAAGACGAAATTAGCATACTAACCAAGGATGTCAACCCCTCCTTGCAATCAGTAAATGGCCGTCTCCTCTCTTTAAAGCCGGCATCGCTACGCGCGAGCCACTTAACCACGTCCTCTGGCAGGTCCTTTTTTGTGTTTGTTTTTTTGTTTTTGTTTTTTGATGAAAGACTGGAAATTCATTAATGAGGAGGGAAGGAAGGGCTTCAAGGGGCTGTAATGAAAACAAACGATCCTCTTTAAATCTCATGTCGGCCAAAGCTGGGGGTGGGGGTGGGTTGCTTTCTGTTCTGGCGCTGGAGAATAGGAAATTCCACAGCCAACAGACCCCTTGATGAGAGCGCAAGAATGCATTGCTTGGGAATTTCTTCTATGTGGCAAAGACCAGCCATGGCCAGTATGTCTGTGTTAATAAAACTTAGAATGAGCTTTATCTTCCGAACTGTAAAGTATGGTCTACCAGATGTCTTTCCATGCCGTCACAGGTTATCAAAGTTTCTTGACCTTGTGAGGCTAGGGAGAGCCTTCTGGAATCTTTTGGCCAGTTGCCTCAGCTTTTGAAGTAATACACATTTTTCTTTTGGGCTATGCTTTGGCCTTTCCCAAAGGAAGTAGTTGCTTTTATTTTAATCTCTATCATACAAAGAAGTACACAAAGGAAGAAATTTAACTTCCACTCCTGTAGAGCCCCATACTAAAGCAGACAGAATGCTGCCTAAGAGCTAAGAATCAGGCACTTCCACCCCAGGTATTTGGGCTTCCTTTTTCTTTATCTTAGCCACTGTATCATTAGAAACAAACTTCTCCCCTTCCATTGTGTTGTACTGGTTTGACTTTAAGCCAGGGGTCACACACTCTGAACTCTCCAGGGATCTGTGGGTACCAGCCTGAGGAGGCAATAGGGAGGAGTGGGGCTTGGGATGAACTTCAGACACAGCCACTCACTTTTATTTACAGGAATAAAGGCCCTGCCTTGTGCCGCCTGATCTTCCAATGTTCCAAGAGGTAATAGAAATTGATATGTTTAAATATAAAAAAATCAATTTTGAAATATTGGCTCAAAGTGTTATTTTAAAAAAATTCTACAGGTCAAATAAAGCATATTTGCGGGGACAGCCTTGGCCTATAGCATGCCAGTTTGCAGTCTTCATTTTAGTCTCAAGTAACTACCACAGGTGTTTTTGTTAATTTTGTAATTTTTTAAATGCTCAGTCTTTCTGTGAAATATTTTAATTAAAAAATATAGATATTAGCAACTGCATGGCAAATATCATGGGCGTGTGTGTTTTGTTGGACCAAGAGGGAAGTGCTAATTCAAAAATATCAGGCAGGGAAGGAAATAGATATCTGCATGGCCTGCTGGTCTGCTGGTCACTGGCATCTTAGCAGGCAGTGTCTAATGTTAGCTTTATCTAAGGTAGTGATTGAGCCACAAAGATTTTTCACAAAGGTTATAACTGGGAGGATTAACTATCCAGAAAGGAATATGTTTGAATATTTTTCATGTGTATCTCCATCAATTTTTAAGACAATTAGTGATTAGTAGTATTTTAACATTAAAAATATTTAAAAACATTTTTCTTCTTATTTATCAACAGAACTCTTCATTGCAACTGAGTAGGAAAAAACGATAGAAATCCCCAGGAAAGAGAGATCCTGCCTTTAGTTCGGAAGAAAGCTTTTCCACGGCACCTGAAATAACTTCAACAGGAAAAAGCACCTCAGCAAATGGTGAAGGGCAGCAAGAGAGCCCATCTTCTCACACAACTGTACAGGGCTTTCCAATTTCCAGGGTGCTCTTCACACATATTATCCTGTTGAATTCACACTGCAACCAGGCAAGATAGTTAGTGTTTAGCTGATTTCATAGATGAGGATCCTAGGCTCAGAGAGCTGATGAAATTGTCTGAGGTTGAAAGCTACTAAGAGGCATTCACGGGTCCTCTGAGTCTTCATCTGATGCCATTTTATTATTTGTCATAGGTCTCATAAAAAAAAAATCCTCTTCCGAACCCCTGACCCAATGCTTCCTGTATTCTTGATCCTCTATCATCCCCCCACCTCACTCCCTCACCATGAGGTTTGCGTCTTGTAGTCTGTGTAATTTGTAGTCATGTGCAATTTGAAAATGCTCCCTGTACCCCGACAGCAATTAAGAACCACTGCTAAGTTCCAACCGGCAGTGGCAGGCGCCCTCCTTAACTTTCCACTCTGCTATTTGCTCCTATCTCTTTCCTTCCCCTGAAAATCTAGTTTAGCCAAAGGCTCATCTACATGTGCCATGTCTTTACTTCTTCACCCCCTTTTGCACCTCTACACAGAGCACTCTGTCTTCATTTCTACTTCCCCATTTAACTGCTCAGGTCATTAATGCCCAATTAAACTGTGCTTTCCTTCCTGGCATGGTTGGATTCCACTGACCACTCCCTCCTCCATGGCACTCTTCTCCTCTGTCACTTCTGACACTGCTCTATGCTAGATTTTCTCCTTCATTGATGGTGGTGTCACCTCAGACATCCTTCTTTTTAGTCCCTTAAATATTAGTGCTCCCAAAGAGGGTTTCTGTGGCTCTCTTCTAGTCTCAACTGTACATACTTAGATTTGTGCAAGTGTAAGCCCCTGGCTTCAGTAGTCATCTATGAACTGGTCATCAAATTATAACCTCCAGCCCAAACCACTTTCCTGAACTCAGCCCCAGATATCTGGCTGTATGCTGACCTCTCCTTGGGTTGGTCCATGGCACCCCCGACTCAGTACACCCTGAACTGAACTCATCATCATTCCCAAATCTGTTCCTCCTCTGCATCCCTTTTCCCTCTCCCCCGGCCCCACCCCATTGTCAACTGCTCTTCAAGTTCTTTCAATTCTACTCTCCTAACTGCTTTCTAACCTCCCTCTTTCACTACATTCCTACTGCTCCTCTCTTGGCTTATTTCCCCAGTGGCTTTTCTAACACACAGTGCATTCTCTGTACTACTTCTAATTGATCTAGAGAAAGTGCAGATGGGATTATTTTGCTCAATTCTGTGAAATCCTTCAGTGGATTCCACTTTCCTAGTTTGGCCTTCAAGGCTCCTCATGATCTGGGTCTTTCCTCTCCCAAGCCTTCTCACTTGAACCTCTTCCGTCTCCTGCTCTATGCTCTAGGTCATTCAATACCCATAGCTCTTTCATGCCTCTAGGGTTTCACATGGTGTTCCCGCCTCCTGGAATGTTCAACTCTACTTTTTTCATTTGGCCAATTCCTTCTTCACCTTCAAGACTCTGTTCCAGGAAGAAGCATTATCCACCCTCCCAAGTCTCCCACTTTGTGTCATGTGCTGCCACAAGCCCCCTACCCTGCCTCCCTCTCTCATGGCATTTACCCCAGTTTTACAACAGTGAGTTTCTCCTATTTGACTGTGAGACACTTAAAAGCTGTATTCTCAGCACCCAGAACAGGTCCTGGTGTACACTGTGTGCTTAATAAATTAATATTACTATTTTTATTCTCAGTATCATAAATAATATTTTTTTAGCTGTAAGATTACAGGTCCCCCAAATAATCAAACTGAGGGAAATACAGCAACCACTTCCCATAGTGAAAAAAGGATTTCCTATGGTGTAATTCTCACTTACATCAGTTTTTTGACTTTTGTCAGGTAAGAAATGAACACTGGGGTGGTCTTTAGGTGTTTGTGGATGTGGTAGAAACTTTGGAGTTAATTAGAAGCTCTGGCCAAAGCTGAACTTCCTTTGCAGAGTTCCTGGGAGGAAACACTAAATTAACAGTTCAAGGTTACTATTAGAAAAATAGCCTGTTTCCTTTAGGCTATACCTCCGAGAGCTTGTTCTCTTCCCTGCCATTTCTAAGATGTTTCCACTTTCCTTTTGACCTGGCTGCATCTGCCACCTTAACCCTGGTCTTTGCAACAAAGGTAATCTTACCTAACCCTAACCCAGAGGTCAGAGACTGCTAAACGCGTCTTTTGCATATCTTCCAGCAGCAGCACATTCTGGAGCACTCAATTAATACCGGTTGAGTTGAATGATGAGAAAAGATGTGCACCACAGAAGGAGGAATGAGGATGGTTTTGTAAGCCCCCATCTCCCATGAAGCAGAAAATGGCATGAAATCACTAGTACCATAGCCTCCGGGCAGCCCCCAGAAATATCTCAAGACATCGTCAGGAATTCCTAAATTTGCAAAGACAGTTGGTTCTTATTATTCTTGGTACTTATGTTCTATAAAGTCACCAAAGAATTTGAATTAGCAAAAACTGAACCATTGCTCCTAGGGGAAATACGGGGTTAGGTTCCTTTGAGCTTCTGGTCACAGTATTTTTGTCAACTGGTCAATACATAACCTTGTTTTATGTGTGTTATTGTTTAAAGACACCTTATTTAATATGTATTGTTAAATCATTAGCATTGAACTCATGTTCAATAGCACTGAAACTCATGCCTGATTGAAGCTGATCTAGTACATGCGTTTTCTCTCTAAGGCACATCACAGCCTTTTGGCGCTTAAGAACACAAGACAGCACTTTGGCACTCTGCTTGGAAGCCATTTTAAACAGTGAACCAAAAGCACAATAAGTGAAAAACAGGACACTGAATAGACAGTGAAAAGAACACTAGTTTACAGTAGAGTTGAAACAAGGTGGAGTGTTACCTCATTCAGCCTTAGTTGGGATGTGCATATTAGATGACTCAAAAATTTTGCCTCTCTGTACATGTCCACCAATTACTATGAAAGTGCTGCAGGTATTGATTTAGGATTTACAAATAAATTTAAGTGAGTAGGTGAATTTGCAAATACAGAATCTGTGAATAATGCAACTGACTGTACTACTAATATATAATTGATGAAACAGAAGAGTTTTGCTTATTTGCAAATAGAGATTAGGATGACCTTGTTCACAGCACAGTTCTGACTTTGGAGTCCATTCTTTAATTTGTGCAAAACTTCTTACTGGCAAAGGGTCACCTCACCTTCACTTTCTTGGAACCCTTCGTATAAGTAATTGCCACTTGCTAGAAGTTGTCTGATTGTTGCGGTTGGGGTGGTGCATTTTTCTCAAAGGAACAAAATTGGTTTGCTGTGATGAGATGCAAAGCCTGGGAGAGCATTTAAACTCTGTCACCAGCTAGGAGAAGTCTCCCACTGCCACCTCCCGATGCTTATTATGGCCTCAGCAAAATTAACATTGACTCATGTTAGGCATCTCTGTCCATATGAAGAGGATTTTACATGACTGTCTCTCTTTTTTTAAATTTTTATTATTTTATTTTTATTTATTTATTTTTGGCTGCACTGGGTCTTTGTTGCTGTGCATGGGCTTTTCTCTAGTTGCCGCGAGTGGGGGCTACTCTTCGCTGCAGAGCGCGGGCTCTAGGTGTGTGGGCTTCAGTGGCTGTGGCACAAGGGCTCAGTAGTTGTGGCTCGCGGGCTCTGGAGCACAGGCTCAATAGTTGTGGCACATGGGCTTAGTTGCTCTGTGGCATGTAGGATCTTCCTGGACCAGGGCTCGAACCCGTGTCCCCTGCATTGGCAGGCAGATTCTTAATCACTGCACCACCAGGGAAGTCCTTACATGACTGTCTTATAAAGCTATTCTTTTGAGCTAAATCTTGGCCTCTCTGGGTCATATCTTCATCTACATTTCATACTGCAAGCAACTGCTTAGAAATTTATTTTTGCTGTTTTCTTATTGATCCCCATCTTGGTGCAAAGAATGGATGCAGAACTCTATGCTAAAACTATGCTACTCTTTCACACAAGCCAAAGACACAGGCATGCATTTGAGAAGCCAGGAAAGGGGATAAATTAAGAATTCAGAGTATAAAGAAAAGAGAAGCATGGCAAAATTTCAGATAATGGGAGTGATAAGAGAACGGCCTGGAACTTCTTACTATGTCTTACAAGGAGTAAGTGTGGAGTTGGTTCCACAGCAGGATTGGAATCTCTGTTATTTATTATTATGATCCTAACAAAATTGAGTAATGGTGCTGAGACCTGTTCCCTCTTCTGTGAAGTGAAGAGCATGATACCAACCTTCAGAAGTGTCTGTGAGGATTAAATGAGGTCATGTATGTAAAGTGCTGAACTCAAAGTCCAGCAGAAAACACTATGAAAATAGAAGGTGGTAATTGTTGCTTTTGTTACAGTTTTCTAGCTTCCTAACTAACCATCTGCTCTGACCTCTGGGTAATGCATATTCATGGTGTCATAGAAGACTGGAGTTGAAAAACCTTTCTAGGGCAACCACCTCATTGTGTAGAGGAGAAAATCGGCTGAGTACGATTCAACCAGTACAGCATCACACAGCTAGTTGGGACAGAATCAAAAGGAGAACCCAGCTCTCTGGAGCTCAGTTCACAACTATGCAGTCAAGTCCTGCGTGCCCAGATCTCCCTTCTAGAACTTCTTTCCACAACTATCAACTGTCTACCACACCCACCTTTCTCACCCCAATAGCCCAGAAACCATTGCTCTGTGGGTTACTATCTTCTTTGGCAGAAAGACTCAGTGCTTGCTGTGCATTAGCCAAGTAGAGTATTTTACAGCAGGAGCTATTGAGCATGATTTCTTCATTTTTTTTTTACTACAAATATAAATAGTTATCAAGGAATAACATTCACTGCATATCAGTGTAAGACGAAGCAAAAAGGATCATAGAAGCTACAGAGGAACGCTCTTTTTAAAAAGGATCGAGTATCTCTGCAGTTCTCTGCAGTAATTTGCGAGATGCTCTCTCAGAAAAGTCCACAGGGAAACGCTGCTGGATGTATAACCCCCAAAGCTTAGAACTGATCATGCAATGATGGGACAAGAGAACTGTGCTGGACAAACTGTATGGGGATGGTTAATTTCCACCAAGCCTGTCTTATTGAGTGGTGGCTCAAAGTGGGCTGCTCCAGGAGCCAGCAACCTTTCCATTGGTGTGGGGTGGGAGGTGAGACAGGGCAGTCCAGGGGAAGCCCTTGCAGGAACTTGGTGGCACCATGAAATGATGGGAATTTTGTGGCATTCAAGAGGGAAGTTGTATGCAGCAGGACAGCAGCATTAGCAAGACAAGGCATGATGTATGCATGCGTTTAAAGGTGAAGCTGCGGTCAGAGTGTGGAGTGTGTGGTCAAATGAGAGAGGGGTCTACTACTGTTGAGTTCAGCTGAGGGAGCTGGTGCCCCAAACAGCTACAGAAGCACCAAGCTGGAGTCAGCATCACAGCACAGGCTGGGCCCACCTCTGCTCAGCTGAGTTGGGCTACCCAAGCAGGTAGCAAGGTTTAGAAGTGGTGAGGCAGGCCTGGTGAGAATTGGTGGATCCTCACCTATTTCATCACCTAAGAGATAAGTCTTTGCTACAAATTGCTGAGATTTATCCTTGAGCCAATAATAACATTCCTTAGTGGGTAGGGAAGGTCTGTGGGGCAGATCCTCCTATTTTTCCATGGCTGTGTCCCACTCAGTCTTATCCCGCACTCATTTTTGTTCCCATTCTACTCGTATCCAATTGAACTGATGAGCCACAAAAGCTGATATAAGATGTAACTTCATCAGAATATCTTCCTTGCAAAAGATCTGGAACTGTATTTAATCTGCCAAGGTAATAGGTTTAAGTGAAACACAGCTGACATATCCGGCCCACAAAGCTATTATATTTGCATTTTATATTGAACATGCCTGTAATATTCTCTTTGGTAGATGGAATTGACATTTCCATATGATGGTAAATGCTACATGGTGAATAGCTTTCATCAGGGTTCTGCTTCAGCAATTCCATCATTCTATAGGCATAGAAAAAGATCACAATGGATACACAGAAGCATCTAACACAATGTGCTTTTCGGGTACAGTCTGTTCAGTGGTTTAATCTGGATTTATGCAACATCTCACTCATCTAGAATCCAACTGTTAGCAACTACCTTACTTATCTGGAACTAGTTAAAAAGAAAAGCCCTCTAGGAGCCAGAAAAGTTGCCGCTGAAGTGGCATGCACGGAAGCGCAGGATGTTAGAGTCCCTTAAGCACTCAGTCTCAGCTGGATGTGAAGCCCCCTCCCTTCAAGTACCAGGTTTGAATGCTACGCTCATGGCCAGGAGCTCTTAGAAGTAACTGCACCGTGCAAGGCTGCCCTCCCTTGAAAGAAAGGGTGATGAGAAAGGGCATGGGCTCTTAGATCTTTTTCTCTGTGGGTCACTCATGAAGGCTACCTTGGATGTGTTGGTCCCTGTGGGGAATGGGAAGTGGTATCATTGGTCCAATAAAAGTTGGTGCTTCTGGATCTGCGATACTTCTTGGTTTCTGGGGACTCCCCATTATTAAGTTGCCTCTTCTTTAGAGGGTACATGAGAATATCTGAACTGATAAGTGAAGGATCCCAAAGAATACCGGGAAACACTGTCTGTCCATGAACAGAGCTCTACAATTTTTTTTTTTGTGGCACGCGGGCCTCTCACTGTTGTGGCCTCTCCCGTTGTGGGACACAGGCTCCAGACGCGCAGGCTCAGCGGCCATGACTCACGGGCCCAGCCGCTCCACGGCATGTGGGATCTTCCCGGACCGGGGCACGAACCCATGTCCCCTGCATCGGCAGGCGGACTCTCAACCACTGCGCCACCAGGGAAGCCCTAGAGCTCTACAATTTAAGAGCAGTATCCCACAGGGATTCCCACACTTCTGGGATGGAGAGCTGTGGAAAGCTGTGCTGGGAATATTTTTGAGTGGTAGATGAAGGAATCTTCTAGAAAAGTATTCGTCCCAAGGAGAGGGTCAGGCACATAAAGCTTGACTCAAGAATGACACGGTCATCAAAGGGGTGGGTAGATGACCCTATGATTTGGGACATGGGATACCTCCAGCTGTGAAGATGAGCCTTCTCTCCTCCTTCTTCCAGGCCAAAGCCCAGGACACAGGGCTAAGTCCTGGTGACAAGTGAAAGGTTCAAGAATGATTTTCACACAACGCCTTTTTGAGTGATGGGACACGGTAGCTAGGAGCATTTGGGATCAAGGTGATTAAGTGTGGAATAAAAGTGAAGGAAAGGGATTCTTCGTTGGCAGTGTGGTTGTTTCCAGGTGATGGCAATGGCAAAGGGTAGAAATGGGAAGGTAGAACTGGGAAATTTCAACCTGAAGTAGGCCCGAGTGCTCATGGCCTTATCAGCTCCAGTTTCAGGAGGTTCCCCTAGTGACTGGCTCAGTGATGTGGGACATCGCCAGCTCGGGCAGCAGGGAGAAACTGGCAGACAGCAATGCCACCAGCTTTGGGAATGACAGGAAACAGTACTTTTGTAGGGACAGCAGCCATGTGCCCTTGTGGCAGCCTGGACAGTGGCAGGACGAGGCACACCCATAAGGAGACATACGTGGCAGAGGACTCAGAGACCAGTGGAGGCTCAGAGGACTTATGTGAGCACATGTGGCATCCCCCTCCCTGGTTACTTCCCACCTGGGGGAAATTTTGAGTGAGTATGGAGGTCCTACAATTGTAGGTAGAGGTCAAAGCCACCCACATCAACATGACCCTTGGTCCACACTGGTGTGACCTGGAGTAACTGGTTAGCTCAGGGATCTATCCCTGGAAACCTTGGGAAGAAAGGATGGGTGTCAAGAGCACGACACTGTGGGTAGTCAAACGCTACTTGCGTGGACATGATAACCGATATAGAAGCTTCTGTCTCCACTTCCCCCAGAGCCAACAGCACTTGCCACTTTGTTCCCTAATTGTTGATTTACTCATCTGTCTCCTCTTGCGAGCTGTAAGCTCCTTGAGGGAAGGGAGTATATTTAATTCACCTTTAGATTCCTATTCTCAGCACTGTGTCAGGTAAGCAGCGCGCACTTAACCAATGTTTGCATGTGGCATGTGGGATCTTCCCGGACCGGGGCACGAACCCATGTTCCACTACCTTGGAAAATAGTTTTGCATTAATTAGTAAAGCTGAAAAGATGCACATCCCTTGATCCAGCAAATCCCTTTCCATAACTTAAAGTAGTGGTTCTCAAAGTGTTGTCCCAGCCCTGGCTGGCAGTATCAGCATCACTTGGAAACCTGTTAGAAGTGTAAACTCTCAGATCCCGCTCCACTTCCACTGAATCAGACACTCTGAGGGTGAGGCCCTGCCACCTGTGAACTCTCCCGGTGGTGGTGATGAGCTCTTAAGCACAAGAAGCACCACCTGAGAGAAATTTGTGAGCATGTCTACAGGACACATAAGAATGTTCACAGCAGCAACCATGTAACCATCAACAAGGCTACTTTGCATGAATAGATAAATATGTGAATAAATCAAGAGATGTCACAAATGAAATGACCGTCTGAGATCAGGTTATGTCAATAAGCAAGGATGTGTTCAAGGACATTGCAGAGAAAGAGGTGCAAGACCCCATTCAGAACTCTCCCAGGGCACAGGCAAGTTCGGGGGAATATGTAAAGTCCAAAGCTGACCCCTACACAGGCTCTTTCAGAACCTTCTGGATTATACCCTCCTGATTGTAGCCTTTAGTGATGATCTCAGTGTTCTAAAACAGGTCCCCAGAGCTCTGCAATGGGCAGGCAGGTGGTAGTCTCATACCCCAACTACTTTGAGGTCTTGAAAATTGAAAAAGTGAAAGGGTAAGAAGAGCAAGGTCCTACAAGGTGAGAACTTAGGACAGATGAACTTGTCCTGCTTCTTTAGATCCGTGGACTTCAAGAGGGTTGGATCCTTGGGTTTGGAACATGATTAGAGATACTTCAGGCAGCTGAAGGCTGGCAGACACTGTGACTGTGGCACGGGGGTCACTCTCCTGTCTCCTCCAAGAGTATAGTGAGAAGGCCCACATCCCTGTGAGCAGTCCTACGCTTCCCAGCCAAGGTTCTTGGTGATGGTCCTGGTAAGCAGGGCACCTTGGCCAGGGGGCCTTCCCAGGCTGACAGGTTGTCATTCGTCTCTTGATTCCAAGCCCCAGAGTTGTGACATTCAAAGAGAGAGCTGGTCCACAGTGGTCCATGGAGTGCCCAGAAGTAAAGCGCCCTGAATATGAGGCCCTGCTGGCAGCATGCAGTCCTCACTGGGGTCTGGTTCCCTCCTCGTGGCCAGGGTCTTGGAGGAAGGGGCGTGGCCAGTGGTGGGCTCCTAAGTCAGAGGTGAACCTGTGTTCCTTAGCAGCACCTCCCCATCGAGGTTGGAGCTGTGAGCACAGGGCCGAGGACAAGAAGTCTGGAGGTAAATGCCTTGGGAATAGAGTCAGGGATGACTGCGTCCATATGGAACCAGCTGGGCCACTGCCACCCACTGAGCCCTGAGGTACATGGGGGTGGGCAGTAAGCAAGCTTCAGGAAGCAGCTTGATTATGACTTTTATGGAAGGGGGGGTGGTCTTTCCCATCTGAGCAGATCTCTTAATTAATCCACACTTACTGTTGTTTTAAAAAAATATTTTATTGAAGTATAGTTGATTTACAATGTTGTATTAATTATACATACTGTTAATACTACCTTATTTATGTAAGAGAGTGAGGGCAAGACCAAGTGAGCAAGAAAGACAGAGAGAGAGAGACAGAGAGAGAGACAGAGAGAATGAATGAGCACGTGGGCCATAACAACATCTTTCCTTTCAAATGTTTGTATTTAAAGCAACTCTATATATTATCCAGGCATGACATCCTTAAAATAAACAACAATTTGAGGTAAACTTTCCCTCTCTAGCAACTAACTTCAGTTCCTAGATAATTAATTTTTACACAAACTAGTAATTCTAAAATGGCTCCTTTGTTCTTGCTTGGTTGAGAAACTGAGTGTTATAAATGTTTTCAAGATACAATATTTAGCATTTTCAGAGTGGAAGACATATCCCTTTATGCTAAATTGATGTACATGCATATTTGTTTCAAGTATTCTAGGCACAAACTGTGTGCGTGTTACGTGTGTATATTTAATATATGTGTGTGTATGTGTGTTTTTGTGTGTGCGCATACTATGTGTATAATGTGTCTCTGTGTACATTTGTATGTGTGGAGTGTGTGTGCGTGTTTTTCATGGGTTGAGGGAGGCTATAATATGTATCATTATTCCGTGCTGAGCATGCACTAGAATGAAGTATCAGCTTTTCTAGAAAAAGATGTTGCATTCCATCCTTATGTTGAAATGATGTTTTTTTTTTTAAATTGAAAGAACACATTTCTATTCCAAAAGACTGAGTAGGATGATACTTTAAAAATAATTCAGCCATTTAAATTTAAGACCCTGAAAAAAATTGCATCCGTGGTCCAAATCTATTCTCTGGCCCAGAGCCCAAAGCATTTTCATTAGATTGAGAGTTGCATACAATTTCATTCACTTTAAGCTTTTGCTGCTCAGAATTTCGTTCTTCAGAGACAAGCTAACAAGTGTCGATGGCCATGTTGGCCTCAATAATAGGTCTCCTTTCTTTGAATAATCTATTTCAGTTGCATTATTACTGTTTAAAGATGGCCTTGTGCTTACAGACACATTTTCAGTGAACGTATGAAGAATGCTGATATTTCTTCTATGTGGTTTTGCCTCTACATTCAGTAGCTTGTTTGGAGAAAACGTCCTTAACTTATTTCTTTCAAGACATTTGCAAAAGAGAGGCTATCTAAAGAAGTCTCTTCTGTACCTGCTCCTCCTGTTACTAAAGAAGATATTCAACGATACTAAGATTTCCTTACATTTTAAAAATTCATGAAAAAATTTTTGTGGCCTTTTCAATTAATAGTCCTGACATATGGGTAAGAAAAAGACAGACAGATAATCCACAGAAAAATGGGCAAAAGACTTGAAAAGGCACTTCACAAAAAAAGAAAGCGAAATGACCAATCAATGTTCAATTCACTGGAATTAAGGTAATGCAAATCAAAACCACAAGGAGAGAAAAGGTCCATAGCCACCAACTTCGCAAAAATTGAAGTCTGATAATAATAAGTGTTAGCGTGGGTGTAATAGAACCATGGAACACATACACTTCTGGCAGGAATGTAAGACACTACCTTGGAAAATGGTTTTGCATTAATTAGTAAAGCTGAAAAGATGCACATCCCTTGATCCAGCAAATCCCTTTCCATAACTTAAAGTAGTGGTTCTCAAAGTGTTGTCCCAGCCCTGGCTGGCAGTATCAGCATCACTTGGAAACCTGTTAGAAGTGTAAACTCTCAGATCCCGCTCCACTTCCACTGAATCAGACACTCTGAGGGTGAGGCCCTGCCACCTGTGAACTCTCCCGGTGGTGGTGATGAGCTCTCAAGCACAAGAAGCACCACCTGAGAGAAATTTGTGAGCATGTCTACAGGACACATAAGAATGTTCACAGCAGCAACCATGTAACCATCAACAAGGCTACTTTGCATTCTATTTGGACAGTGAAATATTACAATGTAATAAAAATAAAATGAAGCCAGATGAAAATGAAAAAACACAAAACAAACAAACTAAAACACCCTAAAGAAAAGCAAAGAAACGATTGCCATAAAACCCAGGAAAATGTCTACCTCTATTGGAGATGGAGGTTACGATCAAGAAGGAATTCACAGTGGGGACTGGGGTTTCTGAGGGGCGGGCAATATTCCATGCTTTGAACTGGGAGGTGATTTACATACTTGTTTGCTTTACGATTATACTTTAAACTGTATATATGTACTCTTCCAAATACATATTACATTCTACAACAAAAACAAATTATTGTGTCTACCAAAGTTTTTCATTGTTGCTATATCAAATCAAGTTTAATCAAATTATAGCCTGCCCAGCTTCATAACTCTGCTTTATTCTTCTTCCCACTATAGGAAGTTGTCTGACTTCAGACTATACTACAAAGCTACAGTAATCAAGACAATATGGTACTGGCACAAAAACAGAAACATAGATCAATGGAACAAGATAGAAAGCCCAGAGGTAAACCCACGCACCCATGGTCAACTAATCTATGACAAAGGAGGTAAGGATACACAATGGAGAAAAGACAGTCTCTTCAATAAGTGATGCTGGGAAAACTGGACAGCTACATGTAAAAGAATGAAATTAGGGCTTCCCTGGTGGCGCAGTGGTTGAGAGTCCGCCTGCCGATGCAGGGGACACGGGTTCATGCCCCGGTCCGGGAGGATCCCGCATGCCGTGGAGTGGCTGGGCCCATGAGCCATGGTCACTGAGCCTGCACGTCCGGAGCCTGTGCTCCGCAACGGGAGAGGCCACAACAGTGAGAGGCCCGCGTACAGCAAAAAAAAAAAAAAAAAAAAAGAATGAAATTAGAACACTCCCTAACACTATACACAAAAATAAACTCAGAATGGATTAGAGACTTAAATGTAAGACCGGATACTATAAAACTCTTAGAGGAAAACATAGGAAGAACACACTTTGACATAAATCACAGCAAGATCTTTTTTGATCCACCTCCTAGAGTAATGGAAATAAAAACAAAAATAAACAAATGGGACCTAATGAAACTTCAAAGCTTTTGCACCTCAAAGGAAACCATAAACAAGACAAAAAGACAACCCTCAGAATGGGAGAAATTATTTGCAAATAAATCAACAGACAAAGGATTAATCTCCAAAATATATAAACAGCTCATGCAGCTCAATATTAATAAAAAACCAAACAACCTAATCCAAAAATGGGCAGAAGACCTAAATAAACATTTCTCCAAAGAAGACATACAGATGGCCAAGAAGCACATGGAAAGCTGCTCAACATCACTAATTATTAGAGAAATGCAAATCAAAACTACGATGAGGTATCACCTCACACCAGTTAGAATGGACATCATCAGGAAATCTACAAACAACAAATGCTGGAGAGGGTGTGGAGAAAAGGGAACACTCTTGCACTGTTGGTGGGAATGTAAATTGATACAGCCACTACGGAGAACAGTATGGAGGTTCCTGAAAAAACTAAAAATAGAATTACCATATGACCCAGCAATCTTATTACTGGGCAATATACTCAGAGAAAACCATAATTCAAAAAGACACATACACTCCAGTGTTCATCGCAGCACTATTTACAATAGCCAGGTCACGGAAGCAACCGAAATGCCCATCGACAGGTGAATGGATAAAGATGTGGTACATATATACAATGGAATATTACTCAGCCATAAAAAGGAACGATATTGGGTCATTTGTTGAGGCGTGGATGGATCTAGAGACTGTCATACAGAGTGAAGTAAGTCAGAAACAGAAAAAACAATATCGTATATTAACGCATATATGTGGAACCTAGAAAAATGGTACAGATGAACTGGTTTGCAGGGCAGAAATAGAGACACAGATGAGAACAAACATATGGACACCAAGGGGGGAAAGCGGCGGGGTGGTGGTGGTGGTGGTGTGATGAATTGGGCGATTGGGATTGGCATGTATACACTGATGTGTATAAAATTGATGACTAATAAGAATCTGCTGTATAAAAAAAAAAGAAAATTCAAAAATAAAAGAAAAAAAAAGAAGCTGTCTGTTCTATCACTACTTTTGCTCTTATTCTTTTTTTTTTTTTTTTCCTGTCTTCCAACTGGGGAAAGACAACTAGGAACAGACTCTAAGATGATCATTTACATCAGCCAGAGTCACTGACCCTTCCTCTCCCTAAATATGAGGAAGAGTTCAAAAGCAACCAGGAAGTTGTACCAGTTCTCAGTGAGTGAGCTTGATGCCACCACATGACCCAAGGATCTGCTGTCACTTACGAGAGACTTTGTTGTTTATTTGCACTCCTCTTCAGTGATTGTTGTTAGACTGAATTAATGCAGGGTTAGGTGGGAAAAAAAGAACACATCGGTTCTTTTATGCATCATAATGATAATACAGGAGCTAGCTGGCTCATTCTTCAGTGTTTAAAGCAGAAGATACTTTTCAGACAATTTTGAAGCTAATTTTTTCTTTTAACTAAGATAGATGTCCTTTGTCCACAAGTCTGTGATGATTGCATTAATGTCCATTTACTCTTTCGTGTATGATATCATTCTTTCATTAGCAGTGATAAAGACTTCAATACTAATGCATAAAATATAGCTACTTATCATAGTATGATGTGCCAAGCATGGTGCTTATAAACAGTAGGTACTTAATGGACACCAATCTGACTTAAACATCTCTGTCATATGGAAATACATTTCTCAAATAAAAATAGTATTATAACTTTTAGCTGTCTAGCCTTTTTGTTGTGTGTATTGATTACTTTTTTATTATATAAAATATATATAACATAAAATTTGCCATTGTAATCATTTTTAAGTGTATAATTCAGTGGCATTAATTACATTCACAATGTTATACAACCACCTACCTGAACAGTTTTAACCCTCATTTTAATGTCTTTATTTTTTAGAATCAACTTCTATATTTCACATTGCTTTTTAAAAACTTCCTCTAAGATAGCCCTTTTTTCTTCCTACAGTTGGTCTTTTGCCACCTTTGCCAGGTCCTTGGTCTCATCTACAAGCTGAGACATGCGTGTTACCTCATGTGTGATGAACCAGAGATTTTCTGTGTCAGCAGGACTTTCCTTCATTCTTCAGTTCAACTTCCAGCTCTCTAGCTGGGGAAGCTGCTACGTTAAATTACAGACAGATAAAACTCAAAAAAAAAAAAAAAAGTTCATTCTTACTAGGGAAAATGTAGGCTCTTGATTTCAGGATCCTTTGGGACCCATCATGGGTTATCTAAAGTACCAAAAATTATTAGCCTGCTGTCTTAGTGGGAGTACTCAGGATATTAATTCACCAGTTGTGTATAATTCCCAAGTTAGTCTCTTGTGCCAAACAGTGAATAATTAAGCTGTAGATAACGCCATGCTGCAAGTGTGATAAAACAATAACGATGATGAAAATAACAACAGCTAACACTGAGCACTGCTAGGTGACAAGTGTGGCTCTAAACCTCTTCTGTGCATTACCTCATTTAGTCACCATAATAATCCTATGGCATACATACAATTATTAGCCTATGTTATAGGTGAGGAAACCAAGCCTCAGGGACATAAATTACATGTTCAAGATGACAGGATCTGAACCCAGGCAGAATGACCCCCAGAGCCTCGCTCTTAGTCACACACCATGAGCCCTATTTAAGTGTGGAACCCAACAGAATGCTCTACTTTACGTCCTTTCTGGGAGACTAGCTACTCCAGGTGAAAACACACAGGAATAAGTTAGAAACAAGAGTAAAACACACACACATCTTTATTTCTTTGGGGGTCAGTGAGGGGTAGGGAAATGAGCTTAGAGAACTAGCTGGTTAGTAATCAGTTAGTAATAAGTACTAAAAAAAAAAGATATGTAGAAAAAACAAAACAAAACAAGGCAGTTTAGTTGGGAGGAGATTATTTTTAGCTCCTGGGCAGGAAGGAGTTGAATACTCAATGTACAGCCATCAAAGGTTTTTCAGCACAAATGGGACATAATGAAAGCTATGCTTTTAGGAAAATAAAATTGCCATTGTGACTATTACGGCCTGGAAGGAGAAAAGACTCAAGGTGGAAAGGCTGATTTAGAGGTGTCGATACGACCACATGGACAGGCAGCGAGGGCTGGAGCTGAGCAGGGACTGTGGGCACAGAGAGGCTGGGAGAGACTCTGTGGAGGAAGGACAGACAGAGTAATGGATATGAAGGGCCAAGTTGATACAAGATTCCAACCCGAATGACAGACAGAATGGAGTCTCATTAAGAGAAAGAGCAAAGCCCAGAGGAGAAGAGAATACAGGGGGGAAGTGCAGGCACAGAATTTGAAGCTCTGGCAAGATGTACAGGGACCGTGTCTGGGAATTTAAGCTTGAGAGGGAATTAGAGCTGGCGATGGAGAGACTCTGCAGAGCGTGGAGTATTAATCATGAAAATGACAAAGAATGTGAAGGGAGAGAAGGTGGAGTCACAGCAAGAGTGATGAAGAGAGAATCTGGGGCAACATTAAGAGATAATAAGAAGAGAGGTCAGAAACGATGAGGTCAGAAAGACAGGAGGAGGCATGAGGGCAGCGTGACCTAGAAGCCAAGGGAAGAGAAAAAGTGGAGAATGAGGGGTGACAGACAAGGTGGAAGGGGAGACCCAAGGCGAGGCATTGGGTTCAACAATACAGACCTGTGAGGAAGCAGCTTCAACTGACTGGTGGGGAAGGAGAGGGGTCAGAGGATGTGTGTCTGGTCAGAAAGGGGAGGAAGCAGCAGGTACAGAAACATCTCTCAAGAGGTTTGATAATGAGGAAAGGAGAGCTGTATGAGGACAGCTCAAAGGGATAGAAGGATCAGGGGAAAGTTGAGTTTAGGACAAAGGAGCCAATGTTCATAGACCCAGGGGAAAAAGCCAGTGGAGTAATCAGTTTCTCATTACGTTTCTGTTCACCTCACAGATACATTGATCTCATCTTCACTGCCAAAAGCCACTGAAGAAGAAACAGTTCCCTTCCTTCCAGGTCAGCCAGTTCTATAACCACAAGGTTTGTGAAATGCATAAATAAAGCCATGGGTGGAGGGACAAACAGAAAATTACAGATGTCCACTGACGAGAGAGCTCTCCATCCATCCACCTATCCATCAACTCCTCCATCTATCCATCCATGGATGTTTGCTAAGCGTTTCCTAAGCGTCAGGAGCTAGACACCGAGTTATGAGGACACTAACATCAACACAGCAGCAGCAGCAGCTACCACTCCTCTGCCTGGGCTCAGGTGTAACAGGGAACCAGAATATATAGTTGTGGGGACTTCCCTGGCGGCGCAGTGGTTAAGAATCCGCCTGCCAATGCCGGGGACACGGGTTCAAGCCCTGGTCCAGGGAGATCCCACATGCCGCGGAGCAACTAAGCCCATGCGCCACAACTACTGAGCCTGCGCTCTAGAGCCTGCGAGCCACAACTACTGAGCCTGAATGTCACAACTACTGAATCCCACGTGCCTAGAGCCCGTGCTCCACAACAAGAGAAGCCACCGCAATGAGAAGCCTGCGCACCGCAATGAAGAGTAGCCCCCGCTCGCCACAACTAGAGAAAGTCCGCACTCAGCAATGAAGACCCAACGCAGCCATAAATAAATAAATAAATATTTTTTTTTTAAAAAGGAAAAGAATATCTAGTTGTTTAGGGGACAAAGGATATCCAGATTTGTCCTGTGATCATTTCCACACAGGCAGTAATTCAAACGGTAGCAACCTTATGCTCAATGGCCAGGATCATGCCTTTTTACGAGTCATTGTAAAGCACCAAGTGCATCGACATATACTTCATAAATGCTAAATAATAACAAGTCAGTGAACCTAGAAGTATTGGATTCAGTATTCGAGACATTAAACCCAAGTGATGCTGTTCTAGAAGCAAGGCAAACAAATAAATCAAACCCAAATCAAATAAAGCCCACCTCCATCCGCAGCCAGCAGTGGTGTTGTCTGGAACACTCTTTATGGGCCAGTGGTTCTCTCAGGAAGGGGCGCTTGTTAGTACTTTCCCTAACACATCACACACAATGTCTTGCCTGTGATTTGGGAGGAGAGTTTTACGTCTGACTCACAGCAGACAGCAGCGACACTGCGTTCTTAAACTCCAATTCCCTTTATTTGATGCCAGAAAATAGCATCTGCTGAAGCTCTAGAGAAGAGCAATGGTCACCCCACTGAGAAATTAGTCTGATCCTGGTGCGGAGTCTCTGTAGGCAGTATTGGGAGACCCTGTTTGTATGTCAAAGCCAGGATTTTGTTTTCCTTTAAGACATACGTCTCTTTAGGGGTGCCTGTGATTCCTTGAGGATTTAGGCACACAACACAGAAAGCCTGAAATGGCACATACCCTGTATTGGCAACAGAATCAAACTATAGCACAGTCTGAATGCTTTTCTGATTCATGGTCCAGATCTCTGAGCACAGTCTGGTACTATCTCATATGGGATCTCTGGACCGGTGCCTTCTCTCTAGGAGTCTGCCACCTTGGTTCCACATACAAACATGATTTAGCTCAACCCACATCCACTCAGTCATTTTACAGTGATGACACCCTTGGGAACAAGACGAACGGCGAAGCCTATCGCAAATGAGGAGGTGATGACCATGAAATCTCTGGGAGCGAGAAGACTGACAAGATCTCGTTTTAATAGAGTCTAGGAGCACATTCTATCCTTTTACCATCATTTCCTAAAGGATTTTACTCTCATTCAGTTGCAGCCGAGGTGAGGAGAGCCAAGAAGCCTACACAAGACACCTAGATCTGGCCAATGAACCACTGAGTGGAGGACTGTGCCAAAGGGAAGGTCCAGAGTCAAGAACCAAAGGGCGAAACAGCCATCAGATGCTGCCCTTGTTAATGCTACTGCAAATACAAGACGATCCCAGCCAGTTTCTGCCTGGCTCAGAACTAGCTCATCACGTCTCCCGGAAGTGGATGTACATGTGACCAGAATGACGCTTTCAGTAGTTAGGGCAATGACTGTCGAACATTACTGTGCATCCAATTCACCCCAAGAGTTTGTTAAAAAGACAGATTTCTGCTCTTCAGCCTCAAGATTCTCACTTGGTGGATCTGGAAGGGGCTTGGGAAGGTACATTTTTAGTAAACACTCCAGGGATAGAAGCAGAAGGATTGCCCATTATATTTTGGAAGTAACTGCTTTAAATCAGCGCTTTTCAATCTCTACATGAGCACAATATTAAAGAGTTTAGGGAAACACCTTCAGAATAATCCAGCCCAAATTTCTCATTTTGAAGATGAAGAAATTGAGGGATTAAGTAACCTTCTCAAGGTCACACAGCCAGTTATAAGTGGAAAGTTAAGACGAGAAGCAAAGTCTAGTCTTAGTGCCTTTTGTATTCACTATACTGTGTGGTTTGGTCACTTTCTTCTCCTTCAAGTCCTGTTGGACACATATGCACATAAGGAGAAAGTAGAACATGTCTGTATTATTTCGGAAATTTTTAAAGCTTTTGAACCAAATGGTGGAGAGCTTCAGGGACGCCAAAGCAAACATTAGAAAAAATGAGTTCAGAAAGAAGTGGTACTTACCCTCTCTATGAAGAAGATGACAGCAGGGATTCAAAGTCGTCCTCTGAGCAACCACAGCGTCTGGGTTCCCAAATCGGTGCCTAGGATAAAGCGAAAGTAAAGAGTTGCAAGAAATTGTATGTAGTCCTGATGCTTCAGCAGAAGAATAATAAGTGCTTTCCACAAGCTGTGCTAGAATCAAGTCAAATTTAAGTGTCATGATTACTCTCGCCATCTTTAGGTCAATTCCTCACTTTACTTTGTGTGGCCATGATCAGTTGAAGCTGAAAAGTTGTGTATCTTAGCAAATTCCAGAGGTGTCCTGACAAGGACCATTGGAAGAATAGCCCAGAGTTGTTAGAGGACCCCTCTGAGATGGGCTACAAGGCTCTGAGAACTTCTGACTCATTTGTTTTTTGGTTCTTCTCTTTATATAAGAAAATAATAACGAGCAGGTCCTCATTTTAAATGAATGGGAAATAGAGAAATCATGTCAAGAATAGTGACTAGATCTTCACGATTTAAGAGGTTGCACTCATTCATTAAAGGACTGATTGACTCATTCATTCAAAACATATTTATGAAGACCTTCTATATGCCCAGCCTTTGTTCTGCTCAGTGACATATTAAGTTTTACCTAATGTGAAGCTGATTGGCTAGAAGGAGAGTAAATATCCATCACCAGTTACTCTAATAACTTAATAGATCACGGTCTAATAACTATATATGTTTTAGAGGCAAAAACATTCAATTCCACTTGAGGCCTGGTTCAAGTTCTGGATGACCTTGGGCTACAGCAGGGTTTCTAAGCCTCAACACTATTGAGATTTGGAGCTGAATAATTCTTTGTTGTGGGAGTAGGGGGAACTATCCTGTGCATTGGAGGATGTTCAGTAGCAAACATGGCCTCTACCAACTAGATGGCATTAGCATCTCCCCAGCCCCATATCTGTGGCAATGTCTCCAGACATTGCCGAATGTCTCCCAGGGGGCAGGGACTGTCCCCGGTTGAGAACCACACTGAATTACAGTAATAACTACTATTTTTGAGCACCTATTGGGGCACAATGCTGGGGCTTTATACACATCATCACATTCAGTCTTGACACCAGCCTTTCAAAGCAAGCAATATCATTCCCATTTTACACACGGTGAAACTGAGGTCCAGAGATGTTAAGGAAACCACCTAATACTACACAACTGGTAAGTGCTGGAGGAGATTTGAACCCAGGATTATTTGCCTTCAAGGCACATGTTTATTATTTCCTATTCTTTCTTTCCTATTGATATATTCTAACCCATCAGAAAAGTACACAGAATAATCTAATAAATACCTATGTACTATGCACCCCAATTTTACAATTTTTAATATTTTTTCATCTCTGCTTTATATTTATTTTTTGGCAATAAAATGTTACAAATACAGATGAATCTCTCTTTTGGACTTTTTTTTTTTTTTTGCAGTACGCGGGCCCCTCACTGTTGTGGCCTCTCCCGTTGAGGAGCACAGGCTCCGGACGCACAGGCTCAGCGGCCATGGCTCACGGGCCCAGCCGCTCCGTGGCCTGCGGGATCTTCCCGGACCGGGGCACGAACCCGTGTCCCCTGCATCGGCAGGCGGACTCTCAACCACTGTGCCACCAGGGAAGCCCCTCCCTTTTGGACTTTTTAATTCCTGTTCCTCTCACTTTCTTCCCCCAAATAACAGTTCTACTGAAGCCATATCCTCCCTCGGAAAGATTTTATACTTTCTTACATGTATGTGAGTATGTTCACCAACAATTACATAACACTCTAAAAAATACACAGAAAGGGTACACATTCTTCTGCAGTTTGCTTTCTTTAGTCAACATTTGCTTTTGAGCTTTTTCTATGTTGAAATTATAGGTCTAATTCTTTGTTTTTAATTATTGTATTGTAATAAACAGATGGTAATGGATCCAAGCATCCTTCTTTTGGTGGACATTTAGTTTGTCGCCCATTTTTCACTATCACAAGTCCCACTACTGGGAACACGGCTGTGTGTATGTGCGTGTCTGTGCACACACATGTGTGAGCCCTTCTCTAGGACGTACAGCTGTAAGTGTAATCGCTGGCTTGCAGAATGTGCACGTCTTCAATTTCGTTAAATATTACCAAATCGTTGTACAAAATGACTGTAGTAAATTATACTCCCTCCAAGGGATTACGAGAGCTTTCATTTCTTTACATCTCTGCCAATGCTCAGTATTTGCAAACTTTATAATGTTTGCCAGTCTGACTGGGGTGAAATAAAATATAAGTATTGTTTCAAAATCCTGTGTTCTTAACCACTAGTCTTACTGTCTACACTTCAGTTATGTAAAAGGGAGAAAACACCTTTGCCTATTTCCTGGAGTAGTAATACATTTTTCCGGTGCAATGTGTGAATGTATTTTGTAAATATCAAGTGCAACATTGCTAGTGGTAGGAGAGGATATTTGTACAGTTTCTAGAGCAGGTAATTTGACAAAATCTATCAAAATTTCAAATCCACATATATTTTCTTTTAACTTAAAAAATGGTTTCAAAATTACAGAAAAGTTGTGAAATTAGTAAAAAGAATTCCAGATTGCCAAAATGTTCCCACTTTATCACATTTGCATGACAATTCTCAGCCTCCCTCTTCCTCTCTGTCCCTCCTCTCTCTCTTTCCTTCTGTGTATATACATACTTGTATCTAGATCTATATGCATCTATAGATATTTGTACCCACATACTACCTTTCCAATGACTTCTGAAAATTTTCTAAAAACAAAGACACTCTGTTATTTAACCACAGAAAAGCTGTCAAAGTCAGGAAATTAACATTGATATAATATTATTATCTAATCTACATATCTTATTTAAATTTCATCCACTGTCCTATGAATGTCCTTCATAGTAAAAGAAAAAAAATTTTTTTCCTTTCTAGGCCCCAATTTAAAGTTATTTGTTGCATTTAGTTGTCATATCTCTTTAGCCTCCTTTAACATGGAGAAATTCTTCAGTCTTTTCCACTTTCAGGGTATTTTTGAGGAGTACTGGTCTGTTATTTTGTACGACAATGCTCATTTTTGGTTCATCTGATATTTCCTCATGATTAGATACAAGGTATGCATTTTTGGCAAAATTCCCACAGAAGTGATAGTGTGTCCTTCTCAGTACATCATATAAGTATACACTTGATGTCAGTTTGCTCTGTTACTGGTGATGCTATTTTTATCACTTGGTTATGGGGTTATCTGCCAGGTTACTGTTTTTTGCTTTGTAATTAATAAGTATCTTTTGAGGACATTATTTTGTGACTATGGAAATATCCTATTTATATCAGAATGGACTCATGGATTTAATAGGCCATATTGGTTACTATTATTATTTATTTTGATGACCAAATAGTTTCAGATTCCCTTTTAAGCTGACTTCTGGGTCCTTTTGACATGTCTCCATTATTCTTTGAGCACTTCCTTACTTTCTGGAATAATAAAACGTTTCAGGTTCATCTCTTGCTTTCCAAGCTCCTGTCCTGGAACTGACTGTTTTCCAAGGAGTCCTGCTTCCTTTAAGCGGGGAATGGTATTTAGAAACCAAGATCTGGTTGTTAGGTGTACTCTTTGTTACTGCTGTCCCTTAGTTACTGCTACAACCCAGTGATTTCTCTTTCAGAGATCCCTGCAACAGATATACCCATACATTTGTTAAAAGATTTATATATAAAGTTATTAATTGTAGCATTATACAGTTGAGAAAAAGATGAGACAAAACCTAAAGGTCCATCAGTAGGGGACCACTAAAATTATTTACATCCCATATACTGCGATGGCATGTATCCATAAAAGACTGAGGAATTATTTCCAAAATACATTGTTGAGTTAAAAAAATCAAAATATAAAACTGTGTGTCTGGTCAGCAAAGGAAACCATCAACAAAACAAAAAGACAACCTATGGAACGGGAGAAAGTATTTGCAAACGATGCAATCAATAAGGGGTTAACATCCAAAACATACAAACAGCTCATACAACTCAATATCATAAAATTAAACAACCCAATCAAAAAATTGGCAAATACCTAAATAGACATTTCTCCAAAGAAGACATACAGATGGCCAACAGGAACATGAAAAGATATTCGACATTGCTAATTATCAGAGAAATGCAGATCAAAACCACATCGAGGTATCACTTCACACTGGTCAGAATGGCCATCATCAAAAAGTCTACAGATAATGCATGCTGGAGTGAGTGTGGAATAAAGGGAACTCTCTTACACTGGTGGTGGGAATGTAAATTGGTGATTCCCTATGTAAAACAGTATGAAGGTTCCTTACAAAACTAAAAGTAGACCTACCATATGATCCAGAAATTTCACTCCTGGGCATATATCCAGAAAAGATGAAAACTCTAATTTGAAAACATACATGTACCCCACTGTTCATTTACCATAGCCAGGACACAGAAACAACCCAAGTGCTCATCAACAGATGATTGGTTTAAGAAGTCATGGTATATATGTATGTGTGTGTGTGTGTGTGTGTGTGTGTGTGTGTGTGTGTGTATACATACACGTATACACACAATGGAATATTAGCCATAAAAAAGAATGAAATTTGCCATTTGCAGCAACACAGATGGACCTAGAGAATATCGTACTAAGTGAAGTAAGTCAGACAAAGACAAATATTATATATTTGTGTATATATGTATATATGTATATGTATATGTGCTTGTTGATAAATGCATAAAACAGCTCTGAAAAACCATACAAGAAACAAAAACCATTTGATTGTTGATGGAGAGGGGAATTGGGCAACTTGGGGAAAAAGGCTTTTACCATAAACTTCCTTGTACCTTTTAAATTTGGGACTACATGAAGTATTAAAAACTAAATTACCATAAAAGATAAAATATAGTATCATTTTACATAAAGTATTCATTAGTAACTCAAATATTGGAGAAGAAAATCCATTTTCTGGAACAATAGGATAGTTAAAAGCATAACTGCAATTTGATCACCAGCCCCTGGTATAAGTATGTATAAACAACCTTATGACCCTTTTATACTTTAACTTCTCCATCTGTAATATGGGCATAATAATATATAGCCTATAAACCAGAGGAAATGAAATTGAAGCAGGAATAGAGAGTGAAACAGTCTGAAAACAAAAATTCCAGGCTACTGTGACTATTAATACTGACACCTTTTTACACTTATGTGAATTTAATAAATATTTGTGAAGAATGGATGGATGGATAGATGGATAAAATGATGAAAGAAGAAAGATGGGGGAAGAACTATGTTTAACCACTTTTAAAAGCACAGGAATACACTTAAGGAGCAGTCCTAATGTAGACAGATCATCTCTAATGCATTGTTGTTATTCAATACTTCGTGGAAGAACTGTGATACTCCAGGCAGGCAACAGAGGCTAGCAGATATGACCATGGGTTTTGGAGTCAGGGAACTCATGTTCATACTCTGGCTCTGCCTGTGATTTGGGGCAAGTTATTTAACTTCTTTCTGTCCCAGTTTCCTCTCCTGTAAAATGGGACTTCTAGGATCGTTGCAAGGTAATTCTATGTAAAACACTTAGAACCATGCTGACACATGGTAATCACTCAATAAATATAAGCTATAATTTGTTTTTAGTTCATTTTCATTTATTTTATTATTAAATGTTAAGAACATTTGTGAGATGTACTCTCTTAACAGATTTTAAATGTACAATATCATTAACTTACAGACACAATGTTGTCCAGCAGGTCTCTACAACTTACTCATCCTGTACAACTGAAACTTTATGCTCATTGATTTGTCCCTCTCACCAGCCCCTGACAACCACTGTTCTGCTCTCTGCCTCTATGAGTTTAACTATTTCAGATACCGCAGATGAGTGGAATCAGCCAGTATTGTCCTTCTGTGACTGGCTTAGTTCACTTACATGTCCTCCAGGTTCACCCACATTGTCACATATTGCAGGATTTCCTTATTTTTTTTACAGCTGAATAATAATTCCATCAGATGTATATACCACTTCCTCCATTCACCCAACAATAGACATATGAGTTATTTTTTCATTTCTTGACTATTGGTGAATAGTGCTGCAAACAAGATGGGAACGCTAACATCTTTTTGAGATCCTGATTTCAATTCCTTTGGATAAATACCCAGAAGTGGGATTGCTGGATCATATGGTAAGTACTATTTTTAATGTTTTAGGAAGCTCTACACGGTTTTCCAAACGGGTCGCACCATTTTGCATTCCCACCAACAGTGAACAAGAGGTCCAATTTATCTACATCCTCGCTAACACTTGTTATCAAACTATAATTCTTACTATCATCAAATTGTAGACCTTGAAGGGTGCTCAGAGATAATCTAATCCCTGTCTCTTATTTTCCAGATGATGAAACAGATAAAAGTAGGGCTTGAGGAGATAAAGTGGCTACCCAAGCGGGCACAGTCAACCAGAGCAGATCCAAACCTAGAACACTGGTGGTGGGATTGCTAGCTGTGGTATACTGTTAGTGGCCACAGATTCCTTGTAGCTCCTCCCATCAAGAGGACAAGTTGATTTCCGCACTCCTTGAATGTAGCGGAAAGGAGGCTGCGTGAGATACGAGTCTTGGCCTCAAGGAATCCCGCAGCTTCTGCTCTCACTCTTTTGGATGCTGCTGCCATGGGAAAAGGCTTGAGCTAATCTGTGGGAGGATGAGAGACCGCATGGAGTGGAGGCGAGAAGTCCCAGTAAAGGTCCTTCTCGACCAACAAACTGGCCAACTGCTAGACACATGAGTGAGACCTCCTTTCCCCCATCCTCCCTACCCCCAGATCACAGAGCTCCAACACAAGCTCCAGTCAAGCCACCAGCAGACCACAGAAATCAACAGACTTGGTCCAGACCAGAAGAGCTGCCCTAGCTATCTAGCCATCCCAGTCATCCCATGGAACCATGAGCTAACTAATAAATGCTTGATGTGTTAAGCCACTAGGTAGTGAAGTGGCTTATTATACAGCAAAAAATAACTGATAACGAACCCAGTAACAGCCTCTCTTCAATGAGACCACATTTGGAATTCATTTCTAGGATGTCTGGGGTGACAACTCTTCACCTAGACTGATTCTCTCCCCCTGCCTATTTGTTGCCTGGTCCATGTCCCTCTGCTTCCAGGGACACCCCCTGACTCTGCCTGCAACCCTGGCAAGGGAAGGAAAATCCGTGTCCTTCAGAGTCACGGACCATAGTTCTGTAGTGACAGCGTGAGAGAGCAGTCCAGGACGCAGGGAGCTGCTAGCTGCAGAGCCCTTCTGTTCCACCTCTTCCTTTACAGACTCCAGACCCCGGTTACGGGCCGCATGGATACACTGTTGTCAGATTATTCCTATAGGATTGAAAGGGAGGGGCCTTGGCTGGCACTGGCTGGGGGGTGCCGGGCAACAGCAGAAGAGCATCCTGTAAAAATGAGAACTAGGGAGTAATTTTCTTGAGTCACATGATTCCAAGTTTTCACTCACCTTCCTCCTTTTCTCCTTCATTTCCCTTTTACTTGGCTTTTATTAATAGTTCTACATGCCCCCCACCTCCGCTCCCTCAAGGTGCCGTTTCCAGAAATAAATTAAGGGTTTCTGGGTTTCTGCTAAATTTCACGGCTGCATCTTTCACCCATTCCCCTTCCCACCAAGTTTAGGTATCTTCTCAATTTTCTCTTTTACAATTTTCCTCCTAATTGCCCACGTGAAGATGAGCCTAGTAATACCAGGCTCCTGATTTAGGATGTTCTGGCATCTCTTTATTACCAGGAGGCCAAGTGCACACGGGCAAAGGGAGAACCTGTCTTTGGAGACAAGGGTAGAATCAGTCGGGGACCCGGAAGTCAAGAGGGGAGTGAGACAGTCCTGGGACCTGGGATCCTTTGCTGCAGTGCTGCAGGACTTGCATCTGGACAGACCTCTCCTTGAGCAACAAACTATGAAGAAACTATATGCGATTAAAAATAATTACGTGAAAAAATTAAAAAAACAAAACGAAACTGCGTGCATGCACAGTTGGGGCAAATTATGGACAAAAAGATACAAAAGACCAAAAATCTTCAACTGCCACTTCTGAAGAGCCGGGAACAAAGACAGGGTGTTGGGAGCAAAAGCAGGGTACTGAGCATGCCCCCCGCACTTAACACCACCAGATAGGTGGGCGAAACACCTAAGCCACCCCTCTGATGTGACCCCTGGGCACACCCCTACTCTCACCCCGTATAAGGAACAAGCTTACCCCCTCTCAGGGAGCTAGCGAGCAAAGGAACATGTTTCTTGTTCTCGTTGCCCCCTGCTGCAGCAGGGGCCCCAGTAAAGCCTTGTCTGAATTTCTTGTTTGGCCTCTAGTCAATTTCTATTGATTGGGGAAGGCCAAGAACCCTGGTGGGTATCAGGAGGAGAGGCTGAGGGCAGAAAGTGAGCTGGGGTCAGTGGGGCTTCTGTTTCCTTCTCACCAGGGCTCTGCTTCCCCCACTCCTAGCTTGGCACTTCGCACAGCTTTCAGAATTCCATCATCTTTGAGACACACAATGGTTTTCTGTGAATGGCAAATTTCTTCATAGGACTCAGAATAAACTGAGATGCTTTGATCATGTAGGTTGGAGGAAAGTGGTTTTGACCACTCCCATCAGCCTGTGGGGTATTTGGTACTTTTAAGAGGTGCTTTAGAAGAGAGATGAGGAAAATATCTGTGTCATCACCCTGGAAACTCTGGTCCATTACCTCATCAGCCCTTCTGGAATTTCCCTGGTCAGTTTTCTGTCCCAAATGGAGATCAGCCACTTTATTGGAAGTTTCTGGGCATTTGTATAAAAATGCTTGCAAGTGATTTGTAGCATTTTGACTGGCAACATAAGTTATTTCAGGTTCTAGTCCTAGTGGATTAGAAGTTGATGTTTGCTGGCCAAAGCACAAATTGCTGAAGGGAAAATCAAGAGTTCCCAAGGACAGTGATGCAAATGTAAACAGCTTCTGGGTGTGGGTGTCATATGAGCTGCTTCAGTTTTTCAGCAGGAATTTCCCAAATCTGACCACTTTCTCAATTGCTAATAGAGAAGGGAGAAAACATGGCAATCAAGTAGTCAATTTTGAAAGCAACCCGCTTACTCTTTACAGCAAAGGGAATGAAGTTTTTCGAGAGAAAGATCTAGCTGCTCTCCAATTTATCAAAATGTGACAGGGCAGTGATTACAAATGCAAATGTAACCTTTAGGTCCTATAAGCAAAGACAGTACTCAACAGCATTGAACTTTTGGACTGTTTCCAGGCTGCACCCAGTAGGCAGTTCAGACTGGGTTCTTTTCTGAATACCAGGGTTTTTATAACCTTATCATCACAAATTCTGCAATCTTTTTTGTTTGTTTTGGTGGGAGGATGTACCTACTGTACATTTTAACAAATGACTATACATTTCCTTTTCTGAAGCAAACTTATATACAAGATAATATCTACACTTTTCCCTTTGAAATTCAAGAAACATATGAACAACTACGAGGTGCCAAGCATCACGAGAGCTGTTATTACCTAGAACTTTCACAAGGCTTTCAGGATGAAGAACTATGCATCCATGTGTCCCCATTTTACAGATGCAAAGACAGACTCCAGGAACTATTCATGCCCTTTGTGACACTATGCTCCTCTGCTTGTAGTCGGAGAATGTCATCTTGGGTCCAGGGGCACAGGGTCTTGGGGGGTTGTCTTCCTAATCAGGAAACACGTGGCTTCTATACGACCACACCTACCCAAACAGCTATGCAGCAGCTAGGTTTCAGTGGGGAGGATAATTCTGACTAGGTTTGGGAGAAGTGGAATTTGGTCATATAGAGTAGTCCTTAGTGATGACACCAGGCTCAGAGATCTATATTTACCTAGCATCCCAGCCTTGAAAATGGGACATTCACTAAAACATGGGTTATTCTCATACAAAGCAGATAAGCCTAGATGACGTCAGATGGTGGCTTCATGGTTACGGGATGGCTTTTCCCTTCTGAGCCCTGACCACCTGCCCTGACACCTTTGCACTTAGCATCCCTTCTGCCTGCCAAAGATCTCTGTCAGCAGGCTTGGTCCAGCCTGGGGCCCCTTGAGGGAGCGCTGGGCTAGACTCTTGGGTTTTTTTTTTTTTTTTTTGCGGTACGCGGGCCTCTCACTGTTATGGCCTCTCCCGTCGCAGAGCACAGGCTCCGGATACGCAGGCCCAGCGGCCATGGCCCACGGGCCCAGCCGCTCCGCGGCACGTGGGCCCTCCCCGGACCAGGGCACGAACCCGTGTACCGTGCACTGGCAGGCGGACTCCCAACCACTGCACCACCAGGGAAGCCCCTGGGCTAGACTCTTAAGAGCAGACCTGGTCCACCCCAGTAGATGCTGAAAGAACTAGTATTGCTGTTTCCATTCATCTTTAAGGTGATAAGCAAATGTTCATTAAGTGAACTTTTTCCTCATTTTATTTTTTCCAGAGCTTTACTTTTAACTATAGGAAAAGTAATTAAGAACCACAGGAAGCGTATTTATTTTTTCAACTCATGATGTCCCCTCATCACCACCTCTGGGTGTATCTGTTGATAAAATTGGACGGTGATATTAGCTCTATAATTGACCTCCGTTACTATACTTGGAAGATTTCAGAAGACTTGGTTTATTAGGTAAGTCCATTTCCATATGTCTATGGTGACTGCTGGGAAGACAAGAGGAAGCATGAAGAAGTAGGATGTGCTCATATTTTTTTCCCACAATAAATCTGTCATTTTTCCTGGACTTGCATTTTTGAAGAAGTCCAGTGTATGAGTTAAACTTGGCCCGCAATTGGCTTTGCTTGGAGCAATCATTCTCTTACTGAGGACACTTCATATACTGCGGAGCCTGTGGGGGGAGATGCTCTAGAATTACTTCCCCATCGATCTCTATGTAAGTATAAAGAACAGCACTGAATGCAAGCGCTGACTGTACTGCAGGGGAGTAAGAAGGGTGTGCCCACTTACCCAACCAGAGTCGTGCGGGATTCCAGGCTCACTTCCCCGCACCCTACCCATGGGAGACTGACGTTTAGACAAACGTGTTCTCAGCTAAAGGCACAATGCCTGATGTGGGGTATGGCTCTGAATGGCTCTGGCATCTCTTTTGTCTTGCCTCATGCCCACATACTGGGGCTGCTTGTTCTCATCCAATAGCAATTAGTACCATGGTAAATGCCTTGTGCCCTGTGCTAATGCAGAAGAATAAGTATGTCACGCTGCCAAGAATTACAGCTAATCACAGAGGGCTCAGGGCACACCTGCCCTTTCATTAGGCTTTTGTTCTAAAATGAGAGGTTGGTGCCAACTTGAAACACTGCATTCTCCCCCTGGTTAGGGACCCGTGGGGACCCAGGGGTGCGCCTGGAGTGTGACTTGGTTGTCAGCCCTGAAGGCACGCTTCCTACAGAGGAGGACGGAGGGCAGCAGGGAACCCAGGCAGCTACTTATGGGGTGGCAGCCGCAACAGGGTCCAGAAACACTCCACGGATGTGCTGAAGCCCAGCTTGAAGCCATGCCCAGTGCTGGAAACTGTTCAGAAACCACCACGGATGTGATACAGGGGGACAAAGACCTGGACTGACTGCACTTTTGGGGTGGAAAGCTCTTTAGTTATTGCTTTCTTTTAGTCTCATATACCCTGGCACCTGTCCTTATTCTAAGAATGTACCCTTTATCCTAATTTGGTTATTTAAAAAAAATGTATCTATTGATCTACCTACCTACCTACCTACCTACCATCTTCCAAGTTAGTCTTCTCAATGTATAATTTACATTCAGGAGAATTCACCCTTTTAACCTATACAGTTCTATGAGTTTTGACAAATGTGAACAGTCACATAAACCATAATCACGATCAGGATACAGAACAGTTCCACCACCCCTAAAAATCCCTTCTTGCTCTTTTCTTGTCACTTCCCCTTTCTGGGCTCCAGACCAGACAACCAGTGATGTGTTTTGGTCCCTATTATTCTGTTTTGTTTTGTTTTTCTCCAGAAGGTAATATAAATTGGATAATTCAGAAAGGAGTTTTTTGTTAGTGGCTTCTTTCACTTAGCATCATGCTTTTGAGATTCATCTGTGTCATCCTGTGTATTAGTAGTTGGTTCCCTTTGATTGGTGAGCGGTATTCGACAGGTGTACCACAGTTGATGCTCCAGCATTAGCATGCTTTGGTTGTTTCCACTTTTTGCCTACTGTGAACAATGCTGCTATGAACATTCAGGTGCAAATCTTTGTGTGGGTATATATTTTTATTTCTCATGGCTAGATGTCTAGGGGTGGAATTGCTTGGTCCTTGGTCATATATTTAATTTTATAAGAAACTGCTCAAATATTTTCATGAATGGATTCTGCATACCATTTTGCACTGCCGTCAGTGGTGGATGCAAGATGTAGTCGCTCCACTTCTCCGTCAGCACTAGGGATTTGTCATTTCTATAGGTATCTACAAGATCTCACTGTGATTTTTAAATTACATCTTTGTAATGATGCTGAGATTCATGTCATAATTCATTTAAAAGAATCACTTTGAATCCACTCTGCCCAAATTCTTGTTGAAGCAAGCCCTCATGCACCTCATTTTAGAAGAGATTTGTCAAATTCCTCCCAAGTACCTAAAAAAATGTACAACCCAGGAAAGGCAAAACATAGCAATGCTCTTCGTTAAAGTTTCCAACATGCTGAGCTCATTTCGGGGCAGAAATTGAGCCTTTCCATTCCCCACAGCACCCAGCTCAGGGCCAAGCACACGCAGGTCCTTCAATAAATATTTGATGATTGACGGAGGCAGGATGGTGGCTCATGTTCCAAGCGGACATGACTAGGGTGTGCACATATGTGGTGGGAGATGTTAAAATCACACAGGGCTGATCGGTCACTTACTAAGAGTTTCTTATGCCCTGTGGAGTGTGTTAATGCTGGGTAGAGATCAGTGTTCCTCTATCAGGATGCTCATTAAAATCAGGTGGAGAGTTTAAAAAAAGATGCCTAGGACCAGGCACAGACTGTCCGTGAATATAGTGAGGCTAAAGCTCCAGGCCTTTACAAGTGCCTGCTACCCTATGAGTGCTGGCAGGTGCTGGGAGTTATAGAATGTTCTAGATGGGGAGGGAAGAAGACAGGTTGCAATCAGGACACTGGAAGAGATCTCAGAAGCAAGGGACCTGTATCTCAGTAATTTGTATGATTTCTGTCCTCATTTTAAAGAAATACTCAGCATGGAATTTTGTTGTTGATGATGATGGTGATTTTATGTTCTTTTTTTTCCCAAGAAGTTCTCATGAAATCTGATCTGTCTTACTGCGCTTCATCCAAGAGGCTGCGATTAAATTTTTCTAGGGTGTGGCCCAGGCATGGATGTTTTTAAGAGCTTGGCATTGAGTGCAATGTGTCCCAGAGTTGAGCTATGTGGCTACAACAGCATCCATTAATGATCAAGTCTAGGCTGTGAGCCACGAGGAAAGATCCTGAGCACACAAGTGCTCTCATCATTCTAAGCAGAACCGCTTCAACCAAATGGGTGCTTTTGGTTTCCCTCTAAGCCGGTCTTCTTGCTTTGAGTCCTTCCCTATTTCATTGTATTCCGTGCGTGATCTTCCTGTGCCGCCTCCTTGGGTAAGTAGGTCATGCCCCTGTTCACTTCTTGGTGGCTTTTCCTGTCCTACTGGCTAAAGCCTGCACTGCTCTATAGCGCAGCAAAGCACAGTCAAAGGCAAAGGGCAGATGTCTGGACCCACATTGTGGCCTGGCTTCTGAGTGAAAGAGAACTGGATCAGAACTCCACCTCTGCCAGTGACCAGCTTGGTGACTGTAAAATAGGAATGACAACAGGAACAGACACAAAGCTTTTTTTTTTTTTTTTTTTAAGTATAGTTGACTTACTATACTTAAATTAGTATTATATAATTATAATAGTATTATATATTAGTTTATATTATAATATATATGATATTATAATATTATAATTAGTCTTATATTAGTTTTCAGGTGTACAACATAGCAATTCAATATTTTTATAGATTACATGCCATATAAAGTTATAAAATATTGGCTATATTCCCTGTGGTACGTATTACATCCTTATACCTTATTTATTTTATACCTAGTAGTTTGTACCTCTTAATCTCCTTCCCCTATCTTGCCTCTCCCCACTGGTAACCACTAGTTTGTTTTCTGTATCTGTGAGTCTGTTTCTGTTTTGTTATAGTCATTCACTTGTTCTATTTTTTAGATTCCACAGATATGTGAACACATAATATTTGTGTCTGTCTGACTTATTTCACTTATTTCACTAAGCATAATACCCTCCAGGTCCATCCACGTTGTTGCAAATATCAAAATTTCATTCTGTCTCATGGTGAGTAATATTTCATTGTATACGTATATACCACATCTTCTTTATCCATTCATCTGTTGATGACACTTAGGTTGCTTCCGTAACTTGGCTATTATAAATAATGCTGCTATGAACATTGGGGTGCACATATCTTTCTGAATTAGTGTTTTTGCTTTCTTTGTATGTATACCCAAGGGTAGAATTGCCGGGTCATATGGTAGCTCTATTTTTAATTTTTTGAGTAACCGCCATACTGTTTTCCAGAGTGGCTGTCCCGATTTACATTCCCACCAACTGTGTACTAGGATCCACTTCTCCACACCCTGGCCAACACTTGTTACTTCTTGTCTTTTTGATGATGGCCATTCTGACAGGTACAAGGTGGTATCTCACTGTGGTTTTGATTTGTGTTTCCCAGATGATTAGTGATGCTGAGCATCTTCTCAAGTGCATCTTGGTCATCAGTATATCTTCTTTCACAAAACTTTTAAAAACAATTTTATTTATTTGTTTATTTACTTTTGGCTGTGTTGGGTCTTCATTTCTGTGCGAGGGCTTCTCTAGTTGCGGCAAGTGGGGGCCACTCTTCATCGCGGTGCGCGGGCTTCTCACTATTGCGGCCTCTCTTGTTGCGGAGCACAGGCTCCAGACGCGCAGGCTCAGTAATTGTGGCTCACGGGCCTAGTTGCTCCGTGGCATGTGGGATCTTCCCAGACCAGGGCTTGAACCCATGTCCCCTGCATCGGCAGGCAGATTCTCAACCACTGCGCCACCAGGGAACCTCCTCACTAAACTTTTGAATGGGGGTGACATGAGATGACTGTAAAGCACTTGACATGGGCCTGGTACACAGTAAGCACCTGAAAAAGGGTAGCATTCCATCCTGGCTCACTCAGACTTGGTTATATTCTGGTCCACCCCCCCCAGTCTCCCCTGACTCCACTGCACTGCCTCTGGCCTCTGACAACACCTCTATGCCTCTCATCATTCATATCACTCTTGGGGGCATTTTCTCATCACCTGCTTCTCTTCCCAGTTACATGCCGAGTTCTTAAAGGGAAGAAAGGAAGTCTTATGCTTCCTCTCAGCCTCTATAGTGGCAATTCCAAGACAATAATATCATCATCCACAACTATACTAATAGTGAACATTTACTGAATGCTTTGTGCCCAGAACTGGTAGGTGATTTACATACAGTACCTCATTTAATCCTCATAATAACCCCAGATCCAGGCACTATTACTGCCCTGTTTTACAGACAAGCAACTTGAACCTCAGAAAGGCTGAGGTCACACAGCTCCTGGAATAATATTCACCCCTGATGGAGTTTTCACCAATTGAAGCCAAAAATAAGAAAAAAGGAACGCTAACTGTATTTATTTAAAGAACCGTCTTTTATTCTCAGATTATAGCTTCCATTGATTGACTGATTGATTGATTGATTGATTGTTAAATGCCTTTTTATTAATGGCGCAGTAATGATAGTAGATTGTAGTAGATGTTTTTAAATGACTTTACATGGAAAAATAAAATATTGGGTAGCCTATATTTGTCTCTCCCATTATGTGGGTGAGATATTACTAGCCTGTGAAGTGAAGAAGTCTGAGAGCCATTACTCTAAAGAATAACTATGTATTAAAAGATACACAATATACATTTGTTAAATCAACGAATATCACACTTTATCTTCCAGTGCAAACATGTTGCCAGTGGAAGAAAGGAAGAGAAAGAAAGTCCTTCAGCTTCTGATTTAATTTCTTCCACCAACAGTTATTGAGCATCTAGTTTGTCCTAAACACTGTGCTGGAGTCTCAGGAAGGACACAAAACAAGTAAAATATAACCTCTGCCCTCACTGAGCTTAATGCCATTTCCAATAGTTAGTTTAGGAAAAGTAAAAAGAAGCATGTCTGCTAGAAATATCAATATTATCAATATATTACAAAAACATTCAATCAATATTTGTTACCTTTTTGAAACAATCCCCACTAGACAGCGCATAATATTCCTGTTCTATGTAGTCCATCAGCCCCTGATGAGGCTACACTAATAAGGGTGTCCTGACACTCATGTGGTCATAGTTTTGAGGTTCACATACTACAAGGAGGTAGTGCAGAGAACAGTAGATATAACAGTTGTGGACCACTTGAAATACATTTATTAAAATATGAAGACTATAAATGGCTAATAAACATACTATCTAAAAACCCCCATTGGATATGAAAATTAAAAAGTCTACAAATAAATGCTGGAGAGGGGTGGAGAAAAGGGAACCCTCCTACACTGTTGGTGGGAATGTAAGTTGGTGCAGCCACTATGGAGAACAGTGTGGAGGTTCCTCAGAAAACTAAAAATAGATTTGCCATATGATCCAGCAATCCCACTCCTGGGCATACACCCAGACAAAACTATAATTCAAAAAGATACGTGCACCCCTATGTTCATAGGAGCACTATTCGCAATAGCCAAGACATGGAAGCAACCTAAATGTCCATTGACAGATGAATGGATAAAGAGTATGTGCTCAACAAACACATGAAAGAATGCTCAACATCATTAATCATTAGAGAAATGCAAATCAAAACTACAATAAGATATCATCTCACACCAGTCAGAATGGCCATCATCAAAAAATCTACAAACAACAAATGCTGGAGAGAGTGTGGAGAAAAGGGAACACTCTTGCACTGCTGGTGGGAATGTGAATTGGTTCAGCCACTATGGAGAACAGTATGGAGATTCCTTAAAAAACTACAAATAGAATTACCATATGACCCAGCAATCCCACTACTGGGCATATACCCTGAGAAAACCAAAATTCAGAAAGAGTCATGTACCAAAATGTTCATTGCAGCTCTATTTACAATAGCCCGGAGATGGAAACAACCTAAGCGCCCATCATCGGATGAATGGATAAAGAAGACGTGGCACATATATACAATGGAATATTACTCAGCCATAAAAAGAAATGAAATTGAGCTATTTGTAATGAGATGGATAGACCTAGAGTCTGTCATTCAGAGTGAAGTAAGTCAGAAAGAAAAAGACAAATACCGTATGCTAACACATATATATGGAATTTAAGGGAAAAAAAAGGTCATGAAGAACCTAGGGGTAAGACAGGAATAAAGACACAGACCTACTGGAGAATGGACTTGAGGATATGGGGAGGGGGAAGGGTGAGCTTTGACAGGGCGAGAGAGAGTCATGGACATATACACACTAACAAACGTAGTAAGGTAGATAGCTAGGGGGAAGCAGCCGCAAGGCACAGGGATATTAGCTCTGTGCTTTGTGACAGCCTGGAGGGGTGGGATGGGGAGAGTGGGAGGGAGGGAGATGCAAGAGGGAAGACATATGGGAACATATGTATATGTATAACTGATTCACTTTGTTATAAAGCAGAAACTAACACACCATTGTAAAGCAATTATACCCCAATAAAGACGTTTTAAAAAAAAAAAAAGAGTATGTGCTATATATAAACAATGGAATACTACTCAGCCATAAAAAAGAACAAAAGTGTGCCATTTGCAGCAACATGGTTGCAACTAGAGATTATCATACTAAGTGAAGTAAGTCAGAAAGAGAAAGACAAATACCATATAATAGCACTTATATGTGGAATCTGAAATACGGCACAGATGAACCTATCTGCAAAACAGAAACAGACCCACAGACATAGAGAACAGACTTGTGGTTGCCAAGGGGGAGGAGGGTGTGGGAGGGAAGGACTGGGAGTCTGGGATTAGCAGAGGTAAACTGTTATGTATAGGATGGATAAACAACAAGGTCCTACTGTATAGCACAGGGAACTATATTATCCTGTGATAAACCCTAATGGAAAAGAATATTAAAAAAAGAATGTCTGTATGTGTATAACTGAGTCACTTTGCTGTACAGCAGAGATTGGCACAGCATTGTAAATCAACTACACTTCAGTTAAAAAGAAGTATTTTATCACATGTTGAGAAAATCCAACACAAAAATAGGATGGCATAAAACAAAAATAGGTTTTTAGTCCTCTCAGCCGGTCATTTCCATGTTCATGTTCAGAAGTAATTTTCCTGCATATATGATCAAAATGTATGTATAAAATATACATAATACAACATATATAATCCATCCATCTTTTCCTTTCTTTACTCAAAGGGCTCATACTAAACCACTCCCTCTTCACTTTGTATTTTTCACTTGACAGTATATCTTAGGGATGTTCAGACCTACTTCGTTTTTAAAGGCCATATAGCATTCCATCATGAGTTATATCATACCTCTTTTATCTAGTCTCCCATTTGCCAGATACAGTGTTTTTTTCTACTTAAAAATAATGCTTCAGTGAGTGTCTCTACATATGTATTTTGGTGTACTTTTGAGGCATATTTGCAAATTCTGTGAGTAGAATACTGGATAAAAGAATATAAGTATTTAAATTTTTTATAGTTATTACCAAATTGTCCTCTAAATAGTTGCACAAATTTATATTCCTACAAAGAATGAGGGTACAATCCCCTGCCAGGAACTTGTTTTCCCAAATTTTGCATTTTTGCCAATATGATAGTTTACTTTTATATCACGATGATGTTTTTACATTGCTTATTTTCATATTGGGGTGTTCCACTCTTCTTTATTGGTTTGTATGTACGCAAATGCATCAATCTTTTCCTTGATGGCTTCTGATTTTCAAATTCTTGGAAAGTGTTCCCACTTCAGGATACTAAATTCACCTATGCTCTCTTCTATACCTTTTGTTGCTTTAAAGACTTTGATCCATTTGGAATTTATTGGGTTTGTTGATGTCACTTTATTTTTTTCCCCAAATGATTAGCCAATATTCCACATTATTCATTAATAATCTGCCTATTCTTTACTGACTTGATATACTCTCTTCATTTCATGTTTAGGACTACTTCTGCATTCTGTTTGGATTCTATCCATCTATTTCTTTAGCAACACCAAATTGCCTTAATTATTGTTACTTCTTAATCTGTTTTGATAATTTGTTAGGGATAATTGACTCCATTACTCTTCCCTACCCTTCTCTTTGAAATCTCCTAGCCAGCATATGCTGTATATATAATGAAATACACTGTATATATATGCATATGTACAAACTGTATGTGTATATATATGTGTACGTATATGTACATGTATACATATTTTCACAGTAATTACCAGCATCATTTTCTTAATTTTCTCTACATTCCTCAAAGAAAATGACTCAAACGAAAGTGCTATAAGTATGATGTTTGCTGTATACTTTGATAGATATCTTTTATTGGTTTAAGAAACATTTTTATGCCGAGGTTGCTAAGAATTTTTATGTTGAATATGAATTTATTTAATTAAATGATTTTGCTCTATCACATGGTACAATTCATTTCATTTGTTAATATGGTAGCTCACAAGACTTGATTTTCTGCATTTGAACCACTTTGCATTCCTGAAATAACTCTTCTCCATTAATATGAATTTTTATATTTTATCTACTGCTGAATTTATTTTGCTAGCTTTCGTATATTTGCTTGCTTATTTAGGACTCTTGCATCTAGATACATAAATAAGTTTGGTTTCTAATTTTCTTTTCTTGTTTTGGTCCTGCAAAATTTGGTGATTATACTAGCCTCATAATACAAGTTGGGCAACATCCTTCTTTTTTCATTCTCTGAAATGGATTATTAGGGATTTTACAGTTCCCTAAGTCTTCTTTCTTTTCGTGTCTTCTGTGGTGAGAGATTTGATTATATATTCAATTTTTTAACTGTTATTATCATTCCCTCTGGAGACAATGCACTGTACATTTTCTCTTGATAACTATATGTTTCTTCTAAGTTTCAAATTTATTGGCACAAAATTATGACTATTAAAATCTTTAATCTGTCTGTAGTTAAGTCCCTCTCAATTACTAGTATTTGTTTTTTTAAACTTTTATTTATTTTCTTTGTCAATTTTGCCAGAGAAAGATTGTCTTTTTTCTCAGCTTTTCACAGAACCAATTTTTGGTCACGTTGCTCTGCACTGGTTTTGAACTGTGGATTGCATGCCTCTTGTTTTGGAAATTATACTTATTTTTTAAATGTAAACTTAACTGTAGATTTTTATAACAAAATATATTTCTATCATGTTCCCGAGTATGGTAGAATACTTTACACACTTTATCCTTTAAAATCTTCCTTACTCCAGCTTGTCATTATTGTCTAATATTTTAATTAAAATACAAAATTTTTAAATAAATGTAAACAATTACATTTATTGGCATGTTTTACTTCTTCTTTTTTTCTTACTGATGTTTTTTGACTCCCTTCTAGGTTCTATTAATTGTTCTATTAGTGAAGCTCTGAGAGTGTTTAACTCCTAATCTATATACAACTAAAAAGAACTTTATTTTGCAATTAGTCTCAAAAAATAGTTTAGCTGAGTATTAAAGCATATGTTGGCAATTTTTTTAAGCATTCTGATTGTCTCTGGTATCTCTTGCTATTGCTGAGAAGTCTGTGCTCAATCTAATGCTCATTTCTTTTGAAAATAATTTGCCTTTCTCTCTAACAGCTTTAAATTTTTTTCTTACAATGTTTTATTACATTACAATTATTCTTAATTGTTTTATTCCAATATGTGGCATTATTTTTATTTAGCTTCCTTTAAATCTACAATGCATTAACATAAGAAATTACATTTTAAATTTTGGAATATCCAGCATACTTCTATTCTCTTTTTCTGAAATTCATAGTTAGACATATGTGGGTGCCTAAGATAGACAAGCTATCTTAGGAGTTATTAATTGTGTGCGTTTGTGTGTATCAAGTGTAGAGATCATTTTCATAACAACTTAAAATTTTTGACTGCCAGGATTTCTAATTGGTTCTTTTTCATATTCAACAATTTTTGTTTTCTTTCTACCTATTTCTAGGTCATAGTTTCTCATTTGTTTTAAAAAAATAGTCTTCCATGTTTATCTTCAATGGATAAAATTCTTGTTAATCTTTGAATATCTTAAACACACTAATTTAAATTCTTTGTCAGACTATGTCAGAATATTAATCTATAGAAAATTCATGCTCTAATTGTGCATTTTGTTTGCTATCTTTACTAACATTGGATTTCTTCACGTTGTTTGGAATTTTGGTCTGTAGGAAGAGGCTTTTATTTTATTTATTTTTTTTGGTGGTGGTGGTTGTTTCTTTCTCTTTAAGCTCAGTCATTCCTTGTTTAGTTTTTTTTTTAAGTTATTTATTTAATTTATTTATTTTTGGCTGCATTGGGTCTTCATTGCTGTGCACAGGCTTTCTCCAGTTGTTGCGAGCAGGGGCTACTCTTTGTTGTTAGTTGTGGCGAGTGGGGGCTACTCTTCATTGTGGTGTGTTGGCTTCTCATTACAGTGCCTTCTCTTGTTGTGGAACATGGGCTCCAGGCATGCAGGCTTCAGGAGTTGTGGCTCATGGGCTCTAGAGCACAAACTCAGTAGTTGTGGCTCACGGGCTTAGTTGCTCCATGGCATGTGGGATCTTCCTGGACCGGGGCTCGAACCTGTGTCCCCTGCATTGGCAGGCAGATTCTTAACCACTGCACCACCAGGGAAGCCCCCTTGTTTAGTTTTATATATGTCTCTCTGCCCAGTCCTTGGATCATCAGGCCAGGACCAAGGCATTATTTTAATAGCACTTTGGGACTTTTGCCTCACTGCAATATTGGGAATAGCATAGGTCCAGTCACTGAAATTGCAGATAGCTTGGCTCCATTTCTCCAGAAGCTATGCCTTTATCCTTTTACTTCCCCATGTCTACAGTTCCCTATAAAGCTTTATCTCCAGGCAGTGGCAGTTAGCACTTTTACTTTTAAATTGTCTTCTTTTTGAAGCCTACCATAGACTCTGGATTCAAGCACAGAGGCTGCTAATTCCCCATCTTTCAAGAAGAACATTTAGCCTCTATTACCCCACAGATTGCCACTGTCTATTTCCAGTTGGAGAGTCTGATGGATCCATGGCTTTAGCCCTGCTCATCACTTCTTATTTCTGTTCCAGTTTTGGTCCACGGGGAGATCTACTGTGCTTTCAAGTCCAGCTATATATTAATTTTTCTCTTTCTATATTTTATATGTTGGAGCAACGGAAATGAGTCAATGTATGAATTTACCATGCCATCTTGATAGGAAATCCTTCCACGTGTGTGTGTATGTATGTATGTATGTATATATGTATCTCCCCCTCCTCTTAGGTTTTTAAAGGGAGAGTCTCAGAATTTACAAGCATAACTATTATTCGATGAAGTCTCAGGTGGTTATGATCGATGGGTACTCAGGGACAAGTTCACATGTCATCTCTTACTGGGAAATCCTGTGGAGGTTTGTTTCTACATCTAGAAAGTACAACTTGTTAAACATCCCATGCATAATCCAGGCTTTCACTATACGTTTTTGCTTAGTAATGTAGTGAGACCTTTGGAGGATTTGATCTACGGATAATGTCTCTTGTTCTATACCTAACCCTAAAATCAGTTGCAATAAAGAGTGATGGGTGGGGACAGGGGAAGGATAGTATTGGAGATTTATTAGATGATAAAGCATCCATGCCCCATTTTTATGCTCTTTTCCCCCTAACACAGCAGACTGTGCAATATGTATTCTCTAATCTAGTTGGTTGTGCTGTTTGATTTAGGAAACCAGGCATTGGCATGGTAATTGTTTTTCAATGGCTGTATTTCTTACAGTATTATTACTTACATGGTGCAGGTTTGCATAATACTGAAATCAATAAACTGGAAGGGAATTATACCCCTCCTTTATTCCTTTGGTTCTTAAATGTGAAATCATCTTGCCACACTTCTGTTGTGGTTATTTCCTTATTTTTTAAAAAGTAGATGGTACTTTTAGTTTCTCACAGGGGAACTACTAAAGACAAGTGTCAAATTTTCCCAGAGTGTGGGAACCTATTGTTTACATGAGAGGAAAGCAGGTTTTTGGGGATGGCACAAACATTCCATCATATGGGCAAAATCAAGGTTATTTTCAGAAACTGAGAAGTCAGTCTTTAGGACTATTCTCTATCATTCTCCTTTCCATCTCCCAAGGTTTAGGAGGAATGTCTGATGATTAGAACAGGTCAGATATGTACAAAGTACCAAGCTTAAAGGAAGTATTCTACAGAAACTGAGAAACTGGTGAAATTACACAATGTATTTTTGGGTATCCTGGATTGTTTTCATTAAACATACTGGTATGATCCTTGAGTGATCATGTCTCATACTTTTTGGCATTTCTCAAAAGGACTTGCTAAGGGCTTGACAAATATTTGTTGACTTAAGAAACACTGTTGGTACAATCTCAGCATCTTAATCATGCTAAATCTCAGGGCCGACAAACTGCATGTTGACGTCCTTGTTTTCTGTCTAATGAAAATATTTAATTTTCATAATAAACTGAAAGTCACCCCAGATTGCCTTAATACCAACCTTGCCTACGATGACAAATCATTCCCAAGGGCAGCACTGTGGCTCCAGAGTCCCAGATCAAGGCCACTCTCTGTGGCTTTCAAGTCTCGGTGGCATCCTATTTGTCTTTCTTTCTTTTTATTTATTTTATTTTTGGCTGCATTGTGTCTTCGTTGCTACACACGGGCTTTCTCTAGTTGTGGTGAGTGGGGGCTACTCTTTGTTGCGGTGTGCAGGCTTCTTATTGTGGTGGCATCTCTTGTTGTGGAGCACGGGCTCTAGGCACATGGGCTTCAGTAGCTGTGGCACGTGGGCTCAGTAGTTGTGGCTTGCGGGCTCAGTAGTTGTGGTGCACGGGCTTAGTTGCTCTGTGGCATGTGGGATCTTCCCGGACCAGGGCTCGAACCTGTGTCCTCTGCATTGGCCGGCGGATTCTTAACCACTGCATAGCCAGGGAAGCCCCTATTTGTCTTTCTTATTGGGCACATGAAACCTTTATGAAAATCCAAAAGTATGATTATGTTTTCCTTCGGGTCCACCATTTATAAAGGAGAATAACTCTCAAAATTGTAGGATGAATGAAAATTTCACGGCTTTATTCACTTTGTAGTTGTCACCCAATGAAAGCACTTCTGTCTGGAGGCCACCAACGTGCTTCATAAAAGCTGGGACAGCAATCACTGAGCCTTTTCTGATTCACTCTACTTTAAATTCATCTTCCATGCTTACTTTGAAAAGACAGACGTGTCTTTCAATTTTTGTGTCCAGAAGAAAACATTCTCGGGTGCTGTTTTCTTTTCTATTAATTTGATAAATGATTATTTAAATACAATGAATACATTTCTCAAACTGAATCATGACAAAAATATATGTCTTGATATCCTGCTCAGTTAGAATAAGGTGTTGGTTGTTGTTGGTGGTGGAGATCTCGTGCTAAGCAACTTTGTCATTGCCGTGTTGTAATCACGGTCTCAGACAGTCGAAAGAGTAAGTCGATCTCAGCATTCTTTTTTTGGGGGGGGCGTAAATCTTCATACTGATGGAGGAAGAAAGCTGTGATCGCTTGTTCAGAGGACACTTCCAAGATTTTTTATCTCTCTTCTATTTTTTCCTACCACTAAGTGGGGAGGGGGAGACAATCCCACACCTCTTAGTTGATTATAATACAATTTCTTTTGCAGTTTTAACATCCCTGTCTATACATCCCGTTTATAATCTTTACACATTTAAGACACTAGTCATCTTACCTTACAGATTTTTTTTTGTTTTGTTCACTTTATAGTTAATTCACGTTGCACAAATGTTAAAGTAGGACAGAAGTTGTAACCCCAATGAACCAGTCAAAGGTATTGAAAATCCTTCAAGGAGTTTTCAGAGAACTAAGTCCCAGATAGTAATCATGTTCTTGTTACCAGACATCAAAAAGATGCATATATCTGCCATAAATAAGCCCAGTGGGTATACTTTATCCTACTTGGAGTCAGCACTATACAATGTATTTATAGTTTATCACATATTAGTGATCTGAAAGTGATATACTATGTTATAGTTACAAGGAAGAAAAGGAAGAGTTCACATTCAATAAAGCATGTGTCTTTTACACTGAGAAAATATTTTAAGACAAAGATGATGAGGAGCCCAGTGGAAATTACTGTTGAACTCTAAGGTATCAGTAATGAATGATTCCTTGTTGCTACATTTCTCATAGTCTTATACAACATAATAAAGGCAGCCAGACCTTTTCATTCATGTGGTTTTTGGGTCTTCTCAACAATGGCATTATTCCTTGTAGTTAGAAACTTGGCAGGCCCTGGAAGCTATTTCTCATGCTCAAGGCATGAGGACATATAGCTACAGCTTAAAGGAGGTTGCATGAAATATTAACCCCACTCCTCTTAGAACAGAGTCCTGCAGCTGATCCAAAGAAGCAATCACCAGATCCACAAATAAGATACTACAACTAATTTAAAAGTATCTAAGATGCTCCTGTAATGTGCTCTTGACAACTATGCATGCTAGGAAGGCTTGTGGAACACACTCATCAGACAATATAAATAGCAAGGCACTGGGGCGTTGGAGGGGCACCCTACCTGATTAAGTGGTCTGCCTTGGGGCCAGACTTGGAGACGACCAAATGAGAACCCATGGGACTCCCAACACAATGATGCCTCAAAGAAATTCAGCAGATATGCCAAAATGAAGCATGAAAAAGCCTAACTGCAATTCTAAAGAAAAATTTTGAAGTCCATAGATTGTGTCTCTTCTATTTTTCTAGATATACACTTACAAACTAGGTAAACTTATCCTTTGTACTTTTTTCCCATTCTGGAGTCACAATTTCTTTTCCCCATAATGAGTAGACATCATTTCACGTCTCTGTCAATGAGCATTGCTTTGGCCAAGTCAAAGGCTGTTGGATTCCCATCCCATACACTTGCTGGTGACTTGCATCTTAGGTTTTAGAAAAAGTCCATTTATCTTTGTTTTCAAGGTTCAAAATGTTAACCAGGATACAGCTCAGGGTTTGTAGTTCTCTACCAGTCTGTAATTAATTCACTTTTTATTCTCAGTGCTGTTATTTCCTCATTTTAGGGAATTCTTTTGACTACTCTATCTTTGAAATAATTTTCATTTGTGGGTTCTCTACTTCATGAACATTAATTATCTTTATGTTGGATCACTTTTGGACTGCCTTCATATTAACTACATTTTCTCTGCACTCTCCATGATTAATTTAAGCATTTTCTTTAAATCAGAATTTTATTTTAGCTAGTCATATTTTAGTCTTGGCTATTTTAATTTACCTATGAGTTCTATAATAGGGTTTTTGTCCTCAATCTCTTTAACTTTTCAGTCTCCCTTTCCTCCTTGTTTTATGATCTTTGATCTCCTTTAAAACAACTATGTTTGTATTACATTCTTTAAAAACATGATACAATTACAAAGAATTGTCTTCCTTTCCTTGGCATATGTTTTCCTCCAGATGAAGTCCTTCATTTGTCTTTTTAATGCTCAGTTTTATTCATGCAATATTGATTTATTGAGTATCTACTGTGTGTCAGGCACTATTCTTGATGCTAGGGAGATAACCACTGGAGAAACCAAGTTCCCTGTCCTCATGTCATATCCACGAGTTCAGGGAAATTCTTTACCAATGTTATTTTCATCCTTTCTTTGGTATTGTTTTCCTGAGGACACTCTACCTATTTTATGACAATGAGGTATAAGGTCCTGGCATGGGATGAGTGAAGAGACAAAAGGCTGATGACCACCCAGCAAAGAGACTGAAAAGAGCTATGAGTGAATCTATTTGCACTGAGCCCCATCCCCTTCACTTACAAATATTTCAAGACCAAGGGAAAAGGGTCACTTGGGTCACTTTCAGGCACAGCCCATTTTTAGTTGCCAATGTGAAAAGAGTTAAAGTTTGGAACCTGAGACTGGCTCCTCCCTGTAGCTCTCTAGGCCTGGTCCTGGGGTGACTACCAATGAATGGGGTGCCCAGAGAATAAGAGAACATGGGCATCCACCAGTGAAAGTTCCCTAAAGGAACAAGAGGTCAGAGGTGCAGACTGTAATGACATCTGCTGACTTAGTATTTCTTCTGCTGCCTTATTTCTATTTTATGGAGTAGACTTTAAGCATTTAACTGTTGGCTTATTTTCCTAGGTCACTAAAATACTTTTTAAATACATATTTTATTTTTACTAAGAAGCAGTTTTTATTCATTGCAGAAACAAATTCAGATAGGCAAAGAGAAGAAAAGAAAAATGGTATCAAATTCCCCCTCCAAATCACACTCCCTGACTTCAGAGTATACCACAAAGTTACAGTCATCAAAACAGTACATTACTGGCATGAAAACAGACACATAGTCAACGGAACAGGATAGAAAGCCCAGAAATAAACCCATGCAATTATGGTCAACTAATCGATGACAGAGGAGGCAAGAATATACAATGGAGAAAAGACAGCCTCCTCAATAAATGGTGCTGGGAAACCTGGACAGCTACATGTAAAAGAATGAAATTAGAACATTCTCTAGCACCACACAAAACAATATACTCAAAATGGATTAAAGATCTAAATGTAGTAAGACCAGATACTATAAAACTCCTAGAGGAAAACAGAGGCAGAACACCCTTTGACATAAATCACAGCAATATTTTTTTGGATTCCTCTCCTAGAGTAATGGAAATAAAAACAAAAATAAACAAATGGGACCTAATTAAGCTTAAAAGCTTTTACACAGCAAAGGAAACCATAAATAAAATGAAAAGACAACCTATGGAATGGGAGTAGATATCTGCAAATCGTGTGACTGACAAGGGATAAATTTCCAAAATATACAAACAGCTCATACAGTTCAATATCAAAAAGCAAACCCCCCCCCCAGAAAAATGGGCAGAAGATCTAAACAGACATTTCTGCAAAGAAGACATACAGATGAAAAGACAACATACTGAATAGGAGGAAATATTTACAAATTATATGACTAATAGGGGATTAATGTCTAACATATATAAATAGCTCATACAACTCAACATCAAAAAACAACCTGATTTCAAAATGGGCGGAAGAACTGAATAGACATTTTCCAAAGAGGAAATGCAAATGGCCAACAGGCACATGAGAAGATGCTCAGCCTCATCAACCATCAGGTAAATTCAAATCCAAACCACAATAAGATATCACCTCACACCTGTCAGAATGGCCATCATGAAAAAGTTTACAAATAACAAATCTTGGTGAGGATGTGGAGAAAGGGAACCCCTTTACACTGTTGGTGGGAGTGTAAATTGGTGCAGCTGCTATGGAAAACAGTATGGAGGTTTCTCAGAAAACTAAAAATAGAACTACCATATGATCCAGCAATCCCACTCCTTGGTATATGTCTGAAAAAAACAAAACCACTGCTTTGAAAAGATACCTGCACCCCAATGTCCACAGCAGTGTTATTTACAATTGCCAAGACATGGAAACAACCTAAAATGTCCATCAGCAGATGAATGGATAAAGAAGATGTGGCATATATATATATATATATATATATATATATATATATACATACACACACACACACACACACACACACACACACATACATACAATGGAGCACTACTCAGCCATAAAAAACAAAACTTTGCCATTTGCAGCAACATGGATGGACGTGGAGGGCATTATGCTAAGTGAAATAAGTCAGACAGAGAAAGATAAATACTGTATGATATTGCTTACATGTGGCAGCAAAAAAATACAACAAACTAGTGAATATAACATAAAAGAAGCAGACTCAGATACAGAAGACAAACTAGTGATTACCAGTCGGGTGGAGTGGAGGGACCATGTAGGGGTCAGGGGGAGTAAGAGGTACAAACTACTGGGTATAAGATAGGCTCAGGGATGTATTGTATGACATGGGGAATATAGCCAATATTTTGTAATAACTGTAAATGGAAAGTAACCTTTAAAATTATATAAAAGTTAACCCCCCCCAAACTCCCCAAAGCCCTTTGAGGTGTATTTTTCTGAATATTTTCTGTAAATTGAATATATATTGAATATTAATATATATATTAAATGTATAATTATATACAATTATTTAATGAAAACATTAAACATACATATATAATCTTATATAATTATACATTTGGGCTCATGTTGAATATTTAGTACTCTGCAGCCTTCAATAAATAACACATGATGGCAGTATCATATGTAATAGAATACAAAATCCTCTTAAATTTGTGTTTTGTAACCTGCTTTTTTGCATTAGCTAATATATCATGAAACTTTTCCAAGATTCCTAAATGTTTTTTCTGTAATGGTTGCATAGTATTCCACCGCACAGATGTAGCATAATTTATTTAAAGAATCTCTCATTGTTGGAAATTTATTTTGCTTCTTTATTTTCCAGGATTATCAACAACACTAGAATGAATAGCCTTTCATTTAAATATACGCACCTACTCTTTTTTTCCAGTATGCACTTTGCAGTAGAATTCTTCTTTGTAAATATACTTTAACTTATCTGGGCGCTTGTCTCATTTCTGTGTTGGAAATTTGGCTGCAACACTTGACAAATTCTTGTCGCTTTTGCTAGTTGGGTTGGTTGGGTGGGAGGAGAAGGGAGGTAGAGTGGAAGAGCATGTGAGGTTCACTGTTTACCCATCACCCCTGGATTAGGATTAGGATATTGATGCCCTGTGAGCAGCACCTCCAAGGAGATGAGACCCACGGAGCTACCGGAGGAGCTTAAGGGATCCAGTGGAGACAAACTGTGAGAGCCAGGGATCCCAGTGTGCCCATTTCTACCTAACAGTAGGAGAGCTCCATTAAACCATTCAGTACTAAAACTGGCCCTGAAAAAAACCCAAAGGGTGTCTCCAGCTGACAAAGGGCACAAAATGCATGGTCTGGGTTGACATTTAGCCCTTAACACACCATGACAGCGTAAGGCTCCATGGGGTATGTCAGAACAGGGGATCTGACAAAACTCTCCCCTCTCGTGTCGTCTGTGACTGCCTCACGTAATAATATTACAGAAACCTTTGCATGAAGACCATAAAATGCTTATTTTTTTGACATATGAAGCCTGAGCTGGTCAAGTCCATCAGGGAAATGTATATTGAGATGGGTGGAGCTTTCCCATCTTATTCATATTTATACTTTTTATTTAAGCCCCCTGCTATTTTCCTGAGAGTCTAGGATACAGCAGGCTCCTGGGAAATAAGTATTGTAAAGTTGGCAGGTAGAAGGGGTTTTTGGCTGTTGTTTTTCAAACATATTACACATATTTTTACATTATTAAAAACACACGCACACGCATAACACCATTTCCCCAGAAGCCTCTTCGGCTGACTAGTGTCAAGCCCAGTGATTTATAAGATTGTTAGCATATATTATATTTTAAAACACATATTGCTTTTGTAAAATGTGTATTTATTATACATTTTGGAATTCATAATATGTGCTGGAAGAGCTGCCTCTGCCTGGCTGGATCTCAGACACTGTCACGCACACGTCGTTCTGGAAGGGACTGCCATACAAATGCTTCGGCTGAGCCAACCAGTTCTCCCCTTTGTAGCTCCCGTGGTCAGTCTGTCTGTCTGTCTGTCTCTCATGTACTCACACACCATGCTTTCTCCTCCTCCTCCTGTATGTCACACCCGTACAAATAAATAGTATAAACAGCAGTGCGACAACAGCCCCAGGGGAGTGCTCTGCTAAGAATAAACCTGATTTCCAAAGCTGCACGAAAGTCATCAGGCGAAGTAATGTCATGAAAAGCATCGATTCAGAGCTCCATAGACTGGGCCACTGCAAATCAGGGAAGTGACTCTGGGAACCCCTGTGGAGGACATTCCTCAGATGTACCAAGCTGTGACATGAAGGACAAAAGCTGAATCTGAAAAAGTCTGTGGCTGGTATATGGGTGGAGGGGTCCAAACCTGGATCACCTTGATAAGCCTGTGTGCGCGTGAGCGTGTGAGCATATGTGTGCGTGAGGGTGTGAATGTGTGTCAGTACATGAGTATGCGGGTGCAGGGGTGTGTGTGTGTGTGCGAGTGTGTGTGAGCGTGTGTTGCTATAGGTGTGTGTGTGTGTAGGGGTGTGTGTGTGAAAGTGTGTGTATGTCTGTGTATCTGTATGTGTGTGAGTGTGTGGGTGCAGGGGTGTGTGCATGTGTGAAATTGTGTGTGTCTCTGTGTGTGTGTGTGTCCACGCACCAGCACCAGGCTTATCCAAACCCCGGAAAAACAAACACCCGCATTTACGGTGAGCCTCGCTCTGAGGAGCCTTGCTGCTCCTCCCGGGTTCTGCCCTCTCATGCACAGGCCTGAGAATATTCCACTGAGCATCTGGGCCAGGCAGAGATGGACTGCCTGTGCCCCCATTAATGCTCTGACCCTGCACGTTTGCTCTTGGCCATTCAATCTCAGCGGGGAGCCACAGAGGAGGACGGGGGTCTGGCTCTTTATCAGCCTGGCTGCCCGCATCTCCTGCCTGCCACTCCATGGAGGGAGGTGGGGGAGAAGGGCAACCACGGGGCTGGGGCCAGGGGAGACAGAAAAGGGGCCTGAGAGCATCCAGAATCATTTCCCAAATGCGAATCCAGCAGGGGAAATCAGGGCTCCCAGCCCCAGGCAGAAGCCAAACTCAGCATCCCTCTATGTGATTCTGTTTCTCCATCCTGGCCTATTAGCAGAGAAAGGAAAAATGAGCCCAGGTGCCGAGACCCCCTCGTTGATGCACACAGCCAGCTCTTTAATGACAAAACAGAGGGACGGAATCCCAGAGATCTGCTCCTTCATTGAGAGCTGAAGATGCCTTTCTTCACCTACAGAAAATGAGAACCGGCCTGAAAAAACACAAAGGCTCTGGGTCCTGGAGGCTCTGTCACTCGGTCCTATTTAAAGCTGCTGGCCAGATGTGCCTAGTTAGCTACTCTGCCTGCTGTCCACAGCAGAGACGGATTCCTTCAGCCTTCGTGTTATCAAGCCCCCGTATTCGGTCGCCCGCTGACTCAGTTTCCCCGCGGACATCTGGGTCCGCTTCATCTGAGGCTTGTGAGCAGCTGCCGGCGCCGCAGCCGCGCACAAAACGAGGCTCCCGGAACCGAGATTATGTCTTCAGTGCATTACTGGCACGTGCGGTTTGTGTATCTTCGGTAAATAACCGTCCGTTTTCACATGGATTATTTAGATTTTCTGATGAAACAGCAGAAATGTCAATGCGGGGTGTCAGCCACCAATTGGAGCGTGGCTCCGTGACCCCTCTCTCCTCCAGGCCGACTGCTATTATCTTCAAGGGGGAAAAACAACCCTCCTTGTCTCGTTATACCTTTTTTATGATCTGGGATGCCGCTAATAACGACTTTGCGTTACATAAAACAGATCCACTAATGTCACCAAGTCCCCAAAGTACTGAATCAACCCTGCTCCTCCAAAAAGGAAGGTGGACAGGGATGAGGTGAGGGCGGGGCTTCGCAGGGGCTCCTTTGCCTGAGCGCTGGCCGTGCCTGTTTGCAGTGAGGTATTTAAAGGGCCATGCGGTCCAGGAGGAGGAAGGTGTTGCCTCTGGCCAAGCGCCCCTCCAAAGGGAACAAACCGAGCATGGGCTTTCAGGTGGTGATTTAAAGGTCCTCTAACCCTACTATGTTTGCACATCTGCTCCAGCTGTACACAGCGAAGGGCAGGAGGCCCCCTCATCAGCCACGGCGCCACACTTTTGGTGGGAATGTAAGTGGGTGACTCAAAACGACATCTTCAGGGGAAACGGGGGGAGGGATAAACCAGGAGCTCGGGACGAACACACGCAAACTACTATATGTAAGATAGATAACAAACAAGGACCTACTGTACAGCACTGGGAACCCTACCCAATATTCTGTGATAACCTATATGAGAAAAGAATCTGAAAAAGAATGGATATATATATAGATGTATAACTGAATCACTTCGCTGTACACCTGAAACTAACACAACATTGCAAATCAACTATACTCCAATAAAATAAAAATATTAAAAAACAACCCCCCCAAAAATAAACAAGCAAAAAAAGATATTCCAGCATAAACTAAGATTTTTTTGTGTGTGTGACTAACCAAGAGAAATAAAACAGAATCAAAAAGAGAAAGAAAACAAACAAACACAACAAGACAACATCTTCGGGGAACCCAGCTGTTTGTTTTCAAGGTGGAGGAAAGAGCCACCCAGCTTCACACTCCCCGTGATGTGCCCGAGACGCTCATCTCGGATAAGGAGGGGAGGTGGCACATGACAGGATTCTCACAGCTCAGACGCCGTGCTTTCTATTCCACAGCCACGGTCCCAGCTGTGGAAAGAAAGCACCATCCCCAGGCCTCGAGCCACCCACACTGGAGGAGCCACCTCTCTCCTTTCCCACTTGCTCTAGGGTTGCCCCGCCAAGCCAGGGTGGCCAGTGTCAGCCCTAGGGGCCGATGGGGGCAAAAGAGGCAACGAGGCTCTCACTCTCCATTCTGGGGAAGGCCGGGGGAGGGTGGGAGAGGAAAGGACGGAGCAGGCGAATCAAGTCATGGACATAAACCAGGAATAAGCGTTTATGTGACAGAGAGGGGCACTGCAGACGGCCTCGCCAGGCGGGACATGCACACCAGGCCTCCTGCGCAAAGTTACTGAGGATGCCTTGGGGTGGCCCCTTCTTTGGTGCAGGACGGCTGCAGGATGCTCGGAAAGTTGTTTCTGAGCATCGGTTATAGTATGAAGAGTACAAAGGAGACGCTATAGGTATTAATTAGAGTATAAATCACACACTCATATGCACAGATATATTTATATGTGAATGAAGAATATAAGGTCATTTCTGTAAATCACCAGGGTTCCATGGGTATTTATTTAGTGCCTACTGTATGCCAGGCACTGTGCTAGGCCCAGGGGACTCAAGGATGAGCACAAAGAGACCCTGTGCCCATCCTCATGGAGAGGACAGTTTAGTGAAGGAGACAGCCTCTAACTAAACGACGACATGAATGTAAAGTTGCAGTGTTTAGCACATGACGGGGAGACGGAACCTCATCCGAGTGGCCAGGAAAGGCTTCTTTCTCTAAAGAAATGTGGCGAAGCTGAGATATGACAAACGAGTCAGCATGAAGCAGCTGACAACACATTCCAGGCCGAGGGCGGGGGCCCGTGCAAAGGCCTCATGGTGGGCAGGAACCCGAGGAACACAATGGGGTGAGGATGTCCTGGGCTCCCCATCGGCTAGAAACGTCCACTAACTGGAATGGAAGCTGAGAGCTGGTGCCTGGAGGAAAGCCTTCTGCAGCGCTAAGTAAAACCCAACTGTTAAGGAAGGTTTCCAGAAGGAACAGAAGATGACAGGGAGGAAGGGCAGAAAGGAGCCCCAGCTGGGCCTGGGCTCAGAAAGCAGGACTAAAGGTGAGGCTGGGTCTTTTCTATCATGTTACACATCGCAATAATGGTGCTTCAGCTTTCATGGGAGACCTGCCCCATTGCTCTAGGGTGCCCCCTTCCTGTGCTCTGCAGCTTTCAGGGTGGGTAGAGGAGGAAGGAGCAACAGAAGGGCTTCACAGAGCCACCGACCTCTTGGCCTCTGTTTTCCCAAGTTCATGGTCTTGTGGCTTAGCTGTGTGCCTTAGTTAGTGGAAGAAAATCCTAGTCAAAGAAACCCCATGTATGAGCAAATGGGAACCCCAAACGTGAAAAGCAAGAAGAGGAAACATGGCATTTGGGAATGGCCACACGGGAGTCTCTGACCTGGGGTGAATGACTTCCCCAGCCGACCGAGAGAGTCTGGAAGATGTGAAACCATGAGAAAGATGCTCCAGGAGATCAGGATGCTCTCTGCTGCCACCACACACCAAACCCAACCCAACCCCACAGCACAGACGTGCGGTTCATTGAGCCGAAGCCCAGCTGCTCTCCAGGGCCCTGCAGGGCTGTCCCATCCTCCTGATGGTGCCCAAGCCTTGCGCTCCCTGTGTTCAGGCCCCACGCCTGCTCTGTGTATGTCTACCTGCACTGGGTCCTCTCCCTTCCGCTCCCTACTGATCTCACAAGCTGCCCAGCGTAAGTGTGGCTCAGGACCACCACGAAAGGGCAGCTAAGGGACTGCAGGCTGGAATAAGAGAGACTCGCACCTCAGAACGGGGCGAGCTTCCTGACACAGGGCAGAGGGGTTTGGGCAGCTGCCAGCGAAAGCAAGCTTTCTGGGAGTTGAATTTTCTCCCGAATGAAGGTTTATTGGCTCCTTGCTGGTTATGAGATTATACCTCAGTCCTCCAGGGATATGTGTGAGGGATCATGTAAATCCTGCATTCTGGCAGAAAGAGAAAAACACTAATTTTTACATTAGTGACAGCTCAACATGGAGTTGTTCGGGAGAGCATCTGCTCGCCCCTGGTTCGAAAGCCTGCACTGTGGGTGGCATCTGCTCTTCCCTCACCCTTTCTCTCAAACGGTTATAGTATAGACAGGACAGCCGCCCTAAGAGGGCTGAGCACCTGCTGAGCAGGTGTGTTGACCTTGTAGGAACAGGCAGGTGCCTTTAACCATTTGCGTTCTCAGAATCCATCAAGAGCCATGATGGCTATTTCAAGAAAGCCTGACATGCTTTTGTAAGAGGGTTCTCATCCTTGCACATGAGCGCTCTCTATGACCCTGTCAAGGTCAACTGGGTTGGAGCTGACTCTCAGCGTCCCACGTACTCCGGGAAGAACTTCTGGGTGCGAGTCATTCGTCAAGCTCCTTGCTTTTAGCTTTGTTTGATGTACTGTCTGCATTTGCGGACGAGGTCTTGATAGTGTCCTACGAACCTCCCCTCTGAGGAGCGGAGGGCATGCTCAGAACTGCAGTTACTAAGCACCGATGTAAGAGAGGTCCTGAGATGCTGCTTAAGACCCATGGTTAAGTTCAGACATGTTTTTTACCTTACAGATAGAAAATAAAACAAATGTAAACATCGCCCACTGCCATTTGTAAATCTAGAAGGAGAAAGAATTTTATTATCAACAGCGGAGACAAGTGGAATCAGGGCAGGGTACTAACCTTAGCTGTGATTAGTGTACATTACTGAGTACGGCACAGGGTGTGACTTTTGGGTACAGACATTTTTTGAGGGAGATGCTAAGATGTCTTGGATCTGCAGTAATGGGATTCAGAGCCTCCACAGAGGTTCCACCCTTTCCCTACTCCAGGGTGACGGCATATTGCAGCTTCTGAAACTTTAGCTTCCAGCCCAAATCTAGAATGCTTTGGCATTTGTGAGTTACATATATGCCAGGCTTCACTTTAACAGGCTAAAATAAAAAGTCAAAGTATTTAAATTCTGGAGGGACCAGGGCAATCATTTAAGAAGGGATCACCTTTTATGACCATTAGCTTCTTCCAGGTCTTTCTGAAGCATCTAAGAGGAATTGCCTGGTTCTTGATGCCTTCTAGAACATCTGTGTGTGTCTGTGTGGCGTACAAATAAGAAGAGGCTGGGTCACCAGCCTGATGGGTCACCAGGGAGAGCCTGAGGCTGTGGGTGGGGCTGGCCACCTGAGCTCAGATAGGTTTGATCCCAAGACATATCAGTCATCTTTGTCCGTGCGTGGATTGAAAACAGAAGGCATTCCTCAGGCTGGAAGCAGGGACATTTTGGTATGCTCAGCAGGGGACCTGAATTTTTAACAAGGTAGACATAATGATCCGCTGAGAATTTTAGAAGAAGCTGGCACAACACAGCTGGGATGCAGGGATGGTGTGCCACTGAAGCATGTGGCCTCCGGAGGGAGAGGTCATCCTAACCACCTTGGGACAAAAGGGGAGAGACTCCTATCCTTGCCTAAGGGTAGTATCAGCCCTAGAAACCAGCTGGTGTATGTGTCACAGGCAAACCTACAGAGAGGAAGAATACACGTTTGGGGCAGAGACGGGAATCATAGGTAGGTGTGATGAACCATCATCCCAGGTTAGAATCTTGGAGGGAGAATTCTTGGGCAATACCAGAAGTCACATTTGGCAAGAAGTTTGGGAAACAGGCTTGAAAGAGACTCTAAATCCCACTAGATCTGGAACCGGCCATAGCACCCTTAATTAAGCATCCAACACCAATAGGGCAAAGATGGATCTTTTCTAGGAGGAGACCACTAAAGTTTCTAGAAAGGGGATTATAAATTTAAATGAAATCCAGGAATAACTATAAATAGTACCTTTAAGATTTTGCTGTCTGTAATGTCCCTAGAGTTTAATTAATTATATTCTATTCTACCCTATTTTCTGCTATTGGTACATGAAGGCAATAGTGAGAAGCTCCCCTAGGATTTGGGAATGAGGGAAATGAGTTAGAGGAATGTGGATTTTAAAGGTTAAGTCTTTGTGAGCAGTCATCTTAAAGAGACAGACTGACACACAGGCCAGCATGACCTTGCCTATTGGATGTACCAACACAGGTGATGGAAGAGAGCGTTCATCTGAAGCCGGGCTGGCCAGCCACAGCGGCGTAGAGCAAGGTGATTCACGGAGACAACACTGGCAATGCCTAGTAAAAACCATTCACTGGAGCTGGAGCAGCTTGGGAGTCGTACTGGCAAAGCCAGTGTGGATATAGATTCAGGGAGTGTTGGCCAACAGCCTTCAAGTATTTGGGCTCATCGTCATTGGCAAGACCATCCTTATACATTTGTTTAATCTGTCTTACTTTGATCAGACTCAATGCTCACTAGAAAACCTTTGGATTATTCCTTGGCTTTCTGAGTAGATATGCCTATAAGAACAAAGCTCAGCGTGACAACTCTGCAAATTCTGGTCTCTGGAACAGTTATTTCTCACTACAAATTAATATACTTCCATTTTGATTATGATTTGGGTTCCCATGTACTCTTATTTTTAGTGACAGAAAGAGCTGGTCATGTTGGGATACTTATTACAATGGGTTTTATTTTTGTAAATTTGTAAGTTGCCCTTGTTTTACTTTACAAATTTGTTTAGGGGAGTTTGTCCCTGAGAGGAGGAAGGCTCATTCCCGGAATGTGGGGAGCATCAGTTTCCTAGCCTATAAGCTTGAGAACCACATCCTGGAAGGTGAGAACACCACCCAGGTGATGGATGTCACACCACAAGCCTCAGAGCCCCTCCCTAGATAAGCAGACCCTCCTCTACAATGCTGACATGCTGACAATCCTTGTGTCTTCTACAAATACCAGCAAGAATTCTTAAAACTAGAAAGTAGAGGTTGGGTCCTGTGCTTATCTTGGAGACGGTAAAATACAGGGAGAAGTCACTAAGCAGTACGCTGATTTGCAACAGGCCTGGGAGCAAGGAACCCAAACAGAAGAGCTCTGTTAGCCATGGAGGAGCGCAAGTTTGGATCGCTCTGGTTTCCTCTGTGGCTGGACATTAGCCTTAAGATCCACAGCCATGCCCTTCCAGAATGGCTAACTCTGGATTGTCTAGGGATTGAGTCAGGTGGGGGACGACTTAAAATCTCTGCTTCCCTCCCTTCCTGTGTCCACTTTCCTCACACATAGCATTTAAGCTAAAGAAGGATTGAGGAATTGACAGAAAACAAAACTCGCCTGTGTCTGGGTATTTGCTGTCAACCAGAGGGAGAAGTTTGGAGAAAGTATCTAAATACAGGTATGAATTTTCCTTTAGAAAATTAAATTGTGCACTTATTAAACCTTTCTCAATGGCTCTTCAGAATTAAGCTCTGACTATACAACCGGGTTTCAGCACACTTTCTGAATTCCCACCATCTTTTCGTACGGTGTCTGCAGTTCTCGCAGGGGAATGTGCAGTATTCTTAGGGCCGCCCATTTTCCATTTGCAGAACTGGGTAACAGTATTTAGGAGGTCAGCGAATCCATCTGCTTTTCGGTTAATGACATGGACGAGAGGCTGCTGGGAAGTGGCCGGGGTCGGTGGGGGGTTCACTGAGAGCCAGGGAGGAGGCTGGGCCTTGGTTGGGCAGGCGCTGGGTAACGAGGCGGTGGCTGCCCTTTCACACCTGCCAAGGGACTGGGACAGCAAGGGGTTGTCGGGAGGGAGGAGGTGCACAGGCAAGAAGGGTGGGGGACAGAGGAAGGCAGAAGCCCTGGCTGGACTTTGCTCACTAGGGACCCCCTGGGCAGGAGGCAGCTTTCTCCAAACATGCTCCCCTCAGTACCTTCCCCCGGTCCCAATGCACCCGCAACAGGAATGGCGTCCCAGCCACCCTTAGGACTGCCCGAATGGGGTCCTATGGTGCAGCCACAGTTCATGCATTGTCCTCAGAGAGGCTCACAGTCTAGCCCTTTCATTTTGCAGTCCCCTCTGTCTATGCGGGTTTCAAACCACAGTACCCTGACCTTTGTACAATCTGTTGGGAAATAACTCAGGCAATTGGTTCACATCACTAGCTAAATGCTTACGAAATTTCATTTTAAGAGACATAACTGAAAAAGCATAAAAATGTCCAAATTCTCTCATTTAAAAACATCACTACAAGACAAGACCTTGTATGATAATGTGTAACTGCAATGTTACAACTAAATTATGAAGATCGCGGAAATAAAGTCCAGGAAGGAAGAATGAGGGAACTTTAATGTGCCTTCCATACCCTCGATGTGGGAAGTCAACACAAAACAGCCACATTTCCAGGCGAGGATAGACAGTACCGTTCTAATGTGAAGATAATATACACCAGCACAATTAGAAAATTACTCTCTTTGAGCGTGTTTGGAATTGACTTGTGCATTAAAGGTTCTAACAAATTTACCAGACAACAATTCTGTTAATGGTTTTCTTCTCGCTTGCTCTATTCTCAGTCTCTTATTCAGAAAGATGCATAAATAAAATCCATGCCCTGGCTCGGTCATCCAAGATAAACTGTTATGTACTGGACCTTGGTTATGGGTAGATTCTTTGCCTTGATTTGCCTGGGACTAAATGCTATTACTAATACTACTGGCTATGGTAACGATGATAGACATCTACTGAACACCTACCATGGGCCATGCACAATTCAAAATGTTTTATATGCAGCAACTCATTTACTTTAGAACAGCCAAGTGAAACAGAAATGATTATTGTCCATTTGTTAGATATGGAAACTGAGGTTACGAAAGATTAAGCAATTGCCTGAGGTCACTAAGCTATCAAGGAGTGGAGTCAGGATGCAAACCCGAGTCCCAAAGCCCACGCGTTTGGTGGTGTAGGTACAGGTGCAAGAGCAAACCGGCTTGAGTGTCGAGAGGCACTGTCGTCCCCCAGACGACTGGTAACCTTGTCCTCTTACAGGGACAAAGTAGGCCTACTGTACTACCAATATGTACACCTCCAACAGACACACAATCCCTGTTTTCGCCCTTACTTATAATGTGGCTTAAGTTGGTAGAGCCAGGTAAATGAAAGATAAACCATTACAGGTGTAAGTAAGCCAAATCCTTCCACGTGCAACCCGCTTTCTTTAGCGGGCAGGAGCCAAATAGGACCGCTGTGGCTCTGGTGCCACATGGGCTTCTCATTTTGATAGAGAAACAAGAGGCAGTAGAGGGAGAATGCGTGTGGGCTTTGGAGCCGGGCAGACCAGATTCAAAACCCGTTCTCTTATTATGTGATTTTGGGCAAGTTACGGAACCTCTCTGAGCCTCTGTTCTTTCCTTAGAAAAGTGTCTGTGTGGTAACAACCATACCTGGTAGGGTTGTTTGGCAGAATAAATAAGATGAGATAGGACTTAGCAAAATGCCTGGCACATAGTGAGAATTTAAAGAATATTAGACTTTATATACGTTACGTTCTACTCCTTCAGTCGACAATTTTAGGACAGACTGCTGCTGATTGTTATAGAGGGCAATTAGGTAGAAAGGTCACAGGGTATAGTTTAGACTTCTGGGCCTTACAATGTGATTGACGTGGCCAGCTGGGACGCCGTTCACTGTCAGGGTCAGTGGATACCAGCCAGGCTCTAGGCGAAATCAGTCGCCAGGTTTCTACTGAGGATCATTACTCTGAGAGGGTGGGGTGGGCAAGGGAGATGTAGTAAGTGGGGGAGAAAGCAACACGCGGTGAGCACCTGCCATGAGCCAGGGACACAGAGAAAATTTGTTTCGATACTTTGCAAGGACGGCTGAAGTAAGACAAAGTCTCTACACCGCGGAGCCTTGAGCCTGGCTGGAACTACTTCAGTTCACAAACGCACAAAAATGAAAACCATGTGTGTTTTTTATATCTCAAACTAACTTACGGAGTATTACAAGAAGATCAAGATCCAGAAAAGGGTGCTATTTCTTCTTGAGGTCAGAAAATCTCCAAAGGGACTAATTTCCTCTCTAAATATAAATTATGATTATTATTATTTTACACGCTGGGTCCCTTAGCGGGCCCCTAGGGTCATATATAGCATCTGGACCCAAATACTCCAGTCCTCTGACAAGCTGGTATGAGCTACACACGTTTGAAATATATGTCCCCTAATTTATCCTCCCAACCAGAAAATGAAACAAGTTACAGCATCAGAAGGTTGCGGTTTAATCCATTGAAGAGAAAAGGTGTTTTCCAGAGACATCTGGCTTGGAGTCCCTAACGGGGAGAGGTAACGAAACAACAGAATCTCCATCTCCAGCCACCTCCTGACTAGGCGGTTCTACCTCGAACATCAAAGCTGCCGCATTAAAATTTAATTTGAATTTAAAACCCCTGACAGGGACCAACACTGGGGAAGCAGGGGTTAACCATGGAGATAATGAGGCCACTGCTGCCACCGCTGATTCTGTTGACAGTATTGTATCACCTAATGAATGTGGCGATATAAATCTTGATGAGAGGCAGGCTGGAGTCTCGGGCAAGGTAATGATAATGAGCAGGTGCAGGAGCCCATGCTGCAGATGAAGAAGAAAACCAATAAAATGCCTCGGCCCAGAAGGGGCAGCTGAGGCTGGGCCCGGCAAAGGTCGACCACTTGGCCCTGTTCACGCAGGTTGCCCCAGATTCCACCGGGCACATTCTAGGGCCTCGCAGCTTCGCAGAAGCTGATGGAAGACAAGGAAAGGTGATGGGGGGCATTCTGGGCTTCTAAGCCAGCTCTCCCCAGGCCCAGCCGAGAACAGAATTACGACAGTCACCAACAACAACTGGGTGGTCTCGTCATCTCTCTCCCTCTTTGCGGTGGCAGGAAGAAAACAGATTTTCCAAATCTTAATAATTCATGTCATCATCTGAAGTTCCGCTTCATTTTGACTAGGTTTCCTACTACCATGAGTCACTCTGCCTTTTTCAGAGTTTGGTGTGATTCCTTTGCTATCGTCCCTTCCCAAATATGTTCCGGGGGCCACTTGGTAAAACACAGGACTCCTCAAAAAGCCCCCACGTAGAAAACAAAGACTCCGGAGGCCGTTATGGAGGTGAGATCTGATGTTCCGCACCTCGGGACTCCACCTGGAGAGCTCCAGGGAACAGAGGTAACCCTGGTGTGGCCTCCACTCAGCTCCGGGCCCCAGGCTACAGAGGCTCTAACAGCTCTAAAAGCTACAGACCAATGGTCCAGGCTTTCCCAGGTCAGGAGTATGAGAGGTTGGGAAGAGTCTAATACAAGCACGCAGGGGCAGAATAGGATTCTTATGTGGAGAAATGAACCACAAAGCTTGAGCATCTGGTAAGATGGAACTGCACTGCCCTGGGCCTTCCTCCAACTCTAGAACCCAGGAAATCGATTTCTGATTGAAAAAACATCTGGACACATGCCTTAACACTTGACAGCATCACGAGGAGGCCCCCTATCTTTATCCAGGAGTCTCAAGTTTGGTTGTGCCTGAGACTCAGGAGGATAACTTTTCAAGCTTTGGATCCTTGGCCCCGTCTTCAGAAAGGTTGGTTTACGAGGACTTGGGTGAGTGTGGCCTGGACAGAAAAGCATTTTTGTCTTATTTTCCTCTTCTTCTAAAATTCCCTAGAGGTGACTATAATCTACTATTGATATGTCTTGTGTAAAAGTGGGAAGAAAATAAAAGAGAGGAAAAAATAGGAAATCATACTTTTTCATAGCTTAGACCAGAGGTTTTCAACCTTGGCTGTACAGGCATTTCGGACTGGATCACCCTTCGTAGTGCGGGCCGTCCTGTGTATTGTAGGGTGTTTGGCAGCATCCCTGGCCTCTACACTAAATGCCAGTAGCTTGCCTGGTCATGACAATCAAAAATGTCTCCAGCCCTCTGGACAGGGAGAGAAGGTACAAAATCGCCCCGCGTTGAGCACCGCTGGCTTAGTCGACCTAGTGGCCTTGAAGTCTGGGCATTTTAAAGGTCTAGGTACTGAGGGACCGAGAAGAGTCATCGCCAAATCCCTGATGGCTTAATTGCAATGAGCCAGTCTTTCGCTTTGTGATTATAATCCCTGGAAAGAAATCTTATTCCAGCCTTTTGTTGTCGTTACAAGAAGCACTCTTTTAAGATGAGTGGTGACTCTGAAGAGAATCCTGCAATTTGCAACGATCTTTCTCAGAGCTTCAGTTTGCAGGGCAGGAGCATTCTTTAGCCACACCAGCAATTTGCATAGAAGCAACGATGAAACAAAACCTGTACCACAAGGATGGACACAGTCCACACCCTTCACGAACTCCCACAGGGACCACATGTGCACCGACCACACATGTGGGCACCCCCTTCTCATTACAGATGACGCTGACCAGAAAATTTTAAATGTTCTTTTATTAACAAAGGGAGCGTTGAGATTAAAGGAGCAGAAAGATGAAAATCTTTCAAGATTCCCGTTTGCAGGAGAAAAGTTCCCTCTTCCTTTCTTCTTCCCCTTTCTCTCCTCTCCCTCTTATTTCTCCCATTTCCCTCTTTCTCTTTCGTCTTTCTTTTTGTTCTCTCCTTTCTCCTGTCTCTTTCTCTCTCAGCCCCTCCACCCCTTCTCCTTCTCCTCTCTCTCTCATTTTATTCGATTGGCTCGCCGGGCAACCTTACAGAAACTTCTCTCAAGAGCAGGCCTATTGAGCCTCGCTCTCAAATTGCCCCCAGAGCCCACTGGATATTCCTTCAGATGTCTAACAAGCGTTGAACACAACTGAGGTTTAGAGAGACACAGAAATCAATACTGCGGCTTCCACCAGTCACGCTGAGGGATTAGTTGTCCCAAGGAAAAGCACAGACAGTTGAATAAGAGAATCGTGACTCCGAATACCCTAACAGGTTTATGAACTAGAAAGCAGCCTCTGGCCTTGATAACCTGCAGTTGGCCTGGAGAAAAAGGAGACTGTGAAAACATTCACTTAGCTTTCTCCCCTTTTGTATTAATGAGGTCAAGCGTTGGACCTCAGGGGGTCAACAGTGGTACTCAGAGGAACGACTGTTTAGGCCAGTGGGCAAGGATGACCATCTGAGCAGTGGTAACTCAGAGGCTCGGGCGTCCTCCCAGATTTGGCAAAGTCAGTGGTCACATCCCTCAGGACAGAGTGTGTAAGGAGGCTAGATGTAGAAGCCAAGTAGAAAAATAAGAGTGCCTTGTATTATCTGCTGTGAGCAGTCAGCATTAAACAGTGGCAGGAGCTTATAGTTTAAAATCACGGGTGGGATATGGGAGGTCAACAGAGTATGCAAATGAATTACGGGGAGCTTCAAAACGGACAGGATTCTGCAGGAGCAAAAAGCAATGGATAAATTTTAATATTTAGTTTCTCTACTTTGATAAGAATGTAACTCGAGGAGGTTCATCTCAGTAAGTTTAAAAGCCTTCATTCCCCCACCTCCTACGTTCACATTCAAGAGGCCAAACTTATGAACCAAATGGATACCCTGACCGTCTTACATCTATGGGACGCCTGGTTGGGAGGAATGTTTAAAAACAGGTGGAGTCCAAGATCTCAATGGTTTCAGTTTTAACAAAGAGAGAAAGAGTCACTTTTCAATTGGACCTCCAGGCTTGAGTGAAGTGAAGAATTAAGGTTATTATCCGTATAATTCAAACCCAAACCTACCTTTCTGTGAATTTATAGGACAATTTAGGTCCTAGCTGAATAATTCAGAAAAAGATAATCACCTCAATTATTTAGACGGCCATCTCATCCCCTTATATAGTCCATCTCTCTAACTCAGATATGGAAAGTTGACAGCAATTAAATCTCTCAACCAAGCCGCCCACAGGAGGCCATAGATTTGGACTACAAACGTGGTACCCCCGAAACATGGGTAGCAATGGACCCAGATAAACAAATTCATGCTGAAGACACTTGTCATAAATCAGTAAGTGGTGCTCACCCACCTGACTGAGGTTCCAGAACCCTAGACCCAGGAGAAGGCTTGGAGGTCGTCTCCCCAAGGCCAGCATTCTCTAGGCCCTGTGAGGAGGTCACTGATTTGGGGCAAGAGGACTCAGCACCCTTCTCTGGCTGTGCCCTCCCTTGCCCCCCAGCGGCTTGCCATCATTCTTGGCCCCTTGGAGTTTGCAGAAGAGCCTCACTTCTGGTCTGTGTCTGAGTGGAAGGCCTGGGGCAGGAAATTCGTGCACCCGAGGCTGGTTAGCCGGCAGCGTGGGGAATGACACCATATACGTTGACGTGCGGCTGATGGAGAGCCTGTGAGATACCTGATGAAGTCAGCAGGGGTCAAGGGGAAAGCGGTCCCTCCCAGGGATGGCTCTGGGACAGCGGGGAGCTCATACTGGCCGGCCTGGCTTTGGCTGTTTCTGTCTGGGTGGCACCTGCAGGTCCCCGCGAGTCTCTGTTCTCGTGCACGTGGCTTTATGTGTACAGACACAGCGTGTCTGCGTGTCCAGGCGGGCGTGTCCAGGCGGGTGGGTCCAGCTCTCCTTTGTGTGAGCATGAATCCACCTGGCCCCAACCCTCCTCCTCTCCCTGCACGTTAACCTAAAATATGAGTGTCTGCTCTGGTCTTGCCTGGGCCGGCTGCCCCTACGTCCACAGCCTCCCTGCCCCCTTCCTCCAGCCCTCTTATCTAAAGCAGCGTGTCACTGCAATTTTATGGTCAACATTACAGACTCAAGCCGTCCTTTGAACCAATCAAGCTGCACTGAATATGTTAAGGGAATCCAGGCTTTCTGGAAGGAGCCTGAGTCCTGAGCCACACTGCCTGACCTCTCTAAGAGCAGCCCCCATAAATCTGCCTCACGTGATGGGAGATGGGCTTTTCAGGATCTCTCAGGGTGCTTTGAGGTAGCACTTCTATGAACTCCTTGCCACAATAAATAATGCTACCTGCAATATGTCTTTGGGAGTGTGTCAGCAGCTGCTGTCCTGCCATGAATTTTTATTCTTGTGCCGTCTGGAAGATAGATTCCAGATTCAGCATTTCCCCGCACTTAGTGTCAGATCTCTTTACCCCCTTGCCCCAGCAGAATGACAGGGACCACAAATAAAATAAAAAAAAATAATTAAAAAAAAAACAGCCTAGGAAAAATGGCCCAAGACCAGAGCGAAAGAGCCACGCTCACCACACCACAGCAGACAGCCACCCATGTGACGGCACCGACTCGGTGAGCGAAAGGGGGAAAAAGCCGGTAACTCAAGTCCTCAGAAAGGAAGCGGTTCACCAGGGGTGGCTGGAGAAAGGGGGTTCCTACAAGGTAAAGCTGTTGGGTGAGCAGAAAGCCCATTTTGAGTCCATAAACCATTATAAGGGAAAGCAATAGAAATCTGTTTTCAAACCTCAGTTAGATAGTCATTGCACTGGTCAGATTCCAGGCAACTGGTCCATGAAGAGAGAGCAAGGGATTCGAAACAGCGTGGTGATGACAACAAACGTAAGTTGCTGCGGTTCGAAAGCTAAAGATGAGGAAGAAAGATGCTACCGCAGCTTCGGAATAACAATAAGTTAATTCCCAAATTTCACTGACTTGCATGTTTCTGCTGATCTAGACGTGAGCATCCCCATGGCTGGGTATGTTTCACTAGTTATCATCTCCGCAACTTGAGATCTCCTGGCCGCACTGAAGTCAAAACTCGGCACTCTGATGCCCAAGCATTTCCCCTTCTTTGAAATGTTCCAAGTCCCAGGAAGCTTCTGCATTACTAACGTGCCAGCCATATCTATTACGGTGGGGGAGAACCCAGGAAAGGAAGAAAGCTTTGATATGTTAACCTCTCACAATGGCAGATTATTTCGTTTTATAGGCTGCTTCCTTTTCAGAGAGGGTAAAATTCAGTTGGTGTCCTGGCGGGAATAACACACAGACCTAGCTTCTGCATACACAGAGGTCCACACAAGCCCAGTCTGATGCCTGAACCCGCGACATCGGCCGACTTCTAGCCCAGAGTCTTGGCAAATGTGAAGTGCGTCGGCATCGCCTGGAGATCTCAAAATGCAGATTTTAGTTCTGTAAGTTTGGGTCGGGGCCTGAGAGTCTGTATTCTCACGAGTGCGCAGGTGCTGCTGACGCTGCTGCACCATAGGCTGGAGAACAAGGGTTTAGGTTACAGCAACTTCCCCTGTACCCAGTTCTGCTCGCCTTCCCCAAACTGTCCATGTGGGCTCCAAACCCAGGAGAGATCGCTCTGTTCCTTTGTTCCCGTCTAGTTTGCTCTTCGTTCACCGTATACATATATATATATATATATATACATACATTTTTTTAAATAAAAAATGTCAAAATAGAGTTTCAAAAACTGTGGAAGTATTAACACGTTAATACTTCTGATTCCTCAAAATGGAATGTATCATTTCATCTGGAGATAGTGACGAGATGCCATATCTGAGACTCTTCTGTGAGTGAAAGACCTGGGCCAATTGACTTTCTGGACCCAGCACTTATAAGCTGCTAGGCCTCACCCGAGGGGAATCTCATTGTTTACGCACAACCTCAGCCTCGAGTTGTGGCCTCCTAAGTACCCTGAGTCAGTGCCACGTTCTCATCTCTAGCCGGCCCTGGCAGTATGGTCAGTTTCCTGGCTTGGTCGGTACTGAGAGAAGGGTGTGGAGTTAGATGGGGACTACATGGAAACCTTTGCTGATCAAGTTACCGATGGCCAACTGGTAAATGGGGCCATGGGTTCATGTAACATACCCCAGTTCCCCTCAAATACAACAAGAGCAGCAAGGTTACAAAACTGTCAGCCTAAAATAGAGGTGGCCAACAAGGTCATTGCCAAATTCACTTTTTGATGAGAAATTAAAGTTTCTTGGGGTTAATATAGTCTTCGAAGTAATAAATGTGGAAGCTTCTCTTCTATCCCAACACGTTCAAATAAAGTGGCTGAGAATATAGCAGTCCCTGCCAGTCAAATCAATCTGAGGCCAAAGATGATCACTCATTTGTAAACTGGGCTTTCTGCCTGCTGAATACCTTTCAAAAACAGAAGCTCTCTCCTAATTGCCTGGGTTGACCTATATTTAGAAACCTGAAATGTGCAGATGGAGTGGAGAAGCCAGAAAAACGCTGGAGTTAATCACTAAATCAATCTGGGCTGACCCTGAGAAGACAGGGAGCACCAAAGGTTGTTGGTTCAGGAGATCTTGGAGGCTAGACTTAAAAGAATTCTCTTGTTTCTCCTAAACTGGAAAACCGGCTTCTTCCTGCAAAAACATATTCACAGAGTAGGATTTGGTTTCTTCTAGGACAGCCCTTTGAATCCCTCATGCCAGTAACCAAGTCAAGGTTAACTTCATTTTGTTTTGGGGTCCTCTCTGGGCTCCCCTCTGGCCGCCAGTGGCACTGGGTACCACAGATGGACAGACCACAGTCATCTGTTCATTCTCAAGAGAAACCTAGCTACAAGGTCCTTCTTTTCTTCCATTCTCACCTTGGCCGTCTCTCCTCCTCTTATGGCATCTTTTTGGTTTCTGACTGTTCTGGGTTGTCAAAATTCATAGTTAAAACTTTTCCTTAAATGTTTCTACTCATAATGCAATGATGATAATTTCCTGAAGGTTCAGAATTGGAAAAATTGGGGAAACAACAAGAAGTATTACACATTGTTTTTAGTACAAGTGAACAGTGGGATGACATTTGGATATGGGTACCAGGTATCTAGGAAGTTAGTAATTACCTCCATAGGAACATTGAACAGAAAGTTTAGGAAGCTCCTTGATTCTGGAGAGCCAGCACTCACCCTCACACCTGCCAGCTCTCATTTCTACAACCTAGGCTAGATGGTGGCTTGACTTTGAATGCTGAAGGATATAAACAGCTAAGGCAGGACGGAGTACCTCGAACCACTTACAGATAGTTACCAATCATTTGACTCCTGCAGAAAATACTCGTCAGATAGATGAGTGATGGAAAAATGTGGTACCTTCTTTGAGATTTAGGTTTGGATGCCCAGCTAGTTAACTTTAAGGTTAAATTAAGATATCTGAATGACACACACGTATATTTTAAATTCTTGCATTGAATTTTGTAGAGCTAAGCTAGGAAATGAGGAAGTTAAGTAATGATGGAGCAGAACAAATTATACATTTATCATCAGCTATTTATTGAATATCTATAGACTCATTTCTGAGAAGATATGCAAGCATAAGACATCTGTACCTTCAGGAAATTTATATTCTAATTGTTGGGATGGGACTAAGTTACTAAAACAATTAGAAGTACATAAATATGTAAGTTAAGTGCCGAAGGACATGACATGATATTACATGATGCGATCACATAATAAAGATAAGAGTTTAGAGAAGTAGGATATCAATGAGAGATTTAGAACCCAAGAAAGGCTTCCTGTGGTTAGTGCTTGTGTAGGAAAAAGGATGGGTCTTCCAAGGAATTGGAACAACATCTGGAAGCCACGAAGCCCAGCGTGTGCTCAGGGGACAGCACGGAGACTGGTCCTGTGCAGCACAAGTGGCCCTTCAGGGGATTGTGGGAAATCAGGGTTGATGGTCTGGGAAGGGACACTTGATTATGGAAATGAAGACACTGAAAGTTGTCTTTAAACAGAGGAGTATTATAATGGGAACATATTTTGGCAAACTAGGGAAGGTGCCCCAAACCCTCAAACATATGGTCACAGGAACCCGGGAAGTAACACACCCTAAGAGAAGAGGGAGCTAGGCTCCTTGAACATGATGCAGTAAGAAAACAGTACTTTATAAAGGGGCAAGATGATTGTGAGTATAGCAACTGTCTCCTGGCCCTGTCCCCAGCAGGTCTGTGACCTACGAGGATCAGGAAATCTGTAAGCAAAAAAATAGATAAAACTCACCTAGAGAGCTGTTTTGCTAAAATTCTATAAAACTTCAGGGAACCTAATCAGTGTTGTTGTTGTTTTTTTTAAAGAGACAATGGTGAAACTATGGCGGGGGTGGTGGTAGAATGGAAGCATGCTACCCTGGCAGTAAGAATTTTTTTATGGACATTATTAGCACGTGGTAGTAATAAAAAGCAGACCAATTTCTAGTTGGTTTTAGTATTGTTTTTAAAAGCTCTACTGACAATGCATTCCCTTACTCTTGGCAATTAGGGTAGACTGTTCCCACTGTCCCCTTCCCCCTGTATGCAAATAAAGAGACAGACAAGTAGTTCTCTATGGGGGCAATTTTACCCCCCTACCCAAGAGAAATTTAACAATGTCTGAAGACATTTTTGGTTGTTATAACTGGGGGTAGGGGTGGTGTGCTCCTGGCATCTAGTGGGTAGAGGCCAGGGACGCTGCTAAACATCCAACAATGCACAGGACAGCCCTCCCACAACAGAGAGTGATCCAGCCCCAAATGTCAGCGGTGCTGAGGTTGAGAAACCTTGATATCAACAAAGATGCCCACTGAAGCATTAATTATAACAGCAACAGCTTGGAAATAATCTTCATTTCCAACCCTAAAGGAATGGTTAAGTGAATTATGGAATATCCATATGTCCATAGCATGTACTTTACAGTCAAGTTTTCAAACATAATTTAATGATGTAGGAAATTACCCAAAGTATACTGTTAAATAGAAAAACAGGAATCCAAACCTTATTCACTATGCCGTCCTGACACTGTAATAATAACAAATGTACCCTCGCACGTACCGTACACACAAACGACGTAAGAAACAGGACTGGGAAGGAGTCACCAAAATGCCAATGATAGTTATCTCCGGATGACAAGAAATAAATGATATTTCTTACCATCTAAAAAAAATATAACAGTTGTTCTATCAAAACATCTCAATAGTTTGAACCACAGGCCAAGCTTAAGAAGATGAAATGTAACTAGACTGTGAGATATTTACACGTACGTTCAGAGCTCCAAGCGTCAAAGGCAGGAGGACAATGACCAGTCCATGTACGAAGGGTGCGAGTCAATCCAAGCTCAAAATAAGACAAAACAGGCTGGATGGGGCTGCTAAAAGAGCCACTGCAAGCCTAGGGTACCTTAATAAATGAAGACTGTACCAGAATGAAGTAGCTAGCAGTCCACTGTGGGGCAAGAGCGCCCATATGGAGTGCTGAACGCACTCCACGTGACATGCTTAAGGGTGACCACCGGAGACCTGGAGTAGGTCCAGATGAGAGCAATCAATAAATATAGAGAGGGGTTTGAGAATTGTGTTATGTGACAAAAGGGTGAAAGAGCTAGAGATGTTTAGTCTGATGACAAAAACGCTTAGGAGAGAAGTGAGTGCTGTCTTCAAATATTTGGCGGGCTGTCATACGGGAGAGGGACAAACATGTCTGCCTGAGCGTGGACCACAGAGATGGCACTAATTGCTGATATGAACTGATAACTTATCTTCTTTCATAGACTTTCCAAACGAAAAGAAAAAATGCTTCTAAATCTAGGAGTTGTTCAAAAATGGGGCAGCTAGCTTGGGACGTCATACGGTCCCCATCACTGTCTTAACGGCAGTGTGACAGGGTTGCTATAGAATGGATGGGGAGCTGAGAAAATGACAGGGGAGGGTGGCTACTAATGCGCTCCTGATGCCGAGTGCTTGATATACAAACAGATGCATAGCAGCTACTTTCACTGAGTGCTTTCGGTGAGCCAGGCGCCAGGAATGGCGCTGAGGGCTTCACGTGCTCTGACTTGCTCGTTACAGCCACTTAGCAATGAAGACACTATTATATATCAACCCCATTTCCCAGATGAGAAAATGCAGATTGGGGGAAGTGGAGGACCTTGCCCAAGTCAACAGCTGATAAATGTGTCAGATTCTATGCTATTGCTAATAATAGTAAAACTCATCGCTATCCTAATAACTGCAGTGGCAAATACTTGTGTAATGCTCACTATGCACCAGACATAGTTCAAAATGATATACCTACACCCCCATTTTATAGATGAACCTTGGGGAGGTTGGGGATCTTGTCCAAGGCCGAAAATGTGTCAGATACTGTAGTAATGCTAACCATAGTAATATTCACCATTGTCATCATAATAACTGCAGCTGGAAACACCTGTGCGGTGCTCGCGACAGATCACAGTTCCAAGTACTGTCCTTCTATAAAGCCATTTAATGCCACAACCCTACGAGATATTTCCTCCTTTTAGTCCTCATTTTACGATGCAGAAATGTTGGCTTGGGGATGTTGAAGACACTGCTTGAGGTCACACAGTTCATAAGCGGAAGAGCTGGGGTTTGAAACCTGGTATGTCAGACTCCATAATGGTATCAATAACAGTGGTACTAATTCTCTCTGTCATTGTTGTCCTCACTGCCACAGAGGTAATGGCACAGATACTTATGTAACACTTAACTATGTGTCAGGAAAAACACGACAGCCCTATGGGGTAGTGTGATGGTTAATTCTACACGTCAACTTGGAGGGTGATTTTGGATGAGATTAACATTCACATCGGTGGACTTTGAAGAAGAAGATTGCCCTCCAAATGTGTGTGGGCTTCACCTAATCAGGCGAAGGCCCAAATAGAACGAAAACACTGGCCTTGCCAAGCAAGAGGGGATTCTCCAGCAGACTGCCTTGGACTTTATCTACACCACTGGCTCTCGAGGTATCCACCCACTGGCCTTTGGACTAGGTCTGCACTCTCAGCTCTCCTGGCTCTCAAGCCTGCTGGCCCACACCGCAGACTTTGGACTCATCAACCTCCATAGTCACGTGAGAAAACTCCTTATAATAAACTCCCTCCCCCCACCCTGTCTCCATATATAGCATACCTTGTTTTATCACATTTCACTTTTTTGTGCTTTGCAGATACTGTGGGTTTTGTTTGTTTGTTACAAATTGGAGGTCTGTGGCAACCCTGTGTCAAGCAAGATTATTGGCACATTTTTCCAACAGCATTTATTCCCTTCATGTCTCTGTCACAATTGGTAATTCTCACAATAGTTCCAACACTTTCATTATTGTTATATTTGTTATGGTGATCTGTAATCAGTGATCTTTGATATGACTATTGTAATTGCTTTGGTGCTCCAAGAACTTCATCAGTATAAGGTGGCGAACTTCATCGACAAATGCGGTATGTGTTTTGAATGCTCTACCAACTGGCTTTTCCCCCATCCCTCTCCCTCACCTCAGGTGTCTGTACTCCCTGAGACACAACAATATTGAAATTAGACCAACTAATAACCCTACAATAGCCTCTAAGTGGAAGGAAGAGTCCATCGATGCAGCAAACGTCACTGCTGGCTTATTTTAAGAAACCACAGCACCCCAGCCCTCAGCAGCCATCACCGGGATCGGTCAACAGCCAGCAACAATGAGGTAAGACGCTCCACCAGCAACAAGATTATGACTCACGGACAGCTCAGATTATGGCTAGCACTCTTTAGCAATAAAGTATTTTAAATCAAGGTATGCATTTTGTCTTTTTAGACATAATACTCTTGTACACTTATCTACAGCATAGTGTAAACATAACTTTTATATGCATTGTGAAACCAAAACATCTGTCTGACGTGCTTTATTGAAATACTTGCTTTACTGCAGTGGTCTGGAACTGAACCCGCAATGTCTCCAAGGTCTGCCTCCATATATAAATATATATGTACACATACATACAGACAGACACATCCTATCGGTTCTGTTTCTCTGGAGAACTCTGACTAATACAGGTACGCATACTTGTTGTTGCCATCTTATACATCAGAAAACTGAGACTGGGAGACATCAAATGATTTTCTCAAAGCCACACAACTGATAAATGGCCAAACCAGCATGGAAACTCTGACGGCCTCCATATATAGTCTGAGACCCTACGTGAAGTTCTTTGGAGCTCTTTGCTCTCTCAACTGCTGTATGTTTTACTGACTAGATGATGTGAAATCAAGAGATGCACAGAGGTAACCTCTGAAATCAGGAAAAGCAGCTGGCTGGAGAGAAAGGACACCACCTCTGGGCTCCTTCCTCTACCAAATGGCTGGTTTATTCCTACCAAGCAGCCCCTATCACCTTAGGACATTTCTCAATATTTGACAGATCCAAGGGAAGAAGACCCAATACTTTTTCTTCCTCCTATTATCATTCAATTCAATGGAAAAAGAATTTACTGAACATTTTTCACTTTTCTCATGAAATTTCTTCTCGGTTTCTCCTAACTGGTGAAAAAGCAGAAGAGCGTGTGTTGTTATTTTTCCAAAGGTTTTTAAGTCTTCCCTGACTTCAGTGATTCCTGTGATAAGGTTTCCACCCTTTGGTTTACTACACCCTTCCCTGAGAGGAAAATCTTCCCGATAGTCTCAGTTTAAATTTCACGTTTGCCGGATTTCTGTTAATACCAGTATCTCTTTGGATCATCCAAAGTGCGTTCTCTTTTGGTGGCTCATCTTTTACATAATTTCCAAACAAAAAGACAATACGGACAAAAGCAGCACAAAAACATGCCATGAGACCAGGTATTGAAAAAAAAAGGCACTGAAACAGACCCAAATAGAAATACAATGGTTTTATTATATGAGCCTTCAGCAGTGAAAAAGAAAGAAAAAAGCAAGGTTAGCAAAAGAGGGAAGGGATGCAAAATGAGTAACAAATGCAAAGTGCCTAAGGAAATGGTGTTTCCTTTGTCTGCATCAACATATGCTCAAAGAACATTTCCCTATGAGGATGTCATTGCCCGCTCACTTCCCATTTACAGTTACACGTAAGAGAAGTTTTTTTAAAGCCATTTGCAGCCCCCCTGGGAGTTGCCAGAGGAAGGTGTTGCTGCTGAAGTAGGAGATGCTAAGCCTAGAAGTCAAAATACGGAAGATACAGCTTTGTCCACTGTCCACGGCCCCTGCCCAGACTGTCCCTGCCCAGCATGCCTCAGTGAGGGCCCTGCACAGCCCCTCACACTGGCCAGTCCACCACTGGGAGAGAGTCTTGGAGGACCGTCTCTTCTTTTCTTGGCTGTTTCATGATAAAGAAGGTGGATGCTGAGAGGAAAGCAAATTCAAGAGCTTCTAGTCTACCCAAAACCCAAGGTGTTCTATCCGAGAAAGCAGGTTTCCCTAAGGTTTCCGTTGTGAACCTATGTGCCATCACCTGCCATAACTCTGAGCATCAGTGAGCATCATGGAGGGAAGCCAAACTGAACCTGGACAAAAGGCAGGGTCTTAAGCAATAAACCTGAAAGCGACTGGACACTGGGCTTTTTATATAGGCACATGCTGCCTCTCCTTCTTGCAATCCCAGCCCCTCTGGTCCTCCTTCTCCATATCTGCACCTCCACTCTGCATCCCAACACCCTTACTGTCCACCCCCCTTGAGTGTCACCACCTGCTGTCCCAAACCCACCACGACTCACTCTTTCTCTGGCCTCACATGGCTTGTGTAATCTCTACCATTCAACCCAATACTCAGTAGATGCCGTTTGGCGTTCTTTTTAAATGGTTTCGTGTACGTAAGGTCTTTTCTACCAAATAACGGTCCACATGCCTTGAAGGAGAGTACCTTATCATATATCTGTTGGAGAGACCCCACCCTCACTAGATCTAGTACTTTGGTGACCTTGATAACTTCTTGCTGATAAACTGCTTAATTTATATAACCTCCAGGTCTGCACTTCCCAAACAGTGCTATGTGCTGGTCTCCACATTCACGCTGCATTTCCAACCAGTACATACAAACATATAAGGTGTCATCTTGCATAACAGTTATGATGTGGGTGCAGAAAAGGAGTGGTCATTGCTAAAGATTCTTCTTTTGTTTTTTGGGCTAGAGGAGGGAAAAGCTTGCAGGGAATTCCACGGTTGATTTTGGTATCGGGCTCTCGGCCCCTTTATCAGAAGAGCATACACATTTTGCTCTATCAATGAGAGTCTTTGACACAGAAAAAGGAATCCTGGGACTAGCCAGGCCTCTTTTTAATAAACAAAGGAGTGGTGAGAAGAGCAGGTTCAGGGTGATGGGAAGAGGTGATACTGAATTTCATTTCTCAGCTGTATGTTAGGGAGTGAAGGGTACTCTTGGGGGGACGGGGAGAGGCTGGAAACAACAGCCAAGCGTAACATTGATAGAGAATCTGATTGTTTAACTACTGCCGAGGTTAAGTAAGATCCCAAGGTGAGGTTTCCAGGTTTCAGGGTTGCTTTTCCTTTAAACAGAAGCTGAGGAGGGAAGGGGCAGGTATTGTTCCGGCTTCAGCATTGCTTTCTTTCTACTTGCACCTGCCCGTGCTACCTGGCAGAGCCATGGCTGTTGCAGAGTCCCCTCCCCCCGCCAAGTTTATTTATTGTGGCCATTTTATCAGCTAGTGGCTCAAAACACTCCACTCAAATATTCATCATTTAGCTCTCTGGGTAAATCGTATTTAATCAGCATAGGAGAGAAAATAGCATAATTATAGATGCTGGATGCCATTACACTCAGAAGAAATTAAACCCTGTCTCAAGCCGACCAGCGGTTGCTGGGATTGCATCACCACTGGGGTTATGGAGAGGTTAGTGGCCATTCGGGGCCAGCGGTACCTCGTAGGATGCCTGACCCAGATGAGCCATAGGGAGACACACCCGTGAGCACACACACTGGCGGCATCAGAAACTCATCAAACGGCAGCCAATAAATTAATCTTTTATTGTTCTGAGAATGTGATAAATGAGAGGGTAATAAAGCAAGGTTCATGCATGGAGATGTAGGGAAGGTAAATAAATAAGCCCAGAGAATTACAGTCCTAAAAGCTGATAGAAGGAATTCCCCTTTCCAACCTTCTCCAGGGGACATTCTGCCAATAGCCAGAGTGATATTAACAATGAAAGAAAAGGAGGAAAGAAACCTTTTTGGTGAAGCAAAAGCATCCATCTGGGGCATGTGAGTCCTTACAGGAAATCCTCCCACCCATGGAAGATGTAAAAGAAAAGGCCAAACCAGAAATCCCATTAGCCCCGATCCCAGCCATAAGGAGATTTGACTTTTCTCACATGTAAACGTTTCCATGTCCGTATTGCTAATGGGGTGTTTTTTGGGGGGAAATGGATAAAGGGGAAAGTTGTTAAAAAAAACAAGAAAAGCCAACAAACCCCAGCAATAATACAGCATCAGAGCACTACCTGCTTTCTGCCTGCTGAAAAGGCCGGAACCTTGGGGTCAGCTTCCTTCCAGCCATGCACGCCCGGCCTTTTTCCACACCAGTCCAGGGCCACCCACGCTCGTCCAAGTTACAGAATAAGAGGCACCTTTAATCTCATGACAGGGCTTTCTCTCCCCGGGACCTAAACCCTGGATCAGCAGGCCTATCCACTGTGGAGTGTTGTTTGTAAAAGTTCAAAAATGTCCGAAGCCGTAATTAGGCTTTACTTACTACTATCGGGTTGACTGTTTTTGCTTTTTCCTCCCCTTATTCTTTTTTCTTTTGGCTAATAATGCTTCTGAGGTTTGGACGAGCAATCAAGAGGAAGGAGATCTCCTTCTAGGCCGTCCTGCTGCCGACAATTAAGAAAGCTCAAAGTAATTTTTGAAAATGTCAGCGTCTCATTTAGCAAAAGGATAAATAATAAATGAAGCGTAATCACTGTCCTGTGCTGGTGGTACAGCTTCGCGGTGTCATTAGTAAACTAACGGTATAATATCTTTGTGTCACAGTTTAATTATATCTTGTAATTAGTTTCAGCAATGGATTGCATAGAGTCAGGCCCCCTGAGCTAAACAAAAGGTAATAGAACTTTAGCACCCCTGCATAAATCAATTATGAAAGTGTCCTGCGTTATTTGAAGCTTGTTTGCTGTGATTTTATGCACAAAGCTGAACGGGTCCTTCTTGCCCATGGAGGGCAGTTCACCCCACCCCAGCCTTGCCTGCAGCTGAGCCTGCAGTCAGGCCCACACGCAGCCAACCTGCCATGCATTTGTCAGGACACACACAGCAGTAAATGCCACAGAAGGGGCGAGGCGCGCAAGGGGAGGGAGTTGCAGAGGGCGGGGGGGGGGGGCAGGGGATGCATGAGGACCGGAGCAGGTAATAGATGTACCATGAGCAAGAGAGCGGGGGATAAAATGGGAAAAGATGTGAGACCCTGGAAGAATGATTCTTATGCTTCCCTGAACAAAGATGAGAAGGTTAGGAGCATCAAAGGCCAAGCAACGTTGATGAATATCGGCAGGCGGACACGACACACATCCCTTTATCGTTTGTCCTTTCAACATCCCTGCTCTCCCCACACGGCTGGAATCGGAACCAGCACAGGTTACTTGGCAATAGGGAATGGGGAAGGAGAACCCACATCTTTAATTGCGTCTAATTCGGGTCCTACCAAGCTCAGAAACGGTAAAGGGCTCCCGAGCATAGTTGAGGGCTTAGCTGTGGTCACCAGGCCTGTTCGGGAGAGTCACAGAGTCCCTGCTGGGGGAAGCTAAGAAGAAACTCAGGGGCGGGGGGTTGGTTAAGTCCAAATGCCACCAGTACGTGTGATCATCCCCTTTTTGATCAAACTGTAAGGCATGGCAGAGAGTGGGGGTGGGGTCCACATTCAAAGTCCTCATCAACTCGTCTTTGAAAGTAAGTCTAGTGCCACACTGGCCTTTCTGTTTATACAACAATTTACAGGTTTAAACGAAACCCTGCTTGAAAAAGCAGACTGAATCTTTCTATTGTGAGCACTTCAGCAAATTTAACAAAAGAAAGAGCCCAGGCGAGGAAGAGAGAGAGAGAGAGAGAGAGAGAGAGAGAGAGCACGCGCGTGCATGCAAAGGGAGCTGGGGGGGAAGGTCCAGTCCTTAGACTGGTGTGCTGCAATCTGGCTGGTTGCTATGGTGACGTGATGGCTTGTTCACATGGCAACATACCTTAGGTCCACTATTAAAATGATGAGAGTGAACTCGGTTGCATTAAGGAGAGCACGCTGTATGCTAAAGTGAGTCTTTATCTCCAGAGAGAGCTGGACAGAGACTAGCAACCAGTACAAATGAGGGAGAAAAGGAGGAGGAGTTAAAGGTCTGGAAGAGGAAAAAAACTGCAGGGACACAATAACTATGAAAAGAACGATCCTCAGCTCTGTGTCTAAATTGAGGGCCTGAGATTCAGAACATGCACACTGAGGTTTTTTTGATATGGAATCCATTGTCCAAATTGGCCCATCAGGCTAATCACCCCTCATTTAAAAAACACATTCCAAATGAACCTGGCTGTACCTTGGCTCCAGAAAACATCAACAGTGTGCTAAACCAAACCCACAAACTGCCACAATAATGCACAGCCCAGCTACTGCCGCTTAAATAAAATACTCTGATAACGACGAGAGTGGCACATTACACGGCATTTATTTATTCAATATAAAATGTCCACTGACAGCCACAGATCCACATCACGTCACATCAGAGCTGGTAGGCAGCGTTCCCTTTGGAAATCTGGTTTCACGTTTCCTTTAACGTTGTGACAATATTCCCCCCCTGCTGACGTCGAGAGGGTGGTGATAATGCTGGGGATGTTATCCCAACAGCCCTTTCTACCCACCCGTGCTTGACTCGTCTGCTCTTCAGCAAGCACTGCTGTGGCGTACGTAAGACAGCCAGGAATTACGGGGCCATATAATCCCACTGTGGCCTCCTAGTGCTGTCGTAAACCATCTGTGGGATGTCCGAGCCCCCGAAATTCCTGCTCCCCTCATTCATTCCGCCCCCCTCTTCCCACCTCCCTGTGCCTGGCTGGGCTTTATTTGAAAATCTCATTACCATAATGTGAAGTGAAGGTTGGAGATCCGACACAGCTGAAGACCGGCTTGGCGTTGTCATACTTTCTGATGACAACTGTCTTAGAGTCAGAGCGTTCAGTGCTACATGTCAGATACTGACTTGGTCCCTACTTTATGCCAATGCTCTAGATGCCTGGGTGCCAGCAGAGGGGATCCGGGCCCCAGGAGCTTTTGTCCTGGCAGAAAAGACGGGGCATGGAGCTCCGACACTAGCCGGCAGGGCTAGTACCAGGGCAGAGAGCAGAGCCAAACGCCACTCATAAATTTCCTTCTTTCCACTTGAAACACCAAATTTCTCCTGAGCCTTAGGCCGCAGAACATCATTGTCTAATATCTTCCGGGGTTCTATAACAGGAAGCTTTGGCTTCCTTGTAAGTCTATATAAGCCCAGTGTGGAGTCGGGGCAGCTCAGGGTTTACTGGACTTTGTAGTACAGACTTGCTTTGTCACTGGCAAGCTCAGTTTTCTGATCTGAAAAGTGGAAGCGCAACAGTACCTGATCTCTTGGATTGCCAGGAGGATTAGATGAGGTAATAGCTGTAGATGGATGTGCTCCATCCAGGGCACAGACATTTTATTAATTATTGTCATTCCCTGTTGACCTAGTGTTCTTTCCACTGTTACTTTAGCAGCAGAGAAAAGCATAATTTTCAGATGATAAGCTCTTGAACAATGGGCCAATGGCTTTTCCACCTTTTTTTTTTTTTTGCAAGAGTCCAGTGCAGAACACAGGTTGGACGTATTTGTTCCAGATCCTTCTTCCCTAGATGCCCCCACAGAGGCAGGCCTGGCAGGCAGCTCAACTTGCCTTCCTTCCTCTAGACACCTTTCCTTCTGTTTTGCATTTTGACTACTGACAAAATAGCAGATTTGTCCTTCTCCCCCAAATGGTGGGCAAGCATCTCCCGAAGGGCATGGCAAACCGCACACATGGAAACAAGAGAGAAAGACAGGGGGAAACCTTCTGGTGTCTGTCAGTGTTCCATGACAGCTGCACTCCTGTTCCCTCCTGAGGACCAAAATAACTACAAAGTGTACGAAATCGTTATGGACATAAAAATCCCAGAGGTAGAGGCTGAGAATAAAACTCGTGATTTCCCCACCAAAAGGCATCAAAGTCCAGCTCTCACAGTTCATCTGCTTCCCTCCGCTCTGCGCAGGCAGACCCAACTTTGCTCAGGACGCAGGCAGCACTGGCCGCGGGCACACAGCTCGGAGAGGGAGGGACGCTGGTGACCTGCCGGTGGACCAACCTGGGATGCATAGTAAAGATGAGGAGGTGGAGGGGGAGCCCAGACAGATGAGATCAGTCAGGAAGCACTGAAAAGAAAGAAGGCATCTGCTTTTTGCAGCTTATGATATATTTTTCACACATTTAATGGTGAGGCAGCTAGGGTTAAAGAAACTTTCCCATTTAAACGTGCCATAGCAGAATAATAAGGTTATGCAGTATGTCCTGATATGTGGTCCCATCAGGTAGCAAGGTGACAGGAGGGTGCTGTGATACTGGAATTTGAACAGGAAATTTGGGAAGGGACGTCCTGTGGCCACCACAGAGCAAGCCCAGGGGTGTGGCATGGCTTCCTGTCGTGGAGACAGAGTCACTCTTGGCTCCCAATCTTCTCCAACAGCTCTGGACTTGGGAAGTGTTTTTGAGGAAGAACTACAACAGAAAATACTGAACTCCTCATGTGCCCTGGGAGCTGTGCTGGGGGCTCCAACTCTGCAGCATCTGGTGATACAGGTCATGATGAGGCCTGCCTCCACACTCATTCATTCTCTACCGAACACCTACAGATGCTTAGAGAAGCTCATGGAGTGCATTTCAAAGAAAGTGCGTACTAAGGAGTATGAAAAAGTTTCTACCTCTAAGGAGTTAATAACTTGGCTGGAAAATAAGATGTGAAAAGTAACAGGTTATTTAAAAGAATAAGGTTAGAAATGGCCTAGTTCATATATATATGTATAACTGAATCACATTGCTGCATAGCAGAAATAGAAACACAACACTGTAAATCAACTATACTTCAGTAAAAAAAAAAAGGAATGGCCTAATTCAGGGGGTTGGTAAACCACAACCTGTGGGGCCACAATAGACTGTCACCTGTGTTTGTAAATAGAGTTTTATTGAAACACAGCCATGTCCTTTCATTTATATCCTGTGTACAGATGCTTTCTCCCTACAATGGCAGAGGTGAGGAGTTGCAAGAGAGACTCTGTGACCTGCCTAAAATATTCACCATCTGGTCCTTTACCAAAAGATCTGCCAACCCTTGGTCTAGATGGTCCGGGTTCAGGAGAGTGATCATGGTGGCTGGGATGAACTATGAAAGGATGAATGGAAAGCGTGGCCCTTCATAGGGCCTGTTGGGACCTGGATAACTTGAAAAGAGTGGGAAAGGCATTCTTGGTGGCGGGAACAGCAAGGGCAAAGACACAGAAGAAAAAGGCAGCACTGTTGGTGGAGGGACAGAGGAAGAGCCATCTGGTCAGAGTGGCCGGTTTCGTTTCAGAGCAGTCAGCAGGAAGAGTGGTCAGAGAGGAAGGAGGCACGTCAGCAGAATGTGGTATTCCCAAAGCCAAGGAGGAGGTGTATTTGCAAGAAGTGAGGGACTAGGAGAAGTAAAGAGGACCCAGGCTATCATTTACAAGAATAAGAGTATGGAAGGTAGAGGAATAAAAGGAAAACAAAGAACAGGAAGTGGGGAGTATGGACCTCCTGCCTGGGAAGTTTGAGCAAGAAATGAAGGAGATAAAGGTTGCTAATTTGAGCAATGCAAAGTTGAGTGCAGGACTTTCCAGGTTAGGGGAGACTGTGTGTGTCTTACAGAAAAAGAGAAAGCAACATATAGGAAGGGACTGAGGAGCTAGGGAGTTGGGAAATAAGGAGCGTGGAGAAGGAGAGATCTGAGAGGGGTCAGGAAGCTCACCAATGCTCTTGGATAGTCTCCCTCACCATGTGAAGAACCTGAGCTGAGAGCAATGATGGGCTGGTCTGGGGTTAAGTGGAGGAGCAAGTGAATACAATATCTGTTCAAGAGCTACAAGGGCTCCGTGAAGTGGTGCAGCCTTCCCCCGTGGGAGGCTGTGCCCACCTTACTGATGACTTCCCACGGTAGGGGTCTGTGTCTTGGGTCCAAGTGTGTTGTAGAGGTGATTCAGGTTGATATTGAACCAGGAGAAAGTCTAATGGATGGGGACATCTGTAACATGAGTGAGAAGGGACAGGAGCGGCTGACAAAGGCATTTGGATTGGGCAGGGAGCCAAGGATAGCCAGAGTGGACCTAATGAACCAGGTAGGCAGGAGGCCACTAATACTCAAGGCAGCAATTGAGTCAGAGGGATTTTGAAATTCACTGAGGGATCAGGACTTGACATTACTGAATTGTTTCTTTTCTTGAAGCATCAAAGTCATTCTTGGAGGGCAAGAGTCTTAGCCCATTTTTTAATTATCCTGGATAAGCTGACAGTGGTCATTTTTTTTGTTGTTGTCTTGTGGGATTGATCTTTGAGTGTGGTATGCATTACTACCATTCACTAATATCCATTCTCCTACATTTCTGGACAATTGAAGGGCTGTGATTCCCACTTACCTTAAAGTAAGGGATGACCATGTGACACGATTCGGCCAATGAAATGAGAATAGATGCGACTCATATCCCTTCTTGGCTGGATCATTTAATTTCCAGTGTGAGATACTCTAGAACTCTCTAACGCTGTTGTGGCAATCTTGGAAGAGGCCTTGTGCTGACATGGTAGAAGCATGGATTTCTAAGAATGGAGAACAATAGCCCTGGATCCTCAGGAGAGTTTGAGTGAGGGAGATGTTATGAGTCTAATTGTGTTGCTGAAATTCATTTGTTGAAGCCCTAAGCCTATTCAGAACGTGACTGTATTTGGAGATAGGGCCTTTAAAGAGGTGATTAAGTTAAAATGAAGCCATTAAGGTGAGCATTAATCCAATACAACTGGTCCTTAAAAGAAAAGGAAATGTGGACAGGAAGAGATGCAAGGGATGCACACAGAGGAAAGACCATGAGAGGATACAGTGAGAAGGTGGTCACCCACAAGCCAAGGAGAGAGGCCTCAGGAGAAACCAAACCTACAGACACTCTGATCTTTGACTTCCAGTCTCCAGAACTGTAAGAAAGTAAATTTCTGTTGTTTGAGCCACCCAGTCTGTGGTCGTTTGTTATGGCAGCCCTAGTAAAATAATACAGGAGACAGACCTTTTTTTCTGTTAGGCCACTGAGAAGCTGGGATTGCTTGTTACCACAGCATGGCCTAACTCCGCCTAATTAATACAGTGGGATACTTGAGGTTGAGTGGCAGAAACAGGTCCTCTGAGGAGATGATATTTAATTTTAGAACTGAATGGCAAGCAGGAGCTAACTGAGGGAGAGTCTAGAAGAACAGTTCGGGCAGAAGGAAAAGAGATAGTACAACCTTGGTTTCCTTGTGGCAGGGAAGAGAGGTAAGAGATGAGGTAGGGGCCAAAGGCAGATCACATAGAGGTCAAAGCCTAGGTTAGGGAGTCTGGACTCAATTATACACACTACAGGGAAACCTTACGTGATTTTAAGCAAAGAAGCGATACGCTCTAATTTAGTTTTGTTTTAAGAAGATCATTCAGAATTCTGTGTGGGGAATAAGCTACAGGAAGGAGGAATTTTGTAACAGTTCAGGCATGAGATATGATTGTGCCTTAACCTAGGATGAAGAGAAACAAATGGGTTTGGGCATTTTGATTCCAGCAGCTTCTTCTTTGGGTAGCTATAGATGTTGGAACCACAGTGTATTGACAATTTCATACTTCCATTCACAGTATTTATCATGAGAAGATGGACAAATTTGGGGCAGAAGAAAGAATAGGTCAATTTTGTGAGAAGATCGTGGTTGGAAAAAGTTGTATGGTAGTTTCCATAAAGGAAACAGAATAAGTCAAGAGGGCCTAGGAGCTTTCTCATAGCATACTGGAGAGGGAAAGAAGAGAATGTAATGATAAATGTGGGCGGAAGGGAACTGTGCTGATTCTACGATGGGTGTGACATCACTACTGCCTGCAGTAGGAGAGGCCATTGGTAGGCGGTGTAGAAATGAGTGAAGCTTCAGTTGAACTCTGTGATTTCAGAGCCTCTGATGGGAATTAGAGAATCGGGAGCAGGTACCCACAAAGACTGGAAGGGTTTCCAGGCTCTGGGTGTGGAGCGCAGGCTTGAGAAAACAATCATGCATCCTGTAGTTCTCAGTCCCAGTTTTGCGATAGCCCAGAGTGCTTCCAATTATCTCAAGGGATGCAACATTTACCCTTCTCTTGATCACTTTTATTCTAAAAATCAAAATCGGACAGGCATAAAATTAAACAATTAAAAACCTTACATGTGCATAGTGCCTTTAGAATTTGCAAATCTCTTTCATGTATATTAGGTCTCATTTGACTCTTTTACAACCTCTCTGACTTCCTGGTGGAAAATGGATTCTAGGAAGGAAGAAGGAAAAGAGGGGACTCTGGAGGAGTCTAGGCAAGAGGCAATACGGTAGTTTAGTCTAGGATGGAGACATGAGGATGGAGAAAAGGGGACAGTTAATTTGACGTTAGTTCCCTCAAACTAATTTGTAAGTTTAATAAACGTTCAGGGGGATCTACTACGGCCCAGATGTGGCAGTAGGGTTTGGGTGCTTAGAGGTGCTAAGATTTGGTGTGGGAGGTGCTGAGGCAGATGTGGAAACAAACAATTATGGCACAATATGACAACGACCTTAGCTGAAGTATGAAATAATAAATGCCCTGAGATCTGGGGGTAAACCTGATAATTCTGCCAGGGGAATTCAGAGAAGCCTTCCATAGGGGAGTGGGACATGGGAGTAAGGCCTGGGAGGATGAGAAGAGATTTTCCTGCAAGAAAGGCAGGAGGGCACACCACGGGGAGGGAGCGGCATACAGAGAGGTGCTGGTATGATGCAATTAGGGAGCTTGGTCTAATACTACAAAAGCACAGGAGCGATGCTGCTGAAGAGGGGAGCAGAGACCATATTGCAAAAGCTTCATGTGATTATGCTAAGAAGTTGGTGTTTGATTCTCAAGCATTGGGGGTGCCAGTGGAGGTTCAAAGCCTGGGAGAGGCATGGTCATTTTACCAGTGGGGAGACAGAAGCTGAGAGGCTGAGTGACATTCCTGTGGTCTCCAGGTCAGCGATGGGGGGAGCAGCAGGACGGCAGAGATCACCTCATTCCTGGCTCAGAGCTCTTCTTGCTTTTCACATTCAGCTCATTAAAATCTCGTTGCGTTTTTACAATGTGTGGCCATTTCTTCTCCAAGCAAATTTACGCGATTAAAATTTCACAAAATCCAGGATATTGGGACTAGCCAGTATTGACACTTTATATTTCCTAACATGGGGAAATCCCAAAGAATAATATCTCATATCACACGCAAGAGCCATTCAAGAATTTGGGAATCCGGAAGGAATCTAAATGGCAGGACCAAAGGAAACTGATTTGTATACATAAAGCCTGAAGTTCAACAACAGGCTGATGTCCAATTGTCAGCAAGTTAACGAACCCATTCTGAGCTGACGTTCCAGCTTTCAGTGCAGTGGGTTGTGTGCGCATCTGAGTTTTGAAACCGAAGCAGTAAAAGAAATCCCCAGTTCTGATACATGTTAAATGTGGACGAACCTTGAGAACACCATGCCAAGTGAAAAAGAAGCCAGTCTTGAAGGACCACCTATTGTACGATTCTATTTATATGAAATGTCCAGGAGAGGTAAGTCTATGGAGGCAGAAAGTAGATTCGTGGTTGCCAAGGGTTGAGGGGAGGGAAGGATGGGGAGCGACTACAAAGGGTTGTGAGGTTTCATTTTGGGTGATGAAAATATTCTCCACTTAGATTGTGGTAATGATTGCGCAGCTCTGTAGATATACTAAACATTCCTGAAATACATATGTTAAATGGCTGAATTTTACGGTATATGAATTCTGTCTCAACAAAGTCATTAAAAAGAAACTGAAGAAGCTGTAGTTCGCATTTGGGTCTTTAGCACGCTGGTTAACTTATTAAAACACCTAACACCAACATACCTTGGAGGGAAAGCATTTGATTCCTTTGTCAAACTCATCAAACTCTATATCTTGACATCTTAAGCTGTTCTCAATGTATATTTGTGGTTCTAAAGAACTACAGTGGGACTTAAACATTCATAGGGAAAGAAGAAGTCCCACTCCTGAGAAAACCACATCTCACAAAGCCTCTTTGAACAGTTTTGTGTAAATAACACAAAAGAGAACATTTGGCTAAAAGAGAAGCCTGGACCAACAGTCACGAGTCCAACGCTCAAGCTATTTTTGGTTTTCATTTGTTGGCATAGCAGTTTTCTGAGAAGCCTTTCGGCTTACTTGTTCTTGAATTCTGTGTATGCCCTACTTCCTCGTATCCACTTGGAACAAGGGGAAGCAATCCATGGACGTGAAGCTGATTTTAAGACTCAAGTGAACTGTTTCCTACTGCTCTGTTCCACCCGCCACTGCAATGACTGCTGCCCAATGTCTCAATTACTCCTTGAGACCGGCTATGGTGACTGATTTCCTAACCCCATTCCCACCCCTCACAGAGTCAGTGCTCACCAAACAACCCTGTTCTGTCTCCTCCTCAACTTCCCCAGTAGACCTGGGCCCACAGTTTTGAAAACACTGATAATCCATGGTTGGACCAAACCACAGGTCCCTCTTCCAATGGCAGCCATTTTTACTAATACGCTTTCTTCCAACCGTGGCACCTGGCAGATGAGTTAATGATGCTCCAAGGAGAACCGACATTGGACTTCCCCATTCTGAAGACCCCGAAGAGAAAAACAAGATTCAGCAAGTGTCTTGCTTTATTACTCAAGAATTCTGCCTTTATGTCAGGCTTAGACCTGGCAGGCTGGTGTGTCAAATGTTGAATTGCCCTGAATCTTTCTGGCTGATTACTATTGAAATCTCACATACTGTCTGTGTGCGGTTTAACTGAACTTTGTGCACCATGGATAGGCTTCCTTCTGTCATTTGCCCCTGGGGGACTCTTAGGGCCCTGACCATCTTGCTGGCATGGAATGTCCAATCCTCCACGGATTTATAAAATCTCAGAGAACGTACCATACAAGGACAGAGTGAGTATAGACACCAGCATTTAACTTCCTCTCCTGGCCGTCAACCTTTCAGCTCAGAATGAGGGCGGAACACCAGCCAGAATGCTGAGCCTGTTTTTACCATTTTCATATCCCTTTCTTTTAAGGCAGAGTGCCTCAGGGTCTTTTTAACAATGGTGTCTTAATAAATTATTTAAAAAAGAAAATAGAGCCCCAGGTCCATCCGTAGTGCATATTATTACCAATTGAAGGTACCAGATCTTTGATGGGGAGCAGAGGAGTAGAAACTGGAGAGGTGGTGGTTGCATAGTAATCTATTTTAAAGGTCTTCTTTAAGGCCTTACTGGTATATGCAGGTAAATCTAGTCAATTACAGGAAACAGGTCCTCTCTGTATTTGGCCAGTAAAACAGCAACAGGACATGACCCCGTTCTGCTAAACATTAATAGCAGCCATCATTTCTGAGAGTCTAAAGTGTGTGTTATGGATCTGGTGTGGATTAACTCAGTCTTCACAAAATATTGATGAGGTAGGTGTTATTCTTAGCCCTGTTTCACAGATGGGGCAAGGAGATTCAGAGAAATCCTGTTGCCTAAGACCACATAACCAGACATGAACTAAGCTGGGATGAGAGTCCAGAAGCAACTGAATCCTGAGTCCTCATTCAGCCTAAATTATTCTATCCTGCCTCCCAGTGAAATATACAGGCCAACCAAACACAATGAAGGTGGAAGTACGAGGAAACTTGCAACAGAATTAAAGATAAGTGCTCAGAAGAGTACAACTGGGGTTACTGCTGCAACAGCTATTCCTTATGAGAATATTCCATTTGTTTCCTTATTGGAATAGACTAATAAAGCGTAGGCTGAAAGCAAACGTGAGCTGCCAGACACTTCATCTTTCTGATCTATGCAAAGCCCGTCCCAAGTGGACACTGTGGATCCATGCTGCTTTGCCCTGCTCCTCCTCAGCGAATTAGTACACTGATGGACCACTCTGGCCTCCTGATATTTGCCAGGCTGCATTAGCTTGTTCCTCTCCTCCAGGACTGCTGGTAACATTCAGACTTTCCTACCCACCTCTCACTGCATCCCTCCTTCTTGAAATCCACCGCATCGCGAGTCTGCAAGCAAGCGTATGGTTAAAACAAAACCTTTCCAAAGGGCGGAAGAGGAGGTTTTGCTCTGCTGTTTTGGTTTCTGGACTTAAGCGTGATGAACTAGATTCACCTCAGGTGTTTCACTGCGGAGTCTGCGATTCCTCCTGCTTCTAGGAAGCGGTTGTGCTTCACGCGGGGGGATGTCGAGGATTTTAGGTGGAGTGGGTGGTGTGGATGAAGTACCTTCCTACCCTTTCCACCCTCTTGCTTGTGTCGACTACATTTTCGAGTCTCGCTCAATGATGGAGTTGTTTCTTAAGAGTCTTGTGCGCTTCGCCATCTAATTAAAGCAGTCCACGTTGGATTCATGTCCAGATGCCTTGACCGGTGGAGCCAGGTCCTCACTGGCATGCCAGCTGCTCAGAAGGGAACACGGCCCTTGTATACACTACTCAGGAGAGGAGGCAGTGATTCATTAGCCTGCAATACTGCTCCAGCAGCCACACGCACGTATGGCATGTGGTTGGTGGCATATGAGCAAGCCAGGCCACGTAAAAAGCCCTACAGATAGTCGGAGATAAAAATTAATGCCTTTTGCTTTGTGTAATCCTGCATGCATTGGTGGGAAAGGGAGGGGGGCTGGGATTAATGGGCAAATCTAAGTAGGCACCGAGGAACAAAGGCTTTCCCGGCCTTGTTTACATATCGAACGATACAAAACACAAGTGACAAGACACGGGAGAGGCGAGTGTGAATTTTCGGCACGAGCGAGTTGAAAGACTGCTTGCAGTTTATTATGGATCCCAAATTTCCATATTCATCATTCCAAAACAAACGTCCTCCGCGGGCTCTTGTGGGACTGGCTAGAGCAGTTGTTAGTATTCATCTTTCACTGGGGCTGAGGTTGTCATGATTAGGGCTGGGCTGTGCTCACTTTTCATGGCATGTCACAGCTACTCGGGGATATAATGCAAACCTTTGACAAGCCCGGAGGAATGTAACAGGGATCAAGTAGGGTCATCCTCAGCAGCCACTCGAAGAGCAGGGCAGGAAGGGGAGAGAGAGAGGAGAGAGGCTTGCCCACCTACTGATGGGCAAGAGAAATAGCCCAGGGGGTCCGGGTAGCAGCTGATGACCAGAAAGGAAAGGGAGAAAGCAAAGTGGAAGCAGTGAATCAACTGGATTTCATAATTAGTGCGGGCAGGTTGAGTGATACAGTTATCGGGGTGTTGTCATCCGGGCTTTGGTGAATATAGATATTAAAGTGGGGATTGATTATGGGTGTGAAGGGTAGAGTATGTTCATTAGTAGATAATGCAAACCGGAGTCAAGCAATGCCTGTGCGTGTTAGGAGACAGTCTATTACACAGACTATCACGTGAGGGAATGTGATGGAGATAAATGTCAGGGTTTGGTGGTCAGGAACTGCCTTGGTTGTTATTTAAGGGCTTTCTTTAAGACACAGACGGCCTGGCTGAATCTTGAAAAGAGGCTGGAGAGGGGAAGAGCTTGCAGGCTCATGGGTAAATGTGGATAAGTTTAGAAGATAACGGTCACGGAATAAAGGGGTGGTAAGGGTGCTTGGTAGAGGAGAGGATGGGTCATTATTAAATCTTTATGACTGTGATTTGGCAAAGAGGAAGGAGAGAACTAAAAGACAGATACAAGACAACAGGCTTAAGACACCGTGGTTCACCCCGTTGTCTGCTTTTGTCCCTTCTGAAAGGAAGAGCGTCAAACCATACTCATTTGTGCTTCCTCCTTTCTCTTCACTTTGGTCTTATTCTGATGAATCTTATACTTCTCTTGTTCTCGCTGATCACAGATGATCTGAGTTATCCTTGATGGGAAAGCCATGGGGAGCATTTGTAGAAAGGGCATCCCAGGAGCAGAACACATGCAAGAGAGATGGTCGCGAAGAACGTGCTCAGCATCCTCCAGCGTGACAAGAGGACGCTTTGAGCTGAGCCATCCCCGGCCTTCTGCCTGGAGTCCTTTGTTCTCCTGTTGCCACAGAATGAAACCACACTCACTAGCCTGTACAGAGGGCGCATCCACCACTTTAGTCTCACGAGTGTCATGATCTACCCACGAGATGTGCTTATAGGAGTAATTCTCCAACTTGCATCAGTGGTGGGAATACCTAGAAGTCTTGGCACTTCGTGTGGAAGAACATGGACTGTTGACACAGCGTGTTAGAATGAACAAATATGCCCTGTAAATGTCTGCTGCATTTATAGTGATCTGACACTGAGGCTATGAAGGGAAGATGTCAAAATGCAAGAACAATATGGGAAGGGAGATTTTAAATCATGACATTTCTATTTAATAACTTGTATCTGGGAGCTGGGCAAAGACTGACGTAACTAAATCTCAGCAGCAGTACCCTCGATCTGGAAGAGAGAAACCAGGGCCATACGGGAGTGGAGTTGGTGAATCAGTGGTTAAAAGTACCACATCGTACACCAGAAGAAAAAAAAGGCAGGAGTAAGCCATGAAACCTGAAATTCCCTTACCCGTGTGCAACTCTTTGTCTTACAGTAAGTAGCTTAGGACAAGATGCATTTTATGGGGCCTGAGCAGTCAAAAATGTATATTGATTTTCACAAATTCATTCCCAAAGAAGGGCTGCCGGGGAGGTATTTCCAGTAGCTGGTATCCTGAAGAAGTTGGCTATGTAATAAAGTCAGATGATACAAATGGAATTTGAGGGAAATTGGAGCTATTAAATAAGTAGAAAGTCATTTTCGGCCTATAGGGGTTATATACAGGAACTGCATATGGGCAGAAAGAAACTATACAACCAACTCTTTATCTACTATCAAAGGATAGGAAAGAGCCCAAACTTGTTCACGAGTGATTAAGTCACTTAGGTAATATTGTAGAGCCCTAAGGCTGCCCTTTCTTCCCATGAGGACGAACCAGAACACTTAGCTTGTCCATTCTCACTGGCTGCAAATGATCTGGAGTATCTGAAGTCAAAAGGATTGTATGCCCTCCCAGTCATGCCGGCCTCCAGTTAGACTAACACCCAGAGAAAAATTTACTAACTTTTTTGGCCTCTTTCAGCTTCATTTACCCAACAAACCTTCTCTGAAATTTTCTCGAAACCTTTATTTGTTTAGGAGGAGAAACTAAATCCTTTGCTGGTGTTTAAGAATATTAACTCTACAGGATATGTAGTAGACCATGTGACCAGCAAACTCCTGTTTTGACCTGGGACTAATCAAAACCACACACAGAGGTGATGAGGCAGTGGTATCGAGCGTGTAGCAACCTCTTTCCACGCAGGGCTCTCAGAGCCCTCGAGACAGTCAATGAAGAATATGTTCTATGCAGCAGGGGTGGTCGCAAAGGTTTTCACAACTTCCAAAAGGGAAACTGAGGCATAGTGAAGGTCAGTGATTCTCCGGAGGCCAAATTCACAACAAATCTCGAAATAAATCCATGGTTTCTGTCTTGTAGCTTCTTCCTTTCTTCCTCTCTTCCTTCCTTTCTCTCTCCCTTCCTCCCTCGCTCCCTCCCTCCCTCCATATTTGTTTGCTACATATTTTTAGAGGATAAAGGGATTAGGTATACGTGTATGGTACCTACTGGTGTCCTAATCATGGTCTTATTTTTGGACTATTCATTTGAAGGTAGGGTATAGGATGAGTTGAGAAGAGCAATAATGAAGGTGTATGTGTGGGAGAGTAGTCAAAGGTATTTGGATTTTCCGGGGGTAACAAGGGCCCTGAACCGGGGATGGAAAAGGAGAGGATGGGTGAGAGAGCTGCTTAAAACAGAAACAGTAATACTTGGATGTGGGATGAGAGAGATCAGGAGGTCAAAGAAGGTATTGATGAAAAGTGATGGTACCTTTACAAGAAAGAAGGTAAACCAGAGGAGGGGCAGGTTAAGGACAGGTTGCTAACTTCCACCTTCTATCTTGTGAGTTTAAGGTCCTGACTCCCACGTAGGTAGAAATGTTTAGTAGGTGAAGCCTCCAATAAATTAAGTCTGGAGGTGCTGATCTGAGGATGGAGGATGCACACAGAAATGAACAGGGGGAAATGGCCAGGATGAAACCAGAGAGAGTTCTCTGGTGTTCTGAAGGTAGAAAGGGGAAGCAGAGCCAGGCTAACACGAAAGGCAGCAGACGTAGGAGAGGGTTCTAAGAAAGCAGGGGGGCCAGGGAGAGGATCGGCTTCATGGCTCCCTCTGTGCTGAGGAGAAACCACCCAGGATAAGAAGGGAGAAGAGGCTGTTGAATTTGTTGACCGGTGGGAGGGACAGAGGACAGACCGCGGGGGGTTACGTAGTGAGGGGATGGTGAGGGCGGAAAGACAGAAAGGGCCAAAAACTCATTAACAATCCCAAATGCGGAGGGCAAACAGAATAATACACTCAAAGGCAAGGATGAAATACAGTCTTGCCTCTAGGAGACCACTTCAGTTCTTCGTACTGAAGGCGGTGGGACTTGGCATCCTCACTGCTGTCAACTTCCTGTCCCCTTCAGCCCCGAGGGTGGCAGGCAGCCCATTGTTTGGCCTGCTCCTCAAAGGACCGCCGGCCGAGTGGCCACTCACAGTTGCTTTCCTTTGTGCTTGGAGAGATTAGAAACAAGTTGCTTCAAACTCAAGAGGCTGCGAGACAGAAGCAAGGGGCAAGTGGAAAGGTTTGAGTTGCCGCCAAGTTTGAATCTGGCCTCTCCTCCTCTCGGTCCTGTGATCTGCCATTAAATTGGATAAGGGGATCCCCTCTCCTGCCTTTCTTTCTCATTCCTTTCTGGAAGATGAATGCTTTCTGAATCTGCTTGACATAAGAACCCTCTTTGTTCCACCCTAATGTTGATGGCTTGTTTTGTTCTTGAGTTTGGCGGCTTCTCACAAAGGAATGAAAAAAAAACATTCCCCGAAACTAAACTGAACTCTCTATTCACAGTAAAGTTTAAAATATTTAAAGGTAAATTCAATTAGCAAATGTGGAATCAATTATTATGTGACAAAACCATGGTTTTAAACATCCCAAATGTGATTATTTTTCAGGAAGACCAAGAAATAGATCACATGTTTCATTTTCCTAGGTTAACAAGGTAAATTTAAGTAAGAAAAGTGTGCCAAACTATCGCGGGGATAACAGTAATAATAATATTTATGGCGTGTTACGTACCGAGGAGCCAGTTTCAGTTGCAGAATATTTTGTGACCATCGCTAACTTTACAGTTAAAGTGATCAAAACAAACTCAGCTACAGTTCTGACAGTTACTCCTACTGCTGGTTGCCAATGAAGCCTCATGATCAGGGTACTGATTGCATTTGTTCTGACTAAATTTCATGCCCTGATGATAATGTCCCCAAATAGACCAGAGGTTTGGCCCTTTGAGTCTCCCAGTAGCTGAGCTCAATGTCATGTGCTTTTGCAAATGTGTTAAAACGTTTGCAGTGAGATCAGCTTGGTGCTTTGTGACCACCTAGAGGGGTGGGATAGGGAGGGTGGGACGGAGACGCAAAAGGGAGGGGATATGGGGATATACGCATGCATATAGCTGATTCACTCTGTTATACAGCAGAAACTAACGCACCATTGTAAAGCAATTATACTCCAATAAAGATGTTAAAAAAAAAATGTTTGGACCTCGTTTCTACCGACAGTGCACTGCGGACCCCTTTTCTTCCAACTCAGTGGCCGCTGCCGCCTCCAGCCATGGGCAGCCGTGTATGCACTCTGAGTTGTTTTAACAGCTGGAGATGGCTCTACACTGGTCCACAACCTTACACACAGTAGTCCCATGGGGCCCACCTATGCACATTTGCAGGGGATGTTGGAGTCTTGGCAGGCGGTGGGAGAGAGTTGGGGAACTAACCCTATTTACCTACTAAGCACTCGGGACTGTAGTTACCTCATAGGCATCAGTTATCTCATTTAACCCTCCTAACAAGTCTAGGTCTAAACCTCTCACCCACTACAGCCAAATCCACTTTTCACCATCTTGCTGATGGCATCTCCTCCACTCTCAAGGGGCATCAGCCCTCAACAAATATATAATGGCCACAACTTCAAATTTCATTCTTGTCATGCCTCTCCTCTCCTGTACCCCAGACCTCCACTGTCCCGTCTCTGTCACTCACGGAAAGATGAGGCAGGCCCATAGGGTTTCCTGTCTGACTACCCTCTTACCACCACCTAAGTGAGATCCCAAGAATGAGGCGTAATTCAGAACTTTCCCTTAAAAGACCATAATGCTTCATACCTTCATGTTTTACACCCCCGTTTACTTCAGTTTACTTATAAGTCTGAGACTCCAAATCATCCATATATTCCCAGATGCTTGTTGCCCATGGCTGTGTGTCCCTAATCTGACTCAGTCTCCTGTCCATCCCGAAACCCCGCAAGTCCTTATGCCACATTCTCCGGAACTCGTGGTCTGTTGTTACCCAAATCCCCTATCACCTGAACCTCTCTCTCCTCTAAATGTTTCCTTTACCATTTGGCATCAGGATCCTCTAGAGGTCACTGCTTCCCCTGCAGTCCCCTTAAGTGGTGACTTTTTTCCTTCCACATCCCCTGTAATGTAGAGCCAGGAGGTTGATGGATGTCTTCATCGCCCCTCACCGCTGTTCCCAGACTACTTTCATTTTCTCCTCCAAAACCTCCTCTGAGGCACGTGCCAATGCGCTGTACCATCCAACAGCCCTACTCATCACACTCAAGGATCACTTCGCACCTGCTGATTCACCAAGTCTTTTCGTGCCTGGCTCCCCGTCTTTGTTCCCATCACTCCCTGGCATTATTCTTAATGACTTCCATATCCACATAGACATTCCTTCCAATATGTTGGCCGATCAGTTGCTTGATGGGTTCACTTCTAATGCTCATTTCCTCTATCCCACTTATGTCACCACTGTCATGTCATACCCTAGACCTTGTCATTACCAGCAACTTCATCACTTCTAAAAATCTCTCTTTGAAGCATCCCACTCCTTTTCACCTTCTGTCTTCCCACCTCACTCTTTCTAGTATTCCAACTTCAACAAATCTTCAACCCCTTTTGGGGGGCTCCCAGGACATTTTCTACGCCCATCACCTGCCTCATGTTTCACTTCCCTTGTTACTCACTTTAGATTCCAAGGTTTATAACTAAAACTCTTCTCTTGTGCATACCCTCAGCCTTCTTGCAAACCTCGTATCTTCCACTGTCCTTGCTTGTCAAGACCCTAACTCTGTTGACCTAAAATTACAACAACAACAACAAAACTCCTTACCTGCAGAAGAACAGCAGAATGTGTTGAAGGAGACAACACAGCCAGGTTGACTGACCTGACTTAAAATGTATGAGTGTCACACAGACCTCAGCACTACCCAGCAATCCCACTATACTTTGCTAATCGGTTCCCGCCCCCAGCCTCCAAAATGATGGCTTCATACCCTCTCCTCTCTCTTTGAGCTTCTGGCAACCCCTCTTCCATCCTAACTCTCGGCTTGCCTCTAATTTCACTAAGACTATAGAAACCATAAGAACTTCCTCATTCTTCTATTGCCAAATCTATGAAGTTTGCACTTCCATCTTTTGTTCTGGGTCCCCCATTAAGTGGACAAAAGGTACAAGCTCCTATTCAACCCGATGTCCCCACTTGTACGCTCCATCCCACCCCCTCTCCCCTACTTACTAATCACTATATTATTTGAAACATTATTTTCAGCAGACAAACATTCTATAAGGTGTCCCTTCTTTAACAATAGCCCTTCTTAGACTCCACATCCACTCTCCCCCAACAAATATCATTCTGTTTTCCAGTTCCTCTCTACTGCAAATATCTAGAGAGTGGTCTCCATTTTCTGTTTCCATGTCTTATCGTCCATTCTCTCCTCAAGTTTCTTCTTCCCCACCACACCACAGAAACCATCTGGCAAGGTCACCAACATTTCCATCTTGCTAATTTTCTCATCAGTTCTCTGTCCTCGTCTTATGTGACCTCTTAGCAGCACTGACATAGCTGGTCATCTCCTCTTCTGGGAAACGTTTCTTTCCCATGGCTTCCTGGTAACCGCAGTCTTCTGTTTCTCCTCTTACTGGCCCCTCCCTCCCCTCCAAGTTTCCTTTTCTGGTTCTTTCTTCTCTTTGTTACCTGTAAAAACTGACCATCAGAGAACCCAGTCATCAAGCATCTCCTCTTCCCCGTACCCTACTCCCTAAGTGTCTCATTAGGGTCAGGGGTTTAAATGTGTCTGTATACCGGTGACTCCCAAATTTAGACCTCCAGCCTCAGCTTCTCCTTTGGGCTCCAGGCTCCCATACCCCACTGCCTGCTCAGTCTCTCTACTCTGATGTCTTCTGGGCATATAAAACTTACCAAACCTAAATCAGAACCCTTGGTTCTCAGTGCAAATTCTGCTCCTTCCTTGGACTTAGAAATGGCAGTCAGCCTTTCTTCCCCCTTTCCGGGACACTCTGTGTCTAATTCCTTGGCACCTTCTGTTGGCTCTAATGTCAAAGTTTTTCTGGAATCTGACCACTTCTCACCACCACCACCACATCAATTCTCTTCCTTTCTTGTCCTCTTACAGTCAATTTTCCACATAGGAGCCGGATAAACTCTAGAAGGTCACCTCTCCAAATTCAAAACCCAGCACGCTCAAAATATCAAACTTCTTGCCAAGACATGCTCTTCCCGTATCCCTCTATTACACATTCTACTGTTTTCCCCAATTCTCTATTCACTCCAGAGGTCCTGGCCTTAGAGCAGACCCTCAAATGCTCCGGGCTTGTACCTGCCTCAATACCTGTATACTTGCTGTTCTTTATCCCTGGGACTCCCTTCCCCCAGGTCTTCCCAGGGTCTCCCCCACCCCATGACATCATTCAGATCTCTGCTCTAATGTTATCTTCTCTACCAGTCCTTCCCTGATTATCCTTTTGGAAAATACATTTTCTTACCCTTCCCAGTTCTTTTACCTTAAATAATGTTTCCTTATAGTGTTTATCACTCTCTTCCATTACATCATAAATTAATTGATTTATCTATTCATTGCCTGTCTCTGCATTAGACACATGTGCCTGTCTTGTCCTCTGCTATGTCTCCAGCTCTTGGAACATTGCTCAGCTCACAGCTGATGCTCAATAAATACTTGTGGAATGAATGAATGAATGAATAGATGGAGGTCCCTGGGAACCTCCCAGTTCTCCTGAGTTGCACCAGAGAGACTTTTGGTCAGCCTTTCCTCCCTTGCCTTTACTTTGATTCAGTCACAATCTCTGGTACCATTTCCATTTCTGGAATGGCTTTCATGTCCATCCTTTCTATTCGCTATCACATCCATGATCCAGGCCCTCATTTATTCTCTAGTTCCTAGAGCCCCTAAGTGGTCTTCTTACACAAGTCTCCCCTGTCTCCAGCCCGTCATGCACGCTACTGCCAGAATTATCCTTCTGAAACATGACTGTGTTCTCAGAGCTTCCCCAGCTGGGAGGCTGGGCATGTCATAGGAACTTAAAATACTTTATAACTAAATAATTAGATGAATCTCACTGAATAAAGATGAAATTCTTCATTTAACACTCAAAATCCCATAAAACTTGGCTTCCCATAGAGGATCTCTTAACTCCTCCAGATAAGTCTACTAATTCTACTAGATCTGCAACCAGTCTACAGTACCCCAACATCTGATGTATTAGGAGTCAATCACATGCACTTGCCAATAAATGACTGGTTTGACCTACAACAGTCATTTCATATGGCCCAATTCGTTATATGTTTCTTCCTCTGTGATTTTGCTTAAGCCATTCTAAATGCCAGATTATCTTCCTGGGCTATCCAACTTATTCTTCAGAGTCCAATTTAAGTCTCGTCTCTTCCAAAGAGACCTCGGAATGGATAGTTTCTCTTCTGCACTCCCACAGCACTTTGCAACTTTTCTTTTTTTTTTTTTTTTTGCATGTTCTCAGTTGCCCTGTAATGACATTGTTTTGCCTACATATCTCTCCTCCCATTGTCTCCTCCAGTCGTGAGTAAACTCTTGGAGGGCAGGATCTTGTCTTGTTTTTCTTTGAGTCTTTCACAGGTTCTACTGCAATGCTTTTCACAGAACAGTTGTTCACCAGATATTTATTGAATGGACTCAAAATGTTTAATTGTCCCAACCTTGTATTCTACCTTAAAACAGTGGAGAAATAGGTTTACAAAGTCTACAACTATTTCTCTCTTGTTTTTAACAACCACTTCTTAAGCATAAATGTATTTTTCAGTTAGACACTGCGCTATTACACCAAGGAGAGAAAATTCGTTTGGGGTCGGGGTGGGGGACCCTTGTGAGATATATTAACTCCTCAACGACAAAGCATAAGTGGTGTATGATGAGCTTCCTCCTGGCCTGTCTAACACCTTTGAGACATGAGCTGACCTGCAAGGGCTTATGACCTTGGATATTCCACGGATAAAGCTTCTGTTCTGAGCATCAGCAGCTCCCCATTTTCTCTAAACAACAGGTGAAAGAAGGGAAGCAGCGGATACTTCCACTGATGACGATGGTAACAAAACGATAATGGCATTTACATGATTCTGCAGTGCTTGACAAACTCAGCAAATTACTTGTAAAGTCGGCGGGCAGGGCTGTCAGTGAGAGTCACCTCTGGGCTGGAAAGCAGCGGCCACATTTGCATGAAAGGAGAGAGCTCATAGCACCTGACAACTCAGAGGGAGGTGTACAGAGAGAGCCCTGCGTTCACAGGAACTCACAGAGGAAACGGGCTTAAGTTACAGTAGGGAAGACTGAAGCGTAGATATAAGAAAGGACTTCTGGAGGGCAAGGGCCTTAGCAAAAGAACAGGTGCCCAGAGGAGGTTATCAAACGTCCTCATAATGAATTAAACAGCATGGTACTGGCACCTGAATAAACAGACAGACCACTGGAATAAAGCAGAAAGTCTGGAAAGAGACCCAAGCATATGTGAAAATTTAGTATAACCTGAATATAAAGGTGGCATCAAAAATCACTTGGGTGCAAATGATCTTTTTAATAAGTGGTGCTAGGACACGTGGGCAGCCAGTTAAACTCAGTAAAGTTAGACCTATACCTGCAACCACGCACAAGAATATATTCTGAGATGGATCAGAGAGCTGTAAGAAAAAATGAATCTTACAAGTACTGAAAGAAAACATGGGTGAATTCCTGGGTACCGAGAAAGGATTTCTAACTCGAATCAATATCCAGAGGTAGTAAGACAAGTGACTGGTAAATTTGATTACATAAAAATATTTGTAAAAGTCTGCATGGAAAAATGCAATAAGCAAAGTCAGAAAGACAATGAAAAATAATGGGGGAAAACGTTTGCAATATGTATCACAGGTAAAAGGCTAATTTTTTTCCAATATACAAAGCCATCTTAAAAATTGAGAGGAAAAAGATATAAAACCCAATAGGAAAATGGGCAAAGGACATGAATAGAGAGTTTGAAACAAATGAATACAAATAGCCTTTAGCAATAAGAAAAAATGTTCGACTTCACACATAAGTGAAATGCAAATTAAAACTACATTGAGGGCTTCCCTCGTGGCGCAGTGGTTGAGAATCCGCCTGCCAATGCAGGGGACACGGGTTCGAGCCCTGGTCTGAGAAGATCCCACATGCCGCGGAGCAACTAGGCCCATGCGCCCCAACTACTGAGCCTGTGCGTCTGGAGCCTGTGCTCCGCAACAAGAGAGGCCGCGATAGCGAGAGGCCCGCGCACCACAATGAAGAGGGGCCCCCGTGCTTGCCGCAACTAGAGAAAGCCCTCGCACAAAAACGAAGACCCAACACAGCCAAAAATAAATTAATTAATTAATTAATAATTAAAAAAAAAAAAAACTACATTGAAAAAGTCTGGCAGTTCCTCAAACAAGTAAACATAGAGATGCCATGTGACCTAAGCAATTCCATTCCTACATACATATACCCAAGAGAAATAAAAGCATATGCTCACACAACGCACGAATGTTTGTAGCATGTTTATTCTTTTTTTTTTTTGCGGTACGCGGGCCTCTCACTGCTGTGGCCTCTCCCGTTGTGGAGCACAGGCTCCGGACGCGCAGGCTCAGCGGCCATGGCTCACGGGCCCAGCCGCTCCGCGGCCTGCGGGATCTTCCCGGACCGGGGTACGAACCCCGTGTCCCCTGCATCGGCAGGCGGACTCTCTACCACTGTGTCACCAGGGAAGCCCAGGTTTATTCTTAATGGTCAACTGGTGGAAACAACCCAAGTTCCACCAGTGAATGAATGGATAAACAAAATGGAATATTATTTGACAATATAATAGCATATTATTTGGTCACAAAAAGAAATGAAATACTGATAAATGCCATGACATAGATGGATCTTGAAAACATGCTAAATGAAAGAAGCCAGTCACAAAGGCCACATACTGTATGACACCACTTACACGAAATGTCCAAAACAGGCAATTCTATGGACAGGAAGTAGATTAACTGTTACTCAGGGTTGGGGGAAGAGCAAGCTAGGATGGTGATAGCTGAAGGGTACTGGGTTTCTCAGATTGTGGTGATGGTTGCAGGTATCTGTGAATATACTAAAATCCATTGAATTGTGCACTTTAAGTGGGTAAACTGTATGGTATGTGAACAATCTCTCAATAAAGTTGCTTTTGAAAATGATGTTGAAAAATTTGCCACCTATCAGACTGGTAAATCTTAGACAGCTTGAAACATACTGCTGGTGAGCTGTGGGACAACAGGCATCCTCATGACTTGTTAGAGGGAATACAAATTGGCACAGCAGTTAAGGAGCGAGATTTGCGATATCTAACACAACTATATATCTGTATACCTAGTGACCCAGGAGTCTCACTTCTAGGAATTTACCCTGACGATACCTGTCCAACTCTATGAAAACACACACATACAAACTTATATCTTGAAGCATTGTTTGTAATTGCAAGATACTGGAAACAATCCAAATGCCCACACATAGATGACTGGTTGGAGATTCTGTGATACAGTCACACAGTGCAGTATTATTCAGTAAAAAACAAGTAAGGAAGAACTCTACAAGCTGATGGGGAGTGATTTCCAGAATGCATTGATAAGGGGGAAAAGCAAAGTGGAAAAGATCATTTACAGTAGGCTCTTTTTTTTAATGGGAAAGAAGAGGAACTAAACTGTACATATATTTACTTATTTTAGCAAAAAGAGACATTGGGAAGAAAATCAGAAATGGAGATCGGGTCCCTGCATGGGGTGGGAGGGCACAGGGAGAAAGGGTTAGGAGGGGCAGTGACTCTGCTCTGAATATGCTTCCTTATTTAGTTTTGACTTTTATAATCATATTCATTTTTTTATATACTCAAAAACATCTACGTGGATGGGGAGAAAGCCCCGAACAGAATCAAACTGTGTTTGCAATGAATAGCGTAACCACAATGAATGAAAGCTGAAGGGACGATTATTCCAAGTAACTTTTGAAGACAGTGTTTTCCTACGTACCCTCAGTCTAAAGACAAAAAGGAGTGTTGAGAAATATTGAACTCTAGTTAGTAGTTTTGCTTTGCACAATGGTATGTGTGAACACTTCGAAAACTACTTTCTATGTATACTAGGAATGAGCAAAGATTAAATACGTTGAGAAAAATGGGAGCTAGATGTCTCACTATTGGAGAAGTAGGTTTTTCTTTTTCCAAAAATACAAAAGAGGAAGCCTAAAATGATGCAGGACTCGAATTGTAAGTATCAGTATATTTCAAAAATAGATATAGATCCTAGCTCTGTCCACTGAGAGGACCTAGAAATAATGACATCCTAATAGCCCTGATGCCCAGATCTTGGTTTTAAATTCTGTTCTCCACTAACAGGATTCAGGACCCCTTTGAGAGACGGCTGATTCTAGAGCAGGTAAGGTACAAAATGAGCCTGAGTATCTTGTTCCAGAAAGTGCTCAAAAAATGAAGACATCTCAAAGGGCAGAGAGGACTCTCTCACTGTCCACCTCCGGGACAACATGAATGTGAAAATAAATAGTGATGGTAATGAATCACAACCCACTGAATAATGCATAACAACCCATGAATTCATACTGATATAAATGAGTAAATAAATAAGTAGATAAATGTGGGGTAGGGAAGGCTCTCCATCACAGTATAGAATTGGACTAAGAAATGTAGAAAAATGGTGGCATTAGAAAAATCACCATTTGGCAAATATCATAGTAATACATGATCCAGGCAAGAATCATCAATGGATGCTAGAGCTAGCGGGTGAAAGTGTGATGAGGACTGGATATTTACAAAGCCTCAAAGTACCTTCCTGTAAATTTCTTATTAATCACAAAGGGGAAGAGAGCAACCTTAGAGTGGAGAAACCTGACACACACCACCCTGGCCAAGTAATCGAAGATAACATCACCAATAATGGCACCAACCCGGCACTGTATCCCTCTGGCTAGATTGCAGAGAGGAAGACACAACATTACTTCTGGGGTGTTTCTGCCAAAAATTCATCACTGAGATCTAATCACGAGGAAACATCAGACAAACGCAAATCGAGTAAGCTTCTACAAAATAAATGGCCTGTACTCTTCAAAAATGTCAAGGTTAAAGAAAGAAAAAGAACACGTAAAGATAAAGAATGACTGAGGAACTGCTCTAGTTCAAAACAAACTAAAGAGATGTGACGACTAAAGGCACTGTGTGTTCCTGGGTAAAGCACATTGTTGGAAGAACGGACAGAATTTGAATTTGGATTGTGGATTAGTTGATGATACTGTATAAATGTTCAATTTCTTGGTTTAGATAATTGTACTATGATTATGTAAAACGATGGCCTCATTTTTTTGGAAATAGACACTGAGGTATTTGGGGGTGAAGGGGTACAATGTGAGCTACTTATTCTCAAATGATTGAGAAAAATTATATATATATATATATATATATATATATATATATATATACCATATCTCAATTTAAATATTTCCATGGGAACCAGGGAGCTATGGAGATACCCTTGGTCCCTTGGATCTTTGTTTTCCAACCTGGATCAACTTCCTATGTATTCCCTGTCTTGTCCATGGAACTACCAGCCCCACTCTTAGCTTAGAGGGTATGAATGTGATCTGTTTGGGAAAAAAATCCTGTTCCCAGTTAACAGCATTTTTTTAATAGCTCTGGATTTAAATCCTTTTACTTTTTAAAAATATTATCCAATTAGACCCAGCTATTTTCAAATATGATGGTAATCTGTGAGTGAGAAGTCCCCAAAGCTGCTCTGAAGCTGCCACGTCCTTCAGCGGCTCCAGCTCGGGGCCCTGCCGCCCTTCAGGACACAGATGTGCTGCCATCTCAGCTGTGAATGGGATTTGGAACATCTTGGCTCTAAGCTGTGAAACTGAGCCGTAAAGAAACCAGGATTCTTGGAACTTCCCTGGTGGTGCAGTGTTTAAGAATCTGCCTGCCAATGGAGGGGACATGGGTTCGATCCCTGGTCCCAGAAGATCCCACATGCCACGGAGCAACTAAGCCCATGCGCCACAGCTATTGAGCCTGCGCTCTAGCCCGCGAGCCACAACTACTGAGGACCATGCTCTGCAACAAGAGAAGCTGTCGCAATGAGAAGGCCACACACCACAACCAAGAGTGGCCCCCGCTTGCCACAACTAGAGAAAAGCCCACGCACAGCAACGAAGACCCAACACAGCCAATAAATAAATAAATAAATGAAAGCAGCAACAACAGCAAACACCAGGCTTCTCTACTGAGCCATTTCTGTGCTCTGTTTTATCTCTTGGAGACGACTCCCAGGCCAGGGTGAACGTGCAGTGCCTCTGTCTTAAATCCTCTCCTTATTTTCTTTCCCTGAAGGCCCAGCACAGAGTGGGTGTGCTGATCTGACTGATTCACCTTCCGGCTGCCTTTGACCTTTCCCAGCCTTCAGGTGAACATCTGTCCCTCACAGGCCACTGACACCTTTGAAAACTTCACACACCTATGACCCTCTGGATTCTCCTGCCATGTCCTGCCCTGCCCTGCCCCCACTGTGTGCTCAGGCACCCAGTGTCCGGGGGAGCACAGAAGAGGACAGGCAGCTTCCGCTTACTCAGCCAACCCTTGAGATCTGAGGCAGAGAGGAGCCACTGATTGGCTGAGACAACTAGGGCAAGTGACAAAGCCATGGAACGGGGCACCCTGGGTTATCATGACCTTCAGATGCCAGAAGCGGGGACCACAGCCCTAGCCAAAGAGACCCATGGTTTAAAGGGCCCAAGGTGGAGATAGGAGCCTCTTTTCCTCCCCATACCACAAAGTTAAACATTTATTACTGCCATAACAATAATAATAAATAAAATAATGATAATAATTTTGTTTATGATTGATGATGATGATTGCAATTAACTCTTGCGCTCATAAACTGTAAGGAGGTATGATCCCTCCCATTTTACAGGGGAGAAACCCAGAAGCTCAAAGGGGTGAAATAACCAGCAAAAATCACAGCGAAAACAGTTTCAAATCCGCGTCTCTGTGACACCAGACTCATGTAGACAGACCCACTCAGATAAATGTTTGCTCTTCAAAATGACTGCAAAGTCCAAGTTTACCAGTTAAAGCACCCAATTCACGTCATCACAAACAAGCTTCTTGCATCCTATGCTACTTCCTGACGTGGAAAGTCTCACAACTGCAATCATTCCTTTCACCTGGAGCAAACTCATCTCCAAGCGGATCACCTCCTTTCCTCGACTTCACTCACTTCCTTTCTCTGGGCCTCGATGCCCAGGGTTGGGTATCCCTGCAACCCACGATAGCATCCTCAGCCTCACTGTAGAAGAGCTCAGTGCACATCAGTACACCGGCATCTGCCCCATGTGGGAACACTGACGATTCAGCCTGTTCCTCACACGTAACCTCCCTGGCCAGTGGATGTGTCTGTGCCGTCCTCACTCTTCTCGGAGGTAGGTACCAGCATCCAGGTACACCGGGGCTCAACAGCGGGAAAGTTATCGGCAGGCGCAACTCGGAGCTATCGTCTGTGTTTAAGGATGGCTGCTGTGGTAAAACGTTTGCTCTGAGCGCTACACTCTCTGCTGACCGGTTACAGTAGTTCATTTGATCTGTTTTGCAGAAATATTTACTAAGGGTGAAAGGTGGAGCCGGGCAGCTGTGGCTGCCTCCACTGCAACCATATGGTTTATTTACCACCAGGACTCTGTGGTGCAGATAGCTTAAAGAGGATTAAATTAGACTCTGTAGGTTAGAGTCCCCAACACTACAAAACTCCTAAGCCCTTGTACGCTAAGCACGAACTCTGGCTTCCATTGGGTTTTAAGCTGATATTTTGCACACTCAGAAAAGAGTGAAAACTTTTGATATTTAAATATTTTCTTAAAAAGCTGGAAGAATGTCCAGCCTGTTCCTTGGGCAGTGAGTGCGCTGGTTAAGAGGCGGAGAAAACAGCAGCTCCACAAATACCGTTCAAAAGATCAGCGTGGCCGGCTTCATTCTCACTATAAACAAGGCCTCTCCATCGCTGTTTACTAATCTCCTTGAACCTGGGCAGGCAGCCTGCTTAAAAGGAAACTGCCCCCAACCTGCCAAAGCCAAGGTTGATTTTCTGCTGGTGGTCAAGGCAGACCCCACGTAATTACATCCCAAGCATGCGGCTACTCCAAATTTACTTGAAGTTGGTTAGAAAATTGGTCCTCAGGAGAAGCTCGGTTTTGTCCCATTCTTCCATGTGACCGGGAGCAGCTCAGGAAGTCTTCCTGCGAAGCATTGTCAGTCACCTTTCTGGAAGGGTCCTTCACCCTCAGGGTGTGTCATCCCCCCCCCACCCCCCGCGGCCCCAGCCCCCAACCCCAGCCTCTATCCTCTTCAGACCCTGAAAGAATTCGGTTCAATTTAGCCTTCTCATTGATCTTTAAAGTTTCACTATCAGTCACTTTCCACTTGAAGGCACGTTTGATGTTTCCACGGGCATTTCTACTGATGGGCTTCACCCAGAGAGCTTTGTCGTTGACTTTGAGAGTCTGGTGTTCAGAGGATGGACTGATCTTCGCAGGTGTTATTTTCTGCACAGAGCGCAATTAGCCACACAAGCCAAATTGGCCCAAGCAATGCACTCATATCTCTTCTCACTGAATCCTAGGTGATCGCTGAGAGGCTCTTGTGGGGCCCACATTCCCAGTGAAGGATGGGAAAATTCCCTTGTGGATGATGACCAGCCCTTGCCAAGCGAGGTGTGGAGCACAGCCCTGCAGAGTTAGCCAGCAGCGGTCCAGGGAATTCTCATTTGCGAGAAGTGAAGCTGATGTGCTTATGTAGGGAATCAGACATTTTCTTGTGGCAATAAAATTGGTTCAGTGGAGAAGCAATGGCTTCATAAAAAAGCAGTGGGAAAATATACTTTCCAAAGAATCTGGAGCAAGATTGGGGATGGTTCCATGATCCTGTCTGGTGGTCTACAGGATTCTGCATTTCTTGGCCTTCCTTTTGGAGGCATCAGTGATACAGATCAAAGCAGAACGGCTTCCCAGGGAGTATTTAAAAAAATTTTCCACCCAGGGATCCCCTAACGGAGCTCTCGGGGATCCCTGGTGCCTCTACACCTTTGTTCTGCAGAGCAGTGGTGCTGAAAATCTTAAAATTTGGAAAGGATGCAGGGGAAGGACTTGGGAGGCTCAACTGTCATCACTGCCAGCAACGCTTACTTGGAATTCCTCCAGATGCTCTTTACACAGCCTTCCCCGTCCCTCTCCCTGGAGTCATGCTGGAATCCCGATGCCTTGCTGGAGGACTGACTGGCCAGAAGAATTACCTCAAGCCAAGCGCACAATCACCATCATTAGACAGGATCTGTGAGATCTTGTGCAGTGGTTAGTGCTGTCCTGTAGGGGCGTGACTAGCAGCCGTGTTGATAAAAGGTGATTGCATCATATCTTTCACCCACAGGATCCCTTTTAATTTTCACAATTATTTCAAGAGATAAGGAGCACAGATGTTATCCATCAGATTTTGTATGTGAGCAAGCTTGGGCAGAGAGCGAGTTTATCTATCTTCCTCCATCTCTCCTCGCCCCCTCCCTTCCTCTCTCTTTCTTCCTCCCTCCCTCCCTCCCTAGCTGCCTCTCTCTCCCTTTCTCCCACCTCCTCTCCATTCCCTTCCCCTCTCCTCACATTTCAGTGGATCTTCGAAAGAGCTCAGACCTGATCTCTATCAGTGGCTTCTGCCTTCCCAGCTGCTCATCTCAAAAAACAAGTTGCCTTTTTCGACACAGAAAAGTCTCCTTTCTTTTAAGCAAAACAGAAGGGGCTGCTGAGTCTCCATCAGCCCAGATTCCAATTATCAGGGACCTATAGCAAGCTGCACTGATATCACATCTGATTTATTCAAACCCTTTCCCCCGATGATTACCTTTTCCATTCGGGACAAGGATGTCTGCTCTCTCTGGGTGAGGGAGCAGCCTGATTACAGCTTCATTAGAAAATGGTACCACTCGCTCTTGCAGTCTAATTGGTTGACAGGGTTTGGGGTACAGAAATGTAAATCACTGACAGTGTGCGTGGCCCTACTTTTATCACAGTGAAATCCTCACCTGTCAACGCGAATGGATACGTGGAGCAGTTAATTCCACGTGTCATTAAAAGAACCATAATTGCGGCAATAAGTCTTTCTTGGATTCTTTCAAGAGGAGTACGTGGGATTCCCTGGGCTTCTCGATGTCTTCTTGACACTACACAGCTTTAGGTGTGGTGGCAGCTACCGCAGTTCCAGGTAGCAAAGACTCAACCAGGAGAGTTGGCCCCAGGTGGGACTTCTCAAGTTTCCCATGGGGACCCCCTTCAGTAATCATTTCTCCTGCATCCTCACCCTTCCATCAATGGCTGCAACGCTCCAGAGGGCTGGAAGCAGCTGCTGTCCTCAGTCCTGGTGGCCGGGTGACACTCCCGCTCAAGGGACGTTGGCTGGCGAGCAAGCCTGAGACTTTTCAAGCCAAGGAAAGTGTCTCAAGAAGAATTCCTCTGGAGAGAATCGGTGTGTTTGAAGGGAAGTTTGCGTACACACTGGGTTTGTGTTCTGCTTCCTGGAACGTGAATCACAGGCTTGCCAACTATGAACTCCTAAAGCACACAGCTCCCCTGGATCCCAACCCATTTGCAGGTCCAACCAGTGACCTGAAAAATACAGGTGTCAGCATCAGATGACCTTCCTCACGTAGGAAAGGGAAGTGACACTGGTGGCATTAAGCATTAACTGTCCGAGAATACATAAGGATGGCAAGTTAAACAATAATCACTAGGTAACCAACTCAGACAGATAGAAAGAGAGGGGAAAAAACCCAAGAGTAGCTATCTTTAAAGAGAACAAGCAGATCTGAGTAATCCAATTTAGGGGAGATAAGAGCCTGCTGCTACTACTGTCCTTTAACTGGACAAACGCCTTCGTTCAAGTGTCAACCCCAATCCAGAAGAGGTCACCGCACTGGGCCTGTTGCCTAATATACTCCTGAATTGGCTGAGTGGCTTTCCGAACAAACACACTGGTCCAACAGAATTGATTTTCAACAGGCCGTATTGGTCCCTAACGTAATTATCCAGCAGTGAGTCAGTTCATGGCAGCCCCTGCATTTAAACGCTGCCGGTCAGCCTGGACAGGGCCCGGGCCGGCACTGAGATGCCTTCTCCAAACGCCGCTTGGGAAACGTTCTTTTTCCCGGCTACCTTTCTCCCATCTTCCTAAATAATTGCACGAGCAGTGGGGATTTCGTGCGGTTCCCTCTTAAGTGTTCATCGTCTTGCCCCTGTTGACGGGGAGCTGCAGAGACATTGGTCTCATGTGCCATGAATATCAAGTCCTGGCTGTTTGATAGGTGAATTCAGTTTGCTGTAAAGAATCAAACGGAATCCTTTTAAATCACTACCATGCTTAACCTCTTCCCTTCTCTGAAGGCTTCTTGGCAACAGAATGCCAGTTACCTCTGTGGTCCAGCCAGCGAGGGGTAGGTCCTTTGGGGTGATTCCCCAGCACAGCACACTCCCCCAAAAGGCTCACTCAAGTCACACTAGGCCCAGGCCCCAGTTGGTCAAACAGAGCATGACCTTTGAACTTCCAGCTGAATGTTACAACTTCTAAACCTGAGTGGGTTCCCAAAGCCAGGAGGCCTGCTACATGAGGTATAACATTCATACTTCTGTCAGGATATTGAAATAAAATATTTTCTCCCTGGCTGCAGGCATAGTGGCAAGGCCGAAAGACCACAATTCTTTCCACTCATCACTTCCTCATCTTTGAGAAATGTATATATTCTCCCAGCCTGGAGAATCTCCACACTGGTAATATCTTACACACATCTCTTTAGTTCACACCTCTGGCTCACAGAGAGGGCAGGAATGGGGTCTAAGGCAGCCTTGGGCACCTGGCACCTGGTGCACTGCATTGTCAAGAGTAGCAATCAGCAACTGTTTGTGGAGTCTCATTTAAGTCGTTTGCAATGACAAATCAATCAATCGCTGTGTGAACTTGGGCAACCGCTTAACCTCTCTGTGCCTGTGTTTCCTCAGTGATGGGGGTGATAACAGTACCTGCTACATCAGGTTGTCATAAGAATAAACTGAGTTAATGTTTGTCAAGTTTTGGAACCGAGCTTGGCACATATAAAAGCATTAAGAAAAGGACATGGTCGGCTACTTAGGGGGTAGTACAGGAGAATACAGTAGAATCGGCCTGCCTGAATCTTTTCTTCATATGGTACCTCATCTACAGTGAAATCCACAGCCCGCTAATCAATTAGAAGTGCTATCCAGCCCACTCTCCCTAAATTGGCTTGGTTCAGGGCAAGGGTCCCCAACCTGTGTTTGTGCCTGAGCTAGGCTGTTTTCCCAGAAGCTGTGTGGTCTGGGGCAGAGCACGGCACAGAAAAGATGTCCCCACCTGCCCCAACCTTATTCTGGGGGCAATCCACACAGGCTGTGGTAAGGAGGTCGTGGTGGCAATGGCCATCAGGGAAATGGATCATCTAAGTTCTCAAGAAACACTGTTGAATCACAGTTGACCTGCTGGGAGCCTCTGCCCTGGCAAACGGTAAGGCACGGTGAGAAACGGCCGGGGAGAGACAAGAAAAACATTCATTTGCTTCAGACCTTGAAACCATCCACAAGCTCATCTCACCAAAGGCGTTCATTCTGGTTTTCACTTACATCTGAGCTCCTCTGGCCAGAGTAGAACTGTGAAAACCAAAGCTGGGACCTGAAACCGTCTACTGTCTCCCTCAGGACGAACCAGCATCCAGCTTGGCTCAGGTGACCTGACTGAACTTAACCCTGACTGCATTATTTCTGGGGGAGCCCAAACTAACTTCTAAGTGCTATTAGTAATAATGATAGTATACCCAGACACTATTTATACGAGTTCATTTAATCTGACATGTCACATTGTTGTCATTTCTTTAAGGGGAAACCGAGGCACAGAGAACTTAAAAAGTATGGTCAGGACCACAGAATTACCACCTTGAGCCAGCTCATGGCCACTCACCCATCCTGCCCATCTGCAGTGGGGAAAGTGGACAGTGAAGCTGCAGTTTTCAGAATAATATTAATGCTGCTAGGTACAGACCACATTTGCAGGGGAAAATGAAAGGTGGGGGAGAAAACGAGGCAGCAGGAGAAAGGGAGGAAGAAAAGAGGTTGGGGATAAGGGTGGGAGGAGACAGGAAAAAGGGAAATACGTTATTAATATTTAAGATTATTATTTGTATTTACCAAATAAAGAGTTTTTGCTATCATCATAGGTTACGTTTAGAGAGAACACAAAATGTGCCAGGTACCACGGTGTCTGAAGTGCTTCCCATTCTGTTCTTTCATCTTATATTCATAACAAAACAATCAGTTACTACTTTGAGACTCATTCATAGTGAAGGAAACTAAGACTCAGAGAGGTTCTGACTCCGTAGATAGAGAGCAGAAATCTCACCAGAGCAAGGCTGTCGGATTTAGCAAATAAAGAAGATATACAGATTGCCAACAAACACATGAAAGGATGCTCAATGTCACTAATCATTAGAGAAGTGCAAATCAAAACTACAATGAGGTGTCACCTCACACCGGTCAGAATGGCCATCCTCAAAAAATCTACAAACAAGAAATGCTGGAGAGGGTGTGGAGAAAAGGGAACTCTCCTACACTGTTGGTGGGAATGTAAACTGATACAGCCACTATGGAGAACAGTACGGAGGCTCCTTAAAAAACGAAAAATAGAACTACCATATGACCCAGCAATCCCACTGCTGGGGATATACCCTGAGAAAACCTTAATTCAAAAAGAGTCATGTACCACAATGTTCACTGCAGCTCTATTTACGATAGCCAGGACATGGAAGCAACCTAAGTGTCCATCGACAGATGAATGGATAAAGAAGATGTGGCACACATATACAATGGAATATTACTCAGCCATGAAAAGAAATGAAACTGAGTTATTTGTAGTGAGGTGGATGGACCTAGGCTGTGTCATACAGAGTGAAGTAAGTCACAAAGAGAAAAACAAATACCGTATGCTAACACATATATGTGGAATCAAAAAAAAAGGTTCTGAAGAACCTAGGGGCAGGACAAGAATAAAGACACAGACGTAGAGAATGGACTTGAGGACACGGGGAGGGGGAAGGGTAAGCTGGGACGTAGTGAGAGAGTGGCATGGACATATATACACTACCAAACGTAAAATAGCTAGCTAGTGGGAAGCAGCCACGTAGCACAGGGAGGTCAGCTCGGTGCTTTGTGACCCCCTAGAGGGGTGGGATAGGGAGGGTGGGAGGGAGGGAGACGCAAGAGGGAGGCGATATGGGGATATATGTATACACATAGCTGATTCACTCTGTTGTACAGCAGAAACTAACACACCATTGTAAAGCAATTCTACTCCAATAAAGACGTTAAGAAAAAAAATAAAGTAAAATGAAAGCACCCCCCAAAAAATAATCCAGAACAGCCCATTACATTTGAATTTCAAAGAAACACCAAATCACTGGGTACGTACTTATACTAAAGCAACAAATAATTTAGGACATACATATACTAAAAAAATTATTCGTTTGTCTGAAATTCCCATTGAACTGGGCAACCTGTGTTTTATCTGGCAACCCGAAGCAGAGGTATTATTAGGTTGTCTCATCTTTATAGTTTTAAGCTGGAATAAAGTTTTCATTTAAGGTCCCAACTGTATTCACCCGGTCAGATTCTTAGAGCATCTATATAGGTGGCAACAGGATCCAAATTCCTGACTGGCTTCAAGTGCAAATTTCAAGTGCCTGCGTAGAATCTTGGGGGTGCACAGGGCTCAGCTCTGTGCTTTGGGGTGTGCCTACATGGGGCCTTCATGTCATGGGGGCTCCTTTCCACACCCTGGTCACTTGCAGACTTCTGTCCTGACTTGCTGACCGCATGCATCCCACCTCCTGCCCAGCCAGCATCTGCTTGCCTTTTCTGCCCCAAACAAGATGCCAAGGCTTTCTTCACTTCAAGTGTGCACAGCTGCCTGGCAGATAGACAGCAGCGGCATCTACCCTTCCTCCTGCCTGTCCTTCCCTAAAGTACTCCCAAATAGGGTCAGGCTCCGGCTGTATTTTTCAGTCTTTAATTAGCAGATTCCAATTCATCACCCTGAGTATCTCCTGGCATCAGCCCCGAGATCCCCTCCTCTCGCCTGGTGAATCGGTCTTCATTTAAAACCCTCTCTCTTAGCCCTAAATGGAAATCAATTCTGCAAGTTTAGCAAATAGTTAATTACTCCACAAAGGGGATTGATTGGCCTTTGATCACCAGAAAGCTCTGCAGTGCTATTAGTCTCTTTCATCTGTGATTAAACCACAGAGAGAAAGAAACAAAAACGAAATTAGGCTTCTCCTGTTATCCTACAAATATTTAATGACGGGCTAATCTCCTAGAGGTGTGTTCAGGGGATACCCGTTCCATCAGGAGCCGGCTTCCATTCAACCTTGAACCCAGATTCCATCTTTGTGGAGAGCAAGGCAAAGAACTTTAGAGAGGAACAGAGCTGGGCTCAAAGAAACCCTTTGTAGGACTCACTCTTGTCTGCCTTTTCTTCTCTCCTCTTCTTATGTATGTTTTAATGCAGATAAAAATTTTCCCGGTGGACTCCCGGCATGAATAATAATAATAAAAAGGAAACCTGGCTTAAAAAATTCCATATGGGTTTTGCTAACTCTCTGACCAGAACCAGATAATGTCCCACTGATTTGCAGATGACGAAGAGCCCTTCTCCCAAGTAATAGACTCCTTCACTTGGTGCAGAAAAGGTGCATATAGCAGAGTGTTCTCAGGTTACCTCTTCCTAAACAGGGATGCAGAGTAACAAGGCAGGAGCTGGGGCGCTCTGCACCATCCCGTAGCCTACACCAATGTGTACAGAAAATGACACTATAAAATGGCACTTTCCATACAGTTGATAAATAGTTCTAAAAAGCACAGAAGGAAACTGAGGCACGGGAGGGCGGAAAGAGCAAGAACATTGGAGTCAGGCAGAACTGAGTTCAAATGCTTCTCCGCTTAACATCTGAGGGAGCTGAGGCAAGCTGTTTAACATCTCTGAATCTGTTCAAAGGGGATATACAGGGCCTTGCTGCTGATCAACTGCAGAGATCACAAAGGCACCAAGGACAGCGCCTGACACACACTAGGGGTATTGGATGATATGTCCGCTCCCCTCTCTCTCTTACGTCAGGGGTTCTGCAGCTGGTTACCCAGAGAGCCGAGCCTGGAGGCATTGTCCTCCCCAAGTCCAGTGACTTTTCTCCCCTGCCTTCACGTTGCCCCTCCAGCAATCATTCTGGTCCACAGTCACCATTCTGTTTAGAATCTACCCTAGAGACCCACATTCCTGAAATAACATCAAGGCGCCAGGACCAAAGAAGAGATTATGACCAAGAATAGACAGAACCAAGGAATCAATCAGTTTTTCGTTGAATGGGCCCTTTCTGAATGGTGGATTCCCCCCAACACCCCACGCCCCCCCCGCACAATCATATAAGTTAATCTGGTCTCCAGAAGCAAATCACGGGAGAGTGTCTGAATGACGGTTCTTCAGTCTGGTATTTTTGGCTTGATAGAGACAGGCAGTATATACTTTTTATTACCCTCATTTGTTCTTTCTGCATTCTCATGTACATGCCCAGAGGTCGCTCTGGGGTTTTCTTCTTCATAATTTTATCAGACAAACCCTGCTAATTGGGCTGACCCAGGGCAAGATGCTGATGTTGGCTAAGTCAGTATCACCCTTTCCACCTTTCTCCTCAACTTGCCTCCATGCTGACGTGAGACCCTTCACTGCAGTGACACATTCCTTGTTCTACAGTCAAAAGACCAATGGACTCAGCACCAATGACCTGGTGGGAACCCCAGCTCTGACATTTACAAGCTGAATGACCTTGGATAACTCAGTGGCAATGCTAACCGATTTAATTAACATTTGTTGAGTACCTTTGTATGTCACGGGCTGAGCTAGCCTATCTGTGAGGATGAGCTAGACTAATTATATAAAGTATTTTAGCTGTTATTATTGCATTAGATCTTCTTCTGTCCCACTCATGTCCTCTCGACACTCACCCTACACATGAAAGTTACCTGCTGCAAACACTGGTGACCCTCTCCTGGGGAGCTTTCTTTTCTGGCCATGGGTGTCCACCAGATCTGTGCTGGGGCCTGCCAGAGAGCTGACAGGGTGGGTGGGAAGTGGTCAAGCAGTGATGGATGGGGTTCCTCACCCCTTGGGTAGGACAACTCTGAGTGTCCGTCCTGCAGGGTCTCTTGGAGTGGCCCTGTGGGGTGAAGTCCCCGTCGTTGTCCACAGTGGAAATGTCCTTGATAATAACCTTCTTATGGGCTCCTTTCCCTTCCCAACCCCCCTACTAGTGTTTCCTGGAATCACCTCCCAAGCAGACAATTTCTCAAAATTTTATCCCTAGTTCTCTTTCTGTGAAAATCCAAACTAAGACAAGAAATAGGAATGGAAGAGCAATGGTAATGTCTTCTGGAAGTGGCCTGGAGCATCTCAGATGGCAAATCAGAAGAGTAGAGGGAAGGCCAGAGCCTTCTAGAATGCTAGAGAGAGACAGAGAGACAGACAGCAGACAGACCATCGTGGAGGCCCACACATGGAGAACACACACAGCCCAATCCCAGATGAGGTACCTTAACACCAGGTGGTTCTGCCAGGAAATGAGAGGGTTACTCTAAAAGACTCCCTTTCCCTCACATTCTAAAAGGAGCCTGAGAATGATTGCTCCACCCAGGACCAGCAGACAGAAGGGTGGAAGGAATCAGGTCTCACCTGGCAGGAACTTTTTACTACCTTGGCATTTGAACAGTCATTGGCCTGGGCAGCGGACTGAGCCACCTCTTCATCCGAACAATACCTCAAACACACCACATGTCTTCCTCTCCATCTGTCACAGCCTCCTGCCTGCTGTCTTCTTCCACTCTAGTCTTCCGAACAATACCTCAAACACATCACATGCCTTCCTCTCCATCTGTCACAGCCTCCTGCCTGCTGTCTTCTTCCACCCTAGTCTTCCTTGACACATTCACATTCGCATATCCCACTCCTCGAGATCCTTCAGGGACTTCTCATTGCTCTCAGGAGAAGGAGGGAGATTCCAAACCTGCCCCCCAGGCCTGTCCTAGCTTCATCTCAGGGGTCTTTCCCCCTCCCCTTCTCCTCCAGTCTCATGGAGCTTCTTGCTCTTCCTTGAAAAAACTCAGCTCCTTCCAGGGCCTCCCATGATCTCTTCCTTCTGTCTGGCTACCCCACCCCATGCATCTTGGCCAACTCTTATTCATCCATCAGTGGCCAGCTTAAATGCCTTTCAGGGAGGCCTCCCCTAATTGCTTTCTGTGGATTTGTGGTAGGGGACTTCTCAAATGGCCCCTAGTGATCTCCACCTGGTATTCACACCTCTGGGTGGTCCCCTCCCCCTGAGTGTGGGGCTGGACCTAGTGACTCGCTCTAGTGAACAGGGCAAATGTGATGGGGCGTCACTGCCAGGATGAGGTTACAAAGACCGCACTCCCGTCTTGCTTGTGTTCTCCCTGGCTCTCGGGCTTGTCCCCCAGCATGCTCTGATGAAGCAAATCAGCCTGTTGTGCACTGCATTGTGGAGAGGCTACGTGGCAAGGCACTGAGGGCAGCCTCTGGCTGTGAGCCCACGAGCAAGTGAATCTTGCAACAGCCTGGTGTGTGAACTTAAAGATGACCCTTCCCCGGTCAAGCCTTGAGATAACTGACGCTTTGACTGTGGGCTTGTGAGGGACCCAGAGCTAGAGACATCAGCTAAGCTGTGCCAGGAATCCTGACCCATAGAAGCTAAGATGATAAGTGTTTCAGGCCACTGGGTTCTGGGGGAATTTGCATGCAGCAATAGAGAAACGAACCCAGATGAGCTCTTATCATTACGTGCAGTCACTCCGTAGAGTCAATGACAGCATAGGATTTTGGGAACAGTTTCACAACAGTATTGATTGGAAAACCACTCTGTTTAGCTATGGGAGGCCTAGTGGCTAAGAGCACCTGCCCTGATTGGGATACTGGGATTGAAATTCCAGCTCCATCGCTTGCCACCTCAATGACCTGGCGCCAGTTATGTGACCCCTGGGTTTCAGTTCTTCTGCAAAATGGAGACAACAATGAGTCACCTTATAACGCGGCTGTGAGGATTCAACAAGGTAACACTTGTAAGTTGCTTAGAACACTACCTGGTACTCGTAAGCACTTAACAAATGCTATCTCTTATTATTCTCACAAAGATTTTAGGAGAAGGCATGCTACAATTTTTGAGGATCTTGCTTTCTGCCTCAGGAGATGCCGCAGCTCATGAAGGAAAACAACACAAGGTAATAGACAATTCAGTGCTAAATCGTGTTCTTGAGACTTGAAAAACCGAGAGAGTTTAGAGGAGGCAAAGAAAAAACTGGGCTGGACTCTTCTGGACTGTTTCTCTGTGAAGCTTTAATAAGGCATGAGTAGGGAATTGCAGGAGGGAGCTCTGGCATGAGCACAGAACCAGAATTCAGAGCGAAATGGGAGACTAGGAGAGTGTGGACCTTGGCTATGGAGTGGAGGATGAATACTGGGAAGAAAATGACACGCAGAAACATGTCCAATGGAGGCAAGCATTAGACCGGATCCTGCAGGGTGAGGGAAAGCTTTGTGGCTGAGGACTGGAGGGTTTAAAGGGAAAAGCCTGGAGGCTGAGAGGCCTCATAATACTATGGCTGAGTTAAGGAGAAGGCGGAGACCAGAGGCTGCCTGGCTGTGTGCCGTGTGCTAGGGATATTCGGAAGCACCCAGGTCATGGAAGAAGGGATGGAGGCTTGGGATGAGGGGCCATGACTGCCAGGCTGACAAGGGTCTGTGATAGTGTGGCTCATCCGGAGCTGTGTTCTTTCTGGATTGAAGCGGACATCTCTGAGAGTGGCTCCTCCCACCCACAAGCCACTGAAGCCCTGAGGCATGAGTGCTTGCAGGTTGGTGCGTGTTTAAGGTCAAGAGAACATTGATTTCTGCCCTGAGTTGTGGTGGAAGCTGCTAATTTGATAAGACAGAGCATTAAAGATTCAGTGTGGATGGGTATTGATCATGGGGCAGGTCTCGTTAGAAGGGATTTTTTTAATCATCAAACAAACTATTGGTAGAAAACTAAATAAGGATCACCCACCAGAACCTACCTTCTTGGAGGGGCTATAAACTTGAGTAAGATATCATGGAGTGACTGAGCACACAGCTTTGAAGTCAGACAGATGGCGGTTGAAATCCTGGGTTTACCAGTTGTTAGCTGCATGGCTCTGGGTAAGTTACTCAATTTCTCTGTGCCTCAGGGCCCTGATGGCTACAATGGGAGAGGTAGTATCTACAGCAGGAAGTTGTTTGGGGAATTAAGCGGGGCACAAATGATGACGATGATGAAGAAGAACAGCAACAGATAATCTTACTTGGGCCAATGAACTAATTTCATCCTCACAACCATAATGAGGAAACAGAAGCACAGAAGCTTGTTGAAGCTCACACAGTGTGCAGCTGGCCTTTGAAGCCAGGTAGGCTGTGTCCAGAGCTGGCACTGTTAACCCCTGAGAATACGGCTTTAATTTATGTCCAGCAGTGTCTGGTGTACAGGTGCTGAATAAATGCTGAATAACTACAGCCATATATGTTGACGGTGGACTTAGAAGGCCCAGCTCTCCCCGTTTACTAAATCTTTGCAAGCTGCTGGAATTAGTTTTTCCATCTCCCTAACGGGACGGTTCATGTAATGATGCTAAAGAAAGTAACAGAGTGTCATGAGGCCCTAACCACCTCTCACACAAAAACCCTCCAAACTAACAAAAAATTGGATAAAGGAGGGAAGAAGGGAAAGGAAGAGACAATGGAAAGCAAGTATAAGAGCAAATGAGTACAGATGGGTAATTTTGGAATTTTGAGTGTGAGATCTGGGAAAGCTCATCAAAGCTGGGAAAGTGTCATCAGCCACCACGTCCCATGCCTGAGCCTCGGCCCCAGGAGAACTGTGTGGTCTAGAATAACTGGAGGACTATGGTAGACAGTCACATGGGTGGTCTCCAGGGAACCACACCTCCTGGGGTTCCCGCCCTTGTTTGCTGCTCCCACAATGCTTCTGTTGATGTCATGTGACGTGCTTTGGCCAATGGGACATTAGCAAGTAGAGGCTTGATGTGTGCTGTCACTTGGGCTTGTCCCCTTAGAAGCCAGCACTTAGCTATCCTGTAAAGAAGCTTGGGCTTGAGTGAAGAGAGGTTGCACGTAGAGACCCTGGAGCTCCAGCCCAGCTCACTGCTATCACACATGGAGGAGAGTTGCCTGGCTGGAATCATGAGAAATAATACATTGTTGAGGCTGTAAGCCAGTAAGTCTTGAGGTGGCTGGTTCTGTAAAAGTTGGATAACAAAAGTGACTTTCCTTAGTTTTCTCTTTCAAATTTAATGTTTAATTATATAAGATATGTAAGAATCCATTCTTTAAAAAAAAAATAGAATATTACAGGTAAATCTGAAGTTCTGTTTGATTACCACCCCCAATCCTGGTGTCCTTCCTCCTTTGTAAAGGTAAGCAAATTAGGGGCTTGGTGTCCATCCATGAAAAAGAAATTTGTTTTAACTTTTACATACACAGATATATACTCATAGATAGTTTATTGGGTTTTGAGACTACTTTGCACTGCAACTTTGGGACGGAACTGAAGTGACCACCTTTATTTATCTGAAGATGAGGGTGAGGATTCTCCTCCATAACACATGGCAACAGCTTGGCCAACAGGATGGATTCTCCCCTTAAACACTGACTCTGAAAAACAAATCAACTTGCCTCTAACCATGTTGCCCACTGCTCTGTATCTGTACTTATAACAACCTAAATCAAAGTGTGCAGTCCCTTTCTAAACATCCTGAGAGAAGGATGTGCTCCCAGAGGGATTTGGTAGGCAACTTTCATTTTCCATATCCTCATGGAGGGGAAATAAATCCCTCCCAGACAACTTATTCCAATGTGACTGGGAGAATTCTGGCAGCCAAAATGGTTTGGCTTTCCACCTTGCCTTCCTTGCTTCCCTAGGATCTTTGCTCCCCACCATATTCCCTAACTAAGGAAGATTTGCATGCTAGGAGAGGCATCAGCAGAAGCTCAGAACTCTGAGAGCTCTGTGTTTTGCTAGGTTGCAAATAGGAGGCAGGAGCCACTGCAGTTCCCTACTGTTAACCACTTTGGGATCTCCCCATCTTTGGGGAGCTGAGGTCAGGTATGCTGCCTGGTTGGCTATGGGAAGGCCCAGGGACAGAGTCAGGAGACCAGAGGAACAGTCAAAAGCGTCTCTATCTAATTCACACCTTGGCACCAGCTCGAGGAGGCTGGTGCATCCAGTTTAGAGAAGGAGTGCCTATGGGGTGTTAGGCCTCACCAGACACACACGGCACACTTCACAGAATGTTCTGAAAGATCGTTGAATACTCTACAAATGAGTCACAAAGAAGCATCCAGAACCATGGATGAATCACGTAATAGTTCAGTACCTGGAATATGTCCTAGGTATACAAGATTGTGCAGGACAGATAGAGCCCTTGACCGGCAGCCAGTGGTAGTATTCACATGAGTTGACAGTGATGAAGCTGTCTTTGGCTCCTGGAGGAACAGCAACATCACCCTAGTGTGGGCTTAGGGAGAAGGCAGACGGGCTCTCAGAGGCAAGGAATCCAAAACAGTTAACGAAGAGCTGTCGGCTCAGCATCTCTTTAAGTATCATGCTTAGTTTATATGCAGGTGAGAACTAATAAAATAATATAAAAAGACTTAAAAATGTTTGGGTGAATATGCTGTGTTGGTCCAAAAGAGTTGAAAGCAGGAGCTCAAAGTGACATTAGTACACCCGTGTTCTCAGCAGCGTTGTTCAAACAGCCGAAAGGGCGGAGCAACCCAAGTGTCCATCAGTGGATGAAAGGATAAGTAAAATGTGGTTTAGACACACAACGGAATATTATTCAGTCTTTAAAATGAAGGACATTCTGCCAAATGCTACAACATGGATGGATTGGACATTATGCTAAGTGAAATAAGCCAGCCATAAAAAAGACAAATACAGTATGATTCTACTTATATGAGTAACTTACAAGAGACGTAGAGACAGAAAGTAGAATGATGGCTGACAGGGGTAGGGCAGGGAGGGGAGAATGGAGGGTTATTGTTTAACGGGTATAGTTTCAGTTTTACAAGATAAAAGGAGTTCTGGAAATGGTTGGTGGCTATGGTTACACAACATTATGAATGTACTTAACACCACTGAACTGTTCACTTAAAAACGGTTAAGATGATGAACTGTATGTTATGTGTTTTTTTACACATAAATAAATAATATGTTGTGGTAGATTTAAAAAATGATCACGATACTTTATAACTCACTCCATCAAGAAGTTGAATCTATTTCTCCAGCACTGGGACCTGGGCTGGCCTTCTGCCTTTCTTGGACCAAAAGAATGCAGGAGAAGTAACACTGTGTGAGTTCTAGTGGCTAGACCTTAGGAGACTCTCCTCTCAAGTTCTTGGAACCCTGAGACTTCCGTGCGAACAAGTCTCAGCTAGCCTGCTGGAGGATGAGGCCATGTGGAACAGAACCGAGGCACCCTAGCTGACACTCAGCCAGCCCCTAGCCAACCTAGCAGCTCACTGTAGGTGCTCAGATGAGTCCCAGCCAGGATCAGTTGAGCCTGACCAGGTCAGTAGTATTGCCCAGAGGAGCCCAGATCAAATTGCTGACCCACAGAGTCATGAATTAAATAAATGATGGTTGTTTGGGGGTGGTTTCTTATCCAGCAAAAGCCAACCGTAACATACCTTAAACACTGCTCCAAATCCTACTGACTTGCTTGGCCAACATGTTTTCAATACTTTAAGATCTATGAAGACAGACACTGTGAACTGTCTTTCCTCCTGTTACATCTTCATTGCCTATCCCTGTGCGTAGCACAGAGTAGACACTTAATAAACATTTGTTGAGAAAAGAATAGTGTGAAATAGACTTATTTGGCTGGCACCTCAAAATGTTTTTTCTAAATGAGGCAGGGAATAATGATCAATACAAGGTAAATAAATAAAATACAAATAAAAACTCAATTAGGCTGTGCCTTAATTATCCAATATTCTTCATTAATGGGGCATGGGTTGATGAATTTTAAAGCATTTGCAGGCTCCTTCCATTCACCCGTCAACAAATATTTATTTAGTACATAATTTGTGCTACGTACTAGGCTAGCCCCTAGGATACAATGGGTGAGCAAGACGGATAGCATCCCTGGCCTCACAGAGCCATGAAAATGTATACCATTAATTCCGCGTAACACAGAAAATAACTAATTTCATTTTATAGCTGTAGGTAGAAATCACGAATAGGGCTATGGGTAGATATATGCATAACAAAATATACGCCACGTGATCCTGGTACAAGATGTTTTCTCTCTTGTAACTTGATTTCTTTGGCTTGTTTTTTCTTATTCATTTAAATAATATAATCTATTCATCCATTCAACATGTATTCATTGAGTAGTAGTGGGCACATATAAGATGAACTAGACAAAAGGACTCTCTGACCTCATAGAGCTTTCAGTCTGGTCAAGGAGGCTCTAGGTATAATTATATGTATAATTATGCTAATAAACAAGTAATTACAAATTGGCCAAGCATCAAAAGGGAAAAGCACAGGGAGCTCTTCTAGGGGAGCACGATCTAGTCTGGGTAAGGCATAGCTGGGGACCTGCCGGGCATAGCATAACATCATCCCGACTGGGGCTGGTGTGTTGTAGGACATTCTTTTTCTGTGTGGTTTTAAAGATTTGGAACTGAGTTGCAAGGCATTTATGCACTTGAACTGTTAACCTGTGAGCGCTCCAGGTCTGTGAGGATTAACCTGCGTCTTTCCTCCATCTCACAGCTGCCACTGGGTGAGCATTTTTTTCATTTTTGGAGTCTCATTGACAAAGCCTAGACCTTGGGACTGCGTATGTATGCGTGAGTCCCAGCCGAGATCGGCTGAGCCTGACCCGGGCCCTCGGAACTGCCCAGATGTGCCCAGACCAAAAAGAGATCCTGGCTTGTTCCCTAAGCCCCACTGATGGTGAGTGAGCCGCTGAAACCTGTCTCTGCTGTCTTTCCACCTGTGGAATGAGGACGTGTATCTCCTCAACCTCTCCCATCCTTTCTCATTATCAGCCCTCCTTTGCTGGGTGCCCACAGGGCATAGGGCAAGCCGAGCGGGTGCTTTCAGCCCCTCACAAGTGTGTGGCGATGACCCCTGAGCTGATGTCTGTGAAGTGCCACACGCTCCAAGGGGAGAGGCACTCTCCAGAAGGAACATGAGGGATCATAATTACTGCGCCTCCGTGGAGAGGCCACGGGTACTTGGCATGGTGCCACCACCTTCCCTGGAGACAGCTGCTGCCTGGCTGTACATGTAGCCCCAAACACAGACTTTTCTGCTTCACATAGAGATTGCCCTGGGCTGCAGCAGGCGCTGCCTGTTCGTCAGCCCAGCCTGTGATGAGCAGGGACGCATAGGAGGGCTGGTGCCCACAGCTCGGAGCTATTAGTCAATGTTTATTTGTTCAACAAATATTTATTGAGTGTTTACTCTGAGCCAAGCATGAGGCTAAACATTGCTGGGGTACGAAGGTTTATAAGAGAGGAGAGAAACCATTTATAAAACATTAGCTATGGGGCTCTATACCAGGCCAAATAATACCTCATTAATCCTTTTACAGATGAAGAAACCAGTGTTTAGCAACATATGTGGGATCACAGAGTTAGTAAATGGCAGAGCTGAAACTTGACTCAATGTCAGCCCAATTCTAAATACTGTAGTCTTTCCAGTACACTGTTCTGCTTCAGGGACTTACCAAGACTCCCAACATCTCCACCTCTGCAGAGACCGAAATCCTTAAACAAGGCACAGAGCCACATCAGCCCTCTGGCCCCCAGCTTACGGGAATGTACAGTCCTCACAGAAATTTACATCCTCCCCCTTCCTACCCTGGACTCATCTTATGAAGCAATGTCTTTTCTCAGTCTAACGCTTGGTGGAAATTCCCAGGTGCAGATGGGAGGAAAGAGTATTCCAGGCGGAGGAACCAGCGCATGCAAATTCGCGGTGGCAAGAGAGATTTATCTAGATGAGGCGGACCTGGGCATGCTCAGTGAAATGGAAGAACAAAAGGTACTAGAGATAAAAAGGAAGAACCGGTGGTGGCAGGATGGGATAGAGGCAAGCATAGATGCAAGTATATTTAAACCAAGTAAAAGAAAATGACGACGACCGTGATACTCCAAAAGAACGGAAAAGCTTCGGCAACTTGAGTGGGGAATGGGAAACACTGGTGGCAAATTATTTGCGGAAATGTAAGTTAAAATAGCAAAAAACTGGAAACCAATGTAGAATCCACCCATAAGAGAGCACTTTAGAAAATTCTGAGACAGCTACTGGACAAGATGTTTTGTAGCCATTAAAAATGAACATTATGAAGATTCTGCAACAATGTGGAAAAGAACTTACAATAACACAGTGGGAAACAAGACTATAGAAAATAAAATCCTACCCTGTTTTGACCCCCAAGTAGAACAAGTGACAGAAAGAGACGGATGGAAAGAGAAAGACGTTGGATTTAGAGCTTGTTTTGAGACAAGAAAGAAATTCCACGGCAGTGCTTCTAAAGGACAATCCACAGATTTCACAAATCACTTGATATTGCTTTGAAAACCTGTGTGTGTGTACTGCATGTGTGAATTCTTTTCTGGGATGAGGTGAGGGCTTCAAGATTTCATTATTTCTCAGAGGGCTCTCTGACCATGTCAGGACCACAGGGTACAGTTCAAATCACTGTATCACAAACTGTCTTCTATTTTAGTTGGGATTCTAAAGCTCTCTGAGACAGCTGAAAAGGGTTCTTCTCTAATATCTTCTCCCAACATTCTGAGGACCTAGTCTGGGAGCTCACATCGTGACTGATTTGCCTGTGGGAGCCAGGCCTTCCCTTGCTGGGTTCAACACTGAGAAAGTGTGTGTACACACGCCTGCACTCTCTCATCCAGTGAATGATTTTCATCCAGCCTCCCAGGTTTCGAGAAGCCCATCAGGGAACTCTTCTAAAGAGCAAAGAGATGTTTTTCAAGTGACCTCACATGGCTTTACACAATATCAAATTCCCTCACAATGGAGAGTGGCATGGACATATATACACTACCAAATGTAAAATAGCTAGCTAGTGGGAAGCAGCCGCATAGCACAGGGAGATCAGCTCCGTGCTTTGTGACCACCTAGAGGGGTGGGATAGGGAGGGTGGGAGGGAGACACAAGAGGGAGGGGATATGGGAACATATGTATACGTATAACTGATTCATTTTGTTATACAGCACAAACTAACACACCATTGTAAAGCAATTATACTCCAATAAAGATGTTAAAAAAAAATTCCCTCACAACGAATGGTTATTGGGAGAATCGAACTCCATGGCTTTGGAGCCAAGTCTGAGATATATAAGACAGAAAGTGATCCCATTAGACTGCTGAAGCAAGAAGGCGAACTTCCCAGAAGGCCACACGCCCCTTAAACCAAGCCGGCGCATTTCATGGCACAAAGGAGGAAGAACAGGGTGCAATAAGGAAAAATGGCTGCTTAGAAAAACGTATGTTTTACAGCTTTTGAATAATTCAAAACTATGGTACATTTGACGGGACCGTGTCTCCACGCCAATAAATAAGGTCATTAAAACATTCTGGTATTCCTCTGATGCCACTCACGTCCCTTCATTCACTACGTGTTTACTGACCACCTTCCTTATGCCTGACCCTCCTCCCACCTTCTCAGTGAGGAGCATGAAGGACTGTGGGAGTGGAAAGGATGAAAGGAGCTTATGGCCAGCCCACCCTGGGTTTGAATCCTCCACCACCAAGCGAATTAGTTCTGTCCACTGAGCTCCCACTTTCCTCATCTGTAAAATGGGAGCACTACTTATCATGCAGGTTGTATGAGAACTCTGTGGATGGATGTGCGTGTAGCACCAAACACAGGATACAGGCACAGAGTAGGTATACTCTGGTGCGTATACGTGGAGGAGATAATTAAAGAAGGTCTTAATGCCACATCCCCTATCTACCGCACAGGTTGTTGGGTGGATCAAATGAGCCTATGAAATATGGAAGAAATGCTAAAAAAAAAAAAACCCTGTGAAATGTTACAGAGCTACCATTACTCTGAGTAAGTCCCTGGCCTATGCTTTTTTCTCATGTGGGTATGAAGCTGCCTGGCTTCTCCCAAAGGTCAGAGCCTTCTCCATTTTACTGATGGTCTTTTCTTGTCTCCAAAGAGCATGTGAGTCAGTTTCTCTGGTGAGTTTTTTTCGAGGCTCTAGCTGAGCTTGGGATGAGCTTTACCATGCTAAGGGTCAGTGTGTCCCCAGACAGAACAGTATTTTAATTCAACAGCATTCAGCAGTTATTAAACTACGATAAATGCTAAAGTGGGAAAGATTACACTTAGACATGAAGAGTGTCACTTGAATCACTTAAAAATATTATAATGTACGGCTAATTGCACCTTGACTATATTATCCAGTGCTATGAAAACACTTCAGATCCTTAAGTAAGGTACCATTTAAATACCTATTTCGGTATGTAAAGGATAACATTCTTGAGTGCAAAGGTTGTTAAAGGCCCCAATATTCATTGAGTACCTATTATGTGCTGGGTACTTTGTCCATATTAATTCATTTAATGGTCAGAGAAATTCTCTGAAGTAATTATTATCACCTCCATTTTACGGGTTGAAAAACTGAAATTCAGAGATGTCAAGTATCTTGCCTCAGGTCACACAGCTGATAAACGGCAGAGCTAAGATTTGAGTCCAGAATTCACCATCATCATAGACACATATAATCATATTCTACACGACTTCTGTTTTTATATTTAACCCCTTTGTGCCCAGTTTCCTCACTTATACACTGGTGACAATAATTACACTAAGTTGTTGTGAGGATTAAGTGAAATGATTTATGAAAAACTCATAACACTGTGCTCAGTAAATGGAAGTACTATAATACATTGCTATTATTCTCTCCTAGGTGGTCATCCTAGCACACTTAAGCTAAGGACTCTAGAGCTGGGGTTCGCTTTGGAAATAATCCCTACTCCCCAGCATGGATTTAGCACAGTTGAAACAACACTATTGAAGCTATAATGGCCTACATGGCAAAACTGGCTGTATGATTTGCGTGGCCCAGTGCAGAATGAAACTGTGTTGCCTTTGTTAAAAAAAGTGATTAAGAATTTCAAGATGGCAGCAGCAGAGCTTTAAACCAAGCAGGGGTCTCCTCATTGTCAGATCCTGTGCACCCACGCTGGTCACAGCCCGCGGAAACAGTACTAGAGGAGCGAGTGTCAGATCCTGTGCACCCACGCTGGTCACAGCCCGCGGAAACAGTACTAGAGGCGCGAGTGTCAGACCCTGTGCACCCACGCTGGTCACAGCCCGCGAAAACAGTACTAGAGGCACGAGTGTCAGACCCTGTGCACCCACGCTGGTCACAGCCCGCGAAAACAGTACTAGAGGCGGGAGTGTCAGATCCTGTGCACCCACGCTGGTCACAGCCCGCGGAAACAGTACTAGAGGCACGAGTGTCAGACCCTGTGCACCCACGCTGGTCACAGCCCGCGGAAACAGTACTAGAGGCGGGAGTGTCAGACCCTGTGCACCCACGCTGGTCACAGCCCGCGGAAACAGTACTAGAGGCGGGAGTCCAGGCTGCCTTGGCTACTTATCACCTCTGTGGCCCTGAGCAAAGCACTGGAAATTTTCAAGTTTCTCTGTGATTTCTCAGCAATAAAATGGAGACCATGCTTGCCTCAAGGTTGTAGGGGGAATCAAACGAGATGATGGGTGAAAAGGTCCTAGCTTAACGACAAAGCACCTTGCTGGTAGTTCTCAACCCTGACCATGCAGCAGAACCACCTGTGAACCTGTTAAAAATGCGGAGGCTAGCTGTTCTTGAAGATTCGGGCCCAGGAGCTCTGGTCTGTGCATCTGTATTATGAACAAGCTCCAGGCGATTCGGAAGCACAGCCAGGATCAAGCAGCAACGCACTACCAAGCAAAAGACATTATCGAGTACAGAAATATTTGGCTTAATTACCTAGATTTGGGTGTTCCTTACTTGGCTTTAGGATGACAGTCAAGGCACATCTGAAGCTCTAAATTGCTTGAAACTCACCCTGTGAAATCGTTTCAATGTATCACTTGGTCAGTCTGTCAGTGATATGGCTCTAGGACACACAAAAGACTCCTTTTATGCCACTAGGCAAGGAATTATTCCTCACTTGAAACCGTAACTTCAAGGCCAAAGTTTTCACACTGAGCACCCCCTGAACTTTCTGGCTTCTGGTTGCCACGTAACCAGAAAAGACCAGCGCCCGTGAGAAAAGACATGCAACAGCAGCCTTTCTTCGGAAATACTTCAAATCCAGGCAGAAGACTGACTGTATGGTGATAGCTTTCATGCCACCTGGCACATGTCACCGTAACTCAGCTGCATTCTCACCTGGGTGTCTGTTTCGGGGAACGACAGAATGGCTACATGTGACAAGTCACACGCATCCTATCATCAGAGCCATCTGACTTTTCTTTAGCAAACTGTGTTCTGCCCGAGCGGGAGTATTAATTAAGGTTCTATTATACGGGCAGGCAGGTTGGGGGTAGTTAAAAGCTGCAGGGGAGTGGTGACAAAACAAAGCTGGTGCGTGTGTGCCGCCATTAACGGGGTGTTAATTGGGTGGTACACAAACACAAATAGGAAGCTCAGAGGTGCCTGGAGTGGTTACCTGGCATCCAGTAAAGGCCACGGGCTAACCCCATAATATGATTCAGGCTCAACTCAGATTTCCCAGCTGTAATCCCCCCACTACCCAACATATTTATGCTGGGTCTATCGGTGTGATTACCAGGAAATTAGGGTCACCTGGGAGAGGCTTCCATCCAGGGCAGCCATGCACTGCACACTGTCCTGGTCCAGTCAAGGGGCCATGTTGGGCTGTGATGGAGACCGCTGGCTTCTCTGCTCCTGGTAGTGACTGCTCTGAAACTCTACCTCTCTGTGCCTCACCAGCCACAGGAAAGTCTAAGTTATTCTCTTTCTCTTCGTCCAGCCATCTCAGACTTAATGGGTCTCTCCCTATTCTCTGGACAGTCAGTGGTGGGTGCATGGGTGGCTGGCTACCCAGAGCTGCAAGATGCCTAGGAAGGAAGAGAGGAAGAAAGCTCTTTGGGATAACGCTCTATGTACCGAAATCCTTTCGGAAAGCCAAGCTTTTTCCTCTTACACATCATTGTTGAATTGTAGACTGCTACATCTATAGGGGTTCTTCAAGTCAGCCTTTCCAACTCCCAACTTTATGGGTGAAGAAACCAAAGCCCAGAGGAGATAAATGAGTTGCCGAAGGTCACATAATAAGAAGTGCCATCTGCCTGCAGAAACCAGGGCACTTTTCCACAACCCTGCCTTGCCCATCTGGTTTGCTGTAGCAGGCACTAGTGAGGCCCATAGCTTCTCCTGAACAGTAGTTGTCCTTTCTCATGCTTCCTTTAAATATGGTTTCTCCATCTTCACGCTGAGCCCGTTTTCCGTACCTGGCTCCCGTTCCTGGATTATTACTGTCTGGTTTGGGGCTCTGAAGTCCACGTCACTGGCAAATAGCTCAAAGTTTCTCTCACTGATCTTCATGCCCTTTCCCTCCCATTCAAGGTCTCAGCCCAGCCCCTCTGGACGAGCAGTTAAGATTTTCAGTGGCTACGAGCCCCGTCCCTGGATCTCGTCACTCTTTTTCAAGCCTAAACATCAGTGCCGCGTTCACATGCACATGTCACACAAATTTTTCTAGTCTTTACACTTCTAACATAGCTTCTATTTCCAAGAAGTCAAAGGGCTTTTCAGAGTCCATAAAAGTCTATGTACACAATGGCATTTTATACTCAGCAGTCCTCCCTGGGACTTTTTCATTTTCTGCAGGTGATCCTGAGTTGAGAAATGACTTCTAAATCCTGCCTACTCTCGGGGCTGATTAAAGTCGAGAAGTCCCTGTAGTCTACCCACCAGTACTTTTGTGAAGATTTTGCATAACTACTGAAAATAGTGTAAAAGATCATGTCTGTGATCTATTAAACAAGATTTTTTTTAAAGAGAGATAAAGGGTTTAAAAGGAACACATGGAACAGAAATGGCTGAGTTCTGCTTATTATATGTTAGAAATTATGAGAATAACACACTTATTGCTAATTAAGCAAGTCACTTATCATGAAGCACTTGCCAGAAAACATATTTGAATTCCTCCAAATTCAAATACGGAACTAACGGGTAAATCATTTATGTTCAAGTAATTATTTGCAAGACTTTATTTAAACTGGAATTTAGTGAAAGTAATTCAGAGGTTTTATTCCTTGCATCAGGTAATAAATTTGTTGTTTAATTAGAAAGACAACTTGCTCCTTTAGGTAGAAGGAAAAGGGAACGTAAAATTCGGAGATGGCTTCTCAGAATGATCTGGTCAAAATGGTTCAGAGGAAGACTGGTGCTTTGGATGATCACAACTACACGGGAGAGTAGCACAGAATTTCCAGAGGAATCAGACTCAGGGGCTTAGAGGTACTGCTTTAGTAGGAACAACACAAAACAAAAATAGTAATGAAACCCTCAAAAACCTCACACCCATCCCTAACACACACAAACTCAGTGACACCTACATCTGAAATATACACCCTCACATGCAGACACCTTCACACACACCTCTTCCTGGCTAAAATAAATAGTAGTGCCAATCCCACCCCTAATGACAAAACACGTCCCCAGTGCTGTCAAATTGCTTTCACAGAGTTTAATGACTTGAGCATCCAGAGACAGACCTGTAGTTGCCGCCCGTCCTGAGGCTTCTAACTTTTCCAGTGTGAAGAATTAGAGACACTTGGGCCTGGGGACTTAAATTTGTGGAGCTGGGAGGTTTTCAAAGTCTCCTGATCCATTTTCTTTAATTTAAGAGACAGAAATTGTCAGATTGCTTTTCAGCTTCCATTTCTCACCAGTTGGAGGGCTATTCATTCCATGGACCCTTGGCTTAGCTATGTTGTCTTTCATGAAGCATAGGTCTCCGGGCAGGAATTGGGGGTGAGATGGATTAGAGTCCAACACACTCAACCCCCTCCACCCCCAGTGACCCAGGAGCCATAGAGGTCCCTGCTTGGCACTGTCCTGTTAATACCGTCCTGTCCGAGACAGATTCCTCCAGGGGTGACCCCCAAGAGTCTTAGGGGACCAGGATGTGAAAACAACACAGGATTCTGTCCTTTTTACCTCTCTGTGCAGTTCCTGTTATAGCCAGAAAATTAAACCACTGTCAGTCCAGAGCTGATGACAAAACTAAAGCAAAAAGTATAGGTTCTGCTAAGGATGGGTACACAAGACTATCTGTGTTCAAAGAACAAAATGAAGCAGTACATGATGAAATTCTCCTTCTATGCCTCAGGCCAGCCTCTGAGTACTTCTTTGGTCTAGAAATTTACAAAGAGAGCTTCACAAACTCCCATCTCTGTCATTACTACAATATACGATTTCCCTATACACTACACTACGGTGTAACTGAAAACACTACACTACGGTGTAACTGAAAACTTCACACAATCAATGATTGTGTGAACTTCGGACCACAGCGACTTACAAAGCTATTGGAAAGAAGTTATGCGGCTGAAATAAACTCTACGCTATATTATTGTACGTGAGATTGACGGGATCTGCAAAATCAAAGCTGTGCAGTACATGTGCTCTTGGGATGAAATAGGAACGCAATGCAGCATGCACAGGATAAGCTGGAATACAGCAGGCTACCAGATCCTCCAGCCCTTCTGCTGGTCCATCAGAATCACCTGTGTCAGCAGAAGCAAGGAAATCAGTTCACGGAGAAGAGAGGGGAGCCCACAACGGGGCAAAATGGGAAGCATGGGAAGGTGGGGTAGGGTATTCTTAAAGAATGGGATGTTTTGAACTATATATATATATATATATATATATATATCACATAATATATGAAATTATGTCTTTTAAAAAACTTTCTGTTATGAAAAAGAAAAACCTCCACGTATCTATCACTTAGCCTCAGCTGTGATCAACTCACAGCGAATTTGGGTTATCTGTCACTCCCACTCTTCCCCAGCTTGTTATTTGGAAGCAGATCTCAGACATAGCATTTCATCTGTAAGTATTTCAGTACGCATCTCTAAATATTTTGAGATAATGAGATATTTTAAAAACTAACCATAATACCATTATCACACCTAAAAATATTTCCTTAACATTTTCAAATATCCAGTCAGTGTTCAAATTTCCCTCAGTGTCCTGCACACTTTACCTCTTAAAAGTTTGAATTGGGATCCCATAAGGCCCATACCATGCGATTGGCTGATAGGTTCCTTAAGTCTCTTTAAACGGGAGGTTCCCTTTCAAACTCTTTGTCCTTGGAAGTTTTTTTTTTTTTTTTTTTTGGCCGTGTTGGGTCTTCATTGCTGCGCACAGGCTTTCTCTAGTTGCAGCGAGCGGGGGCTACTCTTCGTTGTGGTGTGCCGGCTTCTCATTGCGGCGGCTTCTCTTGTTGCGAAGCACAGGCTTTAGGGCGCGTGGGCTCAGTAGTTGTGGCTCGCGGGCTCTAGAGCGCAGGCTCAGTAGTTGTGGCTCACGGGCTTAGTTGTTCCGCGGCATGTGGGATCTTCCGGGACCAGGGCTCGAACCCGTGTCCCCTGCATTGGCAGGCGGATTCTTAACCACTGCACCACCAGGGAAGGCTCTTTGGAAGTTTTTTATTGTTGTCGTTGAAGAAATTGGGTCATGTGGCGTCAAGAGTTTTGAACAGTCTGGTTTTTCCTGATTGCCTTCTCATGGTGGTGTTTACATTTTATTCACATAGTGGTGAAGTTCAGTGTGGTTATTATTATAATTGATAATACACTGTGTTATCTTTGGCCAGTGGGCGTTTCTTCAGTCAGCTCTTCCATAGAATTTTTCAGCCGTGCCAATGAGGCTTTCAGCACCTGTGTGTTAAACTTTAATTCATTTCATTTCCATGGAATCATTTATTAGTTCTTCTGGAAAAACACAACCATTGAGGATTTCTTGATGTTTGCTGCCTGAGTAGCAACGTTGCACCTCTTTCACTGTCGGCCTGAGTCGATGTGGAAGTCTGCATTCCCAGTGTTTGCAACGGCAGTGGCTGTATGGGGTGATTTGCACTCTCTGGAAAATTCAGTTGAGAGGCTGATGGAACGTGGGAGTTGAGGGAGGAATAAGCACCTCCTCTGTACCTAGGTGCATAGGTGGAAGACACAGTGGGGACCGAGGGGACGCAGAAATTTCAACTCAGTGTTCTGCTCAGCAACTGATTTCTCTTCCTTGATGGTTATACAAGTAGTCTGAGAGGAGAGGAGTTGTTCCATAATCTGAGACTTTTTATTAAGCTGCCAATATACGGGATAAGAAGTTCTTACTAGTGACCTTCAATACCCTGGGCTTTGTAGATTGGTAAAGTAACTCCACTTTTTCCCAGAAACTTTTCCACTACCACCTTACTTTCAATTACTCCAACAGTTTCCCTGTTTTAACTTTGTCCCTCTACCCAGATCTATTCTTCACATAGCAGCCAGAGTCAGGGGAATTAGACCTACCATGGACCGAGACTTACCATAGAGATACAGTGATTAAGACAGCGTGGTATCAGCAGAGAGATGGACAAATAGACCAGTGGAACAGAACACAGAGCCCAGAAAGAGACTTAGATGCTTGCTTTAGGACAGAGTTGGTACTGGAGACCAACAGGAAATGATGAACACACTGTCTCATGACCATCTTTCCATCTCAACTGCTCTTCATAGACAACATTTTAAATAGCTGCAGGGTATTCCATAGACCCCATATCTTGTTATGAAAGAGTTTTACTGAACTTTCAGATGTTTAATGATACAGTCTGATTTCTAAGCCATGGAGGAGTAGAGGTGTTAAGCTCTAATAGAGGATATGGTGGCATTACTCAGTGCCAGTCTGGTAACGTTGGTGAAACGGCCATTACTGGGTCATTCAGGAACGTTTTTGCTTTCTGCCTTTATCACCCCACAGCCCCAATCTCAGCACAGGCTGGGGCTGTATTGTGGGCTGGTAGACTCTGGAGAAGGGAGAAGCAGTATATGGAGCAAAACAAAATAGATGCCAAGTTCCATCTTTGCTCTTTACAGCTGGTGATTCTGTAAGTCAGCATGACACCTAAGTTTCTTCATCTGCATACCAGGAACAGTAATGTATTCCCTAGGATGATCGTGAGGATTTAAGTAAGATAATGTGTGTAGAGTACGCAACGTGCCTGCCGCACAGACGCAATATATGGAAGTTACTGTTAATACAAGCAGAAAGGAAGAGTATCCAGCTGGTCATTTCTGTCTTCAGACGAAGCAAGAAGTTGGGTCAAAATGAGTAAAAATTACATCAGGCATGTTCAGGGCAAAAAGGGACAAAAGGCTAGGATCTTGTTTGGGGACTATTGCTAAAGCACTTATCCTACTCAGTAGGGCACTAATTCCAGTGTCATTTTGTGTGTGTGGGGGGAACTAGTATGGAAAGAGCAGAGTGCATGTGCAGTGCTTACTTCTGACTACAGGTAGCATCCACTGTTACTGAGACGCACTGGAAGCCACGGGAGGTGTCAGAGTCTAAAAACACAACTATTGTGGGAACTTCTGAAGAAATGCAAAAGTGAGAGCTACATGATTTGGTTCTACCATGAAGAGATGAGACAGGAGAGTTGAAATGGAAAGTATAGGTAAAGAGTAATCAGGCAAAAAAGAAAGCAAATATAGCAATATTGATATTAGAAAAGGTAGAATTTAAGGTTGAAGGTACAGAACAGAAGGAAGAGTGACAGGATAATGTTAAAAAGCCCAGTGAATAAAGGAGATACAATATCCATAAACCTGTATGCACCATACAATATAACAGCAAAACACATAAAGACAAAAGCTACTAAACATATAAGAAGATGTTAATTAAAATGAATAAGAGTTGGAGATATCTATACACATCTCTCAGAACTGGATATATCTAGGAGACAAAAATTAAGAACAGAGGGAATTTAATATTTTAAAAAACTTGGTAGAATAAAGTGCTAAAGTTAACATCCTCTGAGGAACTAGTGAATGCACTGAGGCAAGAAAAGGAAATCACTGGTATCAATATTGAGAAAAATAGATAAAGCTATCTCTTTTGCGCTGATATGTTTGAATAGCTAGAAAACCCAAGATACTCTAATGAAACACTAGTCAAATAAATAAGATAATTTAGTAAAGACAGTGAAGATAACAACACAAAAATCAACAGCTTCACTCTCTACTAGCAATAAGCACCTGGAAATGAGAATGGGAAAAAAATGACAGTAAAGATTTTTTCAAAAACATAAAAATACATAGGGACAAATTTAACATAAAAGGAACTTGGACGTAGGTGATCTTTTCCTGTGGCAGCTACACCCTCTCCAGTGCTGTCCGAATTTCAGCCTTGGGTTCTGGGGTCCCACCTGCTCCCAAGTTCTTTGTTCCATCCTTGCATTCTTTCCTTCAGTCCTAGAAATAGTAGCTATTTCCTGCGTTTGCTATTTCTGTATCCCTTAGAGTCTTTTTTTAACCCTTTTAGAAGTTAACCACCTTTTTACTAGTTAATAAGACTTTATATAAAATTTCCATGTTCAAATTACTGGCCTGGTTTCTGTCTCTTACCAGACCTTGACTAATACAGATCTATATGAATAAAATTATAAAATCTTATTCGAAGAGCCCAAACAAGAACTGAAAGGATAGAAAGGTATTTTCTTAGATAAGAAGACTTAATATTTTAAAAGTATCCATTCTTCCCAAAATACATATCTAAATTTAATGTAATTCTAATTAGAATTCCAACAAAGTTTTTATTTTTTTGGAAATGGATAAAAATATCTTAAATTCTAATGGAAGGGTAATCACATGAGAACAGCCAAGAGAAGTATGAAAAATAAGAATTGAGAGGAGGGTACGCCTTGCCAGATAGAATGTTAAAGTAATCACATCTAAGTGGTATTGGCAGAAAGACAGACGAAGAGACCAGTGGAATAGAATGGAAAAATCCAGGAGGAGAGCCTAGGACACATTAGAATTTCACATATGACAAAGACAGAATTTTATTTCAGAGGCAGGGGGTTGTTTATTTAACAAGTCATGCTGCCATAAATGGCTAGCCATCTACAGCAGAGGTGGTCAAGATTTTCCTATAAAGAGCCAGTTAGTAGATATTTTAGGCTTTTGTGGGCCTTACGGTCTTTGCCACAAGGATGCAGTTCTGCATTATATTGCAAGAGCAGCCATAGACCATATGTAAATGAGTGGCCATGATTATGTTCCAATAAAGCTTTATTTACAAACACAGACAGCTGGCTTATGGGCCATAGTTTGCCAGTGGTCTAGAGGAAAATGAAAGTAGCTTCCCTGTTGGTCTCTGACCAAACACAAAAATAAATTCCAATGGAGTAAAGACTTAAATGTAAAATATAAACCATGAAAACCACTTAGAAGAAAAATCCAGGTGGACTACAGTCCCGTTAAGAAGGACATCCACCTTAATCAATCCAAGAAACCCAGAAGACATAAAGAAAAGCTGAACATATTTGACTATATAAAATTTTTATAAGGCAAAAGATGCCATCAACAAAGTCTAAAGACAAAACAACAGATTTGAGAAAAATGTTTGCATCACAGATGAGTGATATCTCTAATCTACAAAGAGCTCTTAACCAATCTGCAAAAAAAAAAAAAAAAAAAAAAAACCAATAGAAAAACGGGCAAAGGGTATGAATTTTAGTTTAAGGCAGTTGGAAGCCCTTGAAGATTTGAGCAAGGGAGTGATATGATTTAGGCTTTAAAAAGATGACTCGGGCTGCTCTGTGAAAAATGGACTGTGGGAGGCAAGGGGTAACCGTGGAACCAGGAAGGCCAGCTGGGATGTTTCTGCAGAGTCTCCAGAGAAGGCTTCATAGATGTTCAATAAACATGGGCTGGTGTTTGATGAAAACATCTATGCCATGCCCACTACGGGCATCTAGGCCAAGGGTTCCTGAGCTGACCTCCTGATCCTTTCTTTGAGGGAAGGCGAGGTTCAGGATGTGGTATGACAATTTTAAGTTTTGTGATGTAAGCAAGTGTGCGTCGCTGGTGGTTTGAACCCAAGAGCTTTCTCTGTCCAGGGTAAACCCTGAGAGAATCCTGCCACTGGCCCACGTGCTTTGGTCCAACCGTCCTCCTTGGCTCTGCTTATGGGGAGTGGGAAGCGGCAAGAAGGTTGCTGCAGCCTTGAGGAATTGCTGAATTCTGGCCCTGATGAGGCCGGGCACAGGAGGAAGGGGACGAGTCTGAGAAGAAAGGGGGAACGCTGACAAACACGGGGAGGGACAGGGCATATGGCTGCAGCCTCTGATGGGGGAAGGCTGCACCGACCAATTTCTTCTCTTCTTCTGAGGTTTGGGGATTCAACAACTGGGCTGCGAGTCGTTTTTTCCTTGTGTGAAGCCAAGAGTTTTCAACGGGTAAGTGGTCAGAGTAAAGTACCCACTTGCTTCTCCTCAGGCAGGAAGTGCGTTCCAGCCACCCAGCAAGCAGGAGGACCACAGCTGGAATGACAGCACAAAGGAGAGCTTGCCTCTCCCTGCGAGGCTGAGGGAGCCTGAGGCGAAAATCTGAGGCCGCACAGCAGAGGTGGGCCTGGAGCTGGTAACTCAGGCTCTGCGCAGAGCCTCTGCTTTTTCAAATGTAAAATAAAAAATGTCCTGGATGGGAGGGCTCTCTAGAGAAAAAAGAAAGAAAGCACGCAGACGTCAGCTGCTGGGGAGAGGCAGCGGAGCTGTTGTTTGGTGCCAAGGGAAGAGAACAGCATTTCCGCCGAGGGACCCTGCAGCCTGCGACATAGCTCTGTGCGGCTTATCTTCGCGAGGCCTCTCTGTTGCCTGCAATCCGCTGTGGAGCTGGCAAAGGAAAGTGGATCCAAAGGAACTGGGGGCTGGGGGTGGACCCTGTTAGCTCTCCAGCAAACCTGAAACTCACAGCTGCATCTGGACAAGTTGAGGTACTATTCTCCAGGACTGAGCTGGTATCTATTGCCCCAAGGAGATGGGCACAAAGGGCCCCACTTGCCAAACATACTGGTCTTTGACAAAACAGCAATGCCCTGCACCGTACACAAGCCTCAGTTCTGCACACTGGGAAGAGGGCGTGCCCTCTGGAGAGCACCCTCACGCCAGAGGTATTCAGGAAATTCTGATCCTTTTGAGATCACTCTTGCATTGCCGAAAGGCCTCTCCAAGAAGGGAGGCTCAACGCACACACTTTGAAGAAGCAAATGAATGAATGAGCAGATTATTTCTGAGTCAGGTTCTAGTGATCCATCTGCATATGTAAACCCAAAGCAGAGGGGGGAACCAGGAGACTTCAGTCCCTGACATCACGTCTGACCTTTTAGACCAGGGATCGGCAAACTACAGCCCCTGGGCCAATTCTGGCCTGCAGCCTGTTTTTGTAAATATAGGTTTGTTGGAACTTACGGTTACCAAGGGGTAAGGGTTGGGGGGGGGGGGGATAAATTGGGAGATTGGGATTGACATATACATATAAAATAGATAACTATAGATAACTATTAAGGACCTACTGTATAGCACAGGGAACCCTACTCAATACTCTGTAATGGCCTATATGGGAAAAGAATCTATAAAAGAGTGGATATATGTATATGTAAAACTGATTCACTTTGCCGTACACCTGAAACCAACACAATATTGTAAATCAACTATATTCCAATATAACCTTTTAAAAAAAGAAAAAAAAAAGGTTTATTGGAACATAGCCACAATCAAAGAAAGTCTTGGGCATCCATGTTTCTTGCTTCATCGGCTTCACTTACTGATACAAGCCTAGCGGCATTCACCAAAGGAAAGGGCTGAAGCGTTCCACTTAGTTGATCCACTTGTTTGTGGACCGCCAAAAAGCTAGACAGACCCTGCAATGGACATTCATTGCATTTTGGCCCTCAGCAGCCATTCACCCCTTTCCCGATGGCAGCCATTTTCAGATCTATCTCTCTTCCCACCTCTGTTCACATGGTTCCAGTGGGGCTCACTCCGGGGGTACAGCACCTGATCCAGGCTTCATAACATCAACATATTGCATTTCTCCTGGGCCACTGTGATTGGCTGGGGGATGGGCATGTTACCCAGTGGGTTACCAGGTGACTTTTGCAGGGATTTCTGTGAAAAAGATGTTCCCTCTTTTGCAGAGCATCTGTAGTGAGAGAATTAGGATCTGAGTTACTGGAGCCGTTTTTTGACGCTGAGAGGAAACTCCTCCAAGGAAAGGAGCTTGTATGAAGAAGACTGCTCCAAGTGACAGGGGGAGAGAAGAAACTTGGTGACCTGGTCTAAGTCCCTAATCAAACTCTACCTCTGACCTGGCTACCTGTCCAAGTAGATCTTCCCACGAGCCTCTCAGTTAGATGAGTCCGTACATCCCTTTGGCTCCAGCCATTTGGGGTTGGGGTATCTGTGCCTTGCAATTGAAAAAAAAAAGTCCTGATGGGAAAAGTTACTAAAACTTTCCTTTCTGTTGTGTTTAGACATCTGGGTTCATGTGCACTCTGGCCATACATGGAGTCTTCCCTTTAGACTCCTGCATGTTTGAACACATTTTGGCACCTCTTCAGAAGATCATGTAAAAAACAGCTGCCCAGTTGCTACTGCTTATTGACCCTGGAAGTCTCAGTCTCTCCAACTGCAACTAGGTAATGTCACAACATCCCCTCAGTTTCCAGAAGAAAGATCCTAGGCAAAGGGCTCAGGAATCCTGCCTTAAATCAACTGAGCAAAGTACTACCAAAGGGCAGGTCATCCCAGGCAAAACTATACCAGGTAATGTTTTCTTTAGTACCATTCCATGGTCTTGTAGCATCTTCTCAACCTTAAAATAACCAATATTCTCTCTCTCTTTCTCTTTTTTTACTCTCTTATCAAAATGGCTTTCAGTTAGTAAACAAACTGGTAAGGGTCTTATTTGACAACATAATCAGGTATACAAGTTTTCAAATCAGAAAGATGAATTTGAGGGACTTCCCTGGTGGCGCAGTGGTTAAGAATCTGCCTGCCAATGCAGGGGACATGAGTTCGAGCCCTGGTATGGGAAGATCCCACATGCCACGGAGCAACTAAGCCCGTGTGCCACAACTACTGAGCCTGTGCTCTAGAGCCCAAGCCACAACTACTGAGCCCGTGCACCACAACTACTAAAGTCTGCACACCTAGAGCCCGTGCTCCAAAACAAAGAGAAGCCACCACAATGAGAAGCCGCACACCACAACGAAGAGTAGCCTCCTCTCGCCTCAACTAGAGAAAAGCCCACGAGCAGCAACGAAGACCCAACGCAGCCAAAACTAAATAAATACATAAATAAATTTATTTTAAAAAGAAAAGAAAAGAAAAGAAAAATGAATTCAAATCCCAGGCCTGCCACTTACTAGATGTGCTAGTATGGATAAGAAGTTTAAATTCTCTGAATCCCACTTTCCTTATTTTTAATACATTGGCCTTGCTGGGTTATCACAGGGAGATGAGCCAATGAATACAGTGGTTAGTTGTCAGACAATTACTACGCAGCAACAATAATATTACAGTCATAATATTAATACTGTTTTAGCTCCTCAGAGGTAATTGCATTTTTCAAGGGAATGATTCTTTCTTTAACCCAACATTAAGAATTCTGATGTTAGAATTTCGGTCACAGCAGCAGAGCTGTTCCAGGTTTATGTATGAAGGCAGCCACTTAATGAAGGTACACAGGAGCTCTGCATAGTCCTTAGGCAACAAAAATCAGAAATATAGGCCATAAGTGAGTATGTCAAAGGAGGGACTCCAGAGATTGGAGTGACCCTTGGGTGACACTCAGGTCTAAAACATCTAGCTCTTGGACGTTATTATTATCACTGAATTGTGATGGGCAACCCTGGGATTGGTTTAGGGTGGGACGGCCATGAGCCTCTTACCAGGCTTTCCTTCTGCTTAGTCAAAGATGGCATCATCCAGTGAGTAACTTTGTAAGTAAGGTATACCCTCAGAGTCTTCCAGTAGCTTAGAGAAAGGGCCCAGTGGCAAGGGGAGGAGTAGTTCTTTCACTGTGAGAGCAGTCATCCCAGGATTCTTTCTTAAATGATGAAAAGGGGGGCACTTCAGGCAGTCAGCACATCCTGGTATTTCCATTCCATCTAACAGTGTATCATACGAGGTTGTGTGAGCCCAGTTCCCTTGGTGTACTAATAACCCCTGGTATGTGCATTACTTGAGCAAATGACAAGGTCCTGAAGTTAAAACTCAAGAACACTGAGTGTGGTACCCACTGGATCTGTGCCATGCAAGCAAATCCTCATCATTTCCCATTTTGGAAATTTCGCATTTCATTCCGCAACATGAATTTCACAACTTCATGGTAATATAGATTAACATTTAGAAAAAAATAACAAATAATATTCTGCTTGGGAGAAAAATCAGACATTAGGCTTCTGATAAAAGAGGGATAATGTTGAAGACTTCAAGATAACATATCTTGGAGAATAAAAAGTCATTTATTGTTTTCATTTCCCAAGTCTGTGGGAAGAATTATTTAAAGATTATTTTCATAACTTTGAGTGCAATTAATTTCTATAAAACCCATGGAAATTTCTCCTATTTTCAATGATTTTTCCCTCCATCTTTTCCCCTAAGAGCCCTTGAATCAGACAAAATTTTTCTTTTTAATTAAAAAAAAATTGAATGGATGTGCCTCATGAGGGCTAGCAGTATTTAAAAGAACTGGTGATAATTTATTCCGGTCCATATATACAGTAATATAATCTCTCTTCACACACGTTGCACAGAAACACCATGCAAACACCCACTGCTCTTCAGTGCGGTACCGTTCCTTGCTGGAACACACAGGAAACTTCCATATATCAGAGATCACTTATGACAGCCCTGTCTTCTGTGTAAAAGGTCATCTCCCCACAGAAGAATAGCTCTCCTAGTTAAAGGGATACCAATTTTTAAGCACTCTGCCAAGCTGAAGACAGAGTGAATGAGTGAGAGAGGGAGATGTCAGATTTCAAATGCAGGACACGCTCATTGCGCGCTCGGGTGCTGAGCTGGTAGGAGGGGGAGAGAAACCTCTATTTAGAGATGACTGAAAAAAAATCAGCGCTGCACAGTGCACTTCAGAGGGAACAGGGGAGGCTGTCCTTTCCCTCTTCAGATGTGACAAGATGGCCGCCGTGGAAACGAGGCAACAGCAAATGGCGGCGAGATGCTTCCCGGATGCTGGGGAGATGTACCTGTATGTCTAAGCCCGTGTGTGTGTGTGTGTGTGTGTGTGTGTGTGTGTGTGTATCTGTGTGTGTGTGTATCTGTGTGTGTGTGCAGGGGGTGGCACCTCGGCTAGAAGGCTTTTAAAGTTATGTGGGGAAAAGGGGTGTATTTAGAGGGAAGGGGCGGTCCTGAGGAACAGCAAAGGGTAATGATCTGGGAAAAGCAACCCTCCAGGAGAGTATGTTGACTCTAAGAAATAGAATTTGCAGTGTTTTAACCATCTTGAACTCTAACAAAGCCAGATGATCAAGGACCCCTAAATACCCTAGTCTCCGCAAATGCTCACCAGCTGCTTAAAAATATCTTGTTTAAAATGACCCTGAGACTACCCCAGATAAATGGGCAGGGGTGTGGAGGGTCACCACTGAGCTAACTTGCCAAGCAGGCAATGCAGATCTCTGCCCTCCTCCATTCTCTCTCTCTCTCTCTCTCTCTCTCTCTCTCTCTCTCTCTCTCTATGTCTTAGCACGTTCGCTCCCTGCCAACCTTCGTTTCAGGAGTTGAGGACTTCCTTGCCATTCCTGGTTGCACCAGGTACCAGTCTAGCTCAACTTCCCCATTTCAAGGCCTATATGATAACCAGCCGGTCTGATAAACCAATCTGGGTAAGTGTATTTTCGTTGCTTCAGGACAGAGTAACGTTCAGTTAGGCCTTTTCCTTCACAAGGCAGATGCCCAAAGCAAAGAGAGTGAGGCAGAAGGAATTTCAGACACTGTGTACAACTCCCCCGGGGTACCTCTGGGGCTGGAGCCTTTACATTGCTGTGACAGAGCACTGGTCCGCACAGACCACGGCCAGCGCGTCTTAGAGGATTTATCGCTCTCTGCACAGACGTGTGTTCTGTCTTTTTCTCTCCTCACCACTTCCCAAACCACACTCACATAACTACGCATCCCCACACACAAAGATAGACATATGTGTGCTATACATGAGTGTGATACTCGCAAGCACGCTTGTGGTATTAGCATAGCCCTTCTGTTCCTTGGGCTTCTCAGCACTGTCTCAGCCATTGGCAAACTAAGGCCCATGGGCCAAATCCGGCCCACTGTTTTTTTTTTTTTGTCAATGAAGATTTATTGGAACACAGGCACGCTCATTCGTTTGTGTATGGACTATTTTGTGCATTGTTTTTTGCACTGTATCAGGGCTGAGTCGTCATGACAGATTATGTGGTCCACAAAGTCTAAAATATTTACTCTCTGCCTCTTTAAGAAAAAGCTTGCTGGCCTCTAAAGTAGCACCAACTTACATCTAAAAGACCTGTTTTAAAAAAAACTGCCCAAAGGTCTTTCCCTCCACTCTTAGACTCACAGAACCCTATGATAATAAGGCATATTTTAGATTATTAGTCCTGCCTAAAGCCTAGTGTGTGATTCTCCTCTGGAGTATCTGCGGACATCCCATCTCTCTCGACACTTTTAGTAAAAGGAAACACACAGTTGCTCACAGGGAAGCCTGTGATGTTTCCCAACAGCTCTGTGGGAAGACTCTTTTTTATCTAGAGTGAAAATCCGATTTCCTGTAATTTCCACCCATTGGTTCTCATTCTGCCCTTTGTGGCCAGTCAGGAAACGGGGACAATCCCCTTTATAAGACAACACATCAAGTATGTGGGACAACGCACATCCTTACCTCTGTAATTTGCTTCTCCAGATTAAATGTCTCCAGTCCCTGTATTGTTCCTTGTATGCTGTAAGCTCCCTGTCCCTTCTGTGTGCTCCTGGATGCCAGGGTCCTTTCACGCTTAGAAGGCTATGAGGACACCGGGTTCCTCGTCAAGTGGGGCATTCATTTCTGGTTACCATAGTTCTGACTGTTCACCAGAGGAGCTTCTAGAGGGCAGAAAGCAGAGGGTGGTCGCTCGCTTTCTGGAGTCCCAGGCACAGGGTGGCACCCTGGTCTGATCGGGCCCCGTGGTGCCCTCTGAGAATGGTCACACGAAGCCTTTGTGCTTGTGCAGAAGGCCTAGCAGGGAGTCCACCAGAAAGCTGGTTCTAGAGAACGGTATATTTTAAATTAACTACTCAACGAATCATAAAACGGGACTGTCAGATTCATTATGGGAAAGACTGTGCTGAATATAACGCTTTAAGTACGTGTTGTGGCTGCTGGGGATACAACTGGTATCAGTGGCTTAAGGGGCTCTCAGGAAATTTCCGTGAAACCATAACAAAGGAACAGCCAGCGTTTGGTGAGAACAATGGAGGACGGACCCTTTCCCTTGCATGGATGAAAGGAGATCTTTCTTATTATTTGATAATTTGCCACTCCAAATACCCACTTCCCCCCTGGTGTACCATGTCAGATCTACTAAGAGTGAGGAAAAAAAAAAAAAGGGAAAAAAACCCCCATTAAACAACCCCCCAAAAAGAGGGCTCGATGAGGTCTCATTCCGTGGTAATGAGCTCCAATTTAACACGATCATTATTTCTGACATTAAAGGCCTGAAAATAGTGTCACATGCCCAGAAGCTATTTTTTTGTACCCGCTAATCCCAGAAATAAGAAGCTGCCATTAGGGACAGTGAGTCAGGGGCTGTAAAAGGGCTTTAAGATAGGAACGTGGCAACAGCCTGACTGGAACATAGGAAGCACAGCTTACACAGCGCCCTTAGCCACCTGTGGGCGCTCCCCACCACCTGGGCGATCTCTCGGCCAGGACTGCCAAAGGTTGTGCCTTGACTGTTCAGTGAGGAAGTAGGCCACAGGCTTGGTGTCAGATGGAGTCTGGATTTGAGACCTGGCTCTGCTATTTGTGTTAAAACCGTATGACTTTGGAAAATTTTACTTAAGTTCTCCATGCTTCCATTTCGCTAAATTGCAAAATGGAACTAATAATGATATTTACTATGGGATGGGAATTAACTGAACTAGGATGCAGAAAACAGAGAGGCTCCAACATACCACAGAGGAGAAAGGAGACTCCAGGATGATGGGAAGGGACATCCAGAGGCAACAGGTGGGCTCCAGACTTGTAGATCAACTACTTATAGATCAACTACTCTGACCTAGGAGTAGGTCAGAGAGCTCTGGGAGAACTTCAATAAGAAGATGAAATTGATAGAACATCCAATATATTTGAATATATTGAGAGGAGAGGTATACAATTGGTAGAGAGTTTATAGACATGGCCATGATCACTACATAGAAAACAAAGCAAAAATAAGACCACTGAAAACAGAGTTATACCAGAAAAGAGGAGTAATCATAGTATACTACACGGCCCAGCTAGGCTGAAAATTGATCTAACGAAAATTCAATACTGGGAGGATGGGAATTCTATGTGGTTTTCTTGAAGAGGGATTAAAAGAGAGCTAGGTCCTCATTTTCCATACTAGGAAGTCAATGGATACTGTCTAGAAGTAAAAATCAAGAAATAGGAATAAAAAAATATAAATTTTGAGATGTGGAGTTAAATTCCTAAGAAATCGGTTAAAAGAATTGAGACAGTTTTTCTCTGGGCAGTAGGAAGTGGGTAAGATACTTTCAGGGAACATTGTGTATTTTTTTTTAAGGCTGGTAGGACTATATGAATCTAAAAGTTACGTGTATGAGTAACTTTTGTAAAATTAAATCTAAAAAATTAAATTCAGATGGAAATGTGTCCCACCAATTGATTTCATCACCAGTTCCTCTAGATTTATTAGAATTCAGTCCAGAATTAGCAGTTACTCTTGCCTTCTTCAACCTTCTACTAGCTGAAATGTTGAACAAAGGAAGTCAAGAATGTTTCCCGCAGTAAGTGTGTTTTTAACAGAAGGAGATACTCAGCAAATGTGGGGAGAGTTGACAAACCCTGAGAATGGTGCATTTTGCATATGTGAAGTTCACACCATGGATAACAAAGCGTGAGACAAGTGACCTGACTGGGTGGTCTGAAGTGTAGTCCCATAAGGACACCACTTCTACTTCGTTCTCTGTTTATCCAGATGTACACATTCTCTACCACATTTTAACCTACTGGCTCAAGGGTCGCCCACTTTACCATTCAGTTTTCGAGATCTCATGGAGTCTCACCACACCTGCATTGAACTTTCAAGTTCACGTTGTTAGTCACATAACGTACACTGGCATACAGATAACCGGGGGCATAAATGCTACCTGATTACGGTTCCCGTATTTTTTCTTTAAAATATCAGAAAACTTCTATTATCCTTTTAATGTCTTTTCATAATCTTCTACCATATGTAACTTTAAAAATATACTTTGCTGCATACTTTTTCCTACCATCCCTCCAACTTAAGCTTAACATTTCCTTGATGAAATCAGCATGTCACTTAATATATTCTTGTCAGTCCCAATAGCCTGATGATTGGTTCTAATGATCTCCCCCATGATCGCTGACAGCATCTCACCATACTTGATACCATTTCCTGGTCCTCCTTTCTCCATACGAACTTTACACCCAGCACTACCAATGTGGCCAGCTGTTCACATGCCAACTCCTTGGTTACCAAAGTGATGATCTTGAATTTGAAGCAGAGATGAACACATACCTAAAGTAATTGGTGCTATTCACAAGTTTAAAGTCACTAGAGATGAAATCTGGTTTCTACTGGAAGTACGCATTCATTCTCACACGAATGTTCCTTTTAATACTGGTGCTATTTCCCATCTCCAGCCACAATGAATAAATCAAAGGAAGTTGGGAACTGATTTCTGGAAAGAGAGGACAATGGTACCTGTAGGAAAACATAGCATCTTGGGAGCCACCAAAATATCCAGTGTATCAAAGAGTTGTTGCAAAGGAAAGTGCTAGAAAATATGGGATTGTTAATTAAGAACAAGAACTCTTCAGTAATTTTCTATCTCTATGCCACCAACACCCGCAATGTCCTATTTAATATTTCAAACAATGTTCTACACATACAGAGACAGATGGATACAAATATGCTTATAATGGTCCACAAAACCCTGTTCAAATCATCAAAAATGGCATGATGAGGGCTTCCCTGGTGGCGCAGTGGTTGAGAGTCCGCCTGCCGATGCAGGGGACGCGGGTTCGTGCCCTGGTCCGGGGAGATCCCACATGCCGCGGAGCGGCTGGGCCCGTGAGCCATGGCCGCTGAGCCTGCGCGTCCGGAGCCTGTGCTCCGCAACGGGAGAGAACACAGCAGTGAGAGGCCCGCGTACCGCAAAAAAAAAAGAAAAAAAAAAAAAAAAAGGCATGATAAATAATTGTCTATATTTTATATTGACTGAGGCTTTTACATGATCCCAGAGCAAATCAAACTTTGAACCCTTTAGATAACACTTCCAGAAGCACTTCTGTGCGTCAACTGTTGATCTGAGCATCTTCTATTCATTATCTAATGCCATCCTCTTATTAACCCATTTGACAGATCAGGAAAAAACTAAGACCCAGAAAAGTAAAGACATTTCCCTAGGATTTTAAAGCTAAAGCTTGGCAGAGCTAGAACTTGAACTCAGATCTGGTCTCAAAGACCATGGTCTTCCCCACCAGGGCAGTGGTTCTCAATGATGGTGATTTTACCCCCAGGTGACATTTAGCAATGTCTGGAGCATTTTTAGTTGTCACACCTGGGGGTAGAGGTGCTCGCGGCATCTAGTGGGTAGAGGCCAGGGATGCCACTAAACATCTTACAAGGCATAGGATAGCCCTCACAGCAAAGAATCGGGTGTCCAGTGCCAACAGGGTCAAGGCTGAGAAACCCTGCGTGATGTTATGCGTGTTTTTCTTCAAGAAATTCTGACTTGTCCATTGCCTTCTTCTCAGCACCTAGAATAGTGCCAGCCACATAGTCACTGTTAATGGCTTCGTAACTATTACCAAATGGATTATTTTTCTGAAATCATTAAAGCCTGCCGCTATATCACTACATAAAGGATGCCGACTGCTTTTCTTTCGTAAGTAATTATGTGACTAATATTTTTAAAAGGCCGGAAGACTGGACTTCACCGCAGATACTCAGAACAGGGGTCCCAATACACAAAACTCACTAGAGAAGACTAGAGAAATCCTTCTAATAAACCCCAGTTTTCCACCTCAAGTGCAGACACACAAGACATCTACAGATTTGTTCCCACACATCGTGCAGGGTTTCCCAGCTGTCCCATAGGTCTTTGTTAAATATGCTGATAAGTACATCTCAGGTGGAGTGAGACTTTTAACAAGGCTTAGAAGAAAACAATGGCTTACTATAAAATTCCCGTTTTTCTCCTTTGTTCTTTTGTAATCATCACCCTACCTGGAATAAATAGGACAGGGCCTTAGAGGAATGCAGTATTCCGTTGAAGTTGGGGGAAAGTGGCTGAGGGGGTCTAAGAAAACAATAGGGAGTTAGAAGAAAATGAAAAAGACACAATATTCTCTATTAGCCTCCCAGTGGGCCTCTTTCTCCATTCCTTTCTAGTCTGTATGGTGGGTATAGGCTTAGGGGGAGGAGAGGATGGAGATTTTGGTCAATCCCACGGTTTACTGATGGATGTTTTCCATGATGCAAGAGTGCCATACGGGATCAAACTGGAGAAGGCTGTATTTTACCTTCCTAACCTCCTTTTGCAGCTTTGATAGTTTCCAGGGGCACTTGAAATGTTTACTTTCTACACTAGAAACACTAGAAGACTCTTTTTTGTTTTCATCTATTCATTCTTCGCATACCAGGTATCCTGGATATGTGGATAGGCTACATTTCCTAATCTTGGAGGTAGGCAGGTGTGGTCATGTGGCTGAGTCTCACCAGCGGCAAGAGAATGGAAGAGATGTGAGCCACGTCTGTACCTAGACTTTACGACAGTGGGTATGTTGCCTCCTCCCCGACCCCTTCTTCCCACTGCATGGACCTGTGGGGACCCAGCTTTTGCTTGCACAGGTGGTGGTGGTCTCCTCGGAGAGAGCAACATGAAGGAAGGACCCAAACAGCTCTCTTAGGTGCAAGAAATGAACTTTGCCCTTTCGCTGCCATCTTGGAGCCTCTCTGTCCTTGCCTTTGTCATGTATGCCTAACACCGGTCTCTGCCCTCATGGAAGTTACACTCTAGACAGACAGACATACTGAAGGTCATCAGGGAAGTTCTCTTTGAGGAGATGGCATTTATGACGAGACCTGAATGATAAGGAGAGTGAGCCATGCAAAGATCTGGGGACTCAGGCAGAAGGAAAACTGAACGCAAAGGCAGCAGCTAACTTGCTGCGTCTGAGGAACAGAAGAGAAGGGTAATGTGGCTGAAGTGAGTGACTGGCAGTGCTGGGTGAGGGTGCAGAGGGGGCAGAGTGAGGGTGAGGAGTCTGGAGGAGACTCTTGGGGTGATACAAAGCCACTGCAGTGTCTTAAGCTATCGGCTGTGGTGCAGAAAACAGATTGCAAGGGTCAAGAAGAGAATGGAGAGGAATAGTGAAGACATAATTGCCGTGGTTCCGTGAGCAATGGAGGTGGTTTGGATCAAGATGTTGGTGGTGGGCTTGGGAGAAAGGGCTGCATTCAGGATGTGCTTTGGAGAGAAAGTCACTAGGCTTGGCTGATAGATTGGATGTGGAGGGTGAAGGAGAGTGGGCAGCCGTGCCATTGATTGAACTGGGCAAGACTGGGGGAGGAAATTCTGGGAGGAGGACATCAAGACACCTGTTGTAAAAGTGTTAAGTTTGCGATACTTGTTGGAGGTTGAAGTGAAGAGTCTAGGGTTCCAGGGAGATGATTTAGGGAGAATTCAGCAGTTAGATGGAATTTAAAGTCATGAGCCTAGACACGTCCTCCTAGGGAAAGGGAGTGGAGAGAGAAGAGAAGGGGTCTAGGAAAAAGTAGAACTGTCCTAGCAGACATTAAGCATTTCTCCACTAATCTCTGGGGTAAACAATGCATCTGCTTTCCAGGGGAAGGAAGAAGGCCATGCCACTGTCGGTAACTCCAGTTAGCATCAGGGCAGTCCTTTTCAGCGGGGTGCTGGGGCTAGCCCATTGGCCCTTGAGAACTGGTGGTTAAATTTCGGGGAATGGTGTGAGCCAGTTGTACACCACACCCATTACTGTGGGAGTCACAGTGGGAGCATTTATACCACAGACATCAGCAAATACTCCAAAGTGAGGCTTCTTAGAAAATTTGAGAGTCAGCTTATCAGCACAGCACCGATCCCTTTCCACTGTGCGGGGAGGCGGGGGTAGTACTCAACCTTATCAGAGGAGTGGGATGGGATCCCCAACACCATCTGTACACAGGTAGAGGACCTCATCCCTACGGGAGCTGAACCACATGGCACGTAACTTACAGCGCACAGTGGCACAGCCGCATCAGCCGGGACCTCCTGTGACATCCCGACCTCGACCCAGTGTTCCTCCTCTGCCACCACAAGATGATGGTGAGTGCTAGTGGGTCTTTTTAAAAAATTTATTTATTTATTTATTTTTGGCTGCGCTCGGTCTTCGTTGCGGTGCGCGGGCTTCTCATTGCGGTGGCTTCTCCTGTTGCGGAGCACGGGCTCTAGGTGCGCGGGCTTCAGTAGTTGCGGCACGCAGGCTCAGTAGTTGTGGCTCGTGGGCTCTAGAGCGCAGGCTCAGCAGTTGTAGCGCACGGGCTTTGTTGCTCCGCGGCATGTGGGATCTTCCCGGACCAGGGCTCAAACCCGTGTCCCCTGCATTGGCAGGCAGATTCTTAACCACTACGCCACCAGGGAAGCCCTGCTAGTGGGTCTTAAGTGGCCCTAGGAAAAACTCAAAAGAAAGGTTTGGCATCTGAGTATACAGCTTTGTGTGGAATGAGTTCTTAGAAAGGTAAGGGACTACTGTTTCTACTAAACAGTAGTTGATAAAAAATGGGGACTTGGGGAGTTTCTTTCTTTGGGGGGGATCAGTGGAAACATCGAGGTGGACACATGGCCGATGGCAAGAAGGCAGAGGGAACTCCAGTCTCTTAGACTTCGGGAACATTTCATCAGCCCTGCCCCAAGTTTCTGGGCACACAGCACCCCTTTTCCTTAGGAAATACAGCATGTTTGTTCTTCGTAACCTTTCTCTTTCTTTTTCCTCCACTCAATGTTGGTATTGTCTGTACCACTCCTATTTCATCAGCTCCAAGATGCGTTTTCACGAAGGTGCAAATGGGTTGATTAGTTTATTCAGGACTATTGACAGGCTGCGGGCACTGGAGCATGCAGCCAATCTCCCTGCACGCTCGAGCGGGCCACAGTTACCTCGACGGCCTCCAACAGCAATCTAGTGCTGGTTTGAACTGGTGTCGGGGCTTGAGAGATGTGTCGAGAGACGTGTCATTCCAGCATCACTCTGATTATGACTTTCTGAAGACGTAGCTGTCTGGATATAACGGGGCCATCGAAAGTGCACAGAAGGAGGAAGAAAGATAGCAGAGAGCATGCCCATGGAGGCTGTGCTAGGGGAGAACAAAACAGAGCTCTTGCATTATCTGCTGTCCACAACTGGGACACACACATGCATGCAGAACCCATGGGCCTTCCTAAGTGAGGCTTTCATTTAGAAATGAATTCACTGAATCAGAGAACGTTGAGTCTGTAAGGAATCACAAAAGTCATCAAATCCAAAGCTTTGTTTTTTTTTCTGATTGGGAAACTAAGGCCCAGAGAAGTTAAGTGATTTCCCTGAGGCCACACAGCTAATCAGAGTAGAAGTGAGTCTCTGTCTTTCTTAATTTCAATTCCCAAGCCCTATTCCCCATAAGCAAGCTGCCAAGTCTAAGTAAATATCTAAAACCTCGACTCCACTGTGTGTGTGTGTGTGTGTGTGTGTGCTTGTGTGTAGAGCTGCTGGTGAGTGACAGGAGTTTGCAGGGATATTCTCTCCTTGCTTCATGTTTTCACATCTCCCACAAGACAGGAATTAAAAGGAAGGAATAGCTGAACTGTTCCCTCAGGCAAGTAGATCTGCACAAAAACAAAGAGTCAGAAGCTCCGAAGGGTCAGCCTGGCTTCCTTCTCTCAGAAGCATCAAGGGCTACTTTTTCATCTCGACCATGTTCCAGTCTTGCATAATCTATAATAATGTGATTCCAAATGCATTTTAGCAAATGCAAGACGGAATGGGACTATCTCAGCTCCTACCAAACACATGAGCTGCAAAACCCATAAGGAGCTGCACTGGAAAGTTCACCAAGAGAAGAAAAGACAGCCACCCCGTTCTCTGTCTGGGGAAAGGTGCTTCCGACTTGGTGGCTCGTGGTCATTTTTGTTGCTGTTCTTGAAAAAGAGATGGCACCGTGGAGTTGGAGGTTCACCTTTTGCTCTTCTGTTTAATTGCTGCAAAAGCCATTTATTACCCTTGTGTTCTTCCCCAGAGGGAACATTATCCTCCACAGCAACAAGGCCTGGCCATGTCTGGCTCATCTAACCACCCAGAAATGAACCCGTCACCTCCACGTGATCCTGGGGCAGCTCTATCACCACGTCTGTCAGCCTCCAGTTCAGGAAGGCCCTCATGAAAGGATGAAGGGCAGAAACTGAGATTTCTTTCCTTCTTTGAATTTTGCATAAAAATCCCTCCCAGCCCACAATGAGAAAACATCAATCATCTGTCTTTCTCCGGGAATGTTGGAGGCCATCCCGAGCTAGTTCACCGTCCTGTTCCTCTGTACAGAGGCAGAGCTGTTGAAATAGCGTTCCATTAGAAAAATATGTTTGTTTCCAAATTCCTCCGATGGCTGTGTCAAATGAAAGTGCTTTGTCATTTTTAATGCCCGGTGTTCCCTCTCCCCCCATTGCCTCCAGTCACAATCCAGCCAATAAAAACCACAGGTATTTTGGCTTTAAAAAACACCCAGAAAGCCCAGGGGATGGTCGGAACCCTCCAGGGTCCCCTTGCAGGCCAGGCTCTCTGTGTGTTACACAAGGCAAAAGTGACTGCAGGAGAAGTTCTTTCTGTTCCCCTGGCATCTCCTTGGACCTTGGGCAGCAGCTGGATAGACACACAGAGACAGTGGAGTGGATGAGCTCTAGGTCCCAGATCCTGTCCTAAAGTGGAGGGAGGAAGCTCTGGCCAATCTCTCTTGCTGGCTGGCTCTGAGCTCAAGGCAATTAACAGAGGTAGACGCTATTTGTAAATGGGAAAGGGGCAGTAAAAATTCAAGTTGTTATTATTTCTAAAATGTCTCCAGCCTACAGGTTGTCGGACATCTATCATTCTACTTAAATAACTGGGTAATTGTTCCTCATGCTGGAGGGAACAAAAGTCTCTCTTTAGAAATGTTTGTATGTCTGTGTGGAGGCTTCCACACATGCACATAGAACGCTGCGATAACAAAAGTTTTGACCCCATGAGCAGGACTGGCCTGTGGACTCAAAGTATCAACAGCACTGACGTAGAGGTAATAAATAACTGTCTGGCTATCTTACTCAGGATGGCTCAGACTCCGAAACTACGAAACTTCTCACTCCTAGTAAGGGTTTGTAAATCTGACATTTTAATAGTTCGTGTTATTTAAGCAGGAGTAGGTCTTTATACAAAGCCTCTAAGCTAACTAATCAATCGGTAACTAAGATGGAGGACACAGAATACCAGTAGGAGTTACACAAGGCACCATCCAAAATTAAATTAGGAAGCTACCCTGAGGTATGATGGAGGGAGGGGAAGGTTTGGGGCCGGCTGTAGTATAAAAAGGAGGTAAAGAAATTCAAGAAAAGCAATTCTCAGTCTGTATTCCTCATGACAGTAGATTAAGGAGACATAAGGACAGGTGAAACCAGGCTGGACCGAAGAACGGGAAGTTCGCAAAGGCTGTGACACAGAGTATGCATATGCGTGCACACGTGTTTGTGTGTGTATCTGAGTGTGTGCGTGGATGTGTGTGTGTGTGCGTGCATACAGTCCACATGGTGGGCAGGCTGATCGGAGTTGAGTAAGGAAGGGCAGAAAAAAGGTTGAGGGAGCATTTTCAGAAAAGGGGTCTCATTTATATCCTTGGCTGTAATTGGTTTGTTTGTGTAGAGCAGAAAGAAGGGGGCAGTGGGGGGAACGTGACGGAGTGAAACACTGCGGGCTGCGATCCCCTTGCCTCATGAGTTGGAGAGAAACTGTTAGTCACCAAGACTGGTCCCGCAGGGGTTCGTTAAGTGACTGGCCCGCCACAATATTCCTGTCATTTCCAACCTGGATGCATCAACGTTAGCTGGCTTTACGGTATGCGATTTTGTGTCTGCGAGGCTGTGCAGGGGCATAGGAGTGTCTGCTGGCTGCGTTTGTGTACGTGTCTGTGCCTTTTTTTAGGGACACAGTTAAGTTTCCGTGGGAATTAGAACCGTGAAGGCCACATGCAATTAAAAAAAAGGCAAAAAGCAAAAGGTGCTTTCTTACTGGAAACGCAAATTTGCTTTGACACTTTAAAAGTACCGTGGAGTTGAACAATAGGGAAACCAAGAAAGGGTCTGAACTGGCCGGGCGGGGGCCGCTGGGGAACTGAAAGGAAGCCAGTGGCGAACACGTCCAAATGGTAACTTCTTAAACCGCCTCTGAAAGGGAGAGCTCGCAGCATTTATCTCCAGATTGTGAGGCTGTCAGCTCTGGGAGGGGGGCCCAGAAGTAGAGTTACAGGAAGTGTGAGGCAGGGATGACGGGTGAATAGCCAAAAGAACGGGCTGCCTAAAACGTCTTGGTGCTGGTGGCATGCACAGTTACTGCTGCTTTGACTGTGGTTCTTTGGGATGTTCTTTTCCAGCCACAGATGGAAGAAAAACTCCTGTGAGGAGTATTAAGGAAGAAGCAGTCCCTTTGGGGACCCCACAATTCAGATCTTCGAAAAGCACTAAGAAAAGGAAAAAACAGAAAGGCTTCCTGCGCCGGGGGACCTCTCAGGATTCAGTCTCAGAAGTGCTCTGCCAGGCAGTAGCAGCCAAAACGCCAGTGTCAAGGGCTGGGGAAAAGCTAAGGCCACCTGGGGGTAGCCCCAACCCCTCCTACCCACCCCCACCAACTCTCTCAGCTTGACCCTGGACAAAGCCAGATTTTAGTCTCTAGACAGAGTGTCCTCCATCAGGTGCAAAAGAAGGCTTGATTTCAGTCTATATTCTGTGGTTTACAACTGTTTCCCAGAGCTAACCATCAAAATGTTCAGACCTGGAGGTCGTGAAAGGACCCCTCCTTTAGTTCTTTCCCTGCTTCCTAAAACACGTGTCTGCCACGTCTGCAGAAGAGCAAAAATTCTTCAGATCTCCTAGGATGAATCTTGGCTCAAACTTAGCACTGTGGGTCCAAATCCTCCATCATTAGCAAATCATAAGTAGGAGGGGCTGCAAAGCAACTACTAGATCACATTACCTAAGTGTTTGCAAATTACAGGGCTAATTACAGGTACTGCTGTTGGTGCTGTTATTGTTAAGAGCTACCAGCCATCGGGTACTTACAATTTATACATGCTATTTCATTTTCATCATCATAGTAACTGTGTAAGAGAGTAAGTTAGGACTATTATCCGCCACCACCACCCCCATTTTCCCCCCAGCTTTATCGAGACATAATTGACATACAGTATAAGTTTAAGGTGTATATTGTGTTGACTTGACACGTAATATGTATCACAAAATGATTACCACCTAGGGACATCTAACACCTCCATCACATCACATAATTACCATTTCCTTTTTTGCGATAAGAACATTTAAGATCTACTCTCTGAGCAACTATTACCTCCATTTTACACACAAGGAAACTAAGTTACTGAGTCCAGCAACGGCCCATCTAGCCCCGGAGCATCTGAGCCACAGCCACTGCTTGTTCCACCACTCCAAGTCCTAACTGTTGCCATTTCGTGAGTGTCTCCCAGGTGCACGCCCACCCTAAACACTTTGCATACATTATCGAATTACCTCACTTGGTCCTTGGGGCCACAGATCAAGGTAAGCAGACACTGCCCAATGCCCGAGCAGTTATAAGCTGGCTGCTCTCACCGAGTTGCATCACCCTCAGGCCATCAGAAATGGTCCAGGGTGGCAAAGAAATCACTCATGGGCCTGCATGTGGTCATTACAGACGGCCGTGATGGCCGTGAAGTGCGGCTCCTGCACTTCCAGGGTGATAGGAGCCTCTAGATACCTCAGGGAGGAGACTTTCAACCCTCATCTTTCCTCCCATCCATGCTGTCCTCAGCATTAGTGGCCAAATAGATAGAAAATAAGGAAAGACGTTTAGAGCAATGTTCGCTTTGCTGTTAACAGAAGGCAAATGGAGCTTTCCTGATTTTTTTTAACTTTAGGGAGCCAGCATTGAAATGAAAGCCAATGTTTTGATTCAAACATTCTATTTTTCTATGTCTACCAGGAAGGATGAGGCTTAACTGTGCTCTTTTATGTAATCCTGGATGATATTTTAAAAAATAAAGCAACATAAAATAAAAAAGAAGACTGGGGTGCCCTCCAAATAGAAGCCAGCTCTAACGAGGGGATTTTGGAGTTGTTTACATAGCACATCTCTTTATCTGTACACAGCAAAGAACCTCTCTAGCTATTTTCAGTGGATTGATCTCATCAAGCAGCAGATTTATTAAAAAGAAATACAGATAGAGGGAAACAGGCCATTGTAATTATACATTAGTATTTTTTTTTAAGAAAATAAAAACCGACTCCAAGTTTTTTAGTCATTGAAATGGGCCCTGCACGTCATGTGTGTGATGTAATGACAGCTTCAGACTGGGGACGCTTTTGATGCATTATTAACCATAAAAAAGACATTAAATACCAGACTTGAATGCCATGGGGATGCATATTTCACTAGGAATTAGTTTTCAATGTATGCTTTAAGTTTATTTTGGTAAACAGACGACTGGAGGCTGTCAGAGCTGGGGTGAGATTTATGTTCATTGGGAATCTTCTTGAAAGGAGAGGAAATGACTGGGACCTGTTGCACACCGACAGCCAAATGTAAATCTTTTCTTGGCTCCAGGGGAGGTTGGAGAGTGCCACACAAACGATTCCTCCTAGGAATGTGCTTTCCAAGAGGCATCCGGTGTAGATGCTCTCAGGGGCGTACGACCCTGGGGAGGGGGTGGAGGGGACGCACATTCCTTGTTCTCTGGGAGGTAGCAGCGGAGCAAAACCATCTGGACAGGAAAGCTGGCCTCAGGATGCGCTGTCAGATGCCTTGCCGAGCGCCAGCCTCAAAAAGCGCCCTGAATGAATTCCTCCCTCTCGGAATCAACCCTGTATAGTTACCAAGAGCTGGTTCTTTCTGTACCGACACATTGCTCGTGATTCTGGTTTGGGAGACAGAACTTCTTGGCCATGTGGATTCTCTGATCCTTGGTAAATGATGGAGGTGCCACTGTGCACATCCTCAAAACCCGTCCCTGGGGTCTCCGCAGTCAGAGGAGCTGGCACAGAATTACAGCCGGCAGGCCCAGCTGCAACCCTGCCGGACCTGGAGGGTAGTTGCGGATGAGCACGGAAAATAGTGTCTACACTTAGGGTCTCTTCCTGCCTTGTTTGCTGCTTGATATTTACGAAGTCTCATCCTAAAGACAGATCCATTTTGGCAGATATCGACAGCTTAATACAGCTCCTCCAGGCTCATACGTTCATGTAGAATGCAATAAATTCTGTTGAACACTTGTTACAGAGACACTTAACTCCAGATCCGGAGCCAAGTGCTCACTCCTAGCCCGTATGCACCTGTTAAATCCTTTCCTGTTCACATCCTGCCCGTGCCTGAAAAACTCTGAGTGTCCGGCAGATGTTACCACAAGTCTAGGGCTGTAGGGTGGTCTCTATCAGGTCAACGACCCATGATTTGCACTAATAGGACATTAGTGGCGTGAAGAATGCCTGAAAAATAACAGAGAATGGCTTGGGAATGTATTTTCTTTTCATAGCCTTATCTTCTTGAACTTTTTCTGGGACTGGTTTATGTTATCTGATGACATTCCAGTTCCTGAATAAGGCACTGATTTAGCCTGTGCATTTGTGTTTCAGTTTCTTCTGGTAACAATTAATTGGATCGTGGTTTTTGGTGGTGCTTTCTCCAAGGGTGGTTGATTCTAAGGCAGTGTCCTCAATGGAGGGCAATTCTGTCCTGCAGCAGGTGTCTGGCAATGTTTTAGGCACAACTTGGGGGTGCTCCTGACATCTAGTGGGTAGGGGCCAGGGACGCTGCTAAACATCCAACAACACACAGGACAGCTCCCACCACAAAGAATGATCCAGCCCCAAATGTCAGTTGTGCTGAGGTTAGAAACCCTGGCCTAAGGGACTGCAGAGGTAGTTCACTTGTTTGGTGACTAGAAACACTGGGATTATAGTTCAGCTGTGAACCATTCAAAATTGGTTGCATTTCAAAATGACAGAAGGGCCCAAATGCTGACTTTTCCCCTGAAAGGTGATTTGCACCTTGCATCCTGTGTTAAACGGCCAATGCTATAGTGATGTCATCATCACTCTGATACCCACAGAGTGTGGCAGAGGACACAACAGGAGTCCAAGTAGGTGTCCTTATACTCATTCTACGGTTGATGAAATGGAGGCACAGACCAGTTCAGTGACTTGCCAGGGGTCATTGCATGAAGGAGTGGCAGGGTCAGGAAGAAGCCCCCAACCTTTCCATCTTCAGTCTCCCATCGCCTGGTCTGGTGTTAGAACCAGGAGGCCATGCCAAACACATGCACTCCCTCCTTTTCTCTCCTGTATATAGAGATATAGCAAAATGCAGGTTAAGTTGCCTTTAATCTTTAATTCATACACAAGGACGTGCTGTACACAGTGAAATAAAGAGTAAACTCCAGAGGCAGCAAGTTCTGTAGGTTCGGCCAGATCTTCCTTTTCAAAGACAGACAGCCTGGGGAATCGCACGGATGGCCTTCCGTTGCCCTCTTAGATTCTTTTTATGGCAAAATGCTCGCTTTTATCAGTTCCTACCCCAACCTCTGATTCCCACAGGCTAGGGGAAAGCAAAGAGCAGTTGAGGAAAGCGCGCCTACCCTTTCCTCCGATGGAAATGGGAGGCTTGGGTCACTGGGGAGGCAGCCAAGGATGGGAGTGGGAAGGTTCTCGGGGGTGGGAGGGCGGGGGGAGAAGGGCTGCTTGTGGAAACCTGTGGAGCAGGTTTTTCTGCTTGGGTGGAGGGATTTGGCCTGGGACCTAAGAGGCTGTTGTTCATTCCAAGCTCCCTGTAGGCATTTCTGCATTAAGTGAAATCAGAGCAGACCCAGAGGAAAGCGAAGGCTACTGTAGTATCCGCCATCAAAATGTCTATGCGGAGGCAATGGTCTTGGAGCGGAGGTGACTAGAGAGGGTGCGCTCCGGAGGAAGAAAGCCCCCAGGACCAACCCGAGTCCCTGTCAGTGTCTTGAGGACAGACGAGGGCGTTTGGATGCCAGTAGCTCTAAGCAGCAGCAGATGCAGCTGCTACTGGTTCCTCACTGACACATCTGCCCTTCCTTCCATCCCCAGTGAGTCCAGCCAAGAACTAACGGCAAGGCAGAATCCCAGCAGGCAGCAGCGCTGTGGTTGGAACCTCAGGGCTGGGACTGCTCACTCCTTTGGGAATGAGAGGAACACAAGCCGGGCAGAGCTTTGGAAATCCAGTTTCCAACGAGCTGATCTTGGTGCCCTTCAGGCTTTAAGTCAGGGCAGCAGTGGCCTTGACATTCCCATCGGGTGGCCCACAGGACCAGGCTTGTGGCCTAGATGCTGCCATGCGTCGTCTGAAAAACGGCTCAGTCCCTGCTCAGAGATGGAGACAGGTGTGACCTCACACGGGGCCCACGTGCTCTCCAGACTGTCCCTGGGCAAGGGCCACATGCCGCATCAAATTCCAGCCGAGACAACCAGAGTGGCCCTCATCCGCCAGACCGGAGCAAAATTTACAGACACAAGCCCTAGGGGTTCCCAAAAAAGGTTGGCTCTCTCCCCATTCATTTCAACCTGGCTTTGTGCAAGGGATTCCCGCTGTTCCTTTAAATAGCTCTTCCCCTGCATTCAGTACAGGGATTCATTCATTTGGTCAAAGCCAGCTACAGTAAAATGAAAATGTTAACTCATCGCCTAGATGAATATTTCACCCCGAATGAGTAGTTTCTCTGCTAAAAAAGCAACTCATTAAGTACCTTTTTGTTTATAGTGCCAAGCTTGGTAATGCAGACAGCAAGACAGGGAACACGCTTTGCCCTTTAAAAGCTTCTTGTTCCCTGGAGAGACCAGAGATGTATCTGAGGATGGAGAAGACACGGCGGGGCTGAATCATTAATGCTGGATACACCCAAAGACAAGAAAAAATAGTTACATTCGGTCTGGGGACAACTACGACCTGGGTACGGTGGTAGGAAATCTGGACTCACGGGACACACTTGTACCTCTCACTTTAAGGAGCAGTTTCTCCAGTTTGTACCTACAGTACAGGTGGGTGCTGACCCATCTTCTGTGCCTGGACTGATGTGATCTTCAGGGACAAAAGCTGGTGGGTAGAGGAAGAACCAAACGGGAAAGGCCGCCTCCTCTGACAATGCTAATGGTACTACTAAGAAAGAATGATCGCAATGGTTACCAGCCATCGCGTGCAAAACTGTGTGCTATGCACAGGTGTTATCTCATCTCATTCCTATAACAGCCCATGGGGTAGGTACATTTTTGGTGATGTGGACACTAAAGCATAGAGAGTATAAGGGACTTGCTCAGTCTCTCAGTGGCAGCTCTAGAATTAGAATCTCACACCTAAAAGGCAAGATGCCATGCTTTTGATTTCCAGTTGTCCACCACTCAGATAAGCATAGAGCTCTGTTGTGTGGGATGGATATGGCTGCTCTCTTTAATGGCGCTGCCCGTGGCACTGAGGTCTTCAGAATACACTGTTGATGGCCACCAGCAAACAGGTTTCATGCTGATAGGATGCTATCAAAGGGTGAACAGACTATAGCCAGAGAACTTTTAGGCCCCTGCACTCTGGGTGAGGGACCCGAGGGGCTACTGCAGGAAGACTAAGAATTTTAAACACAGAGTCCTGTGATATAGACTCTGCAGAGAATGGGAATGGCCAAGTGCTAGAGTTGACTGTGGAACTGCTGACATGAGTTTCCATCTAAAAGCATCCCAGTCCTTGGTCAAAAATTTCCTGTTTTCTGAGTTATTTTACCCTGGGTTTTAGAGGTGTTAGCAATTATATTTAATAGAGATTGGTGCATTATTGTAAAAATTTAATCAGAAATTGGCACTCGCCCATCGAAAGATGTTCATAAACTATTCCCCGAAGTGTGATTTTTCAAGTGTGTTGTTGAACAGAAATCTTTTTTCTGTGGGAACACATCTCTGAAATTTTAATGTCCATCAAATGGGAATATATGATTCTACTTACAAAAATTCTATTTATAATTCTTTTTTTTTTTTTTTTCAGGACCACATTAAGTGAAATACGACTGTGTACAGGAAAGATTTCATGGGTGGGACCCATAAATGTATAGGTACGTGTGTGTGTGTGTTTGTTAAAATTTTTGTAAATTAACTGTTAACATATAAAATTCAGGGACTAGTACATAAAAAGTGAGATTGATGGGTTCTCTTGAAAAGGTTGTCTATTTTGAACCCAGGGCAAGCACTTGACTGGAGCTACGTGGAAGCTGCTTCCTTTAGATGGAGCACGTACACTGCAGGTCGCCGCAGACCCCACCTTCTTACTCCTGATAGGCAGCAGGCATTTCCATGGCCTGCCCAGCGCCCTGGGCTTTAAGTTTGCGGCCTCTAGTCAATATCATAGCGGTTGCCTCCATGTGTTGAAATAAGTCTTTCCTTGGTTTCTTTGTTAATATACTTAGTTTCTCCTGTGGTGAAAACTAAAGGAAGAACGATCAAAAACCCCTGAAACAGGCATAGGCAGGCAGCCTTCAAAAGACTTTCTAATAGAAGTAAATGTCAGAGAATGTACTTATCCCATAAAGTCTCATGCATGTACTCGGCTCGCGTTGTACCCATCACACAAGAAGGACCATCGCTGACCAGAAGCCCTAGCTCAGTTATCCCAGCCGCTTTCCTTCTGTTTTCCTCCTTCCCTCCCCTCCTCCCTCCTTCCCCTCCATCATCCACAGCTGCTGGAGACTGTGCCCCTGATCCGGTTCCACCCCTGCCTCATACTTTGCCTCAGGGCAAGGTCTGTAGTGTTAAGACTGGCAATGGCCTGAGAGAAGCCTCCGCTGAACCCCTGGGGCTGCTATTAGTACCAGACTTTAGACACATTACAAGTTAAATAGGCTTTTGTGGGCTGGGAGACAACCACCGCGCACAATACTGTTTCTAAGGAAAAGTTTAACCCAGGTTCCAAACAACAGACTGACAAATGAACTTCTGCAATATAGCCCATTAGTAAATTTGATGCTTCTATATTCTAGAAAATAACTGGGGCTTCCCACTTGGAACTTCAGCTTTCTTAGGGCAAGACCCGTGTCTCTCTGTGCTGCTCTATTGAAAAGCAATCATACAGATGCACTTATGGCTCTTAAGGGGAGTGCTCATCTCACCAAATATTAGCTGAGGGCCCACTGTGTGCAAGGAGCAGTGCTAGGTATTGAAAACAAAAAAAGAATAAAATGCTACCTCGCGGAAGTTTACAATTCAGTGTGTGAGGGGCGGTGAGGGTGGAGTGAGGTAGAAAAGAGGCCAACAAAACAACGTGAATACTAGGTAACTATGATTGATGTAAGAGAATGCCAAGGAGCTCAGAGAATAGCAGGGCTCGAGACAGTCTCATCAAGGAGGTAGTCTGAAATGAAAATGAAAAACTAGGTAGTATTTCAAGAGGTCTTTGCACAAATGATGTGGGATTCCCCAGGCATTCCAGACAGAGGAAGCAACACAAAAAGCAGTACGGGAAGGAGAAATTTCTAAGTGTCCTCAGGAAACTGAAGGAGGCTGGTTGGTGTGGAGTGTAGCCAATACAGATGGGGGAGATTAGGCTGGTGGGAGAGTTGGGGCCATGTCTGAGGAGGCCTTGGGCACCGAGCTGAGAGCATGACTCAGCTGACTGACACGTGGGCATTGCCAACTAAAAACTGGTGCTTGCCATCTGCCTCTACAAGGATCACTAGCCACTGCAGCTGCTGACCTTCAACACACCCTGAAAGGAGTTCGGGGTGAAGATCAGGAATGAGGCGCTCTGTGCTCTGGGGAAAACTGGCAGAACAGGCCTTCAGACAGATTTTCAGGAGAAGATTTTACGAGCCCACATTCTTGCATCTCCTCATGCCTAGAAAAGCACCAAAATCATTAACGGTGACATGTGCTCCTCGTGACTTGCAGCAAGCCCCTGTCAAAATACGTGCTTGATTGCACGAATCCCCCTTCACTAAAATCTTATGGATAGGGCTTCCCTGGTGGCGCAGTGGTTGGGAGTCCGCCTGCCGATGCAGGGGACGCAGGTTCGTGCCCCGGTGCGGGAGGATCCCACCTGCCGCGGAGCGGCTGGGCCCGTGAGCCATGGCCGCTGAGCCTGCGCGTCCGGAGCCTGTGCTCCGCAACGGGAGAGGCCACAGCAGTGAGAGGCCCGCATACGGGAAAAAAAAAAAAAAAAAAATCTTATGGATACTGACCTCTCCCCTCCCCCGATCCCTAACTCTGGAGCAGTTCCTCAGAGCTGTCTGAGCGGCTTTCTCCCCAGCTATAGTCCTCATTTTGCCCCCAATAAAACTTAACTCACAACTCTCGAGTTGTGCATTTCTTTTCAGTAGACAGTAGGTAAGGCCCAGGCATGATGGATTGGAAAGCAGCAAGACCAGATGTAGAAAGACTCTTTGAAAAGCTACCGGCAATTAGCAAAATGTATCCAGTAGCTTTACTGGGTAGAGGGGGAGCATCAATGGGACTGGCAAATGAAAAGGTTACACGTGAGAATATTCACGGTTTTGGGAAATCTCAACGACTCACTTAGATATTGATAAAGATGATGTTAATTTCTGTATCATGTCTATGACAGTATTATTCTGATATAGATTCTAGTATTCTGATATATGATTCTAATCTCATTCATTCACTCATTCACTGAACAAGTATTTGAGCGCCTATAGGGCATGTTATACATTTGATTCACACACGAGTAACTAGTCCAAAGTCAAATACGGAAAAGATAGAAAACAAACGTCTAGGATGATTTACCCAAATTAAATGCTCTGTATACTATCAGTGTTTCTCAAACTATGTTCATTTGATAATTACATGGAAGATGCTACAAGAAAGAAAAGAAATATTCGTAAGTCTAATGTTTCATGGCCTTCTTGGTAAGTCCCAACACCCACGCAAAGTATCAAAGGCTCTGTTAAGTTGTATAGTACAAAACAAAAAGCAAACTGCTTAATCTGTACAGCTCAAATTTTGACCACAGAGTCTTTTTATTGAATAGTATCTATTAACTTTCCAAAAATGCATTTTTTTTTTTTTTTTTTTGCTGCTGCTTCGCGGCATGTGGGATCTTCCTGGACCGGGGCACGAACCCGCGTCCCCTGCATCGGCAGGCGGACCCTCAACCACTGCACCACCAGGGAAGCCCCCAAAAATGCATTTTGATAATTGTTACAGAGTGTTACATGGATATAAGGTATAGACCCCTATGTGCAATTATTCCTGTGAGATCACCTCCCACCTACAACCATCACCTCAAAGGTAAATGAAAGGGACCATAGCTCAGGATGCAACTCACACAGAGATATTTTCTATAATCAACCATTTATTTATATAACAGGGGTTCACTGAGCACCGACCATATGCCAGACACCATGCTTGGCATTCAAGATACAGCAGTGACTGACAGATACGTGTCCCTGTCTAGTAACAGAGTAAACTCATAGCTTGATCAATAACACAGAAACTCCACAGTAATCTGTGACAAATTGGCTACTCATTCTCCCACCCTCACTTTCCCTGTGATCTTCCAAATTATGTTTACTGAAAGAAATTTTATAGTAAAATTTCAAAAGTTCCTTATTAAAAATGGGAAATTAAGGGATACGATCTCAAACCAATGCACTCCTCTATTTGCTAGCAGTTCTGACAAGAGACTAGTTGGGAAAAGGAATTTAACAAGCGCTGGCACAAATAAAAAGAGTGGGGGACTAAACTGGATTCTCCTTATCTCTGGAGTCTTCTCTCTCTGTAACAGAGACCACTGCCCATGATCAACTCCTGGGTTTCTTGTCCCATTCGGTATTCACAGTTAACTCTGGGAGCCAACCCTCCCATTTATAGTCACAAATGTTTCTCCCTCAGTCTTTGTATTTTTAAATGATGTCTGATGTATCTAAATAGGCAGAGTACACTGCACTCTTTAACTGCATACTTAAAATATCAGTACAACTTGGCTATGGGCTGGAAATCAGAGAAACAGACTTAGCTTATAAGATACTAAGAGAATTTTTTAGTCTTGATGTCTGGACGTTTTGTGAGCTTTACAACGAGGATAAGAGTAAAACTTCAGCTCTTAAACTATCCAGCTAAAAACTATATTTTACATCCAGTGTAATTCTGCAACCATTCAGCCTTAAGTGGATATTAAGCCTGAGGCAAAGTAATGAAACCGACAGTGGAAACACACACTATGAATTCTTCAATCTGAGGAGAAAGGGCTGATTCATCTGTTTCAAGGGCCAGGCAGAGATAAAAGACCTCATCCCAAATGGGGCTGCCTTCCTCCCAAACCTTAGCATCCCCTCCAATGTGCTTCTCCGTGCGGAAAGTATTATTAATGTCAGTATCACTAGTGCTTGTAAAAGATTCATGGACCATTCCCCGACCCCCCCCCCCCCCCCCCCCCCCCCCCCCGCTTCTCCTTGAATCCCCTGTCTGTAGCTGTTGCCACCCTGCGCTCCTCTTACTGTTGAGCCGTTTGGTGATACCAGCTGTACATTCTGTCACAACTGACCTCCTGTCACAGAACTGTAGCCTTTGAGAGCTAGAAGGGGCTTAGAGATGGCATTTTGAGAACAGAAAACTGAAGCTCAAAGAAAGAACAGTGACTTGTTTCAAGTCACATGGTGAGCTTGGACCAGAACCTTTCTGGGCTCTTTTATCCCATTTTGTCTTTTTTGTCCTCTTTTTTCTTTCTATTAAAAAAAATATCTATAGGGCCCTATTTAAGGACCAGAGCATGAGGCGAGGCCAAACCCTACAAGGTGAGGACACAAATTTTGTGGAGAGTCACACGTAGAAGGCATGAGAGAAGTAGGAAATTGCCGTTAGGACACCATAGTGGCCATTGTTGCAGGCAAAGTCTACGCTTCCATGGATGTTAAAACTAACAGACAAAAGTTTGAGGAGAAGCAGGACATGTGCATAGTCGCAAGGTATTTCCTCCAAGATATTTATTAATCATGAAGGGAAAAATAGTGGCTCTATGGTAAGAAAACTCAGCAAGCACCATCTTAACCAAGCGACTGAAGTGAATAAGACGACAGGGGAGCATCGTGTGCCCCCTGATGTGACACACAGAGAAGAGCACATCACCCCTGGGGTACCTTAGGCAAAATTATGTCCTCCTTCTGATCATGAGAAAACATCAGACACATAGCAGTAGAAGGACGGTCTATGAAATAACTGGCCAGTACTTTACCAAGGTGTCAAAGTCATGAAAGACAAGGGAAGACTGAGGACCTGCAGAGGTTGGAACAGACGAAAGAGAATGACACGGAAAGGCAATGTAGGATCCTGAATTTGATCCTGGACCAGAAAAAGAACATGAGTGGAAAAACGGGTGAAAACCAAAAAAGACTGCAGTTTGGTTGATAACACTGTCCTGATATTAACTTCTTAGTTTTGATAACTGTACTATGGTTACATATGATGTTAACATTAGGGGAAGCTGGGTGAAGAGTATACGGAAACTCAGAACTATTTCTAGAGCTTTTCCATTATGTCTAAAATGATTTCAACATAAATTTTTTAAAAAGAGAGGAAAGAAGAGGCTAGGGGAGGCAGGGAGAGGAAAGGGAGTGGGTAATGTAGAGATGTAGCACAGCACCTGACTATTACTTCTAGAACCTTCTACAACCTGAGGCCACTGAGAACTTGCCATTTTCCTCTTGGGTTAATGTGAACTTGTATGCTGTTATAGCCATAACATATACAAGTTAAACGTCTGAGAACAGGCCCCTGGGTGTGGAAGGGATTAAGGAAGATTCTGACAGCCTCATCAGCTTGCAGTTGGTGGCCAGCAGAGCAGGCAGGGATATCAAGTGCCTTTAGGGATGGCTGGTGTCTGAGACCAGCCACCCTAAAGACTTCACTCCCAGGGGCTCAGCTGGCTGAATCACCTGAAAAGGGGAATCGCATTATCACAGGGCAGGATGGGAAGGGAGCACCCAGCCAGGGGTTGGGGTGGGGGAGAGGACACCTTTGTCCTGGGTGTTTACCACACTATGTATATATGTTAATGACAGTGAAATGTGTTCTTGGAAATGTTCTGTTCATTTGTAGGTGTATCACTGCAGAGTGTGTGTATGAGAAAGAGACATGCCAGATCCCAAAGGAAATAGGCGAGTCCTGCATCGCATTATATATACAAAGCAGAAGGGGTGGGAATGCGGTTTTGTTGCTATTTCCAAATGCAAAACAGGTCTCCCTTCTCCTCTGCTTGGTTGTTGCTATTTTCCAACAGAATGAAAATGCTGGCACTCAAGACATGTTGCCAGAAACTTGCTTAGCAAAACACTTCAATTCCTTTGTATAGGAAAGGAGCATTTCTTCCAATGGGTGCTTCTCTGTGTTCTCCCTGATTCCCGTGGTAATAACAGCTACATTTGGCTCCAGATCTGTGGACGTTGTAGAGAAAGGCACCTCCAGATTCCAGATCCTAAAATCTCATGGAACATTAACATGAACATCAAACTGACGTTACCAATTTAAGGGATTTAAACACTTAGCTTTAGAATAAACAAAACCCAGTGGCAAGGTTTGGACAACTTCAGCTGCATTCAACAATACAACCCAGATGTTGGGTAATGCAAACCTCGTAAATGTATGCTTTCCATTGCATTCTTCATGTGAAAAATCTAAGTGGGATGGACTGGGTAATGAAGGAAAGCAGAACTGATAATTATTGGGTGGTTTTTATGGGGCAGATTCTGTGGCAGGTGCTTTATAAAGTCAGCCTCATCTAAGATTTGCAATGAGGTAACTATTATTATTTCCATCCATAGAGAGGGTATGAGACTCAGAAATCTGCACTTTGCCTGGGTAACCCAGTTGGTGAGTGGCAAAGTCGGGATTTCACCTGTGTGGGTGTGACTTTAAAACCTTTGCTGTTTCTAAGTCAACGCTGACGACGCATAACACCCCCTTGCTTAAAACCGTCCAATTTCTCACATCGCCACCAGGTCAGCTAGCATTTTAGCCAACTTTTGAGGACGGTGGTGGCACCTGCCCTCCTTTCTGGCCCTGTATTCTGCCCATAAAGCTAAAAGCAAGTTACCCAAGGCTGAGGCGTTCTCGCAAAGACACATGGTTTCCTCGGCCTCCCACACCTGCCAGCATCTACTCGCTTCTTCAATCCCAGGTCTGCCAGCTGCTCCTTGCCCATGAAGGTGTTGATACCCTGTATTCACTGATACTCTGTGCTCAGAGCTTAATACCTGCTTGCCAAATGAATGAATGAGTGGATGGATGAGAGAGAACAGGATGTTTCAAATACATATTTTTAACATTTTGTATAACATCCTATGTAAGTGCTACACATGTTACAATTCTTTGTGAATAATTCACTAAAGCAGTATTCCTAAAGATCCATATTAGATCACATTCAATTGTTCTATTTCAGTGGTTCTCAGCCAGGGTGATTTTGGTCCCCTTACCCAGGGAACATCTGACACTGTCTGGAAACATTTTGGTTGTCACAGCTGGGGGCAGAGGGGTGCTACTGGCATCTAGTGGGTGGACCCCAGGGATGCTGCTAAACAACCTACGACGCACAGGACAGTCTCCTCACCCCTAACAAAGATGTCAACAGTGCCCAAGGTTGAGAAGCCCTGTTTGGTTTTACTTAATCGCATGTACTTGAAAACAATCCGACAACGCTTGCTTGTTCTGCTCTGCTTTAGTACAGATCTAGGGCTGGCCAGACTGACTTCCGTTGCCTCAATTTGTTTGAATGCCCAAGGAATGCTGAAATTTTCCTGGGGGTATGCTTCTGGAAAGGTCAGAAGCACTTTGGTTGTCTTCATACTTTTGCTCCGTGGCAATGCTTTTGCACATTCGTTGACTCTCAGCTGGTGGTTGTCTACAATTCAAACTACGTAATGAATCCAGTGCATAAATTATTTACCCAGATTCAATTCCAGAGACTGTTATCTTTGTATTTTCCCCTTTGCCAGCTAATCTGGCTCACTGCATTGGAATTTTGGTCATGCCCATTCTCCCTCCTCACTAAATTATCTCCGTAACGTAGTATAAACAGAACAAGCCTGTGTGTGATACGCTTAACTGTTCATTTACCTAATTAAGCTAATTCAATTAAATCATTTACATCTTTTTGGTGTCATGCCAGTTGATACCACTGCAGAAGTGGGATGTTTTAGAAGATGACTGTTCAGCAAATGAATGGGGAAAACAAATAATGGAACACAAAATTAAACAGTAGTCCAAATCCCCTGGCTTGAACATATTGAAAAAATGCTGCTTTCACAGGGTCCTGTGATTAGCTATCTTTCTTAAATCAATTTTCTGTAGAAACTGGTATTCTAACATAGTGATCATAATTCATTGTGTAAGAGATATTTTAAACACTATTTATATGTTCACATATTTGGTGTGTTTAAGTAATGTGTGTTCGTTCCCACATTAGGGTCCGATTAGTAAAATGTTTTGCGGTGTGTTAGCAAGACATGAACCAAGCAGATTCTTTTGAACAAACATGCAAAATAATTTTGCTAAATTACACAAATATCTTTAGGATGCATGCATATTTCATTTACCGTCACCATCCAAACATCCCTGTCGTAGTGATAAATCAGCAAAAGTAAATGCGAAACGTTTTATGCCAATAAAAATCAACAGAAAAAAAAGACAAGAAATTCTAGGCAGGAGAGTCCAAACAAATTGTCATCTTTATAGATCTACCATAAATCCCGCCGCCCCCCCACTTTGGATTTGACTGACATAAAGTTCACGTTTGGGTGGGACTCTAGATACCCCAGGTTTGTTAATAGATGGGCCACCATAGTTTTATCTGTCCAAGGCCTCAGCTTGGCAGGGGAGGGACACCGGGCAGGATCTGGCCTCCTCTCTAGGAGCACACACACCCAGGGCGAGACTTGAGGCAATGCTCTGCCTTGACTTATTCTAGGTAAGTAAAGCTCTAGGTTTGGTAGAACTTCAGAAAAGCCACACGTGACACCAACCCAGATTCCTTCAACACGAATAATCTCCTGAGTCCACCAGGAAAACCAGTGAGATCCTGGGACTAATTACAGATGTGCAGTAAGACCCACCAGCTGCCTGCTGTTTCCTTGTCAGAAAAGTACATTTCTTCTCCCATGCTGCAGGGGCAAACAGGGAATGTATTTTGTTTCCTGGAAGCCCTTGCTTTCCACCTACTTCTGCTTCAAATCCAAAGATCTTTTTTTCTCTATTTAGGAAGCACAAGGAAATAATTTGTGGAAATAAAACAGTGTCTTAAGAAGATGGCTTTTTTTCTATCGGGAGAGGAGCTCTGCAGAGGTTTTTCCTCTGCTTGACCCTCGAATGGGGCCACTTGTCTTTACAAAGAGTAACAACTCCAGCGTACCACAAACTTTCTGACAGTAGAGTTTTGGAGGTTGGCAACCAGATTTCTGATGCTAACCTTCCCCCCACTGCTCACGCTAAACTCATTCTCCTTTAGTAAATACTAGTTCCCTGAAAGCAGGGGTCACACCATCTATCCCTCCTCATTGCCCTGGTGTAGTAACTGGCACAGAGAAAACACAGGAATTATTTAGCCCATAGTTACCAAAGAGTAAAGAGACCATTCCCCAATTCAAATTCATAGTTCCACCCAAAGCAACTTTCCCTTTGAACTTCACAGTAGGTCTGTGGTGCTGTGAACGTTCCAGGCACCAGGCTTAGGTCTGACCTTACTGCGTGATGCATCAAATTGCCAAAGCACATCCACATTGTCTACCTAATACTCTTGAGTCTGTCCTCTACATCTTCCCTCTGTTTCTTAGTAGTCAGACTCCTAACTCCCTCTACCTTCCAATCACCAATGAATACCATGGATGGAAGGAAAACTATAAAAACTGACATTTCTCCTGTATTAGTCGGCCAGGGCTGCCATAGCAAAGTGGCATAGACTGGATGGCGTAAACAACAGAAATTTTCTCATAGTTCTGGAGCCTAGAAGTCCAAGATCGTATTAGCAGGGTTAGTTTCTACTAAGGCCTCTCTCCCTGGCTTGCAGATGGCCATCTTCTCCCTGTGTCATCACGTGGTCCTCCTTCTGGGCACATCCCTGTGTCCTAACATCCTCTGACCAGTCTGGGCTGTTTTGGGCATCCCATTCACGTGTCAGTGATTGGGTTAGGTCTGGTCACGTGAACCAAATCTGACCTAAGTGAGAGGAAAGAACTTCTGCTGGGGGCTTCCACGAAAAGGTTTGCTATTAAGAGACCTAGAAATCAAAGTTTTTTTTTTTTTTTACCTCTGGACCATATTGGGTCTCAGTGCGACAACTGGAATTTCTGTGCCCAGATGGTGCTTGAGGGGACTTGAAGTAAGGGCAAGCTAACATAAGGACAGCATTATTCAGGAGAGGTTGGAAAAGTTCACCGGTGACATCTTTGAACCATGGACTCTACCCATCAGAGAGCACCCCTGCTACTGCTAAACTTGTGGGGTGAGACCATACTTTTTATTATTGAAGCCAATTAGACATAGATTTTTACCACTTTCATCCAAAAACATCCCAAGTAATAGAATGGATTCAGGCCACTTACTAGTCATGCACTAGTCACTCAGTGTCTCAGTTTCCTTATTTGTAAACAGAGATAATAGTGCTTATCCCCCAGAATTACTGTATAACTTGAGCGTCAGTCATGTAAAGCACTCAACACGTTGCTTCGCACATAGAAGATGCTCAATAAACACTTTCCCTCTTTGCGGGCCTCTGGTACCTTAGACATTGTTCTTCTTGTACTTCCCACACATGTGCTCATAAGCGGAGTGGCCCAACAATCCGAGCTGTCGATATTTTTGTACACAGAATTACAATCAAATTTGCCAAGGTGGCTCGCTATTTCAAGGAACTCGCTAACCAGCTTGTCTGTCAAGTAGTGTGGACTATTGGCCAAGAGTCAGTCATCTGTTTTCTTTAGCCAATGTATACGATTCTATAAGAATCTCCCTTTCCTGAAATTGTGTCACTGGGCTGGACTTTCTTATCTGGACCTTTCTTAACCAGGACACATCGATGGTGGTCTCATAATTGGGGTTTCAAGACTGTGTCCTGCCTGTCCCCACCGTCTCCCATCCTTGGTTTCTCTCACTGCCCTGTCCCTCTTCCCACCTTGCCTGCCTGCCCCATAGCACCTAACACAGTGCTTCCCGGCAGTAATTAGTAGTAACAAGTGCTTAGTGAACAAATGCTTTGCTGTAGGGATCATTGTAACAAAGGGTAAGGAGGGCTGGTGATGAGAGGATGGACAAGGAGAAGCTGAGGAAGCCTATCTCTGGGAACTGCACCGTGTGGCATTCGCCCCCGTGCTCAGTGCTGGGTCGGACTGTGACTCGGGAATGCACACCCACGCTGGGGCCACTTGGAGGCGCCTGGAAGGACCAGCCTGGACAGAACGTTTATATGTAAATATATATGTACCTGACACACCTAGCAATCTACTAAATGCTTAATCTGTGCCAGGCACAATGCCCCAAGTTTTATGATGTCATACAATCACCACAATTCTAAGGGTATGAAGCCCATTTTATAGATGGAGACACTGAGGATGCAAAAGGAAAAGTGACTTGCCCAAGGTCCTACAGCTGATGTGTAAAAAAGCCAAAACCGAAATCAGAGCCCACGTTTTTATGACGAGTAGTCAAAAGGGTTTAAGAGGTGTCCCATGGTCAGGATATGCTGGAGGACCCAAGGGCATGACAGAATCAGGTCATCCTGGTAGATACTCTCCAGTGTGTGATACAGCAAAAGAAGCATTAGAGGAAGAGGTATCATCACTGCTCCCAGCATGGCCCTGAGTAAATCAGAGGGACCCTGGCTCAGCTTACCCATCTGAAAAATTAGCATGTGACTATCTGCCATATCTTCTCTTGAGATCACTGTAAAAATCAGATGGGCAAAAAGCTATCAAAGTACTTCAAAAAGCATCAACAGTCTCTAGTACCAGATAAAAAAAAAACACACCTCGTTCATTCTTGGCATTTGTTAGCTGCTCCATAAATGTTTGAGAAATCAAGCCAAGCAAAACAGAACCTACTTTTTTACCTTTTAAGAAAATATTTCTGCTTCTCATCTGTCAACTGTGATTCTCTTTTTTTCACTTTTTTCTTCCTTCTTTCTTTATTTTGTTTCCCATCCCCTCCTTGATTCCAACCAATCCATAGCATTCACCCTTGGTCCCCGGCTGGCCACACCTCAATGGGCATTAATTGGCTAGTCCCAGCTGGTGTGCACTGGGCCGCCCACAAGCTGTGGGCAGCCTGGCTGTGATGGCCAGAGGTGAGCTGGTGACAAACAGGCTCTCTGTCCCTATGACCTGGTAGGGCCAATTGATCACTGGGAAACGCTCTTTCTGCATATGTATGGCCCAGAGCCGCCCGACCTTCCATTAGAGGCAAAAAACCCAAAGCTTTGGGAGAGGATGTTTTTTTTTCCTTTGGGCAAACTAGAGAAACATGAAGCCCAAGTGAGGTAGAGTCTGAGGTAGACAGAGAAAGGAATCCAGGAGGGAAAAAGAAAAGTCAAAAACTAAAATGGAGTATGAAGGGTGATAAATGGCCTTGGCTGGACAGTGGCTGTCCTGTCTGGCCTTATGAAATCACATTAAGGGGGACTAGTAAAGAATCTGGGTCGGAATTATGAAAACCATTCTTATAAAAAAAGAGTTTGAATGGAGTCTGCAGCCAGAAGCTTCCATGAATGTCTTCAAATCATATCCATAGGATGTGTGTGTGCGTGTGTGTGTGTGTGTGTGTGTGTAAGAGTGAGAGCCATTCATGGGCACCTGTACTGATGAAGAAATATGTGTGTGGGGGGATGTTTGCAGGAAAAAATATATGACCCCGCTGCATGAGCTGCATATAAACCAACACACTCATGGGAGACACGCATTATATCTGTTTTTATCACAAAATGTAAATGTGAGGAAAGAGGTCACAAGGCGCTCAACAGATACCCCTTGAAGATTCTCTCTGTTTCCTCCAAAAGCACCGGAATGTGCCGCAAGTGAAATCTCGGCGAAGCCCAAGGCAGCGCCTTTCTCTTCCCCGCATCCTTCCCACACGCACAAAGACGTCAGCGTGTTGATTATTCTGAGTAGACTTTTAGTGTAATTTACGGGTTCCAGCCATTGTGCGTGGGTGTCTGGCCTGCACTCGCTGCCCTGACGACGCCATTTTTAAGGTGTCAGCTCGGCCATGATTCATGGCTGATGCTAGTGACATTGCCGCTGACCTGAAAGAGTTAGGCAGCAATATTTAATTAAAGAAGAAAAAAAAAAAAGAACCAGCCTAAGGAAAGTCGAGGGCAAAATCTAAAAGAACCAAATTCATCTCTGGGAAGATCAGCATCTCAAAACAGGGAAGAGGCACCGAGAATCCAATGTATCTTCATTTATCCATGGCGCTGCTTGTCTACCTGTCATTCGGAGTGGTGAGGTCATCCTTAATGAGGGAGACAACTGCTTAGACCCCATGCACCATCATTCCACCGGCTCCCATTCCACGTGTCTTCCGGGATTCCCTGGAAGGTGGGGTCATCACTTTTAGCCCTTGCTACACAGGGACCAGCCTGGCCGCTGTCCAGCCTGCTGGCCACAGAAGCATTTGGGCTCCAGCTCCCTGCTTTTCCCAGTTTGCAAAAGGCCATACTCAGTTCTAAGCTCCCAGGCCCAGGACGCCGTACAAACTTCAGGGTGAAATGGACACTGTGGAACCTGTGTTCCGCTTGTTGGGGGCATAAATCCAGCACACACACCCCCAAAACCAGAGCCACATACTAACATTGGGAATGAGGACCTCCCCAGGCTTTGTGTAGCAGTTTAAGTGGGAGAACAATTATCCCTTAAAACACATACTCACACATACCTAGACACACACATCCACACGCCTTAGCTGGGAAGCCTAATAAGCCAGTCCGTTTTCCAGAAGTGGAAAGACAGAATTTTGCATTAATGGGAAGGCTACAGTGAGCGGAGGTTTGAGAACTAGGCCCGGCCTTTGTCCAGGCCTGTGGGAGCCAGGCTATTGTCTGCCAGGCTCCCCTGCCCCAGTGACCTCAGGGTCGGGGGCACACATGCCGGCCTTGAACTCTCCGTCTGTCTCCCCCACCATATTAATCACTATTCCCTTTGGTCAGGCTAAGAAAACAGCCTCAACTGCATTAGTACTAATTAAGAAGAGTGAGCTCGCCATCCTGGCAGCCTTCCTCAGCCCGTTCAGGCCGGGAATGGGCCCTGACAATCTTATTACTGGACATCAAAACGCCTCCCTCCTCCCTCCTGACCCGGTGAACACGCCACACCCTCCCTCCAACCCCCGACAGTGAATTCGCCTCTTCCATTACGAATGCATCTGCCCCCAGCAACCAGTGACAGCCCGGGTCACTCAGACACACAGGGCACGGGAACAGCTATGTTTCCTTAAGCCAAGGGGAGTTAGCAGAGCAAATGGGGGTCACGTCCATCTCTGACTCCATCTGTTGCCTCTTCCTCATGCACCCACCATAAATAAATTAATAGACAGACAGTCAGACAGATTGAAGAGATGTGGATCACTTCACGTCATCATCTCCTATACCTCCCGTACTCTCTATTTAAACCCACAAGGTTATCCCTGGCTCAGGAAGAGAATCCAATGCTCTGGAAGCATGTGGGCCCTCCTGCAAGGCTCTGAAGACAGGTAATGGTTATTTAAGCTGTCCTCTACGCGTGTCCCCTCTGCATCCTCAAGGCCCCTGTCAACTGTGCTGGCCCGCATATCCAGTCACCATCGGCTCCAATCCATCCTCCACAAGGCCGCCAGAGTTACATTCTAAAGGACGTGTGAGTATGCCACTTGCCTGGTTTACAGAACCCCCACTTGATCCCTCTGTCTGCAGAAGGAAACTCCTTAGCATGGATTACGGGCCCTTGGCAACCTGGACTCCCCCTTCTTTCCTTTCTCATCTCTTGTCAGTCACCCGACACTGGGGTGGCAATTCCCCCCAGTCACCCTCCACGCGGGTAGCAGTTATCCCAATCACTGCCCGACAGAGGTAGCAAACACGGAAGCTGGTACGGTCCGGGAGGAGAGGATACATGTCCAAAGCAAGTGCTATAGGAGAGTGCAGCTAATGGGAGAGCCCAGCCTCCACCCACCACACCTACTACCAAAGGGACAGAAGGGGCAGCTACTACTCACCTCCTATTGATTGCTGTTGTTTGGAAATAAAGACATGCAGATTCCTGCCCACAAGCCCCCCCCCCTCGCAAAAAGACTATATATATAATTTAAATGTGAAATTGGCCAGATTTCAAATGTCCATAACTAATTACAATTAGAATGCCAAAAAAAATACCACGTTGGCCCACACCCGCCATTGAGAACTCTGCTCCCCAGTCTAGCCTGCTACCCGCAGTCCCCGAATAAACCGAGCATCCTCACCCCTCTGAGCTTTGCTCCTGACTCTGCCTTGTCAGTCTTGTGTAATCGGTGAGCATCTTCTGATCCACTATCAACTTAACTCAGCACCAGGCTGCCATCGGTTGTCACGGCTCAGGGTTGCCAGGTGTCCCAAGATGCCTAGTACAGTTTGAATTTCAGCTAACAAAGAATATCCTAAATATTGCATGGGACATACTCTTTACACTAAAAAGTATTCACCGTTTGTCTAAAATTTCAATCTAACTGGGTGTCCTTTATTTTATCTGCTAAATCTGGCAACCCCACTCTGGCTACAGGGTATCCACCCTCCACTCTTGCCAGGCGATCACTGTTCTAGGTGCCAGGGATACAGCAGGAGACAAAATGGACCAAAAAACCAAAACCAAAACCAAAACATCCCTTTCCACTTGTAGCTTATGTTCTTCAGGGAGAATCAAGGGTTTCACCTTCTATTCCAACATCGATTTGGCTCAAGAGTTAAACCAGGGGGGTCAGGCTCTACCACCCCATCACTTACCAAGGTGTTATCATGTCCATCTCACAAATGGGGAGATTGGGCCTATGATGCAGCTTCATCTGAACATGTAAAGTGACATATATGGGTGTTGTCCTAGGACAATGTCTGCCAGAAGTAACAAGTGACACCTGGTATTAACCTTTAATTGTTTACATTTTTATGTTCCCCTTAGTCCAAAAAATGTCCCTCCAAGGAAGGGATGATGCAGTAATTATCTTTGTATTTCCAGTTGCCAGCACATTGCTGATACGTGCTAGGGACTCAATGGGCCAGTTGAGCAGGTCACAGGGATGGCTGCTTTAGAGCGTAAGGCATGGCTTTTGAGTGTCTCCACACACGCAAAGACAAATAGAAATCTGAAGCAAGTTTCCTGATAAAGAAGGCCAAACACCTCATTGCAGAGAAAGCGTGGGTTTCCTTTTAACATGAATGATGCAATTTGCATATTACCCCCAAGTGGATATCAATAAAAAATGGACTTCACTTTCCCTTTACAGGTGTTCTCTAAGGCAGCCTCCTTCTAGGGACCTTGTTACAGAGGTACCCTTAAAAATAAAATACCTTAATATTTATGGCAGCCTAGGCTTTTTTTTTTTTTTTTATAAACATTTCCTGATTATAAAAGTAATTTGTAAAATAGAGAAAAGTTACAAAAAGCCCCAAACTCACCCACAATACCACCCTCAAAAGTAGCCTCCATCAACATTTGGTGTATTCTTCCATCCTTTTTATTACATACGTGTATATACTTCTCCCCTTCAGTTATATACCTATACATATATACAATGATTTGGGATCCTATTTTATGTAACTTTTATATCCTGTTTCTTTCATTTCATAGTCTTCAGAAACATTCATCTTCTTAGAAAAGCGAGGACTTTACAAACCTCATAATATTCCATATACATAAAATCCATAAATGTTTTATTATTTATAAATCCAATTACTTATTGTTAGATTTTGTTAATCCCAGTTTTTTAAAATTATTTAAAATAATGGTGTGATAAGTATCTTTTATATACAATTCCATGATTTAGTTCCTTGGGAGAGAAAATCCTAGAAGTTTGGTCAAGGAGAGACCCTTTAAGATACTTGAAATGGATAAAGCACCTGACCTCTAAGGATCCTTACAACCCAGTGTGAGGAGACACCCGACAGCCTTGATAAGACAAGCTGGGACCTTCAATGGTGTCCTTGGAGATGGTTCTCCACATAGGGAGGAGTGACTAGACCTTGGGATCCTAATCTCATCTCCAAGATTTTGCCCCACTTGGCAAGGGGAAGGTTGATGTTTGATTTTTATGAAGGCAGCTGCTTGGTTTCCTTACACCAAGAGATTGTGAAGAACTGCTGAGCTGATAATGGGTTACCTTGAGTGTTTGTGATGTTTGCCATTAAAATCAAAATGTATCTCTGCCTAGGTTTGGATGAAGATTCCTATCTAAATGCAAGAAAATAGAGTTTGATGGTCTTTAAGCTTTTAAAAGTCTCAGAATCCTTTCTTTAAAGCAAGTTGATGCTAGGGATAGCAAATGCATGGTTAATGTGCATTACTCTGCAGTCCTGACGATTACAGCTCTCTTTCTCGAAGATCAAGGACTTGGCCTTAGGGTCCTCATCATAGCAATTTAGGTAGCCCCTACTGGTTGACTGAAGTTAGCACACAACTCCATTTTATAGTCTGGATGCAGAAGTACACAACATAAAACAAATCAATTGGAGCTAGACTGTTTATGAAGGGGTAAGGAATCCACAGCCCTTGCCACTTCTTTCCCTCAGAAAAGACTTTTTTGAGTTCTATTCAATGGTCACTGGTCCGGTCTGTCTGTCCCAATCCCTCTGAATTCTAGCATCTCAAGATTCTTGCACCCTGTTATTCCCCCAATGAGAGATCGTTTTTCAAACAAAAGACCCCGTTTGACACTTGGTTTGCCTTCTTTGCCATATGATTCCTGTTCACTGGATTGAGGTGTGAACGCAAGATGAGGGAGGACCACGACTGCCTTCACAACGCTATCAGCAACAGGGACTGAGCAGCAGAAATGGATTTGTGATACTAAGACTGTCCTGGATGGAATCATTCTTCGGAATTTTTCCAGTTTGGGCTGTAAGAGGCTACAAGAGGCTATGACCAATCATAGCTCCCCCCATCCGACCTTATGAGAAACAGTCATAAATCATCTAATTAAAAATGCAGAGCATTGTTGTACCAACAATACTGATGTAGGGGACGATCACCCCAGTAGTGATGACTGAGACAAGAGTCCTGCAGAGACTCACACCTGGGCAAGCTATCAGGAAGGAGAGGCTTGGGGGCCCTGCCACTGTCCTACAAGCCCTGTCATGTTTCGGGTTCCCTCTCCTTGTGGCTGGAGAGAAGGACCAGGCAGGGCCGCTTCTTCATCTCAAGGGTCTCCATGGAGTGGAGCATCTAGGCAGGTCGGGGCCACTGCCATGGAGCTGCCACTGGATATTACTATCATTCCAGACGGCAGCACGTCCCCTGAAGAGAGAGATTTCAAACCCCACAAGCTCAGCCCTCCATCCCCTTGTTCTCCCAGTCTTATAAAAATAGAGGGAACACATGTTCCCATTAGTTACTTGCTAGAGGGTTGCTGTGGGGTATATGCAAGCAGCCTGTACACTGGAACCAAATTTGAATATCATTTGCATCTTTCAGGTAGGCAATGAATACTGCATCAAACACACGGGCACAGCCCCCCTCCTCTCCTCCGCAGCAAGGCACCGAGTGAGGCGGACCAGATGACATTTCCTGGGAACGAGACCTCTCATCTGTATGTTTTCACATCTGCTTGATCGGGCCCCTCCCTTGACCGAGGCCCACCCAGCTGGAGAGGCATTCTGAGAGGCTTTTAATTAAACTCCTGCTTGCCAAGAGTGGCCTGCATATGCACAGGAGGGCCGGCACTCCTGGGGGAGCCATAAAGGCGGCCACTTCTTTTGCCTCCGTGTGTCCTTAAGTCTCTGAGGTCATGGAGCAGAAGTGCGTCCCGGGCTGGCAACCCCTATCAGAAGGGCATCCGTGCTGCAGAGCCGAGGGGCACGGTGCTGCCTTGCCTGACTGGTGGAGTCCTAGCTCCCTTGGTAACTGGCGGGCCCCCAGGACAGCAGCGCTCAGGGTAAAAGCCAGAGAAGACAGGGCTGCATGGGGGTTAAGTCACAGCACAGCCAGAAGCAGAAAGAATGAAAAAGCCTCCAGACCCTACAGGTGGCTTAGTTATTGACCTGCACTTCCCTTCTGGGAGGGAGTGGGCTCCAAGAGCAGGCGGCGTTCTTTGTGGCTCTGACCTGCCTCGACCTGACCTTTGTAACTCTATCAGGACTAGTGGTCAGTACTTATCAACTGTCAATAAACCGCCAAAACACACACTTTAATTCAGAATACGGGGAGGCCCATCTATTTGCTGATCGATCTTGGCCTTGCAAGTTGACAAAATGCAGAGTCCCTTGTCTTCTTATCATAATATTGAAAATATGCACTGCGACAAATTGAATGATCTACACCTCCTGTGCCCCACTCCTGGGGCCCTCGGTAAATACAGGACGATTGATTGCGATAAAAAGTGAAGGGGAGGGCTGTGCATTCCTCTACGGAAAACGATGCCACGGAACCGTGGGCAAGAGCACTAAATAGTCCATCTCATTAAATTTATCTACTAAAACCCTATGGAACCAGGGCAAGGCTACCCTGCCCCAGTAATCTGGGTAATTTAAAATCAATCTGCATGCGTTTGAATAATTGAGGAAAAAACAGATTTGGGGGCTTCGTGAGCTGTTTTAATAGATACTTTGAGTCACTGGATTCTGGCCGGTTCCTTTCCACATGACCTTATGCTGTGTTGTCTGTAGTTTTGTAATTTCTGCCTCTGCACCCCAGAAAATAATAATATGGTATTAGAGGTGGTCTGATCACATAATTGGGGCTGATATCAAGAAGCAGAGCAGGTGTCTGGGAGTACTGGGCTGGCCTTCTGTTTCCCAGTTACTGGGGCAGTGGTGGAGATGCAAGGTCAATGACTTCAGCATTCCCTCCCTAATGGACCATGTGCCTCAGGTGACCACTCAAATTGGCCAAACAACGAGTATGGCTGACACTTTCTGGTAAATTGGCAGCTTGGCTATTTAAATCATCTGTAAGTTGCAGGTAAGAATCATACTTATTTCTTAGAGTTGTGATGGGAATTAAATGAGTGGGTATCTGGGAAAGGCTTATAACAGTCCTGCAGGGAGAAGACTCAATACATGGCTGGCTAGTATTAGGGAGGTCATTTATGTTACTACGATCATAGGCTCATCCTCCTGATTACATTGGTTGGCCACATGACACATAGTCAAGTTCCTGGTGCCCAGGGGTGGAATTTGTGGTTTTCTTTGTCACAGCTGCATGAAGTCCTGTGGGGTTTCTCAGCCTCAGTACTACTGATATTTCGGACCAGATCATTCTCTGGCGGAAGAGGGGGGCTGTCTTGTACACTGTAGCATTTGTGTCCTCTACCCGATAGATGCCGGCAGCACTCCCTTCCCCACAGGTGTGACAGCCAAAAATGCCTCCAGGAACCGTCAAATGTCCCTGAAAGGCAAAACTGCCCTAGATGAGAACCACCGAGGTAAAGTCACAGTCATGAGCTGTGTCCACCAGGCCCGCACACCCACGGCTGTCACAGAACCTCAGCCTCTGCTCAAGTCTCCTGTCGCTAGGTTGGTTCTCACAGGTGCTCACAAATAAGCAGCTGCAGCTACCGCAGGGATCTATCAGCTGCCTCGTGGGCTGTTCCGGCCCATCGGTCTGCGCTGGCCCTGCACACCCTGAGGGCACCTCCCGGCACCCACGTTCACACCGGCTGTGTCTGCTGTTGCTCCCCAAATGGGTGGTGAGTCCTCCCACGGCCCAGCGTTCTGGGCAATGACTACCCCCCCGCTGCTGCTGTGGCTCTCAGGGTCCCGAGTGCTGGCTCACTGTGTCCTCTAAGGACATCAACGCCATGAAGCCCAGTGATGTCCTGGCTAAGGTGGGGGAATGGCTCCCTCCTGCTTGTTTTCACGCTCCGGTAGATGGACATCTACGTGATCTAACCACCTTTCAGGAGACGGCACAGTGCTTCACTGAAAACAAGTCTTTAGGTTCATACGAGAGCTTTGGGGGGGCTGGCCCAAAGCACACATCCAAGTGTTCCGGGCTCTCCTGAGTTCTAAAACGTGCTATTCCGTACCCCCCGGACCCCAGCTCACACTTCCCCACCCCAGATGCCTTGTAATCATTCAAGCTGGTCCAGCTTCGCTTAGATTGCCGCTTCCTCAGTCTCTTGGCCTGCAATCTACCAGTTGCCTGATATGATCAACTGCATAAGAATCACGTGGCTTCTCACAAATTGTAGAAACAATTTTGAAGTAATACCTTATTTTGCAGGTGAAAAAACTTAGGGCCAGAGAGATTAAATGACAGGTTCAAGGTCACACAATTTACCAGTAACAAAAGCAAGAACAAGACCGTTCCCTTCCTGGAGACCATCTTTAACTTGCAAACTACAAAAAGCGTTGTAGAAGTTAATACATTAATTTTAGGAAAGGGATTTTGCACAATAGTGCCTTTATATCTGATATGGTATTGAGGGGTGTATGAACATGGTGAGAAATTGAAGCTTATACCTGCAAGCACCGAATCATTGTTTTCACTTTAAATGTTTTAATGAAACATTTCTAAAATATATTAAGTAAGAATATATGAAAGATTTTTACCTAATCAGGAATCACATGTGTATGTTGTGTCATACTTTTTTTTTCTGTAGAAGGCTCCCCCCACCATTATTTTGAGTTTTTTATTTTGTTCTAAATAGTCAATATTGCTGGATGTAATTTCTGAATAAATGAGATAGTCTGGTATTAGCATTTCACCAACAAGTCTGTGCTTACCAGTTTTTAGATAAAATTGCTCCCAAGTGGGAAGGAGTAATCAAAAGAAAGTCAGATCTATTTCCTGGCTATGCTCTACTTGCAATTTTTACCCACTAAGCATTGATGCCTGTTAAATTTTCAAATATTTGCAAACCAAAGTGGTCCTTGCAAATCCTTCTGTAGTCTTATGCTTCTTTCTTAAACCAACGGGCACCCAAGAAAGCTGAAACTAAGGGCAATATTCTCTTTCAACGTAGATGTACAACTTTTTATCTGGCTTTCTTTTCTTGAGTTAGGTGATCTAACAGAACTTGATTTGAATGACAAGCGGTATGGGATTGCCCTAAAACTGAGAAATGACAAACACAGGTCCATCAATTCTATGTCTGAGGCAGGGGAATGTCAAAAGAGTATTTGCCTAATTTTCCGGTCCTAGTTTATCACTCCCATGCCTGCAACTCTCAGCTCCAGATAATTCCAGCTCATCAGGAAAAAGTATAGAATAAGGCTTGATGACATTATCACAAAGTCAGATTAACAACAAATAGGGGGAAACAAAAATTGGATCTTCCCTGGTAAAGGTGTTTTCCCTGCAGAAGGGTAGATGCTGATAAAGCGGTCCCTAGGATAAGTCCATCAATCATTATGAACTCATAATGGCTCAAAGGCAGTCTTGGCCATTTGAACAAAGCCACAAAAATCATGAGAGAAGAGGGTCTGAAGCAGATTATAAAATGAACGTAAGTAGATGAAAGAAATAATCATCCAAATGTATTTTAAGTTCTAGTGGATTAGTGATATTCTATGTTGATAGGAAAAATAATAATATCAAATGCAAATCATATTATTCATCTGTGCATTGCCTCTGGGTTGTATAAAACTCAGGAATTAAAACAATTCCTGGATTATAAAGTAGAAAAATAATAATGCATTAATGATCACCCTTAATTACGATTACTACATTTGTGTTAAATTAGCATTTTCAGAAACTCAAATTCTTTCCATATTTCCAGTCCCCTCTGGAAAATTTGAAAATAAAATGTACTGCAGCACATTTGCTGTACTGGAGCAACAACTGCAGCACAAACGTCCTCTTCATGGAAACTTCCCACCTGCCTAGGGCGTGATGGTGTTTTCCACTCCAGAGGAAATCAGAGTCACAAACAGCAAAGGAAGTGGCAGCCAGAATCAGAGACAAAGGTGACAGAGGCTCAGAGCACAGAAGCCCAGTGGCCGTGTTGGCTTAGGACAGTGCAAATCTGTGAGCAACAGAGTGCCAAAGAGGAAGGGATGGGGATTTGGACAAGAAAAGCACACCTGTTTTATACCATCATAGGATATAACCTGTGAAGCTTTTGCCCTCCTCTCAAAACCAAAGGAAATGAATGGAATCCAGCTTTCACATCCTTGACAAAGTCTCCGAGGGTCTAGTATCAGCAGTAGAGGCGGGATAAGAAATCTATCTGCCTCCTTACTTGAGAAAGCTAGAAAGTTTGAAAAGTCAGTCAGCAGAAGGGCACTGCTGACCAGGCTCCTCGGTTCAACAGACTGCCTGATGTTTACACGTGGTTTGGAATATTAAAAGGGTCAGCCGGGACATGAATTAGTGGCTCTGTTTCTCGTGCCAGCTTCGTTCCTCTCACTCGGCCACCTTTGAGATCAGCGCGCTATTGCAACTGACCTTCATCTTGAGACGGTGAGTATTAGGAATTTATGGGTGATAGAATCCTCAGACCTGGTGCTTTCGGACTTTTTGCTTCTGCCAGACTGCAACTAAATGCAAAATGCATAGGTATGAAGGAGGAAGACCACTCAGCTACTTCCTAGTACTACATTACTTCAATCCCCGTGTGATGCACAGAAAGCGAGCTTCAGTTATGCAATTAGACTGAATATCACTTTCCCCATTAGTGTTTATTTTTGTCACCAGTCATGCTGCTTACTGGAAAATGAAGGCCATTAGTCTCTGTGGCTCATCTGCCCTTCCCCCTCTGAAGACATTTTGCTGATCCGCTTTGATTTCTTTTTAGCAGCTGCTGACTCTTCTCTTTAAGGGTACTCCTTGGAGTTTGAGGGGCTCAGAGGTATGTGGATTGCTGAAATTGGACTTACGTGGCATATTTACCTTGAAAAGCTGAGGTGTGTGTAAAGAGGGCCCTGGCAGCTGGCTGTCAGTGGGGCAGGAAGAGGAAAGAAAAATCCAAAGGGGAGGATGAGGCTCCAGAGAGAGGCTAACTCCCGGACACGGGGTTGAAGGAGAGGAACAAGAATGGTAGTTAGCAGTCCAATGCATTCCTCGGTGTGTGGGATCTAAGTGAGAGGACACTGATGGATAGGCTGCACAGCCACAGGGATAATCACAGACTGTTTACTGAACTGCCAAACTGCCTGGCAGCAGCCCATCTGACCCTCCAATGAGCTTCCCAGCAACGCAAAGCAGAAAGTCAGTAAGACACCACCAGTTTCCAAATTCTAGCTCATCGCACATAAACCGAAAGTCTCAACGATCAATAACACGTTACTGAATTACAATCAGAATTCAGTGTAGCAACACCTCGCTGAGCAAGTGTGTCCAAGAGGCATCTGAGTCAAAAAGTGAATTCCAAAATTTCCAAATGGGATAAGGAGATCAGATCGTAATCTGGCGAGCAACGTCTTCAAGACAGCATGTCTTGAAGTACAGGAGAGAAAAAGTGAAGACGACAGAGAAAGACTGCAGTCGAACTCTTCAAAAGATGGTCCAGAGTTCAGTACCAATTAACTATTCCTGTTTCTCTACACCCACGATGGAACATTTCCAGCATCTCTGAGTTTGTGTTAATTGGCCTCAACTTCATTTCCGACTGACTGAGAGTTGGATTTCTAAAGCTACTGTTGATTGATGGTTGGGCCCCTACCTACCTTAGCAATGGTTCCAAGGAGATCCATGAGGCTAATTCACTAACCACTATTTTGGTAGTAGACGCACATCTTCAGGACCTAAGGGAACTATCAAGGTTGGCCTTCCAAATTGTTTTGCAAAAAATCATCAGTTTCTCAAAATCTGCTTAGCTGAACAAATGATCACTGATCCCATGTGTACAGACGCCACCACTCTGCTTCTCCTGTCATCTCCTTCCCTCTATTGCTCTCATATTAGTAGATTAAAAGATCAGAAGTGCCAGCTTTTAGCAAACAGATTCATCTTTAGTCACAAACAGATTTCCATGAGAATGAACACAAAGTTATTAGAGGAGAGAGCTAAGTACATTACGTCTATTTTAAGCCTGCTGTCTGATTTCTCTTAGGCATGCCCTGATTTCTTTTAAGCACTGGGAACACGTTCATTTTCCAGTTTATGTGGGGGATCTTACGTAACTAGAGTGCCATTTAGAGGATTACTGATTTACTAAATGGTACCCTGGTGCCCTGAGAGAGTTAATTCTCTCCCAAGAGGTAAGCAATTTGCTTCCTGTTTAGCAGCAGCAGGCCCCCTGCTTACAAATGACTATGAGCCCCTCAGAGAGAGCTATATAAATACAGGGTATAATAATCATAATTACTATATATCATGTCAATCCACGGTATTATTTTTATACATACCCCTTCCTAACCTTTGTCTAGGAAGACCAGATCAACATTGTGAGAGTCCTGTCACTTTTGCATACGTCTCTGGAAAGCCAGATGCCAAGAGATATGCCAAATCCTCTAGTAAATAGTTCATTTAACCAATCAATCAAGAAATGTTCCTCAAACACCGTAACTAAACAGAAAGCATAGTCCAGAACCTGCCCACCCAAAGCTTCCAATTTAGTTGGCGTGATAACGATTCGTGAGCCAAACACCTAGCCAGAAGTGACCATGCATGAATAGGAAGATCACGAAAGTCCAGTGCAGAGGAGACAGAAACCAGCCATACCGTAAACCAGCTTCCACTGACCACCTGGCAGTGGGAGTCAGTGACGATGCTTATCTTTACCTTGGTTCCAATTCCAGCTCTGCCATTTACTTGCTGTGTAATTTTGATCAAGTTACTTAACCTCTCTGAGTTCCAGGGTCTTGAAAAACCACTGACTTGAAATATGGGGAGGATTAAGCAAAGTTACGTCTGCAAAAATACTTTATCAACTTTGATAAGCCATACAAACACAAATTCAAAAGTTTTCTAACAGATGTACTTTTTAAAAAATGGAAATGATGGAAGGCAGCATCTTCTGTGCACGAAAACTTGCTCAACAGCTAGTCTTGGGATTCACAACGTTTTCTTTCCTAACAGGGCTCCCGGTCTCATGGATGGGGCCTGGGTAGGGCAGCAAAGAAACGACAATTCTCAGTGAAGATACATCTTTAGGAAGCTGAAGAGATGGGGGAGGGCTATGTTCTAAAGATGACTAGAAGGAAAAGAAAGGTTAGTGAGCCTAGACAGGTCGTCCCAGAGAAGGCAAAGGGAAAGGAGAGAGGATGGAAGGGAAAGGACGTCCGTATTAGTTTGCTAGGGCTGCTGTACAAAGACGTCTGAGATCAAGGTGTCGGCAGGTTGCTTTTCACTGAGGCCTCTCTCCTGGGCTCGTCGATGGTCGTCTCCTCCCTGTGTCTTTAGATAGTCTTCCCTCTGTACGTGTCTGTGTCCAAATTTCTTCTTCTTATAAGGACACAAGTCATCTGGGATTAGGGCCCATCCCAATGATCTCATTTTAAGTTAATTACTACTTTAAACACCCTATCTCCAAATACAGTCACATTCTGTGGTGCTGGGCCTTACGACTTCACTGTATGAATTTTGGGAGGGACACAATTCAACCCATAACACATGTAAGTTTATAGATGAATTTGCAACTTTACTTGATGTGACAATGAAACATAAAGAGTGGAAGAGACAAATGTACAAGTGTATGGAGCAGCCCAAATGATTAGGGACATAACTGTAGAGATTTGGGGAAGGAGGAGTTGGGTGAAGCAAATGGTTTTGTGGATGTAAGTTACTGAGATGTGCTTCTGCGTGTACATTTTCTTAAAACAATAGCCATTCCCCCGTCAGAGAATAATCAGAACTTCTAGACATTATAATAATTTTCACTCTGGCCTGGACATTTCACATAAATCTTTCACAAAAGGTGGTAGTTTCTTCTCTAAAAGACTTCGGAAGTAGGCACTCCACAAGATCACTTAGAGATCTGCTCCGATGATTTATCTACTCTGCCTAACAAGAAGTTATTTCTTATGTCTGACCAAAAATCTCCTGCTAATGGAGGCCACAGTTCAGCATTTCAAGGTCCCACGACATTTCTGAGTTCATTCTCACATTCCCTGCTAATCTATTTTTCAGTCTATCTTAGTCTGTCTCTCCCCCTTCTCTCTTTCTCCCTCTATGAATATGGAGAATGATTACTCAGGAATTCCACCATATACTGAGCAGCTGAGTTACTCCTTGGCTTTCTCTTATTTTAGCCAAAGAAATATCAAACGTTCCCACCTTCCCCACCTGATAGTCTAGATTGTTTTTTTTATCAGTAAACATGAGGCAGAAAACTCAAAAAATTTTAAATAATGAGTTCTAGTATGGGTAATTTTGTCAAGTACCGTGAAGCAAGTACGCTGTGTTCCTTATAACATGAACATATATACAACTTCCAGTCCCTTAGGTTGGACTTCTGAAGTACACTTGCTTTCCAAAAATATATACGCTTTATACACAAAATAGCTGATTGGAATTCCCTAACTTCACTGTATTTTAAATGATTATTTTCTCTCTACCTTAATGAATGAGCTTGGAGATCTTTTTAGTGTTGTGCTCTTAGACTGACTTTAAATCGACTTTTTAAACCACTCAGTTAGATAGTTCACACAGAGGGAAAGGGTTGGATCTATGGGACTCCATTCCAATATATGACATGTACAGCTGTCAAAAGTCATAAAAGCCCCTTCTAAAACTAAAATCAGTAAGACATCTTTATAAAAGGGATTATTTGAAAGTAGGATTGTGGGAGAGTGAGGTTTATGCAGTGGCCTCCATAAGAACTGTGATCCCTTCCCCGTGTGTCAGATCGGAACTGGTGGGGATGTAGCCCAGCAACACTCTAAATGCTCCCAATTAAAGAGTCCATATAACACCCATGCAACACACAACTTTGTACACACTTATTTTGTGTGTATTACCTCACCTATACTCACCTCTTATAAGATATATATATATGAAAAGATGTGTATACAATGAACATAATTTATGTGTCTACATATATATCATTCTCTTTGTGTATATATATACACATACACACATATATGAAATATGTATATATATATATATATATATATATATATATATATATATATATATATATATATTAAAAAAGTGCCCATGGTTTTTCTAGCTTTATTGACTAAAATAACTCCCTGTCACCTTTTTTTTAGGCCTCCCAAGATATTTTCCCTGATTTTATCTATAAGTGCATCCATTAAATTTGAAGAGATATTATAACTATATAAACTAGAAGGACCACTGCCCAAGATCTATACTTGGTATCAAGTAGGAGACCACTCAAGTGGTATTACCATTTAAGCAGCCCTGAGACAATCCTCCTTCCCCATCTTGTTTTACCCAAATACCAAGATTCCTGAAATTCACAATCACACAGTATGCCCTGGCCATCTTCCCTTGGATTTTACCATTTCAGGGTACGATATCTCAACTTCCAACTTCCAGAGCCTGCATCTTATTGAGATCTTTCTTTGACCACCTGGGCCTGTTGCACTACCTGGGTGTGGGGTATGCAGGAAGTGAATGGGAATTAGGACCCCAGGGAACAGTCTCAACCAATGAATGACAGGAATTAGTGTGTGACTACACCAGCTCCTTCTTCCCTTGGGTGGATAACTGTGAAGTGTGTTCTAAACTCTTCCCTGAGTTTTGCCAGTGAAATTAAGCTCCAGTTGCCCACAATGGCAACCTGCATGCTCTTTATTAGCATCTTTTCCTTCCTTGCTTTTTCCCCCCTACACTTCTACCAGTTCCTGAGATCACCTTACAAACAAATTACTTTTACTTAAGACTTGGCTCAGGGTCTATTTCTGAGAGAACCCAAATGAAGATACACAGTCATTCCTTTGGTATAGCACCGATATCTCTAAGATGGCTTCTGTTAAAATGGAGAATCTTAGATTTAGGGGGAAGATAGTAGGATGAATTCAGATAATAGAATCTGCTTGCTCTGATACCTAACAAAAGGAATGAAAAGTAGTGAAAAATCAAGATGTTCACCAGCAATAGACAAAGGAAATGGTAAAAGCTCAAGCCATAAACTTCAAAAAATATCAGGTGGGGAAGAGGAGGAAAATTATTTTGACATGTCTCAAAGCTGCTTCTGACTTTACCGAGAGCCCCAGAATGCGCTGCGAGAAATAGAGAAAATATTTAGAATTTTCCCTGAACACCTCACAGTGTGAAGAGAAACAAACTGAAGGTGTACAAAGGCATCCTGTTTTGAGTCAGGAAAGTAAATTTTTTCTTCTGGTTTTAATGAGATATAATTGACAGACAGCACTGTATAAGTTTAAGGTGTACAGCACGATGATCTGACTTACATACGTCGTGAAATGATGATGACAATATAGAGATGATTTTTTTGGGGTCAAAATTAGTAAACTTTATTTAAACTTCAAAATAGAAGAAATAGAAAAAAAAATTTTTTTCCTTGTGATGAGAATCTTAGGACTTACTCTCTTAACTTTTATATATAACATATAGCAGTGTTGATTATATTTATCATGTTGTACATTACATCCCTTAGTACTATTTATGTTATAGAAAGATAAATTTGTACTTTTTGACTGTCCAATTACCCCTTCCCTCACCCCCTGGCCTCTAGTAACCACAAATCTAACCTCTTTTTCTACGAGTTTGTTTGTTTGTTTTTGAAATATAATTGACCTACAATATTTTAGTGCCGGTGCACAACACAGTGATTCAATATTTCTACACATTTCAGAATGATCACCACGATAAGTCTAGTTACCATCTGTCACCATAGAAAGATATTACATAATTATTGACTATGTTCCCCACACTGTACATTTCATACCCATGACTCATTTATTTTGTAACTGAAAGTTTGTACCTCTGAATCTCCCTCATCTATTGCTCTCATCTACTTCACTCCTCCTCTCCGACAACTACCTGTTTGTTCTCTGTATCTATGACTCCATTAGGAAAGTAATTTCAAGAACAGAAGCCCTCAATCTCAATACAGAAGCCTACTACTAAAAGACTTCACAGTGTTATTAGGGGCAGGAAAAACTCAAAATTTTGGAGGGAGGCTCTAGGGCAATAAGATACATTCCCAACTAGGTGAAGTGAACCCTGATGAAGGACATTTAACAAAACCTCAGGAGGAGGAGCAGAGCCCCTGCTTCTCTGAGACAAAGCCTATCAGAATACTACCTCCTTCAAGGCACTCATGACATAGACAACAGGAAAGAACAAGTTACACTGTTGCTGAGAGGAAAGACAGGTCTCAGATCAAGTAGAAAGGGCAATCAAAAATAATTTACCCAACAGCTATCAGCACAAGGAGAAGATCTCTATAGGGCGTCACATACTAACTGAGTAAGAATAAGACAAATAAGAGGATGGATGAATGACATGTGAATAACATGAAGGGACTTGCACTTTCAATAATGGCAAACCAGTCCTTTTAGACTAGACCTTCTACTGAAAACAACTTCCTATGCTGGATAAAAGACTGAAAAACAGCTTAAAAGCACTAAGAGTGGATAAAAGACTGAAAAACAGCTTAAAAGCACTAAGAGTCGAGAGATCAAGGAGGTGGCCAAACAAAAAGGACTTCCTGGAGCAGGAGAGGCCCTCTTTACCCCACGGGCATTTGTCAATGAGAATATTTGTCAAGTCCGCAAATCTGAATTTTGGTTTTGACAGCCTTGCTGTATATGAGGTGGGACAAATATCAATATGCCCAGACCTCATATAGGGTTAAGACTCTAATGAGACCTCCCCACGTTAAGCCAGGATCTTAAAAGATTTCACATTAATGATGAGGAAAAGAATGTTAAAAAGGAAATAAGACATGCAAATGAGAGATGGGACATCCATCTGGAAGAGAATACAACCAAAGGAGAAATAAAATTTCTTTTTGAGTACTTCATGTGCTACAGAATAGCTTAATATGGCACAAACTTACTAAGATAGTTGCTAAATGGTAAGCTATTAAAATAACATAATGGTATTAAAAAAAGAGACTGTGGAGATTAGGAGGCAAATTGAAGGTCAAAACATCATTATATAATTAATAAATAAGTGAGTTCATGTAGAATAGAATAGACATGACTGAGAATAGAATTAGTGGCACAGGGGAAAGCCTTGAGAAAATCTCAGCGAATGAAAAGGAAAAGATAAAGAATAAGGAAAATAATAGATAAAGAATAACCAATGTCCTTGAAGCAGAGAATACAACAGATGGGAAAAAATCAGATACATAAGGAAAAAAATGTCTTAAAAGAGGAAGAAATAGATTTATCAAGCTAAGGGTATAGTACATTCTAGTAAAAACTAATACAAATTGGTTGATGCTGAAAATATCCTGGTTTAGTTGTTGAGTTCAAAGGATAAAACAAAAAGTTTTTAGGAATTCAGGTAGAAAAGTCAAGTTCTCTATAAACAGAAAATTTAGATGAGTCTCAGAGTTCCCCACAGCATTTAATCCCAGAAGACAAGGAAGCAACATTCACAAGGTTCTAAAGAAAAAGGTATATCTGTACTTTCTCGAAGTATATCTATACGCTCTGCTGTATAGAATATCATACCCAGTCAAGCTGATGTTCAGATGTACCCACAACTTTGAGATATTCTCAAATGTGAAGGAACTCAGAGTATGGAATCCATAAGCCCACCTACCAATGAAACAAAATACGAATGACAACTTTATGATTAAAGAACAGTACTCAGTGCCAAGAGACAATGAAGAAGTCTATGAAGTTCTGAGGGAAAGAAAGGATGATCTGAAAATTCTATAGCCAGCTAAAGTGTCCTTTCGATTACTCATTTATTCTTGTTTATTTATTTTTATTTTATTTTCTATGCCTTTGTACTGCACCTTGAGTATAAAGACAACATACATTCTCAAGCATGCAAGAACTTAGAATATGGCATCTAAATATCTTCTAAAAGTCTACTTAAAGATAAAATTTATCCAATTAAAAGAGAAATCAAAACAAAAAAAAAGAATGGAGAACACAGATCTAAAAACTTGAGTTGAGCACTGAACCAGTATCTGAATACAGAAGTATAAAAATATGACAAAATTAATGTGGTGGTTATGGTTCAGAACAAATTGACAAATGTTAAAAACTATGACAAAGTAAAGCAATAACCAATAAATACAGGAAGCAGAGGAAGGAAATTGGGTGGCTGTATGCTAATTTTCTCATCTTTAAAGCAGGGAGTCAACCAATACTTCACAACACTGAAACATGAAATTAAACAATAATGGATCTAGACAATAATTTTTCCTAATCTTTTTTTCTTAACTATAGACTGATCACTTAAGAACAATATTCTAGTGAAAAATATTCTTTTCCAGAGGATCAGAAATTCCTTCAGTCTCTCTTTTATAATTTTTTTCTGTTAAATTCTAATATAACAAAGTCTAGTACCATTACATTTAATACTTGTTATTATATCACACATGATCCCTTTTTTTAATATCTGTTTTTCTCAGTCTCTTTGAACCGTTCATTCTCTGTCTCTGTCTCTCTCACTCTTCTCTCTTTTCTTTTATATATACATGGTTAACAAATGCTTGGGAAAATGTTCACCAAATGTGAAAGATGACTATTTTTTTTTTTTTTTTGTCGGTACGCGGGCCTCTCACTGTTGTGGCCTCTCCCGTTGCAGAGCACAGGCTCTGGACGCACAGGCTCAGCAGCCATGACTCATGGGCCCAGCCGCTCTGCGGCATGTGGGATCCTCCCGGACCGGGGCACGAACCCGCGTCCCCTACATCGGCAGGCGGACTCTCAACCACTGCGCCACCAGGGAGGCCCAAGATGACTATTTTTGAGCAGTGAAATTTTTAGTGAAATTGTGCTTTCTTCTTTGTACTTCACCATTTTTAATTTTATGAAGTAATATGCATAATTTTTATAAAAACACTGGTCATTATTTATTCTATAAAAGAAAAATATGGGTATCTAACACCTTGTTGTAAATGTATTTATGATTTTCTACATTGCAGAAAAGGAAAGTAGAAGCTGGGAGATGCTAAGAGCCCAGATTGGAAACTTAGGGCATAAAGAAAGGGGAAGAATATTATTAGAAGCATCACATCATCTTTAATTTTTTCATATTTTTGCGTATGGTTTCAAATTAAAGAAACTGTCATTTTAACTTTACTACATTGTTAATTCTGCTATTTTCTTTAGAAGATTTAGCTTCTTAGGAAGCGGATGCCCCTCTTCTTTTAATGGTACCAGATCTCTAATTCTGACTCTCTCAGAAATTTTAATCCTCAAGGTTTTCTGAGTATGTCAAAGGAGGACTGGCCAGTGCCTGCCCACATTTGCAGATTAATAGCTTCTTCCATTCGCAAATTGGAAACTCTTTCCCTCATCCCTCTTATGGTGGGAGTCTCTCTCTCTTAATGGTACTATGATTCGCATTTCTGCATCTTCCTTATTAATGCAGTCTATAAAGCATTTCTCTTTTTCTTGGCTGTTTCAGCCTTCTGTTGAGTTTCAAGAGTATTAAATGAAATTTAATACTTATCTGAGGCAACAAAGCAAAGACTCTACCTTCAACTAATGGGAACGCTGATCCTTAATACAGAAGACACACCTTGGTAGGAAACAATAGGTGTTATGTATGGTTCGTGTAACATTAAGTCATGGAATTCTCATAAGATCACAGAGAAGACACTTAACCAATTATGTTGCCACAGTGAGTGAGATGAGACCAGGAAAGAGTTGGCAGCGTCTGACTTAGGGATCTGAATGGGATCCTTCAGAACATGATCCACACTCTCAGCATTAAAATTCTAGATCTAATAGGGATACATTATACCTTGATAAGTGGAAGGAGGCGGACCAGATCCATCACAAAATACCTTAGACCAAAGGACAGCTAGGAGTTGCGAACCTCTATTATGCTATTCTTTACACTGCTTGTTACCTGAATTCAGTTGGCTGTTAGTTGCACCAAGTAATTAAAACTCCCCCCACCCTCAAGTATTTTGCAAAATCCGTGGGTTCTCTAAAGTCCAGTACCTGATGGCATCTAGTCACTGCATTAAATATCCTGCTAATAGTGAGCAGCATCCCTATTTCTAATTACAAAATGAATATCTAGAAGCATTCTTATTCAAGGAAGCATCTGTAATTTTGTCATTAATGAGCAATTAACTTAGTTGACAGAATGAGCCACGTACAGTCTGGTTGTTTTAAGAATATTCTAAATTATTTTTACTCTTTGGCTAAGATTTTGATTCCCTCCATATGTCTCTGTTAACTAAGAAATGATCTCAGATAGAAGATCCATTATTTTTGGTCATAAAAGCAAGTTTTAAGAAGATTATAACTTTAAAACAGACCTAAATCCAGGAGAAAATGACACACACATATATAACATTTATATAGATAGTGACATATATAAATTATAACATATATTCTATATTATAAAATGACAATTAAAACACTAATATATATTCTAATTATATATATATATCATATGGGAGGACATTTTGATCATATTTTAGGAGAGAGCTCTTTCATATGACAAATCCAACATCTTCCTGTTAAAAGCCCAACTCTCTGCCAGAAAAATATCAAAACTTTCACTTAAGTTGCCATGGGGCAAACAGGGTTACGTACAATTCAGAATCATTTGGAGAGGTGCGGGTGTGTGCCCACTGTATTTAACTTTCAAGACACAGTGGGTGGAACGAGCTCAACACTACACAAAGAGCTCAGAGTTTCTGGAATAAACACGTGGGAATCAGGGTTCGTGCAAGAGGTAGGAAAAGGAAACTGAAGATTACAAAATTCAGTCACATTTCAAAATTTTCTGCTACAATAATTCACTTTATGTGGAATCAATGTGGTTGATTGAACGTTTGTGCTGTAATTTACTTCTAATTAACATTTTATGGTGAACAGATTTCACCATCTCCTTCATGCTGTGAACTCTAAGCCATAGGTCAAAAATAGAGATGAAACAGATAAGCGCAAAATATTCTCACTGAAATATTAATGAGATTTTAATTTACTGCTTTAAAAGCACATCTTTCATCAACGTCTGTATATAAAAATCACTATTTTATTTTAATTTTTTAATCACATTAAAAATATAATGAACTCTTCTAGCTGGCAGAAAGACAGCATGCATGCAGGCAATCCTAAGTAGGTAAAACAGTTTTCCAGCTTCTTCAGGTGCCAGAAATATTGTCACATGAAGAGAGGAGCTGAAGCCAACAGAGCCAAGAATTCCTTTTCAGTTAACCAGTCCTGAGCCCTAAACGCTATGGAGCAGAAATGGGGTGTCCCCACTGCACCTTCTCCATATTCTTGACCCAGAGAATTTGTGAGCATAATGAAATCATTGTTTCACACTGTTGATAAATGGAAGCTCCTAAGATGCTTTAATATGCTGGCCTGCCTTTGCCACTATCTCAGATACCTGTCACCTTTATTCTAGAGAGAAAGATCCAGACAGAACCTTATTCAACCAGTAACTATTTTACAGATGATAGAAAGATGGTGGGATCTTTGAAGTAAACTCAACAGACTTAATAAAACTACTAGTAAAACCAGATGACAATCCAAAGGAAAGAAATATCTCATGAGGATTTTATATGTGTTCTTTGAATCCCTAAACACAGTAATGAGACCATTAGACCTAACAAATTCTACCAAATTAGACCTACCAGTCTCTCCAGGAATTTTGCTCATGGTAGTTGGCAAATACTGAGGTTCTTTCTTCTCACTTTCGCACCAAATCCCTCAAAAGAGCTGCTTCCACATGTCTCAATTTCTCACTTTCTATTCATTCCTCAACCCAACAAAGCCTTCACAATGACTGTTTCCTTTTCCAAGTTGGAAGGTCACCCACCTAAAAGAGGGTGTGTGGCTAAGGAAAAGGAGTGAGAAGCAACTACAAACACTTAGAAGAAAGATATACCTGGTTGCATAAGGAGCATCCTATCTTTTCAGCTATAAATCTTCTATAATGTTATGCAAATATTCAAGACATTTCCATCATTTATGATAACAGTGTTGGAAGAGCTAGGATATTAGAGCATAAAGCAGTAAAAAACAAAACAAAAACCAGCCAAACAACAACAAAAACTGACCTGGGCCTTGATTTATCTTTGCCAAGGTCAGACCAAATGAGAATGAGACCTTTCATGCCAAGAACATACTACTTATTTTTTTTCAATGATTTACAAATGGAAGCTTATCATTACAAATTCCGACTTGACTGTCTTTTTTTTAAAACCATTATAGCATTGTTTGGTGTCCATCGCAGATGGGGTAGCTCATAAAATTAAAGCATGACCTCTTGATAAGAACCAAGATTTGCACAGGCCTGGTTTTCCTATCAGCCAATACTTGCTTTGGGAAGAAAGCCAAATGTATTTAGCCCATAAAAAATAGCACCTCTGACCTGAGAGGTCCAAATACTTCCAAGGAACCTTACATTTGTATTCTTAGAAGAGAATTTCTTGAGAGGATGGAAAAGATAACTCTTCCAATTCATTCGCATATCACAGGGACATGCAAACTACGGTGTGGAAAGTACAGACGCAGGTGGCTACAGAAATGGACTGTACAGGATGCTTCTACCCAGTCATTCTTCCCACTCCATGTTGCTTCTGTTGCCCATAACAAACTCGACAAAAATCCCATGGAAAGAAAAGTGACACTGAGAAGAGACCCAGGACATCTATGAGGATACCAGTAAAACCTCACAATTCAATAAAGACATTTCATTCCCCTTACTTTCTAAAAAGCTCTAAGCCACTCAAAGTGCTCTTGGAGTTTCAGATGAAAAGGTGAATACTATGAGCATCGTAAATCAGCTACAAACAGCTGCTAAAACTGTGTCAGGAGAAAATACACATGTAATTTTCTTCTTCTTGTTTTTTGAATATTGCTTTTTTTTTTTGCCCTCAAAGGTTTGTTTGTTAAGAAGTAGGTACCAATTTATTTTTACAGAGGGAATCTGTTTGATGTGGGGAGGAGTGAGGGGGCTGGAGAAATCCTTTAACCTGCATTGGGAGGGCTCCCAGCATTACTTCCACTTGTGGTACATGCCCTACCACCCAAGGTGGTGGGTGCCCCTTCACAAACCACATTGCATTGCTGACTTTTTCCTTCATCAGAATTCTTAGAGTCTGAAGCAGAAGTATCACTTACCTGGGAAAGATTGCTCATCAGACTTCTCCAGTCGAGGAAACCATAGTTGCCGTCTTTGAACAGTCCAGGAAAGATCAGGGCACTAGAGGAGAGCTCTCCCTCTGAAGGAGGAAGGGGAAGAGGGAGGCAGATCCTTCTCAAGAGTCAGGAGCCTTTCACCTCTTTTGCTGGGACGTCCTGCAGCCTTCCATAAGTTCATTTCCCTGAGAATCTGACAGGGTCATGAGACAGGGACACTTTACAATTGTTCCTTGTTTCCCTTTTCAAGTTCCTGGAAAGAAAAGAAACAAAAAAGAGCTTTCTCAATTTGTCAAGTTCTTAAAGTAGCTGGAGACTGGGATAAATTTCCAAATTGAAGAACTTCATTCCCTCCTTCCCTCCCCTATCCTTCCTTCCTTATCTTCGGCAGCATAGGAAAGCCTGTGTGATTATATGGATTGCTTTCCGTACTTCATAAAACCAAAAGATAAGGACAAACCAAAGCATCATAGGGACTACATCCTCTAGAAAACATCCACAACAATTCAATCTCCTTGTTACTCTCTTGACACAGAACACTTACTGCTAAAGACTGTGAAAATGTAGGACAATATGTTCTCATAGAAAAAGACCACAGCCAGTTCTGGTGGAAAGCAGGTGCCACTCAAAAGTCAGAAAATTTCATCTCTTCTGTTTTGTTCTAAAAGTAGCTACCTTGACATCAAAATGAAAATTACAACCTTGAAATGAATGAAGAGCTGCTCCAAGGCCTAGAGAATGGGATCCAGATGTAATTTTACCTTCTATCTGGATACAAAGATTAAATCAAGCTGCACTGGATAATTTATTTAACAAAGAATTACTAAGCATCAACTACTGAAAACCATATGCATACACTTTCAGTACTGATAATTCTCTGCCTACCTCCCCTTCAAATTTTGTCATTATCTTCTAGGCAAAAGCACGTGAATGGTCAAAGGGTTACCTCATAAGTTTTCTTCAGCGTGGGTAATGAGGGATCCTGGGCTCTAGGATCAGACAGAGTAGAGAGAACACTCAGGAAGAAGGGAATCCACTGATCCCTTTGAGTTAGAAATGGAGGGGGACCACCACATACAGAGGGTGGCTGAACCTTGTGTTTCTGAGTAGACTGGAAGGCTCACTCCTCTCCCTTTCCTCCACCCTCCCCTAATAGTCAATATATCCTCTTCCAATCTTTGGAAGATTTTAATTGAGGAAATGACTGTTTTCTTCCATGGGGTAGCATTTGCCTTGAAACCAGCCTGGTAAGTCAAGAGGTAACAATAGAGACCCCAGTGGGAGTGGAAATCCTGGGCATCAAAAATGGAGAAAATGAGGTCTGGCCTTTCCTTTCAGGAAATGTTTCTCCCACCAGTGGCAGCCCTGAAACACCTGGCTTTGATTGCACTGTGGGAGCTGGAACCGTTTCTTTCCATGTGGATCTGCTACTTATTAGCAGAATGACCTTGGGCAAGCTACTTAACCTTTCTGAACCTCACTCAGTCACCTATAAAATGAGAAAGTAATACCTGCTTCATGGTGATGCCTAAATGAGATAACATACAGAAAGTTCTAAAGACGCAGCTTAGCTTAGGAATCTGGTTATACTATCCTTCTATAGTATCCTTGTGAATCTGGTTATAGTATCCTTCTATCCTGGCTCCTCCTGGGGAGACTCTGACACAGGTTAAAGAAGGGGGCCCTTAAATTCAGTTGTTTAGAAGTGTCTTCTGTTATTTCCTATGGGCTGGTTTCACAACCCCTACCCACAATCATTACATATTCTGGTAATGGCTGTTGGTTTTCATTTTTCTGTCCCCTCTTTAGTCAACTAAAAAAAAAAAAAAAAAAAAAAAAATCTAGGGTTTCCCTGGTGGCGCAGTGGTTGAGAGTCCGCCTGCCGGTGCGGGGGACACGGGTTCGTGTCCCGGTCCGGGAGGATCCCACGTGCCGCGGAGCGGCTGGGCCCGTGAGCCATGGCCGCTGAGCCTGCGCGTCCGGAGCCTGTGCTCCGCAACGGGAGAGGCCACAACAGTGAGAAGCCCGCATACCGCAAAAAAACAAACAAAAAAAAAAAAAAAAAAAAAAAGAAAGAAAGAAGGGGAATCATGAGAAAAAAAAAGGAGGCTGGAAAGAGGAAGTAAGATTTCTTTAAGGATAGATTTTTTTTTTTTTTTTTGCGGTACGTGGGCTTCTCACTGTTGTGGCCTCTCCTGTTGCGGAGCACAGGCTCCGGACGCGCAGGCTCAGCGGCCATGGCTCACGGGCCCAGCCGCTCCGCGGCATGTGGGATCCTCCCGGACCGGGGCACGAACCCGTGTCCCCTGCATCGGCAGGCGGACTCTCAACCACTGCACCACCAGGGAAGCCCCCTCTTCTTTCTTTTTGTCTCTTCCTTTTAGACAGACATGCTCAGCCCCTCAGTGCTGCCTAAGACACGCAGGTAGAATTCTTATACCTGAACTTGGAGCTTCCCCTCTGACACTCGTGTCACCTCCCTCTCTCTACTCCACCTTACCTCCTCCTGTCCCTGACCCTCAATCTTTATCTCCTTTTCTTACGCTTTTGTATGATAATTTTCCTTCTTGGTAAAAACACAACATGATTTCCAATTACCGGCTCTGTAAAAATCTCTCTTTTTTCCTGCTTTAAATAATAAAGGAGCCAACGTAACTGAAACATGTCAATAAGGCTTCATATTTGTAGCAACTGAAACCTGCCTTCAATGACAGGGAGAATAAATATCCTAGTCTGTAGTATTCCAAATGACTTGCCCAAGAAGCTCATTTGCCTAGTTACCAGAAGTAATCAAACAAACTCATCCATCTGCTTTTGTAGCACTTCTGCTCTTTCTGTCACACTTCCCTACCGTTGATGGATATCAGTAAGATAGAGGATAAGAGACACCTATTTGAGATATACTGAGTAATTCCTCCAAACAACATTACGGAAAACAAACACAAAAAGTTAATTTTATTTCTAATGTGGAAAAGTTTGTGGAGTCACTGGATCCACTGAGCTCCTAGCTGTTTTATTTATTTTTTTAATTAAACTTTTTTTGGAGATGATTGTTAATTCATGTGCATTTGAGGCAACAACAGAGAACCCAGGTACCCTTTACCTAGTTTCCTCCAGTGATACCATCTTCCAGAACTACAGTATCCCATTACAACTAGGCTATGACATCGATAGAGTCAACATACAGAACATCTGCATCCCCACAGGGATCTCTCCAATTGCCCTTTTATAGCCACACCCACTTCCTTCCAGTCCCCACTCTCTCCTTAATACTTGGCAACCATTAACCTGTTATCCATTTCTACATTTTTTTTTTCAGTTTGAGAATGTTATATAATGAAATTACACAGTATGTAACCTTTTGGGCTTGGCTATTTCTACTCGGCATAATTCTCTGCTGATCCACCCAGGTTGTTGTGTATATCAATGGTTTGCTCATTTTTTATTGCTGAATGATATTCCATAGTATGGATGTACCACCTTTGTTTAACCATTCACCCATTGAAGGACATCTGGGTTGTTTCCAGTTTTTTACTGTTACAAATAAAGTTGTTATATACATTCATGTACAGGTTTTTGTGTGACATATGTTTTCATTTCTCTGGTATAAATGTCTAGGAGTACAATTGTTGGGTTGTATAATTGCATGTTTAGTTTTTAAGTTTTTAAGAAACTCCCAAACTGTTTCCTAGAGCAGTTGTATTATTTTACATTCCCACCAGCAATGTATGAGGGATTTGATTTCTCTGTACCCCTGCCAGCATTTGGTGTTGTCACTACTTTTTACTTTATCCAATTTAATATATGTGTAATGTTATCTCATTGTTGCTTTAATTTATATTTCCCACGTAGCTCATGATGTTGAATCTTTCCATGTGCTTATTTTCCATTTGCATACTGTCTTTGGTGAAATGTCTCTTCGTGTCTTTTGCCATTTTCTAATTGGATTGTTGGTTTTTTTACTGTTGAGTTTTAATTTTTAACATAGTTTAGAAACTTGTCCTTTGTTGGATACAAGGTTTGTAAATATTTTCCCCCAGTCTACAACTTATCCCTTTCATTGTCCTAGAAAGACCTTTCACAGATCGAAAGTTTTCAACTTTGTTGAACCAATTTATTAAGTTCTCCTTAAATGGATTGGGCTTTTGGTGTCAAGTCCAGGAAATCTTTGCCTAGACCTAGATCCTGAAGATTCTCCGATATTTTTCCTAAAAATTGTATCATTCTATGATTTACATTAACTCTGTGATCCACTTTGAGTTAATTTTTGTATACAGTGTGAACTTAGGTTGAAGTTCATATTTGTTTGCTGATGGGTATCCAACTGCACCAGCAACATTTGCTGGAAGGCTATCTTTCCTTCATTGAATTGCTTTCATATCTTTGTCAAAAATCATTTAGACATATTTGTGTGGGTCTATTTCTGGGTTCTCTATTTTCTCCATTGATCTGTGTGACAACACCATATTGATTACTGTGGCCATATAAGAAGTCTTTAGATTGGGTAGATTGATTTCCTCCCATTTCATTCTTCCTTTTCAAAATGGTTTTAGCTATTCTAGTTCCTCTGAATTTCCATATAAATTTTTAAATAATCTTGCCTAAATTTACAAAAAACATCTTGCTGGGATTTTGACAGGAATTACATTGAACCTATGTATCAATTCAAGGAAAATTGATATCTTTACTATGCTGAGTGTTCCAAACCACAAACATAGTATTTTCTCTCCATTTATTTAGAGTGTCTTTGATTTTTGTCATCAGCATTTTGTAATTTTCGACATACAAATCCTACATGTTCTGTTAGATTTATACCTAAGTATTCATTTTTTAAAAGCTATTATAAACGGCATTGTATTTTTAATTTTGATTCTCATGTGTTCAGTGCTAGTATATAATGATGTAGTTGATTTTTGTATGTTTATCTTGTGTTCTGTGACTTTGCTGAACTCGCTTATTTATTCTAAGGGATTTGGTTTATTTTTATTTATTGTAGAGTCCTTGGGATTTTCTATGTTGACAATCATGTCTTCTGCAAATTAAGAAAATTCTATTTATGCCTTTCCAATCTGTGAGCCTTTTGTTTCCTTTTTTGATGTTACTGCACTAACTAGAACTTCTATCAACATGTGGAATAAGCGCGGTGAGAGTGGGCATCCTTGTCTTTCTCCTAATCTTCGGGGAAAAGCATTCAGTCTTTCATCCTTAAGTATAATATTAGCTGTAGGTTTTTTTGTAGACACCTTTTATAAAGTTGAATAAGTTTCTCTCTATTCCTATTTTTCTGAGAGTTTTGATCATGAATGGGTATTAAATTTTGTCAGTTATTTCTGCATCAATTGATATGATCATGTGATTTTCCTTCTTTAACCTGTTGATATGATGGAATATGTTATATGATTTCTGAATATTTAACCAGCTTTGCATGCCTGAAATAAACCCTGCTTGGTCATAGTATATAATTCTTTCTATATATTATGAAATTCTATTGGCTAATATTTCATTAAAGATTTTACAACTATGTTCATGAGGGATATTTGTCTATAGTTCTCCTTTTCTGTGCTGTCTAAATCTGGTCTTGGTATTGGGGTAATATTAACTTCATAAAATGAATTGGGAAGTATTTTCTCCTTTTTGGATGAAATTGTGTAGAATTGGTGTCAATACTCTAAACATTTGCTAGAATTCACTGGTGAAACAATGGGGTCAGTGAGTTCTCTCTTTTTCTCCAGCTCTCTTTCCAGATCTTACTTCCCCAGCTCCTTCCACAACTGTGCAAGGTTCTGATGTCTATAGTAAATTCCTTATTCCATAATACTCATAGTATCTGCTTCTGTGATTAAAATCTGACTGACATCAAATAGCAAATAGCCATTTGCTATTAAACTGAAATAATAATAATAGTTAATAGTTACTGAGTGCTTAGAACATGCCAAGCAACTGCCATGCACTTTACATTTGTTATTTAATGTAAACAACCCCATAAGGAAGGTTATACTATCATCCCAATTTTGCAGAAAAGGAAATGGAAGAACAGAGAAGTTAGGTAGGCTGTGAACAACACACAGTAAGGATGAGAGGCAGGATAGAAGTCAAACTCTCAGCCATGACGCTCTGCTGAAGTTCTTGCTCTTGGCAACTTATTTCTCTTCCAGAAGGACCAGGGCGTATGGTGCTGATAGAAAGCATATATTTAAGTCTCAGCTATATCCATCACTTCCAGTATAACCGGTGCATTTAATTTTGTTGGTTTTCCCTTTACACCCACATCTTTTCCTTTTTTCTTCTTTCCTCTGCCCATTGAGGATTTTTCCCCTGGACTTTTTCTCCATCTAAATGCCCCCTCACCTCCCTAACACCTCTCACATAGTTGGAAAGTAAGCAATACTAACTGATGTGCCTCCTTCCAGATTCACTGGCCCCCATATAAGTAAAGCACAGGCAGGAGAACAAGGGCAAGGACTGGCTGGGGAAGTGGTAGGATGGCCAGTGCAGCATGCTTCATAGAAGGCGTGTGCATTAGAGCAAGAACCAGTAGGAACGTGTGGGGCTGGCAGACGTAAACCTGCTTAAAAAGCGGAAGAAAATGGTGCACAGGGACTCTGAGAAACCACCTCTCTTGTTCTGGCTTTTTTTTTTTTTGCTCACTTGGTGGTCATTCCATCTATTTATTAAAATGTCTACCATGCCTTTAAAAACAGTATTAATGCATCAAAACAAACAATACTTTGGATGCAGAAATGAACGCTTAAGCAGATGCAGCAAAGATCCATTCCATTCAATGTGCGTGTGTGTGTGTGTGTGTGTGTGTGTGTGTGTGTGTGTTGTTTTCTTTTTTTCTTTTCCCTGAGTGCCTTTGCTTGGTAAAAGCCATCAAATATCCTAGGGAATTATTACTAATTTTTTGAACAGCCCTGAAGAATTAAAGGGAGAGAGTAAGAGAGAAGGAATAAGAGGAAGAGAGAGAAAAAGAGAGAGAGAGGTTAAGCTCAAAGGCAGAGACAGCGAAATGGACCAGATTATACAAAATTAAAAAGCAAATACGAGCAGACAATTTGTGCCGAGTGATTGCAAGCAATTACAGTCCGGCTTTTCTGGAGGGAAGATGGGGGAGGGGTTATTTCAGCCTAAAAGGAGACTTTATTCATTCCTGATCAGCTTCTCCTACCATTCTCTCTTTTATTCTTGGATATCAATCTTAAAAAAATCAGCTTTCAGATGTTCCATGTCCACCCCTGTAAATCCACCCCTGGGCAGACAGTGAGAGTTTAAGCTTCCAATCGGTCCTTTCTATAGCCCTGAAAACCAATTTGTTCATAAAGAATAAAATAAGGGTGGGGTGGGGAGAGGGCAAAACACAACAAGAGCATGTGTTTCTTTTAGAGGAGAGCTTCAATTTTACTATAATTGTCTAAAGACGGAGCTGCTTTGATCTGAAGAACTATTATTGTGCCTCAAATGCCGGCTGCTAATGTCACAGCTGTGCTGGGGCTCGGTCACGCCAAGGGGCTCGGGGACCACCTTAGTCCCTGACCTGCCTCTGGGTCCCTCTCTCCTTATCTTTCCTTTGTCCACATGGGAAAGTTTGCTTTCCCGGTGCGTCCCTCCACTGCTCTGTTGGCTTTCTTCAGGATCCTGGGGAGGCAGGGAGGTGACGGCGGTGACATAACAAGGGGCCGCTGAGGTGGGGCAGGAGTGGCAGCTCTTGCCTTCCGGGGGCGGCAGGCAGAGCTGGACGAGAACATGCACAGGAGGGCGGACATGGTCACTCGACCAGAGAACCGCGCGGGTGAGAGCAGCTCGGAAGAGGGCCCCAGCGCTTGTGAGAGACACGTTCACTGCGTTTCCCTGGTTTCACTTCTCTGGATTAATAGTTATTTTCCCTCTCTCCAGCTTAGGTTGCACTGAAGCAAAGGGCAGCTCAAGAAGTAGAAGTAAACAATTTTCTTTCAGAAGAAGAATGGCTAAAAACTATATTTAGGGTCTGAGAGCTGAGCCATCCTCAGCACTCGTGCTTCCCTTCCCGGGGCTAAAGGAAAGGCCCAGAGGGCCTGTGCTCCCCCCTCACTCCCCAGGCGGGCCGGGCAGGATGGGCTCAGGGCTCCTCGGGTCCGCTCCTCGCCTCGCTTGCTCCCATCTCGGAAGCGGTGGTGCCTGCCTCCACCAAAGGCCTCTGAGGTGTCCCTGGAGACTGGAACCCTGGTGGGTCCTCCTCATCTGTTCCTTTTCTGGCTCCCGCTGCCTACAGCACCATCCAGACTCCTGGCTTGACACTCAAGGCTCTGCAGAGAAGCTGCCCGCAGACCTTCCTGCTGCTACTTCCCTGCTCAGTCCTGCCACCTCAAGTGACGAGCCTCACCTTTGTTCCAGATGCTCCAGCAAATTCTCGCCTCCGGGCCTCTGCTTATGCCTTTCGCCCTGCCTGGAATACAGTCCCTCCCTTCTCTCCCCTCCCCTGAGTCCTCGCCCCTTTCTTGGCTCCTTTTCCAGCCCAAAGCACAGCTGAGATGGGTAAGAAAATTACTGCCAATGGACTAAGAAACCAAACTTCAGGGACAGAGCTACTGAAAGGGCCTGTATTATAGTCTAGGGGGTCCATGACAATAAGGGGAGGACAGACTGGGAGGGACAGACCCACCCCCTGGCCTCCAAGCCAGTGTGTCTCACACTGGAAGAATGCATAGAGCCCTTTCAAAGAAAATGTAGTAAAACACAAGAACGTTCGTGAGCGCTTAGGGTCTGAAGATTCAGTTGGAAAAACACTGCCTAGAGAAACAAAAACATAGCAACATGAAAATATAAACATAACTGTAGCTCTATGAAGTGTTTGGTCCAAATTCCCCACAAAAATCATTCTTTCCAACCTGAGCTTCCTTGATACAAACAATACTTCTAGGAGACTTTTATTATCTGTGTAAGCATGGGTCAGTTACTTAACTTCTCTGAGCCTTGCTTTCCTCACCCATAATAGGAAGAGAAGTAAAAGTACCTACCTCGAAGTGTGGCTAGAGGGATAAAATGAGGTGATAACACATGGCGAAGTGCTTACATGATCCTTGACACATTGTCAGTTCTCAATCAGCAGCAGCTGTTATCAAACAGACCCCTCTAGGTATTTTACATGTTTCGTTTCTAAAAAAATTCAGGGATCTAACCCTGAATTCCTCACTCCTTCTTCAGCTCCAGGAGATCTGATGTCCTGGGGTTTCCAGAGAGTGGGAGAGAGGATGCTCAGGAGACTGAGGCTTTGAGGAAGGCTGAGTTGCAGCCCCAGGAAGCACAAGAAAGGAGGCACAGAGCAAAACGTGAGGTGTGAGCGAAGGGGAGGTGAACTGGTTTTCTAGAATGACATGGGTAGGACCTGACAGGTACAGAACACCTGGACAGCTGCCTTAGGTATGGACAAAGGGAGGCAGGCTTCATTGCAGAGCTTATGGAGGAAGATCTAGTTGAAGAGAAGAATGGAGAAGATTCCGGCTAAAGAGGAATGATCTTTGTACCTTATTAAGCCATGGGGTAGACGTCAGCAGTCAGGCAAGGAGGGAGAGAGTTACAGGGCTCAAGGAAATCTAGAGGACCGGCTTAGCGCAACTTTAGGAACAGAGAGTGAGGAGGCAGATCTCTCTAGAAGGACAACACAGCTCTGTCTGACTTTGGGATCTACTTCCATTATCTGCCCAGTAACTTCAGGTGCTGGAAGAGGAAAGAGGAACCCTATGCAGATCTGTAAGTCATAATTTTTGGCCCTGAACCCCCTGCTCTCCTTCCTTGCAGGGAAATGGGCTTGAACAAAAACAGAGAAGAAGTTGTAAAAATGAACAAAATTTAGGTAGCAGAGACATATTCAACAAGAACGAGTAACTAGCAACTTACTTTGAAATCAGTTACCAAAAAAGGATAGACTGATGGATGGGCAGAGGGAAGAATAGATGGACAGACTGTGATAAAGCAAATATGTTCCAACATTCACAGCTGAGTGTAGATGGTGAGTGTATGGGTGTTTACAGTAAAAGTTTTTTTTCAGTTTTTTTATGTCTTAGCAAATATTTGTAATAAAAAAAATTGGGAAAAATCAGGCAACACCATCCAAAATAACCCGTATCCTTATGGTCCCAAGACGAGTTGTCCCCAAAGAGCAGTTGGCAGAATGGTGAGAAGGACAAAAGGGTAGATTTGCTTCAACTCTCCTCCCTTGCCTGTCAGCTTCCTGGTGCTGTCCACACACCTTTCCCAAGGCTGGACAACCTGCTAAGAATGTTGTTTGTAACTATTTAAGCTATGAGCCCAACCTGTGGAATCTGTACTTTATCTGATCTTTCCTGACGAGTGATACAAGTCTTCAACGTTCAAAGAGATAAATCTTCAGAAGTGGAATCTGGCCAGTGGAGAAGAAGCCTTAGGTGATACACCCACTGGGATTAGGTCTGGTTGCAAGCGTCAGGTCAAAACAATTGTCACTTAAACAGGATGGAAGTTCATTTCATATTCACATAAATAAAGCCCAAATGGAATTTGCTCAAGACTCTGTACCTCGAACATCTGAAGAACTCTGGTCCTTTCCAACTCAACTGCTCCACCACCCCTAAGCAATGGTTCCCCTCTTCATGGTCCAAGATGGCTGCACCTTTATTCCAAGCATGGGATGAAGGAAGGAATAAAGAAGAAGGAACACAACAGCATGCACAAGCTGTCTCTCGAGGCAGGTTCATGGAAATTGACATGTAAACTTAGTTACATTTTTATATTTAGCTTCCAGGGAGACTTCCAGGGAGACTGGGAAATGAAGTCCTTATTCTCAGCAACAGTGTGCCCAGTAGAGAAATTATCTTACTATTCAAGAAAGGAGAAAGGATTTGGGGGGACAATTAATAGTCTCTCAAAGGTGGAGACAATGTCCCATCATAAACCCATAGTTTCTGACTTACTCTGCCTTCGCATAGGGTAGCTCTGACCTTATCCATTGACTTCCATGATAATGGTCTGGCCTGCTCACATCATGAAGAGGAGAAGGAAATAAGAAAATAGGTGATAAGTGCTTTAGAATTTAATAAACAGTGTAAGGTAGGTATTAGCATCATCAGGTCAGAGATAAGAAATGGACCCTCCCTAAATGCCAAAGACTAGTAGGGTCCTTGTCTTTAGAGGCTGCTGTTAAAGTGAATGAGGATTTAGAGCACGGCTCCTCAGCCCCTCCCACCGACTAGCCCCTCCCACCACCTAGCCCCTCTATCTCCGTCAGATAGCTGAAACCTTGAGGAGCACAGAGGCCGCCTGAGAGCAGAGACGCCTTAAGCAGGTCTTCTCACCCGAAGGGGAAAAGAATCGGCAAGGAGTGCAGTGCAGGGAGGCAGCAGGAAAATGTTGAGCCAAGCAAGGCTTGCCAAGGATCCTTGAGTGGTAGGGCGCTCCAGGAGGAGGACAGGGGCGCGCATGGAGGGGAGGGAAAGAGTGCTGACAAAGGGAGGCATCCGGGTTGATGCGGATCACCTGTATGCAGTATGCATATGGCAGTCCTGAATCTACTCCAAGGACTAGAACGTGAGTTCTCAAAGTTCTCAAAACGTTTTAAGTTGATCTAGTGCCACAGTCTCCCTGATCAGAAGTTCTCGAAGTTGACCGCCTGTTAAAATCACTGGGGGCTTCTGAAAACGTGCTGATGCCTGGTTCCAACCTCCAAGATTCTGATTTTATTAGTCTGGGGTAAAGCCTGGGCGTTGGGAGTTTTCAGACCTTCCCACAAACAGCAGCAGATTTGGAGAATTACCAGAGGCTACAGCAGTGGTCCTGAAACTTAAACGTACATATCCATCACCTTGGGATTATGTAAAAATGCCAACTCTTATTCACAAGGTTCGGGATGGGGGCTGAGACTCTGCATTTTAATAATTTTCCAGGTGATGCCGATGCTGCCTGTCTTTGGGGCACACTTGACTTTGAACAGCAGGCTTGACGCTTGCATTTCCCCTACAGATAATGTGCCCCTTTGTTATCTTCAAGGGGGCATTGTCTACTTATGCAAGGCTGTCTGGAGGCCAGAGGAGGCCTGGTCCCTGTAACAGGAGGCTCCCGATAGGACTGCAGGCCTGCTCCTGGCTTCTGGGTCAATATCTGCCTTTGCATTTAGCGTGTCACCCACTAAGCTGAGGATCTAGAATGGCCCATCCTGGACACAGCAGACAGCAGGCACCTGGTTCTCAAAACAGCTCTTATTGATATTAATAATTAATGCTTAGCGCTAATGAGTAACCAATTACTAATAGCAATAATGACATGGAGAAAAGTGATAGCCCTACATGGTACAATCCCCTCTGCTCCCCCTACCCCAAATTATAGTTCTAAATGAGCTTCCAGAATCTTGTTTTGACAGGTACAACCTCACACACATTCACTTAATAAGACAGCTCTATGGAGTGAAATTCCACTTTCAATGGATGAATTTTCAGCGTGGCACACAGGAAATTAAATGTGAAAGTGTCATTAATATGGAAGTTGTGAGTTTAATTCCCTACACAGGGTGCTGCCAAACTGAGACTGTTTATCTATTTCTCATGATGGCTACGTGTTTCTTATGGGATCCAGTGAATTCCTTAGAACTCAAAGTCTTGTCTCCTTTTTTGGGTGTACATTTAATTGTAGCTTCAAATTCCATCCTCAAAGACACGTATCCTCAGAAGCCAAAGAAGCTAACATGAGCACACCACCAGGGAGAACATGACTCCATAGCGTGGCTTGTGATCACTGAAGAGGGCATTCAGGACTGATTCAGGACATAGAATTTTTGTGTATCGTTTCCTTAAATATTTCTTCTTAGAGGAAGTAATGTAGCACCTAATGTCTAATATCTATTGAGGAATTCATTAAAGAAAAACTGATAACAAGATATGTTACCATAGTCAACAGCTAACTATGCCATGTAGGAATCCTGATCGCTCTCAGGATGTGTAACTGGCACTGCTTTTGGAGCTGTTCTTACAAAGTGGCAAGTGTAGCACAGGTGCATCTTGCTGGGGCTGATTTTGACCAGTGGGAAAGCTACAAGTCCCAGTCACAGGTAAAGAGATGGGCCAAGGCAGGCTATTCATACCCTACATTTGTTACTCGTGGGCAAGAGAGACCTCCACTTCAGGACTGTCTGTCTTTCTAAACCTCACCTGTCCTCAGGTCTACCCTTTACCGCAGGTCCAGCTGACTTGGGTGATGGTGGCAAAAGGAGATCCTGGGGAACCCTACAGGTTCTGATACCCTTGGGGACTAGGTTAGAGGGAACTACAGGAAAAGCATTTTACTAGCAACCTCCCTTGATAGGAGAGCACTTAAGGGAGACGCAAACGTCTCTGTTCCTCTGGGTGGAGAAGAGCAGAGTTAAGAACTTGTCTGCATCTTTACAGTTAGTCTTAGCCTAGGAAAGACCCTGAAGCAAGCTGAGACAGCTGAGAGCATCTGGCATGTTAAGCATGTGAGCTAGCCCTCTTCGTGGGGATAAATCACCTACCCACCTTCTGATTCTGACAATGTGATGCCCAACTGGTCCAGTGGCCTAAGCATTGCAGAACCTCCTCTTGCCTCTCCACACACGCATGTCTGGGGATGGTTCAGACATTCACCGGCACAACCTGTCATTCCTCATAGCAGTCTTTTGGTTTCGATTTAAAGACCTACTGAACATTAGAGCCAAAAGAGATTTAAACCAGCTTTTAACCCAATTTCCTCATTTCACAGATGAGAAAACACCTAGAGAGGATTATCCACAGCCAGCTGGAAGAGGAGCCCAGGTTTTCTGACCCCTAGTTCACGATTCTATTTTTTTAAATCCCCCAAAATGGTAAATTTAAAGACTCACAGAAATACTTCTTGGATCATCTTGCCTGTGGTGGCACAATGTGAAGTTACACGTAGCTGGTTTATAGGCTATGGTCTACAGCATGGGTTCTGATGGAGCCACAATACTTCTAGTTTGCGGCTAGATGCTCTGCCATATTGAAAAGGGCACATTTTCTACTTCTGCCACCAATGGGAGAAACAGCATACTGAGTTTTGGACAGATCGTAATTGCCTGAGTCAGGAGGGTATTCCAAAAGTAAGGGGTGTGCTAATTATTCTATTTTTTCTTTTCTGCAGACCCCCTCACCATCCTCCATCTTCTCCACCCGGCTCTGTGTCCCAGGAGACTAACTTCTACAGACTGTATCACCTGGATTCACTTTTCCTATAGCTCACAGTTGCATTTGAGCAACGGGAAGGCCCAGAAGGAGGTCAGAGGTCAAGGTATTGGCTATTCTGGCTCCCTCCCGGCCTCACCATCGTTTTGGCCGTGTCCACATCCCCCTGCCTATGGGCACAGCTCTCTCACAGCCATAGCTCTCACAAGGGATGAGTTTTCTGTCCCTCCTTTTGCCATTTCATTCTTCTGAGGTGTTTCATCATCCTTTGTCAGTTCCCTTTACCTTGTCACATCCATGAACAGTCTCACTATTAAGCTCTCTTCATTACATTAGCATGTTGGATGTGCTGTCTTTTCCCTGCCAGGACGCTGACCCTGACAGTGGTCATCGCTGTGGGTTGGGGCAGTTCTTAACTGTCTTGGGTGCCCCTGGGTGGAACTGTATCAGATAATAGTAGCCTATATTAGCTGACTTGTGTATGGGGGCACTTCCATTTGAATAGAGAGGCAGGGCAAAAATAAGGTAGGAGGTATACAGGAAACTAATAGCAGTTGGCAAAATCTCTCTGACACTTGAGATTCTCTTGGTCTGCTTTAGAGAAACCCGCTCAAGTTAAATGAATCCACAGTAGAATCACAGGGTTCCACTTCCAGTGCCACACTGATTTATTCTGTGGAACTGGGCAGGTCCCTGCTTCCATCTCTCCAAATTGGTCACGTGCCCACTAAATATAAAGTGTCACTGTCTGCAATGTCCAAACCCTACCAACTCATGGTAAGCTGTCTTAAATGCTAAAACAAACACAAATTGAACGGGTTTTCCCATCTGTTTCTTTAACAAAAGGGAGCTTAAGCCCACAGGGAAACTGCGTGGGTCAGGGAAACATCAAATGAACACTTCTGAGTAAAAACAAATGTTTCTGAAGATCTCTAGATATTTTAAACATAGCACTCCATTGGCCAGGCCAACTCCCCTCCGACGCCCGCACAAGATCCCGATGACAGCATTATTTGCTTGAATTGGATTTGTTTCTGTGCCCAGAAACAACACACAAGGAACCTGGAACAGGAAACGGCTACTGGGTCCTACAAGTTTTTCCAGGGCACTGTCTGAGACCAGACAGGAATGAAACAACAGTTGGAAAGCACACCAAGGGAGCAAAGAGAATCGTGCTCTGGGATCTGCATTATTGCTCTCATTTTGCTATTAAAAATATCAAGAGCAAAGAGCAGTGGCTTGCACTCTGACCTAAAACCCTGCCAGGGGAGACAGCATTTCCAGGGAAGGGAGAAGAGAAAACAGAGGAGAAGCAGCAGGAGGAATTTTTATTCAAGAACCTCGATCATCACCCCTGATGTCTCCCCTCAGCAGATGCTCCTTCCGGGTCCCCTACGGGCCTCCTACATGCCTCCTCTCCAGCAGGCAGCTTCTGTGCCCACCTCTGGAACTGGGAATGATTCACACCTTTGAGCTTTACCTTATTCCATTCCTCATCTGTGCCTAACGTGCTTGGCACATAGTAAGAATTCAGCAAATGCTTCTTGGTTGATTGAGTTAAAGGATTAACGAATGACTGAGTGAATGAGTAAGAGATGAATCAGTGAATGGAAGAATCAACAACTGACAGCACTACCTCTTTAGCTGATAAATTATTTCTTTCAAAAAGGGCGATGTGTACTTACCACTAGAGGGACCCTATATCATGATGTCATGGGGTCATTTTCAGAGATTCACTACTGTTCCTTCCCCAATACCCACCCTCACCCCCAGCAGTACACCAGCATCCCTAGGGGGGACTTCCTCTTGAGCAGTATGCCTCACCATGGCTCACTTGGGGCTCCCCATCTCCCTTCCTGCCCCTGTCCTTCCTTCTCCCTGGGCTTCCATGGTTTTCCTTCCTGTTCCTGCCTCTGCTCTCGGATTCTTGGATACATTTGATCTCATCTTGCTTTCTTCAGTTTTTATTCCCATTATGGAGGAGGCCACACATTCATCAACCAAACAAGGATGTTTTTCAAAGTAAAAGGAAGTGCTAGGAATAATTTAAATTTTGTAATTTATCAATAAAATATTAGCTTATTTACCAATACATTGATTTTATTCATATTGGTGGAATGATAAAATAGCTTTATTTAAAACCTATTTTCAAAAATGAAATTATTTCTATAAAAAATATAACACATATCTGTGTTCATTAAAGCAAAATAAAAATAATTTCTTTTGTTCAATCTATTATCTGAATATTAAACAATATCATTAGCAGAATAATGGTGCTTGGCATATCTTCATATATTTTAATGTACTTTTAGTCATATTTATTTTTAATACTATGGTGTCATGGTATTTTCATAAAGAATGTTTTTTAAAACATGGATTTATTTTTTAATCTTTTTGTTTCATAAAGTCGCATATAATCTTCTTTTTTTTTTTTTAATCTTCTTTGAAGTGGCATTTTTAAAGCTTTTTGAAGTATTACACGCTGAAAAGTACTGAAGTTGCATTTTATTGTTAATAATTTTGAAACTGTAGACACCCTCAATTGAATCTCCTCTGTAGATCATAATATTATTTTTAATTGAGAAAAACATTCTTGTAAGTTCAGAGCAAATTCTACTAGCATATATTCCAACTCTCTATTTTTCATATAAAAATGTGTAAATACTTTAGCCCAAATATTTTCTCAGATATTGTGTTTTTACCTCCCAAGTATTTATCTCCCACAGATATTTTTTCAGGGAAAAAGTATTCAAATTAATTTTCTCTATGATTCCAAATCATAAGCCTTTTAGTTTCTTTCCATCCACCAAGAATATAACTTTATACAATTAAAAATGGAAGTGTCATCAAAGAGTCTTCCAATAGATCAAGATATTCCAAAGAGCAATTATAATTTTGAAAATGAAATCTATACTTTTCGAGTTCTCAACATTTAATTTGTTCATGGTTTTTTCTTTCTGTTCTAGGGATAAATTTCATTGTCTTCCTGTTTGCAAGCATCATTTTCAACAACTGCAATTGGTTGAATGCTTTAAAATGAAGTTTTTTGAATATTCCATTCTTACTTAAAGTTATCCAATTGATGTTGAATAAAATGCAACCAAAATTTACAAATTTGTTTATAAAAGAAGGTCAATACCGTTACAAAACATGTAGGTTGATTTACAGAGTAGTTCTTCAAAGGTGCAAAATCTTTTAAAAACCCTATCGATGATGGGCAGTGAAGAAAAAGCACATACTGCCACAGTGAAGTATTTCTTAATTATTTTAATTGCTCTAACACTGCAGTTTAGTGGGAGGAAATTATGAATTCTATGAGCACCAAAACAAATTCAAAGCCTATTCCTGTCTCATAAGTATCTTAATTTTGTGACAACACTGCTTTTACCATGAAGACGTGCAGCACCAAAATTCGAATATGTATTATCACTACAAAAACTAATCATTTTGGGCTTCCCTGGTGGCGCAGTGGTTGAGAGTCCGCCTGCCGATGCAGGGGACACGGGTTCGTGCCCCGGTCCGGGAAGATCCCACATGCCGCGGAGCGGCTGGGCCCGTGAGCCATGGCCGCTGAGCCTGTGCATCCGGAGCCTGTGCTCCGCAACGGGAGAGGCCACAACAGTGAGAGGCCCGCGTAGCGGAAAACAAAAACAAAAACTAATCATTTTATCTTCAAAGTTAAACTAAAAAGGTCATTTCTAAAAGCGAATTTTACACTAGTATTAACAAGAGCAGAGCAGGTATTTCACCTTCTTCAGAATGAAATTCCAGAAACTTTATTTTGACTTCCTGAATTGAAAGTGAATATTTGAACTAATTATTAGAATTAACTGATTTTCTTTGTGAAGTATCTAATAGCACTAATAAAATTGATACCACTGAACTATTTGCAGTAGAGTCAACATATTAACTCTGAACACTTCATGTTTTGCACATGTATGAGGAGAGTTGGAATAAAAAATGAGTGAAATTTAGGGAAAAAACAGTCAATGGATATAAAATCATGCTTTATAGAGGAATCTGTAAACCCACCTTTTGAAGATTCATATCTGAATTCATCATCTACAAGACAGTCTTCTTAAAATAACCGATTTTAAACATTAGATGCTGATGTTTTGTTAGCAAATTTTGTCCTCTATTTTTTTTTTATGTGGTTATTTACCACAACGGATGGCAAATGTTGTTAAACATTTTGTGTAAGTTACATGTTCATCAACTTTCCCAAGAAACAGAAACCCGGTAATTAATTTTTCATTAAACATGTACTTTTTTTTTTTTAGCTCATTGCAGCCATAAGGGTTTATTTCAAAATAAAAAAGTTACCAAGTGATGAAATAAATAAGTTGTGGATTTAAATTACAATAAATGACAAAACTCCTATTGCAAGAGCATTCTATGTTCTACGGTAGAACTGCTGAGACTGTTTCCTGCCTGGAACCAGTATTTTCCTATACACCTACAGGAACTGATCCACAGTTCACACACACCCTGCCAACAGACATCCTAGAGGGTTGTTGCACCTTGAGGGCCCCAGCACTGGCCACAACACAGGTAGCAAGTAGGGGTGGCAGCATCAGCTACTTCTCACCACCACCACAGACCCCGAGGAGGTACTGAAGCCCAGTGCAGCATCAGCAAGTACCCTGCATACTGCACTTGAGAAAGTGGCATCAATTATCTTGTCCCTAGAACAAATTGGGGAAGAGATGGGTCATCCCTGGTAATCTTTCAGCCTTAACCACAAGTTAAAATGAGAACTCCGTTCACTGAACTTGCATCTCACACATAGCTGGATGAGACCTGGGCAGCAGCCAGCAGAACGAAGTGGAGGTCCATCAGCCCTCTTGGATTATTTTAATGCAACAATTAATTATGACACTTTGTTTAAAAAATAGTAATAAAAGTAAAATCCGGAACAAATAGCAAACTGCACAAATGCTGAGACAACGGGACCAGTCAGACACCAGGAATCCCTGGGGCAAAGGGGGATTTTTTTAGGACTCTTGGGTTTTATTTTTCACTGCAGCAAATCTCTACATTTCTTACTCTTTTCTCTGCTAAGTGTTTTTCTGTGCACCTGTCCATCCCTTAGGACTCCTAGCTCTTTCATAAAACAAAAAAGCCAGGTGCAAATATCTGATAAGGTATGGATGCAAGATGACTGCAAATCTCATGGAGGTAATGGTCATGGCCTCACATCCAGGAGAAACCCACACCCCCTCATCTGTTGGAAAAGGCTGTGCTAGAGCCCGCTCAGTGCCTATGCCATGTCCCTGCTACCCTTCTTCTTCACGAGTGAGATGAACTTGAAGAGGGGAGCCACCTACTAAGAATGGAGGATCAGAAAAATAAAAGGATCGTGGGTTGCTGATGACTACGGAGCCTCCACAGCTATGAACTGCCAACCTCCAGAGCCACAAGGAATGCAATTCCTGACTTACATAAACACCCATGGGTACAGTTCCTACTTCCAGCTCCAGGCTCCCCTGTCTCCTCCAGTCCACCCTTTGTGCCCCAATTCCTTTGCCAGAAGAGTCTTTTCAACAGTTTCCAAACTCATACCTCTCATCCTTCATACAAGCCGTTCCCTTAACTGAGATGCCCTTCCCAGCCTCGACACCCAGCCACTTCGGCTGGAAATAAGCATAGTCATCACCTCCTCCAGGAAGCCTCTCCAGGCTGAGCTCCCAGGACATCCCATGCTTGCGCCTTCACAATGCTCTATCATCACCAGTTACCTTGCCTGTCTCTTTCAACCTACGACCAACCTAGGGAGGGGATGGGTGCTTTCCACATTTGTCATCACGTGCCACCATACTTGGTATAGAGCGGCACATCCCGTGTGAAATGAATGAATGCTGAAACTCACCAAAAAAAGGGAGGGTCCCCCAAAGACCACTGGGCCTCTAAAGGCAGAGGTCACAAAATGGCAGTTACTCATTCTCCATCAATAGGATCGGACTCATTATCCTATCACACTTCCTCAGGGACCTGGGGCAATGAGGGGACACGCCTATTAGTAACCCCAGTTTACAGCTAGGCAAATGGAGGTGTGGCGAGGTTAAAAGCCCCAGGTCCACCCAGGAGCTGGTGAGACCTGTGACCGGCAGTCAAGGCAAGGCTGTCCATGTGCACCTGATGCTGGTCTGTCCTCCAAGCCCCGCTACCTCCAAGGCCTCATCAGTTCTTTTTTTAAGTAGAATCCAAAAAGTCCTTTCTCCAGATTAAGTCATCCTGGCTTCAAATATCTAAAGCAGCTATTTTTTTTTCCTTCAGCATTTGAAATGTTTGTTTTTGTTTTTGTTTGCGGTACGCGGGCCTCTCACTGCCGCGGCCTCTCCCGTTGCGGAGCACAGGCTCCGGACGCGCAGGCCCAGCGGCCATGGCTCACGGGCCCAGCCGCTCCGTGGCATGTGGGATCCTCCCGACCAGGGCACGAACCCGTGTCCCCTGCACCGGCAGGCGGACTCCCAACCACTGCGCCACCAGGGAAGCCCTGAAATGTTTTTAAGGGTTTATTTCAAACACCCTTTTCTTTGAACTGATTGTTCAGAACTTTCATTTCACTTGGTCAGTGTTTTTTGTAGTCAACTCTGATTTCTCAAAGGTTTTTATTTCTTCTCTATTAGCGGCCACCACCTGCTTACTGTTTGGACGGAGTTCGCTGTATTTTCTTCGCTTTCATCTATTGAAATGGCTGAGCGGGACCTTAGGTAATAGACACTTGTTTCCCCTTTTCCCCTGAACCTCCCCTATTTTTAACTCCTCCTGCCACTGCTAAGGCTGAGGAAAAGGGTGGGAAATTCCTGGGGTGTTGATACGTCTACGGGAGTCCCTCCGCCTTTCTCCCCAGGCACGGAGAGGTAGTGGCAGGCAGAAGAGGGCAGAATCGTGCCTGGAATGCTGCACATGCCCTGGCTGTATCTGAGACTGCCTGGCCATCCTGCTTGGTCTTCTGGGAATGAATGGGTGTCTTTCTTTATTGTAATGGTGACCCGTTGGCTGTAACAGCAATGTGTGTCACTGGCCACTGCTGAGGCCCCACCTTGATGGCCACTAGCTTGTCCCATGTGGGGATGATCTGCACACACTGACCCTTACGGGAGCAGCCTCGCATATAAATATATAAATATTTTACCAGCCCGTCCTGCCCTTGGAGTATCAAGTTTAATGAACTAAATATCCTCCATTAATCACCCAGCAGAATGTTATTTACTTCTAGTGAGAGGGTAAGTGGCCAGCTGCAAAGACGGGGCAAGGGCTCTGTCTGCACAATACTTCCCTAAGCCACGTCATCCCAAATCTTTAAGAAAAAAGTCTCAAATCCAGTAGGTATGCAAGCTGAGTCGACACCTCGCTCCCCTGCCCTCTTCTCTCCCCCTGCCACATTTCAGATACCAACTTTCTCCCCTACCTTCTGTCACTTTTAAAATAACTCATTCTCCCCCCATATCTGCCCGATCCTGGAAATGCATGGCTGTGAGGTATTTCAGGCCAGTGAGGGAGAACAAGGTGCTGCTTTTTATTTTTTGCGGTACGCGGGGCTCTCACTGTTGTGGCCTCTCCCGTTGCGGAGCACAGGCTCCGGACGCACAGACTCAGCGGCCATGGCTCAGGGGCCCAGCCGCTCCGCGGCACGTGGGATCCTCCCGGACCGGGGCACGAACCCGTGTCCCCCGCACCGGCAGGCGGACTCTCAACCACTGCGCCACCAGGGAAGCCCACGAGGTGCTTCTTGAGTGCTTCTGCCACCACCAAGGTCAAGTACGTTGTAAGTGACACTGAGAAAATGTAGCTGAGGTGGGTACAGTACCAGAGGCCCTTTGACATCTCTGAATATGCTTTGTAGATAATATCTGTCACCCAGCTTAGAGCTCTGACAGCCACTCGATGCAAGTGTGTGGAGCTGGGAATGAAGGAAGGTGTGGGAGGAGGGAAGGAAGTGGAGCCTGGTGTTGGTAGGCAGGAGGCGGGCTGGGGGAGGTAACACAGAGGCGCCCAGGTTGAGAAGGTCTTTTCCATCCTCAGGTATCCCACCCACTACTCCGACAGACACAGACAAAGGCAAGGTTTGGAAGCTGATGTCTCCCTTGATTCTTACGGGGAACAGTGATGTCCTATCCATGTGACCCTACTGACATCTAAGGGGTTGGGGGGAGCTGCCATCCCAGCACAGAAAACGGTACAACTTACTGAGGCTCTGACATGCATTCTGCCCTTTGTCTCCGTTCTTTTGCACGGCTGACCCTGCCTCACCCACTCCCCACTCCCCACTAGTCAGGCAGGCTCCTCCCTGCACACGGCCAGCCTTCCAGAGCATCCTGCCTTAGGCCAGAGGCCTATCAAAGCCTCTCCCAGGCTGTGCACTACTTCAGCCCAACACTAATTAGTAAGGCAATCCCGCAAAGAGTGAAGCTGTCTGCCACCTCCCTTCACTCAGAGTGATTTATGTTCAATTTGTACAAATAGAGAAAATGAGATTTCAAATTTCAATACCATTTCTGCTATGAGGTGATTAAAAGAGAGAGAGGTATCGCCTTCCACTCTATAGAATATTGATCCTCGTGCCAGTTTCCTTTGCAATAACCATTAGCTCAGTATTATTTGCAAACCTCTAATGTGAACCTGGAGATGTAATTTACATTTGTGCCTCACTTATTTGCTTTAACAAAACAACACAAAAGCTTTGGGTCTTTCAATCTATCCATATTGTCAATAAAATTAGCAGCTTGAAGGGGGAAAAATTATATTCAAAACCATAACTTCCCATTAACCACCGCAAGACACAACACATTGTTCCAAAAGAAAGAGCATGTCACGGTAAAGCCCCCCTCTTCTTGTCTCCTCCCTCTCCCCCATTCGCTTTGTGGGGCTAAGATTCAATAAGAAAACTTAAAAGTGAGGCATCCCCTCCTCTTAATGCGGATCAGCCTGGGTACTTGGGGCTGGCCCTGCTGCACGTCAGAGCCCTCGGAGCGCGTCCCCGGAAGAGCGCGTTCCCCGTACCAAGCGCCCGCACGCGCCTTGCCCAGAGGTCCAGGCCCGGCTGCCACGACAAATGCGCACACATAGACACGTACGGGGCCGCCGCTGACCCTCCGAGGGGCTTCCACAAAGAGAGAGGGGAGCTGGGGCGGGGGCTGGAGGGGATGGAAGAAAGAAGAGGAGGAGGGAATCATGAATAAAAGCGCAGGGCTGTGTTAGCGCAATTCAAGTGGCAGTCCCGTCAGCCTCCGACTCTTAACAAATAGGCCACGCAGCTCTGCTCTCTCATTTCTTGTCTCTGCAAATCCGTCAGCTGCCTACCACTGCCTACCAGACCCTGGAAGACAGAACAAGAAAAAGGGAGGGGGGGAGCTAATGACCCATAATTGCCATTATAGTGGGAGAGGGGCCAGGCAGCTGTTTTACATTCCTGGTATGTATAGTATGCAAATATCGACAAAGGCTCGACACAGTTTCGCTATTGTGGATCCGGAGGGTAACCAAATTAGCCTTTGGCAGCCATGGTAATTGGGAGGTGCTGTTCCCATTAGGAGTCCTGCAAATTATGATGAAAAATGGACCAAGGGCTTTGTCACAAATAATAATGCCAAGAAGAAAAGAGCAGACGGCTGCCTTTTCTTTTCTCCCCACCCCCGCCACTCCTCACCCTCTGCCTTTATTTTACTTTTTTTAAAAAAATTTCTGCATTGTGCTAATACCTCTCCATTTAGTACTAAGAAAACAGTCTGAAATACCCCACTAGACAGTGCCCAGACTTGGTTGCAAGAATGTCAAGTTTGCAAGGGGGAAGAATATGGGTCGCGTAAGGAGCTCCTTTTCTGTGCTGGAGCCCAGGGTCTGCAGGTAAGAGAGGTACAGATGTCCTGGGCCGATGCTGTGGTCCAGAGCCCTGGGTGATGAGAGAGGCTTTGGAACTGATGGGCTGGAGAAAAATGCTCTCTCCAAGGAGTATCCTCTCCTTAGTCCAGTGGTCCAGAGAACCTTCTGGATCATATCTGGGCTTTCTCCTCCATCTCACTCCCAAAGAGTCTAAAGTTTTGGCTGCCTTAAGGTCCTAACAATTTAGGTACTAGCCTGCAAATCTCCAGTTAGGATGCATTAAGTCCCAAACTCAGGCAGAAAAGGTTTTGCCCTGGGCAGTCCCTTGAGACAGCCTAATTCCATGTCTCCAGGAGCTGGGTGCCTTGACCAGATTGGCCACTGGAATATCCGATGACGCTAGGATGAGCTCACCCACCTGTGTGGCATGGGTGAATGAAGGGGACAGCCCACACTGTGTTCCAAAAGCTCCAATGTGAAGGCCCACACTTCCAAAAGCTCTCTCTCCTTTAAAGCATCCAATTTCCCTTGTCTTAGCCTCTGTTTTTTCTGCGGAAGGAGTGCCTTCCACGAAAAGGCCTCTCCGGACATATAGTGTCTTTCATTTATATTCCTCCAGGGGCATAGGGACATTACACGCATTGCTTTGGCACTTTATTTTTATTTTACATTTCATAAAAATGTTCAATGTTGAAACGTGGAAAGGAGTAGGAACCTTCCACTTGGATAACTGGAAAGATATAGCCACATACACACCTTTAAAACCAGACAGCATTTCCCATAAGGAAAAAAAAATGGAATTTTTATGAGGTTTGAAGTATCCTCAGAGACACAGCTACAAAAGAATCCTGCCAATTTTGTCCTCCAAAGGGTAAAGAAAGAACTAATGGCTAGCTTTGCGCATTTGGAAAATTAACAAAAACATGAGAAAGACTAAAAATAGATGAGGTCATAGCAAAGTCAAACAGAGGGTTGAAAAATGAGTTAGAGGAAATGACAAATTGCTTGTACAGTGTCACTGCAGATGGGACCAACGGGTGATCTAGGGAATGGCTGAGTGAAGAAGTAGGGACCCCCGAGATGCTGGATCCTGCTGTCCTGTACTGTTCAAACCCATTCAGTAGACAGGAGACAAGTAGACCTGTGTTTCTCTATGCAGCCTCCCTCCCAACCCCATTCCTGGCTAGCTGTAAATGAAGAACTCGCCACTGTTGGGTACGATCTAGGTTTCAAATCTCTTTGGAGGGAAACTTGAGAGTGTATGTGTGTGGGGGAACCTCTTTACATTTACAAATTTTTTTAAGAAAAAAGTGTCTTTGGTGAAAATGTCCTTCCTTTTTGTGATTGTGTTTAGGCCTTTGTTCTGGTTCTGCCCCTTGACGTGGCTGACAAGTCCTGCAGCCTCCAGGCTCCCGGTTGCCCTCCAATATGATTTCTTTCTCCTCCCTCCTCAGAAATCCAACCACGCTAAACACGTGTCAGTGTCTTAAACCCAACGTGCTTTCTCTCACCTCTTACTGCCACACAAATACTGCCTCTGCCCATCGGGATGTCTCTGTCCACTGCTCCACTCTGTCACACAAGCACCTGCAGGTTGTACACAGCGACATGTGTGTGTATGTGCACGCACGTACACACACACACACACACACACACACACACACACACACCCGCCTCAGGCTGACTCATCTGAATCCTCTTCCCCAGCTCTCTGCTTAGATGCTGCTTCCTCCGGCAGCCTCCACTGACCTCCCAAGTCTGGGGCAAGCCCCCTCTCACAGTGCCCAGGGCTAGAACATATTACAAAGTTCCCTGACAGATCGCTTTTCCAAGGCTGTGCGCTCCATGTCAGCAGCGTTGTTCACCATGTGCCTATGGTACCGAGCATGGCGCCTGGCACGTAGTAGTGGAGCCATAAACATGTGTTGAATAAATGCCATCTGATTATCCAAAAGCTTAATTGATCATCCGAAAGCTTAACTGAGGGCTTAGAGTGTCACTTGCTAACATTTCTCCACCATCCTGTTTTTGCATCTGGAAAAACACATTTTGCGTTGCCAGGAAAGCCTATCCATTCTAGAACCCCAGTGAGCCCCCAACATAAAGGTAGACTCGTGTGTCTTCCAAATACCAAATTAACTCGAAGGTGCTTGTTGACCTCATGGGTCTTGTCATGCAGTTTTCACTCTAGCCCAGAACATTCCTAGCTTCCTGCTGAAACTAGGGCCTCTCTTCTCTATTTTTTTCTCGTCAGAAATGGAATTCATTTTTATCTGCGAATGCTGCAAAGAGTCAGTCCTTCAATGTGCTGTGCTCCGCTCGGCTCTGCACACTTCAGGATCTCAGGCTTTCCCCATACCCCAGAACGAGACCACTTCAACCCTTACAGGGAATTCACAAACCCTCAGGCAAATTCCTTTCACCGTGAGCCCAATTCAAGGCAGGCTACTGAGTATTTGTATCTTAGCAATATATGTGTTAGGGCCTAAGACCTACTTGGAAAAAATAAGGCTTATGGGATGACAGCAATAGCAAAAATGAAATAATGGGAAATGGGACTAGAGATTGGAGTTTGGTAGAAGAATAGTGTTCCTTAAGCAGAAATAGCTTATTATTTAGAAAGAGCAAAGTCTTGACCTTGAGGAAATGGGAAGAGACAGTGAATAGGAATGGTGGCTAGAGTAGAGGATTCCTGAAGAGGTTTATAAAAAGATAATTTTAGAAAAGAGCCACATTGGTGAGAACCTTGAAAATCAAGTTAAGGGTTTTAGTCACTGGCGGGCAGTTTCGGTTTGGTGTTGTAGGGCAGAGTCACTCAAATGTCTTCTGAACCAGTTCCAGGATGACTTCTATTATGGTCTGTTATAGCAATGGCCCAGTGAATCACATCCTTGTGTATCCACGTGATTATGCAGACCCTCTCACACTGACTCTGGGCTTGATCATGTGACTTTCTTTGGCCAATGGGACTTTAGCAAATGTGATGCAAGCAGAAGTTTTGAAAAGTGTTCACACATTGGAGTTTGTCTTATCTTACTGCTTGCTGGGAGTCCTTCTAGCACCAAATGAAAAAAAGCCTCTGCTAGTCTCCTTGAGGGTGAGAGACCAAATGGCGTGAAAAAAGTCTAGGCTAGCCTCCTTGAGGGTGAGAGACCAAATGGAGAGAGAGGTCCAGCTGTTCTAGTTGATCCAGCTGAGGTCCCAGACATGTAAGTGAGCTTAGCCAACACTATGCGGGGCAGAAATGAGCTGCCTCAGCTGAGCCCAGCCCAAATGGTCCACCTACAGAAGAGTCGGCTGCTATATCATTTTTGTCTGAAGCTTCTAATTTTGGGGGTGTTTTGTTACTCAGCAGTAGACAACTGATACAAGGTCCTCAAGAGAGGAGTCTAGAAGAGCTTGAGAGAACAGAGCCACTCTTTTGAGAACTGGTATAAGAGCTGCAAACACTTTAAGAAAGCTGAAAGAATGGGGCCATCCTTTAGGGCTGCCTGCTCAGGGTTGTAACAATACCATGGCAGACTGAGGACAGCAGCCATGAGGGTGGCAAAGGAAGGAGAGACAGCCCACTATCGTGGTGATCAGAAAAGCAACATGGCCCAGCAATGGTTGGAGTGGGGTTAAGGAAAGGCCAAAAGGATGGAAAGAATAAAAGAGCCCACATCAGCAGGGATCTCATGGCCAAATGGCAGGTCACAGCAAGGTCAGCCCACACTGGAAGAGCCACAGGGATAACAGAGTAGAATTTAATATTGACATGGATGGATATAGCAGGCGAATCTCAGTGGCTACCTCCTAGGATCCTGCTGGGGCAAGAAAACAAGGAGGAGAGGAGTGATATTTTGACTCTACTGGGAAAAAAGTTTCACTGATCAAGTTTTCCCCATTCTAGGCAGTTGGCTGTGATTTAGGAAAGCACGGGATGCCCAGAGAATAAAGCTGCATGACTGGGTATACAAAACCCAGCAAAAGTTGTCTGTCAGCCTAGACATTATTTTTGTTTTTATTTCCATCACCCCATCCACTACTGAAGTTGATGTCCAATTATATACCCAGCTGTCAGGGGCCAAGACAGAATGGTGACCAAGAGTATCTGTTCTAGAACCCAATGCCAGCTTAAACACCTACTGGCTGATGACCTTGGGCAACTTATTTAACATCAGTTTCCTGACTGTAAAATGGAAATAATAGTAGTTTCTATCTCACTTGGTTTTTGTGACGATTAAATAAAATTATACATTCAAAGTATTTAGCACAGTATCCAGTACATTATATTGTCATTATTTTCAACAGTTATTTGGTGCTCCATATTTTCTCAAGGTTCTAATTCGTTTGGATCATCCAGAAATACTTCATCATTTGAACACCATCAAAACCTTCTCTGATACCTAAAATATATTAATTAGGGAAGATGCCCTCTTGATCACAGCATTTGAAACTGGTAAGAGGACAAGGAAGTTCTGTACTTTCCTAATGTTTGGGATTATAATGTATTCCTGATGAAAATCTGTATGGACATTCTACTGTATTTGATCTTTATTTCTATCCCATCTGGCAAGTTCTCATTAAGATATGATTTAAGAACTGAAAGTTCATTAAAAAGATCATTCTGTCACAAAGTGAGATGAGCTATGTAGAAGTGATTCCATATCTTCTCCAGATCGTCCCATTTAGGGCTTTTTTTCCGCCTGAATCCAGCATAATTCATAAAAGCACTGAGATTTGCCTTTTAAAGCCCTGGAATAATTCAACAATTAACATTACACGCTCTTGTTACCTGATGGATGCACTGGATCCAAACTGCAACAAATACCACTATTAGTCACTTTCTTCTACAACTTCCTTACTTGAAGCAGCATTAGCTTAGGAATCTTCTTCTAAATTCAGTTCTAAGGGAAAATATTCACAGATAATCTCTGACTTCAATATAATTTCCCCTTACTTTCTTAAAAATACAACTATGGGGAAAAGCACTTCATGAAAAGGACCAAAGTTTTAATTCAGAATGCTTAAAACATCTTTTCTCAGATTTTTTTTCCAACTGAATAAAACAAAAGCTCATAGTAATTGCAATATTATTAGCATTCTTTTAAGAGCAGGGATCAGTCATGGAGATCTTGTGTTCGACAATGTCAAAATTTGTCTAAACTGCGCTCTAATAAAGTCACAAACTGATAACAGCATCTCTATTGATGCTATATAAATACGAGAAAACATCATATCAAGCGTAAGAGCATGAGGTGCACCATTTATGTAATTGTTATAAATTTCTGTTGTACAACCAATTCCCACAGAATTCCACTGCAGTTATTCAAATACTTGTGGAAGAGTATCTTAAAACCTTTACATTTTGCACCTTAAGGTTAACTTATCAAAAATACCATCGGCCAAGATGCTAACAATTTTATCAAGAACTCCACTGCAGCTCAGAATGGAGGAATAACATCAGTTGCTTCATCTAGTGAGATATAAAGTTCAAGAATCATCACATTAACTCTAGTACTTCCACAAACACTTTTTCCAAAAATAGTTTTTTTTTGTTTTTTTTGTTTTTGTTTTCCGGTACGCGGGCCTCTCACTGTTGCGGCCTCTCCCGTTGCGGAGCACAGGCTCCGGACGCGCAGGCTCAGCGGCCATGGCTCACGGGCCCAGCCGCTCCGCGGCATGTGGGATCTTCCCGGACCGGGGCACGAACCCGTGTCCCCTGCATTGGCAGGCGGACTCTCAACCACTGCGCCACCAGGGAAGCCCATAATTTTTCATATTTTTATAACACAGAGTTGTGAAGTTTTGCCCAATTCCTGTTGTAAAACTTTTTAAGTGGGTAGGGGAAAACCCACAGGTGATTCCTTTATCATTCACACTAGTGAAAATTTTATTGTGATTCAAGTTACGTGGAAATTAGTTTCAAAGTACACACGATACACCTGAAATCAAGACTGAATTGGTACGTTGCATAATCCCACCTTTCACTGACACAGGCTCCATTTAACAGAATCATGTTGTGTTAACAAAAAAAAACAACTCCATTGAAACTGGGAAACTTCAGAAGTGACGGCTGACTGATGTCTCTCTTACTGAATATATAATATGTCAGATTTCTCAATGTGACTAACATTTATCTTACTATTCTATTAGGTACAGCTTTTATATGTGGTTGCCATGTTCCTATAAAGTGGATATACATTTCATAAAACCTCATTAAAATTTTCTTGCACCTCCTACCTTCTATGCTAGTAGGATTTCTGTAAGCCAGGGTAAAGCTAAGCTCTGCTATGGTAACAAATAAACCTCCAAGCCTTAGTGTCTCAACATACCATATCCATACAAAGTTAGATATGGTTCAGGCAGCCCTCTTCCATCTCGAAGCTAAGTCATCTGGAATATGGCTTCTGACGCTATTGTGTCAGGGCAAGAGGGATGGAAAAAGACACCTGGCTTTTATCTATTTCAGCCTAAAAGTGATACATGTCAATTTCTCTCTCCCAGCTCATTGAATGAACTAGTTGCCTGATTCTAACTCAACTGTCTGAGAAATACGTAAACACATGGGTAGTTGGTGAGCACCAACTGTCTTTGACACAGGTACTCAAATAAAACTGTATAATTAAGTGATTTTGAATATGCCTCAAAAGGTTTCAAACTATAGGCAAGTGGCTGGTGCTAAAGCATTTAGAAATATTCAGTATTCTGACCAGCTCATATCAGAGTAATTTTTCATTCTGTGTGCAATTACAAGAGTAGCATTGAGTCCCACTGATTGGAAAAGTAGCACAGGTATACACAATATGTATAAAGAAGTTATACACATATATGTGTATAGACGTGTGTGGGGTGTGTGTGTACGTATCATGATAGGCATGCTTATAGAGAGTCATATGGACTAGAAAGAAAACTGTATAATCTACCTCAGTGGTTTGCACATTTAGAAGTGTCCAGAGACATTTTTGGTTGCCACAGCTGGAGGGTGAGGAGTTGCTACTGGCATCTAGTGGGTAAAGTCCAGGGATGCTGCCAAAATCCTACAACGCACAAGACAGCCACTCACAGCCATGAATTACCAGACCCAAACTGCCAATGGCGCCGAGTTGAGAAGCTCTTGTCTACCAGTCGGTCCATGAAATGCCAAATGGCCGATGTGCCCATTGAGTGCTTGTGAACAAAGCAGCCAGAGACAATTACTTGTTTTTGGCCTTGTACTCCTGCTTCCTTGGCCCCTTTGTTGCTGGTTCCCAGGTCTGTATATCTAACTTTAATCTCTCCCAAAGGCCATATATCCAACTACTATTAGTTATGTTTATCTGGATGTTCAACCACCTCCTTACACGAAACCTGTTCAAAATGAAATTCATTGCCATCTCCTGCTTCAGGCAACAACCCTCTTTCCACCTTCTCTAACGTCACTGACCATCTACCCTTCCAGTCACCCAAGCTGGGTACCTTAGAGGATATTCCCAACTCCTCCACCTTCACAAGTCCACATGCCTCCCAAGCCCGAGGAGAGCTCCGAGGAGACTACTGAACCTGACTCTCCCCTCACACTCCCTTGCCACTTGTACACTGTACATCTCCTTGTACACTCGCTGCTATTCTCATAGAGTAATAATATTATTATTCCCCTTGCTGGTCTCTAACACCAGTCTCTCTCCACCCTGGCCCACCTTGCACATTGCCACCACGGAAGCTGCACGGGAGAGGAGAGTGAGTGAAAGATCGGGGATCAGATACGCCTAAATTTGAAACCATATCTTCCTCCACAGTATGGGGGATGTACCTTAACCTCTCTAAGCCACACATGTAAAATGGCACTAAAATCCTCTCCCTTGTAAAATGGTTGTGAGGATTAAATGATACAATATATAGAGATTCCCACAGCACAATTCCTGGGCACATATATAGGTGTTCAATACGTTTCACCATTATTTGCTCTTATTATTATACTGCTTTAAAAATCACTTTTAAAATTAAATTATTTCAATTTGTAAGGATTAAGCTTTCACTGCCAAATGCCTTAAGCCTTCAGTAATCTGCTTCTAGACAACTGTTGTGAAGCTGTAAACTCTACTTGGTCACCAGCCATGTCTGTATTGTGTCCCACTGTAACGACAATGCCTTCAGTGCACAGGAGGTGGTCAGTAAGTACACACTGAACAAATGAATAAAAAATAAATGAAATATTAAATATACATATAATAATCTAAATACATAATAGTAAGTGAAATAACAAATATTTCTTCTCTATCTGAACCAGGATTATTCTTTCAAATTTTAAGGGCTTCTTGCTCGAATACAATCCTTCTTCTTGAAATATACCCATAGCTGCTTCTCTCCCTGCGATAACCTCTTCTCTCTGTTCTGTTCTAACTTTGAGCCTTTCTTTGGAGTCACCTATTGTTTTGCAGCTGTTAGCCTCATCTGCTTCTAACAGACTCTACATTCCTGTCTTGCCAGGATCTTATCCGGGTCACCATTATCAATATTGCCCCCTCCCCAATACACACATATGTGCACACAGATTCATGCACCTCAGCTGAACTGACAGATTCATCTCACTTATTCTTTTTTCCAGAAACTTCCATGGCTACAAGTCCAACCCATCCCTCCACTTGCACATCCCACCTTGTAAATTCTATCGCATAATATTCCAAGGGAAAGCTTCGTGTCACAGAAAAGCAGCATTCCCACTCTCCAGGTGACTGGAGAAAACAAAAACTTACACCCCAAAGGAGTGAGAACCAGTTAGGCAATAACAGATTGGGGCAGAAACAAGTGAGGGCTTCCGGCACAGCCAGCGACTTAATCAGGGCTGGGCTGGCCCACTGCGCTTGGGAAGAACAGGCTCCCGCGGTCCTCACCCCCGGCCACACCACACACCAGCCCTGACCTCCAGGGTCAGTGCTGTTCATTCTTCCCAAGGCCTTTGCCCATTTCTACCCAGGTAATTTCCTGGCTACTGAGAAGACAATTAACTCAAAAGCCATTGTTCCTGGATTCCTGGCAGCCTGATGGGCAGATGTACACGCAGCTGACCCTTGACCAGCTGAGATTTCTGTGATCTGAATTCAGTCATCTCCCATGTCATCTGACACTCAATCTCCCAGACCTCAGAGCCATCGGAAGGGAAGATAAAAAGCCAAATTAATGAAGGCTGTATCAAGTGCACCCTGGACTGAAGTGTCCATGTGGCTTTTGAAATTGCCTTGCTTCCTGCCCAGAATGCCTTATTTCTTTCCACCTTGGGCTGTTCTTCTGGAAACATCCAGACTTGCTGCCTCACCCATAGGTCTGCGTGCCTTCCTCCTGGGTTTCCCTTAGGGCTTCTTTACACTGGCAGCCAGAGTCACTTCCCGGTAGGTGCAGTTGGCACGCCTGCAAGTGCACTTAAACTCTGTGTCTGATCAAGTTATGTGTATTGGATCTGAAACCAGTTAGTCAATTCGTTCAGGTCCCTAAGTGGCGATTTGCGGTAAGGTCTACATCAATATGAACAGAGAGGTTTGCTAGCTGGTTTATGTAAAGCAAATGGCTACAGGAAAGAGGGGGTGCCTCCAGTCTTCTCTCTACTAAGGAAGATATGGCTGGAAAGGAAAGGAAAGCGAATGGAAACAAAAGTGGCCATCTATATGTGCATAAACATATCGGTGAGGTCCGTTTTCTGGGTTGAATCAATTTACCTCTTCAACCCATCCCACGTTTCTTTCTCCCCAGTGGCTGTTTTAGTTGATGCTTACATGTCATCATGAGTATTATAATCATTCTGTACACAGCAAACCCCCAGATCCAGTGCCAATCTGTGTTTTTAAGAGGGAAACTGGGGCGCCAATATAAGCTCTACTTGGAGACAGGGGAACAACTGAAAACAGAAAAAAAAAAAAATGTGTGATGTTGTGTTCCACCTCTCTCCACGTTTCTCTTTTCTCTTTTGTACAAACAGTTTCTGCATTGGCCTGGGCGGGGGAGGAAACAGCCAATCTAAGAGGGAATTTATTTAGTGTGTGTCTGCATATTGGCTGTATCTCTTTACCACTGCAGAGTACATTGTTTCTAATAATTGTGATGGATTGATACTTAGGACTGGCTGGCAGAATTCCTTTGGCATGTTAAAATACTACCTTTTATTCCTTGGTCGAATGCATAAGCTGATATTTCGGTTGGTTTTCAAATGTAATAAACAAACTTGAAAAGCAAATACCCCTAAAGGAAAGGAAGATGCTGTGTCTAAGGCTGGGCTCCCTTTGAAATCACTGCCCTCTACCAGCCAAGGGAACCGCTCACTCAGCAGCCTTGCTCTTTAGCTCTGGGACCTTCACACCTTCTAGGAGTCTGACACGAAGGGAAGAAATCTGTGCCCATAAAACGCGCTGAAATCTGTGTGGCAAAAATGCTTCCGCTAAAATGGAGCAGCAGAAATCCACCTTGCTCTGGTCTGCTAAGCTAGGCAGGAAACAGTGGATTTCATGACTCAAGCCTCAGCAGTGCCTTCCTGAGTTCCATCTCTGTCTTCACCTGCCGATGGGAAATTTGGTTCCAGTTTTGCCCTTACAATTCTTCCTCAATACACTGGCCCCTAAGATCCCTCTGGAAGGTTTGCCCCCGAAGAGACATTAAGGCTCAGAAGCTTACACCACCACCTAGGATCCAGCAACATTCCGCAGGGCCTTGACACGGCAAGAGAACAGGTTGAATGGCTTAGCAGCCAAGTGGCTAAATGCAGACTGAATATTGGATTTCCTTCCCCCTAATCAATGCACATTTCTGGAATAAGTGGCCTTAACTCGCGGGTCCCATGAATTTTTACTTCATTTTGTTTTCTTGCGTTTTAATTCCCATTCTTTCTTATTGCTAGTTATATCACTTTTCATTGTGGTCGTGCTGCAGAAATGGAGAGCACGATTTATGCGGCCTTAACATAAATATGATGCTAGACAGAAAGAGAACGACGTATTAGTTTAGAATTTGCAGACTCTCACACGGGGAGCGCACATCGCTGATTTATGAAACTGCGATCGCTTGTAAATCCTAAAGTAAGGCGCTGCATCTGTAAGCTCCCAAAGAGCAAGAAACAGAGCCCCTTAGCACAGCCTCCAGCTGGTAGTCCCCGGGCCCTGAAAACAAAGGCACTAAATGTTCAGCCTTTCTCTTTCCTTAGAAACACATCCTAAAAAATTAGTTCTACACTGAAGTGGTAGGAAGGGTTTCTCTTCATCAGTTAATGAGGGATGGGAAAGGGAGTCCGCTGGTCATTGGCCTCTTTGCTCTCAAATCCAAACCCTCCCTTCCTGCTCCATATTCCAGAGCGCAGTCCTGTGTAAACTCCATTTCCCAAGAGCTCCCTTGCCAAATGGCTTCTGGTTGGGGTCAGCCAAAGGGAGGCTTTGGCAGGAGCCTGGAGGTTGGGAGTAAGGGAGAAGCCAGGTATTTCTCCAACTTCCCCTCTCCCATTGCCTCTGCCTTGAGTGGCCCCAATGGAAGTTGCTGCTTCTCTGCCAGACAGCCCTTTTGTGATTCTTGTTCCTTCAGATGCTCCAGGTCCCTGGGCTCTGTACCACCACCTCCTCTCTTTGCTCCTCTAGGCTAGGGTTAGTAACAGCTTCCTGCTATTGCTAATCTCTGGGTCGCCTCTCCATGCCCTTCCAGCACCTTTCAAACTAGATGCCATATTGAATTCCCTGTATCAAGAACATTGGCTCTCTTTTGCTGGCTGGGACCTGACTGATTCGGGGGGGGGAAAGCTTGGAGACTGGACCACCAACTCCCAGTGGTCAGCGTACACGCACGGAGCAAGATACAAATCTGCTTCACCCCATCTTCAGCCACTTGAAGACTGTCTGACAAACTCACTGCAACCACATTTATTACACAGGCCTTTTATTTCCTCTTCCGCATGGAGAAAGAAAGCCTCAACTGTGGACGTCAATAAATGCAACTTGAAACTCTCGGGGAATCCCGGCAACAGCACTGCAAACAGTGGGACTGAAGGTTCAAACACCCCAAAGCATACAGTTAGAAACAGGGAGGGGACCTTCAACAGCACTGGGGAGAAAAAGATTATCAGAAATATAAGGTGATACCTTACAAAATGTATGACTCCTTTGGAAAACAAAAAAATGGCAATGTAGCCAGACCTTAAACTGTTAAATCCCAATTTAACTTCAAAATCCCAGCCTGATAACCCCTCCAACTCCAAACTAACCGTCCTGGTGGCTAAGCTAAAACAATATGACAACTTGGCTGTACAGTGTTTTGCGACCATCTGTCTGCAAACTATAAATGCCTGTTTGGGTATACTCGTACACAATATTAGCAACGTGACCGCTTATACTCTTAAGTGCTTCATGTAAATACTGAGTGGTGAGTTTTTCCCATCTGCATGCTGCTTTCTAAATGTTTTTAGTGCCTTTTAAATGCGTAACAGAAATGGGGACTCTGCCACCAGCACTGACCCAATTTTGAAGACCGTCAATGAAAGAGAGAAACTCAAAATGCACAAAGTCATCGTTTTAAAATTAATTTAGGTGGTTAGAGTTTGGAACAGTATTGGCCTTTGGTGGAAGAACTGGCTGGGGGCATGAGGGAGCTTTCTGGATGCTGGACATGTTGATGTGGGTTTGGTTACATGAGTATGTATATATGTAAAAATAAACCTGTGAGCTGTACACTCAAGATCTGCACTCTCTATTGTAAGTATGTACACATCAAAAGAAAAGTGAAAATAGTCACTTTCTGAAAGATTTGCAACTTGAACCCCTGAACAGTTGAAGAAGGGATTCCTTTACAGAAAAAATGATGGCTACACCATCTGTTTAAAGGATGGGCACTTTCATGCAATGTGGTAGTCATGGTAGACCCGCAAATTAGCTCAAGGAATAACTGCTGGGTGAGTGGGTACCGAGAACATCAGACCATGTCTCTCAGGTCTCAGGGCTGTCTGGCAATGCCTGGAGTTGCCTCCAGGGCACCACACTGAAGGTCTTACTGGGAATGGGTCTTAGGTATGGAGACTCTGTGAGGGATATTTCCATGCACGAAGTTTACTGAGGAGCGTGCGTGGGACAACACCACCCTTGTTGGGGTGAAGGAAGGACTGGGTCGAGGAAGAAGTCAAACTGTGATGCAGATAAAACCAAAGCCTTAGAGGAGCGGGAGCTCCAGAATGGGATGCGGTCTGCCTCTGAGGAAGGGGGTTTATTAACCCGGCGCAACTACCAGAGAGAGGACTCTGTTGAGAGCTGCCCAGTATTTCCAACAGCCAGGGGGAATTGATGCTTCTCTTTCAAACTGGGGGATGGATCCGGATGGTGCAGAAAGATTCCACTACAGGGTGGAGTCAAGAAGGAAGGAGCAGGTACCACTTTTCACCCCTAAGAGTAACCCACCCACCCCCAAAATATGTGCTGTGTGCTTTTGAGAGCAGGGGACTGGCAAAACCACAGAACTAGTTCATTTCAATAAGGACTTCATTTGGCATCCTAGGTAGGAGGATATGAAGCCTGCAAATAGCAGGTAGCTAAAGAGAATTGGATGGCCTGCGGGAGAAACTCAGAGGCACCTTCCCAGTCCTCGTGCCCATGACCTCCTCTGTTGGGTCACAGCCAACAGAGCTGCAGGCTCATCCACGCATGGGCGTTCCTGGGCTCTGCCACGCTAGAGAGAGGGGCTGTAGTTTGGGAAGATGGTAACAAGCTGCCACTTTGCATTCGGCAGTTCCCTCTCAGAACAGGTGGCAACTGACTGACAGGCATTCTCCGAAGTGGAGGAGGACATCTGTGTTTTTCACACTGTGGAATACTGGATCTTTCCAAGTCACACATTTGGGAAAACAGCTGAACTGCCTTCTAAGTCCCTCATGTTATGGTACAAATATCCACCTGATGAGAAAACACGAGAGAGGCACAGCTCTATGCTAGAACCAACTAAGCCAAGTCTGCAAAAATCCAGACAGGAACTTGACGAGTGGAGACTATAGATATTTTAAGAGGTGATCTCAGCAATTAAAAGAAAATATGGAAACAGGAAAAATATACAACGGTCACAAAAATCTACACTAAAATCGTTCCATGTTTCGTCTCTCCTAAACACACCCCCCACACACACCTCTCACAAGTTAAGACTCTGGAATGGACCTGCCTTCAGCATGAAATAAGCCAACTGTTTTGGTTCTTTTCTTAAGCTATCCCAGCAACTCACAAGAAGAAATTGTATCACTTACGAGCTCCTTCATTCTGGAACCTTTAACCAGCAGTCTCCCTCCTCCCTCTCTGAACTGTGTTGTGAGTGCTTATGACTTATAGGTCACTGTTGATAATCAAAGCCATTGCTGGATTGAAAATGACAATCAGATCGGGCACCTAAATGAAACAGGAGTGTGAGTCTCTTTCGAAGGATCCATTACACCGAAAGAATTTTGCTGAAGACACCAAGACATTTATTGAGAACACCTCAGAGCAGTGCTCAAACTGTGAACAAAATGGAAAATGTCTCAAAAGAGCTCTCAAAATTAATTAGAAAAATTAAAAGAAACCTAAAAGAAAAGCAGCTGTGAGGGGAAGATGGAAGTTCAGAGAGGGAGCCTGTGCCCGTGTTTGGAAGCCATGCCTGGCCCGACAGACCATATCTAACCTCTCTCCCTTAGGAAGAAGAGGAGCCACTGCAAGTGCTTTTCTTATGCCTCAGGGAAGAGGTTCTACAAAGAAAAGGTCCGGTTGCTGTTATGTAGGATTTTTTTAAACAAAGAGCCATTTGTTTACTCTGATAAACTGTGCTTCCCACAACCAGTGGGTTATCTCTCTTTTCTGTTTCTTTCCACTAGGAGGTAAACCCACTGAAAAGTGGTTGAAGATACAGCATTAAAAGTCACTGATCGGGCAAAAAAAGGCCATAGATCAAGAAACCTATGGTTATTCCACTTTGAATATAAATGGGAACTTCTAAAGGGCCTTTAAGGAAAGCAGGCTGGAAAATGCACTTTTCTTGGTTTTCTTTTTTTTTTTTTTTTTTTAATTTATTTATTTCTTTATTTTATTCTTGGCTGCATTGGGTCTTCGTTGCTGTGTGCGGGCTTTCTCTAGTTGTGGCGAGCAGGGCCTACTCTTCATTGCAGTGCGCGGGCTTCTCGTTGCGGTGGCTTCTCTTTGTTGCAGAGCACGGGCTCTAGGAGCACGCGCTTCAGTAGTTGTGGCTCACGGGCTTAGTTGCTCTGTGGCATGTGGGATCTTCCCAGAGCAGGGCTCGAACCCGTGTCCCCTGCATTGGCAGCCGGATTCTCAACCACTGCGCCACTAGGGAAGTCCTTCTTGGTTTTCTTTGATAAAGCTTTGTGTCCAATGCCAACAAGATCTGCAGGGTAGTGCAGACTCAAGGAGCCTGACATATTTAATGGTTAAAGGCTGAGAAACCTAGGGGCCCCACCATGCCCATGTTCCCTTTTTGAAGGGGTCATCCTGCCTCATTTATAACTGACCACAGTTAAAAGGGTCAAAGATGGGCCACTGATCCCAAGACAATAATAGATATTGGGGCAGTGGCCTATGAAATGGCCTGGGCTATGAAGTGGCCTGGCCTAAGAAGCAGCAGGGATTCAAAGCACTCAGACCCTTACTCATGGGGAGTGTAGAAATCAGACCTATCAAGAGGTAGGTGGTGCAGAAGATGAGAACCTCACAGAAAGAAGGCAGAAACCTCGGGGAAGGTGAGTAGAGACAGGAGAAACTGAAGCAGAGAAAGAGATGAGCAGATCTCTTGAACCCCCAAGTCTGAGATGGATTTGCTAGAGTAGAAGCAATGGGCAACATCTGCTGAGAGACAGGATGCCCTAGTAACCCCATGAGATGAAGAATATTAGATCTGCTGAGCCACCAGAGGGTTTAAACACCAGAGTTACTGAATGTCCCTACGTGACGTTCCAGTTCTTTGTGATCTTTAGGTGCGTGCTCAGGAAATGGTTTCCTTTTCTTCTCGTTTCTCTGAGTATTATTAAAATGGACTCTCTTAGTTTAGGTAAGCTCAGATCGTCTTTGCTTCTTATAACCCCAAAGCACTTCCCTGATACACTAGCGTAATAGTGTTCAACACGATGGCAAACAGTGTCCATAAAGCACCACTACGTGGCTCCACGGACTGGGAAGATCAAGCCCACTGTGCCCTGTTTACTCAGAACTGTTGGTCCCCTTTCCTGCTTTCTCAAGAGAGGCTCTAATCAGAGCTAGATGATGCGCACCTAAATGGGACTCAGCATTCACACCACAGGAACATGGCCTGCGGATATTCACAGCTTCAGCTGGGAGGTAGCCATGGTGATGAACTAGAGGTGTTATTCTCTATATCCGTACTTAGCTGTCTGCATGCCTCACGTTCCAGGATCTGTATGTCATGGTCACTTAGGTAAACAGCATTAGCAGCCCAGGGTAAATCTACAGGTAGCTTTGTCTCCGGGAATGTCTGAGATCGTGGACACATTGACAACCATAGGCTTCCTTTCACTTCAAGTCGTAACTGTTCACAGGTACAGGACCTCCCTGAGATACGTCCTGTGGCTTAACATGAGACCTGTTTGCAAAAGGCACTGACTGCCCATGTCCACTCCTGGTGGTGGCTCCACAGTGTCACCTACTTCAAGAGATTGACAGCCGCACATCCATTCTCCTCCAGGCTCCAACCTGACTCGTGTGACTTCTGATTACCAACGTGTCAATTACAGGCCATGTTACGATTTAACTGGATGAACCCTTTCCTGAATGGGGGAGTGGGAAAAAAGGAACGGGGAGTTGCCCTTGAAGAGCAGAGTTACTGAATGCGTATTTGCATGAAACACATTATCAGAGAAAGATGGGGGATGCTTCCACCATTTAGGGAAATGCAATCAACAGAATTGGCCCAATTTCAGACTAAAGTCAACGATGCACAATTGGCATTTTTTAAATGATATTTTTGACCCGTTTCTTCCAAAAAGGAAACTAAGAATTCCTGAAGGAATGAACTGGGGTTTATTCACCTTAGAGGAAGAAATAAGGGTGAGAGTTGTTCATTTCTTCATTTTTAAAAATTACTGTTCTGCTCGGGAAATTGCTCTTTATTCTAAAAACAGCAACAAAAGGTAGAGGGGGGTGCAAAAAATGGGAAAATATACTTGTTGTCTGAGTCAATGACAGGATTGATAAGAGTCTGTTACAGCTTTCTTATAAACCATATTCCAACCAATTCTCTCCTTTTTTTTCCCTCTCTCTCACTCCTTTTTAAGTATCTCCCCTCACCCACTCCTAGCTTTGGGAAGAAAATATTATTCTAATCTTAATGATTTCTTTTACTAGGTGTGGAATAAACGGTGACAGGATGATGAACCAAAGGAGGACAGAAACAAGCGAACTCAAATCAGAGAATTCACATCAGCTTTTTGGAAAGCGGGAAAAACAAAAGTATCCGTCTCAAACCGCAACCCCTTTACTCTCCCCAAACTGCCTTTTCTTTATTTGCTCCTGCGCAAAAGTCTACCTAGGTTTCAAAACCAATTTCTCCTTTTTCCTAGAACCAACCAAATACTGAATGTGTACAAAAACATGGTAGCTTAAAAAAAAAAAAAAAAGATAATTATCAGAGGGAAAGAGGAGGAAGGACAGAGAAAGAAAATAAAGAGATATGACACAAGGGAAATGGGCCAAATGAAGACAAAGCAACGCACTTAACCCACCTGGAGAGCGAATCGGACCAGCAAGGCCCTCTCAGCCAATCACCTGGTCCTGCTGCGGGGAGGAGAGTCCGCATGGGTTCATTTGGCCGAGGAGTGGGTTTCATAAACCTTACGGTGTCGCTATGAAAGCTATCAGGATCTTCCCACGTTTCCTGTCATTCCGTGGAGATTGGCTGCTGGAGTGTTGCGGGGGGGAGTGGGGGGGTGGAGGTGGAGGGGGAAGAGGGAGGTTGGGGAGTTGAAGGGGAAACTGGCTCGGGTGGGAGGCAGAATCACATAGGAATTTATTTTAAGTGTATATACAAAACGAAATGAGAGAAAAAAAAACTGTATTCCTGTTGGGTCATGTGAGGGAGCCACTGGCAAAGATAATAATATACGAGGGGGGAGAGAGAGAGGAAGAGAGAGAGAGAGAGGCAAAAGGCTTTCTATTATTCGGGACACTGGTGAAGCACACTGAGGCAGCTGGAAGATTAAATTAAGTATTATATCTGCTGACCCTATTGCCATGGTTACCGGACAGTGGAAAATATTAATCAACCCAAGCCTTTTCAGATGAATGTGCTTGAAAAAATACAATAAATATAAATATATATGTATATCCTCCCTGCTCTGCTGTCTAAATGCAGGATGCCAGCCAGTACACCACCTGATAGTGGAGATAAATTTTTTTAAAAGTCTCACCTCTTGAAGAAGGCTTATGTCAATTATGGTAGGCAGGGTATGGACCACTCAGTCACTTTCTCTTTGACTGGTTTCTTCCCTCACCCACCTTTCAGTGATGGACTCTAACATCTGGCTTGATTGCAAAGTGAAGGGGCTACCTGTCTCCTTATTCCTAGGGACCCCATTCACTAAATAGGCACCCTTGTGCATTAACTAAAGCTGAAGCACACTGAAGGGGGAAAAAAGGCAAAAAATACATGTAAATAAAACCAGAAGCCCTTGAAGTCAAGATAAGAACGGAGAGAGTCCAATCTGTTTGGCTGTGAGTCTAAAGGATCCTTGAAGCTTCACTTCTTTTTATCTTCGCGATACGCGGGCCTCATCACTGTTGTGGCCCCTCCCGTCGCGGAGCACAGGCTCCGGACGCGCAAGCCCAGCGGCCACGGCTCACGGGCCCAGCCGCTCCGCAGCACGTGGGATCCTCCCGGACCGGGGCACGAACCCATAGTCCCCCACATCGGCAGGTGGACTCGCAACCACTGCGCCACCAGGGAAGCCCAAAGCTTCACTTCTTGCTCAGGCTGTAACGCTTAGTAGCTGCACCTGGTCATCTCTAAATCCTAGATTTTGTTTCCACTTTACCCCCAGCAGCTGACATTGTGAGACTCTCCTGCCTGCCTTTAAATGTACTGCCACCGTTGCCACGATGGAAAGCTTGAGGAACTGCAGGGCAGAACCAAGGAGCACGGCTGCATTAACACTAATGCACTCACTGGAGAAGAATCTCCCCCTTTGGATGCACAAGGATTGACTGGAACTCTGCTGCTAGAGGTTTTCTCTTCCATTCAATGTTTTCTGAGTTCCTACTATGTGTCAGGCACCCTGCTGGACAGTGGGACAGTGTATGTGGGATATGGAAGCTGAGGGGCTTGCATTATGGCAGGATGGGGGTCAGGGAGCCAGGGGCCTTGAATTTCATCTCATTCAAGCTTCATCATTTTGCAGATGAAAACATTAGAAACCCCAGTGGACCAAGGATTTGCTTCAGGTCAACAGCTGTGTTGTTACAGACTAGATCTTGCAGAGAACCTTCTAAGCAAGGGGGTCTGATTTGATCTGAGATGCCAAGACTTTTAATAGTAAGTGTATCTATCTTTCTGTGAAAAACTACTCGTTGCAAAACCTCCAAGGTGCCACTTTGCCTGGACCTGTCCCATATATTTAGGGATGCCTGAGAGATCTACTGGACAAGTTCTCTCCTATTTTCTGTCTCACCTCTCTCGACACATCCCACACCCTCCTAACTCTGTTCCCATATATTTAGGGATGCCTGAGAGATCTACTGGACAAGTTCTCTCCTATTTTCTGTCTCACCTCTCTCGACACATCCCACACCCTCCTAACTCTGTTCCCCGTAAAATAAATATTATGGACGTGTAGACTTGGTCTCCAGATTCCCTTCTCCTGTTGAATACTCACATTCTTAGGTTCACATAGAGTCTTAAGGAAATGCTCTCAAGTTTAACACAGACCCGCTAACAGAATGTCCATGCATCTTAGCCAGAATTATCTTACGCTATGACACCAAAGCAGGTCTCTGTGTCAGGCCTGGCTCCGACACCCGCCTCACTGGAAGCCACAGGGGTTCAGATGGCTTTTCTCCTAGTTAAGCCTTCACCACATGTAGCCCTGACCAAGACCAATCAGCCTTCTCCTTCTGCTGAGGTGCAATTTTACACAGTAGGTGACATTAACTTGGTAGCTGAGTCCCCACGTGCAGCCACGGCAACCACAGGGTCCCAGAAGATGATAGGAGGCAGCGGGTTGTATGATCCTGTAAATCATTTCCCCATAGTAACGGCAAGATTACACACTTTAATATGCATGCGGCCTCAGAGAGCCCTCTTCTTGGCTGAACCAAGGCGATAATATGCATTTCGAGTCCAGAAATCCATTCTAAACTGTGCCATGTGGACTGCTCAGCATTTCCTAAAGGGTTCTGACCTGGCCTCTTCTACGGACCTACACATGGAGTACTTCACCCTTCGCATCTAGGTTCTCCAGTTTTATATCCACACTCTTGAGACAGATTCAACACCCTTCTCTCTTTCAGCAAACCTTTTGTTCTAATATCGGCCTACAGCTTTTTTTTCCCTTTAGAGGGCAACCCGATTTGGGTATTTCCTTTTCAGGGGAAAAGAGTGAAATTGTATCAGTAAAGAGGGTAGGGGAATAAAATAGAAAAAGAAAGTGGTGTAGAGGGTCCAGAATGGTACCTTACACACAGCAGATCCCAGGTTTATGGGCCGAAGGTCATATTCCTTTCAGTTCAATACAAAATACCTCTCACCCTGCAGTGACTCCTAGAACTTTTTAAACCAGACAGCCCATTGCATACCCTAGCATCAGACACACTAGAAAGAGGAATCGATTCAGCGGCAGAGGATAAGCATGAAATTCGGCTCTGCTACTTTCTACTTGTGAGACTACAGGCAAGTTTCTAACCTGTCTAATCCTCAGCCCCAACAATAAAATGCAATAATTACAACAAGTTTAAAAAGCTTGTGATTAGATTAGTACTTAGACATAATAGATGTTCAACAAATGTTAGGACCAAGACAGGGAGGCAAGGGTAACATATGCAGTCCTTCTGCAAATGCTTAAAGATGATAATTTGGTTTTTGATATAGAGTGACTTTCCCCGAATGCCCATGGATACTATTAGCTAACCAGACCCATCACAATCCACATGGCACCCTAAGGATATCTTATCAAGGCTCGCAGAGGGGTTAGTAAACTCATTCTGCCTCTAATATGCTGAATTATTTTGCCTAGGCCTCAAGTCTTCCATCTGTGAAATGGGTAAGAATAGGCCATGTGGAAACATTAAGCTTTAGTTTAATTCTAAGTGCTTTGGAGTAAATGCCTACATTTTACGGAGAGAAGTTAGATCAGTTAGCGAGGGCTATTTTTTGTTCTTCTTCAAACATCTTTAAAAGGGGGGGGGAGGGGAAGCACGTTCCAGGGATAAAGACCTGAGTAAAGTACTGCAGACTACTCCACGCAGGTGAAAGGCTATTACACGTCAAGCATAGACACGCAGCTCCGCAAGACTGTCACTACACATATGTGAGCTAGGCAGAGCAGAGCATAAAAACAAAGCTTTCATTTTATCACATGGAACCAGTTAAGGGAAACAGTGTGAGCTGAACTTTGGACAACCTTGAATCATACTCAATTTATTCTCCATCGTCCAAAAAGTCATCATCAAAAACAGGCAAAACACAGTCCGGAAAGAATATAGTGCACACTGGAAAGATACAGATGCAATGGTACCTTGTCGTCCGGACATGAATGAAAACTGTGGCTTAGTGAGACTTAGGCCTTAAATGGCAAAAATAGAAGCCGTGGGTCTCTCTCCTCCTTTGTCAGAGGAGGCTGTGTGTCTTGGACGCTTCTCCCAAAATAAGAAGTGGGCTGAAAGTCTGTGATGTCTTTTGAATAAATCTGGGGAAAAGACACCCCAGTGCCAAATGTGCAAAGGCTCAAATACGAACACTCAAGGCACCTTTTCGACTCTTTGACGGACAGTGCCAACGTGTCAAATCAATTGCAAGCGCAGTCTCATGGAGAAATACATGCTCACATACAGCTGACAAGAATTAACTAGACATTTTCAAGGTCTCTTCTCTGGCATAGCTACTTTGCTCTCGACCTTGATTCTCATGGGTACAAGTTGGTCGCAATGGTAGCTACTAGAATGGAGTGTTCTCATATTTAGGCTTTGTCAATTCTGTCCCTTCTTTTTAAAAGGCCCTTCCTCCTCCCCTAGCTGAAGAACACCTACGTATCCATTAAAAACTAGATTACTCTGGTTTTGTAAACGACATGATAGCTCCCCGACCAGGGATTGAACCCGTGCCCCCTGCAGTGGAAGCGCAGAGTCTTAACTAACCAGTGGACCGCCAGGGAAGTCCCCAGCAGCCAGTCTTTTCAACACCCATTTAAAGTAGGAGTCGTCCTGCATAGTCCTGCATGCTCTGGGCTCTGACTACCTCTCCCACTTCCTTTCTTTCCACTCCCACCTCGGTCTAGACAGTCTTGCTTTCTTTCCCTTTCTCAAGTGTGCCCAATGCATTTCTTAGACATCTTTGTGCTAGTTGACCCCACTCCCTGGAACGCTGTTTTCTGTGAGCTTCGTATAGCTGGTTCCTTCTTGCCATTCTGATATTGGCTCTAATATCACCTTTTCTAAGAAGACATTCTTTTTTTTTTTTTTTTTTTTTTTTTTGTGGTACGCGGGCCTCTCACTGTTGTGGCCTCTCACGTTGAGGAGCACAGGCTCACGGGCCCAGCCGCTCCGCGGCATGTGGGATCTTCGCAGACTGGGGCACAAACCTGTGTCCCCTGCATCGGCAGGTGGACTCTCAACCACTGCGCCACCAGGGAAGCCCCTAAGAAGACATTCTTTATCAACAATTCTAAAGTCACTAGCCACTTGCTGTCAGTTAGTCCTATTTTAATTCTTCTCACAGCATTTAGCACTGTCTGACATGTTCCTTGTTTGTTTGTTCATTATCTGTTTTCCTCCACTAGAGCATAAGCTCCATGAGAATAAGGACTGAGTTTGTTGTGTTTGCCACTATACCCCCAGCTGCTAGACAAGTAAATGGTTAATAAATTTGTGGTGAATGAATGCCCCAACCTGAATGCCACGTAATTCATCACTTGTATTCTGTCTTCCCATAGTGTTTCATATAGACCACAATTACAACATCAATCATATGGGATTCTGTTTATGTGGGGCCCAACTAAATCTGAAGGTTGGAGATTCCGTTTTGTTCCCTTTGGATGATTTACTCTGAAATTAGGAAAATCACCCAGAGTCACCAGGTACTGCTGCGCAGGTGATGTACTGGGCAACTCCCAGGGGAGCAATCTGCATTATGAGGATGTGAATGGCAGCCCATGGGGTTGGGCAGTAGCCAAGCTGAGCAAATGTAGATGGCAACTCAGATTTCTCTTTGTCAGGGAGAGAAATCAGGATGACTTCACCTCTTCCTCTAGGAGCAAATTCAGGACCCAGGGTACTTACCCTGGCCAACTTCTCCCTCAGTCAATACCTGAGAGTTTGGGAAGGCCCTCACAGGTAGACCTCAGTGGGATTTTGTACAGGGCAACTCACATGCACCACTTCACATCTTCTCTGCCACCATCTACTCCATCAATTAGTGTAATGTCCAGTTATGCACAAACATCTTTGACCAGCACTTTTGCCTTGGGAGGTGTGTCATAACTTTGGCTTTTGCCCTATGTTTCCCTGACGTTGTAAAATGAGATAACTGTAGGAGCTTACTCAACATTCAGGTATGGCCACCTCAAAATTGGCCAACTGAGGATGGAAGTTAACGGAAAGTTTCTTCTACCTTTTATAACTCAGGTAGACAACTCTGAGACTCATCTCAAAAAATTCCTCAGAAGCTCCAGGTGGCATTAAGCACCCACTGCTTCTAGCAGTGGCCAACTCGACAATCACCTTATACTGGCTTTCCCATATTCCATGTATCTTTCCTACAGTCCACTTATTTCTACTCCTTCAGGTCACTTTCAAATAACCCTCCTGGTCTCCTTTCTGGGGAGCCCAGGCCGATGCAGTTGTTGTGAGGAGTGGTGATAACACTGACATGTAGTAGCATCACAACTGCTGATATTCTCGCCTGTGGTATATTGGCGGGGGGGCAAGCAGAAGGCAAACCATGAGATTGGGTGGTATCAGTGACATGTGCATGGCCTTGGGAAATGGTTGTTACAAATATAATGGAGTATTTGACTTTCGTTAACTGTTTTGGAAACCTTCAAAAAAAAAAAAAAGATAAACTCAGGTTTAAACAACTATCAATCCAGGGCAGCTATGAAACCCAGGGGTCTCTATGGCAGCATTTCAACACCCTCATCTTACACGGTGGTCACATGGCAGACCAAGCTGAAAATCAGATCAAAGATAACATTTTGAGGATAGAAGAACTACAAAGGAGATTAAGTACATAGACTCGACAGCTCTCCTATGCCAAAATCGAGGCTCTGATAGAAAAAGAGTTGAACCTTGAAACCTGAAGTGCAGTAATTCTGGTGGATGACCCTAAGGACCTTGAATTACTGGACTCTCCTGAAGCTGTCAGGTTGGCAGAGGCAGCCCCATCCTCTTTGCTGGAAGAGAGCAGTCTCCCCTCACCTAGACTCGCCTGCAAAGAGCTCACCTGAGGCAGCTTCTTTTTAAGATCATGCTTCTGGTCCTCAGGATTCACTCTCACCACCCCTTACTGCCTACAGCCTGACGACCAGGTATAGACCTCAGGAGGACTCAAGTGGGGAAATAAAGTACCTGTTCCAGGATGAAACAGCTTACACACTGAAGGAACAGTAGGACATGGCAAATATAGTGGAATATGGAACATTCGTGACAATGGATCTGAAGGATGTTGGAACAGGAGGATTGGAAAATAAAGCAGAGAAGAGAAGAATTTAATGAAATAAGAAGACTCTATCGTGATCTGGTGAAGATACCGAGAGCCAGCCACTACTTGCTGGGGTTAGTTTCTAAAAGCTTGGGAATGGTCATGGCCTATAGCAAATGGGGTAGAGAAGTACGGCTGCCTTGGCAGTGTATTTGGGAAAGGGTCAGTAGGGTCAAGAGGTAGTAATGTTAGAATAGATTTATTATCTAAGACTTCAGAACCCACTACTTGACTATGTTGCCTGGGAAGGCCCCAGAGAACACTCGCTTCACTGAGTCAGTAAGGAATACACTAGTGAGATGGGCACTGACATCTCTCATTGGTGGCTGTCCCCTATAGGTCAGGATGGACAAAAGGAAATGCCATCATAGAACAGAGTTCTCCAAGTCAATGAGTGTGAAAGATTCAGAGGTCAGAAAGTGGTACTTAACCATTCAAGGCAGGCTGGTGATAATTATTGTAATGGGCAGCAAAGTTGAGCTGGCCATCAGAGATCAGTGAAGATGCCTAAAAATCATGTTGTCCTGCTGGGTAAGGTAGCTGGACAGCTCTTTGAGCCCTAGTAGTGTCTGAGAGTCTGATGACGGGACTCTGAGTCACTATGTGACCGGAGCTGCCCTTCATGAGCTGGGTATTAATAGGTTCACTGAGTCATGAGGTTGGACAGGCACTGCATGTTCCATCATACAATGGAATTGGTAGGTATATTCAGGGTCAGAAATGGCAAGGCCCAGAGCTACATGAACAGGTGGCCGAGGTCCCCATGTCAGCTAAATCTGTTGCCCTGACACGCCATTTGCCTCATGGTAGGGGGATTCCCCTATGACTGGCTGATGGAGGAGGAAAGACCTTGGGGTTGGTTCATAGATACACTGGCACAGTATGTTGGTGTGCCCTGTAAACGATCTGATAGCCTCACTATCAGAGGGGGGCCCACAACACAGTCGTGATGGGTCATGCTCTCCTAAGGCAGAGCCCTGAGTAGCACACCTGGTCATCGATTTGGGGTGAACTTGAAATGTCTGAGAGAAGATATACAAAGACTCGCGAGCATTGGCAAAACCCTGGTTAGTCAGGAGCTTTGAAGGAGCAAGATTGGAATACTGACAACAAGGAGATTTAAGAAAGGAACATACAGATATACCCATGAGGGGGAGCACACAGCGTGTGCACCTGACGCTCGTGCCCACCAAAGGGGAGGTAATGAATAAGCAGGAGGGTTCGCCCTGCGGATTATCAGCCATTTTCTACCCTCAGATATGCCAGCTTCTGCAGAGTCAGGACAGGTTGACTTGGAAGGGAAGGTTTCACAGAGGAAGTGATATTTTACCCATAACAAAGGATGAATCTGTATTTGGTAAGTGACTACTATTACTACTATTACTACTAGAACTGACTACCATCTGTTGATGGTATGTGATGGGCCAAATACCACGCTAAGCCTTTTATGCTTATTTTCAAATTTATTCTTCACAATGAATGACGTCCTACTATTACCAATTACCATTTTATATATGAATTGAATATACTGAAATATTATTATTATTATTATTATTATTATTATTCTATACTTCCACTAAGGATACTAGCAACATTGGTTAAGAGCAAACTTTGCACCTGTCATCTCATTTAATCATCAATAACCCTGTGAGACAGGTGTGATTGTCGCTGTTTTGCAAGTGATGAAATGAAGCTCAAAGAAGCTGAACGTCTATCTGCTTTAGTAACCAAGGTCTCCCGGATCTAAGACTACCTTCTGCCTAAGTACTAGATGCCACTCTTATCCCTGCCTGGAGGTCAGAGGTGAAAGGTTGGTGAGGGTGGGCCGCTGGGCTTGATCAAATTGTCACGAGCGAATGAATGAGCTGAGCTGAACTGCCAATGTTCCTGATCTGTCTTAGGAAGGTTGCTGTCTCTGCTTTCCTCTCCCTCCCTTTCCTCTCTCTCTCTCCCCCACACATGTGATGATGGACAAAATATGATGACAATTGAACTGGTCTTAGTCATCTTTACCATCTTGATATTGTATTCCAATTTCCTTTTTTTTTCTCATAAACCAAAAGGACTCGTGTTTTGAAAAAATAAAGAAAGAAAAATAAAGAGAACTCTAGCACATTCATTGCAAGGTATGTATCCCAAGTGTTTCCAGAGGCTTTTCCATGCTGCTTCCCAGAAGGCTTCGAATCTGATACGGGCCAGGAAATCTGCTTTCTGAAGGCCCCCTTTCCACGCCTTTATCTACATAAATTTCATTGACCTAAATCGGATTTGTGTATGTAGAAGGGCAGCACAATTGAGGCTTGGCAAGTCCTATCGTCTTTTTGTTAAGCTTCCCAGGCTGCCAATTACCAATTCTGTGCGCTCTGGGATGTACAGGACAAAGCACATTAAATTGGAACAGAATGTACTGGCTAATGATAACCCAGTCAAATATGTAAAGAGATTCCTGGGTAACAAAGATGAAGTGGACGTCTGAAGCCAATAAGATAGGGCTAAACTAGGATGGAGAGGCCAAAGGAAGGGAGAGGAGAAGAGAGGGGAGGAGAAGGCAGGGGAGGGGAGGGTGGAGGAGAGAGTGAGCACAGTGAGGACAAACATGAGAATCTGAGGATATAGTTTCTTTAGAAGTATGTAATGGAGAAGACGCTGGAAAATAATCCCTTGAAATGATTTATGGCTAGGGGAATCTGGGACCATTTAAAATCTGTCATGGAGGAATCTGGGACTCCACATGGGAGACATTTCTTTGAGCTGTATCTATGCCTATTTTGATCATCTGACCAGCTGTTTAAACGGAATGATTGTGTGGCTGGACTGATGGGCTAAATCAGTCAAACAAGCCCATCTGGAAGATGATGTGGAGTCAGTCAAAATACTGCATTCTCTGTGCAAATGCAAACACATTGTTTCCAGTGGTCATTTGCCATTCATGGGATATAACCTGGAGCTAAGTAATCCTGATGATATAAATTTACATTCAGAGACAGAAAGCAGGAGAAAACATGTCAGCACCTCTATTGCGAACTCTTCACAATCATCTTTACACACTGACCCACGGGGTCTTTCAATGCCACGACCTATATGAACACATTTTGAAACATTAAACAAGTCACACAAAACCCTAATACTAGGTACAATCACTGCTAGAGAAGATAACAGCATTAAATCACCTTGTGTAGCTGAGGCTGTACAGAGGAAGCTATGCAGCATGGCCTCCTTTGTAATCAGGGCTGAGGTCCACAGAACTCCATGTTTAGAAAGGAAAATATGTGTGTGTGTATGTGTGTGTGTACACAAATGCATATATAACCGACAATACACAAGAGATACACACACTCACACACCTGCAAAAAAATATTCAAGTACCCAAAGTGTATTCTCTTTACACTGCATGCAAATTTCAGTGTCTGAATGTTCTAACACATGACACATAGCTGCCATAGGGTAGTGATTAGAAATTTCAAATGCCACCTCTTTGCAGGCAATGTTCAGCATACCTCCAGCTCAGCAGTTTCTCTGTTCAAAGTACCTGTAGACCACTAGGCATTTTCATTTGAAAATTGTACCTTGGAGCCAATATATCCAAAAGTAAAACCATCACCTTCTCCCCAAAACAATTTCTCCTTCCTCCACTACCCCCGATTTTCATCACATGAACTCTAATGGGGCAAGGGGCTTTGTCTGATTTGCTCACAACTCTATTCCCAAGGCCCAGAGCAGAGTCTGGCACACAGCAGGTGCTCAGTAAACTCGTGTTGAATGATTTGAGTGGATGGACAGATGGACAGAGCCCTGATATCACTATCTTCCCCACCTTGGCGTTCATCTCTGATACGTTCCTTTCCAGTAACCCACCGAGCCCTGTCACAGCTTTCGTCACACTGCTTCCCTGCATTTGTTTACTTCACTGGGTTGATAGTGGATCAAATGAGATCCAGCACAGGAAGACGCTTGATAAACTCTACAACACCACACTCACTTAAGGTAATTATTCCTTCCAACTCTGTGTGCCAGCATTCCAGTTGAGATCTTCATCATCTCACAACAGACTTGACAAGCTGACTTGGGCTGTTTTCTTTCAGAGTTTCCCTTCATATCATCCCCATATTTCCGTGAAAGTAACACCCCCTAAAGCTCTGTGGTGACTATGTCATTCCAACGTCTAACACCTTCAATATGAAGCTCTTTGTGGCCTGTAAAATTCCAAAGCAATTGAGACCATCAGTATTTGCCTACCTCTGCCCCTCACTCATCTCCTCTGCTCTAAAAGTACTTATCATCTCATGCTCCTCTAACAGGCATGGCCATCTCGGCCTTCACAATGTCTGTCTTTACATTCATCAGTAAAATTCATGGATGAACAAATGTACAGATGAATGTTCCTTCTCATCTATTTTTAGCAAATCTCATCCACCTTTCAAATGCCACGTCTAACTCTATAGCCTTCTCCCGACTGCATGAGTTTAGGTTAGTTATCTTAGTACGTGAGGCAAGAAATCTAAGGGTATATGGTTTATTTGAGAAGAACAAGGAAAATCAGCAAGGGAGTGGACAGCTGTGGGGAAAATACTGCAAATGGTACAAAACATACACCTTAGACCTATCTTACCAGTGAGGTAAAGGAGCTGGGGTATTTATACAACTCCTAAAACTTACTGGTTGAGGACCACTGTCGAGGAGGAAGAATGATAATTCCCAATTACGTCCATCTATCACAACTGCAGAAGAAGCCCTCAGTACAGAGATGTAGATCCTGAAATGCTTTAGGTTTAAGCAGCGCTGTCCAATAGAAATGTAATGTGAATCGCAAATGCAGCCTGCACATGTAAATTTTAAGTTCTCTAGTAGCCACATTTTAAAAGGTCAAAAGAAACAGGCAAAATTCACTTCAATAATATATTTTTATTCTTTAGTATATTTTTATTCAACCTATTACCCCAAATATTATCATTTTAACATGCAATTAACATAAACAATTTACGGAGATATTTTACATGTTTTTGTAATAACTATTTGAAAGCTGGCATGCATTTTATACGTAGAGCATATCTCAGTGAGAACCAGCCACACTTCATGTGCTTAACAGCCACATGTGGCCAGTGGTTGCCGTTATTGGATAGCATGGCTTAAGGTATATGGGCCGGCCACTTAGACTGTCTGCTACACTGATCATTTCTAGTCACCGAGATCATCTTTCAATTGACTATTTAAAGTACTGATCTAAGACTCAGCATACATTGTTTATAAATGCTATTTACTTTTTCATGTGGTTGGTTCTTATTTCTCCGAAGAAAGAAGTATACTTCTAGGATTTACTTGTGATACTTCCCCATTTGTTCCTTTTCTTTTTTTTTACATCTTTATTGGAGTATAATTGCTTTACAATGGTGTGTTAGTTTCTGCTTTACAACAAAGTGAATCAGTTATACATATACATATGTTCTCATATCTCTTCCCTCTTGCGTCTTCCTCCCTCCCACCCTCCCTATCCCACCCCTCTAGGTGGTCACAAAGCACCGAGCTGATCTCCCTGTGCTATGCGGCTGCTTCCCACTAGCTATCTATTTTACGTTTGGTATTGTATATATGTCCATGCCACTCTCTCGTTTTGTCACAGCTTACCCTTCCCCTCCCCATAACCTCAAGTCCATTCTCTAGTAGGTCTGTGTCTTTATTCCTGTCGTTCCTTTTTTATTGCCTTGTTCAGTTACTTTTTGCCAAATGATTGATTCTTAGAAGTCACCTTATCCACAGGTCCCTAATCTTCTGTGAGGAGAAATCACTGTAAATTTCCCATTCAGGGGAGTGAGGGGAGATGTGCTGACACCAGCCTCAGCAGAGAGGGACGGTTAGAGGGGTTAGATTTAGTCAACCACTTAACAGAGACAAGAATTTTAAAGACCTCCACAGAGGGAGATACAGCAAACTCTTCCAATAACAAACTTGAATGTCTGACAGACTTTGCCACGTGAAAAAAATTTCCATCTGTCTAACCTAAATTAATCTTAAGCTGTTTTTTTTTAGGGAAAAACTCTATTGCCTGCCTTCACTTCTGAGTCCAAAGAGGTCTTTGAAAAGCATAGGATGCACACTTGGTGACCACTTTTCCATTGAAAGGTTAACATGTCTTCCCAGCTAAAGAGAACAGTGGCCATGATGTCACAGAGCAAAAAGCACCAAGATTTGTGGCGTGAAAGAGGCAAAGCAACAAAGGCAAGGGGATTGTGCAAAGTCCAGTAAAGTCTCAAAGGCACTAAGTGGTGTTCGTTGTCTGCTAATGGAAAATGTGAATTTCCCAAGTCTCTTTTAAGTTAGCAGATAGGTATATATACATTTCAAACCCATCAACCTCTTAGGAGAAAAGAGGCAATCTGCTGAATTCCAGAGGATTCAGAGTGACCCATCCTTCTTGATCTTAAGCCTAAAAAATTTTCCAGTATCTCTAACAATTATTTGTGACAAACAGGCAAACCACCAGTAAATTAGAAGATTAAAAGTTTCCAATGGAAAAAAAGATACTTCCTTCATTATTGGTTGTTATAATTGGGTTTATAGACCCATTTCCTTCCCTCTTCATTTATCTAAGATTAAATGTACATTTAAACAGTCTCTTTTTAAGATTTTCTATAAATTTTCTCTTTCTTTCTTTTTTTTTTTTTTTTTTTTTTTTTTTGTGGTACGCAGGCCTCTCACTGTTGTGGGCTCTCCTGTTGCGGAGCACAGGCTCCGGACACGCAGGCTCAGCGGCCATGGCTCACGGGCCCAGCCGCTCCACGGCATGTGAGATCTTCCCGGACCGGGGCACGAACCCGTGTCCCCTGCATCGGCAGGCGGACTCTCAACCACTGCGCCACCAGGGAAGCCCAATTTTCTCTTTCTTGAATCCTTTTTTCTGTATTTCTCTAAAATCTTACTTATTTTAAAATTATTGCTTGCCTTTCTTTTAATAATTGTTTCTTCCTTCTTAACTCCTTTCCATTCTTCTCTTCTTTGGGCCTATTATTCATTCTCATTCATAAAGTGTCCTACTTTCAAAATCATGTACCACTGAGCTCGTACCTCGGTCAACTGAAATTTGTTTCCTTTCCTTTTTCTACCTTCCAAGTGAGATCACCTTTCTCTGTCCCCAGTTCTTCCTGGTCACCTGTCACCTGTCTAACTCTTGCTGTTCTCATTTCACCAGAGTCTCTCTTCCCAGGGACTTTAGTGGTTGAGGGGTTCAGAAAGCAGCACCAACAATTCCCTGTCCTCCTTCTAGAGTAGGGTGAGGTGGTACCCCTACACCTAGGTCTACTTTTTGTACCAGGAGTTACTTGTCACTAACAAATGATTTGAGCAATAAACCATACTCAGATATTTAAGTAGTACTGCTCACAGACTACTAGGAATTAAGGCTATTTCATTTTCAAAGCGAAACCTTCTAGGAAAAGTAGCAGGTTTATTAGGAGTGGCCTTGGAGTGAAACAAAAAATCCTGATGCCTTTCTTTAGAAAGTAAAATTATGGTATTTTAGGTATCACGCAAATTACATATTTAAAGATAAAAGAAAGGATGGAAACTGGCGCCATTTGGGGTTAGTTTACATAGACTCATTGTATACTTGATTTAATTTCATGCCAGACACTTTTTCACAAACTCAAGTCTGGGAGGGAAGAGTGAGACTTTCTCTTAGATAAGGAACCTATTTTAAAAGTGCTGCTTTATAGAAGACAAGCCACAGACCAGGAGAAAATATTTGGAAAAGACACATCTGATAAAGGACTATTAACCAAAATATACAAAGAACTCTTAAAACTCAACAGTAAGACGACAAACAATTTGATTAAAAAATGGGCCAAAAACCTTAACAGACACCTCGTGAAAGAATATATACAGATGGCAAATACGAATATGAAAAGACGCTCCACATCTTATGTCATCAGGGAAATTTAAATAAAAACAATGCAAGGCCGTTACACACCTATTAGAATGGCCAAAATCCAGAACGCTGATAACACCAAATGCTGTCAAGGATGTGGAGCAACAGGAAATCTAATTCATTGCTGGTGAGACTACAGATGGTATGGCCACCTTGGAAGACACTTTGGTGTTTTCTTACAAAACAAAACATATTCTTACCATATGACCCAGCAATCCCACTCCTTTGTGTTTACCCAGATGAGCTGGAAACTTATGTTCACACAAAAACCTATACATGGATGTTTACAGCAGCCTGATTCATAGTTGCAAAAACTTGGAAACTACCAAAATGTCCTTCAGTAGATGAATGGCTAAACTGGTACATCCAGACAATGAAATATTATTTAGCACTAAAAAGAAACAAGTTATCAAGCCGTGAAAAGACACTGAGGAACCTTAGACGCATATTATTAAGTGAAAAAAATCAATCTGAAAATCTACATTCTGTGTGATTCCGACTACATGACATTCTGGAAAGGCCAACCTATGGAGACAGTAAAAATCTCAGCTGTGGCCAGGGGAGGGGGCCAGAGATAAATAAGCAGAGCACAAAAGATTTTTAGAGCAGTAAAAGTACTGTGTATAACATTATAATGATGGACAAATGTCATTATACATGTGCCCAAACCCACTGAAGGTATCACTCCAAGAGTGAACCCTTAGGTAAACTATGAACTTTCTGTGATTTTTATGTGTCCATGTAGGTTCATCCTTGATTAAAAAATGTCCGACCTGGTGAGTGATGTTGATAACTGGGGAGGCTGTGCCTATGTGGGGACAAGGAGCGTATGGAAAATTTTTGTAAACTTCTTTCAATTTTACTGTAAAAATTGCTCTAAAAAATAAAGTCTTTTGGGCTTTCTTGGTGGCGTAGTGGTTGAGAATCTGCCTACCAATGCAGGGACACGGGTTCGAGCCCCAGTCTGGGAAGATCCCACATGCCGTGGAGCAACTGGGCCCGTGAGCCACAACTACTGAGCCTGCGCGTCTGGAGCCTGTGCTCCGCAACAAGAGAGGCCGCGACAGTGAGAGGCACACGCACCGTGATGAAGAGTAGCCCCCGTTTGCCGCAAATGGAGAAAGCCCTCGCACAGAAACGAAGACCCAACACAGCCAAAAATAAAGAAATTAATTAATTAAAAAAATTTTTTTAAATAAAGTCTTTTTTAAAAGTGTTGCTTCAAATCCCGCTTTAAAAAAGGTTAATGGAATATTATTGTGTCTTTCAACAATTATTACATTTTATGGTTATGGCTAATCCCCAAGGTTCCATTTTTCTGAAACTTTCCATAAATTGCCCCACATTCTATGAATTAGAGTTGGAATTATATAATCTTTTGTCTTCAGCTAGGATAAAAACTAAAATTATAAAGGCATAACTGAACGAACCTGTCTGAAATTTTTCTAAATTCACGTGTTAAGCAAACACTGACCATGGGCTTTCACTTCAGGAGACAGATTTTTGGAAAATATCTTGTAAAAGAGTGGTTTTGGTAAATTTCAGCTCATAAATGTTGGTTTTCTTCTTTCTTTGGGTTTAGAAGAGCAGGGGAGTTGCCTTTCAAGGTGCCCACCCAGCTTCCTCACCTTCCAGCCCCTTCTGCTCTGGAAGTGTACTGTCTCCATTCATTCCTTCCACAAACATCTGATGTCTAGCAAGTGTATGAAGTAGAAGTGAAACTGGTGTTTACTGGAGGAAAAATCTGGGTCATCTATGGAGTTAAGTGCAAATTTAGACAAAATCAGTTCAGTTTAATAAATATTTATTTAGCATATACTATTTACCCTAAAAAAGTTAACAATGCCTATGAAGACATAGATTCTGCCATAGACGAGTCCATAAAATAGTATAGGGAAGAGGAGGACAGAGACTATATACTGGAGTGATACTGATAATACGTGGGAGATAACAGACTCCGTATTAAGGTTAAAGGGACCAGAAAAACTATCACAAAATACAATACACAAAATAATTTTTAAACCCTTAAAAATTTCAGATTACTACCAGATATAGCACTTCATAAGACGATAATGCAATAGAACAAACAAATCCCACATAGCTCCCTGCTTTTCAAAGCAGTTAGGGAATCTCAGCCTTCAATGATCAAACCTAAATTAGGTCTCCTTGTTGGTTGCTTGGTTGTATACCGTATAGATTAGAGAGCAGATGCTAGAGCGGCCCTGTCACTTTCTACTTGAGGAATCTCATCAATCAAATACAAAAATTAGTATCTACCTTAAAGGGTTGTTGTAAAGAGTTTAGAATGGAGTTTGGTGCATAACCAAGCTGGATGAAGGTGAACTGCATTAATGATAGCGATAATCATTTGTTCCACTAAGTTAGTGGGTCCCTATCTCTGAACCTATCAGAACAGCACTGGTCAACTTTTGCTTAAATGAACAGATGGATCCTATAGACAGGTTGGGGGAGGAGTGATATCTCTGGCTCACACTGAACGCCATATTTGTTCTACTCCAAGCCCCCCACATCACTCCTCTCTCCGCTGGTGACTCATGGAAGCCACTGTGAGAAAATATAGTAAAAGTAGACAAAGAGGGCTTCCCTGGTGGCACAGTGGTTGAGAGTCCGCCTGCCGATGCAGGGGACGCGGGTTCGTGCCCCGGTCTGGGAAGATCCCACATGCCGCGGGGAAGCTAGGCCCGTGAGCCATGGCCGCTGGACCTGCGCGTCCAGAGCCTGTGCTCCGCAACGGGAGAGGCCGCAACAGTGAGAGGCCCACGTACCGCAAAACACACAAACAAACAAAAGTAGACAAAGAGAGAAATCTGGGAAAACTCTAAACATAGGTTTTCCTGTTAGTTGGGAGCCTGCTCAAAAAGGTGAACTCACACTTAGAATCTTGGGTCTGCCATGGTAGTATTTTTCCCGTAATAAAGATTTCACAAGGCTTGATGAAAATGCCAAGTTCCTTTCCCTTTGACTAAAATTATAGCAAGTTTGCATGGAAGCCTTGGTTATCCAATGATTCACAGAAGTTCTGACTGTCAGTTATATAGGTCTGCACTTACTGAATACAAGAAGAGGAATTCATGATCATTCAATCAACGAAGTTCAGTATCAGAGTATGAATGTTCATTGTTTTTAAGCATAACAAATATAGACGACTTCCTGTGAAATGATTTGGGAATATTGACAATTTGGAAAAAAAAAATTTAAGCCTCTAAACAAACAAAGACCCCTGAAAGCTATTTAGCAAAGAACATAGTACCTGCCCAGTACCACGAGATCTCTTACAACTCAGATTTAAGCACTAACGCTAGTGGTTTCTGAACTTGTGACCACAGGCGCCCTCTCTGGATGTGCACACTCTGCTAACAGCATCTGAGGTACCACCTCAGGGGCAGGGTTGGTGCTGTCTTCCCAGTGAGATGTGGCCCTGTCCCATAGGCAGAGTTCACTGACATAACTTCACGCTCCACACCCATGGCATCTTCTCACACTCCCAGATGGCATCATCAGCCTTGCATATGGCCACTCGCCCTGGACGCTTGGCATGTTGCACTGCAATTTATGTGGTGCTGGCGGGGCGGGGGGAAGAAAACTCAGTTTTTTTCATGTGTATATTCTGAAGGAAGGGATGACAAAGAAAACAAGACAGGAGATGGATGAAGTTCTCTCTTTCACCCCTTCCAAAGTTTCTTCTCCTTGACTTTGCCTTACCTCTTACATGTTCTTCACAAAGAAGACATTCCTGTCCTGAAGAAACTCTACCCTTTATCAAAACAAGCACACAAACCTATAATATTTAGATGGAGCAATTAAGACCTCCGCCATTGAAAATACAGAAGCATAGATGGTTAAATGAAAGTCTAGCCAACTCATGGATGCTACAAAAGGGGATGATGAATGGAGTTTGAGAACTTAGGTAAAAGAGCAAAGGAAACTTTCACAATCTCCATCATTTCAGTTTGCAAACTCTTCAGGTAAATAGTATCACTAGAATTACATATTAGGAAAACGACATCCTGGCAGTTCTGCCTGTGCCAGGAGCCACGGTGAGTAGTTGACATGAGTGTCTGAGCGAGGCAAGGACAGAAGGCTGAGTGTGAACTTGGATTTGAATTACGTGGGTTTTTATCTGATATCTAATTCCTTCCACAAACCAATTCCAGCCACATTACAGGCACCTACCATGTCCAAGGCACACAGGCAACCCTGATCATGTTTTTCATTTTTTACACAAACACATTCTGTTCCTATGACTTGGCTTTGTCTCACACAAAGTGATAGCAGTCCTCTAGAATTACAGAGGTGTCATTCTGGGAAGAACCACAGAGATTAGCAAGTCCAACCCCTTCATTTAAGATTTATACTCTGAGGCCCCCAGAGAAGGGATGCCTCTTGCAAAGTTGATGCTTGAGTGAGTGGTGGCATCAGGATGGGAGTGAAGCATCTGACTTTCAGTTTTTAGCCCTTTCCATTAGCATATATGTGTGTAATGAAGACAGGGAGACAGAGGGGTAAGAATCACTTCCATGGCAGTTTGTTTTGTCCCATTTCCCTAAGAGCTGAAGAACCAGCTTGACTCATATGTTTCGATCATGGGCTGGATGGATTAATCCCATCACTCAATAAATCTTTTTCTTTTTTCTTTGGTGCTTAGATTTGTAAGCCACTACTTGTTGTGGTAAAGAATCCCAAGATAAAAATGATGCAGACTTTGCCTTCCGTGAGCTCCCCTCTTAAAGGGCCAACGTCTTAATATGGCTCTTGTTAGGATCAGCATGTGTGTGGTCAGCTTGCATCCTATTAACCTGCCTTTATTCACACGTGTGTTGTCAGAAGTCTTCCTTTTCCGCATTTGTACACAGTCTTTCTTCAGATGGGCTGAGGACAGAATGAATATGTGTCCTATTTCACAGAGGGCCTCTTCACCCCCCCTTCTGCCAACCACTCTACATAATAAGGTCACATAAGGACCCTCCCCAAGTTTGAGAGTGAGCTGTGACCTGCAGAAGCTCTCAGACCACGTAGACCCCAGGAAAACGAATTTTTCCCGTGTATGGAAGGCACTGTCCAATAACGATAAACAGACCCAGGCGCCAAGCCAGGAGCCAGTGAAAGGAAGGAATCACAATTTAGCTTTTACAAACACTTAACTCTCTCCCCACCTCTGGAGGTCCCTGCTGCTGATTTCTCTTCTTCGAAGTTTTAGCACATACATTTAGTGATAACTAGTAAACGTCTTTAGACAAGAAAAAACTCAGGACAAATCAAAGCTATGCCACTGTATTTATAAAGTTTCACACACGAAATCTAGTCATTGTAGCTTGAGCCATGCAAAGGCATACTATTTATTTGCTGAATTTTATTAACTAATGGGAAAATTCTCCCTCTCAGTCCTTTTGGATACCCAACTGGTGGTGTAGTAAAACAATGAAAAAGACTTTCTCATGGGAAAAGAGCTCTTAAGGTTCACTTATTTAGTTTCTTGAAGAAGAAACAGAAAAAGAGAAGGGGGTGCCCAGATTCTGAGGGGATGTACAAGGCTTAGGTACAGATTTCAGGTACAGATAACATTTATCTTGGTACAAGGGTATGATCTTGAGCTGCATACCAACACACCCCAAGACACCACTACTTCTAAATACACCACTATAAAAGGTAAAAGGATGCAAGTCCCTATCCTTGTGTCTCCCCCTCAGGACCAGCAGCCAATATCTCCCTGACCTCCTCAAAAGACCCAGAAAGGGTTCAGGCTTAATCATTTGTATACAATACACCCTTTACAGCCTTTTAATATTTCCAGTAATTTTCCTCTTATGAGTTTGGTGCTAACATAATTCTCAAGACACTTCCCTTTGCAGCCTTACATCAGCAGAGGCGAAAGCAGTGTGCTCAGGGACAAAGCAGGGTACAGCCAGACACACAATTTCCCCCATGCTTTTGGCTCTTGGGGGCCTTAATGACAAAGCTTTTAACTTTGTGCAATCCCTGCCTCTGAAACAAAGACGGGATTAAAAGAAGGCGGGGGTGGGGGGGAAATAACATAAAGATGGAGATGTACAGGAGGCCAGCTTGGTCCCTGTCCGGCACACAATCCATTCCCGGCCAGGAAAATGATTGCTGCACAATGGCCGGTATGGCCAACCCAGGGCAGCTGTGGGATATAAATTGTCAGCAATGACCATAAGCACTCAGAGAAACAATTTAATTCCTCACTTCCGCCATCATGGGCTGATATATTCTTTCAAGGTCATTACCCAAGGCTAGAAGGGTCGCTTGATTAACGAGTGACAGGCCCAATGAGGGGCAGTGTGCTCAAGCAAGGCCTTATATTAATTAGACAGAAGCTCGGGAAAATAAATGTTATGGAGAAAGGAGGGGCCACGTCTTTGGCATAAGCTGTGACCTCGTCACCCGTACCCCTTTCACCCCACAAAAGATAACACCCTGACCTTGATCCTTAATGCTATACTTTAGCTTTGTGTTAAACCCTATAAAATACAAAACATAAACCATGCTTTGTTTCATATTCAAAATGACCCAGGCCCTGGCCTCCAGTTCCGACACTGCCTTTGTCTAACACTTTCTCACTTAGTTATTCTAATTTATTGGTTAATTCTGAGCAGGGATGGAGAGAACTGCTTGCTTTGAACTTCACATCTCAGAAGCAGCTGAAACCGTGTTGATCGGAGCCAAGGGAAGCAGGAGAATGATGACACTTCAGTGTTTTAAGCCCGGTGGCTAATAATCTAGCAATTGCTCTTTAATAAAATGTCATTACCTTGCTCCAGGAGTTAAGGAGATTTGGCAGTAACAGTGGGCTTTCAGGGCAAATGTCCATTTGAAGCAAAAGGGGCTTAAAAATACCCTCTGCTCGTCGTCCACTATACTGTATCTCTTTGATTATGTCTCTCCTGAAAGCCTCGCTTTAAGAGACACAAAGGAATAAACTCCTAGGGGACTTCAGTCAATTCAAAGCATTCATTTCCAACACAAGGGACAACTGGTTTCAGAACGAAGTTTCAGCTTCACCAAAACCATCAGGAAGGATTTTTCCTTCCTCCACCCCACACTCAACATTTTGATCACTGATCCCACTGGGAAAGCAGTCTTGCCCTCTCAGAGGGTCCCAGCCTGAGGTGTTCACTGGGAGTGCAGACCACGTTTGTTTGATTTCCCAGAACTCCACTGCCGTCTACTGAAGTGAGCTTGGGCAGTGAAGGTAAGAGGCTGAGGTGCCACTCAGGATGTCAGGTGTCGTTGGCAGAACTTTCCAGCAAGAAACCACACCCACCTCTGTATTCCGTCAAAATGGAGAAAATCGGGTTCACTTTTGAGGCAGGCTGCTTCTGTGATCTCTTATTTGGCACCACCTTGTGACCCAACACTGCATGTTCAGACAGGTAAGAGGCAGCTGGCAGATGGTCCTCTGTGATCTTCGGGGGCCCACCACAGTCAACAGTATCTGAGATGGTCGCCAAGGATCCCCGCCTCCTGGTATTCAGGCCTTACGCCATCCTCTCCCCATAGGTGTGGTAGGACCTACTGACTCGCTTCCATCAAGGAAACCAGAGCAAATGTGATGGGCTGTCTCTTCTGAGGTTGGGGGACAAAAAGACTGTGACTTCCATCTTGCTTGCTGGTTCCCACCCCCTCCTGGAGCCTTCAGTCTGAAGGAAGCCAGCTGCCGTATGTGAGCTACCACGTGGAAACAAAGGCCAGGAGTTGACTGCTCCGGCCGACAGCCAGTGAGAACCTGAGATCTGTCAACAGCCGCGTGAGTGAGCTTGGAACGATCCCTCCCCAGTTGAGCTTAGAGATGCCGGCAGCCCCAGATGACCCCTTGATCACAGCCCTACTACAGACTTTGAGACGGAGGCAGCCAGCTGAACCGCACACAAACTCCTGACCCAGGGAAACGGAGATAATAAATGTTCGTTGTGTGAGGCTGCTAAATGTTAGGGTAATTTGTTGTAGCAACAGATAACTAATACACCTGCTAATTCCACAGGCCCTACTGTGTACTGCCCGAGGTTGGGCAGAACAATTCAACTGCTGCTTTAGATTCCTTTTCTCTAAAATGGGAGTAGTCTCCCAGAGAGGCTTTACACGTGCATTAAATACTTACAAGGATTTTGTTCTGTTGTTGGGATGGGAAATTCCATGCATTATCGCACGTTACGAGGAATCGATGTACACTACATTATCAGATTTACCAGTTGCGTGGAAGATGTAGCGTTATCAGGCGTGCTTCTTGCACTCTATTTTACATCTCTGAGCTATCTGTCCTTGGTGGATATCAGCAGAGGTACTAGCCAATAGATTTGCAAAGACAACTTCTGCACTTATTTATTCATCTATTTCTCCAACCATCCATCCTCTATCCATTCTTTCAACAAATGTTTACTGAGTACGCATGAACACTGTAAGAGGTAGAAAAACGTGTTCGATACGGTTTATATCTTCAAGGAGTTTACAACCCAGCGAGGAAGACAGCGTGTGGACGCTGTTTACTGGGGTCTCAAGTAGAATGTGGTAAGTTTCATGAGAACAGAAAAGCATGGAAGAGATTCAGAGTGGGGGGACTTCAGGTCTGGCTGGGGCAGCTCGAGGAAGGACCTGGTATACACACTAGCTCTAAGGAATGTGCTGTGAGCTCTTTTTCTTGAAGTATGGATGACGTGTTGGTCATAGCCTCTCATGCAGTCTTGCTTTGACCAATTCATCCATTTGAAGTGCAGTATCAGAATAGAGTTATGGTCTGCAGCCAGAGAGCCAAGGTAACTGGCACCCTGGGAATCACACCCAGGACCTCAGCTTCATTACACCAGCTACATTATAATGATACATGACTGAACATCAGCCTCCTGGATAGAGGACAGGCATCTGGCTGTCCAACCTTCTGAATTGAGAACAGCATGTAATGAATCCCCAGTTCCTTAGCATGTTTAACAATTAATAAGCTAGGGTTTCCTTGAGGACAGCAGAGAATAAAATACGAGCATAGCAAGGAAGAGGTCACACAGCATAAATGCATTGTATGAAAACAGTATGTATGGTGAGGCTTGAAGTGGTGGGGGTGAGTACTTTGAAAATAGAGTAAAATATATTGGGGGTCTAAATTATCCAGACATTGTTCAGTTCTGTATTTCATTCTGCTGTTTAGATCCCCTCTATGTAGATAGTAACTTTGCCCACTGGACAGTGGAGCTGCTAAAAGAAAAGCTGCCCTAGTCAAAAGATTTGCTATTAATTTCAGGTACGCTCATAAGCAAGCCTATTTGGTGCCAAGGAACAGGATTAATAAAAAATATTCCGGCCCTTCTAGGGAAGTCAAATCAGCAGGTTTCACTCCTGTGATGTGTTCAACCAGCCTCCTACGGAGAGAAACGGCGTGGCACCCACCCACATGGGGAGGGATGCTGGCAGCTCCCCAGCAGCATCCCTCTCCGTGGTGCTGTCTGGCCCCTGCCTTCTCCCAGCCTGCAGAGGTCAGCTGGCAGCCTTGGCAAAGCTGCTCTCCAGCTCCTGTCCAGTACCCAGGTGACAGATGAGAAAGTCCCCATCAGAGTCTGCAGAAAAATTCCAGAACAAAGCAGACTTCTGAGGAAGCCAATGGCACCGTAACTTTATGCCTTCGCCTAGATAGTAATTCAGGGGAAAATGATTTTCACGCTCAAAAATTCCGATTTCCAGTGCTGGAAATAATTGTGTCATTTGGAATTGTTGCTGTTACATCCCAAGTGATGCACCTGCTTCTTAGTGCGTTAATTAGGCGATCTTAGGCTACGTGATGACACACAGCAACTGCAGCAACTGGGCAACAGAAACTTCTTAGAGAATAACTCCCTTCATATCCAAGATTCAGCTCTATGAGGACTTTTTTTGGGGGGAGGGGGGGATGGAATGACTGCCTCGTATTTGGCAACTGAAATGTACTGCTTGCATTCCAGATTAATTCCCTTCCCTAACACTTCAGATGTGACCAGAACTTCCAGAGATGCATTTCCATGGTTGCAAATTTGCTTCCCTTATCCCAGAACTTAGGACATAGCTTCTCTTATGTGCATAACAAACTGCCAAAATGATGCCAATGCTACTGGAGCGTGGAACACTTTTTGAAGAGTGAAGTTCTAAATTACGATTTTAACTCTATCAACATTCTTACATTTTTCTGGAAGTTCTTCATTGATTATGATAAGCTCACTATGGCTTCTGAAATGCCATTGTTTACATATTTTGCTGTCTATGCACTTCAATGAGTGTTCACTTATTTATATTATTTTTACATTATGATCTTTAGGAGGTCGGATCTGTATTTTGTTCACCTCCATAGCCCCAGTGTCTGGCACAAAAGATGTTTGACGCCAGGTGTGGATTTGAGCTGAATTCTGTCCCTTGGTGAAGGGTAAACATCCATCCAGTCACCAGCTGGGATGGTTCTGTATGGGAGAAACATGCCAACGTATTGAGAACCTAAAAGCTGTCTTAAAGCTGTTGATTAACAAGAGAGATGAGTTATAATTATTTTTGGTCAAAGATGCCCAATAGCTTTTTCTTCCAAACCACCATTATTTGTTGGGAAACTTACAAATAGCATGGATTTTAAAAGACTCAAGATACCTTGCTTTTCCTATGGGAATCTGTGTTTCAGGTAGAATAGGTTTGGGGCTCAGGCCTCGCATGGCCCTGGCTATCCTTCTCTGCCCTGCAGTTCTGCTTAGCAGATACCCACTGCCCAATATGTCTAGACTGCTTTCTTGCTACCTTCCAGGTCAGCATCTCCTACTATTTAAATGCTTTTGGAAACCTTTTAGTAACAACTTTCCTTTCAAAAAATACTAATCCAGAACTTACTTTACTACCTTTCTTATCTGAGAATTTTTATGTAGGATTTGTTTTGTCTTTTTAATCAGAGCTGTTATTTTTGATGGCTCTGAGTTGTGGATTTGCTATATTCCATTACTAGAAAGCTCTTATTTTAGTAGCCATTATAAGAAGTAGAATCACAGTCATTTTCAAGTTAACTCTGAAGTGTATCTTGTGGCGTTTAAGAGGATGGATTCAGGAGCCCAAATGTCAGATTCAAATCCTGACTCTGCCACTTACTAGCTGTGTAACCTTATATAAGTAACTTAACCTCTCTGAGCCTAGGTTCCCTCATGTAATGGAAAAATAATCATTGTACCCATATTATGACCATCAATCTCAAGTGGACCTTTTATGCTGGCTGCTGATCACTTTGTATTTTTATATTTCTTTTACCATTTTATTCTCCAAAGGATGACTGGGACATTTTCTCCTTTCATCTCAAACCATCAATACCTTCTTCCCCATCCTCATTCTCAGCTGAGGACCTTGCTTCCTACTTTATTAAGAAAAGTGAAGCCACCAGAAGTGAATTTCCAGAAACTCCTAAGTACCACATCTACCCACCAACCAGCGTCTGCACTTTCATATTCTGCCATCCTGTTAAGGTGGATAAACTACTCACTCTCTTATCTAAAGTCAATCCCTTCACTTCATACTAGAACCTAGCCCTCCTACCTACTGAAGGATATCTCTCCAGTTAGTCTCCCTTCCTCTCTTGTATCATCAATTTTTCTCTCTCTTTGGGTCATCATCCTCATTGTCTTGGTGACCATGTCCAGTTTCATGGTTTAAATACCACCTATGTCCCAAGGACTCCTGCATTAGCATCTCTAGCCCAGACTTCTCTTGCAAACTCCAAACTTTAATATCCAATGGGTTACTCAACATCTTCACTTCGATTTTTAATATCCATTTGAAAATCAACTCAGCTAAACTATTTTTCTCCTCTAATCTGCCCACTGCCTGGTGGTAACTGTTACCTTAGTTGATGGCAACTTCATCCTCCCGATTGCTCAAGACAAAAGCACTACAGTCATCCTTGAATTCTCTCTCTCATATTATGTATCTAAACCATCCGACATCTTCTCATCCCTACCTCCAAAATGCACACCGAATCTGACCTCCAGTCACTTCTTTTCACCCCCATGGCTGCTGGTCAGAGACGATGACATCACTCACCCAGATTACAGCAGTAAGCTGTCTTCTTCTGCCCTCTGTTCTCAACACAGAAGCCAGAGTGGTCCTTTTGAAACCTGGGTGAGGTCATCTTCCTCCTGTGCTCAAGATCCCATAATGGTTCCCCTTTCATTCAAGGTCAAAGCCAAAGTCCTTCCAAAGGCCTACAAGGTGATCTACATCCCACCTCCCTTACCTCGCTAACTACCTACTTCTCCTCCTCTTGCTCATTAGGGTCCAGCCACACTGATCTCCTTGATGTTGCTTTGGCACACCAAGCACGTGTCCACCTTAGGGCCTTGCCACTTGCAGCTCCTCTGCTTGGAACACTCTTCCCCAAAATATCCTCAAAGGCAACTCTCGCGCCTCCTTCAAGTCTTTGCAGAAGTATCGTTTCATGGAGCTCTATTCTAATCACCCCATTCCTGCCCCCATCCTCAGACCTTTCAGTTCCCCTCTCCCTGCTCTATCTTTGGTTTATTTCATGGCACACATCCCCTCTACTGTACTCTGTAATGTGTAACTTTAATATGTGTAATATTTGTTTGCCGCAGATAGATGTAAACAATGAGGATCTCTGTTTCCTCACCAATGTCTCTTATGTGCATACAACAGAACCTGGCATATTGCAGGTGCTCAATAAATATTTGTTGAATTAAAATGAATTGAGTTTGAATGATAGGTGTTATGAAGATCATAGAAGCTCATATGTGTAAAGAGCCTTAAAACAGTGCTCAGAATGTTAGCTAGCATCACCATCATTATCATCATCATCACAGCTGACAACCAATAATGATGTCTAAATGTTCCTCGTGTTATTTTGTAGCAGAAAGTATGAAAATAAATGAGTAAGAACTAGGATATTCACTTTGTACAAAAGGAAAGCCTTTAGATTTTGGTGGGTAAAGTCCAGTTTACAGGGATTCTCATAATGGTCCCGTTCCCCTGACTCATCCATGAGGTAGAATGCTGTCACCATTCATTTTACGGAGAAAGGGACCCAGGCCCAATAGCCACCTGGAGTGGATTATATTCATTTATCAGTGGTGTACTGATAAATATTTAACAATCAGCTCTACAGGAAACAACAATAACAATAACAACAACACCCTGATTTGTAGTGTTTGCCAATTTCCATGGTGTAAATACTCCCACCACGGCTGATTTCAAGCTCCCAACCCTTCACTGAATGGAAAGTTCAGAAAAGATGTATAGTAGCATACCATTATAGAGGAATTCTATCATATAATACAACAGCCATAAATAACCTTGGGAGCATAAACAGTAAAATGTAATAAAGTGATAATTTTTGAGGGATTATTACATTTAAAATTATTTAATTGTAAGTTTAAATAATCTACTCTTCAATAATGGTTGTATTGAACAGCAGCAGCACACCACTGGTGAGACCAGAATGGACATCTGGCCCCAAGAAGGGTCAGTCAGAGTCTCTTCCCCCGAGACTCAGGGAATCAGAGCTGAGAGAGCTGGTCCTTTACATTGCTGAAATATAACTTAGGAATTGTGAACAGCCATTTTTCATCTCCTGTGAGGAGAGAGTAGTAAGAAAAGGTAGTCTGCTGAAAGAATAAAGATCTGCAAAGAGAACGAGGGATAAGAGACCAAGAGAACATTGTCCCTGGGGTGCTGGTCACCTCCCAGTTCCTGGATCCAGCTGTTCCTGATATTGGCCCTTGGGTTCTAAGAGATGTCCCTCTCTATTTAAAATAAATTCCCCATCATTGGGCAAGCTGCAGGTGGCTTCCAATACTTGCTAACAACTGTCCTAAGGACATATCATGCTTCTGTTTGGTATTAGTAATTTGGGGTTGGCTGGAGTTACACCAATTCAGTCAGTAACACTAACTACTTTATGCTTATCAGCAGGTATAGATATCTTTAAACAGAAAAATGAATGATTACATAATGTGTGCATTTCTGTATGCTGAAATTTTTTTTAAAAATATGAAGTTTAGAGCAGGAAAAAATAACACAGGGTCTCTGAGCGGGAAATTGTAAGAGCTGCAGCCTCAGTTTATACTGGCTAGCATTACCCAAAAGCTTGTCATTTCCCAACTTCAGACATTCTTGTACCACTTTTATGATTCCCGCCATTATTGTGTTTCATCAAAGTCAATGTACCGCAGAAAAGAAATGTGATTCATTCCGTCTACGTAAAGTGCAACCTCATTTAATTGCAGCCTCAGCCAAAGTACTTATAAAACTGGGGATTTAATGTGTTAATTATATTTTAATATATTTAAGAATAAAAACACTATTAAGAAACGCTGCTGTGCCACCTAAAGTGGTATCCAGGACACACACGGGAAGCATCACAGGTGAAGCCAGAGTCTCTAAACTATCTTTGTTCTCATGTGGCTTTCTTTTTCCTTTTCATGAATTCTATTTTTCTTATACAGCAGGTTCTTACTAGTTATCTATTTTATGCATATTAGTGTATATATGTCGATTCCAATTTCCCAATTCATCCCACCACCACCACCACCCCACTCCCGCTGCTTTCTCCCCTTAGCATCCATACACTTGTTCTCTACATCTGTTGTCTCTATTTCTGCCTTGCAAACCAGTTCATCTGTACCATTTTTGTAGATTCCACATATATGTGTTGATATACGATATTTGTTTTCCTCTTTCTGACTTACTTCACTCTGTGTGACAGTCTCTAGGCCCACCCACGTCTCTACAAATGACCCAATTTTGTTCCTTTTTATGGCTGAGTAATATTCCATTGTATATATGTGCCACATCTTCTTTACCCATTCATCTGTCGATGGACACTTAGGTTGCTTCCATGTCCTGGCTACTGTAAAGAGAGCTGCAATGAACATTGTGGTACATGACTCTTTTTGAATTATGGTTTTCTCAGGGTATATGCCCAGTAGTGGGATTGCTGGGTCGTATGACAGTCCTATTTTTAGTTTTTTAAGGAACCTCCATACTGTTCTCCATAGTGGCTGTATCAATGTACATTCCCACCAACAGTGCAAGAGGGTTCCCTTTTCTCCACACCCTCTCCAGCATTTATTGTTTGTAGATTTTTTGATGATAATCATTCTTACTGGTGTGAGGTGATACCTCATTGTACTTTTGATTTGCATTTCTCTAATGATTAGTGATGTTGAGCATCCTTTCATGTGTCTGTTGGCTATCTGTATACCTTCTTTGGAGAAATGTCTATTTAGGTCTTCTGCCTATTTTTGGAATGGGTTGTTTGTTTTCTTGATATTGAGCTTCATAAGCTACTTGTATATATTAGAGATTAATCCTTTGTCAGTTGCTTTGTTTGCAAATATTTTCTCTCATTCTGAGGGTTGTCTTTTCGTCTCGTTTATGCTTTCCTTTGCTGTGCAAAAGATTTTAAGTTTCATTAGGTCCCATTTGTTTAGTTTTGTTTTCATTTCCAGTCTAGGAGGTGGGTCAAAAAAGATCTTGCTGTGATTTATGTCATAGAGTGTTCTGCCTATGTTTTCCTATAAGAGTTTGATAGTTTCTGGCCTTACATTTAGGTCTTTAATCCATTCTGAGTTTATTTTTGTGTATGGTGTTAGGGAGGGTTCTAATCTCATTCTCTTACATGTAGCTATCCAGTTTTCCCAGCAGCACTTATTGAAGAGGCTGTCTCTTCTCCATCGTATATTCTTGCCTCCATTAGCAAAGATAGGGTGACCATATGTTTGTGGATTTATCTCTAGGCTTCCTATCCTGTTCCGCCGATCTATATTTCTGTTTTTGTGCCAGTACCAAACTGTCTTGATTACTGTAGCTTTGTAGTACAGTCTGAAGTCAGGGAGCCTGATTCCTCCAGCTCTGTTTTTCTTTCTCAAGATTGCTTTGGCTATTCAGGGTCTTTTGTGTTTCCATACAAATTGTGAAATTTTTTGTTCTAGTTCTGTGAAAAATGCCATTGGTACCTTGAGAGGGATTGCACTGAATCTGTAGATTGCTTTGGGTAGTATAGCCATTTTCACAATGTTGATCCTTCCAATGCAAGAACATGGTATATGTCTCCATCTGTTTGTATCATCTTTAATTTCTTTCATCAGTGTCTTATAGTTTTATGCATACAGGTCTTTTGTCTCCTTAGATAGATTTATTCCTAGGTATTTTGTTCTTTTTCTTGCAATGGTAAATGGGAGTGTTTCCTTAATTTCTCTTTCAGATTTTTCATCATTAGTGTATAGGAATGCAAGAGATTTCTGTGCATTAATTTTGTATCCTGCTACTTTACCAAAATCATTGATGAGCTCTAGTAGTTTTCTGGTAGCATCTTTGGGATTCTCTATGTACAGTATCATGTCATCTGCAAACAGTGACAGTTTTACTTCTTCTTTTCCAATTTGCATTCCTTTTATTCCTTTTTCTTCTCTGATTGCTGTGGTTAAGACTTCCAAAACTATGTTGAATAACAGTGGTGAGAGTGGGCAATCTTGTCTTGTTACTTTTTACAGATTTTTTTCCTGTAATTGATATCTAGTCTCATAGTGCTGTGGTCTGAAAAGATCCTTCATACAATTTCAATTTTCTTAAATTTACCAAGGCTTGATTTGTGACCCAAGATATGATCTATCCTGGAGAATGTTCCATGAGCACTTGAAAAGAAAGTGTATTCTGTTGTTTTTGGGTGGAATGTCCTATAAACATCAATTAAGTCCATCTTGTTTAATGTATCATTTAAAGCTTGTGTTTCCTTATTTATTTTCATTTTCAATGATCTGTCCATTGGTGAAAGTGGTCGACTATGATTGTGTTACTGTCAATTTCCCCTTTTATGGCTGTTAGCATTGGCCTCAAGTATGGAGGTGCTCCTATATTGGGTGCATAAATATTTACAATTCTTATATCTTCTTCTTGGATTGATCCCTTGATCATTATGTAGTGTCCCTCTTTGTCTCTTGTAATAGTCTTTATTTTAAAGTCTATTTTGTCTGATATGAGAATTGCTACTCCAACTTTCTTTTGATTTCCATTTGCGTGGAATATCTTTTTCCATCCCCTCACATTCAGTCTGTATGTGTTCCTAGGTCTAAAGTGGGTCTCTTGTAGGCACCATATATACGGGTCTTGTTTTTGTATCCATTCAGCCAATCTATGTCCTTTGTTTGGAGCATTTAATCCATTTACATTTTAGGTAATTATCAATATGTATGTTCCTATTACCTTTTTTACATTGTTTTGGGTTTGTTCTCGTAGGGCTTTTCCTTCTCTTGTGTTTCCTGTCTAGAGAAGTTCCTTTAGCATTTGTTGTAAAGCTGGTTTGGTGGTGGTGAATTCTCTTAGCTTTTGCTTGTCTGTAAAGGTTTTAATTTCTCCATCAAATCTGAACGAGATCCTTGCTGGGTTGAAAATCTTGGCTGTAGGTTTTTCCCTTTCATCACTTTAAATATGTCCTGCCACTGCCTTCTGGCTTGCAGAGTTTCTGCTGAGAAATCAGCTGTTAATCTTATGGGGATTCCCTTGTATGTTATTTGTTGCTTTTCCCTTACTGCTTTTCATATTTTTTTCTTTGTATTTATTTTTTGATAGTTTGATTAATATGTGTCTTGGCATGTTTTGTCCTTGGATTTATCCTGTATGGGACTCTCTGTGCTTCCTGGACTTGATTGACTATTTCCTTTCCCATATTAGGGAAGTTTTCAACTATGATCTCTTCAAGAATTTTCTCAGTATGTTTCTTTTTCTCTTCTTCCTCTGGGACCCCTAAATTCGAATGTTGGTGCATTTAATGTTGTCCCAGAGGTCTCTGAGACCATCCTCAATTCTCTTCATTCTTTTTTCTTTATTCTGCTCTGCAGTAGTTATTTCCACTATTTTTTCTTCCAGGTCACTTATCCATTCTTCTGCCTCAGTTATTCTGCTATTGATTCCTTCCAGAGAATTTTAATTTCATTTATTGTGTTGTTCATCATTGTTTGTTTGCTTTTTAGTTCTTCTAGGTCCTTGTTAAACATTTCTTGTATTTTCTCCATTCTATTTCCAAGATTTTGGATCATCTTTACTAACATTACTCTGAATTCTTTTTCAGGTAGACTGCCTATTTCCTCTTCGTTTGTTTGTTCTGGTGGGTTTTTACCTTGCTCTTTCATCTGCTGTGGGTTTCTCTGTCTTCTCACTTCGCTTAACTTACTGTGTTTGGGGTCTCCCTTTTGATTGCAGGTTTGTAGTTCCCGTTGTTTTTGGTGTCTGCCCTCAGTGGGTAAGGTTGGTTCAGTGGGTTGTGTAGGCTTCCTGGTGGAGGGGACTGGTGCCTGTGTTCTGGTGGATGAGGCTGGATCTTGTCTTTCTGGTGGGCAGGACCATGTCCAGTGGTGTGTTTTGGGGTGTCTGTGAACTTATTATGATTTTAGGCAGCCTCTCTGTTAATGGGTGGGGTTGTGTTCCTGTCTTGCTAGTTGTTTGGTATGGGGTATCCAGCACTGGAGCTTGCTGGTCTTTGAGTGGAGCTTGGTCTTAGCATTGAAACAAAGATCTCTGGGAGAGCTTTTGCCGTTTGATATTATGTGGGGCCAGGAGGTCACTGGTGGTCCAATGTCCTGAACTCGGCTCTCCCATCTAAGAGGCTCAGGCCTGACACCTGGCCAGGGCACTAAGACCCTGTCAGCCACATGGCTCAGAAGAAAAGGGAGAAAAAGTAAAGAAAGAAAAAATAAAATAAAATAATTAAGTTTTAAAAATTATTAAAAATAAGAAAGTAATAAAGAAAAGAAAAGGAAAAAGAAAGAAAGGAGAGAGCAACGAAACCAATAAACAAATCTACCAATGACAACAAGCGCTAAAAACTATACTAAAAAAAACAAACGGACAGACAGAACCCTAGGACAAATGGTAAAAGCAAAGCTATACAGACAAAATCACACAAAGAAGCATACACATACATACTCACATAAGGAGAAAAAGGAAAAGAAAAAAAAAAAAATATATATATATAAAGGAAGAGAGCAACCGTATCAATAAACAAATCTACCAATGATAATAGACTCTAAATACTAAACTAAGATAAACATAAAACCAGAAACAAATTAGATGCAGAAAGCAAACCCCAAGTCTACAGTTGCTCCCAAAGTCTACCACCTCAATTTTGGGATGATTTGTTGTCTATTCAGGTATTCTGCAGGTGCAGGGTACATCAAATTGATTGTGGAGATTTAATCCGTTGCTCCTCAGAGAAATTTCCCTTTGTCTTCTTTGTGCGCACGGCTCCTGGGGTTCAGCTTTGGATTTGGGCCCGCCTTTGTGTGTAGGTCGCCTGAGGGTGTCTGTTCTTCGCTCAGACAGGACGGGGTTAAAGTAGCAGCTGATTAGGGGGCTCCAGTTCACTCGGGCCGGGGGGAGAGAGGGGTACGGAATGCAGGGCGAGCCTGTGGCAGCAGAAGTCGGCGTGACGTTGCACCAGCCTGAGGCGCACCGTGTGTTCTCCCGGGGAAGTTGTCCCTGGATCACGGGACCCTGGCAGTGGAGGGCTGCACAGGCTCCCAGGAGCGGAGGTGTGGATAGTGACCTGTGCTTGCACACAGGCTTCTTGCTGGCTGCAGCAGCAGCCTTAGCGTTTCATGCCCGTCTCTGGTGTCCGCACTGAGAGTCGCGGCTCGTGCCCATCTCTGAAGCTCATTTAGGTGGTTCTCTGAATCCCCTCTCCTTGCGCACCCTGAAAGAATGGTCTCTTGCCTCTTAGGCAGGTCCAGACTTTTCCCCGGACTCCCTCCCAGCTAGCTGTGGCGCAGTAGCCCCTTCAGGCTGTGTTCACTCAGCCAACCCCAGTCCTCTCCCTGGGATCTGACCTCCGAAGCCCCGCATGTGTCTTTTCAAATTATGGTTTTCCCTGGGTATATGCCCAGTCATGTGACTTTTTTCTAGGCACTTCTGCATCGCCCACAAGACTCTGGATTTGTCTGAGGACTACATTTCAAGGCTCAAGGACTTGAGGAACTGATCTGCTGTGATTAAAATGAAAGCAATGCATGGTAGGTACACATTTAACTAAGGGAATCTGTGTTTTATTATTTGGGAAGATGTATTTGCATAGGTTAATTCAATGGCATTCTTTATTTTAAAAAAGGAAAGTAACTCACGTGGTGAGCATCCATCCACCAATCCCACCTTTCAAGTTCATGTTAATTTGCCTTGGTTTTTATCTGACCTGAGCATCCAAAAGATACCAGCAGTAAGTTATCTATCTCATCACATGCTGGGTGAATAAGGGACCTGACTCGGTTACGGCCAATTGAATTTATTCACTCATCACGGAGTTCCCAAGGCCTGAGTAGACGTGATGTTGCAGCTGATATTTGTCTTCAAAACTTCAGCTGCTCATGGCTCAAAGTTCAGCATCACTGATATTACTTTCATCCCTAAGATAAGAAAGCTAGTGGGTGTTTTCTTGTGTTTTGATTCCAGCTCTAAAATCACTCCTTAATGATTAACAGGGGTTCCTCTGAGACCTGCAAACACAGAGGCTACAATCATGCTGAATGGGAAAGCAACGTCTGAGACCAACCAGTCCAAGCCCCTCTCCACACTGGAGCAGCTCAAGACCCTTCATGAAACCCATACAATAATGGTGGCGTATAAATCAGCCTTCTCTTACACAATACCAGAAAAAAACTGACATGTGGTGAAGGGACCAAAGCTGGCTTTAGTGAAATCTTATGTACTTTCAAGCCACAAGTAGTACAGTTTGATCCTTGGACAACAGGCGTTTGAACTGTGAGCATCCACTTCTATGTGGATTTTTTGCGGTTAGTTGGATCTGTGAACGCAGAACCGTGGATATGGAGGCCCTGCAGATATGGGGGTCCTACTGTAGAGTTATGCGATGTTTTACTGTTTGGGCATTGGAGCCATAACCCCCATGTTGTTCAACAGTCAACCGTATATTGAATCTGTACAAAGGAAGAATGTGGGACTTGCTGATGCGGTCCTGAAAGGCCACACTTTAACTTTTCTCCCTGCCTTCATCCTTCACATATGAGGCTCACTGCTTTACAAGTTGTCTGGAATGATGACTAGTCATTTCTACATTCTTTGTTTTTGACCAAGTAAACTGTGAGAATAAAAGAGGTGGAGGAGCCAAGTGATCACATGCGAGCATTCCGAGGGTTGAACACGAGCCGTGCATTACCACCCGGCATATGTATGTGTCATGTCAATCACTGTTGTATCACTGTTCTAGTTTTTATTTTTTCACTACCCAGACCAAAATAAAAAATGGGAAAGCTTTCATGCCACTGCTTTCAGCGTTTCATCTTATGCCCTCTTCTGTTTCCTTTGTTGTAAAAGGTTTGGGAAAAAAATTCACTAAGGAGTATTGTAATAAAATTTAACAAAAGGTCCACAAAAAGGTAGAAAGTCACCCTGCACTTGAGCATGAAATCCAAACCCCAGCTCTGAAGGTATACCAAAAAGAAATGCATACGGGCTGCATTCCAGAAACCAAACCGCAGTATTTATTTCTAAAATCACATCTCTCTGAAAAAGTCCTATAAATATTCTCTCCTTCCCAAGGAAACAATCCCACTTCCCATCAAATCAGGGATCAGAGAAGAAGTCCAGACAGAAGACGAAACACACAGTGTCACCATATCCCACATAAGTGGTCCTGTTCCGCACACAGCCCCTAATTCCTCACTCCTGGCACATGTCCATCTGCTAACACAGCAGAGACCTGACAATTTAGAAATTTAGAATCTCTGTGTTGGCTATCCTGACATCCCACATGGGAGCAGTTGGAGAAAAATGAACAGGTAGGTCTGCCCTTCCTAGTCAGTGAACAAACTCCCAGCAACAGCAGCACCTCCCTCCACCATGTTTTCAATAACTGGGCTAACTTGGATAGACATGCATTGTGAGCCTCACACAGTGCACAGTGGTTACTTCAATAAACCAATGTAATGACATCCTTTGAGTCCAAAGTCACAGAGACATCTTACTCAAAGAAACACCACTGGTAACAGGTGAGGCAGGGGCATAGGCAATGAGGTCTGCCCAAGAAGGTACGATCTAACAAGGAAGACTGTGTGTGTATGTGTGTGTGTGTATGTGTGTGTGTGTATGTGTGTGTGTGTGTATGTGTGTGTGTGTATGTGTGTGTGTGTGTGTGTGTGTGTGTGTGTGTGTGTGTGGAGGGGGAGGGGGTGTGACTGCATCTAATTTCAATTTCCCACTGAAAAAAGATGCCAATAACCTATGTTATCAGACAAGGGTTTTTTTTTGTCTTTGAAAACTGAGAGAGTTGAATAAGTGTACCAGTGGGTTTCCAAGTGTTTCTTCCATGACTGGGTGGCCCTGTAGACAGGTATGTCATACACCTCTCTCTGCATTCAAGCTAGGGTGCAAATGGGTCTGTGAATGCCTGGAATTCTATTCTACGCTGTTATTGGGTGAGGCTGATTTTGCGTCCTCCCTTACGCGCCCTCACCTCTTCCTGCAAGCCCCCCACATCCCTGATCATGTCCAAACTCTCTTGTTGCTACAGCTGTTTCTCTTCTTCTTTTCCTTCTTCTTCTTCTTTTTTTTTTAATAAGGGCTCTGGCCTTGCACTGCTGTTTATCACCTAAGGCAAACTCTCTCTCTCACTCTTTTTCCCTCTCTGTTTCTTTAAATCTCTAAACCACAAAGCAGCATGCGAGCAGCACCATGGGTCAAGATATCAAAAGAGGGAACTTTTATAGGTTTCCTCGATAACATGGACAGGAAAAGAAGAAGGAGCACAAGCAGCATTACTGACCTTATTTGATGCTGTGCAGTAAAGAGAGGCAGTTCTTCTGCTGTCTGCCCACGTGGGTCCAGGCATCTGTGTGAGAAGAGGAGAGCTGGGGATCAACACTTGGTCTGGGTTTTCCTATACTCTTAGGCCAAAGCTTTCCATGTGTTTTCAGCAAATAATACCCAAATAAACAGAAGGTTACTGAATATATTAAACTCACTGCGGAAAGAAACTGCTTTTTGATGCCCGGCATATACAGACACTGTTTTTCTCTGCACACTCACATGTATGAATAGAAGTAGGAACTCACAGACTACGCAAGGGATGTCCGTGCTATGAGAGCAGAAGTCTGTATTCTGAATATTACAGATGCTAATCAGCTCTGCCTAGGCAGCTACAAGCTACAGACTTACATTAGGGTGAGTTTTTTGGAGCTCGTTGCCATAGTCTGTAAGGCAGACACACTGTATTTAAAGAAAATGCGTTTTTCTTTGGTGTGACACGACTACTGGCTTTCGCGCATTATGGGCCCAAGAGGACAACGGCTTCAATGGCCCTCGGGAATAACTGCTTCCACAGCCATTTGGGCTAACTGGACTCCTAGAGGAGTACAAATGAAATAGAGAAAAAAAATACTTTGCAGGTGGAACTCTTTTTTTGTTGTTGTTTTTTTAATAGTTGAGGTCTCTTTTTTAATCTACTTTCAGGGAAACCATGTTTTCTCTCGTATGAAGAAATCCCATAAAGGAGATAAGCCCTTTTTGCTTCAAGAGCCCAAAGATCGCAACCCTACCTTTTTGTTTCCCCCACATTTTCTAAGAGGATAGTCTTAGCCTCTTAACTTCCTACCTTAACTTCCTACCTTATCATTTCACCATTGGTTAAAGGGGTAAAAGAAGAATAGCTATTTTCTCCTCTGGAGAAAATTCCATTCCCTGACTCCCAAAAGAAGTCACATACATACCCCTTCCCTTTTCTTTTCTGAGTATCTGTGAACCACTTGTTCTCTCTTCCCACTTCAGAAACAAGAGCAATCTGAGGATCATCCTATCAACCATCACTTCCACTGTTTTCTAGATCAAATACTGTGATTGTTGATAAACATACGCCTTGATTGCAGCCCAGACCAGGAGCACCATATTTGAGGGTTTCCAGAATCAGCTGCGTGAAGACGCCAGCACCATGCTCACTGTCTGAGGTCGCTGCAGACGCTGGTGTGAGCCGGGCTGAGCCTGTGCACACACGAAGCCGTGGGCATGCGCTGCTTTGCTTAGGCCTCATAAATGTAGGGAATTTTGAATCCAGGCAAATGAGAGAGATGCTCTTTCGGAATAGGCATTGGCAGTCATCTCAAAGACCACATTTCCTCTGCTCCTCCCAAAAACGACAGCACTGGCCCCTGCCCACAAGGCAGGAGTTATCCAAAAGCATCAGGTCAGCCTGACCTTCACTCTATCCACCCGTCTGCGTCCTGAAACATGTTCTCATCTTTTGAGTATTTATATTGGGCCCAGCAAACTTATGTGAGATTTGACATGTCCCCCACTTGGCACAAAGTATTGAAAACATGCAGACAGAAAGACATAAATAGAAATTAAATTCTTCTGTTTACTTGGCAGACTAAATAAAGGCTAGGAAAATACCCGCTGACCTCCCAGCTGAGAGCAAGTGTGAGGACCCTGTATGCTGAAACTGAGGCCTGGGCCAACTCCCTTCTCTTCACATGGGACACTCTCCCTGAACACGAATGGCAATGAAGATACAGAAGTGTATTTCCCCTGACTCACTCTGCCTCCCTCCCAGCCCTGGGCCCCTGTTGTCCTGTTGGCTGGTTATTTTAACTCAATGTGGTGACATCACAGGCTCCCGAGTGAGATCAAGCACTGAGCATGGACGCAGGATACATTCCCCACCTCCTCCCTGCACACTTTCCAGTGACCAGATTGAATGCATGTGAAGGCTCAGTGTTCACTGCTGGACCAGAAGATCCAGGCCTGTGTGGGGTGTGTCCACACACCTCTGATGCAGCCTGGGCAGGACTGGGCTACGACACAAGGCCTGCCAGGTGATGATGACTGCGTGGCCCCAGCCTGTGTACAAGGGGGTTGGCAATTTTTATCCAGAGTCCTCATTTTTACACAACTGAGCTGAATGGGCATACACAGGCCTATGGTCACCTCTTCAGTGGGTGGAGTTTGTATGTCGAGACTGCACGACACGGCCTTTGACAGAGTGGGGTACCTGCACACAGTATAACACTTCACACTTCTGTGTCGTAAGCTAGACTCCAAAATATTCAAATACATCCTTTTATAATTACGTATTTTCTAAGCGACTTGAAGTCATTGCTATCCTCATTTGTTTGCAGAAAATACCTGGGTTTAAGAGGAATCTTGACTGCCAGACTTAGCAAGTTAAAAAAAAAAACAAAAAACAAAGATGCCCTGTTAAATTTGAATTTCAGGTAAACAATGAGTAAATTTTTGGTATAATATTTGAGACATACTTATATAAAAAATTATTCATTATCTGAAGTTCAAATTAACTGTCGTCCCATATTTTCTCTGGGACCCCAACCCTGCAGAGTTTGTGTGTGTGCCTGTGGAGACGGCGGGACAGTGAGAAGGGGGTAGTGCAATGTAATTTTCACCCTTTTTGTGTAAATTTGGGGCGAAATGCATCCTTGATCCCTGACTCGTTGCTTGGATAGAAATACAGCCACTGGAAAGATCAGATGAGCTTCGTAGTTTTCAGCCATGTATTTCCAGGTGCCTAGGGATCTCTGAGGGGAGTAGGTTCCAAATGCGATACTGACATCACATTAGGAGGAAGCTCAGCTTGGGCGGGTATGTTTTTCAACATGGCGCTAACAGAGCACGCACAGGTGATTAACATTCCTCTGCTGAGGTTTATGACTTCATTAGAATATTTCCCATCATAATTGAATAGGTAAAAATACCTGGCTATTAAATACAAGCCTATCCCTCAGGATGACCAGATTATCACTTGAATTTAAAATCTTTCTGAATTTTTAATAGTGCATAACAAATACGATTATTTATGCACTTTCTTCCAGTGCTCGACTTGCAGGACTACAATTATTTGGAACGCCTTCAGTTTCGAGCTGCGCTGTTCCTTGTATTTCCTGTATTTCCCAATTTCTGTAAAATATTTAGCCAACAGGTTCCCTCTTTTCTTTGTGACCTGGATGAAGCCCGTCCAAAATCCTTTGGGGTCCTTGGCAGGGCCCAGCTCTGCATTCTTGAGAAAACCCTGGTAATTAGCAGCGGGGAGATGCACGGAGCTGTGGTGTAAAGGGAGCAGCTGAGAATCCATAAAGCTGGCTGATGAGAAAGTCAAGTGGAGGCCTGCCTGGCTGAAACCTCTTCAATAGATCTGTAGTCTGGACTTGAACCCTGCCCTCTCACCTTGGGGTCTGATATTTCTTTCTTTTCCCCCTGCCCCCACATTTCTCTTCTCCTCCCAGCTTCTCTATCAAGGAGTGATTGACTGTGAATAAAAATGTGAGTGACCCCCATCTAGCCGCCCCACTTCCCTGAAAAGGGGGGGAGAAGGAGAGGGGGAGGGGGGGAGAGAGAGAGAGAGAGAGATTGAGAGAGAGAGAGAGAGAGAGAGAGAGAGAGAGAGAGAAGAACCAGAGAGAAGAGGGAAGGGGGAGAGAGGGACATACAGGGGAAAGGAGGGTCCCCGACTTCCTCACAGGTAATTAAAGGGACTGTTTTCAAGGTTGCATGGGCAAAAGACAATTCGGCCCTAATGAAGCATCGATCGACTGGCACTAAGGTAGAAAGGAGCTGACATTCATTCAAAGGTCCCTTTAACTGATGTAAGACACTGCACCGGGAATGATTCGTTCTCTGATGTCATTGCCTAGGACCCAGGAAAGAAAAAAAAAGGGGGGGGAGTTTGTTTTAAATTTATTTCTGCATTGCCACAAATGTGTGTTGAGCTTTGTTTTCTTTTTCTTTTCTTTCTTGTAAAAGATATAATGCATCCGGGCACATTCTATTTGGTTGTAGGGAGGGGGACCTCCCCGCCTCCCAGAGTAAATTTTCTTCATCAGTCCCGTTTAAAAGCCCACCAATCAGGCCCGCTGGTCCGGGATTCATGAGGTCAGTGATGGCAAAGCAAGGACTCCTGGGGTAGGTAGCGACATCGCTGTCTGTTTGCAAACCCAAACCCACTTCCCTCTGAGGATTTGGCCACTGTCTACTTTGGGCTGGTGTTTGCTATTTTATGGCAAAAACAGAAACCTCGGTTGGGAGGGGAGGGCCGAGGAGGGGGTCGATGAGGCTGTGTGGTGAGGACTGAGTGAGAAAAGGGCTGAGGATGCTGCCTGGGATGAGTCTTCGGCAACACAGGCACCGAGATGGGCTTTGCACGTTGGGAACAAAAGCCAGGCAGAGCCCCAGGTAAAGGTGTGGGAGAGCAGCCAGCCCAGCCTCACCTCCCAGCCCACCTGGGGTTCGGCTGTCTGGGCGCTTTCTCCGGGCTGGACATGTCCTGGACGTGGCTGCCAGTTTTCCTCACTAAGCTCTAAAAAATGTTTGCATTTGGAGAACATCTCGATGATGATAAACGGAGGGGAAAATGCTAGTTGTACCAAGTAAATTGGGGTGGATGACAGGGGAGGAGAGGTAGTATCGATTCCCAAACAAGTTGAGTGTTACCTGAAGAAGCTTTGCCCACAGCCCACAGCTCTGCTGGGTTTTACAAGAGGCCCCGCGATCAACAATAGCAGGTCCCTTCAGAGCAAGAAACACAAAGAGAATTTGCTCTGGTTCAGTCCCCACGGTGAGGCCCTTCGGAAGCTGAAGAGAATCACTTTTTTTTCCCCCTGCTCAAAATAAGGGGGAGAAAAGAATTCTCTTGTACACACTCCCGTATAGACATGCAGAGTACAATGAAGAGAAGAAAAGGGGTCCTCTGACAGGACATTTCAAATCACTGGCTTTTTCGCATTTTTTCTTTCTTTTCTTTCTTTCTTTCTCTTTCTTTCTTTCTTCTTTCTTTCTCTTCCTTCCTTCCTTCCTTCCTTCCTTCCTCTCCTTTTTTTCTTCAAAGAACTTAGTGTTTAGTGATTTTGCTCTTCATTTTGGTTTGGCTTTGGAGGGAGGGGTGGCAGGATCTATTATTTAACTTGATAAAACAGCATTAGCACACTGCCTCGCTGCCTCCCTCCCTCGGCGTCTCTCTTCTATTTATTCATTTGTGTTTACATTTCTAAGACATCCCTTTAGCTGAGGGAGGACACTTCCCACATATTGCAGTATTGGCCATTAATGCAAAAGGATAATTTGTTGGTTGCACAGCCTCTGAAGTTGAATTTTTAAGAGAAAAAGCAGAGCCAAGTTTCCTTGGGTTTGCTGCATTCATATGTATTTGGTTGGTACCTTTCTCTCCTTTATCTTTGAAACAGTTTGTAACATTCTATTTATCAATTTGATGCTCTTTCATCATGGCTTTCATTTTATTTATTTTTGTAAGCGAAAGAACAGGTCAGGAAACAGAGGCAGAAATTGCCTGGAACATCTGCTGAAATAATAATAATAAAAAGTCCCCCCCCCCAAAATGGCTACACTGTAGCCCAGCAGATCCTATCTGCATTAATTTGGCTGAGCAACCAGATATTGCAGGGGACAAACTCTGAATAAAGCAGTTCCGAGTTCCCAGAATTGGCACAGCTCAGCCTAAACAATGGCTGCTTCCTATTCACCTTAACCCAGCTTTTCAAAAGAACATCCCCAGAAACACAAAGCATCAGCGGGAAATGGCAATTTTATGAATCCTAATCAATCAAAGGGCTTATTAACTCAATGTGAAGCCAGATTAAAATCTTTAATTATAAATCGTGCTAAAAGGAAAAACAAAATGTACTTACGGTACATTGAAAATTCCGGATATTAACATAGTTGCTATTATCTCTCGCAATATTAAATTCCCCCTCCCTCTCCCCCCAACAACCTCACCTTTTTCTATTACTAAAGAACAGGGCTACAAGGACCCAAATCATTTTTCCCCTCGATTTATTAAAATGTATTCTTTTTCTCCCCCTGTGCACTCAATAGGTTGCTGGGAAGCTGCGTTGGTGGTTGTAGGAAAGGGTACGAGAAATCCCATTACCGAGCCCCAGGCGCCTAGGGTTTCAGTGTGATGCTGGGGGTAGTTTGGGAAGTCGTTTATTAAGAGGGCAGAGTTGGTGTTATAGGGTTGGTAGGTTTTTGGGTTTTTTTGTTTTCTTTTCTCTATGTAGGGGTCTGGGGGGGGGACAGCAATCAGATGTGGAGCATTTTCGCTGATGAAAGCGGCATGCAGGTCTGTGCTAGTAGGATTGAATGGCAGGAGTAGAGAACGCCAGCTCCAGGAAGGGCCCTCACTTGAAGTCGCATCACAGTGTGAGAAGAGGGTCCGGGTGCTGCTGCTGCTGCTGCTGCTGCTGCTTCTCCTTCTTTTTTTTTTTTTTTTTTTTTTTTAATCAGGCAGACATTTGGGAAATGACCACAGCAAATTTAATCACAGTTGGGGGGGGGAGGGGGGAGGGAGGTAGAGCAGAGACTGTGATTCACATGTTTTATTTATTTGTTCAGAGTCACGGCCATCCTATTGTGTGTCCCTCATTCTGTCATTTCAGGCCCCTCGGACCCACCCCCTACCCCTGCCCCCATTGTTAATGTAAGAGGCAGAGAATATAACCACATTTTATATAATAACATATCCAACACTGCAAAAGCAGAAACCTCATCTTGAGAGGGGTCCTTTTCTTATATTGAAATGATAAAAAAAAAAAAAAAGAAAAAGGAAAAAAAATCTTTCTGTCCTAATGACAATGTTGGATAGAGAGATTTGTTCTTTGTGTAAAAAATTCAGTGATCTTCATAGCGAGGGTACATGCCCCCATTTCCTCCCCTCCTGTACGTGGGCTATTGTACTATTCTATTTTTATATTTACAGAACAAGTCCTATGTTACCAAATTGGCTTTAAATTAAAAATAGAAAGAATGAAAGGAAAAAAGAAAAAAAAAACTACGCAATGTCTTATGTACAATCAAAGCTAATAAAAAGGAAGTAATGCCCTGGTTTAAATTAAATCCTACTTCATTCCTTTTATTCAAAGTTCAGACTTTCTTCCCCTCAGCCCCTCTCCCGAAATATTCCTTTCTTTGGCTTTATTCCTTTAGTTCCAGGGACAAGAAGCCCTCATTCCAAAATGAGGTCTCTTAAGATTCCTGTCACTCTCCTTCCTAACCCTAGAACCCGGTTTTAGCCAGGGACAGAAGGTGGGAGCAGAGAGTGGGTGAGAAAGGGAAGAAATAGCTCTTGCTGACGACCTTGATAGAGAATAGGGTTTGATTTTCATAATACAAGGTTGACTTAGTGCTCTTTTAATCTGAAAGCTAGCTCTAAACTGCCCTATTTAAACCTGAATCAAGAAAGGGACTTGTCACAGATGGGTACTAACCAAGTCTGCCCTGGTGGCATGTACTGGCTCCTGGCTCTGCGCTTCCCTCGGGCATTTGTGACCATGCCACACCATATTCTTGCAGCTACTACCATTTCTAAAGTGCAATAAAAATATGATTTTCCTGATTACTTTGGAATTTCTAAACACAGATAGTGTTACTTTAAAATCATTTACAAACAGCTTTATATGCTTTGAGCAAATATACAGCCAAATGCTACTTTAGCCTCTGAAAACTTGCAGCCTCTTATTTTGGTGGCCAACCCTGTAACCACACCTGCCCGCTCCTTGCGGTAAACAGAGGAGTCTGATTTTTCTTTGGCTAAGATGTAAATTTTTGTTTAGGTCCATCCCTCCTTGATTTTTCTGCCTTTGCCGACTGATACTTTTGTAGTTATCTAACTGTACAAACATAGCTGGAGGACAAAGAGTGAGTAAAAGGTCCTAAATCAGTTTTCATGGCTACAGTGCACACGGAATCCATTTTGGCAAAAAACACTCAAATTCTCAGAATTCCTCTAAATCCTTAAATGCCACACGGCTGTGATATTCCTTTGAAGACGAGCATTGGACCTAATAAACGAATACTAGAGGCACAGATCTCGTCTTTAGTTCTTGCAACAGCTTTTCACTAAATTCAGAAAAGATCTTTTGTGCTTAACTGGGTTTTCATTTCATTGCGTTTAAATTTGTTAAGCTTGACTTTTGACACTTTGGGTGTTTAGCCTTTTTCTTTTTTTAAATGCAATTATATAATAAATATTTGTGCTTCCCCAAAGGAAGACAATCTGTTGTTAAAACTAGTATACGATTTTTTGTTATGAATAACCCACATAAATATGTACATTTTCTAAACATCACCTTTAAGCAACTAATAGTGTAAACTATTTTGAAATAACACACTGAAACATTATATACACAATATATTTACTCCACTAGAAGGTGTAAACAGAATAGAGAAAAGAAAGATTAATAAAGCCAAGAAGGGAAGATAACTTACATAAATAAAATATTCTCCTGAATTGCTATTTAAACAAATTAGACTTCAAATGATAAAAAGCATTAGTAAATTATAAGTCTGTATCAAAGATAAAACTATCTGACTCTTTTCCCACTAATTTACATTCCCAGTTTGCTTAAGCAAATGAAAAAATATGAGTGGAGACAGATCTCATCAGCCAAAAAATTAAAATAGGTATTTGTTTTTAAAAATTGTATATGGAATTTTAGTTACTTCTCAGAAATTACAAAAGGGACATTTAGAACCTGTTCAAATGGTGATACTCTGAAATGCAATTTTCTTCTGATATACTTTTTTCCTTTTAAATATTCAGAAGTAATCATATTCTTACATGAGTGCATAAGTCTAGCTCTAATAGAATTCTTTTTCCTTTTCTGCCAAAAGTAAAATGATTTAAAAAATATTTCACAAGGAAATATTACATTAAAGCCCATATGAAAAAATGGAAATAATTCCTTAACGTTTTAGTTCACTTGCTTCAAGTATTCCAAAATATTTTTTAAAAACATTTAAAGTATTTATATATATATATATATATATTTTTTTTTTTATGTACAGCACAATTCTTACTTGGGCACTATTACAGATTTGTAATTTTTTTTTATGTCATGAAGAAAACAACAGTCATGATAGCAAGAAAATATATACATTTTCCTGTCTTCTTTGGTTTTGTTTCAAATCCAAGTAAATAGGAATGAAAAAAAATTGGTTTAAATGGTTATTTTAGAACACTGCGGGGAATCTTCTTTTTAAAAGTATTTCAAGGCTTTTCTAAAGATTTCTCACATCAGTATTATGTTTTTGGTCTCCTTTTGAAAAATACTCTGCTTTTAAAAGAACCTTATAATTTATTTCCTATGCATATGGTTTTGTCAAAATCCCAGTCCAAACACAGAAAATGCCCTGTGTCTCCTTAACACCTACAAAGCTAATGTTTATAGGCCAGCTTAAATCTGAGAAGAAAATATCCTCCACAACTCCAGGCTTTTTTTTGTTTTTTTTTTCCTTCTTCTTCTTCTGGATCAGTCGAGCTCTACATTTGATATACAGACTGATTTTTTTCCCCCCATCAAAATTACATGAGAAGCAAAAAGCTGGAATCTAAGACTCGACAAACTGGGCGGTTCTCCTCACTCCTCCTGTCTTTTCTCAGTGTCAGACTCTATGTTTAGATAAAACAATTTATCTTTATCATTTTCAAGCTGGTCAGACGGGCTGGGGGTGGGAGGTGCCAAGAGGTGGAGGGGTGAGGGAAAGGTGATTGTTTCACTTGTTGTCAGAGGGCATTGATCAGCCCTGCTGTCTGCTGGTCTCGGAGGTGAGGCCATGTCCCCCAGGAGCACTTCGGGGCTGGGCCATGTCAGTGAAAAGCTGTATTGAGTCATGACCCAAATGACGGCTTATTGAGGGAAACGGGTATTGGCGTCCAAATCATTCTGAGACACCCTCAGTAACACTTAAACCAGTCCACTCCGTTAATGTCAGGTCACGGGGGACACATTTAGCCCCCTCTGCTGACCATTAGGCCCTTTGATGGAGTGGACGATAAACTTGACGGGACAAGCTGGACCCCACTCTTGAGCCTGCCTCTGCTGACAGCAGGCCCAGGACAGAGCTGCCTTTTGGAGTAGCGACGGGTCCCTGTGGTCAGGTCCCCTAGGGATTCTGTCCCTTTTATACCAAACAGGATAAAATATACCTAAAACTAGTTTTAATGTTACGGCGTCAAAGGGAGAAAAACTAGCACCTTGATCTGTCACCGAATTTTTCAACAATGAGGTGAGACACAAATTGTGGATAAAGTGGTCAGGCTTTACCATTTTGTAATTTTTATTTCTTGTTTTGATTTTTCTTTTTCTTCTAAGCACCGCTGATAGAGTGCAGGTATTTCAAAATCCATTTGTTATACCTTCTGCGGCAAAGAACAAAAAGAATTCCTTATTGTTTCCCAGGGAAGTAGAGAAGAATTCAACAAAAATTCACTCCAGTGTGATCACAACGTTTGCAAGGCAGTGCTCTGGAAGGGAATTATTTTATTTTGTATTGCCGAACATCAAATGCATTTTGTGGGGCAGGACAGTGGGAAGTTAAAGATAATTGCATTTCCCATCGATGGCAGCATTCGCCTAAAACAAACTTCAGCTTGAAAATGAACCGAAAGCACAAACTAACAAAACCCAGGTCTTTGTTAACATTCAAAGGGTGAATTAATAATCATTATTGCTACTATTTAAACAAATTATACCTAAATCTTCTGTTACACGAGAGATTGCTACTGTTTACTTTTTCTGCTTTCCCACCACGAAAGCGGCCTCTGGTTTGACAGAGCAGATTTTCTGGTATTACAATGCTTTTTGCCTAGTTTTAACACCTTGTCTGGATTCCTCTTGAGAATTAACTGATATTACATTAGAAGGGAAAATGAGAGGGAATTTTTCAGCCAGCCCCCCCATCAAAAACTGAATCCAACAGAAACAACCCTCTATTCTTCCGACAGCACTAGTCAGTGCTACACAATTAGCAAAAAAAAAAGTTAGTACGAATGGGCTAATAATTTGACCAAATTATGCATCTGTTTTGTCTTAAAAGTAGAAATCTAATTAACAAGATAATCTATTTACTGAACTATTAACTACCCTCTGATAAATAAGGAAGCAGCTGTGGGACACGTTTAACAGAGTGTGGGAGGTGGAGTTCTCATCCACTTCGAATTATCTAAACCTGAGAGACTTTTCCAGCGTTCATAGGCTTTGTCTCTTCATACAGTTTGGAATCCTTAGAGCTTGCTAAAATTCAGAATTATTTCTTCTAAAAGAAGTCAGTTTTTCAAACCATGTAGATTATACCTCATTTTCATATCCATTTCAGTATGGTTTCATTCCAGAGAAATTGGATAAATTAAAACACACCCACACCCTGCTTTATCGTATCCTGTTCCTGAAGCTTAAAAGTAAGATTTTTGTGGATTTGGAAACTTCAAATGATTTAAGCAGTTTTATATCTTGGTATGCTGTTTACACAAGGAGTTACAGTAACTCATTTTCTCTCAATGTACCATTGATATTGTGTGTACAATGTATATAATAGCTGCACAGCTATCATCAACATTTGCTAACTCCATCTTGATGTTTTATGTTGAAAGGATATAAATAATCCCCTTACAGATAAGTCTGTGAGTATGTCTGTGACTGAGTGTGTGTGTGTGTGTGTGTATGTGTGTGTAGGGGGGGCTGGGGAGAGAGAGAGAGATAGCATGTGGTCATACATCTTTTACTCATCTCATCCAAAGAGACTTCTAACTAGAGCCCTAACTCAAGAAATAAGTTGTATTGATCTGGTATTTATAATGGGGCAATGTTGAGTTTTTAGTGGGACGAGATACCAAAGGGAAATTATTCCATCATTGCCAGTAAGCTTCTCTCTCCACCCTGTTTTCGGTAATTTTTCCCACCTCTTCCTTTCAATTTGCAAAGCCAGGAAAGTGCGCAATTATCTATCTATTATGCCCTATACATGTTTTTAGCACCTAATAAGTATACCACTAGTAATTGAAAAATTAGCCATGAAATCCGTATCCACTAGCGTTCTGCCATTTCATTCAGAGATCGCTCCATCCTGATCCAAATGTAAATTTCCGAGGCAGAAGCTTAAAAAACCTAAGACATGGACACCACTAAATTAATTAAATCAGCTTGATTTTTAAAACAATTAGCACCTGCAACACCACATTTACACTTTTATTTTCTCACAGCAATTAAAATTCCAACTGAAAAATCAGTAGAGTTGGGGTGGGTTCTGCGCAACTCCAAAATCTTAGATATTTTTCTGAGAACCAGAAGATAGAATTTTCTCTGAACTCTGTTCTCTGCAGACCTGAGCATAAACGAGAGCAGAAAGGCATTTTGTCCAGTAGCAAAAGAACATTACATACCTGTTTGTCATGCTGTGTTTATATTCCTTTTTATGTATTTTAAAAAAAAATTGTCCTGCTCTCGACTGATCTTTCAACCTACAAGTTTCTGGAAAAGTGACACACCAGTCGACATGCACATCTGAAGGCGGCTAATTCCGAATTTAACTCTCTTTTCTTGTGACCTAAGTCATCTTCTCATGATACCACTTGTGTTCACAAGCCTGAGTATTCCCAGGAAACTTTATTCTTCAAGCACCCTTTGTCACATGTCGCCATGCTCTGCTAACTGCCCTAATCACGTCACCTGTGAATCTGACCCCCAAGGGTGACAGCTGCAGCATGTTCCACTCTCTCATCATCCCTATGAAAAATCAAATATGGAAATTTTACCCCCATAACATAATACTGCCAGACGTTTTAAATTGATACCTGAAAAAGAAGTTTTGTACCTTCTTTTTTCTCAAAGACGGCTAAAGTATTCCTTATTTGTATCTTTTATTTAAGTTTTGGATTTCACTTAAATCTCAACACATTTTGAAATAGCTCACTGAGCTCCACTCTCTGTGCTGTATGTCACTAGAGGCCACTAGAGGTCACAACAAGGTCACTAGGCTATTCTCTGAAAACATCACACAGTATACAAATATACATATTTCAGCATTTTAACATTGTCATCAGACACTCTGGCCCCCGTGACCTAATACATTACAGCAAACAAGCCCCCTTCCCCACCTAAAGGTGACCAACGAGTTCACACCAGGACTCTGGCCTGTCCTTTGAAATAGCTCTTGGTCCCCATGATGAAAGTGATGGAACTCTGATATATCAGAGCCATTTCCAAACCAACTAGTCACCCCCATGTCACTTGCAATCACTTCTTTCTATTTATTTGGCAGTTATTAGACTAATCTATCCTACACAGACTAGTCATATTAATCAGTTTATGATGACCTGAAGGCCACCCGATGTCCAAAGCAACTTGAGGACAAGACGGTGACAGGCTGTACAGCAGAACAGAGGATCCCTCCTGACTAGATGTCAGAGGACCCCAGGTTCATCACCGACTACAGGGTGGGGAGGGAGGGACTCTTGCTGCTTCTAGGGGCAGGCCTGGGGCTCCTCCCATGTAGAAGGTCTAGTGGGGGAACGAGATTTTCTCTTTCCATACACCTTCATCATCCGGTCACTGAAATGCTTAATGTGGGCTTTCAGAAGAACTAGGGCAGGTGATCAGAAAAAGTGATAAATGGGGGCCTGCACTTCACACAGTTATTTATAACAAACTAAGTCTGAACTACTGCACTGGGAGTTGGAGTACAAGGGGGGAAAATGTATGCAGGCAACAGGGAGTTAAGTAAATAATTTTTTTCTTTTCTTTGTCGATGTGTTTAGTTCTCTTCCTGCCAAGATTCATCTCACTCTGCTATCTTGTGAGAGACACATATGGTGCAGTGAAATTGCCATCCAAGAAAGCATGTCCCAGCCTGTTGAGACATCATCAAATAAGATTAAAGCAAAGTAAAACTAAAAAGATAGAACAATTTTTTTTCTTTTCCTTGTACAGAGAACATCTGATGAAAGCGACTGAGGTACTTGAATTGCTTCTAAAGGTTTTGCAGCCATCTCTTTACTTTGGATGGTTAAGAAAAAGCCAGGGATAACACGACAATATCTTCTTTAAGTTAGTGGGGAAAAAATGTGCTTCATAATAAACCCGATGTATATGAATAAAATACAATATTGCCTTCGGCACTTCTGTTGTAAATAGCACTGAAACATGCTGTAGACAGACTTCAGTCTCCGCTTTTGCTCCTTCTCTCTGAATTCTATGGATTAAAATTTTATGTTTATACTCCACCACTGCAGGGACAGTGGTGGCATCAAATAAAACTTCTATTTTTTAATGTTAGTTATTATATCCAGATTCTTTTTATGGTACAGGATCGCTAACTTCTTGCTTTTCAGACCTCAGTATAGAAAGGACTGAGTTTCATCTTCACCCAACTGGTGGTCAGATTTCCCTCCTATGGCTGACACTTGGGAGACAAGGGATGTGCAGGTAACTAACTACTCAACCTAACTGGCACACCCTGGACCAGACTGTGAGGGACAGTGCTTGCCTATGACAGTGTGGGCACCCCTATTCTCATAAGCTGTGCACATGACGCTTAATGTACAATAAGCCAGGAAAGTATAACGCGCCTGCCCTTCACCAGAGTGCCCCTGGTTCCTGGCAATACCCAGATGGTGCACTTATGAATTGGCTAGATTAATATCATAGCCACCTCCAAAAGGCAGCATCTTTTCTACCCATATTCCTCCTAAGTGACAATAATATCAACTTCTTTCCCTGTTCGCTTTTACTTTAAGAACCTGCTGGCTCTGGGCAAATTTATGATGGCGATAGGAAGAGGGGAAATCCACAGGCTACTCCCTTAAGTCTCTCTTCCAGAACATGCAAAGGATCTCTTATTTTTCAGGGGCTTACTTCCCCTTCCCTCCCAGAGTGGGATTTCAGGAAGTACTGTAAATACTTTAAAGGATGCGGTTCAGAGGTAAACAATACCATGATTCACATCAGAGGTGGGGTCCAAAGCCAGGCTTTGAAATTAAAATATATTTTTTTAAGTGTCTGGAGAGGAAGGGTAGCAGGCAGTGAAAGACAAGAATGTCCCTTTTTTCATGCAGATACACTGTTCTCTGTGATATGAAATCAGTTTGCGTTCTGGAAGCAGAAATGAGGAAGCAGTCTATGCATTTGTTTGCAAACTGTCCTAGGTAAGGAGCCATAGGTTTACAAGATCTTGTTTCCGATGCACGGCCTTAATTGGACCTCTGGAAAGCAACAATGCATCAGTAGAAGAGATTATCACTGGCCTTAATAAGCTGTTGTTGGCTTTCATGACAGCCACAGCCTAAAACGAGGCACATGGAGCCCAGAGACAATCTCACCAATTGCCTGGAGCAAGGATTAAAGAAACAAGGATCCGAAGCAGAGAAAGAAAGAAGTGGGGAGGGGGGCAGCGCAAGAAACAGGGGCTAATGTAAAATCGTTTCCATATTAACCTTCTTCCCTTCTGACAATGGTCAAGTTCTGATTCAAAATACAAATTATCTCCAATTACTTCAAAAGAGGCAGTCAGAGAGCTGTCATTTAACCTTCACCATCTGTTTGCCTCAAAAGAAAGCTGTACAGCCTGCCACGCTGACCTCAACTTTTCCTCTGAGCCCTGGACGGGCACCAAAGACGGGGCCTTATTGTTCTCCAGAGAGAAACCTATTGGGGTTTTACTGGGAGGAAGCGGGAGGTGGTTAGGAAGGAGGAAAGAGAGAAAGGAAAGATGATATTGATGGACCAGAGGAAGGAGCTCTGAGAGGTGACTCAATTCAAGCTGGGTTGACATCTCATGTTGAGTGGGTGGCCTTACCCACCCTCTGGACGCTGCTTACCGAATATCCTCTGCTGGAGGATTTGTTTTAAAACAAGACTGGCTCTAAGAAGGTCTCAGGGGCTTCCCTGGTGGCGCAGTGGTTGAGAGTCCGCCTGCCGATGCAGGGGACACGGGTTCGTGCCCCGGGCCAGGAAGATCCCACATGCCGCAGAGCGGCTGGGCCCGTGAGCCATGGCCACTGAGCCTGCGCATCCGGAACCTGTGCTCTGCAACGGGAGAGGCCACAACAGTGAGCGGCCCGTGTACCACAAAAAAAAATAATAATAAATAAATAAATAAAAATAAGAAGGTCTCAGTGAACTGAGACAGATGATGATTCAAGGATGGGCAGGACGAGTTAGGGCGCATGGCATGGTCGACCCTGATGCCTGGTCAGCTGTAGCGGAAGGCAAACTATTAGGAACACAAATGTGATGGGGTTGCCCAGAAGGTAGAGAGTACCCAGGGAATAAAGGTTTCTTGACACAGTCAAAGAAGCAAGACTTGAAGGCAGAGAGAAATGGAGCTTTGGGAAAATAAAAATCTGTTAGTACTGTACTGTCTGATAGACAATTGGTAGGCTGGAAAAAAGTTTTTAAATGAAAAAATAAACTTACCCACTATACAAAACCCCCAAAATCACAGCATTCAGGATGGCCAGGTGGAGACCAAAGCCATTCTGGAGTCTCTCAGTGGAGACATGTCAGTCTGTATCAAAGCATTGTAACTAAGAGAACCAAATTTAACTACTCAAAGTGGCTCGCATCGGGCATGAGGTAAGGGCATGGAGAACACCCGTTTCAGATGTCCCAGAACAAGGTCAAAAGGACCAGGAGGAAGAAAAGCTTCCCAACAGGCCACAGTGAAACAATAGAGTGAAAATTTCTAAATGCCTTATGTTTTACGGGAGAGTTCTAATGTTTCTACCCAGGTACATTATATTATTTCCACTACCTCTGATCTTTACTCTCCATTTTAAAGCCCACTGAATAACAGGTTTCTTCAACAGGGAAAGAAAGAAAACAGACCCCCTATAAACGAGGACAACTTTGCCTCATAAATGGTTTGTGTGTTCAGAGAGCAAAGGCACCTGGAATTTTCTAAAGGAAAGCACTTCCAAATACTAGCGCCATGTGCAGGTAGGGCAATTCCTTCTCTTGTCAAACAGTATTGAAGCTCGAGATTTTTACCACGATGCCTGGAGTAACTGCCGGGGCCACTTATCTCTCGTTGCCGAAGCAGATGGGGACAAGCTGATCAAATAGAGAAAGCTGCGGTGTTCTCAGTAACAGTGTCAGGAAGGCAGTGGTGGATGTGAGGACGTGCTGGTGGCCGTCCAGAGGACACAGTGGTGTGCGAGACCACTGTGAAGGGGTGAAACTAAAACCACTGAGGATGGGCTCTCCATTCACAGCTCCCTCCCAATACACAAAGAGAACTCCTTTATTTCTATTTTCCTCTTCTACCTTCTCTGCCCCCTGCCATCCCCTCAACCCATTTCCGAATATAAGTCAAGGCCTTCATTGGCAGGTCACTGTTAGATGCTGAATCTAACTGCAGGAAATAGCCCTGTGACACTGGGCCATGATGGAATTACCCTCATTCAGATCTCTCTCAGGTCTGTGCATCCTTCCAAGTTCAACTTACGAGACAGCGGGCCACCTGAGTTGTCAGAAGAGTGAAGGATGGAAATGAAGATACACATGCTTTTCTAAGGTCTAGACGCTGCATCTAAGTAGCTGTGTCTGACGGGCATCTTCCCTCCCCTTCATACTTCCTTGCTGGCCAGTGCAAATGCTCCATGATTGAAACAAATACAGAATTTTAAAGAAAACATGGCAGAACTTCTTGGAATAAAAAGGCCTTTGGCAGATTCTGGCTCTCTCCAGCCCTCCTGTCCTCCACCAACCCCTCCATGGGAAGGGATGCAGGGACAGTGAGAATATTGTTCAGAAGAAGCATCTGTATGTGATTAATTGACAAGCTGGAGTGTTTGCAAACTTGTCAGGGCTGAGCCCACGATAAAGTCCTGTGAGCAGGTTTGTGTTCAAGAAGGGAGCCGGCTGTTACATTTCATAAGACAAATATTATCTGTTCCTCTTCCAGGATGCCTGTTATTAAAAGCTGGATTTAATAGAAGAATTAAAGGGCTTGCTGCATTTGACATTTCATCCACTGAAGACCTGGGGGTGGGGGTGGAAAACCCAGTGCTATGCTGATCCAAAGCTTATCTGTCAAATTTTCCCCTGTTTGGCTTTCCCTTCTTTTCTATTGACTGGTTTTTGCACCAAATGTTAAGTAAGTCAGAAGATGTTGATGATTTCCCAATTACAGAAATCTTTTCATAGCCTATTTCAGGGACCACAGATATGCAAAAGATTTTCAGTTTATTATCGCTAGGTAAATATCACACTAAAAAACAAGCTCCTCTTCCTCCCCACCGCCCACACACACAGGTAGCAGAGGAAACAAACACGGAGCCCATTGTTACACGCGTCAGTGCTTAGTGCTTCGTGCTTGGAAATGGTTGCAAAGTCCTTTAGAAAAATCAATGCTATTTTATCATAAAGACACTGACGGGGATGATTTTTTAAATGCTTTTTGGATGCCAAGATTCCCACTGATTTCGTGCTTGTTCTCTACATTGATGGCTCTGTAGTTCTATTCTTATGTTACCCCATCGAGTCAGTACTTCATAAAGCCTGAATCATCATCGCTACCATCTCAATTGCCAGGAGAGTGTTGGGAGTGGGTCCGGGTCAGAATGACAAAATCCCCGTGGAATTCTGAGGTGCTAAGGAGTAGTCCTGGATGGGGATTCAGAAGGAGTCTCCAAACTCTACTTGGATCAAAAGCACATGGTACATACAGACACTACCTGTAATTTAAAAATAAGGTCCCATAACCAGGAGATGGAGAAGTGATGTGTCTGTGATATGGCCTCCGAAATTTCACTTGTGTCACTGTTTCTACTTCATGGTTCACTGGCTCAGAGACAGGCCAAGTTCAGATACTCCATGAGACTGGGAGGTGTTACTCTGTTCCTTGTTTAAACTACAGATATCTTGGAAGGTTTGATTAAACAGGCAAAATAGTATGAAATCATCAGAGAAGATGAATAAACACAATCTAAATCTTTCCCTAATTTTCCCTGGTAATTTCCCTAAAGTTACCAGATAAAATACGGGATGCATTATATATAGCTAATGTAATAAAATATTTAGTATATTTGGTATAAAATATTTAGTATAAGTATATCCAAATATGGGACATACTTATACTAAAAAAAGTAATTGTTATTTACCTGAAATTCAAATTAATTTCGGTGTTCTGTGTTTCTATTTGCTAAATCTGACAACCCCCTACTAAATCTGAAACAATTTGATTTTCAGAGGCAGGAGACTGGAGTTCTAGAAGTTTCTTCTGACAGTAGACTGACGGCAACATGTTTCAGTTTCCATAAATGTACAGATATGAACTGTGTAATAAAATCATTCTTCATGACACATCTGAATTTTAGATTTTCTTAATTTAAAAAAGTAGTGTTACCACTTTTATTGTATACACAACTACCTAAATCAACAAAAATGTAAGAACTCTAAGTGAAAGGCCTTAGAAAAGATATGTAGCTGGGAGACCTTCAACATGGCAGAGGAGTAAGACATGGAGATCACCTTCCTCCCCACAAATACATCAGAAATACATTTACATGGGAACAACTCCTACAGAACACCTACTGAACGCTGGCAGAAGACCTCGGACCTCCCAAAAGGCAAGGAACTCCCCATGTACCTGGGTAGGGCAAAAGAAAAAATAAAAAACAGAGACAAAAGAATAGGGACGGGACCTGGACCAGTGGGAGGGAGCTGTGAAGGAAGAAAAGTTTCCACACACTAGGAAGCCCCTTCACTGGCAGAGATGCGGGGTGGGCAGGGAGGAAGCTTCGGAGCCATGGAGGAGAGCACAGGAACAGGGGTATAGAGGGCAAAGCAGAGAGATTCCTGCACAGAGGATCAGTGCTGACCAGCACTCACCAGCCCGAGAGGCTTGTCTTCTCACCCACTGGGGTGGATGGGGGCTGGGAGCTGAGGCTCCGGCTTCAGAGGTCAGATCCCAGGGAGAGGACTGGGGTTGGCTGCATGAACACAGCCTGTAGGGGGCTAGTGTGCCACAGCTAGCCAGGAGGGAGTCCGGGAAAAAGTCTGGAACTGCCTGAGAGGCAAGAGACCACTGTTTCGGGGTGCACGAGGAGAGGGGATTCCTTCCCTGTCTGCCCACAGAAGGCAGAGCACCGCCTAAATGAGCTCCAGAGACACGCGTGAGCCACAGCTATCAGCTCGGACCACAGAGACGGGCATGAGATGCTAAGGCTGCTGCTGCAGCCACCAAGAAGCCTGTGTGCCAGCACAGGTCACTATCCACACCTCCCCTCCCAGAAGCCTGTGCAGCCAGCCACTGCCAGGGTCCCATGATCTAGGGACAACTACCCTGGGAGAACACCCGGCGCACCTCAGGCTGTTGCAACATCATGTCAGCCTCTGCTGCTGCAGGCTTGCCCCTCATTCCGTACCCCTCCCTCCATCCCCCTGGCCTGAGTGAGCCAGAGCCCCTGAGTCCACCACTCCTTTAACCCTGTCCTGTCTGAGCAAAGAACAGATTCCAGAGGGCGACCTACATGCAGAGGCTGGGCCAAATCCAAAGCTGAACCCCAGGAGCTGTGTGAACAAAGAAGAGAAAGGGAAATCTCTCCCAGCAGCCTCAGGGGCAGCGGATTAAATCTCCACAATCAACTTGATGTACCCTGCATCTCTGGAATACCTGAATAAAAAACGAATCATCCCAAAATTGAGGCAGTGGACTTTGGGAGCAACTGTAGATTTGGGGTTTGCTTTCTGCATCTAATTTGTTTCTGGTTTTATGTTTATCTGAGTTTAGTATTTAGAGGTTATTATCACTGGTAGATTTGTTTATTGATTTGGTCACTCTCTTCCTTTTATTTTTTATCTATAGATATATTTTTTTTTCTTTTTCTCTTTTTGTGAGTGTGTATGTGTATGCTTCTTTGTGTGATTGTTTCTGTATTGCTTTGCTTTTCCCATTTATCCTGGGTTCTACCTGTCTTTTTTTTTTTTTTTAAGTATAGTTTCTAGTGCTTGTTATCATTGCTGGATTTGTTTGATGGTTTGGTTGCTCTCTTCTTTCATTCCTTTTTTATGACATTTTAATTTTTAATATTTTTTTAACTTTATTTTATTTTATTCTTTCTTTCTTTTTTTCCCTTCCCTTTTCTTCTGAGCCGTGTGGCTGACAGGGTCTTGGTGCTCCAGCCAGGTGTCAGGCTTGTGCCTCTGAGGTGGGAGAGCCGAGTTCAGGACACTGGTCCACCAGAGACCTCCCAGCTCCACGCAATATCAAATGGCAAAAGCTCTCTCAGAGATCTCCATCTCAACGCTAAGACCCAGCTCCACGCAACGACCAGCAAGCTACAGTGCTGGGCACCCTATGCCAAACAACTACCAAGACAGGAACACAACCCCACGCATTAGCAGAGTGGCTGCCTAAAATCATAGTAAGGTCACAGACAACCCAATACAAAGCACTAGACGCGGTCCTGCCCACCAGAAAGACAAGATCGAGCCTCATCCACCAGAACACAGGCACCAGTCCCCTCCACCAGGAATGCTACACAACACACTAAACCAACCTTAGCCACTGGGGACAGACACCAAAAACAATGGTAACTACGAACATGCAGCCTGTGAAAAGGAGGCCTCAAACGCAGTAAGTTAAGCAGAGTGAGAAGACAGAGGAACACACAGCAGATGAAAGAGCAAGGTAAAAACCCACCAGAACAAACAAATGAAGAGGAAATAGGCAGTCTACCTGAAAAAGAATTCAGAGTAATGATAGTAAATATGATCCAAAATCTTGGAAATAAAATGGAAAAATACAAAAAATGTTTAACATGGACCTTGAAGAACTAAAGAGCAAACAAACAATGATGAACAGCACAATAAATGAAATGAAAAATTCTCTAGGAGGAATCAAAAGCAGAATAACTGAGGCAGAAAAATGGATAAGTGACCTGGAAGATAAAATAGTGGAAATAACTATTGCAGAGCAGAATAAAGAAAAAAGAATGAAAAGAATTGAGGACAGTCTAGGAGACCACTGGGACAACATTAAATGCACCAGTATTTGAATTATAGGGGTCCCAGAAGAAGAAGAGAAAAAGAAAGGGACGGAGAAAATATTTGAAGAGATCATAGTTGAAAACTTCCCTAATATGGGAAAGGAAATAATAAAGTCCAGGAAGCACAGAAAGTCTCATACAGGATACATCCAAAGAGAAACACACCAAGACACATATTAATCAAACTATCAAAAATTAAATGCAAAGGAAAAATATGAAAAGCAGTAAGGGAAAAGCAACAAATAACATACAAGGGAATCCCCATAAGGTTAACAGCTGATCATTCAGCAGAATCTCTTCAAGCCAGAAGGGAGTAGCAGGACATATTTAAAGTGATGAAAGGGAAAAACCTACAATCAAGATTACTCAACCCAGCAAGGATCTCATTCAGGTTCAACGGAGAAATTAAAACCTTTACAGACAAGCAAAAGCTAAGAGAATTCAGCACCACCAAACCAGCTTTACAACAAACACTAAAGGAACTTCTCTAGGCAGGAAACACAAGAGAAGGAAAAGACCTATAATGACAAACCAAAATCAATTAAGAAAATGGTAATAGGAACATGCATATTGATAATTACCTTAAATGTAAATGGATCAAATGCTCCAACCAAAAGACAGAGACTGGCTGAATGGATACAAAAACAAGACCTGTATACATGCTATCTACAAGAGACCCACTTCAGACCTAGGGACACATACAGACTGAAAGTGAGGGGATGGAAAAAGTATTCCATGTGAATGGAAATCAAAAGAAAGCTGGAGTAGCAATTCTCATATCAGACAAAATAGACTTTAAAATAAACACTATTACAAGAGACAAAGAAAGAACACGACATAATGATCAATGGATCAATCCAAGAAGATATAATAATTGTAAATATTTATGCACCCAACATAGGAGCACCTCAATACATAAGGCAAATGCTAACAGCCATAAAAGGGGAAATCGACAATAACACAATCATAGTAGGGGACTTTAACACCCCACTTTCACCAATGGACAGACCATCCAAAATGAAAATAAATAAGGAAACACAAGCTTTAAATGATAAATTAAACAAGATGGACTTAATTGATATTAATAGGACATTCCATCCAAAACCAACAGAATACACTTTGTTCTCAAGCGCTCATGGAACATTCTCCAGGATAGATCATATCTTGGGTCACAAATCAAGCCTTGGTAAATTTAAGAAAATTGAAATTGTATCAAGGATCTTTTCCGACCACAACGCTATGAGACTAGATATCAATTACAGGAACAAATCTGTAAAAAATGCAAACACATGGAGGTTAAACGATACAGTACTAAATAACCAAGAGATCACTGAAGAAATCAAAGAGGAAATCAAAATATACCTAGAAACAAATGACAATGAAAACACAACGACCCAAAACCTATGGGATGCAGCAAAAGCAGTTCTCACAGGGAAGTTTATAGCAATACAACCCTACCTCAAGAAACAAGAAACATCTCAGGTAAACAACCTAACTTACACCTAAAGCAATTAGATAAAGAAGAACAAAAAAGTCCCAAAGTTAGCAGAAGGAAAGAAATCATAAAGATCAGATCAGAAACAAATGAAAAAGAAATGAAGGGAACAACAGCAAAGATCAATAAAACTAAAAGCTGGTTCTTTGAGAAGATAAACAAAATTGATAAAACATTAGCCAAACTCATCAAGAAAAAAAGGGAGAAGACTCAAATCAGTAGAATTAGAAATGAAAAAGGAGAAGTAACAACTGACACTACAGAAATACAAAGGATCATGTGAGATTACTACAAGCAATTATATGTCAATAAAATGGACAACCTGGAAGAAATGGACAAATTCTTAGAAAAGCACAACCTTCTGAGACTCAACCAGGGAGAAACAGAAAATATAAACAGACCAATCACAAGCACTGAAATTGAAACTATGATTAAAAATCTTCCAACAAACAAAAGCCCAGGACAGATGGCTTTACAGGTGAATTATATCAAACATTTAGAGAAAAGCAAACACCTATCCTTCTCAAATGCTTCCAAAATATAGCAGAGGGAGGAACACTCCCAAACTCATTCTACGAGGCCACCATCATCCTGATACCAAAACCAGTCAAAGATGTCACAAAGAAAGAAAACTACAGGCCAATATCACTGATGAATATAGATGCAAAAATCCTTAACAAAATACTAGCAAACAGAATCCAACAGCACATTAAAAGGATCATACACCGTGATCAAGTGCGTTTTATCCCAGGAATGCAAGGATTCTTCAATATACGCAAGTCAATCAATGTGATAAGCCATATTAACAAACTGAAGGATAAAAATCATATGATCATCTCAATAGATGCAGAAAAAGCTTTCAACAAAACTCAACACCCATTTATGATAAAAACCCTCCAGAAAATAGGCAGAGAGGGAACTTACCTCAACATAATAAAGGCCATATATGAAAAACCCACAGCCAGCATCACTCTCAGTGGTAAAAAACTGAAACCATTTCCTCTAAGATCAGGAACAAGACAAGGTTGTCCACTCTTACCACTACTATTCAACATAGTTTTGGAAGTTTTAGCCAGAGCAATCAAAGACAAATAAATAAAAGGAATCCAAACTGGAAAAGAAGAAGTAAAACTGTCAGTGTTTGCAGATGACAAGATACTGTACATAGAGAATCCTAAAGATGCTGCCAGAAAACTACTAGAGCTAATCAATGAATTTGGTAAAGTAGCAGGATACAAAATTAATGCACAGAAATCTCTTGCATTCCTATACACTAATGATGAAAAATCTGAAAGAGAAATTAAGGACACACTCCCATTTACCACTGCATGAAAAAGAACAAAATACCTAGGAATAAATCTACCTAAGGAGACAAAAGACCTGTATGCAGAAAACTGTAAGTCACTGATTAAAGAAATTAAAGATGATACAAACAGATGGAGAGATATACCATGTTCTTGCATTGGAAGAATCAACATTGTGAAAATGACTATACTACCTAAAGCAAACAACAGATTCAGTGCAATCCCTATCAAACTATCAATGGCATTTTTCACAGAACTAGAACAAAAAATTTCACAATTTGTATGGAAACACAAAAGACCCTGAATAGCCAAAGCAATCTTGAGAAAGGAAAATGGAACTGGAGGAATCAGGCTCCCTGACTTCAGACTATACTACAAAACTACAGTAATCAAGACAGTATGGTATTGGCACAAAAACAGAAATATAGATCAATGGAACAGGATAGAAAGCCCAGAGATAAACCCACTCACATATAGTCACCTTATTTTTGATAAAGGAGACAAGAATATACAATGGAGAAAAGACAGCCTCTTCAATAAGTGGTGCTGGAAAAACTGGACAGCTACATGTAAAAGAATGAAATTAGAACACTCCTTAACACCATACACAAAAATAAACTCAAAATGGATTAAAGACCTAAATGTAAGGCCAGATGCTATAAAGCTCTTAGAGGAAAACATAGGCAGAACACTCTATGACATAAATCACAGCAAGATCTTTTTTGACCCACCTCCTAGAGAAATGGAAATAAAAGCAAAAATAAACAAATGGGACCTAATGAAACTTAAAAGCTTTTGCACAGCAAAGGAAACTGTAAACAAGACCAAAAGACAACCCTCAGAATGGGAGAAAATATTTGCAAATAAAGCAACTGACAAAGGATTAATCTCCAAAATTTACAAGCAGCTCATGCAGCTCAATATCAAAAAAATAAACAACTCAATCCAAAACTGGGCAGAAGACCTAAATAGACATTTCTTCAAAGAAGATATACAGATTGCCAACAAACACATGAAAGGATGCTCAATATCACTAATCATTAAAGAAATGCAAATCAAAACTCTAATGAGGTATCACCTCACACTGATCAGAATGTCCATCCTCAAAAAATCTACAAACAATAAATGCTAGAGAGGGTGTGGAGAAAAGGGAACCCTCTTGCCCTGTTGGTGGGAATGTAAATTGATACAGCCACTATGGAGGACAGTATGGAGGTTCCTTAAAAAACTAAAAATAGAACTATCATACGACCCAGCAATCCCACTACTGGGCATATACCCTGAGAAAACCATAATTCAAAAAGAGTCATGTACCACAATGTTCATTGCAGCTCTACCTACAATAGCCAGGACATGGAAGCAACCTAAGTGTCCATTGACAGATGAATGGCTAAAGAAGATGTGGAACATATATACAATGGAATATTACTCAGCCATAAAAAAATAGAAATTGAGTTATTTGTAGTGAGGTGGGTGGCCCTAGAGACTATTATACAGAGTGAAGTAAGTCAGAAAGAGAAAAACAAATACCGTATGCTAACGCATATGTATGGAATCTAAAAAAAAAAAAAAAAGGTTCTGAAGAACCTAGGGGCAGGACAGGAATAAAGACAGAGATGTAGAGAATGGACTTGGGGACATGGGGAGTGGGAAGGGTAAGCTGGGACGAAGTGAGGGAGTAGCATGGACATACATACACTACCAAATATAAAATAGATAGCTATTGGGAAGCAGCCTCATGGCACAGGGAGATCAGCTCAGTGCTTTGTGACCACCTAGAGGGTTGGGATTGGGGGGTGAGAGGGAGACACAAGAGGGAGGAGATATGGGGATATATGTATATATATAAATATATATATATATATATATATATATATATATATGGGGATATATGTATATATATATACATACTCCATACTGTTCTCCATAGTGGCTGATTCACCTTGTTATGAAGCAGAAACTAACACACCATTGTAAAGAAATTATACTCCAAAGATGTTAAAAAAAAAATCTCTATCCTGTTTTTTATCTTTGTTTTCCCTTTGGATTAGAAATAAATATTTCTCATGTTTCTGCTTAAAAAAACAAAGATATATAGAAAACAAATGTTAAATCCTTGCATATCACAATTAATTAGCTCAAACCCCTAAAAATAGTTGGTTACTTTAGTTTAGAAATGCTCCATCATAGTTTGTCACAGTCCATATTTACAAACTTAGTGCAAAGGTAACAGAAACCTAAAATTTCTCCTAACCAGGTCAAATTGTCACAAACTTGGAATTTATCAAATTCAAAATTATTAGGGTTTATTGTTCTTATATTTCACTCAAGACAACTAATTTTCCCTCAGTGATTGCTTTCTCCTTTCCCTTCAGATTAGAACAAAATCTCATTACCTAAAGTAAGCTTATTCTTGAAAAGGAAATAAAAATACTGAGTTCCAGGATACTAACTCTAATCAAAAGTTGATTTAACTTGTTCCAGGATCTCCCAGTGTATTTGATCCATCCCGGTGGGCTTTGGGATGACTGAGCTGGTCTGTGTGGGCCTCCTCTGTACCCTGGGGCATGTCTGTACTTCAACTCTGAGAAACAAAACTAAGGCTCCTGATGTCCCCGGGGTCCCCACCTGTTGCCTTATTAACTCTGCTTGGGAAGAAAGTGCCCATATGAATGAATGAATGAATACTGAACAAGTAAAAGAGCAAAATACAAATCTATACAGCCACTCTTCTGATAAGAGTTGACCTATGTGTAAACATACAGATGGGATACGATCATGAATGTCCTCTTTCAAAGACAGTCCAGCAAATTTATCTACTGAAGCAGAATGTACCAGAAATGGGGAATCTATTTTGGATCTGAATATTTCATAGTAGCTACCAGGTTAGCATCTGTCTCAGGAATATCTCTGTCAAAGTAGTTGCTAAAATATTCTAGGGTGAAGGCCGTTCCCTGCATTTCCGAATTGCAAACTGCCAGGCCAGGATGCATCTCAGAAGAGGCCGTGAGTAGCATCTTTGCTCACTTGTCTCAGCAGAAAGGACAGGGAAGATGTCTCCCTTTTCAAAGATGGCTTTAAAATGACAATGAAAGGGTCAACAAACAAACAAAATTATACATATATTTTTTCTTTTTGTTTTTTAAGTACAGGCAAATCCAATGCTTCTGTGTTTTTAAAAGCCTTTCTCCAAAACTAGTCCTATTTATTAGTGGTGAAATACAAACCATGCTATCAGGAATCTTAAGGAAATAGATTGCTGTTAAGTGATACTTCAGAATCCACCCCCTAGCAAAGCTACTGCGCCATTACACGAAGATAAGGAGAAAATGCTTGCCTCCATTAAAGAAGACCTTCGCCTGAAACACCGTAAACCATTCAGTCTCAGTTCTAAGCCAGTGATTCAAAGTATCGCTGGAAATTTTCAGTTAACCAGCGGTACCCACAGTCTTTACAAATGAGGGCAAAGACCAAGACTTGGTTGTTGGAGGGGATGTTAAAGAGGGTGATTAGCCTCTAAATGTGCAGTCTTAAAGGTCCAATTTTCACATGCATTAATGTCACATGTGATAATCTACAGTATTAGGGGCTGTGATTGGTTGCTGCCTGCCTCCCTGTTGAGTAAAACAGCAATAATCTAAGTATAATATCACCCCCTAGCCGCCTCTCACCATCCATCCTGCTGTCCCCCACTCCTGGCCACAGAAAGCAATTGGGTGTCACCAAAAATATGTCATGTATGCAGGCTTCAGTTCTTAGTCTGTTTTGTTTTTGAGTCCTGGGTTTGTTTTTTTAAAGAGTGAAAAAAAAAATTTTTTTTTTTTTCTGTCCTCATAGAGCTTATAGTCCAGGTGGGAACACAAAATACCCATGAGGGAAATGTGTCAGACGAAGACCCCTAAATTAAATCCTCAAGTGACTCAAAGCATTTCTCTTTATAGTAAAAAAGCAGGTGGATGAGATTCTTCAAAGATGGCTTCCATTATAGTCTAAAACAGGATACATACTAGAGATAGGTCAAGGGCAAAGTCTAACAGATTATATTCATAAGCTAGGGCACGGTTTTGTCACTCAGTCATGGATGGAACTAGGGTGAGTCAAGCATGTACTTCTCACCTGGTCACAAGTCTAGAAGTCTAGAAGACCTTTGACCTCTGGGTTCAACCTGCCCTCATCCTGAGTCCATGAAATATTAACCTGGCAATGTGTCATGATCCCTGTCCTCATTCTCCACAACAGCCCAGCTTCCGGGACCAAGGGCTTGGTGCCTACAGGGCTAACTGAGCCCAGCCTCCTCCCTGGACAGCAATGCACTTCCCTCCTGCAGTGGCAGCGATGAGCTCACCCTGTGCCTTGGTTTACACGGAGTTCCTTTCCAAGATGAGAGCTCTACCTCATCTCCAGTATTGCCCATCCTTGGTTTCATCCCTTAAAGATGGGACTCATTCCCTCTACCCTCAAGTTACATTGAGTGTTCCACCACTTGAAGATGTGAGTGTCAACATCATTACATTGGATTACAGTGATTGCCACTATCCCAAGACCCTTGCTCCTATACTCCCTCCTTCCTACCCATCTGGCACCATCATCACTCCAACTAGTTCAAACTCAACACAAACAAGGGCATGGATCAGACCCAACATACCAGTCTACTCTATGATCAGGCCCTCTAGCCAGCCCCTGGCATTAGACCTTCAATTGGGTCCATTTTCTACCTAACCCATTCTTAACCCCCACATTACAGAATCATACCGCCGAGGTGGCTCTTGGCGGTCAAGCCTGCTCAGGATACAGGAATTAGTCAGCAGTTTCTCCAGCGTCCTCTCATGGTATTAAATACTGGTAGCTAAGCAATGTATTTAACGTTGGAGTTCTTTGTTCTCTTAGAAGAAAAAAACAACAACACTGAAATTGATGGGTTTGGGGATACCTCTCAGTTGCCATGCCTTCGGAAGAGTAGGAAAACATCTACTGTCTAACATTTGTATCTGGTAATAATTGTATGGAGTAGTGAGGGTCACAGAGAGTTTATTCAATTTTACTCTTTGTTTTCACATTCATGGCATTAGGAAGAAAGCTTCAGTGAATCCTTCAGTGACCTCTGGCCCATTTTGTAATGTAGGACTCTAAAATTCAAGAGCTGAAGCTTGGATACAAGGTGGTGCTAAGGGGTAAAAAGTGAACTACGGGTCCTTTTCCCTAAAGAATACCTCAAATACTTAAGGTTTGCAGGGCACCTAATAATTTCCAAATTATTTTCATACACATTATCTCATCTAGACCTGAGAACCCAGAGAAGGAAGAGTTAGCCCCACTTTTCACAGATGAGGAAAATAAAGTCTGTCTGGGTTAAATGACTTGTCCAAGCTCACCCAGACCAGTCTAGGTGGTAGACTTCCAAGTGTAGATTTAGTGATCTTCTTTGCTACAGGTTAGTTCCTCTTCTTGTAAACACATTCTCCAAGTTGGCTGCCATCAACATCTGCCAAGCTGGGGCATTCTGAAAGCATGATGCAACCTATGGTACGTGTCTAATGTGCACTGCTGCACTTGAATCTGCGTTCTCAGGGCTCTTTGGCCAAATTCTAGGGCATAAGAGTGACAAAAAAATTTTTTTAGGTCCCTTGGAGAAAAGACCATTTGTGGGAATATCTGGATTTGTATCCCTTTGGGTAGAAGACCTTTTTTGGAAGCTTCCTGCTCAATCCAGAGCCTGACAACTGTGGACCAGGGCTAGCCTGAGATTCCCAGGACACTTCATTGAAACAGTCTTTTTACTCCCTCCTAATACCAGCTGAAGATATGTTTTGACATGTCAGATAGCCCTGGGTACTCTTATGCTGTAAAACTGTGTGCCATACCAGTGAGACCAAGAGGCCTTTGTAGATGGCAAATGAAAATCAGATTTATCTCCTGTTAGGATTAAAATATCCCAAATGGGTGCTGTATTTCTGGGTGCATTAGTCTCTAGGGGCTGCCCTGAAATTAACGCAAACTTGGTGGCTTAAGACAATAGCAATTTATTGTCTCTCAGTTCTGGAAGCCACGAGTCTGAGATCAAGGTGTTGGCAGGGCTAGTACTTCTGGAGGCTTTGAGGGAGAATCTGTCCTGTGCCTATCTTCTAGTTTCTGGTGGCTCCAGCAATCCTTAACACTCCTTGGCTTGAAGACTCAACACCCCCTTTTCTACCTCTGTCTTCACATGGCTTCCGCCTGTATCTCTCTGTGTGTCATATCTCTCTTTTTTCTTATAAGAACACTAATGACTGGGTTTAGCATCCACCCTAAACTCAGGATAATTTCATCTCAAGATCCTTAACTAATTACATCTGCAAAGACCTTATTTCCAAATAAGGTCATGTTCTGAGGCTCTGGGTCGACATGAATTTTGGAGGGACACTATTCAACCCACTATACAGGGTAATCCATTCCAAACACCCACAGATTTTCTTCCTTTGAACTAATTCTCCATGTCAAGCTGAAGCCCAAGTTCTCTTGCCCTGAACTTAAAGAAGTTGGATAACCATTAGCCACTCTCATCCCTACAAGATTTCCTCATTTACTTTCCTTAGAACACTCTGTAGTGCTTCCTCTACTAGGATAAAACAAGCCAACTTCAGGTGCATTTTCTGTAAACAAAGCATTCTGTTGGCCAAGGTCAAAGTCCAGTGTCCTCTCTTTCTTCAGATTCCACAGTACCTATTTAACCAGCACGGGGAAATGGAGAATATTTTTAAAGTTGGAGGGGACATTTACAGGCTTCATGCATTTGTTTCATTTCCATTCCAAGGCAGGATTTGCTTGTGTATCTTCTGGCCTAAGCAGCCCCTTAATTAAGACATGACTCACGACTCATTTTCATGGCAATAGGCCGCAATGTTATATACCTTAGAATATTTCAGTAATGAGCCTTACTGAACAGAGCAAACTCTTTGTTTCAGTGAGAAATGCTAATTGAAGGAATTTTTTTTTCCCAAAAGGACACTGAATAGAAACCAATGTACTAAGCAAATTGTAGATGATGCTTCCCTTTTATCTGCCATTTCTTCTAACAGAAAACAAAACACAATCTCAACCAAACCAACAGTTCTGGCAGGAAAAAGAAAAAAAAAAAAAAGCCTCAATATTTATATTCTCCAACAAAGTGGGTAAGGAAGGAAGAAAGGTGAATGTTACAAATACCATTCAAAACACCAGTTCAGTTTCTTCCAGCAGCTGGAAGAAAATGTCTCAGCAGCCCCCTCCCTTTAAAGTTTTTTTAGTTACCAAATTCCTTTATGTTTCTTTTCCTACAAAAGTGACTTTATAGGTCATTAAACAACTATTAGAAGCACAAGTGAGCAAAACCCAAAGCATGGACCTTTTTCCTTTGATTTTTTTTTTTTTCCAGTTTTTGAGAGTCCGGGTATGTTTGTTAATGTCTTTGTGGGCATTTAAATAGTCTATCCATTTGTAACATCCCCTAAATAAGCCAGCTCAAGGAAACCTGCCTTGCATTAGCACACCTGCTGGGCCAAAACATGAACACGTATTACCCCAAATGGGACACCTCATTTGCCAAACAGATTCAAACTTAAAATTACCTGCTTCTTTGGATTGCTACACCTGGTTTTCATCAACGTGCATGGAACTCGATTTTCTACTTTCTCTCTTCCTCCCTGGGTTGGACAGGAAAGGAAAAGGCAAAGAAAGAGAGAAGAGAGGGAAGGCGCAGGTAAGGATGGGTAAGTCCTATTACCAAGGTCATCACCGGACCCAGGCATGGTGTAGCCCTCTCTAGTCACCAGAACAGGCTGGTGTCAGGGTGCAAGGTCCCCTTCTCCTGCAAATGTCTTTGGTAGTGAAATCTATCAAAGGAATCTCAAAACAAATTACATGGTAAATTAGTGTCTCAGTTCTGGCCTAGTCTCCCTGCCCCACTGTTCACTCCATGGGTGAGCTGCTGGCGAAAGCCTGCCAGATAAGCAGATTACAGAATGTCATGTGCCTCAGGCTGCTCCGCTCCATGGCCAAACTTTTCCAGCCCAGGCAGTTCATCCGATTCACATGGGTCACAGGCTGCTTCAATTAATGCCCCCCTAATGACTCAAGTTTGTTCCCTAATGTGGAAGGGTAAGTGGATAGGAGTCAGGCCAGGGACTTGAAGCATACTGGTCCCTTCCCACCCTCTACCTTGAATGCTCTGCCCCAAGATGACTTACATAAGAAAAGAGGAAGTGGGCTTGGAAAGAATATAGAATTCCTTTCGGATAGAAACCTTTTATGTCACTTTCCTATTGGTACCAACGCAATTCTGAGTCTTCAGTGGTCTGTGGGTCCTAGGGTAGCGAATAACAAGCCCCGATGTGAAAACAGAATACAGAAAACAAATTAGCATTTTGAAAATAAAAAGCCTGGCTTTTAATCCTATTAAGATTGTGGTATTTGTTTTTCTCCCCCTCCCCTAAAAACTCTGAAAGAGATACACCAATGTTCCATTACCATAAATGCTGAAATCAGCATTTCCTTTGAAAGAAGTTGTTAATATTTGGAAATGGTCGGATTCCCAATCCAAGCTTTGATTGTTATTCTATACTAGCCAGCAAGTGCCAAGGTCACGGGGAGATTCACCTGCAGACTGAGCTAAATGAATCCACTTGGCCACAATGCATGTATAATTTAACATTCTCCTCTTGCGTACTTCCATGCATTCCTAAAAAATATTACAATAACAAATTGGTTTCAAAATCATGCATTATGTATCCTGAAATTAGGCCTGCCAGTGAAACCTGTATATACAAACATGTACACTCCCAGGCAGGGCCGGAAGAACACACAAATACTGTCGATGCCAGGAAGAAGCTTGAGAAGAACGGTTAATTCCAGAAGGAATCCACTGTCACTTCTTTTATTATCTTAATCTGTGTATTTGGAAAGAAAAATAGCAAACTGATCATTTTCAGTTAGAAACCTAATTACCCATTTTCCTTGTAGTGTCTCCTCTCTGAGAAGGTGGGGTGTGCTACTGGAGGGAGGCATCTGGTGTCCTAAAAATAGGCTTGCCAGGCAGTTTTGATAAGCTTTACTTAAAAAACAAATATTCCTTGAATATTTAAAAGTCTTCTTTTCCTGTGATCTGACACTTTGCAAGTAGATGTTTTACGGGAACTGGACTTTAACAAAGCTTCTTTGAAACATTAGAGATGAAGATATCAAAAACGTCCTTACAAATTTGTGTTAAGAAATACACTTGCTCGGCTGTAAGCTTCCATCACTGAGTTATCCAAAAAAAAGTTAACATATTCAGAAAGCTCCTTAGGATTCCCATCACAAATGCAACCCCATACAATGTTTCCCTAATAGATGCTTGCTTCTGCCCTGCAACTTTCATCTGAAGTTAAATACACATTGATTTAGCATCTTTTACAACATAGGTATGGTTTACTCATGCACAATATGCATGTTTCTTAAGATGCCTATATAGGAATCATTCAAATTAAAGTGCTTTTCTGACTCCTTCATTTTTTTTCTATTTTAAACATTTATATCATACTGAAAAAAGTTCAAACTCACAAATTACATTAGTGAATTCTAAGAAGGCAAGATTTCTCCCCCAAAAAAGTGCATTCCATGATACAGAAAGCATTTGATCTTAAAAACATGAGAAAGAAATTTAGCAGAGTTTTCTCCTTGAAAAGTTTCTTAGGCATGAACTTGATCTCTCCATATTAAAAGAAAAAATCTAGTTTATTTCAGTAGGGGATTTGTTTTTCATTAACTTGCAAGCTAAACGTCACTGGTATGTTTCTATTGGTCTACTAACTTGGTGAATAAAACAACAAAATTCCTAAGAGAACCACTTATAAATCTCCTTAAATTAAAATCAGTCTAATTTTTATTATAAAACAGTCATCATGATAGGCTTTGTATTTTAAAGGCAATGCCCAGATCTAAAAAGTTTAATTCCCTGACAAGAGCTTCTAATAAAGATAAATCATGGGTAAAATTAGATGCACCTTCCCTTCTCAAGAAAAAAAACAAAAAAAGAAACCAAAATATATATATATATATGTGTGTGTATAAATATATATATATATATGTGTGTGTGTGTGTGTATATATATATACGCACACACATATATATACACACACACACACATATATATACACAAACACTATGTTAAGAAACATTTCTCCCTAATTTCGTTTTGAGGTAGTGATATGACTAGACATATAGCTTTTCTACAGTGAAATTATAAGGAATAATTTTTTTCTCTAATCAATAAGATCTGAAAATGGGAAATATTAACAGCATAAATTCTGATTTCTTTTGTATTGTAATTTAGGCTGACATATTAAAGCTCTGCTTTTCAGAAGAACAATCAAGAAATTATTGATAGAAATTAAATATTACTGACAATTGAAAATGCATTTTTTTTCTCATTTGCTACATCTAAAAATACCACTCCCACCTCCCATTACAGATAATCTAATCTGAGATAGTATAAAAGTAAAAATGAACCAAAAAAGCTTGGTCCTTTTCTGCTAAACTAAAAGGTGATTTATATAAGTAATAAGCAAATTCCAGAGTATCTATATATGGGTACGTGTGTGTGTGTGTGTGTGTGTGTGTGTGTGTGTGTATGAAAATCCTCTAAAAATGCCTTAAATTGTAATCTGCAGGCTAAATGATTAAACTCTCTCTGGGTTCGTTGGCTGCAGAGCTATAGCCTTCATTTTAGCTGTGGGCTATTTTAAGCTGAATACAAACTGCTTTTTTATCTGTTATTAAAGGCAGTTCACATCTTACACCACCTTGTGTATATTAGTGTACAGGCCGACGTACACAATTAAGAGAAGTATTAAAATAAAAATAAAAATGGAAAAATAAAAAGCCTTCGGTAATAATAAAATTTCATTCCCATAACACTACAAGAAACAGTTATTTAGCCAACTTTTCTAATACTGATATGAAAATCCTAAGTGATAATTTCATGGCACAAATAAAAATGTATTACAAACTCCTCTTTGGTTTTTGTGACAACAGTGTTTCAAATTGGGCTTTAAAAGGTGTTCTAATAACCACGATATACTTTTATGGTGAACTGTAAATATATGAATTCATAGATGATAAAATATATAAACTCATATGTTCAAAATTACATCAGTGAAAAGGACTAAAATTTGTCCTTTTTGTAATTTGTAAATAAAAATTTGTCCTTTTTGAAATTTGTAAATAAAATTACAAATAAGAGGCCCAAAAATTCTAAGGAAGAGCATCAGAAGTCAATGCTTTCTGATTCATCTTAAGCAGAACAGTTTTAAAACAGGCCTCTCTAAACAGCTACCTAAGCAGGATTTGAGGAGAATAATTCCCTAATGCCACTTAAAAAGAGAAAAGTCGATGGGAAGCATCAAAAGGGTTTTGAATGTAAATATTCTTAAAGCAACTTTTTCCTGAACTGGCAGCCCAGAGAGTCAAACAGATAGCATGACGATAAGGTAGACACAGTCAAAATTCTTGGGTTGGTCTGGGGCTGTTTTATGTTAGAGTGTGCCAGGAATTCCAGTTCTTCAAGAGTCAAGGCCTGAATTCAGCAGCCTCCAGTTCTGTCCCCGACCTGGCCAACTGCCAGAAAATGACACACTTCCAAGGACAAAGTAAGAACGGTTTCCCCCTGCTCCCTAGACCCAAGCTGCTGGCTTCAGAGTGAAAACTCCTAGGAGCCTTAAACTTGGCCACTTTTAGCAGGTCAAAGACGGAGAGGGGGAAGGAGAAGACGACATAAAGCTGTCTTGAGCCTCCCCTCTCTGTCGGCCTAATGTTGCTTGGTCCACAGAACAATCGCAACAATAAAATGCAGTGTATCCTGGGGTCCTCGCTGAAAGAATAAAACTGGTAGCCTGTCTGTCACGCTGAATACTGAACCAGAAGCTTACACCGTGGGGTTCGGTGCCTTGAGCCTGGCTGCATTCACAGGCGAGGCAGACAGATGCACGGCCTTTGACAAAGCCAAGAGATGGGCATTTCAAAAATAAAATCCTCTCCCAATTACAGGGAACCCTTCCTCCCTGAGACCCCACAGCACTCTATCAACCTAAATTGGAGTCCTGTCTACCGAGCTGCCTTCAAGGCAGCCACTCCAGTATAAATTGGATCAAAGGCTCTCAGATTAATTCCGGGAAACCTATATTCATCTTTGTATATCTTTATTACAAAACTAGCCACAAGACTGGTCTACAATTTTCATTACCAGAACGGCTTTCAGAGCTGGATTACACCATGGTTTATCCCTCTGTGACCCCAAACCATCTTGTTAGCCCCATTATTGTATATCCATGCAACACACCTGAGCCCAAGATAATAAGAGAGTTATAGTGAATGAGGGGAGGGGTGCGTTTTATTGCGTTTGATGCATGGCTCTTCTGCAAGAATACTGAACCTACAGCAGGCACCCCTCAATTTCATGCCTCACTCCCACACTCCCTTTTGTGCCCTAACACCTAAGACCCCACAACTCTCCCCAGTTTGAAGGGAAGAGAAGGCGTGTCTAGACTTCTTGGTGAAGGCCAAACTTCATTTCGAAAATGGGTGTGAGGGGTAGCTGTATCCTTCCTGGGCTGGTCTGGGTTATGGAAGGCAGGCCCCACACCCTCTGAAGCCATGGTACAGAGGACCCCCGGACCTTCACGGAAAAAGAGCAGGATTTTGGCTCCTAAAAGGAGGGTGAGACTTTCGTGTCCATGAACTAGAAGGTGGGAAAGAGGGTGGTCAACACTCTTGGCTGTAGCTCTATTTGACGAATAATGTTTGTCTCACTGAAGTGTTGTTTGCAGAATGCAGCCTCCCACTGGCAGGTATCAAATAAGGTTAACTTGACAATGATGATTATAATCTAACTATTAGATTATTTTAATATCTACTGATATTATAGATAACCATAATATTTCTAACAATTATGTTAGAATTAAATGGTTTATTTTCCATCAGTTTAGTTGTTTTTCTCTCTCTCACTCTCTCTGTATGTGTGTGTCTGTATATATACACACACACACACAGGTATATATATACACACACATAATTATATATAGACAAGACATACACATGTATGTTTACACACATAGGTATATAGACACCCACATATATTTATAATCATATATATACTCACAAACACACATGTATATATTATAATACATAACGACATAGCATACTATTATTATAGTTACATATACACATATGGGCGTGCACACACACACAATTAGCTGTAGCTCTCTAGCCTCTTTCTCACACAGCCTACAGTCTTCCTCTGTTGAGCAGTACCTACAGTGACTCTCCAACCTGCTCCCTCCCTCTTTCCCTACTCCCCTTCCCCTTCCTCCCTTCTTTTCTCTCTTTCTTCCCACTTTCTTCTGAAATAATGCCAGTTTGGTTCTTAAGACAGGAAGAAGAACCCGGAAGAATAATCCATTATTTATATACTCCAGGGAAACTAGAAGATCTCTATTTTCTTATTCCATTCACTCACTGTGAGGCTAAAGTACAATGAGACTGATTTCATACGTGGATGCAAAAAAGAAATAGTCTTACTGTTTTATGGTCATGTTTTGGTTTTTCTTTAAAAAGATCACCTTTTTATTTCTCATTGCTTAGAGAAATGTTGTAACAGCTTTATCCAGATAGGTGGCTATGTACCTTGTTCTTTGGACCTTAGATCCTCTCAGGAAGTGGACCTTAAACTTACCTGGTTATCAGATCATCCTGGTCTTGCTACTCAAATTGGGGCAGGCACACCATGCATCCAGAAGCTTGCTGGACTCACAGCATCTCAGGCCCCACCCAACACCTACTGAATCAGAGTCTGATTTTCAACAGATCCCCAAGTTGTTTGCATGTGCTTTAAACTTTGGAAGCTCTGGCCTTAGGGACTTTTAATTACTGATTTCTGGACCCTACTTCAGATCCACTAAATCAAGAAACAAGGAACTTATATATTATAAAATTCTGCAGGTGAGTCTGATAACCAGCCAGACTGAAGATCCACTAAATTAAGATTTGACTGTATGTCTTCTAACAGCTACATTGACAAAGGGAAATGGATGTCCTCAAACAAGGGGTTTTATTTCTGTCATCCCTCTGCTCAGTTTCTTCAGTGGGTCTCCATCACCTCTGCTTTTGGCGTCTCGGTGTGAGATTCAGAGTCCTTCATCAGGAGACCATTTCCCTAAGTGGTCTTTCATCTCCTTTACCCACTTCATTCTCCTGCCCCGACCAAGCTAAATAATCACCAACTACCCTGATTTCTCATGACTTCTCCTCTGTCCCTTAGGAGAGTTCTCTCTGCTCTTAGTGCATTCATATCTGCCATCTCCTTCAAAGTGCCTCTGAAGACCCACAGCCTCCTGGCTGTCTTGCCCACTGCCCACATCCTAGTTAGCACTCTGCTTTGTTCTACTTGTCTTCCATCTTCATGTGTTTAATTTTAAAGTCAGCACTTTGTACTTGTTATAGACTGATGTTTGTGTCCTCCCCAGTCTCTCAATGTTATGGTATTAGGAGATGGGGTCTTCGGGAGATAATTACAATTAGATGAAGTCATGAGGATGGAGCCCTCATGAATGGGATTAGTGCTCTTATAAAACTCACAAGAGAGCTTGCTTTCCCTCTGCTCTCTGCCTTGTGAGAATACAAGGACAGGTTGGAAGTGGACTCCCACCAGAATCCGACCATGCCGGTACCATAATCTTGGACCTCCCAGCCTCCAGAACTGTAAGAAATACATTTCTGTTGTTTATAAGCTACCCAGTCTCTGGTACTTTGTTATAGCAGCCTGAGCAGACTTAGTGTTCATTAACACTTTCCTTTAAAAATGTTCCTCATGAAGTTTTGCATGAATTTTTAAAACTAAGCCATAAGTTCATATAGTTTTACTTCTTTACAGATTCCCCTTTTTCATGGTCCAGGTCACTGTTACCTGTTATTGTGTTCTGCCCACCACATAACACATTATGGGTTAACCAATCTTCAGAACCCTCCCCCCTTCATGGTACAATTCAAAGAAGAATGAAACTTCAAAAGCATCCAGGATTCCAGCTAATTTGTCCCAAAAGGAATCTAGGGGAAGCAGAACATTCCCAGAAGTATTTAAAAACCAGTGGTTCATTCTCAGAAGCTGCATAAGGGGTTGCCAGCTGAGGCCTTCAGTAATCTCCCTGCTCTGGGCACATGGTGATTTGGGCTCCGTTTTATTGTTGCTTCCGTATGCTGATTGGTTTTGATTCATTATACAACACAGAGTCCATGAAAAAAGTCATTTTTCAAGTTAACAGGTGCATGATGAAATTAAAGCTTTGTAAATTTGCAGGTGGGAAAAACATCAACCTGGAACCAATATAAGAGATCTTGAGTAAGAGAAATATACATAAGAGGGCAACATACTGAGACTTGCCTTGTTTGAGGATGTGGACATTTGCTATTAACATGGAAGGCTTGGCAAGGGGAAATCCGTGCTCCTCCTTCCATCTCTATGCGTACCAGTTTCCCCTGGAGCTTTTCTTGTCTTGCCCTTTATCTGGATGAGGGCCTGACTCTGGTTCTTGTCATATCTCACTCTTGCCGTGGGGCCCTCGGGTTCAGTAGACAGAGAGCTGCATGACCCAGGGCCATGTGAGTGTATCCCACTGGACATGCTGCATGCCATTCAATTCCTCTAAGACCTGACCAGCTCAGACCCCGATGATTGTGTTCCTTTCCTGTACCCAGGTTAAAATATGGCAGGCTTTACCATGCGAGATATGCACACAAAACATATTTTCAGGATAGATGGAAGCCAAACCCCTTCTTCCTCCTTTATCCACTTCTTTTTGTCTTTTTCTCTTCTGCCTCTTTATTTTTACCTGATACTTTTCTTGACCATTTCCCTCAATTTTTAAAATTCTGAAATGTCCACTGAAATGATCACAACACCCATTGGGAGGAAAACACACCACAGCACTATTTTTTTTTGAAGCTTTGCTAAAAAACAATCCCCTTTTAAGCAGTGGCAGCCAGAACTCTGTAATCTGTACATACAATTTAATCCTTTAAAGAATCAGCAGGGCCCATATCAATCAAGAGCCTTCATCAACTTGTAAAAACAATATTTTGATTCAATCAGATTCAAAGCCCTGAAATTCTCAGCTAATTAATGCAGGGTCACTCAGGGGCTGTGCAATGGTGGCTGGAACAACGGTCAAATATTTACCCTTGGCACACACACGTTTGCATCACCCAAGGATTTGAACGATGGGCAAGAATAGATAATGCACCTATGGCTGCAGAAGGTTTCATCTGGCACAAGTATCTGGATAAATAATTATTACGAAGGGAGGAAAGAAGAGAAATGATTCTTCCATTGTCATAGATGCACATAGGGAAGTAAAAGTCTGTTAAAGGTAAATGGACAGGGACCCTCCAATATCCTGCTAACCGTTCTGTTTTAATATTCCGTAGGTCCCAAGCAGAGAGGTGCTTTGTACAGTCCTTCCTATAACATGCAAAATAAATGACAGGTTTAAAATTTCCTAAGAAAGCAGATTCAATACATGGGATCTTTTGTTAGGTCTAGATTCCAATAAATATGCTTCGGTTTGCACCTTCAGACATTTTGAGACTTTGTGCATTTTAGGGGAAGAGGGCTATGGGAGCATATGCAAAATCGTATTGTTTATATTTATTTCTAAGTGTCACTGCCAAGCATGTTAACACCGTATGCACACATAAAAACACATGATTTACTTATACAAATGCAGGAGAAAGCAGGATGCCTCGTTACTGATAAAAAGTAATAATTTGGATTTCTTCTCTTAAATCATGGATGATAGGTAATCAATCAGAAATGAAGTTTATGCAGACATTGTATCTCTGGCCCCTACCTTTCTTCTTTCTTTACTTTTGGCCTCTCCTCTAAACTCCTGAAAAGTTGTTCATGGTGATTCTTGTTGTGATATTTTACTATATAGTTTTGCAAGACGTTATTACTGGGAGATACTGACTATGGAGTATATGACATATCTCTGTATTATTTCTTATAACTGCAGGTCAATCCAAAATTATCTCAATCCAAAATTATCTCAAAAAAGTTTAATTTAAAAGCTCATATATTGAATAGTTGTACGATAGATACAGAATTGAGTAGGCTTTTTCTTATGTTGTTATTTAAACATTTCCACTCACGTGCCTGCCCCCTTACCCTCACTTCCCAACCTTCAAAAAAAATTCTACAAAAAGCAGAGAGGAAGAAACTGTTCACAGCAGCCTTCTCTTTCCTTAAGATTGAGGCACTACAGGCTGTACTTCTGCTTTAAAAGTCCTAAATTTATCTTCAAGGGGGCTAAAAGAGACAATATGTGTCTTTTAGAAAAACTTGTTAAATGATGGTCAGCCATGGATCTCCTTATATCCTCCACATTTTTATAGTTATCACCCTATGAATTTTAATATTAGAGTGAAGTTTAGAAAAATTATTTGCCTGGAGAAAATATGGTAGTTTCAAACACGTTCCAGATCAAATATCAAACCTCCTCCAAATTAGGCCGCGGTGGTCGTTTCAGGGACTCCTGGTAACATACGTATAGTGAACTTGCCCATTGCTGAGCTTCTGATTGACATGAATCACTGCATCCAATATGATTGTTGAGCAATCAGCCTTGATCACTGTGATAGACCAGATGAATGCTGTGGCTTTGCTCAAGCTCAGCATTTCACAAATACAATGAAGCCTGGATTCATAGGATGCTGCCAAGGTTATTTTTTAGAACACTCAAGCTGGTCTACCTGGGGCTACTTGATAGAACACTTGGACTAAATTAAATAGGCACTTCTGTCAGACAACTGATTTGATTTTTTTCCCACTGTATTAACTGGTTATTTTGATTTTCTATAGACATTTAAAAGACTTACAGAATTATAGACTCAAAGAACTTTAGCGCCAAAAGGGTCCTTAGAGATGACACAGTCTATAGTTCCCCCCAAAGTTTCATAAGTGTTAAATGAAAAAAAAAAAATCAAGGATAAGACTATTTTCACAAGCAGCTCATGCAGCTCAATATCAAAAAAACAAACAACCCAATCCAAAAATGGGCAGAAGACCTAAATAGACATTTCTCCAAAGAAGATATACAGATTGCCAACGAACACATGAAAGGATGCTCAACGTAACTGATCATTAGAGAAATGCAAATCAAAACTACAGTGAGGTATCACCTCACACCAGTAAGAATGGCCATCATCAAAAAATCTACAAACAATAAATGCTGGAGAGGGTGTGGAGAAAAGGGAACCCTCTTGCACTGTTGGTGGGAATGTAAATTGATACAGCCACTATGGAGAACAGTATGGAGGTTCCTTAAAAAACTAAAAATAGAACTACCATACGACCCAGCAATCCCACTACTCGACATATACCCTGAGAAAACCATAATTCAAAAAGAGTCATGTACCACAATGTTCACTGCAGCACTATTTACAATAGCCAGGACATGGAAGCAACCTAAATGCTCATCGACAGATGAATGGATAAAAAAGATGTGGCACATGTATACAATGGAATACTACTCAGCCATAAGAATAAACGAAATTGAGTTATTTGTAGTGAGGTGGATGGACCTAGAGTCTGTCATACAGAGTGAAGTAAGTCAGAAAGAGAAAAACAAATACCATATGCTAATACATATATATGGAATCTAAAAAAAAAAGGTTATGAAGAACCTAGGGGCAGGACAGGAATAGAGACGCAGATGTAGAGAATGGACTTGAGGACATGGGGAGGGGGAAGGGTAAGCTGAGATGAAGTGAGAGAGTGGCATGGACTTATATATACTACCAAATGTAAAATAGATAGCTAGTAGGAAGCAGCTGCATAGCACAGGGAGATCAGCTCGGTGCTTTGTGACCACCTAGAGGGGTGGGATAGGGAGGGTGGGAGGGAGACGCAAGAGGGAGGGGATATATGTATACATATAGCTGATTCACTTTGTTATACAGCAGAGACTAACAAAACATTGTAAAGCTGTTATACTCCAATAAAGATGTTTTTTAAAAAAGGTAAGGGTATTTTCATTAAATATATTTGGGAAACGCTGAGCTAAATAGGTTCAGTTGTTTGATTGGCTCCTTATGTGTTATGACTCTAAAAGACAAGAATGTAATATGCAGGTTCTTTCAAGCTTACAGTCAACATGGAATCCTCTTTTTCCTTTATTGCCCCAGACCAGAATTCCAATTAACAAGTTTTGAAAAAATATGATATACTACAAACTATTTTATAGATAGGGAAATGGACACTTGAAGTAATTTGCCTTATTTAAAATGCTTCTTTTATATGGAGTTAAAATCAGGTTCGAAGCCTTTAAATTCCCATTCTAGTTATTTTGGCTTAACCAAAATGCATTTATTTTCATTTGTATTATGAAAAATGTCAGACATATTCAAAAGCAGAGAAAATAGACAATATCCTCCATATTCCCATTATCCAGATACAATAATTTTCTAGGTTTTTCTTTACCTCTTCTTCATATGTATATTATATACATATAAAATGTATAATTTATATATAAGCATATATGAAAATATATACAACATTCTTGGACAATGTTACAAGGGATTAAATGAAATCATGCTATCCTTATCATTATGAAGTACTAATTATTTCATTAGGGTCTGTAAATTGTGATTATCTAATTTTATAATATTTTCCCTATGTGTTAGTTGAAATTCTTCTATAAAAAACAAGTTTCCCTCATTAACTGGGACTATTTATTACCCAGAAATACAACCCATATAGGAAAGACAGGATAGATGCTTACTTATTTCTTTCCTTTTAGATGCCAATTTTCAGAGTAAAGACACAAGTACCCCAATGCTCATTGCAGTACTATTTACAACAGACAGGACATGGAAGCAACCTAAATGTCCATCAACAGATGAATCAATAAAGAAGATGTGGTACATACATACAATGGAATATTACTCAGCCATAAAAAGGAATGAAATTGGGTCATATGTAGAGATGTGGATGGACCCAGAGTCTGTCATACAGAGTGAAGTAAGACAGAAGGAGAAAAACAAATATCGTATATTAACATATATACGTGGAATCTAGAAAAATGGTACAGATGAACCAATCTGCAGGGCAGGAATAGAGACAGAGACATAGAAAATGGATGTGTGGACACAGCAGGGGAAGGGGGGGTGGGATGAATTGGGAGATTAGGATTGACGTAGACACACTACCATGTATAAAATAGATAGCTAGTGGGAACCTGCTGTATAGCACAAGGAACTCAGCTTGGTGCTCTGTGATGACCTAGTTGGGTGGGATGGGGGAGGGTGGGAGGGGGATCCAAGAGGGAGGGGATACATGTATACGTATAGTTGATTCACTTCATTGTACAGCAGAAACTGACACAGCACGGTAAAGCAACTATACACCGATTAAAAAAAAAAGACACAATATCAAGAGAACTTCAGAGAAGAGTGGGTGTAGGGGCATTAGGAAAGATTTTTCTGGAGGAATTTACATCACAGCACAGTCTTAAAGGATAAGGGATGGGGAGCTTTGCATAGATGTAAGAGAGATCATGGTGTTTTCAGATACTGCAATTTGTTCTTTATTACTGCATCAGAAAATAAAAGTGGAAATGAGAAAAAGAGTTAATACTAACGGTATCCAATTAGTGCTGGTGGTTGCTTTTATTTTTTCTTTCCCCCTGTCTCTTCTTTCTCCCTCTCTCTTCATTTGAGTGTCACTAGACTCAGTGTGTTTCAACCAATTTCATCCCTTATTCTTTTGATTCTCACAGTGTCCCATTTCTTGCCAACAAGAGCCCATTCATGTTTATTCTTGTGTCCTTGGACATGACCCTTTAATTTTTTGTATCTTCTTTACTTGCCGGCACAATAAGATATCTTGTTATGAACTTATATATCTCCCGCCACAGATTGGAACCAGCCAACTCTTTAAGAAGCCCTAGTTTCTTTAAGTGGGGAATGGTACTTAGAAACCATAATTTGGACACTATGAATGTTCATTACTTTTGGGTTACCATTATTTTCAGGTCTGTTAAGTGGACAGGTCTAAAAAATACCCATCTTGCCTTTTGAAGAAAATGTTCTTAGCAGAAAGCTATCAAAAATTAGCCAGACAATTGGCCTTCTCCAAGTATTTTCAAGAGAAGGGAATTTTATATTATAATTCAGGTACAAGCCTACCAATATCAAGAATAAAGTAATGGCATTAATGAGTGGTTCACCTTTGTTTATGTGAGTGATGTGATATGGAATATAGTAATTCCTTCTCAAGTCCTATCTACACTAACATTTCAACTACAGCAGTTGGGAACTAAGCTCAATAAATAGTATAGCTCTGCCTCCTCTGTTCAGATCCGAAATCAGACTTGTCATTTGAAGGAACAAAAAAGATGTCCATAAATGGACCCCTATCACATTAAAATAAGTCCCAGGGATTAAGCTTGAAGTGTTTAAATATAAGCAGTAACTTTTTAAAGTATTATAGTTAAATAATTAGTTATTTTATTACAGTAGTGTAAAGGGTTAATGTTTGCATTACCATACATGTCACTAGTTGATCATAAAACTTGGAACAAATTTTCCATTTAAAATAGTGAACTGGGTACATACATATACTTCCCCTTCCTTTCAAGTTCCCTCTGAAATAACTGAAACACTGTTTTTCAAGTGAATAATGGCATGATTATACTACAAGACAAAATATGGATTAAGACAAGGACTAGAAAATGGAATGAAGAAAGCAAATGGAGTCCTAGCCTGTTGGAGAATTCAGAGTAAGAAAAACCATAGTACAAAACCCTAGAGGCAAAAATATGTTTTAAAGGAGTTCTGGAGAAGTTTCAAGAAATAAACAATACAAAGATTGAGCCATATTGAAATGGGAACATGTGAATATGTGCTTTACATTAGCTTTCGCTCACCTTCCATGAGGTTGTGTCTAATCTTCATAAATCCAAAGTTATGATGTACTTATTCCTACAAAACCCCAAATGGACACACATCTCAGTCCTGCAAACTTCCAACGTTCTTCACAGTTAAGACACAGGAAGATAGGAAATTAAGTCTAAATCTAATGATAACTAATAGTTATCCAGATTTCCCATCTGGACCTAACTCTTGCCTTAGAGGGATATCAGATGACACATAGCAGGAGAGCTTAAACAGCCATATAAAATCCACATGCTAAGATTTGGGGATTAGTTCCAGGTACTAACAATGTTGTGGAGCTTCAATCACTATTGTACTGCCTTGTCTTATATAAATTGTAGCATTTGCTTAATCCAAATATTAAAGGCTATGTGATTCATTTCTTGTGCTAGTCTTAGGACATGGGGGAATTACAACTTCAGGGTTGTGGGGAGTGCCTACAAACCACCGGTTTCCCCGGGGAACTCTGATATGGTCTTGAAAAATGCTTCTGAAAATCTTAACATGTACTGACATATCTGGGCTAATGAAGCCCCTTTCCTTCTCATCTACTGCCATACCTGCATACTCCTTTCCCTACAAAGAGTGAGCCTGTAATACCTGTTCCAACAAAAAGCCCTCCCATTTGAATCAAACCTACAAAGTCTGAAAAAAATATAGCAGGTCTTAAAATCGACAACTAATCTTACAAGAAGAAGGAAATTTTCAGGTACCAGGAAGAAAGAGTGGGTTGCAAACATGAGAAGTAAACATTTGAGCTATCATTGTGAATAGTGGGGTGGGGACAAAGGCATGTGTTTCAGATTTAGGACTCCAGTGATTTGGGACTTAATGGCCAGGTAGAGACAGAAAATACGATTGTATGCACTGTGTGCTGGGAAGTTATTTCAGTTAATTTGGAATCCTCACAGGGCTCATCCTCCGTAAAAGTTAGGCTAGTAAGAAATTTTGCCATCCTAACTGAGGAGGTAACAATGAAATTTAAATACCTGAGATTTGGGTAGGAAAAACAGTTGTACTTTTATAGGAAGGCCAAATCCCAGAAATTAATGCAGTACAAAATCCTTTTGGACAGACAAGACCCAATCCAGGTGACAAATGCCTCCGCTGAAGATAAACTCACAATCCAGATTTACAAATTATACCATGAAAAAAACCTGCCTATCATGAGAATCAACAAAACCCATAAAATGGAATATTAAGACTCTCTAGAACTTCTACTAGAATCTTAAAGATTCTAATCGGATTCAGATAGAGACTGTGATATGAGTGTATATAAAATTATTAAAACCACAAAAAAGAATTAAAAAGCATAGGAAAAGAATTACTCATTATGCAAAATGAACAGGGAGACTGAAAGTAAATTAAATAGAACTTTTTTAAATTAAAAAAAAAATGTACTTAGTCACCAAAATCTAAAAACTCAAAGAGCAAGCTAAAGCAGATTGGAAATAAATAAATGAAGATAGAGTTAGTGAACTGGCAGATACATCTGAAGAATTTATCCAGAGTGTAGTACAGAGAAATTAAAATATGGAAAATGTAAAAGAGTGGTTAAGAGAAATGACATTTAGAGAGAGACGTTCTAACATACATCTAACTGGAGTCCCAAGAAAAGAAGACAGAATGGGTAGAAGATACACTGGAAATAATGGCAGAAAATTTACCATAAGTAATGGAAGTCAGATTTCCTAGAGCTTACTAAAACCCAAGCAGGACAAATGACAATAAATCTCTATCTAGACACATCACTGTAAAATTGTGGAATAGCAAAAAAAAAAAAAAAAAAAAAATAGAGAGAGAGAGAGCACACGAGCAAAGCATGTAGTTTACCTTTAGAGGAGGAACAGATTGACAACTGACTGCTGAAACAATGTTTCAGAAACAATGAAAATGAGAAGCCCCCAGAATGAAATCTTCAATGTATTAAGAGAAAATAACTGTAAATACAGACTTCTACAAATAGTGGGACAATCACTGATGAAGATTTTAATTCATTTCTCTCTGTTATTGATAGGTGAAGCAGACAGAAGGTCAGCAAGGATACGGAAGATCTGAAAAACACAAAACTAAAACTGACCTAATGGAAATATTACGCTTTATCACATGAAACAGCTAGTATTAGATGAGTTAAAAATTATATGAGATTGGTAAAAATTGATATAGAGTATATTTCCTACTGTCTCTTTAGAATTTATAAGAAATCTCTTTAATTTTCTTTTTTTTTAAACATCTTTATTGGAGTATAATTGCTTTACAATGGTGTGTTGGCTTCTGCTGTATAACAAAGTGAATCAGCTATACATATACATATATCCCCATATCCCCTCCCTCCCACCCCTCTACATGGTCACAAAGCACGAAGCTGATCTCCCTGTGCTATGCGGCTGCTTCCCACTAACTATATATTTTACATTTGGTAGTGTATATATGTCCATGCCACTCTCTCACTTCGTCCCAGCTTACCCTTCCCCCTCCCCATGTCCTCAAGTCCATTCTATTGGGCTGTTTTTGCTATTGGTTATTTTTCCTCCTATGTAAACATTATGATACTGTCAAAATAATTCTAAATACTTTTTTTAAATATATAAATTTAAACAGGCACAGTATCATTGAAGTAGGTTGCAACAACAATTTTGCCTTTGGAGATGGCTCTGTTAGTTAAAGAGCTATTTGTTGGTGGTTTAGAAATTTTATTCCAGGGACCTGAGTCTCAAAGGCCTTGGGGAGACCCAACTCTGGTTTGAAAGGTCAATTCCAAGCCAGGGCAGAAGCTAATTCACAAATCATAATCTGAGGTCTATGACAGTTCCTCAACACTTGACTGCAATAGGAAAGGTTAAAAAAAAAAAAGGAAAGTGAGTACACCAGCTGACAAACAATAAACCACGACATCTGGAGGTACACCTACCACTCACCATCACAGAGCCATGTTTAGAGTGAGTCATAAGCTGTATGATGATTGCAAATGACCTGAACAATGGTTGGATGTTGATGAAGCTTCCAAACAAGCACCAAAACCACAACTATACTACCAAATGCTTCTTATGACTGCAAGTCATAATTTATCATTCTTTTTAAAACTTGAGTTAGGCAATAGCAGCAGCATTATATAATCAAAAAACTGAAATTATGAACCAAACTATGGCCTTAAAGCAACCCACATTGGTTACCTGACATATTCCCAAACTTTGCACGTTCCACTACACTCATCACTAACTGCCATAGCACAGGTAACTGAACTGGGCTCTGACATCTAACTGTATCCAACATTCTCACTGGACTATTGTCCAATGTGCTACCACCCTTATCAGGATTTGGAGTGCTTCCCCATAAACAAAACATTCCCAATGGAGAAGCAGTCATCGGAGGGTTTGAATAATTTATACAGTCTAAAAGTGCCAAATTTTATAAAAATGAAATTTTCATTTAATATTTCACTCAGAGAAAAACTATCAATGCTTATCGTATATATTTTAAATAAAGCATACTTTTCAAAAATGCAGAATTCTCATTTTGACCTTCAAAAATAGCAATTTCATGTAGTATAATTTATATATAGAGAACATTGCACCAACCAGCTACAGAATAGAATACATATTCTTTTCAAGTACATGTGGAACATTTTTAAAGATGGTGCATATATTGGATGATGAATGGTAAAGCAAATCTCAGCAAATTTCAAAGGATTGAAATGATGAACTACAGTATACCACTACAGCAAACACTGGTATGTTCTCTGACCATATGCATTTAACCTAGAAATCAGTAGCATAAAGATAACTAGTGAAACCCCTATGAGTTCAGAATTTAGAAAAAATTTGTAAAAAAGAAAACTCATAGGTAAAGGAAAAAAATCATAATAGAAATTAGCAAATATTTACAATTGAATAACAAAGAAAACACTACAAAAACTAACTTTCAAGCTTATAGACTGCCGGTAAAACTGTACATAGAAGAAAAGAGATCACTTTAAATGTTTACCTTAGAAAGGAAGAAAGACTAAATATTAGTGCAACAGGAATCCATCTTCAGAAAATAGAAATGCAAGAGCAAAATATGTCAAAAATGCTTAGAAGATTTTTTGATCTAACTACCACTGTACAGGACTACAGGAGTTAGAGGAACATGTTAACCAGTGCCATGGACACACAATCAGCAAAATTCAGACTGTAGAAAACTCTACATAACAAATGACCTGTTTTCTCTTCAATGAACTGCTAGAGGAGGGGAAAGAGGAAGTGAGGATATGGGGGAAACATATAGAGTACAAAGACTTAGGGACTGGCTCATAAAAAAATTGATTTTTGAAAAAAGAATAAAAATGATTTTTATGATGCAATTTGGGAACTCTGAACCCTGACCAGATATCTAATTAAGAAAATATTAAATTTTTAGATATGATAGCGGTATAATTGTGTTATGTCAACTTTTTTCATATTTTTAAGTGAAAAAAATGAAGGTAGAATAAAGCATATATATTTTGCTACCATTTACCTAAGAAGGGAGATATAATACATAAGTGAACATATAAGTGTGTGTGTGTGTGTGTGTAAAACAACAGAAGAATAAGTAAAAAAAAAAAAAAAAAAAAAAAAGGTAATGGCTACCTGTAGGGAAGGGGGAATAGAGTAGACAGTAATGTTAGCTATGAATATATTTTGTATTTGGCTTTGGAATCTGGTAAAAGTATGAAACAACATTAAATTTTAAATGCAACCCTTCAATATTGAAATTAAAATGAAACAGCGTTACCTAACAGTGTAACTTCTCAAAGAAGAAATATCCTAAGTGTTTCTAAAACACAGTAAGTTGACAGTAAAATCATACTGCCCTAGAATCTTAATACTCTAAAAAATGTTAAACTGTTTTCAAAAATCTTATCATTGGTGGTAGTGTTGGTACTTTTATGCTGAGACTTTTCTATGCATATTGTGAGATAATGAAATTAAGTAACCATATTGGCACAGGGATTTTTGGCGTGGGAGAAACTATATGCAGATATAAGTTTGAGGAAGGTAAGCAAAAACATGTAGCCCTGAATTTGAGTTGGAAGTATCAGTATGAACTCATGATAATAATAATTTTTAAACATGTTCTAACATTGTCTATTGAAAACTCTTAAAAACCATGACCAACATTTTATCAACGAGCAGATCTAACATTGAGATTGCGGTCTCTAATTATTTCCAGCTAAGAGGAACCAGTGCTCCTTGAAAAAATAATTGATTACCAGTCTAAGACAGATTGTACAAGATGACCATGGAACATCGTGTCATGCCAGAAGGCAGGGTGTCAATGATGGCAAGGACTATATCATAAGGACACAGGAACCAATTTAAAGAGCTTCCCACTGGCACGAATGAGACATCATGAATGGCAACAGTAATAGTAACTTCAACACGTCAAAATACACCAACATATTTAAATCTATGAGTTCATAATAATACTTTTAATGGCATTGGTTATCATTAGAGTATTCTGGAAAGCCAACTCATTATTTTGAAGACTGGTAAAAAAAAAAGAAAGAACCAAGTTACATCCCTTATTTCCTATATAAACTTTACTTCTAACCAAATATTTGCTGGTAAGAAGTTATCTTGCTCTACGAAATGTTCTGGCTAATAAATAGAAGGCAAACAATAGAATATTGCCATTGAGTAACCACTAATGAATTAATGGATCCAAGCAATAATCATCAATAGCTGTAATATCACAACAAAGAAAAATCAGACATTGTATGTCTTCTGATATAACTAACCCCTTAGAGCATTTTTGGAAAAAAAAAATCAAGTCAGTATCTATAGTAAGCCTAACTTATAGTAGATCTAGCTATAATTTTACATGAAATACAGGAACAGAACAAATTAAATGACAACAGGGGGATGCAAAGAGCAAAATTCAAATTGTGGATAAATCTACAAGACAAATGATTTGGTTGCTTTAATCAGCCAACTTATGTATAAAATAACACAAAGTAAAAATTAAGAAGTAAAAGAGAAAGTTAAGGTATCTGTAGATTAAAAAGATACTTAAGATACATAACAATGAATAAAATGTATGAATTTGAACCTTGATTCAAGGAAGTGGTAAAATAAAAAGAGACAATTAGGAAAATAAACACTGACTAGATATTTGATGTTATTAAGGAATCACTGTTAATAATTGTTAGACATGAAAATGTTTTTCTATCTATATTTGGCAATAAAGTCCTTAGCTTTTATAGATATATTCATATAGTTGAAAATGAAGAGATATGAATAGATGTTTCTTTAAATAAAGATTTTCTTTAAACAGCATCGGGGAGGTAGTGGGAGGGATACAGAGGAAATAAGGTATCAAGAATTGACAGTTGCTCAAGCTCGATGATGGCTTAAGGTTCGTTGTACTATTTCTTGTACTTTTACATATATATTTCAAATTTTCCAAAATAAGATCCAATAAGTTAAAGAAAAAACACCTTTCCATATCATTTAGAGATATATAATAAACTATTTATGGGGAAAATGGCATGCTCCTGGGATTTTGACATAAAAATAATCTAAGGGCAGGGGAAATGTGGGTAGGGGTATGTATGAAACAAGGCTGATCATATACCAATAATTACTGAAGTTAAATGATGAGTACCTGACAGTTCATTTTACTAATCTACCTAGTTTGTGTATGCTTGAAATTTTCCACAGTAAATGTTTTGCTTTTTTTTAAAAAAAGAGAAAAGTAGAAAGCAGAAAACTAAAAATAAGAGCAGAAGTAAATAGAACTTGAAAATAAATATGCAGTGGAATGAATCCACAAAATCCCAATTTTAAATTTCTGAAATAATTAGTAAAACTGACAGATAGATCAAGAAAAAAATAGAAAATATAAAAAAGAATATTAGTAATAAAAATGAAGATTACTTACAGATGTTAGAGATATGAAATAGAATAACAAGACGATATAATGCATAACTTTATATCAATAAATTCAAAAGTTTAGATAAAATTGAAAAATTCCTGGAAAAATACAACTATCAAAAGTGGCCCAAAAAGAAAAGGAAAAACCTAAATATCCAGATAAACATAAAAAAAAAACTGAATCATTAATCAAAAATCCTCCCACAAAGAAAAGTAAGTGCTTCCATGGCTTCACTGATGAGTTTTACCAAGTAATCAGGGAACAAATAATTTTAATATACAAGCAATTCTAAAATACAGAAAAAAAGGGAACAGTCCCCAATTAATCTGATGAGGTTAGCAAAACTGGATGCCAAACCCTGACAAGGACATTATGAGAAAGGAAAATTACATCACTCAAAAAAACAGATGTGAAATTCTAACTAAAGTATTATCAAACCAAATCCAACAATATATAAGCATGATAATATATCATGCCCAAGTAGGATTTATCCCAGAAATGAAAAGTTTATTTAACATTAGAAAATTAATGACTATAAGTCACTACATTAACAGATTAAAGAGAAAAATGATATGATTTACTCAATAGATACAAAAAAGAATCTGATGAAATTCAACATCTATTCAATATAAAAACTTTTAGCAAAATAGGAACAGAATTAAATACCCTTTGCCTGATAAAGGGTATTTACCTCTGGCAAGCATCTTATTAATGGTGAAATACTGAAAGTCTTCTATTTGAAACTGGGAATAAGAAAGGATGCCCACTCTCACTACTCCTATTCAACATTGTACTGAAGGTCACAGCTAGTGCAAGAGGAGAAATAAAAGGTATGACTGGAGTTGCTACAATAAAGTTACTCAAACAGATATGATTGTAAAGGTAAAAAATTAAAATGAAATCTAAAGATAAATTATTAAAAGAGTTTAGCAATGTTATTCTGAATCAACATACAATAAACAATTGCATTTTTATATAATTCAACTAAAATTATTCAATTAAATTTTTAAAAGATACTATTTAAAATAGCATAAAAACAAAATGTGCCTAATAATACATCTAAGCATTTACTGGAATAATTTTAAAAGATCTAAATAAATAGAGAACCATGCCACATTCATAGATGGAAGGGCTCAACAGTGAAAAAATAATCAAGTCCCTCCCAGTGGATCTATAGATTCCAGGCCATCAATGAAAGTCCCAATAAAACAATTGAATCAGTAATCAAAAGTCCTCCCAGGGAGAAAGCTAAGTTCTTCCCACAAAAGACAACCAACAGGGGTTTTATTACTGGAAACTTACGACTGAAAGTGATTCCCCAGAGGGAGAAAGATCAGGCAGATCCCTTTGTCACACCACATTCAAAAGGGATTTCCAGGGGGTATTAAGAAGTGCAGAGTGAAAGGTAAAAGTATAAGCTAAAAGAAGGAAAAAAATGAGAAAATCGCCATCATGTTGGAAGGAGGTGGGGAAAGAAATTATAAAGCACAAATATTAATGAGTATGACAATGTCAAAATTATGGGTTTCTAATAAATAAAAGCTATTTGTAATGTCTAAAACCAATCCAGGTTTAACATAAAAATAAGCAATGAACAAATCAGCTATGAGAAAATGATAGGAAACCAGTGAGAAAAAAAAATAGATGAAGACTATGACTAGGTAATACAAGGAGGAAAAAAAGCAGAATGTTTATAAATGTATGAAGATAATATCTTACTAGTAATAGGTGAAATGTATTTGAAAATAACAATGAGACACCACATTAAACCAATCAGACTGGCATACATTAGAAAATGGCATAATACCAAGCGTTAGCAAAGATAGTAATTTTCTCACACTGCTGCTAGGTACATAAAATGACAGAATCCTTCTGAACAGCTTCCCGGGAGTTCTTATTGGCACTTAGTATCCTTATACCTTAAGTATGACTCAGCAATTCCGTTTCTTTTCAATACCCCAGAGAAGCTCTCGCACAGGTCTCCAAGGGAACATGTGTGAACATGTTTGTCTTAGAGGTGCTTATACTAGCAGACTTCCTCAGGATGCTTTCATTGCAAGCATCAATGGAGCTCATTATCTCCCCTTTCCCACACGTAAGTAACTTCTCCATCAGTGTTCCTTTCTGTCAATAACATCACCATCATCCCTGTTACCCAAGCTCTACACTGCTTGCATGACATTAGTCACCTGTCATTCATCCCACCGCCTTCCTCTTCCAGCTCACCACATCCCAAGGGCCAGATGATGGCCTCCAAAGTGTGCCGGCAACAGGCACCGAGAACTACTTGGCTGCTCAATCCAATGGACACTGTTCAGTTGTCATCTTACTTGACCTTTCAGCTGTATTCAGAAGAACCAACAATTCCCTTCTTAAAATATAATCCTTCCTTGGGTTCCATGACCTATTCTTTTCTGGCTTTCATCCTGCTTTGCTGGCAGCATCCCTTGGTCCCCTTGGCCTGCCCATTTCTTCACTGCTCATGTTCCCATGGTTTGGGCTAGGCCCTCTTGTATTTCGACTCTATTCACACTTATGCTGATGGCTTTGACACTGTTATCTGAGCCCAGATATTCTGTTACACAAATTTATACCTCTTTACTGGATATCTCTACCTAAGTATCTCCTAAGAGCCTCAAATTCACTAACTGAACTCACCATCTCTCTTCCCCACACCTACCCTTCAGCTGGCCTCTAACTCATTGAATCATTCACTCAGTTGTCTATGCCTGACGTCACCTGTGGCTCCTTTCTCTTCCTTAACTCTAGCCTCAACTCCTATCACTCTGGAGTCCAGTAGATTCTACCTCCCAAATAGCTCTCAGATCAGTCTTCTCTCTGTTCTCACCGCCACTGCACTGGGCCTGACCACCATTTTCTCTCCCGCTGACCACCACTTTCTAATCTCTTCTCCACAAAACAACCCTTGCAAGCCTTTCTAAAATGCAGCTCTGGCTATGTCATCGCCTTCAGGATGGCATTTCAACTTGCTTCTGTCTCTCTCTCTAGCTTCATTTCTGACCTCCTCCCCCACCTCTGCCCACGCTGTGTTGACCATCCCCACACCGACCTTCCTCCTGTGGGGGACTTCTTTTAGCTTCCCCTGATGGCCTTAGCCTCTGGGCCTTCCAACATGTTGCCCACACTCTGAGTGCCCGCTTTGCCACCTGTGCTCCCATCTCATCTGTAACATCAATCTCTTTTAAAAGCTTTCCATGGCTTGAATAAGTGTTTATCCTATATGTGTTCATGGCACCCATCATAGCATGTTTCATCCTAATACTCAATTTCTACTATCTAACTTCTCTGTCTTCTTTACTGGACAGAAAGCTTCTAGTGGGTAGGAAGGACGAATATAACTCACCATCTAATTCTCAGATTTATTATACTCAGAGTTCAGTATTCAATAAATATGTGTTGCACAAAAGAAGAAATGAATAAATGCATCCTCTGCACTTCTGCCATATTTATTTTACTTAAAACACAAAGCACAATCTATCACCTCCCTTTAAAAAAAATCAGTGACTCTGTATCTCATGATAAGCAAAGTTCACACACATTAGGCAGGCATTCATGATACATCATCTTCTCCAGCTTACTTTTCTGGATATCGCTGATCATCACGTGTTCTATTTTCCAGCCCACCTGAATAACTCATATGTGTACATATTCCTCTGACTCTCACCTCTCTGCCTTAGCTCATGCTCTTTCCCAAACTCTCTCCATACATTATCTCCAACATGTCTCAGTCCTACTTACCATTCAAAACCCAACAACCACACCACCTCTTCCATGGAGCTTTCCCTGATCCTGCCCTCTGGAAATTGTCTCCCCTTCCTCTGGATTACCACAGCATTTGATCTGTATATTTCTTATGAGCCTTATCACTTAGTACCTATAGAATATATATTTGTATTTCTCTTTTCCTACTCTGGATGGCAAACAACTTGAGAGCAATAAATGTATCTTTTTGAAAATCTATGTGTTCTGGGTTGAATAGTGTCCTCCCCAAATTCATGTCCACCCAGAACTTCAGAATTTGAACTCACCTGGAAATAGGGTCTTTGAAGATGTAATTATCTTAAGTTAAGATGAGGACATATTGGCTAAGGGTGGGCTCTAGAGCCAATGGCTGTTGTCCTTACAGAAAGGCCAAGTGAAGACGGAGGCAGAGATTAGAGTGATGCGTCCATGAGTCACGGACTGCCAGCAACCACCAGTAACCAGGAACTGGACATGGAACAGATTTTCCCCTAGGGCTTTCAGATGGAGCATGGCCCTGATTGACACCTTGATTTCAGACTTCTAGCCTCCAGAAATGTGAGAAAATAAAGTTCTATTGTTTTAAGTCACTCAGTTTATGTAATTTGTTACGACAATTCTAGGAAATGAATACACTGTGTACTTGTTGGAGTTTAGTAGAGCCCTTGAGTACTAAGTTTAGTAACTGTTACATGAATAAGTGAATGGCTGCTGAGGCCTGCATCGCCTGACTCTGGGACGTATTATCACTGTTACTGTAGTCACTTGGCATGGCTCCCAAACATGTCTTCATGAGGACGTGCAGAAAGGATGAACTACTTCAAATGTTGATTCAATATGAGGGAGAGGATCAAGGGCTCCTGATAGGCTGCTAGGGTACCCCCAGCTCAGAAATGGAGGTCAGGATAGATGGGGAAAGGCAGGTCCCTAAGACAGATGCAAGGCTTCTCTGTAGGAACAAGTCCCAGGGCACTTCAGGAAGCTCAAAGACTTGTATCTACTTTTGCTTTCTCTGCAGTTTTCTCTCCATCAAATGCCTTCCTCAGGACAAACTCTTCTGACCCAGATAGGTCAAGTGACACCACCTTTCATCCATAAATTGCAGTTCATGTCTGTGCTCTTTCACTGGCCAAGAATAGGACCTAAAATCAGTATGGGACACTGGAACACCTTTCTTGGTGATATAGTTCTTAAAATACTGCTTTAAAGAGTGGGTTTCTCCAAACCTTCTTAGTTCTTACAGAGGAGGACACATTTGTTCCCTGTGACCTTTTTTTTTTTTTTTCGGTATGCGGGCCTCTCACTATTGTGGCCTCTCCCGTTGCGGAGCACAGGCTCTGGACGCGCAGGCTCAGCAGCCATGGCTCACGGGCCCAGCCGCTCCGCGGCATGTGGGATCTTCCCGGACCGGGTAACGAACCCGCGTCCCCTGCATCGGCAGGCGGACTCTCAACCACTGCACCATCAGGGAAGCCCTCTCTGTGACCTTTAAAGTCTGATGTCATATGTAATATCCCACCTTCTTGCTTTGGACACTTGGCAGACTCTCACCACATGTCAGCTATCTCTCCATTAGCCATGTGGGTATCAGACAAAGAAAAGTCACAGGTTCAATGTCAGCCACCCAACCTGCCTTTGAGAAGTCTCTTCCTTTTGTTCATACAGATGTCCTCTGGGACGCAGAATCATGTTACAATCTATCCAAGAAAAGCCAATTTGAAGCCAAGACCAGCTATATAATTGGCAGGGTCCAGTGTAAAATGAAAATGTGGGGCCCTTTGTTCGAAAACAATTAAAATCTCAAGGCAGTGACAGTAGAGCATTAAACCAGGATCAGGGCCCTTCTGAGCAAAGGACCTGTGTGACTGCAGAGGTCACACACCCATGAGTCTGAACCTGTCTGCCGTTGAAAACCAGACACTACATTTCATGAGCAAAAGCTAACAGCATTTGGATTGTCAACTGCTTTGGATTTTCTCCATGGCTGCTTCCTTCATTAGGACAGGTCATCAAATATGATGGCAGCTGATTGAGAACTACTATACAAATGGTTTACACAATGAATAATGAATTCAAGGCTAAAATGTCATAAAAAAAAAATACACTTCCCCCGGGTATAATGAGGCTTTCTTTTGGGACATAGAAAGATGAATTTTTATCTTGTGAGTTTTGAGCCTGTTGAAGTCAGTTGGCTGCTCCTGCTTGGGAAGTTTTATGCTCAGATTTTGCTGCAAATGTTAGCTATTCCCTCGTAGTTTTTCCCACCCACCTCATCCCCAACGTTACTGGGGTAACTTTGGCAGGGCTGGAGTTGCTGGATAATGGAATCAATATGTATATATTGATCCTCTTACTTGTGCATAGAAAGATCCCAATACTATGTAAGGGAATTGTGAGACCTTCTTTGTATAAGTGTAGGATACCTTGCCCATGCAACTGGACCACCCTCCAAAGCTGGATAAGACTGTATTAACCATATTAGACCAAAGGCCAGAGAGAGAGATCTGAAGTGGGCTAGTTCTGAAGAAGCAACATCATCTCTGGGAAGAGACTGTGCAAGGCCTCACAAGAGATGGAACCTGGAATGTGACCCAGAAATATGAAGGCAGCTGACTTTTTCTTCCCTGACCCATTGTCCCCTTCCCATATTACCATGGTTGCCATGTCTTCTGGCTCAGCATATACACCATAGTCTCTCTTCTAACAGCATCGTGGATCTTTGAAATCTATACCACTTAGCTTGTCCTTGTCAGCACATGCTTAGCCTCCCAGCCCCACTTTGCCCCTTCAAGGTGAGTAGGCACATAACCAGAATCTGGCTCATCATGGAGCACCACTGCTCTGGACCACTGGGTTGGAACCCAGTCTAACTCCACAATAGCAAGCTATATTTAACACACAAAAAAACTGCCCTGCCCAGAGTTGGTGGCCGGTAACTATTTGAGGAAAACCTCAACACAATGAGTAATAGCCTTTTCTCCAGAAAATGTTTAGTACTTTACTAAAAATATGTATTTCCATTCTGTTTTTAAGTCTTAGAAAACTCAGTTCATTTCTTGACACTTAAGCATACGCTGGCTTGTGACATTTAAAAAGTTCTCTTGACAATTAAAAAGTTTTCTTGCAATTATTTAACAATTGTTTGACACTCTGTTTTAACTTACCATGTGTTTATTTTTACTTTTTTTCCTCAATTAAAATAAAACTCGTTGAGGGCAAAGAACAGGTTTATGATTTTGTATATCTCCCAAAGTAACCCAGCAGAACAGGCATTTAATAGATACTTGCTTTAATTTCTGGTTCTGCAGCATCTTGCCACTCTTTCTTTAATTTTGTCATTTTCGCCACATTTACCCTACCAGATATGCCTTGGCATATACAGCATTTGAAAATGTACACTTAATATTTTAAAGAGTGATACTATCTTGAAAATAATGTTAAGTGAATGGAAAGCAAGTTAATGAAATAGATGCTTAATATCACATGTTATAACACAGAATTAAGAATACTGGAACAAAAACACCTATGGGAAGTGAAAGTATAACCTGGTCAGAAACAAAATAATCAACTTCAGGAGAGAGGGAGCGGAATGGGATTGGGGGCTGTGACTTCTTATTTCATAATAAAGAAAAGAAAACCAGGAAAAAATCATTTGAAGCAACTGTGGCAAAATGCTAACATTTTAAAATCTGGGTGGTGGGTTTGATTATGTAAAATATTTTATTCTAAAACAATGTTTTACTTGTTTCAATTTGGGAAGCTTCAAAAGTCTGGTCACAGAGAGAAATCTACCTCTTGCAATGCCCAGGCTGCATTTTGGTTATACGTTTAACCAAACGACAAAACCAGGAGCTTCCAATTTTAAATGAGATGTGATGAGTTAGACACAAAGAAGCAAACACCTTCCAAGGGGAGGGAAGCGAACCAAAGCCTTTTGGGGACTGCCCTAATCTTCTATCCCATACCCCAGGAAGCCTTTAAGAAGAACTATATACATTTATTTAAATCTTTCATGCAAGAGCACAACCTCCATGAATTTCTAATTATGATCGCTTCCACTTGGTGCCCTTTACTCTCTTTGGTAAAATGATTTTAAAATATTATGATCTGATGGCCTTAAGACATCATGCAAGTCAATTAAAAAAAAGAGATGAACACCCCCGCCAATGGGCAAAAGCATGAACCAACAGATAACCCTCAAAGGTAATACAACCGGTTAATAAGCCTATGAAAAATATAATCAAAACATCAAGGTGTTCTTTAAACAATTAAGTTGGCAAAGACTGAAAGTAAATGAATTCTCACCATCCGAAAGTTGGTGAGAATGTGCTCTCACAGAGAGCTGAAAAGAATATAAGTTGATAGGAACTTTCTAAGATCTTGAAAAGGGTTTTTACCCCGTGAACTAGTAGCCCCATCTCCAAAGATTCCTCCTAAAAATTCATCACAACATGAATTATTATAACAAATGAATAAACTAAAACAAGTTATGTGGCTAATATAGAAGAATGAATACAGAAGTTATTATATAATTATGGTATGAACTATTACATCATCAACATACTCATTAAAAATGCTCAGGGAAAAAATCATACTGCACCATTAATTAAAATAAATAGCAGAACAGAAATAAAATACAGTATAATCTCAACATTTTAAAAAATTATATGATACCTATAAACAGAAAATAAAAACTAACACTAAATGCACTGAAATAGTACCTGTGGGTGGCTCTGGGTAGAAGGATTGTGGATTGTTCAGATTTTTTTTTCATGTTTTCCAAGTTTTCTATATTGAGTTATATCTTATAACTCAGGAAAGGAACACCAAATAAACACTATCTCTAAAGGAAAAAGAGAAGTAACTGTTGCCCAAAAGAACATCTACCTAGGCCTAGATTTCAAATCTAATTCGTTGGGAACACAGGTGACCTAGTCAAATATGCTTTAGTTTTGCAAGTTGCCTTTTTAAACTTTCCCATGATCACAAGTCTCTGGGTTCTCTCCACTTCTTGCTAAGCAGGGCAGGAAGTGTTTGACCCATGCCTATTACCATGCCAGTGCTGGCTACCACGTGGAAACAACTTCTAAAATCTATCCTAGGGTAGACGGTGGCAGAAGAACATCGTTTTCTCACCAACGCATTTCATATCCCTTTTTGCATCCAATTCACTTCATGTGTTTATTTGGACGCACCCCTGTTGTAGACTGCTGAGCCTGGAGTAACAGCTTCACCCTCCTGTGACAGCCTAACAAGGCCGTACTCTGCTTTAATGGCTGTTCTGGCTCTGCTCTGACTAAAATGATGACCCAGGCCTGACAGTTTCATCTTCAGAATGGCGGAGGTGGTCATTCAAACAGCCTAACCTTCGAGATGCTCTTAAAATGGAACCCGTGTTTCTTCAGCCAACAATGCCCCTTCTACTGTCTTTATTTAAAAAGAGTCATAGCTGCAGAAGAGCTAAAAAGGAACTCACTGAATTGCCTCATCATGGAGGGAGGGGTAGGGAATTAAACATGATATACATTTTCTCTTTATTTTAGGATGTAACAATGTGAAAGAAAGCTCTGTCACTGGGGTCCCTAGGTTTGACTGAAACAAATTTTACGCTGGAAATCAGACACTAAAGTTAAAGCAGCTAGATCTTTTCCATTTCCACTGCATCCCCGTTTCTAACTTTAACCCCAAATCAAGGCAGATTCCAGGCATAACTGGCATACTTGGGTTTGTCTGGATGAATTAAATGGTCACATAGTACTCGCCAAATTTCTACATGCATAGAGCCCCATACCTGGTGTGCCAAATACATAACGAAAAACAAAGAGCTGGTATTTGCTTACAGAGTCAGTAATCTAATTGGGGAGGGGGTGGTTTGGGTAGGATACGGAGAAGGCTGGAGAGGATGGTGTAGGACTCAGCAAACATTTTCTTAAAGGGCCAGAGTAAATATTTTAAGGCCAAGAGGTAAAATGTAGGCTATTATGTAAGTACTTATAAAACCCATTTAAAATGTAGTCATTTTAAAATGTAAAAATTATTCTCTCTCAGGGCCATTAAAAAAAACTAAAAAAAAAAAACAGGCTGGTCTTGGCCCTTGGGTCTACCTGGCTAGGACAGGAGGTAGAATCCCTGGCTAAGAGCAAGGGAGCCGCAGTTTCAATTCTTTCCACGTGATTTTAATGTAAATCATTTTTTCTTCAACAAAATGGGAAAAGTACTAGGTATCCTTGATTATCTAACACGGTTGTTGTCAAAGATCCAATGAGGAAATAAATGTGAAAGAACTATGATAAATTAAAAATTTCTAAACCAACACAAAGTACTATCATTGTAAACACTGCTTGCAGAGGAACTTACAACCAAGTTCCATCAAGAAAAATCTAATGTTAGTCATCTCAACTAGGAATGGCCACAAAGGATTAAAGTGTATGCAGAATACTCTGACCTAAAGAATGAGAGAAGGGTGCATTTCATAAAGATGATACTGGGGAAACAGCACTGCAATCCCCACCTGCAATGAGGAATAGAGACAGGCAAAATGTATGCAAGTTGGCTTTAAGCCTCAGAAAACTTTTTGCCCATGAATGCTGCATATTCCCCCTATTTTCCTGTGCCCTTGGCTCCATGTTCTAACTGGATCTAAAGCAGAAGCCTTCACAAAGCTTCCCAACATGGCGACACAGTGTGTACAGGAATTTCTAAATTGTGCTTGGCCTAATAATACTTGCACGTAGTAGGCACTAAATCCATGTGTGTGGAATTTAATTCAGCTGACACTCTCTGCTTTGAAGGAACATTACAAAGACGGACCAGATGAGATCACTTATTTGTTCAGTTTTCAGAGATACTGAAAGGTGGAAAACAGCAACAATAATACTGCTTTTCATTCTGATGAAACTGAAAAAATTTCTCCAGAGCAAAGCATGTGTTAATGCCAATAGTCCAAAACAGGTGGCAACAAAATTTTTCAAATGAAACATTTTCTCGTGACTTTTTCTGTAGTTGAAATGACACGATAATAACTAATAATTAATTACATGGCAATGACCCTCCAGTAGATTCATGCCTGATATTGAAAAGGATGAGATACTCATATGTCTGTCAACTTCGTTCCATAAGCAGAGTTCTTACTTTACAGCTTCCGGTTCCAGATTTAATAAACATTAAAAGGTATTTTGCCAAAACAAAAACCCTTTTACATCAAAATTTTTTACTGGAGAATCATGCCATTTTTCTTGCTTCTAGTTACTGGTTCAGTAGAAGTTGCCTTTTTGTTATGTAATTATATTCAATGTTTAATTATTTCCCAAAAAGTGTAAAATAATCTTTAAAAAAAGATGTTCTTATCAAATTCTCAATACTCATATTAAAGCAATTGCTTTAAATGTCCAAAAAAAAAAGCTTTAAATGAACAAAATGGAGAGTTCAGCCATGAAAACTACTGACTGAACATACACATAACTGGATTTATCATTAGTATTTCTTAATTACTCTTTCTTATCCCTTAGGTTGCATCTCCCATTTATTTTCTCCTTAGCATTTGCAGATGCCCAAACTTCATAAATTGCAGGACTAGCCACCTTACTTTCAATTATCCATAAACTTCACATCAACCTGATGTTTTCCTCCTCTCTAAATTGGCACAAATTCCTCTGTTTCCAGTCTGGATATGCGCAAGCTGCAAGTTTCATTCTGGAAGAAACGCAGACATTTGGAATCACTCTGGTAAAATCTCTGACTTAACGCCATCTCAGAAGTGAGAAGACATGCAAAGACATCTGATTTGCTCATCGTCATCATCCCTCCACCATTTGATTTCTGCATGATACAACCAATTTATTCATCATAACCACCTACAGAATGTGCATGTATCGCTTGCAGTGTTTACTCCCTGCCTGTGGAAAATAAATGATCAAGACAAATTCAAATATCTGACACTTCCTCCATTTCAAAAAATAAAAGGATCAATTTTAAGCGCTTCATTATTGTCCCTATGAGGAGCAGAAGGGAAACTGAATGTGCTGCCAACAATGAAAAGGAGTTTTCCTTCAGAACGCCCTGATTTAAATAGAGAGTGTGAGCAGACGCAATTGGAAGCACCCACATTAATACCTTTAAATGAAAACTTAAAAAAGATTGAGATTGTGGATTTGAGCCTCAACCATTGGCAGGTGGGAAAATCATAGGTAGCCTGATAGGAGAGGGAAGGAAGGGAGGGCAGGAGGGAGGGAGGAAGGAGAGAGGGAAAAGGGAGGAAAAAGGATGGGAAAGACAGGAAAAGAGGGAGGGAGGGAGGAGAGGGGAGAGTTCCAGAAACCTTTAACGGCATTGTTACCTACTTCAGGAATATAAAAAAGATAGGGGTATGTACACTCATTGAAGAAAACTTTCTAGAGATGCCAGATAAGAATGGCTACATCCAAAAATTCAAATCCAATCAAGCCAAATCCTACTGTCATTCTAGCCACTGCATAAAAAGAAGAGACACTATTCTTAAATTATTTAGGCTGTGAAAACCCCAGAGTCATTACTTCAGCTGATTAATCTGAAATGTGTACATATGTATTTAAAGTTTGTAAATATGTAAAATTTGTAAATATATAAGTGTGGTGGAGGGTGGAGGGTGGTATGGTCAGACTCCTGGCTTTTGACACTCTGGAGCAGAGCAGAGGTGGCCAGGGGGGCGTGTCCCTCATCCCTCACCATCATCGCAGCCAGGCCTGTAAAGATCCCACCCCACTGCAGGAGGGAAACGTGAGGGAAACAAAAGCAGGGTTTCAATTTTTCTTAGGGAGCCCTGCACTCTGGATTTTTCCAGTACCCACATTTAATAGCATTAACTATAGAGGGAAGAAAATATTCAGGGATTAATGGGAAATGGTGGGAGGGCTGGACATGATGGATTCATTTTCACTATAGAATGAAAATCTGATGCATTCACTCACAAAAGGAGATGATTCCACACCTCCATCATTGTATCCTCTTTCTGGGCGCTGTGTGCCCCTTTTTCTTCACGCACGTGCAAATGTAGAGTACAGAAAGGCATGTATGTATGGGAGCTATCACTATATAGAGACACTGCGCATTTGCTCCCCTCTGCTTCAGCCCTTTCTTGCTCTGAAAATGCTTCCCTTTGCTGGGGATAAAAGCACTCAAAGCACCTTTCTGTTGTTGTTTACCCACAGGAAAAACAAACAGTCTGTTAACTAAAATACCACACTGAAGGACTAAACCTGTTAGCACTGGATTTACAAAATTGTTTTTCTTCTAATGTTCCTGAATTTACAACACAACCAAATTAATACAATTAAGTTAAACAATAGTTTGGTCAAGAAACAGGAGGATAAATACAATCTCCCAGTTTAAAAAAAAAAAATCAGACTGGGAGAGACAAAGGGAATTATTAAATATATTAGCAGGAAACAAATACATTTATTTTCTCAACACCAGTTTACAGTTGTATTTATTTGGTTGGAAAAAACTTGGCTTAGATAATCATATTCTGAATTCAGAGGGCTGTTAAAAGCCGGGAGGTTGGGGAGCTGAGCGACTGTATTTCAGGGCTCAGGACGACCACCACCGCAGCCGCCGACGAGATAAAGATCCTGAGACAACCTTTCTCTGGCAACTGATGTAGTCTTTGTCAGCCGCTGCTGGAACCTCAACTCAAGCTGAAACAGCTGAAATATCAACTCAAGCTGTCACCCTCGTGCTACGTCTCATAAATCCAGATTAAACCTTTCTGTTTGTTTGCCGGTTTGGCTTTGTTTTGGGAAGTCAGGAGGTGGGAGGAAGGTTAGAAAAACAGTTTTGGTTTTCGAGTGTTCGATTCCTGTCCAGAAGCTCCTGGATGAGCAGGACAGTCGTTTCGTCATTCAACAAACCTTTTGGAGGCATGGGCTGTGCCGGGAGGGGTAATTCACAGAGCGGGGGTGGCGGGGAAGGAGTCCCTGATTTGCGGGGGTTTGTAGTCTACCCTGAAATGGACCTGACTGCAAAATGCTTTTGTCTTGAGCATTGTGGATGTTTGGGGGAAGAACAAGCTATTTCCCATCAAATTGTACATGGCAGAACACAATATTCATTAAAACTATCTTGCCTTTGAGTTATCTATCTTTTCCATACAAAATATAAATTTGCACGAAAAACATTAAATAAAAGAATATTTTTAAAAAATTAAATAAAATTGAACAAGATGAAACCTGACTTCTGAAACATAAGGTGAGATATAGGCAACCACATACATAACTGGTCTGTGATTGAAAGGTAAAACACCTCCTAAAATTACCAGGTAAAAGTCTGATTAGAAGTTTCTGGCAATTGTGTGCAAACAAAGTCAGGATTCTCAGTTAGACTTCATTTAAATTGTCATTCTAATATCGTATTTTGTTTAATGAGCCTGTATATTTTGTTCTTTAACGTTTAAAATCAATTTAATAATTTATGGTGATTTCTGCATCCTCTACCACACACTTTTATTGTTTTGAAAAAGGCAAAATATTATCCTGAAAATGTAAATGGTTTTCTTTCTAAATATTTTAAACTCTCCTAGAGAACATACACTCTCAAATGCATACATATATATGTATAACTTCTCACGAGGTTATGACAGGTTTTCTATCTTTTCATGCCATCTTTGGGCTTTATAATGCACTGTAAAATAATTCTGTTAACTATGCTGAAAGACAGTAATTGTATGTAACATGCTTTTATTTCTTTCATTTATAAACCGAGTTGGATTTAGGTTTGTAAATATTTGAAGCAAGCAACATTAATCAGAAACTGAGCACAGTGCAGAATTTTTAGAAGCGAAAAGCAATTAAAAACTGCATATACATAAAAAAGTTATTTGGGGAGAAATTCCTACTTAGGCTTTTTTGACACTTGCAATGATTTTTTTAAAGGGCAACATGGTGTTTTAAAATTTTAATTTAGTTAAAGAAAACTCAACCCCAAAAAGCCGCTCTATTGCATGGAAACCTCACGAGGCAAGCTTCAGTCCTGAGCAAACAAAAGCAGCTGCATTTATAAACCCTTGAAAAAAGGGTTTATAATGCAAACGCTGCTGTGACCTTAACTCCAGAGGTGCAAACAGGCGGCTGTAATAGGAAAATTATGCATTAAAACAGAATGGGTTCAAAGAATGTTTTAAGATTTCTATTTGATCACGTTTGGTAACTTTTCCAGTTTCAAATATAAATGAACTTATGCAACTGAATGAGAAGGAAGCTTCTGTTTCCTTAAACACCTAAAATGGGTGAATTGTATGAAATGTAAAATATATCTCAATAAAGCTGTTTTAAAACAAATCAAAACCATGGATTTCTATCAGGGGCCAAAAGGAGTTTGAGACGGTGTGAGGGGCATCTTGCCACTGAACAGTAAATAAGGACTGCTTGCAGACTGGGGATTTCTAACCGACAGGCTAACTCACAAAATAGTTCTAGCATTTGGAAATGTGAAGTGAAATGAGTTGCATTCTGAAAGCACAGAAGTGCACACTTTACACACGGTACAACAATTTGCTTTTAATATAACTAAAAAATAACATTCATTTTGGAGTTATTTTCTAAAGCTCTTGAATGAAATGTAAGAACAGTGTACCTAAATCTTAAAAAAAGGAAGACAAAGGAAAGGAAGGAAGAGAGGGAGGAGTAAAGAAGTATTGCAAAAAAGAGAAAATGCCAAGAATGGCAGTGAACCAAAAAAAGGAAAGAAAATTCAATAAAATGAAAAAAAGGGAAATAAAGATTTAAGACTGTTAAAGACCAGAGAAGATGAGGGTATATTTCCAATGAAATTTCGAATATTTTAATACTCTAAGAGAACAAAATTGCCAGAGTAGAGAATTCTCTAAGATAAAAAACTAGTAAAGTATCAAAGCAGATTGATTAACTCTCTTAGAATTTGGAAAACACATGGAGGAGAACATGAATCTTTATTTATATACTGGAAATTAGAATCTCGTCCAGAAGATTAATGTTGGTACACTGTTATATGGAAAACCAGATCTAAATTTCATAAATGTCTGTAGGTCAAAACAATCTCAGGAGAATCTGCTATAGCTGCATCTTCATTCGGGGAAGATGAGGCTCATACCTAAGGAATTCCTTTCCCTAAAGCTCTGATTCACCAGGGCTTCCACTCAGAACCTTTCTTAATGTTCAAAGGAGAGATAACATCTGCATTAAAGAATAATAAAAAGGATCACCTAGAGGGGTGGGATAGGGAGGCTGGGAGGGAGACAGAAGAGAGAAGAGATACTACGGGGACATATGTATATGTATAGCTGATTCACTCTGTTATAAAGCAGAAACTAACACACCATTGTAAAGCAATTATACTCCAATAGAGATGTTAAAAAAAACCCAAAAAACTACACATATTCGGGGCTTCCCTGGTGGCGCAGTGGTTGAGAATCTGCCTGCCAATGCAGGGGACATGGGTTCGAGGCCTGGTCTGGGAAGATCCCACATGCTGCGGAGCAACTGGGTCCATGATCCACAACTACTGAGCCTGCGCATCTGGAGCCTGTGCTCCACAACAAGAGGCCGCAACAGAGAGAGGACCGCGCACTGCGATGAAGAGTGGCCCCCGCTCGCCGCAACTAGGGATAGCCCTTGCACAGAAACGAAGACCCAACACAGCCAAAAATAAATAAATAAATAAATAAATTAAAAAAGAAGTTTACTTACTGGATCCAGTGGAAGCAACGCAAAAACTACACATATTCAAAAAAGTATAGACATTTACCTTTAGAATATTTTAGCTATCTTTAATAAACAAAATCTAGTAATGAAGATATGAAAAAAAGAATAATAAAGAGGACTTCCCTGGTGGTGCAGTGGTTAAGAATCTGCCTGCCAATACAGGGGACACGGGTTCTAGCCCTGGTCTGGGAAGACCCCACATGCCGCAGAGCAACTAAGCCTGTGCGCCACAACTACTGAGCCTGCGCTCTAGAGCCCACGAGCCACAACCACTGAGCCCACGTGCCTAGAGCCCGTGCTCCGCAACAAGAGAAGCCAACGCAATGAGAAGCCCGCGCACTGCAACAAAGAGTAGCCCCCACTGGCCGCAACTAGAAAGACCGCACTTAGCAATGAAGACCCAACGCGCCCAAAAATAAATTAATTAATTAAAAAAATAAAAGTCCCTAATCCAGCTGTGCTTATTGTTTTAAAACAAGAAAAGAATAATAAAGAGATGCCAGTGCCTTATCATTTTCATTGACATAAGGAAAATCTGTGTTTTTTATTTTTGCTTTTGTTCTTTGGAAGTGAGGCAGGATTCTGAAATTCACAATGATCCTGGTACAGGAGCAATACAAAGCAGTGCAACTGGTGGGAAAACAGGTGGAAGGTTCTACAAGCGGGATGGCTCTTTGGGGGTCAGAGGCAACCCTTAATGTACGTTAGAGTGAAGTTGGCGTAAGTTGCCCAGGTACAGGCATGGTGAGACGTGGGTCCTCTCTAGAAATAACCGTTCAGGGCCACGTGATGCTCCCTGAGGCTCCTGAATCGGCAGGGGTAGCTCCTCTGAAATGTTTCTGTAGAGCCCATTTTTGGAGATTTTGTGCTCTGTGGAACAGGGCGTGGTATTCAGGATTGGTGTCTGCATTCGTCCATCTTGTGAGCAGTTTTGTGTAAATAACCCTAAGCCCATTAATCTCCCAGAAGCAGTGTAGGACCAAGTTGTCCATCGCTGAGGCAGGAGGTAAGGTGTGGCCACAACACTGGTATACATAATAAAATCAGCCTCTGAGATCTGGACCCTAACCCCTTTGACACCCTCAGCACACTGCTGTTTTCTATTAGAACTTTTCTTCAGGTGCAAAGATCAGGCTATACAATGGGCTTTCTTCTACCTCTATCTCACACTGCCTGAATGAATAAGTAAATTTTAAGGTTTATGTAATATCCTTAGTAATATCTATGTCTGGAAAGAAAGGATTAAACATACTCTCTGACAAAAGAAAGGAAGAGCATGGGTGTGAAAAGAGGGAAGATACACAGAAACACGTACCCTCTGCACATCTGTGCTGTGCATGGAGCAGCAAAAGTCAGGCTGGTAATGAGTCATCTGTCTAGTCAGGACCACATCTGACTGGCCATCCAGCCATTTTTAAAAATAAAAGGCGGGGTCTACATGCACCACGGAAAGTCAACTCAGATTATGTATGTCAGAAGTAGACAGACTTCTGGCTCTGAAACAAACCCTCTTATTTTGAACATACCATTTCTTTTATTATGTTGGCTTTTTGAAAGATGCAAACACCATCTGGTCCTGCTTTTCTGTCTTTTTTTCTTGAGTAAAAGCTTAAAATAAAAAGTGGAAAGATTCTACAGGTAACTTACATCTAAGAGAAAAGCTAACACTGAGAAGGAATGCACATTTTCACTTCTATTGCTTTCTCAGGGAAGACCTTAAAGGATCTTATTTCCCAGCTCTTTTTGCTTGAGTCTGGAACCTTGACTCTACAGCCCTGCCTCGACTGCGAATGGGAAGTGAGCCTGCTGTGTTTTAACAATGGAAATTGCTTTGAGTAGGATAGCTTTTTTTCTTTCAATGTGATCCTCACTTGGAATAAACCTAACTAAATAACTTATTTAAGGGGGCAAAGTTATTAAACCCAAATAAAAAAAACCTCTGACACAACTAGGGGCACAGTGTGGGAGCTGAATCTAGAGGAAGGGTGGAGGAAGGGAAGGAATGGTGTGAATGGAATGTGTGTCTCAAGACCACTGCTGAAGAGGCACCAGGACAAAGTGGCCCGGGAGGATGTCTGTGACAGAGCTTGGTCAGGGACCATGAGAAGGAATTCCGGCTCTCATGAGGACAGGAAAAACACAGGTCTGTGGAAGGATTCTGTCAAAAAAGAAGCATTTCTGAACCCAAAATATAAACTAGTCCCTCACAACATCGGTACCTGTATCAACAGGGCTGGTAACAGGGGATGGGAGTTGCCTTCAAATCTATAAAACAGCAAAGTCCTTCTACAAAAGGCTTGGGATCCAGCAATCTGTTTTAGGATCCAAGACAATGGATATCACGGCTAGCTACTTGCAATTACATGCCATTTACAGGGTTCCTCCAAATCACAAAATGAATTGAGTTTGGAAGGGATAACTAAAACACGGTGTTAGAAATCTAAATATTCAACACATGATTCACATCATCTCAGAGCCAAATCCAGGATCTCTGCTGCTTTTGCAGAGACAAGATTTTATGCTGCTTGGATTGAGCACAAGAAGTATAGAGACAGAACTGGGACTGACATTTGCAGAAACACCCTGCAAGCATGTAGATACAAATAAAAGACACAGCAGAACAAATTGTAGCCATTCACTCCAGCTACAGTTCTATAATCTCCAGGCCGCATGGTACCTCTATAATGCATTTTAAACTAGAAATATTGAAAATGTGAAGCTTAAAGTGGGCCACAGGAAGAGATTCGTGCGGTTTCATACCAGGATGGTTCAGGGAAGACATAAAAGCTACATGAAATTTTAAATGCAATTATTTTAGATTAGAATATTTGGATTGAAAGATCTGGAGGGTATTGTTTTTTGATAAGACAGTCCCACCTGACAAGAGCTGTCACCACTCTGGGGCTCTCTGTTGTCAACTAAAGATGAAAGGCCATCAGGAAGAATTAACTTCAGCTTTTAAACAGTCTGAAAATGTCAGAGAGGTCAGAGAAGATATGTTTCTTTATATTGCATATTTACACGATGAGCTTTCGGGTTACAATGTGTTTTTACTTTCCATTCAAGTTAGTCTAAAATCATGGTAATTGATCACAGGCTAATGACAGCTGACAAGGAAACATCATGATTGGCTGAGGTCTGTGTCAATCACAGCTGTTTCAGGTGTAGGCAGAGCATACTAGATCTTCTAATAGCAGTAATTGGCAACTATGGAAATAACCCTGCTAGGTCTCCTTTCGTATTTTCCATAGTCATTTATTTGGTTTCCAGTTACATGGAAGCCAATTTAAAAGCTTTTATACCTCGTACCTCACTAGTGGACCTATTGTTCCTATGTTCTCCTGGGGAAGCTCAATAGCCACTGCAAAATTCAATACACACACACACACACACACACACACACACACAAGGCATCTCAACACTATATGTAAATATTGGTTTGTTTAAAAAAAAACGAGAGAGGGAGAGAAGAAAACTTATATATGTTATTTATTATGATCACCTTAGTAAATTCTTTTGACACATCTGATTTAATATTATGAGGAAGTTTAGTTTCATTTTAAACAACATGAGGCCTGAAGGTGATTTTGCATTTCTAACGTGCATTCCTCCTTCTAAAGAGGAAAGTGATAAGTGAAAGCAAGTTCAAGTACTACCGTAGCAAGCTAATTCCCTTTTTCCACATGCAATTCAGAGAGAAAGGTCAAGTCAGCTGTCACTTCTCTCTACCTGATGCTCAGAGTCTGTGTGCACTGAGCATGATGTATTTAGAAGAAGCCAAGCACTCAGCCATTTTCTGCATCAATTCTATTCATCATAAGCCTCCATCTTGAGCCAAAATGAAAGATTAGGTACAGACGAGCTTGTAAACAGCAAATATGCAGAGAAGTTCTTTCTGCTCAAAACCAAACACCTCTTTCCCCACCATTCTGAAATGTAAGTAACCCTTGCAACTGGGAGAAAGGGGCCCTAACCATCAGCTGTAATTTATATGATGGGCTGCTCATAATGTGGGAATCTCACTGCTGACCATTCGGGCAGCTGGCTCCTCATCAAACACTAACAGTGAGGCGAGGAAAACAGCAAAGGGCGAATAAAAGGCATCGAATATTGTAGACAAACGCAGATTTGAATTCTTCTAGGAGAAGTTGCTGAAATACACACTGGGGACCGTGCAGGTAAATGTGGTATATACATGCATGCAATATAGTTATTTGTATTCTAAATCGATCATCCTTGATCATTTTATAGAGGATACAACATATTTAAAACATGTGAGAAACAATGCCAAGAGAACTGACCATCTACTTCAATGCTTTTAACTAAGAAGATAAATTTGTACAATCTACTTAATAGAGATTTATATGTGAGGTGGAGATGCCTGAAAAATTGTTTCTTTATTAAAATTTCTAGAAAAATAGATACAATCATCTGAGCTATTATTAGTCAAATGTATTGTCTTTGTTAGAACTGTTCTTGCAGTAGAAAATCACTGAAGAAACCTCATTTATAGGAAATCAACTTATAAAACAATGTACCACAGGGAGGACTCTAAAAATGTTACACTGCTTAAAAAAAAAAAAAGTCTCATTCAAATCATTAGGACTGACATATTTTCTGAGTAGGAGAATGACAGCGCCTTCCTTCAGCTACCCAGATGCTATCCCTTCCATTCATACAGGCTCACTTGGGTGTCTTAAATAATGTCCTTGTCATTTCTCCTTGACTCCCAAGGCGGTGCTGCCCGTGAACTTCTCCTGGCTGTGCACATTGGCCTACAAGGCAATTGAACCACTTCTTTCTAAGTCATTAACTAATCTTCAGGTACTGTCAAATCACTCATAACAGAAAATCCATGCAACCCACAGGGTCTCCTTTTGCCTGGCAAATGAATTTGTTACAAGTGGACACTAGCAGTGCTGGGTCTGGTGTCTAGACTTCAGTCAATAATGATCATCATTATAGTATTCCACATTTAGGGCAGTTCCTCAGAGTTGAGTTATCTGAGAACCTCAGACTGTTAGAGGCAAGATCACCGTCACTGTCCACTGGTGCTCTTAAATGCCTACTGGTGATTCTCCACCAAATTAAATCCTACAACATCCTGGGATTAAAAAATTCTATCAAGTCACAAACACAAAGATAGAGAAGATACAGGGGATCCTCTACTATGACTCAAGCACTTTGCCAGGTTCTTTACATTTTTTTTTTTGTTTTCTTTTTTAATCATAAGCCTATAGGGTAGAGAATTACCATCATTCTCCATTTACAGATGGTGATACTGAAGCTCAGAGAATTTCAGTAACTCACCCCAAGTTCCACAGCTCATAATGAGAAAGTCCATAATCAAAATTGTGTCTCTTCTTTCTCACATGAGGATTAAAGAACTGAGAAGCACTTTTTAAAGACATATGTAGATTTCAAACCATGGAGAGATGACTGCAATTCAAACTCTCCTATTTTATACCTGAAACAGAATCCTCTTGATGGAAACAGTTTTGAATTTTTAAAATGGCAAAATGAGCTCTGCTAAATCTCTGAAGGTGAAGCAGGACCCCCAAAACTAAGTTTGGTCCCAAAGATGCCGGGTGGACCCACTATATCTTTGATGCCAATTGATTCAATCCTGGATCCCACTCGTTTTCTGTTGTTTTCCCTCAGTAGTTCAGAAGATGACATTTTCTGAACCAGAATAATGGCTTAGGATGTGACTCAAGGCATGAGACTGATGGGACTATGACCTGTCACAGCTGACTACCATGGATAAGTTAGAGCATGCTTATGGGGGTGGGGTGGGGGGAAGAGCATATTTTAAATCACCAGTGTCCTAGGCTATGAAGACACTGACCAGCTTCATATCAATGGATGTTTAATATGAGAAGCTAAGAAAAATTAAATATAAAACCTCTCTTATGAGAAGGTTCAAGACAAGGACACCTTCAAAATTCTACCCAAAGCTATACAAAAATTAATAAAAATGAGCAGCATGGGGAAAATAAAACTATAGGTCTGTAAAGCTCTTGGCATTTCTATCAATAGTTTTGCCTTTTTCGAACTTAAATAGTCAGTGTTCTTTTAATGGCTCATGATGAATACCCTACAAAATTTACAGAGTTCTCTGTTACCCTTTCCAAATCTATTTCCATATCTTTCTTATTCCAGCCTCAGCTGCAGGCTGCAGGATATTCCCACCTCCTGCCTCACCTATCCCTTGCCAGGAATGCTCTACACCATTTTCTGCTGACCAAACCCAACTCCCACCCACAAAACTGTCACTGTTTCCCACACACTGTCTCTCTGAGCACCCACAATAGTCTCTATCCCACACCTCAAATTTCTTTTTTTTAACATCTTTATTGGAGTATAATTGCTTTACAATGGTGTGTTAGTTTCTGCTTTATAACAAAGTGAATAAGTTATGCATATACATATATCCCCATATCTCTTCCCTCTTGTGTCGCCCTTGCCCCCACCCTCCCTATCCCACCCCTCTAGGTGGTCACAAAGCACTGAGCTGATCTCCCTGTGCTATGCGGCTGCTTCCCACTAGCTATCTATTTTACATTTGGTAATGTGCCACTCTCTCACTTTGTCCCAGCTTACCCTTCCCCCTCCTCATGTCCTTAAGTCCATTCTCTAGTAGGTCTACGTCTTTATTCCCATCTTGCCCCTAGGTTCTTCATGACCTTTTTTTTTTTTTTTTAGATTCCATATATATGTGTTGGCATACGGTATTTGTTTTTCTCTTTCTGACTTACTTCACTCTGTATGACAGTCTCTATGTCCATACACCTCATTACAATTAACTCAATTTCATTTCCTTTTATGGCTGAGTAATATTCCATTGTATATATGTGCCACATCTTCTTTATCCATTCATCTGTCGATGGACACTTAGGTTGCTTCCATGTCCTGGCTACTGTAAACAGAGCTGCAATGAACACTGTGGTACATGACTCTTTTTGAATTATGGTTTTCTCAGGGTATATGCCCAGTAGTGGGATTGCTGGGTCGTATGGTAGTTCTATTTTTAGTTTTTTAAGGAACCTCCATACTGTTCTCCACAGTGGCTGTATCAATTTACATTCCCACCAACAGTGCAAGAGGGTTCCCTTTTCTCCACACCCTCTCTAGCATTTATTGTTTCTAGATTTTTTGATGATGGCCATTCCGACTGGCCACACCTCAATTTTTAAATCATGTAATGCTCTATCAACCTTACTGTTGGTTGTTTCTCTGACTACTTGTAAGAGCATGGCTATACTTCTTCTGTACCTCCAAAATACCTAGCACACTGGTAGGCTTCAATAAGTACTTAATATTTATCCAACTGATTAATTTAACCCACAGACTGTCCTTGAAATCCTAGAGCTACAATTGCATTCAATGAATGGGGGGCACCCAGGATACTGGCAGGGGCAGAAGAAGAATGTTCTATTTTGGTTGCATCCTAAGAACAAAAGCATAAGTGTAATAGCATACATCTGTTTCTTGGGTTGAGATTTATAAATGGAAGCATTGATTTCAAATGTCAAAGAAACATAAATATTGCTCTTAGGGCAATAAATGCAAAACAAAACTGAAAGGCTTTGACAACATTTCCACTGGGTGGCTGTCACTCACCAACCCTAACCTTTTTCACAAAACTTTTGTTTGATTTAAAGTAATCATGAAGCTCCATGAGCCATCAGAGGTGGAGTCGTGGGAGATGTTAGCAACAACATCTCAATAGTTAGGACAGACTAACAATTTCTAAACATCTTCTTTGAATAAAGAGTCTCAGGTTTGAAAGAATATTAACACATAGCATTTTACTACTAGAGTTGATGCAATTTAAGATGGAGTGTATAGGTTTGCTCAACTTTCTGCAGGGTTGCCTTTCCTTCCCAGGTTCATCGCTGATCCCTTTCCCCTCAGTGAAGGCAGTGCCTTAGGGACCAAAGTTAGATGAGTTGCATCTTTATTTATTAATTGCTCTTTATTCAAATTTGGACAATATATTCAAAGACTACTATTCAAGAGATTCTAAAATTGGCCAGAGAATTAAGAGTCAACATTTTAAAAGAGCTCATCATTCAGAATTAGTAGATGGCTAGAAGGTGGCTGAACAGAGAAGAACTGGACTGGATCTCTAAGTGAGGAACAAGTCAGCAGGAATCCTGGCTATAGACCATTTGATGACCTTAAGAAAACTGTTACATTGCCCTGCACTTTGGTCTTCTTGGGAAAAATAAGGATCACAGTATCTGTCCTGTAGGGTGGCTGTGATTACCAAATGTATTAATGAATTTCAGTTGTTTGGCACCAAGGACAATGATTAAATGAGGAAGGTAAATTGAAAAGAAGTTAGAAAGGAAATCCTACTCTCGTATGGTCCATAAGTCTCCACCATTTTGTTCTGAGTCATTACCCCTATATTTCCTTCAGGAGTACTGACCTCTTATTATCTCCTTTTTGTGGCATTGGCTACTATTCTTCCCCATTTAGAGTTGCCAAACTGCCATATTTCCAGGTCTCGACAAAGCACTGCTGGATAAAACAAATATTTCATTAACAATCTGTTCCCAGGTGCTACAAATGTTCCACCTGAAATGAAAGTAGAAATTCATATGGTTTTCCCCTCCAGCAGTCTCATTCTCCAGCAAAATAGAGGTTTAATTAAGGTCAAACTTCCCAAGCCATAGCAGAGGATGAATTTAGGTCAGTTGAAGCAGTTATTCTAGTTAATTTGATCTAAATGGTTGTGTTTTGGGGGGAGAGAAGGAAAAGCCTTTTAGAAAAAGGAGGCTCCTGAATGGTAGAGAATGGGGAAGAATAGCAATCGTCAAAGTTTGAGTCATATAAAGCTGCATACTTCTTAGGAAAATAATTTCTGAGATACATATTTATATATATATATATATGCATATATATATATATATATATATATATATATATATGCAATTCTCAACTCCAAGTTATCTACAATAACAAACTGTTTGCACATTTTTGGTAAAGCCAAGACACAGAGGGTCTTGACCAGCTTGAAGACCCCAGAATCTTCAACTACAAATGAACTGTTCCACTAAACAACTTAAGCGTCTCAAAGAAAAAATAATATACAAACCACAGAGCCAGACATAACACAAGATAGGAGAATTTTAAATGTCATCAGAGCCAAGCATTGCTTTGGTAAATTCTAATGAAGAAGAATTCTACATCAAAGGGAAAATGGAGAGATGAATATATACCCTCCCCCCTGGGAGTTACACTCTTGCTTATTATTCTTCATTTTCCCTTTGTTTCTGCTTCAAGCTCTCCTATTCGTACTGTGTGCTCACCTGTCTTACACATTCCCTCAACAGGACTCTACAGTTGGAGATGTAACTATTGTTCTATTCCTCGCACATGCTGCTTCTGCTTACCAGAACTCTGTTCATAAACTGGGATGCCAAGAAAAGTAACATTCTATTTTAGAACAGATCCAGGTTTTGTGGGGTCTGAAGCTTATAGAATTTGGAGAATTCTCTGTAAGGAAGGAATATGGAGTAAGTTTCTGACATTAATATTTACTTAAAATGAGAAAATAAATCACAACAGAGAGCTGGCTCTCACCATTCAGATCCCTCTTTTCTGAGATTTTTTTCCCTGATGACACCTAGCTTCCCCCCTCCCATCCCAGAACCCTCTGCACGTCCCAGCAGCTCCCAAGACACTAAAGGTACCTCTCAAGTGAGGGACCCTGGAGCTTCAGGCTCATGCGCATCAGTGTAAATCCTCTCTGCACTAATTTCCCTAAAATAAACACAAGAAACGTGACCATCTATCCCCATTTTGCTTTCAGTCCCTGGCAGACATATTTTACACCTAAAGATAACGTCCGTTGTTCATGCTCAGGTACCTGCTGATGATCTGGGTTGTTTTCTCCCTATTCAAAAAGTGAGACAATAGATTGTGAAACAAGTTGCCTAATTGTAAAATTCAGAAGAGCACATTACATTTTTAAAGTACAACATATTTTTCCATCTAATTTGAAACTGTGAATGTTAAACTTAAAGACTTTTTCCAGCTTCTGTTAGTGACAGACAGGGCTCCCCAAGGGATGGCTGCCTTCAAAGACAGGTAAATGAGGGCCCATATAAAACAGCCAAGTATTGATGTTGTAGTAAAATTCCAGAAAAATACATTGGCAGACAAGTAAATTTGTCACTAATAATTTAATGTAATTTCCCTAAAATGGAGGTAATAGGTACTCAGGGAATACACCTCCAGGGTTTACATCAAATGTGCATGTGGAAAATCGTGAAATAATATTTTTTTAAAATGTAGATGCTTTGTCTGACATGTTGGTTTATGAGGAAAATTATTCTTCCAAAATGAAAATGTGGAGGGGAAAATATAACCTCCCCAATGCACGTATCCTTTCGCTCCCAAACCTTTCCTGGTGGTGGCAGTTTAGAAGCAGTGACTGACTGGAAGCTGCAAACATTTGTTTGCATTTTATTTCCCCCTTAAAATGATGTACTACAATTACCAAATATTAATGAACCAATCATGTTGCAAATAGTATTTCCTGTGTCACTCTGAGTTATAGAATCTAATATTAGGCTCATTTGAAACATTCCAAAGTTGCATATTTTTTCCCCTTTGCAAAGTGACAGCTCAAATTGTGTTTAGTTGCATCCGTCCAACCATGAGCAAATCAAGTATAAAAATTTCATTCTGTCTAAGTGTTAATGCAATTTTTTAAGCTCATATCCTGGGATGGCTCACTTTGCACTATGCTGGATGATATTAGATGCTGCTTAAACACTATTATCAATTATATTACATGGTGCCAGAAAATTTTAAAATAGCACTTGTTTGGGACTCAAGTCATGAAGTTTCAAGAAAGGAAAAATACAAAGCAGAAAAAAAATTCTTTAGCTTTTTCAAATGCTCCAATGTTTATGTTTTATATTACGAATAGGCTGATTTCCAGCTATATATCTGAATTTCATTGCCATTATTGCGAGTTTAATATGAAAAAAGACCTGCAGTTCACTAAGGCAATAAGGAGAGACGCAGCTGTCATAAGCCTAGCTGCCGGATGGAGCAACCAGAGACCCAAGTCAGGGGCAGGAGGGAGGAAAAGGAAAGTCTGCAAGACAGAAAAGCAGCCCTAAGGTAGAGCCGTCAAAATTATGAATTAATATAAAAGTCAAAATTATAGAATGTCCATCATTTTTCTATAGAATATTGACAGAGTGAAATGAATTTAGCAGATAATAAAGAATCTATCCCCCAGAAAAAAAAAGGGGAGGGGGGAAGAAAGAAAGCAGTCAAATATGCCAGCTTCAGAATCACATTTCATCAAATGTCTGCGCTTAATACAACTGCCAGGGAAAAGCCTGATCCAATTTTGTAGGAGGTCACCGTCAGAAGTCCCCGGCTGTTAATGTGCCTCAGCATTCCCTGATTTCTCACTCCAGGTAGTGAGGCCAAATATTGCCTTTTGCTCAAAGACATTTCTTCTTTCCCTAGATCCAATCTCACACACACTTACACATGCAGGACAGGTGTGACTGCCATAATGAATGCTAATGGAGAAAGTTGCCAAATAATGTCGATTATGGCCCCATTTTCATGAGCCCAGAGCATGGAAGAATTCATCTTTCCTCTATTACCGCATTTCCAGGGGCTGTTCTGCACTCTGGCATACACAAAAAAGTGACTTTTATTTTAGGTGTCTGAGAAAAATATCTTTGGATTCTGAAGCTATTTAAATATACTGTATATGTGGAGCTCTGAAAAACATGTGCAATGCTTTTATTTACTTAACTCAGCCATGACTAGACCTGTACTATTTGGGTTTGTAAATCAGGCTTGCAAAGTCTGCTAAATATTTAAAGTGCTGCAGTTTGTACAAAGCTGGTTATATTTTCTGCTAATTCGGAATAAAAACAAAGATTCACCAATGGGAAGCCCCCCATCTCATAGTAAGGTTACAGCTCACACCTGCCTAGTGCAATGTGTCTACATTTCATGAAGTTTAAATATAATAAATCAACCTGAATTCTCTTTCAAGTTCAGGATTCCAGATGCCTTTCCTGATTGAGGATCCATGAGAGAATTAATGAAGCCCTAATCCTCCAAGGCATCCACTGTATGTAATGAATTAACCTCTTACTTCTGCATCTAGAATATACTACTCATGTACCAATTTTGGAAGATTGAGAAAATAGCCTCTCAAATCATTTTCTCTGTTTTTGTGGTTCAGATGAGGAACCCTGGTTGAAAAAGGCTGTAGGCTTTGCTACTTAAAGTACAGTCTGCAGGTCAGTGACATTCACATCACTTAGGGAGCTTATTCAAATATAGATTCTGATTTAGTAGGCACAGGCTGGGACCCAAGACTCTGCATTTCTTTTTCTTTTCTTATTTTTTAACATCTTTATTGGAATATAATTGCTTTACAATGGTGTATTATTTTCTGCTTTATAACAAAGTGATTCAGCTATACATATACATATATCCCCATATCTTCTCCCTCTTGCTTCTCCCTCCCACCCTCCCTATCCCACCCTCTAGATGGTCACAAAGCACCGAGCTGATCTCCCTGTGCTATGCAACTGCTTCCCACTAGCTATCTATTTTACATTTCGTAGTGTATATATGTCATGCTACTCTCTCACTTCGTCCCAGCTTACCCTTCCCCCTCCCCATGTCAAGTCCATTCTCTACGTCTGCATCTTTATTCCTGTCCTGCCCCTAGGTTCTTCAGAACCATGTTTTCTTTTTTTTTTTTTTAGATTCCAAATATGTGTGTTAGTATACGGTATTTGTTTTTCTCTTTCTGATTTACTTCACTCTGTATGGCACACTCTAGGTCCATACACCTCACTACAAAAAACTCAATTTCGTTTCTTTTTATGGCTGACTAATATTCCATTGTATATATGTGCCACATCTTCTTTATCCATTTATCTGTCGATGGACACTTAGGTTGCTTCCATGTCCTGGCTACTGTAAATAGAGCTGCAGTGAACATTGTGGTACATGACTCTTTTTGAATTATGGTTTTCTCAGGGTATATGCCCAGTAGTGGGATTGCTGGGTCATATGGTAGTTCTATTTTCAGTTTTTTAAGGAACCTCCATACTGTTCTCCATAGTGGCTGTATCAATTTACATTCCCACCAACAGTGCAAGAGGGTTCCCTTTTCTCCACACCCTCTCCAGCATTAATTATTTGTAGATTTTTTGATGATGGCCATTCTTACTGGTTTGAGGTAATACCTCATTGTAGTTTTGATTTGCATTTCTCTAATGATTAGTGATGTTGAGCATTCTTTCATGAGTTTGTTGGCAATCTGTATATCTTCTCTGGAGAAATGTCTATTTAGGTCTTCTGCCCATTTTTGGATTGGGTTGTTTGATTTTTTGATATTGAGCTGCATGAGTGGCTTGTCAATTAGGACTCTGCATTTCTAACAAACCCCCAAGTGATGCTAGTGGTCTTGAAAGCATTGACTAGTAAGGCTCTAAAAACTCTCCTTCTCGAGTCAGCTCTACCCACCATCAGTCCCTCCCATCAGGAAACTAGCACAAGCCTCTTAGATAGCCTCATCCACCAGAGGGCAGACAGCAGAAGCAAGAAGAACTACAATCCTGCAGCCTGTGGAACAAAAACCACATTCACAGAAAGATAGACAAGATGGAAAGGCAGAGGGCTATGTACCAGGTGAAGGAACAAGATAAAACCCCAGAAAAACAAGTAAATGAAGTGGAGATAGGCAACCTTCCACAAAAAGAATTCAGAATAATGATAATGAAGATGATCCATGACCTCAGAAAAAGAATGGAGGCAAAGACTGAGAAGATACAAGAAATGTTTAACGAAGACCTAGAAGAATTAAAGAACAAACAAACAGAGATGAACAATACAATAACTAACATGAAAACTACACTCGAAGGGGTCAATAGCAGAATAGCTGAGGCAGAAGAACGGATAAGTGACCTGGAAGACAGAATGGTGGGATTCACTGCTGCGGAAAAGAATCAAGAAAAAACAATGAAAAGAAATGAAGACAGCCTAAGAGACCTCTGGGACAACATTAAATGCAACAACATTCGCATTATAGGGGTCCCAGAAGAAGAGAGAGAGAAAGGACCAGAGAAAATATTTGCAGAGATAATAGTCCAAAACTTCCCTAACATGGGAAAGGAAAGAGTCACCCACGTCCAGGAAGCACAGAGTCCCATACAGGATAAACCCAAGGAGAAACACACCGAGACACATAGTAATCAAACTGGAGAAAATTAAAGACAAAGAATAATTACTGAAAGCAGCAAGGGAAAAATGACAAATAACATACAAGGGAACTCCCATAAGGTTAACAGTTGATTTCTCAGCAGAAACTCTGTAAGACAGACGAGAGTGGCATGATATACTTAAAGTGATGAAAGGGAAGAACCTACAATCAAGATTACTCTACCCAGCAAGGATCTCATTCAGATTCGATGGATAAATTAAAACCTTTACAGACAAGCAAAAGCTGAGAGAATTCAGCACCACCGAACCAGCTCTACAACAAATGCTAAAGGAACTTCTCTAAGTGGGAAACACAAGAGAAGAAAAGGACCTACAAAAACAAACCCAAAACAATTAAGAAAATGGTCATAAGAACATACATATCGATAATTACCTTAAACGTGAATGGATTAAATGCTCCAACCAAAAGACACAGGCTTGCTGAATGGATACAAAAACAAGACCCATACATATGCTGTCTACAAGAGACCCACTTCAGACCTAGGGACACATACAGACTGAAAGTGAGGGGATGGAAAAAGCATTCCATGCAAATGGAAATCAAAAGAAAGCTGGAGTAGCAATGTTCATATCACATAAAATAGACTTTAAAATAAAGAATGTTACAAAAGACAAGGAAGGACACTACATAATGATCAAGGGATCGATCCAAGAAGAAGATATAATAATTATAAATACATATGCACCCAACATAGGAGCACCTCAATACATAAGGCAACTGCTAACAGCTATAAAAGAGGAAATCGACAGTAACACAGTAATAGTGGGGGACTTTAACACCTCACTTACACCAATGGACAGATCATCCAAAATGAAAATGAATAAGGAAACACAAGCTTTAAGTGACACAATAGACCAGATAGATTTAATTGATATTTATAGGACATTCCACCCAAAAACAGCAGATTACACTTTCTTCTCAAGTACGCACGGAACATTTTCCAGGATAGATCACATCTTGGGTCACAAATCAAGCCTCAGTAAATTTAAGAATATTGGAATCATATCAAGCATCTTTTCTGACCTCAACGCTATGAGATTAGAAATGAATTACAGGGGAAAAAATCGTAAAAAACACAAACACATGGAGGCTAAACAATACATTACTAAATAACAAAGAGATCACTGGAAAAAATCAAAGAGGAAATCAAAAAATACCTAGAGACAAATGACAATGAAAACACAATGATCCAAAACCTACAGGATGCAGCAAAAGCAGTTCCAAAAGGGAAGTTTATAGCTATACAAGCCTACCTCAAGAAACAAGAAAAATCTCAAAAAACCAATCTAACCTTACACCTAAAGGAACTAGAGAAAGAAGAACAAGCAAAACCCAAAGTTAGCAGAAGGAAAGAAATCATAAAGGTCAGATCAGAAATAAATGAAATAGAAACAAAGAAAACAATAGCAAAGAACAGTGGTCCAAAACCTATGGGATGCAGCAAAAGCAGATCTAAGACGGAAGTTTATAGCTATACAAGCCTACCTCAAGAAACAAGAAAAATTTCAAATAAACAATCTAACTTTACACCTAAAGGAACTAGAGAAAGAAGGACAAACAAAGCCCAAAATTAGTAGAAGGAAAGAAATGATAAAGATCAGAGCAGAAATAAATGAAATAGAAACAAAGAAGACAATAGCAAAGATCAATAAAACTAAAAGCTGGTTCTTTGAGAAGATAAACAAAATTGATAAACCATTAGCCAGACTCATCAAGAAAAAGAGGAAGAGGACTCAAATCAATAAAATTAGAAATGAAAAAGGAGAAGTTACAACAGACACGGCAGAAATACAAAGCATCCTAAGATACTACTACAAGCAACTCTATGCCAATAAAATGGACAACTTGGAAGAAATAGACAAATTTTTAGAAAGGTATAACCTTCCAAGACTGAACCAAGAAGAAACAGAAAATATGAACAGACCAATCACAAGTCATGAAATTGAAACTGTGATTAAAAATCTTCCAACAAACAGAAGTCCAGGACCAGATGGCTTCACAGATGAATTCTATCAAACATTTAGAGAAGAGCTAACACTCATCCTTCTCAAACTCTTCCAAAAAATTGCAGAGGAAGGAACATTCTCAAACTCATTCTATGAGGCCACGATCACCCTGATACCAAAACCAGACAAAGCTATTACAAAAAAAGAAAATTACAGACCAATATTACTGATGAATATAGATGCAAAAATCCTCAACAAAATACTAGCAAACAGAATCCAACAACACATTAAAAGGATCATACACCATGATCAAGTGGGATTTATCCCAAGGATGCAAGGATTCTTCAATATACGCAAATCAATCAATGTGATACACCATATTAACAAATTGAAGAATAAAAACCATATGATCATCTCAATAGATGCAGAAGAAGCTTTTGACAAAATTCAACACCCATTTACGATAAAAACTCTCCAGAAAGTGGGCATACAGGGAACCTACCTCAACATAATAAAGGCCATGTATGACAAACCCACAGCAAACACCATTCTCAATCGAGAAAAAATGAAAGCATTTCCTCTAAGATCAGGAACAAGACAAGGATGTCCACTCTCACCAGTATTATTCAATATAGTTTTGGAAGCCCTAGCCATGGCAATCAGAGAAGAAAAATAAATTAGAGGAATACAAATTGGAAAAGAAAAGGTAAAACTGTCACTGTTTGCAGATGACATGGTACTATACATAGGGAATCCTAAAGATGCCACCAGAAAACTACTAGAGCTAATCAATGAATGTGGTAAAATTGCAGGATACAAAATTAATGCACAGAAATCTTGCATTCCTATACACTAATGATGAAAGATCTGAAAGAGAAATTAAGGACACACTCCCATTTACCATTGCAACAAAAAGAATAAAATACCTAGGAATTAACCTACCCAGGGAGACAAAAGACCTGTATGCAGAAAACTATAAGACACTGATGAAAGAAATTAACGATACCAACAGATGGAGAGATATACCAATGTTCTTGGATTGGAAGAATCAATACTGTGAAAATGACTATACTACCCAAAGCAATCTACAGATTCAATGCAATCCCTATCAAATTACCAATGGCATTTTGTACGGAACTGGAACAAAAAATCTTAACATTTGTATGGAGACACAAAAGACCCCGAATAGCCAAAGCAGTGTTGAGGGAAAAAAACGGAGCTTGAGGAATCAGATTCCCTGACTTCAGACTATACTACAAAGCTACGGTAATCAAGACAATATGGTACTGGCACAAAAACAGAAACATAGATCAATGGAAAAAGATAGAAAGCCCAGAGATAAACCCATGCACCTATGGTCAACTAATCTATGACAAAGGAGGCAAGGATATACAATGCAGAAAAGACGGTGTCTTCAATAAGTGGTGCTGGGAAAACTGGACAGCTACATGTAAAAGAATGAAATTGGAAGACTCCCTAACACCATACACAAAAAATAAACTCAAAATGGATTAGAGACCTAAATGTAAGACCAGACACTATAAAACTCTTAGAGGAAAACATAGGAAGAACACTCTTTGACATAAATCACAGCAAGATCTTTTTTGACCCACCTCCTAGAGTAATGGAAATAAAAACAAAAATAAACAAATGGGAACTAATTAAACTTCAAAGCTTTTGCACCAAAAAGGAAACCATAAACATGACAAAAAGACAACCCTCAGAATGGGAGAAAATACTTGCAAATGAAGCAACAGACAAAGGATTAATCTCCAAAATATACAAGTAGCTCATGCAGCTCAATATTAAAGAAAAACAACCCAATCGGGCTTCCCTGGTGGCGCAGTGGTTGAGAGTCCGCCTGCCGATGCAGGGGACGCGGGTTCGTGCCCCGGTCTGGGAAGATCCCACATGCCGCGGAGCGGCTGGGCCCGTGAGCCATGGCCGCTGAGCCTGCGCGTCTGGAGCCTGTGCTCCGCAACGGGAGAGGCCACAGCAGTGAGAGGCCCTGCGTACCGCAAAAAAAAAAAAAAAAGAAAAACAACCCAATCCAAAAATGGGCAGAGGACCTAAACAGACATTTCTCCAAAGAAGACATACATATGGCCAAGAAGCACATGAAAAACTGCTCAACATCACTAATTATTAGAGAAATGCAAATCAAAACTACAATGAGGTATCACCTCACACCAGTTAGAATGGGCATCATTAGAAAATCTACAAACAACAAATGCTGGAGAGAGTGTGGAGAAAAGGGAACACTCTTGCACTGTTGGTGGGAATGTACATTGATACAGCCACTATGGAGAACAGTATGGAGGTTCCTGAAAAAACTAAGAATAGAACTACCATATGATCCAGCAATACCACTACTGGGCATATACCCAGAGAAAACCATAATTCAAAAAGACACATGCACCCCAATGTTCATTGCAGCACTATTTACAATAGTCAGGTCATGGAAGCAACCTAAATGCCCATCTACAGATGAATGGATAAAGAAGTTGTGGTACATATATACAATGGAATATTACTCAGCCATAAAAAGGAATGAAATTGGGTCATTTGTTAAGACGTGGATGGATCTAGAGAGTGTCATACAGAGTGAAGTACGTCAGAAAGAGAAAAACAAATATCATATATTAAAGCATATATGTGGAACCTAGAAAAATGGTACAGACGAACCGGTTTGCAGGGCAGAAATTGAGACACAGATGTAGAGAACAAACGTATGGACACCAAGTGGGGAAAGCGGCTGGGGGTGGTGGTGGTGGTGTGATGAATTGGGAGATTGGGATTGACATTTATACACTGATGTGTATAAAATTGATCACTAATAAGAACCTGCAGTATTAAAAACAAACAGACAAACAAACAAACTCCCCTTCTCCATGAAATAAATCTGAAATGACATTAGTATGAGACTAAATAGTGTATTTGACATGTCATATAACAAGTTTGTTGCTTTTCACTTTGTGTTGGGCAGGGATACCTATATACCTCCTACATCCAGGTTAGAAGCAGGGGAATGAGAATCATCAACCAAAACAAAGCCATAAAAGAAAATCCCATGGTTTTGGTTTCCTTGAACCCATTTGTACCCCCAAACAGAAGACTTCTATCTTTAAATGCACATTTACACAGAGAATTTGTACCCATATATTCCAGTCTAAAACCAGGACATATATTCTGATTTACAAATCTATTTATATGAAAAAGTTTGCAAAGATGTGAAAATTAAATTACAATTCAGACATTAATTTGATGAATGGCCTTCATTGAAAAGAATTAAGTGACATGAAATGAGAACCACTTACAAAATCTAGACTATGTGATCACCAGCAAATGGTCTACTGCACTTTGCTGGCAGTATTCTTTTTCTCTGGAATGTCATCCCTTTCCCCCACCCTGCAAACATCTTTTTACCTTTAGTGTCCATCTGAAGCCTTCCACCTGCTTGGAAGACTCTGCAGCCTTCCTGTCCGTCACTTACTTTACACTCCTCTAAACCATGGTGACACTCATATTTGGGACACTACACCTTTACATGAAACTGTTACTTGTTTTTGTTTTTTTCCAGTTGTTTCATCTAACTTGTCAAATCTCCCTCAATGTACAGCCCAGTGAATATTTAGTTAGAACCTATTTTGTGCCAGGCTCTGTGTTTGGTGAAGGGGATAAAGGGATAGAGAGGGACTTTATCATCTGCTTCTGATGCAGCCATAAATATCTTTTTTCCCTATGTCAAAAAATTCATCATCATATTCTAGAGAAGACAGACATTAAGACAAAAATAATAAACTGTTATGATTATAAAACTGAAGCATAGGGCTTCCCTGGTGGCGCAGTGGTTGAGAGTCCGCCTGCCGATGCAGGGGACACAGGTTTGTGCCCCAGTCTGGGAAGATCCCACATGCCGTGGAGCGGCTGGGCCCGTGAGCCATGGCCGCTGAGCCTGCGCATCTGGAGCCTCTGCTCCACAGCGGGAGAGGCCACAACAGTGAGAGGCCCGTGTACCGCAAAAAAAAAAAAAAACCAAAAAAAAAACCTGAAGCATATACACAGTTTTGAAGGAAATAGTGGATTTTGTCAAGGGGAAGAACATTAAGCAGAAGAGATTTCCCGAAAGGGTAAGAGGCAAGACGTATACAAAGACACAGATGTAGACAACAGCAAGGTGAATGCAGAAGCTCCTAACAGTTTATATTTGCCCGAATTTGAAGACAGACAGAAGGAAGAGGAAACAAAAATAAAGGCCCATATCATGAAGGGACCTTTATGCTACGGAAAGGTATAATTAGATGTATACTTCAGCAAGATCGATCTGTTGATAAAGTGAAGGAGAATATCATAAACTCCTTAGCATCCTTTTCAAGCTGGAAAGTTTGCGGTACAGAGATAGGTGCAGAGATAGGTTTTGAGTTCAAAACCTTACTGATCAGCTTGTTAAGAGAAACCTGACTTTTGATTCATATGACTTAAAGCTCCTTTGTTTTGGTTTTGGCGGCACCACAGCATCTTTGTTCCCCCACCAGGGATTAAACCCCAGCCTCGGAGCGAAAGTGCCAAGTCCTAACCACTGGATTGCCAGGGAATTCCCAAAGCTCCTTTGAATGAAGAATATTGCATACATCGGCAGTGGTGTCGTTCTCAACCATTTGTTCATATTAATGATCACATCTGGGAAAGATTTGACATACTTTAAGAAAACAGCAGTTAGCGAGAAGGATATTGAGAGGTGATGGAAAGCAGCAGAATAAGATAAGGGCCTAGTGCAAGTTGTCTCCTGAATTATGCGTTTCTTGAGGTCAAGGAATTTTATCTTGCTGATCTTGGTATCCAGCGCCTAGCATAGTGCCTAGAAATGCAGAATATGTATTTAAATCATTCTACTTAATAACTATTCAGGATGTCTACCTCCAACCCATTACTCCTTTTATCACATGTCTGGGAATAAGGAAAGCAATTTATAAACTTTCTTCATTAACAAACATAACAGAGTGTGTTATAATCTTTTAAAAATCAATGTTACTCCAATTTTCCCCCAAAATATATTTTTAAAATTCTTCTCTCAAACAGTTATTAAAAAATTAGATGATTTCCAGGGTTCAAATTTATTATGGATCTATTCATTTAGAGAAAAAGTACCCATTTGTAAAGTATCTGTGTTTTTCAGGCTTGGAAAAATAGTCTGCTGCAAAGGGCTCTGGCCCAAATGAGCTTCTATTTGATCCTAAACAAGATTCTTCCACCAGAAAACAAGGAGTCCAGGGGGATATAGGAGGCGAGTTGTATCATGCGAAGCCTAAGAAGCTGAATTTTCTCAATTCCAGAAACTCTCTTGTGCTCCTTACAGTACCATTTTCTAAGCCTGCCTTGCTTGTAGTAGATACTCAATAAGTTAACACTTGATTTCACTAAATGTATAGCTTCAGAGAGCTTTTGCATCTATTTCAATTGTTCTGAATCACACTGACAAACCTATGAGTTTCTTCTTGACTGGTCAGTCTTCCTATTTCGGGTGCATTTCTGTCTCTTAAATAATCTAAAATTTAAAATGAAAAGCAGTAAGCATTTAGAACCAAATCTCTTTGAATGTACTCCCAGCCCTGGCTGAGACATGTAGGGTCCTGTCCCTGCCACCAGGGGCCTTGTGCAGGACCCAGCCCTGTAGATATATGAATGTCCATGCACCAATTAAGCTCTTCAAAAGAAGGGGTGTGTGACTGTATAAATCCTGATCCAGGAGGACAATGAATCTGCAATGTACATACAGCCCCATACCTGCTGTCATACACTGTAATAAACCCCTGCCGGTGTTCCTGTGATAAAGTTGATCCCAAAGGATGGAGAGCACTGATGGCAAATATAAATCTGGACCAACAGCCAGCCATTCCCGCATGCCCGTGTACCATATGTGTGTGTATGCAAGCAGGGCCACCGATATGTAAATACTGCAAGTGGTGCCATCCATCTCTTGCTGCATATTCTGTTTCCATATATGCTCTGTATGTGGCCTGGAATTTCATACAGTATTCAGAAGGACTGAGAGTGCCCAGCCGTTGTTCAGAGTAAGTAAGCAGGGGGGAGGTGGTCTGACTAGCAGATTCAGAGATTTTATTTTCCTTCTTTCTTGGGGAAAAAAAATCAGCTTCTTAAAATTGCAATTATGGTGTTTACGATTCATATTACAAGCAGGGCAACCTCTACACCCAAATCGAAATTTCATTTATGATATTGTGGACTTAATATGAATAAAGGCCTAGTGTTTTCGAAAGTGCCAAAGAAAGATGCACCTGCCACAGGACTAACCACGGGAGGGAACCAGAAGATGGAGGCTGGGTGAGGATAATAAAAGACAAAAGCAAACTCAAATGCCATAAATTGATATGAAGAGAAAAAGAAATGAAAAGAAAAAAAAAAAACCCATTGTGTGTCCATCTCCCAAGCACAAGTGATGGACATAAAGAGATGAATTTAAGGCATACCTAAATTCCTGCCACTTTCCTCTTCCAGTTTGGAAATCCTACTAGTTAGAAATAGGAACAGGATAACTAAAAAGGCACAGACAACAGGACAGTTTGCATACTAAATTCGAGGCATGCCGGGTGGTTTGAACAGATAGTTTCTTTCAACCACACAAGAAAGAGGTAATGGAGAGAATGGTACAGGTTTAAGCAGGCTCTTGATGTAAATGAAAATAAAAACCACAAAAACTTTTATATCTTTGTAGCATTTGGCTAATGAGTCACTAAACCATCCCCAGCACATCCATCATTTCTATTGCAGAGACTCAACCACTCTCTCTCTAATTGGTCTAGACAGGTGTCATGGTATTTCAGCACAGTGAAAAAAATTCCAGAGGTTTTCTTCAGTGAGACTGAAAGGTAGACACTTCGGAAAATGTTAGTCTAATTTCAACCTTCTTTGAAACAGTTTACATTTAGCAAGAAAATCAAGACAAATGAAAGCCTCCAGATTTAATTCCACCTCCAAAAAAGCCCTTTGTGTGGCAAAACGGGAAGCTGAAATTAATTTGATTGTGTGGAGGGGGTGATCCGTCTCTCGCTAGGAAAAGGCTTTATCTGGGGACCTCACTTCTGTATTGGTTTTCTATAGCAAGCGAAATTAAATACATAATCTTTCAAACATCAACTTCACCTTGCCATAAAGTGACTCTAGACAGTTTTTTGTTATCGAATGATTTTAAGTACTACTCAATATCTCTCAGGGTACTGGGTTCCACCAAACCCCAAACTTTTGAATGGAAAGGGAGAGAGAGAGCAAACTGGGAAAAGACCAAATCTAATGAATGGACCTGCCACCAGATTTTAACCAGGAGCAACTGCTCATTAACGATGCTTTAAAGTCATATTTCGACAAAGTCGTGGCGTAAGTGAACACCAGCCAGGAAATAGAAGGTTCAGCTAGTGCCTCACTGTTAACTCGTAAACTTACAGAGGAATAAGCCAGAACAATCTAAGTTAAGGAAAGAATGACAGGCTCAGCTTAATTTCCTGGTTGTTACCAGGAGGAATCACAATCTTGGAGCTATTTAAATATATTCTTAAAAATCTAATTTCTTTGGGAGAAGAGGGTGGCTATTCAATAAAAAAAATTGCCTAGAGAGAGGTGACCTGAGTTTCTCTTCTGTCTTCCTTTATTTGTTTTAATCCTGTACTCAGATCCTAGTGTCAATCCACTAGGCTTTTCTAACTTAAAACTGAGGTGGCACATCCTGGTGTCAGAGCTTTGAGAATAAGTTTCAACACGGAGCAGGGGTAAGGAACCAGAAAAGGTGATTTCTGAGGTGGATGAAACGAGGCATCACCATTCGAGTTGTGGAGGATGCCAAAGAGAAACTTGGAGTTGGGTCTTGAGTCAGGTATGAATTTTTGGTGTGAATTTCACCTACCAACCTGAATATTTAAAATGTAAAAGCTTTTTGAAACCAACATGGCCCACAGATACTACTAAATGTTATCTGGGAATATTAATTCATCCTCTGGATATGTTAAAAATTCGTAATTTAACAGCTCAGGATGTAGCATTCGGAGCTTCAGAGTTTAAGAAAAAAAATTCTATAAAGCCAAGGAAATTCCAGCTTCAAACCAATTGGTTGTATAACTTAAAACACGTAATCTCCATGTATCTGTCATCTATTTCATTTGTCATCTAGTTAGAGATCATTTCTCTCTATCTACATATAAATCACAAATCTATGCACAGAATTTGGTTAGGTAATTCAATAAGTTGTTGTCTCTGGGTTGGAAGAAGCATGCTGTTAATTTTTTTCTTGTGTTTACATTTTGTGTTTTTCTGTAATAGAAATGTTTTACATCTCTAAATAGAAATATGGTTTATTTCAAATAAAGCAAGTAAGCAATTTTCCTTAAAGTTATTTGAGACAAAGAAATACAAAGGAGATAAGAGAAGGTGGGGAGAAAGAAAATGACCCAGGATAGGTTCCAAAAGGGTCATAAAATGTTTTCACTAAGGTAGCTGCATGCACAATATGAATATGATGGTCATTTCTTTATTTAACAAACATATTCTACCAATTCCGTATTCGTGAAGGGTCAGAACTGGGTGTGGAGTTAGAAAAAAGATTAAGAAATGGTTCTTGCCTTTAAAGTGTTCACGTTTGATTAAAAGAGAATATACACAGGCATGTAAAACCTCACTCTTGCCCTATTAACACCTAAAAATTAGGCACACAGGTAGATGCCTCTCTTTATAAAGCTATACAAAAGAGATCAGTAGAAAATCACATTATATGGACTCTGAACATAGAAAGATGTTATGAGCATAAAAGTAATGGTTGAAGTTAACAAAAGATTGATAGCTTTGTTGTACTTGAATTCCTATGTTTCAAAAAACATTTTAAACAAAAGTAAAGACAGTAAATAAAATGTTTTCCATAAATATGTCTGAAAGGTTGATTCCTTAATATATACAGGATATAGAAATTGACAAGGAAAAGCCAAAGGCCAATTTTAAAAGGGACAGACAATTCACATTAGAGGAACCATAAGTGGCCAAATAACATGAAATGTGTTCAAATTCATAACTAACCATGAAAACACTAATTAAATGAACAATGCAATTTTGTTTTGTCATATGTCACATTAGTAAATATTTAAGAAATGTTAGTGCAGTAAAGGTACGGAGATGCATGCAAGAATGATAAAACCACACTTGGAAAGGACATACCTCCGAAGGAAAGTGAGGTAAATGTGATGGGAGCTTCACAGCTATTTGTAACTTTGATTTCTTTAATTGGTGGTGGGTACATAGGTTTGATTACATTATTCCCTGTAATTTTTTCCTATACCTGAAGCAGTTCATTTAACAAAGGGAAAAAGATACATAATATTGCTCAATGCTGGTGGCTGTCACAGTAGCATGGATTGACCTGGCCTTTATTCAAAGCATTGGCAACATGCATCAGGGGCCTTAAAAAATGCCTTTTGACTCTGTAACTCCATTACTAAGAATCTACTCTTGGAAAAAAGCCAGGACAAAAACAATGGACTAAGGGTAGTGATGTTTATCAAAGAATTATTTCTAATAGTAAAATATTTAAAATAACCTTAAATGTACAATAAAAGAGCAATAATAAGTATAACACATCTAGGAAAGGATATTATGCAGTGATCAAAATATTCTTGACATTTTTATAATATATAGAAATGATAAAAATATGATGTTATGTGATTGAAGCAGGATACAAAGATCTATCTAGGTATATGTACACGTACATGTATATGTATATGCATACACACACTGTATGATGTCAATAGTATAAAAAGGAAATGTACATGTTACACAAAACTGGGAAATTATCATGCTGCACCAGTGAACTAAAATCAAACACTATTATTTTCTTCTATCCTGAAAAGAGACTAATTCTATTCCTTTCCTTCAGAGATGTTTTTACTTCAAAGTGGCTCATGTGAAGAGTTGGCTGAAATTTAAGAAGTCAGTCTAGGGTCATTTTGTACTAGGGAAAAATACAGTCATGGAGAAGGTAACTCAGCTGGTTATTATATTTATATATATTTAATTATAAAAGTCATAATTTCATTAACACTAATATTTAAAATATTAATAGTTTAATATTTAAAGAAAACATTGGTATCTTTTCTGGATCTTTTTTTACAGATATGATTTTTACAAATAGAGATAGAGCATTCATAGCATTTTGCATCAGAGAGCTATTTAACCCCTCTTGCATGTATGCATCTTACAAGAGAGTAGGGCACACAGAATTTTCTTGAGGACAATGAACACAAACAGTGCAGGTGCAATCTGTTCTTCGAATATCAATGGACACGCTTCCTAGAAGAAGCGAGCCCTTCTGAGTCACTGAGGGCAGCATTGAATGACAAAGAAGGTAGAGAAGAAGAAACGAGAAGGGCTGCTTTCTCCTTTCTAAAATCTTGGAACACTTATTCTAGGCTTTAAGGTATGTTTAGTGATCTCATTAAAGATCAGTTTAACCATAAAAGTAATAATTTCAGGTGATGGGTGGAGGTGGAAGAGGTGGAGGAGAAAACTCCAATTTGCAAACTACAGTGTTTTATTCCTGTGTAATCTCATCGAATTTTTCTCACTAAAAAGAAATTCTGGCCAACGTCTTGATGTAGTATGATTATAAAGAGAAGGTAGGGAACACCAAGAAGTTTTACTAATAAAAAAATAGGCATATATTGTACTCCAGCAAAGTGCTACCTAATTCACTGATAAGCCTTCTTTCCAGAGCCAGTAGAAGCCACTGGATGAGTGAATTGTCTAGCTGTTTAGCAGCTACTCAACTTTCTGCCAGAGGTGCAGAGAGGTGCATGCTACTCAGGTTCTCAGTCCAGAAAGTGGTCTTTTCTCACACAGTGCCCCACACACTCTCTCTGTCTCTCTCTCTCTCACACACATACATGCACATCAATACAAGTATGACCCAGTGTTCTATTAAATTGTGTACAGGGAGCTGATGTCCTAGGCTTGTGATGAGCTTGCAATGGTAGGTTGGAAGTGAAATGACCTTTACTTTTCTCTTATCTCAAAAGAATAGCCACTCCTTTCCCTCCTTCCTCCTTTCCAAAGCTACCCTCTCATTCTGTGACCTGGATAGTCCTCTACTGACCACTGACCATCCTACCACTCCCACGACTATCCATATCCACCAACTATCCCCCTTTTCCTTTGTCTTCAACTATTTTTCCCCTCTGTCAACAATCTTTATCTCTTCCTTTGACTCTTTTTCCTGCTGAAGCTATTAGCCTATTTCCTTTACCATGAAACTACTTTAAATAGTTGTTTATATTGGCATTTCCATTTTGTGGATATGTATTCTACAGATCCTCTTGTAATTTGGCTTCTGCCAAATGTATGGCACTCAATCTCTTCTCAATAGGGTTAGTAATTCCCTCTTATAGTCACCAGTGACCTAAGACTAATGAAATTGAGTAGTTTATTTTCATTCCTCATCCATTTGATCTTTCTTTATCATTTTTATACACTTTCCATGAATGAGCTTATCTGTTTCCATAATTTCACATCTACTCTCATAATTTCATTTCTCAGATATAATAACAAAAGTCCTGACTAGATCTCTTTAATTAGCTTAATAGCTCCTGTTAGATATTCTCAGACCGCTCAAACTCACTATCTTCAAAACTAAATTTATTATAATAAACTCTAAGAGAATATATCCTCAACATAATAAAGGATATCTATTGGAAACTAACACATAACATCAAACTTGGTAGTGAAACTCTGAAAACAAAAATAAGACAAGGTTGCCAGGTGTTATTATTATTAATAGTACCATTCAACCTTGTTTTGGAAGTTCCAGACAAAGCAATAAGATAAGAAAAGTAATTAGTTAAGTATGTATATTGGAAAGGAAGAAGCAAAAGTATCACTGCTTTCTAATAATATAATTGTCACCTGACAAATTTAAGAGGATCAACTGAAAAACTTTGAAAACTAAACCCCTTCAACAAGGTGGCAAATTGTAAAATTCAGTTAGTTAAAAGAAACAATAGTTTCCTTATATGTCAGCAATAATCAATTAGAAAAAACAATGGTAACATGCCAATCACTATGGGAATTAGGAGATAAATTATTAGAAATATATTTAATAAGAATTGCATGTTACCTATATAGTGGAAACTGCAACATTGTTACATAAATGGAACATAAAGCAAGGTTTAAATAGATACAGAGACAAAATCATGTTTGTAGCTAGATGGAAAGCCACACAACCATAAAGCTATTAACTTCAGCTATATTAATCTATAAATGTGACACAATTACACTAAAAATCTCTAAGGTTCTTTGGGGTGGGGTAGAATTTAATAAAATGATTCTAAAGCTCATCTGAACAAAATAAAAAACAGGAGATTAGCTTTAAATATCAGGAAAAAAATTAACAAGGAGGGGTTTCTCTTGAAGATATTAAAATGCATACAGCTACAGTAATTAAAACAATAAGGCTCTGGTTTGAAATAGGTAGGTCAATGGAACAAAATAACACGGGAAAAAATATACTAGAATATATTTTTTAAATTTGTATACTTTAATGTGGCATTTCAAATCAATAGGAAAAGTAGCCAGTACAAAGTAAACACATGAAGATCAGAAGCTATATGAGGGGGAAATGAAGTTAAGGCCCTATCTTTTGTCTTTACAAATATATGTTGAAGCAAGAAAGACAGGTTGAAGCAAGTGTGTGTGTGTGTGTGTGTGTGTGTGTGTGTGTGTGTGTGTGTTAAAGCTGAGTGGTGGGTGCATGGATATCTATTATATAATTTTTTGAATGTTTAAACTATATCTTGATTTAGAATGAAAAAATAGAGGATTCCATCAAGCCAGAGATTCATAGATTAGTCTAACAAAGATGTAAAACTTATACATTAAAAAATACTATATAAACAAATTGAAAAATAACTTATGCATACTACATGAAAGACAAAAATCTGCAATATATAAAGAGTGCTTAAACACAGTAAAAATGGTGAACAGCCTAACAGAATATACGATGAGAAGTGGCCTGGGCAATATGGTAAAAGACTGTTAATGAAAGACTCAGAAAACATGTGAAATGATTTTCAGCTTCTTTGGTAAACAGAGGCTTGAAAATAAAACAATAATATGTCACTTTTATCAGTCAAATTGACGAATATTTTTTAACCACTTAGAATTCCCACTGTCAGGTAGAATACAGGTAAAACAACCGTCTCATACACTATTGTTTTGAGTGTAAGCTTATATGGTGCAGCCTCAGGGCAGTGTAGCAGTACCCTTCAAGAGTTATATAATGATCACACCCTTAGAGAATTTTATTCTATGGAAATAATCATGAATGTGAAGTAAAACTTTATGTATAAGGATGCTCAATGACAGTTTAATATTTCCCAAACTGGAAATTAATAAGGGGATTAATTTGATTCTAGGCAAGTAACTGGTTTAACCTGATATTTATTTATTAGAAGTTCTGATTGTTTTGCATAGGGCAGATTGTCAAGAAGCAAGAGTGGTAAATAGAAAATGTGAATAAAGATTATTTAAGTTAAAAAAAGAGGCAAGAATGGAATCAGACCAATTCGGCATTAAAAATTACAAATATCTGGGCTTCCCTGGTGGCGCAGTGGTTGAGAGTCTGCCTGCCGTTGCAGGGGACGTGGGTTCTTGCCCCGGTCTGGGAAGATCCCACATGCCGCGAAGCGGCTGGGCCCGTGAGCCATGGCCGCTGAGCCTGCGCGTCCGGAGCCTGTGCTCCGCAACGGGAGAGGCCACGACAGTGAGAGACCCGCGTACCGCAAAAAAAAAAAAAAAAAAATTACAAATATCTTATTTAATAGGTTGGTTTTTACTTGTGATTTTTCAGTATCTAGATATATAGTATGAGGGCTTTCGTTTGTACTCTTCCCCTAGGTCCTTCCAATGACTTCACATGGATGCAAGTCCTTTCAAGGTTTCTATTTTGCATGTTAGCATCTAGCACACCTTAAACATAATATGCCTTTAATAAACATCTGTTAAATAAATTACTATATCTCTATAATAACATCTGCTGTATTATGTTTTATCTGGCTAAATGTCTGTCTTTCTCAGTAAACTGTCCGTCTCTGAAAGTAGGAGTCATTCATCTCTACACCCATATCACAAAGCACAGTGCCAGATACATAAGAAGTAATCAACAAATGTTTGTTGAATGAATGAAAGAAGTAGGAATCTGATTTCTCTTAATATGGACTCTTTTTATCTATATTCCAAAACATGTGTCTAAAAATGAAGGCATCTAAAAGTAGGTCTTGGGGTATGGGCTTTAACTTTGATGAGAGCTACAGAGACTTCATTGGGTCCTGTTGAAAAGAGAAGACGAAAGCAAAAGGAAAAAAGAAGGAAAAGAGGTATATTAGCGATCTGTTAGATTTCTAGGGACTCAAGTAGGTGTTCGTGGGATCTGTCCAATAGAAGCCATGCAGAAAAAATACAAGTAAAGGTCCTTTGGCAAGTAAGTATAGGGGAAACATTCTTCCACTTCTTTGTTTGTTTGTCTTTTTAACATCTTTACTGGAGTATAACTGCTTTATGGTGGTGTGTTAGTTTCTGCTTTATAACAAAGTGAATCAGCTATACATAAACATATATCCCCATATCTCATGCCTCTTGCATCTCCCTCCCATCCTCCTTATCCCACCCCTCTAGGTGGACACAAGGCACCGAGCTGATCTCTCTGTGCTATGTGGCTGCTTCCCACTAGCTACCTATTTCACATTTGGTAGTGTATATATGTCCATGCCACTCTATCACTTTGTCCCAGCTTACACTTCCCCCTCCCCGTGTCCTCAAGTCCATTCTCTATGTCTGCATTTCTATTCCTGTCCTGCCCCTACGTTCTTCAGGACCTTTTTTTTTTTTTTCTAAGATGCCATATACATGTGTTAGCATACAGTATTTGTTTTTCTCTTACTGACTTACTTCACTCTGTATGATAGTCTCTATGTCCATACACCTCATTACAATTAACTCAATTTCATTTCCTTTTATGGCTGAGTAATATTCCATTGTATATATGTGCCACATCTTCTTTATCCATTCATCTGTCAATGGACACTTAGGTTGCTTCCATGTCCTGGCTATTGTAAATAGAGCTGCAATGAACATTGTGGTACATGGCTCTTTTTGAATTATGGTTTTCTCAGGGTATATGCCCAGTAGTGGGATTGCTGGGTCATATGTTAGTTCTATTTTTAGATTTATAAGGAAACTCCGTACTGTTCTCCATAGTGGCTGTATCAATTTACATTCCCACCAACAGTGCAAGAGGGTTCCCTTTTCTCCACACCCTCTCCAGCATTTCTTGTTTGTAGATTTTTTGAGGATGGCCATTCTGACTGGTGTGAGGTGATACCTCATTGTAGTTTTGATTTGCATTTCTCTAATGATTAGTGACGTTGAGCATTCTTTCATGTGTTTATTGGCAATCTGTATACCTTCTTTGAAGAAATGTCTACTTAGATCTTCTGCCCATTTTTGGATTGGGTTGTTTGTTTTTTTGATATTCAGCTGCATCACCTGCCTGTATATCTTGGAGATTAATCCTCTGTCAGTTGCTTCATTTGCAAATATTTTCTCCCATTCTGAGGGTTGTCTTTTCGTCTTGCTTATGGTCTCCTTTGCTGTGCAAAAGTTTTTAAGTTTCATTAGGTCCCATTTGTTTATTTTTGTTTTTATTTCCGTTACTCTACGAGGTGGGTCAAAAACGATCTTGCTGTGATTTATGTCATAGAGTGTTCTGCCTATGTTTTTCTCTAAGAGCTTTATAGCATCTGGCCTTACATTTAGGTCTTTAATCCATTTTGAGTTTATTTTTGTGTATGGTGTTGGGAGTGTTCCAATTTCATTCTTTTACATGTAGCTGTCCAGTTTTCCCAGCACCACTTATTGAAGAGGCTGTGTTTTCTCCACTGCATATGCTTGCCTCCTTTATCAAGGTGGCCATATGTGTGTGGGCTTATCTCTGGGCCTTCTATCCTGTTCCATTAATCTATATTTCTGTTTTTGTGCTAGTACCATACTACCTTGATTACTGTAGCTTTGTAGTATAATCTGAAGTCAGGGATCCTGATTCCTCCAGCTCTGTTTTTATTTCTCAAGGTTGCTTTGGCAATTCGGGGTCTTTTGTGTTTCCATACAAATTGTGAAATTTTTTGTTCTAGTTCTGTGAAAAATGCCAGCAGTAGTTTGATAGGGATTGCACTGAATCTGTAGATTGCTTTGGGTAGTACAGTCATTTTCACAATGTTGATTCCTCCAATCCAAGAACATGGTATATCTCTCCATCTGTTTGTATCATCTTTAATTTCTTTCATCAGTGTCTTATAGTTTTCTGCATACAGGTCGTTTGTCTCCTTAGGTAGGTTTATTCCTAGGTATTTTATTCTTTTTGTTGCAATGGTAAATGGGAGTGTCTCCTTAATTTCTCTTTCAGATTTTTCATCATTAATATAGGAATAGAATGATTTTCCATTATATAGTATAGTATAGGAACACAAGAGATTTCTGTGCATTAATTTTATATCCTGCTTCTTTACTAAATTCATTGATTAGCTCTAGTAGTTTTCTGGTAGCACCTTTGGGATTCTCTATGTATAGTGTCATGTCATCTGCAAACAGTGACAGTTTTACTTCTTCTTTTCCGATTTGAATTCCTTTTTTTTTTTATCTTCTCTGATTGCTGTTGCTAAAACTTCCAAACTGTGTTGAATAATAGTGGTGAGAGTGGGAAAGCCTGTCTTATTATTTTTTACAGATTTTTTTCCTGTAATTGATATCTAGTCTCATAGCATTGTGCTCGGAAAAGATACTTGATATAATTTCAATTTTCTTAAATATACCTAGGCTTGATTTGTGATCCAAGATATGATCTGTCCTGGGGAATGTTCCATGAACGCTTGAAAAGAAAGTGTATTCTGTTGTTTTGGGAAGGAATGTCCTATAAATATCAATTAAGTCCATCGTGTTTTATCTATCATTTAAAGCTAGTGTTTCCTTATTTATGTTCATTTTGAATGACCTGTCCATTGGTGAAAGAGGACTACTATGATTGTGTTACTGTCAATTTCCCCTTTTATGGCTCTTAGCATTTGCCTTATGTATTGAGGTGCTCCTATGTTGGGTGCATAAATATTTACAATTGTTATATCTTCTTCTTGGATTGATCCATTGATTATTATGTAGTGTCCTTCTTTGTCTCTTGTAATAGTCTTTATTTTAAAGTCTATTTTGTCTGATATGAGAATTGCTACTCCAGCTTTCTTTTGATTTCCATTTGCATGGAATATCTTTTTCCATTCCCTCACTTTCAGTCTGTACATGTTCCTAGGTCTGAAGTGGGTCTCTTGTAGACAGCATATATATGGGTCTTGTTCTTGTATCCATTCAGCCAGTCTATGTCTTTTGGTTGGAGCATTTGATCCATTTACATTTAAGGTAATTATCGATATGTATGTTCCTATTACCATTTTCTTAATTGACTTGTGTTTGTTATTGTAGGTCTTTTCCTTCTCTTGTGTTTCCTGTCTAGAGAAGTTCCTTTAAGACTTGTTGTAAAGGTGGTTTGGTGATGCTGAATTCTCTTAGCTTTTGCTTGTCTGTAAAGGTTTTAATTTCTCCGTTGAATCTGAATGAGATCCTTGCTGGGTAGAGTAATCTTGGTTGTAGGTTTTTCCCTTTCATCACTTTAAATATGTCCTGCCACCCCCTTCTGGCTTGCAGAGTTTCTGCTGAAAGATCAGCTGTTAACCTTATGGGGATTCCCTTGTATGTTATTTGTTGCTTTTCCCTCGCTCCTTTTAATATTTTTTCTTTGTATTTAATTTTTGATAGTTTGATTAATATGTGCCTTGGCATGTTTCTCCTTGGGTTTATCCTGTGTGGGACTCTCTGTGCTTCCTGGACTTGACTGACTGTTTCCTTTCTCATATTAGGGAAGTTTTCAACTATGAGCTCTTCAAATATTTTCTCAGTCCATTTCTTTTTCTCTTCTTCTTCTGGGACCCCTATAATTCGAATGTTGGTGCATTTAATGTTGTCCCAGAGGTCTCTGACACTGTCCTCAATTCTTTTCATTTTTTTTTCTTTATTCTGCTCTGCAGTAGTTATTTCCACTATTTTATCTTCCAGGTCACTTATCCATTCTTCTGCCTCAGTTATTCTACTTTTGATTCCTTCTAGAGAATTTTAAATTTCATTTATTGTGTTGTTCATCATTGTTTTTTTGCTCTTTAGTTCCTCTAGGTCGTTGTTAAACATTTCTTGTATTTTCTCCATTCTATTTCCAGGATTTGGGATCCTCTTTAGTACCATTACTCTGAATTCTTTTTCAGGTAGACTGCCTATTCCCTGTTCATTTGTTAGGTGTGGTGGGTCTTTACCTTGCTCCTTCATCTGCTGTGTATTTCTCTGTCTTCTTATTTTGCTTAACTTACTGTGTTTGAGGTCTCCTTTCTGCAGGCTGCAGGTTCATAGTTCCCATTATTTTTGCTGTCTGCCCCCAGTGGGTAAGGTTGGTTCAGTGGGTTGTGTAGGCTTCTTGGTGGAGGGGACTGGTGTCTGTGTTCTGGTGGATGAGGCTGGATCTTGTCTTTATGGTGGGCAGGACAGTGTTTGGTGGTGTGTTTTGGGGTGCCTGTGCACTTAGTATGATTTTAGGCAGCCTCTCTGCTAATGGGTGGGATTGTGTTCCTGTCTTGCTAGTTGTTTAGCATAGGGTGTCCAGCATTGTAGTTTGCTGGTCATTGAAGGGAGCTGGGTCTTAGCGTTGAGATGGATGTCTCTGGGAGAGCTTGTACCATTTAATATTACTTGGGGCCGGGAGCTCTTTGGTGGACCAATATCCTGAACTCTGCTCTCCCACCTCAGACTCTGTCAGCCACCCAGATGGTCTTCCTAAAGCTGGGCCACCGTCAGCAGCCTGACCAATGGAATATTCAAATTGGAAATGTTGCTTTAGCACTGGGTGCTAGAGGAGATATCCATTGCTCCATACCAGAAATAAAAAAGGATGGACAGCTCACTCAGTCTGGCCTCCCCATATCATATTCAATCCTTCTTCCAGATGACAGGCTTTAAAATACTTGATAGCTGCCATCATGCCCCCCTGTCTTCTTTTCTCTGGGCTAAGTTTCCCTTGATCCTCTAAACTGGGGTTTTTATGAATCTGAAGTGGCTTCTCTACTGTCTCTTTCCCTTTCTGCCAACTGAAGCAGAAGACTCTGCGGCTTTAGATCAGGGCAGTACTCCTCAACATTTTCGAGGTCATCAAAAATGGGGAAAGTATGAGAAATTGTCACAGCCAAGAGGAGCCTATGGAGACATGACGACTAAATGTAATGCTGTATCCTTGGCTTCCTGCAGCTGCCTGGGCCCCCGTCCCCAGCAAGAAGCTTCTACTTCTTTTAATCCTCTTACCCCTCCTTTTTCATATCTAAGATCCTACTACAGAACATCTTAGAACCTCTATCTGTAGCCTAATTAAGTTCACAGTAACATTTCTTCTACAGTCCTGGATGAATCTGCAAATACTAGCTCCCCTCCTTAGATATATTGCACTAATGTATTTTCTTCTTGATTTTTTCATTGTTGTTTATGCAGGAAAAGTCACTAATATGTTTTGGAGAAGATAAACCCATTTGCCCACAAATAGAAAAGTCCAAAGCAAGAATCTCTAAACCATGGGTTTACAGTAGCCCCATGAGACTCAAGAGTCATTGAAGAGTTCTTTACTGGCATGTTCTTGAGAGCAGAGTGGTTTAATCATATCTTTTCATAAAGGTTAATATTAAAAGAGAAACATCCTATGTTCCTGGGTTGTGTTTAGAGTCAGTGGCAAGGTCAGAATGAGAAATGAGGATTTTTCTCTTCTCTTAAAGTGGAAGTTTCCCTGTACAAATCCAATGGCATTAAAAGCAGTTCTAAAGGCAAAGCCTCATAGACTTTCAGTTAAACATGATAGATTGAACCTGTGTTTATCTCTGCTTCCTCACCCAATCCTACCAAAATAATGAGAATAAAAAACGGAATAATAATAATCAAAGAATAAGAAGTCATAAATTTACAAGGAAAAGGAAAAAGGGAAAGAAGATGATAGTGGATGAGAAATGTCAACAAATCTTTGGAAGAAAGCAAGTCATGGGAAGAATAATAATTGCCTTAGCAGAGCAGATGAAGCTGAAATAAGTTTCTCTAGAGGGATGAGAAGAAAGCTGACTCCCCTTGCAGAATCCTAAAAAGGCTAAAAATAGGAGGATTGGTTGAAAGTTTGTAGAAGGAGCATTTTGAGCTCTCTGTTCCCTCCTTCATTCTGCAGAACCAGGAGACAACTCCTGCTTCATTTCTGCAAAAGATGGAAGGTTTATTTTAGGGTGCATTTAAGCTGAAGTGGCTCTAGACTTGGGGAAAAAACTGGAGCACTGAGTAAAAGTCTGCAAGATGAACAGTGTTGCCCGAGCCTATATCCCCTGCCAGGCTTCCAGATATCTTCCAGCCAGGATTTTATCCTTCAGGCAAGAAATGAGAGTTTCTAGAGAAACTGAACAGTGCTCAAAAAGAAATCTACCACTTGGGGGTCTCCTAATAAAAATGTTCGTTCCCTGCCCCCACCCTACAGTAGACAAACCCAGCCAATCAATTTTAATGCCTCACTCTTGAACTGAAGAAGTCAAAGAACACAATACACTTGGGGAAATGGAATTACAGGGACTGAAGTGAACTGCTAAAAAAAGAACTTTGAAGAAACAGAAACAATGTAGGGAGCCAAAGAAAACCTTCAAAAAGAAATAATATCTTCAAAAAGAGAAAAGAAGGTAGTGTATCTATGAAACAAAAATCAGAATGTTATACAGATATGAACAATTAAAAACCATGAATTTTTAAAAAATCCAATTGAATGGCAGAAAGCTAAAACTGAGGCAATTTCCCTGAAAGTATAATGAAAAGACAACAGAAGAAGAAAGGTAAGAATGTTAAACAATACGTCCAGGAGTGTCTAACTTCTGGTTAACAGAAGTCTCTAAAAGAGAAAAAAGGTAAAAAATTATCAGAGAAATATTTCAGAAAAATTTCTCAGAACTAACAGCACAAAACCTTCAGATTACGAGGTTCCAACCAGGTGCCCTGCTCAGTGAATGCAAATAGATCCATGTGAAGGCATATCTTTGCGAAATTACAAAATGTTGCAAACATAGAGAAGATTTTAGGTGTTTCCAGAAGGGGAAAAGCGGGTCATAAAAAGCAACAGGAGCCAGAATGGCATCCATCTTCTCAGCACCAATACTGGAAGCTAGAAGACAACAGGACAGTACCTTAAACAATCTGAGATAAAATTATTTTAAAACTAGAATTTTATACCCAAAGTATCAATCAAGTTTTAGGGTAGAATAAAGATGTTTTCAGATATGTAAGTTTTCAAAATATCTACCTCTCAATACATGTTTTCTGAGAAAGCTACCAGAGAAGTGCCCAAACAAAATGAAGGAATAAACTGAGAAAGAAGGTATAAAATCCAGGAGAAGTGACCAAAAACAGGAAAGAGGGAAATGGTTATTCTCAAGGTGACAACAAGAGATTGAGAACAAAAGAAAATGGCCTCCAAGCAGGCCTAGAAAGAAACTGCCCATGCTGGACTGGAAGTACGTAGGACTCCTGAAAAATGCAACAAACATATGAACTGACTTGTCTGAAAGGTTGGAAGATTTAATTGGAAAGGTGTTAGAGCATATGGAGAGAATCACTGAGAAAATTAAGAAAATTAAGCAAGTGAAAAAAAATACTGTCTAAGAAAGTAATATAACTATAGAACATATTGTACTCAGCATAAAGATAAAAAACTGAATACTGATTTAGGGAGAATGGCAGAGGGGAAATGGGATGATGCATATGAAAGCTGAATCCTCATCTGCTAAAACAGAAGCCCATAGATTAGGACTAAAATGGATAAATTAAGGAATAGTAGCATTATTTAGAAGCATATAAACACTAGAGGAGATAAGTAAATGAATGGAAAGTAGTTCCCTTTGGGTACTAAGATTAGGGGTGGGAGGTAGATTAGGGAATGGTTATTTGGATTTTAAACTTTTGGTATTATTTGACTTTTTAAAACTATATGCATGTATTACTCTACAAAAATAAAAATTAATAGAAGTCAGTCTCTGATAACTGGTCTCTCTGCAAAGTCCCCAGATGTAAATGAAGCAGATAAAACTAGCTCTGGGCTGGGATAGAGAGGGCTAGCCCACACCCTCCTCCAAGTCTTCTCCAGAGAACACTGATTTCGGGCAGTTACTGAGAACCTATCCATCTAATTTGTTCCTCCTTATCCAGGCAGCTGTGTAAGGAGGGAAGGTGGTCCTTGGGCCTGGATGGCCACAGTTCACAGTGATTCATGAACTCAGGGTAATTTCAAGTTACTCATGCAAGCAGCTGTGATGCCCAAAGAAACTCTAATCTCTTTTACGTTATCAGATGGTTCATCAGACTATACCCACCCCATGCTTTGTCCTTAGCCTTCAGCTCTGCTCTAAGACTTTGCAAGAATATAGACAGAGCCCCTCTTTGTACCTTTTCTGGTTTCCCACTTCCTCCCAGTTCACACCCCTAACTCTGTAGTGTTGCTCTCCTTACCATCTAGAATGCACACATGCCCCCTTTTAATCTATGACACATCGATACGTTCACTGATCTCAATGGAAAGAAGACATGTCTATAGAAAGGTGCCTGAGTACATGATCAGTGGATACACTCCTCTACATAGAGAGCAATTTTGTAGTGTATGTGTCCAAAGATACACACCTCCATTTACACCCACACAAAATATTTATATACACCAAAATATTAAATGGCATATAAAAACATAATACACACACCACTCCTACGTTCCTTTATGTGTCAATATATTATATAAATGCCACACACATTCTGCCCCATAACCTAAATTAAGTGCAGCACACATTTGCGTACTTCCACATAGGCAACCCAGAATAGAACAGCCTGAACAGACGCTGTTTTTCCTTCCTGATAAACGGGCATGAAATAACAGGCTGACATCTGCCTCTGCAGGTCATTCAAGTTGGCCTGCTGCACGTCAGAATTCAAACTGCTCCATCCATCAACGGCAGACCCAAAATTAACGTAGCTTGGAAATTCTGCGGCAAGACAGTAACAGCCCAATTCAAAGTCTGACCTTCGAGGAATGGTGGGGTACAATGGAAAATTATTTCATGCCCTGCACCAAAGCCAACAATACAATTTGAAGAGATTTTCAGTTATACTAATATTGAAGAAAAATCCCCCAGTGTAGGAGTTTAACTCTCAGGGTCATGTAAAAGGAGCACTAAGCATAGAGATTTTGATATCTAAAGGCTCTGCCAGCACCCTTTCTGAAAGAACTAAAAACATTATTTTAAACAAAACAGTTCAAAGACATTTGCACGGTAGCATGTACTAAAAGTCTTTATCAATAAGTGAGGAAATCACCAAGAGATTTAGTTCTTCATAGAATTTTTTGGAAATGGCTATTAGTTAAAATAAAACTATAAATGAGATCAGTCCTTCAAGATTACAAATAAAAATGAATCCTTTTCTGGAGATATTAAATGAATCCTTTTCTGGAGATATTCTTAAGATATTCGGTGACAATTCTCAATTGTCACAAAATTTATGTGGAGAGATTTTATAACCAGTAACCAAAGATGACCACCAATTTAACAAATGAACCAGACTCTGATGCATAAAATGATTTTACCTACTGCTTTCATTGTGATGCTAAACACAATTTTTTTTCTCTTTATATATATATATATATATTTTTTTAAATTAATTATTTATTTATTTTTGGTTGCATTTCTGTGCGCGGGCTTTCTCTAGTTGTGGTGAGTGGGGGCTACTCTTCATTGCGGTGCAAGGATTTCTCATTGTGGTAGCTTCTCTTGTTGCAGAGCACGGGCTCTAGGCGCACGGGCTTCAGTAGTTGTGGCACGTGGGCTCAGTAGTTGTGGTTCGCAGGCTCTAGAGCGCAGGCTCAGTAGTTGTGCTGCACAGGCTTAGTTGCTCCTCGGCATGTGGGGTCTTCCTGGACCAGGGATCGAACCCATGTCCCCTGCATTGGCAGGCGGATTCTTAACCACTGTGCCACATGGGAAGTCCCTAAACCCAATTTTTTTACATTTGTAGCCAACGACATATAGGACTGTGCTTTAAATCCACATTCCATTAAGGTGAAGTTACCCTTTTCTCCCTGCTGAAGACTGTTTCAAAATTCAATCTGAAAAGTTGTCCTAGTGCTCCTTCCCAGAAATCCCAGTGTTTCTATTAACATGGGTCCAGGCTAAAGTTGAGGGAATGTTTCATAACTTTGTTAACAGAATGCCTGGAGTCCCAAAGTCCCATCTCCCCGCTGCATCTCTTCATCACCTCTTTTCTCTCTAACTCTTTGCCCACAGCAAGCTTAAATTTCCCCTAAAACAAAACCCCTCCTTGGTTCTACCCCTCTCTTGAACTGTGCTCCACCTCCCTTTCTCTCTTTGCCTTCACACTTCTCGAAAGGATCATCAAATTTGTCTCACTCCAAATCTTCAACTCAATATTGTTTTGTTATCTGGCTTCCAACCACATCATCACACTGAAAACAACAGTCTCCTAATGGCCAGATCCAATGCGTTGTCTTTAGGCCTAAGGCTAATTGGCCTTTCTATAGGTTGGACCACAGGCCTAATCCACCCATCACTTCTTTCCTAAACCCCACCCACAAATAACATTCCTATTCTGCTTGATCCTTGATATGGGTGACTCAGGGTACTTGAAAGCAGATGTTTGTGCAATTGTATACTGATAATTTTCAAAACCTAAGTGAATTAGATGCTTTCCTAGGAAAAGATATAAATTTTCAAATTGGCTCAAAAATAAATGAAACAAAAAAAATCGAATATATGATAACCATATAAGAAATGGAAAATGTTGTGAAAGATCTGCACCCCCAAATGCCTCAGACTCAGCCTGTTTTATCATTGAGCTCGTTCCAGGGGTACCATATAATTTATAGCCCAAACTGGGACACTGTTGAGAGTGAAAGACAATGTTATTAATAATTAAGCTGGGACAGTATAAGAAACAGAAGTGTTTCAGGCAAATTAGGACAAATGACTACACTGTTTAACCAACTTTCAAAGGATAAATAATTCTAAAGTTATAGAAACTCCATCATAGTTTACAAAAAGATTAAAGGTTTTCTAGTCCACAGTCAAGAAAAGCAGAAAAGAAAAAAGAAGGAAGAAAGAAATTCTCGGCCTCCTGACACATGTTCCTAAAACAACAAAACATGTATATCATACATACGCTAAAGGGCACTTACAAATTAAAAAGGAGCAAAAAAGACAATAGAAAAATGATCAAAAGAAACAAACAGAAAATAAATATAAATCAACCATAAACATGAAAAATATGCTCAAACCCATTAGTAATGACTGAAACAAATTAAAAATAATGTGATACTTTATATTTTATCCCATCTGATTAAAAACTGTTAATCATAATGTGTCAATTATGTCTCAATAAAGCTGGAAAATATTAATATTTAATATCAAAAAGTGTGATCTGTCATACATTCTTAGTGAGAATGTAAATTGGTCCTACCTTTTGGAGGACAATCTAGCAGTTGTTTATCAAAATTCTATAAGTGCATATCTCTGATATAAAATTTTCCCTAGTGGGCTTCCCTGGTGGCGCAGTGGTTGAGAGTCCGCCTGCCTATGCAGGGGACACAGGTTCGTGCCCTGGTCCGAGAAGATCCCACATGCCGCGGAGCGGCTGGGCCCGTGAGCCATGGCCGCTGAGCCTACGCGTCCAGAAGCTGTGCTCCGCAACGGGAGAGGCCACAGCAGTGAGAGGCCCGCGTACCGCAAAAAAAAAAAAAAAAAATTGTCCCTAGTAGGAATGTGTACGACAAGAATATTTGGTCAAACGCACCAAGATATATGTATGAGGGTGTCCTCTGCCACACTGTTTCAATCAAAACAAATAACTGGAAACCACCTAAAATGTTCATTTTTCAGGGAATGAAAAAGTGTCAGAGAAGTTTAATGACTTGTTATAAATTGGGTATATAGGACTAGAAAAAAATTGTACATAAACAAGGACTTAAAACACCACAGAGTAGTTCACTAATATAAATGAGAATATTATAGTTTGACTTGTCTCACTGTTGGATAATTTCCATTCTAAGGTTTCCACAGTCGTTTATAATCCCTTGATTAGAAACATACTAACCTCTTTGCACCAATCAGCCCTTGTCCTCCAAAATCACTTCCACCCTTGGGATGGCTACCTTTGCCCTTTTCTGATTTTCAAATGTTTAATAGAAATAAAGACTAATTTTCCAGGGCTTTTAAGTGATATATTAAAAAGTCCCCTAGATGCAAATATCTTTATATTCGGACATTACGGTTATCATTTTCAATGTCGTATGCTTTGAAATAACTACTATACTAAGAAGAAAAAGATCAACAGGAACAAAATGTCACAATAGCCTTTAACCACATGGGACAATAATTTCTTTTTTTTTTTTTTTTTTTTGGGACAATAATTTCTATGTTAACCACCTCTCTGCTTCGGAGAGAACAAATGTTCTCTCTTTACAATGATGTTCCATAGGTAATGATTTGTTGCACAATATTAGAAAATAGGAAAATATTATACTCTTTTTTTTTCAATGTGAAGCTTGCAATATCTTAGAAAAACCTTCTGGCCTGATTTCCTGTTGCTTTCCAGCTTTGATCTCAATCTATACTGTTCCCTACTCAACATGTAATCATCATTAAGGCACATGATACCATGCAGCCAAAATCTAGCTACAAAACAATGTGCATGGCATGGTTCCCTTCTAGAATATAAATGTAAATACAGAGTGTGTGTATATATGCATAGAGAGTTTGGAAGGTTTTCCAAGAAATTGTCTTTGACTAGATATGACTACAGCTATCATCCATTTTCTTGGTTTTGCTGACTTATATTCTACAATATTCTCTAATAAATACGTGCAAGTTTTTAACTAAGAACCTTAATAAAACTTGTTTTTATTCTATCTATGGATTTTAACAGTTACGGAGAGTTTGGGTAAGTAAATATGGTACAATTCAGAGCTAGTTAGACTCTTTACAACATCTCTGGAACATAAATAACCTTTCCTAATGGTTACTACTCAAATTTATGAGGCCAGAGGCAGAAATCTGGGCAATCCCCAGGAACACCAGCCCATGCCTGCGTGGGCTGTGTGTAGAAATAGTTCATAAGAAACCAAAGGCCAAAGCAGAGGGCAGTAGGAATAATTTTGAATCTGGCCAGAAGAAGAATATGTTTGAATAAAAGCACAGGTTGTGGTTCAAAGAGATCTGGGTTTGAGTCATAGCTCTATCACTTAAAAAAAAAAAAAAAAAAAAAGTAGTGTGAGCAACTTACTTATCTTTGCCTCAGTTAACTCATCTTTAAAATGAAGAAAATAATGGTAACCACACCTTGTGAGCACTGATGAGTCCCATCAAGTTGGCATTGGGATCTTAAAATGACAGGCTCTGATCATATATCTTCAGTCTTTGGCTCCAGACTTTCTCCCAAAGTTAAAGAACAGGGTTTTTTATTCACAACCTGAATTGTAGTTTAAAGTAAGAGTCTCTTTTAAAAAATCAAGCTTGAAACTTTACTTTCTGAAAATATGGCAGGTTAGACTATTTGGATCAGTCCTCCCATCAAAAATAATCACAAATGATGTTGGACATTTTCTTGAAGTAACTTCTTAAGACTATCAAAGATCTGATAAGGTAGTAAAAAATTTAGTTCAAAATATCAAAGAAAGCAGAACCCAAAGAGGGAAGCAGAACACTACAATTTCTTTTGCCCTAAGGGCATTTTCCAAACAAGCAAACTTCTCCAAATTTAACTGGATTCCCAAAGGCTCACACCCTCAGAAAAGAGTAAGCCAGAAGTAAACCCACCCAGCCAACCTTCACTCTCAGGTGACCGAATTAAAGTTGCCTGGGCAACATCATAGTAAAACTATAAACCACCAAAGGTAATTGGTAAAGATCTGAAAAGGAGCCATTAAAAATAAATTAAAAGACAAATTATAATCAATGGAGCAATAATTAGATAAACATCTGACACCTCAATAGCAACACTGGAAGCCAAAAGACAGTAGAATTCTTCATTATAGTAAAAGAAAATACTTGTAAAGCTAGAACTCCATACTCAGAGAAAATATCCTTTTAGGGTTTTGTGGCATACTACTGGGAGACAGGAGGGAGCTCCACTGAAAACTTGGTTTGGGTGTTAAGACTAATCACCTACACACACACACACACACATATACATCCACTCACATCAAGAGGGCATGAAAAGATTATTACTTATATAATTAAAGCTTTCTGGGGGAGAACGGGGCAGATCTCTCAAGATGCTCTAAAATTGCTTAGGGCAAGAAAGGGAGACTGGCTTGGAGCTCTCATTGTGGTTAAGGGATAGACCCAGGGTGAGGGCTCTGGGACATTGGAAGAGGTTTGTGTAGTTTGAATCTATCTCTGGTGACAAAGGAGAGAGCACCTTGACTTTCTTATCAGCTTACCCAGGTGTCGGACAGAGAGGAAGAAGGAGGGGGTGAGGCTTAATAGCCATCAACAGTCAAACATCAATAAAATGGAGTCACACTCCTTATTATAAAGAGTGAGCGGGAAATAAAAACATTTTTTAAACACAAAAAACCTAAGGTTTGTAACCAGAATATCTTCACTAAAGGAAAATGATAATTCAGGAGGAGGTAGAATTAATCCCAAGAGAAAGATCTGAGATATGAGACAAAAATATAAAAAAGAGCTAAATGTATGGATTCATTTTAAAATGGATAACATTTATAAAAAATTTTATAACACATGCACAACAGAATTATTTAATTCAGAAAGAAAGTAGATGAAGTTAAGGTGTTCAAAGACCTTTCTTTTCTGTGGGGAAGGAGCAAAGCTATTGATTAATTTCAGATTTTGATAAGTATACACACTGTAATTTCTAGGAAACATTAATAAAAGAATAAAAACAGTGTACAACTTCCCAACTAGTACAAGAAATAATTATAACAAAAAATAATCTAAAAGATGGCAGAAAAGGGGAAAAATAAGCATATAACTTGAAACACAAAATACATAAAACAGGATGGCAAATTTAAACACAAATTTAACAATGACTACATTAAGTGTAAATGTAAATGCGCTAACAACTCCAATTAAAAAATGAAGGTTGTCAGACTGAATAAAAACAAAATCAACTTATGTGATGATTATAAAAGACATATCTAAAAACTAAGGATACAAAAAGTTGATGCTAGGAAGACAGAAAAAGATAGAACATGGGCCTATCAAAAACCCAAAGAGATATAGCTATATTAAAAAAACTATAAATTTTAAGACAAAAACATTGATACAGAATGTCACTAATTAGACTTAGTCATGCTTTTCTTGCTAATAATTAGATGGACAGAAAAATCAATAAGGATACAGAATATTTAAACATGATTAACAAAATAAAACCAAAGATGACCTTTACTATAGATCACAATACCCACTATACCCAAAAAACATAGAAGGTATTTTTTCTAAACACACACGGAACATTTACAAAAATTCATCATAAATCAAGTCACAGAAAACTTCTATGAACTGAAATCATAAAGATTATCTCTGACCACACCTTAATTAAAACAGAAATTGTTAAACAAAATAAAACCAGAAGATCTCCCATAAGCTTGGAAATTAAAAAAAAAAAATTTCAAAGTAATTCATGGCTCAACAAAGAAATATAATGGAAATTAGTTAACATTTTGAAATGCATGATAATAAAAAATATTACCTATCAAAACTTGTAGGATATAGCTAAAGCAGTCTAACTTTATACGTGAATGTAAATTCACTTATAAAAATTATGAAATTTAGAAAAATTATAAAATGTAATGATTAATTATTCATTTATGAATATATAAAAATAGCAAAAAAGGAAAAAAAGAAGTTAAAATGGAAAGAATAATAAATATATAATTGGATTTATTAAAATAGAATAAATATGGATTAAAAGAACAAAAGTTGCTTCTTTGAGAAGAATAATAAAATTGCAAAATGTTCAGTAATATATGTAAAGGAAATGAATAAGGCACTAAGGAAAGCAATATTAGGAATGATATAGGGCATGATTGCAGATGCTGTGATCATTAAAATAAAAAGAAAATGTCATGAAAAACTTTATCTCAATACATTTAAATGTTTAAACAAAATCCAAAAAACTACAAACAAATTTGGCTAGATAGTTTACAACTATTGAGAAAACTGAGCCAGTATTCCGAAATTTTCCCACAAATAAAAATTAGTCCCAGATAGCTTCACCAGTGAATTCCATCATACATTGAAGAGTAAATCAAAAACAAAACAATCTTACACAAACTATAATTGCAAAAATAGAAACAATGGAAATCTTCCCGAATTATTTTTATGAGTCCAATTTTACCTTGATACCAACCCCTAATGGTGACAATAAACCCTAAATGGTGACAACCCCTAAAATAACAATATTATAGGTCACTCTCACTCATTGAACACAGATATATAAAAGTCTTAAAAAATTATTACATAACCAATTCTAGCAATATGCAAAAAAATAATGTCATGATTAACTTTGCTTTATACAAGGAATATAAGGTTAACTTAAGATTAGTAAATCAATTCACATATTTAACGACATTGACAGATTAAAGGAGAACATTTATATAATCATTTCGAAGATACAAAAAGAAAAGATAAAACATAACAACCCATTTATGTTTAAAAAAATTAGCAATCTACGAACTAAAAAGATTTTTTAAAAATAAGGTATAGGTTATCTATTCTATATGTGGAAATGTTCATATTTAATATTGAAATGCTGAACATTTTCTCCCTTGAGATCAGAAGAAATATGAGGCTATTCATTATCACTTCTACTCAGCATTATACTAGAGATCACAGCCAACACAATAAGGCAAGAAAAAGAAATAAAACATATAAGGATTAGAAAGAAGGAAAGTAAACAGTCATCACTGTACTCATTGCCCATGGAGAAAATCCAAAATAATCTAATGATAGACTATTAGAATTAATACTGACTCTAGCAAGTTTCCTGATACAAAACTGATGTGAAAAATCAATTGTATTTCTAAATGTCAGCAATAGTATGTTAGAAAATAAAATAATAAGATAATTATAATTACATTAAAAATGTTGATTGGACTTCCCTGGTGGTCCAGTGGTTAAGGCTCCACGCTTCCACTGCAGGGGGCATGGGTTTGATCCCTGGTCAGGGAACTAAGATTCCACATGCCATGCAGCGCGGCCAAAAAACATAAATAATGTTGATTAACTAGGAATAAATTTGACAAAATTTTATTTCAAAATCTAATATATGAAGAGATGCACAATCTAATTAATAATCATGGCTTTGCAAATAAAAACTGCAAAGTGATACCATTATCACTAAATTGTCTAAAATTTAAAAGTCTGTCATTACCAAGTATTGTGAACTCTGTTGAGTAACAGGAACTCTAAAACACTTCTGGTGAGACTGTAAATTGAAAAAAATCACTTTGAAAAATGATTTGACATTTAACAGTCAAGGTGAAGACGTCATATCCAGTGGCCCATTATTTCTCCTCCTAGGAATATATGTTCTAGAGAAATTATTGCACATTTGCACCAAAATACGTATATAAGAATGTTTATAGCAGTATTTTGTCTAATATCTCAAACTGGCAGCAAACCAAATGTCCATCAAGTATAGAACAGATAGTATAGCATACAAACACTACTATATTTAAAATAGATAAACAATAAGGACCTAATATATAGCACAGGGAGCTTTACTCAATATTCTGTAATAACCTATATGGGTAAAGAATCTGAAAAAGAATGATTATATGTATATGTATAACTGAATCACTTTGCTGTACACCTGAAACTAACACAACATTGTAAATCAACTATAATCCAATAAAATTAAATAAATAAAATAAAATAAAGAATAGAACAGATAAATAAATTTTGCTATAATTAGGGAATAATATGCAATGAGGGAAATGAATAAACTATACCTATGCAATTGTTCAAATCGGGTTTGGTAATTTGTGGCTTCAAAAGAGGCCTGTTTTTGTAAATAAAATTATTCTGGAATACAACCATCCTCATTCATTTACATATAGTCCATGACTGCTTTCATAGCTTTACAAAGCAAAGCTAAGTAGCTGCGACAGAAATCATATGGCTCTTAAAACCAGAAGTTTTTAATATCTGGTCTTTTACAGAATAAGAAGCCTACCCTCGTCTTAAATGAATATTGTAAGCACAATGCTGACCAAAAAAACAAGTAACAAAGAATATATACCAAGTTATTCCATTTATATAAAGTTAAGAACCTGGCAAAAGTAAATTATAATGCTTAGGGATACATACATATATGATAAAATTTTAAAGCAACTTAAGGAAATGATTATCTCAAAAACCATATGTGAGGAGGTTGGCGAGGACACTAAAAGGGGCTTCCAGAGAGCTGACGTGACCTGTTCCTTAATCTGGGTGGTAGATACATAGGTATTCAGTAAACCAAATACATATATGTTTAAAATGGTTTTCTCAAAGTATGTTAAAATTTACACTAAGAAAAAACAAAGTGGAAAAACAAAAAAGTACTGCTGTCATTATCTAGTTTTCAAAACAAAATAAAGTAAAATATTCTAAATATATTCAAATTTAAATGTGAAAGGCTTAATACCATACACATTTTTTAAAATAACAATTGACTCAAGCTCTGATTACACCTTTCTCATTCTTCCTAAATTTCAACATGATTTATATCAAAATGTTAAAAACAGCCAATATAAAGGAAGTATTTGCACAGGTTCACTCACAAAATAAATTACTATTTCTATTGTAATAGAAATGCAAGTCCTGTATAGAATGTCAATATGCATAGCATATTAGCTAGAGTGTTAATCTAGAAATTTCACTCCAGCCAAAATATCTTTAAGCAAATAATAGTTCTCTTTTTCAAAAGTAATCAGATTTTTTTTCTTTGCTGATTACATTTAAGATATAAGCATACAGATACAAGTCCTAATATTTTCTGTTACAGCTTTATTGAGCTAAAATTCATATATCATATAATTCACTTATTTAAAATGTACAATTCAGGGAATTAAATATACTCACAGAGTTATGCAATAATCAATTTTTATCATCCCCAAAAGAAACTTAGTTACCCTTTAACTATCACCTCCAAACACCCTATTTCCCCCCTCCTCCAGCTATAGGCAACTTCTAATCTACTTTCTGTCTATATGTACTTGCCTATTCTGAAATTTTATATAAATAGAATCGTATAATATGTGATCCTTTGTGTCTGGCTTTTTTCACTTAGAATAATGTTTACAAATTTCATCCATGTTGTAGCATGTATCAGTACTTCATTCCTTTTCATGACCAAATAATACTCCATTGTATGGATACACCACATCTTGTTTATTCACTCATCAGTCAGTGGCCGCTGGGTTGTTTCCACCTTTTGGCTATTATGAACAATGTTGCTATGATGATTTGTGAACACGTTTTTATGTGGACATGTTTTTATTTCTCTTGGACATATACCAATGAATGAAATTAGTCCTAATATTTTAATATTTGATTTGTGCCTGACTACAACAAACTATATAATTCAGAAGTCAAATTACAGCATTTATCATTTCTAGGGAATGGGTTTTGTGAAATTTTTATTTAGTTTTCTAAAGTTGATCACCACATTAATGAGAAGTACATATAACTTTTAATATACTACTACAATTAACATCACTTTATGCTTCAACCACTACAATTAAGTACGTTCAACTACAACATATGAATATCAAAAAACACTAGTCTTTTAAACTCATGGAAAGTTTCTTAAAATACTTCTCATACATTGAGAATTTTCCAGGCTAAAATGAAAATTATTCTAATTTTCTTTATTTAAAAATCTTTTATATGACTTATCATCACACATATATATATCACATCACACATATATATATCACATCACACATATATATTCAGAATCCAACATTTACCATTTTTAATGACACCGAATCTTCTGCACTTTAGAACAACTTCTCTTAAAGTAGGCTAAAACAAATTGACAATTTGAAAATTCAGTACAAGACAATTAACAAACACTAAAAAAAAAAGTGTTCCATGAAACTACATGTTTGTTCAAGATTTATCTATTTGCATAACCATAATAACCAAAACTTTGAATTCTGGCATTATAATTATGATTTTAAAAGAAAAAATAAATGGAGAACTCAGTATTTACCACTAATTCTTTAGCTCAGTCAGGTAGCACTAACTGTCCTGAAAACACACAAAGATCCTCAGCTAGCTAACCAAAAGGAAATGAAGGAATTGCGAGCCTCTTTACTGCCTTCAAAAATACGAAGTGCTAAAAATTCCAAGGAAAAGGAAAGTAGCAATAACTAGAAAGAAAGGGAATCAGGAGAGGTTAAGAAGAGTAAAGGTGATTAAGAATTAAGGAGAGTTAAGGAGAAAAAGACAGAGAGAGAAAGAAAAATAGAAGAAAAGAGGCAAAAACAACAAAAGGATGGTTTGGTTGGATTTCAATGATGATAAGAAAGTCTGCCCAGATATGCGTGGTTCCCACAGATGCACCTTGGCTGGAGCTGCAGCTAAGAGGCAAAAATCCAGAATAGTGATATGGCAAAACAAAAATCTGAAAATCATATTCAGCCAATCAGCCCCAATGACAGGACTGAATTCACACACACGCCCGAGCAACGTTTCTGCAGCCAAATATGGATGGATGTGTGAAACAAGCCAGTGTGCTGCTGGAGGACTCAGGGAGGAGGGTGGCTCTGAAGCGGCTTCAAAGAAAATCAGCATCCTTCAGTCTAATTAAAACCTACTTTTATTTCATTTGTATACGGGTGTCAGGTTCGATTAGAGGCCACATACAATTTGGCTCTGAGAAGAATGGTGGCTTTCTTTCATGAAGAAAAACAGGGCGAGAGGAGTAATGCTTAAATGTTATCATCGGAGGTTCTAAAGGCAGCATGCCTACCCACAAGGTCATTAATGTCCCCGGGGAGGGGGCTAAAGGGTCTGCTGTCAGCTATGGAAGGATTTCGGGCTCCTCTGATAAAGAAATACAGTATCCTTAGTTAACTGGATACACAAATTCATTAGGCAAGCAAAGAATGGCAAATTTTACCCTCGGTTTGCAGTTCCATGGCCCAGCGGGAGAAGAATGTAACCATATTCCTCTGCGGTTCCTGTTTATCTGTGTACACTCATCTGGGTGTGTATCACATAACACGCCTTCTTATTGTAGGCAGTTCCAAAATACTTAATGCGAGCTTCCTTATTAGCAGCAACCACTTGTCTGTTGAAGCTTAAGAAAGTCATTTAATAAAAATAAAGCCACCTAAATGAACATGGATTGAAAAAAAATTTAGATTGATGGAGCTAGGTTGGTCACTGTAATTACGGAAGGTGTATCATTTCCTAAGCTCTCTTTGCATTAAGTGTATGCCACACATTTATCAGACATAATTAGCACTTTAGGTGACAATGATTTGATTTCTTCCCTTGCAATAAAAGCTCCCTGTGTTGGCATATACATTCAGAATGGGAAATTAAACACTGTTGCTGTTTATTCCCCTGAGGCAAAATTTAGGACAAACTGGGGAAAATATGAAGAGGGCTTACAGAACAGCCCTTTGTGAATTTTGCAAACAGAAAAAGAAAACAGTTCAATAAAAGCTTTTAAGGATCACAGTCAAATGCATGCTTTTTGAAAGCAAAGGACATCTATGGAACATTTCTCCACTTTCAAAGTCAGCATTTAACTTTCCTTTAGATCGGAACAAACCCACACTAAATTGATTCATGGGCACAACTGAAAAACTGGACACATTTAAATTACTGTGTCCAAATCAGAAAAGTGTTTGTGCTGCCACCTCTGAGGGGACAGGAGAAAACTGTTTGAAAAATTATTTCAAATAAACATCTCTTATTTCCATATCTATTTCCACAACTAAGAATCATGTTAATTCACTCTTCTATAGATTAAAATGTTTACATAAAGGTTGTGAATTTTTTATAAGGGAAAAAGGAGATATGCAAGCTGCTGAGGTATTGTATACGGCACATAAATGATGCTACATCCTCTTGAAATCTGTAGCCCCACAAAAAATACTATGAAAACATGCTTTTGCATTTAAATCTTCTTGGAAAACCATTTTCTTTTCTTTTTCATCAAAAACAAAATGTGACAGTTGGGTTAGTTGATTCCTTTGATTGCATAAATTAATCAGAAATGTAGTCACTGCTAATGCTTGATAAAATAAATATTTCCAAAGTAAATAAATCTAATGTTATTAAGCAGCTTATTGCAAACATTCCCACTTAGACTGAACTTGCTGAGTTTTTGCTTAATTCTAAGGTTTGTTCTACTAGGATGCCGATATAGAGATAGATGCCTATCTGTTAGAGCATGATTTATCTATCAGCCTCTCTTCCAATGATTCTGAGATCTCACAGTATTGTGGAAGTAAAGAGTGTGTGAGAGACACTCTAACTGCACACATCACCCCTTTCCCTAGGGATCTTTATTTTACATTTTCTTAAACTTACATGGACCTCTTACTGACCTAAATAAAAATAGTTTTAAAGGAAGTTTCTGGGATTTATGCAAGTTCTTATTCAAGAAGTGTGTAACTAATAAACCAGAAACACAATGAAATCCTTTGAAAATTTAGTATGGAAAAATTAGTAGGTTGTGGCATAAACACATTTTGCTTATACTGTAAAAAATAATAGAAAAAAAGGTAACTGTTTAGAGCTTTTCAGAGTTAACTTATTATAATTTAGAAATACATAAGCATGATGGGAGTTCCACATTTTTGTAGGCATCAGAGTTTTCTAAGTATAGGTGTGAATAAAGGATGTGTGAGTCATTAGTAATGGTTTCAGAAAATAATTTCTCTTAGCTAATTTTTAACTTGAGCCCAGTGGAGGTTAAGGCCACACAAAGAAGTACTATTTATGTATTCTCCCTGATAGTGATATATTATTTTGTTTTCTCAACATAAAAGAGATTTAGTTTAGAAACTCAAATCTGATTTCTGCAGGTTTGCACCTGTAGCTTACGGTTTTCTGAGTACAGGCACGAGGGACTGGAAATAAAAAGAAAGGAATGAATCATATTATAAGAGAACTCATGTTACCAGGCAAGGCCGGGCTTAATAGAATATGGCTGTAGGTGATGGCCAATATTCACTCTCTGATCCCAAATTCTTACATGAGAAAAAGTCATATTAAACTCTCCAAATTACAAGGTGATATAATCACCTGTTACAGAATTAATACTTGTTAAAACCAACTACTTACTAAACAGGTTTACAACCAGTTATTGTTAGCACTTTTGTTCCAATGCAAAGCCTTTTCCTGGATTTTTTGTTTTTGCATTTTACATATAATGTTATTTTATAATCAGTGCCACGAAATTTTCCCCCTCTCATGTGAAAATATTAAACAGCCATGACCTATGATCATGAAGTCCTCTATTATTTCTCTTTAGGTAGGTATCTTTTACCATTATAATAATGCATGCACATGTATACATATATGCAATATCAGAAAGCACTTTTGATTTTTCTCCTATACTCCCCTAGGATGGTGTAGGGAACCCATGTCAAAAACCCTCACTTTAGAACAATAAAAAAATAAACCAGCCGCAGCCTTCCTGAGGCTGGCCAACTCTAGCATAAGTAATTCAAGAGGCTGAGAGATGTCAGATAAATTTGATTACTATAAAAGATGGGAATATGTTTCTTTCCTTTGAGAATTCACAAAAAGGGGTCAAAAACAAAGCAATGCTGAAAGTGAACAATTTCATTTCGGCTGCAATTCAAGGTGAAAATTCAAAGGCAATTTGCAGGAACATTTTATCACAATTTTATACACCCTCATTTCCTGCACACATCACAATCTTTAATTTCTGAAAGAGGAAAGCAAGAAAAGGGAGAGTGGGGGGCTGGGGAGGGAGAGGGTGAGGAGGCTGAGACCAATCATGAGGGGCTTTTGCTTCCTCTTCTTTAAGATATAAATACAGATATTTATAAAGCAGTGAGAGATTTGTAAATCTTTCTTCAAAGCTGAACCTACTGCTGGGATTGTGATTTGCTAAAAGCTGCTATAGGCATACTCCAAAACTCAGCAGGGTCATCCCTCCTCTTCCAAAAAAAATTTTAAAAAAATAAAAGAAGCAAGGGTTCGGGGTTTGGGGGAGCAATTCTGATTAGTAGCATCTCAACAGACATAAGAGTTTGAGACAACTGTTTTCATTTTACATCTTCTCCTTGAATCATATATATAGTTTTTTTTTTTTCTGTTTCAGATACACAAAGAGAAAATTTAAAACTCAATACTTTGCTTCTCATGCTGTAGTCTCCTTGACTCTCCTTGATGCTGTTTGAAAATGGTTGGTCATTTCTCAAAGACAAGTTGCTCAGTGGTCCTTTGGAAGGTCACAATCCAAGGACAAATGCAACAGGCACCAAACCAAAGGGTACTTTGACCACTGGTACTCCCTGCCCACAGGTCTCATCTGGTGTAATGAAAGGTATGGTTAGTTAGTTAGGAGCACGAAGATCTGATTTCCGGTTTCAATCTTGCCAATAACCTCATGTGTGATCTCAGAGGAAAGCCACAAATTCTCTCTAGTGATAATAAATAAAAAGCCTACTGGCTTCCCAGGGTGGGAAGGATAGCAGAAAACAAGGGGAAATTATTTTGCTCATTTTGAATACTGACGCATCCCCAAGACCCAGAAAGTGTCTGGGACAGAAAAGGGGCTGAGGAAATATTTGTTAACAAAAGAATGAATGGAGTTTGCAAAGCATAGTCATGAAAATCAGAATAAAACTATAATAGTGGATTCTAAAGTGAAATCAATGATGAATAGTGCTATGAACCTGTTGCCTCTAAGAGGGCACTGGACTGGCTTCAGGATGTGGCAGGCATTTCTTTCTCATTGGGGAAATTAACCTCTGCTGGCTGTAACCACCTCCCATCCCAACCTCACACCCTTACATACTTATCATTTGGACTCTAAGGACTCAAAAGGCTGCAGAGCTTAGTGGGACTGCAGAGAGCATGGCCTGTTAGGAAATGTGACATAGTGATTTTTCGTTTTTCTCTAAATAGATATGGTGTTTTCAGAGAGAACTGGATAGAAAACAATCTTTACGTTGGGAATGGAAAACAGTTAAAAAAGAAAAAATATAGGAGAAAAAGAAAATCCTTTTGTAAGTCACTGCTTTCCAAACAGAACCAGGCACTGCTGCCAGGAAGGAGGGAACATAACTTTGCCAAATGGTATTGGTGACCTTCTTCTGCATATCTGACACCCTTGTTTTCTGGGGAAAAGTCTTGGGATGCCCTGGAACTGTTCAATGCTGACCTAAATTCCCATTAAGAGCAAAGAGCTAAAGTAAATGGAGGAACTAAGCTTCTAACAATTGCATCAATATCTAATACAAAAATCCAACATGGTTTAATTTTACAGTTAAAGCTCTATATACAGCACAGCCCTCTATACAGTACATAAGTTCCATGTAATGGCTACATATTTATATCCTTTCAGAAACCTAATTATTAAAATGCTAGTTCCTGATTCAGTGATTGCAATTGGTTAAAAAAAATCAATCAATCAAGCAATCAATCCGTATCCACAAATAGCCAGAGATCTATACTGAAAGTTGCACTCCCATAGGATTTGCCATCTTGGACTTCCCATCCTCAGGAATAATAATATTCATTTACATAGGAAGAGACCACCCAACTACATACTAGGTGCTACTCATATATCAACCACAGTGAAACATGGCACATACTGTACGGAACACTCATTTGAAGGAGCTGCCACCTGGTTACATCCAGCCGAAAACAAAACAAACAAACAAACAAAAATATGCAAATATACAAACCATATATCAGAGAGGAAATTTTAACAAAGCATTCAGATACGCCCCAAACAAAAATAATAGTAAGGAAAAGCAAAATTTTTGCCATTACAAATAGTATTTTTCAGACAGATGATACAAACTATTTCCAAAGGTACTTAATTTAAAATATAGACTGGTATAAGCACGTGGTCAGTAGCACAATTATGGCCCATTAGGGATGGCAGGTGCCCTTCATTTATTCAACAACTATTTTGCTATTGCCTCCTGTCAGCTGAGGATACAACAGTGAGTAAGAGAAGCACGGTCCCACAGAGCTTATAGTCTAACGTAGGAGATGAATAAGTAAGTAATTAAATATAGGGTGACACGTGTTATGAAAGGGAACATAACTGGTGCTTGGGACCACTGAGGAGATGATCTCTCAGATCATGATTGTACTCCCTCACTTTTGAAAAGAGAAGCCGAGATCCAGAAACAGGGCATTAAGGTGACACAGAGAGATTGTTCTAGTAAAGTGAAGGATTTGGAAGTGGGAATGTGACCCAGCAAAAAGGATAAATTTCAGAAAATCTATTTACTAAGAGGAACCACCCTAACTCCATTCTATTTATTTATTTTTTTCAGACATCTTTTTTGCAATATAATTGCTTCACAATGCTGTGTTAGTTTCTGTTGTACAACAAAGTGAATCAGCCATATTCATACATATATCCCCATATCCCCTCCCTCTTGAGCCTCCCTCCCACCCTCCCTACCCCACCCCTCTAGGTCGTCGCAAAGCACTGAGCTGATCTCCCTGTGCTATGCTGCTATCTATCCCCTAGCTATCTATTTTACATTTGGTAGTGTATATATGTCGATACTACTCTCCCACTTCGCCCCAGCTTCCCCCTCTTGCCCCCGTGTCCTCAAGTCCATTCTCTGTGTCTACATCTTTATTTCTGCCCTGCTACTAGGTTCATCAGTACCATTTTTTTTTTGATTCCATATATATGCATTAGCATACAGTATTTGTTTTTCTCTTTCTGACTTACTTCACTCTGTATGACAGACTCTAGGTCCATCCACCTCACTACAAATAACTCAATTTCGTTTCTTTCTATGGCTAGGTAATATTCCATTGTATATATGTGCCACATCTTCTTTATCCATTCATCTGTCGATGGACACTTAGGTTGCTTCCATGTCCTGGCTATCGTAAATAGTGCTGCAATGAATATTGTGGTACATGTCTCTTTTTGAATTATGGTTTTCTCAGGGTATATGCCCAGTAGTGGGATTGCTGGGTCATATGGTAGTTCTATTTTTAGTTTTTTAAGGAACTTCCACACTATACAAATAACATGTTAAACCATAGACACATAGAGGGATGGTTTGGCATAGCTGAAGAACAAATGATTTTTTACTGTACCACATAGCAAGTTTTGTGATTTTTCTTCAATAACCTTTAAGCAGCCTGAGTGGAAGTTTGGAGACAGTGGACTAGGGAGTTTATTCATATCTGGAAAAGTGTATGTGCAGATTGGTTTAAAGGGTTCAAATCTCCACATCTTATAAGGTCTGTAGATCTGTTACTCACACAGCAAAGAAGTTACATGGGATTCCATCATGTCATAAACATGTCTCAAAAGAGTCACCTATTCATATATGAAATAGCCAGTCCTTCTAAAGTAGTTCCTCTTTATTTACATATAAAATGCTTGTGTTTCAAAGGGAGCTACAATCATCAATTTTAGGTCTTTGAGCATCTCCACCAAAGTCCTAAGTGAGTTTTAAACATTTCTTCAAAGGATGATGGAAGTTTATAAACAAAACCTTTTAAGATGGAGAAGATGCTACCGTGTGAAATACTGAGAATTGTACCACAGGGTACCAATGTAAGGTCATAATGTCAGATCTGTGAACATCAGATGGCTGGCCACTTCTTTTTTTTAAGTAAGGCTTATTGAAGTATAATTAACATGAATAAAATCCACCCACTTTAGTATACAGTTTTATGAGTTTTGCCAAATGCATAGTCAGGTAACCACCACTAATCCCAGGATACTGAAAAGTTCCATCACTCCCCCAGAACACCCTTATACATTTAGTCAATGCTTCCCCTAAGCCCCAGTCCTTGGCAATCACCAATCTGTTATCTTTCCCTAAAGTTTCACCTTTTTCAGAATGCAATGCAAATGGAATCAGTAGCATGGAGATTTTTGAATCTGACTTCCTTCGCTTAGCATAATGCATTTGAGATTTATCCATGCTGTTCATTCCTTTTTATTGCTGATTAGTATTCCTTTGTATGGATATACCACTGCTTAGCTGAAGGACATCTGTACTGTTTCCAACTTTGGGTGATTATGAATGAAGCAACTGTAAACTTTCACAGACAAGTTTTGATGTGACTGTAAGTTTTTATTTCTCTTGGGCAAATCCCTAGGAGTAGGTTTTCTGGGTCATATGGTACATGTATATTTAACTTTATAAAAAGTTGCTAGAGCACCTTCCAAAGTGGCTGGACTAGTTTGCACTCATCCAGCCTGTATGACAGTTTGGTCCCTTATTTAACATCAGGAGCTAAAGAACTGCTAAGCAAGATGAGTTCAAGGTATTTAAGAAAATACTGGGCCCTGATATTTGGACCTATAAGAATATTCTTTAATTATATCAATAGGAAGGATACTAACTGGTAAAAGAAAGATTAGGACTAAATTTAGTTCCACATAATATGGACTGAACCAACACTTAATCTCATCAATGATCCTTTAGATGAGAATCTATTTTAGAAGTCACGAAAGCTATTACACTCAAGTTGTGTTGCTATTGAATGGTAGCATTGCCTTAGCCAGCACTACTCATTACCTCCTCTCCCACTCACTTTCACTTCCCTTGTTCAAATCTCAGGTTGCCAGAAGAGTCGTTCAAATTACCACCATCTCTTAAAGCATTCTGGTCAATAATTACCAATCCCTTCTCTGAATTTCTACAGCCCTTATAAGTTCTCATAATTTATAACTTCATTATATATCCCATGGTTTGTGTTGATTAGTAGCATGTATGTTATTTTTCTTCCTTGAGAATCACGAGCTTCCTATATTAGGGCTGCCAACAGAGATTAATTCATCTAAGTTAGATATACCCTCTAAGCCAGTATAGGTCTATGTATGCCAGACTATTCTGTGGTGCAAGTATCCATCATGTTCAAGGTCAAATGTACTAGCTACTATAAATAGGCAGGAAGACAAAGAAATGTACAACTCCAGAGTTAATTCACATCCACCTGGGTAGTCCACGCACATAAGTCAAGATGCTTATGTTTAAATTTTCCAATGTGGATGTGACTACTAAATTCAACTGGAGAAACCTCCACTTGATCTCCAGATAACCATCTAAAGGGAATTAGAAGATGCCACAACACATTGCCTGCTGGTCCTCTGACCAACAAAGCAGCTGCGGGAAAGGTCACCTGTTTTAACAAGAGGTATCCATCCAAAGAAGCCAACTACTTAAAGAGGGTTACGGAAGACTAATAGGGAGAAATAATTCCATGGATTGACAGTCATGCAAAAATGTTCATGTGAAGACCTGAATGCTAAGAAATTAAAGAACATTGCCCATACGTTTTGTCTGCTTTTCATCTTTACTAGGTCCAGAAAAAGACATATATTAACTACTTTCACTTTAGTTTCAACTGAGCTTGCTTCCTCAGATGCCAACTCAGTGCTACTGAGACCCTGGAAGCATTATTGGGAAATGCCATAGCCGAACCCCAAACAGCTTTGCTGGAGTCTTTTTTTAAATCTCAGAAAATCACCTTTTATACCTTTATTTAAAACTGTGATCTTGAGCTAAGCTGTTGTACTTGACTGTGTCCCTTTAACCTAGGGAACTTGCTGCCAAAAAATGTTATTGAGGCCAACAGCTTAATAAGTTTTATAGAAGATTAAATATTTATATGAATAAAAATAGCACCTCCAGCAACACCAGGAAGGATAAAATTACAAGGGCTATGAAATCTTCATGCTTCAGGGCATAAATCGCTTACCAGCTGGACGAGGCGGTTTTCCTCACGAACAACTCTGCACTGCTAAATATCTCTCCCTGAGAAGCATCGCAACACTGACTACTTTTTGGACCAAAGACTAAACCAGAAGGACCATTAAACTGTTGGTATGCACCCAGCTCAAGGTTACAGGATTTAGGAAGTGGACATGATGTCATACCAATATAAAATACGAAAACAATGATGTGAGAGGCCAAAAGTCCCTTCAAACTGAATGGGTATAAGATGGAATAAAATTATGAAAGGTGAAAGGACTCAAGAGGGGAAAGATTTCCTTATTTTGATGGCCATTATAGAATCACTACAGTAAAGAATTTAGGACCCCGGGTCTTAAAACAAGTTAAGAAAAAGGTGGAAAGCAGGTAATCAGTAACTGCTTAGGCTAAATCTTTTCTTTCTTTAATATTCTCCCCAATGTAGAAAGAGAACATGAAGATTATCAATACGACTTTACTCTTCTAAAATTGATAGAGCCAAGGCCAACATTTGACTAGACAGGAGAACAACAGGGGAAATGAAATAAGGAGAAAAGTCAGGAGAGTAACAAAATATGTGCACCAAATTTTAGATGCCAGATTTTACTTCCCCCAGGACCAACTATACAATGGCATGGGAGGCGGGACTAGCATTTACTGAAGAAAAAGAGTAGTCAGTATTTTAATGAGGAAGTCTTAGAAAGCAATTGCATGAAACACACTCTGATGTCACAGGGGAGCTTTTTAAGTTAAGCCAATTAGTTCCAAATTACTACTTTTCTCAGCTTTCCTTTAAGGGAAGTTTAGACTTACTTAAAAAAAAAATTCAACTGTGGCATTTAGTCTTAAATATCATAAAATAGCTATAATATTCACCTCTATAAATACTTGCATTAACCTATATACATCTCTCTTATTATATATATATAGAAAAAGAATGTGTGACATGCCATTCTTCAGTTAAATGGCCCATTTAACAATGTCTTCCTTCTGCTTTTTTCAAAGACAGAAATACTAGGTGAATAAAATTGATACTATCAAAGAATGGGGGGCAGATTTGGGTGGGTGGGGGAATGCATGATAGGGAATATCGGTAATCAAAGCAAATGAAAATTGATAATAGTTTAAGGACAGAATCGTGTACATAAGACAGGTTTGAGTGGCAAACAAAATCTATTAGGAAAACACTACCATATAATTTCTATTGTGGCACTCCTAGGAGGAGATCCATCTAAGAATCTAATTTTATCAAGAGCTAGGAAAAGAGAAAGGAACAAGGACATCCTGGGAATAGGGTGAATGTGGTAAACCTAAGAGATAAATAAGAGACCTAAAATATCACCAGTATCTCAGAGATTAATATTCATGCTTAAATGAAATCAAACGATTCTAAGTGTATAAGACTTCTATTTCAACATTTCTGAACTTCAGGGTATCCAATAGGACTATTTACTTCAACAACACATATTAAAACAGTATTTCCAATAGTCTCATGAGTGCAATCATTAACATTTTATGTCTGACAAATATTTAAGTATTTTATGCTCTTAAATTGGCCAAATTTTACCTACTTTTCAAAACTCAGTACCAATATCAAATCATAAAGAGCAGAAATTAGTAAAATAGAAGAGAAACATTATTGAAAATGATCAACAAAGCCAAAAGTTATTATTTTTGAAAAGAATTATAAAATTGATAAATACATGATAAGATAGAATAATTTAAAAAGGGAGAAGGTACAAATGATCAATACTAAGATTCTACGGACATTAAAATGAACCTAAGAAAGACCTTATAATTATTTACACTTCACATTTTTATACATTTATATTTATATACTTTCATGAAGTATGTGTATATCCAAAAGAAATTGTAACACATAAAAACGATAAGAAATATACCCAAATATTCAAAGCGACATTATGTTTATTAGACAAAAACATTGTTTTTAATTTAATTAAGAGATTTTTAAAAACATGATGCATTTCCACAAAAGGCCTACTGTACAGCAATGGAAATGAATAAAATACATTTACATGGAGCAATGGAAATGAATCTTGGAAACACAATATTGGGTGAAAATTTGTCACTGGCATCAGTGTGATAACAATTTTTATAACGTTCCCAAATATTAAAAATCTAAGCAATATATTGTTCAATTCAACATACATATTAAATAAAACTGTTTTTTGAAAGGCAAGGGAGTAGAGACCCCAATATTTAGAATAGTGGTTATTTCTTGGTGGGAGGATGTAGGATAAGACTAGGGAAAGTCCAAGAGGTAGATGCCATGGCCCTGCTTGTGTTTCTCTTCTTAACCTGAGTCCTAAGTTTATTGGCATTCATTTCATTACTATACTTTATAACATACATATATTATGTATTTCATTTTGTATGTATAAAATATTATTAATGAAAGTGGTTGCAAAAAATCACAAAACCTGCACATAAACAGAGCAGACAGGAAAAGAGTTCATATTCCTCCTACTGTCAAAAATGACCCCTCCCACTCCCACTGCAGCAAGTAAGAAACACCTCAGCGCCTGCAGACCTAGGAGATCAGAAGACTAGCAGCTGTCTCTACACCAGGCAAGAGTTGCTTGGCGAGGAGCCAGAATATTTTCCCACAAAAATCTATCCACTAACCCACCGGCCATCTAACCACAGACACTACAGAAAGGAAGAAAAAAAGAGAATGGAGGAGGGGGAGCAGTGTACCATCTCCCTGGGAAATACCACCCTCAAAACTGAAGTACTGGGACTCCCCTGGTGGTGCAGTGGTTAAAAATCCATCTGCCAGTGCAGGGGACACGAGTTCGAGCCCTGGTCCGGGAAGATCCCACATGCTGTGGAGCAACTAAGACTGTTCACCACAACTACTGAGCCTGTGCTCTAGAGCTCCCAAGCCACAATTACTGAGGCTGCGTACCACAACTACTGAAGCCCGCGCGCCTAGAGCCCATGCTCTACAACAAGAGAAGCCACCGCAATGAGAAGCCCATGCATCACAACAATGAGTAGCCCCTGCTCGCTGCAGCTAGATAAAGCCAGCATGCAGCAACAAAGACCCAGCACAGCCAAAAATGAACAAATAAATAAATTAAAAAAAAAAAAACTGAAGTACTGAAGTTTGGGCAGAAGAGGGAGAACAGGAGTGCATGCGGGGAATTTGAGTTTATGTATTCCATTTGAACAGAGATCTAGGCTTTCACGGATTAGCTCTCTAAATGATACTCCCTAAAAACTGGGAATTGGACTAGGAGGTATGTACATTACTACATCTTCCATATGTAGATCCAAGAAGGAAATCTGACCACCACACAAGAAGACAGACATAAGAGCAAATCCCCAAGTCTGTTGACAAATACCAAACAGAGCATCTACAATAAGACTAATGCAGAGAGGGAATTAAAAACATCCCACAAATTCAGAGAAAGATCATTGTCTCTGAAAAATACGATACTTGAGGAAATAGACCTCATTGTGGAAGGTACAGAAAATTATAAGGAAAAATATGAAACAGTAACAGAATAAAAAAAGATGAATGCAGTAAGAAGAGACTATATGTAACCAAAAATGCATTGACAGAATGCGAATCTACATTAAAGGCAGTAAATACCAGAATGTTAATGCAGAAAGAGCACAGTGTAACGTTTCAGAGGGATAACAAATCAAACACACATTCTAAGGTTAGATTAAGTTCCAATTTAATTGGCCAAAAGAGCAATAGAGTCAGGAACAGATAGATATGTTTCAGCATGAATACCTTTTGTTTCCAGAGTCCCTAATAGGAGTACAGTGAATTGTAAAGATGGCCTAAAATATGCCCACTCCCTGCACCCAGGCCATTGCAATATGACATGAAAGTTCTTCCAATTAAGAACTAGAGTTCATTTCTCTACCCCTTGAATTTTAACTAGTCGTGACTTTCTTTGGTCAATGGAATATTAGCAAAGTATGCCATCAGAGGCTTGAAAAGTGCTTATGCATTGGGGTTTTCCCATGCTTGCTGCTTTATGAACTCTCACACTTGTGGCTCTAACACCAGACACATGTGTGAGGCCATCAGGATCACCTGCAATTGACCCACCAGCTGACTACAGTGACATGAGTGTGCATGTGTGAGACTTACAGAACTGCCCAGCTGAGCCTAGCCCGAAGAGAAGCACAAGCTAATAAACGAGCCTGTTTTAAGCCACAAAATTTGGAGGTGGTTTGTTATGCAGCAAAGGCTGACACAGAAGCAGTCAGTTGTCAGTGATATGCACTGGCCAAGAAGGAGCCTTTGGATCTGAGTTCAGTCTTAGCTTACCTCCTCTTCCTTAGTCTTGGACTTAATTATCAATTGGGAAGAACCTGAACTAGTTATGTGTTAATAGGGAATGTTTCAGACTTATGAGACTTTGCTGATCCTCAAGCTAAAGACAGTTCCATTAAAGCCATATCTTCATAAGAAGGCAGGGGAAGGAAACAAGGGAAGTAAAGTCAATGCTCAAGTAACCTTGAAGTAGAACCTTCAGCTTTATGGTTTCCTGGAAAGTCTATTTCACAAAACATCCCTAAAAGCAGAGGAAAAAATAAGATTAAAATTATCAGGGAGGAAAATGTACAATGAACGTCAGAGATGGGGGCTTATCATTCATTCATTTACCTATCCATTAAAATATATTTATTTATTTATATATTACACATATACATACACAGAATGTCTAGAATGTGCCAGGCTCTGGACCTATACACCTAGGTACAGAACAGTGAACAAAACTGCTACGGCTCCTGCCTTCATAGAACTTACTGTTTCAACATCTAGATTACTGGGGTTCTTGAGAAGATCATCATACATGTGACAAACCTAATAATTTAAGCTATAATAGATGAAAATGCTCATCCACTGAAAAACTTCCAGTGGATAAAGATGAAAAGGTCGATTATTATCAAGGCAAACCCACACTTGGATGCATCCAGTCAAAATTTTTGAGTTACAAGAATAAAGTCTCACAAACATCCAGGCATAGAAAAACAACAAGAGACACACACACCAATGATTCATACATATATAAAAAAAAATCAGCCTTGCTTCAAACTTTTCCTTTGATGTGGAAATCAATATAACAAAATTACAGAAAGTTGAAAGGAAATGGTGCAACTCAAGAAATGTACACCTAAACAGAGAATTAAAACATATCCTCACAAATCTATGATTTCAGAAAACATACCAACCATGCATCCTTCTTGAAAGATTATCTAAAGCCATACTGAAACTCACTGAAGGATTAATAAAAATTAGGAGCTCAAAAAGAAGGTATAATGATCTACCACTATTTAGGAATACTGAAACCAGTTAAATATAGAAATAACAAAAGAATTATAGCACATCTATTTTAAAAACTAAATATAAATTTTAAAATATTGCTCTTGAAGAATAAGGCATATGCTGTAAGAATAATGATTTTTTTTAAAAAATAACACTTCTTCTAAAACCTGAGATTGTAGAAGCAAAGTCCAAAATACAGGGCTGTGAAAGAGCAGTGGTGTGCCTGTTGGAATGGGAAGGGTGGTAAATTCTTCCATTTAACTAGAAGATGTAAAAATGTTATTTGCCCTTAAATTTCACAGAGATATATAAATTAAAGGAAGCTTTGGAGAAACTTAAATGAAAATAGAATTTAATAGCAAACATATACTCTATTCCACATTAACAAAGAATGGTATAGTCTATGTGCTCAAAGAAAGAGAAGAATGGGGAAAAAAATCACTCAAAGAATTGAAAAGAAAACATAATGAAAGAAGTGAAGTTAATACATTATTTATAACAATATTTGTAAATGCCTTAACCTTCTCTGTGAGAAGACAAAAAGTAGAAAACGGAGCCACAAAGTAAAATCCAATTACATACTTATTACAAGAGATAAACCTAAGACAAATGAGTACAAAAAGGATGAGTAAAAAAACTGACAAAGAGCTGTTAAAGAGGTACACATTTAAAGAAAACAGAGGTTTTAATATTAATATTAGATAAAGAAAATTCAAGGCAAAACACATTAGATGTTCAGTGAGATTTTATATTAAGGCAGTAAAATTCAACACAAATATACAATGTCTATGTGTCAAATAATACTGCTCTGTCAGAATGCAAACATCTCTATAAATAAGAGTTAAAGAATAACAAGTTAATAAAGGATTTTAACATCCCTCTCAATTGCTCAAAGAAGACAAAAAATGAACTCTGATGTAGAAGAGCTTGATAATATAATTAGTAAGATTAAATTCTCTGCTCTAGATAAAATAACTTTCATCTCCAGTGCCCATGGACTCCTTCCCAAAGATAATCATACATACTATTCTATAAGGACAATGTCAATAAAATTCAAGTAAAAGTCATAGCAGGTGTATTTCAGAGACAAATAAAACTAGAAATTAATAATAACAGATAAAATCTTAAAATTCAACCACTTTAAAATTAAAAATTACTCTTTTGAAAGAATTTTGGATCATAAAATATAAAAATACTTCAGGTTATCAAACAACGAATGAAATTGGTTTTTACTAAATTATTTATTAAATTTAAATACATTAAATTATTTTTAAAAATGAATGAATACAACATATCAAAAGTCATATGATAGAGCTAAAATGAAAACCATGGGAAAATTAATCGTTTTAAATATTTTGAATAGTAAACATGAATTGAACATGCAACTTAAGAAGCTAGTAATAAAATAGAAAAACTATGGAAATAGTAAGTAAACTCAATAGCTGGTTCTTCAAACCAACTCTGGCAAAGCTAATAAGAAAATGATATCTCATATAAAGAATGAGAAAAGTGATTTAATAATAGATTGATAGGATTATTTTTAAAAATTATAACATAATCTTTTATATGCATCTATAATAACAAATTTAACCTCCAGATGAATTGATATTTCAATAGGAAAATATAAATTACCAAAGTTGATTCAATAAGAGAAAGAAAACAACCTAAACTTAAAATAACCTTGAGAGGAAATTAGAGGTTTCAAAGAACTTATCCCCCCAAATAAGACAGATGAAGACATTAATTCTATTACATCTAAAGAAGAGTGGGGGTTACCTCCATGCTGTTTAAACTCCTGCAGAGCATGGTGTGGGTGGGAAGGGGGGCTAGGGAGATGGAATCCTTTTTATTAATATTATGAAACCCTCATTCAAAAAATTAACAAAAATGGCACAAAAAGAGAACTTTATAGATATAACTTAAGCATTATATGCAGAAACCCTAACTAAAATTTCATCGTGACCTAATTAGGGATGCTTATTTCTGGTATCCTAGAGTGAATCCATGTTAGAAAATCTACCAATAACTGTAGACACACAGTATCTTCTCCAGTGGAATGTCTCGGTATTACAGAGATGCCATTTCTACTCCAGTCACTTATAAATATAACCTGATCGTCATCAAACTCCAACATGAACAACAAGTACAATAGCCAAGAACATTTTGAAAGGGAAGAGCAGAGGTATATATACCTCATATATATACGAATATATACCAAAATTGATGAAAACTCATAAACACTGTAGTACCTATACAGACGATTGTTTGTATTAGCAAAATTAGAAACAACCTAAATATCCACTGTTCAATAAGAATGGGTAACACCTCCTCGTGCTACACTCATGTAACTGAATAGTATGCGGTGATGAAGTTACACTGCAGAAGAGCATAGAAAGATATTCAAGCCTTATTGGTAATGGGGGAAAATATTCACAAATAAGACAACATAATTTTTTTAAAGAATGCAATCTAATCCAGGGGATAAAAGCCTTAAAAGATAATAGTAAATGTAAACAAAGGATATTTTTCCATAATGAGATTAAATATGAGATAACTAATTTTACTATGTGGACCCTTTGATATTTCACAAATTTTTCAAAACAAGTATACTGCTATGATTTTCATAAAATATTGTTTTTCAAATCCTCTCAAATCTAGTATTTCATTAATTTAAATATATTTATACATGACTGAAATTCATTTGAAATATATATAAAGGAAATTGGTGCTCTGTGCCAATGGTAAGCATCTGGATACGACTCACCAAAAAAATGACTATATGTCTGAAGGAAATATTAAAACAAACAGCCCAGCACTGCAGTGACTGCATAGAACTGTATATATTTGCTCTGTGCACTGGACAGGAATTTTTCATTTCATACATCATTTACAACCTGCTGCAGTGATTCCGCAAAATCAGTCCATACCATTAGCACACACAAAGAGAAACACCCAATGTTCTCATTGTTGGAAAATTCAAGTGTTTTGGGCTCCAATGTGCACAAATGTCTGTATTCCATCTAAGCAGATGTTGCTTTAATAACCAGGATGAGGACACCAGATGACCAGGTAGGGATCAAATATCCACGGTCAAACACATTGACTTTTTAAAATCTATAGTCCAAGCTTGGCTTATGCTTATAGATATACTTAATTTTTAAAACTATTGAAATAAATGAAAACAAAAGGTGAAAGTCATAAGCAAATTCCTCCAGAGGGGTGTATTTTTTTAATGGGAACTAGTTCTGATTTCTAAAATATTTTATCAAGGCATTTGATACCAACCATCTGGTTTACTCAACACTTCATCAAATGAATATCTGATGTACTCACCTAAGTCCCTGCTCTTCCTTAACAGTGTCTCTATTCTCCAATCACAGGATGGAGGAGTATATTTCCAAAGCAATACAAAATCTTGCCTTGTATACTTCAGGTCAGAGAGAGAGAGGTTTTGCTAGAAAATGAAATGCTCCCAGGGTCAGAAGCATTGTGGCATAAGAATGGCAAATGTCAACTTGCTTCTGCTTCCAACATGCCTTGACACTGAAACTCTCTTTCTTTCCCCTTCTTTTTCCCTATTTAAGAAAATCCAAACCATAATTTTTCTGGTGAGTGCATCTGCCATGTCCTCAAGTCTAGCTACAGCCATGGAAATGAATTCCAAACAACATCCTATTTCACTACTCTATGGATTTTCATCATTGTGCTTCATTCATTTCTAAAACAATGCGGGATCCACAGTTACACCCATTCTCAAAAAGGAATGCGTCTATGAGCCATACACATGACATTCACCAAGACCAGCCATAACTAACCATGGAAATTGCCAAAGCTCACAACTTATAATGACAAGACCTTCCTTAGAAATTGCCAATTGTCCCTACCTACATACCAATAGAATCTTCAGCAACTGGATTCATTTTCTCAGGACCAAAAGTTACATAGTTGGTGAGTACATCGTAGTGTGCAGAGGGCATAAAGACACTCATAGCAAAAGTCAAATTCATGCAGGAAAATCAGAAATAAAATGTATGAGAGTTTGGGAAGTAAAGCCATTAAAATTTAAGTTACTCAATTTTATGTCACACATATTCCAAATCATCATGTCTAAGAAATCAAACAGGAGAACACCCTCCCAGCTGAAATCAACCTTCAACCACTTTGAATAAAACAAAGCACTCTGAAAAAGATTCCATGGGCATCCCAATTGGGATGTGTGTACATACCAAGGGAAGAGTTCTTCTTCGATGTATTCTTTTGTTCACAGAAGAATTCAAGAAATCCAGAAGTCTGTAACTATAAAAAAAAAGAAAGTTTGCTTTAAGGAAAAGATCTAGAAAGTAGCAATTAAAATGATCAAGGAGAATTGAGAGTTTTAATATGTATGTTTGGATGAAAATGAGGTATTCTGAGTAGGAAGTTGATAAAAATCTGCAAACTATGGAGGTCATGGCCAAAATGAACATTGACTGCTTCATCACATCACAGAATGGAAGTACTGTTTCCAAAGGAAAAGAAAGCCTGCGAAGTATTATTCATCACCCTTCCCTCCCAAAAATGAGGTAGAAGGTAATAATAGAAATTCATTTCACATTAAATAATAAATTATTAATGATGGATACATTTTAATTTATTAGTAGCTTAAGCACTTATTTAGGAAAAGATTTTCTCACAGGTCTCCATCTGGTAAAAGTGCAAAGTAAATGACAGCAAATTTCTTCTGCAAAAATAATTAGAGATGATTTCTAAGTTGAGGATGGAACTCAGTGGTAGAAGTATATTATGTAAATTGACCTAATCATAACACAAATATTTAATGTACAAACAGCCAATCTAAAACTGTATCCTGGAACTTCCCTGGAGGCCAGTGGTTAAGAATCCGCCTGCCAATGCAGGGGACACAGGTTCTGTCCCTGGTCCGGAAGATCCCACATGCCGTGGAGCAACTAAGCCCATGCGCCACAACTACTGAGCCTGTGTGCTAGAGCCTGTGAGCCACAACTACTGAGCCCATGTGGTTGAAGCCCGAACACCCAAGCCCGTGCTCCGCAACAAGAGAAGCCACCGCAATGAGAAGCCCGCACACCGCAATGAAGAGTAGCCCCCACTCGCCGCAACTAGAGGAAGCCCGCGCACAGCAATGAAGACCCAACACAGCCAAAAATAAAAATTAATTAATTTTTTTAAATAAAAAAAAAGTATCCTTTTTTGCAAAAGACCTGAATTTAAGTGAACTTTAACCTCATTTGTGTTTCTGTGTGGGGAAAAATACCTTAGATACCGTGTGGAAACTATCATGGTTCATATATTGTCACCAGCATCATGTAAAAAGGATGACATAAGTAAAATATATGTATGCAAAGACTGAGTGCCAAGGAAGAATAAAAAGTCCAGAAATCCAGCAAGAATAGCAGAAGCAGAAAGTTACTACAAAGGTTCTGGTTATTCTACACGTTAGACCAGAAGTACACTATCGTTTGGTGGATTTCTGGTTTTACGGGAGAGAGTAACCTATTGTTTATTATTTACTTTTAAGTAGAGAAATGAAAGTTGAGATGGTCAAACCTGGTAGAAAATGGTTGTATAAATATATTGCCATTATTCCCAGACTAAAATGGATATGTAAATTAGGAGGGCATGGGAGGGGGAAGCATTTTAATTGGACACAGTTGTTTCAGAAGAGCAATAATAATTGATCCAATTACTGGTTACTCTCAAAACAGATTTAAGAATCATTGTCCAAATCAAGACTAAAATGTCTCGCCAAATGGGCGAAGCAGGGCTAAAGTACATTTTATTTTATTGATTGATTGATTGGCCTCACTGAGCAGCTTGTGGGATCTTAGCTCCCCAACCAGGGATTGAACCCAGGTCCAGGGAATGAAAGCGCCAAGTCCTAACCACTGGACCACCAGGGAATTCCCAGGACTAAAGTACATTTTACAAGTAAAACACAAATCTTAAAAGGATTGTTTCATTTAAATTATAGTTACTGAAAACATGGGGAGATTAAGGTTAGGAAGGATGGGGCTGACCAAAAATGGGCAAAGAGAGAGCCCAGAGTTAGAGCATGAAATTTAATTCAGAACAGGCAGGAGTCTGGAGCAAGCCAAGCCCAGGGCTCTGGTTATTGTTTCCAAGACATTATAAAGATAAACATGCTTTGTGGAATATTATTCAACTTTAAAAAAAGAAGTAAATCCTGCCATTTGTGACAATATACATGAATTTGGAGGACATTATGCTAAGTTGAAGAAGCCAGCTACGCCAGGACAAATACTACATGATTCCTTTCCTATGGGGTATATAACATAGTCAAACTCACAGAACAGAGAACAGAATGGTGGTTGCCAGGGGCTGAGAGAGGGGGAAGTGGGAAATTGTTTTTCAATGGGCATAAAGTTTCCATTATGCAAAATGAATAAATTTGAGAGATCTGCTCTATAACATAGTATCTATAGTTACTAATACAGTATTGGTATCAAGAGGATAGATTTCATGTTAAATGTTCTTATCAAAAAAACAAACCAACCAAAAAACAATAAAACTACCAAAAAGGAAATAATTGAGGGTAATTGATATGTTTAGTACCTTGGTTGTGGTGATATTATCAAAGGAGTATGCACATGCCCAAACTCATCAAGATATACACATTAAGTGTATATGCAATTTTTTGTATATCAAAAATACCTCAATAAGCTTTAAAAAAAGAAGAGAAAGTACCTTGCTAAGTGCTAAGCCTATTTAATATTATCTCATGTGGGAGTTCTCAGACAGGAGGTGTCCTATGATAGGTACCTCATCCAGAATATTAAGTTCCCCGGACTTAATATTCCATTCTTCCCCCTGTGTATAAATTGTATTCAAAATTAAGATTTTTACCCATAAGGTATCCAGGAATGTTGCTTTGAAGAAAAATTGCTCAAAATGCAGATATCCTTTACAAGAAAATCCAAAACTACTTCATTTGAAAAGGTCATAAAGAAATTCATCATCTACACAGTACATAATTCATATATTATACACTGATTTAAAAGATAAATAACAAGTACATGATTTTTGGAAACAGACTATACTCTAGATACTTTCAACATTTTTATTCTCACAGGTATCTTTTATTATAATTTTGCAAGTACATAAATGGTGTTTATTAAAATGTTGTTTCACCATGAAACCATCAATGATGTACATTATGGGTGAATTCACGATTACCACTAGACTTGAGAAATACTAAGAATAGCTCAAAGCATATAGTCACTTTCCTCTCATTCTTCTAGAGGTTGAGCAGAGGGAACAGCAATGTGTATAAATGTGTGTCTACGTGTGCGACAAGGTGGTAACCACGGGTAAACAAAATCTAGTCAGAGACGTAAGCCACTGTATAATCTTTTGAAAATATGTAGATACAATCTGATTTAATAAAGTAAACATGTGATTTTATTTTCTTAAGTGACTTAGATTATATTCATATTGTCCCAAATTCCCTGGGTAATTTTACAAACCTCTACTAAAGCCAAAACCTAAAAATGACTACAGAGCTAGCTATGCCACCTGTCTCAGGGATTGGAAGGGACACATCTCCCTTTGCAGCAAAAAGAGAGCAGCAAGGCATTAAGCCTTAGAGTGTCTAGAGTAGGAGCTGGCAAACTTTTTCTGGAAAGGGCCAGATAGTAAATATTTTCTTCTTTGTGGGCCATGTGATCTGTGCCAGAGGTACTCAACCCTGCCCTTATATCAGGACAACAACAGCTGTGTTCCAACAGAATTTATTTACAAAAACAGGAGGCAGACTGGATTTGGCCCACGGGCTGTACTTTGCCAACCACCGTTCTTGAGGTTCACTATTAGTGGTGATTATTTCTACTTTGACAAGGCTTATATACATGCAGGCATGTGTGATGACATGAATTTTTAGAAAGAATGAGGATATAAGAACAAAAGGAAAATAAGGATAGGAAAATAAGATGAAGGCCCAAATAGTTACTAAATAGCTCTCATCATCCTAGAAGCCAAAGCAAAGGAGTGATATGCATGCTGTGTGGTGTAAGCAGAAAAATGGCTCTTCAAAGATGTCCATATCGTTCTCCCCAGACACTATGAATGCATTAAATTACATGGCAAGGGGGATTTAAGGCTGCAGATGGAATTAAGGTGGAATGGAATTGCTAATCAGCTGACCTTAAAATAAGGAAATTATCCTGGATCATCTGGATAGGACCTCTGTAGTCACAAGGGTCCTTTAAGTGTGGAAGAGGAAGGCAGAAGATCAGGAACCAGAAAGAGAATTGGAATCATGACAAAAGACTAGACTGGCTGTTGCTGGCTTTGAAGATGAATGGGGGCCATGAGCCAAGGAATGTGGGCAGTCTCTAGGAGCTGGAAAAGGCAAGAAAATGAACTCTCCCTTAGAGCCTCCAGAAGGAGCAGAGCTCTGCCAACACCTTGACTTTAGCCCAGTGAGACCCATCTCCAGAGACTTCTAACCTTCAGAACTGTAACGTAATAAATATATATTGTTTTAATCTACCAGTTTCATGGTTGTGTTATTTAATAATGTAGATTACATACGTAAGGAGTTACCCACAATGAATTCAATGGCAAGTTCCCTGTATCTTTTTTTCTGAAACAACCCTTAAGTAGGCTGATGGCATAATAGCAAATCACAGCACGGCTAACGCTCTTCTACAAGGAGCCAACACTATATGACATATGTCATTCTCTAAAAGTCTGGATTAATGTGAGGATCAAACTTAGATTATCTAGAGCAACATTCTTTGAAGTGTGGGATGTTATTACGTTTCAGGAGAAAGAAATCTGTATTCACAGATGTGTAGGAAAAGATAGCTTAAACAAGATTAAACAGCTTCCTTTATGTCAAATTTCTCTGAACCTTTAATATGCTTATGTGAATCTCCAAGAGGATAATGATATATTCAAACCAGTCTAGCTATGAATATTTTTCCTCTTCCAGGATTATCACGGGTGGTGTGTCATTCAGAATTCATTTTGGAAAACTGTGACCTACAGCAATAGACAAACCCAACCAACTCTTGGGGAATTTTAGCATGCTGTCTAGGTATTAAGGAAACTATACCTTATGCACTTAACTGGTCTCTAGAGCTGCCCAGTGTGATCGATGAACAAAGGTCTTGACCTGTCATCCAGGCTGCAAACATCTGGATGGAGCCTTCCCTCTGTTTAGGATGAGGGCTTCCCCTCAGCAGGGTATGTCTCATGTCCTGACTCACTGTACCAGGCATAAAAGTGGATATTCCTGTACTTGTAGGACACCCACTAGAGTAACTATTAAATTTATAGCACTTATTTCTGAATTCAAAACCATTTCTTTAGGAGAGTCCCAAAGTCTAGGGCCTTAGCACAAAGGAAAGGAACACAGTACAGTCAATTTGTTTGGGGTATCTTAGTCTAGGTCCACACTACTGTCTATTCATCACCCTTACCAGAACAGAGCTTCTATATACACCTTCAGGGAGGGGGAGCTTAATTTTTAGCATCCCTATTTAGAGGGGGGAAAAAGAGATGTTACAAGAGACATACTATACCTTTTCCTTTAAGTTATATATTTTTTATTTAATGAGCTTCCAAACTTCTGGATCTTCTACTACTAGATAAATTGTGTTGTTAAATGCTGAGAATTGGAAGCTAAGACAAGCTACAAAGTGGTCCCATAGTGTATTTTCTCTTCATGTACAATAGAAAGAGAAGTACCATCATTAGCATCCTCTAAAGATTCAGAAAATATTAATATTAAAGTCCACTATTCTGTTAGGCCCCAACATCTCCACAATAACTGTAGTTTTGTCTTTAAGCAATGCATTTTTTTTTCAATTTAAAACCCCAAATCCAGTTTAACACAAATCAACCCATTTAAAATGATCCAAGAAATGTGTGCCAAATGATAAATGCTGGTTGTTCCAAGACATAATCAATTAAATCTGGATGTGCAAGTTTAGGAGAAGTTCTCTTAATAATATTGCATTTCTTCCAATTCAAAATATCAAAATAAGATCTATTTACATGAAAACGTTAAGATTTTCCATGTCAGTATTGTGCACATTGCAGTGATTTCATATGCTGTGGGGACAGGACAATTTTAGGAAGCTCTTAAATTTCTAAATTCACTCAAGGCATCCCAGGGGAGCAGCCACAGGGTCCCAGAGGTTGACTTCCTGGGGTCACTGATTTTGCAGCATGGCTGAGCTGTAAGGTCAAGGTAAGGGGCCATGAGGGGGCACGCAGCAGGCATATTTTCTGACCTAACAAGTGAGCGAACAGGCCAGGCACCATGCAGATGCTTCGCTGGCTGTGGTAGAAGTTAGGCTTGTGTTCCTATCTTCTTCTCACTGCTCCCCGACTTGCTCAGCATCTAACCAGCTTTCTTGGACATGGGGCTAAGAAGGTGGGGATTCAGAGAGAAATGGCTAGGCACAGCATGGCAACTTCTTGAGAAGACAGTATTGGGAATTCTGTGCCATAAGTCAGATAGAATACATGAAATTTCTGGGAGTTCCCTGGGATTTTTAAATTTCTGTAAGAAACTGTGGAAAACATGACTATGAAGTTTTGTTAGCAAAGCTTACCCAGCCCTGGAGACATGCAGAATTTAAGAAGCATAAACAAGGTTTTTATATCCATGCAACAGTCTCAAGCTAGATTTGCAGACTCAGATCTGTTTGCATTTTAGCATTCATGTGCAGGGCATGTGCATTAAGGTTTCAGCAATCACCAGCTAACACTATGTGGTCACCTAGTAACCTGCCTGAAGCACCTCCATAAGAAGACATCAATTCTGTGCCAGATATAACTCTGAGCTGCAAACCCCTCAAAAGATTTTTAAGGACTTGTTTCACACCTTGGAAACATGAAATTGCTACTGTCTTCCACACTGTGGTAACTGTTTGCAAAGACAGCCAAAATGATTCTACCCAGCCCATTACAATGTATACCCCTTTTCAATACAACTCTTGTAGCATTTTTCATTCCTCTAACCAAGAAGCAGTTATTATTTCTCCACCCCTTGAATCTGGGCTTGGTCATGTGACTTTCTTGGCCAATGGGATATTTACAAATGTGATACAAGCTGAGTCTTGAAAAGCACTTGTTCATTGGGATATTTCCTATTTTGGCTGCCACGATGTGAATAAGCCCCAGCTAGATACTAGAGACATGCCGTCCAGCTGAAAGCTAGTACCAGCACCAGACATGTGAGTGAGGCTATCTTAGACCATCTGCACCCACTCTGGGGGTGCATCCAGCCCCAGGTGGGACCAGCAGTACTACCCAGCAGACCCAGGCCGAATCACTGACTTAAAGATTGGTGAGAAAATTAACTGATTGTTGTTTTAAGCCTCTACGGTATGGGGTGGTTTATTACTCATCAATAGGTTACTAACACTAATAGACCCATTTTTCCCCACGTATCAGACTGAACATTGTAGAAAGAAAAGCATAGAAGAAACTGTTGTCCATAAGCAATTAAAGGTTTCTCATATGTTCATCAACATAGGTTATGTGGGGTCTCTCAGTTATGCGGGGTCTCTCAGTTACCAAACACAAATTAGAGTGGGTTCTTGCTGTTGCTACTGTTCTTGCTATGTAGCTTAGTCATCAAAACAGGAGTCCTCTAAAAATGGTCCCGGTGGTATTACCTATTTTCTAGGAACTAGCTTAGAAAAATCTATTAAATCATTAAGCCTCAAGAAACTCCATCATCTTCTTCCACAACTGAGTAAAAAAGCCCAAGACTTTGTTAAAAGCCAAGTACTATAGAACTTCTATCAAAATATTGACTGAAGAGGCCAAATGAGTTTAACTATTACTACCCATGAAAGAGTATATTTTTTAATTGAAGTATAGTTGATTTACAATACTGTGTTAGTTCCAAGTGTGCTGCAAAGTGATTCAGTTTTTAATATGTGGATTTGCTTATATGTAGAATCTAAAAAAAATGATACAAATGAACTTACATATAAAACATAAATAGACCCACAGACACAGAAAAAAACAATGTATGGTTACCACAGGGGAAAGGGGGAGAGGGATAAATTAGGAGTTTGGGATTAACATATACACATTACTATATATAAAATAGATAAACAACAGGAGCTACTGCATACCACAGGGAACTATATTCAATATTTTGTAATAATATGAAAGAGTAATGATACCTCCAATCTTGAAGGTACAAAAGATAGGACTACGAGCTTTCAAATAAGACAGATATGAATTCAAATCCTGGCTCTACCATTTAATAGCTAGAAAACTTGAGTATTAACAATAGTTATAATAGCTAACATTTATTAAGTGTTCATTATGTACCAAATACTATACCTAACAGTCATTATCATGTAATCCTTATAATAACTCTATAGGATAGCTTTTATTAATAGTCCCATTTTTACAATGAGGCTTGGAAAGATTAAACGACTTCCCAAGAAATGTACCTGGTATGTGGTGGGGCCTGGATTTGAACCCAGGAATTATGATTCCAGAGAGTATCTTCTTTACCATTTTGACATACTTTCTCACAAGTTATGTAATCAAGTCACTCACTCTTCATTAACTTTTCATCTACTGAGTTAGTGATTCATCGATTCAGTCATTCTAAAAATATTTAAGGAGCATCTCTTACATGCAAGGGATCTGAAGTGCTGGGGAATCAATGGTAATGTGGTCCCTGCCTTAATAGGTTTTCTGGTTTCGTGGGTAAAGGAGACTCTGATCAAATAACCCAGCCTCTTCTTATATCAGCATACTCTGCACTCTATTTTTAGACCAACCTTTTTCTACTGAAGATCCATGTCACTCCTTTGTCTGAGATCCTTCTCTAGGATTCTGGTGGTTTCAAAATATGTCCACAACTTATTTAACATTCCTCCCTTCACGAAGTAAAACTTAATTCTCCTAAGTGTGGGATGGACTTATTGACTCATTTCTAATGAACAGAATGTGGTGGAAGTGACAGCATGTATGGTAGACATGGGTGGGGGACAGGAGGGAGCAACTATCCTAAAACTTGAAGAGTTTCATTTTTTAAGACGTTACTAGAGATCAGTGCAGTCTTCAAATGGGAAACTACAGAGGCGACCTGGTGGATCAAGCTGGGAGCTGCATTACATCCCTTTTATATGAATGAATCCAGCCAGATCGCAAGTAAACTGGGCTTCTATATCATCTCTTAATTATGGCAATTCTAGGGTGTTCAGAGGAGAAGGAAAGGAATTAAAGGAAGATTTAAAGGAGGTAAATAGTTTTAAAGGATCAGGAGATTTCAACACAGTTATGAAGGTCCCTCCTCTCCCTCTCTCTCTCTCTCTCTCTCTCTCTCTCTCTCTCCCTATACACACACACACACACACACACACACACATATATATATATACCCACACACACACAGTGTGAGACATCATGCAGCTTTATTTACTCTTGAAATCATTACACCAGAATTATAGACTGACATGGGTAATGGCTGAACCATAAGCAAATTGGGAAGCACAGAAATGTCTCACCCAATCTCTGTATATTTCTGTATATTTTTAATTGCAAGAATTACTCTTCCCAGGGAAAAAGTAATTACTGCCATTCCTCAGTTGAATTACAGTGCCATATCTTTGTCCAAGTGCAAATACTTTCGGATCTATACGTTAGAGTTTGCAATGGAACACTTTACACACCTGCTTTTAAGGGGGAATGAGAATAAGACTAGGTATTTTTGTAGTGAGAATTTCAATGAAAATATGTCATTTCATTTGCAGAGCATCAGCACTTAATTGTCTAATTATTCCTGGCATGAAAGAAACGAAGTTAACATACGATCGAGGCAGAAAGGCAAGTAGAATGAGCTCCGCGTGAAAAAATGTTTTGAATTGTATAAACAGTTTTGAACTATACCGTTTTATTTTGGCTGGCAAACAATAAGATTCTTAACATGTGAAATCAGACCCATTGAAAAAACTAAAAGAGTATTGCAGATGAATGCCAAGTTGTTCAGCAAGAAATCACAAAAAATTTGGCAAGAGTTACAATTCACTTGAGGACTCCACGGGTCTCAGATAGTAAAGCTAGCAGTAACTACTCAGCAATCAGGAAAGATGAGAAGGACTTCTACAAGGACAGAGAGGCCTCGAGTTCTATCAGCTTATGATAAATAGCATTTCAAAAGTAGCACTTTTCAGAGCTAATATATAAATATTTTAAGTGGTGAAGCATAGGTGTGGGCTATTTTTTCCTGTACCACGTCCAGAAAATCTGCACATACACATCAAATTCTGCATCTGGGGAATCTGTTTTATTGTGATGTTTGCATTTTTAAACAATGTGCCTGACCTATTTGGAGGTTAATATAACTAAGTGGAGCCTATTTGCTGTTTATTATTTATAGAATATTCACTTCAGATTAGGGCTTCTCAAGACATTTGTGTTTTAGTTGTATCATGAAGAGTTCCTGGAGAGCTCCCAACACCGTAGCAGGCAAGAAAATGACGAGTGAGAATATAGACCAACCCATACCCTCCACTATGAAGGCTAAGATGAAAGTCAAGCTCTTTCCTCCCTGTAAAGGCCACACTGGCCCCTGTCTAATAAGCACAAACTTGGGCTCTTAGAGTCACATAAAGGACAGCCCTGCAAGTCAGTACAAAAGGCTCTTCAGTTCAGAGGATCCCAACTACAATATACAAAATAAAATGCCTGTCTTCCACTTATGAGAAGATTTTCTTAGAATTCCTTTGCTTATCTTACACCTACTAAAGGAAGCAACCAGTGAGTCTGCATGGCTCATGACTGATTACAAAACACCTAGATATGGCTCCCAAGATGAGAAGAAATAAGAGAAAATTATAAATAAATTAGTATTAAAGTGAGTTCTGCCATCAACCCTGTCTATCTTGTGGGCTAATTCTGGACAAGGTGACTCTAATTCTGCTCTAATTCTGCAGACTCAAATAACCATGAACAGTTTTTTTAATACATAGGTTTGCAGGTTCTTTTGGTTGTGAAGGGATAAATTCTGAGAGCAAGAGCGGCCCCTCTGAGCAACTTTCCATGTTGTTGTGCTGGGAATATGAACATCTCTCAATGGAAATCAACCCAAGCGTCTACTGCATTTCTCCTTTTATCATTATGGTAATGAATGCTGGAAGCTTTCCAAAACACAAAGCCAACTTGACAGTGACAAATATGAAGCAAAAGGCCACAGGTGATTAGGCCACTTACTGACCAGTGGAAAAAAACAGCCATGATTGACCCAAGAGTTAGAAAAGCCAAGTATTTCAGTCAGCTGAGGAAGTTCAGGTCCATGGCATAGCCAGCAACTACAAGAGGGGAGGGTGACCTGTTCAGACAAACAACTCTGCCTTATTACTGCTATTTACACATGTGATTACAAAAGAGTCATAGATGTCTGCCCTTTCAGGGCTGGCAAGAGAATGAGATGAAATAACCTTTGTAAAGCACTTAATACAGTACAGTGCCTGGGTCACAGCAGGTGCTCAATAAATGCCTGATTCCCCTTCCCTGCCCTGATTCTATGATACCCATTTGTCTCAGCATCCCCACTGCCTTCTATTCTGCTCACCTGCTCATTCCCAAGCTCTCCAGGAAGAAATCAATCAGACAAGGGGTCAGAGGAACAAAGTAAACATACAGGAGCAGTAAAGGAGAGGAAGTAAGAGATTTGGAAACTCTATTATGCTAAGAGATAACTCAAACTTGGTCTGGCTGTAGTTTATGTTCTCCAAAAAGCAGACCTTGAGACAAAGATAATAATTCAAGTAGTGTATTTGGGAAGTTATCTAGGGATAAACCAGTACTCATGAGACATAGAAGGGTAGGAGGTCAACAAGGGTGCATTATTGAGTTAGTGGGCAATTGGATCTTAAACCCACCAGGGGTCTGGGAGATAATGTATTACCTGCCCCAGAGTTATTCTAACCAAGGAAAGACGTAGGGTGTATCCACCAAACCGGCATTTGTCATTGGTTGATGGTTGCCTCTGGCGGCATCAACTCTCTGGCAATTTTGGCTTGCCCTAGATGCTGGCCAAGGTGGCCATGCAACCAGAAAAACAGTCCTCTGGCAGAGTCACAGCTGCTTCCGAGTCGAGGTTAGTGCCCGTAGGGTACAGGTGGGGCCAATCAAGCTCTGCCATAGCAACTAATTTGACTCTCAACTTGTAAAAGAGGTTGAAATAAGGAGTAGCATCTTGAGATTCTTTCTGAAGTTAACACTGTGACACTTGCCACTTCCATGGCGGCTGTTGGGATTGACGTTAGATGAGGCAACAGTAAAATGAGTCCAAAATTCTGATTAAGGAGTCATTGATAAAAGATATGCTAAGCTATCTATAACTCTTATCAACTATCCAGCCTGGAAAATCCCTCATACAATTTGGTTAAGACAAGCCAACAGGAATTGGATGTAGTATACTGCCCAGCTCTAAATTCATTGCTTCCCTTTATGTGGGTTTGTGTGTAATGTCAGCCTTATCAAAACCAACAGGTTGGTGAGCATAGTAAATAGAGGTCTGATTTATTCTCTAGCCACTATCCTTCTCCCACAGCAATCCCACAGAAAAGTCCTTCCTTAATTTCCATATGTCCATTTGACTTGTAGTTTTCATATCTTCAATATTTCCAGAGACTTCTGGAAATAATGAAGACTATTTAAACTAGGTTGTAAGGTAGGAATAAAGTGTTGATAAACTCCAAGCTTAAATTGTACAGTAATCAATAGTGACCATTATATCTAGCATGTAGCAATTAATTCTAATAGCAACAATTTTCCTGTGGACCACCAAAAAGGGACACAACAGTTAATGAAGAAAAGAAAGGAGAAAAGAAAAACAGGTAGAAGAAAAGGAGGGTTTAATTACTTATAAAAATTTTGTTGGAGAAATAAGGAATGGAAAAAATCTATCCTAATTGAATTCTCTTAGAAAAAACAATTCTAAGATCACTTATTTCTGGTATTGCAAGACAGAATTATTCTGTGGGGTTAGAAAAATGTCTATTTCTGAATTTAACTTTTTCATTTAAACACTAAGAAATGATCAGGAAAGTAGAGATTATGTAAACGTCATGAGGTACGGAGGTGTTAGAAGCTTTGGAAATTGTTGATTTTCTTCACAATTTCAGGTATATTTGAACAGAAAAGAACCATTGTTTCAAAACACAAATGCAAAATGTTTTGCTTAGCACATACAGTCAGCCCTCCATGTCCTCGATTCTGCATTTACAGGTTCCCCATGCACAGATTCAACCAACTGCAGATCAAATACATCCAAGGGAAAAGGAATTCCACGAAGTTCCAAAAAGCGAAACTTGAATTTGCCACACACCAGCAACTATTTACACAGCATTTACAGTGTACTAGGTATTGTAAGTAATCTAGAGATGATTTAAAGTATCTGAGAACATACTTTAAAGTGCACAGGCTATAAGCAAATACTATGTCATTTTATATAAGCAACTTGAGCATTCACGGATTTTGGTATCCGAGGAAGGGTCCTGGAACCAATCCCCTGAAGAAACTGATGGATGACTATATAAACACTAAACTGTCACCCAACTATTAAAATATCCTCCCAATTACTTATATTTTATATAAATAATTTGACATTGCTCCCAAGTGGCCAAATACCTGATAATGGAATTCAAGGTGAGTAATCACCATGTCCCCAAGTCATGGATGTGGAAGGACTGTGAGAAAGTTCCTGTTATGTTTCATATGCCAAAGAATGAAGACTTTGTCTTAAACTCTATGATGGATTCACATTTCTAACCTGGATATATGCTAAATCCCAGCTTTTAAATTTTCCAACTTTATTTTTCTACCTTGCAAACATACTAACTGTCTTCCTGAAAATCTTTCATCACTTTTCTTCTGTGTTATTAAAAAACAAAAACAATAATTTCAAGTCACTTAAGACTCCATAAACAAATGTAGATGAGGTTATATGCATGCCTTAGTATACACACATATAATCCCATGCTGTACTTCCTGAGATGACCATGCTGTACTTCCTGAGCAATGACACTATAGCAGTAGTGAGCACTTGGGATCTAGATCTTGATATCTAAATACCACTAACCAATAAAAGGGACCAGGGCTTCTTAAATCCAAGAGGAGTATGGAATATCTTGTGGTGCCAGAGAGTAAGACAGTCCTAAAATAAGATTGGGGTATGTTAAGAGAACATAGAAGCCAACCTGAAAGAGCTCCCAATGGCCAAAACTGGAATAATTTGAGGAAAAAAAAAAATTTTAACAGTAGTATTGGGTTATAATCTATAGAATAAAATAAATATCCATGGCTTCATTTTGATATAAATAAATAAATGAATAAATAAAAAGTAGTGGAGAAAGGACAGCTCTTATTTTCAGAAGAATTCCAATTATTCAATGTCGAAAAAATAAGGAAAACAGAAAATCTCCATTAGAACACCACAGTAATAGTTGTTGCAGGTAAGATCCATTGACGGATGCTAAAATTAGTACGTGAAAAGTTGAGGGGAAAAAAATGATATTTGGATAATCTCAAGGCAGCTCCCTCAAGATATTTATCTTACTATCACCAAGGGAAAAATAGTAACTTTGCAGTGAAGAAAGCCAGCAGTTACCATCTTAACCAAGTAACCAAAGTTAACATCATCAGTAATGACATATCAATGTCACATATCCCATGATATGGTGGACTGAGAAGGGTGCATCACCTCTGTGGTATTCTTGCCAAAACTGTACAACCTAAATCTAATGACGATAAAACATCAGAAAACCTCAGATTGAGGGACATTCTATGAAATATCTAACCAGTACTCTTCAAAACTGCCAAAGTCATGAAAGTCAAAGAAAGACTGAGGAACTGTCACAGATTGGAGGAGTCTAGAGAGACATGACAACTAAATGCAGTGTGTGGTCCTCAACTGGGTCCTAGAACAGAAAGAGGACACGAGTTGAAAAACCAGTGAAATCCAAATAAAGTGTTAAGTTTAGTTAAATATATTCTATTGACAATTATTTCTTCGTTTCAACAGCGGTACCAAGGTTATGCAAGATGTTAACATTAGGAGAGGCTGAGTGATGGGTATATGGAAAATTTCTCTCCTGTTTTGCAACTTTTCTTTAAGTCTAAAATTACTTGAAAATAAAAAGTAAAAGAGAGACATGAGAATTGAATATAAAATGACAGATTAACATATTTCACATGAATAAAAGGGCTATGTTTTGTGGATTGTCTGCTGTATCAGTCACTTCCCCTAGTGGTTTCTGTTTCTTTACTGGCTTCACTTTCAAAAGCTTTTCATATGTAGGTCAAAATTTAGATTGCCAAGTTTTTATTACGGGCCTTTAATAGAATATTTTTGTCAACATCTGTCTAGTGAAAACGGTCATGCTCTATAATTATAAGTAAACAGACATACCAGCTAGAATGTATTACGTATTTACTATATGCCAAACCCTGTAAGTGCTTTGTTGTATTAACTCATTTAACATGCTCAACAACCCCATGAGGCAGATCCTATTATTATTCCTATTCAGTCACTTGCCCAAGGTCATGCCACTTTCCTGTACTTTTAATCACCACTGGGCTTTGCCTGTAGAGCAATGTCAGGGCTACCATACCACGTCAATCCTGCCTCAAGTTTGAAAAACAGAGAAAGACCATAGGATTAGAAACTTCAGGTTAAAATCCTGAAAGACTATTTGGAAGGGCATCATTACAAAGCATGTATTGAAAATTAAAAAGCATTTCTCTGTTCTGAAAAGTTAGTGTTTTTTGAGGGTTCTGTTCTCCCTAAAAGTTTCATCTCAAAGCCTGCCATATATGTTTAAGAAGTAAAAAAGACAATACTTATGTGATCAGAGACAAGTAGGTTCTTGCAAGACATTATGATCTTTCATATAACCATGTCTTTAGGTAATTCCTCAAGTCCACAGTCTTTACTCAATGAATGGCAACGATTTCTGCTGTTAAATAAGACATCTAAAGAATATGTAGAATATACATTGTTTTCTTAATACACCTGAAGTCTATTATGTAAATACACAGTACATTTTTTGAAACACAGATTATTTACCAAGTAGATTAGGTGTTCAGTGAAGAAGCTATTACAGACTATTGGATAAACAGATATTTAGACCATTTTCAACCAATTACTTAAAACACATGCCATTAAAAGTTTATTAGCATGATTATTTTTACAGAACCATCACCAAAATCATTAATGCAATCAAGGTTCTATGGAGACAATTAAAATATAGCAATAAGTGAACAATATGAACTGTAATAAATTCAAGTATCACACAACAAATGCAAGAAGTACTTCTATTTTTTTCATACTTCAACTGTTTCATCTCTCAGCTCAAAACACTAATTGAATTGGCCTTCTCGTGAGCCAAACCTTCCATCACAACGAGTTTTGTAAAAATCACCGACTTCATACTGCTTGTGAAAGTCTTTTTTAGCAAAGGACTCTACTCTTTAAATCTGCCCTCACTTTTTCATTTTACAATAGAAGAATGATTCATATTTGGAGCCTCCCTTTTGGTTTGTGTGTATCTGTCCCATAGATCAGATCTCCTATCTCACCCACGGGAGACGCAGAATTGTAGACAGAAAGAAAAATAACACACTAATACTGGAGTACCACCTTTGTGGACATAAGCCTCCACGATAAAGGAACAAAAGAAAATCACCTATTAGTCCAAAATAAGTAAATCAGCGTTTTAAAAAATGTTGCTACTTCATCAATTTGAATAACTTTTAAGCAAACTGGCAAATGTTTCCAAATGTAATTGTGAACTTGAAAATCAGAAACAAAGATTTTTAATTATATTTTCAAAGTCTTCAAAACTTGTCTGGATATAAAATTCAAAATTCCCAGGCCATGTTTTATCCTGAAAAGAAAATGATAGTTAAATTAGAAATCCTTGAAAAATAGGATTGATAATGAAAATACCCACAGAAGGCAGGCTGCAATTGTTCCGCCACTGTAATACAATCTATTCCAGAATAATTTTTCTTTTTATTATTTCATTAAGTTGTATCTCACTAAAGTTTCTCTTAGACTCTCTCGGCAGCACCAAATTTTTCATTGAGAAAACGATAAATCACTGGCCTAAATTACAATTTAATTATAAATGCCTTTGCCTTCTAATGCTGCCTAGGACCTTTTACCCTGCTACATAATTCTAAAAAATGACCCCTGTCATAATTTCCTTCACTAGAATAATATGGGGAGATCTAATCCTGAATCCTGCTGTCTTATAATTTAATATAAGAGGTAATTATTATTCAAAAGATAATGTTGCAGATATTGAAAATACTCTGAAGTTTGAATCTAAAAAAAAAAAAGGAAGTCTTAGGTATGTGGGCGCTTTCTATCACTGCACCTATCAAGAGAAGCAAGAAGAAAGAAGCAAAGGGTTTTTAATAAAAAAAAAAAATTACAATCTATATACAGCTGGTGTTTTGTATTGTGTGAAACGCATTTATATAGTCTTCAAACCATTTTTAGAAATGAAACGCCTCACTTCCAAAGTCAAGGAAGCAGACAGAGCATTGTGGCTGTGAGCAACAATGTCTTTAAGTTCCGAGTCTGCTTTAGTATTGGGGTAATAAAAATCACACCCTCTTACCACAGTCACAGTAGGAGGATTTGGGTGGGGAAGGGCTGCAAAAAAAAACGAGAATGGAGGATGAACGGAAGTGGCCAAGTAAAAATGTCCTGAAGCAGGACGGTAGGACGTACCACAGAGAAGGGGCTTCTTGGGGACACTTTGTTGGCAGCATCACAGAGCCTGGATGGGATACATACAAAAAACAACTTGGCCTCCCCAGCAATATTTCAAAACTGTGCTGAATGGTGGGGTTTTCCCTCTCCTAGAATTCACAAAAAGGTAAACCAATAGAAAAGAACAGGTAACAGTAGGTGTACTGAACCCTCCTCAAAATTGACCTGCTCTTTAACCTCCAATAGTAGGAACATAAACTGCATTCAGTTGATGCCCAAGAAATCACAACCTTCCCACCTGTGCAAGTACTGGCCCCTGCACAATGCACTTCAACAGCGCAGGTGAAAAGTCAGTTGTATCGGTGGGAGATTCTTTCTATGATGTGACCTGAAAAGATGGGACAGCACAGAATTCATGGGGCAGATCCCGTGGATGAAATTAAGTGGCATTTTAGTGGAAAACTGAATCACATGTTCTACTACCTTTTCACACAAAAAAGAGGCAAGATGAAGGGTTTCATTAAATTACAAATGTCCTCGAGGTCATATATCTAAGTGCTTAGTCCTCTGTGTCTACCTGTATGAAATAAAGAGGTCCCTCTTTCACTTTGTTTCTCCCCCTAAAAAAATTCAAAATATGATGAAATGAACCATCATAACTATCTAATGACATGCATAGAATTATGTGAGGCAATGTTCAGATTACTTGGTAGAGGAGGTGGAGGTAGTGATGCTGGCGATGGTGCAAAAGGATAAAGAGCTAAGGGTAGGGCTTCCCTGGTGGCGCAGTGGTTGAGAGTCCGCCTGCCGATGCAGGGGACACGGGTTCGTGCCCCGGTCCGGGAAGATCCCATGCCGCGGAGTGGCTGGGCCCGTGAGCCATGGCCGCTGAGCCTGCGTGTCCGGAGCCTGTGCTCCGCAATGGTAGAGGCCACAACAGTAAGAGCCCCACATACAGCAAAAAAAAAAGAGCTAAGGGTAAACAGAATACAAAAGAACGACTCAGATGAAATGCTAAGTCTTGCCTACTAATTCCAGACTAGTCAGCAAACCTCTATACAGCTCAGTAAACGTCAGACTAAACAGTACACAGGGCTTTACAGCCCTTTTGTTTTGTTTTGTTCTGTTCTTGCTTTGGGAGTTCATTTAAGATGTAATAAATTGAAAAGGTGCTTCCTCCCACCCCCGTCCCTCCATAAATCTCAGGACATTGCAATGACTTATGGCTCATTATGGACAGAAAGAAAGGGCCTCCCTAGGCAGGGACATCCTTGACTACCATTAAAGCAATCATTAAAAATAACAACCCACCTAAGGAAGAAAAAGAGTCTTTTTTTTTTTTTAAGATATACATTAATTAGCCAATAAGATAAAACTAGGTTCTGTGGGTTCAAATAGGAATTGAAATCTAGAATGCAGGAGAAAGCAGAAAAACTGATGTGGGCAGGGAAGGGGGAAGCTTATAGAAAGAAGGTCTATAATTTCCAATAGCAGTAGCAGAGAGAGCCATGAAACGGTATCCATAACGAACTAGTAATAAAGAAGTGTGAGAAGATTGGTGGACTGTGGCTACCTGCATCATTTCATGAGGACAAAAGATTTAAGAGTCCTAAGAGGTTCGGGGCAGACATTGGAATGGACTGACATTCCAATAACTAAACAAAAGTACATTAAGGTGGACACACAGGTAGATGGACAGGAAAGCACCGAAAGGCAATCTTCAGGTTTAAGATGCACTAAAAATGTTCTGCTTCACTGTGGTAAGTTTTCAAAGGACCCCAGCTGAAAGAGGGCACAGTGAGTGAGTCAAGAGTAGGAAAATAAAAAGCACGATGAAAACTGAACATTAGGTGACCCTACCGAACAAGCCAATTCTATCTTCACTGGCTAATTCTGATCACTTCCTCCTATGTTTAAAAGTACTCAGTGGGATTAAGATCATGCCACAAAGTGATAAATATTTATAAAATGTGAAGTGAGCACAAGCAAATGTGTCTCCTACTAGCAGTCACAAAGAAAAACAAACCCTGTTCGTGCTAATCCCCAGTGGGTCATCCACAGAGCATGTCCTCCACATGCCAGGGTGCTGCCACCCACTAGGTCACAGGCAACTGTTGACCTACCCTGTCATTTACCCTCATCAGAAAGAGGAACCATTCTTGTCATTTGCCTTGGTTTTGGTTGTCCCAGAAGCATACCTTGAAAAAAGGATTTCCTTTCAAATAGTTTATTTTAAAAGTGATCCAAGAATTATTGGGAAGGAAGTGGAATGGTGAGACAGAGAGGGCAAAGCAGCCAAAAACGATATGTCATCAAGCAAGTTACCAATGAGAAACTGGACTTGAATCCTACTGGGGAACTCGGCCCATGTAGATCTGTACCTCAGAGCTGTCCCATCTGAAGGGTAAAGGAGCTTGAGTATTTTTTTACCATCTCAGTAATGTGCTGGAAAATCTTTAACAACAAGTTCTCCAGCAGGAGTGAGAGTGGGGTTGACTGATCCCTGATTTGCAACATTTGCCAGTTTCCATGGTGTAAATGCTCCCATCATGGTTGATGTCTAGCTACCAACATAATATCATTGAACATGGAGCTGGGAAAAGAACCATAGGAGCCACTGCTATATATACATAGCACTGCCAACTTCTAGATACAAAAGACAAGAGCAGGGGGAATTGTAAAATGCAGTAAAATAATTAGGAAGTAATGGTTGATTACCTATACTTTTAATATAATTTACTTAATTGTAAGTGTATGTAATTTAATTTTTAGTAACAGCTATGTTTGTTTAACAACTGACTCACAAAATTCCAGAAAATTTAGCCATCAGGTCTTGCAAGCCAGTGTGAGCCAAATGCAACCCACCATCGCATGAATTGCCCTCAGTCATTGGTTGAAGGATGCACTTAGTGGGGATTCATATCCCTCATGCTTCCAGTCTGGGGTGTGGGCAGCAAAGTGGACCCCAGAGGCCAGACAGAGCAGACGCTAGCAGATGGACACTGGGCCACACCCTTCACTGAGTTGTCCTGCCTTGTGATCTAAAACTGAGTGTGTCCTAAACAATTCCGTTCACTTTCCTCTCCCCATTCCACAAATCATGAACAATCCTGCTGTCCCCGTTTTTGTTGAGGAACTGTTCTTCCCCTAGAAATCCTGCCTCGGACCCTCAAGTTCCAACTCTCTCTTGAACCCATATCCAACCAGCTGTCCTATACATTCAGCCCCCAAAAAAGGTTCTTCTCAACTGCTTGTCATGTTTCCTTTGACAGTATAATGGTCCAGACCCAAGTCATATCTCACAGAGACTCTTCCAAATGCCTTCTAAGTGGACTCACAGCTTCCAGTCTCTTCTGGTTCCAAGGCACCTAGAAATCACTTTTGTAGTAATCTTTCCTGCATGCCTTAAAGAGCACTACCATAGCTACAAAGGAAAGACCTTTAAAGAGTATAAAAGTCCCCCTGTAGTTTAGTCTAGTCTCCCATTGTAGCCCTACTCCACCCATTCTCCTTCATAACCTAGAAGATCTGAAAAACTAAACTGCTTGCTGGCCCCAGAATACAAGCCTTGTCATACCACCTCTATGGTGCTCATTCTGACTGTTTTAGTTACTTGTCTTCTGCTATTCTCACTTTACTAATTTCTTTTGCCCCTGGGCACCTAGCACAGTACATTGCACATAGTAGGAGTTTAAAATTTGTTGAATTAATATGTTGTGTCCATTCCAATCCAAATAAGCTGGATAAGACTGAACTGGGGGTTAAAAACCTAATTCAGCAACCAATATACTTTATTATACAATTCATCATGTACTGAATTAACTAGATTAAAAAAAATTTTAATTCAACTTATTTGAAGGTGTCCAGCTGATTTTTTAAAAACCCTTTTCTGCCCAACTGTCTTGGTATTTGTCTTTTCCTCATGACTTGACCTATAACTACTCTATCCAGAGTGACCCCTTTGCTCAGAGCCGGTGGAAACGTGTCTGCTCACACTCTGGAGAGATGACGGTGAACTGACTTAGAAAGAAGCCTTTGGAATATTCTATAGTAGTTAAAGTGCTAAACATATCAACCTGAAGACATCTTAAAAATTTAATGAGGAGTGAAAAAAAAAGTGAGTTGCAAACAGACATATACAGTTTGATAACATTGATGTAAAGTTTAAAATCAAGCAAACAAAACTGTGTGCCATTTTTGGTGGCACCCATGTGAGCAAAAAAAAAGAAAATACCAAATTCAGGAGAGTGGTTAATTCTTGGGGGCAGGGAAGGGCAAAAGAGAGAAATGAGATCAAGGAGTGGCACACAAAAGGCTTCAAATGGACTCAAAACATATTGTAGGTTGGAAAAAGTGGTCTGAAACAAATGTGGTGAAATGTTCAGATCTGACAAAGCTGGTGGTTGAAATAGCTATTAGTCTCTATACTTTTATCTGTACACGTGAAATATTTCATAATTTTTTCTTAACGTATTTACTTGTACTGGAAGAGCTCCCAAATGGTTTTACATGAGATTTGTAACTTAACAAAGGACTCTTGAGTGGCGTTGAGTCAGGCACAGAAAAAGTAGAATGACTGTACGAGTAACTGCAGTTTCCATTTTATCAATACTTTTTGACCTTTCTATCTAACTAAATTGATTACAATCATCTACTTTTGGTTGATTACTCAATTTTAGCTTTAACTAAATCACTCACCTCTCAACTAAGTACATGCAACTGACTGAAAGCAACAAAACCCCATTGAATTGGAAGGTTAACAACACAAACCCCAGATGATGCCGCATATCACAGGTTCATTAAAGGAAATGTGTCACTCCAGGAACAATTACTGGGTCATCTGTTCATCTGGCTCATGGTCTCATCCCAAGAATGTTCTAATTCATCTCTTCTAAGTAGTAGAATTCCTATCAAAACTGCTGTCGTATACTATTCCCTTGGTAAAACAGTAGCACCTCCCTCCATGGGGTTGTTTTTAGGATTGAATGAGTTAATACATTAAGCACTGAAATCAGAGGACCATCGTGCACACTGCTATTATTATTATTAATTATCTGTAAAACAGTAATGACAATGTGATCACCTTAAATGAGACTTAAGCTCAAAGTCCATAACAGAAGCTGATTTTCATTCCCAGATCTATCTTTTTAGATTTCTGGTCTTTTACCCATAAAACTGCAATAATTACCAAAACCAAAACCCCATCCACCACTAGTGTCCAGCACAGAAGTAGGGGAAAGACTGCCAACAGTTCAGATTTTACTTCCTGCCCTAAAATGAAAGAAACATGGGAAAAGATAGCAGTGAGTTGCAGGCCTCTGGACCCATAAGGAATGTAAAGAGAGCCCCTGTGTCTCCCTTCCTACCCAGCCTCTCTGTGGCTGTCCAGAGAGATCCAGGCTGGGTCTGCCTCTCATCCTCTGGCAGCCCCAGGCCCCAGCCCGCTCTGTCCTGCTCAGTAACCAGGCATCAAACAAGAGTAATTGGCAGCTTCTCCCCTCCAGCCTCCCTCTCGGAGCAGCAGTTTCCCCAGGAGCCACCTCGTACAACCTCAAACACTTTATTACTGGTCAATTTGGGTTTCCTGCCCACTTTAAGTGGCAGTGCTGAGGGTCTGCAACTCTCTCTAGCCCTCATTGATCAATATTAACAGTCACTTTCACAGCATTTCCCTGCTACTCAGCAAGGCCGGGGACTGGCTGTAAATTACCACACAGCCTGGTCATTATACTGAAAGAAATGCTGTAATCCAGAAGTTAAGGCTAATCGTGAAAATAATTTCTGTCAGCCTCCTCAGTACTCGAATCAAAAAAGGCAAGAGAACCCAGAGCTTGTCCATTTGGGGTTTGTTTGTTTAGCCAGAGTGTTCAACTGTATTCAACCCCACAGATCCACCCTCTATCTGGTATTTTTTTTTTTTTTTTTTTTCTTTTTTCTTTCTTTTTGCGGTACGCGGGCCTCTCGCTGTTGTGGCCCCTCCCGTTACGGAGCACAGGCTCCGGACGCGCAGGCTCAGCGGCCATGGCTCACGGGCCCAGTCGCTCCGCGGCATGTGGGATCTTCCCAGACCGGGGCACGAACCCATGTCCTCTGCATCGGCAGGCGGACTCTCAACCACTGCGCCACCAGGAAGCCCTATCTGGTATTTTTTATGAAGATGGGTCCAATGACTTCAAACACCCCACCCAGGCAAACCTCCAGTTCTCCAGAGAGGTGGGGGAAGGAAAGCCATCGTATAAAGTTGAAATCTTAGGTTTACAGTCGATCCATTATAGGTATTAAAAAAAAAAAAAAGGTCAGGATTTAACAATTATTGGCTGAGGTTCACATAGTAATATTTGTTTATGAGGTAAAATTTAACAAGAAACAAACAGCAAGTGTTGTTTATAAGCAAATGTGAGCCCTTTAAAGGCATAGTGAGGCTTTGTAAACGCAAATCTCCGAACCTGGCAAAGCACTGAATGGAAATTCCCTGATGCTGGCAGCTGACTCACATGGTGAAGGTGACAGAGCAGAAAGGCCACCAGGAACCGGCCTGCTGAAGTGGGGGGTGCGGAAATACACTGCCGAGGGGTTTTCGAGGCACACTGCTGGGCTGGGAAAAGACTGGGCCCTGGATGTGGAAGCAAGACTGACACGTGAGTCCAGCAGAGAGAGCGAGAGAAAGAGGGAGGGAGAAAATAAAAGGCTGACGGAAAGGAGTCATAATTATTTTCAGACCCAAGCGGGCCTTTCTCCTCCAAAGACGGATGAGGTGTGTCACCTAGAGCCACCTCAGGCAGGCTGTTTTTCCACTGCCTTAGAAGTGCTGCCACAGAAGGCTTGGGAGAGACCCCTCACTTCAGCTGGAAGGAAGAAATAACAACAAATCTATAGAAGGGGCGCTCAGGCAGCTGCCACGTGGCAGGGGCATCCCCTGCAGACCTGGCCTTGGCCACACCCTCTGGGAGACCCTGTGCTCAAACAGCCGGAAAGGGAGTGGAGGGGAGCAGAGGGAAGGCAGGAACCTGCCAAACACTTAAAATACTAGAGTTATTCAAAAAAACATTCTGCTTACTCTCTTTATACACAAGCGCCATGGCAGAATGAAGAGCAGTCAGAGCTGGTTCTAGAAAACCCAGGGTTCACCCTGTGAGGTACCACTCGTGGTGGCCCCTCAGCCACCACACCATGCCTCGTGATTTAAAGTCCGAGCTGCCCTACTCCCTCAGGGGTCAAAGGCTACCCTCCTTTTGGCCTTCTCCTCTGTGGGTCATCAGGAAGAGTCTCACCTCAAACCCAGAGCCCTGATATCTCCTGCCCTCCACCACCCGCTGCCCAAGTTGCACTCTGAAATTAACTTTCTCGGGCCCAGTCTTCTACCTGCCTGGGTAGGTAGCACATGCCCTGCCCAGCTGCCCAATTTGAGCGTGAGAATCTGGTGGCCAGTTGGGAACAGCTGGATGCTGGTGGCCAGCTGGCTTCCCCAAAGGCCCTGCCCTCCCGATCACATCCTTATGGAAGAGAAGGAAACCAGGTCAGGGCTGAGAATCAGAGTCAGTGTTCCCCAAACTTTACTTCATCTCCCCAGGAGTTTTTTTCCCTTTGTTTTCAACCTAAGAGGGAAGACGTGATCTTGGCTGCTAAGAAAAAAATACAACATAAAGGACACCCCCCCATTCACAGCCCATCAATAGGCAGATTTCCCCCACGAAAGGGAGATTAGGGGCCACTGATGCCAGCTCGCGGGACTCCTGCACAGCGGACGTGCACGGCTGGCTGGCTGCTCCCTGGGCTCCACGGTAGTTCAGAGCCCTCGACTCCGCTCCTGGGCAGGGACTGGCCCACCAGCCTGGTGATCAGCCTGGCTGATCTCCCCGCTCCAGGACCCGGAGGGGAATTAGACACCAGACGCCCCATGCTCTCTTTTGTTTAGGAAAAAGGAGAGAAAGAGAGAGAGTGAAAAATAAAATCCTCAATCGTTTAGTACAAGTCATTTTACATGCTGGGATAATGAAGTATAAAAATGCCTTCAAAGAACTGATTTCCTACTTTTAACTCACTGCCAGCCAAGCTCTTTGTGAGGCCTCTCTGGAACATGCATTCCCCTCCCACTCAAACAAAAGAGCTGCGAATTCATTAAACTATTTAATTATGCCTTTTTATTTTTCTCCATTAGCAAGTCCTACCAGCACAAAGTAAATAAAGCTACCGTGGTCTTTCCCCAGCAGACACACTGACTGTTTTTATTCTTTATTCAGTTTACAATATAAAGGGCTATTTTTCCCCCTCCTCTTATTCTTGGCGAGTTTCCTGGTACAAACCCTGTAAATAGAAGCACCCAACTGTACATGCAATGCATGAAGCTAGCGCAGGAGCATTCAGCATTGCAAGCACATAGCCTAGACAGCTTTCAAAGTACCCGCAGCCAAAGGCAGCCAAACAGCACTTTACAGCCAGGCGCGGAAAAAAATATTAGTGGTTTTTTTTTTTTTTTATACTCTAGTAAATTTGCTTTTTACATCTATTTCTTTTCAGAAGGGCTTGTTATTGAGTTCACTGTCCACAAATTCCATTGATCTCAGGCTGTGACTCAATCCATATGCTCACGCTTTGACACCAGCACAGCAAGCAAGCGATACAAATCCTGTTCAGGCTACAAACTTATTGATTTTATAGATTTCCCCCAAAGTTGTGATAATGATATATCATTGTTAAATTTGGTAGAACAAACTGCTTTCCCAATCTGTCAATGCGAGCATGAAAACCAATTCACAGCCTTGTTTAGAAGGCTTTCCCATCAGAAGGATAAGTTCAACCAAAGGAAGCAGACCACCGATACCTGACCTCTAGCACCAGCTTGATGTATGATTCCTTCCTCGCTGCCCTTTTCCGACCCATAGCCCACTGGGCTGCCAGACTCATGCTTACCAGTTACAATTATCCACAGTGATACCTCCCCAGGATGCTCAGTATTAATTATTAACAGCTGGGAGCATGCTGCTTGGGTGACCCACATCAGTAGGTTTTAAAAGACAATTTGGGTAATTTTAATATGCTATTCAGATGCACTTGGATCCATTAGGATCCTGGGATTACTGACTTTAATAGGTCAAAAATTCTTTTTCTGCTCTCTCCCCCTCACTTTTGGGAGTCAAGGCAGCTGCTTCCAGCAGGGGGCAGACATCAGACAACATTTCCTTTGAAAGGATACACCTTCCTGTCTAAGCTGTGATGGGTCAGGTGGCACCTAACTCTCAGCTCATGTCCTAGGTATGGGCTAGATCTTGAGTTTTACCAACCTGGTAGGATTTCATTAGCTTTACTTCTCCCCAGGGTGTTTGTGACTCTTTTTCTCAAATCATGTCCCCAAGTGTCCATCCATTCAAATACCCTCTGGATGACCCCACCTTCTGACTCACCTTCTGCCTGTGCATTCAAACGTTTCATCATGTGGAGATGTCTGCCTAACTCACGTCAACACACGTGTTAACCTTCTGTCCCCAAGTGCTCCATCAACAGGAATACGTTTTCAACCATTACAGGGTTATTTCCTTGGGTCATGATGATTGGGATTCTTTTGGATGTTTCCAATGTGTCTACTTCCCCTATTTCTAAATCTTTAGTACTTCTGTAGTCTCCTTTTTTCCCCTTGTCTCACCATCTGCCCTTTCCTGCTTTTTACTTTCTTACTTGCGGACTCCCATGGGCTCCTCTCATACCCCAACCCGTTAGCCCTCTTAGCACTAACGTAAACAAAACAACAAAACCATCGAAAACTCTGCCAGTCTCATCCCCTCAGATAAAATCCAGGTCCCCTTCTCTCTCTCAGAACCTATCATTGCCTTCAAATAGTGCCTTCTGTTTCTCTGCTGCCTCTCTCCCCAACAAAATTGCAACTACCTCTTATTTAAGGAGTGTCAACCCCCAATCTATAATACCTGCTTGTCTTAAACTAGATGACATGGGAAATGTGGTCTTGTCAGATCATTTGTCAGATAAAATTCCAACTACTTGTATCTCCAACTTTTATTTTCCCCTCATATACGTTGTCAGTTCCAACATGGGCTGAAACCTAGGTTTCCTAGAGTCTCGTGTTCTATAGGAAACTGACTTTAATAAATAGGATCCAAGACCAAATGAGATCAAGCAGGCTGGTACCATATAACCATGGACAGACCTACTTGGCCTTTGCATTCAAGTACACCCAGGCCTAAGCTTGCTTATCTTCTTTAAGCTAATAATGATGTACATCTTCATGACTTTAATTTTGGCAATGGATTTTCATACAACTTTCTCACAACCTGTGACAGAGCGTAAGGAGGCATCACCTTCCTCATTTCATAGATGAAGACACCAGGACTGAAATGCATTATGGGTCAAGTTAGTAAGTAGCAAAGCTGTTCTTTAAACCTAAGACTTCTGAGCTCTGAATTCAGTGGTCTTTCCAACAGAGCACATTTCCTCTCGATGTTAGTTATTTTAACAACAATCTTTGCATTCTAGGTACACCACTTCCTCGACCCGACACATCAACTGAAAAATTATTTTATTGACATCTTTTGTTATTTTTAATAGCAACTGTCTCATGACGTGTCTAATTAATTTTAGGGTCCTCCTGCTAGGAAATAAGGTTAATATAGCAGTGGCCTGCAAGAATCATCATTATGGAAATGGCTCCCGTTTCCTTCTGCAGTTCAGGAGTAGAGTGGGGTGGGATGGGCAGGAGTCATAACATTATAGAAAAAAAACAGTCCCTAAAGGAACTTGTAATACATTATCTTTTCAAAGATCACTAAGATGAGAGATTTGTAAAGCGAAGAAAATTTCAAAACAGCCCACACAAACGAGATTGTTTATAGTCATAGATCCAGTATGGAATTCCCAAAGTCCTTACAAGACAGTTTCCAGAAAAGCATCAGAACAATAAGTCCTCAGTCAGGAAATCAACAATTAAGTAGGCTGGCTATTCTCTTTAATCCATCCATTGCAACTTCCAAAGGGTTTACTGGGGTAACTTGACTACCGGGTTTCCCACATTGGAAGGGCAGATAGAAGGATGCACCTTCCTGAGAGAAGAAGCAGACAGTTAAATTTTTACGATGAATAAGTTCCCCCCTCCCCCAGAAGTCTTACTCTGAACACACACACACACACACACACACACACACACACACACACACACACACAAACACAGACCAAACCGCCCTCCTGTTCATAATTGCACTGGTCCAAGTGTGCGGAGCCTTCACACAGAATGATGGCTTCCCCTGTCTGCTGCATTTGTTCGGCTCCTTTGGGAGGAGCAATTTACAGAAAGCATTATCGATTTTTGCCATAATAGGTACAGAGATGCCTCACTGTCCCTACTCAGCTGGCTCGCTCTCCGCATCACAACTGTCAGGCCAGTTTGTGAAGCTCCATCATTATTTTTTTTTTTCAAGTAAATCCATCACAAGCTCAGGGTGGGGGGAGGGGAGGGAAGTGATGAAAATAAAATTATTTTCACCTTGCCATATGAAAGAATGTTCATGTCCTTCGCTGGAAATGAGTGCAAGCACCATAGACTGGCAGAAAAATAAAAGGAGGGAAAGGAAATTTGCAATACCAGAAAGAAAACCAGATGAAAGACAAGGAAATCAAGTTGGGACCTATTTGAAATATTTTTAATGCAGTTATACCTGGGTTCCAGCTCCCTGTCATCCTCCTCAGGGGGCCTAAAACACGTGCAGGCATTGTCTTCAGTGTGGAATAAAGGGAAAGCAGACACGGATTCATTTGTTTATTTGGTTATCTACTTGTGTGCATCACGGAATGGAATCCGCCTTAAAATTCCCTTCTCAATAGACCACTGGGCTTTACCAGTGACCACCAGTTCCCGCTCTACTTTGTTCCTTTGTGCCAGAAGTTTCCTGATCCCTCCCCCCCACCTCCACCCCCCCTCCCCCAGCCCTCGCTCGCTGTTCACTGGAGGCCTCCACCATTTGGTTACTGATCAGCATGTGAATGGAAATACTTCTTAATTGAAATATTTTTTTAAATGAGAAAGAGTCTCTTAGAAATCACATGGAAAATAAACAGAGGGGGAAGCTACACTCAATATGTTACTGATGCTCAAACAAGTCTTTTGATATTCATGATCCGCCTTGATTGGTCATTGGTACCCTCTTCAAGCAGGTCTCCAGGCTTGGCGAGGAAGGTCAGAGCTTATCTTCCTTCATCTGAGGGTACGGGCTCTCCTGTCCCCCAGATTCCTAAACACAGCCTTGTTGGAGGCTCGGAAGATTTAACCCAAGAACTGGCTCTGGATCTCATTCCCAGATCCTTAGTTCACTAGCCATGAAAAGTGATAGCCACTTAAGATTTTTATGAGACGTTGTTCCAAAGATGGACCACAGAAAGCTGCACAATTACACAGCACTTTGCATACAGCCCGCCAGCCTCTGGCTCAGACCTAAGTAGCTCAACAGCCATCAAACTGCAGAACGCAAAGTGGCCAGTTTGCTCTTGGTAAAAGGTGAGGATGTAGTGACGTTTTGTTCCAAGTGGCGCTTTCTTGAAAAGGACACACTTATTTTGATACAAATCCAACACCTAACCGAGTATCCTTTCTACCCGCCCTACCCCCCCACAGCTGCAACCTCTCCACCCTACAGCTACAAGAACAGACCCTTAAAAGCACGCAGGTCCCTCCCTTTCTCGGAGCTCCTATTTGGCAGGAACATTTGCAGACAGAGAAGTTGAGAGGGACTGAGGTCCAGCTGAAAGAGGCAGACCTGCGATCCATTTGGACACTAGCCTTCTGGGGCTGGACGTGAACTGAATCATTTTGAAAACAAAACCCAGTCCTTCTCTATCAGATCATATAGAAAACACATTGAAATCAGGGCAAGAAATGGGATTAGTCCCATAAAACCTGTAATTCTGACTGCAGCTGCCTGATTCTTTGTCACCCTTAACACCATATACTCAACTGTGATGCAACATGGCAGTGCTCACCAGATTCAAAAATTCTGTGTAGCAAGAAGGAGAAACAAGAATCTTGGTGATTTTGAACTTTCACTTCTAAATTGTATTTCGAGACTCCCATCGGAACGTGGGGTCTAAGTGATGCTATTCAAGTCCTGGTATCTATCCCACCCAGAGGAAGATTAACTATAAGACCCTGGGAGAGACCGTGGCAAAGATGCGTACGGTTTGCAAAACTTGCAAACTCTTATAAGGTATGCTAGGTAGTCAGTTAAGGCTACTGTCTCTTTTCACGCTGATTTTTTTACACTTCCTCTCACATCAGGTGGCACTCAAGTGGCCACCGGCATTTTGTGGATCTGGTTACATTTAGTTTGGCTTTAGAGAAGTATACTTATTTGAGGTTCACAGTCATGTCCATGAACACCTAAGTCATTGCTAGCCAGCTCAACATAGAAAAATTCCAGAAACACCCAAAAGAGTAGCTAATGTTCCTGGCACAGAGACACATATAACTACACCAAGAATGACTGGATGATGACCTACTACAGTCTTGTATGAGGCAGAACCTACTGTATTAAGGGTGTTACAGACATGATTTCATTTAACTTTTACAACAGTAGACATTTGCTGTTTCTTTCACTGTTGTTTCCCCAATGACTAGAACAGTGCCTGGTACATAGTAGCTGTGTAATAAATATCTGGGAAATGGATAAATAACCCATAGAATAATAGGCAAGAACATTAAAATAAGATTCACAAAGAAAAAATATAATGGACCAAGAAATGCTAATAATCAATGAAGTAGAAAGTAAGATAATATTTTCTATTAACACATAGACAAAGTTTTGTTTCATTTTTTTAGATTTTATTATTTTTTATTTTTTTTAAAGTCTTTATTGAATTTGTTACAATATTGCTTCTGTTTTATGTTTTGGTCTTTGGCCACAGGGCATGTGGGATCTTAGCTCCCCAACCAGGGATCGAACCTGCACCCCCTGCATTGGAAGGTGAAGTCTTAACCACTGGACAGCCAGGGAAGTCCCTGTTTGTTTCATTTTTAATGACAAATGCTAGTGTGAAAAAGAAGTTCAGATATGGGTTACATGGGCGTAACCTGGTACAACCTCTCTGTGTAACCATCTGGCCATATTTATTACACTTTTAAAAATATTCATACTCTTTAACCACAAATTTCAGTGTTTGGGAATTAATCCTAAACATCGGAATATTATGTATAAAAGTTAGGTATGAAGATTTTAATCACAATATTATTTAAAAGAGAGAAAAATAATACATAATCTAAATGTCCATTTTGGTGGTTAGACAATGGTGACATAAAAGTTGGTCCATTCACATGATAAAATGTCATAGAGCTGTTTAAAATCATGCTTTTAAAGTAGCATCTTATGACATAGGAAAATACACTAGTTATATTTGTACAATTTTGTGATGTCTATAAGACTATACCTATGCATTGAAAAAAACTGTAGGAGACTACACACACAGAAATATAAAGAGGGGTTATCTCTGTGCGTTAGTAGGGCTGTATTTTCTCAGTGGTCCTGAAGATGCATGCAAGGAGACGCTCTTTGGTTCTCGTACCATAGACCCAATCTCTAAGAGAAGAAAATCTTGATTCTGGAAAATGTGCATGGGCCAAGAGAATTTACTACTAGCTGGCCTTGAATAATGTCACTAGTGAATTACCCAGTTTTGATGGTTCATCCATTTATTTACTCATTCAATAGCTAGTAAACACTTCCCATATGCTTAGGGCTCAAATAGATACTGAGCCTATAGCTGTTAACAAATGAACAAGATCCCTGCCCTCATGGAACTTACATGCTAATTTAACAACAGACAATAAACAAGTAGCATTCACATTCTGCTCAAAGATAATGATTCAAAGAAACCAAGGACGATGATGTCATATTCAGTTGGTTGACAGTGCCTTGGGGCACTGTTCATTGGACACATGAAAAATGTAGAGTGAATTAAAAAGTTCCAACTGTCATAATTCAATTTCAAGCTATCTGGGACACCAACACCATTTTCCTAAAATTAAGCTTGACTTTATGAACCAAGAAGTCCTCTCACACTTGGCTCCAATTCATAGGCAGCAAAATTAAACTTCTTTCAAATGCACAAGTCCTTTTCTCTCATCTCCCATTCAGAGAAGTTAGTTCAAAGTGCAGTAGGCAGAGTATGCCATGAAATACAATAACATGAAAATCAGATATGCCCAAATCTCCAGAAAAGTACATTTTTTTCTAAGGAGGAACTAAATTGTAAAGGTGAACCAAGTGGTAAGCAGATTCTGAATGGTGATATAAACCATGACACATTTAACGAAATTGCCTCCAATAACCTGGATAAGAATGACTCACAAAGAAGATTTGCAACATTTCTGTGCAAACTGGATCTAAAGCAAGGACAGTCTATGTCTCTCTGGAAAGGGTATATTTTAAAATGTTTTTAAATCTGTTCAAATAATATGAGAAGATGCAACCAGATATTAAGAGAGCTTGGCATTTCTCATCTCTTTCTAAGCAGAACAGTTGAATCGTATGGTTCTTGAATTTCCAACTGTCTCAGTATTGAACTCATGGATACTCACGTGGCTGCCTGACACCTATGTGGTTGTAAAGCTAAACGCTGAAGCCAGATGACATGGTTAAATTGTTCTCCCTTCCACTGATGACACCAGAACTTGTCATTCATTTTACCAAAGTGGCTCAATGTTGCTTCACACTGATTATCTAATAGCACCCATTATGAGGAACATAGCCCCAGCCAGCCACAAAATCATCCTCCACTGTTGATTCCCTGGACAGTTCACAAATGGTTTAGACTGGGAATACAGATGAAATGAACTTGCGTTTACGTATAAGAAGGTTACTAGAGATCCAGGGAAGTACAAAAAGAAAACCAAGCAAAATAAGATATTCAGAAGGTAGGTTCTACAGCTATAAAGATATTCATTCCGAATGCTCTATGGAAAGTTCAGAGTGAGAGATAATATGAATGTATAACCATCAACATTAAATTGTGCCACAAAACATAATGCTACTAAGCCATTGAAAAATGTTGCTGATTGGTGAGTAAAGAAAAATGTTCACAACGTATTATTGAAGTGAAAACACAGACTGTGACACAACACAGACAGTAGGACTCCAAACAAATATACAATTAGAAAAAATATAAGAAAGGTATACACCAAAATTTTTACAGTGGTCATCTCACAGAAGTAGAAGTGGGGCAATCGTAATTTTCTTATTTTTGTAATAAAAAAGACATATTTCTCCTTTCTGTGACTTAAATAATTATAGACCTAATTGGTCATTGGATAAAACCCAAGTACACTCCGGTGGTGTAAGTAGTTGAATAGGTGGGACAGTAGTATTAACAGGTGGGATAGTTTGGGCAATGGTCTGTAGATCACCACTGGTCTGTGATGAAGTGTTCACTAGAAAGTTAGAAAAGAATGGATAATTTCATGATTTTTTTCATAGAAATAAAATTATTCACCTGAAAGGCTATTATTAAGTCTGAGATTGTTTCCTTCCTACTCTTTTGGGGGGTGGGGTGGGAATTAATGTCCTTTCTTTTATGAAACATGTTGGTGAGAGTAAATAGTAACTGTGTCTGCTTAATACCCTTTCATAGCAAAATAAAAGGCTGACAACTCCTGAGTCAGCTTCCAAAGCTTAACACTTTTGCTAGTTCTAACAATTCAAATGTGGGGACTAATTATTTCTAAATGGAGCATTTCTATTCATACACATTTTATCAGAACAAGATTTACAAACCTATTGTCCTTAGGCAGAGTATACCCTGTAGATGAATTTTGTTTACTTAAAATTGGGAAATTTCTCATAAACATCCCTTTACTGGGCTCACAGTTCCATAGAGCACAAGATGCTGTAGTTGAGGACTCACTGTTCCTTTGGTGGGCTTGGAGTCCCCCAGTTTGCTGCAGAGAGCTGCCTGGCTCACTTTGGCCACTTTTGGTATCTGCCTGGTCCTTGTAGGCATTTGAATCTGCTACCCTTTTAGGAAACACACTAATGGCCTGTTTTCAAGAGAGGACATTAGGGGATTATGGAAGCCACATTCTGTTTACTAGGATTGGAGAAAACCTAGCCCCGGCTCTTCTGCATAGCAACATCTTGGATTGTGGTCCAAGAGCTTGGCATCACTGATCAAAATTCTAGCAGTGGCCTTTCAGCTGTAGCCAGTAGCCATGGCCAGAAAGCAAATCAAATACAAAAAATAACCCTCAAACATTCCTTGTATTCCTCCCTCCACCCCTGCCCCCACCATCCCCTGGGGGGATGCCTTATTTAAATATTTTCTTGCCTTGGCTTTCTCCTTCACAATCACTCATACCATAAAAATAAAGCAAGAAACTCCAAGAATTTTAAACACCTCAGTCTGTAATGGGATTAGAGCATCTGTAAGGTGTAAAAAATTATTTCATTGTTTCCTATAAACTGGCTCCTTCCTCACCAGAAAGAGCCTCAGTCAAGATGTAGAAAGCAACTTTTTAAACAGCGTGTATTAAATCTGACAAACATCTGGTCAATCAAATTTACAGCAATACACAGGGTCTAATAAAGGTTTATTTCTTCTTGAAGAACAAATTTAAAGATTTTTTAAAAAAGCTTTTATATATAAAAGGAAAACTAGACCTGCATTTTTGGCCCAGACTGATTTCAAATGCTCTGTGCTTTGCCAAGCCCAGCCACTAGGGCTCTGTTTCCTAGAGGCAGCAGCAAAGGAGACATGTGCTCAGGCTTGCAGGCCAACAGCACTCCTGCATCACAAAGGAAAGTACTCAGTGTGGCCCAGGAAGTGCTAAGTTTGAAGCTGACTGCGGTCCTCAGTGGGACAGGGGCCAAGGTGGCAATAGGGAGCCCCAAGGAAGCCAGGATCATCCATCTATCAACACCATTTCTCAGCGTTGCTACCTCCTTGTACATGTGCGTGTTGAGGATGGGGGATCAGGGAATGCGTTTGGAGCACAGAGTAAGAGAAGGGAATGGAGAAGGACAGAGGAGCTACCTAAGCCCCTCCCTTTGTTCCCTTCTCTAATTCTCTCAAACCAACAGCTCTTAGGAACAAGGTCAGGACATGATTTAAGCTACTTAGAAGGCATGGGCAGTGGTGCTGAGAATAAAACTGAGCTCGCCCTTCAAACCATGAGTGATTGGGGTTAAAGGGTAGGACACCCACTCAGACACCATACCTCTCAGTGCCTGCCACACCCTTGTACCATATGCTCACCAATACTCTGCAGTAGCTCCATTAGCCGTAGCATAATGGGGATGATATTTTGAAAATATTAAACTATTTTAATTTTTTCCCCTTAGGTGGATTCCTCTCACCATCCATTAAATAAATGTATTTCATTGTTTCAGGGGAAGGGTGGATAGGTAAAAGCACCCCATGATGGAGCTAAGCCTGGGGCACCCAAATCAATTAGCCACAGAGGAGAGTAAGTGTGTTGCAGATGACAAAGAGAAAGCGAGTAACAGATCAGATACAAGTACCTTGAATTCCCCTTTGGGGTGAAAACTCCAGAGAAAAATCGGGAGTGAAGAGTGATAGAAAACTTCATATAGTGCTACTGCCAAAGCATTGTTTAGAAATGGTTGAAGGAGGTATTTAAAAAGATGGAGTAATACTCTGTAATGACCTATATGGGAAAAGAATCTTAAAAACAGTGGATATATGTGTATGTATAACTGATTCACTTTACTGTACACCTGAAACTAACACAAAATTGTAAATCAACTCTACTCCAATAAAAAATTGTTTTAAATTTTAATTTATTAATTAATTAAAAAGATGGACTAGAAGGAACTTTTCAACCTCAGCAATTTAGGCCAAATACTTCTTTGTTGTGAAGGTTGTCCTATGCATTATAGAATGTTTAACAGAATTCTCGGCCACTACCTACGATGCCAGGCAATCCATGCCCGCCTCCCCAGTGGGACAACCAAAAATATCTACAGACATTGCCAGTGTCCTCTATCGAAGGGGCAAAATCACTCCCTGCTGAGAACAATGGGACTTGAGGTAGCACCCTAGCTCTCAGAGCCTGTGCAAGTATCAGGCAATACAGGAGCACCAGATGCCTTGAAAGGAGTGGACAAGTAATTAGTGAGAGAACTGGTAGACCGGAAGATACCACACATGGAGGGGACCAGAGGCAATGGTGAGGCCAAAGCAGACCAACTAGACCCAACTAAACTTCAGTAGGCACAAGCACTGAATGTGAGGAGACCACCCAGGCCAGCCTCGCTGTAGAGGAGACCTAAGTATAGCACACACCGAGGACCCTCTCCTGTCGGCTGCCGTTGAGAAGACATAATTCTTCCCAGTACACAGAGGCTACCGGGACAAAAGAGGTGTATCAGATTAGATGATTCACAAAGAGAGAAACAACCCTCCTGAAAGGATGACTGAATCGTACATTAACCCAGTATGTACCCTAAACAGAATGAATATGACCTAGAGACTGTTGTCAAGGACTGTGGCATGTCAAGAATAAGATGAGACCACTTATAATCAGAATCATAGCAAGTGTCCAGGAACCTCTACACTTTGTTCCAGATTTTCTTATGCTCCCATTCAGTTTCTAGGTTTCAGCCCCTGACTGTGGCTAGTAGCTCTACTTTTGACCTTCAACCTTAGGATCTGCTTTTCTCTCTCTTCCAGCCTTGGATTTCACTGTTTATCAAAGAATCATGGAAACCTCTAATGTGGAAACTCCCTAGGACATAATACAGTGTCTGGTGTTCCAGTTGAACCATCCCCTTGACGGTCAAGGAAGAACCCCACTGCTACAGACTTTTCTGGATTCACAGTAGAAGAGCTAATAAGTAAACCTTCTAGAGCTGTACTGCCCAATATTAGCCACTGGCAGCATGTAGCTATTCAAATTTAAATTATTTAAAATTAGATAAAGTTAGAAATTATAGCTCTCCAGTCACTATTATGGACAGAATTATGTCCCCCCAGTTCATATGTTTAAGTTGTAACCCTCAAAATCTGAGAATGTGACTATATTTGGAGATGAGATCTTTAAAGAGGTAATTAAGTTAAAATGAGGTCTTTAGGGTGGGTCTTAATCCCATCTAACTGGTGTCCTTATAAGAAGAGGAAACTAACACACACAGAGATATACCAGGGATGTGTGTGCACAAAGACCATATGAGGATACACAGCAAAAAGGCAGCTATTTGCAAGCCAAGGAGAGAGGCCTTGGAATGAAATCAACCCTACCAACACCTTGATCTCAGATTTATAGCCTTCAGAACTGAGAGAAAATAAATTTCTGTTGTGTAAGCCACCCAGTCTGTGGTATTTTGTTATAGCAGCCCTAGCAAACTAGTATAGTCACACTAGCCATATCTCAATAGCTGCATGGAACTAGCAAGAAGTTCTACAGGAGAGCACCACTCTACAGCTAATGACAGCTGAAATAAAAAGAAAATAAAACTTGATGTGGCCCACCATTCAACCTCATACGCGATAACTCTTGTGATTTATTGGCAGTCGTGTTGTCTAATTAACGTGTCTCTTCTTTTTGCCTCTTACATTCAGTTAGAGCTCAAACAGTCAAGCAGAGAACTTGGGACTCTGTAGCTCCTTCCTCCGGCTCGTGACAGTTTTCACTCTGTATGTAACAAGAACCCTGTATCTCTGCTTGCGTATCACAGTGGTAATACCCACCATCGCACACACATACATACTTTACCTTAAGGCTAAGAAGAGCTAATAATCCTCCCTACCCCCAACACACATACACTCAAACACCCACAGAGTTACAACTGTACTTAATTCTCAAAACCACGTAAACCAAGTGTACCAGAAGCTACTGGTGCTTTCCCTGGATCCCCTCAGGCCATCCCAGAGGTAATCAGCAGAAAGTTCCCATACACATAGCTTCCTGCTCTCTCTAGCCAAGGTGGTGGGTTCAGGACAGAAGAGAGGCATGAAGTGCTAAGAAACTGATGCCCAGTAATGACCTTCAAATAACAAGAGGCAGAAGTTACAGATAAAGAGCTTCCTTGTCCTTCAAGAGTCTCATTATCAAGGATGGTCTATGTAGCCTCTGACGACCCCCAAAAGCATGAAGCTCCAGTTGCCCACAGTACTGACCTACTTTACCACATCCCTCATGGGCTGTCTTCCCTTCCCCCACTCCCTCCCAGCACACCTGGGACCATTTTCTGTTTGGGGTGGGGTAACCCCAACTAAGACATCATGAAAGACTTGGCACAATCTTGACAAACACAAAGGATAGGAACCGAAATTTACACACAAATTTTAAATGTTTTTGACACCTTTAGACTGAAGATCTGAGGGTAGCTATTTTTTTGTTTTTTTTTGTTTTTTTTTTTTACCATAGACACTGTTGGGTCCCTCTACTCAAGAAAGAAAAACATCTAGAATTGCTTCTACAGTATAATCTACAGGCTGCCTTGACCAAGTGTCTCACCTGGCCCCTTTCAGGATAACCAGAGAAAAAGAAATAGGGTAATTTCTCAAGACTAAACTGGACAGATCAGTATCAATGCACAGAAGACTGATTCTTCTGCACGATTAACAGAGAAGGCTGCCGTGGAACAAATTGCTATTTTTCTGACTCTCTACAAGAAAATGTTGAAAACCTTGATGAGCACTGAAAGAACCCTTCTCTGGTGATAAATGCAGAGGAGAGAATGCTCAGTAAGGAAATGAGAATAAGAGGTAAATTTGCTGGCACTATCACACAGTTCCATTCATGATTTTGCTACAGCTCAAATTATATTACAACAAAAATGACTCTATCATTAATTGTGTAATACCCTCCCTCTTACCAAAAAAAAAACTGTGAGTCTCAGTGGACAGTTTACTTATGTCACATAAATATCCAGTGCATAACGCATAAGAAAGCCAACAGTTGCTTTTAAGAGATTTGACTCCTGGAAGCTAAGGAGAGTGGGCAAGTACCCAAAGACATCCAAATTCCATATGGTTTCTGCCTCTCTCTGAAAGTCGGCATCCGGTTCCCAATTGTGCTCTTCCCAAGAAGCCCACTCCATGCACAACTCAAAGGAACTTAAGCCTCATTCATGCTAATGAGTCTCTTTATTGGTCCAACAAAATGGAAAGAACTTTGAAAGCTTGATATTTCCAGCTATATTTTGTTTGAAACAGAGAAACCAAGCATCAGGTAGTAGGAAGCTCAGGGACAAACTTCCATGGCCACCATTTTTGTCCCATGAGAGCAAAACAGGCAGAGTAATTCCAGGAAATAAGACACAAAGCTGCAAACTCTACACAAGACTCAATGGAGGCCCTGGACCCTCTCCATAGGTGTCGCTGTGGTCCTGTCCAGGGCTTAGCGGAACATTGCCTATCTTTGATAGGAAAGGCAGCTAGGAAAAGAAGAGTGAATACTTGAAAATTAATGATGTCAGTCTGTCTTCATATATCAAGCTAATATGAAAGGGCTTTAATTTTCTTAAAGGATAAAAAAAGGTTTCTTTGCTAGATTAAACTTGCAATTGTCATTCATATATTGTTTATAAGGTAGTCATCTCTTCGCTCTGTATTTTTTTGTTTTTGATTTTGTATACTAGTTAGCAGTGAAGACTTGTCTGCGTGTATCAGAAGGAATAAAGAGAGAAACGTCCTTAACTGTCAGTTTTAATAAGAGGAGTCAACATGCCTCTATTCAGGTTAAATATTGTCCTGTCACATTTCAATAGAGTCAACAGATTTTTTTAAAAGAAAAGTCAAAAGCACTGTGTATGCAAAAAACCCTCCCTGTCATAGAATGTCAAAGCCCTTCTTTATCTGGGGGAGGGGCGTGGAGGTAGGACAGAAAAATCTTTTGTAAAATGTGAAAAATTACCTCTCATAATTGGTGCTGACATAAAAAAGGGTTGTTGTTTTTTTTTTGTTAGAAAAACAAAGAAAATCTCTAATTTAATAATCACCTGCAAAGTGTTATTGTGATGGGAACAAAAAACACACAATCAAAGTCATCTTTTTTAAGTAACTACAGTGTTTTTAGGCAATCACTGTGCTTTACAGCAGCTCATACACATAAACCAACGATGTTCAGAGTGGAGAAAAGCTACTCCAAACTCCTCAAGGAAAGTTTCTGAAATAACCAGGCTACAATAAGAAAATGTAAATGGGGCATTATGTTCAAAATAAAGCCAAACAAGAGTTTTTAACCCAAACCACGTTCCTCTAAGAAGGAATCATTTAGGCGTAAGTTGCAAGAGAAAAGCCATTCTTCGTAGGAGGCCTAAAGGGTTAAAGATACACATTTTGGATTGATGCACTAGAGAGAAGTGGGCCTACGTTGAGTAGATAACAATTCGTAAAATAAAGTAGTGGAATAAAGTCATTTTTCTGTTTCAAATGCCTGTCGATTTGTTAAAAATGTGAACTCTAGCTGCGGTTTTCAGGATTTGATATGTTTTTTATTTGCTGCAAACACTGTAATTTTAGAAATTATTCTAACTCTGAATGAAACTATTTCCATTTAATAACCATCTCTACCAAATAGGTCAGTGTGAGTAATATGTGCAGCTTTCTAGACTAAGAATATTCAGAATAATCTCAAGTTTGATAATATCAGACCAAACGGGACCCACTCTCCTAAAAACAGCAAAGAAGGCTGACTCACAATTTCAACATTTGCTTATGGTTTCACTGCGGCCTAGTGTTTCCTTGGAATGGTCTCCTTACCAACCGAGGAAGATCAGAGTTGAAAAAAATCTACATCAAGTCCTTTAAATTAGAAATAAAATAAACACACAAGCAAACATTTTGCCTTTGAGTAGGGTGACCATATTTTCTGATTTGCCCAGGACAATCCCAGGTTACTGTTATCCTGGTGTCCCATTTGTTTTAGCACTTGTTTTAGATTTTTCTCTTATTAATGAAGTATCATTAGTCACAACTGCATTAAAAAATAATCCAAGATGGATCTAGTAGATCTGCACTTTGCACTTCCAACTTCTGCCATGGTATTGTTTACTTGTGGATGAAATGTATATGTAGTAATAGAATTCTCACATTAGCACATGGCTAAATCTGAGAGATGACCACTGTTAGCCCATATCTCTTTCCTAGACACTTTCCAGGGGCAATTCATTCCTCTCTTTCAAGGACAACTTGCAGAGTAATCGCTGATAAAATAAGCACTTAGGAAGATCTAACTCCTCTGGTTTATGATGGTGGTGAGAGAAATATTTGTCACTACTGCCTTTGCTGGATTCTTAAATGCCATAACCCATGCCTGTAAGATGTACAAAGGTGGTGAGGTCAGCAAGAAAAGTAGAAAATTATAGCAGTCCTGTCATGGATACTGTAAGAGTAGTCTGTGTGCTTTTACTATTGGGTTATCTCCTTCAGTGTATGGTGAGAACCTACAATAACATATTTATTTATTTATGTAAATATTTGACAATACTTTTTTATTTTGCAATAAACTCTAGCCATCAGTGAGCTCAAAGCCACAAAAAATACATATTTAAAGAAAACTTAAATTCTGAATTTCTACTGCTTAAAAAGCTGGTGTGAGCTTATAACTTGCTTGACATATGTGTTAACATTTACCATCCACCATGGAGAGATCATAGTGATATCACTGACTACAAGAAAAGCAAAAAATATAAATCTGCTAAAGAAGTATTGTATTCTACTTGAAAAGTTAGTAGTTGTTCAAAGAAAACTATACCCAAAAAATTATGATTTAATATGTAAAGCTATAGAAGGTTCAATTGCACACCACTCTATCAACCATGACTTTTCATTTAGATCAAATGACTCTTTTTTAAATTTCACTTATATGAGATTTTAGTTGAAATAGATGCTAAAATTTACATTTTATATAGTCAAAATACGTTAACTGAAGTACAAAGATTTTTTGACTAAGCTGAAGTAAAATTAACTTTTTAAAAAGACGTTACCATGACTGTATGATTTTTCTTTCTTTGCTGCTCATTATTATCTTTTTTTTATCAATTGGATTTTAGATTTGAAATTTTGAAGAATTACCTTAAAAATCAAGCTATTTGGCCTCTTTTCTGGCTGGAACCATGGAGGGTGCAGAAGAGAAGAAAAAGAAGGTTCCTGCTATGCCAGAAACCCTTAAGGAAAAGCAAAAGAATTTTGCAGAGCTTAAGATCAAGCACCTAAGAAAGAAGTTTGCCCAAAAGATGCTTCGAAAGGCAAGGAGGAAGCTTATCTATGAAAAAGCTAAGCATTGTCACAAGGGATACAGGCAGATGTACAGAATTCAGATTCGAATGGCTAGGATGGCAAGAAAAGCTGGAAACTTCCATGTACCCATGGAACCCAAACTGGCATTTGTCATCAGGATCAGAGGTATCAATGGTGTGAGCCCAAAGGTCTGTAAGGTGTTGCAGCTTCTTTGCCTCTGTCAGATCTTCAATGGCACCTTTGTGAAGCTCAACAAGGCTTCAATTAACATGCTGAGAATTGTGGAGCCATACATTACAGGGGATACCCAAGCCTGAAGTCAGTAAATGAGTCTATCTACAAGCTTGGTTATGGCTAAAGCAACAAGAAGCGAATTGCCCTGACAGATGTGTTGATTGTTCGATCTCTTGGTAACTATGGCATCATCCGCATGGAGGATCTGATTCATCAGATCTATGCTATTGAGAAGTGTTTCAAAGAAGCAAACAACTTCTTCTGGCCCTTCAAATTGTCTTCTCCACGAGGTGGAATGAAGAAAAGACCACCTATTTTGTAGAAGGTGGAGATGCTGGCAACAGGGAAAACTAGATCAACAGGCTTAATAGAAGGATGAACTAAGGTATCTGCCATGATTTTGTAATCTGGTCAGTTAATAAACAGTGACTGCCTTTAAATTGAAAAAAAAGTTGACCTGTTTGTTCTACAATGGTATTAATTATGTAAACAAACGAGTCCTCTAAATTTTGGTTGCATTTTGTTCAAAATCACTTTGAAAACCTTAATCAAGTAGTCAACAAATGAATACCAAAAAAATACAGCATGAAGAATTCAGTGAATGACAATTACTGGAAACAAAATTTGTATATAAGAACACATTAAATTTATCCCCAAAAAAGCATGAAGGAAATTTAAACATATTAAATGATGAGAGCACAAATAATGTGCAACATTTTATTTTAAAATTCTATAAACATGCTTTAGAATATCTCAAACTGTGCAAAGCACATTTTGATCGAGAGCTTCTTTAAAAATCATATAAGTTTATGGTTTTAGTGATGTAAAATGAAATTGAGAAAGCCTATGATTTTGAGGCATCTTAATTTGGCGAAACATTCAAAAGAATTACAAAAAGACAGATAATTTGATGAGTTTTACCTTACCAATTTTTTATCACAAAAAGTTTCCCTGAATTAAAGCAATAAGATAATACCTGTATAAATATTTTGGTTGAAATATATACGCACTTCAGTGTGAAAAAAAAACCTGAAGCTATATTCCAGTTAGTAAAATTTTTCTCTGAGATTATCAGAAACTTCAGCATTTGTAGAGAGAGTAATTTTCCATGTATAAGTTTCATGGCTTACAAGGATTAGTAAGTTAAATGTAACAAGTTTCAAACAAAAAAATGCAACTTTGAAAGTTGAACAGTAACACTTTGCTATTTACCAATAAATAAGGTTCCTGGAAAGGTGCCTTCTCCAGAGTGTGAGGTCTCCATTACATTTCTGTGTGTCCAGAGACGTTCCCTTTTGAGTTATGTCATTGAGTGACTTTGTGCTGTGTCACCTTAACTAAGCAAGAACTATGGTTGCTTTCCAGCATCCCCTTCCTTGCAGAGTTTCGAGTTAGCATCACCCACAAATGACATTTTGTGCAATATTTGGAAGGCAGAAGCCCAGCATTTTCTTTTTCTTAATGCTCTAAACATTGGTGCATCTGGTTGGGTACCAGGCAAAATGACAGCTCATATACATTGTCAGGGATCCACTAGCTCACCCAGGTGATGTGCAGCGGCGCTTGGACCCACGGTTCCTCCAGCTCCTGCCGGATCTGCTCTTTCAACTTCTCACTCCTTGACCAAGTGCATGCACAGTTCCTCGGTGAAGGGTACCATCTTCTCTCTCCAGTCATCCAGTCTCTTTGAGATTGGAAGTGGAATCCCTATCTGTCTCTGACCAGTTTCTGCTCATGGATTCAGTTATTCTCATGAGTTTCTAGTTCATTCTCATTCCTGTCCATTTCAAGCTTTTTTTTTTTTTTTTTTTCCAACTGCTGGTCAGACTGACCAATGGCAACTTCAGTTCCAACACTGGATGCTGAGGCAAGAGCCTACAAGGACCAATCCATCAGCCCCCACAATTGTGTAAGGTCTAAACCCCATAATAATGCCCTCGTTCTAATCACTCAAGATGGTTTGCTACTCTGACTGAACCTTGACACATCATCCGAATTCTTCAAAACCAGGTAGTTCCTTAAGTTTTATAAGCCACCTGACAGATACAAACACTGAACTTCATAGCCACTTCAATGTTTATGAAATTGCTTTCAAATGATATCTGGCAAATTGACATAAAAATGACTGAAGGGGGCTTCCCTGGTGGCGCAGTGGTTGAGAGTCCGCCTGCCGATGCAGGGGACACGCGTTTGTGCCCCGGTCCGGGAAGATCCCACATGCCGCAGAGCGGCTGGGCCCGTGAGCCATGGCCGCTGAGCCTGCGCGTCCGGAGCCTGTGCTCCGCAACGGGAGAGGCCACAACAGTGAGAGGCCCGCGTACCGAAGGGGGGAAAAAAAAAAATGACTGAAGGAAACACAGAAAGGAAAACCAGAAAATGCACTGCTTTTTTCCTTCAAAAAGAGGAAAGTTCATTCCTCCACGCAGAATAAAGCCCAAAGGGAGGGGTCGCTGGCTCCCTTGCAGGGATCTAATCAGATACCAATTAATTCCTCCTTATGAGAACATGTCACTGCATTTCACCTTTGCACATTTTATCAGGCAGTCCATTCATTTAGTGGTGTATCCTGGCAAAACTGGAAGACATGTGGTCATCTTGAGTAGGTACTAGACCCAAACAGTGATGTTACTGCAGATCTTAAAGAATAATGTAAGTTAGGAGTTTTAAGAGATCTGGTATTTGTGGCAATGTATGCTTTATTCATTGTCAGTTCTGCCAGATCCCTACACCATGGGGGATAAAGAGAAGGGTGGACAGGAGCCCGAAGATGGCGATGCAGCCAGCTGTGTTCTGGGTTTTTTTTCTGTGGTATCCATGAGTCCATTTTGGATAATGGATAAATTTGTATGGCAAATACAAAACCAAACAAGGAAAACAATTTAACCTGGTCCTCAAGTTCTTTCTTCTTTATAGTCATCCCAAAGGGGATTAAGACAAACATCCCAATTCTCAGTTGCCTTAAAGTTGTTTAAGAAGATGTCTGGGCATTTTACCAGCATGAGGAGTGACATCAAGGCAATTTATAAAAAGATTAATAATTAAAAATCTTTCCCCAGAAAACGAATACCATACAAAAGCTATTCAAAACTTCAAAGGGTCCATGCAGGCCGCATATATTTAGCCCATTTGAGTTACTTCAATTTACTTTAGGAAAAGAGAAAAAAAATCCCACAAAGCTGACATTATATAGTAAAGTTTCACGGATACGGGAGCTATTTCATCATTTTGTGTGTTCCCCTGGCTTTTCTAAGGTCTCTTTTTCCTGTGGTTTCCTTCTTGTGCTGCTCATTAGCACCTCCCCCAAAGAGGGGGCAGGAGCAGAGAAAAAGAGATAACACTCAAATCTGACAATTTCATCAGTCAGCCTGTCAACAAGTCGAATATACTGAGAACCCGGGAGGTGCACAGGCACTTTTTAGTAGCTCTGATAAAAGGTTTGGTGGGGGAGGAGGTCAAAACTAATGACAACATTGAGTTTTTTGGATTATCAAGGGATTTTTATTGATCTGTGCCCTCCACATCTCCATTAGTGCAGATAATCAAAAGTGGGGCAAAAATAATTAAGCATCTATAGAACTCTCTTAAAGGAGACACTTACAAATTTATCACTTTTATCCCCACAAGTTTGGGGACCTGTTAGGCAATTCAAATAGAAAACAAATTAATTTCCTTTACTCTGGCTAGTTTTTTAAAATCACACTGTAAGGAAAAATAAAATTCATCACAGCAGGTTCTCTAGCTCCCCAACAACCTTCTCCTTTCAGCCTGATTCCAGAGAGGCAGGACCCATGGAGAGGATACACCTGAGTGAAACAAGAAGCAAGATCACTGCCGCCAAAATGAGCTGAAGCCCGACAATGAAGGATTGAGTTTGCCACAGATCCACTAAAATTAACAGTGTGTGCTCCGCACATTGACGTGGATTTCCAATGAACTCTGCTGTCTGCACAGAGACACAAAACTCACCATCATGTCATGAGGCCATTCAACACATGAAGTTTGCTGAATGAAAAAGAAACAAGTAGGTGTTTTCTCTCTCTCTCTCTCTCTCTCTCTCTCAAGGGCATCTTAAAATTATTTTAAGCCTCAAGTTCCAAGGCAGAAGGAAAGATGATGTTTCGTGGTGAACGGCACCAGCTGTAATGCAAAACCCTTGGGATGTTTGCTCAAAGATGCCGTGGTTGGTTCTGGCGTTCTGGAAAGTTCACCAGGCTCTTTACTGCTGTATGGACCCGTTTGGACCTGTTTGCACTCAAAGTCATTCACCCCTCTTCCCTGCATCTGTGTTTCCCAGGCTCCCAGGACAGCTGGCTTCCTGCTGGGGCTCAGCTGATAGGAGGCACTAGTGGGAGACTGCATGATGGAAGGAAAGAAAAATCAGAGTATTTCTCCCTTTCTTCCTCAGGTTGTACCTCCAGAAGCTTCCTCATCTCTCTGGCTCTAGCTCCCACCAGACAGGCCTGTTGTGGTTCTAACTACCATAATCCCCAAACAGCACATCTCCCTGTCCCTTGGCCAAGAAATGGTAGCGACTTCCTGGTGTTGCTAATCTTTACCTTGACTCACTGTTTTCTCAGCCTCTCTAGCACCTGCGCAACTGAATCTCTGAATCAAATTTGCTTCCTTTTGGAACCCTCCTACGCTGTTGGTGGGAATGTAAGTTGGTGCAACCACTATCGAAAACAGCATGGAGGTTCCTCAAAAAACTAAAAATAGAGTTGCCATATGATCCAGCAATCCCACTCCTGGGCATATATCCAGACAAAACTGTAATTCAAAAAGACACACGCACCCCAATGCTCATAGCAGCACTATTCACTATAGCCAAGACATGGAAAAAACCTAAATGTCCATTGACAGATGAATGGATAAAGAAGATGTGGTATATAATGGAATATTACTCAGCCATAAAAAAGAATGAAATAATGCCATTTGCAGCAACATGGATGAAACTAGAGATTATCATACCAAGTGAAGTAAGTCAGAAAGAGAAAGACGAATACCATATATCACTTGTATGTGGAATCTAAAATGATACAAACGAACATACCTACAAAACAGATGCACAGACATAAAGAACAGACTGGTGGTTGCCAAGGGGGAAGGCCGGTGGGGGAGGGAAGGATTAGGAGTTTGGGATTAGCAGATGCAAACTGTTATACATAGACGGGATAAACAACAAGGTCCTACTGTATAGCACAGGGATCTATATTTGGTATCCTGTGATAAACCATAATGGAAATAATATTAAAAAAGAATGTGTGTATATATATGTAGAACTGAATCACCTTGCTGTACAGCAAAAATGAACACAGCATTGTAAATCAACTATCCTTCATAAAAAAGATTCCTTCTTTTAAATACCAAAGTGGTACTCACTTTCCTAGTTGGACCCTGAATGACACACTGGGTCAGGGCATTTTAGAGATTATTTTCTATCTTGACAGACAATTCAGTAGCTAGAATCCACTCTTTCATAATCTTATCTTCTGTTAGAATAGGGTTTCTCAACTTCAGCACAGTTGACTCTTCCAGCTAAACGATTCTCTGTTGTAAGGGGCTGTCCCATGCATTACAGGTTATTTAGCAGCATATTTAGCCAGGGCCTCTACCCAGTAGATGCCAATAGCACCTCTCCAGTCATAATAACCACAAATGCTCCTAGGTATTGCAAAATGTCCCCGGGGAGGGAAAAGTATCTCCCCCAGTTGAGAACTGATGCTGTAGGAGATAAGATGGCTAGAGTTCTGTGCACACACCTTTGCTGCTCCCCCCTCACACACCTAGTCAGCGAATGGGGGCTTAAGGGCATAGAAGGAAGGCCCTCTGATTAGTGGGGCCCTTGGTGGCCTTTCCTCATCATTACCATGGATTCTTAAGAGGGTGGGAGCAAGGGTACCACAGTCCCCCAGTTATCTTGAGCTGTGTTGACTCTGAAGACAAAAGAACCAGTTATCTCTCTCACTGGGGAAGATGCTGACCTAGGCTGGGCTGTGGCTGTAAGGCCAGGGATTCTCACTCTCTCTCTTCCTTTAGGAAATTTAGAAAATGTGGAGACTGGAGCCTGCAGGTAGGTGCTCTTCTCCACATTCCATGAACTCTCACATGTGCACTTTCCACTCTGCATTTTTAAGTCCAAACCAGCCAACTGCACGTGCTCAGCCGTGTTACGCTTCTTGGGGAGCATCAGCGTTTCCTCCTCCCAGTCCGTTCCCTTTCAGGAAAAGCTCAGAAGGTACAGCCGACACCTTCCACGCAGTGTGGTACCAGCCTGGTTCCTTGCAGCCTGTAATTTAATTAAATGTCACCCCTCCCCCAGGTATTATATTTCAAATGCAAATAACTTGGTAATGTAATATTGTGGCTGAGACTTTAAACTCAAGGAAATCAAGAAAATCAAGTTATGGTCGCTCTTAGAATTAACATTCCTCTACACATTCTTTGGGCCCTGGGCTTGCTTTGTGTTGCTAACTACCATCAAACACACACTGAAGTGACTGAATATTCATTCACTCAGCAGGCTGGGGAACTCTGGTCTCTAAAGGTTGATATTCTCCCCATTAAAATAAATGGCCCTTAAACTGGACTTCTGATGCTAGAGTAGGGGCTGTTGCTCAGAGCTATGAGTGACAGATAGGGGAGTTTTATTCTAGCCCAGATCCATTGCTGGTTAATTGTTCTGTGTCTTTCTTTGGCCCTTAACTTCACAAATCACACGAAAAAAGTGCCATTCACCTCCTTCAGCAAGATGCTATTCATAACAACATGGTAATCGTTTTACTGTACTTTCAATGCCTTCAAAACAAGCAAACTACGTATGAATGCAAAATACTTTAAAGTTTACTTTAGACATTACATAACGTATTTCCGTTGGTGTTCTCCAGGCTGAGGTGCAGCGAGATGGTACTTGATGGTCAAAGAATCACCACACCCCAGAATCTCAGCCCACAATCAATCACTAAAAAAGCAGCCCTGGCCTTCAACTGTGTCCCTCATTAAGGAATACACAGGGGCCAAGAAGTCAAACCACTGGGAAAAAAGAAGCCTTCCCTGGAAGGACCCCTGAAATTACCTCCTGGTGTACATGACTGATTATGAGATGGCCATAGTATCTATGTGGTTAGGACTTCGAACAAATTTTTTTAAGTAAGAACTTAAAAGGTGTTTCCATTGTACTAGTTTGTAAAGTGTTCTTACAGGTAGGGTATGAAAAGGCAAATATGGGCCACCTCCTTATCAGGTTACAAGTCATCACATGAAGAAATACCAGCTTTATAAAAATATCCACTTCACAAGTCAAATGGGGTTGTTATTCATACCAAAGTGGCCATTAGGGAAACACTGAGACTTGAGTTCTTTTGAGTTTCTGAATCCTGGAAGTCCATGTGCCTTCGGAAGCCCCTCTTCCTCCATGCCTCAGAAGTAAGTCAAAAACTTCTCTCATAGATAGATAGAGTCTCCACAGCCTCCTCCTTCCATGCTATGTGCGTGTTTACATGCTATGTCCAGATGCACTCAACTGCATCAGAGCCAACTCCGAGCAGCTTTGCGCAGTGGGCTGTTTTGTTTCTTACCATAGCCCTAGATGCACCGGTGAGCACCAGGGAAACTTGACCCCTGAGCTTCATCAAACAGGAGACAAAATGCCATTGTTTCCAGGACTATTGCATTTATTTACTTATCTCTGTATTTATTTACATCCTTCTTTATTCTTAAGAGAGACTCATACCTGCTTCACAATTACAGAAAATAACACAAGGCAACCTAAGTGAGAAATTGGGAAATAGGGGAAAGAAAGAAAAATACAAGGGGTATAATAGACCCAGAAATGGATGAATGCAAAAAATGGCACTGAGTCTTATATACTTGTTCTGAACAGACCACCAATTTGCTTCTAAGACTTTCTGGCAACAATGCCAAAGAGGGAAAATTTAATCACGTATGAAGTCCCCAATGTCCACAAAATTAAAACAGAGCAGGAGAAGACAAGCAATTCTTGATGCTGAGATTAAGTGGGTCCCCATTCAGCAAGTATGCATCACCAATACCATGATGGTCAATCCATAACCCACTCAAATTTCCAAAGCATCAACCTAGAGCACCAATTCATTATTTAAATCTTTGAAGAAGAAAGCAGCCTTCCCAGGGCCTTCTTCCTACTGAGGTTACAAGCCACTGTTAAATATGCATATGGAACACAAACATATTCCTTGCCAACATACTTTCTCCAGTTCACTAATTTTAAACACCAATAAAAATAGTGTCTTAATGGAATGTCTCTAAAAGCACAGAGTAGCTCCTGAATTATGTACAAAACAATGTTTCAAGAGGGTATACTCAGGGTATGATTATTGTTTCCATGGCTTCCATTAGATTCTCATGTGTCTACCACCCAAAAAGGCTAAGAACATTTCCACCACCAGCACTCGACAACTGGTTGAGCTCAGGACTTCCACGAGACCAAGGAAAAAATATTCCATATTGTGTCATTTTGATCCTTCAGTGACACACAAAAATCACAAGGACTTTTTGGAGGGGTGGGAGTGAATAGGGTCAATCTGGTTTGTGACTATCTGAAATGTCAGTCCTAGGGAATATATACAGCATCTCCTTGTCAACATTTAGAACAAGGCTTACCATGTCAGGCAAGTCACCACTGTGGTCACCATTAACGGGGCAGAGTCCAGATTCTTCCTACAGAGCCAGGAATGAGCTCTGAGCAGACCCCGGTGCCCCATCTCTCCTTGTGTAGTGGATGCCTATTATCATGAGACTCATGATCATAAAAGTGACCAAGCAAAACCCTTAAGTGCACTCCCAATCAGGAAGCTGGCAGGCTCATTTTTTTAATTACAAATAAGAATTTTTTTCTTCTTGTCATCAATTTTTTAATAAAGAAACATATGTCATAGCAAATGAGAGTCCTGGAGTCTCCGCAGAGTCTCATCTTCCAGAGGAAATCACAGGTAACAATTCAGTGTCTATATACACAGAATGGTTTTCGTGTGTGTGTGTGTGTGTGTGTGTGTGTGTGTGTGTGTGTGTGTGTGTCATTTTTACTTACTTAATTCTTATATAAATGAGATCATGCTCTAAATACTGTACTACAACTTTCTTTTTTCCACTAAATGATGTATCTTTGGTCTCTTTTAGGTCAGTTCTTATAAACAGACCTGGCTGCCACATATGCTTGCAAATGGTGTGTACTATACATGCAGTCAGTCAGTCTGCTTCACTCTTTGATCATTTCATAGCAGTCCATTGCAAAGACACAGTCTGCCATTGACATAATCAAATTCCTACTTTGCAATATGTCTGTCTGAATGTCCACCTTTGTTATTACAACCTACAATAGACTATACTTATATATATATATATATATATATATATATATATATATATATAGTACCCTTGTGAAAGCATTTCTGTTAGATACATGCATTTTTTATGTAACAGTATTTCCAAATTTCCCTAAAAATCAAAAAGCTCTACTGATTTATGTTACCAAATAAGAATTTAAGAGAATACTTATTTCCCTGTTCCCTAGCCAATACTGGCAATTATCTATACTTTTAACATATGGAAATCCGATAGCTAAAAAGTTTTATTGAATTTTTATTAGAAAACACACATACACATGTAACTCCCATCTGTGATAAACACAGGAGCCAGTGTATTCCTAATCAGAATGACTATAAATCCTTGAGTATAACCAAAGTCTTGTTAATACAATGGAGTATTACACTCACCATTACTATTACACACTGTTACCCGGAATGAAATGGTCGGCAGTCATGAGAAGCTATCAGCTCCACTGCAAACAGCTGCAGTAACTGTGTGCACAACTCCAGGGGGCACCACTCATGCACACTACGCTGTACATGAATGAGGGTATAGCCTGCACAGCCACACATGGTAACCCTCTGAGAAGCTGCTTCATTGAGAATCCAGAATGACATCCCTCTTAAAGCTCAAAGTGAAAACTCATTTTTTTCTTAGTTCTACAGAGCCAGCTCCACCACAGACCCAACAAATCAAGCCATGTTGCATGTGATGTCAGCTCAGCAAAAAGTTAGGCAAATTAATCCTTGTAAGACACTATTCATTAGTATCTAAAAGATCTTTGTCCCATGTGTTCACCCAAAGGGCATAACATTAAAATGGCATGATCTCTTATGACGTACAAAACGAGTTATTAATTTGCACTCATTATCTAAAGATGTTTGCCAGTAGCCTTTGGATACGTCTCTGGTATGCACATATGGTGCTTGACAGAGAAGATCTGGGGAGTTGTCAATGACTACAGGTGACACCATTTAATCTGAACAACTCATATAGATGGAGATTACTCAGGGCTTCAGACACAATTATTCAGCTGGCAAAACAGACAGGCTAGAAGTGGCGCTTTCAATTATCTATTTCAGTAAACATTCTCACCTACCTCACCGTGGCATTTCTGAAGTGCTCTCTTTTAGGCTAGATCACGTGCATGGTCTAGACAGGTATAATAGTGTGGTGTCTCCTATGAGAGTGACTAACCAAAGAACGGATGTACATTCATTTTCCTCACTTTGTTTTACTACACATAGTTGGTTGGCATCTATACTGGCCCTGTTTTTTGGAGGTTTTGGTGTTCTGCATTAATCTGGATGGCTCCCTTGTCTCGTTACCACCTTGATTCACAAAGCAAAACCCATCTGCTTCAAGATCAGTCTATATTTCTGATAGTTCTTGCATTCTGAATATTACTATTTCTTTTCTTAAATTTCCTTCTGTGATTTGTGACAGAATATTTGGTATTGACTCATAAAATAGTGTTGCAGAAACCAGTTTTTCGAGGACTGCCCTAAACAGACTGGATTAAATCTTGCAATTAGCCCACAGTCTGCATCTCGCAGCAGGAAATTCACTGTCGCAACTGCAACTTCAGTGGACTCAGTAGAATAAGCTATTGTTGAAGTAATTCCTGTAAAAGGTCATATATTTAAATCCTTCAATTTTTTTGACAACCTCTCGGAAATGAGTGATATAGTTGCTCCAGTGTCCAAAAAAGCAATAAGATCCATACCACTTTTCTTTATAGGCAGGGTGGAATATTATTACCCCATTCATCACAGACTATTCTGGTTATAAAGTGTGTTTCTTGATATTTGAGAGACCTTTTTCTTTCACTGTCTTGAAAAAGCTGAAGGTCTCCTGAGCTGGGTGTCAGTCCTGGTGGTTGTCTTGTAATATGTTAACTTCTTCAATGTCTCCTCAACAATAGTGACATTTATCAATTTCCAACAAATTCCATCCTCATACGAGCAGAGAATGAGGAGGCTAGTTTAAGATTCCCACTTCTTTTCAATCAGGAGTCATTCCATGGTCCAACTAGAAGCAGTGGATGGATTTATGTTTCAAACACAAAGGCCATCCCAGGCTAGGAGTTAAGGTGACATATGTGTAGAAGAGGCAGAAGATAATAGGAAGAAGGGAAGCCCTGTGATGGACTAGACTATGAAAATCTCCCCTGAAGGCATTACAACTCAACTTCACAAAAGAGTGTGGTCCAAACCAAGCAAATGTACACCCTCTGGCTGCCATTTTGAAATGACTTCTTAAAAGCTTTTACAATGAACGTACCCCATGGAGTCCAGAGTTTTCAAAGCACAGTAGAGTTTCTTCCCAATGCCTAAGTTTCTGTCTTCTTGCCAACTCTGACCCAACAACATTGGTTTAACTCAAGTTACTGATGTACTTTGATGATGTCTCTGGTGTCCCAACAATTTAGTGTTGGCCTAAGAGTGGGGCAGTTGGAAAAGGCTTCTCTTGCCTCTTAGGTTACTCAGATCCAAACCAAAAGTTTAGTCGGGACGTGTTTATGACCATGTTCCTTATTTTCATTTAACCTTTTGGCACAGACTTCTCATACTTTCTGAGTGAAGGCTGCTTGTGGAAATTGGGAGTCTACCCCTGCCAACCTATTCAATTTCAAATTCCCTCTATTTAGTTTTCCTTAGGTAGGGCAGGAGGAAGGGAGGCGGGGGGAAGGGAAATGAGGGCTGAGGTGAGAAGAGAGAGACTGGGAGAACCCAAATCAAGCATGTCATTTGATTACTGCGTCAATCCCGCTGCTGTTGCTCTACAGTCTGATGAACGTTAGTGGCCCAGAGTTACTCAGCTGAACTCTGTTACTCTTAGCATTATCTAGGGGAGGATTTGTCAGATTCATAAATTGTCCTATCACTGAACAGGGAAAGGCAGGCAGAAAAAAAGAAACTTCAGACTTCCTTTGTCTCTTATTTATGATTTTTGTTACAAATCTCTTTCTTATATACAGAACAAAAGCAGGCTTGATAGCACTTAGTTTTAAACCATTCTCAGATATGATATATAAGTATGGCACCTGGGTAGTCTCCTGACAGAATACTAAATACAGAGTTATCTTTTAGGGCCAGTGGATTAGAAAAGTCTTTCCAGAAAGCACATGGCTTATTTCTAGCCCCCCGAGACTTACATCCTATGTTAAGTGGGGTTTCACTGATGAGACTATTTCCTGTACTGGGGGTCAATTTACTTAAAATATTAAGGCAATGGAGAGGCAGCCATCTAGATAGTGGTACACCATATTGAAATTAAGCAAATTATCCAGCACTCTGGATCATTCCACAGGCAAGATAACAAATGCTGTGAAATGATCATTTTTGTAAAAACAAAACAGACCAAAATCTCTCATATATCTAATTAACCAGAGCCTAAACTTACCTACTATTAAAAGATGAGGTTTTTTTAACTGCCAAAGTGCATACTTTTCAAAACAAGGGCTGTGTTTCAGATTAACTTTCAGTGAATTCTAAAATTGAATTTAAGATATTTTTATCAATCTTTTCAAAGTCACAAAAATAGAGGGACAAACAGAAAGCGAATGAGTATATGTGGGTAGATCCTGGCACTGCTGCTGGCAGTCCCACAGTGGAAGAAGCTCAAATTCCTGAGATCCTTGATTACAGGAGAGCCACCTGCCCAAGACATTTTTATCTGACTCTGAGTAAGCAAAAAACAAAACAAAACAAAAAAAACCCTTACTATGTTGAGTCACTAAGATTTCCAAGGCTTGTTTGTTTTTGCAGCAGAGCTTAGCATACCTTGACTAATACATGAGGCGATCTAACCAGTCCTATGGATTTTACAATAATAGCAAAAACACTATGTTGATTACTCCCAACTTCATCTACCAGGTCAGCACCCCCAGATAAATAAAGGTACAGATATAGATATATGTAGGTATGTACACACACACATACACACATACACACACACACACACACACACACAAACACATATCCTACAGTATTTCTCCACAAGTTTTCTCATCTAATTAAATGACATCAATACCATTCAGTTGCTTAAGCTGCAAAACTGGTAGTCGTCGTTGATTTTTCAGAGAAGCTTCTGGAATTCAAGCTCTATTCCCTAGCAAATAAACTGTCTACTTTGTTATACAGCTAAACGGAATTTGTCAAATCTCTCCCGGGGAAATTCCTATCTTTTGTTTACAAATACATGCAATAAGAGGAAATGAAGTTGGGTAAAATGTTCTACCAACTAGATTGGAACCACTTTGAATCACTGCTTCAGAATTTTCTTGGCAAAATTCAGAATTTAATATTTTGAAATTTCACAGAGAATTTTCACGACATGAAATGGAAAGAAATGAAGACGTGTGATACTGGGGAAAAGAATAATAACATTTGTAAGAGAGAGATAGTGACAACTTTGCTATATAAGTCAAAAATCCAAAATACAGAAACCACATGCCATACCAGCACAAAACAGGTCTCCCTGCTTCAATCTACCAAAAGCTTAAATTAAATATTCCTAAAGCTACACTTTATGCATGTCATGCCTTCTAAAAAACCTGAAATAGTTCCTCAGTATCATATAAATAAAGTTTAGATTTCCTGGTCTGGCATTCAAGATTCATTTCCAGCCTCTTTCATTCATTGCCATTCAACAAGTATTTCTGAATATTTTAAACTGTTATTGCTATAGTTCCCTATTTTAAATGTTTTAATGATGGGTGATAACATCCTGTGGCTTTAAACGAATGGTAAATATGACAAAGTAAAGAAGTTTCACAAATAAATAATATATTATCAATTCTTTTACTATAATGGAAAATGTGTAAGTTTCCTTGTAGAGTTGCTGTGAATTTATAGGCTGTATCAGTAGGTTTCAATTTGATTGTACATAAGAACTTTGTGAAAAATGCTTGTACTCTACTTCTTCCATATAAATTCATGTTATTCTCCTATATACTGATGCTCATGCTGTTCCCTCTGCTTTGCATGCTGTTCCTCTCCCAACATCTCTACCTACACTTCCTTCAGGAGCAGTTACTCCTGCCTCCAGGCTTACCCCATGTTCAATTTGCTGCCTAGTTAGTCTTTCTAAAACGCAAATCTGATCATATCACTTCCCTATTTAAAAGCCCTTGGACCTACACAATAAATCCATATGTCTTTTCCTGGCATGAATAACATACATAATCTCTCCCAAACTAATTGTAAGCCTAAATCTCCCAGCCTCCCAAACACATTCATTCTGTCCATAATGGATCACTTACTGCTTCGCAAATGTATTTTGTGTTTTTACCTGTCCATGCCCTTTGCCTTAAATAGCATTACTGCTTTGTCTGCCTGGTGAACTCTACTGATCCTTCAAGACTTGTCCTAAGGATAATTTCTGAGCTTTTTCTGTTTATATCACTCCCTTCCTGCCACCACTGATAATACCACTACCACCCTCAACTAGGTCGAAGTTGTTCACCTATCACTGGAGCCACAATACTGCAGACACATCCCATCTGTAGTGCTTTCTCATAATTTGTTATAGCTCTTTACTGGACAAGTCTTCCCTAATAAGTAGGAAGTCTTCTGAAGGCAAGGTCCATGTCTCTTATTTTTATTTTTTTTAAGTTTTTATGAAATATCTAAAACACTCCGAAATATACAGGGTAACACAACAAAGACCAACCAGTGAGAAATAAAAATATTACTAATGCAGTTGAAATGCATGAGGCAACCCTCCCTAATGCTATATTATGTGTGATTGTGTGGGAGAGTTCCAGGGAAGAGATAAGGATCGTAAGGCAGGGCACCAATGCCACGTGCACTGGAATGCGTTACAAGATGTTTTATTTGCCTTTTCATGCAGTGAGTAAATACAAGGGCTGAGCTAAAAGCAGAAATGGCAGAAGTTCCCTACTTGGGAAGGGCAGTCTGACACAGAAATAGACTGAGATTGCCCAAAAAGCACTGCGACTTACATCAAACCATTGAGAAGTAACCATCTCCTTGGCTTCCCAAGCTGCGTCTACTAACCTCAGGGCAGCAAGCAGCCTAGTGTCTGAGAGCCTCATTCATTCATTCATTCGTTTATCCACCTATTCATTCATTCATCCATCCATTCATTCATCCATTCAACAATTAACAATCTACTATCTCCTTTGGGGATCAAGGGATGTGTCTTACCTCTGAGATGGAACCCAGAGGGGAGAGAGAAACCAAGGCTGACAGCTTCCCTTGAGTTTGGTAAGCTGCATTTGAACAGCCAGCCCTTTTATAAAGAGAAGTCTGGGTGGGTCCTTCAGCACTGTCACGGGAAGTAAAAACAGCATCCGAACCAACCCCAGCAAGTACTGGACACTGACAGAGCTGTGAAGAGAAAGTCCTGAGTGTATGCTCTGCAAAGATACACAGCTTTCCCCTACCAACTTTATTAAGAATCAAGGAAGAGAGGGGAAGATTGTGTTACCATTAGCATGATAATCACATTTGCAGATGACACTAAATTGGGAGGTGTTCCTAACAGCAGTTGAAGACTGGCACACAATACCAAGCTATACACGGTTCTTGGTAATACATGTCAAAAGTAATACAATGAAGCACTGGTTGAAAAAATGCAGATGATCTATCTGGGGATGAATAAACTTAAAGATGGAATTTAACTTGAAGGAGATTCCTGGATGGCAATAACAGAGAAAACAACCAAATGGTGAGCTAGTGGTAAAGAGACATCAGGAGGTTAGGCAAGCACCGCAGTTCAGCAATTCTCGGAGCTAGTAAAACTTTCAGCCATACACACAGGGGCATCCCAAACCATGGCTGAGCGTCTGTGTCTGTGTGTCAGCAGTGAGACCAGACTTGGAACACTGCAGGCAATTAGGGGTAACATGATACCTCAAAGGGAATTTAGAAAAGAAAATAAAAACAAATCAAAGAGAGTGAAATATGAGGAAAGGCATAGGCGATAAAATGAACATAATTTGACTAAATAACAACCTAGGGGACTAAGATAACCATCTACAGAGCGTAAAAATCCAAAATGGGGCCTAGAGGTCTACTGGTCTGGGCGTTGTTCTGAAAAAATATCTATAGTCACGTTCGTTAGAAAACTCACTAAAAGGCAGCATTTTGCATCCATTTAATTGAAGCACGTGGGTTCTGCTGTGGACAATAAACAGACCTGGGTTCCCAGAACCTATGTGTACCTCAAGACCATTTTTCAAAATTTGTGGACAGAAGACCTCTGGGAGGAACTCAAGAGCTACTGCCAGAAGGTCCTTAAATCCATAGGTACAAAGTCACTCATTCATGCACTCAACAAATGTTTACTGAACAAGTATTATGTGCCCATACTGTACTTGGCACTGAGTAGGGTGTTCTGAATAAATAATATGTCAATATATAATATGCAGTATATTAGAGAGCCATGATTTTAAAAAGCAGGGTATAATGGAAAAGCACTGAAGGGTTTTAAGTAACAATGCCATAATCCATTCTAGTTTTTAAAAATACACATGTATGCTCTCAATCAATGGATAACATTGTGTATCAGCTTTCAAAATGTCTATCCTTGTATCTGAAAAAATTACTAACTAATACCTAACTATGTATATGGTTATAAATATATTTGTATATACATATGCATGTATATATATGATGACTCAGTGGGAATTTAGAAAAGAAAAACAAATAAAATGGAGTGAAATATTAGGAAAGGCATAGGTATACATATGTATGTATGTATATATACATGTATATTTTTTTAATAAATATTTTTAAGTAAAATAATTTTCTTAATATAAACATATATTTTTGTAGCCCTATCTTCTCATGTTCAAAAGTAGGAAGTTAGGGGTCCTGAGAAAAAAGGTAAAGATCAAGCTATCTTCTGTGATATCTGACTTTGTACTGCCACAACCTCAAGTCCAAACACCCCCATCTGACTGTGCAAACTTTCTCGAATCTAGCCTCACCCATAGGCTGATGTAACAGAGATGTCTGTTAGTGTATCCATAAAATCGTTCTCTCTCCTGTTTGACTGCAATTGGACCTGAGGAAGGTCCTAATCTGAGGAAAAAATCAGTAGGCTTGTCTTATGAGAAAAGATAAGCCAGACCAATAAGGTTCCTTTCTCTGGGTTTTGGAACTGGGACACTGAGAAACTGGGCTGGTTTAAACACTGGGAACAATATTAAAAGTCGAGGTCACCATGCCCACGAGAGTATGTCTGTTCCTCACTCAAAACTCCTTCACTAGGACACCCACTTACTGTACTGATCTTTTGGCTGTAACCCAACTCCAAACTATCTGAGGAAATTAAAATGGATTGGCTCATGAAATCTAAAAGTCCAAAGTTCCCTTCAGACACCACTGGATCCAGATACTTTTTTAAAATGTCCAGTCTCATTCTCTGTTTTCTCTCTTTCCCTCTCTCCTGCTTTTCACTATATGTTGTTTCATTCTCAGATTCTCTCTTCCTGGTGGTCCCCCAAAGCTTCAAGCTTCCTCTTTCTGCAACTATCAATCTGAGCGGGAAAACTCTTCCAGAACTGAGTCTCAATGGCTACCTCTGTGCCACGTGCCAACTCCTGATCTAATCATTTGGTCAAGTGGACAAAACTCCCTAATTGGCCCAGCGTGTGGCACAGTCCACTCCTGAAGCTAGGGGAAGTATTAGCCCATCCAAACCACACAGATTGAGTGGGAGGGACTGTTTACTAAAGGAAGATTGAGGTGATTCCGGGACCAGAGGAGATGGATGCCAGAGGGCAAAAGTAACAGATGTCTGCTACTCCAGGCCAAGCTCATCTCCCACAACTCCTCCATATGGATATCTTTGAGTTGTAGGTCAGTCTTCTCACACCCCCATCACAACAAAATTATTCTCATCTCTGCAAACTTTCACAGGACCCCCTCCTTCCTGATTTTTTTATACTTTACTCGTCTTTCAAAGTCCAGTTCCAGTCCTAATTTCTCCATAAAATTTCTCCTTATTCCAGCAAACTGGTAGCTTCCTTCTCTCATTTCCTATAGCACATACAAGCCACACGGAACCTCCGATAATACCAAATAACATTTGAAGGTCCAGTGGACCCTCAAAATTTGGGAATTTGCTTGCTCACTAATCTTCACTGTAAACTCATTACTGGTGGGGTTTTCATGGTCATCTGTGGATGTGTGCAGAGCAGCAAGGCTTCTGCGCCACCCTCATGCACATCCCAGCTGTGGTCAATCAAGGCAATGCTCTGTCTCCTCCTTCCAACTCCCATGCTGTAAACAACTGTCCTTTGTAGCTATTAGTACCATTTTGATTTCTAGTTTTTGCCTTTTTGTGGGTTCTGGTGGTGATGGTGGTGGTGATTTCTCTGTTTAAAATGGCCCCAAGCACAGTGCCAAAGTGCTGTCTAGTGTTCCAAGCACAAGAAGGCTGTGATGTATGTTAGATGAGCTTTGTCACAGCCAAGAGTTGTTCCATATTAATGAATCAGTAACATATATTAAATACGGTGTTTTTAAACAGAAACACACATAAAACAAGGTTATGCATGGATGAGTAAACAAAATGTTGTAATCAGAGGCTTGCAGGAACCTAACCCTGTATTTCTCCAGAAGCAATGGTTCAGGATTCACTAATTCAGTGAACTGCAGTGACTTGATAGAACATAAGTAGCACAAATAATAAGAATCAACTCTGTGTGTATAAATTTTATAAAATGTTATTGCATAAATAAAATTCATTCAATTTTATACTCTTGGACTGTTCCACAAATGTTTTGTGTGCTTTGTCTTTTCCAGCCACATTGCAAACTCCTTTAGAACTCACAGCACGTGGGCTCTGCATGCAGCAAGACACATGGCAGGTACTTCAAAACTGACTGATTCGTGGATATGTTGGTCAGTTACAGAACCCCCATCAATTCAACTCATCCTATTGTTTCCATTCAAAAAACTTCAAAAGTGTAGTCTACTATGTTACTGTTTATAGTCTCTCCCGCCTGAGCGTGTTGTAGACCTATTCAAATATGATATTAATCCCAAACCATTTTTCATTTTAATAGCAAAGGGGAGTGAAAGAGGCAAGAGAATTCAGGACTGAAACCAAGTTCTTCATCCTTGGAAGACAGAGGTTTGCACGTTTTATGTCTCAGCGGTGACAGACCACTGCTGCTGAAAGGACATCCCTCTCTCTGGTACCCCTGAGAATCATGGCACACACCTGTCTCTCTAGCTTATCACTGTCTTTGGCAGACCTTGCCAAACAAGGTGCCACACACTGCCCTATGCACCAGAACCTTGTCGGCAATAAGGCAGAGGTATCTTATTAAACAAACAAATGCTTCCTTGATCTGACTTTTGTGCTCTCATGAGAAGCTGGTTTGTTTTTTGGGCTTTTACTTTTGACCAACCTTGGTTTTATTAATCGGCACTGGAAGTGGACTTTTATATGTATGTTCTGTTTCAGCTGAAGGAAGAAGTAAAATTGATGTCAGAGAAAAAAAAAAAGGTAAGGGGAGATTAGTGAAAAAGCTTCTGAAAATTATACAATATATGTAGTTCACCTAAGAAAAGGTTCACCTGGGATCCTTTCCGCTGGTAGCTCTGAGCTACAGGGAAAATTTGGTAGGCTTCTCAGAACCCTAGTTTCCCTTCCAAAAAACCCCAGGAGTTTAGACTAGGTGATGATGATGATGATGATAACTGTTATTGGACATTTACATACGTAACTTCATTTAATCTTCAAAATACTCATACAAAGTAGATGGTATTATCATCCCCATTTTACCAAGGAAGTTGCATTTCAGAGAGGTGCAGTGTGGCTGGGTGATGAATTTGTTCACACGAACGTGAAGTCATGATTTGAATCCAGGCAACTTAACTCCCTTAACCACTTGTCTATACTGCCTGATTAATGTCTAAGGTCTCTTTATTCTCAAACATTCTATGCTAATTCCCCAAATTTCTCCCTTTCGTCAATCAAGGTCCTGGGTCTAAGACCCTGGCCTGTTTAAGTTGGACAAGATGACATACATAAATTTGAACTGGAGAAAAGGGAATATAGAGAGGAGGAAGAAAGGGTAGGAAAATTCTGGAGCTCAAACTCCCTAATGGTCTTAGAAACTCTATAATCCATCCTACTAATCCAGTTTTAATTATATCAATAAGTAGATAGGGCCTGGACTATTTTTCAAGACAGAGCATAAAGTGTGGGTAATTCTTCACACTACTTCTTCCTTTTTAAAAATCCTACAAGAAAAAAAAAAATCCTACAAGAACTTCTGGAACTTATTAGTGTGAACAAATCAAACAAATCTTTTTTTTTTTTTTTAATAATGCAGTATCCTTATAATAAGATTTAAAGGGATGGTCTGTGAAGGCTGGGGATCCTGCAGATATGTCCTGGGAATTCTCCTGGCAGTTCACAGTCGGCTAAGCCCCTGACTTCAGCCAAAGGCAGAGTCAAACCACCCATGAAGAAAAAGAGGAGCTTGGGCCCAGCTGCCTGTTAGAACGAGGCACAGCACCCCCACCCACGGTTCCGACAAGAGATTAATCCATAAATCAGAAGCAAGTTTAATTTTTAAAAAGTATGAATGAAAGACCTACTTGTAGCAGAAGAGCTGCCTCATCAGGAAATTATGGCATAACCGTCATCAGCGAAGGCTCCCCCGGGCCCCCCAGGGAGGCGGGTGACAGTGGCCAGCCGCTGTTGGCACCTGAGAGCACACGCCACGATGAACCTCTGACCACTGTCCACTGCTTAGAGAGGCTCGCCAGCAACTAAAATTAGACTGGCCTCTATTCCAAGCCTAGGGCTCCTTCATGGCTGACTTTCTTTTGTAAGAGTCTGTGATGGTGGCTTGTTTGATTTAAAGAAAATCAATGAAGAGTTACATGAGAAGGAAAGAAACAGAAGATCAGGTATTTCCAGGTTAAGATAAAAGTCCAAATAAAGGGCACTGCACACACACTCTCTCACTTTCTCTTTCTCTCTTCCTCAAAGCAAAGAGAACGAGCGGCCTTTGAGGTAGAGTGGAAACTGTTTTGTTGGAGAGGTAGCATTTTCTTCATCTTTAGAGTATAATCTGGTAAGTCTAATCCAGTAAAAACGGCAGTGACAGTCAACAGGATGACCGACTCAGGATACAATAGATGGAAAGATATGTCATCACAAAACTCAGCTTTGGGGCCTTGCAGGGACCAAGATCATTATGCGACATGGACTTGCTTCTAACTTCTTCCCTCTCCTGGCAATCATGGGGGTACGCAGGACAAGAAAAGTAGCCAAGCAGACTGCTCCTCTTCTGTCCTTCCCAGAAAGGGAAACCATGCTGACCTTGGGCACTGACCAGGTGAGACCCCCCCCTTTGACTGCACAGTTAGGTTAGCGCAATCCAAAAGGTTTTCATAGACAAGAAGATATTTCTCTTCACGCCCGGGCCCCAAAATCCCAAGCATTCCTAGAAGTCACCCACCCACCCCGCCCCGCGTCCTCCATCAGGAACCAAAGCACTTCCATGAGTCTCCTCAAGCCCCTATTGTGTGTGTGTTATTTATGAACTTGGTGTCTTTTCTTTTCAGGGTTTTGGTCCGTAACAGTGCCGTCTATGTTATTTATGATGCAAGAAATAACTTAGACCATGCTAGGAATCTCCCCATTATAGGGACTTTAGAGAGCTACATTTTTCTAGTTATGGTTAAACTACTGCAGTGATAAATCCAATTCTAAGAACACAAGAGGGAATCCACAGGACAGGTGTTACCCATTAGTCACCGTAAGGAAATGCAGGAACAAACGCTGGCTCACAGATGCTTCAGTATCTCTTCCCAAGAGTGGCTGTGGGAATCTGAAATAGTGAAGGGCGGGGGCAGGAGAGGGGCGGTCTGAAAGCCAGCAAGGAGAAAAGATGGGTACGGCTACGGTGGGAAGGAGGGGGAGTGATAGGAACAATGTCGGCGTGCCACGTAGGGGATGGAAAGGGGGCTCAGAAGTACGTCTGTTTCACACCCTCAGCTCACGTGAGCTCTGTGAGGTGCCCCCTCGGGTCTGTGGACAAGTTTCTCCTGTGGACTGGAAATCCACAGTGAAATACCCAGAGAAGTGACATATCCAGAACACCAGCTGTGGACGTCAGTTCTATGGCAATTCCTCTTTTCCTACAATTCAGTTTCTTCATCCATGAAAATCAGAGAACGATTTCCCTTTTCCTCTCTTCATGAGCACAGTAGAGAATTTTTTAACTCAAGAAATATTTATTGAGCACCTATCAAACCTGGGCATGGTGTAAACATGACCACCCACAGGGTAGTCATAATTTAGTGGTGGAAACAGACCCAAAAAAGAGATTATTATAATATAATGTGGGGACTTTCAGGATGGAAATATGTAAAGGGTATTGTTACTGGAACGCAGAATTGGAAGGTCCCTAGGGGACACACAAGCATGAAATGACAGAACCTGGACCAGGATTCTTGCTTCTGGTCTCCAGGTGGCTTCAACAACTTCCACGTGCCTCCCTGTGTCCAAGAAGGACAGGAGAACTTGATGCCACTCAGAATTCGTGACTCACTGGGACAGAAGTCAGACTTTGTTCAAACAACTTCAGAGCACAGAGATTATTTCAATAAAAATGATTAAAACTCCTTAAGAATAAGTCTCAAATACCTCAGGTACAAAGTACACACATGTTCAGGGAATACACACTGTCAGGGTTGGCCCACACTCAGAAGACATGGCCCTCCATTCAGAGTGTGCCGTCCTCCCCCAAATCCTTGAGCACCTCCAACAAGAGAGAGCTCAATCCTTCCCAAACGGACTCATTCCCCTTGTCCACAGCCCTTGTTGTTAGGATGTTCATCAGGTTGAGATTTCTAACCAACCATGAGAACGGAAATGTTGTTAGAAACTCATTTATTCATTCTACAAATATTTATTAAACACCCACTCTATGCCACGCACTGTGCTAAGTGCTAAGAATTCAGTATAAATGTTAATTATTTAAAGCGACTTCACCATAGAGTTCTCGGAGATACCACCTTGTTAGTCTAGCTCCAACTCAGCTGTCTTTGAAGACAGAAAGACGAAATCTCTTTTAGAAGATATGCTTTGGTGAGTCATTCTTAACTTGGTTAATAACAGGGAGCCTCATATTTATAGCAAAGAGCAAGCGAACATGCACACATTCTTCATGGGGTATATAGTCTAGTCTAGTTGGGGGATAGCCCAACCAAAAATTCAAGTACTGTAATTGAAACTTTGTTAAGAGCCAGGGGAAGGGTAAGTTGCCTCCTACAGGTCTGAACACGTGGGCATATCTGATAGGGCATAAAGATGCGCTCTGCACAGCTGCTTCCTTCACACTGACTCCTTTAAGGAACCCCCTGCTCATCGTTCTCCTTGGCTCCTCCACAGCACTGCTTACAATTTGCCGTTATCCACGCATCTCACCCTCAGCACCTTGAGAACATAGGCCATATCTAGTTTGTCCACCACCAAATCTTCATCCCCTGGTGTTACACAATGTGCTGTGAAGCACTTACTACTATCTCCATTTTACAAAAGATGAAACCAGGATTCAGCCACAGATGTGGGTGGTGGAGTACCAGTGAAAGTTGATCCAGGTCTGCCTGATACCAAAGCCTTGCTCTCAACCACTACGCCATCCTTGACTCAACTGATGATTCTCTCTAAGCTGGTGCATCTGGTTGTCTGTTTGTTTGTTTGTTTGTTTGTTTTGGCTGCACCACGCAGCACGTGGGATCTTAGGTTCCCGACCAGGGATCCAACCCTTGTCCCCTGCATTGGAAGTGGGCAGCCTTAACCACTGGACCGCCAGGGAAATCCCTGGTGTATCTGTCATGAGATTAGTTAGGCTGATTTAACCAAAATACTATAACTAACAGTGGCTTAGTTTTAACCGACCAGAAGTCTGTTTCTCTCTCGTGTGAAAATCTACGGTAGGTATAGTGGCTCCACGTTCATACTGGCACGTGGGCTCTTTCTCTTTAGATGCTTTGCCATCCTTGGCAAAGTTCATACTGGCTTCCATCACATGAGCCAATATGGCCAATGCTGCTTTCATCTTCACCTTCACATCCAGGCAGTAGGAAGGGAAGAAAGGAAAGTGGAGGGCATGTCCCCTTCCTTTAAGGACAGGAGCTAGAAGTCATGCACATCACTTCTGCCCACATCTCACTAGCCAGATCTTAGTCACATGGCCATGCTTGACTGCAAGGAAAGCTGGGAAATGAATACCAGGAAGTGAGGTACCCAGCTAAAAATTCTGGTTAAATGGGAAAGGCAGAATGGCTATCTCCAACACCTGGCTTTAGGAGTCATGAGTTTCCATTAATAAGGCAGTGAGAGAAGTCACAGTGAAGTAGAAGGGGATAAAAGAAAGAAGTTTAAAAGGAGGCAGAAACATCAGCTACTAAGCTCAACTCCTTCTCTTCCAGGAGTCTCTACCCACTTTAGTCTTCCAAGCTCCTTCCCCTGATGCTTTATTTCTGGAACAGGATCCCTGATTCCCTGATTCTCATGAACCCTTAAACTGAAGGATAGTATGGTTTCCTGTTCTATGGGCTCAATTTTATAGATTATACCCTTCGAGTTTAGTGAATAAAGGAAGAGCACTGAAGGGAAATAGAGCCCACTGTTTGGATGCAGAATAACCTTGAGAATTGTGATTCCCAAGAGTAACTGATGTTTGCGTTTATGTCTTACATGGGGAAAAAGTGGAAATTGGGCTTCCCTCCCTTAAATATCTCCTCCCAAATGTACTAGAAAAGAAATACCCCTTAATCTCTTTACCTTGTTTTAAATTCTCATATATTTTCATTAAAAATTAAGATTTTTTACAAAAGCAAACTTCAATGTATAGGGTACGATGTTTTAAAATACAATTTTGCGTAATTTCTTAATTACACAAAAAATTACCCCTCTTTGAAACTGATTTATCATGTGCTAAAGGCCTTAAAGAAAGCTGATATCAAACCTTATCAAATCTTTAAAAGTCTGAGGCATTCACATAATAAAAGCAATTAAAAAATATAGCAAGTGTAACTAATGGGCTTGAGTGAGGTGTGTAATTATAAATAAACTCTAATCAATTCTTTCCCATTCCTTGGTTATTAACCACAGAAACCCATTTAAGTGAACTCACAAATGATTTTTCTAAGCAAGAAGGAAACACAGCCTATTACGAAAGACATGTAGTCCTGCTCCTTTGACCACATTTGGTTGTTAAGATGATAGAATGATTTTGATGAGGTATTTTGGGATCCTAGGCATCTGGAAGGATTGATGAGATATGGAGGGCACACCCTTAGATGACACCCGATGAGCCATACTCTCATATACCCTCCTTTTAAGAGGGCCTGGAACATATGACCCCTCTAACTAACTAGTATGGCAATGGTGAACGGATTTTGCAGAAGTAATTAAAAATCTCTCAGCAGTTAAATAAGTTAATCAAAAGGAAGATTATCCTGGGTAGACCTGACCTAATCAGATGAGCCCTTTAAAAGAGCGTCTAGAGGATAGAAACTTCAGCAAAGCGTCTCTCTTTCTCTGGCTTTAAAGAAACAAATTGACATGAATCCTACAGCTTCAAGGAAACAAATTCTGCAAACAATCTGGGGGAGCTCAGGTGCAGATTCATCCCTTGTTGAGCCTCCACATGAGAACACAGCCCAGCCAACACTTTGATCTCAGTCTTGTGAAACACTGAGCAGTAACCCAGCTAAGCAGAGCCCAGACTCCTGACCTACAGAAACTGCGAGATAACAAATGGATATTGTTCTAAGCCACTACATTTGTAGTAATTTGTTATACAGCAAAAGAAAACTAATACGCAAGGTGTGCACTCTGCATGTGCCGATGTGCTGAAGGAAAAGAGAGAAGTACAGATTGGAAACAAATTTTTAATCCCTGTGCACTTCCCACCCCCAAAGCTTTTGCTCTTTGACATTGCTTGCTGCTATCCTGCCTTCAGCCTCAAATTAGGTTTCTGCCTATAATTCAATCTTTGGCTCCCTATGAGAAATCTTTTTTATATAAAATTAATATATAAATAAATTTTCTCTTGGAGCAATGCAGTGTGGAACAGAACCTGCCAGGCTCCCTAACGTTCATCACAAAGAAAGATTGCAGAGGGGAGGGGGAAAGCAGAGCTTTATCCTCCACGGGGAAGCAGAGAATTCATAGTGATCTTATTGCAGATGTAAAATTAGGTCAGGGGCTCTATAAACTGATTAAAGTTAATGCTTCACGCTTCCAAGGAAAACAGCCGATACAAAAGGGAATGATCTCTGGCTGAGGATAAGAAGGAAGGAGAGCCCTCTATGTTCAGAGGCAGTTCAGCCATGTAGGATGCTTGGCCAAAATGAACATATAGGAAAGGAGCATCCAAAGAACAGCTAGGAAAACTTCTAAAAGCAAAGAGACAGCCTACATTCACATAAACCTAAAATCAGGATGAAAGTGACTGCACCCGTAGCTTGAGGATCCCGAACTTCAGGAACTGTGAATCACCCTGCTTCTCCCCCAAATTAATCCCTATCTGTAGCCTAGCTCTCTGTAACCTTGTGTCTTGACACATATTTTACAGGCAGCTGGGTTTGAAATATTCTGTACTGTGTCCCCCAGAAGTCAATATCTTGCCCGTTCAGGATAACTTCAATGCTTGGATCAGGAAGCACGAATGACAGTTTTATCCCCAAGACCCTTCTTCAATCCCCATTTTTCTCCACAGTGTTACCCCCACCTTTTTTTTTTTTATTTCATCCTCTTTCCTCTTCACTGATATTTCTTCCTCTTATTCCCACCTCAAAGTTGTAGAAAAGCCATCTTTATTTTCCTGATATCCTAGCTTGTCCCTCCCGCTTCAAGGAAAACACTTTTTTAAATCTTGTCCACATTCTTTGATTTCTCTATGGGTTCCCCAAACAACCCAAGTCACGACCAAAGGGTTAAAAAGACAGATCCTCTATAGCCAGAGTAGTAGCAGCTTTTGCCATGCAGATGTGTCATTTGAATGTTTTTTTTAACATCTTTATTGGAGTATAATTGCTTTACAATGTTGTGTTAGTTTCTGCTGTATAACAAAGTGAATCAGCTATATGCTTACATATATCCCTATATGCCCTCCCTCTTGCGTCTCCCTCCCACCTTCCCTATCCCACCCCTCTAGGTGGTCACAAAGCACCGAGCTGATCTCCCTGTGCTATGCTGCTGCTTCCCACTAGCTATCTATTTTACATTTGGTAGTGTATATATGTCAATGCTACTCTCTCACTTCATCCCAGCTTACCCTTCCCTCTCCCCATGTCCTCAAGTCCATTCTCTACATCTGCATCTTTATTGCTGTCCTGCCCCTAGGTTCACCAGCATCTTTTTTCTTTTTTTTTAGATTCCATATATGTGTTAGCATATGGGTATTTGTTTTTCTCTTCTGACTTACTTTACTCTGTATGACAGACTCTAGGTTCATCCACCTCACTACAAATAACTCAATTTCGTTTCTTTTTATGGCGAATATTCCACTGTATATATGTGCCTCATCTTCTTTATCCATTCATCTGTCAAGGTAACATCTTACCGAGTTACTAAAACGTCTTGACATTTCTGTTAAAAGTGTATATATGGAGGGCTTCCCTGGTGGCGCAGTGGTTGGGAGTCCGCCTGCCGATGCAGGGGACATGGGTTCGTGCCCCGGTCCGGGAGGATCCCACATGCCGCGGAGCGGCTGGGCCCGTGAGCCATGGCTGCTGAGCCTGCGCATCCGGAGCCCGTTCTCCGCAACGGCAGAGGCCACAACAGTGAGAGGCCCGTGTACCGCAAGTGTATATATGGAGAAATAACAGCTTGGTAAAGAGTATAGAAATTCTGATCCTAAATACTGATATAACAATGCACGGAGAAAATTACCTGATTTACATACTTGATTTACACAGCATACGAGGAAAAGAAGAGTTGTGGGACTGGGTAAGGCTGAGGGTCACCTGTTGATGGCTTTTGGGCGGAATGCCTCCGTTTAGACTGTAAATCAAACATCAGGGAAGGACACCTGGGACTTGAATCAGTTACGCTTTCATTTCAGTCAGGACCAGAGTCATTCAGTCCACTTTTGGTTCAAGGCCAGTTACCAGTCAAAACTAACTTCGGAAAACACTGTCTAAATTATTTGTTGCACGTAGAGTGGAAAATAACAGGTCTAGCTTGAATTTCACAAAAAACAGTACATTTAGTTTTGGTACAACTCTATGAAAGAAGTTCAATGCCAACTGAGGGCACTTAGTTTTCCTGCATGAGGATGAACGTTCAGAATGGTTTATGATCGCCACCTCAACCTCTTAGCCACACCGCTGGCTCTGGCCAGAGGGTCCCATAAAATTGGCTGTTGTGGCTGAACCCTACGGATGGTGCTTACAAGAAGGCCCTAGGGTTACTCTCTGACCATTTCAGTACAGCTTAAGTTTTCAGGAATTGGAGAGAAAAATAAAAATCAAAGTTCCTGACCCATCTATTCCCTAAAACAGAACTTCTTCACTAACAGCATCATATGAAGTTGGGTAAAAAAGTTCCTCCAATCTCACACCCCTGAAGAAAATCCTTTCTAGAAAAAGCATTAATTTTCAATGTCTCATTAGTCCCCTATGGCAACAGCAGGAATAAAATCTAGTTTTACAGAATTAACTTTAAAAAAAGTCACGCAGCAGAAACTTTCTCAGTTAAGGAAACCCATACCTCTCCTAAGCAACATGTTGGCTCTTCGTACACTATTTTAAGGTATTTTTGACCTTAAAATTTATTTCTCCTCCTAAAATACATGGCTCAGCTAATGCACCAGGGTAACTGCCTATGTATCATCTATCATAGGCCTTAGGCTATGCCTGATCTTTATGGGTGCCACCAAATCCTCCTCCATCCAGGAATGAGGGATAGCATCTTCCTGACATCCTGCCATTTTCCTGCCTTGTCGATTTCACTCATGCTTCTTTAGCCAACAGCGGATCTCAACCTAGCGAGTACCAATGGGAATAAAGCAGAAACTGAGAAACTGACATGATTCAAAAAGAGCTTGAGTGTGAGGTAAACTGAAGCTTTGGAAAAGATGTATTTGGTGGGAAAAGAGGGAAAGTTGAGAGAGATCAGGATGCATAAAAGGGTAAACAGAAACGGAATATGCAGGCAGGATGTCCAAAGCACATACCACTCAAGAGAGGACTAAAGGTCAGAGGCACATGGCTTCCCAGGGCTTGCCCCCTCCTTTTTGTGTCATGCCCAGGTTAGCTGGCAGCAGGGAAAGCTCATGGGAAATGGTCTGATCCAAGAAAGGTGATTTAATTCCAAGCCATTCATAATTATCTCAGACAGAGGAGGCATATGATATTAAGTATATCATGCTATTTGTCAATAATAATAATGCTTTGCTAAAAATATATTCATCCTTGGCAGACGAACGTTCTTTTTACAACGTAAAGTTATTTGGACTTCAGGAAAAGTAATGAAGACGGACAGAAGGTACTAGAAGCAGCATGTTCTAGAGTATAGGGTATTAGGCTGAGAATCATAAAATTTGGAGATTATCCCTACTTTCTGTTCATTTGATTCTCAGGGTTTTTTTAAAGACTAAGAAAGAATAAGCACCTAAGAAGTATTCTTATCCTTACTTTTCCAAAATGGATACAGAGAGACATAATGGATGGTGATATAGGTTCGCTTCCTTAGAATGTTTTCCAAAGCAATTGAGAAAAATATATTACATATTTCCAAGAGCATCACCAGATTCCCCATGAATCTACCAACATACTTTCTCTTTTCTCTTATTTCTTTCAGATTGATTTGAAAATACTTGGTCTGAGTCCTAGACCTGCCACTTATGAGTTATGTGATCTTGGTACAAGTGACTTAACCTTTATAAGGCCCATACTCTCAAAGAGTCAGCTAATAATATTAACCAGTCAGAGCCCCGGCAGGAAGCAGATGGCACACTCAAAACAAGTAATTGAGGAAAGTTTAATAAAGAGACTAATTATAAAGGTGAGAGCAAGGATTTGGAAAACTAGAAAGAGCACAGCACCTTAATACTAGCAACATCAGGGAGCCACTACTACCCCTAGATCTGAAGAGGCACCGAGAGGGAGTAATTCCTATATCCTAGGAAGAGGAGCTGTACGAAGAATGTGCCAGGGAGAATTGGGGTCTTGGGTAAAAGGGTGCAACCAACTACTGGCCACTTCCTGTGAAATAAATACTCCAACCTTGCCTCAGTCCCTCTCTCCAATCTCTTGATTTGGGGTTGCCAAATCCATCTGGGAACACCAAAGCAAGGGATCCCACTGATATGATCCATACCAGTAGGCCTCCTGGGGCACAAAGTACAGTAAGGAAGGGAGGGGAGCAGAGGTGGAAGGGCAAAGAAAAAATATCCAGCAGAACACCTCACAAAGGTCATGAGCCCAACCCCTCTGATGGTCCTCCAGTGTATCAGCCTTCAAATCCAAGCTATACCTGAAATCCATTTCAAGCTTTCAGTAGGAAAGGAGATGGTCACCTTAATCCTTCCTGGGATCCACATTCAAAACAATCTCTCTACGGTTTGCACATAACCTTGTGCTTGTCTATTTTAACACACACCTGTTGTTTGTTTTATTCCTACCTATGCTATGTATTGATACATGTTATAGAATCATAGAACTTTAGACACAGAATGAAGGTAACAGAACAAATTAGGGATACCAGCTACTCTTCCACTCCAGAAATATTTATTGGGCTTGGATTTTATCATCCGTGCCAACTCTAAGTGACTGGTAGTGACTACCTGGGGCATTGTGCTGGGCGAAGCAGAAAGCTGGACCCACACACAATAGGAAACACGTCTCCTGCAGCTGACCAATAGGGAAATTGAAAGCATACATACCTAAGACTACTCTATCTTGTCAAACACAAAAACAGGATGCCTGGTTAAATGTGAATTGCAGATAAACAATGTATAATTTTTAGTACAAATATGTACCCTGCCATATTTGGGGCATATACTTAAAAATTATTTGTTTATATTAATTTCAAATTAAACTGGGTACCCTGTATTCTTATTTGCTAAATCTAGCAAGCCTGGCCCTGACCCTGGATGAGATTCTTGGCCAAACTTGTCACTTGATAGATGGGGCATCTGAGGTCTGCAGATACCAGGAAACTTGCCAGTGTTACACAGCTGGTTATAACAGAATCAGGACTAGAGGCAAAATTTCTACTGCCTCATGAGGTGACCCATTGTCTTAGATCATAAACTTTCTGAAGATTTCAGTAAATCTGTAAGCTACCTAGCAAACCATCCCAAGCCACCCGGCCTCTAACGAGCTCTTTTAGAGCGATTGAAAATATAACCTGGAAAATGTCATAATGACATTTCATAATACCGTTATGTTAGTTTGCAATGTACAGTGTATTGCACAAAGTCATCCATTGCTTACAGAATTAATAGCGCCATGCTGCCATCCTTATTCACATTTTAACGGGCATGAGCATCTCTATTTATACTCAGGAGTTCCACATCAGGCAGCTATTTGCTTTTCTATAAAGACAGAAAATCAGTGACAATCTATCACAGCTAATAAGTGACTTAAAATGTGAAATGAGAATTTCTACCTTTTCAATCACTGAAACTGCTTCTAAAGCTAAAATATATTTAAAGGAACAAATATTTTTGTTGGAGACTTTCTGATATATGAACAAACCAGTTAGCCTACAAATATGCCCAGTGTTGAGGACACGGGAAGAACAGCAAGGTTGCTGTCTGTGACCCCTATGCCTCACAGTCACTCCTTCTCAATCCATGTATTTGGCTCCTGTAGTCAACAGAATCCTCTCGGTGCACACCTACAGCTCCAAAGGCAAAAGATGGCTTAGACAGGTGAATTTAGGAAGTAGTTCCATCATGTTGTTCATAAGAATCATGTAAGCAGATGTTATGATTTAGCACCACCTCTGGTAGGCAGAATAACGATTCCCAGAATTATGTCCAGACCCTAATCCCTGGAAACTGTGAATGTTTTAAGTTACCTAGCACAAGAGAATTAAGGTTGTAGAAGGGATTAAGGTGGCTAATCACCTGACCTTATGATAGAGAGATTATTCTGGATTATTGGGGTGGGCCCAACGTAATCACAAAGGCCCTCAAAAGTGGAAGAGGGAGGCTGCAGTATCAGTGTTGAAGTGATGCAATGGTCGAAAGCCTCCACCAACAGTTGCTGGCTTTGAAAATGGTTGGGGGCCATGAGCAAATGAATGTGGGCAACCCCCGGAAACTGCATAAAGCAAGAAAACGGATTCTCCCCTACAGTTTCTGGAAAGGAATGATTTTAGCCCACTGAGACCCATTTTCCACTTCTGATCTCCAGAACTATAAGATAATAAATGTGTGTTGCTTTAAGCCACTATGTTTGTGGTAATTTGCTACAGCAGCCATAGAGAAGTAATACAACACCTTTGTAGAATCATCAACAATTATGTAGTAATAAACTGATATTTATCAGTTTATTACTACATAATTTATCAGTTTATTACTACAAAGCATTTAGATAATGATGTCATTCTCAAACATTAGAGTTATAAAAACTAAGATATTGAGATGAACAGTGAAAATAAACAAGAATACAACACTGCTATCTGGAACCAATCCAATTGGAAAAGGAGATGAGAGCACGTGGTTAAGAAACACACAGGCTATTGATCAGCCCAAATCTTGAATTGATAAGAACTGGGTAAAAGCACAAAACTGTGCCAAACTGAATGGGGCCGAAGAGACTCCTGCTAACTAGAGCTGAAATGGAAGCCATCAAAGCTAAGGCTGCATGAGAATATAACCAACCACAAATGGAGAGACCCCTTCTGATGATGAATCAGAGGGTGGAGATAGGCCCTGCAAAGATGAAAGACACTGGATAAAGGAAGAGACAGCAGTGTCTGTGAACAGGGACTGGGAGGATTTGCAAATGCTTCCTGTGCTGCAAAGGCATCTGATTACAGCAATGATGGCATTTAGCTATATTGACCTTGTATAAGAACTCAACTTCCCAAAGATGCATGGCTCTGCAAAGGCAAGTCACCTAAATAACAGGGCCTTGATAGCTAGAGGAAACCTCAGTACAGTTTATACAGCAGATACATCACAGTGTAGTGGCAGCAACAGTGAGAACAGTGGGGTCAAAACCTATTCCCACAGCATACCCATGAAAAAATGAATAGGGTGGGGATGCACATCTCCCAGGGAAAGCCAAAAGAATGAGAAGACCTCAAAGTTCAGCAAAGATCAGGTTCCCTCAGTACAAGAATAGCCAGAGCAACAGCTGATCAGAACTAATTCCATAATTGGTTTATTTAATTAATCCTCTTGTTCTAATCAACCAGGTGAAGAGGAATCGCCTGAACGAATTGATAGATATACATACATACGTACACAAACACACATACACACATACGCCAACATACATACACATGAACGTGAAGTAGATATTGAGAACCATCAAAAAGCAAGATTTAGAAAAATCAAACTTGTTTTAGAAAAACCAACATGCAATTAACAAATATTTGCTGAATAAATGAATCTCTAACAGTCAGAACTAACACATGCCTTCAACATGAAGAGGATTAGTAGTTAGGGGTCATAATTTTGAGGGAAAAATGCTCACCAGGAACATAAGTTCCTGTAGGTAGAACTGCAGAAAGTTAGCAACTGCAATAACAAACAGAGGGTTTCTCTATATATGTCATGCTCACATTCTCACACAGAGCAATGGAAGAATGTGAAGTTGTTCTGGAGACTGTTAAAGTTTCCTTCGCAAGAGAAAAGTTTGAAACTCAGCCCTGTCACTACCTAGCCATGTGATTCTTGGCAAGATATGAGTCCATGTTCTCTCTTTTGTAAAATGGAGACAGTACAATAATAATGTATACGAAAGCTCTTTGCAAGTGAGGCGTGATATAAATCGTATTATTACTTCACCACAAGACACAATCATGCTACCAAGATTTTAAAGCCACATAATGAAGATCACTTTGGGTTTCAAGTGGAATAATTCTCAACCATAAATATATACCCAATAACATGTTTGAAAATGACCACAAGAAGAACACTTGGCTTGAGTCATAATAGCAAGCCAGAAAACATTGGCCAAATAAATTGGGCATTTCAAAATTTCACAAGATTACTAATGCAAGAGAACTCATTAGACATAACTCCACTATTTAAAATAACACCGAAATGACAGCAAAATCATTCAATATATTGTTCATCTTATAAAAACTGAAGCTTCTCAAAGCAAATTAACTTCCTGTCTCAGAAACTATGTGACCCCCCCCAATATATTAGTTTGAAATTTCTTGAAGCAAAGAATCTATCCTATTTGACATCTGTTCAGAAGGATGTGCTTTTTTAAATACTTGGAATATTATTTAGAGCATTTAATACTATATAATGTACTAATATAACTAATAGTATATTTAGATATTATATACGTATTAATATATTATATAAAATATTTAACATATTTAAAAATATATTAATAATATGCCCTATGGTTATCATTTAAAGGCACATTTACTTGGATTTTTTTTTTTAACTGTCAGTACAAACAACAACAACAATCTTTACCACACAGTGTCTTCCACTCCTCTCCAGCATCCAACTAACAGCTTCTTCAAATTCCTGAAGGTGGAGAGCATGCTTGAAAATGTCCAAGTAAATATACAGTAAAAATCTGAGTAGGACAGACACAGATACTAGGGGTCATTTTGTTTATGCAAAAGTTACTTAAATGACAACTTCAAGTAAAAAGGCTCTTCACAGAGGCAGCTAGTGAGATTTCTGCACTTTGGTCTGACAGCTAAGACATAGACAGGCACAAGGGGTAGGAGGTGTAATCTGGCAAAATTAAACAACGAGCCCATCTGGAATATGCTTCCATACATACTAGAGGTTCCCTCACCATCAATAGGGCACAAAGGTGTGCAGGGTCAGCGCTGAACAGTCCTGCTTCCTGGTGAGGAAACTAGTGTCCACATAGTATGACGTGGGTGAACATTAGAAATGGTGGGTTGAGTAATGAACAAGCAAAGCAGTCCACTGGAAGAAGTTCTCCCTTCTAGTGCAGCTCTCCAGTTGGCTTACCCTATGACCCTTGTGAGTCAACAAACATTACCATCACTAACAGCAAATGAATGTATAATTCATTTATTTAACAAATATTTATTGAGCATCTACTATGTGGCAGGCCTTGTTCTAAGTGCTGCGGTTACAGCAGGGGCCAAAAGAGATCAAACCAACAACAGCAGAATCAACAAAAAACAAAAACCTTGCCCTCGTGGAGCTTACTTTCAGATGGAGGTGAGACAGACATTAATAACTGCTTAATGTGACAAGGACACTGAACTATGCCTTACCAACTAGCATGGGAAGAAAGGGGAGTGTGCAAAGAAATAAAAGAGAAATGACTCCTGACTTCCCCAGTCCCTAGGTACAAGTAAAATCACATTAAACATGCTATCAAGATAGGCTGAGTTATGAGCCATGCATTTCTGCAGATCTCCATGAGCTGCTGTGTGTCACATAAGCAGCAGCTGTCTTGCATGGTTTTACGAACAAATGAATTTCTGCTTTTTCACTTTATTCCCTCATCAGGGTCTACTTCCACCCTTACTTTAGTGGGCCTAACCATCACCAAATGTTGCAATATCCTCCTTAAGAATACTTCTCCCAGGTGCTCTGCAGAGGAATGCAAGACACAGGGGCTACAAGTCTCCAGTGATGGCCACCCTGAATCCTTAGGTGTCTTGAGGCAAGGTTGAGTGTCTTTTTCATGAGTTAGGAATATGAGTAATCCCAATCAAGAGGAGGAAGGAGATTGAATTATTGGTCCCAATTTTCACTCCTCTGTTAGCAATATGCATCCACACCCTTGCCATGGCCTCACAGAGGCAGAGTGTATTTCTTCCACCCCACTGACATCGGGCTAGGCTATTTGCTTAAGCAATGAGATGTTAGTATGTGTGACGCCAGCGAGGGCTTACAATGTGCTGAACTGAACACAGAGAACCATCCTGCTGACCTGAAGACCTGCAGCACGAAGCCACCTCCAGTCACAAGAGCCACCCCAGCTGGCCCACACAGATACAATAAATGGTTCTTCTAAGCCACCGAGTTTTGGGGTAGTTTGCTGCAGAGCATATTATGGCAGTAGTTAACTGATTCACCATGTGTGGCAAACATTGTCACGTTGTCACCACATGTGCCCCAAGTGCCCCACTGAGAACAGCTATATCAGTGTGTGTCCGCACTCTTTCTTCCTGGGGCTTAGTAGCGGGTGGGGTGGGAAACGACCACATTATTTGTAAAGCTCCTTCCCACTCCCCATCCCTATGCCTTTGCTCACCTGTTACCTTGTACACAACTCTTCTTTCTCCTCTTAGCCAAGAAACAAAATTTCCCCCACAAATAAGTTCATGCAAATTCTCTCGGAAATTGTCGATCCCATCCACCCACTTCCACTTTGGTTTAACCAGGACAGTCTTAGTAAATAATTAAAACAGACCTTAACATTTTTGGCCTGCCACAATCTAGCACAACTCTACCTTTCCAGTCACATTTACTACTCTTTCATTTCATCATCCTGAAGGTCCATCCATCATGTTTCCAGTATGGTCCCTTGAGAATCTACATCTTTATGCTGTCAGGATTCTTTGCCCTGCACTGGAAACTCTCCACCTTCTTCTGCCTCTCCTGCCTCACCAAATGCTATCTATCCTTCAAAGTGCAATTCCAGTGCTACCTCCTCCTCCATGTTCAACTTAATCCCACCACATCCTTCCGCTGGGTCCCTGGTTATCCAGCAGTATCACTCTTCCAACTGCCATTATAGTTACATGAGTGTATCTTTCTGCTCCCAATCTAAATCAGTTTACAAAATGTTAGCCTGTTCATTCCCAGCAAGTGTGTATTTCTTTTCCTTATAAATTATATGTAGAGATAAACATTACCTATTATACCATTATTTAAATAATTGAACCCACACAAAATAATAGACATTTTTCAAGGCTGAAATAAAATAAATATAAATAGAAGCCCTAACATTTTCTTCTGATACCCTCAGTGGATTGTCTTGGGCACCCCTTGAGGTAGGCACATTCTGCCATGGAGGTGATCATCTATGAAGCTAGCATCCGTGCATGATCCATATTTCAACTCCTCCCCCAACATAGCTGCTGAATCTAACATAGTGCCCTATATGCAACCGTAGGAGACCATAATTATTTACTGGATGGGTGAATGTACAATTTTCTCCCCTTGCAAGCCAGGACACTATAATATAGAAGATAAAGGACTGGGAATCAGGAGTCTGGTCCCTGAATAGCCATGTGACCCTGAGCAAGTCACTTGATATTTCTGGGCTTTGGTTTTCTCATTGTGAAAAATATAAGATGATACGATCTCTAAAGCTTCTTGGAACTCAAATGTTTAGGGCACAAAGAGATTGGGGTGATAACACCTCCTGATGGAAAGAGTGAGAAGAAGATCAATTTGTGAAGTCCTCAGAAGAAAGGTGAGGAGTGAATTCAAGCATTTTGAGGATTATTACTGATGAAGCCATAGCCCTACTTTGTCTACATGGATCCGGCTGGGCCAGGATTTATCCTGGAAAGTTACATGGCTCTGACCCTCTAAGTAAGACACCTTGGGGACTGTGCCTGGCACCATGGCCCCCCTCAGCCCAACCCCCCCCCGTCAGCAGAGCTGGTCAGATAAACCAAGAATCCAGATGATCAGGGTGTGAGCAAACGAGGCTGCACTGCACGATACTTCAAACTTGGGCCTATTTAAAGTAGGGAATTTTCCTCTTTTGCCTTGCTTCGGCATGTCTGGAGAAATTCTGTGAGGAGCTTTTACCTTTCTCTGAGGCCTCATGCATGGGCCACAGCCAAAGGCAGATTTCCGGACCTATCAGACCAATTATTTCACAGGACGTAAGTCCTTAGCCCGATGTTCCTTTTATTTCCATTACTATCTCATTCAATCAGCTCCTGAGTATATGACAGGACTGGGCTTTCTTCCCTTGGGAAGGTCCGCCCACTGTCCAGTCCTCATAGCCTGGAAGAATTTTTTTTTTTTTTTTTTAACTAATGGCTTCAATACTTCTTCTTTCTTAGCTTTAGCCATGGTTCCTGGTCCTGCCACCCCAGAAGATGGTAACTAATACTTTTCTCTCATTTATATGGTTATCTTGAAGGTATTTACAGACTGTGGTCACTTCCCCCATAGAAGTCTTTCTTTACGGAGACTATAAATACTTCTTCAGTCAGACCACTCACGTTTGCTCTTCCAACATTCGTATCATTTTTGTGGCCTTTCTTTTATTTCCTCTACATTTTATTTCCTTTTTAAACCGAGGATATGTGAACCAGAGCTAACTTTCCAGATGTGGTTAGAATCTTTTCGAATGAGGTAGAACAATGCAATTCCCCACCTCGACCCCCTGGCCTTTAACTCACCTGGCCTTTAGGTTCTAGTTTATGTGATGTGTATGCGTAAATATGTTTCTAAACTATCTAGGCTAACCTTAAAAAAACATCTAGTTATTGCTAAATATCAGACACTGTTCTCAGAAAGTTCCTACTTTTGGAGGATCTCAATGCATCTTGAAAATGTGTTTCATTTTACACCCTGGCACTATCTGTGTAGATCTCAGAGCAACTTTTTCTTAAAATCAGAAGCACTTGCTGTTGGTCTCAGCTCCGGCATCTGGCTGTATCATGATATTCCAGATAAAGGATTCCGGGTCCCTAGACTTATACTGTTCCATGTAGTAACCATAAGCCACATGTGGCTATTTAAAGTTAATTACATTAACCAAGTAATTTAGTTGAAATTAAATTAACTAAAATCAAGTAACATTTAAAATTCAGTTCCCGAGTTTCACTAGCTAAATATCAAGTGCTCAGTCCACAGTGGCTAGTGGCTACCATACTGCACAGCACAAATATGGAATATTTGCATCAGCACAGAAAGTTCTAGAGGACACTGCTTCCCCTTCTTTACATTCCATAGACCTCACTAGCAGGCAGTAATTTTTTCTCTCCCTTGTGCTACATTTTCAGTTCTCATCAAACTCTTTCTGTGAAGATGGAGAACAGCTGGTCCCCATCTTCACTCATCTAACACTCAGTGAGTACTGAGAACCAACTATGGGCCAGATCCTGCTCCGGGATCTGGAAATAAACAGTGAAGGAGGCAAAGTCCGGTACTGGCCCGCAGCCCGCGGGTTGGGGACCCCACCTTTAGAGGCAGAGTGAGTGCAAAGGCCAGGAGGTAAGAAGGATCTTGCCATGTTTGATAAAAGTATAGAAGGCTAATGTGGCTTAGAGAGAAATAAGAAAAAGGAAGAGTGCTAGAAGAAGAGGAGAACCCAGGTTTCATGGGGCCTGAAGCTTATGCAGTTTGGGGGACCCTCTTTAAAATACAGAAAATAAAATTACAAATATGAACTTGATTAAGGATCTCCCAAATCTTGGAAAGGAACTATACAAATGAGGGGCTGTGAAACTTAAACTTCACAGTAAAGCCACTTTCGGTGAAAGAAGATGTCAAAGAGCTAGGTAAGGACCAGACCTTGCAGGGCCTGAGACTTTGGTAAGGACGGGAAGCCACAGGGTGGGGTTTCTGGGGGAGAAGGGGCTAGGCTCTGATTTATACTGTAAAACCATTTTTGCTTTATACTTTCTATATCTTCTGGGTAAGAAACTGACAAGGGAAACAAGGACAGGGTGGAAAGAGAGAGATCAGTCAAGTAGGAGACAAGAGATGACTGTGCTTACACCAGGGTCAGGGATGGTGTAAACGGAAGTGGTAAGCAGTGGATGGGAGGGCATTTTGAAGGAACAACCTGCAGAATTGCTAAGGGTTTTGATGTGGAAGGTGAGAGGATTCTATATTTGCAGCTAGAGAAACTGACCGGGGTGGGGGGTGGGGGGCGGGGCATGGCGGGCCAGGGCGGTGAAATTTACCAGGATAGTTAAGCATCAAGTTCGGGGGAGAAAATCAGTTCAACTTGCCCACATTTAAACTGCTTCTCAGGCATTTAAGGAGAACAGTTTAATAGGCACTTGGCTATACACATTTAGAAGTCAGAAGAAAGAAGAGGCTTTAACATATAAATTTGAGCATTATCCGTAAACAAATTGTATTTAAAGGTGGATGAAAACACCTAGGGAGAGAATGTAGAAAGAGAACAGGGTTTAGAGTCAAGTTCCAGGGGACTCCAACGTTCCAGGGTACGACCCTTTTAAAAAGCTGAAAAGATACTAAGCTTTAATTACTCTCTTTGATTCTTTAACTCGTGACTTCATGGGCTGAAAACTTTCCAAATTCAATTTTGTAACAAGTAAGGGTGGACACTGTCTATTTTATTCACTGTGGAATCCCCATGGCCTGGCATGGTGCCGGGGTAAACTCATTAAGTATTTAGTGAAACTTGAGTTTATCCCTTTCGTACCTCCATGCTGCCCTCGTGGTCCACGATGGCTTTACAACGGGGACTCCCATGATCCACCATGATTCTTGAGCCTGGTGGCCCAGAGATAGTCTAACAAAGACCTATATGCTCTGTTCTTCCTAAGTATAAACACGTGGCTTACCCCTATACCAAATCCAACTTAAATCACTTATCCATTGTGGATGCTGATTCTAGGTAATAAAGATGCTGGTCTATATACACACTTTAAAGAAACTGCCAGTTGGGGCGTCCCTGGTGGCACACTGGTTGAGAGTCCGCCTGCCGATGCAGGGGACATGGGTTCGTGCCCCGGTCGGGAGGATCCCACGTGCCGCGGAGCAGCTAGGCCCATGAGCCATGGCCGCTGAGCCTGCGCGTCCGGAGCCTGTGCTCCGCAACAGGAGAGGCCACAACGGTGAGAGGCCCGCGTACTGCAAAAAAATATAAAATAAAATAAAAAATAAAGAAACTGCCAGTTGTGAAGGGAAAGGGCATGCACTGTTGAGTTCCACAGCTCGAGGCATTAATTACATGATGAGCACCTGGGCACCATCACTAAGCCACCGAAGGTAACTGAGTACAACCTTAGTTTATCAGAGCTGGACAATGGTTTATCATAGCTTTTCTGAACAGGAACGGGTTTTCAGTTTGGTAGCATGTGTAACTCTAAGTAAGCAGTATATGTGAATGGATACATTTTTGCTCCAGGATGTGGTTTTCTTGACTTCCCTCAAGGCCTGAGCCATATTAATTGATCCTGATAATATGCAACCCAGAAGTATGTCTTGTAGGCTCTGCCTCCAAAATTTATCTCACAGCCATGCACTTCTCCCCATCTCCACTGCTGGTACCCTGGTCTACGACCAGATAGCATCTCAACTGGAACTCTCCAAGAGCCTTCTAAATGGGCCCCTGCTCCATGCTTGCCCCCTCCCTCACGTCTATCCTTTGAGTATAGACACAGCCTGGGGACAAACAAGATTTAAAACGCAAGATTTCCAAAAGTTAATTTTAAAGACACTTCTATGGGAAAGGGCAGTTGAATATATCCTTCTCAAGTTTAGCACTGTCCCTTAAGCTAAGCATCTTCAACCCCGCTTTGCTTACAAAGAATTCTTTAAGGATGCTCAACTGAGGTGTCGTCTGCTTTTCCTTCTTCCTATTAAAAATGGCTCTTGGATGCTTTTATTCTAAGTGATGCCATTCTATTGTAGCACCAATATAGTTACATAAGTGCATCGTTTCATGCTCTATTCACCTTCTGAATCTTTTAACCCGACCTCTCTCAGCTGAGAAAAGAAATATTATGGGTTTAAATCTATCTGCTATCAGCTGCAGCAGGGTAATTCTTACCCTAGGGCCCCAAACCCTCATTTCGGACATACTAATCTGAACCTCTTTTGGAGGCAATGCTATTTCCTTCACTACCTGGTTTGGCTGTGTGCTGAGCCCCAGTTACATTTAGGCAGTGGAGAGGAAAAATAGGGATATTAACCTCTAACACTGATGAAAATAATAGCCACAATAAAATCGGGATGAAAAACGCAGGGGTAGTAATTATTCTGCTCTACCTTACCCCAGAGGAAACAGCTTTCAGATAGAGCCTTAGGAATTTGTAAAAGGTCCCTTCGTCTGGGGTTTTATAAGGCAGGTGGAAGAGCTATCTGGAGGCAGGGGGAGTTGCCAGAGCCTCAGACAACGCGGCATTAAGTGATGGGGTCCCCAGCAGCATCCCTCTCCTCTCCCTCAGTTCTTCAGTGGTTGAAAAATCTGAGGATGCAGGCTCTTGGAACCACTTTCCTCCTCTGTTCTATCTGGCAGCAGCCTAGTGTGGAAAATATACTAGGCTATATTTCAAATAACCTAAACCAACTGGCAAAAAGTACTAAATTCTTGCTTTTGTGTCTGGCTCTTAAATTCCTGCAGACCTGACTTAACAGACAAGAGAGGGTCATAAAACTGAACCTGTGAAACAAAAATAGACCTTTTGGGACTTCTCATACACACACAGCAGGGGTGCCAAAATCGCTTTCATTTTTTCATGTTTCCAATCATGTTGTGCTTCCTCCGTACACTTGTGTGTCTGAGGAGGCATGGGGGAGCAAGCGTCTTTCCAGGCACGGTGTGTGCCACTGAAATGTACGGAACTGCAAGGGCTTAAACTCTCAGGGTCCCATCTTTATGTAAAACAGCATCTCCACCTTGCTACACCCTCTCTATTGCTGTAATTAATTTCAGGCACCTAAGACAGTACATCTCAGTTCTGTGTGCGACTCTAACTGCTGTGGTTTAAAAAGGCTTTATGCTTTGAGGTTTCCTCGTTCAGACATCAAACAATTTAAATCTAAAAAAAAATACACAAGTGCCTTCACACACACAAGTGCCTTCTGGCTACCAATGACAGGGAGTAGCAATAATAAAAAATAATAATAGTAAAAAATATGCAGCCATGTTAATGCCAGGGACCTCGGGATGCAATAGACAGAAATGAAATTAGAGGGGAAATCATGATATTGCTGAAGTGCTGGAGTGCTGCTCTCACACTAAGACCAGGGGGATTGGGATAAGGTAAAGTTAATTGCATTTCCAGATGACAAACCTCTCACCTCTGAACTGAATGGCTCTTTATAAAAGCTATCAGTAATAAACTGTAAATCTCAGCCATGATTGCAAATAAAGGTCATCCCTTTCATGCTGCCACTTTCCTGGGCCTTATTACATTCCCGCCTGAACCATTCCCACTTCTTAAGGTGTGCCAGCTGTCCGTATAAGCAATCAGCACGGCTTGCTTTATTTTTGTAAGGCATGACATTATCGGATTTACATCCCTGCACATTGTGCAAACTGAATTGGGCCAGTTCCCTACTCCTGGAAGGGAAGACAGCATCCGGAGGTAGGATTACTCTTCACCTTCTCCCACGAATGTGAAGGAGGTCCTGCATTCCCCTGTTTCGCAACCTAGCACTGCCAGGCTTCGTAAGAAGACACACATCCCATATAACATATCGGGCTTAATTGCTGGAGCTCCGTCTCACTTTTCCTTTCTCTATGTGCATGGCAAGGACCCCTATTCCTAACCACTCCCTGGATCAACTAGCCTCCTTTGGAAAGCTGAGTTAAATTTAATTTAACATAAATAAGGAAATATTCATTAACTTCTACTCTGTTGATGACATTGTCCCCAAATCCTTTTTTCTCAGTGCATCTCTCCAATTCTATCAACAACAACGGTGGTGAATATTTGGTGACTGCTTACTCTGTACTGAGCATGCTTACTGTAACTGAGTACACTGCTAAGTATGTAACATTACCTCATCTAATTCTCATATCTGTACGGCTGGATTCCATTTCCTCTCCATTTTGCAGATAAGGAAACTGAGGCTCAGGTTTCCCACCACTGCAAGTGGCAGAGGTGGGATTTTTTTCTTTAGCTGAAGGGACCCCAAAGCATCCTGGAAGGGACTGAGAAAGATGAAATAACACAAAAGAGCAAAGCCAACGCTGAATGCAAAGCTGGCTTCAGAAGCTCACTCCCAGGAAATAGAGCAGACGCTGGAAGTTACCCATGCTGGGGAAGAGAAATAGGTGCACTAAACGCTCCAACAACAAAACTCTAAGAGACCCTGCGCTAACCACTACCCTTACTGTTGAAGGGAGTGTACAAAAAAAAAGAAAAGAAAAAAGCATTAGCCTTCAACTCAAAATGAAAATAGTTCCAATTCTGGTTATATTTGCCCACCATTTATCCATTTGCCCTTTATTCATTCAATCACCACGTGACAGGCAAGATAATCGCTCTGATTTCAGTTTCTCTATTACCTTCCCATGTCTACAAGAGCTGTTGTGTTAAATGAATGCTGAAAATACTTTGCAAAATATAAAGTATTCTTCAAAAGCAGGTTTAAAATTCACAATAATCCCTTAAAGGGTAGCAGCAATGTACATTCTTTTGTTTTAAGCTCACTTTTAACTATTTTTAAAAATCAGACAGGGAAAATCTTAATATCTGAGAACAGCCACTGATCCACTCAGAGCTATAATCATTTCCCGTGTGTGTGGCTTTGCACCATACTAAAACACTAAAGGATTTAAAAGACCTAAAACACCTTGTTCTTGCCTTCCAAGAGCTTACAGTCTAGTCTAATTAATCAAAATAAAATGATAAAATGGCAATGCAGGATTTAATCAACAGTTCAAACTAACACAATGAAACCATGTCAATACAAAAATGATGACCAACAATTTGTACTTGAGCTCAGGTAAAGAAAGTCAAGATCACTTCATAGTCAGCAGTCCACTGGAAGGAGATTCTCTAGACCTTGAATAAGGTAGAGAGTCTTGATTAAAGAAAGGAGGACATCTCATACTTAAAATGCAACATAGATGGTAAAGAAATCTCTGAAAGGAGAGATTCTTCTTCTTCTGTGGAATATTAATCATAAGGTTTCTAAATGGAAAATTCACAGGTGAGTGGAAAATGAACAAAGCTACCAGGAAGCTCTGGGGAGATAAGCTAGAACTAAGCGTTTTCTCTGGCATCGTGGGACTCTTCTGCTCTGGGATAAGCCCCAAGTGTCCTGGGCCCTGCCCCAGGGCGAGGGTCCAGCTAGAATCCCCAGGAGATGGCTACACAGACAGGAAGGCAGTAATCCACATCTGATATTTTGAAGACAAAAACTGGCATATGACTGTAGCATTCCTGAATATCCCAACATTTGTAAAAGTATGTCTTGGGAATTCTGGGCCTCACTTTTCCCTTTATTGACTGTGCTCAAATTCACATGTCCAAAGACCACCAGAGTACGATCAGTGAGTGCAGTATTGGAATGACACACAGTCCAATTATAATGACTGTCCAGAAGTTAAATTTTTTAGTGATGTGGAAAATTCATCTGAAAAGACAACAAAAATAATGAAGGAGAAGGAGGAGGGGGATGCAGGGTAAGGCAGAGCGGGTGGCGCTTCATTCTGGGATGTGATCGAGAAGACAACCCCAAGAATGAGGTTGTCTTTACTGGGAGCTAGAATCCCGCACAATGTTCATTCATTCATTCCCTCATTTGCTGTGTCATATCTGCCATGCGCAGGGTGAAACATTTAGGTCCTACAATGGTAGACAAGGCCCTAGTCTATGAGGACCTTAAACCAAAGAATTCCACAAATGAAAACCTAAGGCACAGAAGCACAATTCAGGAAAAGCAGAATTGGAGCCACACTCTTATTGGTTAGCAACAAACATCACCTCTGATTAAACTATTGTCCCAAGACGTCCTAAGATTTCCTTCTCTCCGTCTAATTTAGACCTCCAAGTCAAGACTGGGGTGGTTTTAGCCACCATGAACTCCTATGATCCAGCAAGGCTTATTCCAGTTGAATTCTAATGTTGACTCATCTTCCCCTGTTAATTTCTTTCACTTGTGGATAACTTCATGTTTTTTAAAGTGGATATACGTACAGACTGCCTCCATGAAAGTGTAACGTAACTGCTAAGTGTCATTACTATTCAAAGGCTGCTTTTTTAGACACCTATTTGCTATTTACAAGGAAGTCCCTGGGTACACATGAAAGGTGGTATCAGTTATGCAGTAACAATAATAAAGAAGACGTGTGTACCATTGTAAAGCAATTATACCCCAATAAAGATGTTTAAAAAAAAGAAGACGTGTGTATAAAAGCAACAGCTTTCCCTTCTTCCATATTAAAAGCCTTAGCAGTGATTATGATGAACAAAACAGAAAGGGAGAATTTTCTTGTGAAGATGAGGAAATTAATATAATTTGGGGGCTTTGGAGGAGTCAGGGATGTTTAAGCTAGTTATTTTATTGAACATTTCCTGCCTCATTACCTGAGCAAGAGATCACTGTGTCTGAATAATCCTGGAATCATTAAGCTTCTTTTTTAGAGAGAGATCCATGTTTCCCAAACTTTATTATTTGTCAGAATTTTCCTGGTAGGTCTTCTGAGGGCTGCATCCCCTAAGATTCTGATTGAGCAGGTCAGGGGTGGTGTCCCAATTTTGCATTTTTAACAAGTTCCCGGCTAATGTTGCTGCTGGTGGCTTGTGATCACACTTTACGAGCCACTAACGTAGATCAGGGTTTGGCAAACCCTGGGCTGCTGCTCCTTTTGTAAATAAAGTTCTATTCAAACACAGCCACACCCATCATCTACATATTGTTTGTGGTGGTCTCACACTACACCGGCAGAGTTGAGTAGTTATAATAGAGATCGTTGGGCCCACAGCATTGAACATGTTTACTATTTGGCCCTTTACAGAAAAAATTTGCTGACTTTGGGTATAGATTATAACCAGAGTCATAGACACTTAGGGCTAAGAGGAACCATCTCTAACTGGATTCTCTATTTAATAAATAAAAAAAGCCTGCCCATGAAATTGGGAAAAGCTCAGACTGGAGCCCAGGCAGGGCCCTCATTGGCCAGTGCAGGATCCTGGTCAGACTGAAAGACTCCCTTTGGTCAGGAGTCATGCTTGAGGTTCTCAGCCGGCAGCTGATTCAGTGGAAAGGCAACACACATGCTACTCCTACCTCCAGATGATAAATCTGAATCTCAAGACTCATGGAGAGGCAAAGCCTGATCCTCTATTTTGTTGGGTGGATGAACCCAAGCGCTGATACCATTTGTTTGGGGTCACAGACACCTTTGAGAATCTGCTAAAAGTTATGGACTTCCTAACCCAGGAACAAGTCTGACACATGTAAAATCTTGCATGCAATATTAAGGGGCTCAATTTTTCCCTGAAGCCCACTCATAAGCAGCAATTTTAGGACCCTAATTTAGCCTACAATAGAGGAAAACATTCAAATCTAGCTTTCTTCTTCCGGTGGCAGATACTCATCTGCCATCCTTCCCCTTTGAGAACGTGAATATCCTTAAGTAAAGTGTAGTGGTATCATCAGCTGCTTACTGAGTATCTATGGCTCTTCCACATTTCCCAGCTCTCTTGCAGTTAGATAGGGCCAAGTGGTTAGTCTCGGATCAGTCTCTGAGCAGGAATGACATGTATAACTGCTGGGTAGAAGCATTAAAAGCTGGCATATGACTCTCTGTTTCCCTCCTTTTCAACAAAAAAAGGAGGCCCTGTGTTCCAGGTGGTCTGCTACAAGATGGTGGACCTGAAAGCCTGGGTTCCTTAAATGCTGTGTGGAGCAGACGCCCATCCACCACTGAGCTGAGTTAAATATGTTAAATATGCACTGTAAATTAGAAGTAAACCTTTGTCATGTTAAGCCCTTGCAAACTGGGAGTTAATTTGTTGCCACAGCATAAACTAACCTATTCTGAAATACAGGGGGTAAAATCTTAAACTACATGGATCTATGGGACTTCCTTCTTTCCCAACTTTAAGTGTTGGGGCAGCATGAAAATGCTAGTTGCCAAAGAGAGGAACAGTGAAATGGAGGCCAGGATGAGTAGCCCAACTCCCTCCATCTAAGGTACCACTCCTGCAGATGCCAGGAGAGTTGACTGTTGATGATTCACAGCTGCATCCCTAGCTCAAGAGCGCTACCACATCCATGACACAACTCACATCCACGACTAGCTAATGTGGGGGTATAAAGGTACAACCCCCTTCCTCCCATTTGAAAGAACTCTCAGTGGCTGACCCAGCCTCAGAACTCCTGGTAGGATCAACTACGGCCTCTGAGGCAACCATATCAACTCCTTTCTCTGTCCAATCCCACTTCCTTCCCAAGACCATTAGCAGTGTTGTTCCTAAGTGTACTTCCTAAAAACCCCCATGCACACACACCTCCACCTCAGACTGTTTCTGGATAACTCAACGTAAGACTGGCACTTAGGAAAGGAAAGAACGGGGCAAAAGATGGGCAACAATAAAAATTTTGTTGTTTTATTAACCTGGAGGAAACCCAGTGGGAAAGAAGATTGTGACCTATGACAACTAGGACAGTTTCATATTTTAGTCTAGGAGACTGATGAATTATTCACTCACATCCATAATCTTGTCAATTGTTAGTCAACTATAAACCAGTCAATAGTGTTTACTACAAAGAATAATAATAACAACAGCTAACACTGACTCCGTGCCAGCTGTATGTAAAAAGACTTTACAAAATAATACAAATAAAAATACTTCACATGCATTAACTTCATTTAATCTTTGCAACAATTCAATAAAGTAGGTACTATTATTATTCCATTTTCCAGATGAGGAAACTAAATAAAGCTAGATGATCTGCTCAAGGTCATGCAGCCAGTAAGCGATGAGGCTGTAAGTAGATCTGTCCTAGGTACTACATTCCACCTTATCCTGGACTCCACCTATTCAGCTGGCAGCATCCCCACCAGGCCAGCGCTGTTCCTAACAAGAGTAACCCAACAAAGTCAGGCTGTGTTTAGGAAGCAAGGAAAGGAGGAAGGTGGGAAAAGCAGGAAAGTGTGTACTCTAGGTAGATAGACTAGCATGATAAAACCTCACTTGAAATACGGTCAGAGGAGCCAATCACAGGAAGAAGATGCCTGGCTGTCTTAGAGAGATGGCAGGTAGAAGAAAGCAGACAGGCAAGCATCTGGGCTCTGGAATCACAGACAAGTATGTAACTTGAGCAAATTACTTAAACTCTCTGAACTTTAATTCCCCATCTGTAAAAGGGGATAAAAGAAACATCTCAGGATTAACAAGAGGATTAAATGAGAAAAAGCATGTCAAGTGCTTAACCAAGTGCCTGGCACCTAGAGAGCAATACCAATTCATATAGTCACGAGTCTCTTCCTTAACCATGACCAATAAGAAAAGAAAAAACAGATTCTCACAATAAGAACTTTTAAAATTTATTTTTAACAATATAATACATGTACATAGTTTGAACAAGCCAAATAGTTCTATAAGGCCTCCAAAGAAGAACAGCAGTTCCCTGCTTCACCTTCTTTCCAATATTGATTCCTGCTCTCCAGAAGAAACCCTTTCATCTTTTAGTTGTTTCTTTTGGTATTTGCTTCCATGTTTCTAACTAGTCTGCTTTTCTTTGTGTTTCTTGATTTTCTTTATTTTAAGTATTATTATCTGTTGATTTCACCCTATGGAAAATGAGGATTCAGATCTCTTACAATGCTAAGCATGTGCGTGTGTGTGCACACATGTCATTCTTTTGACATAGTTATACCGCAATTTTTTCTTAAAATGATACTTGCTGTTTACAATGTAACTATATTATTATTATATTAACATTTCAACACATAAGCCTTGTGGTTTATTATAATTATAGTTCTTTTCTTGCACAACTTTTGGTCTTTCCAGGAGTTGGTAATGTCCTTGTTTTTTGTCTTCTTGGTTTTCTACATATCTAACATTAATTTATTCCCAAATTCTCGGCCACATTTATCAATTTCTTGTGAATACATTTAAATGCATCAAATTATATATCCTATATATATATTTTTTTTCTCAGAGACATCTGGATCCCTATGTCTTATTGCTCCAAACTAGACTGGGTTTCTATTTTAAGCCTTCTGCCCAGCAGTCATCCTGAGGTGTCTCTTCCCTATTATCCTGAAAATTCAATTTGCATCCTTCTATTGTTAAATCACCTATATCCTAGATTTTTATGTCTTCTTTTTTAGATTATTCCATCTTTATTAGTAGAATACACCCTTCAATAACTTTCTGAGAAAAGGGACAGGGGAAGTAAATCCTACCCTCATGCTTAAGCAACAATTTGACTGGTTACTAAGTTCTACACTGGAAATAATTTTTGCTCAACATTTATTGTTTTCTAGTTTCCAGAACTGTTGAGAAAGCTGAGGCTGATTGAGACCGTTTTCCTCTCTGAAATTTTTAATCCCTATTTAAATGAAATTTCTGCCATATTCACTTCTTGCCTGGGTATTTGGGGGACCTTCTTCATCTTGAATAGTCTTTTTAAATAGCACTCTACTCTTATTTCATGAATGTGGCATATATTCCCGTGTCTCTCTGTGTATTTTAATTTTGTTTTTCTTCTTTCTTCACTGTTTCTACCTCCCCTGGGTTCTTTTTTCCTCTTTGTTCCTATCATCAAGGCAAAAGTTTCATTAAATGTCTGAGGGGACATTGTTCTTTTTTTTTTTTAAATTTATTATTTTTTGTGTGTGGTACGCGGGCCTCTCACTGTCGTGGCCTCTCCCGTTGCGGAGCACAGGCTCCGGACGCGCAGGCTCAGCGGCCATGGCTTACGGGCCTAGCCGCTCCGCGTCATGTGGGATCTTTCCGGACCGGGGCACGAATCCGTGTCCCCTGCATCGGCAGGCGGACTCTCAACCACTGTGCCACCAGGCAAGCCCTGTTCATTTATATTTTAAAATGAAACCTTTTTAAAAATCCATTGGAAGCTCTGTGTGAGGTGATCTCTGTATTCAGAAGGGGACCTGGTTGTTTCTTTGGGATCTCAGCTGACAGCATCCATAGATCTTTCCTCTTGGAATGATCAGCTTCCTCAGAAAGGACTCTTCCAGTCTCTAGCCTGGAGATGATAAGCCTGGTCAACAATGTTCCCCACCCAAGTGGCAGACAAGGGCAAGGAGGTCTCACCATTTAGTACTCAGACTTCATTTAATGCTGATATGCATGGAACAGTATCCCTCACTCAGCTGTGTCTGATTCCCCACGTCAGCACCTGTTCAGCCTCTCCAGAGCTCCAAGCTTCTGAAGCAGCTGGGCAAAGATGTCTTCATGTGAAGGACAGAGTGGGGGAATCTAGAGGATCAACTGACTTTTATGCAACTTCCAACTAGTTCTATTCCCTACCCATCCTCACACCCTCAGAGACAGTCAGTGGCAGAATCTTTCTTGTTCTAGCACCTCACACTGGCTCAGTTCTTGACTTTGCCTTTTGTAGACATGTAGCTCCATTTTTCTGTCTTCCACTAAATCTGTTACCATCAGTCCAGTTGTTTCCCAGCCCCCAAAATTTTGTTGACATTTCTTATCTGCCATCACCTCCTCTACTGTTTGTTGTCCTTATGACTTTATGCTCTCTTATACTTAAACCATCATTTTAGTGAGGTTTTGAGAGAGAGCAGAAATAAACCCGTGTGTTTAGCCACCGTGTTTCTGAATTACGTCTTGGTGTTAGACACCTTTGGTGAACCACTTCCATTCAATCATTGGGGTATTTGCTCTCTAAAATGCTAAGGAATAATTACAACTGACTTACCCAGTGAAGTATCAGAGGGGAAGGCAAACAAACAGTGTAAACCCTTCAATAAACCATAAGACATGCTGTGATTAAAATGCACACAGGAATCTGTACAGTGGGTGCAAGCACAGATCAACCTCAGCAAGCGGCCTCACGCGTCCCATTTTGGATGACTGAAGAAAACTGATGGCAACGATACACGTATTGCTCCAGCTACTGAGGCTGTTCCATGGAGTGGCTGTTCCGTGTCTCCTGGTTTCATTCTCTCTATCATCTTCATGCCAGCATTACCAATTTGGGTGAGACCTGGGTTCATTAGATATTCAAGCAGCATTTGTTTATCCTGGTAGTGAAACGGAGTAAGGTTCACGTAGCTTCATCTCAACGAAAGTTTATTATGTTGTAAATCTGATGTAACTTCAGGGGCTTGCCGCATTGCATGACAGATGCATTATCTGGCCTAGGAATTGTAAGGAGTGACTTCATAATGTACTCACCACAAATTCCGATATTGGATAGACTTACTTTATAAATCTGCTGCCTAAATACTCTGTTTTCCAAACAACCCAATCCAAAAATGGGCAGAAGACCTAAATAGACATTTCTCCAAAGAAGATATACAGATGGCCAACAAACACATGAAAGAATGCTCAACATCACTAATCATTAGAGAAATGCAAATCAAAACTACAATGAGATATCATCTCACACCGATCAGAATGGCCATCATCCAAAAATCTAGAAACAATAAATGCTGGAGAGGGTGTGGAGAAAAGGGAACACTCTTGCACTGTTGATGGGAACGTAAATTGATACAGCCACTGTGGAGAACAGTATGGAGGTTCCTTAAAAAACTAAAAATAGAACTACCATATGACCCAGCAATCCCACTACTGGGCATATACCCTGAGAAAACCATAATTCAAAAAGAGTCATGTACCAAAATGTTCATTGCAGCTCTATTTACAATAGCCAGGACATGGAAGTAACCTAAGTGTTCATCAAGAGATGAATGGATAAAGAAGATGTGGCACATATATATAATGGAATATTACTCAGCCATAAAAAGAAACGAAATTGAGTTATTTGTAGTGAGGTGGATGGACCTAGAGTCTGTCATACAGAGTGAAGTAAGTCACAAAGAGAAAAACAAATACCGTATGCTAACACATATATATGGAATCTGAGAAAAAAAGGTCATGAAGAACCTAGGGGTAAGACGGGAATAAAAGACACAGACCTACTAGAGAATGGACTTGAGGACATGGGGAGGGGGAAGGGTAAGCTGTGACAAAGTGAGAGAATGGCATGGACATATATACACTACCAAACATAAAATAGATAGCTAGTGGGAAGCAGCCACATAGCACAGGCAGATCAGCTCGGTGGTTTGTGACCACCTGGAGGGGTGGGATAGGGAGGGTGGGAGGGAGGGAGACACAAGAGGGAAGAGATATGGGGACATATGTACATGTATAACTGATCCACTTTGTTATAAAGCAGAAACTAACACACCATTGTAAAGCAATTTTACTCCAATAAAGATGTTTAAAAAATGCAAGTGATCAAAATATAAAAAAAAAATACTGTTTTCTTAAACTGTGTATATGTGTGTATATGTATGTTCACACATGTGCTCTGTGTGTGTGTGTATATATATATATTTTTTTTCCTTTTTTTAAATCAGCCAGGGGCCCAGCAGAAAGCAATTTGCACACACTCAAATGGGGTAACTAAGGAAAGTTTAAAGAAGAAACTATTTGCAGAGGTGTGAGTTTGGTTTAGGGAAGCCCAGAAGAGTCAGTGAAGCACCCTAGAGGTAGCAAGAGCACAAGCCAATACCACTCCCAGGCCTGAAGGTGCCAAGAGAGGGTGGGGTTGCCGAAACCTGGCAAGACCAATGGCTGTAGGAGAGGGCTGCAGACTGGAGCTCTTGTCTTCAGTAGAGAAATGGAACCAATTCTGAGCCAGAAATGGAGGGGGCCAGAGGAATAAATATCAGAACCTCACTCTCCTCCTGCCACCCATTCTTCTACTGAGCCCTCCTATTACTCACACCAAAGTAGAAGCTGCAGGACAATGAGGGAGGTATTGCAGTCATAAAGGTCATCTGTCCTCTAAGGTACAATGAGAGGGGTAGAGAGTATTTTATATATATATATATATATATATATATATATATATATATGGAATTTTGTATCCTTGGGCCCCTCTGAAGATATAGGAATGACGGAGTCAGGGCTAGAGGTAAGTGAATGCCCATGTCATAAAGTGACTTTACAGTAGGCTAATACTGCTATGTTTTACACCATTATTTTTTGTTTGTTATATGTTTGCTTTGCCCATTAGGTTGTAAGCTCCTAGAGAGCAGGGGGCATGCTCTTTTGTGTTCCAGACCAGTGCTTAGCACACAGAGACCCAGTAAGGAAGGAGTTTATAGAAATCACACCAGCGAGTGACTTCAGTTTCTCCATCTACAAAATGGGAACGCAGGGAATGGGGAAAGATACTTAACTACATTACTCCAAAGGCTGTAATCTGTGTGGTCCAAATACAGTGACATCTGGAATAAAAAGTACTAGAAGGCATTTCAAATATTATAATAATTTTACTGCTACTCTTACAGACATATCCAAATAGGATCATACGTTCGGGGCACTTCTGGATCATAACAGAGCCTATCTGTTCTGTAATAAATGCATTGCCAGGCAGCAACTGTGCAGTTAAAACATAATCAGTCAACAGAATATGCTTCTTAGGCCTCAAAAATTTCTCTCTCTCTCTTTCTCTCTTTCTCCCTTTCGAAAATGGACGCTCAAGCCCTAGGCAACATAACCACTGAGGTTTTATTATAAAATACATTTCAAAACAATGGTTGCAAGTCTTGGAAGCAAAGAAGAAGATGAAAAAGAAGTAAACAAGGCCTTTTTCTCCTACTAAATGATAAATTAAAAGCAACACTTTGCTGTTCTGCCTCATTTATTATTGCATTGCACTCTCACCGCTAGAGTTAAGGTGTGTCAGCATTTCCAATATAAACCCCTATTTTCAAGGGTTTATAATTCAGCCATAATAATTTGCTCCAGGCTGAAACTTGCCATGCAAAAGGTCTCATTGTAGGACCAAACTTAGGACAAATTTAAAGGAGAAAGAATTGAGTTGACTGGTCTGAGGTTAAAAATGGAAACAAAATTGTCCTAATTTGTTGGCCCTTCTCTCAACTTCAGAATGCATCTTGAATCTTAGAGAAACCTGAAACACCAAAAGGAGATGAGAACGTGCATATAGTTTTTTACTCCTTTGTGAAAACAGTCACTATCGGCACAAAGTAGCATTAGATACAGATATATTAAAAGCCAACTTACACCATATACTCCTGTGTTTATAATTTACATATTGCTACTGATTTACAAAACTAGATCCCTTGTCTGGGTATCTGTTCTTTGGTTAGCTTTTCTTTTACAACAATTCCTGTAAAGTGTAAAGGATGGACATGTATGACTCAGCCACAGAGAGCTCAGCATTTCTGAACGTGAATGTTATTTTCTGCCATTACACCTCTCTTTCCACCTCAAAGCGTATAATCTACAAAGTAACTATTTCTATGTCCGTGACATCTTCTTCTATGGCATCATTCTGCCTCTGTGTACACTTGAGTCCCAAATCCAAGCCTTATTCCAGCGGTGGTTTGTTAATCTTCAGTGTAGGTTTATTTTTCTGGCAGGTTAAGCTGTATCCAAGATGTCATTAGACAGACACCAGCTTACAAAGTGGACTATTGAATTCAGGGTGCCAGTAATGCTCAGCAGAAAGTATAAAACTCATTTCAAAAACCAGAAAAACAATTTTGCATTGGCATCGTCCACAAGTCAGAACTGGAGAGGCCCACATGCCTTATAAGTTAAGAGTGTCTTTCAGATGCCACGTTTCACAACTTGTTGAGCTGAGCTTGCACTCCAACATCTGTTTAGGCTGATAGAGCTCTGTGGACTTAACTCCTGGACTTGAAGCCAAATCTATCGATCTGTGGTTCTTAATCTTCAGCGTGCATCAGAATTAGCCTACCACCAGAGTCTCTGATTCAATCGGTCCACAGGCCAAGAATTTACATTTCTAACAAGTTTGCAGGTGATGCTGCTGCTGCTGGTGTGGGGACTACAGTTGCAAACCACTGGTGTGTATCTTTCAAATGTGTATTAATGAAAATAAATGGATGTTACAGTATTCTACATGGCATAGTATTCTTAAGTACTGTCTTCTCAGGGCTTTTCAAAGTATCTTAAAATGAAGTCATTCAAGCTCCTAGAACCCTGTAATGGTATAATGATCTGTAGTTTACAGATGGGAGAATTAAGGGCAAGAGCTTTGTCTAATACCAGACAATAAATCAAGAGCAGAGCCAGGATGAGGAATCAAAATTCCAGACTCCTAATTCCACAGTCCAGGTGTGTTCTGACCTATGCTGGCCAAGGGGCCATTCTTTATAACATGAAATAACAGCATGTGCTGGCCACAGATGATTTTAAATGGAATCAATATGCAGCATGAAAACTGACCATTTTTATAGCCATGCAGTATAAAGATCTACCTTATACCTTCACTCACTTTGTTTCAGTAATTGAAAAGTATACCTTAAGAAATGCAATGAATGCATTTGGGGAATGAATATGGGGAAATGGGCTCTTAATTCTAGGGGTAGCGACCATGTGAGTCCAATGTAACCACAAGGAAGCACCAAGAAAAGTCCCCCTCCACCAAAAAAAATAGCGAGGTAGCAATAAGCATCATCTTATCTCACTACAGCAACCAAGAAAGGAGCTGGCGATACTAAATCACAGAAGTAATGTGAGGGGGAAAAGAAAAAGACAACTGCAGACAAAATAAGAAGGGAAAGTTTTATTAATTCTAAATACGGTTTCCCCATTGGGTTTACACTAGCATTTGTCCTAATAGGTTCCAGATGTTCAGCCGTCCTGTAAGTAGCTACCTAGGATAAAACAGTAGCTTGCCTCCTTTAAGTTAAGAAGGTGAAATTGTGGACCTCAGGGCTGATTTACAGTTTAGTTAAATCAGAGCCCACAGCATGAAGGAACAGATCGGCAAGCAGTGGGTGAAGGTGAAAATAATTGTTAGAAAAGGCTGGCGGCTCAAGAGTTAATACCAACCTTTCCTTTGAATGCAGCCTTCTGTAGTAGCTAATGAAGGTAATGAAATATGACATGTAGTTTGGCCCTTGACCATGGAGTGCACCCCCCTCCCCTCTGTGCTGCGAACAAAGCCAAAACAGATGTAGCGACTTCTGTATGGTTTGGGGTTGACGTTTGTTACACAGAGCAGGTCACCATGTACATTCCCAGAACGTTTGCTTCTGACACATGCGGCATTATCTGAGAAAGATGCTGCCTTTGTTTGTGAGGTGGGGAGAGAAGAGAGGGGCAGAGAGAGCAGACAGGGGGACTTGAGCCTCTATGAAAATTCAGCCAAATTCCCCTCCTGTTCTGTGCTCTGGTTCTCAGCCATCATGCGCCTGCCCATCCCCTCCCCTTGACTCTCTCTAAAATGGAAAAACAAAAAAACCATTCTGTCCTTTAGGGGGAATAAAGAGGCAGCTTTCCTTCAGCAAAGGAGCTTTCAACGAGACTGGATTTTATAGAAAAATCTCCCTGTACATTGACCTCTGGCCAATCTTTTAACATTAAAAGAAAGGGAACAATAACGGGTATACTACACCCAAGGATGGCTTGGATTCTTATTTCTGAAAGTCACCTATGCTGATCACAGTTGATAATGAACAGGCAGAATCTCCTTGGCAAACAACATCAATATTTTAGCTTCTCTGACTTTTGTCAGTATCTGTGCCTGGTATCCCCATGCAAGCGGACAGGTCTCAGATGAATGTATGCTTCTTGCAATAAAAAGCACTTGGCTTGGCTATGCTGCTAATCCTAATTGCAGCTGTACTGGATCCAGCTTTTCTGCTCTTGAGGGCCACTGGACTATTTAGCTGTTTGATTTTTTTTCCCCCCTAGGGATCTCACTCAAGTGGTTTTCTTTAAAGAAAATTTCATCAAGTCTTGGCCTAATACAGCATCTATTCTTTCCAAAGGATCAGATCTTCAGCAAAGTTAGGGCAGAAAAGAGGAGGAGAAGCAAGAGTCCTCTTGACAATTGATAGCCTGTTTCAAGTGTTATTTATCATTCTCAGCAGAAACACTGACATGTGCCTTTTGAAAGGGGATACTGTACCTTTAACCTTGAATATAACGCATTCTTAATTTGGGACGCAAGCTGAGGTTCAAAAACGGATAGCCTTTGGGTGGTGGTTGGGGGGAGGGGTGTGGCTGGATTTATTTATGAGACATGTGGAAAATTTTGACATCACAGCCTAGAGCCATTATTCACTTGTTACATGACACAAGATTGGCTCTTTTAATGCAGCAACATCACATAAAAAAAATTTGATTTTGTCCTCTGACAGCAGGCTGGTCCTCTGCTGCTCACTACCCACTCACCCCCCAAAATGTAATCTTTTTAGGTTAAAGGCCACATGAAAGTGATTTAAGTAGGCTACAGTTTTCATCAGATCCCGGAAAACTGGGTTTGGACCGAGCTCCCTCATTAACAACAAGCTGCAGGAGGGTGGGGACCGAGGGCTAGTTGGGAAGGAGGCTCTTCTGTAATGGGGTCCCCCAGCCCACCCTGAGCCCCTTTCAGCCCTTCACCAGAAGAGCCGTTTCCTATGGCGGGGTAAGACATTGACAGCGACTCAAATCCGCTCATCAATTTTAAGAACAATTCACTTCTGAAGCACATTAGCCCAGACCTTTCTCCAATCATGCAAAGACGTCTGAGGGCTGAGAATCTGACCTGCAGAGTATAAGACACCCAACACCTTCAGGATGTGTCATCCTTTATTCAAAGCTTTCTTGCCCCCACGACTGCATTTTAAGACCAGGAGAAAATCCTGGGAAGCTCAGGGACCCCATGTGCAAATGAGGGAACTGAAACTCTGAAAGAGTGGCCTGAGGTCATACACATACAAGTGGCTGATATATGACCGGAACCTAGACCTTCTGACCTAAAGACCTCTCATCTTTCCTCTTCAGCCAATTTTTCTATACCTTTTCTGCACCAAGTAGAAGCCTGTGGAGGGCCGGGAACTATATTGGGTGCTTTTATCTCATTTACAGAGTTTAATATTGCACAGCAATTTCTGTCATCATACATCCCACATCCAAACCTTGTGCCTTTAGTGCTGGAATAATGTCACAGGGTCCAAAGTTCTGAGTTCAGTTCCTAGGCAAAGGGAAAGAGGCTGCCTCGTGTCTTCATCACACAAAAATATTGTCTCTAAAGCTCCTGCCTTCCCAAGCTATTATAAGCACACCCAGGACTGAGTGGTTACACTTTTATTGGCAACAAAAGAGTGAGTCCGTTGAAGAGCAAGCTCAAGGCATGGAATAAGCACTGGCTCGAGTGAACGCGCACCCTGAGCTGAATCCTCTGGGCATCAGGAGCTGCTGGCCAAAGGACAGTGGGAGTGGGGAGAGGCTGCAGGCTCTGACTGCAGGGAGGAGGCTGGGAGGAAGGGCAGATACCCTGAGCATCTGGCTTGGATACACATGTCAGGAAAACTCTACCCAGAGTCCAGAGATTATCCCCATGACCCTGCTTTGTCTGGAAATCTCATCGCTTGAGTAAAGTAGGCTCCTTGTCTTCATTTAGAAGACCATCTGCTAAGGTAGCCAAGGCAGGCTGTTCAACAGCTTATATTGTCACATTCAAGGCTAAGATCTGAGACACAGTCTCAAGCAAGTTGCAAGCCAGAGCCAATCTTAACCGGTTTTTGATGAGCATGGAATCAAAGCCTTGTTTGGTGAGATGTGAAAGCAACAGAGCATCTTCCTATGTTATGAAAACCCCAATTACGCCCACCAAGAGTGACACAATATGTGAGCTGTCCTATAAGATCTTAAAGAGGAGGGATCACTGCCACTTCTGCTGCACTTCCAAAATGACCCATTCCCCGCTTTGATACTGATGATTAATCCCTTAACTAGCCCAGAACTGCATCAGGAACTTCATTCTTTGACAACAAATGTTAAAAAGTGTGAGTTACGAGATTCTTCTCAGTATGATTGAAATGTAATCCTGCCTGGAGACAGGGGGATGCAGTAGGTGACCTCTCCTGCTTCCATCAGGCTCTGCCTTGTGCTGCTGATACAACCTGGACCCTATGAAACTGCCAATATATGAATGCTTTTGATCTACAAAATAGGCAAATTCATAGATTTCAACCTAATATATTTCTGAGTTTGATATATAGACAAGTTTAACATACAACCCTTGCATGAATCACAGCAAATGGGAAACAGCACAGCTAAGAGCATTATTTCCAGTAGAAACACCTGTTATATAATCCCACGAGCATATTATGTAACAGTTGTCTAATTTTCTTTTGCTTCTAAAATGCAAAGCATAGTGACATTTTTTTATTATCCATGCTCAGAAAAAAAAGATTAACAAAAAAATATTACCAAAACCATTAAATCTTTTGCACAGTCATTGCCAATCTAGCGATGAAGATGAAGTCTAAAAGACAAGCAGACAGACTTGGAAGAACTGAGTCAATACAACTCGAGGTGCCCTGACAATATGAAAGAAAAGAAATGTTGCTGGTAGCAAAGGAATTAACCAATCTCCTCATACTCTCACTGTTCCTTCTAACAGCCCATCATGCAAGGAAAACAGCCCAGGCGGTGGAAAATTGCTGTTTTCCAATAAGAAAGACCAACCACAGCTGTGTAGTTTTTATTTCAGAATGAGCACACATCACACGAGAAGGGAAATGCTACCAGGATCTACAAGTCACCCAATGCCACTGAAAAGAGGTAAGGACCCGACACAGTTATAAGCTTTAGAGTGTCTTGCAAGGCTGTGGCCACCTCTACAGATCCTAGTGATTGGAGTACATGACAGGGCATCAGCAGCTCAAGGTCAGCCAGAGGTTATGGCACCTCTGCCGATGGACTCCACAGTAGTCCAGATAATGCATGCTTGGGAAAGTGGGGATACCTACATAAAGAGATGGGGGAAGGGACCAAAAACTGGCTCACAGCCTGTTCATGAAATCCTCTGGGTAAAACCATTTTAACCCCTGCCTTGCTGGGGCTTTAACATGTCTTCGATCCTATGTGATAAAGACTTTGCAGATGAAGAAATGTTACATAGAGAAAAACAACTAAACACTCTCAATGCAGGCTGGTTGTAGCAGCCAATGGAGAGGGAGAAATAGTCCAAATTTTAAAGAACCAGGTCACACATTTGATGTGGCCTCATGACCTGCTCCTACGAGGCCGCAACCTTCACTGAACAATGTTTCTCGATCTCCAGAAATGACAAAAGGCATGGGACCCAGGAGCCCACCTGGGGCTGCTGGTTGAAAGTGTAGAGTTGTCATAAAAACAGAAAGTTAGTTATTCAGAGTTTAAGTCCCAGGGAGGCCAGTGGCAAACATAAATCAGAGATGGTTGAAATTTTCTAGTCTGATTCACTGTGTGACAATGAAATGCAGAAACCAACCAGTGCAGAAATATGGACAGGAACAGAACTGGACCTACACTGATAGGGTAGCGAAAGAGCTCTGGAGAAGTCAAGGAACCTGCACTCTATTTCTGGCTCTCTATTTCTGACCCTCAGTTTCTTCATCTGAAAACTGGGATTACAGGAATTACTGTGTGGATTAAATATGCTAATGTATACGCAAAGCACGCTGAAAACTTTTAATAGCTATAAGGTATTAACGTCACTGCTATCACTATAATGTTGAGACCAATCATACATTCAAGACTGGGTTCTCTTGCTTGCCACTATTTACATGATGGGTTAGAAAAAAATCTGATTCAGCTGGCATAAGAATTCCTTGTACAGAGGGAATGGTCTTTTTAAGGAATAGCCTTGATAAGGTGCTTGAGGGGAAAGTGAGACCTTGAGGGCATGACTCAGAAGGAAACAAAGGAGGTAGCTATACTGAAATGTATACAAAACTGATAGGAATTTGGGTGAGGGGGGGGGCAGGTGAGGAAAGAAGAAAGGAGGAGGAGAAGGAAAGAGTCTTGCAAAAAAGTAGGAAATGGGAACTCAAGTTGAAAAAGGGGCCAAATGGCGATATGTAAATGCTCCTGTCCTACCAAAATGTCAGTAGTCTTCACACCACACACACACACACACACACACACACACACACACACACCTTGTATGAGTGGTTTACCTGAGGGAAATTAAGGAAGATGCCTGAGTTCTCAGCTATATCAAACATCACAGACAGCAGAAGGGCATCGAGACAATTTCCAAGATGAACTGATTCAGCACAAGCAGAACGTGGAAGCAAGAGGTAACCACAAAGATGCTTCAGCCCTTTGGAAATCTGCAGAAGTATTGTAAAGGCATGATATTAACATGGAGCATATTTGGAGCGGGGGGAGTTTAGAGATTTTTGGACACTAAAACCCTACCTGATGTCTGAGTTACAAATGGTGTGCTAATATTAAATAATCAGAAACATAACTTCCAGAATGCAACAAACTCTCTCTACGTCCAATGCCCAACAAAGGAAGCTGCTCCAAGTACCAACTGTCTTCAAAGCTTCCCCTGAGTCTGATGTATCTATTTGAAATCAGGGTAGAGTGTAGAAGCAAGCCAGTGTCTAGACCTGTGATGAAGGCTGTACTCCTCCAGAGGTACCAACCAGGTAAGGCAGGAATACTCCTCTTTTCTTATAGGAATCTTGAATCTGCACCCACCACCCAGGCTGCTTTGAGAGACATACTTCCTCTCTGACCCTCAGTCTCTTTATCTAAAAATGCCACTGACCAAATAGCCACTTCAAAGGGTTGATATAATGATTAAATGAGAAACATCTACAGAAGTGTTTTTGAAAATGATAAGATACTATGTAAGTGTAAATGTTGTAGGTCCTTTTTAAAAGCTGATAGATGAATTCCTAAGTAGGCCCGTATTGTGAGAGCAAACATCAAGCATTTAGGATGTGGCTATAAAGCATCCAGATACAGAGCTCATATCGTGGTAGGTTTCTTTGACCTTCCCTTTGGGGCAGCATTCTCATTCGTAAAGGTGCTAAGAGGGGAGAAATGCTCATTTTGCTTGGGATGTTGATACCCAGGCTTCTTTCACATCTGTTGCTTCTGTGGATCCTGTTAGGATAGCTAAGAATCCACACAGAACTTCCCAGGGGAAGAAAACAGCCTCTTCCCTTCCTTTCAGGAAGAAAAGGGACACAGAAAAACAACTCAGTTTTGGCTACAGTTCTGTCTTGAAATCTCCCAGCAGATTAGGAAACAGAAAAGGATAAAACCCAAAGATGGTCTCCTGTCTCCAGATTTTGAACTTCCGGCTAAGGTGTGAAGGCTGTGGGAAAGGAAAAAAATTTCATTCTCTGAATTAAAAGAATCAAAAGACCCAATATTGATTTTTGTCCATCATTACCAAATACGCACAATAACAACAGCTTAGTACAGAAATCATCACTGAGAAGATTATTACAATCTCATAAGTCACATGAATGTACTTATTAGGGGCTATTATTGTGGTGCAAGCGAATTCTTTGTTGGATCATAAATTATTATTGTAATTTATGATCTGCTTTTTTTCCTTCTTCTTATTCCTCTTTCCCCCTGTTCTGAAGCCCATCTATGAATTCTATTCATGCCAGATAAAATCACAACAATGAAACATCAGGGCTCCTCCAGGACAGCAGCCCCTGGTGCTTGCTCAGCTGGCTTCACATCTCACGTGACCGCAACAATGTCAGCCTCTGAGCTGCCCACCTCCAGCTGCCCCCGGGAATCAGGCAGCTTCTGAGCTGAAGTCCATACTACATCTACAGCCAAAGGAAAACGTGTCCATCCTCCCTTGGGAGAGCAGGCCACAGGGAAGGGACACTTCGCTTTCTGAAGATGACTTCTGACACACTGACTCTATAAAAGGCCAATCAGCTGGTGGGTCTAGTTCTTCGGCCACTTGCGAGCCCTGGCAGTTATAAGCCCAGGGCTTCTCCCTTCAGAGTGAAATAACTACAATCTCCTAATAATGAGCAAAACCAACATCAGTGACACTGCCTGGAAATGAATGTTACCCCTTGGATTCTAATAAAAGAGAAGTTGAACAAGCTGTACTAGGTGCTTTTTATTTGTACATATATTCAATTATATGGCATATGTTTTTAGCAAAACTGTTAAAAAGGGACTTATTTTCAGTGGGCTGCATCTTTTATCCCCACCAGTAAAACGAAATCTTAGTCATTTCTCAGGTCCCTACCAATCCAAATCAGATCAGTACAATTCTACAAATATTTATTAAGCCCCAGCATAGGGAAGGACAAATACATATTTTCTGAAAGAATAAACAAGACAACATAATCCTCCTTGGCTGGGAGGCAGGTTAAAGGGGTAAGTATATGTGAGTGTGGCCACAGATCCTGTTCCCCAATAGATACTGGTCCCCCAAAAGAGCTGGTCTTCAATCTTTACTATTCACTGAAAAAATCACTCCTGCAAATAAATGCCTCAACCAGAAGGGGCATATGACAGTAGAGGGAGGGCTAGACCAGAAAATCAGGGCATACGGATTCAAGTTGTGGCACATCACCTCATTCCCCTGTGCTTCCATTTCCACGGCTGTGAAATAGGTGGAGACGTCCAAGTTCTTGCTCTAAACTCGGGCTCTGAATCACCTTAGGAGTTCCAGGCATGGTCAGTGTCCCAGTAATATGGTGATACACATGCTGATGGGTCCAGCTGACCCTGTTTTTATTTACCAGAGTCTACATACAAATCCTATTATCGTTGTGACTGTAGTTGTCATAAATCCACAAAGACTATTAGTGTACATCAATGTGCTGTGAGGCTTGAATGTGTCCATTTTACTCCTCTCTTCCTCAGTTTTCTTGCCTGAACTTTCTTGTAGCTCTAATGTTCCAGCTTTCTCTGATAGCTTAGTCACAAGGACAGGGAAAATGTGTATAAAAATCCACACATTCAGATCTATCCTTATCATTAGAGAAACAGTTCACCTAAGAGCCTGCCTCCTTCTAAAGTCATCCCTGTTTATGAAAGACGGAACATTAGTCCTGTCAAGGGGAACAAATTACTCAGTTATCGTGGAGACATGCTGAAGTCCTCAAAGTCCAGGACTGTGCCCTAAAAATATGACAGATGCAAAATAAATAGCATATTTTAATTAAATTGATTATGTATAAAAACCAGTTCCCAGGATGCAGGACCAAGGTGTCAGACTTCTCATGACCCCTTCAGAGAAGGGGGCCAAACAGAGACAAAGCGACGGCAATGAGAGATACGGTTCCACAGGGAAGGGGTGAGCTAGTGTGCCCCACGACAAACTCTGGATATTTGGCTATGGATGAGTCCTAGAGGGAGAAATGGCCTTGGGATATTAGGAAACACCAAATTATTTCTTAATGACCAGTACTTTCAGTAATCTCATGTTGAGTTTCAGAGTGTCCCAAACATTTTCTAGCAGAAGGATGCTGGGCATTGATGATAGGACACAAGGTCTGTGTCTGGCAGGTAAAAACCTACATTAAAATCAGGGAGAAGAGTGAGAAGGGAAAGGGTAATGCAAATGGCATCTTGGTCTCAAGTGCATGGCAGCAACAGACCCTGAAATGTTACATTGTGGCCACAAAGCACCAAAAATGGACCATGCTCTCTGCCCCAAAGACCCTGGCTCATCAGGCTCATGTTTTTGATGAGCACCACATCCAAAAGGTTGACGAGAAATGTTCTCTAAGCAAGACAAAAAGAAGAAATAAAAATAAGCAGATATATTTATCTGCAAGATGATACATGTTGTATTCTTATACATAACCAAAGCATTATTATTTCTAATACACAAAAAGCTTTTACAAGTCAAGAAGAAAAAGAAAACATAGTAGAAAAACAGGCAAGGGATCTGAATAAGAACTTATAGTATGGGAAATGCAAATGTCTAATAAATGTATGAAAGATGCCCAACCCCAGGGATGGTCAGGTAAATGCAATTAAAGCAAAAATGAACTGTCACTGTTGAAGTACTATTATTGTCTTTGTTGACAAAACTTAAAAATATTAATGACATCCAGTGCTGGGGATGATATTAGGGTCAAAAGTACTCCCATGTATTTCTGAATACAAATTGTTACATGTTTGAAGGTAATCAAGTCATGCCTATTAAAGATTAAAAATTCATTTACCCTTTGACATAATAAATAACAGAATCCACTGAACATTTATCAGAATCCACTGAACAGAAATAAAAGCACCAATATATAAAAATATGTATGAGGATGTTTATTTAAACAATAACTATTATAGAAAAAAATCTTGATTCGCCTAAAGGTCTATGATTAAGGAAAATGGGTGGCTACATTCTGTTATACCAATTCTATAAAAATTATGAACTTACTAGAAATAATAAGACCTAGAAAAATGTTTATTATACATTAGCAAGTTTTAAGAAGTACACTGCAGGGTAGTGTGTGTGATATAATGTCATCTTTGTAAAATAAAAGTAAAGTCTTCCTGTGTGTACAAAGATAATGCTACAGAAAGATATCCATCAAACTACTGGAAGATTAATTACAAGCGGTGATAGGAATAAAGAGGAAGAGTGGAGCATTAAATATTTTTCCTTTACACATATTTATATATTGAATACCTCTGTTTTATTTGACTTGCTACAATAAGGATATCATAAAACCACAGCAATAAAATAGGAATGGTAAAACAAACAACAGCAAAAAGCTACACCAAGTTCTAGCAGCTTTTCCAAAACGATCTATGGACTTTAAACCAACCAAGGACAGCCCCATGGCCCCGCATGGCACCTCTCACATAGTTGATACTCAGTAAATATTGAATGAATGAACATTAGACATTCAAAAGGATTTACTGAATGTGGTTGGAAGAAGGTGTAATTTCAGGATCCAAGGAAAGCTTCATCCTCACCCCTCCCATCTCCATCCTTCAAAACACAACAGCTTAGTATCTGGAAAATTATTTGATATAATTTACAACCCTCAGAGGCCCATTAGAAGCTTCCAGCATCACAGCAAATGTGAATCTCACTGAAAAATATGTGGGTCTTGTACAATGCCTGGGCCCACCTGGGAGAAATGCAGCTGCTTCTATTTCATTTGAGGGGAAAGAAAGTGAATTCTTCACCTTTCTATCATACTGTAACATCACTGAAAAGCCATTTTGAGCCTTTCTCCAAACTCTGTGAAATCTTATAAGGCCAAAACACTAAAGACACATAGACACACACACACACACACACACACACACACACACACACACACACACAAATATATGTTTATTTGTGGCTTTAATTCTTAAACAACTGAGTATACTTAATGTCAGCATTTTGTCTGCCACTTCTCTGACTGTGTCTGAGGAAATACCCTGTCTGTAACTCTATCATGGCACCTGCAAAGCTTTTTCATAAATACCTGTTTATATATCTGTATCTATGTATGTATCTATCTCCCCATCAAGACTGCTACATCCTAGAAGGAAAGACTATGATGTCTTCATCTTTGCACACTGTAGACACTCAACCTCTGTGCATTGAATGGATGGATGGGTGAAAATCACTTACTGTTCACCGACTTATGCAGCAAATTAACTGAGCAACTATGATGTGCTGGGTACTGCTCCAGCAGTGGGATATAGCAAGGGACTGAAGACTAAAGTCCCTGCCTTCATCAAGCTTACAGTCTAGTGGGTGTCAGACAACAAGCTGATACATTTGTAATACAATGCCCTGTGGAAAAAAAGTATAGCAGAGTAAGGAGACCGAGGGTGACAGGGGAAGTTCTTTAGCTCAGGTGGTCAGAGAAGGCCTCTCTGAGAAGGTGACATTTGATGAGATGGTGATATTTGAAAGAAATGAGGGAGGGCATCAGGCATGTATACATATGGAATAGAACACTCCAGGCAGAGGGAACAGCAAGTGCAAAGGCCCTGAGACAGGAACATGATCAGCACATGTTAGGAGCAGTAAGGAAGCCCATGTGACCACAGCACAGTAAGAGAAAAAGAGACCAGACAGAGTCAGAGGTACCCGGACCCTGAACGGTCCTGAGGTCACAGCTTTAGTTCAGCTGGGTACGTGGGGCCTTTGGGGGCAGTGAGGGGGAAAGTGGGCTGGCCCTTATGCAGCTACACAGCCAGGTTTTCACAAGAAGGGCAAACTCAGGGGTGGGGTGGGGTAGTTCTCAACCTGCAACACTGGTGGGTAGATGGGAGGGCAGACAGGAAAGGGGCCACACGGTGACATCCTGCTGTAAGGTCCCAAGGGCTGACCCTGACACTTCGAGCACACTGACCTTTGCTTCCTCATGCTCCTCTCATTATCATCTTGACAATCTTCATGCGAAACTGTGCACCTTTTAAAAATTGGTGAAAGGTGCCACTCTTCAAAAATGAGACCAAGGCAGGAGAGATTGCTCCCAACCCGCCTCCCCAAACCCGCTCCAGCTTCTGCACTTCCCTGATCTTGTGTTAGGGTTTTATTGGTTCTAGACTAGAGGGAATCTATCATTCCGTCATCAGGTTTGAGCCTCGCCCTAGTGAATGGTAGTGTTCTGTCCAATTCCATCCACCATGTGCTAGGGCAAGGAGGATGGAGGAAAAGGTACTGAGGGAAATCGACATGAGCAAAATAACTGTAACGGAAAGCAGAATGTGAAAACAATTTTTAATGGGTACGAAGAAAAACTATGAATTGAGAAAAGAAAGTAGTGTCATCCATTGGGCACCTCCAGGTAAGGTAGCAGGGACTGCTGGCATTTGAGATGTGGGTACCGATATTATCATAAAAGTCACCTCAAAAGCTGAGTTATGTGCATACATAATCTTCATTATTATACAAACCTGTCTTCCCCAGATGTGAAACAGTCCATCTGACACTAACACCCTTTGACTGGTTTCTCCCTCCTTCCCTCCTTTCCATCTTCCTTTCCGTTTTTCCTTTTCTCAGTGCAAGAACATTCAGAACCACTGATATCCAAATTTAGGAAAACTCCAGATATATATTTGGGGAATATCTATAACCATCAAGCTAATTTAACCAATATAATCTTTTAAATACTGCTAAAAAGTATCTGTTTTCTTTCTTTTTTATTTATTCGGCTACATCGGGTCTTACTTGCTGCACATGGGATCTTTTGTTGCAGCGTGCAAGCTTCTCTCTAGTTGTAGCATGTGGGCTCTAGAGCGCACACAGGCTTAGTTGCTCTGTGGCACGTGAGATCTTAGTTCCCCAACCAGGGATTGAACCCGAGTCTCCCGCATTGGAAGGCAGATTCTTAACCTCTGGACTACCAGGGAAGTCCCAAATTACCCATTTTGTTAAGTCAGATACCTCATCCACCCACTCAAGATTCTAGAATCTCATTTCCTTTCCAACACACCTTTCAAGTAGGCATTTTGCAAGGCACCCTGCTAGATTACATGTACTATTTCATTTAATTTAATTGTTCCAACAATCCCTATGAACTTGGGACTATTGTTATCACCATTTTACATTCAAGGATTATAACTTGCTCCAAATCCCATACCTACCAATGGAAGATTCAGGGTTCAAAGCCAGGGTATAAGGCCCACACTTGGGAACTCACATTCGGGAACTCACATTCATTCACCCTATCTCTCAATATTAACCTTTCTATTAGGAGCAGGGAAGGGACAGGAAGGGATGTGCACATTGAAAACAGTCCAGTTTACTTCTGGAGAACACTCCATGATGGAAACTTTGGAAGAAAAAGGGGAGAAATGGTTAAAACCATATCTTTGGATTGTGACTGCGTTGTCATTACCAGAATGAAACAACTTCTCCTTTGGGAGAATAATCATGAAATGAATGCTGTAAGGAAACCTGTTGGATTTCATTCGTCCCATTTTGGTAGAGATATAATGGTAGATGGCTGAGATTCTTGATTTATTGTTGTCATTGTTATTATTGCTGTTGAATAGCTTTAAATATCAGAAAGAAAGTTGGACATACTAAGAAACCAGTCCATAAGCTTCTGTAAGAGAGGACTTCTTATATCTTATGCTCCAGATAGATAGACGATGGATGAACGAATAGAAAGTGAGAAAGAGACAGACAGATACACAGCCCTAAGCATCCAGGGATTTACAAATTGTGAGCATTCAATAAATGTCAGCTGAATGAGACTGAACTGAATAAACTTGAAGGTACTATATCTGGATGGGAACAGCCTGGGTAAGAGATTTAAGAAGAGCTTGAAGCAGATGCCCTTGGTATGTGACATGCAACAATTTAAACTATTAGAGGGGAACAAAAGGATATACTGGCTTGAGTCTCCAGAAAGTCAGAGAAACATTTTAGAAGAGAAGGAAGAATTTAGAGCTAGAAAAGAACATATAGTGTTCAGAGTATACAAACTACAAGGGCAACAACCCAGCATTCTAAGCAGGCTTAGAGAAGACCCTGCTGGAAAAGCGTTTCTAAAGAAGACGTACAAGAGGCCAACAGACACATGAAAAGGTATTCACCATTACTAATCATCTGAGAAATGCAAATCAAAACCATAATGAGCTATCACCTCACACCTGTTAGAATGGCCATTACCAAAAGGACAAGAGATAACAAGTGTTGGCAAGGATGTGGAGAAAAGGGAACCCTTGTGCACTGTTGGTGACAATGTAAATTGATGGAACTACTATGGAAAGCAACATGCAGGTTCCTCAAAAAATTAAAAACAGAACTACCATATTATCCAGCATCCCATTTCTGGGTATATATCCAAAGAAAATGAACTCAGGATCTCAACGAGATATCTGCCCTCACATATTCATTGTAATATTATTCACACTAGCCAAGATATGGAAACAACCTCATTGTCTATCAATGGATGAGTGGATAAAGAAGATGTAGTATATATACAATAGAATAATTTTCAGCCATAAAAAAAGAATGAAATCTTGTCATTTGTCACAACATGGATGGAGGCTGAGGGCATTATGCTAAGTGAAATAAGTCAGACAGAGGAAGACAAATATCGTATGATCTCGCTTACGTGTAGAAGCTAAAGAAACAAAAACAAACCCATAGATACAGAGAACAGCCTGGTTGTTGCCGGAGTCAGGGGGTCAGAGGGAAGTGGACAAAATAGGTGAAGGTTTAAAATCATTAAAAAAAACAAAAAAGAAACCTGCTGGAAAAGGGAGCCAGGCCTGAGGACCTATACCTATAAGTTAAAAAGTCACAGCAAACTACTATTTTGAGATGCGCAATTTATAGCACTTGATTAAGGTCCAAGTGCTAGACTCTGTTCTAGCACATAAGTTTTTTCACTTGAGTTTGTTTTACTTTTTGTTGTTTGTTATTGTTTTTGTCATGCATTTGTAATAAGCAATAAATGTGATATCTCCTAAAGAGCAAGGGGTTGAAGAAAAGATGGGAGGAGGAACCAAATGGCAGATTCTTTTTTCCTCAGTCGTCAGAACTAAGGTGACCCCGCCACCATCCTAAGGTGCAGAGAGAGTTCCCAGGAGGAATTAAAAGGCCTCTTTAAGGCTATTCCTGAGGCTGAAACCTCTTTTCACTGACAAGCATCATCAAAGCTGTAATGCAGGTCAGCTGCACAGGGCAGATGCAGCATGCAGGGCTGCAGCAATCTGCCTGACATGCAATGAAAATGCACCTGACCCAGGGAGGTGCCACTGCATGGAAGCCTGCCCCTTCCTCGGTGTGGAAGGGGCAGCCTGGCCTGCAGCCTCATTCAAGGTCCCCCAACCTGAGCCTGAGCAAGCCTGTCATCCAAGCAGTTGTTCCAAAACCCAGCCTTGAGTTGTCACAAGTGTATGATCTCTGCTCTACACAGCTCTGTGTTTCACAGTGCTTCTTCTCACCGAGGCTACGTCATCATTTAAATTATTAACAGTGGAAGTGCATTCACCAGGGGAGTTGGTGGAATATAGGATCTTAAAGGGAAGGGGGGGCAAAGTGGGAATGCAGTTTTACTTCCCTCATGTGACTCGCCCTTCAGAGTCCCTGATCTGTGGGCTGAACATGCATAGGAGCAATGGGGGGATTTTTTTTGGGAGGGGGGGCTGTGTTGGGTCTTCATTGCTGTGCACAGGCTTTCTCCAGTTGCGGTGAGCCAGGGCTACTCTTTGTTGCTGTGTGCTGGCTTCTCACTGTGGTGGCTTCTCTTGTTGTGGAGCACGGGCTATAGGCACATGGGCTTCAGTAGTTGTGGTGCATGGGCTTAGCTGCTCCGCAGCATGTGGGATCTTCCCAGACCAGGGCTCGAACCCATGTCCCCTGAATTGGCTGACAAATTCTTAACCACTGTGCCACCGGGGAAGCCTTTTTTCTAAAAAATATTTATTTATTTATTTGGTTGTGCCAGGTCTAGTTGCGGCAGGTGGGTTCCTTATTTGCAGCTCAATGGCTCCTTAGTTGCAGCATGTGGGCTCCTTAGTTGTGGCATGCAAACTCTTAAGTTGTGGCATGCATGCAGGATCCAGTTCCCTGATCAGGGATCGAACCCGGGCCCCCTGCATTGGGAGCGCAGTCTTAACCACTGCACCACCAGGGAAGTCAGTGGGGGGATTTTAAAGCGAGTTTCTCTTCCAGCTCTGGTTATTTTAAAAAAAAAAAAAAAAAAATCTCAATTACCTAACCTGAGCTTGCCAATAGTTTTCAGAAATCATGAGACCCTCAAAGTCCTATTTAGTCTGGAAAAAATGGCAGCCCTGCCCAGATTTCTCTGCTGTCACCTGCTCTCCCTGCTACCTATCTTGACTTTGTGTTACTTTGCTTTTGTGTTAACTTTGCTTTGTAGCAGTACAAGGGAATACGAGAATTTTTTTTGCAACCCACCTATTGCAACGTCTGCCTCCTCATCTCTGCCAGCAAAGTGAGAAGCAAATCTAGAAAGAATTGGTTACTTGCACTTTGGCCTTAGAATGTCCTGGCTGTTGGATGCTAGGTCTGAGGCCTTGTTCATAGTAGTTACTTTCGAGGCTGCCCTAAGCTCTGCCGCAGCCTCTCCCCCACTTAACCTGCTACCCTAAAAAGAAAGTAAAATTGTATGATTCACACCCAGTCCTGCAAGAATGAAGCTCAACAGACTAACCAAACCATCTCTTGCCATTTTTAATAAATTGGATTGTGGATCAGTCTTAGAAGTATCTGGGCCTTTGATGGAAAGTCCTTTTTCAGAGATGATCAAAATTTTTCTATTGCATAGAAAGTCTGTTTACAAATACACATGTTAAAAGATTATTTGATTTAATAATAAAGACAGGGACTTCCCTGGTGGCACAGTGGTTAAGAATTCGCCTGTCAATGCAGGGGACACAGGTTCGAGCCCTGGGCCGGGAAGATCCCACATGACGCGGAGTAACTAAGTCCGTGCGCCACAACTACTGAGCCTGCACTCTAGAGTCCACGAGCCACAACTACTGAAGCCCGCACGCCTAGAGCCCATGCTGTGCAACAAGAGAAGCCATCGCGATGAGAAGCCCGTGCACCGCGATGAAGCGTAGCCCCCGCTCACTGCAATCAGAGAAAGCCCACGTGCAGCAACGAAGACCCAACGCAGCCAAAAATAAATTAAATAAATTTTAAGAAAATAATAAAGACATGTAACGAGGCCTTCAATTACTTGGTTATTAACCCAGATAAACTCCAAGGGCCCTTTCCGACTCTAAAATCCTTTTATTTGAGTTGTATTTGTCAACTTCCAATTCAGTATTTTGCTGAATTACTTCAAACAGTAATAATAATAATACCTAAAGTTTTTATAGCATTTTATAAAGTGTTTCAAAATGCTTTCACATTCATTACCCTATTCAACCCTTCCTGCAGCCCTATGAATTATGTTATTTATCATTACCCCAGCTCACAAAAGAAGAAACAGCAGCTCAAAGAGGTGAAAAGACTTAGCCAAGGAAATTCAACTAAACGGAAGAGCTTGAATATTAACTATCAGGGAAGTTTTAGGACTGGATTCAAGTGTAGACTATTATTAACTGGCAGCATGGTCTTAAGTAAATCACTTGCTATTCTGAGCTTTATTGTCAATCTGTAAAACAAGCTGGTTAACCATATGATCAGCATGATCTTTCAAATCCCTAAAACTCTGCAACCTACAATTCTAAATGGTTCCTTTCTCTGGGCCTTGTACCTCCATCCAAAAGTAAGGGAATTATACGAACAATCCAGGAGGGCTGAGATTAAGAATAATCAGTGTAGCACACTCAAGAACTTTGCAAATACAAATATACCAAATGAAAAAAAAATTGTAGCAGAAAGCTTAGAACATAGTCACCTAATACCCCCTTTATAGTGTGAAAATGCTAAAACTCCCACCCTCCAATGACAGACAATTAATACCTTTGTCCCTTCAACATGATAAAAACCAAACCAGAACGTGCTTTTGGCTTAGTTCTCTTAGAGACTACATCTAGCTCTTGCTTTTCTCCTGAATTGGAGCCCTCAGTTTGAGACATCTGAGTCTACCTTGTGCAAAGCTCACACTCTTCCCTTCCGTGTCATCTGAAAGTGACATGTACAACCTAAATTTCCCAGAGCACATCAAAGCCACATAGTGGCTAATTCCCATTAAAGCATCAAAGGTGATCTTTGGTCCCTTCCCTTTATAATAGGCAGGAGACTACCTATATCATAATGACTCTGTTCGTTCAATGCCTCTTTGGGGAGTTCGGTGGTTTATTACCACATGGGGAGCCCAATTCCAGAGCCACCCTTGCCTCTGGCTGTCTTGGAACAATTCTAGCTAAGTGTTCCTATTGTCAAGACTATGCTGAGGGGATTTCCCTGGTGGTCCAGTGGGTAAGACTCCATACTCCTAATGCTGGGGGCCTGGGTTCGATCCCTGGTCGGGGAACTAGATCCCGCATGCATGCCTCAACTAAGAAGCCCACGTGCTGCAACTAAGAAGCCCGTATGCCACAACTAAGAAGCCCATATGCCACAACTAAGAAGCCCACATGCAACAATTAAGAAGTCTGCATGCCACAACTAAAGATCCCGCATGCCGCAACTAAGACCTGGCACGGCCAAAATAAATAAATAAATATTTTTTTAAAAAAGCCTATGCTGAGGTTTTTATTTGCATTCCATCCTTGTAACAATTCTCTTACTGTCACCACTTAACAGATGAGCAAACTGAGGCACAGAGAGGTTAAATAAATCCCCCAAGGTCATTTGGCTAATAAGTGGTGGAGTCTGGGATTCAAACACAGACAGGTTGATTCCCAGCCTACGGTACTCTTCACCACCAAGCTGCTGCCCACTCATCCACTAACCAGGCAACAGAGAAACCTCCAAAGAGATGAGTTCTTTAGGTACTAAATTTCCTGTCAGTGGAGGCATCCAAGCATAGGCTGGGCCTCCACTTGCCTCCAAACTGTAAGATCTTACAGTTGTAAATCTCTTTAAAAAGGCCTCTCAGCTTCCCCTTGGGTGCTCGTATATCTATTCCTGACACCCTTCCTGTGTCCTCCTGACATAATGAACAGCTGTCCTCTCTATCATCCCATGACACTGTTTATACTTCTATTACAGTGGTTGCCATACTGCAGTATAGCAAATTATGTTCTTCCTTCTCCAGAAGGTCTTGCAAGGTGGCTTCCCTTGCTGAGTCCTACTGATAGACATGTTTGTTTGGGGCAGTTACCATGTTATAATAAATAGATGGGGTAGGCACCTTCACTTTGCCAAAGTCTTCCTGACTCCCTACTGTCTTACCTGCCTGCCTTCTGACAGGATTTAAGATATAACTCCTATAAGAAATATTCCTTTTTGAATAATATAGACTATGCCTTGTTCATTTTAGTATCCTCCATGCAGCCTAGTGCAGTATCAGAAAAACAGCTCAATAGATGTTTGATGAATGAATCAGTGAATAAACAGATGAATGTATGATGACTGCCAGGCAGCCTGAAGATCCACTGAGTGCAAAGGTGGCAGTTAAGGCAGAAACTCACTGGGCAAACTCCCCAGATGGGCGCAACCTCTATCTCTTTGCACCTGTTAACTCAATTTATAAAGCAGATACGATAATACTTACCTACTTCTCAGTAGGGTGCCACATGAAATAATTAGTTAATGTCTGTAAGGTACTATCTGCACTAAGTGGTAGACATTAGTTCTACTGTGAATGCTCAGGTTTGGACCTCCAATGAATCCAGTTTAAAAGGAGCTGGCAAACTAAACACCAAGAGTTATCCAGTCTATCCTTCTGGCTCTGCAAACATCCAGCTTCCAAGCCAGGAATCTGTCACACCTTTCTCAGAGCTACCCGACCTCTCTCTCTCTATTGTTTCTTTCTCCTCCTCGCGCTCTCTCTCTCTCTCTCTCTCTCTCCACACACACACACACACACACACCTCTATCCCTGTCTTATCTCTCTGTTTGTCATTTTAGGCTAATGTTTGGGTGGAAGGGTAAGATGCACTGGTAAATGAGCCAAGATTCTCAAATGGATGGATTGCAATGGCAGAGCAGCAAGGCAGTTAGTAACCGGGGGCAGTAGGGATTCCCTTGATTTGGGTAATGTCCCCTTCCTTGATCTGGAAGTTGGCTGCACAGGTAAAAGTCTTTTGAGCTGCACTTATTATTTGTGTACTTTCCATACATATGTTATATTCCATACATACGTTTTATATATATATATATATAAAATATATTCTTTTCTTTTTTTAATTTAAAGAAAAAAGGCAAATCATGCAGTTCAACAAATGGTGAGCATTACACCTGCTTTCCCTTGCTAGAAGCTCGAGCCTTTCCCTCTCACTCATTTCAGGACTTTTACCAACCTCAAGCTCTCTGAGACAGACTCTCCTCGGAAGCCCATCGTGTAGTGGTTATTTAGGTATCCACGGCTCTTGCACTGAACCAGAAGTCTGCCTCGTTAGCTGTGCCTGTGGTTCTTAGCACAAGTTCCTTCTTTTTCCCGTACCCCATACCCATTCAGTCCTCCCAGAGTCAAGGACTCCTTCCCAGAGCAAAGACACATCATGGCTATCATCTGGGTCCTTCGTCAGCTCAGCTCCAGGCAAGATTTGTTCCCTTGTTTGTCTGGAGCTTTGGTTTTAATTTGTAATGTTTGCTTAATCTACTATTAGTTGTGCTGAATTTAATTTAACTCATTGTAGCAATTCATTTCTTTCAATCTTCTATTATTGGGTATCATGCTTAAGTTGTAAGTGATTTTGCCTTCTCTAATCATCATGTTGGAGTCTTTTGGCCCAGTTATGCTCCCTTGCAAGTAACATATATAAACATTATATATATATATATTTAATTGCAGAGGGGCAGGGTGATGGCAAAGCTAATGAGATCTGTATCCTCAATTTTATCGATTGGCTTCTATATTCTTAATGAAATCAGGCAAAGGGACGACAAGGAGGTACTTCTTCCCCCTACCATTGTCAACCGGCAAACACAGAAACAACAGCAGTCAGACAGACCTTCTGTCTTACTATAAATCTACAAAACCAACACCACATAGTAATTATTTTTAAAAATTAAAACAAAAAATAGACTACACCTTTAGCTTGGCTAGATCATTTGGATGGTTGCGATCATTCTGGATCTATATGAAATAATCTTGGGATCTTCACAATTCAATGAAAAAGTTGCTCAGCAGGTACACTCTTTGCAAAGATGCCTTTCTACCCAAATTTTTAAATAAATAATAGGTATATTTTTCAAATGAAACTTAACACTTCTTTTTAGGGAAGGTCTTTTGACCTTACATAGTTCACAACTTCTTGAAAGTACCAATCACATCCCATGTATACTGAAACATTAGTATTTATTGTGTTGTAATCAGTTCAGCTTATTCCAAAATCTCTGAAGAAATAAAAAAATCACCATACTTAAAGGTAGGGTGATAGACATCAATTTTATTTCTCTAATACAATGGGAGAATGCCAGAGAGTACATAATATGGGAACAGATGCAAACACATGTAATGCACTTAGCCTAGCGCCTGGCCTACAGTAAGCACTCAACAGATACTAGAATAATGAGGACAAGAGTAACTATAATATAATCTATTATGATTATCTATAAAATCTCATCCAGTTTGACTTCCTTATCTCTGTGATAAAACATGCCACCAGAATGTATGTATCCAAAGCTCACACTTCCAAGTAGAGTAGGTGATCCTTCTGATCTAAGTATACCAAAATGCTTTTCACCAGGATTGCTGACTTCTGTAGCCAAACCCAACCTTAGGGTAAACCTAAATTTAATAACAGAAACCCCATGCAGGAAGTGGCTTCTAGGAAATCTTTAAAAGTAGTCCTCAAGGGCTTCCCTGGTGGCGCAGTGTTTGAGTCCGCCTGCCGATGCAGGCAGGGGACATGGGTTTATGCCCCGGGCCGGGAAGATCCCACATGCCACGGAGCGGCTGGGCCCGTGAGCCAGGGCCGCTGAGCCTGTGCATCTGGAGCCTGTGCTCAGCAACGGGAGAGGCCACAACAGTGAGAGGCCCGCGTACCACAAAAAAAAAAAAAAAAAAAAAAAAAGTAGTCCTCAAATATCCAAGGTACATAGGAAATGTTTCACCTACATCTCTCTCTAACCAGAACATCCCACTTTGTGTCAATTGTGCAGAATTTATCTGCAAGAACCTATAAGGACCCAACTCTAATCTACTGTTTAGCCATCTTCTAATCCCCAAAGAAAACAACTGTGATCAGGTTGACATGTGTCAGGAGAAAGCTACTATTTTTCAAGTAACTAAAGTGTCTGACCCTAGCCTTTCATGTGCTCAATATCTATATCTTCATATATAGAAATAAAATGGTAGAGGAATGGTTTGACAGGAGAGACCCAGAATCTGGATCTACAAAACCAGTTAGCCCAAAAAGACAAAACAGAGAGAAAGAGAAAAAATAGTTATAGATGATAGAGGTATAGATATAAAAGTAGATATAGATACACATATAGATATAGATATGGAGATAGATATGCAATGGTAGGACTAGATCTCTTTCAGCTCTGTTATTCTACATTAAACTATCAGGGGGATACTTGTAACGGAGATATTTAAAATCTAATTAGGGAGATGACAGAGTCATGAAATATTAAATAACCTAACATATTCATATCAAAAGGAAGTATATGAGAAAGGGTTAAATTTGTCACGTGAGCTCATTGGAAAGTGACTTCACCATGTATCGGAGTCAGGGGCCAGTGGCCGTGCTCTAGACCCACAGGCAAAATCTAGCCCATCCCCTATATTTGTAAATAAAGTTTCCTGGCACACAGTCACTCATTTATGTACTGTCCTTGGCTGCTTTCATCGTACAATGGCAGAGGTGAGAAGTTTCAACACAGAGTGTATGGCCCACAAATCTGAAAATACTTGCTACCTGGCCTTGTACTGAAAAAAAGAAAAGAAAAAAAAAAGTTTGCTGAAGTCTGATTCAAAAAATCTTCACAATGGAGTTTTTTTTTAAAAAAAGAGCCGAGTCTTGATGGGTAGGGACAGAATAGAAAGAGCACTCTCACAACAGGGAGAAGGAACTGAGTACTTGAGTGGAGGTGAGACTGGGCACTGCAAGACCCAAAAGGTGGGTTAGTGAAGGAGAGCATGGATGCTGAAATAGGCTGAGATGGCACATGCCAGAGAACCATGGCCATCCAGACCAAAAAGACTGGACACAGGCAGCTATTACTGAGGCTTTCTGAGCAGATAGTTGACCAAATGAAACTGAAGATTTAAGAAAAACCCTATCAGGTATGGATTGAGATTCCTGGCGTAAGACATTTAAGGCCTGAGCAACCCAGAAGCTGTGGGACTGGGTTTAACGGTATGAGTAAGGGAGACAGCAGGAAAGACTGAACATCATGACTCAGTGACTGTTTGGTTTGGGGGATGAGGAAGGAGGCAGGTGTAACCAAGGCCGCTCCAGGGCTTCCGACCAGGGCGACCACATAGCTGACCACTTTGCACACAGCCACACACATTGGTGCATGCAATTTCTTGAGCTGACAGTGAAAGGCGCACCTGAACGTTTCATGCTATGAATCAAGTCCAAAGCAATTCTCAGGTACAGGGTCAATGATTTTAGTGATCTTTTTTCCTTTTTTTTTTTCCCCTCTTCTAATCAATGTAATACATTGACTCATTCATCGTATTGCAGGGAAGGAGAAAAGCAGTAGTTTGCTGCTTCTCAGAGTTGCTCTGACAGGTCAATACCCTGTCATCACTAATCCTACAAACCACAACAGACTCTCTTTTAAAGGTTTCAAGCAAATAGGTGACAATTATCATCTTTCAGGGAGTTTTTCTACCTATTCTCCTTTTCATGTTACAGACCCCCTAATGGTAAGCCTTGAAATCACAGTTTTGACAGGCAGATTGTGAAGTTCAAGTCAATTTCTCATTTTCCTGCTCTGACTGCCAAGGAGGAGTTCCAGCGGCTTGGGAACATCCATCTGGTTCCCTTGACAGGCCGGCTCCCTGCGACTCCTATGTGCAAGGCCCTCCGCTCCCTTGTGACAAGCGGCATCTTCCATTGCAGAGGGCTGGACATCGTTCTGGGAACCCTTTGCCCAGATACTCATTAGTACTGCATTAGTCTGTAAACTCAGAGTGAAACGCCTAGTTCAACTCGCTCTTACTTGATGTACTTGAAAGGTCTGGAGAATTTACGACAGGATAATGTGGAGCCCAGCACCTATTTATGAGTTGATCATTTGTACCGAACCCCCCTCAAAGTGCCGAAGGTTACCATTCAACCAGGGCCTGCACTAATGCCACTCGAAGGCCAACAAAGCCAAGTGTATGAAAGTTAAAAGCATTAATAAAAGTGTAACTTATAAATTACTTCATCTTTGTCACCCTTTTTGAAATGGGGTGAGAGAGGCCAGGGTAAATTTATTTTTTAAGTGCTTTCTGAGACCTGAACGGGTCAGGCTTGAAATGCTGTAGTCTATAAATCATTCTTGTGGATCTGGGGGATGCTGATACATCCTAACATTAATAAATATTGATTTCTTTTATCATTTGCAGCTGTTTATGGAAAAACAGAGATCCTGCTGCATGTGGGAATAAAAAGCAAATACTTATTTAGGGGCAATATAGACAACACCTCTGGATACAAGAGAGAAAGAGGAAAATGGCTTATAACAAAGTTCATGGCAAGGTGATATTCATCAGGTTAGCTGACATTAACTCAGCCCACATCCCAATACCACAGAGATGGATGGATTTCATGCTAAGCAATTTTACGGACAAATGGCACGTTTAAGAGGTTTTCTCACCAACACAGCATCATTATATGATACCAGCCAGAGCTCTTAAGAGACTCAGAAAAGGTTCAGTAGGGGTTTCAGACATATGGAAACTCTGCTAAACTCTATGTCAAAGCATTAAAGAATCAGACACCCACATACAATTCAAGTTCTAAAGAGATTGTTTCTGGGTCCCTGCTGGTGCAATGAATGACGATTAACACCAAATGCATTCAACGAAAGGGAGATGGAAATGCACACGGTAGTGGAGAGGGCGTGTGCCTCCGCAGAGCTTTCCGAAATTGCGCTCCAAATCTGTTTTCAAACTTTACTTGCTCACAATTTGGGCAGTAATGAGCTGGATATTGATTATTTAGAGGAGTTCAGGAAGTTTCAGAGTTCCATTGTGACAAACAATGACAAAAACTCACACAATGACTAAGAAAACCGGACTTGAACTCCTGACAGTGACTAATGCATATGAACTATGCAGGGAGAGACTCCGAAATAACCATAAACTGGTAGATTTGTTTTGGAAATCTATGCAATGAAGTTGATCTCCGTGCCCAAACAACTCAAGTAACTCATGCATCTAGGTGCTCCTTGTATCTGGCAACAAGACCAGTTCTGTAGTTCACCATGCAGCCAGTCATTGCTATACAGTGAACTGCTAATAGCATAGCAAAATTGGGATTCCCTCTTAATTGTGTGGCCTAGGAAAATGTTCTCCCAATGGCAACAATAGCAGAGGTGAGATGGGAACAAAAAGTTTCTATCAAACGTTACTCAAGGAATCCCATCAGAGAACTCTGTCCTGTGATCACATATTCCCAGAGTAATACAGTCAGTCATTGTTCTTCCCCATGGCCTGGCATCAATGTCTCATTTGCTTTGAGAAGTGGCCAGCAGCACACACAGCAGGTGCACGGATCAGGTACCATCTTTGGTAGAGATTCTAAAGGGGCACCGAGGACCAGAAAATCCCACACAATCTTTCAAGAAATTAATCCTTATCCTTTCCAATGTCTTTGTAACTTAGCTGTGCCTATTACCTGTTAGGTAGCCATAGGTAAATCACAAATCCCCTGAGCCTCAGAGTCTTCAGCTGTAAAATGGGAACTACCCCTCCTTATCAGAATTATGACAACTTGAGATAATGTATTAAAGTGCCCAGCACAGGGCTGGCATGTACAGGGCACTTGAAAGTGACAGGCTGCCCAGGACATATGTCTGGCACATGCAGTCTAAGGATGAAGAGGCAAGATTGCAATGTTTACCCTTAAGCCTCTGCCTAAACTAATGCCTGGAAATTTAGAGCCACGTTGGGCACATACGTCCCTTCTACTATCCATAGCCAGTATATAACTGAGAGAAGTTATTTGCTAGAGTGCTGGGCTCAGTGACAAGTCAAAAATACTCTAGTCTGAAACGCATGTACATGGACTGACCTTTGCAAATGCACCGTTCACACACTTATGACATGCCCATATATCATAGGTCATGCATATTAGAGTGGATGCAGCCCAAAGACCCCAAGCCAGGGGATTCCTGATGCTTGGAGGCCCATTCCAAAGGGATCTTCCCTCTACACCTGCCTTAGAGCACAGCTGAGGCACTGCCTTCTAAGGGAGCTCCACACCTGGCCCTTCGTGAAATCTTTAGCCACGTAAAAAGACACCTCTTCTGGCATCATCACTGACCAGCACAACAATGTGTAACCAAAACTTTCTAACAGGATCCAACGCCGGCCTAGGTGAGGTTTCTCTTTCCTGTATATGCCCCTCAAGCATCTGTTTTCTCTTTCTCTTTGAAGCTCTCTCACATCAAGGGAGGGGCTGGGAATGAGAACCCAGAAATGGGGCTCTGATCTCCATTCACTGCACCACCCCAGGCTGGAGGCTTTCTTCTCTAGAGGCCCAGGAAATGCACTATAGTTCAGTCACATTAGGTTTCTGCCAGCTAAGAAGCCTGACTTTCAAAGGAAAAGCCACTATTCATCCCAAATTCACCATGTTATGACTTTTGTAAAAGACCCTATAACACAAGTAATAACACAATTGCATCTTAACTCGAAATTTTCCACTTGGTGGCTTTTCTCAGGTCGGCTGTCATTGAAAAGGCACCTTTCACTATCTTTTCTTTTAATTAAAAAAAAATACTAAAGGATGCTATCATGCTTTATTCTTGGGTGCTAATATCCAGTTGAGTTCTGCTCAGCGCAGATATTTAAGGTTCCCCAAGTGGAAAGGAATCGTTCTCTGTCATTTATCGTAGAGCTTGTGCCTGCCAGTTGACGCTGAGCTCACTTTTAAAAGAAATCAAATATTTGGATGAAAGTGCCACAACGTGGCATGTGGCATAACCTATACATCTCTAACGAATGCCAGAGGGAGTCACAGCTGGAAGTCCATGTCACTTTCAGATACTGAGAGTAACAGTAGTCATTCATTTTTATTCCTTAAAATACTTATTAAGCATATATTTGCAAGTTCTTAGACAAAACACTGAAACAGCCATAAATGAATGACTGAATGAGTCCAATCATTCAATCATTGATTTGTTCAAGCACTCACTTTTTTTTTTTCAGTAAATTTTTCTTGAGTACTTACTATATGTCAGGTACTGGGCTACGTGCTAGGGATGCACACAGTGAGCAAAACCAAGCCCAATTCCTACAATCATGACAATTAGAGGCAAGTGAGAAAGACAGACATTAAACATCTAATCATAAAATTTAATAGGAAATGGCATTTGAGCCAAAATCTATGAGGTGCATGAAGGTTTCAGTTCTTATAATGGGGAGTTTCACCAAGTCCATGAGGTCAGGAAAAGCTTGAGTAGGCTAAAACCTTATGCCAAAGTAAGAGCTGATCAGGAAGGGAGAAACAGGGGGAAGAGTACTGCTGGCAGTGAGAACAGCACGCTCAAAGAAAGGGAGTGCAGTGGGTTTGAGGAACCGAAGGATGGGGAGAGAGGCCATAACAGAGGGGGGAAGGGAAAGCCTGACAAGAGTGGTGAGATGGGGACACAATGCCATCCCAGGTCCCTCCACCCATCAGGATAACATAAATGATTAGATAACAGATACCACAGCCAGACAAAGGTTCAAACTAATGCAGGAACATTGGCTGGACCTCAAGAAATGCTCCAGAAGGGGTTCACGCATGAACAGAGTCTAGAATAAGGGTTGGCCAAATTCTGCCACTGCCTGTTTAGATAAATAAAGTGGTACTGGGACACAACCAGACCCCTTCATTTACACAGTGTCCAAGACTGCTTTTGTGCTATAGTGGCAGAATTTGGTAGCTGTTACAAAGAACACTGGGCCCACAAAACTGAAAATATTCACTATCTGGCTCTTTACACATAAAATTTTTTGAGCTCTGGTCTAAAAAGACAAGCAGGGGCTTCCCTGGTGGCACAGTGGTTGAGAGTCCGCCTGCTGATGCAGGGGACACGGGTTCGTGCCCCGGTCCGGGAAGACCCCACATGCCGCGGAGTGGCTGGGCCCGTGAGCCACGGCCGCTGAGCCTGCACGTCCGGAACCTGTGCTCCGCAGCAGGAGAGGCCACAACAGTGAGAGGCCCGCATACCACAAAAAAAAAAAAAAAAAAGATGAGCAGGATTTGAAATCATGGGATGAGAGGAAAAGTCTGTTAGTACCTACTGCCTCTGGCAGCTGGAAGAAGGAAACTTGGCATGTCTTTTAGTGGATGCTCTGAGTGACTGAAAGAACCACAAGAGGTAAAGGGCACATCATACACATGCACATCATACACATGTTTAATGAAATAACACAAGACAACATTCATGCATTTAGGCTTATTTTGCTTCACAAAATAGTTATATTCCAAGAAAATTGTACACTGGCATCTCTCAAAGTCTGTTCCCTGAAAAGAATCACACACAGACGTGATCTAGAAAATAAACAAATAAAAACACTGTGCTCAAATAAGATTGAAAAACACTAAAGTTGAACCAGCTTACTCTTATCAGAGCCTTAGTATACTCTGCACTTTGTAAATCTCCAGGATAGAGAAAAATTTATGCTATGCATCTCAAATTTATTTGATCGCAGACTCCTTCTTTTCCAGCAACATCTTGTCAGGCCAGAGTTGCTCGAAGCATCCTCTGAGAAACACGGCTCAGCGCTGAACTTTAAAAGCAAATCCTCTTTTCTTAATTTTCTCTAAAACACTTTCAGAAAGGTATTTCCTTTGAAATTAACTGCAAAACTGTCAGAAGAGGAAGGAGTTAGCTGTGGCAACCTAAAAACCTGTGAGTACCCAGGAAGTAAAACACCACCCCTCTCAACCTCTCCAATTCCTTCCACACAAATCCTTATATTCCTTTCCAATTTCCTTTAATAAAATATCTCTGGGGTTCCCTGACTCAGTTTTTAAAACTACAAGAATTTGCTTCTCTTCTAACTTCCATAAATTGTCAACATTGAAACACTGTCAACATTTTCAGGCTCTTGGCTTGAAAATTCTAAATTCAAAGCATTGGTTTATGAGCAATAAATGAATATTTCTAACTTCTTGAATTGACTGTCTCACTGCATTCCAAATCCTGTATTCCAAATTTCTTTTAAATATTGCAAAAGATACTCTCTCCCCCTGCCAACCCCCAATCATTCAATATGCAAGTGAACTATAGCCTACAAGGCTCAAAATCTGTAAGAAATGAGTCGTGGACAAGACAGCCAGCTGCACTCACTGCTCTCAGGTCCACCAACTCTATGCTCTGGAGAAACGGATCTGCACATCAGGTAAACCAGTTATTAAGCTCAAAGACTGACATTATCCTCAAGAATGCAAATGTTATATATTTCTTTTTTCTTTTAGTTACCTCCAGAAGATCCAACAGAAGGCCAATAAACATCTTCAAAGGTAACCATAAATATCTACAAACATTCTAGACCCTCTATCAGCAAGCAACTGCAGGGTATTCACAGCCCTGGAGAAATGGGCCAAATTTTCCATTCTCAAGGCTAAAGGGGTTTGAAAAGGGCAATGGAAAAATCACACCATTGATAGTGAGCAACCCTGAAGGCAAAGTCCTATTTCAGAGTCTGCTACTAAAGTCCAGAAGCAGCAGTCCATGTGTCCACTCTGAGGTCATCACATATTGGCAGAGAATCCCTGCAGGGTTGGAGCAGCCCTGGGGGCTCTAATGAGAGGTGCTAAATAAATTAGTGCTATCGTTTATTAGAGCATAAGGAACAGATGGGAATGGGCAAAATGACAGCTGGAAGAGTGAGGGTTTGGCAGATGAGTGTGTGCAGCGCTCGGAGATTCATCTACATGACGCCTGTTAATGGTAATGGGAACTGCTTTCCTAGCACTGTATCTAGACACTACAGCTTCTTGCAAATTCATTCCTTGACTTTCTCTCCTTCATACAGACAGTTAATCTAATACCTAATTATAAAATAATTGGCAATCCCACAACTTTCTCTTGTAAAACTCTCCCACCAAGAATGATTATTTTCAACTCATTGCATCCATAGGGGAGGGGAAAGGAAGAAAGAGGAGGAGGCCAAGGGGAAATAGATTGTGAAGTGGGAAGGAGGAAGGAAGTTTGCTTATTGTACACCTTCCTTCAGGGACAGGGACAAGTAGTTGGACATCCATTTTCTCCGTCTGCCCAGCACTGACCCTCCCTGATGGCAATTTCATGCTATGTAGCATTCTTGAAGCCATTAGTTTTTGTTCGAGATGGCACCAATCTGCTGGGTCTCTGCTATACGTCCATGTTACCCCCAGTTCTTAAAGAGTCTAGTTCACTTGGGGCTGTTTGGACATAAGCTCCTACAGTTACTTTAAAAGGAATGCTAACTTAAGAGCCTAAGAAATGGCATAAAGAGCCCACAGTTGCCCACTCCTTAAGACCAGGGTAAAAGAATGAAATAAGCATAAGACATACAGTATATTCAAGAAGCATATTTTGATATCTAATGTCTAATAAATGGAATTAATTTAAGCAAGGTCCTTTTTATATACCTGTCATTTCTTTGAAGAATATTGCTAAGTATCTTTTTCTCACAAATTCTCTTTGTTTTAGTGTCTGATGATAAGTGTTAGAGATTTGGGGAGAGTTTCAAAATAAGAAGGCACGTGGGCTTCCCTGGTGGCACAGTGGTTGAGAGTCTGCCTGCTGATGCAGGGGACACGGGTTCATGCCCTGGTCTGGGAAGATCCCACATGCAACGGAGCGGCTGGGCCCGTAAGCCATGGCCACTGAGCCTGCGCGTCCGGAGCCTGTGGGAGAGGCCACAACAGTGAGAGGCCCGCGTACTGCAAAAAAAAAAAAAAAAAAGAAGGCACGCTGTTTGGCACCCAAATTTAATATTTTATCATCTGAGTGAATGTCTAATGCAGACTTACACATAGAAAATATAATGGAACAGAAGTAATTCCTGCCCAAACTAGACTTCAGCAGTTCTCAAAGATAGGTTTAGATCAGTTTTATGTAGGCTTCAAGAAATTCTTTCAATAATTTATTCAGAATTGGTTAGCAAATCCTTGCAAGATGGGAGAAGACATATAAGACATAGTCCTCAAAGAGCACAGGATCTTAATCATATGAGACATAAAACTATGCAAAAACACAAAGACAATAAAAATAATAGCGATGTATTGAGCACGTATCATACATAAGGTAGCCTACTGTATGTGTATGATGATGTGTGTTTGTGTACGTGCGTACACACATACACAAACACACATCATACACATACAGTGTGTGTATATATATATACATATATATATATATATATATATATATATATATGTAATCTCAATTACCCTCCCCCAAAAATAAACTATGGGGAAGCTACAATGCTCTAAAATAAAGAAACTGAGCCTCAGAGAATTTTTTAAAATTATGCCATAATGTTCCATAGAGTCTACTGATGCTCTAGAAAGTAAGAGGAAGGAGAGATCAGTGGTGAGTCTGAGTCATGAAAAAAGATTTCTGGGAGAGGAGCTTCAAGATGGCAGAAGAGTAAGACTTGGAGATCGCCTTCCTCCCCACCAATACATCACAAATACATCCACACATGGAACAACTCCTACAGAACACCTACTGAATACTGGCAGAAGACCTCAGGCCTCCCAAAAGGCAAGAAACTCCCCCACATACCTGGGTAGGGCAAAAGAAAAAACAGACGCAAAAGAATAGGGAGGGGACCTGTACCAGTGGGAAAGAACTGTGAAGGAGGAAAGGTTTCCACACACTAGGAGCCCGTTCGCGGGCGGAGACTGCGGGTGGCGGAGGGGGGAAGAAGCTTTGGAGCCACGGAGGAGAGCGCAGCAACAGGGGTGCGGAGGGCAAAGCTGAGACATTTCCGCACAGAGGACTGGTGCCGACCAGCACTCACCGGCCCGAGAGACTTGTCCGCACACCCGCCAGGGCAGGCGGGGCTGGGAGCTGAGGCTTGGGCTTTGGCCGGAGCGCAGGGAGAGGCCTGGCGGTGCGAACACAGCCTGAAGGGGTTAGTGCACCACGGCTAGCCAGGAGGGTGTCCGGGAAAAAGTCTGGACCTGCCGAAGAGGCAAGAGACTTTTTCTTGCCTCTTTCTTTCCTGGTGCGCGGGAGAGGGGATTAAGAGCGCTGCTTAAAGGAGCTCCAGAGACGGGCGCGAGCCGCGGCTAACAGCACGGACCCCAGAGACGGGCATGAGACGCTAAGGCTGCTGCTGCCGCCACCAAGCAGCCCGTGTGCGAGCACAGGTCACTATCCACACCCCCCTCCCGGGAGCCTGTGCAGCCCGCCACTGCCAGGGTCCCGGGACCCAGGAACAACTTCCCCGGGAGAACGCACGGCGCGCATCAGGCTGGTGCAATGTCATGCCGGCCTCTGCTGCCACACGCTCGCCCCGCACTCCGTACCCCTCCCTCCCCCCAGCCTGAGTGAGCCAGAGCCCCCGAATCAGCGGCTCCTTTAACCCCGTCCTGTCTGAGCGAAAAACAGACGCCCTCCGGCGACCTACACGCAGAAGCGGGGCGAAATCCAAAGCTGAACCCCAGGAGCTGTGTGAACAAAGAAGAGAAAGGGAAATGTCTCCCAGCAGCCTCAGGAGCAGCGGATTAAATCTCCACAACCAACTTGATGTACCCTGCATCTGTGCAATACCTGAATAGACAACGAATCATCCCAAATTGAGGAGGTGGGCTTTGAGAGCAAGATTTATGATTTTTTTCCCCTTTTCTTCTTTTTGTGAGTGTGTATGTATATGCTTCTGTGTGAGATTTTGTCTGTACAGCTTTGCTTTCACCATTTGTCCTAGGGTTCTACCTGTCCAGTTTTTTTTTTTTGTTTTGTTTTCCTTTAAAAAAATATTTTTTCTTAATAATTTTTTTCATTTTAATAATTTTATCTTATTTTACCTTACTTTATTTTATTTTCATTTATCCTCTTTCTTTCTCTCTTTCTTTCTTTCTTTCTACTTTTTTTCCCTTTTATTCTGAGCCGTGTGGATGAAAGGCTCTTGGTGCTGCAGCCAGGAGTCAGTGCTGTGCGTCTGAGGTGGGAGAGCCAAATTCAGGACACAGGTCCACAAGAGCCCTCCCAGCTCCACGTAATATCAAACAGCGAAAATCTCCCAGAGATCTCCATCTCAACACCAACACCAAGCTTCACTCAACGACAAGCAAGCTACAGTGCTGGACATCCTATGCCAAACAACTAGCAAGACAGAAACACAACCCCACCCATTAGCAGAGTGGCTGCCTAAAATCATAATAAGTCCACAGACACCCCAAAATACACCACCAGACGTGGACCTGCCCACCAGAAAGACAAGATCCAACCTCATCCACCAGAACATAGGCATGAGTCCCCTCCATCAGGAAGCCTACACAAACCACTGAACCAACCTTACCCACTGAGGGCAGACACCAAAAACAACAGGAACTACGAACCTGCAGCCTGCAAAAAGGAGACCCCAAACACAGTAAGATAAGCAGAATGAGAAGACAGAAAAACACACAGCAGATGGAGGAGCAAGATAAAAACCCACCAGACCTAACAAATGAAGAGGAAATAGGCAGTCTACCTGAAAAAGAATTCAGAATAATGATAGTAAAGATGATCCAAAATCGTGGAAATAGAATAGAGAAAATGCAAGAAACATTTAAAAGAACCTAAAAGAAATAAAGATGAAAGAAGCAACGATGAACAACACAATAAATGAAATTAAAAATACTCTCTAGAGGAGATTAATAGTAGAAAAACTGAGGCAGAAAAACGGATAAGTGACCTGGAAGACAAAATAGTGGAAATAACTACTGCAGAGCAGAACAAATTAAAAAGAATGAAAAGAACTGAGGACAGTCTCAGAGACCTCTCAGAGACATTAAATGCACCAACATTCGAATTATAGGGGTCCCAGAAGAAGAAGAGAAAAAGAAACGGACTGAGAAAATATGTGAAGAGATTATAGTTGAAAACTTCCCTAATGTGGGAAAGGAAATAGTTAATCAAGTCCAGGAAACACAGAGAGTCCCATACAGGATAAATCCAAGGAGAAATATGCCAAGACATATATTAATCAAACTGTCAAAAATTAAATACAAAGAAAACATATTAAAAGCAGCAAGGGAAAAACAACAAATAACATACAAGGGAATACCCATAAGGTTAACAGCTGATCTTTCAGCAGAAACTCTGCAAGCCAGAAGGGACTGACAGGACATATTTAAAGTGATGAAGGAGAAAAACCTACAACCAAGGTTACTCTACCCAGCAAGGATCTCATTCAGATTTGATGGAGAAATTATAACCTTTACAGACAAGCAAAAGCTGAGAGAGTTCAGCACCACCAAACCACCTTTACAACAAATGCTAAAGGATCTTCTCTAAGCAAGAAACACAAGAGTAGGAAAAGACCTACAATAACAAACCCAAAACAATTAAGAAAATGGTAATAGGAACATACATATCGATAATTACCTTAAATGTAAATGGATTTAATGCTCCCACCAAAAGTCACAGACTGGCTAAATGGATACAAAAACAAGACCCATATATATGCTGTCTACAAGAGAACCACTTCAGATCTAGAGACACATAAAGACTGAAAGGGAGGGGATGGAAAAAGATATTCCATGCAAATGGAAATCAAAAGAAAGCTGGAGTAGCAATTCTCATATCAGACAAAATAGACTTTAAAATAAAGACTATTAGAAGAGACAAAGAAGGACACTACATAATGATCAAGGGATCAATCCAAGAAGATATAACAATTGTAAATATTTATGCACTCAACATAGGAGCACCTCAATACATAAGGAAAATACTAACAGCCATAAAAGGGGAAATTGACAGTAACAAAATCATACTAGGGGACTTTAACACCCCACTTTCACCAATGGACAGATCATCCAAAATGAAAATAAATAAGGAAACACAAGCTTTAAATGATACATTAAACAAGATGGACTTAATTGATAATTAAAGGACATTCCATCCAAAAACAATAGAGTACACATTTTTCTCAAGTGCTCCTGGAACATTCTCCAGGATAGATCATATCTTGGGTCACAAATCAAGCCTTGGTAAATTTAAGAAAAACTGAAATCGTATCAAGTATCTTTTCCGACCATAACGCTATGAGACTAGATATCAATTACAGGGAAAGATCTGTAAAAAGTACAAACACATGGAGGCTAAACGATACACTACATAATATCAAAGTGATCACTGAAGAAATCAAAGAGGAAATCAAAAAATACCTAGAAACAAATGACAACAAAAACACGATGACCCAAAACCTATGGGATGCAGCAAAAGCAGTTCTAAGAGGGAAGTTTATAGCAATACATTCCTACCTTAAAAAACAGGAAACATCTCGAATAAACAACTTAACCTTGCACCTAAAGCAATTACACAAAGAAGAACAAAAAAACCCCAAAGTTAGCAGAAGGAAAGAAATCATAAAGATCAGATCAGAAATAAATGAAAAAGAAATGAAGGAAACGATAGCAAAGATCAATAAAACTAAAAGCTGGTTCTTTGAGACGATAAACAAAATTGATAAACCATTAGCCAGACTCATCAAGAAAAAAACGGAGAAGACTCAAATCAATAGAATTAGAAAAGAAAAAGGAGAAGTAACAACTGACACTGCAGAAATACAAAAGATCATGAGAGATTACGACAAACAACTCTATGCCAATAAAATGGACAATCTGGAAGAAACGGACAAATTCTTAGAAATGCACAACCTGCCAAGACTGAATCAGGAAGAAATACAAAATATGAACAGACCATTCAGCAGCACTGAAATTGAAACTGCGATTAAAAATCTTCCAACAAACAAAAGCCCAGGACCAGATGGCTTCACAGGCGAATTCTATCAAACATTTAGAGAAGAGTTAACACCTATCCTTCTCAAACTCTTCCAAGATATAGCAGAGGGAGGAACACTCCCAAACTCATTCTACGAGGCCACCATCACCCTGATACCAAAACCAGACAAGGATGTCACAAAGAAAGAAAACAACAGGCCAATATCACTGATGAACATAGATGCAAAAATCCTCAACAAAATACTAGCAAACAGAATCCAACAGCACATTAAAAGGATCATACATCATGATCAAGTGGGGTTTATCCCAGGAATGCAAGGATTCTTCAATATACGCAAGTCAATCAACGTGATACACCATATTAACAAAATGAAGGAGAAAAACCATATGGTCATCTCAATAGATGCAGAGAAAGCTTTCGACAAAATTCAACACCCATTTATGATAAAAACCCTGCAGAAAGTAGGCATAGAGGGAAATTTCTTCAACATAATAAAGGCCATATATGACAACCCAGAGCCAACATCGTCCTCCATGGTGAAAAACTGAAAGCATTTCCACTAAGATGAGGAACAAGACAAGGTTGCCCACTCTCAACACTATTATTCAACATAGTTTTGGAAGTTTTAGCCACAGCAATCAGAGAAGAAAAGGAAATAAAAGGAATCCAAATCGGAAAAGAAGAAGTAAAGCTGTCACTGTTTGCAGACGACATGATACTATACATAGAGAATCCTAAAGATGCTACCAGAAAACTACTAGAGCTAATCAATGAATTTGGTAAAATAGCAGGATACAAAATTAATGCACAGAAATCTCTGGCATTCCTATACACTAATGATGAAAAATCTGTAAGTGAAATTAAGAAAACACTCCCATTTACCACTGCAACAAAAAGAATAAAATATCTGGGAATAAACCTACCTAACGAGACAAAAGACCTGTATGCAGAAAATTATAAGACACTGATGAAAGAAATTAAAGATGATACAAATAGATGGAGAGATATACCATGTTCTTGGATTGGAAGAATCAACATTGTGAAAATGACTCTACTACCCAAAGCAATCTACAGATTCAAGTGCAATCCCTATCAAACTACCACTGGCATTTTTCACAGAACTAGAACAAAAAATTTCACAATTTGTATGGAAACACAAAAGACCCCGAATAGCCAAAGCAATCTTGAGAATGAAAAACGGAGCTGGAGGAATCAGGCTACCTGACTTCAGACTATACTACAAAGCTACAGTAATCAAGACAGTATGGTACTGGCAGAAAAACAGAAAGATAGATCAATGGAACAGGATAGAAAGCCCAGAGATAAACCCACGCACATATGGTCACCTTATCTTTGATAAAGGAGGCAGGAATGTACAGTTGAGAAAGGATAGCCTCTTCAATAAGTGGTGCTGGGAATACTGGACATGTACATGTAAAAGTATGAGATTAGATCACTCCCTAACACCATACACAAAAATAAGCTCAAAATGGATTAAAGAACTAAATGTAAGGCCAGAGACTATCAAACTCTTAGAGGAAAACATAGGCAGAACACTCTATGACATAAATCATAGCAAGATCCTTTGTGACCCACCTCCTAGAGGAATGGAAATAAAAACAAAAATAAACAAATGGGACCTAATGAAACTTCAAAGCTTTTGCACAGCAAAGGAAACCATAAACAAGACGAAAAGACAACCCTCAGAATGGGAGAAAATATTTGCAAATGAAGCATCTGACAAAGGATTAATCTCCAAAATTACAAGCAGCTCATGCAGCTCAATAACAAAAAAACAAACAACCCAATCCAAAAACTGGCAGAAGATCTAAATAGACATTTCTCCAAAGAAGATATACAGAATGCCAACAAACACATGAAAGAATTCTCAACATCATTAATCATTAGAGAAATGCAAATCAAAACTACAATGAGGTATCACCTCACACCAGTCAGAATGGCCATCATCAAAAAATCTAGAAACAATAAATGCTGGAGAGGGTGTGGAGAAAAGGGAACACTCTTGCACTGCTGGTGGGAATGTGAACTGGTATAGCCACTATGGAGAACAGTATGGAGGTTCCTTAAAAAACTACAAATAGAGTTACCATATGACCCAGCAACCCACTACTGGGCATATACCCTGAGAAAACCATAATTCAAAAAGAGGCATGTACCAAAATATTCATTGCAGCTCTATTTACAATAGCCAGGAGATGGAAACAACCTAAGTGTCCATCATCGCATGAATGGATAAAGAAGATGCAGTACATATAGACAATGGAATATTACTCAGCCATAAAAAGAAATGAAATTGAGCTATTTGTAATGAGGTGAAGGGACCTAGAGTCTGTCATACAGAGTGAAGTAAGTCAGAAAGAGAAAGACTAATACCGTATGCTAACACATATATATGGAATTTAAGAAAAAAAAATGTCATGAAGAACCTAGGGGTAAGACGGGAATAAAGGCACAGACCTACTAGAGAATGGACTTGAGGATATGGGGAGGGGGAAGGGTAAGCTGTGACAAAGTGAGAGAGTGGCATGGACATATATAGACTACCAAATGTAAAATAGCTAGCTAGTGGGAAGTAGCTGCATAGCACAGGGAGATCAGCTTGGTGCTTTGTGACCACCTAGAGGGGTGGGATAGGGAGGGTGGGAGGGAGGGAGACGCAAGAGGGAAGAGATATGGGAACATATGTATATGTATAACTGATTCACTTTGTTATAAAGCAGAAACTAACACACCATTGTAAAGCAATTATACTCCAATAAAGATGTTTAAAAAAAAATGTTTTCTGGAAGAACTGGCCTCTAGAGCATAAAGGAAACAGGGTTGATTCTGGAATGTCTCGACTGGTCCACTCACTGCCCAAGGCACTATCTGGCCTTTTGTCATGAAATGCTTTTCTTAATCCCCTAGTGTGTTAGGGTTCAATAAATAACACCCCTCTTTGTCACTCAGCTCCTGAACAAATATATAAATAGCAGAATAACAGATGAATATCTAGACACCACTTTTACTAATGAAAAAGGCTAAGTTGGAGGATACAGAGCCAAGAGTCTGATAAGTAAACCCCACAGTTAGTTGAACCTTCCCCTCCAGAATCGCAGCACATCAAGTGCTCTTGGAGGGAAGGCAGGTCCCAAGAGGAAGAAGCATAGAGCCGAGTAGATGCCTTGCTCTTTCTTCCTAAATGTATCTATTAAATCCATGTCTACTGGGTCAGAGTGAGGCCAGGAGTTACACTAGCAGACACCTCTTCTCATGGAAAGAAACATGAGGAGTGGGGAAGAAACATTTCCCTGAATAGGCTCTGCTACATACACTACATTTAAAAATGAGTAAACATGACCTATGTTAGATCTTACAGACAATTTTCAGAATGGGCAAATATATAAAGACATACAGCAGTGAAACAGGGTTGCCCTGAGAAATCATTGAAAGAGGTGTTCTGGTAGCAAATGGTGCAACTCTGTAACTCCCCTGCTACTAAGAAAAAAGAAAGAAAACAGTATTCTAAGCACCTTCCAAAGTACTGGAGAAGCCATAAGACAAAGTATCAGAGAGAATGCTAGTGAGATGCGAAAGTGAGGTGAGCTAAAGTTTCCTTGGTCTGGTTTGCCTGAGGAACCTAGAATGGAAACTGAAAGAGTCAAAGTGAAGACCCTATCTAGCTTTGGGGTAACCTCAGTTCTAAGCTGCATGAGAGCTGATTCCCTCCAAGTAGTCAAGGAGACTATGCCTAATTTCCCATTTTTCCCTTGAAGTAGTCAAAGGTGTTTTCCAGTCAGCCTGATCTTTGACCAAATGTGCCTTATTTCTGTTGTTCTCATCACTTTTCCCAAATCTGGGTTGGGAGAATTGTAGAATTCAAAAAGGCCACAAGGGAAAAGAAAACTGATCCATGGAAATGAAAAGAATTGCACACACTTTGCATACAGAAGAAGATGGAGGAAAGTGGACTACCATTTATCTCAAGGACATGAAAGCTTTCATTCAAAGATGATAATTTTCAGGCTAGAATGAAAGGGAAGAGATATAAAATATAGCTTAAGGAACTTTCAGTATAAGTAGACTGTCTTGAGTGTTCCAAGCTGACTGAGGAGTACCTTCTCCATTAATCTCATTCCACATTGAACCCATCTGCAGAAGAAGAGTCATCTTATTATACTGCAAGGGTCATCTGTAGCATCTGTCATCCCATGAGACAGTAAGCAACTGGAGGATAGCATTTAATACCTATATCAGAAAACAATGAACAAATGTATGTAGGCTGAATCAATTTAAAGTGAGGTTCTTAAATACAGAAATAGGTTATTAACATGTTCACTTTTTGTGAGGGGAAAGGATACTTTAAATGGGATAGATTCTGACTTGGTAAGAGAAGGATAATTTCTTAACACAAAGGAAAATAAATAACAAATGATCCTCAAGTATAACTGTGGTATCATTGAAACTACTGACAAACATTCAGTACACATATTAGGCAGTGTGGCAGGATCACATTTCTCCATCTACTTGACCTCTGGTGTGGCCATGTGACTTGCTTTAACCAATGAAATGTAACCAGCATTGACTGGTCATATAAAAGAGGAAACTTTAAGCATTCCTGACTCAACACAGTCACTCTCTTCCCTGCCTCTGGGACATATACATATATACTGAATCAATTTGCTGTACACCAGAAAATAACACAACACTGTAAATCAACTATGCTTCAATAAAAAAGAAAAAAGATGGAGCTTCTGACAAATCAGGTCTAGCAGTGACGACAATAAACAGAAGCTTATTGCCCATGTGTGATGGACTGTATGAGTGCTATGGAATGAATATTTTTGCCCCCTCATTCAGATGTTGAAGTCCTTATCCCTACATTATGGTACTTAGAGGTGGGCCTTGGGGAAGTAATTGGGTCATGAGGTTGGAGCCCCCACGAATGGAATTAATGCCCTTCATAAGGAGAGACAAGAGAAATAATCTCGCTCTGCCATGTGAGGAGGATACAGCAAGAAGAGAGCTGCGTACAAACCAGGAGGAGGACCCTCACCAGAATGTGGCCATGGTTTTCTAACCTCTAGAACTGTGAGAACATAAATTCCTATGTTTTAAGCCAACCAAGCTATGTTTTTGTTGCTGCTGTAGCAGCCTGAACTAAGACACTGAGTAAGCATGAGTTAGAACTAAATTTGTATTATCTTTGTATGGGTTGTTTGATCTAACCCAACCTGTCTGATATAATCTCCCCAGAAACTTGAACTACTTCTACTCAATTTCAACTCATTGAGCTCATCAAAACGACATGATGAGGACACGGGGAGGGGAAAGGTAAGCTGGGATGAAGTGAGAGAGTGGCATGGACATATATATACACTACCAAACGTAAAATAGCTAGTGGGAAGCAGCCGCAGAGCTCAGGGAGATCAGCTCGGTGCTTTGTGACCACCTAGAGGGGTGGGATAGGGAGGGCGGGAGGGAGATGCAAGAGGGAAGAGGTATGGGGATATATGTATATGTATAGCTGATTCACTTTTTATAAAGCAGAAACTAACACACCATTGTAAAGCAATTATATTGCAATAAAGATGTTAAAAACAAAAAGACAGGAAACAAAAAACATGATGACTGCCTTTTGGCTAACAGGTTGTGATCTTCCATGACTGAGACCCATTCATCTATTTAGGTAAAACCCTGGAATTACTGGAACATCAGTGTTGGGGTAAAGACACAAACCACTTGAAATACTTCAGTGGCATTCTGCTTTTCAATGTATTCAACTTTCCTCAAACAGCTCCCAATACCCATGCTCTAGAGTCACTGCGAGCACAAGAATTCTCGGAAATACACACACATCAGCTGAATTATAACTCTACTTCCCCACTCCTGCTATTTCCAAAAGAAATTTGTTTCTCTTCCAGCAATAGTGCAGGGATAGAAGACTGTCCATAAAGCCTCAGTGTCACTGCTACAAGCACTTGAACATGACCTGCTCAGCTATTTAGCATTTCCAGTTCTCATTTCAACTTAACCACTTGACATTGAGTATTTGTTCCACTAGAAATGTTTCAGTGTTGTCAGGCTGTGACTAAATTTGGCAAATTACTAATGTACATGGAGTACTCCAAACTGGCCCAGAAAGCCTTTTTTCCATTAGGACTTATATTCTGCTTTCCCTGTTTTGGGGTGATCTGGCCAGAGCTAGAGTCAATATATGGATCCACTTCGTTGTGCAGTTTTGTCTATTCTCGAAAAAAATGGCAGATCAAGTATCTTTAATATGAGCATACCTTCTGTCATTTTTATTAGATTCTAATAAAATTAGATACAGGGCAAATCAAAGAGAAAATCTCTCCCCTTGCCAGCTCAAAGCAAAATGCATGTTGCCAGTTTAATTTAGAGCAGGTGAAAATCAGGTGTATGAGGCTTAATAAAGTCCACAGCTCAGAGAACTCCCATGAATCCTAATATAGCTTCCAGATAGCTAAAAGACCCAATGACTTTGAGAGAGTTTTGAAAAGCATAAAGTGCTACTTAGAAGGAGGTTCTTCCTATTTTCACGTCAGGTGTCAACAACAGGTGTTTTTTATACTCTGATTAAAATAGATGTTTCCAAACACCAAATTTTACAGAAGGGCAGTAAGAGCAGAGCCTGTGTTTTAATAAGGTCCTTCAGGCCAACTTCTACTACTGTTGTGTGTGCACATGTGTGTGTGTGGTGTGCACTGCCAGTCCAGAAACAGACTGGAGTTCTCTGAAGCCAGCAAGAAGCTTCCTACAATGTTTTATTGACCTGAAAAGACAGCTCAGGTAGAAGTTCATAGGGAAAATCTAAAGCTCAAAGACCAAGACTTAAAGACCAAGGAAGGATTGGGTCCTCAGAGAAAGGTAATGAAGACACCAGAACAAAATCCTGTTAGAAAAAGTTATAGGGGAGACCTTCAAGATGGTGGAAGAGTAATGCATAGAGATCACATTCCTCCCCACAAATACATCTGAAATACATTAACATGTGGAACATCTCCTACAGAACACCTACTGAACACTGGCAGAAGACCTCAGGCCTCCCAAAAGGCAAGAAACTCCCCACATACCTGGGTAGGGCGAAAGAAAAAACAGAGACAAAAGAATAGGGATGGGACCTGCACCAGTGGGAGGGAACTGTTAAGGAGGAAAGGTTTCCATACACTAGGAAGCCCCTTCGCAGGCGGAAACCACGGGTGGCGGAGGGGGGAAGCTTCGGAGACACAGAGGAGAGCTCAGAAACAGGGGTGCAGAGGGCAGGGCAGAGAGATTCCCACACAGAGGATCAGTGCCGGCCAGCACTCACCAGCCCAAGAGGCTTGTCTGCTCACCCACCGGCGTGGGCGGGGTCTGGGGGCTGAGGTTTGGTCTTCGGAGGTCAGACCTCAGGGAGAGGACTGGGGTTGGCGGCGTGAACACAGCCTGCAGGGGTTAGTGCGCCACAGCTAGCCGGGAGGGAGTCCGGGAAAAAGTCTTGAGCTGCCAAAGAGGCAAGAGACTTTTTCTTGCCTCTTTCTTTCCTGGTGCACGAGGAGAGGGGATTGAGAGCACCGCTTAAAGGAGCTCCAGAGATGAGCGCGAGCCATGGCTATCAGCGCGGACCCCAGAGACGGGCATGAGACGCTAAGGCTGCTGTTGCAGCCACCAAGAAGCCTGTGTGCAAGCACAGGTCACTATCCACACCTCCCCTCCCGGGAGCCTGTGCAGCGCGCCACTGCCAGGGTCCCGTGATCCAGGGACAACTTCTCCGGGAGAACGCACGGCGTGCATCAGGTGGGTGCAATGTCACGCTGGCTCTGCCGCCACAGGCTCAGCCCGCACTCCCCCAAGCCTGAGGGAGCCAGAGCCCCTGAATCAGTGGCTCCTTTAACCCCGTCCTGTCTGAGCGAAGAACAGATGCCCTCAGGCGACCTACATGCAGAGGCGGGGCCAAATCCAAAGCTGAACCCCAGGAGCTCTGTGAACAAAGAACAGAAAGGGAAATGTCTCCCAGCAGCCTCAGGAGCCGAGGATTAAATCTCCACAATAAAATTAATGTACCCTGCATCTGTGGACTACCTGAATAGACAACGAACCATCCCAAATTGAGGAGGTGGACTTTGGGAGCAACGATATATATATATTTTTTTACTTTTTCTCTTTTTGTGAGTGTGTATGTGTATGCTTCTGTGTGTAATTTTGTCTGTATAGCTTTACTTTTACCATTTATCCTAAGGTTCTGTCTGCCCATTTTTTTCTGTTTCTGTTTTTGTTTTTTTAGTATAGTTTTTAGCACTTCTTACCATTGGTGGATTTGTTTTTTGGTTTGGGGGCTCTCTTCTTTCTTTCTTCTTTTTTTATTAATTTTTATTTTTTTATTTTTAATAATTATTTTTTATTTTAATAACTTTATTATTATTCTTTCTTTCTTTTTTTCTCCCTTTTAGTCTGAGCCATGTGGATGATTGGATCTTGGTGCTCCGGCTGGGTGTCAGGGGTGTGACTCTGAGGTGCGAGAGCTGAGTTCAGGACATTGGTCCACCAGAGACCTCCCAGCTCCACGCAATATCAAACGGCGAAAATCCCCCAGACACCTCCATCTCAATGCCAAGACCCAGCTCCACTCAACGACCAGCAAGCTAGAGTGCTGGACACCCTATGCCAAACAACTACCAAGACAGGAACACAACCTCACCCACTAGCAGAAAGCCTGCCTAAAATCATAATATGGTCACAGGCACTCCAAAACACACCACTGGACGGAGACCTGCCCACCAGAAAGACAAGATCCAGCCGCATCCACCACACACAGGCATGAGCCCCCTCCACCAGGAAGCCTACACAACCCACTGAACCAACCTTAGCCACTGGGGCAGACACCGAAAACAACGGGAGCTACGAACCTGCAACCTGAGAAAAGGAGACCCCAAACACAGCAAGTTAAGCAAAATGAGAAGACAGAGAAACAGCAGATGGAGGGCAAGGTAAAAACCCACCACACCTAACAAATGAACAGGGAATAGGCAGTCTACCTGAAAAAGAATTCAAAGTAATGATAGTAAAGATGATCCTAAATCTTGGAAATAGAATGGAGAAAATACGAGAAACGCTTAACAAGGACTTAGAAGAAATAAAGAGCAAACAAACAATGATGAACAACACAATAAATGAAATTTAAAATTCTCTAGAAGGAATCAATAGCAGGATAACTGAGGCAGAAGAACAGATAATGACCTGGACGATAAAACAGTGGAAATAACTACTGCAGAGCAGAATAAAGAAAAAAGAATGAAAAGAATTGCGGACAGTGTCAGAGACCTCTGGGACAACATTAAACGCATGAACATTCAAATTACAGGTGTCCCAAAAGAAGGAGAGAAAAAGAAAGGGACTGAGAAAATATTTGAAGAGATTATAGATGAAAACTTCCCTGATATGGGAAAGGAAATAGTTAATCAAGTCCAGGAAGGACAGAGTCCCAAACAAGATAAATCCAAGGAGAAACACATATTAATCAAACAATAAAAAATTAAATACAAAGAAAAAACATTAAAAGCAGCAAGGGAAAAGCAACAAATAACATACAAGGGAATACCCATAAGGTTAACAGCTGACCTTTCAGCAGAAACTCTGCAAGCCAGAAGGGAGTGGCATGACATATTTAAAGTGATGAAAGGGAAGAACCTACAACCAAGAATACTCTACCAAACAAGGATCTCATTCAGATTCAACGGAGAAATTAAAACCTTTGCACACAAGCAAAAGCTAAGAGAATTCACCACCACCAAACCAGCTTTACAACAAATGCTAAAGGATCTTCTCTAGGCAGGAAACACAAGAGAAGGACAAGACCTACGAGAACAAACCCCAAACAATTAAGAAAATGGTAACAGGAACATACATATCGATAATTACCTGAACTGTAAATGGATTAAATGCTCCAACCAAAAGACATAGACTGACTGAATGGATACAAAAACAAGACCTGTACATATGCTGTCTACAAGAGACCCACTTCAGACCTAGGGACACATACAGACTGAAAGTGAGGGGATGGAAAAAGATATTCCATGCAAATGGAAATCAAAAGAAAGCTGGAGTATCAATTCTCACATCAGACAAAATAGACTTTAAAATAAAGACTATTAAAAGAGACAAAGAAGGACATTACATAATGATTTAGGGATCAGTCCAAGTAGAAGATATAACAATTATAAATATGCACCCAACATAGGAGCACCTCAATACATAAGGCAAAGTTTAACAGCCATACAAGGGGAAATCGACAGTAATACAATCACAGTAGGGGACTTTAACACCCCACTTTCACCAATGGACAGGTCATTCAAAATGAAAATAAATAAGGAAACACAAGCTTTAAATGTTACATTAAACAAGATGGACTTAATTGATATTTATAAGACATTCCATCCAAAAACAACAGAATACATGTCCTTCTCAAGTGCTCATGGAACATTCTCCAGGATACATCATGTTTGGGTCACAAATCAAGCCTTGGTAAATTTAAGGAAACTGAAATCAAATCAAGTATGTTTTTGAACCACAACGGTATGTGACTAGATATCAATTACAGGAATAAATCTGTAAAAAAATGCAAACACATGGAGGCTGAACAATACACTACTGAATAACCAAGAGATCATTGAAGAAATCAAAGAGGAAATAAAAAAATACCTAGAAACAAATGACAACAAAAACACGATGACCTAAAACCTATGGGATGCAGCAAAAGCAGTTCTAAGAGGGAAGTTTATAGCAATACAATCCTACCTTAAGAAACAAGAAACATCTCAAATAAACAACCTAACCTTACATCTAAAGAAATTAGAGAAAGAAGAACAAAAAAACTCCAAAGTTAGCAGAAGGAAAGAAATTATAAAGATCAGATCAGAAATAAATGAAAAACAAATGAAGGAAAAAATAGCAAATATCAATAAACCTAAAACCTGGTTCTTTGAGAAGATAAACAAAATTGATTGATAAACCATTAGCCAGACTCATCAAGAAAGAAAGGGAGAAGACTCAAATAAATAGAATTAGAAATGAAAAAGGAGAAGTAACAACTGACAGAGCAGAAATACAAAGGATCATGAGAGATTACGACAAACAACTCTATGCCAATAAAATGGACAACCTGGGAGAAATGGACGAATACTTAGAAAAGCAAAACCTCCCGAGACTGAACAAGGAAGAAAGAGAAAATATAAACAGACCAATCACAAGCACTGAAATTGAAACTGTGATTAAAAATCTTCCAACAAACAAAAGCCCAGGACCAGATGGCTTCACAGGTGAATTCTATCATATATTTACAGAAGGTCTAACACCTAACCTTCTCAAACTCTTCCGAAATATAGCAGAGGGAGGAACACTCCCAAACTCATTCTACGAGGCCACCATCACCCTGATACCAAAGCCAGAAAAAGATGTCACAAAGAGAGAAACTACAGGCCAGTATCACTGATGAACATATATACAAAACTCCTTAAAAGAATACTAGCAAACATAATCCAACAGCACATTAAAAGGATCATACACCATGATCAAGTGGGGTTTATCCCAGGAATGCAAGGATTCTTCAATATATGCAAATCAATCAATGTGATACACCTTATTAACAAACTGAAGAATAAAAACCATATGATCATCTCAATAGATGCAGAAAAAGCTTTCGACAAAATTCAATACCCATTTGTGATAAAAACCTTCCAGAAGGTAGGCATAGAGGGAATTTTCCTCAACATAATAAAGGTCATATATGACAAACCCACAGCCAACAACATCCTCAATGGTGAAAAACTGAAACCATTTCCACTAAGATCAGGAACAAGACAAGGTTGCCCAGCAAACAGAAAAATCAGCAAAGAAGATGTAAAGCTGTCACTATTTGCAGATGACATGATACTATACATAGAGAATCCTAAAGATGCTACCAGAAAACTACTAGAGCTAGTCAATGAATTTGGTAAAGTAGCAGGATACAAAATTAATGCACAGAAATATCTGGCATTCCTATATGCTAATGATGAAAAATATGTAAGTGAAATTAAGGAAACACTCCCATTTACCATTGCAACAAAAAGAATAAAGTATCTGGGAATAAACCGACCTAAGGAGACAAAAGACCTGTATGCAGAAAACTATAAGACACTGATGAAAGAAATTAAAGATGATACAAATAGACGGAGAGATATACCATGTTCTTGGATTGGAAGAATCAACATTGTGAAAATGACTCTACTACCCAAAGCAATCTACAGATTCAATGCAATCCCTATCAAACTACCACTGGCATTTTTCACAGAACTAGAACAAAAAATTTCACAATTTGTATGGAAACACAAAAGACCCCGAATAGCCAAAGCAATCTTGAGAATGAAAAACGGAGCTGGAGGAATCAGGCTCCCTGACTTCAGACTATACTGCAAAGCTATAGTAATCAAGACAATATGGTACTGGCACAAAAACAGAAATATAGATCAATGGAACAGGATAGAAAGCCCAAAGACAAACCTACGCAATATGGCCACCTTATCTTTGATAAAGGAGGAAAGAATATATAATGGAGAAAAGACAGCCTCTTCAATAAGTGGTGCTGGCAAAACTGGACAGCTACATATAAAAGAATGAAATTAGAACACTCCCTAACACCATACACAAAAATAAACTCAAAATGGATTAAACACCTAAATGTAAGGCCAGAGACTATCAAACTCTTAGAGGGAAACATAGGCAGAACACTCTATGACATAAATCATAGCAAGACCCTTTTTGACCCACCTTCTAGAGAAAGGGAAATAAAAACAAAAATAAACAAATGGGACCTAATGAAACTTAAAAGCTTTTGCACAGCAAAGGAAACCATAAACAAGACGAAAAGACAACCCTCAGAATGGGAGAAAAATATTTGCAAATGAATCAACTGACAAAGGATTAATCTCCAAAATTTACATGCAGTTCATGCAGCTCAAGATCAAAAAACAAACAACCCAATCAAAAAATGGGCAGAAGATCTAAATAGACATTTCTTCACAGAAGATATACAGATTGCCAACAAACACATGAAAGGATGCTCAACATAACTAATCATTAGAGAAATGCAAATCAAAACTACAATGAGGTATCACCTCACACCAGTCAGAATGGCCATCATCAAAAAATCTACAACAATAAATACTGGAGAGGGTGTGGAGAAATGGAACCACCCTCTTGCACTGTTGGTGGGAATGTAAATTGATACAGCCACTATGGAGAATAGTATGGAGGTTCTTTAAAAAACTAAAAATAGAACTACCATATGACCCAGCAATCCCATTACTGGGCATATATCCCGAGAAAACCATAATTCAAAAAGAGTCATGTACCACAATGCTCATTGCAGCTCTATTTACAATAGCCAGGACATGGAAGTAACCTAAGTGTCCATAGACAAATGAATGGATAATGAAGATGTGGCACATATATATACAATGGAATATTACTCAGCCATAAAAAGAAACGAAATTGAGTTATTTGTAATGAGGTGGATGGACCTAGAGTCTGTCATACAGAGTGAAGTAAGTCAGAAAGAGAAAAACAAATACTGTATGCTAACACATATATATCGAGTTTAAAAAAAGAAATGGTTCTGAAGAACCTAGGGGCACGACAGGAATATAGACGCAGACGTAGAGTATGGACTTGAGGACATGGTGGGGGGAAGGGTAAGCTGGGATGAAGTGAGAGAGTGGCATGGACTTATACATACTACCAAATGTAAAATCGATAGCTAGTGGGAAGCGGCCGCATAGTACAGGGAGATTAGCTCAGTGCTTTGTTACCACTTAGAGGGGTGGGATAGGGAGGGTGGGAGGGAGACGCAAGAGGGAAGAGATATGGGGATATATGTATAGCTAATTCACTTTCTTATAAAGCAGAAACTAACACACCATTACAAAGCAATTATACTCCAATAAAGATGGTAAAGAAAAAAAAAGAAAAAGTCATGGGGGACATCTGTTACTAACAGACAATCACTACTAACACTGGCACATAACTGTAGTTTCCTGTGCTAAGCTGGCTGGTGTAAGGTATATTGGCATCACTTTACAAAAACAGAAAAAAGTCAGGTCTACATGGACAATGAACTAAAGGTTTGCTTTGGAGTATTTCGGGTACATTTTCAGAACCTTTCAGGGGGCACAAGTATACTCTTGCAAGTCATTACCAAAGAAATCACTATAAATGAAAAAATTAAATAGTCTTGGTAAAATTTCAGTTGAATGGAATACATATGTACAGTTGAATGGAATAAAATGTTCAAGGACATTTTTAATGTCTGTCCTTGTGACACTGTCTTGAGTCCATCATAACACATCTGCAGGATTAAATCTGTCTTCACTTCTCTGAGTCAAGGAAAAGAGGAAGCACGCATCCGCAGCACTCAAATGGCCCGTAAGCACGCATGCACTTTACTAACCTCTCACAGTGGGCTAGTCCCGAGGAGACATGCTGCCTCCACTCTCATATGGTAAGTGGTTTCATAATTCCAGACATTCCCATCACCCTAACCCTAACCTTGGGAAGCATGGTCTAAATCAACCTTTGAGAGAGATGTTTGGCACTTCCTGCTTATTTTGCTAACAAAAATTTCCCCATCCCTTCTCTTCCCCATTTCCCATATCAATAGACCACCACCCCCAAAGACATCTTCCTCCCACGTTCAACAACTCCCTCAAATCCCATCTTCTCATCTCGCACAAGGCAGTTCTCTTGTCCAAGCACTTAGGTTGAACAGGGGCTTAATCTTCGTTTCTCCACCACCCAGCCCAGTATCTGGCACACAGCAGACACTCAATGCATGCTGAAGAATGAGAAAGAGAGAATGTATAACCTTAGTGCCACAACAAGGCTACTAGTAGGACACTGAAGGGTAGGGATGGAAATGGCAGGAAGTAGGAAGGGAGGAAGAAGGGACCCAGCAAGGAGGAGACAAGAGTCCCCTCATGTCCTCTTGCTTCTAAAAGGCACCCCTCCCCCCATCCCTAAAGTCCCCACTACCACCACAGAAAGAAAGGCAGTGGAGCTGCCCCTCCAATAGCCCACATATATTCTTTGGCTGAAAGTTATGACTATTTTACCTTTAAGGGTGACCTGAGTATTCATTCCAATCCAATTTCACTTAGATACAAAATGTGATTTTTCCTGGCCTAAACCCTAGGAATTGGCTGGCTTTTTCTCAACAACAGCAACAATTTCTTTCGGTATAGGAACCTTCTAGTATCATCATCTGACAATGAAGAATTTAACGTTCCCTGTATTCCAGAGTGTATTAGGCTCTACAGCACATTCAAAAACAGAAGTATTTTGCATGCTCAGCACCTAATGAATCTACAGGGTACAGACTGATGTGGTTCTCAAGCATTCTGGGTCAATTTCCATATACCCTGCACTGTCCCACATTATACAACGTACCTCTAAACTGCCTTTCACACCAGAAATTGCAGTAAAACCTAGACAATATATTGAAAATAGTACACCGATGTGATTTCCATTCTTCTTCCCCATAAATTAGGTCTCTTGGCAGCCATTTCACTCCTCCAGCTCCAAGGGGTAGGGGGCAGGGGGTGTGGGAAGGGGGAAGTGAGTACCAGCTTGGGAAGGAAGAGGCTGGATGAAGGGAAATATTCCAATCAAACAGGAAGAACAAAGAGAAAGCTCATCCCTTCCACCCTAGGGGAATTGGTAGGATACTAGGTCAAGCAACATGAAAGCAGGTGGGAAAAAATGTATATGACTCCATTCTCCATGCTGGAGTCCTGGATGGGTGGAGGCACGTAAAATACATTAAAGGGAGAAAACAAAGCAGAGAAAGGGCTTCCTTCCCATTAGGCACTCAGAAGCCAAGACCATATCAGAGGTTGTCTCTTTCCACCCCATACCAACCTAGAGTGTCCAGAGCAGAGTTAAATGAGTGGTACAGGAAGATAGGGAGAGTTTAGCTTTCTAACATCCCCTTCAGATTCTACGTCAAAGGCAAGTATGTGTTAGTTGCTGGGTGCCCTGTGGAAGGTCCCAGAAGATAGCTGATGCACTTGTAAGGGAGGGGATGCTCACAGCAGAGACTGGGTGATCCTGAGAGCCATGGGCTGCAGGGGAGACAGGCAGGGTTAGGGCTTAGGAGAAGCTGAGTCAGCTGGAAGGATTCCTGGTATGACCGAGCTGAGAGAGAAGGTACCATGATTTCAGAGCTGTCAACTTTAGCACCAGGGCCAGAAATTCAAAACCAGGACTTACCCACATGCTTAAGTCCCAGGTTTCCCCTCACCGTGAGTTGAGATCCCTCCACCATCCATCTAAGGGTTCTCCTGGAGAACAACAGAAGCAGAGGAAGAAATCTGAGAGACTAAATCTTTACCCAAAAGAGACCTTTACCTAAGAAGCTGTTTAAATTATCAAATCAGACCAAATTTTATTTTTACTCGATACTCAGCAGTATGGGGGCTACTAGGGAAGAGTAGATCTCTTACGAAACATTAAAAAAACTACATTTTCTTTGCAGATCAGTATATAGTGTGTAATTTTGCAATCCAGCTTCATGGACTTTTTGTAATTTATACGAAAACAAAAATGATTGCAAGCCATCCCATAATGGCACTGCCTGCTGCCACCAAGACAAGATAGATGAGGGAGGGTAGGTCCTTGGAGAGCTACCAGTGCCTGCACAGGACCTTGGGGAGAAGGAAGCATCCCTGTAACCTTAGGCTCCAAAAACTGCTGCTACAACAAGATGATGCATGGCCAGAAGCCAGACACTTAAGAGTCTGGCTTTTTCGCTGGCTGGTGCAGTCTCCAGCCTGTGTCCCTTACCTGTCTCAAATCTGCCCCCTCCTACCTCACCGTGATTCTCCCTTTGGGAAGCCATCAGGTGACAGCTATATGAGTGCACGCACCGGAGGGGGATAGACAAGGCTCCGTACCACTAGTAATATGGTAGGAGAATTAAGAGGGAAAAAAAGCCAGCACCTTTGCCCCTACTTTTATTCACGGGGTCTAACACAACCATATGTAGAGGTTGCAGGTTAGGCGCCACCTAATCATCAGCCACAGCAGGGGAGATGCCTGGCTCGATTTCCCTAGAATCCAGCATGAACTGTCACCTCCCTACCCAGTGTCGCCTCTCATGCCCCAGCTCTCATGACCCAAGGAAGGCACAATCTGCCCAAGTCAGCACTGGCCCTTTTGTGACGTTTTAAAAAGAATTCTCCACAAATGGAACCCCCACTTTACAACACAGGAATCCACTGCATAACTCTTGGACAAGTTTTCAGGAATACAGTATGTAAAAAATAAAAAACTGCCTGATTTCTTTCTTCCCCATTTTGTTATTTAGATTTCTTGCTTTGTTTTTGGAGAATTTTTCCAGAATAGGTGTCAATCTGCATGGTAAACATTGTGCTTAATTGTTTGCCAGACTACAGAATAACTAGCAGAAACTGAAGTTATTTTAGACAAGAACAAACAATTTGAATATGGCAGTTAGTGGGGATCTGAGAACAAAGGCTGTGGTTTTATTTAAAGAACAAGTCAATCACCCCAATAGAAAGACAATGCAGGCGCTCCTGCGTACATGGCTGAAAAGCCTGAAGTTTCGCTGTTCTGAAACATGTGAAGATATTTGTGACAAAAGGCCGGGTTTTGAACATCGATAAAAGAAATTCAAGAAAAGCTACCATAGTTCACAAAGAAACAAAGCTTTCGCCATTGAGGAAAGGGATTGTGTCCTGTGAAACCCAGTACTCAAAGATGACAGTGTCTGGTTTTACCGCCAGGCAGAGAATCAGGAAATTGACTTGACACGGAAGTTTTATGCAAACTGACTTAACACACACACCCCATCAAATATGTTAAATGCACCAGACAAGGAATAGGAAATACTGAAAAGGCAGGACGACAGCTACTCAATGACAATTCCCCCTAAAACAACCTGCTTTCAATCCCCTACTTCTCACATCAGGATACTCTCTTTTCTCATCAGTGGTTTACTTAGAACAAGACTTCAAGTCAGTCAGTAGTCAGCAAACATTTTCTGTAAAGAGCCAGACAGTAAATATTTTAGGCTTTTCAGGCCATTCTGCCTCTGTCACAACTACTCAACTTCACCACTGTAGCGTGACAGCAGCCACAAGAAATTTGTAAATGAATGGGCGTGGCCATGTCCAATAAAACTTTATGGACACTGAAATTTGAATTTTACATAATTTTCACCTGTTGTGAAATAGTTTTCTTTTGAGTTTTTTTCAACCATTTTAAAAAGTATAAACCATCCTTAGTTAACAGGCCATACAAAATTAGATGGCAGCAGCAGATTGCCCACCCTGGCTCCATAACCCCCAAGCCCTTCAATGACTGTGACCTAATATTATCTGGGCATTCAGAACCATACTTCTGAACACGTGTTCAAGAAGAACGGACACCTGTGAGAATGCAGAAACTGAACTGGTGGCCACTTGAAACCTCAGGAGTAAAAAAAAAAAAAAAAAAAGGGGGTGGAGCAAACAAACCCCAAATAAAAAGAAAAGAGCTGTAAAATGTGTTGAAACATATTCACATCAGTCCTGATGATGAAGTGAGTGTGAGGAAGAGGGCTGAACAGAACAGCTGTTTTATTATCAATACTTAGACTTGAATGAAGGTAGGGTTTGAGGAAAGTCACAAGTGAGAAAGCATGGCCCCGCTTCTGTGAATGGAATATGGGAGAAGAAAGGAGAAAAGGAGGTCATGAAAATAATGAAGACATTGAAGGCTAACATTATACTATCGAAATAATACTATGTAATACTATGGCTAATACTATGTAACAGGAACGATTCTAAATGCTATATATACATTGTATCATTTAATCCTTATAACAGCCCTATGAAGCATTATTATTAACCCCACTTACAGATGAGGAAACTGAGACTCTGAAAGGATAGGTAACATATTCAAAGGTACGGATGAATGGATAAAGAACTAGATAGATGATTGATATAGGATTAATAGGTAAACAGATAAATGATAATAGAGATGATAGATGGACGGAGGAAAGGACAGACAGATAACAGTCCAACTCGAAAAATGGAGCACTTAACCCCACACTATGCTGCCTCTGCACGGACCACGGGAAAGGAAGCAAAAGGCTGCTGGAACAGGAAACAGGAACTGAAGAATGGGAGGTGGTAGGAACTCCTCTTTTTTATAAGCAGCTCTACACTTATAACTACTCTTCCAAGAGGTTAGTTTGGGTGGAGGTTTCCTGAAGGAGGTGAGTTTGAAGTCATTTTGAATTGACTGAAGGAACTAAATATTGAAACATGCACGCGACCACAGGAAGTGTGTTCGTGGAGGACCTGGAACTGGGAAAAACAAAGATTCAGAGGGGACTTGAAAGTGCAAAGATGATTTGAAGAGCTAGACATTTTTCTCTCAGGTCTAATGTAGGGACAGATTTTCAAAAACACAGGTTCTACAAACTGCCTCCCTTTGATATCCAGAAGGGGCTTGTTGGGAATGCAAAGCAGCTTGTGCGAGGAACATCTTCCTCCATGGTGGGTCCAGCCTCAAGTGCTTAGAGAGCTTGTTTTAACTACACAGAGACCCACACCCAGCTATTCAGGGGGTCGCAGGAATGATATTCACTCACATCAGACCACATTAGCAGGAAACATTAACCTCATATTATAGATTTTTTAAAAACACTTTGAAAAACTAGATAACTTGCCCTAAATCGATTCTGAGTCTGCAGAACTGTGTCTACCCTTCTGAAGATGCAGAGTTCCATTGAGGCATGCTGGCTCCATCAGGATTTCCCCAAAGTGGTTCCTGCAACCACCTGTGTTGTCATGAATCAAAACCTTCCTGCAACAGACCTTTCTCTCTAAAAACAGCATATCTTCCCACTTCATGAAGTCCGTACGGCATGTCTACTTCAGATCTATTCAACTGATTTTGAAAAAAAGATAAAATGCAAAAGGTCTTTACTTTTAAAACACATGGAAATTGTTCCATACCATGCTGTATTTATCAGCATTCATGGACCCATATACCAAAAAGTAAATTTGAGTATATGCAAATTATTTCTCAATTTGAATAAGAGTTTCCTTTTTTAAAAAAGGCAATACTGAAATTTCTCTCTGGATGTGAAAGGCTTTAAAAACAGAAACTTCTAGCATTCCTGAGTGTCTGCCTGACTTTTACAGGAAAAACATGAATGAGCCAATTCAATACCTCATTTTGAGGGTGATTGACAAGTCACATTTGAGTTACTAAAGTAGTTCTGGTTTCAGGACTAGTGTGTTCCACTAAATCCAGCTGTGATTCTGTTTAACCCAAGTGTTCCCTAGAGGCCCACCACGGCTGTCTCTCTTTTCCAAGCGGCAATTGAGAGGCTTTGCGAGTGGCCCTATAAACACGCTAATGAATGAATGGACAACTAATTACCTTGTAAATATGCATGAATAAGCACAGATTCCTCAACAGTAAGCCAAATGTCTGGGCGCCCTCTTGCTACCTACTTGCGCATGAGAAAATGTGACATTCCTACCGCGGAAGCTGGGCTTCCTATCTCCAGTTTCTCAACATGGAGAGAAAACTAACTTCCCAGTGGAGGATACTTTAAAAGATATACTTTTAATAAAAATAAAATAAAAATGGAGCCACGAAGGATGGGCCATCACAAGTTTTTGGACCACAACAAAGAGTAAACTGACCTCTTGGTTCAAACTTTCCAGCCAGGTGCTTTGTTACTTCTAAAATGTTTTTAAACAGTTCTCTCTCTCTCTCTATTTTTCCATTATAAGTCACACCCATTTTTCCTTTGGTTCTCAAAGATTCTACGGCTTTAAACGTCCTTATGATGATACTGCTCCCTGATCTAGGAATGCTAGCATCACACAAAATCTGTGTCAAAAGGACATTCCTCTCAGAGCCTTGGCGGAAAAAGGCTCCCTTGGAAGGCATCTGAGGGCGTATCTTGGGCCTGATGGAGTCATCAGGGTGGTAAGTTGAGGACATGATTCGGTTCAGAGTGTGACTGGAGTCAGAGTGAAATTCTAGATCCACCCTTCAGTAACTGAGTGACCTTCAGCAAGTTAGTTAGCCTCGTAAGTCCTCAGTTTACCCATCTGTCTCCCGGGATTAATGAAAGCTACCTTGCAGGATTGTTGTGAATATTAAATTAGATAATGTATATCAAGTGCCTATTTCTGCATCTAGCATATAGTATTTGATAAATTGTATTTTTCATTAGCTGCATTAGTAAGACCCAGAGGAACAGTAAACCAATTTTGTTTTTATAGACTTATATCCAATCTAGTCTGGACATAGGTTTATTTCAACGGGGGCAGCATTTCCCTAAATGCCAGCTGGAATAGGTCCTCATCTCAGAACTGAAACAACGCGGATAAGATCATGTCTGATGCAGGACCAAAGATGGTCAGGAGAAGGGAGATCGCCAGGCTCATGCAGTAGCTTTGAATTTCCTGTCTTGTTTTTCACACCTAGTCTACGTTCAAGCCTGATCCCAAGGACAAAGCTGTTGTAAAACTATGGCAATGATATTTGATCTCTAACGGATAAAAAGAGGAACTGGTAAATACTTTAGAACACTGCTTCCCATAGCACGTCTCATAGAACAGTGGCTCTGATAGCCAACGCATTAGTTCTTTCTCAGCTTGCATATCGGAAAAGTATAGTTTCTCTGTTGTCATCTAAGTTATTGATTTAAAAATTTTAGAAAGATAACAGGGCCTCCGGCTTGGAAGCGGTTGTAAAATAAGAGTAATTCTCTCTGGTTAATACGACATGCTGAGAGTGGTTATTCAACTAACGATACTCCACCAGTCAGTCCACATTTCTCCACTTTTCTTCAAAGAGATTTTATCAACATGCTTGCTAAAATCCAAGATGTCCCCTTAATCCACTGATATCACACTCATTAAAGATAGTAAATAGGATTAGTTTGGCAACACTTATTTTTAGTAAACCATGCTGACTCTGGGAAATCATGGCTTACTTTGCTGAGGGCTCACCATTTCAGTGACTAGTAACTAGGGAGGCGGAATAACATGGCTGAGACCACAGGTTTGAAGTCAAATCCCATCTCCATCAATTACTAACCTGCCTGCTATTGAGCAAGTTAGTTAACAACTCTAAGCCCAGTTTCTCCAACTATAAAAGATAGAGTGAGCAAAAGAGACAGTACATATAAAGTGCTTTGTAGAGTGCTATGGACAGAGAAATGTTCAATAAAATGGTCATTGTTTTTTAAAACTAGCCTTGCCAGAATTTGGTTGGCAATCAACATGGTTTCCTTTTAAAAACTGGGTCTGTCTCAGGTCTGGTTTCACAGAAACAACCTTGAGATGGGCACATGAGTTATCAAGCGAGAGCTCTCAGGAGGAGAGTAAGGGTAGCAGGCAGGGGCAGGGGAAGGAAGGGGCAATAATATGGTTTTGGATGAAGTCTAACTTCAGTCCAATTCCACGAGTGTCTCTCAGACACAAACTCCCTGGCAGAGTCTGTCCTGCCCTGAAGAAAGGGAACAAGGCTTTTGTCACCCCCAATCCAAGCCAGTTACTGACTATAGGATACCTAGGGCTGTGAGTTGAGAGAGAAAGCTCCCAGCATGTCCTGGCAAAGCAGTTCCTGGCCAAGGCCAATCTTCCAGGGAAGGCTGCAGAGTAAGCAGCAGCTGAAGGGTGGGCATCCAAACAGTAACAGGGATCCCAGGAAATCTTGGTGGCACATCATCACCAGCATCTACCATGGAGACATGCCAATCACTCCATCAAAACTTGGGACCCACAAACCAGGGTGACTTCTGGGGCAAAACACACAGCTCTATGCCACCTCCATTATCTTATCCTTTCTTCATTTTTTTCCTCCTTCTAAACTTTCCTTTTGTTGAAATATATCGTGATTAAGCACAATGACAAAAGACCACAGTATCTCCACTTCTCAGTTACAGTCTGTCTTATTGCTGTCAAAACATGGCTACAAACTATTTTTTTCTACAAAGAGCTCAAACATAGATTAAAATACAGAACTGAACTCAGAGAAAGGAAAATTAACCACTAGAGCATGAGGCACAATAAAGCCTTCAACAGGGCACAGCATGTAAGAGAACCAAGAGCCCAAATGTTCTACAAGGGTAGGGCCACATTTCAGACACTCCTAAAGCATATTTTAGGGCAGTTTATAGAAGGAGGGAAAATCTAGTAACTGCACCCTTCTGTAGTTACCTGTGTTGAGGTGGCTGTGTTACTTCCTTGGACAAACTTGAGCTCAAATCTTATTCTGACATTTACTAGCCATGTAAGTTTTGTTTCGGTTCTAACCTCCCAATGCATCTGTTTTCTCTTAACATCTTCAAAAATTACAGGTGGGGGTTTAAATAAAACCATGTATACATACTGCTTAACACAGTGCTAGGCATATGCTAAGCTTTCAAATGTAGCATATATTTTTTAATTCCTTCAAAAAGTCCCTTCAGAGGGGGCTAAGAAGCTAAAAATGGAAGAACTCCTCCTGAAATCTTGGGATGATGAATCTTTACCATTGAATTCAAAATGTATTAATGTACAGACTAAACCGATATATTTTGTGCTTGAATTTGATATCCCAGGGATTTTTTGTTCATATTGAGGAATTCGCATCTACAGATTTGTCTCTCTGATTCTTTCTCACACCCCATCTTCCACAGTGGTTCCACAATATGGTACGTTGTGGGGGCAGTTTTGATGGTCACAATGATGATGGGGCAGCAGAGACTCTACTGACATGCAGTGGGCGGATCCAAGGATGCTAAACACCCAGCATGACCCAAAACCATCTCTCACAATGAATTATCCCACCTACCTCCTGCATGACTTCGCAACACCCACTGGACATTCACCAAGGTAAAAACTTGTTAATCATTATCTGGGCCTAGAACCTAAGTTCTTTCACATATAAACAAACCATCATTCACTGTGAATATAAATGAATTTTCCAGGAAAGCAACTGATGGATAAATCAAGGGACAGCTATATGCTATTTCAGTCCAAACTCTACCAAGAGTTGTTCCCCACATCAGAAAGTCATGACAAAGCAACTCAACGAAACCAAGTCGCCAGTACAATGCATTCTCTCAGTCTGCATCTGTCATTGACCTATGGTGCATCCACACAGAGGTATAGGTATTGACTTTTTCATTATGTTTCCTAGTATGTTTGTCCTGAATATTCTCATATACAACGCCTATTTTATTATGAACTGGTTTCCTTTCAATTTTGTTTTTTATTACTATTGGAATATTTTATCAATTTTTAAAAATTATGTGAGTGGTAGGCCATAATGTCTATGTATTTCTTGTCAGGCTAAGTCAAGAGGATGTTACAAAATATTTATTAAAAGGGTAGCACTGGGTCTAATAGGACTATGAATGATGGTATGTTCTCTTTGCTCCAGGTGATGAAATTATTCATCATTACCATTGTTATAATATCACTGATTTTTCAGCCCTGACTCCCCTGTCAGACTTTTCTCATAGAAAATCCAGGCCTTCTCAACCAGGCCTTAATGTTGGCAAGATGCTCAAAAGTCAAGGTCAAAGTTTCATCACCATGTGATTGTGTTGGCTAAGACTAGGTCTTTGCACATCACGAAGTTTGCTGATAAGACTAGAAAAGTTTCCCCAAGTCTCTGAGTATCTCCTGTTGTCGCATACGTCGCATTTGTCTCCATTCTGCACCTCAGTCAAGACCACGGTGAAACAGCCCATCTTTGATTCTGAACATTACACACTGTAGGACCTGTCAGCGGAACAAAAAGAATGCATACAACGCAATTTCTTTTGCTTGTGTGTATGTTTTGTGAATATGCTTTTGAGTAGAAGCAAAGTAAATATCTGAGGAGATAAAACAGGTATCTTCCTCCATCCAGACCGACAGATTCCCAAAACAAGATAGTATTAGGTTAAACCTACCCATAAACTTGCTAGAATTTTGAATATCTCAGATTCTCTCTGGTATGGAAAGTTAAAGAGCACTATTACAGTATATATTTGTTCCTACTTTAGATGAGTAATAAGAATGAATATATAGAATTGAACTAGGAGTTGACTTCTGTTTCTATGAAGTTGGGTATTTTCTCTGATCCAATAGAAAAGAAAAGGCAAAATACCAAATTAGTTGGAGTTGATGAGACAAAGAAATGTATCCCACTCTTCCAAAAAAAAGAAAAAAGAACCAATTATTATATTTCTAGAAGGCAGTCTAAGACCTCTGGTTGTTTGTCCAGGACATAAAATACCTACCACGCTGCTCTGGTATCTGGGTTTTTCAGGGAGAGTTTTTCTAAGAGGTTGACCACAGAGATGAAACCACAAGGATCTGCAGTTAAAGGAGGATGCCCAGAGGCAGAATCAAGAGGACGTGTAGGTTGTTACATAAATCACAACACAAGGGGTCCCTAGGATGAATAAAGGACCCCAAATCTCCTAGTTTCTACAAGCCTCTAAAAGCCAGTATTTTTCCAAAGAAGGCATTGGTGTTTCCAATCCAGTGTGGAGCAAATTGGAAAACAAAATATAACAATTTTTTTCTGAGAAATTAATATGAACGGAAGGAAAACCAGCAATTGTCCCCATTGAAATGACAACAACTCCTTGCCTCCAGCCATTTGAATCAGAGATTGGTTGCATTAATAAGGCATTAGCCTTGTTTTCTCCTTTTCTTTTTTTTATTATCAATGCCAAGTTGTTCAATGTCCCACATTTGCGCATGAAATTCAGGGCAATGAAGCTGACAAAACGTAATTTACTTGCACTGAAATGTGCCAGATCCACAATTTACTTTCCCAGCCTTTCAGGGGGGGATTTCATATTCAGTGGCCTTTCCGAACTATCAGAGGGCTGCCCAGCTTGCATGGGCCACAAACAGCCAGGGCATGGCAGGTGGGCGGCCACAGGAACAACTGGCAAGGTCACCGATAACACAGATTTTTCCAGAAGAGAAGGAAAACACTGCTATAAACTCCGAACAAATTCCAAAGCTCTCCTGAGTTAAGTAGTAGTTCATCTTTCCCATACACACCTTAAAATTAATGCAAATTAACAGATAGGAATGAAATACACAGTCATTTCCGGAAAATTTAACAAGTTCAGAAAATATTTACCAGAGCGTAGAACTTAAAGAGCTAAACTAAACTTCACAAATAACCTAAGTGTATAAAACACTGCATCATCATGATGGAGACTTTTTGAAATGGAAAGAGGAAAAAAAAGTCAGAGGACACACAGCAAAAGCATTGCAAAGTGTGGGTATTTGGAGCAAGATTTTCCATACATATAAAAAAGTATTGTGTTAAAAACTGTTTCACAAGATTTATGTTCAAGGTTACCTATCATGACATTATTTATAATACTAAGAAATTTGGAAGAAAAAAAGTGCCCAATAACAGGGAATCACTTAAATAAATTATGGGGCATCCATACTGTGGAACCATTAAAAAATCATGTTGCAAAAGTATATCTAATAACATGTAGAAATGTTCCCAATATAACATTAAATTCAAAAAGCAGTTTACAAACAAGTATGTACATTTTGATCCTGATTCCATAACCTGTACAAAAGCACACATATGCATGGGGGAAGGAAGAGAAGGCTACCTATTCTTTAACATTAGCAGTGAGTGGTGAGATTACGTTTTATTTTTACTTTGTGTGCTATTCCATAGTTTTTTAAAACATGTTTTACACTAAACATCTATTATCTTGATAATAAGAAAATAGAAACAGTAAATATCTTAAATTGCCTTATTTCTGAAAACTGAGGTAAGATAGTAGCAATTCTACAGTATTCACATTTAATTCCTTTAAACAAAATCCCCCCAGATTGGCAAGGACAAAAACAGTTCTTTCTTAGCAGATTTGGATCAAGGATGGGATGAATAGGTACCCTCTGCTCCAAAAGAAAAATACACATTTGCCTGTGTTCTAGATTCACACTTAAACTGTATTTCCTAAACCAAAGTAAGTCAGCATCTGATTTTTAAGGGATTTGGAGAAATCCATTTCCAAAAGCCTGTAACATCTGTAAGTACAACATTTAACAATTAGCAGGATTTTCATTTTCAGAAGGTATTAAAACTATTTAAAGGTGTCACGGCATACTCAGAAATGTCCCCACCCTTTGGAAATCTCCTGATCTTATCTGGACCAGCCTGCCTTCTGCCCCCACCTAACGAAAACAGCAATGTCTGCAGTAAAGACTAAATTTACAGTCTTAAAGGAAAACTGAAATAAACCCAGAAACTCTGTAAGGCGTACAGAATAAAGGTCTCCGTGACCATTGCTGTTTCAATAGAGCTGAATGTAGCTGTGGTCAACTGGTCAGGAACAAATGTCCAACTTCGAATGAACTCAAGCCCAGAACTCTTCAGTTGTGACTAATCAGAGCGGCACAGACAACCAACGTGCAGAGGCAATTCCGTCAGCAGTAGAAAACTCAGCAAGAGCCTTTCCTACCAATTAAAGGTAGTCAATATTGATTATCTGAGGGATTTCCATGCTCAGGAAGCAAATTAGAAACTCAATACCTGAACTATTCCTAAATGCAGTTATCAACTTCAGAGTTTTATCTCATAAAACCAATTCAGCTTAGAGTTTAATTCTATTAAATTAGGGCTTAGAAATAAGATTTGCTCTAGAATGAATGCATCATTAGTTTTAAAATGCAATATACTAAAACCCAAAATGTGCTGTATTACAGTTTGAAGAATAAATGAGTAAAGATGGCATCTAAATGTACTTCTCCCTAAATATATTTACCAGTTGAAAAAGTGATTGTTCATGAAGATACTGAGACCTATGCTAAAAAGAACATGCCCCTCTCTTTAGTATAAAATAACCCCACTGGATCCACTTCTTTACTCAAGTTTTCCCTTTTTTCTTAGACTTCCTTATTCCAACCATCAACAAAGTTTTTTGAAAGGGGGGTGGGAAGGCAGACTCTTTTCCCTGATATGTTCTACAATGAAACTCCATGAAACTTGGGACACACATTTCAAAATAAAAGATGCTAATACAGGAACCCTAAACAGAACTGCCCAATGCTGTGTAAGTTTTAATATACTGCACCAGAGGTTTTCTTCTGCACTTTTTTAATAAGATAGAGAGTACATGAAGATTCTCCTTCCATGCGTGGTCAGAACAGTGTCCCCTGTCCTGCGGTAGATGCTTAATACTCACTGTTGATACCTTGCAAAAATCAAAAGTATGTCCCTGGGCTTCCCTGGTGGCACAGTTTTGGGGAGTCCGCCTGCCAATGCAGGGGACACAGGTTCGTGTACCAGTCCGGGAAGATCCCACCTGCCGCAGAGCGGCTGGGCCCGTGAGCCATGGCCGCTGAGCCTGCGCGTCTGAAGCCTGTGCTCCGCAACGGGAGAGGCCCCAACAGTGAGAGGCCTGCGTACGGCAAAAAAAAAAAAAAAAAAAAAAAAAAATGTCCCTGAGTAAGCCCGGCGAAGGGGGCCTGTCCTGCAATGCCTGCCTTCCCGAAACACAATGAGGGTTTTGGTGCCCTGCACAAGAAAAGTTCAATGGATACAGATCCAGTAACAGTGATGTTAGAAGACTGAGAATGAGAAATAAAACAGAAAGAGGCTCAGACCATGTCAAAGAGCCCCTGAGAAAGCCTGAGTATTGAAAGATGCACCATTCTGGGGCAAACAGCTGCTATTCTTGATAGAGTCGTCGATGCTCTGATGTCAATAGGCCATTTCCATTGGCAACAATGGTCAAAGTTGGGTTCTTGAGCAATGAAACCACATTTGCCATTTTGAAAGGAAATGATTATGTTCTTGTGAGTTGCACTGTGTCACACTGTATTTTAGGACCATGCTATGCATTATTATGCCCTCATGAAATATTGCCATGCATTGTCTCAGTCACTGTAAAAGACCAGCACCACAGTGTTTTGTAAATAGATGACATATGGGTTAATCTCATATTTGGATTTGGAAGGAATAATTCAACATTCAAATTTCAATATACAAAAATACACAGGTATCACAAAAGATGTCCAGGGAACTTCGGCAAGTGGAAGGTGATCACAGCTTGATCTGGACTTAATACAGCATTTTCAGATGGACTGGATCAGGATGATGGGACTCTTCGCTTCATAATAATCCACAACTTTCAGTAAATTACAGTGTAGATAAGATGGAATAAAGGAAGATGAAACATGATTCTGACCCAGCTTTTCCCGACTGAACTAACTAACCATTGACAATCATCTACTTCTCCCTTTCAGCTCTTCTGCTCTATTTGTGTAAACTGCATTTATCTATTGAAACACAAAACAAAACAATTCCCACAGGAAGACAAGGAGAGTATAAATCCCTGTCTTTTCCCCCAGAGAAGAACAGTTATACAGCTAAACATGAGGAATATTTCTAAATTTCAGCCCAAGTTGAGGAGTTATTTTCAAAGGTTCCCTAGGGACCATTTGCAGGTCCCAGTTGAGGACTGAAGTCCCCCGTTGTCTAAAATAATTTCTGAAATGTCCTGAAGCTCCTACTTTATAAAATGATAAATAGTGCCCAGTGAAATGGTAAAAGAGTATCACTAGATTTAAATCTTGTTATTAGCACATTTGGGGAGTCAAAATTAATTTAATTTTGTAAATTAAAGCCTGTATGACCATTTCAAACTTCTGATGCGCTCACTTAGAGAAAGAAGCAGCCCTCTTCTGCCTCAAGATTTTCTCTCTCTGCCTATCAACCATCTGGCACAGGGGAAAGAGATTCAAACGGAGAGTCTGCAGACCGTTAACTAGATGTGTGACGTCAAGCAAGTCATTTCACTTCTCTAGCACCCCGTTTCCTTCACTTTCAGAAGGCTCACAGTAGTGCATCTCCTGTCCCAGTCTCATTCTCCTAGTTGGAAATTACAATTCCAATGGCTGTTGACAAAATAATACCTAAAAATTCAAAAGAAAGGCAAAAGCAAAAATAATACAACAGAAGTCAAAAGCCAAAAAAGAGAATCATGCTCTCTTCTAGCAAAGAGGACAAGAAACACAGGGAGAAATTGCCCGGGAGCACTCAGACTCAGAGACAAAAGTGCTTCACATATTAATCAAGCCTCAGAGAAAACACACATAAAGTCAGCAAGTTGCACTCTGGTTCAGAGCATTTTCAAAGGTAGCCCTGTGCTGTTTACGTGGGAACGTGAAGGAAAGTAAAAGCATCCCACCACATGTCTTTTTCATGCAGCAGGAGTGGCCTGTAGACAAACACCAAGAGACAGAAATGGCTAATTTAAAAAATAAAATGCAAAGTCCTGTGGCTTGGTTCAAACTCAGTCTGACAGTGAAGGTCACAACAGCTTTTCACTTTTGTTTAAAGATGCCGCCTTGATCAATGCCGGACAAAAACACAACAGCAAAGGGGGACCTGGTATTAGACCATCCTGAAAGCGAGATCACCCTAAAGCGGGTTTTTTTTTTGTTGTTTTTTTCTGATAGCTTTCTTTCTTTACTAGATTAAAAAAAAAAAAAAATGGCGAATTATCAAATTACTAACATTTCAAAACATGATAAAAACTATTTTCCCCAAAGTATATTACAAGTGACTATAACCAAAATTTCTCAAACAAAAAAATCCCTGCCTTTTGAAGGCGCTCTACACTCAATTTCTTGTAACTTGTAACTTTTCAAACAGTTCCATTCCGTTTTTGCTCTTCTTGTCTCTTGCTCTCCTTCACATCTTTTGTTGTTGGTGGTGGGTTTGGGGGGGTTTTGTTTTGTTTTGGGGTTTTATTTTTGCAGTTTTTCTAGTCCTACCAATCACAAGGAGTGGTAAAACACTCCAATTTTTAAAAACTGTTCAAACCAGTTGTAAGATTCATTGTCTGTAAAGAAAATTACTTTGGCCTCCAACATGTGTTTTCAATACAAATGCATCGCATAAAAAGTAAAAAGACCTCTTGTCTAATATGGCAATTCTCGTGGAGCCATTTTGGTCTTTATAGAAAGATCTCACTTATATCTTGGTAGAAAAAAAAAAAAGTGAAACAAAGCAGACTCTGCACCTTCCTCAGGCCTGTTTTATATTTCTCCCATGCTGTCTCCTAAAGATATCAGCACTTGATAAAAGTTCAGGCCTTTCTGGTGCAGAACTCTGCTTGTCATTTCTTTGGAAGCGATTAAAGACATTAGCACAGCTTCACCATAAAAGCCTAAACAGCAAGTGTCAGGACGACTCCACAACCCCCACCTCATGCTTTCTCTGCTTTGCACATTCCCAAAGGTTTTATACGGAAGAGGAGAAGCAGTATTTTTTTAGTTTCCCTTTTCTAGCCTTTCTGATGGAAATAATGCTGATAAATTTTCACAAATATTTCCAAAGAACTTCTACTCTTAGAATCAAAATCATCTGCTTAACAACAAAATTTCTATATGATCATTGTTTTCTGAGATAATCCCAGAGGCCAGTGAAGAAAAATACTCTTCAATATAACCAAAAATGGTGCCAAGGAAATCAGAGGATTTGGAAGTTAGAATACTCTAGGTTTTCATCCCAATTCTATTCCCAACTCTGTACAAACCATTCGGTTCTCTGTGCCTTTTTCCCTAACGTTAAAAGAAGAGGTATTAGTCCCTGCCTGACAGAGTTCAGATTAAATCATTCATATCAAAGTAAAATATTCAAAACGTGTTATTTGTATTTGTTGAGAGAACATTTGCAGTGGTCATTTCGCAAAATCTTTGGGAGCTCCTTTCCACATTTCAACAGTTCCCTATGGTGTACTATCTCACTTTCCCAAAGAAAAATCTAAAAACTTCATTTCCTGCTGTCCGTCTTTTAGATTCTTTAAGTGAGAAGCACCCACATGAGTTATGTGGAGGAAGAAGCCAAGTGCTGTCACATTTTGTGGGTGCAGATCACCACGTGGTTCTGAACCCGTAGCTGTGGCCCCAGCTTCTGATCACAGTAAAGGTTGCAGCTCCTGCGATTGGTCTGTTCTGTGGGGTGTCTCTGAGAGTCTTTCCTGGGAGCTCAGCTTGGGGTCTGTATCTTAGCCCTTCTCACTGAGCCTACGAGCGATCTATATCACTTAAAATCTCCTGTGACTTTAACTACCTAGAGTGGGTTCTGTTGTGCATAACTAAGAACCTCATCAGATACATATGTAGAAGTGCTTGGTTTTATACCCGACATATAGTAAAAAACTGTACATGTTAATTGCTTTTCTGCCACCCCCTGAGGTTTTGGAATCTCATCCTCACTAGCAAGATGAGCAAGAAACAGACAGATATAAAGAAAACTACCCATAACAAAACCTCTACTCATCAGCCTGCCATAATGCCTAAAAGTCACATGACTTCACATTAAGTACTTATCTCCAAAAGACCCCTGATTGGCAGAACTGGAACAGATTAGTTAGTAGAGGCACTCCCTAGAGAAATGGGATATAGAAAGTTAAGTTTTAGTACGTAGGCAGTGGGCAAAAAGTGAGGATCATGAACAATGATCCCAGAGGGTACCCAGGTGGAAGGCGACCCAGAAGGGATTGGGGCTGAAGAGTGTGAATGGTAGGATGCCAAAAAAAAAAAAAAAAAAAAAAAAATGCACTTTCTTTGCCTAAGATCGTGAGATGACTTACAGAAACTTAAGTCATCCTGTGTCTAAAGGGAGATATTCCTCACAGGCAGCAGAGTACATGCAAAGGAAATTAGTTTTTGAACTCAGAAAAAAAAAAAAATAGAAAGGTGGAAAAAGACATATAGTGACCAGAGGTGATCCCTGAGTTTCCTCTGAATTCTCAAGATAAATTTCACAGGCCTTCTTTCCAACCTAGATCACTTTCCATATCATAAGACAGGCATTTGTACACATACCTCAGATCTCTACTTTACCCTATAATGCATGGACCTTTCTTATATCTCTTACATCTTGCAAAAGATATTTTGTGAAAGAGTGAATGAGTGTATAAATGAAGCATATTCCAACCAGCCTTTTTGGTTTCATAATTTCTTATTAGTTTCTGAACTCTGATTAATATGCATGTAGCCCAATTCTTCTGACAGAAAAATGATCATGCGGTATGTACTAATTCCAGCTTCAAATTACAAAGGCACGTTTTTTTAGTTACTCTTGCTTTGTGCTCTTGCCTTATCTAAGCTTTCCAAAAGAATTCCCTTTATTTTGGTATGCATTATATATACTCCAATAGATCACTGGCATGTTTTACAATCCACTGCCAGAAATGCTGCTTCTGTCTTCACGATTTGACTCGTAACTGATATCAGCATACACCGTCAGGGTCTTCTTTCAACTTCCAAGCCCAATTTCTGTCACTTCCTCCTGAACAGTTTCTCTACCATCATACCACCTTACTTTTATACTTGCCCCCCAAAACCATCCATTCAGTCAAGGAACAGTTATTAACTATTTTGTGCCAAGCACTGTGCTAAATGCCAAGGATATGATAATAACCACAAAGGTTAGAGTAGGGGGTGACATTAATGGAATAATTCAACCATGATTAGCACATTTGGACAAGTACTAAAAAGTTGTACAGAGCGATGTGAGAAAATAAAATAGGGGGACCTGGCATAGCCTGGCAGGGGAGCTGCTAGGCATCCCTAAAGAAATGGTATTTGATTGGTACCACAGACTGGAAATAGCCACACACTCACCACGGTTTCCCCCAAGAAGTAGTGACTATTTCCTTACTCCTTGCAACCAGACTGGCCTTGATCAACAGAATCTGGCAGAAATGACACTATGTGAGTTCTGAGCCTAGCCCTCAAGGGACCCTGCAGCTTCTTCTCTCATGATGTTGGAACATCTCCATGAGACAGGCCCAAGCATCCCAGCTGTCACAGCTGAGGGCCCAGACAAACGAGTCACCTCAGTCAACACGAGAGGTGAGCCATCCCAGGTGAACCCAGCTAAAACTGTTGACCCACAGAATCGTGAGCAACTATGTGATTATTGTTCGGGGACGGGTTGTTATGCAACAAACACTAACAGATACAACTGGGATCTGAAAATAAGGAGTTACACAAATGAAAGGTCTGCAGAGAGTGTGTACAAATAATCCAGGTTGAGAAAGTCTCATGAGGAAGCCTCCTGAGGCAATAACAACATCTGAGAAACTGAAAGACAGGTGTGGCTAGAGCTCAGCGAGGGGGAATGAGGCAACTCTGTGAAGCCAGCCTGCCTGCCATGTGTTCATTTAAGAAGCCCTTCATATCCTGTTTCCTGGGACTGAGACCCTCCAACCTCCCAAGTGTCTGATGTTCTAGACAGTTTCTCTGCTTTGTTCATTAATTGCCCACTATCATACTGCCAATTTCCTTCCTCCCACTCACCCCCCATTCCAGACCAGTGGCACAGTGTCCTGAGTCCTGATTTGGGGAAAATCTCAACTATGACTCAGAGAAGCATCCAGTTGTGTCTAAGAAGATGCTACAAACCTAGGGGTGGCTTTGAGCATCCTTTTCTTAGTCTGAAAACTCAATTTGCTTCAAGTGATAACAAGCACTTATCACTCACTCCCTCCTCTCCTTGAAACCTGAAAAAGTCCATCACTTTTCAAAGAATTCTAGCCTCCATGTCCTGGCTATTGTAAAATCGATAGCTAGTGGGAAGCAGCCGCATAGCACAGGGAGATCAGCTCGGTGCTTTGTGACCACCTAGAGGGGTGGGATAGGGCGGGTGGGAGGGAGGGAGACGCAAGAGGGAAGAGATATGAGGATATATGTATATGTATAGCTGATTCACTTTGTTATAAAGCAGAAATTAACACACCATTGTAAAGCAATTATACTCCAATAAAGATGTTTAAAAAAAAAAAGAGTTCTAGCCTCAAATGATTTTTGTCTCCCTTTACTCTCTCATTTACTCCAGGTACCAAAGTAATAATAATAATAAGGAGGAGGAGAAGAAAGCATTTACAGTAAGTCCCCTATATATGAACGAGTTCCATTGCCAAGAGCGCATTCGTAAGTCCAATATGTCCATGAGTCCCACAAAGTTAGCCTAGGTACCCAACTAACACAATCAGCTACATAGTACCGTACTGTAATAGGTTTATAATACTTCTCACACAAATAATACATAAGAAACAAACACAAAAAATAAAGACAACATGTTTAATCTTACAGTACAGTACCTTGAAAAGTACAGTAGTCCAGTACAACAGCTGGAGCTTCTCAGCAGTACCAGCTCCATCACTGTTACTTTTACACTTCCTTCCAGACATCCTGGGCTTGAACTAAAGATCCTGTACTACTGTACTCTATACCGTACTGTAAAGTACACAAAAGCACAAGCACTTGTAGAGGATGCACGCAGTGTACACCAGACATGTGAACTACCTTACGTGATTGGACATGCGAACGCACATTTGCAATTTTGAAAGTTTGCAACTTGAAGGTTCTCATGTAGGGGACTCACTGTATTTCTCAAAAATGGGTTTATCCTTGGGGTTGACCCTTCTCCTGACAATTTCCCAGTTGCCTATGATAGCTGTTTGAGTTGGATTTCCCTCAAAAGCAGGCTTCAGTTCAAGGACTTGGGTGCAGAGAGTTTATTTAGGACGGGAACTCAGGAAGGATAAGTAAGGGGGCGGGCAAAGGAGAAAAATCAATAATGGTTCATTAGCCGGCCAATGACTGCTATGGGCACCTAGCACTCAATCCTGCTGGGGTAGCTCTAAGGAAACCATGTAACACAAGCCTCAGAATTGTACCACCAAGGGCTGGAGATGTAGGGTGCTTATTCCCCTATTCCATTTGTGTCCCTTCCTGGTTTGGAGTTGCCCCTTGAGACATTAATTCTGGGCACTTCATGCTGCCCAGTGCTTGGACTGGGCTAGTGCCCATAGTCCAGAGATAACCTCCTAGATTAGACTAGGAGACAGAGACCTGGAAGAGGAGAAGCTGTTTGGCAGCTTGGAACTGTCCACTTCAACTACAGGTGAACACAGAGCTGGGCCACAGGGACACGGGGTGAGGCATTGACAGCATCCAGTATACAAACATTTACTGAGGATGCTCTACGAGCCAACTCTGGTGTCAGATGCTTCACATGAGTTATCTCAAGCAATGCTCAAACCAATGCTATGATGTTATTGTGAGCTCCATTTTACAGATGGGAGAACTGAAGCCCCTGGCCTGAGTAAGTGGGGCACAGCCAGATCCTAAGCATGGCTCTGCTTCATTCATCCATGCATTTGAATAGCAGGCAGTTGGGTAAGACAGATTGCAAACTACAAGGAAAGCAATTGCTCCCTAGCATTGTGGAAACCATGAGACAAACAGTAGACATGACTTCACATGGAGCCATTCACAACCTCATGAAAGGCCAAGAAAGAGTTTCTTCCCCATATGTTGGTTTTGCACTTCTTGGTTAGTCTAGCTATCTAAAATTTTATGTGCCTAAAGACTGGTGCCTTTCTTTTTTTAAATTCACATGGTACTTAACACCTTGCAATTGTGCTATCTATTAAGTACTATTTAATTAGAAGGTGTAGTGGACACATTATTTTCTGGGCATCCAGCATTCATTCCCCTTCCCCTTCCCAAGTGCACCCGGATTTCCGTAGATAACTACCTCTCCTCCAGCAGTAGAGGCTTGCTGAGAAGGTAAGTCCAGGTGCTTGCTTCTCGTCTGAGAACCTGCAGTGGACTGACCCTTCCCAGGAGTATACCTGTGGTCCAAGCTCGAGCAAGCAGATGCCCTCTCATAGGACTCTGCATCTCGAGCAAGTGATGCAAGAACAGAGAGAGGATGCGAGGCCTGCATCAGAGCAGCAACAATAGCCAGCCAGACAGCACATTCTCACTAGAATGGGGTGCCACGTTTCTTTTTTCATGTCTCCGGCCCTCTGAGCCCCCTTGATCCTGCCCCTCCTTAAACCTGCTCCCCTGGTCTCTGGAGGTTGCTCATTGCTCCCCTTCTTCTTTTCCTCCCAATAAATCGTCTTTTGCTTAATTGCCCAGAATAAGTTTCAATGTTTGTAACCAAGAATTGTAAATGTTACAGACAGTAGAGTAACTGATAGTGGAATCTGTAATGTCTATGTCATCCATTGAAGGTGGTAAGGTTTTTACACATGCAAAGGTTGACAAGTAGCATCTGCAGAAGCTTTCCTCTGCCCCCTCTGAAAGTGTATGTGGTTCTTCATTCCAACACGTAACTGCGAAATTTACCTGGCAGTACAGGGAACTCCTCAGACATGCCAACAAACCTAAGCATATTAACTAAAGCCTATGTTTTCATTGGAATGCAGAGGATATCCCACTGAAAACGTTACTCAATGCACTCTGAAGGGTTTCATTACAGCTTTTTTTTTTTTTTTAATGAGTTGGCTTTCCTCTCTTGTTCCATCACATGCCCAGGCTCCATATTTTTATTTCAATACTCTGCATTATCAGTTTATAATCTAAGGGCTGTAAGCCAGCTATTGATCTACTTTTTAAAGAACACGTTTATTCTTTCTCATGATCTCATAATCTTCTTTATTCCATTTTCCTTCCTTGGAAGTTCTACCCTCCGAAAATGGTGAACGTTGTCATATTAAATTTAAATTAGGATGAAATGCTCAGTGGTCTCTAAAAGCCCTGGACAGATTCATCCAGGTCAGTATTCTTCAAGAATATGTCATATGAACCCCCCCCCCAGTAGCTAGTAATGTTTATAACACTTTCTTAAAAAACTTATCATGGCCAAGGCACACATAAATTGTACAAATTTGGAAACACAGTTGGTAGAGGAGCAGCAAATTCATAGTGTAGAAAGCTACAGGGTGTTTTAGAAAAGACAGCATTTTAAATACGACTCATGAATAAGCAAACAGCCCCGACCACCCAAATCAACTCGAAGAGTAAACACGGAGGGAATGTTTAGTTAAATTTTAGATGCCATTTGACTAGGGAAAAGGGCTAAAACTTATCAGCTGAGAATGAATTATGTCAATACCAAAAAAAGCTAAGCATCTGCAGAGAACTGTCTTCAAGTAAAAGTTACACAGACAAAAAGCTGTCTATGCACCACAGATAAAAGACACTCTACTACAAAGGGCTTGCCCGTGCAAACGATACCGGGAGAAATGCTTTAGAATGTGTGGGATATACATACATAGCTTATTCGTGTATTTGCATGACTGTACTTAAGGATTATCATGGGAAAGAAATAGGCACATACACATACATTGGGACAAGGAAACAAAGACAAAACAGGCAGCTGTTAATGTGTTTCCATCTACAAATGCTGGCACGTGACCTATTGAAGCCCAGTGCCCTGATATGAGGCAGGGGTCTGCAGAGGTAACCTATTCATTACATGTGGGGCTTGAAGAGAAGCTAAGGCATCTCATAGTTTCTAACCCTGCTTCCTGTTTGTTTAGAGGGAAGAAGTGATCTTGTGCATTAACAAGTTTCTTGCAGCCAGAGATTGTGTCTTTTACATATGGGATCATAGGGGCCTAGGACAGAACCTGAAACACAGCACATGTTTAATAAACATTGGTTTAATTAAATCAAACATTCCTGTATCTTCTGTGTCCAGCCTCTAAGTGGGCATAAAGTAGCTCCATAAAGTTCCTTCCTTTGCTGGAAAATAAACTATTTGACTCCTTGTTATTTCCAAATATTGAATATAGAAGGTCAAAATCTCAGCTCTTCCAACTCCCTATGTATCTCTTTATACATCATATTGAGGGATAATAATAATCAACTTTATATATACAATTGAGATTTGCTGCTTGAATTCAAAATCATGCCAGGGCCTTGAGAGAATCTCCCTATACGACTGGGCATCACAGACACCACACAGGTTAGGTATTCTCTCTCAACTAGCAGGCTGAAGGCAGAGTATTTACAAGGCATTGCCTCCAGCCAATCCCTAAAGCTGCGAAGCATCACCACCAGTGCAGCTGGTCATTTGTCTGTTCAGTGGCATGGAGTGGAGATAAACTGTGAGGAAAAAGAAACCAAGAAAAGGATGGAAAGAGGAAAAAGCTGAAGGGAACTTCAAACTAGTTCACCCCAACCCTCAACACAACTCTTTTTCTAAGGACCAGACAAGTGTCTATTATGCTCTGTATTTCTTGGATCTTGCTCTGACTTGAAAAATGGCATTTATGAAGTATTTGAGTGTAAACTCTTTTTCTTTTTCTTTGCTCATAAAGTCACTAAGAGGAAAATGCATTCTGAGATATAATCCCCAATCCAAATTAAGTTCAAAGTCAATTCAAAACCGTGGAAGTGTTGGAGTTTGGAATTTGTTATGAGGGCTGATGGGCAGAGCATGCCCTCCCAATATTAGCTGGACCTGAACATGAACAGCAGCAGATGCTGGGCAGCAACCGGGTGTAGAAGGAGGAGAGACACGTAAATACATCACTGCTTTCTTCTTTTAACTTTTACTTAAATTTAGCTAAGTCCAACTATAATACAAGCAAGGTTTTAAAAAAAAAAAAAAAGCTTTGAATAATGTCTCCCATAGCCTCAACAATTCCTGGGCCAATCAAACAGATTACTGGTCTGTACGTACCAGTGAGTTATGGATTCCAAGGAGGCCATCCAACAGAGACTTTTGTGGGTCAAATGTTTGAGAATAAGTGGTCTAAATCAATAATGTTTACAAGTTCTAATTGTTTACTTATTGACACAAATTTACATAAAGCCACTTAATGAGGAAGGGTTTGCACAACCCATGGTACTGTGTTATGTCAGATTTTAGCCATCATGTCATAGCCTGGCTCAAAAGGAAGAATTGCTGGTAACTCGTGGGCCGGGAATGAGCAGCCTATTAAGATCTGAAAAGCTGTCATCCACCCTGAAAGGACTTGCATCAGCCACTGAGGATATATTTTAAACCGCCTGTCCGCAAGAAAACTTTAATAACGCAGGCTTGCTCTAATGTCTTGTGAGAGGAGAGGCAATTTTACTTCTTCTATTAACCCAACGTGATTACAATGGCTTATTTCATGGAATATTAAGTTCAAATTCTGCTCCCTGGGAGGACAATAAAAAATTTTAAAAAAAAAAGAGTGTGCTTATGACTTTGCCCGAAATAGCCACAGGACCACAGCTCCTTGGTGCTTTTAATGCATCCAAGCAATAATCTACCATAATTCGCTAATGGTGAGATAAATTAGTGACCAAATAATAACCTGAAAAGATGACATCAAGATGGAAAGCAAATGTTTATCTTTTGCAAAAGACAGCATAACAAAGCTCATGGTAGTCTTCCACTAGTCCCTCTTTTAAAAAAAAAATCAAGTCCTTATTGGCTGCCTCTGACAGTAGTTGTTTAATAGACCATAGCTAGCTAGCTAACAAAATAAATAAGCACTTTGAAAAGCAACAAGCAGCTTCAGAGCCCCCTGAACTATATAAATGCTTAGGGAAATGAAACTGGCCTTCCTCTAAGAATTCCCAATAAGATCTACTCTTTGGAAATTATTTCAAAGAGTAATTGTACTGATGAAAAATGGTAGGTCTACCATAATCAGGGCCATCTAGGATTTTCCATAGGTCCAAACGCAAAATTTTATAGCCAACTTTGATACCCATATTCTCATTTTTAGTTGTAGGTGAATGACTGGTTAGAATTAGAACCATAATTAGTCAACCGATAATCCTAAAAGCCATCTCTCACCTGGTTCCCAAAAGCCATGACCAACACTTACTCATAATGGCTTTCATTTTCCAATATGGCTCCTGTCTAATTACTCTCCATGTAAATGGGAGGAGATCCTTTCTTAATAGCCGGAGAGTGAAAGTTCATTTTCCTTGGCTCTGCGTGACCTTTGAATACTGCATGAAGTGATGAAGATTGGACAGCTACCTTGAATAAATTTAATTCACACAATTTATGATATGAAAGTCTCTCTCCATCTGGGGCTTCCATAAACAATGTTAATTTCATGGAATGGGAGCCACAGCTTGCTTAGGTACTCTGGTGGTAACCACGTTATTCAGACCTGCATCAGCATAGCTCATTTGAAAACAGACGAGTTCATCAACTACAAAACAAGATTCTTAGAGCTATAGAAAACACACGTAAAGAAAATCCTCTTCCTCAGTTTATATGTGTTTCTTTATCATAAGTGGCATATTCAGGTAAAACCAAGCATACTGAACTCACACCTATGGCTCAGAAATGACACCTCATGGATATGATTTAACACTGTTTTTTTCTTTTACAGGGGGAAAAAAGCACTTACCTTTAACATTTTTATTTGAGAAATGCAAATGATAAATGAAATTATAATCACAACCCGATGAACCTAAGGAACGCTGAAAGTTAAGTATACATAAAAATGGTGTTGAGACTCCTTAAAAAAGGAAAAAATTTCATACAAATACAATAATGCTTATTTTTACTCTCTCTTTAGAGGAGTTCCCTGTTTGTGGCCCATGTGACAAAGTGATCTGATAAGAGGAGCAAGGCTAAATAGCAAACGGCAAACATCCCAACCTGATGTATTTCCTCAGCCCTGACCTTCAGATAAAAATCATACAGAAATCTGCAAAACCTCCAAATATGCAGCACCACATGCTTCCAACATTTTCAGACACAACAGTCAGGAGGGGAAAAAAAGGCAAAAAAGGAAAAAGAAGCAAACGTATCGCTACTGAAAACAGCGTTTTCTCTTTAATATTTCAGGATTGGGCTCAGATGAATGCAGTGGCTGCCTACACCATTTCTCTCCCCATCTGTGAATGTGCGTGCACAGGCAATGTGTGTAATATACATATGTGTATGTCTATCATTTTTATGTGTAAGTGTACCCAATATCACGTGTGTGGGTAGTTCACATGAGATATATTATATACATACTGCGTGCATATTTAAGAAGAAAAAAAAGACTTCAAAAGGTAAAAATTTATTGCACTGTGAAATTAGCTAAAATTATGACAACTGTAAGAAAAAAAATTATACGGGCAAAATTTGGGTCTGGTGGAAGAATTCTTTGATGTCTGGATTCCAATTTAACCCCCGACTGAGTTCTAAGAATCAAATGAACAAAGTATATCATACACCCCAAGTCTGCCTGTCAGCGCTAGCCATCATTTTTTATTTTATTCTTTCCAGCTGCATGTATTTACAAGACTCTGTTCTGACATTTCCTCCCCTCAAAATGTACACACTCACTGCTACGGGCAGTTGCCAAATACATTTGTAAAACAGTTCAACCTTGTGTTTGTTTATTCATTAGGCATCTCTATTAGTCTCAATAAATATGTATCACTCTAATTTTTTACATTTGCTATTACGTCAGGCCTTTGTATATTTGACTTGTGTATTTATGTTTGAATATATACAACCCACATTTTAAAAGCAGCTCCTCAAATACACATTGAAAATAAAAGAGTATTCGCATACAAAAATTCACCTATATGCTGCCTTACTGTCTAGGATAGATTTTTTTAAAATTTTAAGGATAAGAATTATAATTACATAGATTTCAACACATCCCTGCACATACAGAAAATATGGTATTCCTACCTGGATCTATATCAGTGATCCCAGGTAACTCTCAAGATATGCACAAACAAATGTTTTATGTACATAAGTTTGGCACCAGTGAACAGTTATGCAGGCACCACACTGGAGAACAGTGAAGTCTGAACTGCTTGTGTATACTGCATACAAAAATAACTTTACCCGGGTATATGGCTGTTCAGTGAGCTAAGTCTCCAAATATTTTAACGCAGTTATAAATGTTTAAAATGTTAATAATAAATCTAGGTTGTTTAAAGAATATTTCCAAATAACATAAAATATTTGGTTTCCCCCACCCAATCCATAAAAAGATAAGATTTATTACAAAATGTTTGAGGAATAATCAACCTTTTTTGGCTAATATATTTTAATATTTATACACATGACACATGCTGAATATACATGATACACTGTGATTTCCCATAGTGTATGGAATTTATACAATTAACTGCAAGGTCCAATGGCTTGAAGGCACATAAGGTGCAAACACAGTTACAAGGTTTTGCTGATTATTGTTATAAATCTTATAAAGCGTAAAAGTATATTCTGTTTACACCATTCATTTTAAAACACAGCTTATAAAAATATTATTATTTCTTATTAAAAGATTTATATTTTTCTAGTTTTTTTCTTTTATGAGGTAAATTTATTGGCCGGTATTCAAAAAATACTTTCTGTTTTTCCACTTCCAAATATGTGTTTGAAATATACTCTGAGATTCAATATCAATTTTCTAGTTATTTCTCAAGGGTTATATTTGTTCATAATAATAGCAGCAAACATTCAGGCATTATTCGTCGGGTTTCTCCAAAGTGTTTAAATTTAAAAAGAATCAAATAACAAAAGCATGATGAACCAAATTGCTTATTTTACACACACATTATAGCCGTATACATATGTATGCACTTATGCGTGTGTATTTTGAACACACCATTAATCATCAATGCCAAAATCATGTTATCAATCCACCTACACTGAACATTAAATGTTTTAATATTCATATAAATTACACCAAAAATGTGATTTTGCTTTTTAAATTAAGAAACTTTGGTTCTTAATGGCGATACTTTTCATAGGCCTTTCCATTCCTTCCTAGCCATGTGTAATGCTTAAATATACCTGTGAATAAAAATCTGCAGTAAATTCTACAGCACACCCCCCCAACAGTCCAGTGTGTGAATATTTTAAAAGGAACTAAAGCCACAGCATATGAAATGTGAAATGGAAACATCCCGACATGTACACGCATGATCCTGGGTTGTCCACCCGTTGGTAAAAAGGCACTGGATTCTGCAGCTGCTTATCAAATGTTTATGTTTCTGGAATGAGTTCCTGCTGCTGAGCCTGACTTTGTAGACAGTCACGAAAAAAATATCCTACAAGATTGATCTCGCTCAAAACAAAACCTCTGGACACCTAAGTTTTATCAAACCCATGTACACCTAGATAGCTTAAGGATAAATTAACAATACGACCATCTGTGTGTATACATACATACGCTAATGTATTTAATATGTTTACTTATATTCAAACCACATATTATATGTCTTGCCTAGGTGTCAGTGATAAGATTCATGTACAGAGTAAATGTTTGTGTCATATCAGTAACATTTATTCTATAATTTGCATGTTTACATCAGCTAAAGTACATTATCACTTCCCTTTCTTTTTTGCTTTTTGCTGTAAGAAGTCTGGCGATCAAAAAGAAGAAAATAAGTAGAAAAATAGCTCCTTTCATCAATTACCCACCCTGGTACTTGGGGTAGAAATTCATTAGCATGTCTTCCCCCATTCATTTGTTAAACCAGAATGCGGGAAGAATTAGACAATAACAGCATTTCTCCTACTTTTTTTTGCCATGAAAAACAAACCCCTAGAAAAGGCCCAGAATCAGCTTTGTTTCTTTTTTCAAATGGGCCTAATAATCTTTCTCAACCACCCGCGCACACCACACGCACACAAAACCCACTGGGTGTCTCCGTGGTCCATAAGTGGCTCCAAAACAGAGCTCTACATTTGCAAACACAACACCTTAAATATTGGAAGCCAATTTGGACTTATTAAAAATCTATGATCCGAGTGAGAAATCATGCTAAATACAAGCCCTGGTAACTATATTTTTAATGATGACTTTTTACAAAAAAAAACAAGGTAGGGGAGAGAGATCAGCAGGGTGAATGTAAAAATTGTTCATCTTAAATTTCTACAAACCCAAGTGTCAGGGTAAGCATGTACGGTGCATCAAGCATAACAAAATGAAAACGAGGTGTGGGGGGGAGGGGGTCCCAGGCACTTGCTTCCTTGAATCCCTCTGAATACATTTCACAATTCATCAGTTTTTGTCTTTCCTGCCACGAATGAGGACAATCAGACCAGACACCCATTAGATTTTTCATGCATTTTTTTTTCTTGTTCATGACATGTTGGCAGGGAGGATGGCAATTCTGAAATCTTACCAAATGAGAAAAATGTCAGAAGCTGAAATGACAGCTAGTGGTTACTATGGTGATAGGTGATATTGAAAAAAAAATAAAATAAGACTCAGTTAATTCAAAAGGAATCAAGTTGGGTATTTTTAAGCCAGTTGATACAGATGAAAACTTAATCCTGATATTGGGACATTATCTTTTCGAGCTAACAGCCAAAGACACCATTTAGCTTAAATAATAACTAAATACACAGCTCATAATCTTGTGATTAAAAATAATGGAAAGAAACAGTATTGATAAATGGAAGTCAAATATTATTACCAAATGACTATCAGAGAAGTATAGATTATATTCAGTGGAAAGAGGATTTTGTCTGGGGGAGAAACGTTTACAGTTTTAGTAAAATATTTTTTAAAAAGAGAACATAGTAGCTTCACAGAAAAAAAAAAAAGGACTCAAGGGACAACCCAGATTCTGTTAAAACACACAGAGAAATGTACGAACATGGTATTTTCATCTTCAAAGTTCATCTAAAAAAATAGAAAAGAAAATCCATTTTGATTGTAATTGTCAATACACTCAACCTTTATTTTTAGAAGTTATTTACATAGGTAAATCCTCATTATGAATTTTTTTAAACAATATATCTATTCTCCATATCATTATTTCTTTTGTTGAAATTCAGTTTAATGTTCCGACCATTCTTCAGGGATCTTCACAATAAGCAAAATAATAATAATAATGCAGCACATACAGGCACCATTTCGTAACACCAAGGAATGACAACTTTCCCTAGCTCAATCAATTACTGCCAGTATTTTTTGGTTTCATGGTTTAAAAGAAGGAAACAGAATACCATGAAAGTAATATTTATAATTAAACAAAAAAATGCAAGTGTCCCAAAGGTAATGCACATGAAACCCAGACAAGATGGTTTCTAAAAAAGAGTTTTAAAACAATGAGTTTATAAAAGTGATTCAAAGTTTGTAGGGGTTCAGTCAAGAAGAATATATTGTGTCTGAAAATCTTTGACACCAAATAACTTTCTCAAGGCTTCTCTTCATACTGACTCTAAAATGCTGTAAGTACAATGGATTAATGTGGAAAAGTATACTTAGGAAGACCAGAGGCAGCTCTGATTTTGAAACAGTGTATTCTGAAAATATTCCATGCGTGCATATTTTTTCCATATGCCACACTCCCAGATCTAGTCTTTTTTTTTTCATTTGATATAAGGATATTAAATTATCTACTGTATCTTTTTTTAAATCAAATCTTTTGAGAGTTACAGGTAACTAGCGAAAACAAGATTCTTATTTATAACCTCAAGCTAGTATTTAATGCAAGAGGGAGGGGATACATTATCAAGGAGGAAGCTCAGAGGAAAAAAATTAAAGTCCTATTGGTTAGGGGAAGCTCTTTTCCACTGAACAGACTACAATGCCATCTACTGGGAAAATGAAGTTCAACTTCACTTTATACAGCAAGGCTAGTTTAAAAGACGGATAGATGTAACTGGAGAGACATCCAGTCCTATAGCCTTCAGCAATAAAAACAGACAGAAACAAAAAATTATATATATATATATATATATATATATATATATATATATAGTCATTGAAACTTCAGTTCTTATTATAGATCATTATGTTCTTACTCTGAGATCTCCTCCCAGTATTTTGTTTCTTAATTTTCAGCTAAAGCCTCTCTTTTTTTAATCTCCTTCCAACGACTAATGAATAACAAGTTAACAACACTCAGCAAAATGATCACTGGCAGTGAGCAACATTGGGGTTCTTTCCTGTAATCTCTAGCTTGTGATTTTTACAAGCAGTATGTGTTAAAAAAAAAAAAAAATCTCATGCAGAGAAGATTCTAATACCCAAAATCACAATGTGAAAGGCAAGGGTCCTGGTCAGTAGGGGTGAACAAGAGTGAAGATACAGAGAAAACCCTTGACATCATCCACATAAAGTCTCTTTTTCTATCTTCTTGTGCTGCCTGGGATGCAGAAGCTAAGTTATCCTTTAAAAACTAAAAATCCATCAAGTTTTTGTAAGCTGGTCTTACATTTCCCAATGCATCCTTTGCTCATTTGTACACTTCTCTTTAATTCTGGCTGGCTTGCTCTATGGTCTTTACAAGTGAGAAACGGAAAAGATGAAGAGCCATTTCCCCCTCTCTATATGAAACTATTCAAAGTGAGGAAATCAATATTTAGAAGCAAGAAGGGACAATCACCCAAATTAACTAAGAATTTGTTTTACAAGTACTATCAAAAGGAAAATAATTTCCTACCTAAAAGCTACTGCGTGTATATTCCAAGTATAGGTATAGGCATAAGTAAACACACTATTTACTCCACACTATTCACATTTGGGGGATAGAAAATTCTTTGTTATGGGGGTTTTCCTGTGCATTATAGGGTGGTAAACAGCATCCCAAGCCACTACCCAATAGATGACACTGGCGCACACACACACACACACACACACACACACACACACACACACACACACAGAGCTGTGATAATCAACAAGGTCACCAGACATTGCCAGATGTCCCCTCAGAGCAAAATCATCCACCCCACCCTTTGATAACAACTGTTTTAGGATACTAATTTCAATTTTATATAAACTAGTTCTCATATGATTCTCTATGTGGCTATGATTCATGTTGATGCATAAAAGAATATTTTTTAAGGATACAAGAATATGAAACAATAGGTGTGAATGGGAGAGTAGCAATCTCCATTCAATAATTTCTTTAACCTCAAGGCTAATCTGGGCTCCTGACCTTTCCAAAGGGCTCCCTCACAAGTTCTAGGGAAGGAGCTTAAGGGGAGAGTTGGCTCATGGATGGTAGCTGTCTAAAGGATATGCCCCAAAAGCAAAGGGAAAAAATTGCCGTGCTGATGAGAACTTTGGACAAGCAGGGGATTGAGATGGAGAATGGGGAGAAGAATGGGCAGTTGTTTTATTCAGTGTTTAAATTATAGGGCTTCTCCATGCAAAGTAAACTAAAAAATAGGTAATCCTTCAATAGGAAGTATTTTTTCCCTTTGCAAAACTAGACAATTTTAACAGGGAAGGTATAAAATTTTAATTTCCTAACTAGGAACATAATTTGAAGCCTTGTTGTGGATTTTAAAAAATTATCCCTCCAGAAGAAAAGATTAGCTTGAGATAAAGGTAAGAGGAGAAGGTGGAGTGGGGAGAGACACAGGTTTACATTCAAGAAGGCTAATGAAGTTAGAATTACAGCCAAGTTCAGGCTTAGGACAGTGTAGATCTGTATTAACCTGAAATGCTTATAACTAGGAGTAAAGCCTTTTAAGTACTATCCCAGGACATGTGTGCAAAGTCCCCATTTAAATTTCTCCAAAAGAACACCAAATAATTCTGCAGTAACTAATAGACTATATTAGATGTGCATTGTCTATTTTCACTGCCTTTCACCATCCACAGGGATATCAAAGTTTTGTTGGTGGGAAGTTTTCAATAGCTAGTCATCTTTCTGTAGCACGCACACTGAAAAAATGTAAACACCACCTGTCTCTGCTCCCCTGATTTACCAACGCTTTGGTGATAACAGGCAAGAGCATAGGGAAATTTTTAACATTTAACATTTCTTAATTCACTGAAATCTTGCTTTTCCTCATTGCAGGAAGTGGGTATGTGTGAATGAGAAGAAATTGAATGCAAAACAAAGTATACTCACTCTTCAAAACTGCACTCACTGGTACCACGTTCCCTAAGACCGGTAGCTTTTGTGGACTGTTTTTTTTTTCTCTAAATGAGCTGGACCACACATATTCACTCATTCAGAACAAGCCTATAGATGAACTGTCTCCGTATTTTTAAAGAAACTCAGCTTGTGAGGTCTTCTGATATCTCGGAGAAACAAGGGACTATTTTCACATCTCATTCACATAATGGATGGGGCTACAGCGCAGAGCAGACAAGCACCCTGGAAAGCATTCTGTTTGTCACGATGTGCAAGAAAATTCTCTTATGATTCTACACTGAGTTTCCCAAACTAAACTAGATTTCCAGGGTAGTATTCATGGATTACACTGCACTGGACCCAGGAAGGTAAAGGTCATAAGCGCACACACTTCCCATTCTACCCATGGACGGTCACACTTGTAAGTTTCAGCATATACCTATATACTCTGGATATTTGTTAGGGCTCCTGCTACAAAGCTGCCTTTTTTTTTTTAATTGGTTTTTAAAAACCAAAGAAAAAAAAGATGATCATTACTTGTTAAGATAGTCCAGGAGTCTGTATCTAAAAGATTTTGTTTCAGTTCTCTATAGATATTACCTGAGCAGTGTCCCCTATAGTCGCCCACACCTGGTGGCCTGCCCCATGGTTCCCTTCAAGACAAAGACTCTCCCTTTGACTCCAGAGAGAGGTCACTGTGCACAAAACGCTGGTGGAATCCAGCCTCTTTTAGTCCCTTAACTTTTATCGTCAGTTGCTAAATTAGCTAATGATTAATTAGTTAATGTTTTCAAAGCACTTTGAAGATGAAAAGCACTGCCTAAGTGCTAAGTGTAAAACAACATTAGTTATTCGACTCTGCAAAGACTAATTAGCTTTTAAAAAAATGTTCCCCCCAAACTGATCAATAATGCTTCTGGTATTATAATAGGAATGTTTGTCCCACAGATCACTAAGACCCACCTCACGTTTTAAGGCTTTTATGCCCTGAGACACGCAGAAATCCTGACCGAGGTTTATTGCCTAGTAACCCCTTGGCTTTCAACGTGGCTGGAGTTGGGCTAGTGATGTCATCTATACAAAACACAGCATTTTTGCTGTCAAAAGAGTTTTAAAGGATTATTTAACAAAGCTAAAAGTAAAGAACTAAACTCTAGGAAAGTGGTACAGAAACATGATCAGTGAACTTATATTTAAGAAGAATTAAGCTTTTAAAGTTTTTTTTTTCTTCTCTAAAAAGCTCTTTAACAGTGGTTCTCCAGGTGGCCTCTGAATTTATTGTGAGATTTCACTTTGATGGCTATGGGTCCTCATGGGGACTATTATGTCAATAATTTCTACAGCAATATTTTATTCCAGGTACAGAAATGACTTAGAAGATAGAGCCAGGGTCTGGAAATTCCAGGATCCTGCTTTAAATTGCCCATACCAACCACTATAGAATGAAAAGAGCTAGCTTTTGCCATTTCTCCCCTCTCCAGCCTGAGCCTTAATGTACAGACCCTTCTGTCAGCTTCTTAGACGCTAAGTGTCCCAAAAAAACCACTCGAAAAAGTTCAGTATTTTGTTTCTCCCATCCACTTTCGAAGATGTCAACAATGTAAAGTTAACAGAAATGTTGAAGCTGAGACAAGCAACTCTGTAAACAGAGTTTTAAGGATCCTTTGTCCCCTTGGTAGAAACACATACTTCTACCTGCTGTCTACCAGCAGGCCTTGGTCATAAACACTGGGGATTTGAGAATTCTTTTGAAAATGCCTGTGACTTTTATTTTTAGTCAAGATAAGAAAATAATCATCTTTGAGGTTAAAAATACTAAGTAATTTCTGTTAAAGGTTGGTTTTGTGTAATATTTTTGTTGTGGAGGAGGGCAATTTCAAAATAATATAAAGATGCTGACTTTTGAGGACATCAAGCAAACACTATTAATAGGTCATTCTCAAAATATGCAGTATTAACAAATTAAACCTTTACACACATAACAAACTGTACAGACAATTCAGCTTAGAAAATAAAAAGTTAAGCTAAACAAAAGAAATTTTACACGTGGGAACATATGTTCCTTATGTATTTAGTTACTCCAGGAAAGAGTTTAGACGAAGCACAAACACTATAGCACATTAGACTACGTATATGTGTGTACATATATACACACATATATGTAAAACACATATATGATATAAACATACAATCACACACATCAATCAAGCATTTGCTAAACAAAAGGAAAAGAGTGACATGTACACAAATTCCCAGAACTACAGGTTTGGTATCAATATCAGTGTCAGCCTTTCTTACATGCACTAAAATGTATCTGCTGTAAAAGCACAATAAAATCACTTGAAAACGAAAAAAGAAATGGATGTAATGAAAAGTGTGGCCAGCTACTAGATGATTTCTTTGCAATTTCCTAAGTGAATATAAAAGAGCAGACACCTGAAATAATTTGCAACTCACTGTAACCCAGACACTCAAAAACAGAAAATATGAGCAGAATTTGGAAAGAAAAGGTGGTCCAGTCAAGGGCAGCTGTTACTTCCGAGGTCTCTAGAACTGAGTTGGACACTAAATATAGGGCAAGATAAGAGGACAAAGTAGGGAAAAGGTGCAATTTTGACTGGAAGAAGTTACTTGGGAAATTTCAAGGATTTATTTAAAATTCTTATCTAAATCAAGTTCCCTTCTGAATTTCTTTTTCTTATAATTGAACAAGTGTTAAACTGTATCAGGCTGTCACAGCTGTTCCAATACATGAACCGCACTTATAGTAACAGCTTTCGTTACACATTTTTGTGGAGTAGTTTCCAGCGCACTGCAATCAGAGCTTGCATATTTCTATACTACTTGCATATTGAAAATAAACCCAACATTTTAGATTATTTTTCTCATAGTGCATCTGGTATGTATGGTTTCTGAAAGACAAAGAGGCAATTGTGATTTAATACCTACTGATCTGAATACAACACCTTGTTTTATTTTTATATATTATCCTCAGTGCTTTAGTTAAAAAAAAAAAAAAATAGAATACTTATGTTGGGTCAGTAAAGAAGTCCTGAAAAACTGCAGCTTAACCAAATCATTATCCATGAGCCAAACACTAATGCAATTTTTTCCACTTCAGAATATCTTTATGACGACATATCAAATATCTAAATATTGTATGGGTACAGAGGCCATGCAATGTTACTCAGAGCCGTTAACAAAAGAAACATGGAAAAATCAACACAGTCAAGACTCTTAATTCAATTGTTTGTTTTGTATTCAAAAGCACTTGTTCAGTCTGCCCTGAGTAACAGTGATGTTTCCAACCACAGGTGATGTTCCCAAAATGACCATGGTTCATGACTTCAATTGTTGCTTCCGGAAATATTCCAATATTTGCAAAACACAGAAATTCTGAAGTGCCTTTATTTAAACTGGAATACACAGACTACACTTAAGAAACACTATACAAAGAATAATTCTCTTTCTGCCTAAGTAAAAATAATTGTGTTTGAATAGTTTTTGAATTAAATATCCACATGCTATTGTTTCAGAGGCTGTAAAAGAAATGATAGCCATCTGTTGCTTATTGTCCTTTTTCCAGAATTAGGTCTTAATTAGCTGCAAAGGCCTTATCTTCCCAATCACCGCAGCACATACTTTGTGTAAATTTTGCCTCTTGTTGTTCAAGCCCTCTAAATTAGTAGATTCAAAATTAGCCAGATATAGAAATGCTTTTCACTTTAAATTTTAATAATAAACAGAGACATCTCCTTTCTTTTTTTCCCCTAGACCCTCCCTCTTTTCTGAAAAATGAAGGCTGCTGCTGAAAGGATTGAAAATCTGGAAAGAGTTTGGGGTGGACTGGCCAACCCCCTTTCATTTCCTTCAGATGTTTACAATCTAGCACCTTTCTGAAGACAAAGATGGGAAAAAAGCTATTTTTCCCTTTGACTGAAGGGTGAGACAGGGGGGTATTAAAAACTGATCAATGTAATTTTTTTCTCAGAAGTATTTGCACATCTGTGAAATAATGTAATTTATTTAAAAATTTCTTTTTATATGACATTCATGATTATAGCCTGATCTGGAGAATTATTCAAATATAAAATTAAATGTTCAAAAACTTGCTGTGCTGTGGATGGCTTAGCTTATCCCAGCTGTGCATCAAACTTATATAATTCTATCAAAAGTACAAAAGTGAGCCTTTCTAGATCTCACTGAATCTCTGAAAAGGGGAAGTAGTGTTTTAAAAGGAAGTGTGATGATCTACTTCTTTTCGTTTCATTTACTTTTGATAAGCCTTCCAGGGGTCTAAGCATGCTCTACTACACTGTTAAAAAAACAGTAATGACAACAATAACAAAAAAAGGTGATGGTGGTAGGGGTACTGGGTAATAATGCAAATGTTCCATAAAACAGACTGTATTTTATTATCACAGGAAAATCTGTGACTTAAAGGAAAGTTACAAACCTTTAATGTAAATTCTTCTGTTTGGGTGAAATTGCTTGAGATATAATATGAGCTGTCTGTAATTTACCTGGTCTCACTATTGAGCTGGGCAAGCTACTTTCACTTTGAAAAGAGCCCCCATTCACCCACCCCCTTCCAAAAACAGCAAGTGCTCCAAATTGACTAGGGGAAATTTGCCCTCCAAATGCACAGCTTATAAAAACAAACTTTCCCTGGCCAAGTGTTACAGCTAGGTTTACATTCCCATTTACATGTCTTTGCATTGTCAGCTCTGAATACCTCTGCCTGTAAGGGAGGAATTCTATGAAATATTTGTCAGATTCAAATTTATCCTGTTTCTTGCACAATCAATTCAAGGTAACAAATAGTCAGTGCTATTTAAAATAATTGGAGCCCAGAAAATAAAAGACTATTAAATATTTTTGAAGTTACAGACTGAAACCCACACCCCAGATTCTGGTACTTCCTGTATCTCCTATTTTTTTTAATAAAATGCAATTCTAAAGCATTTATTGTGAATTAAAGGCTTAGAAATAAACAGAATTTGTTTATGGATTAATATTATCAAATTTTAAGTAGACAGAAAAATACAATTCTTAATAATTTTATGGCACAAATTAGTAGTCAGATGATTTCCAAAAAATGCTCACATTACGAAGAAAGGGATCTGCAGTTACCCATCTTTAAAAATGCAAGCAAAGTAAGGGCAAAGATATTGTTTCTGCTGCCTAAGACAGACGGACTTTAATAACACTTAACAGAGTGATGCACATAATGATCTCAGAAAGCACTTCTTATGCCTCATCCATCATGCCGAGGAGAAAATGAAGCCTTCGACGGCATTAGGAATTCTTCTAGATCTTGTCAGTAATTCGCAGCTCCTCCGTAGTATCACAACACAAATGTGCGTGTGTGAGACACTGACCATTAATCTAGGAGTTTTTTTCTACTCACACAGCGCGCTGAGAATGTATCAATTGTTTCATGGAGAAATGGTATATAGGAAGCCACACTAAATAAAACAAGAAAAACCAGGGAGATATATGGATAGATAAACAGTGTGTTATGGAATGAAAATGTTTTCTATCACTACAAGAGAAGTCAAAGTAATGTCCCTGGTGCCCGGGCTAGGTGAATTGGAAACTATAAATGTCCTGGCTAAACAATCAGACTCTCACTGATTAAAAGTTTCTGTAAAGTTACAGCATACTATCAACATCCCTAAGTAATAAGCCCTTATGCGATGAGAAAATGATGGGTTTCCTTTCTCTACTAAAGAGAAACGCAAAAAGGTCCACTTTCTGTCCTTCAGGCAGAAAATCAAAGTGAGCACCTGGGTTGTTTGTTTCACCCGTTTGAAAGTTCTCATGGGGTTCAAAAAAATGGAGAGGGGTGGATCCTGAGGATGAATAAAATAACCAGCTTACGCACAGATATCTCTGGCTTTGACAGTATGTCAGTGGCAAAACAAATCTGAACTCCCAACCCTCACGATAAAACAAACAACAGATTTTGGCAGCATCTTCCTCAGAATAAGCTCTGTTCTTAATAGTATGGTGACCATACTAAAATGGACTCTGCTCCAGGGAAAATGGTTTATAAATATTTGCAAAACAAACTCTTAAAACATTCCTCTGAGTCCACTCCAAATTGATTTCTACCCATGCACTGTAAAGATGAAAGCTGACTGGCTGTCTGGTTTATAATAAATTAAGATGGTTTAACTCCCCAAAATCATATCAACCCCACACAGATGTATTTCTGTGAAGTTCTGTGAGCTACTCCACAACCAAAAAAAGCAGGCTCTTATCAAATGGATTGAAATGAGTGCTTCTTAGAGTGGATGCATTGGAACAGGATTGGGAAGGAACAAAAAATAAATAGATAAATATGCAGGTGAGAAAATGTAAATATAAGCTAATAAACAGTAATAATCACTAAGTTTAAAGTCTTCTAAAGTAAAATGCAGGTTTTTTTAAAATAGTTACCTAAAGTATGTTAGCTAAGTAAAAACAGGCCAAAACCACTTGCAAATTGGTATCTAGTGTAAACAGAGTTCCATCTTATTTTCAACACTCAAAATATGAAAGCTTATATTAAAAAAAAAAAAACTTTTTTGGAATGATGAACAAATTTTCAAGGACAGAAGTGCTAAGTACACAACTCAGGTTGGGCTACTGTACCCACCTCCCCCAGCCCCAGCTCTGAGCAACAGTTTATTATTCACACGTAACAAACTCAAGGGCAGGATAAAAACAGAACTCCCAGGAAGTGGATGTTGCCCCGGGCCCCTCCCTCCCCATCTGAATCCGCCCACCTTCCCTCGCCTCTCTTCCTCCCCCCACTGAAAGCTATAAAGCAGAAATGTCACCGAGAGCATCACTATGGTCTGGCAACGGACAGATATTTATACTGAATAATGCTCACGTCAGGAATGAGTAAAACCAGGTTTAAAATTGAGGTTTTCACAAAATAATGAAGAGGAAATGTCATCCTTGCAGCAGTAAAACGGCATAAATTGTGCTTATTCATTCATTATCCTGTTCCCCTCCCCTTCCCCAACGGAAACATAATTTTTATTTTTCAAATCTACATGCTTACAAGACAACTTGGCTTTTACCAGAGTTGTTGCTCTTTCAAAGCCCAATACTAGAGACAAAGATGGCTTTTAAAGATTTCTTTTTTTTTTTTAATTACAAAGATGGCAACGAGAACAGGTTTCCTTCTAGATTTCAATTCAAAGAGAAAAGGTAAATAGAATTCCCCAAACAAAATTACCTGGACCTTAACTTTTACTTTCTCTAATTGAACTACAGAGAAAACAGCAGCTCAAAGTGTCACCTGCTCAACAGTAAATACACTGCTTCTTGTAGCAAAGGAGCTGGGAGAAGGAAAAGAGAAAGTGTCTACATTCCAATGATGCTGGTCCCGAAAAGGATTACAAAAGAATACTCAAGAAGATATTCCTGTGGGCAGCTATCCGAAGAGATGTCAGGGCTGAAGGAGGCAAAGTGGGGGCTAAAAGTAACTAGAGACGATTCGGTGAGGGTGGGGTGGGGTCTACCTCGGAGGTCTAGTTAGGGTGCAGACAGATTTCAGGCTGAAAGACAATACCCATAAAGATCCCTGTCCCCCCTACCCAAAAATCCTGTAAACCTGTGCTGTCTGGCAGCAAGCCTGCATACTCTCTAGTGCTGAGATAAAAACCCAATCTGCTCATCAAACACCTCCAGGCTCCACCATCTAATAGGAACAAATTGGCAATGACTGCCCAAGCTAGTAACACAGGTCCACTGATTTGTACATTGATATGGATGCCTAATGATCCCCTTGGGCAGATCAATAGGAACAATCCTCATCCCTGCCTTTCTTCTTTATTGGCCTAGAAGACTAAGGCAAGGAGAAAGCAGGATGTAGAAGAGGCCACAGTACTACCTGGGGACAGATGGAGAATGAGGATACAGGTGTTGATGTGTGTAGAGGAAAGCCACTACAGACCAGCGCTCAAGAACTTTTCTCTGTCTTGATTCCCTTCCCAGTATTTGGCGGGCAAAGGGTGTAAGAATAGAACACAAGATGCTTTTCTATGAACAGTAGCCATGCACAGCATTCGGTGAGATCCAGCTTACAGTAAGCAGAGCTGCCTTCATCTGGGAAAGGGAAGAGACATCGTGCCAGCCCACGTGCCACTCCAAGAAGATGAACTTGGTAGACAGAAAATGCCAAAGATGCAGATGAGAGCAAGTAAAAGAGGGCAAAGATGTAATGCTCTATCTTAGGAAAACTTGGGATAGAATGAATTTGGAATGCCCGGGACCAAAGAGGGGCAACAATGATGGACACTGCTTTAAATAACAAAAAGGAGGCAAAGGGATTTATCCACCGTGTTGCTTGAACATGCTTAAAGCACCCTTTGCCCCCACCGTAGTTTGTCTGCTAGTTCTCACACGTGGGTGCTTTTCTCTGAATCCTGCACCTTCCTCTTCAGGGCACTACTCTAGCAGGTCTCCTACAAGTTGCTCTTACAATGACTCTTCCTCCTTCTGCAGACTAACCCCCTCCACCCCAAGAGGGAGGGCTCGTTTTCCATTTGTGTATTATTCTTGTGAATAAAATTATCCAATTAGGAAATCCATTTAAAGTCCTTAACAATAACAGGGAAAAACTAATGGAGTTGCTTTGGATTTTCTTTTTCAATAAATTAATGTTAGTGATGTTCTTTGGATTCTTAAGTGCTCATTTATATCATCAGGGTTATTGCACACATAACAATTAGTTCTAAATTTCTATACTGATTTGTCTATACTGCAGGAAGTTCATTCTCCCAAAGAAGCGATAGAAGAGACTAATCAGAGGAAAACTTACTGGCAGACAGAATGAATTTCACTTCTACTACAAAAAAATCGACGAAGTCTAAAACCCTTTCTACTTTGTGTTTATATTATTTTTCTTCTTTTAATTATCAGAGACTTTAAATTAAAACCTCCCCTCTCCTCCCCCAAGAATCCTTTTACAACTACCTTGTGCATATTTACAGGTGTTGCATACAAAATAGCCAAAAGCAGGGGGGGAAATGTTCAGTTTTTACTCCTGCATTCAGACCTGCAACTAGCCGCCTGAGAATTTGCTTTGTTCCGTAATCAGTCTGGTTTGGTTTTGTTATTAAAGGGCGATAACGCTGAATGCCAGAGATGAAATTGCATTTTCTTGATCGTCAACGGTTGAAACCCTTGCCACCCTGCCGATCCGTAAATTTTTTTTGGGGGGGTAATAATAAACATGTTTTTAATTTCGCCTTTTTTTTTTTTTTGCATACACAAAATAGTACTAAAGAAACATGAAAACCCATGGTATCCCAGCCCAGTGTGTAACATCACAAATTAGTCATCTCTTTCCTGTATGCTGCATTCTCCTTTTTAAATAAAAGCAAACGTGGAGCAGAGTTAAATTTTGACAGTAAAGGTTTTGCAGTGATGGACCAAACAATCACGTGCACTGGAGCTCCAGCACTGACCACTTAAAATTCAAATTTCACACTAACGATAAGTGTAATCATGGCAATCAGCATCACCACCACCACATCACCACCATCACAATAAAAAGATGCATTCTGTGCACTGGTGACATCAATCAACTGTGTGGTGAAGATCAGAAGCAGCACTCCCCTCTTTTCTCTCACTCCTTCTGTCTTGCTGACTACCCCACTCCCCACCTCACTGCTCCCCCCCCACCTCACCCCCGTTCTGAGAAGTGATCACATTTAATTCATTGCATCATTATGTCATCTCCATACTAATCTCTGCCCTCACACCTCCACCACTTTGACATGCAAATAAGCTAGAAAAAAAGCCACACATTAATATAAAAAAGTCACAGCAATCATGTCTGATTTCCTGCCTTCCAGTCCCACAACACTCCCTCCAATCCTCACCTCTCCCCCCATCTCTCTTTCCAGCACGCTGTGCTGGTGATCACAAGAAACAACAGCAATCTGTTGAAGATCAGACGCTAAGACAGGGAGGTGGGGAGAAGGATACAACACATACACGTGTCAGCAACGCGGCCCAGGCAGTCCTATTTGCATATTCACATGAGTTCCATTCTCAGATTGCTTAAGCAGGGAAGAAGTTAGGTAGCTTCCCCACCCACCTACCCTCCCAGATCCATAAAGAAACAGCTCTTGAGAAGGAGAGGGGGAGAGAGAGGGAGAAAGAGGAAGAGGGAGGGAGAGAGAGAGAGAGAGAGAGAAATATGAATGTAAAGGGAAAGAGACAGAATATGAGGAGAGAGAGAGGAAACGGAGAGAGACATACACAGAAAGAGACAGAGAGAGGGAAGGAAAGAAAAGAGAAGAAAAGAAAGGCTGTCCACATCTGCCTTACCTCAGCTAGCTTGCTTTCTGTTGCTCTTAAAAGGAATTCCCTGTGGTTCCTTTAGAATTTTTGAGAACCATCCTTCAGGGTTTTTACTTCTCTCTCTCTCTCTCTCTCTCTCTCTCTCTCTCTCTCTCTCTCTCTCTCTCTCTCCCCTCCTCCTCCTCTTTCTGTGTTGTGACTGGGTTTATAAAAAAAATAAATAAAAAGACAACTCCATGTTCAGCTAGCAGTCAAGAAGGCATCATGAAGTCCAGGGCTACAGGGGGAGGGAAGAGAGGAGGGGAGGGTCACAGCTTAATGCTTTACAAAGGAGAACCTGGAGTCCCTGTTTTTCAAACATCCCTCTCACATACAATGACTAGCCAAGACAAAAATATACATACTCTATGTATACACAGAGACATATGTACATTTTCACCAGTAACCCAGATGTCAGAAATGTTAAGATTGTGATGCAAACAAATGTAGGAAAATTATGAGTCATCGTGAAAACCCCATTGCGGATCCACTTTGCTGCTCTCTGAATGCAGAGGGGGCCAGGCAGCTAGGGGTTTTATTTGCTGAATCACATTTGTACCAATACCTAGGTAATAAGGGACTGGCTTGAGAAGGGGTTTCAGCAACTGCAATGAATTTCCAAGCTTTGATCAGTTTTCATCAGTACTTTTGTGGCAATGAAAATGTGTGAACATGTCCATAAATTTTCTTGCTTTCGTTTTCTTGCAACAACTAAGGAAAAAAAAAGGAAAAGGAAAATAGCATTTAAATATATATACGTGTGTGTGTGTGTATATATATATATACATATATATATACGTAAGCTGATGTAACTAATAATAATAGCTGCTTTTAAATATCCCTTATGAAGTGTAAAATTGGTATGAATTAAAAACATAGAATGATTCGTGCAAAATGCACCTGATTTTCTAGTGGCCTACTGTATAATATTATCCTAATTGACTTTATTAGCTCCAGTGAAATGTTACTGTCCCTCCAAGGAACCTGCCTTCCAAGACAAGTGAACCGCTGCAGTACTGATGAACAGCAGCTGATTCAAAGACATTAAGTGCTCGTGTGTTAAGTGAAAGGAATAAAAACCTTTTCTAAATACAACAAACAGCATCTAGTTTAATTCCATTTCTCAACCTGTTCATTTCAATTAGCAAAGACAAAAGGGCATCCAATATTGTAAGAAACTTTAATAGAAATATAATTCTAAAAACTGGCCAGAGGGATGCTTTTGCAAATTGGTTTTGAACATTAATCCTAAATTTAAATAGCATGACCGTTTCACTGTAAAAAGAAAAAAAATGATACATGGTCAAGTTATGTCTCTTAAAATTTACTCAACTGAGCATTCAGTAACTAATTAGGGGCATTATAAAAAGCAGGATAATTATAAAAACAATGTAAAATATGTGTTACAGCATATATACACACACACATCATAGGACAAGGACCCAAATGTGGGTCATTATCTAGATCATGATACGTACACATGAGAGAATACCATTGTATATGTACAACTGACATTGCAGGGGAAGGAAGGAAAGAAGGAAGGAAGGAAGGGAGAGAGGCAAGGAGGGAGGAAGGAAAGGAGGGAGTTTAAAAGGTATTAGCATTCACATTAATAAAGAATTTGGGGATCTTGTTGAGGATAGTTAAGGAAATGCCAAAATAAAAATTTTCTTTATTTGAAACAGAACTCTTGGCAGACACATCAGAAAAAATTAATTTTTCTGTATCTCTCAGAGAAACTATAAAAAGAGAGACATTTTATATTTGTGGTCTGAATCCTAAAAGGAGGGGAAAAAGGTAATTTTAAGAATCTGACCCTAATTCACAACTTACAGTTTCTACCCAAAATTGATGAAAAACATCTATGACAAGACTCATCAATGAGTTCCTGAAATAAATAGAAAAATAACCAAAACATGAGACCCAGGAATGTTATATTTCAATATTATCATATGAATTAAATGTAATCCTTGAAGCGACTAGTCCCTGGGGTCACATATTAGGGCTTCCCCCCCAGTCCCACCTCCTTTTTTTTTATTTAATAGAGGTCATCCAGGCTGAAAAGCAAAACCCAAATGAAAAGCATCTTCAGTGTGCTTATAACATGAGCTGCAAGGGGTCAGGCAGCATCTTGTATGGCCTCATAAAAAATACATAACCAGACAGACTAATAGTATTTCTTTGCATTCATTTTTGGCTGGAGGATGGGGGCTGGAGGATGGGGGCTAGGGAGGAGAAAGGGTTGATGTTGGTAGCTATGATAGAAAAGAAAAATCAAAGATGGCACAAAAATACATTTTTAAAAAGAGGATAATCTTTTTCTTTTGTGAAAATGTATTAAGTGCAACTCTAAAATGTGATTGATTTACAAAATATACTGACCTCCATTTTTTAAGACAGTAAAAGGTATATAAATGCATATCTATATTCCATCACTTTTTTGGGGGGGGTTGGTTATGTTAATTGGAAGCTTTGCTACGCTGGGCTCTTCTGGTTAATGTTTTCAACACAGTAAATATTCATTTAAATACAGATTTATAAACTACATTTATTTCAGGTGATTTCTAAAATTGAAACGATGAGAAAAAAACCATTAACTGTGTTTTTGCCTTAACACAGAGAATGTATGCAGACATGTGACAAGAGGAGAAGAATGGGCAGCGAGGGAAAGAGAGATTGGGAAGGGAGAAGGAGAATCACACAGTTGGACAACAAATAAAAATAAACAGCTCTCAACGCTGGGGAGATGAGAGAGGCTCTAACGATATTTCTTCCCCTCCCCCTCACTTCTTTCCTCCCAAATATAGCCCAGAGATGGGTGACCCTGCTGGGGAAGATGGAGGCAGGGAGGTGACCCGGCGCTAACCAGCCTGTTACAACTAATAAGGTGTTCTCCTAAGGCACTCCACTGACATCAGGGCAGCGTGAAGATCACTCCCCTTGTTACTGCCCATCCTCAGCTTGAAATTTACTACTCCTTTGCATTATTAAAGAGACAGCTCTCATCCTCTGTGGGACAGAGAAGATTTGGTGAAGATAAATACACTGCATTATTTTTATTTAAATGTTATGTCTGTACTCCATAGTCCAGATATTAAAAGCCTATGATTTTACAACCTAGTCATGTGAGTAATCTGCCATTGGTGTCTCTCACTGAGATAGTCAAAAGGCAAGAAAAGAAGCATAATCTTACAATTTATATTCCCCTCCCTCCCAAGCACCACCCCCCCCACCCCCCCACACACACACTTGCATCCTTCCCTACCTACTCCACCTGGGAATCAAAGAATAGGAAATATTATTCTAAGGGGCCTAATTTTTATAGTTCAGCATGGCATTGTGAATCACAGTGGGGAGTCACCTATAAAGTTCGACGTAAATAAGACTTTACTCCTAGCCCAATTTCCCACTTAGAACTTGATGACTCTTACTCGTGGCAAACAGGTAAAGTTACAGGACTTTACATAATATTTTTAAAAGATGTGCTTTAATGTTCCCATAAGAACACAGCTTGCTTGAAGAGCTTAGTGTTATCAAGTCTTAAAGGGATGTGGAAGTCAGGCGATACCACCTGCCATCTGATCCAGCTACCCCGACATGGAGTGCAGACATACTTGGCTCACAACATAACCCAAGAGCATAACCCTTTAATTAGGATTTTACAAAGAAAGTCTTATAACAAATGGTTTTCTTCCAAGATATCGCTATGCCGAGGTCAGAAAATTTAGTTTTCCAAAATATAATCATTGTAACAATTGATCGTAGAGGATTAAACAATTGGCAAAACGGCACAGAGACTATTTTATTAACTGCAATCTTGAATGTCTTGAATGTTGGTACTGATAAATACAGTTTTTATTGGATAAGGTTTAAAAGTGGTCAGAATATTTCTCAAAAATCTGCCAGAGAGGTACCTTGTTAGGAATGTGCCCAGGTACAAGTGACTCCATGAAGAATGAATGCTGGCAACAGCGATGAGTAGAAGAAATACTAAACTGTAGAGTAATTGCTGATCAGTTAGTTAAGACCTCGTTTTCCTTATAATCCTAAAATGTTGCTTGAAAAATATGAACCTCTAAATACAGAGACCCAGAGTATACTCCCATTTCATAAAGATACATACTTCGACCAGACTAAATTTCTAAATGCTTTCTTTTTATATATATATTTATTTTTATTTGTTTATTTTTGGCTGCGTTGGATCTTCATTGCTGTGCACAAGCTTTCTCTAGTTGCAGTGAGCGGGGGCTACTCTTCGTCGTGGTGCGCAAGCTTCTCATTGCGGTGGCTTCTCTTGTTGCAGAGCACGGGCTCTACGTACGCGGGCTCAGTAGTTGTGGCGCACGGGCTTAGTTGCTCTGCGGCATGTGGGATCTTCAGGGACCAAGGCTCGAACCTGTGTCCCCAGCATTGGCAGGCAAGTTCTTAACCACTGTGCCACTAGGAAAGTCCCTCTAAATGCTTTCTCATCTTCTGCATCCTCTCATATGTTAGCCCTTCATCTTCACCATAGGCTAGACACTAAACATATTACCTTACAAACAGAAAACCTTCCACTAATGGTAATAATAGATTGGTTTAAAATAACCTCCAACAAAATGACAGTATAGTCTTAAACTGGGTGATAATATAATATGGTAAATTTAACAGTGGAGAGGAGGAACTACAAATCAAGAAATATATGCTGAATGATTGAGCAATCAACAATCAGTCAGTTGAAGACAACCAAGAATCCTTTTATTATAATCTGTAGGAAAAACAATCATGACCAAATCAATTTTACAAATGGACACATACCTTGAATGGGATTCTACTGGACGCACCAATAGAGATCCCATGCTACAACAGACTCCACTTAATCTTCAGTCTGAATTTGTAGCAATGATATAAACAAATTATTCCATATTGCTTTGGGGAAATTTTGTTTGTGCTGAAAATCTACTGCACTAAAGTACCCTCCAATTCTTTTGTCTTTATAAATTCATTCAGCCAATGACTGAATGAATGATTCATTAATGAATCAGTAAATGATTCATTAGTTCAGGTTCAGTACCCTTTTTTGCAAAGTGATTTCTATGGAATAGGTGTTTGCTGTGACTGGACTTACAAATAATTACCATTAGAATACTGGTATATCATAAAGGAAGACACATTAAGAATCAACATCCTCAAAAGAGACACCCAAGAAATAACTGGATGGGCTACCTCTGCTGAATAACAACTTGAGAACAAAAAGAACATAATACATGTTTTGGGGTAAATTAACTGGTGAGCCACCAGTTAAAAAGCAGAATGAGGCCAACTTCACTTGCTTTGTGAAGGGTACAGTACCATTATTTAATCACACACATTCAGGTGGCAAGATGCTAGATGGTTCTGTCAAAACATATGAATGGTGCACTGAGAGTTAGGAGTCCTGTGTCCTAGCCCTGGTTCAGCCATTAGGCTACTGAGTGGACCTAGAAATAGCATTTCACTTCACTTGGTTCCAGTTTCCTTGTATGTAAAATGAGCAGCAGTGACCACAAGGCCTTTTTCAGTAACAACTATTTTCATTCCTTCATGAAATAATCATTGAAATACCTTTTCCTTTTAAATTGGATGGACTGAAAGCCTCCAAGTATATGTGGAGTGAGCATGAGTTCAGTAGTGAGGAGTACGCTCTGAACCCAGACCTTCAGACAACTACCACAGTCCTTGACCATGGCTCAGGCTTCAGTTACCTTCTTCTTATACAGCATACTAGTATATGTCTGGTACTTGAAAAGTGTTAAAATGAAATACACATACATACACACACAATTATAACTAATTTGATTTTTCACTGGACTTTTCAGTCAACATGATTTCTTAGGGGAAGGGAAACTCTGAACCTCCCTGATCTCATCAATTAAAAGCACAAATACAAAAATTGTAAGACAGAAATTAATTTTTATAACATAAAATCTAAGAATTTCAAATATCAGGTCATGAAAACAAGTTTTGCCTCTTTTATGTTAATCTACATTTCAATTCCAAAACTACATATGAAAACAATGTCATTTTCAATTTTTTATGACAATTCATTTTTTCCTTTCATAATTTCTTCTTTGTGAACTGAGAAAGTACTTACCACTCACTAAAGGAAAAAAGGCAAAATTTGCTTACATATGCCATCATTAATAATCGTGTCAAAATAAAATGTATAATATAATCCTTAACATTGTACTAATCTAAGATAAAATAGTTCTCACTTAAAATTACCTCTTCATAATATATCACACAAAAATGATGGACTGATTTTAAAAATTCCTAAAAGGGTTGAAAACACTATAAATTACTATGAAAATGGTCCATGGGTCAAAAGAGGTTGGGAAATGCTGATCTCAGAGGTCTATTTCAGCTCTAAAATTCTTTATGTTAAATGAGACACCTCTGACTTTTCTAAAGTAGTAGAAAGTAAACTTGTAGAGATTGCTAAATCCCCCGTCTCCCCAACTAGATATTTCCAAATTCACATGAATATAGCATAACAAGTCTAAAAACTTAAACATATGAAAACCTAGACATGGTAAAAATAAGTGCATTTAAAATGTGAACTTATCTACTCTATCTTTCCCCATTATCTATTTGCTGGGTTGGTAATTTACGTTATTCATTGTGCCATTTGAACTTAAAAATTTGTGAGACATCAGCCTGAATACATTGTTATGCCCTGGTAATAAACTGGATTTTAAACGTGCCTAGATTTCTAACCGAAATTTTCAGCAACATCATTCAACTCACTGAGACTACCCTTTCAAAGAATCAAGCCATTGAAAGGGGCAAGAAAAGAAACAAGATCTCAAGACATCCACAACTTTGAACTCATGGACCAGAAAGGGCGGGGTCGGGGGGTGAGGCTGCTGCCTACTAAGAGGATATACTCAGGCCCACTTACTTCCTTACAGGAGAGTATGGATCTTAAGCAAAATTACATCATCTATCAAAGACTTAGGTTCCAGAAAGGACTGGATTATAACTGGCCCTGGATTTTAGTGATATGTATAAGGGGGTACCAACATTTTTCTGTAGAAAGCCACATAGTAAATATATTAGGTTTTGCAGGCCATATAGTCTCTGCCACAACTATTCAACTGCCATTGCAGTGAAAAATCAGTCATAGAAAATACGTAAAACAGTGAACATGGGTGTGTTCTAATAAAGCTTTATTTACAAACACAGGTGGTAGACAGGACTCAGCCTGCAGTCTGAGATCTGATCTACAATAACTTTTTAAATGATGCAATTGAAGGATGGAATAATGTGTGGAAATGTCTAAAAGAAGTGAAAGAATTGGAGAATCTTAACGACTGCAAATACATAAGATTTTAAACCCATTTGATTTGCACTTGGGGGGATCTCTATTTAATGTAGTAACAAGTATAAGCATAAGATTTACCCTTTCAAAGTGCAATAAACTTACACTACTTCCTCACAACTAACCTCCTGATGAGGCAGATCAAGTAGTATTAGATAAGGAAATTAAGACTGAGACATCCTGACTTTTCAAAGATTGCTGAGTTAGTTAAGTGGCAGAGCTAGCACTGGCCTTCAGGTTTTCTGACACTTCTGATGGCTCCTTCAAACGAAATTATGTTTAACACACACACACACACACACACACACACACACACCACACACAGTTTGTTTTCAAGACAAATTAATGCCACAGAGTAAACGTTTACTACCAGATTAAGGTGATTATGAAAAGCTTAGGAAACAACTAAAATTAGCAATAAAATAAGTATAAGGTATCAATTGACAAATTTAGTAGGGTTCAGCCATTGAAGTTTCTTGCACTGAACTAAATAATTTGAAATGTTACCCGGAGTTATAAAATACCTTTTGTAACAAATACTTTCATGCTTTTCTTTGAAAAAATCAGCTCTACATATGGTCAGGGTAGCAGATACATCCATTTAACAGGGAGACCTCCTTCTGTTTCAATTATCTTTATCCCTGGCCTTCAAAGCATTCATTCAAACAATATATTCATGGGCTACAGTGAAGTTTTACAAAATTGAAAAATCCAAACATGAAATTATTGTGCCATGTCTAACATGATATTCATGTGGAATTCTTTGCACTAAATTGACAAAATTTCTCTCTTGTAGTGATAATTATCAACTGAGAGCCATATTCAAAGAATAAGATGCAGATTAAGTTATTTAATAAATTGAGCTTTTGGTGTATCATCATGAAAGTGACGGTGTAGGAGATTAATGTGCTCCTTTAATAGTTAGCATCTAATAAGAAAAAAGCAAAGGCCAAGTTAATATATAATGATACCTTCTTGCCAAATGACTTCATGGGGCATTGCCGGAACAAAAGTTTCATGGAAAGTGGAATGGAGGAGAGTAGTGAGAAAACTGAATCATCACATGGCACACACTAATAGAAGCAAGCCAAATTCTGAAGAACCTTTGGAACACCACACACAGTCCCACTATAATACTCCCATTTTAAATTAATAATGAGGAGGCTTCCCTGGTGGCGCAGTGGTTAAGAATCTGCCTGCCAAGGCAGGGGACACGGGTTCGAGCCCTGGTCCGGGAAGATTCCACATGCCACGTAACAACTAAGCCCGTGCGCCACAACTACTGAGCCTGCGCTCTAGAGCCTATGCTCGGCAACAAGAGAAGCCACCCCAATGAGAAGCCCGTGCACCACAACGAAGAGTAGCCCCCCCCCACTGCAACTAAAGAAAGCTCGTGTGCAGCAACAAAGGCCCAATGCAGCCAAAAATAAATAAACAAATAAATACATTTATTAAAAAAATTTAAAATTAATTAATTAATTAATAGTGAGGTTCCTATATTTATACATAAGAACTTAACAAGTCATTTTCAAGAAATGTAGAAGAGTGAAGAATTTTTCATTAAAGCACATTTTAAAATTTTTCAATATTGTATTTTGAGCAGCACTAACAAATGGACTGGCCCATCAAAATGATGGATAAGTAACTTTAAATGAATTCAGTACATAAAAGAAAAAACTAACCATGATAATGACAATTATTAAAATGATAATCCCATCAGGCTCAAAATCCAAAGAATCAACTTAATAAGTAAAATATTAAAGAGAAAAATATATTTTTCTATGATTAAATCCACCATCAGTCCTTTAGTTTTCCTAAAACATCACAAAAAACATTAAATTAATGTTAATTTAAACTTTAATGGTTTTTATAGTAAATTTATATAGTAATCTGTAAATCGAGTTTAGTTTTATAGCTGTATAAAAGCTATACACACAGGAAACTAATGTCTAATTTAATGTTTGTCCAAATTTAAACAAAATACCATACAAGATGGCTAAAAATAATTTCTGTCAATACTAGGAGTCCAAGAGAATACACTACTTTAACAAAAACCAGATTTGGTTCTTTAAAAGTTGGGGATGCACAGTCCCTTTCTATGAGGCAGCCTTTTCTTCTCTGACAAGAGTCAGAATGGAAGGAGGAGCTGTTCCAGACTAACTACAGGTCATCCTCAGCATGATTCTTGAACTGTCTTGGTACAGGTCTGATCAGCAGCCAAATATTCCCCTTGTGTCCCTTTGCCCCCAAGGAACCCATTTGCCTATTTTATGTGTTCCAGCACATCTAATGATAACATAGTTACTATCTTATGAGATTTTCTTACCACGACCACTTCTTGCAAGTATCTTGAAATACACTCCTATGCCCAATTTATTTATATCTTTTGTAATGAGGTCTTGAAAAAAATAAGGTGGAATTAGAAATTGCTCTGTAACTTAAAAGAAACTCAGTTCAATGCAATTCAATTCAATGTATACCAGCACTCATAGGTAAAAGACATTTTCAATGCATTAAGGATAGAGAGCTAAATTAGGTAATGGTCTCTACACCAAAGTAGAGACAGTCTTACTGAGACCACATTTCATTCACTATTCAGTAGATGATGTATTTCAAGCCAACAAAGGGAAAACATTTCTTAATTTGGTAATTATTTTTAATTTAATTTAAATACACTGGCTTTTTTTTTTTAACATCTTAGCAATAGTGATAATAGCAAGAGATCATGAGCACTTACTCTACTAGGCATTGCACTAAGCAACCTGCATGTATTATCTCATCTCATCTTCAGAACAAGCTTATGAGGCAAGAATAATTGTTATCTCCATTTTAAAATGGACAACCTACAGCATTTATAGCTTGCAAAACACATCTAACAGAATTAGGTGGAAAGACAAAATTGCCACTTTTTAGGCCAAAAATAACTGAGTATTGGCAATTATCAATAAATGTGGTAGTTAATACGTAATGAAAAAATATTTTAAGAAGTTTTGGTCTAACATCCTCTATAGCATAAAATAACCAGGTCTCATTTTTCCCATTTCCATATCACTAGTTCATCTACCAATTTAATGTATTACTGGTGGATGCCTAATAAAGAGTCATCTTTTTGTGTTCAATTGAAGTATAGTTGATTTACAATGTTATGTTAGTTTCCATGTACATCAGTAATTCAGTTTATTTATATATTATATATTAATATATAATATATATTTATTTTTCAGATTTTTTCCATTATAGGTTATAACAAGATATTGACTATAGTTCCCTGTGCTATACAGTAGGTCCTTGTTGTTTATCTATTTTATATATAATATAGAAGGCCATCTCCTACACAGAATTCTGAGTAGAGAGTAAAAAAGATGACTTTGTATCTTAATTAGGAAGTTTGCAAAAATCTTAATATCTTTACTTTGCTCAACACAATCAGGGAAGTTTTCCTATTTCTTATGTCACAGCTCCTCTTTTGGTCTGATTAAGTCCAGTTTTGTACTCTGTACCAAGTCTGTACATGTGAGATTTTTAACTGTAGAAAAATATAATAAAATGTCCATCAATACTACAAAAACAATAAAAGGCATGAATGACACTGCGCTTTCAGGTAGGGCTTGGGCCCCCTCCTCTTATAGTACCTTTTGTAAACATAAAATTGCTTGCAAAGAACTCATATAAGCACAAGATAAACAATATAAAATGTGCTTTTTAAAATGTACACAGGCAACCTAGAAATCAACATCTGTAACTCGGAACACTTTAATGGTTTGATCAATTTTCAACTCTCTAAAATAGATTATTCTCAGAACAGTTTACTAAAGGATTCTACGGAATTTTGGCAGGGCCACATTTAAACAATCCCAGACAAGCGAAAAACCATGGTTATGATTTCAAGACTTCCAGAAAGAGAAGTATATGATAACCATTGATATGCTGATGCAATTTTAACAATTATCAAATTACCCTATGTAGCCTAAATCCATCATGTTATACATCATCTTTATTTCCTGTCATTTCTTTTCTTAGTGAACTAGAATTAGTATTAAATAGGCGTGGGGTGGACCCTTAGTCTTCTGTTAATGCATATAGAGTTTCATTAGCCTAAAATGTGAATAATCGTTTAGAGAGTAGATACTATAAACCCTATCAAAACAATGTACAAAATTCAATGCACTGAGTCATAATCACCTATTACAGTCATTGACCAAAATCTCAACAGAGAAACTCTACCAAGCATTTCTCAGGAAAACAAGCGAGGGCTAGAATCTTTACATTTAAGGAAGTTTCATACATTCCTGGGTCTCAGGCCTGAGATTACATTCAAAAAGCAAGTTCTGCTCCTACTCTAACACGACAGCAAATGGTATCACACAACAGTTTTACAAAAACAATGTCCTCAAATTGTTAAAAATCAAGAAATCGCGTGTAGATGAACTTACCCAAGTGAGCCTGCAGCCCAGGACTACAGTGGAAATATACTGATTCTGGTATGAAAAGTTAATTCACTACTTCACTGCTCTCCTGTCAGGTAGTTTTCTTGGTTCTCCTAACATTATATTGATTTCCACTGATTTAACTTGCTTAATTCTAAAGGTGTATCTTGAAATGGACACTTCATTGGTTTTCATTTTCATTGGTTTCCCCAGAGTCTACTTAAAATGTGGCACAGAATTAAATAATTTAAAGACCAACTACAGGTAATCACACCTCCACTTCTAAAATTAAAAACTCCTGTTAAGGTCTTCCCTGGTGGTGCAGTGGTTGAGAGTCCGCCTGCCGACGCATGGGACACGGGTTTGTGCCCCAGTCTGGGAGGATCCCACGGGCCGCGGAGCGGCTGGTCCCGTGAGCCATGGCCGCTGAGCCTGCGCGTCCGGAGCCTGTGCTCCGCAACGGGAGAGGCCACAGCGGTGAGAGGCCCACGAACCGCAAAAAAAAAAAAAAAAACCTCCTGTTAAACACCTTTGAAAACAAAGTGCTTCATTTTCCTGGCCCATAATTCAGGTGACGTCAAATATTAAACATTTTTGATAAAACATCAATATTTTTTGTTTTATATCAAAATTTGTATGCCCATAAAATATCACCTTCACATATTCCCTCTGTTCTTTCTTTGCATCTGATATTGACAAAATGAAACTGGAATCACTACATTTTTGGCCCACTGCACAGTGACTGCTACCAAAATTATGTAACCATCCTAAAGCCCATTTCCTCTAAGCACCACCATCTAATTTGTCAAGTCTCCTACAGGAACCAAGGCATGTGGAAAACAGATGGAGAAAAGCATAGCTGATTAGGAATTGAAAAGAGATTTATCAGAGAAAGAAACAGAAGTAGGATTGGAAGAGGGTAAAGTCCAAGAGACACAAGGTCTGTTATAGCCACTGAATTTTGTATTTTCAAAAACTGGATTTTTGTATCAGGATGCAGAATGTTCCGTGCATAGGTTCTCAAGATGAGGGGGTCTTAACCTGTATGCATAAGCCTTAATAGGATCATTTCCTCTGAAATACTTTGCAAAACTTGAGTGTGTGTATGTGTGTATGTGTGTGTGTGTGTGTGTGTGTGTGTCTGTACGCACACACACATGCATAACTTTCATCAGAATCTCAAAGGAATCCTTGACCCCAACTAAGTTATGAACCACTTCTCTAGAAGGTAAAGCTACTGAATATCCATCTCTCTCTAGCACAGCAGGAGAAAAAACCCAGTTACTTCCATGAGTGCTTTCTCCTGCAACTTTCTTTATGGGTCAGAGGACTTATTTGAATTACAGGTTACCAGCTACAAGGTGGGCACTCATAGTCACATTCACTAGGATGAAAACTTCCCCTCAACTACCCACACTGAACACAACATGTAAACAGATACATTCAGGGGCATTTTGATAAATAGCGTACTCTATAGGTATGGGGCAGGGCATCTTACAGTCAAGAAAAAGCTACCTCAAACTTCCAATACAAAAGGAAGAATGTTAGGAGAGAAGAAAGAATGAATGCCGTATTTAAGGAACAGGATAATACTGAAAAGACTGGACATTAGTGTCTTTTATAATGCTCCAAAGTAATCCCAATATTTCTGTCGCTATCAGTTAATCAAAGACATTGGGGATGAGTAACGAGTATAAACTACTTATACTAAGGTTGAGAATTTCTTGTGACTGACTGACACTCCATCATCTCTCTCTGGAAATACTGATATTGGGCCAGGCACAACAGATAAGGTATAAATTAACTTGTGTTATAGCCTCTGCTTTTTCTGTATCTTCTCTGACCATAAAGAGAACTTTGCTCACTGGATCTGTCAGCTAAACAAACATCCATCATCAACAATTAACATGTATACACACACACACGCATACGCACATGTACACATACACATATGCACATGTACACATACACATCTACATACATAAAGATAAAACATATTCAAAGGTTTTGAAAATCAGATGTAGATATAGGAACTGGTACATTTCTACCAAACCAATTTTGTTATAGTTTTCAGTTCAATGGTGAGCCCTCAAGCAATCCCATTCTCTTGTCTTGTTCTTTTAAAAGCACTCAAGCTCTCTTAAGGAACTCACTTTCTATTATTTTACAGCATACCTTCCAAAGGAACCCCAGCAAACAGTAAGAAATGTGTATATCAAAGGTACAGACCTATCAGCTATTTTGCATGCCAAACTAAACTAGTTTTCAATACCATTGGAACCCTCTCAAAAGTATGTTCACATATTAAATGCCCAGACCTTTCAAGATATTTGAACAAGAGATTAAGCCTTGTATTTCACACTCTCACCAATCTGAAATATTCATGTGGAGATAGGGTGGGTATGATGTCCAGGAGTTATCATCAGGAAATACCTGATGACATCATGAAAACTCGGCTAACCTTAAAGTAACTCCTACCAAGATTTACAAACCAAGAGGACTGAAGATTCACCAATGTAGGAATACAGATGAAAACCAACATTCTTCTGGCCAGCAAAATGAATCTGTATTACACATGAAAATATTGTTCAAACTCGAAAAATCATTTGATTCTGATTTTTCACATTTGATTTTTACCTGACTAGAAACCCCCCTAAGCTAAATTTTGGACACAGGTTGACTAGAATCAAAACACAAAAGGCAGAGCTGAGTCTAACAATCTATTTTCATCAAACAAAAAAAATTTGCCTAGGATCTGCTTTCCTTTAATTCTGATAATAAATTGTAATTCTAACCTTTATACTTTATTATTTCTATGTCATATCATAGCTTATTGGAGAGAATCTAGTAACAGCTAAGAGACAGTATCTTTTTTAAAGTCTGTGAATTTTCAAATATTGATTGTTTCTCTACTTTATATAGTCAACTATTGGTAGGATTCCTCTGAAATTTCATTTTTTGTAAGAAATTTGGTTTCAAATTATATTTCAAATTGGTTTGGATTTTTCTATCATTATTATAATCCATAAGATTTATTTACTTATTCGCTTATAAAGCTTCATAAGCATCCCGAGAAACCCTTAATGACTTCAGCAGACACCATTTTTATTTATTAGCAGAAACCAAAGCCACTTTTTTGTACTTACTTCTGGAAACTTCTAACAGTTCTTTCCTTTTTTATTATCAGTAGCTTCAGTTGCTTCCTACATTTAGAGGAAAAAATTTTGCTGTTCTACTTTAAAAATTCAAATATAAATATTTCAGTGGTTTAAAATCAACTCACTGATGCAATATAAAAACTATAAATGTCATATCTAGTGTCACAAGTGGAGCTATCCAAGGAAACATGACAGGATTCCTCCAAAGTTGTTACTGGAATTAAAAAGTGGCTTGAGGGACTTCCCTGGTGGCGCAGTGGTGAAGAATCCGCCTGCCAGTGCAGGGGACACGGGTTCGAGTCTTGGTCCAGGAAGATCCCACATGCTGTGGAGCAACTAAGCCCGTGCGCCAAAACTACTGCGCCTGCACTCTAGAGCCTGTGAGCCAGAACTACTGAGCCCTCGTGCCGCAACTATTGAAGCCCACGCGCCTAGAGCCCGTGCTCCGCAACAAGAGAAGCCACCGCAGTGAAGAGTAGCCCCCACTCGCCACAACTAGAGAAAGCCCGCGCTCAGCAGTGAAGACCCAACACCCCCAAAAATAAGTAAGTAAAATAAATAAATTTATTTTTTAAAAACTGGCTTGATTTTGTTCTGCCTTCATCATCATCAGTCTTTAGGAAGCTATGTTGCAGAGTGACTTTTTTTTTAAACAGCAAGCAGTAGCATTCATGCTAAGGAATAAACCATCTTGGAATAAGAAACCCTTCATATGCCACTTTGCACGTAGAAGACAAGCCCAAGTGGAAGATAAAAACAAGTAAAAAAAGCACTGAACTGCTGTCCATGCACAAACACAGAAATTAGGAGGTGAGGAGGTAGGGAGAAGGAGAGGAGAAATAGAATAGAGAAAGAAAAAGAAGTGATTGCTTAACATGGCAAAAGGCTGAAGCCTTCAGAGAAAAGTAGTCAGAAATTTCTGGTGATGAGAGGCCAAACAACTTCCCTGAATAAATCCACGTAATATTTTTAAGTTGCTTAGATCACTGCAAAGCAAAATTCTTCCTTTGCTTCCAAACCTTTAACAAAGTCAGTTGCTCAAATACATCTTATGTGAGTGGTTTGGGGGAAACTGGAGGCAACGGCTAACTTCCAGTATCCAGATTGCTGTGGAATGCAGAGATTTCCAGGGGAAAAAAAGCTGGATAGTGTGTGGTTAATGTGGGGACTAGGAAGTCACTGGAAGCAAGCACTTAAGAGTCAGGAGGGGCCATGAAAAAAAAAAAATTAACTGCATTTTTAGTAAGAGATTGGGTTTCCTGCAGGACATGTTGTCTAACCACTAACTTAAATCTCAAAGGACAAACTAATGTCAGCTGACATCTGGGTAACCCTTACAGTCTTTGTGTGGTTAAACTTCTCCTCTCATAGGCTTCTGTGAATCAACGACTTCTTCGCCAAGTCAAAGGAACCCTGTGTGACCTAATTTCAGGAGGTCAATTTTAAATGGTCTCCTGTCACACATGTACATTTCTTCCTTTTTCCAGATTTTTATAGTTTTTAATTTCCTATCTGACATGGTGGAAAAGGGGGAAAATCCTGATTTGTATTCTGTTTGGTAATAGAAATGACTCATGAGAATGTCCTTGAGCTGAGAAATCCCAGTTGCCATGACTTTGGCTTTTACTCAACTGAGGAAAGCTCAGGTTGACCCCAAGCCCAGTCTGCTGCCCCAGCAGCTCCCAGGTTACAAAATCAAGGCAGTGAGGGGAGTGACAGCAATGTCCGAAGCCTGCCTTTGTAGCCCAGGTGTATATGGTGCTGGTGTACCACAAACCCCAGCATTTCTTTTTAATCAGTCTCAAGATAGAATTGGACTCTGGCTTATAGCTGAAAATGAGAAATAAATTGATTGCACTTTCTGTCCCATGTATCCCGGTACTTCTTGCTTACAATAATATGGAGATAAAGATTCATTGTGTGTGTAAAATTGGCTTTCCTACACATTCTGTTGCTCTTAAAACAAAAATAAGATTCCCAGGGTAAAAAAAAAAAAAAAATGTGCAAAAGAAAACAACCAAAGCAGGGAGGAAGTAATAGCGAAAAGAAAACAAATAGTAAAGGTCCATTAAAAAACAACACGCATTACCTGGCTAGGTCTTTTTCCCCATGAACTATGAGTTTGATGGGTTTGAACTGTACTGTGACTCTCCCTTGGAATAAAACACAGAAGACAGACATAGTTGTCTGCTTGGGCTTCTCTCTAGGCAGCTTTCTTGGAAGCTCAGAATGTCAGACAGTCTGAAGCAGAAAATGGGAAGGTGTGTGGTGTGAGAAACAATCTTCAGAATGGCCAAATGGGCTGGCCATAATTGCACAAGTCCTGCATGTCAAAGAAGGTCTGCAAAAGATGCCAGACTATTGTGTGGCTGCTGGAAGATTTGTCTAGAAATGGAACAGTTAGTGTTTCAGGAGAAGCCTTGGATACATACCAAGCTTGGTCAAAGTTCTACTTATATAGCCAGCCTAGGGGAAGCTAGCAGGGAAAAAAAATGTGTGTAAATAGGCAGAGAGAAAAGGTGACCAGTGGCCATTTGGCAACAAGGCAAACCGCTGGTTCCTAAAAAGCATTTTTAGAGCTCTGCCTATAGCTTTTACTTACTTATTTATTCACCTACCTACTTACCTGCCTACCTACCCATCCACCCTACAGACTTGAAAAGAATCTTAAGGGACTGCCAAAATGTTAACCAGTCTTCTCCACCTGTACCTGAAAAATAGCAATACCTGGGGAGCTCATCAGACTCTGAAACAAGGGAGAAATGCCAAGGAGAATAAGTATAAGGGCTCCCTTATTTGTCAACGCAAACCTCAGAAGAAAGGAGACTTACTTGGGTCTTCAATAAGTTTGGTTTAAATTTATTATTTTCTGTAGCAACTGAACCAAATACTGCACTAACTGCATTCTCCATGGGTCAAGTGCCTACAAGTTAGTGGAGACATTTGAAAATGAACATGGTAACAAAGGAAATTCTGCAAGCCCTGTGTGTCAGTGAGTGGTTAACTGGACAAATGGTACCAGCTCCTGATTCTTTTACTTCTGGCTATCAAACCTTTCATCAGTTAAAGTCAATGAGTTTTCAATGTCCTAAAAGGCAGAAAGGAGATTATAAGGTTTGCATAGAGATGTTTCAAACAAATACATGTATTTAGCAACAGTTCCACCGTTCCTTAGGCAGAAATAGTATATTACAGTGCAGAATATCATTTTTATTAAGGCTGAGGAATTTGTTACAAGTTGTGCAAAATCCCCCATACCATATGTTTTCCCATGTGGACAAAATTTATTTGGAGTTTGTCCTATGAAATAAATTTAAATATCAGTAAATTGATGGTGAGCTAAAAATAATAAACACTTATAAACACTTCTCTTTAACTAAGCATTACTGATGGAAACATTAAAATCAAGGGATGTAATTCTCTAGATATAGTCACGATGAGAGGAATTTTAGTACAAACACAATGAAACTCCTAGTTCAAGATTCACTTTCTAGCCCAGAGAAAAGATATTGGAAAGGAAGAGAGAGGAGAACATAACTTTTAAAAGCTAGGAATCTGACATCAAGTTGAATTTTACCACCTTTTTTTAAAGAGGCTCAGCCAGACAATAGGCAGTTTTCTCACTGCTATTTTCACTTTTTAATCTTTTGCAGCACAGCCCAACCAGGCTGATTAACATTTACCCATCTGTCTGAATACAAAAGCTCTCAACTTTCTACAGATAGTTTTAATGTGCTATCAGTTAAACAAATTTTTCCTTTCACTGTGGTTTTTGGATTTCGAAATAAAACTGATTTACCTACATTGGGATTGGAGAAGATGGGAAGGTAGACTGGGCAGAGAGAATGTGAATTATTACTTTATCAGACCAGAGCTAAATGTCATCAGGTTACAACTCTATAGAACTGACACCCTCGGTAGCCATGCAACCAAAGGAAGCCAAGATTGGACAATGTACAGGTTCAAACGCATTTTCCATGTATCAGCCACACAAAAAGAAGGGATAAAATATGGATACATGTGAACTACATATATAGAGACATCTTGCTGGTTGAGTAAGGATACACGCTAAATAATTTATCCTAAAATATTTCCTTTTAAAAGCAAAAAAAAAAAAAAGCAACCAGGTTTTACTGTCCCAGCAACGGTATGACAGCAACAATTTACAATTTCCTTCCATCTCATTCTCTCATCCTCCCTCCCTCTGCCTCTCCACTCACCATCCATCCTCCATTTCCTGATAACTTCTCATCACGTTAGTTCATGCCTAATATAAAATGGTGGTGTGTGGAGGAATTTTTTAAAAAGATAGAAAAAGGAAAAGTGAGACAATATGATTGGGAAGAGGACAGGAGAAAGAGAAAGATTGAGAGAGACAGAGAGAATGTCAACGCCCCAGTCTGGCATTTGCCTATTTAAATTCAATCCTGCAGCCCTGGCTGAGCTGAGCGATAGATGGGCTGCGTTTTGAATTTCTGATCAGACAACTGATAGGTTATGAGAGAGGACATAATCCCATTGAGAAAGCCTTTTCTTCCAAGCGGGGGCAAGTAATAGCTTACCCTTGAAAGACAGCTCCTTGCTCTATCCTTTAAATGTATATGTGTATGTATACGTGTATGCGCTCACACTCATGTCTGTGTGTGTGTACACATATATAAATTTTCTGTTTCTTTAAAAAAAAAGTCAAAATAAGAATTTTATGATGCTAAATGTGTACTAATAATTGATGGTCACCTGCATCAGAAACAGAGACATGCCTGGGCAATCGGACACACTCGCCAAATAATCTGTATTTTTATCTTTTTTTAAATCTAATTAGAATTCTTTACTTTGCCCGTCTCATCTTAGTACCTAAATTGGTGGCCTGAAAAGAAAATGAAAATACTGAGCACAAACAACACGGGTGTTTTGAGTACACTCTCTGATTTGCTTCCCTTTCAGTATTTTGTGTTAACCTGAAAAAAGAAATATCATGCATATACAATGGACAATGTAATTCATGTACAATATTCAAAGAAAGAAACCAAGTCTTAAATGTACTTTTTACACACATGTAAAACAATAGTTTAAATTGCTTTGTGTAGTAATTATAGACAGTTAATTACTCTAGCTCTAGTTAAGCAGTACACTAACCAAGAGGTTTGCAGGTTAATTGAAACTTGTGTAACAGTGACAAGCTATTGAGTAACCAAGTCAAGACTTTGCAACAGCATATGGGTACTGCACGGTAAAAAGTTAGAAACTGTAAATCTGATACCAGGGGTTGCTGGAGTCAAGTCTATTAGCCTCTGTGCACCACATACACCTACTAGAAAAAGACCTCCATGTCCAATTTACAAGCATAGGAAAAAGTCACTCCGAATTATACAAATGTAATAGACAGCATAGCAGGCAAGGGAGATGTTTATAAACAAAAGCAGGGAAAGCTTAAAATGTAAGCTTTTAGAGGAAGAAAGGCCACTGGATCTCATCCTTATCCCATTTTGAGTGACATCAAATGAGATGAATAGCATCTTGTGCTCTTGATTTTCCTTCTTTCACCAAACGGCATCCCGGTACCTAACGGAAATTTACTGCTAAGGAGGAGGACGAAAAAGGGTTACAGGTCTATATTTTACATACTGTTCACCTTATGGTTGGGACCCACTGCAGGGAAAATGTAGCATCCCATTTAACCTAGAGTTCTGTAAGCCAGTTTTTGGATATATATATGTGTGTGTGTGTGTGTGTGTGTGTGTGTGTGTGTGTGTGTGTGTCTGTGTGTGTGTGTGTGTGTTTAAAACAGCATTCCTTTCATGATTTAGGGAGATTTATTTTCTACTTGTAAATGTCCCAATTATTAATTACGACCTGCAAGATCAAAATTGGGAATGTCTATCAGTACCACCCTGCCTGTGAAATGCAGTGTTTTCACTTATGTCACACATGCATGTCAGGGTAACTTCAGTTCTCTTCACTCTCTGAGCTGTAATAGATCCATTAAGTAAGTGTGGATTGGGGCAGGGCGGGGGGTTGGGATGGGGTGCATAATCTAAGAGTGCAAATTATTTACCTGATTTAGATTCATTATAGTCAGGCATACTATCTGCATTTCACCATCTTCTTAAAATGGGGAACTTGCCCTGAAAGAATATTATGTAAATCTTTCTGTCACAGATTATTGCCTCTATACATGACTTCCACACCGTGCATCTGCTTTCTGTGCAAGCTTATTACATACACATACACAATTCCCTATTTTTAATCTCCAGTCCTTCCCATTCTCCTCCTTCCCCCGATACTCATGATGGGGAAAATTACCTCCAACAGGACACTATTGGTTTTTTTCCATTCAATTTACATAATTGCTGTTTTGTTACTTTATGTGGAAATTTTGTTCCCCAAAGGAAAGCATCGATGTTTAAATGGCAAAACGGAGTTCTACTCAGGGTTATAAATGTAGGCTTGCTCCTAGCAATGCATTCTGGGACATTCTGAGCCCAGCAATGTACAAGCCATTTTGTGGGGTTAGAGTCAGTGTTTTCCATGATGGCGACAACCCACAGTGAAATATATGCGGGCCAGGGATGCGAAGCTTCTGAGAATCATGAAAATAGCTGTTTTAGGACTGATGCCTCATGATTTTTCAGTATAACGTTATGCCAAATCTGTAATGAACCGACTTAGCTTTGATTAATAATGATAATTAACATCAACATTCCATACATGTAGAGGAATTTTAAAATTACTATTTTTTAAATAAGCAACTTTTAAGAGAAAGCAACTTTTGAAAGAAGTGAGCTTTGTAGTTTCCAGATGCACATTCCCTTTTCTGCAATTTCTATATTAGGTACTACAAGAGAAATACATTACATATGCGGAATAAATACACATGGACAATTGAAAGAAAACCCATAAAGGAAACACCCATGTAACCAACCAGATTAAGAAGCGGAACTTTGCCAACACCTTAGAAACCAGCCTTCCTCCCACCCTATCTCCCCCTATCTTGGACTTCACCATCATCCTTTCATTCTCACAACCCTATAAGAGGGTCCCACTCTGCTGAATTTTAATATAGTCATATCCTATGTTTTTTTTGCGGTACGCAGGCCTCTCACTGTTGTGGCCTCTCCCGTTGCGGAGCACAGGCTCTGGATGCGCAGGCTCAGCGGCCATGGCTCACGGGCCCAGCCGCTCCGCAGCATGTGGGATCTTCCCAGACTGGGGCACGAACCCGTATCCCCTGCATCGGCAGGCGGACTCTCAACCACTGCGCCACCAGGGGAGCCCCTCCTATGTTTTTATGATACAGTTTTTCTGTGTTTAAATCCCAACAAGATTTTAGTTTTGCCTGTTTTATTATTCTATTATGATTCAGAGCTTATTTCATTTGCTCAACACTGTAAGATTCACTGACTTTGTCATGTGCTGCCATGGTCCATTCATTTTCATTGCTATATATTATTCCATTTTGTGAATATATCAGTCTTTATTGATCCATTTCCACTGATGGGCATGTCATTTATTGATCCATTTCTATTGATGGACATGTCATTTGTTTCTAGTTTGGGGTTAAACAATGCTACTGTGACCATTCTTGTTCATGTCTCCTGGTACTCATGAGCAAGACTTTCTCTAGAGTATGTATAACCAGGAATGGGATGCTGTGTCTTAGTATACAAGTGAGCTCAATTTTACTAAGTAAACCTAACTCTTTTCCAATATGGTTGTCCCAATTAACATTCCCATCAGTAAAGTTCCCAACAATCTTTGCCAACTTCTTAAAACGTTGCTAAGGTGTTGGGTATGCAATGATAACTCTTTCTGGTTTTAATTTGCAGTGACCTGATTACCAGCAGGGTTAAACATTTTTTCATATGCTTACTGGCCAATCGGGTTTGCTCTTTTGTGTAAAAGGTCGAGATTTCTCATCCATTTTTTCATTGGATTCGTCTCTTTCTTATTCATTTGCCAGAATTCTTTGTTTTGATTAATACTCTTTTGTCAGTTATATGTGTTTCAAGTATCTTTCCAATGAGATGATTTCTCATTTTCTTTATGGTGTCTTATGATAAATATAAGATTTTAATGTAGTTCTATTTATTATATTTATTCTTTATGGTTAGTGCTTTTGTGCCTTGTCTAAGAAATTTTCCCCTATCCTGGGATCATGAAGATATTCTCCTAAATTATCTTCTAAAAGCTTTATTGCTTTGCCTGTTTCATTGTTAGGTCTTTATTCCACCTGGAATTGATTATTTTGTATACTATGAAGTAGAGGTTCAATTTCATTTCTTTTTTCATATAAATAACCAATTGTCCCAACACCATTTACTGAAAATCTCTCCTTTCCTCACTGATCTATAAAACCACTTCTGTTATGTATCTAATGTATACATATGGGCTGTTTTATTTCTTGGTTTTCTATTCCTCCATTGGCCTTTTTATTTATACCTATACCATTACTACACTGTATCAATGTGGCCTAATAATATATCTTGCCATCTGGTAATAAGTCCTGACTATGATTTCCTTTAAAAGGCAACTTGGCAATACTTCATCCTTTGTACTTCTATATACATCTCCTTTTTTTAAGTTGGAATTTTGATTGAGATTGCATTAAATCTTTAGATCAATTTTTGGAGAATTGCTATCCTTAACAAACATGCTATATTTCTCCATTTATTTAGGTCCTTTTTAATATTGTTCAATTAATTTTCTAATTTTAAAGTTAGCAACAATAAGTGACTTTAGTTAGATTTACTCCTAGGTTCTTCATATTTTTTAACACTCTTAGAAATGATGCATATTTTAAATTTTATTTTCTATTTGTTGTTAGTATATAGAAATATAGTTCATTTTTCCATACTGATTTTGTTTCCAGCCACTTTGTTAAATCCTTATTAAGTTTAATAATTTGTCATTTGAGTCTTCTGGATTTTCTGTATTCATAATTATATCATCTGTGAAGAAAGACAGTTTTATTTCCTTCTCTACAATCCTGTACCTTTTATTTCTTTTTCCTGCCTTATCACACTGGCTAGAATGCCTGGTGCCATGTTGAATGGAAGTGATAAGTATGTTTATCTTTCTTCTGATCTCAAAAGGAAAGATTTTTATTGTTTATCTGTTAAGAATAATGTTTGTTGCAGGTTTTTTAGACATTAGCTATCAGATCAATAATGTTTCTTTCTACTCCTAAGTTGCTAAAAATTCTCACACTGGATATAATGAATTTTATGAAATTCTCTTTCTGTATCTAGTAAGATGATATCGTTTTTCTCCTTTAAGTAATAAAGTATAGTATTATCTACATTATTATGTAATATATAATGATTATACATTCATTGATTTTCTAATATGAAACTAACACTGCATTTCAGAAATAAGCCCAGGTCATAAAATAGTATCTTTTATACAAACCACTAGATTTGGTTTGCTAATATTAACTTTGCATCTCTGTTTCTTAGAGAGGTAGGCTATAATTTTCCTTTTCTCATACTACCCTTGAGTCTCACTATCAAGGTAGGTTATGCAAGCCTCATGAAATAAGCTAGACAATGTCTTAAACATTTTGTCATTGTAATTAAGCAATTAATTCAAGCCACCTTCCTCATCATCTTCTTCCTGCCTGATCAGTCAAGTTTCGGGCACAAGACAGAAAATACACCAGTTAATGCAACCGAGAAATTTTAATAAAGAGAATTGTTCACTGGATATAAAGAATTCTGACCAGTGAACTGAAAAGACAAAAGGAACCCTAAGGTATCAAATAAGTACCAACCTCTTCAAAGAAAGGATGAATAAAGGGAAGAGGTTGGAATTATTAAAACTAAGGGGTTTGGTAAAAGGGCCAAACCCAGGTCTCTTAAGATGGGGTGCTGGGTGGCTAGTGCTGGTGTATTTGAGCAGGGCCTGATGAAACTGGTTCTTAAGATGCTAGGAAAACTGCTAATGAGATTTAACTGCTACTAGAGGAAATAACTTCCATGGACAGAGTGACAAAATGATGCTGGAATCATGCCCATAGGAAAAAAGCTGACAGAAAGTTCATAAGAAGCAGACCAAAAGAGTCTATCATATCTTCCTCTCCAACCTTTCACTATTCTCCTAGTCGTCTCTATTGGTAGAGCTCAAAGGGAACCTGCAGGCAAGGCCAAAATAGAATTCGCAGGGCTCCAGTCCCCAGAATCACAAAGTAGCACATAGGAGTTTGGGTTTGTAGCTGAAAGATAATAGTCTAATAAATAATATTAAAATGACAAATCACAGCAGGTGATGCTTGCCAGAGAAGACAAAAATTTTCTTACCAGTGATGCAGGTCACCTCCATCACCTAGAAACTTATAGTCATGTTGAACATCTGGATGAAGAATCCCATGTGTCATATGAGCTCATAGGATGTGTCATATGAGAGTTAAGATTCTCACCATTGCTCCATGGAGATTGTAAAATGGTCACAAATTACTCCCTTCCCATATCCATGCCCCTTTAAACATGACTTTGCAGCTTCTCCTGTCGAAGATAAAGACTATTTCTCCTCCCCTTAAATCTGGCCTTGAACATCATCTAAGCCAATGGATGTTTTAGCCAGTGGAATATTAACAAACATGATGCATTCAGAGACTCAAAAATTACTTTCCCTCTCTTGCTGCTGAGCATCAACACCACCATGTGCAACAGCATGGATTTAGTCTCCTGGCAAATGAGATACCACAGGGAAATATGTCCCATTATTCTCACTATTTCCAGCCATTCCATCTGAGCCCACAGACATGCAAAGCCATGCTAGACTGTCTAGCCCCGATCAAGCCGGCACAGACTACATGAATTGTCCAGTTAATTCACAAAATTTTAAGAAATTAATGTTTGTTATAAGATACAACGTTATAGGGTGGTTTCTCACGTACCAAAAGCTAACTGATACATACCATGGACAATCACATGCAATCACAATTCTCCACTCAGTGGTTACAAAGGAAGTTACATCAACAATCAAATCAAGTTCCTATTCCTACTCCACAGGCCAGCAGAGTATGTTATGTTTCCCTTTCAAAATCCCTCACTCCCAAGAACATCTAAGAGTATTAAAAAGGAGAGCTTCATGTGTGCTTGCAGACTATCTTTTCTAGTCACCATATAGCAGCTGACATGCTTTGTGAGGGCTGGCGTGCTTGCAAAGCCTCTTGGGTAAGTATCACTATTCTCACTATCCTTGGTGTTCATTGTGAAAAAGCTGATGCCTGGGTCAAGGAGACTGTCTCCAGATGTTCCCAGAGTTGTTAGTTTGAGAATTCAAACTACAGCATTGGGTTCCAGGCAAATGCAGGGAGACTTCCCCTCTCTCCAACTCTGTGCTCTAATTTTTCACCTAGTCACTAATCAGTGCGGATTCCTGAAGACACAAGATCTTAATCTCTCGTGAAAACATAACCTTCAACTTCAGTTAGCAACTCTAAAACAAGAGAACACACACCTTCAAACAAACATATAACAGTTTTCGAGGACAGTGTTATCTCAGTGCACTTACAAAAGAAGTATCTCGCTAACAGAAATACTGTCTCTCACTATCAAACACTTAGAGGAAAACATAGGCAGAACACTCTGACATAAGTCACAGCAAGATCCTTTTTGACCCACCTCCTAAAGAAATGGAAATAAAAATAAACAAATGGGACCTAATGAAACTTAAAAGCTTTTGCACAGCAAAGGAAACTGTAAACAAGACCAAAAGACAACCCTCAGAATGGGAGAAAATATTTGCAAATAAAGCAACTGACAAAGGATTAATCTCCAAAATTTACAAGCAGCTCATGCAGCTCAATATCAAAAAAACAAACAACCCAATCCAAAAATGGGCAGAAGACCTAAATAGACATTTCTCCACAGAAGATATACAGATGCTCAACATCATTAATCATTGGAGAAATGCAAATCAAAACTACAATGAGATATCATCCCACACTGGTCAGAATGGCAATCATCAAAAAATCTACAAACAATAAATGCTGGAGAGGGTGTGGAAAAAGGGAAACTTCTTGCACTGTTGGTGGGAATGTAAACTGATACAGCCACTATGGAGAACAGTATGGAGGTTCCTTAAAAACTAAAAATAGAACTACCATACGACCCAGCAATCCCACTCCTGGGCATATACCCTGAGAAAACCATAATTCAAAAAGAGTTATGTACCAAAATGTTCATTGCAGCCCTATTTACAATAGCCAGGACATGGAAGCAACCTAAGTGTCCATCAACAGATGAATGGATAAAGAAGATGTGGCACATATATACAACAGAATATTACTCAGCCATAAAAAGAAACGAAATTGAGTTATGTGTAGTGAGGTGGATGGACCTAGAGTCTGTCATACAGAGTGAAGTAAGTCACAAAGAGAAAAACAAATACCGTATGCTAACACATATATATGGAATCTAAGGGGAAAAAAAAAAAGGTCATGAAGAACCTAGGGGAAAGACGGGAATAAAGACACAGACCTACTAGAGAATGGACTTGAGGACATGGGGAGGGGGAAGGGTAAGCTGTGACAAAGTGAGAGAGTGGCATGGACATATATATACTACCAAACATCAAATAGATAGCTAGTGGGAAGCAGCCGCATAGCACAGGGAGATCAGCTTCGTGCTTTGTGACCACCTAGAGGGGTGGGATAGGGAGGGTGGGAGGGAAGGAGACGCAAGAGGGAAGAGATATGGGAACATATGTATATGTATAACTGATTCACTTTGTTATAAAGCAGAAACTAACACACCATTGTAAAGCAATTATACTCCAATAAACATGTTAAAAAAAAAAAAAGAAAGAAATACTGTCTCTAAGATGTACTCTACCTACACCCTGGAATCAACATTAAGTTATCCAGTAGAACTTCCTAAACACCAGACCAGTGAGAATTTTTAATGGGCCGTGGGTATATTTTTAAAATAAACAAATAAGGACAAATGGTGAAATTTTGTAAAACACTTTCTTAAATTTAAAACCCTATCCATTTTTCTGATGTCATGCCTATTTTTTAAATAAGTTGCTATTTCTGTAGTGAAATAATTGTGATAAAATATTACCACTGTCCCATTTTAACATGCTTTCTTGGTAAAACTCAAAAGTTGGGCTCCATGTTCATCCCCCCAAACTTTTTTTCCAGGAACAGAAAATCAAAAAGTCTAGGGAATACAGAGTGATTTAATTTGTGGAGCCTCTGGACACATATATTTCTGTTTTCACTTGGCTTATTCAGGCAAATTTCCCAGGAAAAAAGAACAGCATCCAAGTGTCCTTCTCTTGAAAGTCAAAAAACTGTGTTCCAAATTGAAATGACTACGTTTTTTTTTTTTTTTTCTTTTCAGTCTGCACCATCCCCACAAAGGTATGAGGGATCTTGGGGACAAGTTTCAACCACAGTTCAGGTTCAAGATACCCCACGCTTTTCCTCATCTCCTGAAGGCTTGGCCAAAAGAAGATTTCAAGGAATGGTGGCTCAGTTCTGAGATAAAGAGATGGAAAGAATATTGCCTAATTCCTGTAACACAAAGCCCTAGCTCTGTTTCACCCATATTGGGTGCATTAGTCAAGGTCAAATCAGAAAGTAGAACCACTCTAGGAATTTCAAGCAGAGAAATGTAACACAGGACTTGGTTAGAGAGGTATTAAAAGGACTTAGAGTATACAAAGGGGGTGGAATAACCCAAAGGCTAGTAACTAATTAGATAAAGCAGCTATCACTGGTAGGGCTGGTAGGTAGAGGTGGTTATATTATCAGAGCCCAGAAGTGCAGAAGAGGATTAAATGGCAATGCCAGGGCTATGAGGGAGTATCTCATGACTAAAGCTGGAACTACTGAGGGGTTGCCGAATACTGATGATGCGACCAAGGAAAAGGCTCCATTGGGCATGTGATGGGACTGCCAAAAAATGCTTCATCCCATTGCTGCCTGTTGTTGCTACAAGGTAGCTAGAATGTCAATGGAAGCTAGAGTGAAAATAAAGTAGCTTCTCCCCATATCCTGTTTCCCAGTCCCTTCCCAGGGCCACTAATTAGTAGGACCTAATAAGAAGCCAGTTGACAAAGGAATTTGGGAGAGGTCACTTGCAAGGCCCCAGGTTCCCATCATATGTAACCATAAAACACAGAAGGGTGAGAATAATGGCTGAGAGCTAACCAGCAAATGACTGACCCAACTGCAATGTGTTTGTTTCTTCTTTAAACTTTTAATAAGTGAAACTTCCTGAGAGAGCAAAACAAATATGTTCTTACCAAAAAAAAAAAAAGGCAAAAAAAATAAGGATGAAATATATGAGGTGATAGATGTGTTAATTATCTAGATGGGGGGAAACAGGTGTGAATACTTTCATGATGTATAAGTATCAAAGCACTGTGATGTACACTTCAAATATCTTACAACTTTATATGTCAATTATACCTCAATAAAGCTAAAAAATAATTTTTTTTAAAAATGGAGTATTATAGATTCACAGGAAGTTGCAAAGGTACTAGAGAGGTCCCAAGAAACGTTCACCCAGTTTCCCCCATTGTTAATCTTACGTAATTTTAGTTCAATATCAAATGGAGGAATTTTACACTGGTGTGACGTTTGAGTATAGTTCTATGTCACTTTTATCACATGTCTCTTGAAATTGAATAGACTGATGCTTTCCACTCTGTTCCCTTTTTTAAAAAGTGTTTTACCTATTCTACTTCCTTTGCCTTTTCATATACATTTTAGAATATTCATCTTTATCAACAAAAATCTTGTTGGGGTTTTCATAGGAATTGCATTAAACCTACATCAAATTGGGGAGAACTGACATCTTTGTTAAGTCTTCAAATCCATGAACACAGTATGTATCTCGATTTATTTAGACTTCTGATTTCTTTCATCAGTATTGTGCAGGAGGGAGGACCTTTATTGATACTGTAGTCATTTGGACTTTTATCTCAGTGAAAATAAAAAGGAATATGTGTATACCATGTCACAAGATGTAAATAACTGAGTTTAGGTGAATTCATTAATTATATATACTGTATTTTCTCTCTTTATTCCCTTAACTCTATTACTAAGATGGTCTCATATTTATATAGTACTATTTTTTAAAATTATGAAACCATTTCACATTTCAGTCTCATTTTAGCTGACAGATCTGTGAAGTAGATGGGGGTGATAATTCCCAATTTGTAGCTGAGACTTGGTGAGGTTGCTAAGTTGCCTAAAGTCACTGGCCATAAGAAAAGGAATGAGAACTCAAACCCTTGTCTTCTGACATCAAGCTCAAAACATTTTCCATCCTACCTCATCAAAATCACTCTTGCTTATAATAGTGGCCAAGAGTTCCCACACCATCAATTGTAACAAGTTTGACAACAATCCCCTAAAGTTTTCTAAAACCTTCATAATCACTCTGGGAAGGGTTATGGTATCTTCCTTCTTTGGTTCCATTTTTTTTTTTTAATTCAGTAAAAACCCATGATAGCTATGGGTTACATAGGCTATCCTAGATAGTCCAAAGTAATGGCTTCAAAATATTTTCCACAGAGCCCTAAGGTGCCTTGGGGTCTACCATTTGGATGGGATGTAGGGCTCAGGGCCTCTCTCTCTTACTCAACCACAAAGCCTCTGCTTAAATCTGTTTCATATATTGGAGCTCCTCATAGCATTTGATTTTAAAAACTATGACTAAAACAACATAGAGTCTTCAGGGGCCTAACCAAGGTGGAGAGGTGTTCACTTAAGGGCAATTCTTTCTGGAATAGAATACATCAGAGTTTGTGTTTGCCTAGCTTTATAAAGGGGGCAATCATAAATAATAGGTAAAGTGGTCTACTCTTAGCTCTTCTGGTTTTCCCTGACAAGAAATCCCAAAAGTATATACCCCATCCAATAATTATTTATTGAGCACAAACTCTGGGATGGTTTCTGATAGGGTAGAGAGATGCACATGTTAGAAATCATCCTGTCAGGAAGTTTGAAATCTAATGGGAAGACAGGGCAAGCATCCAAGAAGCAATAACACAGACAGTATAGGATGTGTGCTAATAAATATGCAAACAATGCACTATCAGATATCATATTGGACTGGGGAAAAGTTTTTTAAGTAGTAACTATTATTTATTAAAAATCTACCCTGAGCCAGTTGTTCTACTACATACATTAACTCAAATGCTCCTAAGAACTTTGCAAAGTAGAAGTCACTATCCCCATTTTACAGATGTAGAAACTGAGATTCATACAGTTAAACAACTTGCTCAGAGTTGCTAGAACTCAAATTTAAACCCAGGTGCAAAAAAAAAAAAATCCAGGTGCATTAGATTCCTAAGACTGTGGCCCCATATGGCCTTCACAAAAAGAAAAAAAGTCATTGTAAGGATATGAGAGTGTCTCATGAATCTAAAGGTTGTAAGGCAGCTAGGTTTGGAAAGGAAATAGAATGAGGAAAAGGTATGCTGTCAGAAACCCTGGCAGTCCTTTCTTCTCATCGCTCACCTCAACTTCTCTCAGAATTCTTCTCTCCTTCTCTGCAGAATCACCTTCTCTTAGCCACAGTTCCCAAAATGGGTACAGATGACCACGCCACAGCTACTGAATTTGTGTTTCAAGTTCACCTACTTAAAGATGGAATGTCTGGCTTTCTTTGGGTTCCAATTCTCAGAAGACGAAAGTATGTTTGGGCCAGCAGCCACCCTCATCTAATCAACAATTAGTGAGGAGAAGGGTGTTGGTAGCATGAGGAACTACATGGTAGCACATGGAGAGAGCCACATGGAGGCAGCGAAATACATCCTAGAATGTAGGTAATTGAGAGCTAAGCAAATAACACAAATTTCAGACAAAATTTCTCCCAGGCTCACTGAATTCAAGAGTTGATGAGGTTCTTATAGTTAAAGTCAGGGATGTACCTGTTCCTGATCAGGACAGCAGAGAAAAACAAGAAACTTTGTTAAAAAAGAAAAGAAAATTTCATCAAATCTACCCCATCATTGCTCCTCTCTGAAAGACCCTAACTTCATGAATGTTTGAGTTCTACTATACTACTAATTTTGCCTGACATTAGAATTATACACACAGAAAGGCCATGCATGTGTCAATTACAAAGGAAGCTAAAAAACAAAAATTATGAGTTTAGCTTTGCTATACTTGGATTTATAGATGAAGAATACACAAACATAAATCAAAAAATTTATTAACCCTTCCAACTTTTTCTTTCATTAATCAATGTAATCTAGTTAGTATACACCATATAGCTATAACATATCTCAACCTACTCATTTTCAGGATTAAATTTAAATCTTACAAAGCTCTCTCCAATTTCTCTGTTAAGAATTAATTGTTCTACACACACACACACACAAACTGCAGCAAAGATTATACTTCGTGGTGAAACATTGAGGCCTTAAAGATCAGGACCAAGACAAGTATGTCCACTATCAACTCTTCTATTTATCATTATACTTTAGGTTCTAATCAGTACAGTAAGAAAATAAAATGAATTAAAATCTATTAGGATGGGAAAGGAAGAAACCATAACACCATTATTTGCAAGACATATGATGGTGTATGGGGAAATTCCAAAGTAATTCAGAGATAAAATAGTTAAACTAAAAATAAACTTTATGCATTTCTTTACACTAGCAATAATTAGTATTTAAAAGTAATAATTAAAAAGCAACCATATCACTTCTATATCTAGCATTGTGGCTATCTAAAAGCCCTCACAGGAGTATCACACTTCAGAACAATTATACTCTGAATGGGACACATTCTTAAGGTGTCATTGGTCTCACAAGTATTAGGGACTCAAAGGATGGAATTTCACACTCTCTACCAAAAACCTTTAGCTGAGGTCAGAGCAACAGATAGTGAGGAGATACAATGCTACCCCAAAAGTAATGCCAGTTGAAGCACTCTTATCAAGATACTGAGACTTGGGCCATCAAGGAAAGAGGAAGTTGAGCCTGGGACTTCCATGCTAAACCAAGACCCCCAAGAATGGTGGCAGACTGGGGGCACCTCTTAGCTACAAAAAGAAGAACATATCTTCTGAAGAAGTATATCCACAAATTAGGTCTGAAGGAGTCCTAATGATTAAGATCAAGAAGTGGGGCTTACAAGAAAAGATCAGTAAGCACATTTAGAGGCAAGACACTATGAATAAGAGCCAAAAAATAACAAATTTGAGGGTTAGACTCTCAAGGAATCTAAATATTGGAACTTTCAGATACAGAATAGAGTGCATTTATGGAAAAGAATGTTTAAAGAAATGAGAGCACAGTTACAATGATCAGAAACCAACAAGAAGGTATCAAGAATTATCAGATAAATTTGAAAGGAAAATAAATGAAACTCTTGACATTAAAACACCATTGTTGAAATAAAATACTTAATGAATGGGTCAAATAACAGAATCACTATGACTGAAGAGAGAATTTGTGAAATGGAAAATGCATATTAAGAAATCACCAAGAACTTAAAGACAAGATGATGGAGAATATAAAAGAGGTTTTAAGAGGTATAGAGGAGAGAATAATTGGGTCGAAAATATATCTAGGTAGAATACCAGTGAAGAAAAATAAAGAAAATGGAGAAAAGAAAACTTTAAAGACATAAAGGCTATGAATTTTCCAGAACTAATGAAAAGCATGATTCCAATGATCCAACACTGCAATATATCCCAAGCAAAATAAATGAAAAGATATCCATGCCTAGATACACTGTAGTGAAATTATAGGACAGCAAAAACAAAGAGAATATATTAAGAAAAATAAATGAGGAAGGATTAGGACTAGAAAAATTACAAAGGAACAATAATTAGAATTATCACAGATATCTCAATACTCATAGTCAATATAAGAAGACAGTAGAATAATGTTTCAAAGTAATGAGAAAATTTCAATCCAGAAATGTATGTTCAACAAAACTATCTTTCAAGAGTATTGGTTAAGTAAATGTATTTATGAATCCACGAAAACTGAGAATCTTACTAATCATGAGGTCTACATCCAAGTAACTTCTAAATGTATGTGCTTCAAGGAAAAGGAAAATAATCCCCAAAAGGAGGTTTAAGATAGAGAAATAAATGTTAAGCAAATAAAAGGTAAACATGGATGTAAATCCAAACATACATTGTCTATATAAAACAATGCCTATGATGATGATGATGATGATGATGTCTAATTTATGGTATTTAGAAGAAAAGGGTAGAACTGAACTGTTGAACAATGACAGTACATAATCCTTCAGGGTTAAGATAAAAGTTCTGAGAACCTTGACTTGTTGGAGGGTAGATCAAGATATTATTTAACTAGAGAATTGAACACCAACTACTAAAGTGCAATCAACCAAAATAAGAAGAAGGGAGGAAAGCAGCAAGGAAATAGCAAGACAAATAGAAAACAGAAAGATGATGATGGACATATGCCCAAAGACACCAACAATTAGAAAAAAAAAAAAAAGAAATGAAAAAACTGAATCCAGGATGTCAATAATTAATAATTAACAGATACGAAAAAAGATATTTGAAAAACCTCAACCTCCAGTGGCTTCTCGTCATGATGGAATGACTTGCCCCTTTCCCACCATAAGCAACTAAAAAACTGGATGGAATATATAAAAAAGCAAAAGAATGACAGGAAAAAACTCATGATCATCTCGATGCAGAAAGCATTTGGCAAAATGCAATATTCTTTTATGATAAAAACACTTAAGAAACTATGAATAAAAGGAAACTGCCTTTCAGACAAGAAAAATTGAGGTATACAATATTTCCATTATGTATGTATTTTTATATATATAGGAAACATGCTATACCCATGTTTATATATAATATTATGTACTATAGCAATTATTATATTTGATATTATGTAACATCAGCAATATAATTACTATTATTTATATTAATATATATTATGTTTATATATTTTATATGTATATATATTGTTAGAAATATGCTAAACCCTAATTTTGGCCCCCAGATTCAAACCCCTCCTCTCCACCCCACTCCCACCCCCTTTGTGTGGTCTGGCTGACCATGGACTGAACTCCCTAATGTTTGAAAAGAACATATTCTCTAAATCTGCAGATTACATCAAGAAGTTGTTGTCTGAGAACTTATCCAAAGAGACTCATACATCTCTTTTCCATAGATCCATCCCTCTATCCATCCATCTATTCATCTGTTAATTAATTTATTTATTAAGTGCAACATGTCACAGACCCTATTCTAAGCTCTGGGGTTGCCACAGTGAACAAGATAGACAGTGTTCCTGCTCTCATGGAAACAACATTTGGATGGTGATGAAATGCAAAAGAAAATATTGCCATCATATTAATGTTTTATTCAGTATGAAAGAAGTATTTCTAAACTTCTGAGTTTTTAAAAACAGAAATGAAATAGGTTCACAGATTTCTGTCTGTCATTAACTCATAAGACCACAGAATCCTGGAGCCAAAAGGCTCCTTGGAGACTATCAAATCTACCAGCATATTCTCACCTGAGTTTCAGATATGTTAAAAAGCTGCACTAGGCGTCCGAACTTAGTAAAATTACTATGAAATCCATTTATTTATATTATTAAATGTATATATTAAAAGTCATATACTGTAGGATTTAAAATCATAGTAACATTCCAAGAGAACATGTTTCTTTCTTGTTCCAGTCTCTCAAGGAAACCAATTATACTAACTTTGGGTTACGGGTTACTTCTATTCACAGCTAGCATCAAGCAAATTTAACGAATAAAATATAAATTTGGAAAAAAAAATCAGAAGTCAAAATTTGAAGGAAAAAGTTAACATAGAAGGGCTCCTTCAAACTCTCAAATCATAAAAAGAAAAGATTGTTTTGTAAATTTTAAATATGGCTTTTAAGTAAACTGAACTGTTTTACCCTCATTTGAGCTGCTATTTTAATAGGAGACTACTGGCCATTACACATACTTATCTTCTTCCTTTAGAGGATCAACCTTTAATGGGGAGAAAAAAAGACTTGGAAGAAAAACTATAAATAAGATTTCCTGTGTTACAAATGCAAGTTCAGGTTCTGGAGATAAGATTCATTCAAAATACTGGATGGTATTTTGAAACCATAATAAAAATCTGTATTTTTCACTCTCTAACCCAAGTTATTCCCCGTACCCGTCTATTCATTACTTAATACATATTCCTTCTTTCCACCTAAGGCAAGATTACTCAACTGGAACAACAGAAGAAAACTAAAGCTCCCACTACAAGTTTTGCTCCACCATTACTTTTATTTATTAATCACAAAAATGTACAGATCACAGTATTACTTTTTTAAGTACTCCATTAACCAGAATCTTTTCACATCATAGGAAACATAGCAAATATTTAAATAACAATAATAATCCTCCAATCTTCAAAATGGCAGACTTTTAAATCAGTTTGGAGAAAATGGCAACAATTATGTTCTCAAGGAATAGTGAGATATCCTACTTTTCTGTGATTTCTGAAAATATTTATTCCCCTGGTTGGGTAGTACTCAACCTTTTCCATTTTTCTTGGGAAGAATCCATTATATAAGAAGCTATTTATCTTTCCCCTGGAGGCGTCCTCCCAAGAAATAAAGAAAACATCTAGAAATGCTTTGAAATGATGGTAGAGCACATGTCAAACAGAAAAAAAAAAAAAAGATTCTAAGAATATTAGTCTGACCCCAAAAGAGAGAAACACTTGTAATCAATTTTCTTTTCATTAATACAGTAAATGCTTTCTACACTTTGTGTGCCTAAAGAGAACCATTCTAAGATAAAGTATGTCTCCCCAACCTTTTATACTGAACTAGTGGTTTCCCAAATTTAATATGCATGAAGAGTGCACGTGAGCCCTCTTAAAGCCAAGAACCAAACCCTGTCTGTGTAATAAATCTCACCACTATTCCACTACTAGACAGGGGATTAAAACTAATCTAACAATCCTCAAACCAAGCACCAAGTGGATTAAAATGCAAAATGCATGGCAGCAGGAAGATTCTTAATTCTAAATAACAAACATTTCAATCATAGAAATCATTTTTATCTTCTTGTTTATGCTAAGTAGATACTATTAGACTTAATACCTTTATTCACACAAGTAGAGGAAAGAAACAGTTTTATAAAGACCTAAATACTCGACTGCCTTGGTACAACTGGCCAAAAACCACCAAAAGCAAACAAAAATGAGCTTAATAAAAGGACTACACTGTGATCTTCAGATTGTTTATTCCTTTAAGGTCAACTTAGTGATGCTTGATTTTTGCAATTTTCCTTTAAGCCAAAACAGTCCAAGCTATAAGGGTTGAATCAAGAAGGGCAAAAGAGTTTCCAGGGATTCTAAAACTGGAGCAGCCTCTTCCTTTGCCAAAATTATCATCACAGCACACAATGGGAGAGCCCTTGTTAAAATGAACTTAGAAGATGCCCTCATGAGGCCTGAGCCCTTTAAAGCTGTAGCTGATAACAAATATAGGTAAGTGACCATGTGCAGGCCCTTGTTAGCACTGTCTATCCAAGGAACATAATACACACACACACATCTGGCATTTCCTAACGGCCGTGGAACACATTATATGCAAAACCCTTCACTTAGCTCCAACTGCAATCCACATATTGCTGGAAGGAATCCATAAAGTTTTATCTGAAATACTGTTGTAGTTTTCATCTCTGTCATCCTCCTCAATTTTCCACTTCTGGGTCCTGTTATACCCTTTCTCAGACAGCTGCATTTCAACTTGAATCCCTCACTGGACCCTTCCCTACCCTCGCTCATCTATAAAATAAAGTATCCTTCAAGTCTCTCCTGCTGTACTATTCTATGTGATTACTACCAAGTCAGGTCCAGACATTCTTAAGCAAAATAACTGCTACAATTTTAACACTGAGACTGAGCTTGCTCTGGGACACTTACCTCATCCGCAGCATTTATTTCAAAACTCAAAATCTGGGTGAAAAAAAAAATGGACTATTATACCTAAGTGAGGTACAAAATGTGAGGTAAGAACATATGCTTGGACTAGCCTAGGCATTCACAACTGGTTTTCAATCCTCAAGGATAGGTGTTCATTTCATTTCCTCTCAACCAAGTCTTCTTGGTTCAGAAACGCCTATATATAACACAACATTAAGAGGAGTTAATTAAGAGTTATAACTGAAGGTGGTAAAATAGTAACAGGATGATTTCTACTTTCACACACTATGATGCATGTTTCTGCAGTGAGATTGCTAAGTCATCTCATGTTTGTAACAATGGTAAACAGAGTAGAATTTAATTAGCTATACCATGTGTGATTTCCTCAAAAAAAAAAGGGGGTTTCTTACCTTTCTACATGTAAAAGGACAATCAAAAGATAAATTAGGTATGAGGAAATTCTTCAAGCCTAGCTGAATCAAAATGATGTGTTTTCATTTACGAAGACATTTTGGTAAAAACACCCCAATGTTTCTCATTTTTTACAGCATGTCTATCTCATCAGTGAAGACCATCAAGAGCCAAAGTCCGACAGGCCTCCAGGAATCACCCCATCCCCTCTATCAGATCAACTTCTAAACAAACAGATGGTTTTTGCAGAAATCGTTCCCAAATCCAAATCAGCTAGCCAGTGTTGGTACACGATGAGATATTCATTGGTCTTCACTAAGTTGTCATAAAGCTAAATTTATTTAACATACAGGCAATGCTTTTATTCAGAGAATATTTCCTTCCCACACTTTCAGTGTTCAAATGTCCTTTTTTTAAATGAAATGACAGTTATAATAAATAATACCTGGTTCTTCTGTTTTCTATTTGTTTGTTGGGGTTTTTTTTTTAATTTACAAACATCATTCTCGAAAAAAATTTTAATTGACAAAATTTTGAACGTTAATAATCCATGGCTGAATGGATACAAAAACAAGACCCATATATATGCTGTCTACAAGAGACCCACTTCAGACCTAGGGACACATACAGACTGAAAGTGAGAGGATGGAAAAAGATATTACATGCAAATGGAAATCAAAAGAAAGCTGGAGTAGCAATTCTCATATCAGACAAAATAGACTTTAAAATGAAGACTATTACAAGAGATAAAGAAGGACACTACATAATGATCAAGGGACCAATCCAAGAAGAAGGTATAACAATTGTAAATATTTCTGCACTCAACAGAGGAGCACCTCAATACATAAGGCAAATGCTGACAGCTATAAAAGGGGAAATCGACAGTAACACATTCATAGTAGGGGACTTTAACACCCCACTTTCACCAATGGACAGATCATCCAAAATGAAAATAAATAAGGAAACATAAGCTTTAAATGATACATTAAACAAGATGGACTTAATTGATATTTATAGGACATTCCATCCAAAAACAAGAGAATACACTTTCTTCTCAATCACTCATGGAACACTCTCCAGGATAGATCATATCTTGGGTCACAAATCAAGCCTTGGTAAATTTAAGAAAATTGAAATCGTATCAAGTATCTCTTCCGACCACAATGCTACGAGACTAGATATCAATTACAAGAAAAAATATGTAAAAAATACAAACACATGGAGGTTAAACACCACACTACTTAATAACCAAGAGATCCCTGAAGAAATCAAAGAGGAAATAAAAACATACCTAGAAAAAAGTGAAAATGAAAACACAAGGACCCAAAACCTATGGAATGCAGCAAAAGCAGTTCTAAGAGGGAAGTTTATAGCAATACAATCCTACCTCAAGAAACAAGAAACATCTCCAATAAACAACCTAACCTTACACCTAAATCAATTAGAGAAAGAAGAACCAAAAAAAACCCAAAGTTAGCAGAAGGAAAGAAATCATAAAGATCAGAAATAAATGAAAAAGAAATGAAGGAAACAATAGCAAAGATCAATAAAACTAAAAGCTGATTCTTTGAGAAGATAAACAAAATTGATAAACCACGAGCCAGACTCATCAAGAAAAAAGGGGGAAGACTCAAATCAATAGAATTAGAAATGAAAAAGGAGAAATAACAACAGATACATCAGAAATACAATGGATCATGAGAGATTACTACAAGCAACCATATACCAATAAAATAAACAACCTGGAAGAAATGGACAAATTCTTAGAAAAACACAACCTCCCAAGACTGAACCAGAAAGAAATAGAAAATATAAACAGACCAATCGCAAGCACTGAAATTGAGAAGGTAATTTAAAATCTTCCAACAAACAAAAGCCCAGGACCAGATGGCTTCACAGGCAAATTCTAGCAAACATTTAGAGAAGAGTTAACACCTATCCATCTCAAATTCTTCCAAAATACAGGAGGGGGAGGAACACTCCCAAACTCATCCTATGAGGCCACCATGACCCTGATAACAAAACCAGATAAAGATGCCACAAAGAAAGAAAAAGACACACCAATATCACTGATGAACATAGATGCAAAAATCCTCAGCAAAAAAATAGCAAACAGAATCCAAGAGCACATTAAAAGGATAACACACCATGATCAACTGGGGTTTATCCCAGGAATGCAAGGATTCTTCAATATATGCAAATCAATCTATGTAATAAACCATATTAACAAATTGAAGGAGAAAAACCATATGATCACCTCAATAGATGGAGAAAAAGCTTTTGACAAAATTTAACACCCATTTATGATTAAAAACCCTCCAGAAAGTAGGCATAGAGGGAACTTACCTCAACATAATAAAGGCCATATATGACAAACCCACAGCCAACATCATCCTCAATGGTGAAAAACTGAAAGCATTTCCACTAAGATCAGGAACAAGACAAGGTTGTCCACTCTCATCACTATTATTCAACATAGTTTTGGAAGTTTTAGCCACAGCAATCACAGAAGAAAAAGAAATAAAGGGAATCCAAATGGGAAAGAAGAAGTAAAACTGTCACTGTTTACAGATGACATGATACTATACATAGAGAATCTTAAAGATGCTACCAGAAAACTACTAGAGCTAATCAATGATTTTGGTAAAGTAGCAGGATACAAAATTAATGCACAGAAATCTCTTGCATTCCTATACACTAATGATGAAAAATCTGAAAGAGCAATTAAGGAAACACTCCCATTTACCACTGCAACAAAAAGAATGAAATACCTAGGAATAAACCTACCTAAGGAGACAAAACACCTGTATGCAGGAAACTATAAGAACTCATGAAAGAAATTAAAGATGATACAAACAGATGGAGAGATATACCATGTTCTTGGATTGGAAGAATCAACATTGTGAAAATGACTATAGTACCCAAAGCAATCTACAGATTCAGGGCAATCCCTATCAAATTACCAATGGCATTTTTCACAGAACTAGAACAAAAAATTTCACAATTTGTATGGAAACACAAAAGACCCCGAATAGCCAAAGCAATCTTGAGACAGAAAAATGGAGCTGAAGGAATCAGGCCTCCTGACTTCAGACTATATTACAAAGCTACAGTAATCAGCACAGTATGGTACTGGCACAAAAACAGAAATATAGATCAATGGAAAAAGATAGAAAGCCCAGACATAAACCCACACACCTATGGTCACCTGATCTTTGATAAAGGAAGCAAGAATATACAGTGGAGAAAAGACAGCCTCTTCAATAAGTGGTGCTGGGAAAACTGGACGGCTACATGTAAAAGAATGAATTTAGAATACTCCCTAACACCATACACAAAAATAAACTCAAAACGGATTAAAGACCTAAATGTAAGGCCAGACACTATAAAACTCTTAGAGGAAAACAGAGGCAGAACACTCTATGACATACATCACAGCAACATCCTTTGTGACCCACCTCCTAGAGAAATGGAAATAAAAACAAAAATAAACAAATGGGACTTAATGAAACTTAAAAGATTTTGAACAGCAAAGAAAACCATAAACAAGAAGAAAAGACAACCCTCAGAATGGGAGAAAATATTTGCAAACGAAGCAACAAAGGCTTAATCTCCAAAATATACAAGCAGCTCATGCAGCTCAATATCAAAAAAACAAACAACCCAATCCAAAAATGGTCAGAAGATCTAAATAGACATTTCTCCAAAGAAGATATATAAATTGCCAACACACACATGAAAGGATGCTCAACATCACTAATCAGTAGAGAAATGCAAATCAAAACTACAATGAGGTGTCACCTCACACCAGTCAGAATGGCCATCATCAAAAAATCTACAAACAACAAATGCTGGAGAGGGTGTGGAGAAAAGGGAACCCTCTTGCACTGTTGGTGGGAATGTACATTGATACAGCTACTATGGAGAACAGTATGGAGGTTCCTTAAAAAATGAAAAATAAGTAAGGTAGATAGCTAGGGGGAAGCAGCCGCAAGGCACAGGGATATTAGCTCGGTGCTTTGTGACAACCTGGAGGGGTGGGATAGGGAGAGTGGGAGGGAGGGAGACGCAAGAGGGAAGACATATGGGAACATATGTATATGTATAACTGATTCACTTTGTTATAAAGCAGAAACTAACACACCATTGTAAAGCAATTATACCCCAATGAAGATGTTTAAAAAAAATAAAAATAAAAAATAAAAAAATGAAAAATAAAACTACCATAAGACCCATCAATCCCACTACTGGGCATATACCCTGAGAAAACCATAGTTCAAAAAGGGCCATGTAGCACAGTGTTCAGTGCAGCTCTATTTTCAATAGCCAGAACATGGAAGCAACCTAAGTGTCCATCCACAGATGAATGGATAAAGAAGATGTGGCACATATATACAATGGAATATTAGCCACAAAAAACAATGAAACTGAGTTATTTGTAGTGAGGTAGATGGACTTGGAGTCTGTCATACAGAGTGAAGTGAGTCAGAAAGAGAAAAACAAATATCATATGCTAACACATATATATGGAATCTAAAAGAAACCAAAAAAAAAAAATGGTTCTGAAGAACCTAGGGGCAGGATAGGAATAAAGACGCACACATAGAGAATGGACTTCAGGACACAGGGAGGGGGAAGGGTAAGCTGGGACGAAGTGAGAGAGTGGCATGGACTTATATATACTACCAAATGTAAAATAGATAGCTAGTGGGAAACAGCCCCATTGCACAGGGAAATCAGCTCAGGGCTTTGTGACCACCTAGAGGGGTGAGATAGGGAGGATGGGAGGGAGATGCAAGAGGGAGGAGATATGGTGATGTGTGTGTGTGTGTGTGTGTGTGTGTGTGTATATATATCTGATTCACTTTGTTATAAGCAGAAACTAACACATCATTATAAAGCAAGTATACTCCAATAAAGATGTTAAAAAAATAAATAATCCATGATGTCCAAATTTCTGGGATTCCCTGGAATAATAAAACGTTCTAGAAACAGTTTCCATCTCTCTTTCCTTTCAAAGTACTAATTAACCTCACTGGTCTAGTAATCTGACAAACTGATGAGAATGAATTGCTGTGTTAATTTAGATTTAGCTAACTTGGATTCAATAACCAAAACCACCACCAAAGTATTCAGTTTTCTTGTCCAGACCGTGCCTGATTGATAGGTCAGCTCACTGAGGAGTAGGTTTTGTGATTAAGATAAGGACAACAGTAGGAAAAAGTATGGAATCCATGTGCCATAAATTCCCCCACATAGCAATCTTTAAAATATAGGCCTGTGGGCTTCTCTGGTGGCGCAGTGGTTAAGAATCCACCTGCCAACGCAGGGCACACTGGTTCGAGCCCTGGTTCAGGAAGATCCCACATGCCACAGAGCAACTAAGCCCATGCACCACAACTACTGAAGCCTGTGTGCCACAACTACTGAAGCCCGCGTGCCTAGAGCCCTCGCTGTGCAACAAGAGAAACCACCGCAATGAGAAGCCTGCACACCACAACGAAGAGTAGCCCCCATTTGCCACAACTAGAAAAAGCCCGCACGCAGCAACGAAAGACCCAACACAGCCATAAACAAATAAAATTCTGTTTAAAAATAAATAAAAATAAAGTATAGGCCGGTCACTCCTATCAGCTTTCCCATCCTCTTTTTCCACCTTCCTAATTCTTGCTTTCAAACGTTGCAAGTTTGCTTACCCCCATTTTTTTTATAACACCTTTATTGGAGTATAATTGCTTTACAATGTTCTGTTAGTTTCTGCTGTATAACAAAGTGAATCAGCTATATGTATACATATACCCCCATATACCCTCCCACTTGTGTCTCCCTCCTACCCTCCCTATCCCACCCCTCTAGGTGGTCACAAAGCACCAAGCTGATCTCCTTCTGTAATGCAACTGCTTCCCACTAGCTATCTATTTTACATTTGGTATTGTATATGTACATGCCACTCTCTCACTTCGTCCCAGCTTACACTTCCCCCCCCCGTGTCCTCAAGTCCATTCTCTAGATCTGCTTCTTTATTCCTGTCCTGCCCCTAGGTTCTTCAGAACCATTTTTTTTTAATATTCCATATATATGTGTTAACATACAGTATTTGTTTTTCTCTTTCTGACTTACTTCACTCTGAATGACAGACTGTAGGCCCATCCACCTCACTACAAATAACTCAATTTCATTTCTTTTTATGGCTGAGTAATATTCCATTGTATATATGTGCCACATCTTCTTTATCCATTCATCTGTGGATGGACACTTAGGTTGCTTCCATGTCCAGGCTAAATAGTGCTGCAATGAACATTGTGGTACATGACCTTTTTTTTTTTTTTTGCGGTACATGGGCCTCTCAGCGCTGCGGCCCCTCCCGCTGCAGAGCACAGGCTCCAGATGCACAAGCCCAGCGGCCACGGCTCATGGGCCCAGTCACTCCACGGCACGTGGGATCCTCCAGGACCGGGGCACAAACCCGCGTCCCCTGCGTTGGCAGGTGGACTCTCAACCACTGCGCCACCAGGGAAGCCCACATGACCCTTTTTGAATTATAGTTTTCTCAGGGTATATGCCGAGTAGTGGGATTGATGGGTCTTATGGTAGTTCTAGTTTTCGATTTTTTTTTTTTTTTTAAGGGATTTTGCCTTTTTTTTTCAAATTTTATTTATTTATTTGTTTATTTATGGCTGTGTTGGCTCCTCGTTTCTGTGCGAGGGCTTTCTCTAGTTGTGGCAAGCGGGGGCCACTCTTCATCGCAGTGCGCGGGCCTCTCACTACCGCAGCCTCTCTTGTTGCGGAGCGCACGCTCCAGACGCGCAGGCTCAGTAATTGTGGCTCACGGAGCTAGTTGCTCCGCGGCATGTGGGAACTTCCCAGATCAGGGCTCTAACCCGTGTCCCCTGCATCGGCAGGCAGATTCTCAACCGCTGCGCCACCAGGGAAGCCCCGTAGTTTTCGATTTTTAAGGAACCTCCATACTGTTCTCCATAGTTGCTGTATCAATTTACATTCCCACCAACAGTGCAAGAGAGTTCCCTTTTCTCCACACCCTCTCCAGCACTTATTGTTTGTAGATTTTTTGATGATGGCCATTCTGACTGGTGTGGGGTGACACCTCACTGTAGTTTTGATTTGCATTTCTGTACTGATTAGTGATGTTGAGCATCCTTTCATGTGTTGGTTGGCAATCTGTATATCTTCTTTGGAGAAATGTCTGTTTAGATCTTCTGCCCATTTTTGGATTAGGTTGTTTGGTTTTTTTTGATACTGAGCTGCATGAGCTGCTTGTACATTTTGGAGATTAATCCTTCATCTGTTGCTTTGTTTGCAAATATTTTCACCCATTCTGAGAGTTGTCTTTTCGTCTTGTTTATGGTTTCCTTTGCTATGCAAAAGCTTTTAAGTTTCATTAGGTCCCATTTGTTTATTTTTTTTTTAATTTCCATTTCTCTAGGAGGTGGGGCACAAAGGATCTTGCTCTGATGTATGTCATAGAGTGTTCTGCCTATGTTTTCCTCTAAGAGTCTTATAGTGTCTGGCCTAATGTATAGGTCTTTAATCCATTTTGAGCTTATTTTTGTGTATGGCGTTAGGGAGTATTCTAATTTCATTCTTTTACATGTAGCTGTCCTGTTTTCCCAGCACCACTTATTGGAGACGCTGTCTTTTCTCCATTGTATATTCTTACCTCCTTTATCAAAGATAAGGTGACCATAGGTGCGTGGGTTTATGTCTGGGCTTTCTATCCTGTTCCATCGAGCTATATTCCTGTTTTTGTGCCAGTACCATACTGTCTTGATTACTATAGCTTTGTAGTATAGTCTGAAGTCAGGGAGCCTGATTCCTCCAGCTCCATTTTTCTTCCTCAAGATTGCTTTGACTATTCGGGGTCTTTTGTCTTTCCGTATAAGTTGCGAGGTTTTTTGTTCTAGTTCTGTGAAAAATGCCATTGGTAATTTGATAGGGATTGCCCTGAATCTGTAGATTGCTTTGGGTAGTATAATTATTTTCACAATGTTGATTCTTCCAATCTAAGAACATGGTTTATCTCTCCATCTGTTTGTATCACCTTTAATTTCTTTCATCAGTGTCTTATAGTTTCCTGCATACAGGTGTTTTGTCTCCTTAGGTAGGTTTATTCCTAGGTATTTTATTCTTTTTGTTGCAGTGGTAAATGGCAGTGTTTCCTTAATTGCTCTTTCAGATTTTTCATCATTAGTGTATAGGAATGCAAGAGATTTCCGTGCATTAATTTTGTATCCTGCTACTTTACCAAATTCACTGATTAGCTCTAGTAGTTTTCTGGTAGCATCTTTAGGATTCTGCTCACCTCCTTAATGTTTGAGTTATCCAGCTCCAAAAGGTCTGTAGAATTTCTCAGGCTCCTATTTGCCTGCTGTGAATTTTATTGAACATACACTGCTACTGACCCCATATATAATGGACCTAGAAAATATTCACTAGAAACTCAAATGTCCATTTCTCATCTTTATGTGACGGTGCGTGTGTGTGTGCGTGTGTGTGTGTGTGTGTCTGTGTGTCTGTGTGTGTGTGTTGAGAGAGAAAGAAAGAGAGAAAGAGAGAAAGAGAGATCTTATGATGCTGTTTATAAGAAAGTGCCATTAGTCACTTAGGGGACACATAGTATTTTATTTTCAGTATCCTCCGAAAAGCTGGGAAAGTTTAATCTCCATTATTTTTAGGCACTGTCATTCTCTCTTGAGACATGGGTTTTAATATGGTACAATACCAAATGTTATAGCCGTGTGGCAATTTTGCACCACTGTGTGGACATCCTTTATCATTGCCTAGTGCATCAAAGCATTCCAAGTGAGGAAAGTCAATGCCTGTAGGCATCCCTAGTTGAAATTCCAATTAGAAAGGAAAATGAAGGACTATTGTATAGTCTATTAAAATTTGGAAGACTCCAAATAATGCTGGGAGAAAGAGTATCTGATGACCTTTGGATCCCTTGAGTATTCCAGATACTCTACAGTATCTCATAAGCCCTTGGGGAAGACAATTTTTATTATCATTGCAGGTGTAGGTGAAAATCATTGGAAGAAAAAGACATTACATGAAACTGGTCTTAGCAAATACTTGTTGGATTCCCATCCCCATGCCAAAAAATGACATCCCAGTATCAATTAGAATGATCAGAAAGGATCTCTGGAATATGTGGCTCTTTGACATGGTTTTTAATCAGATACATCCAGAATTCATCTCTCATGAATCAGAGAAATAAAAATGATCTCCAGCAATTGCAGAATTCATTCTCCTCCCTCTGAGGGGAGCTGAATAGAGAGCACTGAAATAAAACCACCTGCCCTTTTCTTTCAAATGCCCAAGAATGTGCCACAACTCTGCTTTGATCCTATGTTCCAATGTTTCACTGTTCTAACTTGCAGAAGACTTCTCCCTGCATGTGGATGTCTAACCTAAATCCTTCATGCTGCAATTTGCATCCATTCCCTTTGTTCAAAATTACTGTTTTTCTTACACCTGCTCTCCATTAAATGATATTACATACTTCTGGGTAATCATATTCTGTAAGGGAGAAAAGCATAAACTACTGCAGCTGAAGTCAGTAGCATGTATTTCCACACAGATGTGTGAGTCATCAACAAATTGTGAAATCTTTGTGAGTAGCAGCACATGGGAAAGATTGTCTTTTACAGCAGCAACTCTGCTCCGATAACATGTCATAAGGAAATAGACTACAGGAGTGTAGAAACAGAGTAACAGTGGACCTATACATGCACACTAGCGCACACACCCACACACACCCCACACACACAATTTACTGGCTTTAGTTGGAATGAAACATGAATTATAAGCTAGCAATTGCCTTCTCTTCTAAGCACTACTGAGTTTTTGATGCTTGGATATAATTTCTTATGCTTCTGTTATCTCAGGCAGGCTATAGCTATGACTGCATTAAACCAGTTTAGCTACCTAATTATACTAAAAACCACACCTGTCAATCTGGTTTTTTATGTGCTATGGCCACAACATCCATAAGTGCTATGCTTCCTACTTTAACTATTTTGAAACAATTTAGATACAGTCTTGATTAAAAGACTGTATTGTTTCACTTCCTGGGGATACGGGCAAGTAGCCTTGTCTAGTAAGCTGTTTCCTAACTCACCATGTGCCTAGATTAAACTCAAGTACGAATCTCAGACCAGCATCATCTGTATCACCAGAGAACAGGTTAGAAGTACAGGTTCTCAGGTCTCCTCCCCAGATTACTGAATCAAAATCTCCATTTATAACAGGACCCCTAGGCACTTCATAAATACATCCAAGTTTAAGAAGCAGTGATCTATTTAATCTCTCAGTGCCTCTATTTCTTCACCTAGAAAATGGATATTAACTGACACTTGCTACTTACTTGCTCCAGAGCAAAGGAGGATTAATGTCTTAGGGCTTTTTTTCTCCCCAGAAATAGCCTCTACACAAACAGAATATTGGAGAGCAGTTTCATTTGTTGGCAAAGGCAATGACTGAACATTCTTTGAAAGAAGAACCATATTCTTTCCTAGATAATACATCTGTCCTTCATCCAAACTTCACTTCATGGCATAATGGTTCCAGAAACAGCACAGCAGTTCAACCAACAGCTTTTAGAGAAACAACTGAGGCTGATCCCAGTGAAAACAGTTTTCCTGCTCCCTGTCTTGGCTGTCAAACACAAACACTCTGTGGGTTAAATCAGCCCAGCTGGGTGTCTGCTGCTGAGCCATCTGCAGAACAACTTGCAGACCCTGAGCTTGACTCGGGCTAAGACAGCAGCAAGAGGGAAACAGGGAGAGGGCCACAGCCTGCCCCCAGGGACCTCCCCATTCATGCCTTCCTTATCCAATTCCTTCCCTCAGAAGAGACAAGAATGGAAGAAACAGATGAGGTTTTCATGCAACAAGAATGCTCTCATGCTGTCAGGCAAAACCCTCATGGATGACCAAAGGGCTCAACAGAGTATTCACATCACACCCCTGAGACGCCAGGACAGAGCCAGGAAGGGGCAGTCCCAATGGTCCCAAAGTTCAGAAATCAAGAGGACACTGAATTACTACCCCCCACGCATTATCCTGACCCCCTCGAGGTTTGTCCAGACACTGAACCAAAACCTTTTAGACTTAGGAAGGAAAAACAGACTCAGTCCTTGACCTGGTCTCCCAGTTGCCAGTTCACTCTTAACTAAAGCCCTGGGTTAGAGAGAGAGCACATTCTCTCTCTGCCAGGGAAACTGGAGAGGACTGGGTTTTTAGGGTGAAATTACCTGGGTAAAAAATGTCAAGAATATAAGACAAGTCCTACTGACTTCGGAACCAGATAAACAATATACCATGATTGCATCATTTTACTCTGCAGGTGGGTAATAAAGGCATCCCTAAAAACAGGTGAGGTAGGAAGAGATTCATATTGAATTCTGAGCATACACACACACAAAACATAACACACATGCACACTAGGCTTCAATAGTCCACAAACATCTCCCTCCAAATATCCTGGTTCAGCCCACAGAGCAGTCCTTAGCACACTGATCTGTGGAGCAAGGGTTGTCCTAGTGTTGGCCTCCCAGCCTGAACCCATGTCATTTATCCTCAGGATGGCGTTATCCATTACTCTTTCTTTTCCCTCCTTTTTTTTTTTTAACTTTTTGGCCACGCTGCACAGCACGCAGCATCTTAGTTCCCTGACCAGGGATCAAACCCACCCCCCACTGCAGTGAAAGCATGGAGTCTTAACCACTGGACAGCCAGGGAAGTCCCTCCCTCCTTCATTCTATCCTACCAGATCTCAAGATTTTAAAAGGGGCAACTTTGGGAAAATGGATTGCAACCATCAACAACAAAAACAACCACAAAAAGCTGAAGATCAAAGGAAAACACCCTCAGACAAACAGAATGACCTGAAGAATCTGAGGGAAAGGAACTATTTCTAGCACAATGTTTATTTGTGTATTCTTCATCTCTCTCACTCTTTCCCCAAAAACAGGACAGAAATCAAAATACAAAGGAAGAGAGAAGTGGATGTGAAAAATGCTAGTCAGTGCCTCTCCCACTAAACCATGGCTGCTTCCAAAAATGGAATAAACCAAGACTGGTACTGAATGCTCAGTACTGTTCCAGACACTCAATGGAAATTACACAGTTAAAATAAAGATCATAGTTGACACTACCATTTTTGCCTAAAGCGTACCCTAAAAATAGCTCTAGGGGAAGAACTGTCTTTTTAGGGTTCAAAAGTTATTGAAGTAAGTTTGAGTCCTATTTGTCTCCTGCAAGTTAGAATTTCCCATTTTTAAGTGCCATAAGATTCTTCCAATATAACATATGGGAATCTTCCTCTGCCTTCCTCTTGGTGCCAAATACTATCCCCAACCTCCAGCCTCCCGCCTCCTAGCCAAGGCAGTTCATCACATCTTTCAGACCTTCATGCTAGAACCTGCCATCCAACATTCATCTGGCCATCTTTCCTATACTCCCAACAACCTACGAGGTATGTTATGGAGATGGAAACAGAGGCTCAAAGAGATTAGTGGTGTACTTCCAGTGACAACAACAAAGGGAAGAGTAAGGATACATACATCCAGGTCTGGCTGGCTCCAAAGCCTGTGCTCCTTCCAGCTCACTGTGCTATCTCCTGAAAAGGACAAAAGGTTCTCCCCCTCAACATCAGTGATAGACTTTTTCATTCACTCATTTTTTTTCTGAGTGCGTCCCTGTGCCAGCCTGATGCTGGGGAGCCTGCAGCATCCCATTCGGTCTCCTGGAATTAACGCTTCCACCTTTGCTATCTCGAGGAAGCAGGAGAGCATGGTGCTTACAAGCAAGTGCTTTGCTGGAGGGGGAAAAAAACAACAACTGGGGTTTGAATCTCAAATCATCCACTACTAGCTGTAGGATCTTGTACTTTACCTCTTTGTACCTATTTCCAAGCCCATAAACTTGGCATAATAATATTCTATTTCAGGGGGATAAGATACAAAAACATATATAATCTAAATATGTTTAGATTCTAAACTTAGAATTTAAAACAGTGCCTGGCATAAAGAATAAACTTAATAAATAAAAACCATTCTCCTTCTCTTTGCCCTCCTCCTCCTCAAATTCAAAGACTGGCGGTAGAGATTTACTCAGGGAGCGAGAAAGCCCTCATCGCAGTTCAAGATACCACTCAAAGCATTACATGCAGGCCACCATCTATTTGTTTCATACGTTGATCTGTCCCACTCCACCTTTAGCTCTCACTGGACTTAAGACAAAAGGGATCTAATGCATTCCTGGCAGTTTTTCAAAGCATGGCAGAAGTGAGTCTGGTTTATAAGATTAATTCTTTTCTCTCCAGGCAGTGGGTCAAATCAGAACCTTCACTCAACCAACCCAGTGGATAATCTCCTTTTATTACTTTCAATCAAACTAAGTGTCTGCAATCTGTACAATGGCCACTAATTTAGTGGGAAAAACACAATTTGTAGAGCATGATTATAAAAAGATGAGAAAGAATAGAAGGTCCAGACTGGATAAGCATCCTGTACGTTGCTCCCATCTCATTGCATAGAAAGCTCTGTGACCCAAACTATGTGCATTTAGGACATACAGCGGTTCTGCTAAGCTAAAAATCAAAGAAAGAAATGAACATTGTGCACAGATCAGTTCCTTATTTAAATAAGTGAAACAGCCTATCAGTTAAATTCAGATCCTTTGTCACACTCACATGGAGTGATCCACTGCTCATACAACTTTAACATGAAAAGGTTTCATTGTGTGAAAATCAGAACCTTTTTTTAAAGATAATAAAATTCTAGTTACACAACTGGACAACATCACAAAGCTGTCTGGATTGTGGAAACCACTCTCTTCCTGTCATGGATAATAAGGCATGGGGTTTTGCTTGCTTTGATTAATTTCAGAATATTGCAGAGAACCTGAATAATCCCTAAGATAGCAAAGGAGAGAAGGAGAGGCGATAGGCAATGATAAAAGCATAGTAATGGAACAGAGGCTGTGTTTCATCTGCTGTAGAAAACCCCGCAAACTAATTTCATTTTGGCAAGTACTAGCCACAATAAGGGTCAGCATACAAAAATGTCCTCTGGCTCTGGGGCTTAAGTTACATGCACCAACGCTGAGCAATGCAAAACAAAAACTGTAAGATGTCTCCATGACTGATCAAATATATAACATAGCCAGAAAGTGCACATTCCCCTTTTTTCAAATCACAGTAGCCATTATTTATACAAGTACTGAATATGGAAAAGGCTCTGACAAATTTACAGTGGTGTTTGGATGGATGAGGATGGCGGATGATGGATGAGGGAGACAGAGGATTCCCTTATTAAAGCATCAAATTCTTCCCTAAATATCAAATAGACAGTCTTAGCCACAACTGCACTGCTTCATACTCAAAATTACATAAACCAAACATGTTAAATGTTTGTCTTTGATAGAAAAAGGCAGGATTTTCTCCTAATAAATATTGTTAATTTGCACTATGGCATTACATACCTTTCCTTTTCTGCATAATGTTGACTTCAACATATATGCCTATCAAACGAGAATAAATGTGACAATTCACAAATATAAATGAATGCCAGCAAAAACTGAGTAGCAATCTCATGCACATTATTCTTTTCTAAAATTTTAGTAAATAATTTCAGCAGATATAATCTTCCAAATGTATTTTTGGTGTCTTTCTTGACAGGACAGTAGCTCTTAAGGGAAACTCACCATTCACTGCCTGTATGATTTCTTTTTATATTGTGCCCAGATAAAAATATACAGAGCTGGAAGCACTGCAGTGCCCACTAGTGGAAATATTAGAAGCAAAGATGCATCCTGGCTCCATGGAGTTAAAAAAAAGAGAGTATAAAATAAAAAGCATCCGCTTTAAAAACCATTTGTGTGACCATTCACTTCTTATTGTAACTGCAATGATAACAGAGGCATGCACAAAGAGAAAAACTTTATTCTGCAAGTCTCAACTTCTCCTTCATTAATCCTACTGTAAAGTTAACTGTACACAGAGAAATGAATTTGGAGGCATTGAAGATACTTTTTAAATTAACAAAATGGTCCGCATCTAATGAAAATTGCCCCAGACAGAGTGAAAGTTTTTCTCAGTAAAAAGAAATGCCTCTTTACCATTCTAGCCAATACTACCCAAGTCAAACAACTCCTTGGTCTGTTGCAAATTGTTAGCACAGTGTGGTTTTTTGTTGTTGTTGTTGTTTAAACATCTTTATTGGAGTATAATCGCTTTACAATTGTGTGTTAGTTTCTGCTTTATAACAAAGTGAATCAGCTATACATATACATATGTTCCCATATCTCTTCCTTCTTGCGTCTCCCCCTCTCCCACCCACCCTATCCCACCCCTCTAGGTGGTCACAAAGCACCAAGCTGATCTCCCTGTGCTATGCGGCTGCTTCCCACTAGCTATCTATTTTACATTTGGTAGTGTATATATGTCCATGCCACTCTCTCACTTTGTACCAGCTTACCCTTCCCCCTCCCCATATCCTCAAGTCCATTTTCTAGTAGGTCTGTGTCTTTATTCCCATCTTGCCCGTAGGTTCTTCATGACCATTTTTTGGTTTGTTTTTTAGATTCCTTATATATGTGTTAGCATACGGTATTTGTTTTTCTCTTTCTGACTTGTGTGTTTTTAACAGTAACAGATCTGGTCAACTCAGAGCCTGTAATGACATCATTGCCAATCGGTCTTTTAGCATTAGCACAATACAATGTGTAATCCAATAGCAATCTGATTATAATTACCAGGCAACAATGTTTACGTATTGTAAGTGTTACCAGTTCTTTTCTTTTTTAATGAAAAACAAGCTTTGTTTTGTATTGTAATGTTTCTGTTTAAGTACAATGGTGATTAAGTCCCACAAAGATATATCCTTGACAGATAAGCCCAAAGTTACTACTTTAACTTATTTTATGAGTAATTCATACACTTTTAAGTACTTACATGAGGTTTGTTTGAAAAGAAATATGAGACAAAAAATATGAGACTAAAACTTCATTCATAAAACTGTAAAATAAAAAAACATTCCTAACTCAAGTTAACACAAGATTTGTTACTTAGCATGAATATGTTGAAAAAACTAAACAAAGCCATGGAAATCAAGGCCATAAAACAATTGTTTTTAAGATTTAGAAGCACACAGAACTAAAATTAGACATGTTATTCTAATATATATGAACTGGAGGTATTACGGTTTATCAGCCAATCATCTGGGTTTTATTGCTCACTTCATCTCATAATGGAAGGAATCTGTGATGGAGAATTAATGATGAGTAATTGAGAAAACCAATGACCCTGCTCTAGAGTTTTCTCCTCAGTTCCAGTTCTCTGCTTGGTCAGACCTTTCCTACCAGGTCCTGGCCCCAGTAGATTTCAAACTAAAACCCGGCCCACAAATAGGTATCATCTTAATGCGATAAAAAGTGCCATGGGGAGAAAACACAGAGAGTGGCTGAGGTAAACTATTCTAAGAAAAGATATTCCAGGAAATGAAAAGAAAGGAAATATTATTTACAATTGGTTTTGCTCTGCTTTTCTTGATAAAGAAGTTATTATTTGGATCCAACACTAGCATAATCCACTTCTCCTTTCACTTGGTTAGGAGCAATGACATGACAGTGACAGGAGAGGTGGCAGCATGGAGCTGCTTCCTCTTTGCTTTGCCTTTGCATTTTCTTCTTGATTTGGAACAATTAAGTAGCCACAGGTTTGACTAAGTAACAAAATACATAGAAAGGGAGGGAAGGGAACAGGAAAAAATATTATCAGCAACATTCCCAACATTCCCTAAATGCCATTCCCAATTGCAACTTGAGTTCTTCGAAGAAACAAAAACAAGCAGTAAATGAACTGTGATAAATACCAATAAACTGGCCTTCCTGCCTTCAGGAGAAAGTCCAATGGGGCTTCTACGAAATGAATAAAATTTTACCTCTGCACCAGTCTGTAATATAGGCACCAAAATATATGACACTTCTACTTTATAAAAAACAAAAAAGTTATACCCTCTTTTTTTCAATAGCCTAAGGTATATGAATGTGTTTGCAATTTGGGGGAGATTTTTTTTCAAATATTAAAGGATATTTTACCGATCAGAGACTGCCTACCAATGTTAATCTCTATTCTTTAGCTAACCTCTGTTTTCAAACACTTCCCTGAGAATATATCTTCTTGGGATGTCTTCCTGTAATATATGCCAAAATAAAGATAATTTTTACAAGTAATGCCCCAAGGACTATTCCTGAAAATGTCTTCTACCGAATGCTAATTATACTGAATTTAACAGGTACTCTTTGGAAAAAGGAAGACTTCAATGGACAGGTGGGTTTGGAAAATATTGGCTTGAATAATGTTAAATGTTTTTTTACCTACAAATATTCTAAGAATCTTGAATATGCTCACGGACACCATCAACCTCCAATAGGTTAGACGGACTATTTCCCAGGAAGCTCATTACAAGAGAAAGCACACACAGGAAAATATCAGCTTGAATCTAAAATGGTTCAATATAGTAATGAGAACAGTAACTAATGGTGACGTTTGAGCAGTAAGTAACCCCTAAATAAGCACAGCACCATTCTCAACTTTACTGATATTACTTCTTTTACTCCTCAAAACAACTCCATGTAATTCCCTACTTAAATGAAGAAACTAGGGTATGAATAAGTTAAGCAACTTTCCTGGGCTAGTAAGCAGTGGGGATGGGATTTGAACCCAAGCAGTTTCATTTGAAGACTATGTTCTAAAGCAAGATACATTGCTACTCGAACATATGGGACAACCGGGTCGAGGAAACAACCCACACTCACAATGATTGGAGCTCCCAGGCCTCTTAGACCTGTTGCCTGGGTCTCAGCCTTCAGTTCCTCTACCCTGCTCCCATCATAGCAGCTGGACTTCAGCAGCTAATGGGCTGTCCAGAAGGGTAGGCAGGGATCTCCATATCCACAGTGCCCTTGTTTGTGGCTAACAGAATGGCTCCATCATCACCACTGACATGGGAGGTTCTTCCCTGGGCTCAGGAGATGGGTGGACATGGGAGGAGCAATTCTAGAAAAGCTTGTTTGACTGATCCCCACACACAGATGCCAGAAGAGAGAGGCCTGGAGACTCAACAAAAGACTTGAATACATGGAGAACTACACTTTGCTTATAGGCAGCAAAACTTTATTTCAAAGTAGAAATTCACCTTAAAACAATTTCTAAACTAAATATATTACCAATCAAACCCCTTAGTAGAGTATTTCTTAGCAGGTGACAAGCTGATCCTAAAATTCACATGGAAACAAAAAATCAAAATAGCCAAGGAAATTTTTAGAAGGAAGACTTAATAAGTTGGGGGTGGGGTTGTCTCCCCTCACTAGACAGCAAAGCTGATTATGAAGCTACAGTAACTATCTAATATTAACATGGAGGTAGATACAGAAAACTTGGAACCTCAAGTCTTATTAGATGTATGGGAACCTCATATATGACAGAGCTTCACTGCAAATCAATGGGAGAAATGATGGACCTTTCAACTAATGCTGCTAGGATAATCAACCATCCATTTAGAAAAGTAGAAAGTTAGATCACTTTCCCCCAAAATGGAAAAAAATAATTGCATATAAATTAAATATTTAAACATGAGAAGGCAAAATCATCCAACTTGAAGAATCAAAAATGGGAGAAATCTTTCTGACATCCCAGTAGGGAAGAATTTCTTAAACAAGACACAAAAGGTACAAACCATAAAGAAAAAGGATGATAATTTTGGTTGTACTAAAATTTAAAACTTCTGTATAACAAAACACATAGGGGAAAAAGTGAAAAGACAAACCACAGAGCAGATGGAGTTATTTTCCACGTATAAAATTAGCACAGTATTCTGATCAGAACATATAAAGAATTCCTACATATTTATATGAAAAAGAAATGATAGAAAAAAATGAGCAGAGTAAATGAACAGGCAATTAACGTGAGAACTCCAAATGAGCAGTAAGTTTATGAAAAGATGTTCAACCCCACCAGAAATCACAGAAATGTAAATTAAAACAATACTAAAATGTCATCTTATGCCCATCAGATTGGTTAAAAAAGATAAGTATGCCTGATAATACCAAGTGTCAGTAGAAAAGGGGGAAATTACAACTTTTACATATAATTGGGAGAATAAACTTGAAATAACTAGAATATCATTAGAATGATATAATTAGAATAGTGGCTACCTTTAGGGTGGGTGAGATGGGATTTGATAAACGTAAGGCCCTTTTTCTTTTCTTTCTTTTTTTTTTTTTTTGCAGTACGCGGGCCTCCCACTGCGGAGCACAGGCTCCGGAAGCGCAGGTCCAGCGGCCATGGCTCACGGGCCCAGCCGCTCCGCGACACGTGGGATCTTCCTGGACTGGGGCATGAACCCGTGTCCCCTGCATCAGCAGGCGGATTCCCAACCACTGTGCCACCAGGGAAGCCCCCTTTTTCTTTTTTTAAGTGAAACAATTTTTGTTTTGTTATATATATTTGCTTTTTAAATTCTACATTTAAGAGTATTTATCTTTCTCTGACTTATTTCACTAGGCATAGTACTCTACTCAATACTCAAAAATACCTATGAAGTTTTTCACAGAACTATAACAAATAATCCTAAAAGTTATATGGAACCACACATGACGCTGAACTGACAAAGCAATCTTAAGAAAAAAGAACAAAGCTGAAGGTACCATGCACCCTGACTTCAGACTATACTACAAAGCTACAGTGATCAAAACAGCATGGTACTGGCACAAAACAAACACATAAATCAATGAAACAGAATAGAAAGCCCAGAAATAAACCCATGCACTATGGTCAATTAACCTATGAAAAAGGAGGCAAGACCATGCAACAGAGAAAAGACAGTCTCTTCGATAAGTGGTCCTGGGGAAACTGGGCAGCTACATGTAAAAAAATGAGATTAGAACATTTCCTCATACCATATACAAAAATAAAATCAAAATGGATTAAAGACCCAAATGTAATACCAGATACTATAAAACTCCTAGAGGCAAACATAGGCAGAATACACTTTGACATAAAGCATAGCAATATCTTTTGGATCTATCTCCTAAGGTAAGAGAAATAAAAGCTAAAACCAACAAATGGGGCTTAATTAAACTTAAAAGCTTTTGCACATCAAAGGAAACCATCAACAAAACAAAAAGACAACCTACTGAATGGGAGAAAATATTTGCAAATGATATGAATCATAAGGGGTCAATATCCAAGATATATAAACAGCTTATACAAGTCAATATGAAGAAAACAAACAACCTGATTAAAAAATGGGCAGAAGACCTGAATAGACATTTTTCCAAAGATGACATACAGATGGCCAATAGGTATATGAAGATGTTCAGCATCACTAATCACCATAGAAATGCAAATCAGAACCACAATGAGATACCACCTCACACTTGTCAAAACAGCTATCATCAAAAAGACCACAAATAACAGATGCTAGTGAGGATGCAGAAAAAAAGGAACCCTTGTACACCACTGGTAGAAATGTAAATTGGTGTAACCACTATGGAAACAGTATGGAGGTTTTCCAAAATACTAAAAATAGAACTACCATATGGTCCACCAACTCTGCTGCATATATACCCAAAGAAAACAAAAACACTAATTCAAAAATATACATGCACCCCAATTTTCATAGCAGCATTATTTACAATTGCCAAGATAAGGAAGCAACCTAAGGGTGCATGAACAGATGAATGGATAAAGAAGATGCAGTATATATATAATGCAATACGACTCAGCCATAAAAAACATAATGAAATTTTGACATTTGCAGCAACATGAATATTGCTCTCGTTGGGAGCTCGGCTGTGAGACACAGATGCATCTCGGGCCCAAAGCAGTGTCTGAGCAGGGCAAGGGCAGCCATGGCTTGTGCTTACACAGGCAGCTCATCAGAAGTTGGGATCTCAGACCCCAGCCTGTCCTTGATTAATTTGCAACTCATAAATGTTCTTAAATTTTTTTAAGTATATTTTCTGTCCACAAACAGTAAATATAACTACTTCACACAAAAAAAAAAAAAACTGATGAAACTCAGAGAGGTTTTTTTTTTTTTAATGAAACAATAAATATGGCAAAGGTCTGTTAAAGCTAGGTGGTAGGTAAGGAGTACTATTTTTATATTTTATTTGAAATACTTCTCAATTAAAAACTTTAAAACATTTTAAACTCTCAAGAAAATGTGATCAACAAAATTATCTCTGCCTAAGGCTGACCAGGAAAATAATTTTGACCTTCTAGTCTTAATGCCTAAAAGAAATTAAGCTCCTTGACTGAACCAAAAAAACAGTAACTAGCCTCTCATGAAAGTGTCTCAGGATTTGATGACATTTGAAGGAGGCTATACCCGGGATCTTTGTTTCTAAGAGTTATCTGGACCTCTTCTAGAACTGCACAATGAATGCTCCCAGGGGGAGGGAAGGCAATGATCCTAATAAGAGGACAGGAGAGAATGTGAGAAGAATCCCTGCGAACTTGGCAACTTCGTGAAGAACGTCTTTTCTGGACGCCGAAACTGCTTTAACTTTGTTTCAGCCACAAACGATATGTTAACTGGCAAGTCACTCAAGCTCTCTGAGCCTCAGTTTTGTTATCGGGACAACAGCAAGCGTAGGGAGGGTGATAAAATGTTCACATAAATTATGGCAAGAATTTAAATATACTAATATATGTGATGATACTTATCACAGACTATTTTTTCCAAAGATGGTGACAACAGTATATCCCATCCCACACATTATTCTAATATGACATTGACACTCCTCCAGTGACAGGTGGGGTGTAGTCTCCACCCCCCTATGGCTGTGGTGTTAGCGATGCTATTATGACATCTGAGGCTAAACAATAAAAGGCAAACCAGCTTCTGCCCGGTCTTCTGTCTTGGATACTCACCTTTGGGATCTAGCTGCCATGTTCTGAGGAAGCCATACACCACATGAAGAGGCCACATATAAATGTTCTGGCCAAAGCCCCTGATGAGATCTTAACTGACAGCCAGCATCAACCACCACAGATGTGAGTGAGCGTTCAGACGATTCGAGCCCCCAGCCGTCCAGACATCCCAACTGATGCTGACAGGAACAGAGATGAGCATCCTCATGAAACCCAGCTCAAACTGTAGATTCACGAGCAAAATGACGGTTGCCATTGTTTTAAACCCCTAAGCATTGGGGTGTTTCATTTCACAGTAATAGGTAAGCGGGACAGTGCTTTCTAAATTATTAATATTACCCTCATGTGTAAAACAAGGGGGGTGGATTACATTAGAGTTCCCCAGATCTCAGAAATTTTAATGTCATCTTTGTGGCTTTGCTATATCCTATACCAATGAAGTGTTACCTAATATTTCTTTGTAAAACAATTCACTTTTTAAAACAAATGTTTACTAAAATTAATCTTTAGAACAAAGTTTTAATGTCAATTTTTCTAATTAGTTTTATTGTATTAAATACTATTAACTATCAACATTTCCTTTTTAATTTCAATAGCTACCATTTTTAATATTTAATTAGAATACATATTAATGTGTTAAAATAAATATGCAGTGGTTAAATGAAATATAATGTTTGGCATAAACCACTTGAAATCATCATGAATCACTGTGGTATCCGGGACTGGATGACCAGGAAGGTAAGGACTCATTCACCTCCAAAAAAAAAATCTATGGACCATATCCTGATTCAATCATTCCTTCTCTGTTATAACCTACCCCCAGGTGAATACATTTTACTTTATAAACTGCTTTTAATCAGGAAGCATACTTTCTGGGATATCAGTGCAGTCAGTTACAGAAAGGTTGCAAAGGAGGAAGATTTGGGGTGGGGGGCGGGCTCAAGGCAATAAATGGGCTGTAATCACTAATCAACTGGTACCCGTGGCAGGACGTGGTCTGGGAAGTGGAGGACCTGGACTTCTCTCCCCAGAGACCAGGGTTTCTCAACAGCAACACTATTGACATTTTGGACCAGATAATTCTCTGATAGGAGCAGGGTAGTACCGTCCACTGCACTGTAGGGTATTTGGCAGCATCCCTGGCCTCTATTCACTAGATGCCAGTAGCACTGCCCCCCAAGTTGTGACAACCAAAAAAGCCCCCAGTGAGGAGGCAAAATCATCCCCACTGAGAATAACTGACTTAGTGTAAAAGTGAAGGAGTGTGCCCAGAGACCCAGACATGGCCCTGCACTCAGCACACACAGGAGAAATTTGTGGTGATGATGATAATAAAATTTTACTTGTTCCTTCCCCACTGAAGAACAAATTCAACCTAAACAGAACAAAGATAGGTTTTTAACATGAATCTTGTGTTTTCAGTTGTTGTTTTTCTTTAACCACTTAGCCCATAGTTAATAAGCAGAGCAGAAAGGAAAGAGCCCCTGGATTATAGGCAGATCTTTTCACAACTGCATATAAAATGTGCATTTGTATCATATCCACCATCAGTGATTCACTGTAGATTGAAGAAAGTATAACAAAGCACACAGGTTCTTCACAGTCCTTATCTTAATTTACCATTTATTGGCTGTTGTTTGATAGAACTTTTGATGGGGAATGGGGTTTCATGGCTACAATTAAGCAGCGTTTTTAAAGGAGACTGGAATAACCACTTTCAAAGGTACAGGCACCTCCTTGAAATTGTGTATTCGAGGGGGAAAGTGGAAATGACATTTGATAAGAGAAGATCATGCCTCCAAATATGCCTGGTTCGGAATCAACAGACTAAGGGTCTTAGCTGAACTTTGGCCCACATTGTCAGCCCAGGGAACTGAAACAGGTACAATAGCAAAATCTGTTGATCTCAATACCCTGCAGCTAAGAAGTAACATGCAACACCAATGAGGATGTTGATGATTCTAAGAGACAGCATTCTCTGAGTACTTGATATGTGCCATACACAATACCATGCACTTCATTCACATTAACCTTTTCTAATCCTCAGAAGCCCATGAGTAGGTACTACTATCAACCCCTTTTCACAGATTAGGAAACTGAGGCTTAGAGACATAAAGTAACTTGTCCAAGGTCTCGAGTCCAATATGTAACAGCCAGATTTCGGAGCACTGTCTCTGTACCAACAGAGTTGACACTACTAACTCCTATATTATAGTCCTCCTGTTAAATTACTGAGACAGCACCACACAACCTCTAGCCCTCGAACCAACTCATCCACCCTTTCATGTACCTTATATATGGGTAAACTAATACTAAGCATTTAAAATATTATATATACACATATGTGTCTATATATGTGTATGTGCACACGTCTATATGTACATAGATACACACATATATACACATATATTATACACGAACACACACATATATATGTTGTCCTACATCAACAAGTTGAAAATTTTCTCTTCTACACCAGAGGTCAGTAAATTTTTCCAGTAAAAGGCCAAACGGTAATTATTACGAGCCTCATGGACCACACGGTCCCTGTGACAACTACCCAACTCTACCATCGCAGTGCAAAGTATCCACAGACAATACAAAATTGAATGAGGGTGACTGGGTTCCAATAAAACTTTATTTTCACACACAGGCAATGGACTAGATTTGGCCCCCAGGCTGTAGTTTGCCCATCCTTCTCCTAGACCTCTGCCTCTCAAAGTGTGGCCACAGATCAGAAACACTTGAGCTACTTGTATAAATTACCGATTCCTGGGCCGAATTCCAGGCCTGCTGAAGCACAATCTGCTTTTTTTTTTTCCCCAACAAGTCTCCCGGGTGATTTATGGACATGCAAACATTTGAGGACCACTGTTCCTAGACCCAGTTTTTTTCCCAGTTCCCATAAAAGTTGTCATTCCAGCTATCAAAGATAGAACATCTATCAATGGAAAAGCAAGACAAGTGATACAGACCAAGAAGGGAAAATTGGCTTCTTGTCACAGCACACCATCTTTATCAAGATGTCAAATTCTGACCCGTGACCACAATTCTCTGGGCTGGAAGATGTCCTTCAGTTTTACCAATGAAAAAAAAAATGTCATAAGCCAGGAGAAACTTTTGTTCCCAGTGGAATCACACTGATCTTCTAAACAACTTGTTGCACGTGCACACAGACACACAAATGGCCATTTCTGAACTGTGAATACCCTGCTTTAAATCTGAAAATTCAGTTGTGTTGAAACTGCTTTCATGTTATTAAGGGAAAATGAGCACAGGGTCTTCAGAAATAAGAGAGACGGAACAATAAGTGAATTTGTACAGAATTCACCAATACCCACACTGCTGCTTCATGAATACATGAATGCAACCTGTTTTATCTTTTCTTGTTTCAGAACTAAAGGTATTCACATAAATCTAGATCTCCTTTTCTTTGGGGAATTAAGGCTGGCACCATCAGTCTCTGTCTTTACCTGTATCAGCATGGGGGAGAAAAGGCCAACCCTTCACTGTCTCTTGACAAAGGACTGAAAAAAAGTGAACAGGAGTGGATAGAAATGAATACTAAGGCACACACTGTAACAGACCTGACCAGGTCGCCATCCACCTGGGATGACGCCCCTCTCCAGCTGACAGCCACCAGTGATCTGGTTTCAGTCGCCAGCACCCCAAACTTATTAACTGACTCTGATCTTCTCTCGGTCTAATGCCAGGAGCCTCCCCCACCCTACCTTGCATCATAAGACTTTAGTTTATAGATCCCTTTGCTTCATCTCACTTTTTATACCTTTTCTCTGATCCTACTCTACCAATGACCCAAATGTCTCCAAAGGTACAACCCTGCCAGTGGCAATGGCAGTCCCCCTCTGATAGCTGGGATGTCCAAGCCTGGTTGTAAAGCCTGCCTCAGTACCACCACCAGGGGCCCAGTGGACTGAAATGTGTCTACATATCAAACAGAAGTTGGCTTCTACTGCTTCCTTTTCTTCTCCCAATACTTTGTATCCCATGGCCACCACAGTTATTTTGAAAGCATATTTTAGAGCTGGGTGATGACATTTAAATAAAGTAATCTCAATGAGGAGTTAGGGATTAATAAAAATGCAGCAGAGGACCCACGAAGCAGCACAACTTTAACAATTGGGGTTAAACTAGCACTGAGCTCATGATGGATTTTTATTTAAGTGAATTCATGTCTTGCGTCTACACTGGCAAGTAAAGTGGGCCCCTCAGAGTTGAATTGAACCTGATCATGGCTCTGAGTAATCGTGAGTCAGTTAATTAACCTCTGTAGTACCAGATCATTCGAGCTCTGAGGTCCCTTTCAACACTAAAATTCTACGTTCAGGCCCAAGTCTATTTGAGTAGGCATTTTTCTCTTTTGATTGGCTTTTCTGGTGAATTTCCCCCAAAATGTTTAAGTTTGGTATTTTTTTATGCAAAGAAATGCTAAAATGGATATGGATCAAGATATTTAGTGGAGTATTTTAATAGAAGGAACTAAATTATTCTCAGATCTTTTACAAAACTGTATCTTTAAAGTTATCCCAAATTGCAGTCTCTTGCATACTTCATTTTAATTGATAATGATTTTTTTAAATAGACACTAATTTTTACCAAATGTTTCAGGATAAAATTGAATATTTTTCCTAAGATTAAAAAGATGAGCTTGTTTCTCTACTGGTAAAATAAGTGATGATCTTTAAAGAGCGGTTATAGGTGATGCTGATGCCCCCAAGTGATCTGATTCTTCTAACAGGACTCCATAACTGTTGGAGTCTTTGGGATGCCACAGCCAAACCACCAGAGGTTTTGTTGAGTGTAAATAAATGCAAAATCACTATTCATTTCATTGCCATAGAGGGCCTTATGTGTATTCACTATGTCACAATTGCATAATAAAATTTGGTGTTATCCAAAAAAAATAAGACAGAGAAAAATCAATAGTAAGTCAACCCATATTGATAGAACACCTACCTACCAACATTCCGCTAGATGTACAGTACATATAAAACCATGGGCTTTGCCTTCAGGAAGCTTATGATTTAGTTGGAATGGCAGGACAAACGCCTGCAAAACAACAGAAGAGAGCACACAATCAAATGCTCAGTGGAATTTGTAGACACTGGTCCAAACTAATGCTGAAAGTAAGGAAATCAAAAGCAGGTCTGCTTGTTTTGCAGATTTGGCTAAAACCCTTTATTTCAGCACCATAAAGACTCTCTTCCACTGTACAGCTTCAAGCAGCTGCATTTAAAAGGAGAGAATTCTATTTTTCCCCCAAACCTGTGGCTACATGCAAAACTTATCAAGAATACTGCCAGATTAAATTATTGTACTAGAAAATAACGCAGCTGATCCAATGGCCTTTTAAAAAATATTAAACTTGGTCTATATATTAATGGTAACATATGAAATTAAAGGGGACAGATGGAGAAATAATGATTCTCTCACTAGTCTTCTGAACTAATACTTTGTAACTTTCTCAGAATTCAAACTTACTGAAGCATGTAAACAGAAGATAAATTTATTACTTGGTCCTTTATAATTTCATAATGCCTTATGATCCTTATTCATAACTTTTCTATTTCCATAAGCCTCATATCTGTAAATTAATTCACGGTGAAAAATGTTAAATAATATTTATTTACTGCTTTAATGAACATTTTCTCACTTAAATCTCAAAACAAACCTGTGATTATCATTATCCACCTTTACCAAATTGAAAGAAGAACAGAAACAGAAGCTAATAATGTTTACTGAGCAAGTTCTCTGTTCTAGCCCTACACTGACCAATACAGTAGCCACTATCCCCATGTGGATATTTTAAGCTTTATTTAATTAAAGTAAACAAAATTAAAACTTCAGTTTCTCAATCACATTAGCCACATCTTAAGTGCTCAATAGCCCCATGTGGCTAGTGGCTACCCTATCAGACAACGCAGATAAAGAACATTTTTACCATTGCAGCAAGTCCTATTGGACAGCACATGTATTACCTCTTTTAATTATCCCACCAATCACCACCTCAAGAAGTTGTACTGTTATTATTCCCCTTTTACAGATGAATAAATTTAGGTACAGTGACTTAGCCAAGGTGACAGTGGACCTGGCATTCCAGGTCTTACTAGCCCAGTGCTGTCCAAAAAAATTTTCCACAGTGATAGAAATGTTCCAAATCTTCACTGTCCAAGATGGTAGCCACTAGCTTTATGTGGCTTGTGACCACTAGCAATGTAGTAGTGTGACTGAGGAATTGAATTTTAATATAGTTTTATTTAATTTAGATTATCAATAGCTACATCAGGCTAGTGGCTACTACCTTGGAAGGCTCAGATCTAGCCCCATAGTCCAACCCTTAATCTCCACTGTATCTAATGCCCCATCCATCTCATCATTGCTACTAGCAAAGATCCATGGAGAAGGAATGAAAAAAAAAAGATGAGCCCTATTCAAACAGTAGCTTGACAAAAGTTTACTTGAAGTTGAGCCTTCTCTTTGGTCTCAATCCCTAAAGAAAGTTATACTAGGAGGTGATGGGAGTGCAGGGTTAAATCTAACATGGAATCTATTTTCCACATTTCCTTGATATTCTGGAATTACCTCTTTGCATGAGAGCCAATAAAAGTGTATACAGCATATGTTTTCCACAGGATGCAATTTTTATAGAGCAACCAGATGAATTACAACATGGGTCAGACCACAATTCTTCAGTGTGCCCAGAGAATCAGGCTGGGGGGTGGGGGGCAGTGCCGAAGACTAGACACATAACTCAATGGAGGACCAGCAAGGAGGGAGAGATGAACTAACCTCCATTCTGCAGACACTTTTTCCCCCAACTTGATACCTTTGCTTTATTATGTTTTAAGGTATCTGGAGCAGCCTGTTTGGCTTCCCTTAGGTTGTTTGTTTTGATATCAGCTTTTTATCTGCTTGGCTTTTTAAATGCGGTTCTACTGGAAAATCTTGCCATGGAACATTTAACAAGAAGAGGAAGCAAGCTCAAAAATTTCCATTTTCACACAGAATTATTATTACACATTTCCAGAGGCCTGGGAGTCTGTCTTCCTCCAAGTTTTATGATGGGATTGTGATTTCAACTAACCCTCCGAACAGATATTCTGTCTCTATTCAGAAGATGCAATTCTAGAAACCTGTATCTGACTCTAATGATAGCTTACACACTTTCCACTCTGAAATAACAGTGGTAGCTAGGAGGACCGAGAGGAGCAGGCAGCTCTATAATGTTAAAGGGAAATCTCCTCTGTCTTTCCAGCTTGTTCTCCGTTCCCCTCAGCAGAATTCACCCCAAACAAAAATGTTAGAGGAGAAAGTCACAGCCGTTGCTTTTAATTTCAAGCACAGTGAGGTTTAAATCATCCAAGAGCTCATTCTAGACATGTGGGATATTACCATGTTGCTGGGCTAGGCCCAATCTTTGGTGGAACAGGTAGGTTTTGCCTCAGAGATCTGGCATAAACTCCACAACCAGTTTGGCCGATGTTAAAGAATAAACATAGCAACATATTAGCAAAACCACCTAATTTCTAAATCAAGAATACCCTTTGAAAGCCAAGATTAAAATAGTTAAATACAGCGACCTATCTTGCACAGCATATGTCTAAGCTGAACAAATTAGGAGAAAAAAATATATATAAAGGCTTCTTCTCCAATCCTACCAGCCTATTACTTTTCAATAGATGCACACACACCCAAAGGGTTTTCTGAATGTAGGAAAACAAGTTTATAATTACATAATTATGCAGACACACCACAATTTTTCTTTTATGTTACCTTTATCTTTAAAAGGCAACAGACAGGGCTGTACTAAAAAGCAATAAAGCATGGGTAATTTAATACCAAATTACATCCATATTGAAAAGTTTACATGCAGTTGAGAGCAGACAGAGGTCAGCTTTTCAACAGGACTGTCTTTAATTGTGGCCATCAGTTTTAGCAATCCCGATCTCCGGATCAAAGACAGATATAATGGGCTTCCTCAACGCTGAATAGTGAAAGCAGACAGCAGGAATGGTGCTATCTGGCACCCAAAGGTCATTAAAAAAAAAAAAAAATTGCCAGAAAGGGAATGTGTCTCACTGTAAAATTATATATCTCAGATTATATACATATAGTTTTAAAATCATTCTCTCTTGCCCAGTTTCCAATGAGCTACTTTAAGTGAAGGGTTTTTTTTTTGTCACGTCGTCACAGGTGCAAGGTTTTACCTGCTTTTCCTCTAATAAGTGTGCAACCTTTGTGTAAATCTTTATTAATTTTTTCAGTTGCTTTCAATCATGATTTTCTCCAACTTGCACAGCAATCCCTCTTTCCTTGAGGAAGGGCTATATGAGCTGAAACTGTTTTTTCTTTTTTTCCCCTCTCTTTCCCCCACTAAATCAAATGAGGAGTAAATTATCAGCAAATCAGACAGAAACAAGTTTCCTGGATCTGCAGATCCATTCTACAAATGGAGCAATTTCATCTCTGCTAGCTCTGGGGTGCGGGGGAGTGGCATGGGAGGGGGGATTTTAAGTAGCCATGGGGGACCAGAGCGGAGATGCTAGCTGGCGAAGCATCCCCATGTTTGCATGCACAGACCTCTCAAATCTGCACCAAGAGACTACTTGTGAGAATCCATCTTTTTTCACTTAACAAGATACAAAATATAAAACACATTTGCCTCTTATTAAACCTCTCCTGTAAGTGGTTCCAGGTCCACCATTTTTAAAGGGAGGAGAGGGGAGTCAAGACCCTCTTGGGAATTTCAGTGGAGTGACTGGAGATGAGGTACAGGCTGTGAGCCTTTATTACTTTAATTTTATTTTTTTTTTTCTAAAAGCACAGAAGGAATAACATTTTAAATCATTAGCATTTGCTTTAAGTAGTTATTTCTTCCAACTGTAAGAATCCCTGCTCCCTGCCCCCTTCCCCATTAGCACCACTCCCAGATCCTGCACAGAAGAACTGCCCAGATGGAATTTCCCTCCACTGCTCAAATCTGGAAGGTGCTTTTAAAGAATTTCAAGCTCTAAATTGAGGCAGCCATGGAAGAAACTGTACTCACAGTTTTTCCTTAAAGCAGTTGGAGAAGAAAGCTCTTGTATTTATGGCACCTGAGACTGAAAGCTGACTGTGGCATCTCAGAATTATTTCAGGGGCAGCAGTTAACTGTTATGATAGAACTCCGTCTTCTCTGTTTAACAACAAGAGTTCATAGTAGTTCCCATTCAACTCAAACTTTGTGAGAGTGACATGTGGGGCACTTTTAAGTGGTAAAGCGCAAAACCTAAACTTCTTTACAAATGGAATAAAATCAGCCACCTTACTTAATTTAAGATGATTTATGGTTTCTATCAAAGGAGCAGCAAAATGTGAGGAAATTTGCAAAACCAGGTAAGTAAACTCCCTTCTGTGCTCTGCAAGTTCAAAATGGCAGGAGGCCATAATCAGGCACAGAAATATTGATTGGAAGATTTAGCGTTTCCTTTTGTGGGTTGGTTGTTGCTTTGCTGTCCATAGACTAAAAGAGATAAAATAAATCGCTGAATAATTCTGCATTTCAACTTTGCTCTGCCAAAAGAGAGATCCTACTTGAGGCAAGGTCTGTTTCATAATCTATAAAGTGCATGTACCCAAAAAGGCATGTCACCAGGAAGGCCTTTAGCTGTGTTTCAGGGTGGACCTTTTCTGTGCTATGTAAAGGACCAACAAACCAAGCCAGAATTCTATAACAGGTCAGTGGGATAAATGAGCTGTGTTCTTTTGGCCAGCAATAATCAGATGCAATAATCAAAGGTGGGGTGTAGTGGTATTTTACTCCCAGCAAGATTTAACTAATGCAGTCTGTCCCTGATGCACTGCCCAGACCTCCACACAGACCTCCACACAGACTGCACTGGTTTGCCTTCTGTACCACAGTCACTCTGGCTTCAATACTATATGACAGAGAGTTGATGGATAGCTCTCCCCTTGCCTGCTCATTCTCATCAGCATTAGGGCTTATTTGCTGGGCACCAACAGGGCACCCAGCACCATCCAGTATACTGTTGCAGCCACAGGGCCTGAAGCAAGGCACACCTTCCATCTACCTCAAAGAGAATTAAGGGCACGCCTGTTGGAAGCAGCTAGGAGCTAATAAAAGTGCCAAGTGTTGGTAAAACTTCAAGACCTCATGTTTGTACAATGTGTTAAAATAAAGAATTGCAATTATTGAGAGAGCCCAAAAGGAAAAAGGGAAATAGTTTCCTACAACAAAAAGAAGAGTAACTTTCTGATACAATTTAACAGAATTGAAGGGAAATGGAATTCAATAACTAAGAGCCAAGAAGCCTGCTCCAGGACAAAGCAGCAGGTACCACAAATGTACAGGACAGGGATCAACAGCCTGCCTTTACTCCAGAGACCCCCAGTGTCCAATTGGAGAGGGCTAGCAAGATGGACAAAACCTGTCCACAGGGACACAATCAAATCCTGCCTACTGAAAGTAAAGGGAAAGTTTTTTAAAATACATTTCATGTTTTAAATGATTTTTCCTGAAAATTTCCCATGTATTTGAAAGCTTAAACAAGGATTCATCAATATTTTAATTTCAACATCATCTCTAACTCTGTGGACCCCTCAGTACCTCCATTTCTTTATATTCGGAACAGAATCAGAACACGAAGAACCAGTGCACAGTGATACCATGTGACATGACCTAATGAACATGGTGAGGACATCATTTAAATATAAAATACAAACAAGGTAATGAATCAAAAACAAATGAGTTCAGCAAGCCCAAGATAGGTTGGAGATTCATTTCAGCTAACTCAACACTAAGCCTTTGGTTCCCACTTGAGTGGGAGGCCCTGCCAGATTAACTGGTCTTCAATGAAAGAATCCCCACGCTGGGATCTCCACTATGCCTGCCTAATAATAATCATCACAATATACAATAATACCTAATACTTTGTATGCATGTCAAATGCTTTATACATACCATCTCAGGTAATTCTCAAACAATCCTATTAGATCAGTACTACTGTTATGCTCATCTTACAAAGAGATAGCAAAAGCTACCTACCACCTGTGATATCATCTGGAGATCTGACAGAGACTTCAGAACTGAACTGACACAAATGAGGTCAACTCATCTAGGATCTTCAGAGCAAAGAAAATGCCAATCATTAAAGGCATTCCAAAACCTGTGAATCATTTGTGATACTTCTGTTTTCTTCAGTTCCAACATCCAATTCACCACCAAATCTTTTCAGTTCTACCTTGGAACCAAGTTTTCTCAACCCATTTAAAAGACTGAAAATTAACAAGGTAAGCATCTAATTCAAGAAGGTAGAAAAAGAAGAAGGCAAAGAGAGTGGAGGGAAGAAACAATTCTGATAAAAGGAGAAATTAGGTAATATAGAACAAATAATAGAAATCAACCAAACCAAAAAGTGGTTCTTTGGATATTCTATGGGTTAGCCAGGTGGTACAGCTACCCTGAAGTCTTTGAAGTCAAGTGGTGAACTGACTGAAGCCAAATGGCCTGGCTCACAGGTCTGCTAGTTGCCAACTTGGTTGGTCTAACCTCAGCTAGGACTGCTGGTCTCCTCTCTACATGGTCTCTCATCCTCTAGACCAGGTTTATTCTCAGAGTTCCAAAGACAGGGAAAGCCTAATTGCACAAACACTTTTCAAGCTTCTGCTATGTCACACTTGCTATTGTCCCACTGGTCAAAGCAAGTCACATAACTAAGTCCGGAGTCATGTGGGTGTGGCTACAAGGAGTCAGGAATATTACTATAACAGTCGATCATACCAAACAATCATACCACTGGCTCTGGTCCCACCAATTTGATCTCTGCCACCACATCATAACTATTGCTTGAATCTAGTCACATTATAATTCATTATGGTAGATACTCCACAATGGACAGTAAAAGAAAAAAAAAAGAACTATAAAGAACTAATTTTTTTTTAACTTGCTGCATAGTTTTAAAGAGAAAGATGCTGACCTAAATTGTTCACAGACAATTTATAGAAATTGGGACCCAAATGAAATATTCAAAGGTTGAGTCTTCAACTCACAGTTGCCACTGATGATGATGTCCAATGAAGTCAATTTGGAATGTGAATTTGAGGGATTACCAAGAGGGGTTTTATACAACCTAATTCACCAATCTTTGTTAATTACATGATCAACTACTTTAATAGTAAAGAATTTTACTATTTTACTGTCAAATACCCTATTAATGGTCTTTATATGAAACAACTGTGACATCAAGTGTCTATCCAATAACATCACATGACTGTGTCTCTGGACAGCCCCATCAAAATGAATCCAGCCTCAATTTTTTGTATGTAGAAGGCTAGTCGGATCCTTGAGTCACCATCAATGGTTTTCTCAACCAAGAAAGATGGATAGCATGATGTTAGGAATTTCTCCCCAAAATTATTTTAATGGTCAAAAAAAATCTGCTGTGCTCTAAGAAGAACCTAATTTGGAACATACATTTTCCTGGCAGATTTTACATCAGAAAGCTTTGAATTTAAATATGAAAAGCCAGGATTTGCTTTCTGGACAGAATGCAATTCTAAAATGTCATGCAAATTTCTTTTTGGAAGAACAAATGCAAACATTTTGAGAAGAGCTCTAAATAGGCACAGGGCTTTTGGGAAACCATGTGTAAAATACTATTTTGCCTGAGGCAATCTATCTTCCACATTTGTTGAGGAAGAAAATAATAGCCAATATTCTGTATGACTGTGTTGACGGTATGAATGGTTTTTCTCTGTATGGTTCTTGTGCAGTGCACGAGGCAATTCTTTGTCAGCTTTTCTGGGAGTTCTGAAAAATCATAGGATCCACAAACTGTGCACTAGACCATGTCTATTTTTAATACGTACCCTCAAGCACCTAGTATAGAACTAAGCATCCTACGGACACTCAAATACTTATTCACTAACTACCACATTTACCAAGACATCCTCCTCTCCACCTCTGCCACTTTCCTTATACTGAGATGAAGGGATTTTTTTCTCTTTTATTCTTGCCTACTGTATACACACTCAATAATAATTTGCTTCAGCCCACACCCCACATAAATAAAACAAGTAATGGATTCACTGGTATTGCTATCTGTTCTGCTCCCTCATTTTCTCGACTCCACCTTTTTTTCATTCTTTGGCATGTGTGCATCTAACAAAGGTATTAGACATTTGGTACAGCCTCTCTAGCAGCCCTATTCAACAGAACTTCTTCAATGATGGAAATGTTCCATAGCTGCACTGCACATGATACCTACTAGCCACATGTGGCTAGTATCTGAAATGTGGCTAGAATGACTGAGGAAATAATTTTTAATGTTATTTAATTTTAATTAATTTAAATTTACAGAGCCACATGTGGCTGATGGGATACCATAATGAACAGCACAGATTTATAGTTTCAGATTAAGCTTCTTAGAAGTTAACACTGATGGTAGAAAGAGAATTCCATTTGAGCCCTGATTTTTTCTGTAAACCCTGGGCTGGTCACTTAGCACCTGTGACACCAATCTTCTAATCTGTAAAACAGCAATAATGTCTATTTACATGATGGCTGTGATGACTAAATGAGATAAATTTTTGTAAATTGGCCAGGGCAAAGCAAGTGATCAATGAAAATTAATGCCCCTTTTTTTTAAATCTACAAAATGGGACTCAGAAAAGGCATTTTTCAGGGCAACTGTAATAATCAAATGAGATAATGAATACAAAATATGTATAAACTACAAAGCCTCAAATAAATATAAAGTACTGTTAATTTCCTTAGCTGAAAAAAAGTCCAATGTATACTTTTATTTCTTTAATCACCATTATCATCTTACGTCTTTCTATTCTTTCTGGAACCTTGGAGTAATCTTTAAATCCAAGCATTGTATTTCCTTCAAACATTTTAGTCTAAACCTTTGTCAAAGATCCATGAACCTGTTGTCTGCAGTCTTCCTCTACATTTGTTTTTGCCTCCTCATTCTCTGCTAGTCTGATCTTCTGGTGGTTTCAAGTACTTACAAAATACTGCAAGTTTCTCAGTCATGTAAAGAGATACAATCTCACAGGATTCTTTTAAACTTTAAACGCTAAAGATGAGGGCCACAAGATTTCCTGGAATTCAAGTGTTAGTGTAAGAAAAGTGAGCATAACTTCTCAAAAAAAAAAAAAAGACTGTCCTATTCTCATGCCTCCTTTTTCATGCTAACCTTTTTCACCAGCTGACTTACCTGTTTCCTCTATCCTTCTCCAAATCTCAGTTTCCTCACATGAAAAATGGAGCTCCTGAGGTTACCTATGAGGAGACCGTAATAATGATATTTTAGAGAGCAACTTAGGAAATGTGAAAAGACTCATTCACAAATGGGACTGCCTAAGTGTAAAGAAAATTTCATTCTGAACATGCAAAATACCTTTGGACACAAAGCTGATAGAACAGAAATTTAAGAGAACTTAAAAAAAAAGAAATTTGAAGACAATAAGCACTTGCTCTGGACCTGGTGGAGAATAAATATTCTAATCATCTTATTTAGATTATAGACAGGTAACCACTGATGAGGGAAAAAGCACAACTCAGGGCAAAGAAAACTATAAAAGATAAAATATGGTGAAACAATAAGATCTGACAATCTGATTCTTAAATAGAGGAGTTTATGATCCCTTAAACAATGCTGTATATTAGAAATATTTCACAATTAAAAAGTAGACAAATTTATGAGAGCTTCTTCCTGTTCTCTCAGCTTCTTCCTGTTTATCTGCTCTACATAATAAAAGGAATCTTCCTTCACCCACTGGCAGCGGTAAAGGAAGCAGTAATTAAAAGTGGACAGAACACTTCACACCTATTAGGATGGCTATTATCAAATGAATGGGAAAAAACAAGTAAATGAATTAGAACACTGTGTATTACTGATGGGATTATAAAATGGTGCAGTTGCTGTGGAAAACAGTTTGGAAGTTCCTCAAAAAGCTAAACATAGAATTACCATATGACCCAGCAATTCCACTTCTAGGTATATATCCAAGTGAACTGAAAACAAGGAGTCAAACAAGTACATACCTGCCAATGCTCACAGAAGCATTGTTCACAATAGCCAAAAGGTGAAAACAACCCAAGTGTCCATCAAGAGATGAACAGATAAACAAAATGTGGTATATACATACAATGGAAATATTATTCAGCCCTAAAAAGAAAGGAAATTCTGATACATGCTATAATATAGATGAACCTTGAAGACATTATGCTATGGAAGTGGAATAAGCCAGAAACAAAGGAACAATATTGTATAATTCCACTTAAATGAGATAGGTAAATTTATAAAAACAGAAAGTATAATATAGGCTACCAGGACTGGGAGGGGAATGGAAATTTTTTTTTTTTTTTTTTATGAGTACAGAGTTTCTGTTTTGGATCATGAAAGGTTCTAGAAATGGATTATGTAATTATTGTATAACACTGAGACTATACTTATTGCCATTGAGTTATACTCTTCAAATGGTTAAAAATGATAAATCTTATGTATGTTTACCACAATTTTTTTTAAAAAGATCAACACTCAAAAACTGGGGGGTGGTGAAGTGGGCAGGAGAAGAGATAGGTGGGAACCCTAGATTGGAGAGAAGAAAAAAATAAGGACAACAGAATCAAGAAGGATGGAGAGCGGCATCAAGCCAGCCATATGGCCAGGGTTTATGAAGAAAAACAGCCAATGAGAAGTCCTCAGGTGACCGAGGAATATTTTAAAAGAGTGAGTGTTATTATATAATTTCACGTACTTCTCACTGTGCAATGTAATAACCCTCTTTGACCTTCAAACCTTCACCAAAATTCTGCCACACATTGCACTCATGCTACTCTAGTGATATGGAATGAGGAAACAGGGACAGTGGGGCAAAGTGGGGCAGAAAAAGGATAGAAATTGGACTGAGGTGCCAAGAAAATTTTGAGAGTTCACTTTGACAGTGAGACCTTAAAAATCCTCAGAAAATTTAAAATGACATAGGATTTGAAACAGACACAAATAAAGAATTAATTACAATGCCAGGCCCCAGAAAGACTGTAGGACATAGCAAGACAGATGTCTGGGAATTCAAGGCAATGAGCAGGAACCAAAACAGGCATAAAAGATGAAGGAGTGGAATCAAGTAAACAGGGTAGCAGATTCAAGGCACTGAAATTGAAGGAATTTGCTGGGTTTTATGTGAAATGGATTGTATAGGATTCACCTCAAGGCAAGAATTTTGCCCAAGGTGGAAGAAATGCAAACAAAAGATTCTGGCTGAGATATAGAAAATCTACCAAGATAAAGTTACCCCTTCTGGCAGAAGACCTCAGACACTGGGTACTTGGCCAGGCTAAGGACCTTGTAGAAAATAATTGAGATCTTGATGAAGAAGCATAAGAAGCCAGTAACTCCATGATTGAAGCAAACTGTCAGAGCAGCTAAAAGTTTAATACACAGAACTAAGGAAGAAATATCCAAGAAGATAACTTCAAGATGGTGGACGAGTAAGACGTGGAGATCACCTTCCTCCCCACAAATACATCAAAAACACATCTACATGTGGAACAGCTCCTACAGAAAACCTACTGAACGCTGGCAGAAGACCTCAGACTTCCCAGAAGGCAAGAAACTCCCCATGTACCTGGGTAGGGCAAAAGAAAAAAGAAAAAACAGACAAAAGAATAGGGATGGGACCTGCACCTCTGGGAGGGAGCTGTGAACGAGGAAAAGCTTCCACACACTGGGAAGCCCCTTCACTGGCAGAGACAGGGAGTGGGCGGGGGGTAGCTTCTGAGCCACAGAGGAGAGCGCAGCAACAGGGGTGCAGAGGGCAGAGCAGAGAGGTACCTGCACAGAGGATCGGTGCCAACCAGCACTCACCAGCCTGAGAGGCTTGTCTGCTCACTCGGTGAGGCGAGTGGGGGTGGGGAGCTGAGCCTCGGGCTTCGGAGTTCAGATCCCAGGGAGAGGACTGGGATTGGCTGCATGAACACAGCCTGAAGGGGGCTAGTGCGCCACGGCTAGCTGGGAGGGAGTCTGGGAAAAAGTCTGGACCTGCCTAAGAGGCAAGAGACCATTGTTTCCGGGTGCGCGAAGAGAGGGGATTCAGAGCACCGTCTAAACGAGCTCCAGAGATGGGTGCGAAACATGGCTATCAGCACGGACACCAGAAACGGGCATGAGATGCTAAGGCTGCTGCTGCAGCCACCAAGAAGCCTGTGTGCAAGCACAGGTCACTATCCACACCTCCCCTACCGGGAGCCTGTGCAGCCTGCAACTGCAAAGGTCCAGTGATCCAGGGACAACTTCCCTGGGAGAACACACGTCGTGCCTCAGGCTGTTGCAACCTCACGCCAGCCTCTGCTGCAGCAGGCTTGCCCCGCATTCCGTACCCCTCCCTCCCCATGGCCTGAGTGAGCCAGAGCCCCCTAATCAGCTGCTACTTTACCCCATCCTGGCTGGGTGGGGAACAGACGCCCTCAGGCAACCTACAAGCAGAGGCTGGGCCAAATCCAAAGCTGAACCCCAGGAGCTATGCAAACAAAGAAGAAAAATGGAAATCTCTCCAGGCAGCCTCAGGAGCAGCAGATTAAATCTCCACAATCAAACTGATGTACCCTACATCTATGGAATACCTGAATAGACAACAAATCATCCCAAAATTGAGGTGGTGGACTTTGGGAGCAACTGTAGACTTGGGGTTTGCTGTCTGCATCTAATTTGTTTCTGGTTTTATGTTTATCTAAGTTTAGTATTTAGACCTTATTACCACTGGTAGATTTCTTTATTGATTTGGTTGCTCTTTCTAAAAAAAAAAATATATATATATATATATATATAAATTTTTTTCCTTTTTCTCCTTTTGTGAGTGTGTAAATATATGCTTCTCTGTGTGATTTTGTATGTATAGCTTTGCTTTTACCATTTGTCCTAGGCGTCTGTCTGTCCGTTTTTGTTTTTTTTTTTTACTATAGTTTTTAGCACTTGTTATCATTGGTGGATTTGGTTTTTGGTTTGATTGCTCGCTTCTTTCTTTCTTTCTTATATTGCTTTTTTATTTTTAATAAATTTTTAAATTTAATAACTTTATATTATTTTTAAAATTTATTTCTTTTTTTCTCCCTTGTGTTTGTAGCTGTGTGGCTGACAGGGTCTTGGTGCTCCGGCTGGTGTCAGGCCTGAGCCTCTGAGGTGGGAGAGCCAAGTTCAGGACATTGGTCCACCAAAGACCTCCTGGCCCAATGTAATACCAAACAGTGAAACCTCTCTCAGAGATCTCCATCTTAACACTAAGATCCAGCTCCACTCAATGACCAGCAAGCTACACTGCTGGACACCCTATGCCAAACAACTAGCAAGACGGGAACACAACCCCACCCATTAGCAGAGAGGCTATCTACACTCATACTAAGTTCACAAACACCCCAAAACACACCACCAGACACAGTCCTGCCCACCAGAAAGACAAGATCCAGCCTCATCCACCAGAACACAGGCATCAGTCCCCTCCACCAGGAAGCCTACACAAGGCACTGAAGCTACCTCACCACTGGAGGCAGACAGCAAAAACAATGGGAACTATGAACCTGCAGCCTGCGAAAAGGAGACCCGAAACACAATAAGTTAAGCAAAATGAGAAGACAGATAAATACACAGCAGATGAAGGAGCAAGGTAAAAACACACGAGACCAAACAAATGACGAGGAAATAGGCAGTCTACCTGAAAAAAAATTCAGAGTAATGATAGTAAAGATGATCCAAAATCTTGGAAATAGAATGGAGAAAATACATGAAATGTTTAACAAAGAGAAGAACTACAGCAAACAATGATGAACAAAAGAATAAATGAAATTAAAAATTCTCTAGAAGGAATCAATAGCAGAAAAACTGAGGTAGAAGAATGGATGAGTGACCTGGAAGATAAATAGTGGAAATAACTACCAGAAAGCAGAATAAAGATAAAAGAATGAAAAGAATTGAGGACAGTCTCAGAGACCTCTGGGACAACACTAAATGCACTGACATTCAAACTATAGGGGTCCCAGAAGAAGAAGAGAAAAAAAACGGACTGAGAAAATATTTGAAGACATTATAGTTGAAAACTTCCCTAATATGGGAAAGGAAATAGTCAATCAAGTCCAGGAAGCACAAAGAGTCCCATACAGGATAAATCCAAGGAGAAACATGCCAAGACACATATTAATCAAACTATCAAAAATTAAATACAAAGAAAAAATATTAAAAGCAGCAAGGGAAAAGCAACAAATAACATACAAGGGAATCCCCATAAGGTTAACAGCTGATCTTTCAGCAGAAGCTCTGCAAGCCAGAAGGGAGTGGCAAGACATATTTAAAGTGATGAAAGGGAAGAACCTACAACCAAGAATACTCTACCCAGCAAAGAGCTAATTCAGATTCAACAGAGAAATTAAAACCTTTAAAGACAAGCAAAAGCTAAGAGGACTAAGCACCACAAAACCAGCTTTACAACAAATCCTGAAGGAACTTCTCTAGGCAGGAAACACAAGAGAAGGAAAAGACCTACAATAAAAAACCCAAAACAATTAAGAAAATGGTAATAGGAACACACATATCGATAACTACCTAAAATGTAAATTGATTAAATGCTCCAACCAAAAGACATAGACTAGCTGAATGGATACAAAAACAAGACCTGTGTATATGCTGTCTACAAGAGACCCACTTCAGACCTAGGGCCACATACAGACTGAAAGTGAGGGGATGGAAAAAGATATTCCATGCAAATGGAAATCAAAAGAAAGCTGGAGTAGCAATTCTCATATCAGACAAAATAGACTTTAAAATAAAGACTATTACAAGAGAGAAAGAAGAACACTACATAATGATCAAGGGATCAATCCAAGAAGAAGATATAACAATTGTAAATATTTATGTACCCAACACAGGAACACCTCAATACATAACGCAGATGCTAACAGCCATAAAAGGGGAAATCAACAGTAACACAATCATAGTAGGGGACTTTAACACCCCATTTTCACCAATGGACAGATCATCCAAAATGAAAATAAATAAGGATACACAAGCTTTATACGATACATTAAACAAGATGGATTTAACTGATATTTATAGAACCTTCCATCCAAAGAAAACAGAATATATTTTCTTCTCAAGTGTTCATGGAGCATTCTCCAGGAGGGATCATATCTTGGGTCACAAACCAAGCCTTGGTAAATTTAAGTAAACTGAGATCTTACCAAGTACCTTTTCCAGCCACAATGCTATGAAACTTCATATCAATTACAGGAAAAAAATCTGTACAAAATACAAACACATGGAGGCTAAGCAATACACTACTAAATAACCAAGAGATCACTAAATAAATCAAAGAGGAAATAAAAAAATACCTAGAAAAAAATGACAACGAAAACACAACAACCCAAAACCTATGCAATGCAGCAAAAGCAGTTCTAAGAGGGAAGTTTATAGCAATACATTTCTACCTCAAGAAACAAGAAACATCTCCAATAAACAACCTAACCTTAAACCTAAAGCAATTAGAGAAAGAAGAACCCAAAAAAACCCAAAGTTAGCAGAAGGAAAGAAATCATAAAGATCAGATCAGAAATAAATGAAAAAGAAATGAAGGAAACGATAGCAAAGATCAATAAAACTAAAAGCTGGTTCTTTGAGAAGATAAACAAAATTGATAAACCACTAGACAGACTCATCAAGAAAAAAAGGGAGAAGACTCAAATCAATAGAATTAGAAATGAAAAAGAAGTAACAACTGACACAGCAGAAATACAAAGGATCATGAGAGATTACTACAAGCAACCATATGCCAATAAAATGGACAACATGGAAGAAATAGACAAATTCTTAGAAAAGCACAACCTCCCGAGACTGAACCAGGAAGAAATAGAAAATATAAACAGACCAATCACAAACACTGAAATTGAGACTGTGATTAAAACTCTTCCAACAAACAAAAGCCCAGGACCGGAGGGCTTCACAGGCGAATTCTAACAAACAATTAGAGGAAGAGCTAACACCTATCCTTCTCAAACTCTTCCAAAATATAGCAGAGTGAGGAACACTCCCGAACTCATTCTATGAGGCCACCATCACCCTGATACAAAAACCAGACAAAGATGTCACAAAGAAAGAAAACTGCCAGCCAATATCACTGATGAACATAGACGCAAAAATCCTCAACAAAATACTAGCAAACAGAATCCAACAGCACATTAAAAGGATCATACACCATGATCAAGTGGGGTTTATCCCAGGAATGCAAGGATTCTTCAATATATGCAAATCAATCAATGTGATAAACCATATTATCAAATTGAAGGAAAGAAAACATATGATTATCTCAATAGATGCAGAAAAGCTTTTGACAAAATTCAACACCAATTTATGATTAAAAACCCTCCAGAAAGTAGGCATAGAGGGAACTTACCTCAACATAACAAAGGCCATATATGACAAACCCACAGCCAAGATCATCCTCAATGGTGAAAAACTGAAACCATTTCCACTAAGATCAGGAACAAGACAAGGTTGTCCACTCTCACCACTATTACTCAACATAGTTTTGGAAGTTTTAGCCACAGCAATCAGAGAAGAAAAAGAAATAAAAGGAATCCAAATCGGAAAAGAAGTAAAACTGTCACTATTCGCAGATGACATGATACTACACATAGAGAATCCCAAAGATGCTACCAGCAAACTACTAGAGCTAATCAACGAATTTGGTAAAGTAGCAGGATACAAAATTATTGCACAGAAATCTCTTGCATTCCTACACACTAATGATGGAAAATATGAAAGAGAAATTAAGCAAATGTTCCCATTTACCATGGCTACAAAAAGAATAAAATATCTAGGAATAACCCTACCTAAGGAGACAAAAGACCTGTATGCAGAAAACTATAAGACACTAATGAAAGAAATTAAAGATGATACAGACAGATGGAGAGACATACCGTGTTCTTGGATTGGAAGAATCAACATTGTGAAAATGACTATACTACCCAAAGCAATCTACAGATTCAATTCAATCCCTATCGAACTACCAATGGCATTTTTCACAGAACTAGAACAAAAAACTTCACAATTTGTATGGAAATACAAAAGACCCTGAATAGCCAAAGCAATCTTGAGAAGGAAAAACAGAGGTGGAGAAATCAGGCTCCCTGACTTGAGACTACACTATAAAGCTACAGTAATCAAGGCAGTATGGTACTGGCACAAAAACAGAACAGGATAGAAAGCCTAGAGGTAAATCCACACACATGTGGTCACCTTGATAAAGGAGGCAAGAATATGTAATGGAGAAAAGACAGCTTCGTCAATAAGTGCTGCCAGGAAAACTGGACAGCTACATGTAAAAGAATGAAATTAGAACACTCCCTAACATCATACACAAAAATAAACTCAAAATGGATTAAAGACCTAAATGTAAGGCCAAACACTATCAAACTCTTAGAGGAAAACAGGCAGAACACTATGACATAAATCACAGCAAGATCCTTTTTGACCCACCTCCTAGAGTAATGGAAATAAAAACAAAAATAAACAAATGGGACCTAATGAAACTTAAAAGCTTTTGAACAGTAAAGGAAACCATAAACAAGACGAATATACAATGCTCAGAATGGGAGAAAATATTTGCAAACGAAGCAACTGACAAAGGATTAATCTCCAAAACATACAACCAGCTCATGCAGCTCAGTATCAAAAAACAAATAACCCAATCCAAAAATGGGCAGAAGGTCTAAATAGACATTTCTCCAAAGAAGATATACAGATTGCCAACAAACACATGAAAGGATGCTCAACATCACTAATCACTAGAGAAATGCAAATCAAAACTACAATGAGGTATCACCTCACACCAGTAAGAATGGCCATCATCAAAAAATCTACAAACAATGAATGCTGGAGAGGGTGTGGAGAAAAGGGAACCCTCTTGCACTGTTGGTGGGAATATAAATTGATACAGCCACTATGGAGAACAGTATGGAGGTTCCTTAAAACATGAAAAATAGAACTACTGTAAGACCCAGCAATCCCACTATTGGGCATATACCCTAGGAAAACCATAATTCAGAATGAGTCATGTACCACAATGTTCATTGCAGGTCTCTTTACAATAGCCAGTACATGGAAGCTATCTAAGTGTCTATCGACAGATGAATGGATAAAGATGTGGCACATATATACAATGGAATATTACTCAGCCATAAAAAGAAATGAAATTGAGTTATTTGTAGTGAGGTGGTGTAGGTAGGTGGTCCTAGAGTCTGTCATACAGTGTGAAGTTAGTCAGAAAGAGAAAAACAAATACTTTATGCTAACACATGTATATGGAATCCCAAAAAAAAAAAAAAAAAAAAGTTCTGAAGAACCTAGTGGCAGGACAGGAGTAAAGACACCGACATAGGGAATGGACTTGAGGACATGGGGAGGGGGAAGGGTAAGCTGGGATGAAGTGACTGAGTGGCATGGACATATATACAATACCAAATGTAAAATAGATAGCTTGGGCTTTCCTGGTGGCGCAGTGGTTGAGAGTCCGCCTGCCGATGCAGGGGACACGGGTTCGTGCCCTGGTCCGGGAAGATCCCACACGCTGCAGAGCAGCTGGGCCCGTGAGCCATGGCCACTGAGCCTGCGCATCCGGAGCCTGTGCTCCGCAACGGGAGAGGCCACAACAGTGAGAGGCCCACGTACCGCAAAAAAAAAAAAAAAAAAAAAAAAAAAAAAGATAGCTAGTGGGAAGCAGCCACAGAGCACAGAGAGATCAGCTCAGTGCTTTGTGACCACCTAGAGGGGTGGGACAGGGAGGGTGGGAAGGAGATGCAAGAGGGAGGAGATATGGGGATATATGTATATGTATAGCTGATTCACTTTGTTATGCAGCAGAAACTAACACACCATTGTAAAGCAACTATACTCCAATAAAGATGTTAAAAGAAAAAAGAAAAATCCAAGAAGAGGTCTGTTAGGATTGCTATCAACTCTGGGGAGAGTTGAATGCATCCACTATGCTGCTCCAACTCAGAAATAATCAGACCCAAATGCAAGCACACTTGAAAGCATTCCTCAAAGTCCACACAAACCAATCAACTATGGTGGCAGCCTCACAAGGACAAGGGGCTTCTGATCAAACAGTGAATGAACAATAATCTACTCTAACCCAGAGGCAACCCTAAGTAGCCAGGCTGAAAGAAAAAAGGGGGAGGAGGGGAATCCTAGCAAGGTCATTACAGGATACACACTTCAAGAGAAAGAGACTTTCAAGAATTATTTCAGCCAAGCCAGTAAACAAATACAAAACAAAATGAGCAAACAACAACAAAATAACCCTGGGAGAGGGAATCAGCATCCAAAGTTGCTAAATTATTTAAACGTTTCCTGAAAATTACAAGACACACAAAGAAACAGAAAGGTGTGACCCACGCACAGGGAAAATATCAATAAAAGTTGCTTTAAATAGACCCAGGTGATATAGACTATGCAGACAAAGACCTCAAAGCAGCCATTATGAATACCTTCAAAAACTAAAAGTTAGGAAACTGTGAACATGTTACTAAGAATTAGGAGAAGCTAAGATGACAATGACTCATAAAATGGAGGGTATCAATAAAGAGATACTATTACAAAGAACCAAATAGAAATTCTGGAGTTGAAAGCACAGTAACCAAAATGAAATATTCACTAGAGGGGCTCAACAGAGACTAATAGATATTAGGCAATTAGAAGAGCAGAGGGAAAAATAATAAATAAAAATGAAATGAAGAGAAGTGTGGGACACTGTTATGGGTGCTGACATACATGTAATGGGACTACCAGGAGAGGTGAGAAGGAAAACAACAGAAGAAAAAGTACTGAAAGAGTAGCTGAAAACTTCCAAAATTTGATGAAACACATTAATCTACATACAAAGAAGCTCAGCCAAGTTCAAGTAGGATAAACTTAGAAGATCCACACCCAGACACATGAATAATCACAAAGATAAAATCCAAAGAAAAAAGCCTTGAAAGCGATAAGAGAAAAACAATCCAACATGTACAAGGGAACCCCAATATGATTAAGAGCAGACTTCTCATTACAAACAGTGGAGGCCAGAAGGCAATAGGATGACATATTCCAAGTGCTGACAGTAAAACACTGTCAATCAAGAGTCTTATATCCAGCAAAACTATACTATTTCAGAAATGAAAGTGAAAAAGATATGCCCAGGTGAACAAAAATCGAGATCATTTGCCATAGTAGACATACCTTACAAGAAATACTAAAGGAAGTTCTGCAGGCTGAAAGTGACACCAGACAGTAATTCAAATCCACACAAAAAACAAGTGTCAATACAGGTAATTATGTAGGTGATTACAAATGACAGTATAATTGTATCTTTCTGCTCTTAACTGATTTTAACATCAATTGCATAAAACAAATATATGTAATTATATTGTTGAGCCTATAACATAAAAATATAATATATTTGACAAGAGCACCAAGGAGGCAAGCAGGAGTAAAGTTCTATCTGAGTAAGGAAATGACATCAGATGGAATTCAAACCCACAGTAAGAAATGAAGAGAATCAGAAAGAGTAAATAAGAACATTAATATAACACACTCCATACATATTGATATATACTTGTTCTACTTTCTTCTCTCAGCTTCTTTAAAAGTATAAGATTAAATAAATAATTATAATAATGTATTATACCTGATATGTATAATAATAATAATAGCACAAAAAGAAGTGGCAATGCACTAATTAAGTTTTTTAGCTTCACTGAAACAAAGTCAGTATAAATCTGAAGTAGATTCTGATAACTTAAAATTTAGACTTATAAACCTTAGAGCAACCACTAACAAAATTAGCCAAATAGAAATTAAAAGTCTCTAATGGAATTAAACTGTTACACTAGAAAGTATCTAATACAAAAGAACACAATTAAGGAGGAATAGAGAAACCAAAAGTGCATGATGAACATAGAAAACAAAAGGCAAAGTGGCAGATGTAATTTCAACCATATCAAAAATAATACCACTAAATATGAATGGATTAAACAACCTGATCAAGAGGCAAAGGCTATCAGACTGGATTTTAAAAAAACAATAACTATACACTGTCTGCAGGAGATACACGCTACATTCAAGGATCCAACTGGTTGAAAGTAAAATGATAGAAAAAGATATATCATACAAGCAACAATAAAAAAAAAAACCTGGAATGGCTATATTAATATCAGACAACATTGACTTTAAAACAAAAACTATGTTATTGGTGATAAAGAGGGATATTTCATAATGATTGAAAAGATCACTCTATCAGGAATATGTAATGATTACAAAAAGATGTGCACTTAACAACAGAGCCACAACATACATGAAGCAAAAACTTTAATTTTACAGAAATGAGGGAAAAACAGACAATTGAACAACAATTGTGGGAGTCTTCAATACCCCACTTTTAATTACTGATAGAAGATCAATAAAGAAATAGAAATTTAAACAATACTATAAATCAAATACATGTAACAATCATCTATAGAACATTCCACCCAACAGCAGCAGAATACACATTCTTCTCAAATACACATGGAACATTCTTTAAAACAGACCATATGCTAGGCCATAAAACAAACCACAATAAATTTTAAAGGACTACAATTATACAAAGCATCTTATCTGATCACTATAGAATTAAATTAGAAATCAATAACACAAAGAAATTTAAGAAATTCACAAGTATGTGAAAATTAAACAGCATATGCCTAAGTAACCAATGGGTCAAAGAAGAAATCACAAGGTGAGTTAGAAACTACTTTGAGATGAATGAAAACAGAAACACATACCAAATTTTATGGGATACATCTAAAGCAATACTCAGGAGGAAATTTATAGCTGTAAAAACCTATATTATAAAAGAAGAAAGATCTCTAATCAGTAACCTAAATTTCCACTTTAAAAAACTAGAAAAAGTAGCGTGAACTAAACTCAAACCTAGAAAAAAGAAGAAAATAATGAACAACAGACCAAAAAGAAATAAAATAGAAAATAAAAACTTAAGAAAATCACCAAACTAAAGTCTTTTTATATGAAAAGATCAACAAAATTAACAAACACTTAGCTAGACTGGCCAAGGGAAAAGAAAAGAGAGAGAGAGAGAGAGAAGACACAAATTACCAACATCAGGAATGACATAAGACTGCTACCAACCTTACAAAAAAAATTTTTTTAATAATTTAAGGTAATATTATGAACAGCTATATGTTAACAAATTAGATGACTCAGATCAAACAGACAGATTCCTAGAGAGCTATAAATTATGAAAACATACCCAAGAAGTAGTAGAAAATCTGCAAAAACTTTAAAAGTAAAGAGGGCAATTAGTAATTTTAAAACTTCTCCCAAAGAAAAGTCCAGGCCCAGAAGATTTCACTAGTGAACTGCATCAAATATTCAAGAAAGAATTAATACCAATCTTTCACAAACTTTTCCCAAAAAATAGAAGAGGAGGGAATACATACCAACTAATTCTACGAGGTCAGTATTACCCAGATGCCAAAACCAGACAAAGATCTAAAAAGAGGGGAAAAAACCCAAAAAACTACAGATACAAAAATTCTCAACAAAATACAAGCAAACCAAATCCAGTAATATATAAAAAGGGAATACACACCATGACCAAGTGGAATTTACCCCAAAAACAAAAGAATGATTTCAAATCCAAAATTCAATTAATGTAATACACCATATTATCAGAATAAGGGATCAAAAAAATACACACTATAAGCAGAAAAAAAACACTGGACCAAATCCAACACACTTTCATGATAAGAACACTCAATAAACCAGAATTAGAGGGAGTTTATTCAACGTGATAAAGGACATCTACTATAAAACCACAGTTAACATTGTACTCAATGGTGAAAGACTAAATGCTTTCCCCCCCAAGATCAGGAACAAGACAAGGACATCTGCTCTCACCATTTCTATTCAACATTATAATAGAGGGTCTAGCCAGGGATATTTGGCAAAAAAAAAAGAAATAAAAGGTATGAAGATTGAAAAGGAAGATGACAAGATCTTTTACATATAAAATCCAAAGGCAACAACTAAAAAATAAATTAGCACTAATAAAAGATTCAGCAAGATTTCAGGATACAAGATCAATATTAGAAAATTAATTGTATTTCCATACACTTGAAATAAATATTGCAAAATGAAATTAAGAAAATAATTCTATTTATAATAGCATCAAAAAGAACAAAATACTTAGGAATAAATTTAACAGAAGAAATGAAAAGCTGTAGATGGAAAACTATAAAACACTGCTGAAAGAAATTAAATATAAATAAATGGAAAGATATTCCATGTTCATGGATCAGAAAGATAAATACGGCAATACTTACCATAGTGATCTACAGGTTACACACAATCCCTATCAAAATCCCAGTTAGCTTTTTGTAGAAATTGACAAATGATCCTAAAATTTCTATGGAAAAGGAAGGGATCCAGAATAGACAAAAACAGTCTTGAAAAAGAAAATAGTTAGGGACTCCCGCTTCCTGATTTCAAAACTTACTACAATGCTATAGTAATAAAGACAGTGTAGTACTGACAAAAAGACAGACATGTAGATCAATGGAATAGAATTGAGAGTCCAAAAATAAACCCTGACATTTATGGCCACTGATTTCTGACAAGAGTGCCAAGACAATTTTATAGGGATAAGGTTCTTTACAAAAAACAGTGCTGGGACAATTGGATAGCCACATAAAAACGAATGAAGTTGGCTTTCTACCTCACACCACACATAAAAAAATTAATTCAAAATGGATCATAGACCTAAATGTAAGAGCTACAACTATAAAACTCTTAGAAGAAAACATAGGAGTCAATCTTTATGATGCTGGATTTTCTTAGATACAACACCAAAAGCACAAGTGACCAAAGAAACAAATAGGCAAACTAAATAACATCAAAATAAATTTATAACTTTTGAGCTGCAAAAGATACCATCAAGAAGTTAAGACAACTTACATAATGGAAGAAAATATTTTCAAATTAAATATCTGATAAAACTTGTATCTAGTATATACAAAGAACTCTTACAACTCAAAAATGAAAAGACAAATAACCTAATTTAAAAATGTGCAAAAGATCTGAATAGACATTTCTCTAATGAAGATATACAAATGACCAATAAGTACATAAAATAATATTCACTATCATTAGTTATAAGGGAAATGCAAATTAAAACCATAATTAGAGACCATTTCACATCCACTAGAACAGATATAATCAAAAAGACAGTATGTGTTGGAGAACATGTGGAAAAATTGGGACCCCCATACGTTGCTAGTATAGATGTAAAATGGTACAGCCACTGTGGAAAACAGTTTTGCAGTTCCTCATAAGGTTATAACAGTTACGAAATGACTCAGCAATTCCACTCTTAGGTATATAGCCAAGAGAAATGAAAACATTTCTATGATTCCCTTAACCTTTGCCTCACGGCTGTTTTTTCATGGTCACAAGATGACTGACTCATTCCTTGACATCACTTCCAAATTTCCGGACAAAAGAAGGTAAAAATAAATGGAAAAAAGTTTCAAACTTGCTTACCAGTTAGGTCTGCCATAGGAGGTTTCTAGGAGATTAGCTCTCCTAGAAACTTCGCTTGTTCATTAGGTAGAATGTTTGCCATTTGGCCATCCCTGGCTGAAGGTGACTATAGGAAAGAGGTCTGAGGATATGGACTAGGCCAACCATCCAGCATTGTCTGCCACAATAACTTAATAATTTATTAAGTGCTTTACTTAGCACTATCTAGCACGCATTACTTTCCCATCTAACCTTACAAATTTGCATGTAGTTAGGCTTTGGTGAAGACCATCAATGGGGTAGGGTTTCAGAGATCATCTAGTCCAACACTCCCCATATGATTATGGGCAAGAAGTCATTCAGATCCTGCTTGAACCATTTCATGAACCACTATCTCATGAAGTAATTCACTCTGGACAAAGAAAACTACTTCATCCAAGCCATATCTACCTCACTGTGGGTTCATTTGTTTAAAGTATTAGAAAGTCATATTAATTAAGAAAGCACCATCTCATTTAAATCTTAGAACAGCTATATAAATTGATAAAACAGGCATTATAAATCCCATCTAACCAACTGGAAATCTGAAACTCGGCTAATTTAGGAGACTTGAATCCAGACTGTCTAATGAAAAATGATAATACTAGGCCAATTCCTTTTCCACAGCAGTCCTTCACATATTTTAAGCCGGGGCCCATGAACAATTGATGGGTCAGCTTTGGGTGATCCATGGAGCTGTTAAAATTGTATTCAATGCTAGATATATGATCCATTTTTTGTAGAAAGGGTCCTTAGCTGTCATCAGATTTTACTGTGACTCCATACTTACTGACTCCCCAAATGGTGAAAAAATACTGATTTAAAAATGATTGTGAAATGCTTCTTCTTTCCCAGAGTTTTTACTTCCTCAGATGAAACATCTCCAGTTTCTCCAGTCATGCATCTTGATTTCCCCTACTCTTCCCCTCAGACCTATTCTTCCCTGCTCTTCCCTATCTTATCAAATGGCAGTCACCTGAGAGTCATGTTTGATTCCTTACCATCCCACATTCTAACCTCCAGTCCAACACAAGAGCTGCTAATTTTCCTTTTCAATTTCCTTTTCAATACACATTTCTTCAGCTCAGCTGCCATTATCATTTCTAGCTAGAGCTAATGCAGTCTCCTAATTGCCCCCTTCCTCCTTCCATCCTCACCCCTCATTCAACCAAGAATAGTCTTTCTAAAATGTCAAGTAAATCATATTATTCCCTTGCCTGAAACATCTGTGTTTCCTCTGACACTCAGTAAAACTTCCAACCGCCTACCCACGGCCCTGAAGACCGTGGGTGATCTGACCCAAGCCTTCCTCTCTGATGCTACCTCACTCTTCTTGCTCCCCTCATTCACTGCATTGGATTGACAGCAGCCTGCTTTCAGTTCCTAGCACATGTCACATTTCTTCCCATCTCAGGACCATTCCTCTCTTCCAGAATGTCCTTTACCCCATTCCTCCCCATCCTTCTGTCCTCAGTTTAAATATTATTTCCTCGGAGATACTCTGACAATCCTTCTAAATTAGGACTAATTCAACTCTCCCTATTTATCGCAGCTCCTTAATGAGTTGTTAATTAGTTAGCAAGCTAGTATGTGTGTGCGCGTGTGTTTGTTTATTCTATTTTCCCCTTTAGACTATAAGCTTCATGAGGGTAGGTTCCATATTTGTCTTTTACCATTGTACTTCCAGGGGCTTGTTCAGTGCTGGCTAGATGATAAGCACAAAAATGTCAATGAATGAATGAAAGAAGACCCAGTTTCAAGTCCTCTCACCATCCTGGACATATTCTAATGTGTAATATACCTCTTAAAATGTGGTCCCAAAATTAAACTCAAATTTCCAGGTGAGGCTTAACCCTTTCAGAGAGGTCTGGGCATGCCATGTTCACCTAATTCTTCTCTCCTTTTCAATATCAAAATAGGCTACTTCACAAACCTCCACAAGGAAGTGTTCTAATAAGCTCTGTGTCTCTGCCATTGGTAAATGTGACCATATATATATACTCAGTATATCGCAAATTAAAGAGAGATTTTGATTATGGACTCATAAAGCATCAGTACAGAATGCAGCAAGCCTCTGGCTCCCAATTCAGAGCTTTTTGTATTGCCTTCCTAAAATCAGTTGACGATGCCCCAATTTAAACTTCCGTCCCCAAGTAAAAAATATTTCAACATGTTGGCCATCAGAATATGCACAATGAAGATTTGTATTTCTAGTGCCCTGCCTCCAATACGCATGATAGCCTATCAGTTTGTTTCCCATTCAACCTTCATGCTACAAAGCACAAAGGCACCAGGAGTCCCAAGTATCTAGGGGTTTTTCTGGACACAACAGATTCAGCTTGTTTTCTGAGTGCAGGGCTAAGTTCAAAAGATGTTCTACAACTCAGGTATATAAACAAGCTAGAGCTGGAAGAGGCTGCTGTGAAATCAACGTGTCATCTCTGCTTTGTTAGATAAGCAACACACAAAATCAAACCAACCTGTTAAAATTATTACCGTCTCCCTACTTACCAACAATGATGCAGTGGATGGCAGAGAGCATTAATCACTCGAAAATATCTATTCAGTGTAGAGACCTTTTATATTACCATTTAAATTCTTAACTGCCCTCAGCCTGATTTCTTTTAAGCAAAGGCCCACAGGCCTTACACATTTCATGGTTATTTTCTCTAGTTACGTAGCCTTTATTTTCTTCCTAGTGTCTCATTTTTGTCCCCCTCCCCCATTCCATTCTTTCCCTTCAAATGGACAGAACCTGGTTCCTATCACCTAGAGATGAATTAACCTTTCCAAATATCCTGACATCGCCTTCCTAGAAAAGTTCCCCAGAGCTCTATGACCGATGGAGAAGAGAGGCAGCTTGGCTTTGACTTTAATACACATTTTGAAATACCTTTTGCAGGAAGGCTGGAAATAAGGAACTAATAACAAAGTGCTTCTAAAATTACCGGTAAATCTGAAGCATTCTGCCTGGTGCACGGCCTTTTGAGAGTTTTTAATTCATCAATTAAGTGATCAAAGATCTTGTTCAAGATACGATTACATTTCTTTTGTTCTCTTTGCACAATCATATTAAAATCGATAGCATTCCTAAAATCAAACAGGTTCCAAAGCTAAAAATAAAAACAGACAAAACGACACCCTAACATTCATCACCTTCGACAGGCTATGATTGGTCCTTAACTGACTGGGATACAAATGCTAGGACAAACCATTCCACAGTGATGATGTCACGAAGTTTCCACATTCCTAAAGCAGCTACTATGCATTTAGGCTGTAGCCAGGCCCTTCTGGGAAAGGGTGCAGACAGAGAAATTCTGGCTACTTGCCAAGGCCAAACCCAAGAGTAAATAATTTCCATAATAGAGAATGGAGGTCTTTAAGTGGCTGCTGATGACCTTTGTCACATACACAGGATTACTCTTCCTTATACCACTGAAAACCAAACAAATCCATAGCCTAAGAATCAGAAGGAAATATTTCTTAAATTACCACAATCCTTCTTAATCCTTGTTCCCCAGGAGTCAGTTATGTTTATTGTATTTTGTCTGAATATTCTTGCTTGTCTAAAAGTGGAGCTAATAAGCTATTTCTCTAAAAGGTCAGACAATAAATATTTTAGGCTTTGTGGGCCCCTCAGTCTCTTATACAACCATTCAACTCCACCACTGTACCGTGAAAGCAGCCATAGAGGACATGTCAGTGAATGGGTGTGGCTGTGATCCAATAAATCTTTATTTACAAAAACAGGCACTGGGCCAGATTTGCCTGTGGACTACAGTTTGCCCACCCCGTCTCTAAAACATGGTCATGACCATAACCCACTCTTGGGGACCTTAATCTACATCACATGAATGCTGGACAATTTGTAGGAGAGCTCTTATTATGACCTCAGGATAGAAAAATAGAATTGGTCTGATAGTGGAAAGAAGGTTATTGAGCCACAAGCATAACTTTCATATGGTTTTCTCTTCAAAAAGTTCATTTTATTCTCCAAATTAAATTTTTTGGAAACATTCATTGTTTCTTTTAAAGAACATTAGATTTCACATTGCATCCCAGTTATTTATTACCTGAGTTTGGGTCTTAACAAATATGATTTTGTTATTCTCTGTCATCAGTGGAGCAAGCACATGTGGTTCTGATTGACAAAATTGTGATAAAATTCACTGCATCCTTTAAAGAAAAGTGATTGAAAAGTTTTCAGACTGCTGCAGAGAACACAGGGGGGAAAACGAGAGGATTGAATTTCAACAAAAGACATGCCAGATTTTTTTCCTGCTCTTATTCTTCAACATTCTCCCACTACTCAGTATCTAATTAGATACTGGAACAATCTGGGAATCATGTGTTTCTCTTTAAACTTTTGGCCAAGTCCATCTCACTATGGTTAATGTTGGGTACACTTAGGTTCCCTGCCAGGGACTAGTATTGGGTGACATCACATGCTGTGTCACAAACAATGGAACAGAAATAAGTGTGCACACTCTGAGACAAGCAAAACACTCGCAGTCATTTTGGTTTTCCCTCTTTTCTTTTACTTCAAATCCATGTTCATTTGTTTGCTTGAAAACCCTCCTTTGTCTCTCAACTTTTTCCAGAAACAGATATCCCTTGCTATTATTGCCCCCAGAAAAAATTACAATTCAATTTTTTTTTAAATCTCATGGGCTCACATAATGTCTGCATTGTTGAGCTCTGTTGGAAGAGCTTTCTTGATTAACTTAAGACTGAACAAAACACAGGACATTCGTTGAGAACACCACAGCAAGTCACCACATAACCTATTTGCCCTTATAAATAGGTCGCCTACTGGACAAGAAAAAAGACAGAATGGACATAATGCAAACAACATGACCTTCAAAGCTGCCTGGCATGTGGTTGTTTCCCTCACGAACTGATATTCATGTCTGAGAACGACCATCCCATCTCCATGCTACAGCCTTCTTAATACAGAACTGGAACAAAAGGAAGTTATGTAACTCATCAGCTACTAGGGGAATGTTGAGGATGCCAAAAAAGACACAGACATAGTCAGACCTTTTTAACTTGAAAAAAAAAAAAGTGTCGTTTGTGAGTGGAGAATAAATATCCTGAAACTCCCTTCCATATGTCTGCTTTCCTTCTACTGGGCTACATTCCAAAGAGGTCGTAGTAGTTCCATGTTTTTCTCTAAAATATGAAAAACTATTCTGAACAGATTTTAAAAATGTTTTTCTTCACAGTCACTAATGCACAAATGTTCCTCCGTAATTGCTTTCAAGTGAATTTAACAATATTCGGAATTCCTTGGCTAGGTGATTCCTGATTTAAGAAGTAATTTGAAGAGTCACTCTCATCAGATGATCCTCAACTATTGGTGATGGGAAACACGCACTTTTTAAATATATTGCTTGACAATACAAACTATCTACTTAGTAACACTGCCCCATGGCTACCGATATTGTACTTCTGACTAAACGCTTGCCATAAGCATAATGCTTTCTAAATGTCCTTTTTAGCAAACTCAAAATATTCCTTTGAGGGTGGAAGATGCCAATAAATTGTAGGACCTAGGCCTTTCACTGGGTCATCATCTATATGCAAAATATCTTGGTAAATTATGGGCCTGAAATGTACATACATTCTGATATTAGACATTTTTGCTCACCCAAACCAGCAGGTCAGTCATCTTGCTTATCTAGCTTTTTGAAAATTCCCAGAAAAATGACTATCACCTATAGGATTCCCACAATAAACCATGCTAAACTGACCAACTGTCTTACTGCTAGCTAATCAGTTCTCCATTTCTCTTGCTTTTTCAGTGGGTTCCTTTAAATTTTTTCCTCTCTTTTGTTCTATGTCTTTATTTTGTGTTATTCCATACCACCCCTAAGGCAGAAATGTGGGCTTTGACCAGCTTAGAAAAATATAAATAATCTCAAAACTGTATGAAGTGAATTCAGCTCAAAGAAGGGTGAAAGATTTGGTAAAGATTTCAAACATTTTGATCAATTCTAACTCAAAAGACTATCTTCAAGTTGAGTATTTAACCAGGGCCTGATTCAAAGCAAAAACATTAAAAAAAAAAATCTCGGGGCTTCCCTGGTGGCGCAGTGGTTGAGAGTCCACCTGCCGATTCAGGGGACACGGGTTCGTGCCCTGGTCCAGGAAGATCCCACATGCCGTGGAGTGGCTGGGCTCGTGAGCCATGGCCGCTGAGCCTGTGCGTCAGGAGCCTGTGCTCCGCAACGGGAGAGGCCACAACAGTGAGAGGCCCGCGTACCGCAAAAAAAAAAAAAAATCTCAACTCATCTTCATATCTTTAGTCAAAGGAATAATAATTCCATATTTCATTTTTATAGAGGTTAAAAGATATACATGTCCTGATTTTTTTGATAAATTAGCAACATTTGGAAAAGAAATTCATTATGCTAAAAAACAACTGCAAATTTACATTGAGAAAACTTCCTTTGGTTCAGAGTTCTGTCCTGTTAATGGATATATAAATTTATTATTTGTACATTTGTCTTTATATGGAAGCATCTCAACTGCTTCTAATTGCCTTTATTTTTCTTCCCTGAATCTTTTCTAGCTCTGCTACATTTTTATTCAATTACAGCAAACAAAGAAACCTGGGACGGCTATTCTAGAGCAGACACATTATGGTCTTAAAAAAGATATATTCTCATACACTAAATGGTTTAACAAGTCCTATATACAAGTTAGCACAGAAACCCAAGTTGTTTCCGGCTAGTAGTCTCAGCTGCAACAGTGGGTGTTGTTTTCCCCACTAGCTCCTGTAGTAATTGGTAAAAGTCAAGCTGGGCAAAGTTTCTTTTCTCCTGCACCCTAACACATTAGCAATAGCAACCAGAGAATGCTGCTATTTAGTGTTTTGTTTAAGCTATTATTTTGATCAGCTTTGAAAATTAGAAGAAAACTTATTTAGTAATAATTGCTTTTGAAAGGGTATGGTCACCACTTATAGAATTAAAATCAGGATATACAAGTTCCAAAACACTGACAAAAATAGAAGCAAAGAATACACAGTTTATGGTTCAAAAGAGAGGAAACAGCAAAAATACATGATTAAAAAGGAAGCTCTAAAAGCAGTAAGAGTGATATAGATTAACATAATAATCATAGTAAATATAAATGAGTTAACTACTCCTATCAGGGACAAAAATTCTTAAACTGGATTTTAAAAATTGCCTAAGCACTTAAAAGTGACATAGAAAATTTAAAAAAGGATGGACAAAGATGTAACAGACTAACATAAACCAAAATAAAGTGATAGTTCCTATATTAGTACCAGTGAAAGCAAAAATCAAGGCAAGGCATTACATGAATAAAGAGGGTATTACTCTATTGATAAAAGGTACAATATATATAATGAAACTGTAACAATCATTAATTTTTATGCATGGAATAACATTGCCCTAAATTAGAAAAATAAAATTTTTTAAGTAAAGGAAAAGGAACAAAAATGCAAGAAACACCAGAGTAAAAATCTGACAGATTAAATTAACAAAATAGAAATAATACATATGATTACCCCCACACAAAGCAAAGCAAAAGCAAAGCAAACATTTTAATATCCATAGACTATTAATATTATTTTCCCATATATTACCTAAAAAGAAATATTGACTGAACATCAAACAGTAAAAATTATACAGACAGTATACTCTATTATGTGCCCACAGTGTAATAAAACTTTAAGCATGAACTAAAGAAAACAAAACCTTCAACAACTTGAACACTTTTTAGGGCCTCTTAATTGAAAGCACTCACAGATTATTTAGGAAATAACAATGATAACACTACTATAGTAGCAATTTTAAGATGTAACTAAAGCTATGCCCAGAGGCAAATTAATAACCTTAGTTGTTAGCTTATTAAACAGTAAGGAATCAAAATAAATTAAAATATTTAAATACAAATATTTTTAGATATGTATGTATATGTTTTTAATGTATATAGGATACAATTAAAGAAGCCCATCACACTCAACCTCTATATTCACAGAGGAAATGCTTGATGGTTGGCTCCTGGCTACTATTTGTGTTTGGGGAAAGGAAGACCTACCAGTAATGTATCAACTGCTATGCTCGGAGAGAACCCTAACAAGAAAAACCAAACAAAAAAATATACAACTGCCAGAAACATGAGCTCGTACTAGCTATAAATACTGAGCAACCCAGATGAGATGTTCCCAAATGCTGAACTATACAGACCAGTGGTGTCAAAGTATTGCGCACCTATTTTTAAAAGTAGGACTCCTGAGAAGTAGGATTCCTTGAACTTCCAAATCAGAATCTCCAGGGGTAGGGCATAGGGGGGTCTGTGTTTTTAACAAAGCCTTCTGATGAGTTTAAGTCACTGGATATTGATCATCATTGTTAAGTATCAGGCAATAAGGAAAAATAACTAAATACATGAAGACTATCAGCAACTGAAAGAGGGAAAACAACTGAAAAGATAGAGAAAATAGACCTAATATTAAATACTCTCTACTGTTTCCTGTTTTAACTCTCAGTCTCAGTGGAATTAAAGAGGCTATTTCATCACTGAAGCAAGAATAGAATTTTTAAAAAGAAAGAAGGGGGAGGGGGAAGAAGAAACTACTTGAGAACAAGAATGAATTCTTCAAAATTTAGGGGGAAAAAAGAAAGAATGGGTGTTGCCTTTAGTAAAGGCAGTGAAGAGCAGAATAGAAACTACTGAAAACTGAATGAATACATCAGAAGACCAGAAAGAATTCTCCACATCGTAAGAGTTTTTAAAAGAGCAAATGGAGAGGAGAGAGGTGTGTGATGGCTTTGTAGTGTGTCAGTTTGGCTAGAATGAATTACATTTCCCAGAATTTTATTTTATATGTATATAATTTTATATATACACATACTATTTACATACCACTATCCAAAGGAATTATCCATTTAATCCTCCTTTAATCTTATGGGAATGATTCTATAACTATCCACATTGTATAGATGAGGAAACTCAGGCAAAGTGATTTACGTGGCTTGCTCAAGGCCATACAGCTAATAACTGTTGGAACTGGGTTTGAAACTATACCCACTGGTTTCAGGATCCACCCTTTTAATCACTACAAATCACAGACAGCAATTAAAGCAGAAAAACCAATCATTGTCTAAATAATTGTTGCTAATGTGCTTCTGAAATTTCATGTGTTTATTTACCAAGTCTACTGTACTTAGGTTTTCCAATTCATTCATTAATTTCCTTGCTCCGGTGCATTTGAAATTGTTGCATTAGTTGTTCTTTTTCTTTTTTAATGTATTGTTTTCCTAAGTGAAAAATGCATGCTCCTAAAAAATTCAAACTACAAAGAACTGAAGTAAAAACACCCCATGATTTCTACTTCTACCAACAGTTTGTTATACATAATTCCAGGCATTTTTTATGTATACTGCTAGAAAAGACAGAGAAAGGGGTATGGGGAGAATTACACAACAGGCTTCAGTTGAGAGATGGGTATATAAGTGTTTGTTTAATTATTATTTATACTTTCTATATATAATATTCCTTTGTAAGAATGAAATAATTTAACTGACAAATAAGCAAACTGCCTTTCACCACAAATGGCATACTTATTAGTATATTCACCGATTTTATTAAACTTTCTAGCAGCAAATCAGATATAAAAGTACAACTTGCTACTCTATTTCCCAAGATAACCCTCAGAAATTTGAACTATGTGCTATGGAAGTGCTTGAATGGAAAGTAAGGAATACTCGCATTCAACTAAAACTCCATTACTTCATGTACTCTCAGGAGCTAGCAAGAAAATATATTCTTTTCTAGGACATTTTAATGAAAGTAATATTAAACATAGTCAGATATTATAATAAGAACACATTTACTCTATGTTCAAACACTGCATTTTCCCATTGTACTGCTACTTTTAAACAAAAACAGCAATAAAAATAAGATGTGATAGGCACAGGTGTAAGAACCTTTGAAAGTTTTAGCTCATGTGATCTTTGTGCCAAATGGTCAAAGTGGGAATTTTTATTCCCATTTTACAGAAAAGGAAACTGTGGCTCTGGTAAATAAAATAATATGCCCAGGTCACATGGCCACTAGGTGGCAGCCCCTGTTTCCAACCCAGTCTCCTGCCTACAAATCCAGGGCTCCTTCTATTCTATCATTGAATAGGTTGGTTTTTCCTAGTGGCAAGCAACAGAAACCAACCATGGCTGATGAAAAAAAGAAAAAAGGGGCAGTGGGTAATGCAAAGAACACCCCCAGAAAGACTGGAGAGCTAGATTTGGGGCAACATAAACAAAAATACTTCCAAAAATCATACCACAGAATGAGTGGAGAGAGGACATTACTACTGTCACCTCTGAGCACTCAAGAACACAAGTAGGAACATGTGATGGTCTCAATGATGCAGCATCACCGCTGTCTCAGGACATACTCTTTCTGCAGCCATTGCCCCTAGCAGAGAATGACCTCGAGGGTGTGCTTTCCCTATCGCTCCAGAACAGTTGTCCCTAGAGCCTAGATTATGCACTTGAACTCCAGCTGCAAGAGAGCCAAAGAGGGTGTGAGGGAAGAAAAGCAAATAACTGGCATTTCAGCTTTTCCAGCAAGAGGTAGATAGTGCCCACAACAAGGCTTATAAGATGAGAGAGAACCCAAAACATGAGAAGGATGTTCTGATAGTGACCAAAATGGATGACAAATGCCCCCTGAAAGACCACCCTTTGACTGCTGCACCATCAACATACACCTTTCTTACTCATACTTTTTCTTCTCCCACAAAGAGCTCTTACCTAATACATCAACCCCTATCTAACCTAAAAGCACATCTTCTTTCCTCCAATGGTGGACAACCCAAAGACCTTTCAGTTAATGCATCCAGCTACAAGTCCAAGATCTTCTTGAGTACTGTCACTTTTCAATAGTCTGTAATCTATAGACGAAACTATAAAGTTAATAATCATTAACATATACAATATAAGATAGATATAAATGATAGGGTAAAGGGAGAGAAAAAGATTTCTTAAGATATGTAAACATACATGAGACACCACAGCAGGTAAGAAAATATGGGCAGATATTAACAGTCACCTGCAAATAGACATGACGCTATCGTTGGTACTTCTGACTTCCCTCCTCCACACCTCCTTCCATAGTTCAATTTCATTCTGCTCCTCAGCTGACCCGGTTTCTTTACCCAATGTGATCACCTAAACCTTCATTCCCAAGGGATTTGAGATATTTATGTAGTCTCTCATTTAGTTTTATCACTGGAGCAGTACAAGAAGGTACCCCAAAGCCTGGGTTCCAAATCCCCTGGGTTCCAAACTCCTTGCTGCCATCATATAGCAGTAACTTTATTGACAGGAACAATCTACCATGCCAAACCTAAACATCCCTTTTCACCTATTTGTCAAATGGCACAAGAAGTCTGAAATGACTGGGCATGTTGGCTCGGCCTGAATTCATTGGAATAACTGCTGTTCTCTTTATGGAAGCCATCTTTCTTTGGGTACTAAGCCTCTCAATCAGCAGATCTCAGAGATCCTGAGATGAGAAATGTTCCAGATGTGGTTGATAGGTATTCACCACTCCAACCATTTCTTCATTTCAACTACCTGATTCTAGAATTGTGGCTACAGGGGATTTTCTTGAACTCAATAATTCCTGAAATGACTTCTGATTCTCACCCTTCCAGCCTTCCAGTGATTTCATAAGCACCTAATTACCTATATTAAAGCCCTTTCTGCCTAAAATACCTAGAGTGATTTTTGTTTTTGCACTGAATCTTGAGTGATACAGGAATTAAAACTTTGTGAGTGGGTCATTAGCTGTAGCTGTGAGAGGCATAATTCCCTTTTCCTCCTCTTCGATTGTCAAACTTATATATTCTTGTATGACAAACACAGAATCACATTTTCATCACTAGTTGAAAGCATACTTACTAGCTCCAAGTATCCCATAGGACAGCACCCTAACTTCACAAAGTAGTCTCTGATCTAAGGCTACAACAGTCTTCAACAGGCCTTCCACCATTCTGGGGGACTGCATAAATTGCAGAAGATGGTTGATGTCAGCACCCATTCCTACCTCCTTTCATATGCTTTCCTGAACTCCAGAGGCTGGAAAGCTAAATTTCACAAACTACACTGCAGCTTCTGAGAGATTACATGAACCTCATGTGCTATACCCATTGCCTTAGTCTTCTGATGTAAATTCAGTTCATGTTCAGGAACTATGTGGTGTGCGGCATCACAGTGGAAAATAAAGCTTTTAGTGACTCTAAGGATTGTGGGGCTGGCTAATGCATGGCAGACAACAAAAGCAAGTTCAAATTCAAAATTACTCTTGCTCTATGATGGTACAGTCTTAATATAGTTTGGTGTCTGGCTAATCTCCCTTGAATATGGTACCATACTGGAGGCCACAGCTAGCAGACTGGGCATTCAGCAATGAGAGTAGTCAAGTCAACCTTGATCAGATGAAGTTCACAAGTTGAGGCCAGACTACTTGAGTATGTTTGTAAAACTGAAACAATTCTTGTCAGGTTAATACTAACTTATCATGAAGAACCATTGGTAATTAAACCTCCATCTTTCTTTCCTACTCAATCAGTTGGTCATAGGGACCTCCCTTTGAGGCCATAAGTATAAGCTTAGAAAAACCTACTTGAGTTAGGTCCCATATATAGCACCTCCACTTGAAAATGTATTGCAGTTTAGCACACCCAAATATATGGCTAGGTGAATCATAACACACATCACGGGCAGTTCAGGGTGAATAGTTATCTGGTATGCCATAGTTAAATATTAAGTCTCTATAAGGACCTTAAAACAAGCTGAGAGCTGTTTCTCAATAGAAACAGCTAGTTTCTTCTTGACTAAGAGAGCATGGATTTACTCTCAAACCCCAGAGGCATTTGCTACGCTTCTCCTGATGAGACGTAATACATTCTTCAAGCAGCATCCCAGTTTGTTAAAACATTTTGAGTAATGGGAAAGAAAATATACTCTGGTAGACAGAAAAATCCCTCAGGAAAAATAATGGAATGTAGGTACTGGCAATTTTAAGTTTCCTTGAAGTGGTGAGGGGGTAAAGGTGATGAGATATGGGTGAGGACCTGACAGCACTGCTACACCTAGTAAGTGGCTTCAAGCAGCACAGCCAAATCTGTTATACATTGCCTTCAAAATGAAAAGAGACCCACTAAGTTCTGCATCTCTTTTTTAATGGTAGAAGACTCAAACTTCAGCAAATATCCTGAAATTTTCCAAAGCACTGGACCCTCTACACACTTCACTGAGCAACTCAGGTCTTATATTTTCCTGGATATTGTTCCCATTTTCCAGTATGCAAGCATCTAGAATGTCTACAACTTCATGTCCTCCAGATTATATCAGTATAAAGTCATTAATTTCATGACCTAGCCTTATGTCCTTTGGGATGAAACATTCAAGCTCCCCAGAAATTGAATTATGGCTCAAGGTCAGAGTATACATAATTCTGAAGCAAAATGGCAAAAGTATATTGTTATCCATGCCAAGTGTAAGAAAAACACTATTTGTATCTAGATACAGTTGACCCTTGAACAATACAGGTTTGAACTGTGCAGGTCCAGGTATATATGGATTTTTTTCAAAAAATATGTACCACAGTACTGCATGATCTGCAGTTAGTTGAATCCACAGATGCAGAACCATGGATATGGAGGGCAACTGTAAAGTTATATGCAGATTTTTGACTGTGAGCAGGGTCACCACCCCTAACCTGTGCATTGTTCAAGAGTCAACTGTATATTGATAGGAAAAAAAAAAAAAAAAAAGATTTGGAAGAGTAGTAGTTAAGGCTATATTCGTTGCTTCAGTAAAGACACCACATCTGGAACACTTGATTTAACTGAAGTTACCACCTATTAAATTTATGATCATGATAATCCACCCGCATTCTCTAAGACCAATTCATACAAGAGAATTATGTTAGGAAGTGATAAGACTCAACATCCCCACCACTTTTGAATGGTTTATGATGATACTTAAATCTGCAGTTCCCCAGGGATGTGGTACTGCTTTTCATTTTGTCTCTTGGTAGTAAGACAAATTCCAGTGGTTTCCACTTGGTCCTTTCTGATATATCAGAAGCCATTATCGAGTTCTTCTATTGCTGATGATATATATTCCAATAATAAATTCATGAATTAAAGAAATAAAAGAGGGATGCATTTAGGGTCCCACTGGGCTTACTATAAGACAGATTTGGATCAAATCTCTATCATCTGAATTCCATAAATCCCATATTCTCACAGAAGAACCAGGTTGCGTTCTGGGTCCCCAGGCCTTAGTGTTACCTCAGAGCTAACATCTAATACTTTATGAAAGGTCTAGGTATTTCCCTTTTCCCCAGCTGCTCAGTTTACCCTGGTGAATGGCTCAGGTCCCTTTGAAAAGGATAAAAGATTTAAATATACTAATTAAGATGTTATTGTAGATTTTTTTCCTCTCAAGAGTATCTGGTCTCCCCTTCATTTAAAAAATTCTGAACCTGTAAACTTACACAGATTTGGGACTTTAAAAGAGGTAACTATTATGAGGCCTTAGTTAATCAAGTATGCAGTTTTTCTTATTCATATTAAGTAGAATCTAATTGGGCTACCCATCTATTTTAATCCTAGTTACTACCAAACTCTATAGCTGGCCGAACTATTATCATACTAGTTCTGATGCATGTTATGATAACCGTACTCACCCTGTCTTTAACGCTTTGAGCTGGTACTTAGGCTCTGCCATCGTGGGACCCATGTATCCTCACTGAATTCATCAAACTCTACTGTGTCTCCAACCAGCATCCTTGGCTTACAGAGAATGGCCACTGTAGCACTCTTCCAAGACCAGGAATACTCTCATTTATGTATTTCTAAATGCCTGAAGGAGGCAATGTCTTCTGAATCTTCTTAGAGAACATGATTAGAGTTAGGCAAACATGATAAATCCACTCCAACTTTTCTAATTTCCTGAGCATCTGAATGCCTAGTGTGACATTAAGTACTCTTACTTAAGCTACTATATTGAATCCAGAATCTGTAGTAAATATATCCATATCAATTAATTCAGATGGACTTAAAATTACACTCCTTCTTCCTTGTTCTTATACCTTCAGAATCCATTTACACACATATTATCCAATTTTTAAAATTAGCAAAATCTTGCAGTTCACCTCTCTAATTATTATTACAGGACATGCTGGGATCTGTCTCTAGATACAGGTCTGGGGATGGTGCATGATGTTGAGAATGGGCCATAAAGAGGATTGGATTCTGTTTGCGAGGAGGTCATTCCAGGGTTTTCAAGAAAGGTAGGGCAAAAAGGCTGCTTCAGCCCACAAAGGAGACTCATGGGTTTGGGAGCCCATTACAGTCTGAATCATTCAAATTCTTCCCTACATCCCCATCCCAATTCTGTGATTTCATCCCTTTTTCATCAATACACTTTGACACCAGTCAGTGAGTTCAGTTGACTTGGTAATTCAACAACATTTACTGTGAATTTCTTCTGCTCTGTGACTAGAAAAGATATTCTTTTGGTTTGAAAAAAAAAAAAAAGTCCCTTTTCTAGAACCAAGAATTTAGGGACTTCAGTTTATCATTCTTTTTCTTTAAATTGTCTAGCAACATTAGAAACAACCAGTCCTAGCATCCATTTATTTAACACTTAATATCCTGAGGTGCAGGTAATAAAAACCTGTGTTGGTTTATTTAAGTCAAAAAGGATGCTTATTAAAAATATATATATTGGCCTTCCCTGGTGGTGCAGTAGTTGAGACTCTGCCTGCCAATGCAGGGGACATGGGTTCGAGCCCTGGTCCAGGAAGATTCCACATGCCGCGGAGCAACTAAGCCCGCGTGCCACAACTACTGAGCCCATATGCCACAACTACTGAAGCCCGTGCTCCTCAACAAGAGAAGCCACCGCAATGAGAAGCCCACACACCGCAACAAACAGTAGCACCCACTCAAAGCAACTAAAGAAAGCCCGCGCGCAGCAACGAAGACCCAACGTAGCCAAAAGTTAATTAATTAATTTTAAAAAAATTATCTAGCTCACAAGATTGTCATGAAAGTTGAAGACACAGGTTCAGAGCTACAAAGCTAGGAGTGATGCCTAGAATCCCAGCAGAGAGCTGGTCTAGTGAGGATGTCACTGATGCCCCTGCTGAGCACTGGACAATGCAGCCCTACCACAGACAGTAGACACTGGATACCAGCATGGATGCCCCGTGCCCCAGGAACTCACTCATTCAACCACTATCACAAAGAAGCATCCCTCATAATTCTCTCAACTCTGAATCGGAGGCATACTATGGGTAGAACCTGTTATACGTGCCTGTGTTCTCATAATAAGGAAGATTTGGAACTTTCAGTTTTTATAGCAGGAGGAGGCTGTCACTAAGACGCAACAGAATTTTCCCACGATAGAGAAAGGATTCAGATAATATTTATCAAAACACCAACCATATCCAATAGAAGCAAATGGAAACAGAAATAAGAAAAGTAGTTTTCTAAAATTGAAGACAATGAATACAAGTAATAGTGCATCAAATTAACAGATTTTTAAAAATTAAGATAATCAATACTGGTAAATGTGGGGAAATGGCATTCTTCTATCCTATACTAGTGGGAATGGAAGCTTTCTAGAGAGCAGTAAGGCAGGACACACCTCAAAGCCTTTCCATTTTTTCTTTTGAGGCTATCTATATCTATAATTTCTAAAAAACATAGTAAATATTATTTCATAACCAGAGAAAATAAAGTATTATTTAAAATTTTAAGTAACATTACCAAGCTCTCAGGGAAAATGGCTCAGATTTTTCTTTTTTTCTTTTTTCTTTTTGGAGAAATCTACCAAATACTCCTTTTTCATTTTCCCCTCTCTCAACATATTTGTTTGGCAAGTATTTATTAAGCATCTGTGTGTCTACATCAGCAGCTGACAATTGTAAAAATTATATCTATATTATTTTGTTGACTGCATTTTTTTTTTTTTTTTTTTTTTTGTGGTATGCGGGCCTCTCACTGTTGTGGCCTCTCCCGTTGCGAAGCACAAGCTCCGGACGCGCAGGCTCAGCGGCCATGGCTCACGGGCCCAGCCGCTGCGCAGCATGTGGGATCTTCCCGGACCGGGGCACGAACCCGTGTCCCCTGCATCAGCAGGCGGACTCTCAACCACTGCGCCACCAGGGAAGCCCTTGACTGCATATTTTAATGGATGAAGAAACCAGAATATGAGTTGACATCTTCAAGTTCTCAAGCTGAACTTGAGTTGGCATCTCAAGTCCTAAATGCTCTTAAATATAGTCCAATTGTGCTGCTACAAATTAAGGTGATAATGGACACTGAAGTTTATATGACACAGATTCCCCCAAGTATTAGGAGCTAGAGACTCAAGGATCTACATATTTCTAAAGCCCCAAATTCATTGCAAATTCACAGCAAATCTTACCCAAGGTGTATCTAATAACAGATCTAGAGTTCCTGAACTACTGTTCACAGACAATACAAAAGGTCAGTTGCAAGTAAATACTGTATAGCTCTCCAGGTATTTGGTTTACTGGTGTCCAGCACTGATAGAATGACTAAATAATAAAGAGTTATGTAAACAATGTCAAAGTGCTGCTGCCCAGTCTGGGGCTTCAACTTTTTCTGTGAAATTGTTGAGCTCTTGTTATGGTTTTTGATACTTGAAATTGTTTTTGGACAATCCCAAATTTAGCAGTAATTTCAAGGAGGCTTCCTGGCATGTGTTCTAGATTGGTCTCCACATTAAACTGATAAATCAAGAGATTTATCTCCTCAATAGGTCAAAATGATTATTACCATCCTCTTGCCTTTTGGAGGAAAAGAACTTTATCCTTCTATGTGATTTATTCTTTTCATGGGCATCCATTCAACACTGAGCTATTGTTTCAGAACAAGGAAAATGTATTCCTTTTACAGGTTTATTCCTTAAACTGGCATTTGTTTAAGTAGTTTCCACTGCACAAACACAAAAAGCCCTAATACATGCAGACTGGGTCGGCCTCATGCCATCAGATGTCACCGCTGACGGGTGATGGCACTTATATAGATTTACACAACAAAAACTACATTAAAAATGTTAAGGTGGCGAGACAAAGACACAAAGCCCTAGAAATTCACAGCTCGGGATTTAAACATACTATATCTAAGAGGAATGGAGTGCATTAGGGTAATGGGAAGGTGACAGCGTCCCTATTATACCTACAGTGCTAGACACTTAATCCTTAACTGAATTTCCTGGTGGTGCTTGCTTTGTCTCATTCTTGGGGGCTTATGTTTTTTAATGACATTATTGTTGTGTAAATGTTCTTGTTTTATAAAGTAATTTCAGGTTGATTATCATCTGTTTATGCAATTAGCATAATTATACCTAATTACATAGTAGAAACAACATATATAATTCCTTTATTAGAGGTATAACTGTAGTATGTAATGATTTTCAATCCTTATGAAACTGTTAACAAATATTCCATGAATGTGAAAGCAAAATATTTAGATGCCAGCTCTCTTACATTATGTATATATATTTTTTCATATGCTCAGTAATAATTAGATTTACTGCCTGTCAAATTTAGTGTTAAAAATCATATTGCCATATTAGAGGGAATACAAATATAAAAACTGTACATAGGAAAATTAGAAACACTCCCTGGTGTTCTCTTTAAGGTTTGGTTTTGTAAATCTCTCAATTAAGATTTCTTACCTATAGAGCGTCACCCTCAGGTGAATTTTGACAGTAAAGTTATAAATCCAGTAAAGAGATTTATATATAACACTATGACATATAATACCCACATGTGTATGTGACATTCCTAACCAATAATATTGCCCTCTTTATTCTCGTGTTTTTCTTTGATTCTGAACCAAAAGGGAACTTAAAAATGATGAACTAAAAATGGCTTGATATAAAAAGAAGTAGATCATAAAATAAGAAAGATGATGCATGCCTCCAAAATCAGCCAAGATTCTTATGAAGAGTTGAAAATAGTTGCTGAAAGAGAACATAAGCTGAACTCACATACAAGAAATGCATATTAATGTAGGTTATCACCATTTATTTCTTTATCAAATGTCTATCTCTGTTATTGGTCACTTAAAGAAAATATTTAACTATTCCTTCCCTCTCAAAATATGGACTAAAAAATGCAATATGAATAAACTGAACGCAGAGATTTGCTGCTTTTGAATTATGTGGTACATTCGCCCATGTGGATAAAAACCATCAAATATCCTCAATTATTGCTTACTGCTGAGATAAGTATTAGAGGGTCTAATTTACATCATTGGAAATTTTAGGCAATAATATCAGAAAAGCAACACTTTAAACATTAGCAGCACATTACTGTAAAAATACTACTCTTCTCCTTTTGGATATATACTAACCTTAGGAACTGCGAATTCCGTCTCTATCAGAAGGCAATATTCTCAGCATCTGATTTACAAACAAACTTATATTCAAATGAATCCTGGATTTCAATTATCATTGAAGCAAACTATCAACTTAAGTTTTTAGTCTTTCAGCTAAGATACCTACTCTTTCAGAATCACTCTAGGCACACTCAACACATAAATTTTTTTTAATTAATGAAACAAAACTTTTATTAAAAAGTCAAGGTTAAAAGGTTTGTTTTTTAGTTAAGATGAGCAGGAATTATTACTCTGAAAAAAGGAGGCAAAAGTTTTGTTTCTTGAATCCTGGGTCAAAAAAAATCTTGACTCAGAATATTCAGTTGTTGACATATATGAAAATTACAATACACCCCTATAAATGATGCATATTAAGGTATACATTTTCTGAGGATAAGGACTATAACTTGTATTTCTTTCATTCCCTCATGGTACCATGAACAGTGCCTGCATAAAGGAGTTGAAAAAAATGAATGAATGAATAGAAAAATGAAAACATGCAACTAATTTTTACACAGAACAAATTGACAATAAGCTTTTTTCCTTTTACTTGCTCCCTACTCTTCGTTTTAGAAGGACTTAACAAGTTGTTATTTTAAAAAGTCAAATATTCAGACTTTCTTCCCCTTGAATATATTCAATTGTATAATATAGTGTCTGGAACAAAATAATCATCAGAAATGTTAGTCCATGAAGGTTCAGTACGTGATATAGATTCCCTGAAAAAGTCTGAAAGTCAACAAGGAAAACCCCTTCACACAATCGCAGTAACTCAAGAAAACCTGAGTGCCATCTGGTCCTGGCAACATTTGGCAAATAACAGGCACTTCTTGTTAATTATTTGTTTCCTCCCATCCCCTTCTGGCTTCACAGCAGGAGGCAGAGTCCATGTTTTGGGAAGAGGCTACCTAGGTAAAGAAGATTAATACATTCTACAAGGGAACCCCTCTGCTGGCTCCTAGGAGACCTCCTCCACTCACTGTTTCCCTCTCTACTAGGGAGCGCTAAAGAAGTGGACAGGCTGGGAGACACAAAGAATCTGTGTCTGCCGTTAGAAGGAAGCAGTGATGGGAGAGAAACCTGGGAAGGAAGGAAGAATGTGACTACTAGGCAGCTGGCCCCAGACATACTTGTTTTTACTTTCCTGCTACACCCATAAATGTTTTTAGAATGTATTAAACAGTCAACTTGTCATTGGTGTTAATCTGTAAAAGTTGATACAGACCAAACAAAAAGAAAGCTTTCTTCCGCATCTGCACTTTAGATTCTAAGGACAAAGTGAGCACAGTCAGGAATAGGTTGTTCAAGAACAACTCTCTTCTTCACCAAGGAACTGTCTAGCCCAAAGTTGTGCCTGGGCCCGGCAAATAACGAGCTGCCCTTCCATCCCCGTGGCCTAGACATGAACTCTATTGTGCAAATAAGGGAGGCTGTGAACACACACTTTTCAGACAAAAGTAATACAGCCATACGTTTGCTGGCTTGTTTCAGCAGTGACCAGCTTCTGGGGATATTGAGTACCCTACCTTAAAATTTACAAAAGGTCTAAGCCAGATGGGATGGAATTCACAGACGGTACTGGCAGCCAAATGATTAAACAGAAGCATGCACAGCTTCCAACCCAAGAACTTGCACCAGTGCATGTCTGACCAGTGCAGTGATAAAAAAAAATCTTGTGTAATGTCCTGAAAGGGGATGAGGTAAAAAGGGCTAATGATCTTTGGATCTTTAATGTACATCAGATGAGGAATGTACATCTTTGAATTAGATCCCTAAGTGTGAAAACTGTGACAACTTCTGGAAAGTTTGTTAGTCTCTAACTGGCTCTGAAAGCACATTATCTTTCTGTCTCACTCTGTTGCTCCTTTTTAAAAGAAGTCCATCACCCCAAACATGACAGCAAGACACTAAACTTTGAAAAATGCCTTTCCATATTTTTTTCCCATAAACCATTAGTTTAAACATTAGAGATTAAAAAATGGAAACATTTCCCTAGCTTTATACTAATGTGGCATTTACACATTCTTCCATACCATTTGAATGCACTCACCAGGCTGGCATCCATTCTAAGCACAGTGTAAAGTCTAGAAAGGCATTTTATTCTTTCCAGGTGTTCCTGACTAGCTTATTTATGGTCTGACTTCCTTTCATAGTGTGAGAAACCTTAGCCTTCTGCCAGCTGCAAAGGGTTGTTAGAAGAAGCATTTTTAAGTTAAAAAATATAGAGCAACAATTTTCCTCTCCTCCCTCTCTCTCTCTGCCACACTTCATGCACCTTCTTGCATTGGTTAGTCCATGACATGTCTAAATAGGCATTTAACTGTACTCACCATCAAAGAAGTTGCCCCATGCAGGCAACAGTATATTAACTTAATGAATACCAGAAAGGATAAGAAGGAGGGTACAGAGCTGTTAACTCGGCCCAAGTTATCCTTCCTGAGAACACTCATCACATTCGCTGGTAACACACACATACACACAGCATCATGCACTTTTCTCCCCTTCTTTAGTTCCAGAAAAGCTGAGGGTCATTACAATGACATACAGCTGAAAAGCACACCTGATTTGCAAAGAAGCCATACAGTATGCTTGTTTTATGCACACAGTCACATAAACTAAGCTTAAATGTTTTCTCATTCATGATTAACATCTGAAGGTCCCTGGCAGTTATTTCCTTGTGTGACTACTTAAGTAGTCCCAATTAAAGACCACTATTTGCCTCTTTAGTGGCCATATTACAACCCAAATATGTAGATGTAAAAACATAAAACAATTTTGAAAGATAAATTTTCAACACCATAAAAGAAAATGAAATGTATTCTAATTTGTATTCTAATTTAAACAATTACAGGTACAGAACTAGATAAATAATTTGGGCTTAAATAACTGGTTCTACCCACTTAAAAAATGCACTCAATTAGGACAACTTTGTAAATGTTTCTGAAATGACGGGGGTTTTAAAAAATTATCTGAGTGTCATTTATAACAATTATGACTTTTAGAAGAAGAAAAAATGTGAATGGTGGCAAAGATGAGACATAATTGACCATGAGCAATAAAAAGGTTGACAGGACTTGAACATTTTTAAATAAAAAATTACTAAATCCAAACAACTTGGATCCCAGGAAAATTTGAGTGCTTAACTAGTAAGATCACAGAATACCTATGTTCCTTGGAAAAGAAAATTCATTTTTATTGAGAAGGTGTGGTTCAAAAAATTACCACATAATTTAGAGATCCACGGGAATCTTTGGCATTTCAAAACTTGAGTGGAGCCTTTGGAAAAAGCTCATCACAGCTCCTTTCAATCTCTGAGGAAGCTGGCATTCTGCGATGGAGTTGTTAAACAGCCTGGCCATGCCAAAATTCATCATAGCACTGCCCCAGGGAGGCTGCTAGCTGCCTGACCCTAGCAACTCGGAGTGGGACTGGAACAAAAGGCTAGCATCCATTTCAAACAGAACCCCAGGAAGCATCTGCGGGAGGATGAAGAGTGTCGAGGTGGAAGCTGGAAGACAGTGGGAGTGAGGAAAGCACTCGCTAAGGAAGGCAGAGAGAGCTGGAAGGAAGGCAGGCTGAGCCAGCAGGTTTATTGGCAGAAGTCGCACACACGATTGCTAGGCAATGGTCAATTTCCAGACAATAACAGCACAATAACTGCAAAGCAGTAAAGATGAGAGATCATGAAGAATGCATCTTCACACACAGAGAAATGACAAAGAGAGGAAAAGGAAGAGCGAAGGAGGGAGGAAAGTAAGGGAAAGGACAGGAGGAAGGAAGAGAAGGATGAAAAAGAATAGGGAAGTGGAGGGGAGGGGAACCACTTTAAGAAAGTAAACATGAATTATCAGGTATCTTTGTGTTTACAGACTGTGGAGTCTATCTAGGCTGGCTAATGGCATGCTATTCCTTTTCTTGTGCTGTCAAGAAATATTACTGATTGTTAATAGCATTAAAATCTTTATCACTTAATTTATTTTATTAAACCCATTCAGATTTAACATTACTAGCACACGACTGTAAAGAGCAGTAATAATGCCATCGAGGTTGGTATCAATGATGCTGAAGGGTACTATGTAAAATGCAGCCAATGAGCAACGAGATGACAGGTTCTTACAAACCTTTACATTAGATTAAGGAAAAGCCTTGCACAGATTCACCAAACTGTGATCTTAATATGATATAGCATCCTCTGTCCTTTGATGTCCCTCTAGAATTACTTGTCATCCTCCAACATTTAAAAACCAAATCTCAACATCCAAGAAGAACTGTAAAAAGAGTTAATGTATATTTAAATAATGCATAAACTTTAATCTTTCCTTCTGCTTCTGTGTTTCTCTCAAAGCCATTCTTTCAAACAAAACTTTGATATGTCAAATACTTTTTTAAAAATAATAATGCTATAGGCCAATGAAAAAATGGGGTTATAGCTTTATATAATATTTTAAATTATTCACTCAAATAACTTTTATAGTTCACACAATTAAGGACTTGAACTGTCTTGCATGGGCTAGAATCCTTCCAGGGTACCTTCAATCCCTAGCAAGACAAATTGAGGTGAGCCGTTTCAGTACAACAATTACCCAGAAAAGGTTTTCTGCTTCATCCTGTCAGACTTGTGGAATTTTATACATTTTTATTCATATATGAGATCTGTGAGTAAAAGCCATTCTGATCAACCCCATGGGCTCTATCTAATAGGATGCATCATACAACATGCACAACTGCCCCACCCCCGTCAACGTGGGGCGTCAAGGTAATTATAATATGATAAATGAATTAGATCATGGGAATGAGAAGATCCGTAAGGTTGAAAACAATTATCTTGACATTAAAAACCTCAACTGTAGTGAAGTTTTGTTAAAACACAAAGTTTATAGAAATTAAATTTGGAGACAAAAGGGGATCTCACCTAATGAAGGATCATCTGTAACAGTAATAGATAAATCTTGCAAAGACAACACTCAAGGATTTAAAGGAGCCCAATTAAGCTGGACTAAATATCAGAAAAACCACTAGTAAAGAATATAAGGGTTTTTCTTTTCTTATATGATGAATCTGCTATATAAACTTACCAATTACAATACAGACTCATTAATTGGATTATTTTATGGTTTGTCTGAGCACTGACTTTTGGAACTTATGTTAAATTTAGATATGACTTCTAAGGAGAAAGAAAAAACTTGTCTGGCAATATAAAGCTGTTTCAGGTGATTTTTTTTTTATTAAGTTGAACACTGTCATCTTCCAACATATTTCTGAAGTACCTTTATTTTTAGGGGTTTGTCCTAAACAATACAATTTTCTTGAGAAAATAGCTGTTTAGTCTAGGCTTATCTTTATGTAACTGCTATCTCAATCAACAAATATTTATGAGTACGTACTGGAGTAACTGTAACTAACATTTCTAGGCAGCGGGTAAGTAACCAAGTGATATGATAAGCTTTTATTTTATTAAACTTCACCAGACTGCTGATGAATTTTTGTCCCATAGGAAGTCGAGTCTCAACCTAAGTAAGAGTCATTGATCTCCGTGACATCACACCAGGCAAGAGGCAAAACTGGAATCTGAACCCCCAGACTTCAACTGCAAACCTTCACATCCTAAGGGATAATGCAACAAAGCCTAATCCAGGGCTCCAGCTCTTGCTAACTCACAACCAAGTTGTAAAAGTAAATACAGTGAAAACTACGTAAGATGTAAATCACACTTTAAGGCATAAAAAGATGGCAAAGCACTTTGCATCCACTTTGAAACCAAACACCACCACCCCACTAGAAACAATGGCATTTCAGTAAATCTATTTTACTTAAAGGAAAAGGTTAAATAAGCTGGTGAATGCCAACAAGTGTTCTTTGGCTAATGTAGGGAGGTGCTCTTGGCAATCTCCTGGCCTCTGAGATTTTGCTAATTGTTTTTCCAAGAAGAAACTTAAGTCTCTTTCAAGCACTATCTTGAGTAAATGTTGCCATGGAAAAGCCTTGGTATTCCACTTTCTATAGTGGTTGCACAGCTACTGTAAAGAGTGCAGAGAGGAATTTTTGTAAGCAGCTGCCAACCACACCCTAACCCCAGGCAGCTGTCTTGTGTTATGAATTACTGGTCACGATAAGAAGTGTGGATGATGAGTTATAAAACATCCCCATTCCAGACAATGCAAAGTAAGTCTTCCTGATTATGGGAGGAGGTAGATGGAAGACACAAGAAATCAGATATAGAGCCATTCTTGCCATGTTGGAATATAAATGACAGGGGTTCAGACACACATTCTCACTTAACTGTCACTCTTCAATAGACTGGCTAACAAAATGCTCCTGTCCAGCATATAATGGGATACACACATTCCAACTGCAAAGGCCTCAGAGGGAGCAGTCATTTATGGCTCATCCTTCCATACATGTTCTAAGTGATTTGGCCAGGTGGCCAGGAAGCACAGGAGTGAAGAAAGGACAGACTTTCCAGTCACTCTGAAAGAACCTGTCAAATCACCAATGCTACCAGCATCTTTCATTCACTGGTACCTAACTGAAGGGAAAGATAAGTAGGAGGCAGCCTCTTACAGGACTGCAATGATGATGTAAGAAATAAAGCAGAATTCTTCACTGGAATTCGGGAAGGTTTCTGGGTACAACAGTTTCAGAGCCCAGAATTCCTACTCATATCTTAGGGCAGAATTTCCCAAGGCTGAAGTGCTACGTCGGCTTGGTGCATTTGGGCCAGATGAGTTAGGGTCCTGACCACTTGATTTTCAGGGAATCAGGAAAAGAGCTCAGGCTATAAAATACCTTTCTGATCATTTTTCACTGCTGCGGCTTCAGAGGTTACCAAAGTCTGTAAGGGCACAGAATATAAAATGTTTCCCACTGCAGACCTGGAAGACTGGGCCCTTGAGTCGTGAGTGGCCCACCATCAAAAAACCCTTCTTCCTTTGTTACATCTGCTGGGCCTTCCACTAAAGAACTGAATTAGATAGACTGGGGGAAGGGGAGGAGGTGAGTGGGGAGTGGGGAATGGAAGGAAGGCTGGTGCAAGAATATATTTTCTATGTCTGGATAAGGGAACAGGATTCTAGGTAATTGCCTGGTTTTCTCATTGTTCTCGGCTGCCAATCCGAGATTCATAGAGGGGCTGAAGAGATCTCTCTTTTCTCCTTTCCCTTCTAATTCTTCACTCACTACCTCCCCACCAACCCTCCATGTCACCCCTCCCCACCTTAATCCTTTTCCCTCCCCTCTCACGGTGCTTATTCCATCCTAGAGGGGAAAAAAAAGTAATTTGTCTGTTTTATTTATGATGCAATGAAGGTATGCTGCACGTGTCAGGATAGCCTGACACTGGTCAAACTATCTGACAGCTGAGAAGAACTGCCTTCATACTCCAATGAGTGTATATTTTAACCATTTGTCCACCAGAGCACACCACCGAGGTTCTGTCACACCACCAAGGTTTTGTCAGGATTCACAGCACTGGGTTTGTTTGTTTGTTTTTTGACATCTATTTTGTTATATCCCAGTTAGCCTTGGAACAAGAAGTGTTTTCACAGAATCTTTTGTCCTACATGTGTACCCTAAAATATGCGGAGATGCTGTTTGTCATATGGCAAAATTCAAAACTGTCTGAATATTCCCATGCAAGACCTCTGATGATGCTCTTAGAACTTCATTAAATTTAGTGATCTAGAACAGTTATGCCACAAGTCCCAAATCAGGATACAGTATTTAGTGATCAGATCCAGAAAGTGGAATTAGCACAAATGAAATCAAAATTTCAAGCTACTTCTCCTCAGAATTAAAAATGAAAGCACAGGTCGAAAAGCTAGAGTAGTCCTGTCAAGAATAACGTCTGGGTAAAAATCCCTCAAGAATATAAAGATTTTATTTTTTTTCCTAGAAAGAACCACAGTTCGTAGGTATTTGATAGTTCATCGTCCAAGTTTGAATCAGAGTGTTTTCTCTAATGTTTGCAAATTAGGGCTTTTAAGAATTTGACAGGAGCAAACTGAATGGCCAAAGGGACCATTTTATTGCATTTACTCCTTTTCAATTTCTGCTGCATTGTACTCTCTGGATTCCGTGATCTACCTGCCAAATGCACACTCACTTGTGTACATACTGAAGTGGACTCTCCCCTTACTTTCAACAACAAATCCCTAATTCCAGAGGGCCTGCCTCACATCCACTCTCTCTCTATCCCCTGTTGCTTTGCCACCAGCAATTTAATTCTCCTTTTCAGACATAAAAGGACACACTGGGTTTTCACAATTATACTTTTGATTTCCTCATAAAAAACAATGCTCAGAATTAGGCCCTGGACAATCTGTTCTTGTCCTGCAAAGGCCTGTGGGGCAAGATTTCCAGAAGAACCAATGAGATTTCTGCTGACTGAAAATATTTTTATTTTAATAAACTACAAAAGAAAAATGCTAAAAAAAACCCCAAAAAACACTCACAACAGGTTCAGAAATGTAATGTAATGCACACAGCATGAAACAGAAACAAAGACCCAGCAGACAGGGAGTGTGATGAATGGTCCTAACCACATCGTATTTATTTATTTTTTTTAAATCTGCATTTGCCTTTCATCTGCAAATGAAAGGAATGGGGAAAAAGTGACTATGCATTCCAAGGAATTTCTTTTGGTATAATAAGAGCAAACGCAAATATTATAAACAGAAGCAGAATTAAGAGTCTACAGCAACAAAGATACAGAATGGCTGAAAAATCAGGGTTCCCACTGTGGGGTTTTTTTGCACTCGGCTGTGTAAGGTGGCAAGAAAATGCTGTACAATGCCGACTCAAGACAAGGGTTACCACAGTGCTGAATGCTTCTGCTTTTCAAATCAAATGTGAAAGTGAGTTAAATTGAGTTTTCTTGAGGTGACAGAAGAAAATATATATTTTGGTATACTTTTAAGTATACACTGAAATTATGAAAATTTCTAAGACAGTACTTTAAAAAAATCAAGGCATTAAGATCACTTAATAGTAAATATGTACACAAGTCGAAATATTATTTAAAAATTTCAAGCCATGTAAAAACCACCCACTCTTTTCTCTGTAAGCATTGTTCCCAAGGTTTTAGGAAGAACAAGATAAATCCAACTGTGTGGATTATGTGGTATGCACAATGCACTTGACAGACTGTAAAAGTTAATATATTTTGGCAAGGGTACTAATTTACAAATAGCTGATTAGATGTACCTCACTAGCCATGGAAGAAAATAGGCATATTTTTGTACATAAGACTATTATGCATTTTATATATACATCTACATATGTATGTGTGTGTGTGTTTATGTGAGTGAAGAGAAAAAGAGAAAGCCTCACTCTCTTAAGCTGTATCAATATTGGTGACACAAAATGCACACAAATTTCACAAGTTCAAAGTCTTCCATTTTTTTAGTGAAAAATAACCAATCTAACATTGTAACTCTACAAATATCTGGAAGTCTTAATAGTACTTTGTACATTTCATAATCATTTAATTTTTAATATTCAAAGAGTTTTATGTAGTGTTCATTTAAAACAAATGGACATAACATAACTTTTGAAGATGTGTTTAGAAGTTATAAGCAATGCCCAGCTGTTTTTGCACGGGTTGAAATATCCCTCAAAGATGAGCTAGTTTGATGTATGCAAACGTTTTATACTTGTTGTATAGTTCTGGAAAAGAAAAATTATATGTGGTTGGCCTTGGCAACTATGATAGAACAATGTCAATATAATAGAGAAGAAACTATTTGATCACAATAAACTTGCTAAAATAAAATTCTTTCTACATGGTTGAAGCTAACAACCATAATTTTATGTGCAATATCAATATGATGTAGAATGGGCCACTTGATTAAAATAAACTTGCTAAAATAAAATTCATGGTGTCAAAATAAACACCCGGATGATAACCTAGGCAGTTCTGAATCTCCCTATGTTTTAAATTTGAAAGGTTTATAATTTATAGTTTCAAAATAGTTCAGAATGGGCTAACAAGATAAATCACATCCTTCTCTGGAACCTGATTAAATTTCACACTGGAAACTGAGAAGACTCCTCATGACCTTCCCTTACAGTAGTTGTCCTGCCATTTTGCTGCTTTTGCTCCACCTGGCTCGACCGCAGCTGTCATAAATCGCACACTACAAAGCTGCATGCTTTGAGAGGCAGCTTCAAAAATATAAGTTTCAAAAATTAAACCACTTACAGTCCCTCCTCTTCATTTAGAGACAATATATTTTGTGCTGGCGTTCTCTTGCTATGTAATAATTGCACATTAATAAAAACATGTGGTGAGAAGCGAATAAATAAATTGCACTTCACGAAAGCATCTCGACACAAAATCACATTTTCAAACTGCTTTAGAAAAGGAACTGAGAAAATCCTGGCAAGTAAATAGGCAGGCAAGCAGCAAAAGAGATATTCTCAAAGGTATTTCCAAACTTGCCTTCATGACGTGAAAATCGGTGTTCACTGCAGATTCCTGTAATATTCCCAAGGTATAAGTTGCTGAGCATTTTCCCTATACTAGTTATTGCGTTTTTAAGGAGCCTTTTATACAATTATTTCTTTATGATTTCAATAAACAAAAGCCATATAATGGTTTTTTTCAGTGTTTATGAATTTCTACACAAGGAAGGTGGCTTATTTTGCCCATTGAAGATGATCTATGGAAATGATCATGTGCAGCTTGATCGTTTTTCACACACCCTTAAACTAAGGCTTCACAATATCTCTAGGCACTTTTCTCCTGATCAGCAGAAAGTGTTCCCCTCTACCTTGAAAGTCCAGGAAATCTACAATTAAACTGTTTTGGAATTCTGTTGTCTTGTATTTATCTGTGCATCAGTTACACGCTTATCAGCGCCTCTTCTCGAAAGGTTCCAATTCTCCTCTGGAAAAGCTGCCTCTATTTAATCCATTCCTCTCTCAGACAGAGACATACATCAAACAGGAGAGAAATATTACAGAAAGAAATACCTATTTTCTCACACTTTTCAGATTAAATATCTCCAGCTGCAGATAGAAACCTCTTTAAATTGAAATTAATTTCTGTATTTTAAAAAAATATCAGGTGGTATGTTTTACTTTCTCTGCCTTTGCAGTACAATTTGTAGGCCCTCGAATTCTCAACACAAATACATTTTTAATCTACAACTCAGCCTGAGGTTTCTCTTATTCTCCTGATTACCGTTTCCCCCTCCATGTGGGACCTTATTTGTTATCTCTCTTGCTCAATGCTTATTCAAAAATGCCTTCAATCTGAATAAAGAAAAAAAAAATGGTCAGCCAAACAATACATAAAAGGGCAAGAGGAAAACACTCACAGAGCTATACACAATCTATACTTTCCTAATATAGAAGACTTTTTCTCATAGTCTTATCCAAAAACAAAAAGAATTATTTACATTCACAGCTTAAGAAAATAATTTTACATACTTGCTCTCTATGCTCAAATGCTGCCAGGGTTGCATGTATTTTGTAGAGGCAGACTGCCCTCTGCAGGGGAAAGCAGCTTTTTAACAGCCCCCTTTCAAACAGTCTCAAAAAAAAAGAAAAGAAAAGAAAGAAAAGGAAAAGAACAGGACAGCTGTATTACAGAAAATATAAACAAATAGTTTCTTAAATGGATTTGCTTGTATGCAATTAAACTGAATTTATTCACCCTGAAATGTACTTGTTCACATTCTACTTTTTTTTTTTTTTTTTAAGTTGCCTATCCCCTATTTCCACTCACAGGAAAAATAGGAAAAGGGCAACATTTTTGTCACAAGCTGCACAGTGATATTAAACTGAACACAGAATTGTTCCAGCCTCATTTCTTTCCCAAATTAGAGTAGGCTTTAAAAAACATTTTTTTAATAGTTATCCAAATGCCATGTAACCATTGTACAGCAGGGCTCTGAATTTGTCAAGAAATCTCTCTAGATTTCTGCTCTGGGCTTGGGGCAGTGGAGTGAAAGCATTCTTTGATGCTTAGAAAATTGCATTGTGGTTCTATTATTTTCACTTTAATATTTTGGAAAATGAGATGAGGTGATATTGATTTCACCCCATTGTATGTATTTCAGATAACAAATGAATAAAAATGCTAATCAAGAGAAATTTTGATGATTGAGTCATAATTACCTAAAACTTAAATGTTGTGGTAGAAATTAGTGACAGTTAAGAGCTAGTGAGTCCTTCATTGCATTAAGGCTTTCATTCTTCCTTGGGTCTATCTGTCTTGCACCAAATACCCTAAAACCTGTTTCAGCAATTAAAGGAGAAGGGAGGTCTGTATTTTTAAGGAATGGTCTTCTAGGGTTTTGGTTTTTGGGTTTTCTTTTTTTTTAAGGTTGTCACAGAGTGGATTCTGTAAACAGAAAGTGTGTGAAAAGGTGTCACAATTTAGTGGCATTTTCCAATTAAGACTTCAGGGTTAATTCCTTACACTTAAAAAGACACTTCTGACTTCTGCTTTCATTGTTTTGCCCCCTTTACACCACAGAGCTTCTTCCAACCCCACAAGAGCTGACTTCCTTCCTCCAGTCTCTAAACGCAACCAGCAGGGGGGCTGATGAAGTGCTCATTTTTCACATCAGTCTTATAAAATTGCTTTCCCCATTAATTGTATCCATGGAAACAATACATTTGGCTGGGAAGGGACTCCTGAATAAAATTTAATGGGATTCTCAAAAAATTTGCAGGCTAGGGGGAGATGCAATGATCAGCCATTCTAGCAATCCAAGTTTTAGCCCAGTTCAGGATTAATTTCTTGTTTTCAAAAACTGAACTGAACTGAATCCAAATTAAGCTAAGGTCATAAAAATGTAATTTCACTCTCTGAAAAAGAATTTTACAGGGGAGGGCAAATAGAATTTTTGTTTCAGAAGTACTGTGTAATTTCTAATATACCTCCTAGCAAAAAACAATCATCAGTACTTGCCTGAATGGCAGTTCTTAATACCCAGGTTCTAATAATGTAAGCATGACTTGATCTGGATAACTGATCAGATCTTCTAAGCAATGCCCAGGCACTTGCATTATCCTTCAACCATCCCTACAATCTCCTCCCCTCTCTGTCCTAAGTAGGCATTCTACAAAGTCACATCATTCCCTCTCTCTGGCTTTTTTATTCTTACCTCTCCCTCAGTGCTTATAACCCTTTGGGCAATCTTGGTTTTAAATTTTTTTCCTTAGCAGGTAAAGTGTCTGTATTATAGAATCTTAAGCCAGGCCTGTATATACCCATATTTAATTTGGAAAATATGTGGGTATATACCGCTCATTATAGGATTAGTTACCAGCTGCAAGTCTGCCACTGTGGGAAGCCAATTTGTTGGTTTTTTTTAATGTGCCATTTCTTTACATTAAAAAAAAAATTCCATTCAAACCCCTTGGATGCTTCTCTTAGAATTAGACTGATATGATCTAGATGAAGAAAGATATGACTTTAAATCGAATAACAACATATGAATTTCAAATTATCTGTGACTTTTTTCTAAGCCCCAAATCATTTCTGCTTCTGGGTAAGTAGGTTAAAATTTTTAAATATGTAAGAATCCAGACTTAACATTTCCCCTTATACATATTATCCTTTCCCTGAAACAAAATGATGTTCCCACTCTATCAAGTCTTTCCACACGTGTGAGCTTAAAAAAGCTTTGTTAATGCAAAATCAAGAGGAGAAATCAGGTCTGTATTCCTCTGGCCAGAACCCAAGGTCAGTCTGTGAGAAAATAAATGGGTGCTGGTTCTTAAGTGGAGTGCATTCCCGACAAGGCTCTCCACCCCTTGCTCTTTAGGGAAAGGTCAGACACAAATGAAACTCAGGAAATGTAAATCCAGCAAGAATCAGGGCTACAAAAAGCCCTGGAAGGTAGAATCCCCAAGGAAATGAGACTCAAGATATAGTGTCTGAAAGGCAATTCTCTTAAAAAGCATGATGCTCTGGTTCTGTTATCCACTTCATTTGATAAATCTAACTTAGCTTTTGCTTCTACTGTCATCTAAATTCTAAAATTCTTAATTCTCAGAATTTTCTGAGGCATCAACAATCATCCAACTGCAACCAAACAGATACAACTTCTCTAGTATCAACAGGAACAATGACAAATTTATCTAAAGCAAAAATAAAACAAGAGCCTTGAAAATGTTTGTGCCTTTGGCCCAGTACTTTCTTTTTTTCAGGAATTTATGCTAAACAAATAAATCTTTGCACAGTTGATACATTATATGAAAAATATCATAGCATTTTGTAATGCATAATTTATAAAAGCAGATTAGAAACTTTATGTCTAAGAATAGACAATGCATAAAATAAACCATGGTACTTTCGTAAGATGGAATAGTTCACAAAGCAAGTAAAATTAGGCTTATGAAAACTTTTTAATAGAGTGAAGAAATGCCCACTTATGTTAGGGAAAATAAGCAGGACGTAGACATCATTTACATAACTAATATATACAGAGAAGAAAGACTGAAAGGAAATGCAAAAGCTTCACAGTGATTATTTTCTTCGTAATTTTCTATACTTCCTAAATTTCTACGAGTATCTTTTTATCTCATACATAAAGAAAACAACAAAAGTTACCATAAATGGATCTACATACCTATACTTTAAGAGAAGCTTCAACGAAATCAACCCCTAATTTGGTCTTCTATAAACTGAACAGATAGAATAGGCAGAGAAATGTTTGCTGGGATGTAATACAATTCATTCCATAGATGTTCCATGCAGTGGGCACTGTGCTATATGGATGAGGAATATTGCCTTGGAAAGCTCTCAGTTGGTGTAAGGAGGGGTAACCATGTAAGAATAAAACTGTACACCTAAATTCACCATAAATGAGACACGAGCCCTGCCTTTGAGCAGCTCAAGGGAGACGAAGTTCATCAAATTATTGCTACATGGTGTGAGAAGAATTGTAAAAAATAATTTTTAAAAAGCAGTGGTTTTCAAATTCAAGCTATGCCAGGGAACTTCAAGAGTTACAAAAATTATGCTATTTTAATTTCTTCATTTAAACAGCACTTATTTCTAAAATGGTATTTTAAATACAGGCACACACAAGAATATTATATACCAATATTATAATATTCATATCTGAAATTTTCACTACATTACGTTATACAACCAGGTTAACTTGCTTCCTCTGTGAACTGTGAATAAACTATTTCTAACCATCCTTATTCAAGAGATTACAAAAACAAGCTTCTTAAGCAAACAAACAAAATCCTAAAACTTGCAACTACTTATAGATGTGAATCAGAATTCTCTCAACATGGGAATCTAAAACAAGTCACTTGCTCAAGGTGACCTCAAGCTGTAATTGTCCCCCATACTCTCCAATTATAAATTCAAATTTATAAAATCAACTTAATGTAATTTATTACAACTGCTTTTTCAGCAGAGGAGGTGTTGCTGATCATTTGGAAACAAAAAGACTTTCGATGCTTGAAAAAAGTTTCAAAGTGAGTGATAAGCTATGGTCACAGCACAGTGAAGACACAAAGGAAGCAATAAAATAAATGCAAGCTATCTTATCACATTTGAAAAGTGGAAATTTTTACTTTTCATAATATTTAGCCAAACCTAATTTTCATTGTGTATTTTTCCCTAATTTTCATGACAAAGTAATCGAATAGGAAATACATGGACCACTACTGTGCAATATCAATAGTTCTCTTGGGTTTAGGTCATTCAAAAATCGACTGGAAGAACCTACTTTTAAGTTAGAAAAGAAAGGTTAGAAAGAGACATTGTGCTATGGAAATGCAAATATCCAGTTATTCTGGTAACTGTCCAAAGGCAACAAATAGGAAAGCAGCCCAAGTCACCCAGAACCTCGCCTGTATCCCTGCATGAGACACTTAAGTAGATTACAGGGATTGTCCTGAGGTGACAAGAGTCCCAAGGGACACCTTGCCTCCTGCATCCGTTAGGAAGATTTTGGCTTCAGGTAATAGAAAAACATAACTCAAACCATGTGGGCATTTATTATCACAACATTAAGTAGCAGAGCAACCTCCAGGTTTCCTCTCTCCTTCTTGGCTTCGTCTTCCTATGTACTGACTTCATCCTAAGACGGATGGCAAGATGACTGCAACAGTTCCAAGTACAATATCCAGAACCAACAATAGCCAGCGAAAGGACCATCTTTTCCTCATTATATGGGTGAATAAACCTTTTCAAGAAAGCCCCAAGCAAAATTTTCCTCCTGCCAAAATTGTATTACATGCCCATGCCTAAACCAGTCATTGGCAAGGGAACACTCTATGACTGGCTTAGATTAACTGGAACCCTAGAGCAGGAGATGGGCCTAGCTTCTTCTGAAGCACATAGCCATATATAAAAATGGTGGAAAACCAGATCAATGAAGTTTCTATCGGGAAGGAGGAAGTTGCGATGACTATTAGAGTGTGGCTGCTGTAAAGAAGCTAAAGAACAGGCTTGACACTGTTGTTCTGGCTGGTGACATGGTAACAAACCATTTGGACTAGGAGGGAGCCATGTTGAGAGGCAACTCACTCATACAAGAAAATGCTTATTGAGGTCATTATACACACAAAATTATTAACTGTGTCAACTATTCCTCCTATAACCATGTGTTCATTGTTGCTTAAACCTTTTTCTTAACATTTTAAGAATTGTAAATTATTAGGTAGATATGGCCCCTCCTCAAGCTGGATTAGGTAGATCCTTCTGAGATCTCACAGCAGCCTCCTGTTACCTGAAGTATATTACTTATGGCTGCCTTTTTATTAGAGTTCCATATAGTTCTATTTATCTTCATTAAGAATTCACCTATATTCTTCTGAAGAACAGAAACCATGTCTTATTCATTTCTTATCCCTCCTTATTAGTTATAATACTCAACATAATGTCTTAAACGTCTGTTGTATGAACTCAGAGATTTGATGTTTACAATGGTATAAAGTTCTAATCCATTGTATTTCTATCTTCCTCTCACAATTTTACCCTGTTCCTTTTTTCCTTAATGTTCAGAGTTTTTGTGATACATCCAGTGTACTTCCCATTACTAATATTTTATCAGTCTTTCAAATTATTAAGATTCTATCCTGTTATACAATTCTTTCACTCTAAGAAGGTAGTCCTGGCAGAGATGCTCACAAAGATACATAAATATATTCACAGAAAAATCATTTATAATTGCAAAAAAATCAGAAACTTAAGATGCAACAACAGGGATTGCCTAGATAAGTAATACATCCATTCTGTGGAAAATAACTACTAAAGAATCACGGTTTAGAAGATTAATAATGGCATAAGTTTCATGATAAACTCTTAGAGGTACAAAAGCACTTAACAAAACATATATATATATATACACATATGTATATGTATACATATATACACACACATATATAATATGCCCAAGTTTAAAAAAATAAAAATTGGAGGCCTTTCCAGCAAAGATAGCAAATTGATCTGAGGTGTGAAGTCTCTCCTCCCACTTCAAAGACATCTAGAAATTCTACATAAAATTTGAAGAACTTTTTCAAAGTACACAGCTGGAGTTTAAGATAAGAAAAATACATTTCTAGGGGCCAGAAAAATAAGCCATGTGTCCCTCAGGAAGAAATGGATGTAGATTGTGGCAATGACACAAAAAGTCAAGATTTTGAGTCCTGAACTTCCTCCAAGAAGCAAGACTGGGGGTGAACTAGAAATAGAAAAAACTCCCAACAGGATAAAGATAAGGTTTGCCTCAAGGTACAGCAGGAAGCAGAGTTAGTCATGACAATTTTGAATTCCCTGCCCTGCAAGGCGTGTCAGCAGAGTGTAAAATTCTTTGAGCTATTAGCAAAGTCCAAACTAAAAAATTAGTATAAAAAGTGGTCCAAACCTGGGAAACCCATACATCCACAGTAAAACACAAAACTGCCCCATAAGGGTGCTTCCACAATCCAGCACATACCTATAAATATATAATTAGTACTGATGAACTCAGAAAGACTGCAAAGAATACAAAACAATCCAATGCTATAAAACTTTGCAAATGCAACAAAAGCTCATAATCAAATAACTCTGAATACTAAAGCAATTCAAAAAGAATTTTAAAATAAATGTTTATAGCCATTAAGCAGATGAAAAAGATAATAGATTCCACACGGCAGGATCAAGGTACAGGCATACCTGAGAGATACTGCAGGTTCAGTTCTAGATCACCACCATAAAGCAAGTATCACAATAAAGAGAATCACATGAATTTTCTGATTTCCAAGTGCATGTAACAGTTATATTTGAACTCCACTGTAGTCTATTAAGTGTGCAATAGCATTGTATCTAAAAACAATGTACATACCTTAATTTTAAAATACTTTATTGCTAAAAAAATGCTAACCATCATCTGAGCCTTCAGCGAGCTGCAGTAGTAATATCAAAGATCACTGTCACAGATCACCCTAACAAATATAATATTAATGAAAAAGTTTGAAATATTGTAAGAATTACCAAAATGTGACAGAGACATGAAGTGAGCAAACACTGTTGGAAAAGTGGTGCCAGTACACTTGCTCAGTAGAGCATTGCCACAAACTTTCAATTTGCAAAGAACACAGGATCTGTGAAGTGCAACAAAGTGAAGCACAATAAAAGAAAACAAAGTATGCGTGTATTATTAAAAATGGAAAATCTGAAAAAAATGCTATCACTGGCAAACAAAACAATAATATGTTAAAGAGCACACAACACAAAGAGGAAGAGCAATTTATTAAATTGGAAGATAAGTCTAAAGAAGTCACCTAGAATGTACCACAGGAAGTTTAAATAATGAAAAATATGAAAGAGAAATTTAGACAGAAGATCCAGCATATGATAGTTGTCTGTGAAAGACACTACAGTGAACAAAGAAAGATATAATATTTTTAAAGTTTTCAGAAGTGATATAAACCCTCAGATTGAAAGAGCTCCTTAACTCCCCAGACTAAACAAAGATATAACACTGTAGTGAAACTACAGAACACCAAGAAAAAAGAGAAAAAAGTGTGAAAGCTGCAAGAGAGAAAAGATAAACTACCTTCAAAGGAACAATAATCAAACCAATAGGAATCCTATCAAAGGCAACAATAGATGCACAAATAATAGGATGCACAAATACATTTTCCCCAAAATAATAAGGGAAAATAACATAACCTACAATTCCATACCTAGCTAAACAATCACCTAAGAGTTCAAATAAAAGCAGACTGTCCAAGATATAAAAACTAAGAACTTGGGCACTCCCAGTGGAGGCAGAGGAGCCAAGCGGGAACCATGGCCAGTACAGTCATAGCAGTTGGACTGACCATTGCTGCTGCAGGATTTGCAGGCCATTATGCTTTGCAAGCCATGAAGCATATGGAGCCTCAAGTAAAACAAGTTTTTCAAAGTCTACCAAAATCTGCCTTCAGTGGCGGCTATTACACCTTCAGAGGTGAGTTTGAACCCAAAATGACAAAACAGGAAGCAGCATTAATACTAGATGTAAGCCCTACTGCCAATAAAGGAAAGATAAGAGATGCTCATCGACCAATTATGCTTTTAAATCACCCAGACAAGGGAGGATCTCCTTATATAGCAGCCAAAATCAATGAAGCTAAAGATTTACTAGAAGGTCAAACTAAAAAATGAATTAAATATATGATGAATTTTAAGTTCTCACTCATTTATATATATGAATACCAGCTTTTTATAATAAAATGCCTCAAAGCTACACATTTTTAAAATTAGCATAAGCTAAATCAAAGCCTTGCTATAAATTTGAGGATTTAAAATCAGATTATAGAATATTTGTAGGTTAATACTCAATAATTATGGATAAATGCATGCCATCTGAAGTGTTGTTCATTACTCATTTGTCAAATAATTTGGTACCTATTTCAAGACAAAGTGAACAAGAGAGTTTCTCCCTAAAGGAATCCCCAATCTGACGGGAGACAGATAAACTGATAATCAAAATACAATGTGATAAATATGATGGAATTAACACACGTTGTTATAGTAGGGGATCATCTCATTGGGACAGAAGGCTGTTCAAGGAACAGAGGACTCCCCCAGCCACTTAGAACCTTGAACTTAAAAATGAATTTAGCCAAAACTTAGCCTAAGAAATTGATCTAGGTATGTACTTATCATACATATCTTCCTCTGCAATTTTTTGGAAGCATTTGAGAAGGATGGGTATTAGCTCTTCTCCAAATGTTTGATAGAGTTCACCTGTGAAGCCATCTGGTCCTGGACTTTTGTCTGTTGGAAGATTTTTAATCCCACTTTCAATTTCATTACTTGTGATTGGTCTGCTCATATTTTCTATTTCTTTCTGGTTCAGTCTTGGAAGCTTATACCTTTCTAAGAATTCATCCATTACTTCCAGGTTGTCCATTTTATTGGCATAAAATTGCTTGTAGTAGTCTTTTATGATGCTTTGTATTTCTGCAGTGTCCATTTTAACTTCTCCTTTTTCATTTCGAATTTTATTAATTTGCGTCCTCTCCCTCTTTTTCTTGATGAGACTGGCTAAAGGTTTATCAATTTTGTTTATCTTCTCAAAGAACCAGCTTTTAGTTTTATTGATCTTTGCTATTGTTTTCTTTGCTTTTATTTCATTTATTATTGATTTTTATGATTCCTTTCCTTCTACTAATTTTGGGTTTTGTTTGTTCTTCTTTCTCTAGTTCCTTTAGGTGTAAGGTTAGATGGTTTATTTGAGATTTTTCTTGTTTCTTGAGGTAGGCTCGTATTGCCATAAACTTCCCTCTTAGAACTGCTTTTTCTGCATCCCATAGGTTTTGGATCATTGTGTTTTCATTGTCATTTGTCTCTAGGTATTTTTTGATTTCCTCAGTGATCTCTTGGTTACTTACTATCGTATTGTTTAGCCTCCATGTGTTTGTGTTTTTTACGTTGTTTTCCCTGTAATTTATTTCTAATCTCATAGTATCATGGTCAGAAAAGATGCTTGATATGATTTCTATTTTCTTAAATTTACCGAGGCTTGATTTGTGACCCAAGAGGTGATCTACCCTGGAGAATGTTCCATGTGCACTTGAGAAGAAAGTATAATCTGCTATTTTCTGATGGAATGTCTTATAAATATCAATCAAATCTATCTGGTCTATTGTGTCATTTAAAGCTTGTGTTTCCTTATTAAATTTCTGTCTGGATGATCTGTCCATTGGTGTAAGTGAGGTGTTAAAGTCCCCCACTATTACTGTGTTACTGTCGATTTCTGCTTTTACAGCTGTTAGCATTTGCCTTAGGTATTGAGGCGTTCCTATGTTGGGTGCATATATATTTATAATTGTTATATCTTCTTCTTGGATTGATCCCTTGATCATTACGTAGTGTCCTTCTTTGTCTCTTGTAACAGTCATTATTTTAAAGTCCATTTTATTTGATATGAGTATTGCTATTCCAGCTTTCTTTTGATTTCTATTTGCATGGAATATCTTTTTCCATCCCGTCACTTTCAGTCTGTGTATCTCCCTAGGTCTGAAGTGGGTCTCTTGTAGACAGCATATATATGGGTCTTCTTTTTGTATCCATTCAGTGAGCCTGTGTCCTTTGGTTGGAGCATTTAATCCATTTACATTTAAGGTAATTATCAATATGTATGTTCCTATTATCATTTTCTTAATTGTCTTTTGTTTGTTTTTGTAGGCTCTTTTCTTCTCTTGTGTTTCCCACTTAGAGAAGTACCCTGAGCATTTGTTGTAGAGCTGGTTTGGTGGTGGTGACTTCTCTTGGCTTTTGCTTGTCTGTAATTCTTTTGATTTCTCCATCGAATCTGAATGAGATCCTTGCCGGGTAGAGCAATCTTGGTTGTAGGTTCTTCCCTTGCATCATTGCATTTAAATACATTGTGCCACTCCCTTCTGGCCTGTAGAGTTTCTGCTGAGAAATCAGCTGTTAAGCTTATGGGAGTTCCCTTGTATGTTATTTGTCATTCTTCCCTTGCTGCTTTTAATAATTTTTCTTTGTCTTTAATTTTTGTCGGTTTGATTACTATGTGTCTCGGCGTGTTTCTCCTTGGGTTTATCCTGTCTAGGACTCTGCACTTCCTGGACTTGGATGGCTATTTCCTTTCCCATGTTAGGGAGATTTTTGACTATAATCTCTTCAAATATTTTCTCACATCCTTTCTCTCTCTCTTCTCCTTCTGGGACCCCTATAATGCGAATGTTGGTCTCAGAGATCTCTTAGACTGTCTTCATTTTTTTTCATTCTTTTTTCTTTATTCTGTTCCGCAGCAGTGAATTCCACCATTCTGTCTTCTAGGTCAGTTACCCGTTCTTCTGCCTCAGTTATTTTGCTACTGATTCCTTCTAGTGTATTTTTAATTTCACTTATTGTATGGTTCATCTGTTTCTTTGTTCTTTAATTCTTCTAGGTGTTTGTTCTTTAATTCTTCTAGGTCTTTGTTAAACATTTCTTGCATCTTCTCCATCTTTGCCTCCATTGTTTTTCTGAGATCCTGGATCATCTTCACTATCATTATTCTGAATTCTTTTTCTGGAAGGTTGCCTATCTCCACTTCATTTAATTGTTTTTTGGGGGTTTTATCTTGTTCCTTCATCTGGCACATAGCCCTCTGCCTTTTCATTTTGTCTATCTTTCTGTGAATTTGGTTTTCTTTCCACAGACTGCAGGATTGTAGTTCTCCTTGCTTCTGCTGTCTGCCCTCTGGTGGATGAGGCTATCTAAGAGGCTTGTGCAAGCTTCCTGATGGGAGGGACTGGTGGTGGGTAGAGCTGGGTGTTGCTCTGGTGGGCAGAGCTCAGTAAAACTTTAATCTGCTTGTCTGCTGATGGATGGGACTGAGTTCCCTCCCTGTTGGTTGTTTGGCCTGAGGTGACACAGCACTGGAGGCTACAGGCTCCTTGGTGCAGCTAATAGCGGACTCCGGGAGGGCTCATGCCAAGGAGTACTTTCCAGAATTTCTGCTATCAGTGTCCTTGTCCTCACGGTGAGCCACAGCCACCCCCTGCCTCTGAAGGAGACCCTCCAACACTAGCAGGTAGGTCTGGTTCAGTCTCCTGTGGGGTCACTGCTCCTTCCCCCTGGGTCCTGATGCACACACTACTTTGTGCGTGCCCTCCAAGAGTGGAGTCTCTGTTTCCCCCAGTCCTGTCAAAGTCCTGCAGTCAAATCCCACTAGGCCTCAAAGTCTGATTCTCTGGGAATTCCTCCTCCTGTTGCTGGACCGCCAGGTTGGGAAGCCTGATGTGGGACTCAGAACCTTCACTCCAGTGGGTAGACTTCTGGGCTATAACTGTTCTCCAGTTTGTGAGTCACCCACCCAGCAGTTATGGGATTTAATTTTATTGTGATTGCACCCCTCCTACCATCTTATTGCAGCTTCTCCTTTGTCTTTGGATGTGGGGTATCTTTTTCGGTGAGTTCCAGTGTCTTCCTGTCGATGATTGTTCAGCAGTTACTTGTGATCCCAGTGCTCTCACAACAGGGAGTGAGTGCACGTCCTCTACTCTGCCATCTTCCCTTTCTATTGACTACACAGTTTTTTGTTTTAAAAAGTTGGAATTTGTTTTCCCTTCTTGGAAGGGAATATTGATATTTAACTGCTTTTAGAGACTGTCATCTCATATATATAAAATGGACACATGGCTATAAGACACCATGTAGGAAATGAGTAGTTATGTATTTTATTTTATATACCAATCTACTTTACTGTGAAAAGATAGAGGTTTGAATCAGAACTTGTGAAAATCTGTAGTAAAATACCTTAAGCTGTTAACTGTAAGGCATGGAATAGGAGTTGCTCAGTGGATTGGTTCTATGTTGTGGACTACTTAAGTCTGCATTTGTTACTGTGCTAATAAACAATATTAAAACAAAACAAAACAAAAACCAAAAAAGGCATAGTAGGCAAATACTAACCAAAAGAAAGTGAAATTGCTAAGAACAGAATGATTTATAACTAAATGATTATAACAGTGATTATCTCTGTGGGGAGTGATAAGTGATTTTTATTATGTTCTTTATATCTTTTTAAATTTTTTAAATGAAAATATACAATATTTATAAATTTAAAAATTATTTTTAAGGACTTTATTAATATAGCATAACTAAGAATAACCAACACTGCATGTTATGCCAATCCCTATCAAGGTACATGTATTAAATCATTTAATCTTTATAACAACTTAAAGAAGGAAATAGTGTTATAATATTTTTGCTTCATTTTGCAGATGAAGAAACTGAGGCACAAAGGGATTTAAATAACTTGCCTACGGTCAAACAGCTAGTACAGACAGAACTAGGTTAGGAACTAAATGTATGTGGGTACTAGAGATAGACATCTATGTCCAGGTCTAACATGGAAGATACAACTCAGAATTTTCAAAGATTGCTTTTTCATTTTATTTTTTCCAGTAAAAAATATTCCAATGAGAAGATATATTTAACATTTACAATACTACTAACAGTAGAATTCACAGGCAAAATAAAATCCCTTCCTATAAGTTTGTTCACGTGTTTATACTCTAGAATTATAAAACAGAAGTACCACTGTGTCTACCAATGTTTATTTCATGGCTTTTTCCAGTTAAAATGTATCACTCCTGTAACAGATACAATTCTATTTTTGCACTTTAATTGCTTCTGGTTGGTGTCAGCAAAGTGACATTTGTAAAAGTTTAACCAGGTTTTAATAATAAAAACTTAGACAATATTTCCATCCATGTTTTGAAATTCTGGGTGTAAAACACATGGCTAAAACTATCCTCTATTTGGATATGATTGTCTTTCTCAGATTTTATTTCCCTTTTCTTTTTAAACAAATATATAGCTTAGAATGAAATTTAAGATAACATATAGTATATTTAAAAATAATTTCTATTGTACAACCACAAAAAAAAGAAAAAAGCCACGGTAGAAACTACTTTCACCTGTACTTACAGTAGCCTCCCCCCAAGAAAAGAAAGAAAAGCAAAAGAGAGTCATCATTTATAAGTAATGGATGCATTCCTAACCAAATGGATACTGAAAGAAAAAGGAGCATTTTTCTAGCTATATCAGAAAGGGCCTTGCAAACAGCACGTAGACAATTACAGTTCCGTGAACATTCAATTGGCCACCTATCTTGGCTAAATTACAATAATGTGCATTTGGCAAATCATATCATTTCACAAAGTCATTTTAAATGTACAATGTGCATTTCTTCTCTTACCTCTCAAAATAATTCTCTAGAATGTGTCAAACTTAAAGAAATATGCAGATACACCGTTGGATATCCTGTCATAACCAGGCTTCACAGGAAGCCAGAGCACCTTTCTCTAGCTAGACTTCATATTCCTAGAAGGAACCACCACCAAGATGCACTTCTGTCTACACTGACACTGCCATGGTAGCATGTTAAGCATGTTGGAGTCGATGACATATTTGTCAGAGGCCCTATTTACTGAAATAAAGACAATGGCAAATGGTTGATCAACACTTCTCTTTCTATTGTCATAAACTCTCAGCAGATTATCCTTTCCAAATAATGAGTTAGGTTTATAATTTTCAAAAGCTAAGATCTTTTTGATACAATTTCACACTATAATATTCTTCATATTCATTTATGATATCACATTATAAGGTATCAAAAAGTGATTTTGAGAAATGTGGGTGGAGGCATCCAAATGCATAGTTATAATAGATGTACATGGGGCTCTGGAATATAAAACTAATGATTTCATTTGTCTACTCCTGATGTTATTGGAGAGTATTATCTTATGCATAATTAACAGGGTTTTGAAAGGCTGAATATAAAATATTATAGCATTTCTTGTCAACTTACATTGGGAACTCTACTGTAACTGACACAAATAACCTATAAAGGTGCTTTCTACCTAATCTGGAAAAATTGTAAATATTATATTGTGTTGGTACATCTTTGTTTTCACAGATATTCATGGAGGGAAAGAGTAACTATAAAGAGCAAAATAAAATCCATCTGAAGGCTATTATAAATACTGGCTCACTTACATTTCACAAGTGACAATGCCTATTGACCTTAAAATTGTAGAAATTAAACTACTGGCTTGACCATATAAATCTCATGTGTAACTACAGAAAACCGTAAGTGTCTAATTCATTGGCAAGTTTCTCACCATAACTTATGCCTGTGGATCAGTGGAACAGAAACTGGTAGAAACACTATAAGCCACACAAATACTATTAACAATAAACACGGTGGCTTATGAAACCTGGTCGGTAGCTTCTCTTTCATCCCCCTAAGGGGTCACCCAAATAATACTACCTTCCATTCCTGACTTTTTAAATTCAAAATCATCAATGCTTACAAGTCTTATGTATAATATTGCAATTAATATTCTGAAAACTGCTCATTATGGGCTAGGTAGTTAACAAGCAGATTGCATGGTCTGGGTCAAGCTGGAGCTGAGGCAACTGAGACTGAAATAAAGGCAAGAAAGCACTGCTGAGAAGACAGGTGACTACACAGAGCAGGAACTGAATTACTGGATTTTGAGACTGGAATTATACCACACTCAGCATCAACAAATATGTGTGCCAGGCACCGTGCTAGGTGTTGTTTTCAAACATTTGAACAGGGTCACTTAGGAAAATTACACATTCCCTGCAGTTGCACATAAGAAAATATTTTCAAACAAAACATTTCCTGGAGGGAGGGATAACTCAAAAACTAAATATGCGATGCAGTAGGATCTTGTTGTCCATCCAATCTATATGTAATAGCTTGCATCTTGTATAGAAATGTAAGATTTTTGTGTATTGATTTTGTATCCTGCAACCTTACTGAATTTGTTTACTAGGTCTAAGTTTTTTATATACATTCTTTTTTATATTTTTAATATACATTCTTTTTTATTTATATATTCTTTTTCTTAATATACATTCTTTTTTATATTCTTTTCCATTATGGTTTATCCCAGGACATTAAATATAGTTTCCTGTGCTATACAGTAGGACCTTGTCCATCCATTCTATATGTAATAGTTTGCATCTACTAACCACAAACTCCCAGTTCATCCCTCCCCAAACCCACCCCCCTTGGCAACCACAAATCTGTTCTCTATGTCTGTGAGTCTGTTTCTGCTTCGTAGGTAGATTCATCTGTGTCATATTTTAGATTCCACATATAAGTGATATCATATGGTATTTGTTTTTCTCTTTCTGACTTACTTAGTATGATAATCTCTAGTTGCATCCATGTTGCTATAAATGGCATTATTTCATTCTTTTCTATGGCTGAGTAGTATTCTTTATCCATTCATCTGTCAATGTACATTTAGGTCGTTTCCATGTCTTGGCTATTGTGAACAGTGCTGCTATGAACATAGGAGTGCATGTATCTTTTTGAATTATCGTTTTGTCTGGATATGTGCCCATGAGTGGGATTGCTGGGTCATATGGTAATTCTATTTTTAGTTTTCTGAGGAACTTCCATACTGTTTTCCATAGTGGCTTACATTCACACCAACAGGGAACTGTGCTCAATGTCTTGGGATAAGCCATAATGGAAAAGAATATAAAAAAAGAATGCCTATATATTTATAACTGAGTCACTTTGCTGTGCAGTAGAAATTAACACAACATTGTAAATCAACTATACTTCAATAAAGTAAATAAATAAAAACAAAAAACTCAGTGTACATACTCAAAATAATTAAGCCTATTCTTTTAATTAGAAGGGACAGATATTTTTAAAGGGGAAACATTTTGGTATAAGGTCCAAAGACTTTAAATATCTTGTCCCATTTTAGAAAATAAGAAATAGAGCACTTTTCTTTAATAACCATTTTAGTATGACACAAACTGGCTTTAAATCCACTTTTTTCTAGAACAGCACATACCAGGCAGTCAGCAAAGAGTTGAGAGAATGAGTGAATATTTTAGCCACTTTTTATTTATCAAAATAAAAAATATAACCTAAAATTCATTCCAAGGGACTTCTGAACAGATAACTATTGGATATATAAAATAAATTAGGACATAGTTTTGCTACCAACCATTAGAGCAAGATCAAGACTGAGATAGCATAACCTCTTCTGAGTACAAAATAGCACCATTGCAACAAGATTGTTCACTCACTCATGATAATACAAGGAGTTCAGGACAAACTTATCTTGTCCAAATAAAAAGCCATAAAAACTGACACATGCTTCCTTTTTTGGTGAGAAAACATCCATTTTGTAACAATCTATAACCCTTTTGTAATCATCAGTGTGCAGAGGATAAAGATCATTCCTTCTCCTTGGGGGTATGGTCCTTGAAAAAAATTTTTTAAAACAACAGGTACACTGTGAGAAGTACATAACAGGAAATGACACGGTAAGAATCCATTGATGCCACATATAAATCAGAGAGACAACTAACTCACGCCTTCTCTAAACCATTCACAACAAACTTTTTTTTTCTCATTTCATCAATATGAAACCACATAAAAGAAATTCCAGCTACTAACCACATTAAAACGTAAGTTATTTGCTGGAGACTTTATAACACTGAGGGGGCAAAAAGTCAACAGTCTTGCCAAGTGAAAGCATAAAAAAAAAAAAGTCTCTTACAGTTACCTTCAAGGTAAAATTAATTATTAATTGGCAAAGCCTGGACATGGAATGATTGCTATCAATATTTTAATATTTTCAGTGCTAATTTCTTTCTCACCATCGTAGTTTGTCTGTGAAGAAGCAAGAGAGGTCTATTTACTTTTAGTGAGGCTTGCTATAATGGTCACCTTAAGAAGGCCACCAATGTTTTGAAATGCTTTGAATCTTCCTCTTCTTGAACTTCTAATATTAAACAAACTGAAAAAATATTCCCATTTCATTCACACAAATGAACAATTCTACCATTCTTAGGTGGCTCATGAAGATTAGATGCTAATTTCTGAACAAGATTAATTTTTTAATTCCCACTCACCAGTACTGCAATTCACAGTGTTAGGACTTGTATTTTATCATAAAAGTTTTGTGATCATTTGTAAAACTTGAATTTTGAAATTAGAAAGTTAATTTACCAGTTACCTGAATTCAACCTAACTCATCTCTAGAGCCAAGCCTGCAGAAATGCCTAGATAAAATTCAGCATGTTTCAGGTTTCAGCAGAACGGTGTAAAAGAAACCTTAAGGATTGAGGAATGAATATGTCACAAACAGGACATGGATGAAGAAGACTTAGGAGCACTCTGCTTTAGCTCCTCAGGGTCCATTGTCCCAGAGGGAAAAGAGCATCTTCTGAACCGGGAAATATGAGCCCAAGAAAATCTCAGGTTCAAGGTGACCTCCAATTTGCCTCAGGGATAGAGACGCAACCCTTAACTGCTAGTACCAAGGCTCCAGGGCAGATAAGGGGAGAGTCAACAGAGGTTTGGAATTGCCCATGGCATTTAAAGCCTAGAGGGGCTGTTCTGGGGGGACAGTGTTCACTAGAAAAGAGTCACATTAGGCTATATATATAAAGGCTGCCTACTGCCATGTGGAACCCTGAGAGTGTAGGGGCAATGTCTCAGGCTAACCTGGACATTGGCCCCAGATTTGCCCTCATTCTCCATTTTTAACATCATACACCTCTATGCTTCTACACATCTTCCTGACCTCCAGCCTGTGACTAAATACTTCAGTTTTACCTGTGATGCTGTCTCACCTCAGACAGCAGCTGCATCTGCCCACGTTACTCCTGTAAGCCCCATGGCCCACTACAAACCTGGGAATCTGGCCAGGTAGGTGGGCAATGTCTTCGTCAGCCACTGCCTGAAAACTGGCCATCCTTCTCAGCTCTTACCTCTTTTTCACTCACCACATTGAAACAATCACTAGATGCTACTGATTCTATCTTTCCAACAGATTTCAAATCTGTCCATTTCTCTATCCCCATTGGCACACCTGCCTGGTTCATCTAGGCCACCAGTGCTCTTGCCTCTTAACAGCCTCTTAGCTCACTTCCTGCGCCAGTCGAACCCCTCCAATCCTCCAATCCATTCTCTGTACTGCAGGCACAGTGGTGTTACTCACAACTCATCCCAGCATGTCACTCTACAAGTTAAAATATTTCAGGGCTCCCCACTGCCCTCAAGATAACTGCCAAGTTCTATATCATCCATTCAGGATTCAGTCCTCACTTATCCAACCTCACCTCTCACAAGCTCAACAACTTCTGCAGCACTTCCAAATGCAGAGACCCATGTTCTTTCTCACCTATAAGTCTTCTGTACTTAGTCTAACCTCCCCTTGTGTGACTAAACTAAATCTCCTCCAAGACATGACATGCCAAACAGATACAGCTCATTATACTTTGTTCATGAACTAACCTTGTTTGTAATACTCTTTTATTACTATTTCTCTTGAGCTAATATTTCTAAAGATAAGAATATTCATAATCTATTCATAGGAATCCTAATATTTATCAAGCACCTACTATATTCTTGTCACTGTTATACACATTTATTTTTATTAACTTATGTAATCCCCAGAGCAACCCTATGAGTTGATCCAGTTATTATCCCCATTTTATAGATGAGGAAACTGAGACACAGAATGATTAAGAAAAGATGATACAGCTAATAAGTGGAGGATCAAGATTCAAACCATGGTCATAACATTCCAGAGTTAGCTACTAAACTTGACTGTTACTCCAGAGACAGTCAAGAAGAGCAAACTACGTTTCAATTCCAATAAATGATGGCAAATGTATGTCATCTGACATTAATAAATCTTTCAACTTCAGGGTTGAGGGTAGTTATGATGACTAGTCTGAAAATTTCTGTAAGACTTACCTGTGTAATGCAAACATCACATCCCACTAGCTCAGTGCACACTTTACCAGGGGAAATTTTCCCATATTATGTTAACTTTTTTTTTTTTTTTTAAGCTGCACTGCATGGCATGCAGGATCTTAGTTCCCCAACCAGGGATTGAACCCGTGCACCCTGCAGTGGAAGCCTGGAGTCTTAACCACTGGACAGCCAGGGAAGTCCACAGGCCTACTCTGAGAAACAATAAAGTAGAAATATCACACTATAGAATTATGCTGCTGCCAAAACTAAAACTACATTATTAATGGTACAGAAAAATGTGGGTTCCCAATGCTTTGATATCTAAACTGTATGTCATTTTACCATTTATAGTTTATTAACAAAATTAGATGCAGCCTTTTTTATATTAACTACTGTACATTTTTCTGATGTTAAATCAATACAGTTTCCATTTTTCATGCAACAGAAATTTAGAAAATTAAATACATCAGACAAATGGTCATCATAAAGCAACCATAAAGTGAAATCTGAAAGATTAAAATTATGGCTATTATTTCTCATGCATATTTGTACCCTCAGATAGTAAAACTCCTAATTGTTTGCCTTGGGTTCTTTTAAGTATAAAAGTAAAATATGAATTAACAAGTTTGTCTTTTCCCTCTTCCAGAAGAAAAATAGTAATTCCTGGGTACAGAATATGTGGTCAAATACTTGACCGATTGACTCCTGTAATAAGCTTGTTTAGTTGCTAAAATATCTAATACTTAGTATTGTAAGATGAATCTTATGTAAGAAACTACTTATATCTGATATAGTTAACCTTACTAAAAGTCATTTGAGGGTTGGGCTTAAAAATACAAGCATTTTAGAAATTAACTGAAAAAATAGTTTTAGTAGTGTAAAGCAAAACATTTTAAAAGTAGCCTTTGTGTACCAGACTATTCATTGATTCACATATATTTATGGAGCACATACTATGTGTTCACTTGGCAGTAGTTGTTTGACAAATACCACGGAATGAATAGGCCTTGTCTCTGCAGAGCTATGCTCCAGTGAGAGGTTATACTATCACACAATGAGAATCTCAACATGGTGGCATGGTGGGTCACGAACATGAAGTTAACTAGGAAACTATAAATTCACTAAAATGTGTCCTCCTACCTTCCCTTGCCACCCTCCCAGATGCTGCCCTCAGTACAGCCTCCTAACATTCTCACTTAAGCCTGATCTCTAAAGGAGTTTCTACTCCAAATTATCCTTCTCCTTTATCCCAGATTTAAATTCCATTCCCTCCAAGCTCAGTTATTGGCTGGGAAGAGCCAAAGAGATGATTTGCATTAGGGCGGGTTTGACTGATAGCTGCCTGCATTTTTTTCTAATGGTATTTGCTAACCCAGAGGAATGACTCACCAATCGAAAAACTTAGGCAATAACAGATGCTAAGGGAAAGTAGGGTTATTCGGGAAGAGGAGTTTTCTGAGTCCTGCAAAGACTCTGCTTAGGAATTTTTGCCTCTGGCTATGCATAAATTAGCCTTGGATGGCATCACCTTTGCGAAGAGGCTGTAGCCCACAATGTTCAGCAAAACAAATGTTCCAAAGGGTGGGGATAAAGAGTGAAATCCCTAATGAATAACAGGATGGAAAATCCAGACCATAATAACCAGAAACAAAACAAGTCCTGAATGATATTTCCATTTCCACTTATTTGAAAATTATCCAAATATGCATCTGATACTTCTTAGCCCTAACATCCTGTCTTTAGAACATCCCATAAATCCATTTCAATGTAACATCAGGGTCTTTTAATCCCAAGATTTTAAAGCCAGTAAGAGAATTTATTTAATGCCATAAACTGAAAGCTTGCTCTATTCAGAGCATGGGCCCTCTTCCTTCTGGTGAAAAACGAACAAGTGACTCTTTGAAATCTTGCCGTGTTGACAATGGTATTAAATTTTCAGGTTGCTTAGGCTTCATGAAATCATAGGATGGGTAATAAGTGTTAGCCATATAACAAGCGTGAGATGTGTCAGCTCCAAAAAGAAAGGTCCTTAGATCGTCTTCACTGATTTCCATGTCTGTTCACCACCTTGCCAACTAACAGCATCACTAATGTGTCCAGAATTTTATTTTTCCTCCAATTAAACCAAGTTAGGGCAAAGTTGTACACTGAGCAAGGGATAACCACTGGATGAGCTAACAACACTAGCTTTTTTGGGATTCAGCCCTTTTCTCTTAAAAATAAGTTCCAGAAAAATGTTCTGTTTCACGAAGACAGTTTGCCTCCTACTTACAAATGTATGCTGATCTGAACAAACTCATGCTTTGTTAATAAATTAAATAAAAGTGCTTTTAAAATTCAACCACAATGAAACATATCATCCAGACCTCATTATTTGCCATTTCCATGCCTCTTCAGAATTTCTGAGTACTCCCTCGTGTGTGTCAAACTGACAGGAGAAAAATCTGTTCCCAAGCTACTTTTAGCCAAGTAAATACTTGGAAACTCACTGTGTAGCTAAGAAAGCATATCATTATGGCCTTTTCAAAGACATCCTGTAAACATCCAGCATTGAACGAAGTAGACAAGCTATTTTCGAAAAGAGCAGAGGCCTCCTTTCCGTTTTGGTTTTTTTTTTTTAATTTTTACTGGAGTATAGTTGATTTACAATGTGGTTAGTTTCTGCTGTACAGTAAAATGTATCAGTTATATATACATCCACTCTTTTCTAGATTCTTTTCCCATATAGGTCATTACAGAGTATTGGGTAGAATTCCCTGTGCTACACAGTAGGTCCTTGTTAGTTACCTGTTTTATATATAGTAGTAGTGTGTATATGTCAATCTCAATCTCCCAATTTATCCCACCCCCCCTTTCCCCCCTGGTAACCATAAATTTGTTTTCTACATCTGTGACTCTATTTCAATCCCAATCCTGGGCATGTATCTGGAAAAAAAACATAATCCAAAAGGATACATGACCTCCAATATTCACTGCAGCACTGCTTACAATAGCCAAGGCATGGAAGCAACCTAAATGTCCATCAACAGAGGAATGGATAAAGAAGATGTGGTACATATATACAGTGGAATATTACTCATCCATAAAGAAGAATGAAATAATGCCATTTGCAGCAACATGGATGTTCATAGGGATTATCATACTAAGTGAAGTAAGTCAGACAGATAAAGACAAATATCATATGATATCACTTAGATGTGGAACCTAAAACAAGGTACAAATGAACTTATTTACAAGGCCTACTTTCAATTTCAGTGAATGCACGGCCATTAAAAAGAGACTCATATGTTCGCTGTGAACTATCCCAGTGGTAATAACCAACAGTCTGTATTTTAATTGTCCCCTCAATTACCTGTATCCCCTTCTAGAGTGGAAGACATAGACTTGAGGGCATGGACTGTGTCTTGGTCACTTTTGGGAACAATGTACCAGCATATAGTAGGCACACAGCATTAACATTTGTTCTATGGATGAACACCACTCAGAGGGGTGATGGAGTAAATTAAAACCAGCTACATTATAAAGGAATTACAGAACCCAAGCTCTCTGGACCTTGGGGTTCTTTTCTCAAGAGGCCAAATCCTTTTCATGCAACTGTGAGCAGGTGCAATGGACATTTGGGGTGAGGGAGTGGGAATCTGGCAGTAAGTCTTGGCAAGCTTACCCCTATTGGCAGTCATGGTCCTCTTAACAGGTCAAAGAAGTTAGTCTATAGCTAAAACAAGGCCTAGATATAGAGATAAGTAAGCAAGGAAGAGATCAATTACTCAAAATGTGAATTCTTTTTTTTTTTTTTTTAACATCTTTATTGGGGTATAATTGCTTTACAATGGTGTGTTAGTTTCTGCTTTATAACAAAGTGAATCAGCTATACATATACATATGTTCCCATATGTCTTCCCTCTTGCGTCTCCCTCCCTCCCACTCTCCCCATCCCACCCCTCCAGGCTGTCACAAAGCACCGAGCTAATATCCCTGTGCCTTGCGGCTGCTTCCCCCTAGCTATCTACCTTACTACGTTTGTTAGTGTGTATATGTCCATGACTCTCTCTCGCCCTGTCAAAACTCACCCTTCCCCCTCCCCATATCCTCAAGTCCGTTCTCCAGTAGGTCTGCGTCTTTATTCCTGTCTTACCCCTAGGTTCTTCAGGACATTTTTTTCCCTTAAATTCCATATATATGTGTTAGCATACGGTATTTGTCTTTTTCTTTCTGACTTACTTCACTCTGTATGACAGACTCTAGGTCTATCCATCTCATTACAAATAGCTCAATTTCATTTCTTTTTAAGGCTGAGTAATATTCCATTGTGTATATGTGCCACATCTTCTTTATCCATTCATCTGTTGATGGACATTTAGGTTGCTTCCATGTCCTCGCTATTGTGAATAGAGCTGCAATGAACATTTTGGTACATGACTCTTTTTGAATTTTGGTTTTCTCAGGGTATATGCCCAGTAGTGGGATTGCTGGGTCATATGGTAATTCTATTTGTAGTTTTTTAAGGAACCTCCATACTGTTCTCCATAGTGGCTGAAAAATGTGAATTCTTAAATAATTTAGAAACCAAATGTATTGCCTGGTTAAATTTTATATTTCTATAAACCCACATAGCCTGTTGGGCTGCCACTGAATGAGGGTGGTGCTGAAGGTGAAGTTGGCCTTACTTTGCTGAAATGGTAAAATTTCAATGAGAGGCCAAACCATGAGCTCTGATACAGAGTTACAAAAGGGTAGAAGGCTTCAAAGTAAAAAATATGAACTGTGGTGATTAGAAGATCAACAAATATCCAATCCTGAAGAACAGAGGATTGACTGGGAAAAAGGAGATGATGACAATGATGGAGATGTCTATAGTGGTGATTATGATAGTTATGACAGAGCTTACCACGGCCAGGTAAGCTCATTTGGTCCTCACAACTAGGCTATCAAGTAGATCCCATTTTTGTTATTCCCATTTTACAGATGAGGAACAGAGAAGTAAATCATATATACAAGTTCACATAGCCAGCAAGTGGCATTGCCAACCTATTCATCCAGGAAGTCCGGTTGCAAAATTCTCATCCACTATATTAGTTTCCTGTAGTCACTGCAACAAATTACCACAAACTTCATGAATTAAAGCAACAGAAATTTATCTCTCATAGTTCTAGAAGCCGGAAGTCTGAAATCAGTATCACTGGGCTAAAATCAAGGTGTCAGCAGTGCTCTCTTCAGAGTCTCTAGGGGAGAATCCATTCCTTGCCTCTTCCAGCTGCTGTTGGCTGCCAGCATTCCTTGGCTTGTAGCCACATCACTCCAATCTTCAAGGCCAACATCTTCAAATTCCTCTCCACTCCATCTTCACATGCCTTCTCGTGTGTGTGTGTGTGTGTGTGTGTGTGTGTGTGTGAGAGAGAGAGAGAGAGAGAGAGAAATCTCCCTCTGTCTCCCTCTTTTATAAGGATACGTATGGTTGCACTTAGGGTCCACCCAGGTAATCCAGGATAATCTCCTCATCTCAAAATCTTTACCATAATCATACTGCAAAAACTCTCCAAATCAGGTAACATTTACAAATCAGATAATATTTACAAGTTCCAGGTGTTAGGACCTCATAAATTTGGGGTGGGGGTAGAGGATTTTTCAGTCTACCACACCCACTCTACTCTGCTGTTGTAGTTTTCAATGGTTCGGATGAGCTTTTTAAAAAACTTGCATATGGTTATTGCACATATATTAATTGAAAGTTTCCAATGTAGCAGATTGGAAGATCTGCTATATTGGAGATCATTTAGTTTTTAAAATTACACAAACATGCTAAAGACTACTAATTTAACACTCTTCTTTAGGTCACTGATTTGTCATTCAAAACCTCAAACTTGTATGAGGGTGACGGTTGTAAAGAACAGTCTCTTGGGTCTATCCCTGGCCACTGAGATTCAATCAACAACTGCTGGAATAACACAACTAGTAACACATTACTATTATCATGTAATCTCAGGGCTCAAAACTCTTTAAGAGCTTCCCATAGTGCAGCACATGTGATCAGCAATGTCCTCCATCACCCAGCACCACTGACTCCCCACCCTTCCTATCTCATTATCACCTGTCCTTCAAAACAGTCTCATGTTTTTCCCAACTAATATAGACTTAATCTTCTGTTTTTCTCATGGCTCTCTGCTCACTTGGGAAACATACTTCCCCTTTCAACAACCCAAGTCCATCATTTTCTATGAGCTTAGATTAAAACATTTCATGCAACAAGCATATGAAAAGATGGTCAACATCACTCATTAGGGAAATGCAAATCAAAAGCACAATGAGGTATCACTTCACCCCCATCAGGATGACTACTACCAAGACAAAAAACAAAAAACAGAAAATAACAAGTGTTGGTGAGGCGGTGGAGAAATTAGAACACTTGTACACTGTTGGTGAGAAAGTAAACTGGTGCAGCTGCTGTGGAAAACAGTGTGGAGGTTCCTCAAAAAATTAAAAATAAAACTACCATATGATTCAGCAATTCCACTTCTAGGTATATATCCAAAAGAATCGAAAGCAGGGCCTTGAAGATGAATTTGCACACCCATGTTCACAGCAGCATCATTCACATTAGCCAAAAGGTGAAAGCAACCAAAGAGTCCATCAACAGATGAATGGATAAGCAAAATGTAGTATATACATAAAAGGGAATATTTTCAGCTTTAAAAAGGAAGAAAATTCAGACATGGTATAACACGGAGGAATCTTGAGGATATTATGCTAAGTGAAATAAGACAGCACAAAAAGACAAATACTGTATGATTCTACTTATATGAGGTACCCAGACAAGTAAAATTCATATAGACAGAAAGTAGAACAGTGGTTGCCAGGGGCTGGGGGAAGAGGAGGATGGAGAGTTGTTACTTATTGGGTATAGAGTTTGTTTTACAAGATGAAAAAGTTCTGGAAACTGATTGTACAACAATGTGAATGTACTCAACCCTACTGAACTATACACGTAAAAATGGTTAAGATGGCATGCTTTATGTTTATTTTACCACCATTTAAAAAATTTTTAATGCAAAAAACTAACTTATTTCATGAAAAAGCTTGTCTACCCCAATTCAGATAGCTCTTCCCTGTCTATGCTGTTCTATTATAATTGTAGAGAAGTTTCAAGTCAAGGAATTGGTGCTCCTTGACTTGAAACTAACAAGCTTTCCTTCTTCCTAAGGAAAAAGATTGTGTTCTCTCCTTTGTTATTTCTAAAGTACTCAATAGGGCACTCTTCAGATAGAAAATTGAATTGATCAAGTGACCAGTCAAACTGATATAAAATTTTATAATACCTAAAAGAAATAGGAGACGGAATAACAACAAAATTAGCCAAAAAAGAAAGAGTACTGCAAGAATAATGTAAAAATAAAAAAGATATTAAAATGAGGACCATTTTTTCTTCCATTATTTACCAATGATAAAATAACAAGACATACTTGATAAACTTTCATGTATATGGCGGTGTTTAATTTGTGTTTCCAAGGGAAAATTTGGTTAAATACTTAATGATATAGTTTAGATCAGTGGGTCTCAAATTTGGTGTGCATCAGAATCACCAAGAAGGTTGTTAAAGCAATTTGCTAAGTCTAGCACTCAAGAGATTTTGATTCAGCAGGTCTGAGGTGAGGCCTGAGAATGTGAATTTCTAATACGTTCCCAAGGGATACTAGTACCACTGGTTCAGGGACCACACCTTGAGAACACTAGTTTGGATTTGCATTTTCTTGATTACACAAAGGACATCAGAACATGAAACAGGAAATGTTGGTCCCAGACTGGACTTCCACTGCTTGACCTTTATTCAAAGCCAAAGGAAGACCCTTTGCCTACCACTAGGGTCTTCACTTCACCTACATTCTTTCTTTCAGAAAAGTTGGGAATTGAGAAAGAAACATAATATGTTTGACAGTTTATGGTTTTAGTAGAGTCTGGCACTGCCATTCACTTTTTTTTTTTCTTTTGGCCATGCCACACAGCTTGTGGGATCTTAGTTGTCTGACCAGGGATTGAACCCAGGCCCTTGGCAGTGAAAGCGCAGAGTCCTAACCACTGGGCAGCCAGGGAATTCCCTGTCCTTCAATTTTAAAAGGAACTCAAGAGTGTTTCAGCTATATTTCCTTATTGCAATGGATGAATTTAAGAGAGAAAGGATTTTAGATCAGAACAGCAGTTCTAGCAAGGATATAAATCCAGATTCCTTGATTCCCAGCGATTGGTTATTTTTCTACTTTTACGGCTTCTAAGTCAGACATCATACATTTAATAATGCCTTTCTTAAAATGACCATCATACCTAAAATCAGAATGGTGATGATATCAATTCAACAGAAAAACAAATACTATATTTAAAAATCAGGAACAAAACTATCCTTGAAAGAAAAACTACTCTTGAGCAAGCAAAAATAATTAAATTCAATTCATAAGGTCGAGTGGTACATGAAGTCACAAAACTTGGTGCATAAATTATTATTGAATATATAGAGTGCATGGAGACCATAATCTGTTGACATCTGCATGTTTGCACCTGTACACACACAGCTATGACTTAAGGCAAAAGTGCTACATACATCAATGAATTTTCAGTTATTATCATAGAGAGTCAAGATTGAGTAGTTTATGATTACATTAGAGCTTTGTGATGTATGGATCCCTTAGTCACAATTTTCCTATGATTTATCAAAATGAAAACAAGTACATACATACAAGTCACTGGAGAACTGAAATAAAAATGTGTGCCTTTCATTAAAATTCAAGTGAGAAACACTTCTCACAGAAGCCACATGAATCTTTTAATGGAAGATTCCCTTTTTAGGAAATCCTTTCCGCCCAAAATTAAATCTGGCTTATTTCCTAAAATGTTACATATATGGTAAAAACAAAAACAATCGTAATGCACCTTGCTGTTGCAAGGATTCAGATGAATCAAATCAAGTGCCACCAAGTTTCCCATATACACAGAGCTTCTCACACTATGACCCAGTAAGTCTACAACAGAACAGGTGTTACACTCAGTTTCCAATATCTGTATCATAATAAGATTCTACTGAATTTTAATTAGTGGAAGCAACATTATTTCTATGTGTTTTTCTGCATAGGGATATAAAAGGGCAAAATCCAACAGTTCCTTAAGTTTCACTTAGGAAACTCAATCACAATGACAAAAACTCAAGACTGAGTCTGAAATATTAAGAGACTGGATAGTTGACATAAAGATTTGGTAAACAAAAAAACTTATACTGGCACTAGACACACAAAAATATGCCTAAAATAGTTGCCACAAAAATACAGTAATACAAAGTTTTCAACTGCTTCTTTCCATATTAAGCATTAAGGCAGTTTTACAAAAGGTGATGCAAACAATGGCTTTATTTTTTAAGGCCAATTATTTTTTAGTCTTAGAAAACAGAAGAGAAAGGGAATCCAGAAAGGCAGAGGATGGATGAATAGACCAGTGGAACCAAATAGAGTGCCTAGAACAGACCCCATAGTTATGAAAACTTGATGGGTAACAGAGCTGGCTCTGCAGATCAGTGGAGAGAGAATGGAGCATTTAATAAATGGTGATGAAGTAACTGATTGTCCATATAAGAAAAAAAATGAATTCGGATCCCTACTTTACATCACACACAAAAACCAATCTCAGGTTGATTAAGGATCTTAGCGTGAAAAGCACAACTCTAAAATTTTCAGAATTCTTAAAATCCCATAAATATAGGAGAATATTTTTATGGCTTCAGTACGGGGAAGGATATTTTTAACAAGACACTAAAAACCCAAACCAGAAAACAATAGATTGATACATAGGAATATATTAAAATAAAGAACTACTCTTCATTAAGAGATACCATAAAGGAAAAAAATAAAAATAAAACCATAAAGGGAATAAAAAGACAAGCCACAGAACAGAAAAAGACATTTATTTGCACATTCGTAACTAACAAAGGGTTAGCATTCAGAATATCTAAGAAAATTCTATAAATTTGTGAGAAAAAGACAAAGAACTTATTAGGAAAAAAGTGGGCAAATGACATGAACAGGCATTTTTCAAAAGAGGAAACAAATGGCCACTATTCATAGAAGATTCTCAACCTCACTAATAATTAAGGAAACACAAATTAAAAACACAGGGAGATAACAATTTTAGATCACTAGATGGGCAAAAATTGGGGACTCTGATGGTGCCAGGAGCTGGCAAGAATATGGAAGAATAAGACCTATTATAACCTACTAATGGTGATATAAATTAGTGCTACCATCTAGGTATATAATATGGCATTATCAAGTTGAAAACATGCGTACCCTACAATCCAGAAATTCTCATGTTAGATACTTACCTTAAAGAAACGCTTACACGTGTGCAAAAATGTTCCTTGCAGCAATGTTAGAAATAGCAAAAAGTGGAAGGAACCCAACTGTCCATCAGTAGAGGTTTCAATAAATAAACTGTGCTACAGTCATTCAATGAGATTTTGTGTGTGTGTGTGTGTGTGTGTGTGTGTGTGTGGTACGCGGGCCTCTCACTGTTGTGGCCTCTCCCGTTGCGGAGTACAGGCTCCGGACGCGCAGGCCCAGCGGCCACGGCTCACTGGCCTAGCCGCTCCGCGGCATGTGGGATCTTCCCAGACCGGGGCACGAACCCGTGTCCCCTGCATCAGCAAGCGGACTCTCAACCACTGCGCCACCAGGGAAGCCCCAATGAGATATTTTGTAAGAGTGAAAAAGAATGAATTATAGCTCTGTGCAATCACATGGATGAACCTTAGAAATACAAATTTTACTGAAAAATGCAAGTTGCAGGAAAGTACCTAAAAAATGACACAATTCTTATTAAGTTTCAAAATAAACAAAATTAAAGAATATTTTCAGGTGCACATACATAACATTCCTCCATATCACATAGTGGTAAACTTATTTTTTTTAAGGGGCAACATAATGAGAAAAAAAATTTTCAGGATGCTAGTTACTTCTAGCTGGGAAGAAAGAAGAATGAGTCCTGAAGGAATTTTCTTAAATAAGCTCTTCTTTATTTAGATAGCAAAAGGTTAAAAATCGAATTTTTTATAAACTTAATTTGCACATACTGGAAACCAAAGGTAATAGAGAACACCCCTATTGTCTTCTAGGATGAACCTTTCTTGGCTGAGCATACACCAGCACAAGGGGGCTGGCCTCTCTCCTCACACTACCTCAATAAATACTTATACCCCAGGAACTCACCCTTTCCTGGCTAGGGATCAACGAGAAGCAAAAGGTCTAGAGTATGGTTACAATTTCTAATGGTATCTAGGTAAGTGAGAGAGCCAAGATCCCTCAGCCCTACCCTAGAGTCTCACAGTTCTTATGGCTATTAAAATCAAGCCATCAGTCATAGTGCTGGTCAATCAAAATGCCAGACCCAGAGCGCTCAATTGTTAAGAGGAAGGAAAGAAGAAATAACAGAACATGTACCTAGAGATGCTGTAATGATTACATGTGGGGAAGGAGGATAGAGATTAGGGCAACCAATCACAATTAATTTCATGTTTTCATTCCACTATCCTATCCTTGCCTTTGGCACCACAGTCATTTTATACCTCATTGCAATCCTTTGTTTTTCATTGGATTACCCCTAAAACTAGATACCACATCTAATATCGTTTAAGTTCCATTTTTAATATTTATTCATATTTTAAATGTTTGTTTTCTTTGAGACTATATAAATCCCATTTCAGTGTCAACTATTCAATAGCAAATGGACATTCCTGGCATAGACGCTGGGGATGAAGAAATGAATTAGACATAGTTCCTGCCCTCAGGTCACTCACAGATTTATCAGAGAATGCAGACAAGTTCTAATAACCAAAGTATTAAATGGGGTATCCTAGAAATATATGTGGGGTCAGGAAGAAGTACCCAGGAGAGAAGGTAAAATCTATATATAAAATGTGAGCTGGGAAAGAAGGAAACAGCAATAAAGAAAAAGCAAATTCTGAAAGCCAATAATATAAGCCACTAATGTAGAATCTGTCTTGATAGTAGGGATTACTAAAAGTTTCTTATACTTTTGCTGGGATTTAATCCTCACTGATCTTTTTTTTTTTTTTGCGGTACGTGGGCCTCTCACTGTTGTAGCCTCTCCCGTTGCGGAGCACAGGCTCCGGACGCGCAGGCTCAGCGGCCATGGCTCACGGGCCCAGCCGCTCCACGGCATATGGGATCTTCCTGGACTGGGGCACGAACCCGTGTCCCCTGCATCGTCAGGCGGACTCTCAACCACTGCGCCAGCAGGGAAGCCCCTGACTGATCCTATTCTCTCTTTGTTGAATGAATGAATCCAGTGAAATTAACAAATAGTGTCTTTTATGTGACAGACACTGGACCAAAGATGCAAAAACAAACAAGATATGGTCCCTGCCCTTAAGGAACACCTTAAGGAAAAAAATTGTACAATTGGGTAAGAACCTACTTATGGGAACTACATTGCCTGCAACACAACAGACAAAGGAAAAAGCATACCACAATTCATAATTATTTAAAACGATACCTCCTAATTCATAACTAACTTAGTGGAAAGGGGCAATGTGTGAACTGGCTACAAATATACGTGCAAGCGTGTGTGCACGCTCTCTCAAGTTCAAAATCTCCATGTGACATGTCAAAGCATCTACCAATTATTACTTATGTTTGAACCTGTTTTCAAATGATGAGGTTCCAGTATATTTCACTGTATACTTTTATAATGGTATGTCCCCAAACATATTTTATTTTGAGCTTTATTTTTAATGTTCCAGAAGCAGCAGGGGGCAATCTAACGTAGGAAACCTGCTGTGGAAGTGGTGAAAGCTAAGGCAAGGCTGCATTCTAGAGCCGTTTGAAAAAAATCTCCACTCTGCTGAATACAAAATATGGTGTATAGGGAAAGAGGAAATATACATTGGAGAGAACAAATCCGGGGCAGTAAAATAACAGAAGGTGAAGGGTCCACTCTGTGATAAAATAAGATGAAATGAAATGAAATAAATATAAAATTTTTAAAACTCTCATACAGGCTAAGAGAAATCTATGAAGGCATATAGACATCCTAGGATTTTTGTTCTAACTTTGCCTGCAGGCACTTCTGAGCCCAAATAACTACAGATCTGGGAATAACAGGTGTTTATTGATTTCTTTGTGATTTTTCTTTTTTATTTCTTTTTTTTTTTCCTGTGGTACTAGAACAGAAAGACATATGTATTCCATATGTAACACTTTAGAAAATGAAAGGCAACAGAAACACTGAACAGATGTGGAGAGTAGGGACCCACTTTCCCCAATACAGCTTAATGTCAACATGCCAACTGCTGTCTCTATATTATTCTTAAAAAGAAAAGGCACCAAAAGTTCCCCATAAAAATATTAACTGACAAGAAGCTTGAATATTAGCATGGACATCTGTACTAATCAGAAAGTAACGACTTTAGATTTCTTTCTCAGTTTAATTCTTATTTTTAAAGGACTTATAAGAGATAAATTGCAATCATTAGAGGACAATCAACAGTTTGGTTTTACTTGCTTTTGAACTGAAAGGAGAACTAACTAGTCTCTGAAAACACCCATTTTTTTTAACTTTGTTAAACTGAATTTGTTAAATTAAACTTTGTTTTATATATATATGATTTCATCTGATACATATAAAAAAAGTTCAAGAAACAAAAGTGTATCTCTCTATATGATGAATTATCAACCATAATCTAGTTGTCTTTTTATTAATCTGCAGGCTGCAGACTTCCCTTTATCAAATCAAGGTGGGTCCCCCTTATATTTCAAGTATCTAGTAATGTTTAGAGGGAAAAAAAAGGAAATGAACCAAAATAAAATACATATATTTTTATTTTTCCCCAATTTTAGAAAAAACCTTCATAATCTCTCTAGGCATTGGGTTTAAGAGCAAGGGAAATTACAACTCGTAAAAGGACAAAATATACTGAAACAGTAAAAAAGGAAGGAGAAATTGGAAGTTCAACTCTGCTGATATTTTGCAAAAGACGAAGAGGTTTGGAACACAGACAGCAAGTGGGGGAAATGGTCAAGGGGTGATATTTTCTGCATCCAGTTTGGGAGGCAAATGAAAAACAGTGTGAGAGACCTTGTCGTAAAGAAAAGGGACATGTGGGGGGTGGGCACAGATAAGCAGCGCACAGAAAAAAAGGATGGAAGAGTATGAGGGGTCCTGTGAAGTCAGCAGGAAGCCCCATGGTTCCAAAGATGAAACAAACTTCTCTGGGGAAAAAAAATTTGTTTAAATATTCCTACATATGTCAAATGGTGAACTTGGGCAGCAAATAAACTGCAGAGAAGACTAATAGCAGACTGTGCTAAACAGCAGTGAAAAAGTACAGTGTCCTGTGAGGAAGAATTCATTGTTCAAGAATTACAGTTTCATAAGGACCCAGATTTTTTTTTCAAAGGCTGTGGCAGCTGCAGTCTGCAGATGTAGTTGAAAAAAACACCCTGAGCAGGAGGTACATTCCCCTATGGCACGACCATATTTTCTATAGCAATAATCCTATGTCCATAAAAGGAACAAGAGAAAGAAAGAGCATAGGAGATGAATACAATCTCATTCAAGGGGAGAAGCCAGGGTCACACAAGAATTACACAAAGAAATATGCAGGGGTCCTTGTTTATCGTTATTTTAAATGTTGATAGAGGCTCTTTTTATACCCACCAGCTTGCATTTGGGGATTGGTGGAACATGCTAGCCTATTAGGGGAGCAAAAGAAAAGACTGCTGTGTCCGCTGATTTAAATGTGTGCACACACATACACAGACACATACACACACACTCCTAACCTAGCTACACCTTCTTAAAAAAATACAAAAAGCCTTCTTCAAATTGTTCACTACCACTCCTGTGTAGACCTGAACGTTTGTATGTTTTTCTGTGTCTCCTAAGTTACCCAAGTTACCTAATGCATGCCCAGTATGAAACATTTCTAAATGAGTTAGTCTTTATTGAATTATGATTTCCAGCAGACACTAATAACAAAATTCAAATTGCTCTGGCAGATGAGAATTTTTAGAGTGCTGGGACATAACCGAGTTTTTAAGAGAATCTCAAAGAGCCACCCACCAAGTGTGTGTAGTAACTGGGTGCCACTTGATGAAATTCTTCACATAGTTAATTAGATTTTCCAAGAAAAAAAAATCAATCATTAAGAGTCAACACTCTAGGAGATACACATGATAAAGAACTGTTATTGAAACACCCAGGGTGTAGTCAAAAGTAAAGCTTAACAAAATCAAGTTTTCAGATTTCCGAGGCACCATCTCTGCAGTCGACACAATACAAGTAGCAGTACATCAAAAGGAGAGGAAAGCAAGTTTTGCTCCATGATTTCTCTTTTCCTCCAGAATTTCTCTGGCCTGCTTAAAAGGCATTTTGCACGCAAGGAGGAATAGAGATGCTCATTCAGTCAGGGGTTGCATCGCCTATGAACACCTGCAAACTGAATTTGCTCTGTTTTGTTAACCATTTATTTTGTCTTTACTGGATTTTCAAAGGGAAATGTGATAATCCCACTGTTCTTCAGATGCTCAGCAGGGTGTTTCATCTAATAAAGCCATTGCAATGGAATGGATTAAAGCAACATGGAGCATTCCTAATTTGGGATCTGTGAAAGAATTTTAACATCCAGGCACTATGAGCTCAATCTTAAAAATGTTACCAGTAGGATAAAAGTAGAGCATCTAACTAACATCTGCCTTTTTTTTTTTGCTTTGCTTTTTTAAGTGTCTTCATATTGCTATCACTTATGTGAGGCCAGGACAAGATGGGCTACTGGGGCATCAATGACTTCATCTTTGGGGATTGTAGTCCATCATAAAAAAACAAAAACACATTTAAGTCATACAGTTATCATCTGGCTGAAACATCGAAGAGTAGGAATAAATCAGAAATAAAATTAGAAAAGGGACTTTTCAGTGTAAATATTATAAGGGTTTTTCCCCAAAAACTTAAAAGCTGTTTTCCAATAAAGGTAGCAGAATTTACTTCTGAATTTACAAGTTTAACCTGTGTTTCCCAAACGTTTTGCACTGGGTCATGTCTCCTCGGCTACAAAATGTATGCGACTCCTCCTATGTCTGGCCCCCATTTTCTAAACTGTTGGGATTTTTATATCGCTGAGAATGAAGTGCCAGGCCATTACTCCTATTTGCACCACCCATTTCAGAAATGACCAGCTAATATCAAACTAATCTATCTAGTATAGTATATAGACCAATGATATGCAATAGGAATATGTGAGCCAAGTTATTTTTAAATTTTCCAGTAACCACATTAAGAAAGTAAAAATAAACAGTAACATTAACTTTAATATATTTATTTACTCCAATTTATCTAAAATATCTTTTTAACACAATCAACATAAAAGTATTCACTAAACAGTGGGAAAAAAAAATAAGCCAAGTCTTTGAGGTCTGGTGAGTGTTTCATGCTTACAGCATATCTCAACTAGCACTAATCATATTTCAAATATTCAGTAACCAACACCTAACTAGTGGCTACCATACTGAAGAGCTCAGGTCCAGACAGATAAAGAAACTGCAAGGAGAAGCAACTGAGGTAGACACAGGATAATGTGCTAACTGGGCAGGAATGACAGAAGAGTCAAACTCCCCTTTTTGGCCCCCCTTCTTTCTGCCCCCATCCCCAACTATGGGAGTTTCCCAAAGCTCCATCCTTTACCCACCATCCTCTCTTTAGACTCTTTCTCTTGGTGAGTTGATTCACTCATTTATTCATTCAACAAACTTTTACTAAATGTCTATGACCTGCCAAGTACTGTGGTAGGTGTTAGGTTTATAACGATAAGTAAGACAAATCCTTGCCCTCATAATAGCATGGTGGGGTATATATACAAGCCAATGCATCTTCACAACTTAGTGTGCTAAGTGCTCTGATGGAGGATACTAATGGGCATGCATTTGTGCACAGGAGTTCACACATATGGGAGGGGAGAAAGGTAGATTACAGCTCAAAGGTTGTCTCCTCGGAAAGACCTTTGGCGACCAATCAATATAAAGTAGAAATCCTCACCCACTCCCCTGTCACCTTCTATTACATCATCTTGTTATATTTTATTTGGAACATGTATTACCATCTGAAATTCTTATTCATTTACTTTTGCTTGTTGGTTCATTTATCATTTATTTGTCTTCCTTTCTAGAAGGTAAGTTCCATGACAGTAGGGACCTTGTAGGCCTTATTCAACCTATGCTTTTGACAGAGTAGGTAATAAGTCAATAGTATTCTGTCTATCCATCTCCGAATTTCTTTCTAACCATACTGCCACCAGCCAGGCATCTCACTCCAGGACTTACTATAACCCCTCCTATACAATGAACAACTCCACACTCTCTCTTCTCTAATTCATCCTAAACAACACCAGGTTAAAGCATCTGAAACACTGATTTCGTTATATCAATCCCCCCATTCAAAATGCATCATTCTTTTTAGGAAAGAGTCCAGATATCCTTATTGAGGAAATCAAAGTTTTCTGTATTCTGGTCATCAAGGTTTTTCTCTAATCTGGCCCCCTCACAACTTCCCTCATTTACTCTGTAAAAAGAGTCTCCCATTCTGGAGATATGGAGAAATTAACAGATGTCTTAACTTTTCTTCTCCTACTCTCAGATCATCAGCAAAAAATTAAAAGGCATTTTTCACTTCTCATGCCCTTATTCCAGGAGGATAACCAGCCCAAATGTCTTTGATGTCCAGGTTTATTTCCCCCCAAGTGAGAACTGGTTCCCAGACAAACAACTAGCAGTTCCATGGGTGGTAGCACTTTAGAGGTAAACTTCAAATGGCAGTGGCTGTGTGGAAATCTATGACGCATATTCAGTGCCACAGTCTTGGGAGCCAATAGGAAACCAATAAGCTTGGTGTGGACACCACCAGGACAGCGTATCTATGAATTGCCCCAGGGCATGATCTCAGCAGTGCATAAGGTGGACCTGGCCAGAGATCTCTACCCTCTTTGCTCTGAATGGCAGAAGCCCTGGGCTCAGTCCAAGGCAAAAATGATACTGAACCTCTCACCAACCTTGGACAGCAGAGAGATTTCAATATGGACATGGAACAAGCCATCGTATTATACTGCCCAGTAAACAAGTCCAACACTCCCAAATTCCAGTGTTTTTTCCCTAATTCCTCTCCTTCTTTGCCCCTAAAATGCTGGGGCTTTTCAGAACACTCAGGCTTACCATCCTGTTGGAATGAGAGCATAGGAAAGGATACTTTGTGTGTGTGTGTGTGTGTGTGGTGATGAGTCAATAGTAGGAAAAGAAAAGTCAAGACACTAATAGCCAGTTCTGACACTTCCCTGACTCATTAGAAGATCCTACATCAACTACAATAATAAGCAGTATAGACTTATAGAGAGAAGGTTAGGCTACTAATCCTAGAAACATCCCACCCTTTGACTGAGGTTTATGCTCTAAGTACAGCACTAAATACTGCTAACCAGATTTAATCACAGATGTATGTTCAACTGAGAGAAGGGACTCTGCAAAGAATGTTCTTAGTTTCAGCATCTATAAAACCAAGAGAAGGGACTAGATCACTTTAAACCAGTTTTATAATTTTCTTCTACTCACTCCAGCCTCCAGACCTTAGAGGAATTACTCTAAGCATTTATAACCTATTCTGTTAATTATTGTCCTTAATTAAATAACACCTTTAAGAAGTGTTTAACCACTGAGGGCATGTCTTGCCTCCTTAATTAGAATGTAAGATCCTCAAGCATAATTCAACAAAAATATATTAAGCACCCACTGGGTTCAAGGAATAATGTAAGGACAGAGATTTCTCCCTAGGTGGTGGGCACATTACTTGACACTTAATAGCAGTCACTTTGAATATGAAAGATTTCTTAACTTTGCTCCACTGCAGTATTTTTTCGCTTATTTTTTCATTTGGGCAGGGGCATCTGGTATAATATATGTGCAGGCTTGGAGGAGATCCAGAAAATAAATGAACATGTCTGCCACCCTGGGATTTGCTCTGGAGATTTTTGAAATCTCCAGATTTGTAGAAATCACTGGCCCATGATACTGCCAGCTGTTCTCCTTATTTTTCTGTTGTGAACAAAACCTATCTTTTGCACACTTTAATATGGAAGAATAAGTACTCTTACTTCTGACTTAAATGCTCCTTGGGAAAAAGCAAGGCAGACAGTCCTGGTGTGGGAAACAGGTCCTGAGCAGGCAAGCAGTTGAGCATATGTAGTTGATTTTGGAGGTAATCTCAGGAAGCACAACTGAGGAAAAGGGGGAAATGAGACAGAGAAGGAGAAGCCAAAAGAAGGTGTGTTTATGAGGGGCTATTACAATAGGCAACTGGAACTCAGTCCCACTAGGGACTCTCTGAGCTGTCATGTAGATCAGAAATGTCCCTCCCAGTGATGGGAAAGCAGGAGAATGTATTCACAGCCTCCCATCCCTCAGGAGCTGAGAGTTGCTCCTAGGAAAATCTCCAGCTTTGGGACAGCCTGGCACAGTGCCAGAGAAATCTCCTAGGTGGAGGAGCAGAGACACAGGACTGGAGATGGAAGCTGTCACAATACACAGGAACCACCCACAGTAGCCGAAAATGGGTTCAATTGTAAGCCATGGGGACACAGGACAGGGTGTCTGCTACATCTGCTACTTGCATTGGTTCATCTATCTTCACCACCATAGTCAGGCCAACAGCTCCAGAAACCTAGTTTCTCTTCATGGTCCTGTCAGGTCCTCCTGATTGATAGCAGACTCATGTCACTTTATAGCCCTCTACCTTAGATACCTTTCTCTAAATGGGATATGATGATGGCTTTTACCATAAGGTACAAGGAAGTTTAGAGATATGACTGAGTGTTCATGTTTGATGGGGTTTGGGTCAGGGGTCACAAACTCAAATGCCTTCTACAGCTCTGGGTTTATGACCATCATAAATAGGGATAAAGGCTTGATGAAAGTGATCCTGAGGGTCCTAAGGTAGAGGGCCCCAGCTGCCAAGGTGGTGAGTGTTGAGAGGCGAGGGGTATTGCCAAACACACGTGGAGTCATTCAACTGCCACTTATTATCTACTCCACGGCATGACAGAAAGCATGCTAGATGCTAATAATACAGCTATTGCTGGTCCCTGCCCTGAGGAAACCAGAACTTACAGAAAGAGATGTACAAAGAAAAAATGTAATGAATGCTAACAAAGTTGGAGTCCTTCACCAACCCCGACGTTTATTCATGAAAATCCATTTCACAACAGAATTGACATTTAAGAAAACTTTTAGAAGTTTATGAGGAATTAGGGTCAGAGTATTGAGCTACCCATGAACACCTTTAGCAATATTGCATACTACTTCTAATTGTTCATGTTTAATGAGCACTTACTATATGTCAGGAACAATATGAAGTGCCTTTCACGCATTCTCAGTTAATCCTCCCAACAATACTGATAAGGAAACTGCGCCCAAAGAGTTTTGATGACTTGTGCAAAAGTCATGCAGCTAACAGATGGATCAAAGTTTAAATTCAGGTAGTCCAGCTACAGAGCCCACATTCTTAATGACCAATCTATACAGCTTGATTAAAACACGACAAAGGTAGCACATGAAATTAAGAGAATATGAGCAATATTTCATACAGCAAAGATATGCAATAGGAGTTACTATACCATTAATTTCTGGTGTAGAACAAACATCTCAATACTTAATGACATAAAATAAATTGTTTCTCATGACTCTGATGTGGGGTGGCTCAGCCAGGGCTAAGTGATGTAGGATGGCTTCATTCATGTCTGTGGCCTCCACCGGATGGCTTGGATGGTTGGGTGTCAGTACACAAAGTCTTTCATCCTCCAAGAGGTTAGTGGGGCTTATTCACACAATGGCAGAAGGGCTCTCAGCAACTAGACCTACTTGTAAGTCCTAATCACAAGTACTTTTCCAGCCTCTACGTCATATTTGCTATTATCCCACTGTCAAAGCTAAGGCCCATAAAGTAGTAGACCCAGCGAGGCAAGAATAACTGCCACAATTCCTATGGAAGTTCTATACACGTAAATTCATTCTGCTTTGCTACAGATGCATAAACTAAGAGAAACTATATTCTGTGTAAGTCTGTTATCCAAATGTTCAACCCCTTCCTTATTTTATAACTCAAAATAAATTCTTTCTTCCCAGGCCCCACAGAATAACTGAGTAACTGGGCTAAGAATATGATGAGGAGTCGCAATAGGAATGAAGAGAGGAGGAAAGGAGGGAAAAGAGGAAGAGAGGAAGTACAGCAGCAGCAGCAACTACCACTTCGTGAAAAGCCTATGTAACCTACTCAGCACGGCTCGGTATTTCTGAACCTCCCTGCCCTAGTCCTCAGGAACTGTGTGCCCATGCTAACCCCCGTCCCTGCCCCCATGGCATCAAGGATGCAGTCCCAAGACCCAGATTACCCTCTCAGCCAACAAATTCTAATAACCACTGTATTTGACTCTAAATTGCATATTGTTTCACATTGAATGTTCTTCTAATTAAAATCCATCTTTCATTCAGTATCAAAAGAAACTTGATGGTCACCAGACCAAAGGGTGAGCCTCCATCCAACACCTTCCCAGGCTATAAGAACCCCTCTCCCCTCTCCTCCTCCCTTCTTTTCCCCTCACATACTCTTCTAGTATATCCATTTCAGGAAAACAAAAGTCAGAAAAAAAATTGTGTGTGTATCTTCTACTTTCTGGCCACAGCTCCAACTCCCCCTGAGGCAAAGGAAAACAGAGGTCTGGCTACCATCCCCACAGGGTGCAGGGGCAAGTTCTGAGCCAACCAAAGCCAAACTGATTTCTCAAATTATATTACCACCCAGGACATGCCAAGGAATTTGGACATCATCCCACGTGTGACCAGGGATCACTGAAATACTTATGCAGGGCACGAAACAAGCAGATTTGTTTTAGCCTCAGCATCACCTGGGAGCTTGTTAGAAATGCAGTTCTGAGCCTTCCCCCCAGACTTGCTGAGTTGGGAAACTCTGAGGGTGAAACCAATACTGCTGTTTAAAAAGCCTTCTAGGTGATTCTGATGTGCTGAAGGTAGAGAACCAAATGTGTAGAGACAGATAGGCCAGATGGGAGTCTGTATGGAGGGTCTCTGATTAAGATGCCTTATCATCTCTGCTCCTAAAAGTCCATTAAAGTGACACTAACAGAGTATTTTAAGATATGTATACAGTGATCAGGGCAAGGAAAATGGGCGAAGAAAACACAAGTGAAAGATGTCCTAAGAGTTTGGAAGGTGAAAAGTAGATGGAGAAGCTGAAACACGTGTCTGCAGAAGCAGGTAGGGAGAGAATTGAGAGTATTCACTCCTCGACATCCTAGAGGGATGCAGGCATTGGAGACAGGATAACAAAGAGACTCATAGAAAGAAGACATCTTTTAACATCTGCTCGGCGTATGGGACTGTGGGAAAGGAGAGAGATAGCAAAAGATAAGTCTTAGAAAGCTTTGCTCAGGGGACTTCTAATGCAAAGTCCTCTGTTCTTACCTTCCCAGGAAACCTACGTACCATAAATAAAGCTACTGCAAACGTGGAACCTGATAAGGAAAGTTGTGCAAAGAGAAAGTCTTTCTAGGAATGTTGGTTTCAAAAGATAGCTGTAAATATTTTAACTTATTTTTACATAATTATTTATTTGATTACAAGGCTGCATAATGTTCATCTGAATTCAGTTTTGCTTAGATGATGGATTGTGTGGGTTTCCAATTACATTCACCCCAATTATATTTGGGTACCTACGATCAGCAGTGGAGGGGACTTGGAACCTAGCTTGGGAAGTCTTCCATTCTCCTTAGACTTAGAGGTACACATGTGATCATAGGACAGAAGAAGGATTTATATGGTATCTTTTTCCCAACTGTAGGTCCAGGTTTTCTGTAACTTGAACCTTACAGAATTTATAAGGCTCTCTTTTAGAAAAAGAATACAAAATTATGAATAAAAAATGTCCCAGGCCACTCCATACCACTTGAATAAAACATTTTAAGATATGCAAGACCTAAAATAATTCACCTCCTGTTCACTGTTGCTCAGAAAGCTACTGGAGGCTATGCTCCAACAAAACAAGAAAGTAAACCAAGATGAAGGGAGATTCAGGATCTGAAAAACAGGGTGACACAATGAGGTACCACTTCATATTCAATAGGATGCTAAGATCAAAAAGCAGATAATAACAAGTGTTGATGAAGATGTAGAGAAATCAGAATTTTCTTACACTGCTGGTGGAAATATAAAATGATCCATCCACTGTAGAAAAGACTCTGACAATTCCTCAAAAGTTTAAAAAAAGAGAACTGAAATACACCCAAGAGAACTGAAAACATATGTCCACACAAAAACATGTACAAAAATATTCACAGCAACATTATTCATAATAGCCAAAATGTGGAAACAACCCAAATGTCCATCAACTGATTAATGGATAAATGAAATATAAGATATTTCTACACCAGAATATTACTCAGCCATAAAAAAGAATGAAATATAGATACAAGCTACAACATGGATAAGCCTTGAAAACATGGTAAGTGAAAGAAGACAGTCATAAAAGCCCACGTATTGTATGATTCCATATGCAACGTCCAGAAGAGGCAAATTAAAGAGACAGAACATTGCAGACGCTTATGGCTGGGGGTGGCAGGAAACAGGGAGTGGGAAGACGGGGGTTGATTAGCTAAAGAGTACAGTGTTTCTTTTTGAGGTGATAAAAATGTTCTCAAATTGACTATGGTCATATATTTGTAAATATATCAATATTAAAATCATTGAATTATACACTTTAAATGGGTGAGGTATATGGTGTGTGAACTATATCTCAACAAAGCTATTTTTTAAAACAAAGAAAGAAAACGAGGTGAACAAAACAGGTGACTGAAATAGAAACTTTGAGGAAAGTTTTAGTTACACATACTCAGAAAACTAAGCAAACCAAAAAGGACAATGATTATTTCAAGGAAAACAAAAATGTGACCCCAGAAAGGAAATCAAATTGTGTAATACTATACGTCTCAATTAGGAATATTATTTACACAGTCAAAATAATAGAAACATTAAAATTTAACCAACAGTGATGGCATAACTATATTTGGTAGTGTATGGGTATGGGATGGGGAGGTGAGCAGTGTAAAAAGGCTAAAAATTCCTTATCTTCCTACAGAAAGTCAAGGATAATGTCTAAAGGGGAGAAGGGAAAATAGTAGCAATGTATACAGTTTAGAAGAAAAATCCCGAGCAAAATAGCTAAGGGAGTTGGAAGCAGCTGCTTTTCAGAGGTGGAACTGGGGAATGGACAGCAATATACTTACAAATTTATAATCCTAAATCTATCCAGACACTTAAAAATTGCATTCACTATATGTTGGGAAACCTACTAGAAGCCTTAACCGATGACTATATTAGCATTTTATCGCAAAAATAAAAACCTAATAGCAATATATCCCGGGATAATCACACATGAAGTATCAGGGAAAAAATTACCTACACATTTTCCCTTTGTATCTCCCAGAAATTTGCTTTTTCAACCTCGTTGCTTTTTAATGGCTACTTTGAAATGTTTCATCTAAAAGGCAGAGGACTACCAAAATTAAGCAATTTTTCAGAAGCCACCTGCACATACCAGCTACCTCTGAGTACAAGAAAGAATCGTAGATATGTCTGAAATTCAGGCTAAGCTTTAGCCACCACTAACTTTCAGTGCCTATCAGAGCACGAATCTTATGAGGCCATCCGAATAAGAATAAATTATAGAAATTGACAACTGCCTAAATCTCAGATTAAATTTCATAGTATTAATAACCCAATACTCACTGCAAGTTTCAAAGAGCGTAAGTATCCTTCATTGCAACTTACAGGAGAAATTTCTCATCACAAGCAATGTTTTAATGCACACATCCATATATTTTCATAATATTATCAGCCTTTTAAGATTATATGGCATTTAATTTAAGAAACTTCTGTCCTACAAGGTGGAAAAATTCTCAAACTCACCTTTCAAAGCTCTTTCTTTTCCCCTGGCAGAGGGTAACAGTTTTTTTCCTCCTCCTGGCTTTAAAATAGCCCATCAACTTGGGTTCTCCTAGAGGTAAGAGCTCACCCCCAGTCTTCTAGGTTGCAACAATTATTCAAAGATGGTGAAGCAAATCTACTTCGAAGCAAATGTAAATGCGTTTCATGAAAGTAAATGCAAGCTGGAAATGGTACAGATGAAAGCAGTAACTATCAGCAGTTAGTCCTTTTCCCCCTTTTGTGGGTGGAGAAAGACAAATGAAAAAGAACATCTCCACATTCAGATTAGTTCTGGTGAGTTTATCCATCAAGAATTGATCCAATTAGATGAAACTCTCCTGGTTAGCTTGAGTTAGTTACAGTTTGGAAATCATAAGACAAATTAGTTACTTTCATCTTAGGCAATGAAATAATCATTTGGGCATTAAATTGAAAAAATGGTTTGAGGAGGCTGCACTTATTCACTCTAAACTCCTAATTAGCCTCAACTAACAGTTCAAAACCAGATTTATGACAGGAGTTTTCAGAGATGAGAAAGAACGTTGGGGGAAATTCTTGTGAAAAGCAGCTTTTCTGGCATGTGTTTGCAGTCCAGAAGTGTTCTTTCAGATCACAGGTGCTCCAACTTTAGCAAGTATCAGAATCACCTTGGGCTTGTTAAGATCCATGTGATTAGGCCCCATCCCCAGAGTTTCTGATTTGGTAGGTCTAAGGTGAGGCTGGAGAATTTGCATTTCTAACAGGTATCCCAGGTGACACTGATATAGCTGATCTGAAGAACAACACTGAGAAACATTTTAGATATATAACTATCTTGGGTAAACAATTTTAACCTAGTAAAATGAGGTTTCAAAGTCAGTCATAGGAGTGATTTACTTTAATATCTTTTATAAGACAATTCAGATAATCAAACTTTCATTAGCATAGAGAACACCTACAAAATAGTCAATATTTGTCTTAAGTTGGATATAATTTAAAATTCCTATTTTCAAGTGCCATTTTTGTGAATTATTTTAAGAAACTGATTCATCATTTAGTTAGCATATAACTACAAATTCATTGTAGTCAGAGATCAAAACTGGAAAACCATATTTAGTAATTAACATAATTATAAAATGCCTATTTATTATAATCAAAACAATGAATTCAGATTATATTTGAAACTAGGAGTATAGCTGCTGGTACTTATGCCTGGCTTAATGATCATCTGTTCTAAATTTTTAAAAAAATGTTATGATTATTCAAATATTGTTCTTGAGGAATAATCACTGTAACTCTTGAAGCTGGCAAACTGTGACATTTACATCCTGAATTAGTATTCAAATCAAGTCTTTAAAGAAGTAAATTAACTCTCTCCAACCACTATGTATTTAAGAAACTGCCTCCAGGCAAATTTTAGTGACTATTTACTACAATATAAGTTCAGTGGTTGGTTGTACTTCAGATGTGAATAACTAAATAGCAGAAATACATGAAACACCCCATCAATTCACATGGCAGTTTTCACTAAAAAACAAACCATTTTACTAAATAGTATGTTTTGAGACATGTCTGTTTTTACTTATAAGTAACGTAATTCCTGATTAAAACAAAGATGAAGAGCAAAATCCACTTGTAAGTAGAATTACCTGTATATTCTTCCTATTTAAGAGTTCAGCCCATCTAAACTTAAAATGTGTTTGCACCCTCTTCTTTTTCTCACTTTTTACTTGTCTCAGGTGTTTTCCAAAGCCCTAATCTGACTTTTCCAGCCCATTTCCTGACCTCCACTTAGATTCACAGATTGTCTTACTAATAGTTTGACGTGTGGTCTCTTTATACAAACTTGGAAAATTCTGCTCTTTGAGATTGATTTAAAAAATGACACGACAACCAAAAGTAAAGAGAATAATGAAAGGTTTGTGGTTCTCATTCTGCTTTGACTTCGATTTTAGGAACATGACACAACTGTACGTCCAAATATAACCTAAAGAAAGCATCAGTAAATGAGAAGCTAAAGAGGTAAACATGAGGGGAGATGTGTCCCCACAGAAGATTCTGCTTCAATGAATATACAATTCAGAGTACTAGCACTTGTAACACTTAACCAAAGCAGTGCATTTTACATATGTGTACACACACACACACACACTCACGCTTGTTTGACTGCTCAGTAATTTATAGTGTTTTAACTGTCTTATATCCCCTAAGCTTGAACAAGCATTTTTGGATACTTTTTAACTGGAGACAACATCTTTTTAAAATTATGAACTGTTTTAACTGTTTTAACTGTTATGACCACATATAAAATCATTAAGAGTTTAACCAAGATAGAGTAACAAGGACGGGATTTACCCTCCCACCTGAAATAATTATAAATGAGATGCAATGTGTGAAACAACGGTGTTCAACACACTGGACCTGAGAGGACAAAAGTCAATGATCCCTGAGAAATGGGAAACAAACACGGTGAGCCCTACGGGGCCTGGAGAGAGATTCCAGGTCACACAGCATGAAGCACAGAACCCGGGAACAGCCCAGTGATCCGCTAAGTTAAAGAGATGCAACTGAGAATCTGGGGAGGCCAGGCAGCTAGAGTTCTCAGAACAGGGTGCTAGAGAGGAGAAAGCTGCCTAGTGAGAGAATTTCAGAGATCTCCAGGCTCCTCATCAAGGTTTTCAGGAGAACTGACCAGCACACAGTGTAAAGAAGCTACCCAAAAAAAACATGGCTGGGGAGAAAACCACCTGAAGGATTAGAGGGAACAAAACTTGGAGCTCACACAGGGTCAAGAATAATGCCTGTTCCCATCAGCCAAACTGGGAAGCCTCATAATTCAAAGGGCTTTGGACAGAGAACTCAGAGGGTCTTGCCTTGGTAGTGGAGGATAGTTAGGCCTAGATTATATACAACACTGGTCCTTCCTAACAAATCTTAAAAGGACCGAACAATTTCCAAGAAACTGTGTCCCAAAACACAATTAACAAACTGCCCAAAACCTCAATAATATATAAATACAAAAATATCCGGTACCCAACAAAGTAAAATTCCCAATGTCTGCACGTAAAAAATTACCAGGCATGCAAAGAAGCAGGGAAACAGGATCCATAATGAAGAGAAAACTAATCCATTGAAACCCAGAACTAAAATCCGTAGCAACAGAAACAACTGAGGGACTAAACTCTCATGAGAGTTCTTGTAACCAACTCATTTGCATAGCATAAAATTTTCTCCTTTTTGAAAAAACAAAACCCCAAACCACTAATAGATCAAACCTACTAAGCTTATATAATGCACAACATCTCTACACCACAGAAAATAAATAAATCATGGTGGGAGGGATAAATTGGGAGACTGGGATCGACAAATACACACTACTATATATAAAATAGATAACTAAGAAGGACCTGCTGTATAGTACAGGGAACTCTTCTCAATACTCTGTAATGACGTACATGGGAAAAGAATCTATAAAAGAGTGGATATATGTATATATATAATTGATACACTTTGTTGTACTGCAGAAACACAACATTGTAAATCAGCTATATGCTAATAAAAGATTTTTAAAAAGAAAATAAATAAAAGAACAAACAAACCACCCCAAAAAAGTGATAGTTACAATGAAAACGGTAAAAAACTTAAAAGAGCTACTTCAAAATACTGATGACTGGGCTTCCCTGGTGGTGCAGTGGCTGGGAGTCCGCCTGCGATGCAGGGGATGTGGGTTTGTGCCCCAGTCCGGGAAGATCCCACATGCCACGGAGCTGCTGGGCCCGTGATCCATGGCCGCTGAGCCTGCGCGTCCGGAGCCTGTGCTCCGCAACGGGAGAGGCCACAACAGTGAAAGGCCCGCGAAAATACTGATGACCAGCACACGCTGGGATCACACACAATGGCGAGTGTTTCCTGAGACACCTACCACTGTTCTCACCTCAGTGAAGCACCTGTGATGTGCTATGAACTCAAGCAAACAAGTGCAGATTATTCCTCCTCCTAGAGTAAGTATATGTCCTGGGCCACATATTAAGCATAAAGGGGGCCTAGGGTCATTGCTGCTTAGAAATAAACAGTCTTATGATCTTTCTCATATTCATATTTCCTTCTCTATTAAAAACAATCACCCGTGACAACCTGTTTCCCTTTGTGTTTCTCATTTTCCCAGATCACTGGTTCTCAAACTTTGTCTAACGTGCATCAGAATCCCCAGGAGGACCTGTGAAAACACAGATGACTGGGTTCCAGTCCCAGAGTTCCTGATTCTGTAGGTCTGGGGGGAGGGGATAGGGAGGTCCTAAGAACTTGCTTATCTAACAAGTTCCCAAATGATGGTGATGTTGCCCGTCTGGGGACCACATGTTGAGAACCACTGCCCCTAGATAATGTGTACAGTCTCTGATCTATTGAACCTGGACTTGCAGGAAGGACACAAGCACCAAAATTTTTAGTAGGGCTTCTCTGGTGGTGCAGTGGTTGAGAGTCTGCCTGCCGATGCAGGGAACATGGGTTCGTGCCCCGGTCCGGGAAGATCCCACATGCCGCGGGGCAGCTGGGCCCGTGAGCCATGGCCACTGAGCCTGCGCGTCCAGAGCCTGTGCTCCTCAGCGGGAGAGGCCACAACAGTGAGAGGCCCGCGTACCGAAAAAAAAAAAAAAAAAAAATTTTTTAGTAAGCTAGACTCTTTAGGGGTTATGTTTAGTAAGTCACAAGAAGCCAGGAGTTCACTGGGAAAGTGTACAAACCTTCGCAATTTCAAAATGATCTTGTCTCTTCTGATAATGTTCTTTCCCCACCCTCACCTCCATGTCCCCCTCATGTTATGGAGGATAAGTAGGATGCTGTGTTGGAGGGGCTGAAATCAGAAAACTGAGATGTTGTGCTTAGTTAAGGACTTTGTTATATATGTATCACTCTTAGTCCTAGAATGATATGTATAATACATATATAATTCTTTGAGAAGCCTGAGGTACTACACAGGGGATAGGATCTCTCAAGGATTTCACAAACAAAATAAAACCTGCCAACTTACTGTCTTCTTTTAAATTAACCCAGGATCTACTGGACCACCAACTACCGTATTTTATCAGATCTGACCTTCCTCAAATCATTATTCTATGTAACACCAGGAAAGAAAAAAAGAAAGCTACAAACTATGGTACACACCATCAATTATAAGATTGATCTTGATTTCTGAAAGGTTAAAGTATGATCTTAGAATCAATAAAACAGTATAAAAAAGTGCCCTGGCCTTGGTAATATATGGTAGCATTTTTTTATGTGTTACCATGCTTTCTTAGAGCAGCTAATATACTAATTGTTTAAAACAATTAATATGCTTATATGAGCCTATATGAAATCAAAGTGGGAAGCTCCAGCAAATCTGTAGATTTTTTTTTTTATGGAGAACACCTTAAAACATTTTATTCTGAAAATTTTCTTAGTTTAAAATTTAAATTTTTAATTAAATTTTTAATTAAAATTAATTTTAATTTAATAAATTTAATTGATTTTAATTTTAAAAATTTTGTTTGTAAGAATAGTATAAAGAACTTCCATAAATTTTTTTTCTTAACCATTTAAGAATAAGTTGTAGACATCATGCCCCTTCAGCACTTAAATATTTTAGAGTGATAACATCTTTGTTCTTAGGAAATACAAAGTCAGAAATTTAATATTAATATCATTATCTATTGAGTAGTCTATATTCATATTTCTCATATTGTCTCACTACTATCCTGTATAGCATTCAATATGAGACGCAATCTGGCCTCACACATTATATTTGGTTGCCGTGCGTCTCTAGTCTCCTTTAATGTGGAGATTCATCTTTGTCTAGATACAGACATTTTTTTAAGATAATAGAGAAATTAGTTTGCAACATGGCCCTCAGTTTGAGTTTGATGATGCTTCCTCCTCAAGATTAGATTTAGGTTATATGGAATACATTTTTGGCAGGAATACCATTGAACTGATATGGTGTCCTAAGTGTATCACATATCAGGAAGCACACACTATCACTTTGTCCCATTGTTGGTAATATTAACTTTGATGACTTGGTTAAAGTGGTGTCTGTCAGGTTTCTTCACTCTAAAGTTATTCTTTCTCCCTTTATAATTTGTAGGAAGAGAGTTTGAGACCATGTCAATATCCTGTTCCTCATCAAACTTTGTCCCAATAGTTTTAGCATACATTGACAATTCTTGACTGAATTATTACTCAGATGAGTGTAAAACATTTTCAAAAAAGATTTAAGCAAATCCTACTTTATTTTAATGATGACTTATTTTCCATATCCATGAAGCTTTCTTTATATTATGGTGCTGTCTTACAGTGTTTGCAAAGTTGCTTTGAAAAATAAAGAGACAGAGGGAGGAACACAACTCTTTTTCCCCCCCGCAGCTTTATTGAGAGAATATGGTTCTTATTCAGGGAAATTCAGAGAAGACTGGTGGTGGAATCCTATCCCACTACCTCATTTTATCTTCACTAGAGTATATAGATCAATAGAGTATAAACAAAACTGAAGCAAATTGGGACAAAAAACAATCCTAATTTGGAAATAGAGATGATTTTTAAAAGGTATAATTTTGAAGTAATGTGTTCAATTGCTTTTTTTAATACTCACCAAGAGTAAAAAAAAAAAACACAGAGGAAATGTGAAACAGAATAGTGTACCAGAGTTGAAAACTCTTCTCCTGAACCGTTTTTATAATATTCCTATGTAAAAATAAACCATATGATGCTGCCATTGTATTTGTTAAAAATGCTTGCATATCAGCAGTTTCATACACCTGCTAGCTTCCTGACATTCCAAGTGTTTAAGTCAGATGATCCCTGGCCAAGGAGGATGTTACAGAGTAAAGCAATCTATGCATCATTATGAGGAAGGTGGACAAAAATCAACCCTAATGCCTCTTCTAACCACGTTTTTGTGAATGGCTTATGCAATCCCCTTTCAAGCTGAGTCCAAAGAGGGACTTCTCTCTGCTTCCTTAACATGATAGAGTTACCTTTTTCACGCTGTTTTGCAATTGTTTACTCATTTATACCTCTAATTATAGAATATATGAGGGCAGGTTATTTGGGTATAAAGGGAGACGGTAATCCCTGAAGGCTGGAGATTTGTTATAAAAATTATATAAGGTTATAAAATAGAAAACTTTATAACTGGCTGTAGGAAGAAAATCACTGTTTTGTCTACATATTGACTCAGACCAAATACCTAAGTTTCACTCAGTGTCTTTAATGATAAAATTTGAACAAATGACTGCATGTGTAATTTTTACATCTATAAAAGTTATTATTATAACCCCAAACCTTGCCTTCCTAACAAATGTTATGGTGCTAACCAGTTGATCATTGTGAAGAATTTGAGTTTCTTGCAGAAAACTATTACATAAAAATAAAGAACGATACACTGCATAGATGTGTTATGTCCAGACTACTCATTTCCCATTTATAAAAGTAGACCTCTAAATACACACAACAAGCTGTAGTTACTAAATTGAAACACCATAAAATGATTTTTTAAAATTTAAATTGTGCTAAATAACCACGATTTAGCACGATAATATTTATTCCTAAATAACCAAATCCTCATTTATACTGCTAACTAACTCTTTAGTACATATGCAAATAGAACATATTACATTCCTATCATCTAACAACTCTCCCATTAGCTACAGTAAATACTCTGCACTTTCATTACCCATCAGTTCCCCCATAGAGTTATGGGTTATAAGTTTAATCGTTTCATTTGCATATCCAGCTGAGGTAAATTAGAAAAAGTCACCACACTCATTACACTTTATTGCATTACAAACACAGATGTCTGTTTTTCTAGACCTGCTTAACCTTGACCTAAAGAAAGAGATGAGAGTAATACAGTGAGAAAATAGACACTGTTCACTTGGCTTCTCACGTCTGAACTACAATGAATTTCCTAGAAAATAAGAGAATTTGTTTTTTAATTAAGAAGGTAACCACAAAAAAAATTGTAATAATCAGATATTGCTTTCCTTAGTTATGGATTATCTGGGTTTTTTAAAATATTTATTCATTTATTTGGCTGCACCAGGTCTTAGTTGAGCATGCGAGATCTTTAGTTGCAGCATGCGGAATCTTTTAGTTGCAGCATGTGGGATCTAGCTCCCTGAAGAGGGATCGAACCCAGGCTCCCTGCACTGGGAGCGTGGAGCCCTAGCCACTGGACCACCAGGGAAGTCCCATGGATTATCTGTTTAAAACTCTTTGGCTATTATTTCCCTGGACAAGTAGACATGAAAAACTTCTCTATAAAGAGAAACTTCACTACATTAAGAAAAATATCATTTTCTTTAGTGAAGAAAGTAACTCCCAGCCGCCATCTAGCTTAGTGTGAAAACTTGGGGAGTCATATCACAAAAGTATAGACCAAAAGGCCAAGGAATAGGCAGCCAAGGGCTCTCTGAAGTTTGTGGCTTTCGCTCGCTAGTAGTGTCATAAATCTCCATCTCTGGTACTTTTATAACCTCTCCTGGTACCCTCATATCACCCCTAGAAGATTCTTTACAACACGCCTTTATAGTCACAATCACATAGTTCACAGAGGCAGACCATTTGTTTATAATTATGTGGCGAATCTTTGATGAAGGACCATCATCCCAGTTGTCATATCCTCATACACAATGGGGGCTAGCCATTTGTACATCTAACTTGTTAATAGCTGTAATCAAAAATTCAACACAGAATTAATCTTGAAGAAGTATCTTTAAACTTCACATGAAAATCAGCAAAAAACAATGTCTATGATGCTTAAGGTAGCTTCAAGGGAGCCTCTGAAACTCAACCAAATGAACCATTTTCAAGTTTAACTATGAAGGACATGGAAAATACTTGGCTTCACACTCAAGTTAAAATCACATTAAGTACATGAGGCTCAGAGAGATGTCTCCTTCAAGATAAACATATGAATAAAGGGAACCGAAAAAGGAAAAAAAAACACCAAAAAAACAGAAAGAGGTAAGTATTCTTGAAAATATTTAAATGCAAAAATTAACATAGGTAACATATGAAAAATGTATGACCCAGAAAGACATATCAATGACCAAGAGAATACCTCAATAGAACGTATAAAATTGTGTTTTATCTTTACAGCTAAGGCATCTTTACTGTGAAGCTAATAAAGTTTCAGCTTTAGGGCCTCTCACTTGTACAGGCCCCTTTCAAAGCTCTGGACAGGCCTTAAAATATGTTTTTATAAAATTTTCAAAGCCAAGCTATTTTTTAACCATAATCAGTTAAGACACTGTCTCTTTCCACTCCGACTTCCCTGTCACACTCCCCTTGCGTCAGATGGCATTAGAGTGACTGTAGGCATTTTTGATGTTTAGTAAAGGAGTTAGGAACACACTGATTTGGGGTTTATGGGCTATAGGATGTGTTTTGCTGTCCCTTCCATGTATACTCGCTCATCTTCCCAGAGGAATGGCTTCCAGGAATACTCCTTACTTCCCACTGTGCCCACTCACCCAGCTACATAAAGGAGCAGGGTCAGGAGTTGTATCGTGACATGACAAGGTTTGAAAGGTATGAAGCCAGAAGCTAGTCTGTAAAAAATTCTTCCAATCATTAGATGTATAAAATTGCAAACAGAGGATTCAATTCTCATCAATGCACAGTCAAAATAGAAGCTCTCTCCTGTCAGAAATGATACAGTGTGTACAATTTGAAACACATCATACATATCTTTCTTCTCTTTAATAGGAAAGCTTGAAAATACCATTTTAACCATAATTTAGAAAGATGTCTTATAAGATTTTAATAAATAGGAAGAAATTACAGACCCCTGATTTAGATGAATGTTAAGGATATCTTCTTTGGGCTTCTTTAAATTTATTTATTAAAGAGCTGAAAATTCAGATAAATATAATGGAATATTTAACAAAAGAGGTAAAGATGAGAGTTGAAATCAATAGAAATTACTCTGACATCAAGAAAAGAACTGTATCAAAAATGTTTAAATCATACCAAAAGCAGTAATTCATTACAGGAAGAAATAAATGTTGCCTAGTCAAAATGAATACATTCTTGGATTGTTTGATCACTAAATTGATAAAGAGGAGGAACTCAAATGAACACTTTGGGGAAAGATTAAGTGTCTTCCTGATTCCTTAGGAAGCTCTGATATTGATGAAATAACAAACCTTACAATGCACAAGGATATCCACAACGAGTGTTGTCAATTCAAAGACCAAGACTGTTCACTGTCCAAGAAATGCCTTCAAATCTCATAACCCATACGTATGGGGACAATTTTCCTAAATTTGAATTATAAACATTCTTAAAATATTACATGGCATTACCAATAAAGAGTAAGGACACTAAAATAAACTTTTCTAAGATCAACAATTTTTTTAAAAAATTGTCAATCAACCATGCTAAAAAAAAAAAAAAGACTGAGTTATCTTTCTGTCCTCTCAATAGAAAGCAAAATTATTTAAAAATCACTATCAAATACATGTATTAAATCATGTTGAACACCCTAAACTTTACAATATTATGTATTAATTATATCTTAGTAAAGTTGGGGGGAAAATAAAAATAATCACTGTCAAGACTATGCAGTCAAAAACTATAAGGAAAAAAGTATCACAGAGCTGTGTTGGGCAGTTAATTAATACAAATGATATATAATTTTCCTGGATCATGTGAGTTTTGTTCTATTTGTCCACTTTTTAAGCTTTGTAATTTTGTCTTCTTTTTTCAATCTAAATATTTATTTTCATACTTAGTTTTGTATCCACCATGTTATGTTTTCTTAAAAGAGGGCTCTAAAATCATATAAGCCCCACTAATCCTGATTCTGCCCCTGCCTCAAAGCCACAGTGTCTATTTCACGTATGCTCAAGAGGTTGCAGCGAACATTCACAATGAAGCAAGGTTTGCCCTGGCATTCTGTTCAGAATCTTGATGGGGCAAAAAGTAAATATCAAAGTGAAACTTCCTCATGAAAATGGGACTGACCTTATATCTCAGTAGATACATCCCTCCCCAAAAGAAACAACAGCAATCCTTGTCTTTGCCTAGAAATTAAGAGTTATAGCTGCTCGCTCAACTGTTGCAATGTTGATCCTCAGCTAAATATCCCAGATCATGATGTCTGAAGAACTGTGCACAAACCATATTGTTCAGGTTATGTTTCCCCCTCTGAAGCACAACATTTTTCTTTATTAAAAAGTTACTAATGTAAAAAAAAAAAAAAAAGGGTATAGGAGAGTCAAACGATCTCTGATTTTTGTTTAGGTTACTGAAAAAGTGGAATTTTCGGGCTTCCCTGGTGGCGCGGTGGTTGAGAGTGCACCTGCCGATGCAGGGGACACGGGTTTGTGCCCCGGTCCGGGAAGATCCCACATGCCGCGGAGTGGCTGGGCCCGTGAGCCATGGCTGCTGGGCCTGCGCGTCCGGAGCCTGTGCTCCGCAACGGGAGAGGCCACAGCAGTGAGAGGCCCGCATACCGCAAAAAAAAAAACAACACAGAAAAAAAAAAAAAGGTGGAATTTTCACTAGCCTCCAGTGTTTCCAAACACATTAGGTCCACAATTGTTTTCATTCCTGTAAAATTTCTTCGATTCTCATTCCCATTTCCTGTGTTATACCTCCCTCCTTTTGTCTTCCTAAACTCCAGTTTCCTATGTGATAAGACTTAAGAGGATACCAACATGCACTAATGGCAAATTCATTCTGAATGCTTTTGTAAACATAAAATCTTTGGGGGGGTATAAAACAAAGCCTTAGAATATAAACTTTACTTTAAGCCAGCTGGTTATCATTTGGCCTGCCTTGAAACCCTTTCATCCCCAGCAATGAGCCAGTCTTTATCCTCAGAGCAGCGAAAGACTCTCAAACGTAAAACAACGAACACTTATGAGTCCCTTGTTGATCTATTTCTGCAAGAGATTTGGTAAGTTTTTCCAGCAACAAATCTTAAAATCACACTACTGAAAAGGGCTCAAAGAGGTCATCTCCTGTACCAGACTGCCAAAAACGACAGCACTTAAAATAATCAAAACAGATAGTCATTGCTCCAGTTCTTAAAATTTTTATGGGACAGGCGTTTCTGTAAAAGACCACTCTGCATTTGTTTTGGATGCACTGTTGCTGAATGAAAATCTATAATGCTGGCAAACTGATCAATAATCCCTCAACTGAGAGAACACTGTAAAGATGTCACATCAGGAGAAACAACTAGCTCAAAGAATTAAGTTAACATGTATAACTCCCAATGGGAAGGTTTCACCTCCTTGAAACATTTAATCAAATTAGGCACGGGAAACCACAGTAGCTTATATGGAAAAGGACCTTTTCATCAACGCTTTAATTAATATCCTTATTAATTATCCATCCAATGGAACACTAATCTATATAGATCAAGCTTTACTGGACTAAAAGGAAATCCCCTGAACAAAGATTCCTTTGGATTTGCCCAATATATTGTAAAGTTTTTTAAATTTAAAAATAAAGTTACATAACATACCATGTAAAGTATACACAATGACTGGCCCTAAATCTTCACCCTTACTTGTATCTACATCCTTGCCTTACAGTGGGTTTGGGTGAGTGGCACATGGGCAGTAATACCAGTGAAGTATCTCTCCTGAATGTTGTTCTACAACTCCCACAAGGCTGCTTTCTGTGTTTCTGCCCTCTAGTGGGCACAATTCTGTTATTGTGCCATCTACATTCCCTTATTCTATAATCATGGATGCCTGTTAAATGGACACAAGATTTAGTTCACTTTCTCTATTTGTCTAATTTATAATCCCACACAGACAGCTAGAACACAAAGTAACAAATGCCAAAAGAATTACTGTTGCCGTGATAGTTTTCACAAATAAATTAAGTGTTAAGCTGCGTTCCACAAAGACCTAGTAATTCCTCTTTAAAGATAATTGAATAAATTAGTGGTATTGGCAACTTCTAAAGCTTTAACACATTTTAGAGATCATCATTTAACAGGACTGAGGCTAAATGATTTCTCCAAAGTATCCAATTCTACTCAATGAAAAACCCAGGGAAAGAATGTACCCAATGCTGAGAGAAATTCCTATGTCCTTAGACTCAAATCAAATTCTGATAGGAGGGTGAACACCAACACCTTTAAAAAGACAAGTCAGTGTAAACCCAAAGGGTCTCTGGAGAGAAAAAGGAAGAAGAAGAGCATCAGCAGGCTTTGATAAAGAAATGAAAAAGAATTTCACCACAGGCAAATTCATTTCAAAAAATGTCAGTGGTAATAACCAAGTTGATGTTCATCTCAACACAAGATTTTGGGAGCATACATTTTTTACCTTCACAACTCTAATATGATTGCACATATCTTAATGTATTTATCTAATGGCTTTCATCCAGTATTACTCAGGGTTCTCCGGAGAAAAGGAACCAACAGGACATGTGTATGTGTGTGTGTTTGTAGATAGATAGACAGATTTTAAGGAATTGGTTCATTTGATTATACAGGCTGACAAATCCCCAATCTGCAAGACAGGGTAACAGATAAGAGACTCAAGAAGTTCCTATTTCATCTCAAGTCCAGAGGCAGAATTTCTTCTTCTCAAGGGAAATCAGTCCTTTTCTATTAAAGCTTTCAACTGATTGGATGAGGCCCACCCATATTATGGAGGGTAATCTGCTTTACTCAAAGTCTACCGATTTAAATGTTAATCTCATCTAAAAAATACCTTTACATAAACATCTAGAATAATGTTTGACCAAGTATCTGTGTACCACAGCCTAGCGAAATTGACACATAAAATTAACTATCACATATCCATCCATTCATTCAAAAAGCTTTTATTTGATGCTACAATGTGCAAAGCACTGTGCTAAGTGCTGCTGACACAGAAATGTTAGCTTTTACACTAAAATTTTTATTTATAACACTTAATGAGGGGAGCTACATTGGTTTGGCATACTTTTTGACCTACAACTTTTGCACATTTCTTAAAACTCTGTTATTGTCTTTATATAACTTTCTACAAGATTAATTGGCTTATGTGCTTCAGAAGCACATTAACACTGCTCTTAAGATATGAATAAGAAAAATACCTTAGTGTATACTGCAAATCACAAACAATGCACTAATTTTAATACAGATACATGAAATATAAATATCTTCTTACCATTATGGTGTAAACCAAGGTTTTAAAGTAATTTATTTATAATTCTTTTGAAAATAATGCCTTGAAGTAATTAATTTTTTAATGGCCAACAGAGCTTTGGAAAGTGCAAAATGGTATGGGCAGAAAGGGCAAGAAATAGGTTATTTTTGAAAAAGAGACAGTGACTTAAATGGTAACCTAAACCATGGGGTGTTCTTTTTATCATTCTTTTTTTCTTAGGTTAGGAGGTTATTAACCTGTATCCTGGGGTGAGTGAGCACCAATTACATCAATGGGAGAGATAAATGAAATGCAAATTAAAAATTAAACATTCTGACAACATTAGAGTCCTAACAGTATTTTTAATAAAAAATGAAAGATAAAAATGTTTTCTCCATTTTGATTTTTGATACAGTGATGGGGGAAGTGGTTTGATATATAAACCAATGCCAGCAAAAACAAAAGATTTTTGTTTTTGTGTTTTCCTTCTTTCCTTATTTTACACACAGCAGTTTAACAAATGCATTTCAGTATCATTCAAATGGACCCTCTAATCTGTATTTTTTTAAACAGCTTTCTTTGGGAAATTATTGACTACTCTGTTTCAAATTAGAATGGCCTATCTAAGGGTCAGGCCTGGGTTTTCACAAATATTTAACTATTTAGGGACAAAAGCAATACTTTGCACCAATTGTCACCACTGATGTCATTTCAGAAGCCCTACCTTTTTACCCACTTCACTATAAAGAATACTTTTCCCTGGATAATCAGTCCTGTAGTCTATTAAAGTCCTGCAAATTCCAGGATCTGCCACTTATCAGCTATGTGGCCCTGATCACAGACTTCATCTCTCCCTGCCTCAGCTTCCTCATCCACAAAATGGAGAAATTAGGAAGTTGTTATGAAGAATAAATGAGTTAAGATTTGTAAAGGATTTAGAACAGTGCCTAGTACATAATAAGCACTACATAAGTGTTAGTAACTACAATTTTTATTATACAGACTAAGGCCAAAACTAATTACCCACAATGGTAACTTGCATCACAAAGAAATGTTTATTGGCTACCTTCCCTTCCTTTTTTCACTTCCCTAATGCCCTACTGTGCCTCAGATTCAGCTTCTGGGAGAAGCCAAATTAAAGTAAGCCCATTGAAATGACATGTTAGAAAACTCTGCAGTTAAAGAAAAGAGTTTTAGATCACGTTAGAGATGTTAGAATAATTAGAACTCATTGGGAAAAGCATCAGGCAGCCTGATGATATCAGTTTTGATCTTAACCTTTACCATCTATATGTATCCTGACCTTCAAAATCAGTGAGGAAAGGATGAACTAGTCAATAAATTGAAACCACTAGCTAACCATGGTCAGGGAATTAAATTAGACCTCTTACCTCAGATTGTACACCCCTACAAATGCCAAAACTGTAATCTTGATGTGGAAAAGGCCTTCTAAAAACAGAAAGCTTATTTCTGTACCCCAAGGTCTGCTTCCCAGCTTCCCACTGACAATGGAAATGAGGGGATGGAAGGAATAGAAATTGTGAAAGTGGCAGCTATAAGATTTGGAAACATTGCACATGAAGGACCTGAGGTTAAGTTTCAGAGGACTGTGTAACCTTAATCTTGGATGACAATCAAACAACCTGTACAGCATCATCTCTGTCTTACTCTCATGCTCCAAAACCTTCCAAGGCTCTTTACTATCTCTCAAGTGAAGTAAAAAGTCCTTTAGCTGAATATTGTGGATTCAAGACCCTAATCTACTTCTCAGCCTCATTTTTAACACTCCCCTAATGTTTCTCCTACCCCTCAGTCATGCTGATCTTTACATTGCTGTACACACACACACACACACACACACACACACACACACACACACACAATGTGTCCTTTCTTACTTCCCTGCCTAGACTTGAGCTAGGTTCCCTACCTAGAGAGTTTTCCCTTTCACATCCCAGGTCCCTCTCAGAGCCACGGTTTCTCCACATACAGTGGAATGCTAATGAGTGTTTAATAATCACCTCTGGGTGGAGGGAGCCCTGAGTTGTAGAGTTTGCCAATTTCTGTGGTGTAAATACTTTCACAGTGGGTGATTTCAACCTAATAAGGTAACATTAACCCACAGGCAAAATTCCTGAAAACATAACGATAGCCTGCAGAGACGCAATATAAGCCGATTACAGCCTGTCATCCTTCCTAATCCTCCCCTTCATGTCCCAGCACCCCTGCACCCAGTAGACATGATTTGAGCCTCCCTGGAACTTCCTCTCCCCTTAGAGCACTTCGTATTTAACTTGCATTATTCTCTTCATATGCTTCTTCAAGAATTTGCTTTATCTCCCTATAGATTAAAAACTATGTGAGGGCTGTTTCATTGTGTGTGTGTTTTTTTTTGTTTTTTGGGTTTTTTTTCCCTTGCTAAAGCCCCTACAGAATTTGAGCAAGGGGGCCTGGACAATGGAGTTCTGAAGCATTGACTTCCCAGGGCCCAGAGCAAGATGGAGCAAAAAAACCAAAGATTCATAGAAAATGGTCAGGGAAATTTTTTACCTGCTCAAAAGTAGTAGTATGAAATTTGTCTTCTACTACAAAAGAACTGACAGTCTGTTGCCTTGAATGTTTGATCCTGCTTATCTACCCAATGTATTGATAGAAGTGAGTCATGGAAAAGAGAAAAGATAATCCAGGATATTTGCCTCCTGCTTTCAGTTTTGTCCTCTAGGCATGCCACCTGGGCCTCAACACCCAAGGAAACGTCTTGTCCTACAGAAAATGAATCCCATTCTCCTCCTCTCCTTATCCCCTAAGGAAGTTTGCTCACTGAGAACATGATAATATTGAGGGTAAGGATCATGTCTTCTTTGTTATTATAATCCCCAGGGCCAGCCTAGTGTTTGGTATCCAGCAGGAATGCAATGAAAGTATAGTAAGTAAGCAAAATAATGTTTTCATCCAAAAAAGGCAATGGATTTGGACTAATAGTAGAGTGGGTGTTATTCATATGATATCCTTCTCAATTGAGCCAAATTTTAGATTCTTACCCAGGGGATAGATTGTAGCAGTCAGGACACCTGTTTGCCCCAAAACCTAAACACTGCAAGACTTTTGAGTTCTCCATGTGCTTGTTATTAGGGTGATGTCAAGACTCAAATGACTTATATTCATTCTTCCCTCCTGCCAATACTTATCTAGTACCTTTCATGTGCCAGACCCAGTGCTAGACAATGAGCACATTTCTTCAATGTTAGCACTCATTTTTGCTCAATACAAAAGAATAAAAGAAAGTTTCATGAAATTCTTGAATGCCCTGAGACACAAGGCATGACACAATAGCATAACAATCTTAAAGAAAGTACCTACTTCCAAATGCACACTCGGTATATAAAACACACGTAGTTGCCAATTTTTTCTAAACTACACATCTTTGAATTACACACGAAGAGAATTAATACTGGAAGGTTTTGAACACTATTAGTATGGTATTAAACATGTTTTAAGGTATAGTCCTAAGGAGACAATGAGCTCAAAGGGCTTGAAAAATTCAAGAAGGGTTTTCTAGATTTCTCAGAAAGTCTTTCCATCATGCAGCCTAAAATGTTGTCATTTAATGGTGGGATTTATCTGCTAGTCATAGACACTTGTCTGTGACAAACAATATGATAGTTCATTATCAATAAGTATTGTCATTTTTACTGACAAAATGTGTGCCTTATCTAACTTCTCACCACCTCCACTGCTGTCATCCAGGTTAAGCCTCCATCATCTCTTATCTAGACTATTGCAGTAGCCTCCTAACACAGCAGTCAATGTCATCTTCCTAAAGCAGAAATCCAACCCACTCCAATGGCTTCTGTGGACTTAGGGAGTCTCCACATCACTCTCACTTCTGACACCAACTACAAAGTTCAGGGGTCTCCAAGATCACCAACATTATGACACCAACTGCAAGTTTGGGAGTCACCATGACTACCTTCAGGTTTGATAATTCTCTAGAAGGACTCATAGAACTCACTGAAAGCAGTTATACTCATGGTTATGGTTTATTACAGTGAAAGGATATAAACTGAAATCAGCCAGGTGAAGTGGAATGTGGGAACTCGAGGAAGATTCCATGCACAAAGCATCCAGTTGTCCTTTCCAGGGGAGTCATGTAAAGCACTAACTTCTCCCAGCAATGATGTGTGACAGTACTCTTGGAGTATTGCCAGCCAGAGAATCTCACCCAACACTTGATATCCACAGATTTTATTGGGGTTCAGTCACCTAGACACAATTGATTGCCTACATGGCTGATCTTTAGTCTTCAGTTTATTTGGAGGTTGAGCTGCTCTTGCATGGCCCCAGATCACCATCATAAATCACACTGTTAGACTATGTGGTGTGGCTCAAGATTCTCGGGTAAACAAAGACACTCTAAGTAAGCAGAAAATCACAAGGAGCTGCCAGAAGCCAAAGGCAAGGGCCAGACCTCTCTTTAGGTAAGTTTAATTGTTCCCAATACATTTAAAACAAAAACTTATCACAAAGCCAGGTAAGATCTGGCCCCTACGTGCCTTTCCTACATCTCCATTTCCCCATCGGGTGCTGTGTTCCAGTCACATCAGCCTTCTTGTAGTTCCTGGGACACATCCAGCTCCAGCTCAGGGCTATTGTTCTTGCTGTTCCTTTTGTCTAAATGCCCTTCCCCAGATCTTCACATGGATGCCTGCTGTTTATCAAATTAAATGCCACCTCCTCAGAGGTGTTCCCTAAACACCCTAGCAAAAGCAGCTGCAGCCTGCCTCCTAACACACACATGCACATGTGCACAGTGTACATACACACATGCACACACTACACATATGCACCACACGCAGAGATGTGTACATGCACACACTGCACGAATGCAGCACACACACACACACACACACACACACATGCTCTCACTCTACCACATTTCCCTGTTTTTCATCATAGCACTTTTTAGGACCTAAATTATGTTAACTATTTGTTTACTGCCTCTGTTGTTTACAGTAGAATGTTGTAAGCTCCATCTTGTTCACCAATCTTTTCCTGATATACAGATTGGTACCTAATACCCAGTATGTGGATTGAATATGTGCCTGATATTAGACAGATATAGACACACAGAATTATAATTTACCTGAGCTGGTTTCAGATCAAGTATATACCTGCAGCATTAAGAACAAGTCTCATTTTCTTAGCAAGAGACTAGACATTGTATTTATAATAAACCAAGGGAAAATGCTAACAGGAATATATGATCAAATGAATGAGTCTGTTTTCCTACGCGTACTGTTTAATCAGTCTCATTATTTTGTGGCCATATATTACAATGATGACTTAACTATAAGGTCATCAGTGGTAGAAAGAAAATACAAGATGCCAGGATGGACTCAGGAGAGCAAAAGGTGAGTCTCCTTATCTTTTCTTCCGTATGAGAAAATCTGAATTCCTACTCAATGTTACCCAATAAAAAGTACAAGCTGATTATTCAGCGATTAAAAAGAAATGAACTGGGCTTCCCTGGTGGTGCAGTGGTTGAGAATCTGCCTGCCAAGCCAGGGGACACGGGTTTGAGCCCTGGTCTGGGAAGATCCCACATGCTGCAGAGCAACTAAGCCCGTGCGCCACAACTACTGAGCCTGCACTCTACAGGCCGCAAGCTACAACTGCTGAAGCCCGTGTGCCGCAACAGAAGCTACCACAATGAGAGGCCCACACACCGCAACGAAGAGTAGGCCCCACTCACCGCAACTAGAGAAAGCCTATGCACAGCAACGAAGACCCAACGCAGCCAAAAATAAATAAAATTAAATAAATTTATTTTTTAAAAAGGAGCTATCAAGCCATGAAAAGACATGGATGACTCTTAAATGCATATTGCTAAGTGAAAGAAGCCTATCTGAAAAGGCTACTTACTGTATGATTCCAACTATATGACATTCTGGAAAAGGCAAAACTATGGAAACAGTGAAAAGAACAGAGATTGCCACCAGCGGTTGAAGGGAGCAGGTAAGGATGGGTAGGATAGTGACAGATGGAACACAGGACAGTGAAACTGTTCAATACGATACTGTAATGGTGGATAATGTATTATACGTTTGTCAAAATCCATAAAAGATACAACACCAAGAGTGAACCCTAATGTAAACAATGGACTTCAGTTAATAATGATATATCAACATTGGCTCATCAACTGTAATAAAAGTACCACACTGTTGAAAACAAGGCAACAGACCCAAAATGAAATCACTTATGCTAAGCCCCACTGCACCAAACCAAGACATAATTACAGTTTTGGCCTCTCCCAAAAATGGAATCTTAAACCAGTCAGTCAGGAATCACCTGATCAGCACTAGTTAGGTAAACTGCCTAGTAGACGCCTGCCACCCCCTAAAGGAAAGTGACCTTGCCATAACCAATCCACTTTTTGCTAGTACTGGTATCCCGCACTTTTTGAAAGTTTGCTTTATGCCACTTTGCTTTTACGAAAGATCTACATTAGTACCTGTTTTAGTTAACCATAAGAAATCTGAAGAGGATTTTCACTTTTACAAAAAAAAGGCAAAAAATGAAAACAGGGTTCAGCATTTGTTTTGCAGCAAGCCTTTATAGAGGCAGCAGGCAAACAGAGCAGCAAAAGTGGCACCACCAAGCTCTTTCCCCAGGAACTACACTCAGCATCTCAGCAACAAGAAGCCATAACTTTGGGCTTCCCTGGTGGCGCAGTGGTTGAGCGTCTGCCTGCCAATGCAGGGAACATGGGTTCATGCCCCAGTCTGGGAAGATCCCACATGCCGTGGAGTGGCTGGGCCTGTGAGCCATGGCCGCTGAGCCTGTGCATCCGGAGCCTGTGCTCCACAACGGGAGAGGCTACAACAGTGAGAGGCCTGCGTACCGCAAAAGGAAAAAAAAAAAAAGCCATAACTTTGAAATGTGTCTGCAAGCGTCTGTGCTTTATCTAGATTTATTTTGTGCATCTGTTAGCAAGATATGTCTTAAGGTAATTGTTTTTTTTACTTTACACCATTTCAGCTTATGAAAGGTTTCATAAGAATGCTCTATTTTCGGATTGAGAGCAAAACTTGTACAAATTCCTGTCCCACTCCCTTCTGTCTATAAAAGTCTTTAATTTTGTACAGCTCCTTGGAGCTCCTTTCTGTGTGCTAGATGGGATGCTGCCTGATTCACTAATTGTTGAATAAAGCCAGGAAGACTTTATAATTTACTTAGTCAAATTTTGTTTTTTAACAACACTCTAATGCAAGATGTTAACAGGAGAAAGAAGGCAGGAGCATATGGGAACTCTGTACTTTTCCCTCAAATTTTTATAAACCCAAACTGCTCCAAAAAATAAACCCTATTAATATTTTTAAAGTATAAGCTTCATTTCTTTTCATGGAAATTTAAAAGGCTATTTCATCAATTCTAAATGCATTAAGACACAGAGAATCTTACCCATTTTTTAGCTAATTACAACCCTGTTTTCTCATCACATTTCTAGATTCTATGTAACAGATGGTGAAAATGTCTATTCTAAAGGCCTAAAAAGTACTCCTGTTCAAGAATGGTGGCTATTATCCAGCATCCTCCATGCAAGGGTTAGAATACCCAGGGTAGGATGAGGGGAGAGGGGGCCACACATCGGGAGACAGGGGGATAAACAGAAAGCAAATCCTCTGGGTGCTAACAAGAATAGAGGGAACTCCTAGAGGAATTAAAAGGAACCCCCACAAGGAACCTAGAGAAATCATCTATACAAAGAAAGAAATGACTTGTTTGAAATTCATTCACACTGGCAGGGTCAATAGAAAAATTTCAATGTAAATAACTGGCGACCTTAAATATATGTTTGCTGAATGCTGAAGCATCGGAGGCAGAAATAAGCAGAGGTTTCTGCAATGGCCAAATGTTGCCTCTTATCACAGTGGAAAGGGCATTAAAAGAGAGGCCCTGAGAATGTAGCAAATGTAGATGGAGGTCAATCAGATACCCCTGCGAGAGATTTTTAAAGATTTTTTTTTCCTATTCTCTTTGTAGTCCATTAGGATTGGATAAGATCTGGGGGAGTGATATGCACCATTATTTTAACCTCAGAGTTGAAGCAAAATACGAAGGGATTAATGTGGCTTTTTCCCCCTCCCAGGAACATCTTCACCTTTGCACCACCATCTCCTCATTTGTCATCAGGAAGCTGGGGACAGTTATGCAGGGAACAATGGCAGCAGTGCCACAGCACTGTGGGTTTCATGCTATTTCTGTCTCTATAAAATCTTCAATAATTTGTTTACGACTTCCAAAATTCAACAATAGGGTGCAAATGCGATTCCACTTATGTTAATGTGTGCTTCCTTCTCGCATATCAGATTCTGAATAAAAATTAGGCAAGTACTCTGTTTTGAAAATATATAAGATGTGAACTTGCTGAGAGGGAAAAAAAAAAAGGCCTCCAAATGCACTATCCTATCAAACACATTTTTTTTAACTTAATAACTTAAGTGAACTGTTAGTGAAATTACAACCTGCTTGTGACACAATAAATTTACAACAAAATTCATTCCATAAATTATTCAATTCTGCAACTGCAGTCAAGGAGAGAAATATCACCAGGAGTAGGTGATTAGCATGTGAAAGGAAAAACCCATCTCCCCACCGAAACAATCACTGTCAAATTCTCCTATTGGAGTTTTGTAAAAATTACCATTAAGAACACACATTTAAGTCTTTGTAGTTCCTATAAAAGGACTAAGTATTTGATTTACATTAGATTCATTTGTTCTTTCTTCAACTGTCTCTTTCTCCTACAAACCATAACTGCCTCGACAAATACTTGCTCAATCAAGTGTGCATTAAAACAAAAGAATTTAACTTCAATAAAAGTGATGAATCAGGGCCAGAAGTTAACTTTCCTTTCCTCTGTATATTTGGCTTCCAGGTAAGCAAAGCAGAAATTTACATTCGCTGTTCCACAGGGGAGTAATATAGGTTTCTATTGTGTGGTTGGTCACATTTGTAGATTATTTCCTAAATCATTTGAAGCCAGAGTTGCAGGGCAAGGGGGTTTCAACCAAACTACATCAGCGAACATTTTCTGCGGGCAACATATCTATGTAAACGGAACCATACACTTTCTACCAACTCAACGCACAAAAGATGGTGCTAGTGGATTAAGAGTTCCAGGATCCAGATGGCTTTCTGAAATCTGGGATACAAACCCCTAGGTGTTGGTATTTTTAGCCTACTATTGGGGACATTCCTGGCCCTACATCGTAACTGTTCTTCAATAAACCAAAAGGTAGATGTTGTCACCTTTTTTCCTAAACAACTGAAAAAAGAATGGGTTTATCTTCACATATTAACACATACATTGCTTTCATTTTAGCAGATGCCTTGGAACTTGTTTTTCTTGGGGATTGTTCTTTTTCTCTTAAGTAGTATGTGGTAGGCAGAATAACATCCCCCCCAGCCCCGCCAAAGATGTCCATGTCCTATTTCTCAGAACTTGTGAATATATTACCTGGCAAAGGGGAATTAAGGCTGCAGATGGAATTAAGGCTATTAATCAACTGACCTTAAAACAGAGAAATTATCCTGCATTATAATCCAGCGTTTTTAATCACAAGGGTTTTTAAAGGTAGAAGATGGAGGCAGAAGAGTGAGTCCCATTGTGATATGATATGAAAAAGACTTAATTGGCCATTGCTAGCTTTGAAGATGGAGGAAGGGGCCATGAACCAAGGAATGTGGGCTGCCTTTAGAAGATGGAAAAGGCAAGAAAACAAATTCTCCATCAGAGTTTGCAGAAGAAATGTAGCCCATTGACACCTTGATCTCAGACCAATGAGACCCATTTCAGACTTCTGACTTGCAGAACTGTAAGATATTAAATCTGTGTTATTTTAAACTCCCAAATTTGGTGTAATTTAGTAAAGCATCAATAGGAAACTAATACAGAGTACTGAAATACCACTCTCTATTCTGAAAGGCAAATAGTGTGGGGAAAGGAAAAGAATTCTGCCAATTGTTAGCATTTGTTCATAAAGGAAATCATAGAAGAAAAGGCCTAAATATTAATTTTCTACAACTCTTCCTAAAATTACATAGAAAGGAATCATTTGGATGGGTATTTATGTTTTGATTGCTATAACCTTTTTTCGAATTATCAGAAAGATTCCTTAGAATTTATGAGTCTATCTTCCACCAGTAGTGCAATACTTAACCCCATTTAAAACTATCCGTTTTTTCTTAGGTAATGCCTATTTTTCACCTATCATCTGGTTCTCCAGAACCATCAGCTACTGCCTGGTATTTAGTTTATGCTTTGATACACAGACACCATCTAAAAGAGCACCTTTACCTACCTATAAGGTAAATTCTTATGAGATTGTATAGGGAAAGAAAAACTCTTCCTCGACTCTCTTAAGATCCCTGGCTGGACCTGAAAACTAAACTAATGAAAAAAATTAGAATAAAGACATAAAAATTTATTTAATATAAGTTTTGAGTTATACTGGAGCCTTCATAAGGAAATGAAGACCTGAAGAAGAGCTTAAGGCTGAGTGTTTTGATACTAGGTGTGATGAAAAGTGGAAAGTCGGGGGGGGAATGTGATAGGTTAAAAGGGTACAGGCTAAAGGTAATAACTGGGGAAAATTTAACAGGGCCTGTTCATTGGTACTCCTCTCAGCATTCCTGCATCTTCAGAGATAAGGATGCTCATTCCCTCTGGGTACAGGACGGGTACCTCTCACATGAGGGTCTTATGACTTGCTTCAGCAAAGAAGGGGAAGGTCAGAAAGATTTTCCTGTACCTGCTGTTTCTCAAATTTCTTCAACTTAAAATATTCAATATGCCACGGTACCATATTTGGGGGTATCATGTCCTGAACCCTACCAATTGTCCAGCATGGAAGAAAACAGACATCGAATCACAGTTTGGAAGAGAATAAATAAACCTTATGTGATCTAGTTAAACTTATTTTATTAGAAAAGCAATCAAGATCCAAAAGGTGGAATTCTGTCCCAAGATCACATAGTCCAGAGTAAAAGTAGCTTAGAATACTGGCCTGGACCTCTTTCCACAAGGCAGAGCACTACCTATATGGGTTGTTCAAATTCACTTCCTCCTTCATCCAACAAATATTTGAGGGACTGCCTGTGTACTGGGCACTGCTTTAGACATTATGTAATGGGGAATGAGAAATAGCTACATAGTAACCATGTGATAACTGCAAAGTAAATATGTAGTTATCTTCATAACAGAATTAACTATGTAAACTTAGTCCAATGGGAGAAAACAGACAATACACAATAAATGAACAAACAAATAAATAACAAGTGCTATAATGAAAATGTAACCAGTTGATGTGACAGAGGACAAGGGACATTTCAGATTGGCTGATCAGCAAAGGATGCAAAAAATCTGAATGACAAGAAGGAGCCAAACACAATAGGGAAAGAACATTCCAGGTGGAGGTAAGAGCCATTGCCAAGGTTATAGAGCAGGGAGCAATCTGACCTTTTGGAGGAATGTCCTGAAGGCCAGCTTAACAAGAACCTGGTAATAAGGGCGACAGAAGTAGTAGACGGGTGGTAGAAAGGTAGGCAAGGGCCTGATCAAGGTCTAGAATCTCCCTATGTTACATGTGGCAATATTCATCCGTATTTTTATTTGTATTGACTTCCATGTTGTAATGTGAAATGTTCATGGAGACAGGTTTGTTTAATACCCAAAGCACCTAATTTTACCAAGTAAATATGAACTCAGGCCTGCCCTTCTTCTTCATGGAGAAGGACTAGTTTCAAAGAAATCAAATCAACAGTAACAACAGCAACAAAAAATGAGTGGATTATTGGCACTCATGATGACATTGTGCTAGGTTTAATAAAGTGAAGGCTCACAAGGGCACTGTAAGATAGGGATGAAACAGGGCAAGAGAGAGGCATGGACATATATACACTAACAAACGTAAGGTATAGCTAGTGGGAAGCAGCCGCATGGCACAGGGATATCGGCTAGGTGCTTTGTGACCGCCTGGAGGGGTGGGATAGGGAGGGAGACGCAGGAGGGAAGAGATATGGGAACATATGTATATGTATAACTGATTCACTTTGTTATAAAGCAGAAACTAACACACCATTGTAAAGCAATTATACCCCAATAAAGATGTTAAAAAAATAAAATAAAAATAAATATGCTATGCAAGCTAAAAAAAAAAAAAAAAGATAGGGATGAAATAAGGACTTCTCTGGTAGTCCAGCAGTTAAGACTCCACACTCCCAGTGCTGGGGGCCTGGGTTGATCCCTGGTCAGGAAACTAGATCCCACATGCTGCAACTAAGAGCCCGTACACCGCAACTAAAAAGCCTGCACACCACAACCAAATAAATAAATATTAAAAAAAAAAAAAAGATAGGAATAAGCTAAAGGAAGGCATTTGTTCCCTGCATGAGCAAGCCCATTAGTGATTACTGAGCACACATTAAGTGCCAAGCACTCTAGTAAGTTCTTTACCTATATTATCACTAAACAATTTAATATCAGAAGCACTTAAAGTAACTGGCTCAAACCTGCACACTTAGTGAAGGAATAGAAACTATACATTGGTCTGCCTCCAAACATCATACTTTCCCCATTTTACCATCTACCACTGACACTGACCAAAAACTCCCCTGCCCAAGTCACATCACCCCTAAACAACATTTTCTTCATTCTTTTCTTATATGACCAGATGATCTCAAAATCCCTCTCACCTCTAACATTCTGTGATTCCATGATTCTATTATATTGGCACGAATTGCAAACAATACAACCAACAAGGACTTAATTTCCAAACTATACAAACAGCTCATACAGCTCAATATCAAAAAACAAACAACCCAATTAAAAAATGGGCAGAAGACCTAAATAGACATTTCACCAAAGAAGACATACAGGCACACGAAAAAAATGCTCAACATCTCTAATTATTAGAGAAATGCAAATCAAAAGTACAATGAGGTATCACCTCACAAGGGTCAGAATGGCCATCATCAAAAAGTCTACAAATAACAAATGCTGGAGAGGGTGTGGAGAAAAGGGAACTCTCCTACACTGTTGGTGGGAATGTAAATTGGTGCAGCCACTATGGAGAACAGTATAGAGGTTCCTTAAAAAACTAAAAATAGAAACTAATACAATACTGTAAATCAACTATAGTTTTTTTAAATTTTAATTAAAAAAAAAAGGAAGAAATGCTTCCTTCCATCAAGAAGTCAGATTCTTGCCTACACCCTCTGAACACCAAGGAAAGCAAACCAATCTGCCCCTGCTGGTGGGGAGAGGACAATAACAGGGGTCAGTACTAACTGATGGTGTTCTCTTTTATTTCCTTATCACCAAATCATTATCTACCTTCACATCCACAAGAGAGTCAACCTCAACAGTGTTTGTGTATTGAGACACCATTATGAGGAAACTGCATTCATAGACCAACTTTAAGTACAGCTCTCAGTAACTCAATTTGTAAATGTCTGTACTTTCTCTCTCCATACTCGGCTAACCGTCTTCTATTCAAAATCAAGTAGCAACAAACACAAAATTTGTTTCTAAGAAGCACAAACTATCTCAGGGAAGTAAAGTTCTCTGCCTCAGAGACTTCTAACAAAAAAGAAAAGATTCAATGGGAAAGACAGGTCAGCCTGGAGCCTTTGGGCACCATCCTGCCAACACAGGTGCTAAGAATAGACCAACACAGGAAAGCAGAGTAAAGAGGCAGAGAGAGTTTTTGAAGTCTTGATGACCCAATTTGAACTCCTGGATCCAACTGTGTCTGAAGCCTATTGTACTTTTCAGGTAGTTGAACCAATATACTCCTTTGTTTTGCTTAAGGGAGTTTAAGTTGTGTTTTCTGTTGCTTGCAAGCAAAAAAAGTCTAATATCCCATTTTATACTACAGTGTTAATATAACATTCTTCAATCACAAAAATTCCATGAAAATCTACTGTGTCTGTAGAACAGACACACACTTAAACTCTTAGAGAGCCAGTGTGAATCCTTTTCAACTAAAAAGAAATGTGTTTATAGAATTACTCTAGAAGCAACTACATAGGAGTATCTATATTCCTATCTCTGCAGCAGAAGAAAACTTCAGCAATATGTTTTTTAAAAAACAGGTTCTTCTGTCCCTCTCCCCATCCTTCATTTTCATTTTTAGTAGGTCACCAGCATGTCATCTTTGTGATACAACATATATGGGACTCCACTGAAAAATAGATATAATGTAGAAAAATACTTAAGATTAAATACAATTTTCTAACAGGTATCCAAATTATGTATACATATAAATACACTGTCCCATGTATGAACAAAAAAAGCCTTCCCCCACTAGACCATGTATGCTTTGCCTTTACATAATTGCATGATTTGGCAAAATTTGTTTTTCCATTCTCCTAGGAAACAAGAACGTTACACTTTAGTAATTAGTAGTAAATCTAACTGTAAAAGCAACCTGTATCTGGAGATCTTAACAAGCGGTGAGATCACAATCCATCTGGAGAAAGACGGACTGATAGAGAAATGTAAATCAGTACACAGTGCCATGAAGGCAAATCCTGTGTAGCCCACTCAGAGGAATGTTCAAGGAGATAATGTAAAGAACAGATGGGGAAAGCAGTGGACATAATCTGCACTGATGTTCACAGTAACATTAAATAGATCAAGAGATGACAATAATGACACCACACATTTATTATGAAAAGCCTGTTCTCAAAAAATTCTAAAGCACTTTGCCAACTCTTAGGTCGAATGCTGATGGTCATAAGCAATATTGAAAGGTGTGATTCCTATTTTTCCTATATTCGAGACCTGAGGCACTCAGATTCTGAGAGTTGAGCCATATGAAAGCATGTGTTGTAGAATATTTCTAATGAGACATTAAAAGACAACCACCAGGGGCTTCCCTGGTGGCACATTGGTTGAGAGTCCGCCTGCCGATGCAGGGGACACGAGTTCGTGCCCCGGTCCGGGAAGATCCCACATGCCGCGGAGCGGCTGGGCCCGTGAGCCATGACCGCTGAGCCTGCGCGTCTGGAGCCTGTGCTCCGCAACAACAGTGAGAGGCCCGCGTACCGCAAAAAGAAAAAAAAAAAAGATATACGATCAAGCTTCCATGAAACGAATGTGAGCTATTGTGTCTATCCTGTGGTTCAGAGTAGAATAGAAATTTAGGTCTCTGGAGCAGGAAATTGTTTACTTGCACACCAATTTTCCAGGACCCATCTTGGAACCACCTTACAGAATGTGAAATGGAAAAGCTGTGTGACAAGATTGAAATGATGAAATCCTGAGATTTCTGCTATATGGGAAGATTGGAAGTAATGCTTACCAGGAAAAGATGGTTCAAAATGTATAAATTATGTCATTAAGATGCACAATAAGATTTTGAAGGGAGGGCTATTACCAAGGAGGGGCATTAAAGGTGATTTGTAGGAACAGCTCAAGTTTGAAATAGTGTGTCGAATTCAATGGGTCCAGTTGGTTCACCAAAGCCTAGTTTTTAACAGTTTGCTAATCATCTTAGTTTTACGAAATATTTTACAATACAACCTTATGCATCACTTAGTAAAAATTTAATTAGTACTTCTACATTTATTAAAACCAGTGGGACCCATGTAATTTAGAAACCACATTACTCTTTGACTACCACCTATTATAATTATTTAGTGACTATTTGATGAAACTTTGAAACACCTAGGAAACATTTATTATATTCTCACAGTCTAGGCACATAATCTCTCATTTAAAGTACAGTGAAAGCTATTATCTATAAATTAGCTAAAGAACACATTTCTAAGGGCAATGAAAACTTGAAGTACCACTGATCCTGGAAAGGGAATTCTCAAATTATTGGAGGATTTCAATATCATTACTAAAAAGCAGTCTGTGAATACTGTTGGAGGAATAACAAAGTTACCATACCTTTCTATTTTCTGGTAGCTTTTTTTTTTTTTTTTTTAATTTTCTGGTAGCTTTGATTGGGCATTGTCACCCCGGCAGGCCTAGTAGGGCATTACTTCCTTCTTATGTTTATAGAAGACAAATCCAGTGAGTCAGCTATAGCCCATTCAGGATTCATCTCTTAGGTCCAGCTCTACAGTACCTCATGTTTGTAATTCACTTTGTTTTCCTAATCTTGAGCCCGCTGGGCTGGTATGTCATTCTCAGTCCCAAGTATATCCATAGTCTACAATCTTCAGCCATGTTTGTCCAGGTGATTCAATTGGCTTTCTGCCTTTGCACAGCCATGTTCCACACTGAGCAATGCCTTGTCTCCAGAATGCCTATTTCAGTCCCAGACTCCATAAATCGTTCTCCATAGCCCCTTTCGCTGAAGCCTAGACCTGTCCCCTGAACTCTTAGCACTGACTCTTGTTCTTTATCAAAGGAGGGCCCCTGGAATTAAGACATGAAAAGTGGCCAGGACTATTGTAGGCAAAGAGATCAGCATGAAGGATGCTCAGACATAGGAGGGACTCAAAATGCTCAAGGAACTGCTGGGAGATCACACAGCACATTCAGCATGGCAACTTTAAAAAAAATTTAAAATCGCAAAAGCCTGCACCACCTATACACATAGATCTAAAAGTAATATTTGATGTTCGAAATCCCCAAGAATCCAGTATTATATTACGTTATGCACTTTCTAAACCAAGAACATAAGTTCATGTATTTTTATAAAAGTTTTTTTAAAGAATCTTAACCATAAGAATTTAAGCAAAGTGGGTTTGGTGATGGCTTGGGGGTTGGTGGTGGTGGTGGTTATTTCGGAGGTTTTTTGGGGGTTTTGGTTTTGCAGTGGTTGTTTTTGTTTTGTTGATTAGGAAGATCCATTTCCATTTTCTGAGCATTCTGGTTAATTTGATTTAAGAGCATGTAAATGCTGTGGTCATCTATTGCTGAATAATAAACCACTCAAAACTTAATTGTATAAAACAACCACCAGGGAATCTCCAATATAAAGAAGAACATACAACCAAGAATCACTAAACATTTTAGGAAAACCAACACCACAAAAGAGAAGTATCCAATAGAGGAAGAATGAACCCATGGAGAAACTGAAACCCTCTTAAATTGATTGCTGGTGGGATAGCAAAGTTGTGCGGGTGCTCTGTAAAACAGTTTGGCAGTTTCTCAAGATGTTAAACATAAAGGTATCATGTGATCTTGCAATTCCACTCCGAGGTATATGCAAGAGAACTGAAAACATATGTTCACACAAACACTTATACACAAATGTTCATAGCAACATTATCCATAATCACCCCATGTCCATCAACTGATTAATGGATAAACAAAATGTGGTATATCCGTGCAATAGAATACTATTCATCAATAAAAAGGAATAATAAAAAGTTCTGATACATGCTACAACACGGATGAGCCTTGATAATGTTATGCCAAGTGAAAGAAGCCAGCCACAAAGGCCACATATTCTATGATCCCATTTATGGTCCCCAGTAGTCAAATCTGTAGAGACAGAACGTAGAGTAGAGATTGTGAGAAGCTGTGAGGAGGGTAAAATGAGGAATCACTGACATTGGGTATAGGTTTACCTTTTAAGTAATGAAAAGGTCCTGCAACTAGATAATGATAATGGTTGCACAGCTTGGTAAATATACTGAAAATTACTAAATTGTACATTTTAAAAGGGTGGATTTTTTGGTATGTGAATTATATCTCAATAAAGCTATTATAAATATATATGTAGTTATAAATAAATATGTCAACAGTAAATATATATAACATATATAAATGATAAAACATTGCATCCATAAAAAAAAGAGTAGGCATCTATGAGAAAAAACAAATTAGAGATACAGTAGACAGAACAATTGTCACCGAGACAAATAGATCAAGAGAATAGAATATAGAGCCACCCAAAATCCACACAAATATAGTCAACTGATCTTTGACCAAGGAGCAAAGGCAATACAATGGCGGAGCAAAGATAATCTCTTCAACGAATGGTGCTGGAACAAGTGGACATCCACATGCAAAAAAATGAATTAGACACAGACCTTATACCCTCCACAGAAACTAACTCAAAATGGATCATAGACCTATAAGTAAAATGTAAAATTATAAAACTACTAGAAGATAAAGTAGGAGAAAACCTAGATGACTTTAAGTATGGCAATGACTTTTCAGATAGAACAAAGATAAGATCCATGAAAAAACTAATTAATAAGCTGGACTTCATTAAAGTTAAAAACTTCTGCTCTGCCAAAGACAATATCAATAAAATGAGAAAACAAGCCACGGACTGGGAGAAAATACTTGGAAAAGAGACACTGAAAAAGCACTGTTATTCAAAATATAAAAACTCTTAAAAGTTAACAAGAAGAAAACAACCCAGTTTAAAAATAGACAGAAAACCTTAACAGACACCTCACCAAAGAAAAAATACAGATGGAAAATAAGCATATGAAAAGATACTCCACATTGTACATCATCAGGGAAATGCAAATTAAAACAACAAGATACCACTACATGCCTCTTAGTATGGCCAAAATCCAGAACACTGACAACACCAAATGTTAACAAGGATGTGGAGTAACAAGAATTCTCATTCATTGCTGATGGGAATGCAAAATGGTACAGCCAATTTGTAAGATAATTTGGCTGTTTCTTACAAAACTAAGCATATTGTCACCATATAATCCAGCAATCACACTCCTTGTTATTTACCCAAAGGAGCTGAAAACACGTCCACAGAAAAATCTGCTCACAGATGTTTAGAGCAGCTTTATTCATAACTGCCAAAACTAGGAAGCAAGCAAGATGACCTTCAGTAGGTTAACAGATAAACTGTGGTATATCCAGACAAAGAAATATTCAGTGCTAGAAAGAAATGAGCTATCAAGCCACAAAAAGACGGGGGGAAATCTTAAATTCATGGTACTAAACAAAAGAAGCCAATCTGAAAAGGAAATGTACTCTATGATTCCAATTATATGACTGACATTCTAGAAAAGACAAAACTATGGTGATAACAAAAAGATTAGTGGTTGCCAGAGGTAAAGAGTGAGGGGGTGGGTAGGTGGAACACAGAGGATTTTTAGGGCAGTGAAAATATAGTATGATACTATAATGATGGACACATGTCATTTTACATTTGCCCAGTCCCACAGAATGTACAACACCAAGAATGAACCCTAAGGTAAACTATTAACTTTGAGTGATTATGATATGTCAATGTAGGTTCATCAGTTGTAACAAAGGTACCATTCTGGTGAGTGATGTTGATAATGGAGAGGTTATGCATGGGGCTGGGGGCTGGGGGCAGAGGGCTGGGGCAGTGGCAGGGCGGGGGTTGGGGGGCAGTAGGGGATATATGAGGAACCTCTATACCCATCTCTCAATTTTGCTATGAACCTAAAACTGCTCTTTTAAAAAATAAAGTCTTTTTAAACATCATTGAAATTAAAACCTCAATACATGATCTAAAAAGAAAAGCTGACAAAGCTGTAAACTAAAATAGTCAACTGGAAAATATAACCAAAGAGTTGTCTCAAAACACAGCACAAAAGCTATATAAGTTCAGGAAGGAAAAAAAAAGAGATTTGAAGGATAGATTCACAAATTCTAAATCACTGTGCTGTACACCTGAAACTAACATGATATTATAAATCAACTATACTGCAATAACATTTTTAAAAAATTAAAACTAAATTCTAAAAATTCTACATTTGCTAATAGGAGTAAAAGAAGAACAGAGAGGAATGGGTGAGGGTGATAATCAATACACACACGCATCACTGTGGGAAATTTTCAGAATGTCAAAGATAAGAAAGAAATCCTAAAAGACTCCAGAAAAGTTCTCCTTCCATTATGAGCACTGCCTATATGTGTGCCACAAAAGATCCCTTGATTTGAGAGTAGCTCTAGGGGTTCCACTTCATCTGTCCTTAGACAGACTGTTCCAGAGAAGACTAATCAAGAATCAATATAGCTGGGTACCCAGGACCATTTGGGTTAAGAACCCCGTCTTCCTCTAATATAGTTCTATGCAGGCTCTCCACATAAAAAACATGCAGAGTGCCTACCATATGCCAGACGCTGGCCGAGACTTGAACCTAAAAGTCTACTGAAGGTATAATTATTTTTCAAAATAACGATACTTTCAAACATGCAAGGATTCTATTTACCATACACAAACTCACTCTAACAAGAATATCTCAAAAATGTACTCCAGAAAAAAAAAATATCAGAGAGAGACTGGATATAAAAAGCAAGGGTGAACAAAAGAACCAGCAAAACTAATTAAATTTAAATAAACGTTGATTTCAAACAAACAAAAAATGTTAACAGTTTGGAACTCAAGACTTGAGAAGCGTTGGAGAAAGTGGAAAGTGACAAAAGCAAAACTACATCAAGGTTTCCACATTATTTAGAGACAGGGTAGGGATAGCCCATACAATGGCAGAAAGATATACAATCACTATCTATGTTAAAATTTTAAGTGTAATGACTAGAAAAAAAGAAGTGGAACATATAACTTACAAACCACAAGCAGAGTGAAAAAAATGGAATAGAATAATCTGATCAACCAAAGATAGGCAGAAAGAGGGAGAAACAAATAAGGCACTGTATTGTAGAAAAACAAATAGAAAACATAAATAAGTCCAAAACACTGGTAATTATAATCTGGGTGAAGGATCGCTGTCTATTAAGAAAAGGAACTTAAATATTCCAGTAGAAAACCCACAAACTATATTTAAAAGACGTATCTAAAATAAGACAATACAGAAAGAGTGAAGATAAAAGTATAAGATACACTAAGCAATTCTCAGTATCAGAAAAAAGGAAACCATTTTAGACAAATGCACTAAAAGGACAAAAAGAGGTATTTGCCAAGAAAATGTAACACATGAACTTTTGGGCATTTCTAACAACACAGCTTTCAGGAACCAGCATATAAAACAGATAAACAAAAAGTAAGAACACTGAGTATTTGAATAATATAATTAATGAGTTTGACCTAATAGGTATAAAGTAGAACATTGAACACAACAAAGAACATTCTCCTCAGTCAGGGACACTCACAAAAGAATACTGACCACATATTAGGTCATGAAGAAAAATCTCATTGACTCCTGTAAAGCAGAAATCATACAAAGCTATACTGAATGATCACAATGAAATAAACTTAGATTCATCATCAAGAAGATAGCCCAAAAAATCTACATGGACACAGAAACTTTCGCCTAGACAGTAACTCATGTTTAAGAGAAAAATCAATATATAACTCAAAAACTACTTAGAAATGAACGACAATGAGACAATTGTTAAACGCATAGGATTTAGGTAAACAGCACTCAGAGGAAAATTTAGGGGCGTTCCATGACCCTGCTCTCCTACTTCTTGGCATCTTCCCCCAGAAAACATTTCCACTGTGCACAGAGGTATGCACAAAGGTTTTTATTGCATCGTTGTTTGTCGCAGTTAACACTCCCTTAAAGATGGATACTTAGGTTCTTTCCAGATCTTCCTAGCTCCATGTTATAGAATACTACTCAATACTTCAACAGAATATAGTTATACGTATTGAAATGGAAATTTTTCCAATATATAATGTTAAGTAAAATTTTTAATGCAGAAAAATTAAAATATTGTAACACAATTCATGTTAGAATAATTTAACAAAAATTAAAACTAATGTATTTCTACAGGTATAGGTCTACTTTACAGAGAAAAATGTCAGGAAGAATAGCTGAGGACTAGTGTGTTAGTTTTAGGTAAGAGAGAAGGATAGGAAGAATAAACAAACAGTAATGTTTGAATTTTTTTGAACAGGAAAGTATTTACATAAAATCTGTGTAATAGAAAAAGAAAAGTTAGCTATGTGAATTATCATAAAATAATCATAAAATTCTTCTGTTACAGACAAATTTTGCTGGAACCATTCATTCAGCTTACATACTAATTTTTGCTCAGGCAAATTTTGCCCAGAGAAGTTCTTATTAATAAAGCTAGCTTCTTTTCATTTACAACTTGGGGGGAAAGGAAAACATCAGAAAGTTTTCATTAATGGGTTTACTTAATTACATCATTTCACATTCTAAATTATCAGACTAGAAAAGCAGCTAAGATAGAAGGGGCAGAAGACATAAATAAAGCCCAATTTTACAAACCCTATTTATTGCTTAAGAATTGTGATGATATTGTCTGCAAAATAAATCTTCAAAGCACTCAGTTTCATCAGTGTCAACGCATTTTAAACACCTGTACCTTAGACTCAGCCTTAAACACAGGGTATCTTTTAAGAGAAAAAGTCATCAATATCACTAACTGCACAAGACAGGAACCAAAATGTAAACTACAAACATAAGAATGAAATAAAATGTTACATGAAGAAAGTGCAAGAAAAAAACTGCAACCCATTTCTCTAGCTCTACAATAAAATATTAAAATAATTCAGATACACTGGTTGTTAAATGGGGAGGGAGGAGGATGAATAAAAAAGTTATTCTAATTTAAACAAAATTAATAAAGAAATGTCTGCATAGCTTCTTTTCCTGTTTCTACTTCTAATCATTTATCATGCAAATGAAAGCAGTAATGGAAAATGTAAAGAAAACAAATTCTGCAATATAGTGAAACCCGTACCCAGCAAGAGATAAGACTGAATATCAGAAGGAAAGGGTCTGAAAATTAGCTGTCTGTACAATAACTGGGAGGGAAAACTGTTTTATTTAGCCTGGAGGGATTTTTTTGTAGCAAACTGACTAAATTAAAATCCAGTCTATTAAATCCAGTATCATACTAGAAAATGCCTTTTCCTTGCACTTTTAGATAAGTTTTCATTGATCTCATTTTATGCATGATTACATTTTTAATGAGTTGTGCAATATTTCCAGGCTAATTTTAAATCTCCTCTCTCCCCCTCCCCTCCCCCGCCCCACTTACGGCTTGCTGGATTAACATTTCTGATAAATTGTTGGACCAGAAAGAAGGAGCATTACCAAGATGAAATAAACTATCTCCATTTTTTTGCAGCTCTAAAGCGATAATAGAATACAAATGCCCACTGTCTAATTATGTCACATCTTCCAATTCATTTCACAAAAACAATTATTTTATCTTTATATAATAGGCATGTTACCTTGTATTCATTATAAATGACCCTGAACAGTATATAGTCTATTAGAATAAAAAATTCACCCCAACACTGATCAAGTAAACTTAGTGTATGCCAACTAAAAAGGAATGACCAAAAGAAGCAACTTCATAAACTAAAGAAAATGGAGACAATTAGAAAATCTATACACTAAGAAATAGTTTTTTTACATACTGACATTGTTTAAAATTAACTTTCAAATACAAAATAATACTGTTCATAACGCTTTAAAAGATCCATTCTCATATGAGACAGGAGGCTGAGAAAGCATGAAAACCTTAGGAAAGTAAGATAATTTTTCTCCACTAGCATCTTCAGGTCTATATGCCAAGAATAAAGATAATTTGATGGGAGTCGCTTGAATTCCAGCCTCTATTCAAGAAAGAAAGTCAGAAACCATTAAAATTGGGACCTATGACCAAGACTATTGTAAGAGTTCTTAACATCTATGCTTCTCCCACTTTAGCTATTTTTATAACTCTCTGATTCCTTGTGATGACTGAGAGTAAAATTCCATAAACAGATGAATACTTCTAATTCAAAGACTGATAACAAGAATAAACAAAATTAATTTCATTTCTATAGTGCTTACAAGAGATATACCTAAAAAACAGACCTTGAAAGACTGAAAATAAGAATACAGGAAAAGATTGGCCAAGCTAATACTAACCAGAAGAAAACAGTAATTTTAGTGATTTTTTGTAATTTTAGTATCAAAGTACAAATTAAAGCAAAAAGCTTTAAAAGGAAAATTCCGCAGATTTTATTTATATATATATATATATATATATATATATATACACATATGTGTGTATATAGATATACATGCATGTGTATGTATACACACAAACATACATACTTGGACATACATATGTGCATATGCATGCACAAAGTATTAATTTGTATGCTCCTAACACAAAATAGCTTCAAACTATAAAAGTCAAAAACTGACAATAATCAGGGGAAGGACTGAACACGTTAAATGGAGACCTGGAAGGCGTTAAAAGAGACACGTATTGAACTTCTAGAGATGAAAACTATAATGCATGAGATGCAAATATGGTGTATGGTATTAACAGGAGATTAGACAAAGTGGAAGCAAAGATTAATAAATTACAAGGCATAGCAACAAACCATCCAAAATGAAACAGATAGGACCAAGGAAAAAAAAACCCACAAGGAAAAAATGAACAAAGCAGCAGTGAACTGGTGGCCGGCCTGGAGAGTGTCACAAAGGCTTCATGCACACTACAAGAGCATAAGGTGGTGGTGGGAGGGGGGGCCTCCCGCCCACTCCCAAATGCCACTCACCACCCCTCTACCACATAAAAATCTCTGTACCTAATCATGCTGTGCTGATACTTTGTGTCTCAACTGAAGAAGATGAAGTCTTCAGGGGAAATTATCTACTGTGGGCAGGTGTTCAAGAAATCCTCCTGCAGGTGAAGAACTTCAGCATCTGGTTGCATCACAACTCTGACAGAGCGCCCACGTGTACCAGGTGTACCGGGACCTGACCATCACAGGCACTGCCACTCAATGCTATCATGACACAGGTGGCCAGCACAGCACCTGGGCCCACTCAATCCAGATCATGATGGTGAAGCAAATCACAGCCAGCAGGTGCCACCTGCCAATAGTCAAGCAGTTCCACAACTCCAAGATCAAGTTTCTGCTGCTCCACTGAGTCCTACATCACCAGCTTCAATCATGCTTCACCAACAAGAGGCCCAACACCTTCTTTTAGATACAGGGCCCTCCCCATCCCTAGGTCAGCCAAAATAAACTCCTTGTGGGGAAAATCCCAAGAAGCTGAGTGAACCCCAACCATAATTATGAAAAATGAAGAAAACTAAAACACATCATAAGCAAATTGCTTAAAATTGGTGATAAAGAGGAAAATGTGAAAAGTAGTCAGGGGCACAGAAAAAGAGACACATTATGTACAAAGGATGAGAAACAGCAGGTTTCTCATCAGAAGCAAGGTAAGCTAGAAAACAGTGCAACATCTTTAAAGTACTGACTAGGGTAGTGGGGGACAGGGAGGGGGAGGCAAGGGGGAGACAGTGAAAATAGATAGAAAAATGAAGGTGAAACAAAGACCTTATCCAAACATAAAAAACTGAAAGAAATAATCACCAATAGACCTGCACTATAAGAAATAGTAAAGTAAGTGCCTCAAACAGAATGAAAATTATACCAGATGAAAAGCTGGAGGTACACAAAAGAAGGAAGAGCACTGGAAATAGAATCTAGAAATGTAAATATAAAGACTTTTTAAAAAAAACTTTATCTCTTTAAAAGATAACTAACTGTTTAAAGCAAAAATAATAACAAGGTATTGCAGGGATTTCAACATACATAAAAATGAAATGTATGACAATAGTTTAAAGGCCAGGAGAGAGAAGAGAAATGAAAGTATACTATTGCCAGTCTCTTATACTCTAAGTGTACAATAGCAAAGATTGACTATGATATGTCAAAGATGTATAATATAAACACCAAAGCAACCAGTAAAATAAGTTATAATTAATAAGACAAAGAAGACAATATGGAATCATAAAAATATTAATCTGAAAGACTGAGAAAGAAAAGGAGTATAAAGGGAACATAGAACAGAAGGGACATACAGAAAACAAAAGCAAGATGGTCAGTTCAATACAATTATACCAATAACCATATTAAATGTAAATGGTCTTTAAAAACACAACTAAAAAGCAGAGATAATTAGATTAGGAGAAAAAAGGGATAGCACCAAACTCTATGCTGCTGCAAATTAAGAAAAACAAGTAAAAAGAATGAAAAAGATATTCTGTACTAACATAAATTTAAAGGAAGTAGGAGTGGCTATATTAATATCAGACAAAATAGATTTCATCATCCAGTATTTTAGGTCTAAGATACAGTACCAATTTCAATCTTGAATTAAAATCTTCACCCAGGCAGTGAAACAAGAACATGCTGTCATCATTACTGCCCAGCTCTTTTACTCATGCTATAGCAGTTGGAAGTCAAACTTTTAATGGCCTTTTTATGATCTTTTCTACTTCTACATCATGGTACTCTCTGAAAAATAACTAAATTATTGTAAGAGAATTACAATATTTAAACATCCAAATCTGACCAGTTTCTGCATATATTTGTCATTTTTATCACAGAAACAGGCTTCAGGGAATTAAAGAATTATAATAAAAATCCAAAGCCTGCAACTGAGCAATTTAACTATTTTTAATGATGGTGAACAGTAAATACATGATCAGAAACATAAAATATTAACATCAAAGTGAAATACAGAAAGGCTGAGAAAGTACTAATGGCCTAAAGGAATGTAGTAGAGAATTTAAAAGACTATAAAGCTCACAAGAGAACATGACAAGAATCTAACACTCAAAACAGTAAAAACCAAACTTACATTTGCTTAACCTACTGAAAAATTCTCTGTATTCTGGACGGCCACAGTCTAAGACTTCAGCAATGAAAATATAATTAAGATATGCTAATATTGGACAAGAAAATAGTTAAGACCTGGGGATGTGGAAATGTCTTCCATACTGCTCAGGTGGGTAGTATGTGAACATGGGAAGGATTCTAGGGGTGGTGTGAAGAACTGCAGAAGTCCCAGAAAATGTTTTTGCTTTTAAAGAAGGCATAAATCAGAAAGGTGGGAAGTTTCCATTAACGGAAACACTTCATAGACCTTTGCCCTGCTCTGCATGCAGAGAACAGAAATATCTATTTCAGGGAAATTCTGTGAGCAGAACTCAGGGAAATCAACAAGTTTGGTGCAGCTGGCTTTGACAGAAGTTTCAAATAGAAGTTTCAAAATGGACCTAAAAAAACTACCATGTTTCATTGCAAAAGCACCAGCTTTGAAGTTGGAACCCTCCAGTTTTCAAACCTGGCTCTACAAGTTTATAAATTGTGAGAATTTGGTCAAGCCTCTTGCTTGCTCAACATCTCAGTTTTTTTCATCAATAAAATTGAATAATATCTTCCTCACAGGGTTGTTAATAAGGACTTGCTCATATACATAAAGAACTGAAGTCACGGCTGAGCACTTAGTAAGGCCTAACTAAACAATACCAATTATTAAAAAAAATCAGGACCAATCTCACCACTTTGATTCAACATAGTTTTGCAAGTCCTAGCCATGGCAATCAGAGAAGAAAAAGTAATAAAAGGAATCCAAATTGAAAAAGAAGTGAAACTGTCACTGTTTGCAGATGACATGATACTATACATAGAAAATTCTAAAGATGCTACCAGGAAACTACTAGAGCTAATCAATGAATTTGGTAAAGTTGCAAGATACAAAATACACAGAAATCTCTTGCATTCCTATACACTAACAACGAAAGATTAGAGAAACTAAGGAAAACAATCCCATTTACTATTACATCAAGATGAATAAAATACCTAGGAATAAACCTGAGGAGGCAAAAGACCTGTCCTCAGAAAACTATCAGATAGTAATGAAAGAAATCAAAGATGAGACAAAGAGATGGAGAGATACACTATGTTCTTGGATTGGAAGAATCATTATTATCAAAATGACTATACTACCCAAAGCAATCTACAGATTCAATGCAATCCCTATCAAATTACCAATGACATTTTTCACAGAATTAGAATAAAAAATTTTACACAAAAGACCCTGAATAGCCAAAGCAATCTTAAGAAAAGTGGAGCTGCAGCAATCAGGCGCCCCAATTTCAGACTATACTACAAAGCTACAGTAATCAAAACAGTATGGTACTGGCACAAAAACAGAGATGTAGACCAATGGAACAGAATAGAAAGTCCAGAGATAAACCCATGCACCTATAGTCAACTAATCTATGACAAAGGAGGCAAGAATATACAGTGGAGAAAAGACAGCCTCTTTAATAAGTGGGGTTGGGAAAACTGGACAGCTCATGTAAAATAATGAAATTAGAACACTCCCTAACACCACACACAAAAGTAAACTCAAAATGGATTAAAGACCTAAATCTAAGGCCAGATACTGTAAAACTCTTAGAGGAAACCATAGGCAGAACACTCTCTGACATGAATCACAGCAATCTTTTTTGATCCACCTCCTAAAGTAATGAAAATAAGAACAAAAATAAACAAATGGGACCTAATTAAACTTAAAAGCTTTTGCATAGCAAAGGAAACCATAAACAAAACAAATAGACAACCCACAGAATGGGAGAAAATATTTGCAAACAATGCGACCAACAAGGGATTAATCTCCAAAATATACAAACAGCTCATGTGGCTCAATATCAAAAAAAAACAACCCAATAAAAAAATGAGAAGATCATTTTTGTACCATTTTGTAAATTGGTACAGCCACTATGGAGAACAGTATAGAGGTTCCTTAAAAAACTAAAAATAGAGCTACCATATGATCCAGTAAATCCACTCCTGGGCATATACCTGGAGAAAATCATATTTCAAAAAGATACATGCACCCCAATGTTCACAGAAGCACTATTTACAATAGTCAAGACATGGAAGCAACCTAAATGTCCATCAACAGAGGAATGGATAAAGATGTGGTACATATATACAATGGAATATTACTCAGCCATAAAAAAGAACAAAATAATTCCATTTGCAGCAATGGATGGACCTAGAGATTGTCATACTGAGTGAAATAAGTCAGACAGAGAAAGACAAATACCATATGATATCACTTATGTGTGGAATCAAAAAAAAATGGTACAAATAAACTTATCTACAAAACAGAAATAGAGCCACAGATGTAGAAAACAATCTATGGTTACCAGGGGGGAAGGGGAGAGGGATAAATTGAAAGATTGGGATTGACATATACACACTACTATACATAAAATAGATAACTAATACAGACCTACTGTATAGCACAGGGAACTCTACACAGTACTTCATAATGACCTATATGGGAAAAGAATCTAAAAAAGAGTTGATATATATGTATATGTATAACTGATTCACTTTGGTACACCTGAAACTAAGAGAACTATCAACTAGACTCCAATAAAAAAAATTTTTTAATAATAAAATAATTAGAACCATCTTTCCTAAAGGGCCAGAAAATGCTGACCGGAATTGGCAAAGGAATGTAAGATTGCTGACATAAAGGGAGCTGAATTTGTATGAGAAAAACTAAATTACAAAATTAAATAGTGCTCATTTAAGTAATGAGGCTGTGTTAGTCTTCAAAAATGGCTGCTATCACTTCTTTCCCTTCCTATAAAAGCAAGTCACTCTTCCCATTGAGAAGTAGAGTCTACTTCCCTTCTGAATTTGGGTTGGCCTTATAACTTGGGTAGAAGTGACACTGTTCTAGATCCAGTCCTAGACTCTAAGCTCTGGGTGACGGCTGATAAGAAGTCTGACTAACCTGAGACTACCATGCTGTAAGAAGACCCTAGCTAGCCACATGAAAAGGACATGTGGAGAAGCAGCAAAGCATAAGGCATTCGAGCCCAGCCAAGATGCCAACTGAATGCAAAGAACTGACTAACCCTAGTTGACATCATCTGAGGAAGAAAAAACACCCAGCTAAGCCCACTCACTCAACCCACAGAATCATATAAAAAAATTTGTTTTTAAGTTTTGGGCAATGGATAAATAAAAGAGTCTAAACCCACCAACCATCAACTGTATTTCTCTGGGGCCTCAGACTGTCAGAAGCAGCTCATCAAATTGTCGTTCCTCCCTTAACAGATTTTTATTGGGGTGTGTGCACTAGGAGTTTTGGACAACACTGGAAATGAGCATCATCCTCAAAAGTAAAAGGGAGAACTGCAATTCCTGAAACATTCTCTCTGCAGGACAAGCCTAGACTCAGTGGGTAGGCACTGCAAATAAGAACTGAGCCAGTGAAAACAGCCAGAACACCTCTGGCAGAGGGGTGGATCCTTTCTTATCTACAGCTAAAAGAATGCTTTGTTAAAAAAAAAAAAAACTTTTTCTGACAGAGCCCATAGAAAGCCATCTTGCAACTATATCTCACTTTCAGGAAACCTAAATTTACTACCAAAGCCACTTTGGTAATTTTTTTCTTTCCCTGCATAGGACTGATACTTAAGAACACAACCACAATCAGTCTTTTCAAATGCATCACCTCACTGGGATTTGATTTATGGTTTAAGAACCTGTTGAAGTCAGGGTTTTCCCTCCCTTTCGTGAATAATAAATTGATTACCATAACTAGTGGTCAATGCTGTGATGCCAGAAGATAGTTCTAGAAACACAAGATAATAAAACAGATGGAGTCCTTGAAATGCTTGGTCTTCCCCTTTGTAATTCTATTCCTTTCCTTAGAGTAAAACCCTTTCTCAGTCTTTAAATGACAGCTGTCTTATTATCACCCTCAACTGATTATGGATTATAAAAAGTTTTCTACCTCTTCCCACAAATTTTCCACGTAACCCGTTTCCCACATCTTGTGGCAGGAAACGGCATGAAGAATGATTCTGGGCGTAAAAGCTTTTCAGGTCTTTAATACGGTGAACTCACCTCAATATTTCTCTGATTTGCTGTCAGTGACCTTACTCTAAAGAGCCTTCAATGAAGTCATCTCCAGAATTTCAAGACAGTTATTTATTGGTTTATTCCTTTTACTCCACCATTTAACTTCACAAAATTAAGTTCTAAATTAAACAAATTTTAAGTAGCAGTTACTAACAGCAAGGCCAGGAAGACTTAACTTTTGATCTCAAAATTGCCTGTTTTTATATCCAAAGTAGCATTCATTTTTATACACCTCTTCCAAAAAGAATGAAATAAATAGGCTTGGGTTTTAAGAGATAGAAACAAACAACATCAAAAAAAAAAAGAGAAACTCTCATTAATTGAATATTTAATGCTAGCAATTAAGTGCCCATCGCATCCCAAGTAGCAGAAATATAAAGATAAAACAGCCCCAGCTCCCAAGAAGTATATGAGTTAATAGGGATGCAGACACAGAACAAACTATGTACAACATCTGGGGAAGAGAAAATACAACAACGGGATACAAAGGGTGGACTGTGCATAGATGAAGTGGAAGGGCAAGGAGGAAAGGATTCTGAGGCAGTAAATTTGAGCAGGGCCTACAAACAGATGGTGTGAGAGAAGCAGGAAAAGGCTAGGATAAGGCACATTCCAGACAGAGGAAAAGTCCCAGAACAGAAGCCTGAGAATCACCATGCATCTTCAGGAAATATGATGAATGAGTATAATAAGCAGATGCGGGAAGGGAGGATGTATTAGTTTCATATAAGTTGCTCTAACAAGTTACCACAAACTAGGTGCCTCAAAATAACAACTCTATTCTCACAATTCTAGAGGACAGAAGTCAAAAATCAAGTTGTCAACCGGGTTGATTCCTTCAGAAGGCTCTGAGGGAAAATCTGTTTTATGCCTCTCTCCTAGCTTCTGGTGGTTGCTGCAATACTTGGGGTTCCTTGGCTTGTAGCTGCATCACTCTAATTTCTGCCTCTATTGTCATGGACCCTTCCTCCCGTGTGTCTACAAATGGCCTTTTTATAAGGATACCAGTCATTGGATTTAGGGTCTCCCTAATTCAATATGATCACACCCTAACTAATTACATCTGCAAAGACTATTTCCAAATAAGGTGACATTCTGATATTCCAGATGGACATGAAAGTTAGTTTGGGAAACACTGCTGAACCCAGTACCGAGGCCATGCTGAGGAGCATGGATGCTGTAAGGCTTACGTTTTTGTACTATCTGTAAGCTACCCACTCTTCTATTTTACTTCATTGTATTTAAAAATGTTATTAGGTCAGTTCTCTTCTTTTCCCTTGTATAATTTATTTTAAAAGGAAGCATCCTATCGTTATTATAAATGAAAATCTTTCTTGCCATGAACTATAAGGTATCTATAAAATATTTACTAAATTTTAATGAAAGTATCTCAACAATCAAATATACAAATAATAAATCTGATTGATGTGAAAAATGTCTACCTGTAAATAGGTTCCCTCAGTGATGAGAATGGAACTGTTGGTGACTACTTATAATGAAAGAAATTTGGCTCATCTTCACTGGGTTTAAAAAGATGAGGTTCCACATCAGTAGGACAATTCTCCCCTCACAGGCCGAAAATCCTGATTTATTGTACACATAACTGAAGAGAGCCAAATAAATTTAACCCCCTTGACTGATATAATTGAGAACTGAGAATCCGTTCCTAACCAAAATGATAATCATCACTTCTGCTCAACAATCTCTTGTCACCAGAAGCCATCTGACCAAAGCACTAGAACCTGTTCTACTTCAAAATGTTTTATGTTATTCGATAATAACGGAATAATGGAAAAAAGATTCTCCATAACATTCACCCCTGCCTCACAATTTGAGAAAATTCTTACAAGGATCTTCTAGCAAATCTTTTGAGTATATTCTCATAATGTCCCAAATATTGTTGACAATTTCTTCACGTGGGTTCTTTAGGAGGTTTCATTACCAGGTCTTTCAGACAAGACTTTCAGTATTGTTGAGCAGATGAATGGGCCTGAAAGGCTCTGGGTGTAATCATAACTGCTACCATTTATTCACCACTCCTATGTACAGCCACTGCATGAAGCTATCAATATGCTTTTCCTCATTTAACTATCACAACTTCTTCAAAATAGCTACTATTATTATAGTATATTACACTATATTATAGCACTCTATAGCTGAGGAGACTGAAGTTCAGAGAAGCAATGAGATTTGCTGAAACTTACACTGTCCGCAGGGGAAGAAGAGTCATGGCTCCAACCCAGGTGGGTCAGCTTCCAGCACCGGTACCCTGTGACCTCATGGCGACATGAACTGGAATTGGGGCTACAGCCCTTTCTCACCTTTCCTAGGACACTTGGTCCTTAGATTCCAGCACCAGCCTGAGGCACAAGGCCACGGTGTTTCTGCCTGGGAAATCCATGCAACTGGGCTGCAGGGAAACCCATCACAGGATGAGTGGCCAGTGGAAGTTGGTAGGGGGAGCAGAGGAGAAATGTGGGGGCCTGAGCATAGAAGAAGTAAATGTGTCTAAGTTGGGACCATCACCAATGAACCTGATAAAAGGCTCTCCTCCTCCCTTCCCAATCTCTTCTTATCCTCCATGCCTCCACCCCTAACTCAGCTCTGGGCAACTCTGCCTCCCAGCCAGGTCCATTCCAGTAACGCTTAATTCTCTTCAACCACCATGCAAGGCACAAAGAGGGAAACACTGCTGTATTCAATGAAGATCTATCAAAGGTTTTTAAGTAGGGAAGTGGCCTGATACAATCCACCTTTAAGAAATGTGAAGGGGAATGGGAGTCTTCAGGTCTAGAGATGACATAAATTGCTATCGTAACAATTCATCTGGGAGACCACAAAGTCTTAAACTAGAGAAGTGGCAGGGGGAGCAAAGAGGAAGCAGTGGATCTGAAAGCCAAAAAGTAAAATGGTGAAATGGACCCTGGTGCGAGTGGCTGAAGAGTCCAAGTGAGGTAGGTTTCCAGTTTGAGCAGTTGGGTGGATGCTGATACCATTAAGCATAAGAAGGAAGAAAGGAAGAGGTGTGTGTCAGAAGGTAATTGGTTCAGTTTGGGAGGCAGTACCCAGCCTGTTAGAAATGACTAGTAAGTAGATGGAGCTCAGAACAAGCCCTTACCATGAGAAAATGACAACCAAAGCCTTGGACATGGATGCACTAAGACAGCAATTTCAGGAAGAGCAAGAAGAGTCCCAGGGACAGAAAACTTGCAAACACCAGCCTTTAAGAAATAGGGGAGGACCTGGACAAATGAAGGGGAGTGGTCAGAAAGGAAGGGGACCTGGAGAGCAAGGCCACAGAGGCCAAAAGCACAGACATTTTCAAGGAGGGTGTGAGCACAGTGTGAAATAGGGCTAATAAGTGAAGGAGGATAAAGAATTCAAAGAAGCCTCAGGATGTCGCCAGCAGGGGCTTATTCATGACCTTGAGAAGAGTCACATTTGGGAGAAAATGTCAAAGCCAGGGCACAGGGGGTGCAGAGTAACTAGGAAGCAAAGTGAATGTGGCAGGCACAGACAACTGTTCCAAGAAATTTAGCAGAAAAAAGGGAAAAAATAGAACAGTAACTTAAGTTGGAGCAGACTTGGTGGGAACGGGGTTGTTTGTTAGTTTTATTTTGAATTTAGGGTCAGAACATAAAGGAAAGAACCAGAAAAATAGGATGGGGGAAGGGAGGAGGACTAAAAGCAAGAGAGAAAGAGAAATAAATTTCTGGAAAAAGATCCCAAGGATGTAAAAGAGGATGGGTGGAAGGCTGAAGCAGCAGATAATGGTGGGTCACTCAAGAAGAAAACAGGCACATGAGTGGGGCCTAGGTGTAATCATAACTGCTACCAATTACTCACTACTACTACGTGAAGCCACTGCGTGAAGCTATCATGTGTTTTCTCATTTAACTCTTACAACTCTGAAGTAGCTACTATTATCTGTACTCTACAGCTGGGGAATCTTAGATTCCAACAGGTGATAAGGTTTGCTGAAGCTTACATTGCCCTTAAGAAAACAAGGGGGATTATGGAGAAAGGAGTTGAAGGCATGAAACAGAAAGTGGAGGATGCTACATGCAAAGTATAAATTGCTGTGGGTTCCCAAATAGGGAGACAAACCATGCCAGATATGATTAAATGGCATTTCCTGCTCCAGATTGCAGGGATCAAGGCATGGATAGTGAAGTTTCTGTAATTAACTTATGTAACAGTGATCACTATGACCCGTTTGGATGACCAGGGGAAACTGCAAACTCTTTAAAATCCTTTAGATGTGGCACAGCCCTGCCCTAGGCTAGATTCAAGAATAGGAAAGAAGCTTCCCAAATGCCAGTGGCTTTAACCCATTTACATGTAATTTCTCAATAATTTTAAAAACTCTCCACTTTCCTATCACTTTGCTTTCAACCTAATGAAAACACAGCTTTAATCTGAGGGAGGAGAATTGATTACATCTAAATTTATTCAGCTGGTTAAGAGATCCAGAGGCAATTACTAATTTACATTTTTATCACTGCCTTTTTAAACTTGATCTAAACAGGTTCTCTCTATTGGTCCATTGTTTTAAGAAACTCCTCAAAACTTCTTGATTTTTAATCAATCTTTTTTTAATACTGTCATTTCTCATGGACTTCTGAAGTCACAAAGTCCATGACTCACAGACTTCTGCTTTGTGTCTATGAAAACCTTGGGTGGAAGATTCTATTTTCCCTTATGGATTGTATTCTCTACAGCTAAAAGCATCAAGGAAATTTTAACTTTGTATTTCTATGAGGCTTCTTTCAAGGTGTGTTGACAGTGTAACTGACGGTCTGGTTGCACATCGAGAATTTGTGGTTCTTTCTAAAAACATACTTTCGAGATCAATATCTGAAAGAGTCCCAATGTATAAACATAAGATGACAGTTCCAATATATAATTCAGGAAGTTTCCTTCCCTGGGCAGTTACCTTCACACATGCATAATATCAACTAATTCTTATTATTCACAAGTAAAATTTAAAGATACACATGCAAGGTCTCTATCCTAGAGGAGTTTACAGATCCCCCCAACCCCTGCCAACATTCATGAGTATATGTCTAAACACACTACACCAGCTCTTCCTGCAAGCATCTGGGACCCTACCTTCAGGCTTTCTCTGGCCACAGGACTATGCCTGAAGTGCTCAGGGAATTAATTCCCTAGGGAGCAGCCGTCAAGCCATGACAAATAAAATACAGTGGAGAGATACCTCAGTTTCCATACCCCTCAGGTGAGACAATTCTGAGACACGCACTGTATAGTTTCTCCAAGGTCCTCAGCAGGACTGAGCCCCAGCTGCCCTCAACAGTCACCTGCTCATCAAAGCATCTTTTATGGACTTATTCCCTCCCCTCTCACTTCCCTACTCTCTTTCTTGGAGGGTCCTGGAATCTCTCTCCAAATGAACTACTTATACTCAAAGTTGGTGACTGTTGGGGAAACAAGGTAGGTTCAAAAGAACAGTCACCAGGTTAGAGATGGCAGCAAATTACCAGATAAAGTTGCAAAATCTAACTAACCAGACACCCTGTTCCCTGACAATGCTGACAACTTTGTGGTTTCTTCTTATTGGCATAACTGTGGTTTCTCAGTTATGCAAAAGAGAAGAAACTTGGGAGAGGAAATAGCCTTGACTTTCATGAAACCATCTCAGTCAGGGTTCAGTCCAGGAAAGAGAGTTTATGCCAGAGTTCTCTATTTTAATAGAGAATATTTTATACAGGAAGCTAGTCATAAAGGGGCTGGAAAAGCCAAATGGCCAAAGAGGACAATAATGCAGAGATGTGCAACAGAAAGAAGCTACTATCTAGCTCCTCAAGATGTTCAGTGTATAGTTACCTTATGATCCAGTCATTCTACTCCTAGGTCTATCTCTTTTTGCTTAAGAGAACTGAGAATTTCAATCTGAGAATTGAAAACATAAGTTCACATAGAAACTTACAAATGAAACTTCATAGCAGTGTTATTCATAATAGCCCCAAAAATGCAAACAACCAAATGTTCATCAGCTGATGAATGGATAAGTGAAATGTGGTATATCCATACAATGGGAATATCATTCAGCCACAAAATTGAAGTACTGATATATACTGCAACGTGGATGAACCTTGAAGACATTATGCTAATTGAAAGAAGCCAGTCACAAAAGGCCATGTGTTGTATGATTCCATGTACATGAAATATGCAGAAGCGGCAAACCCACAGAGACAAAAAGTAAATTCGTGTTTGCCAGCGGCTGTGAGGAGAAGAGAACTTAAGTGACTGCTAATGGGTACAAGTGTTCTTTCTGGGATGATGAAAATGTTTTAGAAATGTTCTACAATTAGATATTGGTGATATTTGTACAAGTCTGTGAATAATAAAATAAATAACAAATAAGTAAATAATAATAAAAACCAAAGAATTGTACACTTTGAAAGGGTGAATTCTATGGTATCTGAATTATATTTCAATCAGAAGATGAAAAAAAAAAGGAAAGAAGGAAGAAAGGAAACAAGGGAAGTAAAGAGAGAAAGGAGCCACTATCAACCTCTGAGCAAGAGGGGCAAAGGGCTGAGGTGCTTTACCAGAGCCCCCAGAAGAAACTGAGGCCACTGCAGAAGGGACTATGAGGTGGGAGCTGGAACCAAAGAAGAGGCACAGCCACTGTCAGGCACTCAACCTGAAGCAGAAGGAGACAGCAAGAAGTGCCCAGGAAGACATGCCCTGGCTTCTCCCTTCCTCCTGCCCACCATTCTCTTGCTGTTGGCCAAACTTAACTGGAAACCAGTTAGCAAGGGAACCTAAGAAACAGACTGCAGGTGCTGGCCCAATAATAAACAGAAGAGCAAGAGAAGGGCAGGGAATGGGTTTAAGAAGAAACAGGCAAATGTCTTGCATAGAATCCCACCTCTTCAAACGTGAAACTCTTCCCAGTTGAGATTATTAATACAATGTAGCCAACAGGATGGGTATTATTTGTGAAAATCTAACACAATCACTCAATGAATGCTTTTTTGGAAATAATGGAGGAAGAAGGGGATAATTATTTCAATAGCAGTTACATTAAAATGGAAAAGCAAGTGTTACCTTAAGCCAATAGGCACTGTCATTTGGTCTTCCATTCTGCAAATATTACTGAGCACCCTAAGGACACACAGTAAGACTGACACTATCCTTGACCTCAAGGAGATCATTAAGGAACTCTCAGTCTATGGATGGGAAAAAATATTAACCAGGCCTGATTAATATAAATCAAAAATTCAGGGATCATTACAGAATGGGAAGTGTTTAATATGTAAATTTTAATACTGCTTTCCTTCCAAATACCTCAGAGAGTTTAAAACTAGAAGGGGAGCCTTTGGAAGGGTGCCAAAGAACCCTCCATTCTCACTCTATTTCAGTCTATCTAAACATCTTTACCTCGGGGCAGGCTGCAGTCTTCTTCAACTATATGCCCACATACCTACTTCCGATTCGCTATACTGCAAGGAATAACCACTTAAACACAGAATAGAACTTGTAGCTCAAATTTCCCAATGAAAACAACCTGGGGATAGGGGAACAAAGTCAAATTTAGACTGACCCAAGTTTCTACAAACCCTTCAGGACACTTAAAATCCCCAAGCATATATGGTTCCCACCAACTCTTGACATTCAGATAGTGAGTTATTATTCTGACAGCTGTGAGCTGTTGCACCTTGCTGTTAATTCCATCCCTAGAAATGGTGTTGGCACAGAATCGACTCTTACAGGCATTAATATGAACTGAGGCTAGATTCATGCTGACTATACGAATGCCTTTAATCTAGGGTATATGTCATACCTTGAAGAAATCCTAAAATAGAATTATTAAAGATGTCTTTCTTTAAAAAAAAAAAAAAGGCAGGTGGTTCTTTTTCCTTTACATAAGCAAGTGAATCACAAAAGCAAATGTCCTCTTTTTGCTTAAGGCCAAAACAATGTCAAATAAAGCAAAAGATAAACACATACCTCTGAGGCCATACTTCGCTCATTTCCACCTTTCCTCCTGCATAATTCTCAATATTAACACAGCTTGGGAGGATGAGTGACCAGATTTAGGAAAGGGTAAAGGATAGAATTTAGCAAAGAAAAGCAAATGGGACCACAAAACCCCTGAAAGTATATGCAAGTGTTTCCAAGGATAAAATACTTTAAGGCAAATCCATATATAAAAAAGAACTGAATCACCATTATAGTAAAGTCAGACTTTTCAACAGTTTACTTGAAATATAACATTTATTTTAGACTCCAGCCATACATGAAGGCACAGCACAAAGACAACTGTTGTTTCTCAACATGTATTTATGTCAAGCACTCAACGTAAGATCCAAGAACAAAATTGGTTATCAGCTGTGGACACCTAAAGTGAGAGTCCATTTGGCTACAAAACGTCAAAATAATTTTCCTTTGGAGCTCTGGAAAGAAAAACTATCAACATTTGATGATATGTGTGTATGAATCAACAGATATATTAACTTCATAATATATAACATAATTCGTAATAAAGATATTAAGCTATGTTAATATATTTCATCAATATCTTCAAACATAGCAAACATAAAAACACTACTAAACATAAAATCTTCCCCAGAAGTGACTTTAAATACTTCTTTTAATTTGCTCAATTAAGGTAATTCCCAATTATCAGTTTATTTTGTTTTCAAGATCTTATTGAAATAACAAGAAATTAAAAATTCCTGAAGTTATAGTATTCATTATCTCTTGATTACTTATACTGTATACAGCCCAGCAGGGGGTGTTTTAAGCTAAAATATTTAATAACCTCATTCACACTAAAGAATACATGAAACACAAACGCAGCAAGAACGGTCCATTTTCCTAGGACTATTTGCACCTATCTAATAAGTAAAGAGGAAGATGGGAATATTCTAGGCAGATGAAGGATCATGAAAAGAAAACTGAGCATGTTGGCTGAAGTGTGTGTGAAATTATTAAATATCAAAGATAACTGGTATTCATATAGACACACAATAGCAAATTATTTTGCATAATCTTGTTAATGTGATAATAAAAACTGACAATAAAATTCTGTACTCAGGTTTTTCATTCTAAAATAAAGACATGGACTGTATATGTGCTCTATGTTTGGGATTCTCAGATGATACTGTCAGCACTTTTTATCTGGTACCACACTATTTAGCAAGTAATAATACAATGTCTTGGGTAATTAATTGTTGTATTGATCTCATCTTGCTAACTAGATTAAATATTCCTTTGTACTCCCAAATTTCCTTGCACATGTAGCAGCTCAAAAAATACTCCTGACTGATGAGCATGTTTATCTAAATTGGAGGTGTCTAGCCTATAAACATATTGGCTGACATCCAATTCTCCGTTTTATTGTGTTATTTTAATAGCCAAAAGTTGATATCTACATGTCAGGGACAACTCACACCCAAACAATGCATTGACATTCTTTTTATTTCCCAGAAAGTATTCAAGCACAACTTAAATTGTTGTCTTAATCTAGAAAAACACCAACCCATTGTTATCATTGAAGGGTAAAACAGTTTAGCCTATAACTAAGAGAAAGGTTCTTTTTCTGTTTTCTCTTTTTATTGTTACTTGTATGAAATACATGTCTAAAACGTATGTTTAGAAGTTAAAGTGTTAGTAAAGTGACTACCACTAAAAATCCCACCCAGATAAAGAAAGAGAACATGGGCACTTAGAGCCCCTCCCCCATCACATCATCAGCTCTCTCCCAGAGGTAACCTGTACCCTAATTCTTGTTTTGCTCTTCATTTTATTTATAGTGTTACTACCTGAGCATGTATACCCAAACAGGATATAGCTCAGTGTGGCGACTTTGGGTCTTTAATAAATAAAGACACTCCATATGCATTCTTTCAGTGATGAGCTTCTTTTGCTCAATATGGTCTACTCTCCAAGTCTATTTCCAATGTGGCGGCCAAAGCAATCCTATTAAAGTATAAGTCAAGGTGGGGCACTGACTCTGCTCAGAATCCTACAGTGGTTGCTCAACTCAGTAAAAGCAATAATACCAATCAGGCTCTCCACAATCTGAGTACACAGTTACCCTCTGATCTAATTTCACCCCCCTCCACCTCCGCTCCAGGAATGCCCCTACCTGTGCCTGTGCATTGGCTGTTTCCTCAGCCGGAGGGGTTCCTCCAACCCCACCCCCTGTGGCCCATACCTTACCACCTTCAAGTCTTCTCTAATATCACATTCTCAGGGAAGTCCATCTGACCTCCCTATTTAAATTGCAAACATACACGCAATCTACCCCACTCCCAGAAATTCCTCATTCCTTTTCCATGCTTTCCTTTTATTTTCCACAACACTCATCACTTTGACATTGCATTTATTTAATATGTTTTTTGTTTGTTCTGTGTGCTCTCCCCACTAGAATATAAGCTCCATCAGGTCTGCCCAGCATGTAGAACAGTGCCTGGCACATAGTAGGGACTCAATAAATTTTGTTAAATGAATGAAAGAACATTATGCTTCTGAGACCATTCATATTGATGGTACAGAGCTAGAATTCTTTTCACATTTCCATTGTATATATAAAACTCAATTCTCCAATCTGTTGGTGGTGGACATTTGGGTTATTTCCAATTTTGTTCTTTTGCTTGGCTCTTATAAGCAATGCTATTATGCACCTTTATATATGTGAATCCTGGTGCATATAATGCAGGAGCTTCTCAAGGGTGGACACCTGAGAAGGGATTTATAGGACTATTGAGTATGCCAATCTCAAACCCCCTAGGAGTGTCTGTCTGCCAAAATGGTTGTGCCAGTCTGGACCCACCAATATGTAGAGCTCACTTTACCCCAGACCCCACCTCAAGACTTGTCAGGTTGTTCATATTTGCCAACCCAGTGAGTATATATGTAATCTCATTGTGCTCTTGCTTTGTATTTCTCTGATTATTAATGAGATTAAGCATGTCTCCCTACATTTATTGCTCTTTGCTTCATTATGAAGTGCCTATTTCAGACTTTTGCCCAGATTTCTATTAGCTTGTCTTTTTGTTGTTGATTGCTAAGTTGTATAAGTCAAGGTCCAGTCAGGAAAACCAAAACCACACAGGATGTTTTAAATGGAAGGGATTTAATTCAGGGGATGGCCACACAGGTGTTGGAAGGCTGAAGGAACAATAAAGGATGGAGGGGGAAATCCTGAGGTAACCAAGATATTAATAATATCAGGAAGCAGCTTATGCCCCTAAGGAAGAGGAGACAAGAGAGATGAGACTCTGGACCTCTGGGGCAATCGGTCCATACCTTGACCCAGTTAGTACACAAACACCCCAAAGGTGAGTGAGGATTTGGCATTACATCTGTCATGGAGAGGCATGGTGTATACCCACTGGTACCTCCATGGGGTGAAGGAAGGTCAATGCTGAAAGCAGGCTCATCCCTCCTACTTACAGGATTGGGGTTGAGAGTACAGTTGCAGGCCCACATACATGTCTACATTTAAACAGTAAAATTATGTACTATCATCACATTTTAACAGATGTAGCTTTGTAATGTCCTAGAAGGCCAGGAGTGAATTTAGGTGAATGGTACTCCAAGTATGGCCCGCAATGCAAGTTTGCAAATTATTTGTTATTGGTCCATGCCGAGTAAGTATAGAAACTGAGAGTGTTTAGAAATTTTTATAGCAACTTGACAGTAATGTTATGTTGGTTTTATACTTTTTAAATTTGATTTTTCTTACAATTTATATTTATTGTAGTTAACAAAAGTATTGGTTTGTGATAAATATGAAGTTTAAAATTAAGAAAGAAAACCTGGATTTTCACCAGTTTGAGAAGCACCGTTTTAAAGTTCTCAACATCTCAAAACTTCTGGCTAGAATGTGGTAGCACCTGGCCATACTCTAGACTCAGAGCCCTGGCCCATGAGCCAGCCTCTCTCATCCAACACCATCCTGTTCTATAAGGGGCCTCAAGGACATACATGTGATCTCACAAGCCCACACATACAAGTTCCAGTCACCTGCATATGCACACAATTATGTACAAATAGCCACCCCTAACCCAAAATGTACCTGCTGGAGGCATGGCCCACCCTTGGAAGAAGGGACTCTGTTTTGCACAGGGAATGTCAGGAGCAGGTAGGCAACAGACTCCATGTAGTGACACCCCTTTGGCCCTGCAGGCTCCTTGCTCCATAGGCAAGAATGCAGTCAGAAGCAGCTCAGGATGGGGCTCTCTAAAGAACAGGGCTCAGTACAGGGACACTCTCACATAGTTGAAGGGCAGAAATGGCTGGATGTGCTAAAAGCTGGAAGTTGGAGTCAACTGTATGCTGTGGCCGAAGCCATAGTGACAGGAACAAAAAAATGGGAAGGAAATACTTCATCTCATCCTCCTGAGCCTCCCACCAGGCCTTCATTTGCAGAAACTAGCCAGAAGCCCCCTGGTGAGAAGTCTGGGAAACAGAGCTCATGAAGTCTCAGCTCCAGCCAGAGGGCTCTCTGTATTCCCTGCATACTAGTCCTATGTTAGATTCTGTGTTACAAATATCTTCTACATCTTTACAGAACTTTTTGTTTACTGTTATTTTGCTCCCTTCGTGCTAGCTTTTGAAGAATTCTCAATTTTAATGTTGTCAATTTTTGATAAATTCTCATTTTTAATATACAAACTCATCCATCTTTTCCTTTATGCTTAAAGTTTTTCTGTCACGTTTACGAAATCCCTCCCAACATCAGGTCATGAAAATAATCTCCTATGTTAGTTTCTAAAAGCTTTCTTGTTTAAAACACTATAACTTAAAGACTCATTAAGTGCTAAATATGATAGTGATTTCTGTGTATAATGTGAGATAGGGGTACATTCTTTTTCCATTTACAAAGCCAGATGTCTCATCACTACTGACCATTGACTCCATCCTTCCCTCCTTTAATCTAAGTTTATCTTATCTGTCATGTATCTAACATCATTATATGTGTGGATCTCTATCTGAGCTCCTTTATGCTCTCCTATAGCTCTGTCCCTATAACACCACCAAAGTATCTCAAATACTACAGCTTTATACATCTTGATCTTGCAAGCCAATTTCCTGAACTTTGTTCTTTGTCTTTAAGAATACTGTGGTTATTCTTGGTCCCATGCATTACCTTATCAAATTTCACAAAAGAAAAATAAATCTTGTGTGGATCCTAAACAGAATTGCATTGAATCTAAATCAATTAGAGGAGAATCGACATGTTTACAATATTGAATCCTCTGATCCATAAGCCTGGCCTCTTTCTCCATTTGATTAGGTCCTCTTTAATATCCGTCAATAAAATTTTATGATTTTTCCATAAAGCTCTTGCACCTTTTTTGTTATATTTATTCCTCAGTGCTTCACATCTTTGTACTATTATAAGAATCATGTTTATTCCTTTTCTGAATGTTTGTTACTTTCATGTAGAAATGCAATTAATTTTGTAAATTTTAATATTCAACTACTTTTCTAAACTCACTTATTAATTCTAATAAACTATCTGCAGATTTCTTTGTATTTTCTATGCAATCATATAATCTGTAAACAGTGACAGTTTTCTTTCCTTCCACCCAGTTCTAATACTTTTTTCTTCTTATTCTTCTTCATGGTGCTCATCAAAACTTTCTATAAACTACTGAATAAAAGTAGCTACAGGGACATCCTTGTCTTTTGCTAATCTCATATACAAGGCTTCAAAGTTTCACCCGTAAGTATGCAAGTTACTTTATTTTTTATTTTTATTTTTATTTTTAGAAACCCTTGATCAATTTAAGGAATTTCCCTACTGGTCTCACTTTGCAAAGAGTATTTCCTAACTGTACAGTGAATTTCAAATGGTTTGTATACATCTATTGAGGTGATCGTTTGATTTTTCTCTTCTAATCTATCTACTAATGTAATAAATAACATTAATAGTCTAAAGTTAAACCAACCTAGTATTCCTGGGACAAACACCACTTGGTCATGATTCTTTGCCCTTTATATATATCACAGGTTTTGATTTGCTAATATTTTGTACAAGATTTTTGCATGTATTTTCATTATAATACTTGGTCTATGATTATTTCTTGGATTATCTATGTCAAGTTTTGGTCTCAAAGATATGCTAATGTTTTCTTCTATGCTCTGGAATAGAATATGTTGGACTTACTATTCCTCGAATGTTTGTAGATTTTGCTGGAAATAGAGTTTTCTTTGTGGGAATATTTTTTTTTCTATGAATTAAATTTCTTTAATGGTTTTCTTATTGTTTCAGTTTTCTATTTATTCTTTTTTTTAACATCTTTATTGGAGTATAATTGCTTTACAATGTTGTGTTAGTTTCTGTTGTACAACAAACTGAATCGGCCACATGAATACATATATCCCCATATCCCCTCCTTCTTGCGTCTCCCTCCCACCCTCCCTATCCCATCCCTCTAGGTGGTCACAAAGCACCAAGCTGATCTCCCTGTGCTATGCAGCTGCTTCCCACTAGCTATTTTACATTTGGTAGAGTATATATGTAAATACTACTCTCTCACTTCGTCCCAGCTTACCCTTCCCCCTCCCCGTGTCCTCAATTCCATTCTCTACGTGTGCATCTTTATTCCTGTCCTGACCTTAGGTTCATCAGAACCTTTATTTTTTACATTCCATATATATGCGTTAGCATATGGTATTTGTTTTTCACTTTCTGACTTACTTCACTCTGTACAACAGACTCCAGGTCCATCCACCTCACTACAAATAACTCAATTTTGTTTCTTTTTATGGCTGAGTAATATTCCACTATATATATGTGCCACATCTTCTTTATCCATTCATCTGTCAATGGACACTTAAAGTTGATTCCATGTCCTGATTACTGTAAATAGTGTTGCAATGAACACTGTGCTACATGTCTCTCTTTGAATTAAGGTTTTCTCAGGGTATATGCACAGTAATGGGATTGCTGGGTCATATGGTAGTTCTATTTTTAGTTTTTTAAAGAACCTCCATACTGTTCTCCATAGTGGCTGTATCAATTTACATTCTCACCAAGAGGGTTCCCTTTTCTCCACACCCTCTCCAGCATTTATTGTTTGTAGATTTTTTGATGATGGCCATTCTGACTGGTCTGAGGTGATATCATATTGTAGTTTTGATTTGCATTTCTCTAATGATTAGTGATGTTGAGCATCCTTTCATGGGTTTGTTGGCAGTTTGTATATCTTCTTCAGAGAAATGTCAATTTAGGTATTCTGCCCATTTTTTAATTGGGTTTTTTGTATTTTTGATATTGAGCTGCATGAGCTGTTTGTATACTTTGGAGATAAATCCTTTGTCAGTAGCTTCGTTTGCAAATATTTTCACTCATTCTGAGGGTTTACTTTTGTCCTTGTTTATGGTTTCGTATGCTGTGCAAAAGCTTTTAAGTTTCATTAGGACCCATTTGTTTATTTTGCTTTTATTTCCATTACTCTAGGAGGTGGGTCAAAAAGGATCTTGCTGTAATTTATGTCACAGAGTGTTCTGCCTATGTTTTCCTCTAAGAGTTTTACAGTGTCTGGCCTTATGTCTTTAATCTATTTTGAGGGTTTTTTTGAGTATGGTGTTAGGAAGTGTTCTAATTTCATATTTTTTCATGTACCTGTCCAGCTTTCCCAGCACCACTTATTGAAGAGGCTGTCTTTTCTCCATTGTATGCTCTTGCCTCCTTTATCAAACATAAGGTGACCATATGTGCATGGGTTTATCTCTGGACTTTCTATTCCATTCCATTGATCTATATTCCTGTTTTTGTGCCAGTACCATACTGTCTTGATTACTGTAGCTTTGTAGTATAGTCTTAAGTGAGGGAGCCTGATTCCTCCAGCTCTATTTTTCTTTCTCAAGATTGCTTTGGGGGAGATTGGTTTAAGATAGCAGAGTAGAAGGACGTGCTCTCACTCCCTCTTGCAAGAGCACCATAATCACAACTAACTGCTGAACAATCATCGACAGGAAGAGACACTGGAACTCACCAAAAAAGATACCCCACATTCAAAGACAAAGGAGGAGCTACATTGAGACAGCAGAAGGAGCACAATCACAATAAAATCAAATCCCATAACTTTTGGGTGGGTGACTCACAAACTGGAGAACAGTTATACCACAGAGGTCCACCCACAGGAGTGAAGGTTCTGAGCCCCACGTCAGACTTCCCAACCTGGGAGTCTGGCAACGGGAGGAGGAATTGCTAGAGAATCAGACTTTGAAGCCTAGCGGGATTTGATTACAGGACTTCAACAGGACTGGGAGAAACAGACTCCACTCTTGGAGGGCACACACAAAGTAGTGTGCACATCAGGACTCAGGGGAAGGAGCAGTGACCCCATAGGAGACTGAACCAGACCTACCTGCTAGTGTTGGACGGTCTCCTACAGAGGTGTGAGTGGCTGTGTCTCACTGTGAGGATAAGGACACTGGCAGCAGAAGTTCTGGGAAGCACTCCCTGGAGTGAGCCCTCCTGGAGTCCGCCATTAGCCCCACCAAAGACCCCGGCTAGGCTCCAGGGTTGGGTCGCCTCAGGCCAAACAACCCACAGAGAGGGAACCCAGCCCCATCTATCAGCAGACAAGAAGATTAAAATTTTACTGAGTTCTGTCCACCAGAGCAACACCCAGCTCTACCCACCACCAGTCCCTCCCATCAGGAAAATTGCAAAGGCCTCTTAGATAACCTAATCCACCAGAGGGCAGAGAGCAGAAGCAAGAACTACCATCCTGCAGCCTGTGGAACAAAAACCAAATTCACAGAAAGACAGACAAGATGAAAGGCAGAGGGCTATGTACCAGATGCAGGAACAAGATAAAACCTCAGAAAAACAACTAAATGAAGTGGAGATAGGCAACCTGCCAGAAAAATAATTTAGAATAGTGATAGTGAAGATGATCCAGGACCTCGAAAAAGCAATGGAGGCAAAGATCGAGAAGATGCAAGAAGTGTTTAACAGCGACCTAGAAGAATTAAAAAACAAACAGAGATGAACAATACAATAACTGAAATGAAAAATACACTAGAAGGAATCAATAGCAGAATAACTGAGGCCAAACAATGGATAAATGACCAGGAAGGCAGAATGATGGAATTCACTGCTGTGGAAAAGAAAAAAGAATGAGAAGAAATGAAGACAGCCTAAGAGACCTCTGGGACAACATTAAACGCAACAACATTTGATTTACAGGGGTCACAGAAGGAGAAGAGAGACAGAAAGGACCTGAGAAAAGATTTGAAGACCCGAAAACTTCCCTAACATGGGAAAAGAAATTGCCACCCAAGTCTAGGAAGCACAGAGAGTCCCATACAGGATAAACCCAAGAAGAAACATGCTGAGACACATAGTAATCAAATTGGCAAAAATCAAAGACCATGAAAACTTATGGAAAGCAGGAAGGGAAAAATGACAAACAACATACAAGGGAACTCCGATAAGGTTAACAGCTGATTTCTCAGCAGAAACTCTACAAGCCAGAAAGGAGGGGCATGACATATTCAGAGAGATGTAAGGGAAGAACCTATAACCAGGATTACTCTACCTGGCAAGGATATCATTCAGATTTGATGGAGAAATCAAAAGCATTACAGACAAGCAAAAGCTAAGAGAATTCAGCACCACCAAACCAGCTCTACAACAAATGCTAAAGGAACTTCTCTAAGTGGGAAACACAAGAGAAGAAAAGGACCTATAAAAACAAACCCAAAACAATTCAGAAAATGGTAATAGGAACATACATATCAATAATTACCTTAAACGTGAATGGATTAAATGCTCCAAACAAAAGATGTAGACTGGCTGAATGGATACAAGAACAAAACTCATATATATGCTGTCTACAAGAGACCCACTTCAGACCTAGGGAGATACACAGACTGAAAGTGACGGGATGGAAAAAGATATTCCATGCAAATAGAAATCAAAAGAAAGCTGGAATAGCAATACTCATATCAAATAAAATGGACTTTAAAATAATGACTGTTACAAGAGACAAAGAAGGACACTACGTAATGATCAAGGGATCAACCCAAGAAGAAGATATAACAATTATAAATATATATGCACCCGACATAGGAGCACCTCAATATATAAGGCAACTAAGCTGTTTTTAAGCTAACAGCTATAAAAGAGGAAATCAACAGTAACACAATAATAGTGGGGGACTTCAACACCTCACTTACACCAATGGACAGATCATCCAAACAGAAAATTAGTAAGGAAACACAAGCTTTAAATGACACAATAGACCAGATAGATTTAATTGATATTTATAGGACATTCCATCCAAAAACAGCAGATTACACTTTCTTCTCAAGTGCACATGGAACATTCTCCAGCATACATCACATCTTGGGTCAGAAATCAAGCCTCAGTAAATTTTCAAAACTTGAAATCATATCAAGCATCTTTTCCGACCACAATGCTATGAGATTAGAAATAAATTACAAGGAAAAAATACATAAAAACACAAACACATGGAGGCTAAACAATGTTACTAAATAACCAAGAGATCACTGAAGAAACCAAAGAGGAAATCAAAAAATACCTAGAGACAAATGACAATGAAAACATGACGATCCAAAACCTATGGGATGCAGCAAAAGCAGTTCTAAGAGGGAACTTTATAGCTATACAAGCCTACCTCAAGAAACAAGAAAAATCTCAAGTAAACAATCTAACTTTACACCTAAAGGAACTAGAGAAAGAAGAACAAACAAAACCCAAAGTTAGCAGAAGGAAAGAAATCATAAAGATCAGAGCAGAAATAAATGAAATAGAAACAAAGAAAACAATAGCAGAGATCAATAAAACTGAAGTCTGTTTCTTTGAGAAGATAAACAAAATTGATAAACCATTAGCCTAACTCATCAAGAAAAAGAGGGAGAGAACTCAAATCAATAAAATAAGAAATGAAAAAGGAGAAGTTACAACAAACACCACAGAAATACAAAGCATCCTAAGAGACTACTACAAGCAACTCTATGCCAATAAAATGGACAACCTGGAAGAAATGCACAAATTCTCAGAAAAGCACAACCTTCCAAAACTGAACCAGGAAGAAACAGAAAATATGAACAGAACAATCAAAAGTAATGAAATTGAAAGTGTGATTAAAAATCTTCCAACAAAGAGAAGTCCAGGACCAGATGGCTTCACAGGTGAATTCTATCAAACATTTAGAGAAGAGCTAACACCCATCCTTCTCAAACTCTTCGAAAACACTGCAGAGGAAGGAACACTCCCAAACTCATTCTATGAGGCCACCATCATGCTGACACCAAAACCAGACAAAGATACTACAAAAAAAGAAAATTACAGACCAATATCACTGATGAACATAGATGCAAAAATCTTCAACAAAATACTAGCAAACAAAATCTGACAACACATTAAAAGGACCATACACCACGATCAAGTGGGATTTATCCCAGGTATGCAAGGATTCTTCAGTATATGCAAATCAGTATGATACACCATATTAACAAATTGAAGAATAAAAACCATATGATCATCTCAATAGATGCAGAAAAATCTTTTGACAAAATTCAGCACCCATTTATGATAAAAACTCTCCAGAAAGTAGACATAGAGGGAACCTACCTCAACACAATAAAGGCCATATACATAAACCCACAGCAAACATCATTCTCAATGGTGGAAAACTGAAAGTATTTCCTCTAAGATGAGCAACAAGACAAGGATGTCCACTCTCACCACTATTATTCAACATAGTTTTGGGACTTTTAGCCACAGCAATCAGAGAAGAAAAAGAAATAAAAGGAATCCAAATTGGAGAAGAAGTAAAACTGTCACTGTTTGCAGATGACATGATACTATATACATAGAGAAACCCAAAGATGCTACCAGAAAACTACTAGAGCTAATCAATGAATTTGGTAAAGTAGCAGGATATAAAATTAACGCACAGAAATCTCTTGCATTCCTATACACTAATGATGAAAAATCTGAAAGAGAAATTAAGGAAACACTCCCATTTACCACTGCAACAAAAAGAATAAAATACCTAGGAATAAACCTACCTAGGGAGACAAAACACCTGTATGCAGAAAACTATAAGACTGATGAAAGAAATTAAAGAGGATACAAACAGATGGAGAGATATACCATGTTTTTGAATTGGAAGAAAAAATATTGTGAAAATGACTATACTACCCAAAGCAACCTACAGATTCAATGCAACCCCTATCAAACTACCACTGGCATTTTTTTTACAGAACTAGAACAAAAAGTCTTAAAATTTGTATGGAGACACAAAAGACCCCAAATTGCCAAAGCAGTCTTGAGAGGAAAAAAAACAGAGCTGGAGGAATCAGACTCCCTGGCTTCACACTATACTACAAAGCTACAGTAATCAAGGCAATATGGTAGTGGCACAAAAATAGAAACATAGATCAATGGAACAAGATAGAAAGCCCAGAGATACCCCCATTCACCTACGGTGAACTAATCTATGACAAAGGAGGCAAGGATATACAATGGAGAAAAGACAGCCTCTTCAATAACTGGTGCTCAGAAAACTAGGCAGCTACATGTAAAAGAATGAAATTAGAACACTCCCTAATACCACAAAAATAAACTCAAAATGGATTAGAAACTTAAATGTAAGATGGGACATTATAAAACTCTTAGAGGAAAACATAGGAAGAACACTCTTTGACATTAATCACAGCAAGATCTTTTTTGATCCACCTCCTAGAGTAATGGAAATAAAAACAAAAATAAATAAATGGGACCTAATGAAATGTAAAAGCTTTTGCACAGCAAAGGAAACCATAAACAAGACAAAACGATAACCCTCAGAATGGGAGAAAATATTTGAAAATGAATCAACAAAGGATTAATCTCCAAAATATATAAACAGCTCATGCAGCTCAATATTAAAAACACTAACAACCCAATCCAAAAATGGGCGGAAGACCTAAATAGACATTTCTCCAAAGAAGACAGACAGATGGCCAAGAAGCACATGAAAAGCTGCTCAACATCACTAATTATTAGAGAAATGCAAATCAAAACTACAATGATGTATCACCTCACACCAGTTAGAATGGGCATCATCAGAAAATCTACAAACAACAAATGCTAGAGAGGGTGTGGAGAAAAGGGAACCCTCTTGCACTGTTGGTGGGAATGTAAACTGATACAGCCACTATGGAGAACAGTATGGAGGTTCCTTAAAAAACTAAAAATAGAATTACCATATGGCCCAGCAATCTCACTACTGGGCATATACCCAGAGAAAACCATAATTCAAAAAGACACATGCACCCCAATGTTCACTGCAGCACTATTTACAATAGTCAGGTCATGGAATCAACCTAAATGCCCATCAACGGACGAATGGATAAAGAAGATGTGGTACAAATATACAATGGAATATTACTCAGCCATAAAAAGGAATGAAATTAGGTCATTTGTAGAGACGTGGACGGATCTAGAGACTGTCATACAGAGTGAAATAAGTCAGAAAGAGAAAAACAAATATTGTATATTAATGCATATATGCAGAACCTAGAAAAATGGTACAGATGAATGTCTTTCCAGGGCAGAAATTGAGACACAGATGTAGAGAATAAACATATGGACACCAAGGGAGGAAAGTGGTGGGGGGGTGGTAGTGTGATGAACTGGGAGATAGGGATTGACATATATACGCTAATATGTATAAAATGGATAACTAATATGAACCTTCTGTATAAAAAATAAACTCAAAAAATAAATAAATAAAAGATTGCTTTGACTATCCTGGGTGTTTTGTGTTTCCATACAATTGTGAAATTTTTTGTTCTAGTTTTGTGAAAAATGCCATTGATAGTTTGATAGGGATTGCACTGAATCTGTAGATTGCTTTTGGTAGTATAGTCATTTTCACAATGTTGATTCTTCCAATGTAAGAACAAGGTATATTTCTCCATCAGTTTGTATCGTCTTTAATTTTTTCATCAGTGTCTTAGAGTTTTCTGCATACAGGTCTTTTGTCTCCTTAGGTAGGGTTATTCCTAGGTATTTTATTCTTTTTGTTGCAGTGGTAACAGGGAGTGTGTCCTTAATTTCTCTTTCAGATTTTTCATCATTAGTGTATAAGAATGCAAGAGATTTCTGTGCATTAATTTTATATCCTGCTACTTTACCAAATTCATTGATTAGCTCTAGTAGTTTTCTGGTAGCACCTTTGGGATTCTCTATGTATATTATCATGTCATCTGCAAACAGTGACAGTTTTACTTCTTCTTCTCTGATTTGGATTCCTTTTATTTCTTTTTCTTCTCTGACTGCTGTGGCTAAAAGTTCCAAAACTATGTTGAATAATAGTGGTGAGAGTGGGCAACCTTGTCTTCTTCCTCATCTTAGAGGAGATGCTTTCAGTTTTTCACCATCGAGAACAATGTTGGCTGTGGGTTTGTCATATATGGTCTTTATTATGTTGAGGTAGGTTCCCTCTATGTCTACTATCTGGAGAGTTTTTATCATAAATGGGTGTTGAATTTTGTCAAAACCTTTTTCTGCATCTATTGAGATGATCACATGGGTTTTTTCCTTCAGTTTGTTAATATGGTGTATCACATTGATTGATTTGTGTATATTGAAGAATCCTTGCATTCCTGGGATAAACCCCACTTGATCATGGTGTATGATCATTTTAATGTGTTGCTGGACTCTGTTTGCTAGTATCTTGTTGAGGATTTTTACATCTATGTTCATCAGTGATATTGGCCTGTTGTTTTCTTTTTTTGTGACATCTTTGCTTTTCATACCAGGGTGATGGTGGCCTCGTAGAATGAGTTTGGGAGTGTTCCTCCCTCTGTTATATTTTGGAAGGGTTTGTGAAGGATAGGTGTTAGCTCTTCTCTAAATGTTTGATAGAATTCGCCTCTGAAGCCATCTGGTCCTGGGCTTTTGTTTGTTGGAAGATTTTTAATCACAGTTTCAATTTCAGTGCTTGTGATTGGTCTTTTTATATTTTCTATTTCTTCCTGGTTCAGTCTTGGAAGGTTGTGCTTTTCTGAGAATTTGTGCATTTCTTCCAGGTTGTCCATTTTATTGGCATATAGTTTCTTCTAGTAATGTCTCATGATCCTTTGTATTTCTTCAGTGTCTGTTGTTATTTCTCCTTTTTCATTTCTAATTCTGTTGATTTGAGTCTTCTCCCTTTTTTTCTTGATGAGTCTGGCTAATGGTTTATCAATTTTGTTTATCTTCTCAAAGAACCAGCTTTCAGTTTTGTTGATCTCTGCTACTGTTCCCTTTATTTCTTTTTCATTTCTTTTTTATTTTATTTTATTTTATTTTATTTTTGCAGTACGCGGGCCTCTCACTGTTGTGGCCTCTCCCATTGCAGAGCATAGGCTCCAGATGCACAGGCTCAGCAGCCATGGCTCACGGGCCCAGCCGCTCCGTGGCATGTGGGATCTTCCCGGACCAGGGCACGAACCTGCGTCCCCCGCATCGGCAGGCAGACACTCAACCACTGCGCCACCAGGGAAGCCCTCACTTATTTCTGATATGATCTTTATGGTTTCTTTCCTTCTGCTAACTTTGGGTTGTTTTCATTCTTCTTTCTCTAATTGCTTTAGGTTAAGATTAGGTCGTTTGATATTTTTCTTCTTTCTTGAAGTAGGATTGTAGTGCTATAAAGTTCCCTCTCAAAACTGCTTTTGCTGTATCCCATAGGTTTTGGGTCATCGTGTTTTCATTGTCATTTGTTTCTAGGTATATTTTGGTTTCTTCAGTGATCTCTTGGTTATTTAGTAGTGTACTGTTTAGTTTCCATGTGCTTATATTTTTCAGTTTTTTTCCTGTAATTGATACCTAGTCTCATAGCGTTGTGGTCAGAAAAGATGCTTGATACGATTTCAATTTTCTTAAATTTACCAAGGCTTGACTTGTGACCCAAGATATGATCTATCCTGGAGAATGTTCCATGAGCACTGGAGAAGAAAGTGTATTCTGTTGTTTTTGGATGGAATGTCCTATAAATATCAGTTAAGTCCATCTTGTCTAATGTGTCACTTAAAGCTTGTGTTTCCTTATTTATTTTCATTTTGGATGATCTGTCCACTGGTGAAAAGTGGTGTGTTAAAGTCCCCTACTATGACTGTGTTACTATTGATTTTCCCTTTTATGGCTGTTAGCATTTGCCTTATGTATTGAGGTGCTCCTATGTTGGGTGCATAAATATTTACAATTGTTGTATCTTCTACTTGGATTCATCTCTTCCATCATTATGTAGTATCCTTCTTTCTTGTAATAGTCTTTATTTTAAAGTCTATTTTGTCTGATATGAGAATTGCTACTCCAGCTTTGTTTTGATTTCCATTTGCATGGAATATCTTTTTCCATCCCCTCACTTTCAGTCTATTGGTCTCCCTAGGTCTGAAGTGGGTCTTTTGTAGACAGCATATATATGGGTCTTATTTTTGTATCCATTCAGTCAGTCTATGTCTTTTGGTTGGAGCATTTAATCAATTTACATTTAAGATAGTTATCAATATGTATGTTCCTATTACCATTTTCTTAATTGTTTTGTGTTTGTTTTTGTAGGTCTTTTCTTTCTCTTGTGTTTCCTGCCTAGAGAAAAGTTCCTTTAGCATTTGTTGTAAAGCTGGTTTGGTGGTGCTGAATTCTCTTAACTTTTGCTTGTCTGTAAAGGTTTTCATTTCTCCATCAAATCTGAATGAGATCCTTGCTGGGTAGAGTAATCTTGGTTGTAGGTTCTTCCTTTCGTCACTTTAAATATGTCCTACCACTCCCTTCTGGCTTGAGGATTTTCTGCTGAAACATCAGCTGTTAACCTTATTGGGATTCCCGTGTGTGTATGTGTGTGTGGTTTTTTTTTTGCGGTACGCGGGTCTCTCACTGTTGTGGCCTCTCCCGTTGCAGAGCACAGGCTCCGGACGTGCAGGCTCAGTGGCCATGGCTCACGGGCCCAGCCGCTCCGCGGCATTTGGGATCCTCCCAGACCAGGACACGAACCAGTGTCCCCCCAACATCGGCAGTCGGACTCTCAACCACTGCGCCACCAGGGAAGCCCCGTTGTGTGTTTTTTGTTGCTTTTCCCTTGCTGCTTTTAATATTTTTTCTTTGTAATTAATTTTTGATAGTTTGATTAATATGTGTCTTGGCGTGTTTCTCCTTCAATTTACCCCATATGGGGCTCTCTGCACTTTCTGGACTTGATTGACTATTTCCGTTCCCATGTTACGGAATTTTTCAACTATAATCTTCAAATATTTCCTCAGACCGTTTCTTTTTCTATTCTTCTTCTGGGACCCCTATAAATCAAATGTTGGTGCATTAAGTGTTGTCCCAGAGGTCTCTGAGATTGTCCACAATTCTTTTCATTCTTTTTCTTTATTCTGCTCCCTGGCAGTTATTTCCACCATTTTATCTTTCAGGTCACTTATCTGTTCTTCTGCCTCTGTTTTCCTCTATTGATTCCTTCCAGAGAATTTTTAATTTTATTTATTGTGTTGTTCATTTGTTTGCTCTTTAGTTCTTCAAGGTCCTTGTTACCTGTTTATTGTATTTTCTCCATTCTATTTCCAAGATATTCTATCATCTTTACTATCATTACTCTGAATTCTTTTTCAGGTCGACTGCCTATTTCCTCTTCATTTGTTTGGTCTGGTGGGTTTTTACCTTGTTCTTTCATCTGCTGCATACGTCTCTGTCTTCTCATTTTGTTTAACTTACTGTGTTTAGGGTCTCCTTTTCACAGACTGCAGGTTCATAGTTCCCGTTGTTTTTGGTGTCTGCCTCCAGCAGGTGAGGTAGATTCAGTGGCTTGTGTAGGCTTCCTGGTGGAGGGGACTGATGCCTGTATTCTGGTCGGTGGGGCTGGATCTTGTCTTTCTGGTGGGCAGGACTGCATCCGGTGGTGTGTTTTGGGGTGTCTGTGAACTTAGTATGAGTTTAGGCAGCCTCTCTGCCAATGGGTGGGGTTGTGTTCCTGTCTTCCTAGTTGTTTGGCATGGTGCATCCAGCCCTGGAGCTTGCTGGCCATTGGGTGCAACTGAGTCTTAATGTTGAGACAGAGATCTCTGGGAGAGCTCCTGTTGATTGATATTATGTGGGGCCGGGAGGTCTCTGGTGGTCCAATGTCCTGAACTTGGCTCTCCCACTTCAGAGGCTTAGGCCTGACAACAGCAGGCCAGAGCACCAAAACCCTGTCAGTCACAGGGCCACATGTACAAGAAGCGTATTGATCTCTGCACTTCTGGAGAGCCGGGTCAGCTCCACAGACATGTCCCCAATGTCAGTCCTCCTCTGGGGGTGACCAGGGGCCCACAGCACGGGAGGAGCTGGGTGCTGACCTGGGCCAACCTTGGGCTGGGCTGGCTGCACTGGACCAGTCACCACGCTGTGGCGGCCACACTGCCCCTCAAACAGATGGGCTGGGCTCCCTGAATGGAGCGAAACCACTCCAAGGCCTGAGGAAGGGGCTTCCCAGGGCTAGCGGCCCCATGGAGGGCTGGTCCTAGAGACCCTGGGGACCACTGACCCCCCAGGTGACCGACTCTCTATTTATTCTTGCACCCATTTTGGTAAATTTTCCAAGATTTTGTCCACTTCTTATCAACTTTCAAAGTTATGTCCTCAATATTTATCATTAGAGCCTGCTGTCGTCATTTTAACATCCAGAACTTCTATACTTAAATTTTCTTTTTCAACTCCAATGACTACTTTTTATTAATTGCAATAGGGGTTTGTCAATTATATTAATCTTTTCAAATAACTTAATTTTGTATATCCTCTTCGTTAATAGCTTAATTTCTATTGTATTGAATTCTGCTCTTATGCATATTACCTTCTTCTACTTTCTTTGCATTTAGTTAAGATGGAAGCTTATTGAGTTTTTACTTTTCTCTCTTTTCTATAACAGCATTTTTTTTTTTTTTTTTTTTTTTTGCGGTACACGGGCCTCTCACTGTTGTGGCCTCTCCAGTCCCGTTGTGGAGCACAGGCTCCGGACGCGCAGACTCAGCGGCCATGGCTCATGGGCCTAGCCACTCCACTGCATGTGGGATCTTCCCAGACCAGGGCACAAACCCGTGTCCCCTGCATCGGCAGGCGGACTCTCAACCACTGCGCTACCAGGGAAGCCCTATAACAGCATTTAATGCCATAAAATTCCATCTAAATTCTGCTTAAGCTGCATTCCACCAGTTTTGACATTTAATAATTTTATTATAAATCAGTTCTAGGTATCTTCTAATTCTCATGATGATTCCTTCATTGACTCTTTGTTTAGAAGCTATTTCTTATTTCCTAACATATGCTTTTTCCAGTTTTATTTTCATTATTAATTTCTATGTTAATTACATTATAGCAGCCAAGCATATTTTCCCCTGCTTATTACCTGCATATTTGTATATTTTAATCCTTTCCCTCCTTTCTCTTTCCTGTCATTGTATTTTATGTTGGTAGTGGCTAAAATTATGGTCTTTTGTTTACAGGATAACCAAGTGGGATTGTTACAGGATTAGAAGGGTAATTAATATCATCCAGTGATGAATTCTGTGACAGGATTCTGTATACCACACACTGTTTAAATATAGCCGGACCAACATCACCTTGTATCTGAAAGGGAAAGAAAGCCCTTTCTGTCAGTTTAAAGAGCATCTTCCTTGCTGTGCTGATCAAGACATTATAATATGAATCTGCCTATGTCCACTTTAGAGCAGAAGCATGTTTTCTCTGCAGATGCTTAAGAGTACTTTCTATTCAAAAAGGTATTTAATATATGCTTCCTGAATAAGAAGTTGACTTTCTATATCCCCATAATATAAAAAGGAAAATCACCGTGTTCTTAAAGCCAAAAGCATTCTCAGTGAGATATTAATTTAAATCGCCACCTATTAGTAGGACCTCACATAAAGTCAGTTGTCTGGTAGGCATCAAGGGACAACATATCTGATATTCCACTGCTAGTCCAATATTTCAACAGTTCCTACTATTAGAGAAGTTGTGATTAATCCACAGCTTTGTCTCTGGCCCCTTATACCTCAGGTACTACCTGAGACTAGACAGCCAATAAAAGACAGTTTAGGCCAGATGAATTTGAGTCTGTGCTAGGACCACCCAGATGACCCAGGACCAGCTGCCTAGACTAGGCTTTTTACTACCTGTATCCATATCCTGGTTTCATGCTTTGAAATTTGATGCCTGACTGACTTCATTGATTCAGTGACCTATTTGGCCAATGGTCCTTGGATTTCTCTTACTATGCATGTCCCTGATTTCAGCATTACCCACTGCTTTGGGGGTAACAGAGACTCCATCCACCAGCCTTGCTCCTATGGATCTCCTACCAGCCAGCTTAGTTTTCTCAAAAACCTTTATTCTCTCCTTTGCCAGCTCACCTCCACACAACTAATTTTATCCCACCAACCAGAGCGAGGGACTCCAACAATTTGTCAGCTAAATCTTACTACTCCAGATGAATTCCACATTCTCTGATTCTATATTCTATTAAGATACAGACTATGTGGTCATCACCCTTCATATACTCACATTCCTTTCAAGAAAAAGCTTAACAACAATGCTTTCTTTAAAATGAGACAGATTATGTTGGATATACCACTGACATTAATAATATTTCTGTGGATTATAGCTATTCAAGTCGATTCAACTCAATGACAGCATTTGGAGCAGCAGATCAAGGACATAATAGAAACAGAAAAATAAACTATAATCTTTCTACTGATATAAAAGGAAAGCTAAACAATTGCTTTTCTTCCAGTTTAGGACAAGTCTACATACCACAAAATAAGGTAAAAGGGTTATACAACCACCTATGTAAAGCATACACAAACAAAGAAAAGAAAAAAAACTACCACCAAGACCTCATTCCCCTGCCCTCATTCACAAAACTCGACAAATTAGATACCTGGATAATTAACTTTAAAATGCAGACTACTAAGAAAATAATTATATAGGGCAATGGGGGAAATTGTCATTTCAGATCATTTCTAGACCATTAAAAGGCAGAAAAAATAACTTAAGTCACAAAAATCACACAGAAGGTATAAATACTTGAACTCAGTAGGAAACAATTCTAAAAAAATAAACAGGACTGAAGGCCAAGAACAAAGAAAAAGCGTAATATAAATGCCCTATGTCCTTTTCAAAAAATCTCTTTGTCCTTTTATTCTTTTAATAGCTTCCTTTTTCTCTTCACTTGAAATTATTCATTCAAAATCTTCTTCATATGGGGCTGTTAATAATGTCATCCACCTACAAGCAAAAATCTCTGTATACTAATATATACATTTTGGCTTTTCTTCCTGATCTTTGTTGGACAGATTATACATAGATGTCATAATGCTGTACACTGCTGGGATCTAACACCAAGGTGTATCTTTGTTCCTGGATATTTTTCTTTTACTTACTCTTTGAGAAAGACAGCAAAACATGCTGGAGCATGTTTAGTTTAAGTTTGTTTGAAAAGATATGTGTAAGACAGAAATGCAAAGTGTGTGTGTGAAAAAACATCAAACAATAAAGGTAGCGATTAATTCTTTTTATTGAGATGGTAAGTGGGAATTGTTTCTTTAATTTCTCTTTCTGATTTTTCACTGTTAGTGTACAGACATGCAAGAGATTTGAAGCAACAGACAAAGGATTAATCTCCAAAATATACAAACAGTTCATGGTGCTCGATATCCAAAAAACAAATAAACCAATTAAAAAATGGGCAGAAGACCTAAATAGACATTTCACCGGAGAAGACATAAAGATGGCCAAGAGGCACACGAAAAGATGCTCAACATCTCTAATTGTTAGAGAAATGCAAATCAAAACTACCATGAGGCATCACCTTACACTGGTCAGAATGGCCATCATCAAGAAATCTACAAACAATAAATGCTGGAGAGGCTGTAGAGAAGAGGGAACACTTTTGCACTGTTGGTGGGAATGTAAACTGATACAGCCACTGTGGAGAACAGTATGGAGGTTCCTTAAAAAACTAAAAATAGAACTACCATATGACCCAGCAATCCCACTATTGGGCATACCCTGAGAAAGTACATATGAAAGGACATAATTCAAAAGGACAAATGTACCCCAATGTTCATTGCAGCATTATTTACAATAGCCAGGATATGGAAACAACCTATATGTCCAACAATAGATGAATGGATAAAGATGTGGTACATGTATACAATGGAATATTACTCAGCCATAAAAAGGAACAAAATTGGGTCATTTGTAGACATGTGGATGGACCTAGAGTCTGTCATACAGTGTGAATTCAGCCAGAAAGAGAAAAACAAATATTGTATATTAACACATATATGTGGAATCCAGAAAAATGGTACAGATGAACCTATTTGTAGGGCAGGAATAGAGACGTAGACATAGAGAAAGGATATGTGGACACGGCAGGGGAAGGGGAGGGTGGGATGAATTGGGAGATTAGGGTTGACCTAAATACACTACCATGTGTAAAATAGATAGCAAGTGGGAACCTGTTGTATAGCACAGGGAGCTCAGCTTGGCGCTCTGTGACGACCTAGATGGGTGGGATGCAGGGGGCGGGGGGGGGGGAGGAGGTCCAAGAGGGAGGGGATATAGTATACATATAGCTGATTCACTTCATTGTACAGCAGAAACTAACACAACATTGTAAAGCAATAATTTTTTTTAAAAAAGGAAAATATGGAAACTATAAAAAAAAGGTAGTGATTAAGAAAAAAGATACTACCAAGTATTTGAACCTGGAAATCTGTTGGACTAGCAGACTCAGCTGATGAGAGAAAGCTAAAACTAGGCCAGCAGCCAAGTAAGCTTATTTTAGCTGTACAACTTCAGGTGAGGCATCCAGTGACTCTAAAGATTGGGGTTCAAGACATTTCAAAGTATGCATAAGTAAGAATTAAAGTCCATACCCCTACTGAGTACAATCAAGGTTTGAAGACCAGCTCTATTTATCACCTGTGTAATCCTAGACAAATTCTTGAACCTCTCTGAGCTCAGTTTCTTCATCTGGAAAATGAATATGCTAGTGAAACCTACTTCAATTTAGTACATGTGAAGCTATTAGAACAGTGCCTGCCACACAGTAAATTCTGAACGAAGACTGGGTATTAATAAGAGCTCCAGAAGGAAAATGGAGAGAAGGAAATTACCAAACTAACAGTATTTTAAAAGTCCATAACTAAAGAACACAAGTTTCTAGATTAAAGAAGCTAAGCTGGTACCCAGTACAATGAATCTAAGGAGACTCCCTCCAGGGCACAATATCTGTCTAGAAAAAAAAAAATCTAAAAACTTTTAAAGTGAAAAATCAGGTCACATTCAAAGGATAAGAAGTGAGAAATGCATTTGATTTCTCAACAGCAACTCTAAAAGCTAGTGTTTTCCTGAAAAATTCTAAGGGAAAGATGAACTTCCAATTTAGAAATTTAAACCCAATCAAATATTAATCAAATTGGAGAGTAAAGATGTTTTCAGACATAAAGATCTCAAAAAATTTATCCCCCATGCATCATTTCTTAGGAAACTACCTGAGGAGGTAACAAACAAAACTTTGGGCTTAAAACAAGAAAGAGGAAGACTTAGAATACAGAAAATAGGGGATCCAACAAAAAAGGTTGGTAATAGGAATTCACAGGATGATGAGAGAAGTCCCAGGCTGATGACTGTTCAATAGGCTTGCAAAGTAAGCAGTCCACAGTGGAGCACAATGATGGAAGGTTCCAGAAGGAACAACTAAAGAAAGAGAAATGGCACTCAAATGATCAGTTTTTAGTTTATTTTTCAACTTGGCAAATAATCTGGGGCTGAATTAGTGACAAATATATAACAAAATGAAAAGAAATATAAGACAATTACCAAATTCAGGAAAAAGGTTAAACAAGATAATGTGCAACACAGCACAAAAATATGATTGATATAAATATTTTCATATAATGAATTTTCATATAAAGAAAATTTTGATATTGATTTAAGAAAAACATGACATTTATAATGGGAAGACTAAAAGAATAATACTGTGTATGACTGGTAGTGGGAGAAGGTATAAGAAGACTAAATCTCACAAAATTAGTAGGAAGTCCATTGGTGATGTCTGAAAATGGGAAAAAAATCAATCATTATAGCATTCTTTTATTTTTAAATAAGCAAGGAAATAATAAGAAAAAAGAGCTAAATTTTTTTAAAGTAATTGCCAACAGGGAACAGGCCTCAGGACTAAGGAGACCTGTAATATTATGTATTTTAGGCCTTGCAATTTTTTTGTAATATTAGGTACCTCAACTAAAAACGTAAATTTCAAGTAATAAAACCAAATGAAGAGATGGTCAAAGAGATTCAAGGCAGATATAAAACGAAGTAAAGTATACATGTATATAATGGAATATTAGTCAAAGAAAAGAATAAGGGCTTCCCTGGTGGCGCAGTGGTTGAGAGTTCGCCTGCCAATGCAGGGGACACGGGTTCATGCCCTGGTCTGGGAAGATCCCACATGCCGCGGAGTGGCTAGGCCCGTGAGCCCTGGCCGCTGAGCCTGCGTGTCCGGAGCCTGTGCTCCGCAATGGGAGAGGCTGCAACAGTGAGAGGCCCGCGTAAAAAAAAAAAAAAGAATGAAATAATGCCATTTGCAGCAACATGGACGGTCCTAGAGATTGTCATACTGAGTGAAGTAAGTCAGAGAAAGACAAATATTGAATATCATAACATTGCTTATATGTGGAATCTGTATGTGGAATCCAAAAAAACGGTGCAAATGAACTTATTTACAAAATACAGAGTCACAGATGTAGAAAACAAATTTATGGTTACTGGGGGAAGTGGGGGGCAGGATAAATTGGGAGATTGGGATTGAAATAGTTACACAACTATATATAAAATAGATAACTAATAAGGACCTACTGTATAGCACATGGAACTCTACTCAACACTCTGTAATGACTTATATGGGAAAAGAATCTAAAAAAGTGGATAAATGTGTAACTGATTCACTTTGCTGTACAGCAGAAACTAACACAAGATTGCAAATCCACTATAAAGTAAAGCAGTAGTAGCAATATTAATAGCAAAAAAAAGAAATATAAATTTAAGTACTAAATAAAGTAAAAGTATGTGATGATAAAAGGTAGACTTTTCAAAGATGATTAAACATTCATAGACTTGCTTTCACTAAATATACAGAGCTAAATACATGAGGATTTTTTTAATGCAAATTTAATTATAATCCAATTAAAGGGACTTCCCCTCCCAACCAAGATGGAATAACAGGAACCAGATTTACCCTGCTGCCAGAAACAATTAAGTAACCAACAGAATATATGAATAATGGTTTTCAGGACACTAGACATCAGGCAGTGGAAACAGTGATCTCTAAGAGTGAAAAACAAAGAAGATGAGCCCTTAAACCTCCCCAGTTTACTGCCCAGAGTTTCTAACCATAGTGCAGGGAGGTGAAACTGAGGCAGAACCCAGTGAACTTCCTGATTTGAGGAGATCTAGAATTCTATACACAGTTAAAGTACCTTTGAACAACAAAAGCAAATAAAGACTTTTTCAGATATACAGAAGCTGGAAAACTTTATTACCAGCAGACCCGCATTCTAAGAAATGTTAGAAGAAGCTCTGTAGACAAAGGTAAATAATACCAGATGGAAATATGGCTCTATATAAAAGAACTAAGATAACCAGAAATAATAACATTAGTCAATATGTAGATTTTTTCTCAGTATTTAAATCTTTGAAAAAAGATACTTGACTATTTAAACAAAAATAATAACAATGTAGTATGGGATTTGTAACATATATAAATGTTAAATATATGACAATAGTAGTACAAAAGTCAGGAAGGAAGAAAGACAAGTATGTTATTGTAAGATTTTTATAGTAAACATGGCATGGTATAATGTCACTTGAATGTAAACTGTGGTAAGTTAAAGACATATACTGTATACCCTAACACAAGCACTAAAATAGCAAAGCAAAGAGTTATAGCTAATGAATCAAAAAAGGAAATAAAATTTAATCATAAAGCAGCTTCAATTAATTAAAAAATAAGAAAAAGGGAAAAAAAACCCAAGGGGATAAATAAACAAATAGCAAGGTGATAGATTTAAGCCTAACCATATCAATGATCACATTAAATATAAATGGTCTAAGTATCATAACTAAAAGGCAAAGATTGTCAGATTGGCTATAAAAGCAAAACATTCTGCCTACAAAAAACACATTTTAAATACAAATTCACATTTAGGTTAAAAATAAAAGGATGTAAAAAGACACACCATGGTAACATTAATCAAAAGAAAGTGATGGTATTATTCAGACTATTACTAGATTTCAGAGTAAAGAATATCATAGCTATACAGGGATCAATTTACCAAGACAACATAATAATCTTAAAATTTTTGCATTTAATAACATAGTTTCAAAGTACATAAAGCAACAACTGATAGAAATGCAGTGAGTAATAGATAAATTTACAGTTATAGTTAGGGATTTCAATACCCATCTCTCAATAATAGATAGAATAAACAGAATCCGTAAGAATATAGACTTGAACATAATCAACTAACATATCCTAATTAACTATCCAACAAGAGCAGAATACACATTCTTTTCAAGTGCACATGGAACATTCACCAAGATAGACCATATTTGGCAGCATAAAACAAATCTTGATAAACTTAAAACAATTCAATTCATACAAAATGTATGGTCGCTAACTACAGTGAAAAAGAATTAAAAGGAACACACCGAAAAAGAAAAGAAAAGAAAAAGTGGTAGAGGTTAGCTGTAACATCAAGTTCTACATAACTGAACCAGACATATGTCTCAAGTTAGGAGTAAGTGCTGTGCAATGTTCTACCTGGTACATATCTCAGACCAATATTTGTCTTGTTTCCCCATTCATAAAGACTACTCTTGCCCTTAATACCCAGACATATCAAGCTTACAACTGGGTTTGCCTCAGTGTCTATTCCTCTTAGAAAAAAAGGAAGACATTTCTTTCACATACTGGTTGGCTCTCCTCACAGTTCAATCTTGTCTACAGAATATTTTGCAAATATCTCTCCAAGTTCCTAAGTGTTGGTAGCATTTTATCCTAATTTCCAGCATTGGCCTGCCTTTTCCTCTAATTTTATATTCCTTTGATCATTTCAATGAGAATTTAGAAAAAATAGTTAAGTGCACATGCTCAAACAACTTTAAGTCATAATCCATGTATCTTTGCTAATAAATTACATTTTTTATTTCAAAGCACCAAGAAACAGAATTTCATAAACTTTCCTTGTTTCATAAAACTGCATATTTAGTTTTGTCTAGATAATTACCTTCAAACATCTAGCTAAAGTAAAAAGCCTTCCCAAATATGTGTATCAGAAAAATATATATCCAGAGTCAATAGGCATATTCTTCATGCATTGCCTTAATAAAAATGTAACAGTGATTTTCAGAATTTTCAGAAGCCAAAAGTTAAAGAGAGAGACTTGGGGGGAAAGAAAAAAAAAAAGAGATAAAATTAGCAACAGGCCAAAAAGCTAAAGTCCTTGTTCAATCATTGCCATAAAATGCGTGCAAGTGCGCACACACGCACACACTCACTCACACACACACACACCTTACCCTCTTTATTAAAATGCATAAAGCAGCCAGAAGCAGGAGCACCAATAAATTCTTCTGTATAAGCAGAATTTTTTAATGGCTCCCTGAACACTAATAACCGCTGCTCTCTTATGTGTACTTGACTCTGTTTAACCTTTTTCTGGTGCTTTTTAACTTCTCCAAGTCAGGTACTAATATGGAACTAATGTGGGGTTTATTTTCCCTATAGGAATAGCAAAAAGAGCAGTGTACATTATCGTAATCACACAAGTCCTTCTAACAGTGGTAGGACTTCAGATCAAAGCCTATGTATTATAGCTCAGGAAAAGAATTTAATAACAATTGCAAGTGTAAGCATCTTGTTTTTAAACTTCAGATATTCCATTGAATATTAGTCATGGAAAAAACACTCTTGGCAAGCAAGTGACGCAGTAGGAGGGAAAACGGACATCCTGTCAGTCCTAAGTTGCTGTTGGCCTCGGCAAAAAGGATACCCATGCAATAGCCAACCATCACAGCCTGACATTGATGAAGGACAGCTAGAAACACAAACCCTTTTTATCTTTGGAAGATAAATTTTTGAGGTGGTTCTCACTCCTGGAAATAATACAATTTAAGTGAATGGGGTAGGGACAATGTCGTATTTCTGCTCATATCAATCATGAGCCTCAATATTCCAGGGTCCTTATGAGTTGCAACTTGAAAGCATTAAACCATATCCCAGACTCAGCATTTCTGCCTGTTTCATCTTCATATAAAGTTGGTTTTTTTTATGATTTTTCTCTCACAGGATACCTTGGAGATGTGGCAAACACCTCCTTGGTGGAAATGAATAAGATACATCAAGATTTTTTCCTCCTGACTTTTAGCTGCTGGATACTTTTCAATTCTTTTATTTTTCAAAAACAGAGGTCACCCTAGCATCCTGACACTATAGTAGTTGTGTTCCAGCTGCATTAATACAGTTCCTGCTGAGCTTCTGCAGAAAGAGGAATTCATTTGACACCAGCAAGGAGAAGACAAGAGAATAATTAAGAGAGGATGAATAAAGAATTTAAATGAAAGAGAATAGCAAGAACAAAGTAAATGACTATATGTGGGTGTGCATGTATGTATAAACGGGGGAACACAAGTAAAACTGTATAGGAAGAGGGTTACCCAGGAACCAGTATATGTTATTTTTTAAAAAGAAAGAAATGAGAATTTGTTGGTCTTCAGTGAAACACAGCCACCTTAAAGTTTTTATCTGGGTCCAATTTAAATACCATCTTGAAATAAAAACTGAGGTAATCACTTTTCTCAGCTGAATAAAGACAGGTCTACTGAGCAGCCCACAGCAATAAAATTAGTTGCTTCTGATATTAGCCCAGTGTTTTCATCAAAGCTGTAGTCAGATATGTAGCTGGGCCAACACAGTTTTAAATCATTGCTCCGACACCCTAAATATGTTCATCATACTTGGAAATGTAGAGTGTTTGCACTCAAAAATTCTTTTCAGACACAGGATCCTCTATGCAAATGAACTTGGGTAATATTTACCTCTTATCTAAAGTTAGATGGTAACACTAAAATATCCTCTTCTGAGACACATATTCACACAGAAAGAATAAGTTGAAACACATTTTCTCTGTTCTGTTCATTGTAAAATAACTAAAATGACTAGAATAAGCAAATATACCTGGTAAATATGTTCTGCAATATTGCTAAAGCAATTTTAAAAATATAGCCCTAAAAAGATCATATACAACATGATATCCAAGAAACTTTTAACTATAGCACTGATAGTGATGAAATAAAGATTTAAGTATCTGGCTAATTAGCCAACAAGATTTTAACTTATTTCCTTAAATTTTATTTGTGTAGGGGCTTCCCTGGTGGCGCAGTGGTTGAGAATCCGCCTGCCGATGCAGGGGACACGGGTTCGTGCCCCGGTCCGGGAAGATCCCACATGCCGCGGAGCGGCTGGGCCCGTGAGCCATGGCCACTGAGCCTACGCGTCCTGAGCCTGTGCTCCGCAACGGGAAAAGGCACAGCAGTGAGAGGCCCGCGTACCAAAAAAAAAAAAAAAAAAATTTTATTTGTGTAGTAAAAACTTACATCAAGCCAATGTACTTATGAATAATTTCCGTCTCACCTCCAAATGTAATAACTAATAACTATCAAAATTGGAGAATTAATTTCTATAACCTTTCTTTTCTCATTCTCTAAAGTGAGCAGCTGAAAGTACAAGTAATTTAAGAGATCTTAATTATGCAGAAACTATATAAATATCTTGGTAATAACTCAGTTAAGAGCTGCCTGTATAGTTCTAGGTCAACTTGAATTAGGATGATGGTAACACTTAGTTAGTATGTTGGCCTCCACTTCATAGATGAGAACTCATCTATATGCAAGGCACTGATTTTGTTTTGATTTTATCATCCCCAATTTATAGGTAAAGAAACTGAGGCTTGGAGAGGTTCATGATTTTTTTTTTAAGGTCACATGACTACCAAGCCAACATTTAAATGCAGGCCAGTCTAACTTCAGAGATGACCCTCTTCTCCACTTACTGCCTCCCTAATACTGACACATCCTAATGATTCCTATTCACAACTGTTCAGTTATCAGTGTAAAACTATATATCTTTCTGTGCATCCTGGATTCTGTTTCATCTACATCTCAAGGGTCAGTGCTTTACAAATTCTATTTTAAAGAATCATATTTCCAGTTTGACCACTAGCACCTCCAAGAATTAGATTTTTCACCTTCATGTTATATATGGAAAATAATCATTGATAGCATCATGATCCGAAGTGGAGAGTAGTAACAAGAAATCTAAGTAAGCCATTTTCTTTGTAATTTTAAAAAATATATTTTCTACTACCTGTTTAAATTTTTCAAAATTTGAAATGCCTTCAACTCTAGCTATGCCCATTCTGCAATTCTTCTTAAATGGCCAGCTTTTATAAAGAGCAGGCAGGATTTCCAGCTCCACACAGTAATAATAGTGATAATAATACCTGTGTTTTTATAGCACCTTTTCTCCCAGGAGCTCCAGTTATTGGATTAACTCTACTGGTTTCCCTTGCCAACCTACTTCCAAATACTATAATACCTTTTATTACTGTGCATTATAAGGAGAGAAAAACTATTTGAAGTGTAAATAGTATGCTAAAGAATCAGTAAATATAGATTTTACCTAATGCAAACACATTTCAAGAAAAATGTATATATTTTAACAAATATCTGGCCCATTATTAGGAGAATTTTTTATTTCTTTTCACCTCTAACTGAATTAAATTTCCATGGTTAACAGTTACCAGCAAAGTTTTAACTATTTGAGTGTTTGGTTAATGCATAAGGAGATAATCAGGTTGGCATTTTCGTACTTAATTTATTATGAAATTAAGTATCAAAAAAAATCTGAATGTGGACAAGATCTTTTAATTAAATGGCATCTTAAGAAAATATCTCTTAAAAAGGGAAAAAACAAGGTATCTATACATTCTGAGGCAGCTAATCACCTGTTTTCTTGCACTAAGCCAAGACTGTAACCTGTGAACTTAGTATAATTTTGCTTCTACCACAAGTATTCCCATGTCATACTGAAATATCCAAACACTTTGATTTGCCTATACAGTGCTGACTGAAACACAGTGACTGCTTACTTACCATGAGTGAAAGTTACTCAAAGAATCAACCCACCCCAAATTTTTACTTCTTAGAAAATATTGTAATTATGTAGACAATATGATGCTGACTGGTCCACGTGGCTTCTTTCTTTCCAGAAATATCCATTGCAAGCAAGGATCCAGACAGCCAGATGTGGTATATTTACTTTTGTGATCTCATTGTTTATGACAGTCAAGTCAAACAGAAACTTTTCTGTGAATCAACCCCAGTTTCCCAGTCGCTGAGTATGAATGCTCCTGTGGACATTTGTTGTAAATAGTTTGACCACATTTGTCACGTGTCTGGAACTTACTTCAGAGGCAAAATGGCAATATGCAGCATATGGGCTTAGAATTCACAAAAAGTCCTCTCGTGAGGGGAAAGATTAGAATTACATGATCACAGCAGAGGAAGTTGTTAACTCAGCAATTCCAGACAGAGTGTCCTGCCAAACAGCAGAGAGTGAATTGGGGGAGACAGAATAGGGTAAGAAATTAAAATGAGACCAGAACGTCAAAAATTGAAAATGATAGTGATAAAGTGAAAGTTAAAACAATGACTAGGTATACTATATATATAGTTTACATATGTCTGTAAAAGAGTAGCACCTGATAAGAATCTACAGTTAGAGTTAATCAGAGTACTTTCTTCCTCATAAGAAATGTCTAAGACAAAACAAACTGATTCCATAGTTGTTATAATATCCAACATTTGTAAATATTTATTCAGTACCTCCCCACATAACTAGTACTATGGTAGAAGTATATCTAAATGTTAAAAAGAAATAATTAATTTAGAACTACCTGTACACTTGCTTTTCTTAATTTGAAAGACTACAGATTAAAATATTACCTCAAATTTTATTCTGCTAATAGAAGTGAATGGCAATGATGGGTCTATGTTGTCTTGTCCAAGCTTCCTTGTGGCAAATAGATGTAACTTTCATTAACTTTGTAGTTGCAAAGTACAAACAACTAGCTACACATGTGAAATATATGTGACTCTCAGTGAGATTTCACAGTAGAGGTTTTGTTCTTTCTTTTGAAGGTGTTATCAATGCCGTCACAACAAAGGGGAACAATAAATCTCTTGGATCTAACGGCACACCCAATGAGGAGGGTACTATTCAGAGGCGAAGCTTTTCTTCAATAACTAATACACCAAAGAAAACCCACAAGTTTTTTCAAAAGGGTGATTATCCTCATCGTCTTTAAAAGCTCTCTATTCTCTACTGGTGATAAAATTATGAGTTTTCCAGGATGACTTTTGCGAGTAGGTTGTGTTTCCAAACAGGGCCAAAACACATCTTTTGCAATGATAACCTTTCCACTTCCCTGTAAGGAGGTAGAGTTTATTCTCTTCTCCTGAAATGTAGACTGGCCCTGTGACCAACTTTGATCACAGGATCAATCCAGATGTGGTAGAAGTGACATCGTAAAACATCACAGGCCAGGTCTTAAGAGATCTGCAGCTTCTGTCTGACCTCCAGCATGCCCCTTGGAACAAGCTGCCATGCTGTGAGCAAGTTCAACCTATCCTTAGAATATATTCTTCCTACCTTATTTCTTGCTGAAGATGGTTTCAAGTAATTAGGGCCACTTCAAATCCCAACGGCAAAAAGTTTTAATGCCTAAGGTAATTCTTCTTAAAAAGTGTTATCAACTTGCTTAAAATTCTGAAAAGGCTATCCTTATAAAAAGGGCCTGAATATACTTTTATTTGTTTGGGCAGGAAAAGTCCTCTGAGCTTAAAAAACCTGGGTTTCAGTCCCAACTCCGCCATATTATTTGAGTCTACATCTTGTCACTACTAAAATTTGAAAAATAATGAGAATTCAATGAGATAACATGTGGGAAAGGCTTGTAAATGGTAAAAGTCATTCTGGAGAAAAAAAAAAGTGAGACATTATTCAATAGGCCATTTGTACATAGTAAGATTGTACTCCCATACAGAAGTGACTCTGCGTTGCTATATCCAGCTTTCTGAAAATATGAATTCAGGCTATGACTTTCCTAGCAGGAGGGCACCCAGTCCAACTGCAGGAGACTCAGCAGGCACTGGCCTTTGTATATTCATTCAACAAGTATTAATTTGGCATTATTGTAGCTGACACTGTTCTAGGCACAGGTACACAGCATGAACAAAAACAAAATCTAGGCTCTCTTGGAACTTTTATGTGCATGACTAGAGACATGTTATCATGCTAGTAAGAGCTAAGAAAAGAATAAGTAAATCTAGGTAAGGAAAAAGACAGTAATCAGGAGGGTAAGAGATTTTTTTAGGGAAGGCCTCCCTGATACGGTAAACTTAAGTAGAAACCTGAATGAAGGGAACAAACCCTACAAATATGTGTGAAAGGTTATTCCAGGCAGTGGGAACAACCACTGCAAAAGCCCTGAGATGGTATCATGCTCACTGTGTCCATGACCAGCAGGTAGGCTGGTACAGCTGAGATGGAGGCAGCAATGAGAAGAGTGATAGGAGAAGAGAGCAGAGAGCCAGAGGGGTCTCTATCAGGTAAGGTGTGGTGGACCACAGAAACAACTTTAGATTTACTCCAAGTGAGAAGAGACACCAAAAGAGGTCTTGAACAGAGCAGAAGCATAACACAATCTATCTTTTTAAGAGATCAGGTAGCTGGGTGTAGAATACATCGTGGAAGGGAAGCAGGAGCCTATATAGAACGCTTTTGCAGAAGTCCTGGCAAGAGGTGATGCAGCGTGGACTCAGGTTGTGGTGGTCAGAGGGTTAGAAGTGGCTGTATCCTGGATCTTCTTCAAAATCAGTGCCAGCAGATTTGCCAACAGATTGTGGTAGTGGGTGGGAAGTAAAAAGGACTCAAGAAAGAGATGGATTATACTGTTTCCAAGCAAACAAAACAACAATTTTACGATTAGTTTTACTGAAAGATAAACAAAAAATAGGTCATCTTTAGCACCAGGTTTTCAATGTCCTGGCCAAAGGAAAAAAAAGTATTTTTTAATGCCAGCAATCGCTTTAGAAATTATTTAACTGTCATATAAATGTACTGATTTGGGGGAAATATTATGAGATGCACAAAAGCAACTCAAATTCTATTTTCTTTAGTTAAAGCTTTGTAACTAAGCACAGCTGCAGACTACCCAGGCGTAATTATAGCTTCCCCTGGCAGGCAGGCCCCTTGGCTTGAAGCATAGCATTTCACTAATAAAATGAAAGAACGTATGAAATTGTATTTTTAAACAGTTGAAATGGAAGGAGACTCTTAGGTGGCAGGCTCTCTTGACTAGGCCGCAACCCAGTGTGTTCAAGTGTCACGTGAACGTTGCCTGTCACACATCCCATTCTAGCACGAGTGAGGCTGGCCTTCCCATGGGGTGTTCAGGTAATACACTGGGCCTTCTTAATGCAGACACTTGTAATTTCACAGCATTACAGGGAAGGAAAAGGCACAACCTGTGGGCATCCTTACTGCACTCACGTTCTACATGTATCTTTGTTTTGCCAGACTAGCAGGTTACCAAGAAGCAGTATTAAAAGAAAATGCATGCAACTGACAAAAATTATGTTGTCCACGGTCCAGTGATTTCTCATTTATTTATCTGCTCAACTATTTGCATTTCACTGTATTATTAAATTACTGCATATACTAATTAGCACCACAACTCCCAAAACACGACATTTTCAATTCCTCGTGGAGCTACCAACAAAATCCAAGTACTTTTTTACAAAAGTAAAAATCTATGTTTGTTCTCTGTGGGATTTAATCCTTGATAAAGAGAAGAAAATTTAATTTTATGTTGTTTCAAATTACCCATTTTACAGATGAGAATTAGATTTTCTCCCTAGACCCTAATGTTACATACTAAATCACAGCCCTTCAAAGTAAACTGAAATGTTTTCAGAAATGAAATAATTGACAAAGTGCTGTTGTTTTTAACACAGGACTGTGTAATAGCTGTTGTTTTTAACACAGCTCCCTTAAAACCTAGAGATAAGTGATGTTTGTGAATAACAATGTAAGAATGGATTTAGTAACTCCATAGAGTTCTTTTCAAATGCTCATAAAACATGTTTTAATTAATCCAGTGGTAAGTCGTAAAGAAAATCATACAGCAATATTCTCTGGCTACGGGAAATAAAGAAATTAACAACAAAAGCAAAACCAAAATCTAACTACCTAAAAATTTTAAAACACTCTTCTGAATAACTCAGTATCTAAGAATAAAATTATAGACTATTTAGAAATTAATGATGGTTCCCACTAATAAAAACCAGAACTTCTAGGGGCTTCCCTGGTGGCACAGTGGTTGAGAGTCCGCCTGCCGATGCAGGGGACACGGGTTCGTGCCCCGGTCCGGGAAGGTCCCACATGTCGCAGAGCAGCTGGGCCCATGAGCCATAGCCGCTGAGCCTGCGCGTCCAGAGCCTGTGCTCCGCAACGGGAGAGGACACAACAGTGAGAGGCCCGTGTACCGCAAAAAAAAAAAAAAAAAAAAAACAGAACTTCTTAGAGAAGTGACAGATTCCAGATCTGGGGCAAGAGTTGTACAATGTAAGTCTGGGACACTTTGTTGTTCCAGAAAACAAGTTATCAAAGACTACAGGGGTCACATGAAAAGGACCTAGGATCAATGCAGAGGGCTTCCAATGGCCAAAGATGGGACAATGTGAACACTGAAAAAGTAATTACAATGGATTGAAACACAAACATATTAAAATCTATGCATTTTTAATAACATTCTAGAGATTTCTAGAGTACCAACTCACTTTGAAATATTGTAAGTAAGAGATTCCAGAATTTATCCTGCCCTTCTCTATGAAATCTATCTCAGGGTAAGCATTTAGTTGATATAAAGAATTAATAGAATCAAAACTCCCCACTTTGCAACCTCTAATGAAATAATGCATCTGGGCAATGATCATGGATGGCTGCTAACACCATTAGGTAAGACTACTGTAATGGGGAACCTTATAATGGATGGATCAGGCTGAAAGCACCTGAGCACACTGATCAATCTTTTTTTTTTTTTTTACATTGATCAATCTTAACAGCATAAGAAGAGAAATAATCAGACGTTACAGGCCTCTTGATATTATAAGAAGTGCACAGCACCAGCTATGAGAGATTCTTGCCAAAAATATTAAAACTCAAGCCTGAATCTGATCAAGCCTTTAGTTATATCACCAGTATACAGGAAATCCAGGGATAAATGAACATGTTAAACAACACCATGGAGATAAAATCAGCCAAATTTTACACAACAAATGGCCATTCCATTTCTTTACCAAAAAACAAAAACAGAAAAAGAAAAAGGAGGAAGGAATGATATAGGCTGAGAGAGACATGTCAATCATATACTATATATGGACCTTATTTGGCTGCTGACTCAAGAAACGAAGTGTAAAAAGATATAAGTGGGGGAAATTTAAACACTGGCTGGTTATTAAATGATACAGAGAATTTTTGTTACTTTCCCCATTTGGAGATGATGATGTTTGTTTAAGAGTTCAAGTCTGTTAGAGATGCAAATAGAAGTGCTTACAGATAAAATAATATGTCTGACTTTGCTTTAAAGTAGTCCAGAAGGTTGAGAGAATAAGGTATGGATACACAAGAATGGACCCATTTGTTGAAATTGGTGACATGAAACTAAGGCTTCATTATTCTAATCTCTCTACGTTTTTGCATGATTAAAATGTTTCATAATAAATTTTTTTAAAGGATAAGAATGACAATGAGAATACCATACATCAAAACGTATAAGATGAAAAGTGACATCAGCATCACAGCAAAGTAAGACGTCTACTGTTTTGTCCTCTCTGTCACCACCAGCACCACCGCCTCCCGCCAACAATAATAATGCAGCATCCATCCACCAACAGAAGTGCCTTGTGGGAAATACAGAATCCAGCACTATATGTCAAGAGACCCAGGAGGTGTGTCACTCATCCAGCATTAGGTAATAGACATACAGACCTCAGTCCTGGTTGTGGACCCTGCAGTAGCCCATGAACTGGCTCCAGCCACTCTTGGCTATGGTCTGGGAGCCCCTGGAAAACACTGTCTTAGACAAATACCCAAGAACAAGAGAGCCTTTGTGGACCCAGGTCACCAAAGTGGTTCCAGTATACCCTTGGAGGGGGAAAAAAAAAAAGAATTTGATGCTTTGGACAGCGTAAGAAGAACAGCTTGACTTTACCTGCAGCACCTCTCCCCTAAGACAACAAAGCTTATGGCCAAGAGAGTTTCTCCACCTGTGATTTCTCTCACCAGGGAAAGTAGAAGGATGTAAGTGAGGACCCAGCTTCCCCAGCTGTGTGGGATACTGCCGAAGAGGCTCATTTCTCTCTTCCCCCACTCGTAGTACTAAATCGTGAACTGCATGATTTGGGGGCAGGAAGAGGCTGGGAATGTGCGGCAGATAGGACTCTCAGAGGATATTAAAAAGGACACAGGTCCTACTCATTGTGTCACAGACTCCATCAAGAAGCTCACCCATGACCGCCTGGGAATGCCTCACCTGTGGATCCCCCTCAACTAGCCCATGGGCACTACCAGCATGCCTCACCTCCACACATCCTGACCCTGTGGCTAGCTCCCTGTGCATGTCCCCAGTTGCAGTGGTGAAAGTGAGCTTTGGCAGATGGCTGGTGAGAACACATAGAAAGCTGGCCCAAATCTGTGAGGCAGGGAGAGACCACAAACTTGAGCTTTAGTGCCATCTTTTGGAAAACAAAAGGGAGAATGTCAGCACCTGTCCTAGTGTGTTGCAGGATCAAGGGAAAACATTCAAGCTTAAGAATTCTGACAAAAGGAAGCAAAAAGTGTGAGCATGTATATCCAGAGAAGGTCTGAGAAAGCCTCAGAATCACTAGCAGAACTGACAGAAGGTATTTCTCTCCTGAAGGCAGTTAGTGAAATGAAGGAGGTAATTACTATTTCAAATGTGAAGACTCAATGCAACACTTAGAGCATCAACAGCAGAATGTACCAACCAGAATAAAAATCTGTGAGATAGAACACAGGAACTTTGAAATGATCCATTCAAAGGAGAAGAAAACCATGAAAAAAAGAAAGCCTACATGATCTATGGCATATCATGTAAACAACCAGTGACTGAATTATTGGAGTTCAAGGAGAAGAGAGGGAAAAGGGGGCATAAAGCTTACTGAAAGAAAAAATGGCTGAGAACTTCCCAAATCTGGTGAGAAATTTGGATAACCAAGTTCATGAAGCTCACTGGTCACCAAACAAAACCAACTAAAGAAATCCTCTCGAAGATACATTAAATAAAACTTTCAAAAATCAAAGTCTAATAATCTTAAAAGCAGCAAGAAGAAAGAAGCTATTAACTTCCAAGGGAACCTCCATAAGGGTATCAGTGGATTTCTCAGCAAAGAGCTTACAGGCCATGAGAGAGTGGAATGATACATTCAAAATGTTGAAAGAAAAAAACCACCAACCAGGAACAGTCTATCCAGCAAAGTTATCCTTCAGAAATTCAGGAGAGTTAGACTTTCCCAGACAAACAAAAGCTGTGGGGATTCAAAACCAGTACGATGGAAACATACAGCACACTGGTAAAGGTAAGAATACAGTCAAATTCAGAATATTCTAATACTTTAAATACTCTAATACTCCAAAAACCCCCATCGAAATGGGTAGGAGATGCTAAGACACAAACTCACCATAAACCCCACCCCCCGCATGGTGACACACAACATGGAAGGAATTCACAACTCCCACTCCCTGAGGAGTGAAGGATTTGGACCCCACATCTGGTGCCCAACTTCCACCTGAGAGATAGATTCCCAAAACATCTAGCTTTGAAAGCCAATAGGCTTGTGTCCACAAGAATCCACAAAGCAAAGTGAGAGAGTTCTTAAAGGGCTCAGGTGGACTCACCATGGCTAATCCCTCAGGGCCCAGCAAAGAGGCAGCAGACAGAAAAAAGCCCAGTCTTTCCATGAATGAGGTCTATTTGCTCATCTTAAAAGCTATGGCCAGAAGGACAGACTTCTAATTTAAAATACATCAGAAGTCACTCTAATACTCTCCAGAGAACACAGAAACAATCTCTAGTAAGTATATCCAACAAAATAAGAAAGAAAACCCAAATAAACACTTTAAGAATGAGCAGGAGGCCATACTCACAAATTTGGGAAAAATTTTTTTAACGTAAAATAATAATATTAAGTTACAATAAAGCAAAAATCTAGATGAAATGGATGATTTCTAATAAAAATGACCCAAATTAACTCAAGAAAATAGATAAAATACAAAAATACTAATAATCACAAAATGCATAGAAATGATAGTTTAAGATCTAACCCCAAAAAGGCATCAGTCCAGATTGTTTATTATTCTTACTTTTAATCATTCAAAAATATCAGTAGAACAGAAAATATACCAGGCACTATTCTTAATGATTGAGATTCAGCAATAAGCCAACAGAAAAAAATCCATACTCTCACAGAGTTTACATTCTAGAGGTGATGAGGGTGACAAGTGGTGGAGGAGAAATACAAACAATAATAGAATAAATAAGTAAAATATATCATATGTTACATGGTATGTAGGTTGGATAATAAAAGCCTTCTACCCCACCCAAAAGACGCCCATGTCCTAATCCCCCAGACAAATGATTATGTTACTTCATGTGACAAAAGGGACTTTGCAGATGTGATTAAGAATCTTGAACTGGGGTACTTCCCTGGTGGCTCAGTGGTTAAGAACCTGCTTGCCAATGCAGGGGACATGGGTTCAAGCCCTGGTCCGGGAAGTTCCCACATGCTGCAGAGCAACTAAACCCATGTGCCACAACTACTGAGCCTGCACTCCAGAGCCCACAAGCCACAACTACTGAGGCCCGCACACCCAGAGCCTGTGCTCCACAACAAAAGAAGCCACTGCAATGAGAAGCCCGTGCACCACAACAAAGAGTAGCCCCCTCTCGCCACAACTAGAGAAAGCCCACATGCAGCAACAAAGACCCAACACAGCCAAAAACGAATTAATTTTAAAACAAACAAACAAAAAAGAATCTTGAACTGGGATAATTCTCCTGAATTATCTAGGTGGACCCAGGGTAATCACAGGGTTTCTTATAAGAGGAAGGCAGGAGGGTTAGAGTCAGACAGACAGATTTGAATGTGCTACACTGTGACTCTGAAGATGGAGGAAAGGGCCAAGAGCCAAGGAATGGTGGCAGCCCCTTCAAAGCTGCAAACGGCAAGGAAACAGATTCTTCCTGAGAACCTCTACAAGGAACCAGTCCTAACACTTTGATTTTAGGACTTCTGATCTCCACAACTATAAAAAATTTGTATTGTTTCAGCCACTAAATGTGTGCTAATTTATTACAGCAGCAATAGGAAACTAATACAGATGAAAAAAATAAGTAAAGCTGAGTAAGGGTGTGGGCTGGCCCGGGAGTACAACAGCCTTAAATTAGTTAGAGTGAGTCTCATTTCTAATAAGCCTTGTTAGGTAAAGTGTTCCAGGGCATAGAAGAAAAAGTATGATAAACTACATCATGAACAAAATTCAAAGACAACAGATAGAAAATTAGGCAAAAATGATATACAAATGGCAAATAAGCATATGAAAGTTTATGCAATTTCAATAGTACTGAAAAAATGGAAATTAAAACAATAAAATAAAATTTATGTTTAACAGAATGACAAAATTTTTAATTATTATCATCCAGCACAGTTGAGTGTGTGGATAAAGGGCAATCTCTTAAATGCTTGAAAGAATTTTAAACTTGTATGGTCTTTTTGGAGGGAAATTTGGTGACTGCTATAAAATTTTCAAATATTCATACCATTAATTACATTCCTAAGAATCATCTTATAAAAATGTTTACACTCAGAATCAAAGAAGAAGTAAAATGGGAAGATATCCCATGTTCATAGATAGGAAGGCTGAATATTGTTACAATGTCAGTTCTTTCCAACTTGACCTACAGATTCAATGTAATCTCAATCAAAACCCTAAGTTATTTTTTTGAATATTGACAAACTGATTCTAAAGTTTGTATGGAGAAGCAAAAAGACCCAGAATATACAACACAATATTGAAAAAGAACAACAAAGTTGGAGGATTGATATTGCCTGACTTCAAGACTTATAAAGCTACATTAATCAAGACATTTTAGTACTGGCAAAAAATAGACGGATAGATCCATAGACAAAATAGACAGCCCTGAAATAGACCCACATAAATACAGTCAACTGATCTTTGACAAAGTTGCAAAAGTAATACAGTAGAGCAAAGATAGTCTCTTCAACAAATAGTGCAGAAAAAACTGGACATCCACATGCAAAGAAAGATGAATCAAGACACAAACCTCACATCCTTCAGGAAGAATTAACTCAAAATGGATCAGAGACCTAAATGTAAAACACAAAACTATAAAACTCATAGAAAATGGCATAGAAGAAAGACACGAATACAATACCAAAGACATGAACCATGCAAGAAATAATGGATATGCTGGGCTTCATTAAAATTAAAAACTTCTGCTCGGTGAAATATCAAAAGATTTCGAAGACAAGCCAGACTAGGAGAAAATAATAGCAAAAAAACACATTTCATAAAGGATTGTTATCCAGATATTTTGGGGGTACTCTTAAAAATTCAACCATAAGGGCTTCCCTGGTGGCACAGCGGTTGAGAGTCCGCCTGCCGATGCAGGGGACACGGGTTCGTGCCCCGGTCCGGGAAGATCCCACGTGCTGCAGAGCAGCTGGGCCCGTGAGCCATGGCCGCTGAGCCTGCGCGTCCGGAGCCTGTGCTCTGCAATGGGAGAGGCCACAACAGTGAGAGGCCTGCGTACCGCAAAAAAAAAAAAAAAAAAAATTCAACCATAAGAAGACAAATGACCTGATTTTAAAATATGCCAAAGATCTTAACAGACACCTCACCAAAGAAGATGAAGATATACAGACGGCAAATTAGCATATGAAAATATAGTCCACATCCTATGTCATCAGATAAATACAAATGAAAAATAAGATACCACTACATGCCTCTTAGAATGGCCACAATCCTGAATAATGACAACACCAAATGCTGACAAGGATGTGGAGCAACAGAAACTCTCATACGTTGTTGGTAGGAATGTAAGATGGTACAGCCCCTTTGGAAGACAATTTGGTGGTTTCTTACAAAACTAAATATATTCTCAGCATACAATCCAGAAACTGTACTCCTTGGTATTTACCCAGAGGAGCTGAAAACTCAGGTACACACCAAAAAAGCCTGCACATGAATGTTTATAGCAGCTTAATTCATAACTGCTGAAACTTGGAAGCAACAAAGACGTCTGTCTGTAGGGAAGTGGATAAAAAACTGTGGTAAATCCTGACAAATATTATTCACCACTTTAAAAAAAAAGCACTATCAAGCCATGAATAGACATGGAGGACACTTAAATGCATATTGTGAAGTGAATGAAATTAATCTGAAAAGACTACATACTGTAAGATTTCAATTATATGACATTCTGGAGAAGACAAAATTATGGAGATAATAAAAAAAAATCAGCAGTTGCCAGGACTTGGTGGTTTGGGGAAAGGACAGATGATTAGGGAGAGCACAGAGAATTTTCAGGGCAGCGAAAATACTCTGTATGGTATTATAATGATGGATATATGTTATACTTGTGTCCAAACTCACAGAATGTACAACACCAAGAGTGAATCCTAAGGTAAACTATGGACTTTCAGTGATTATGATGTGTCAGTTTAGGTTCATTCTTAGTAAACAAAGCAAAACAAAAAAAAACCATTCTGGTGAGTGATGTTCATAATGGGGGAAGCTGTGCATGTGTGGAGGCAGGAGCTAAACAGGAAATCTCTACACCTTCCTCTCATTTTTATTATAAACATAAAACTAAAAAAAATTAAGTCTTTAAAAAAAATCTTACATGAATGTCAAAGAAATACAGGCAGTGTTCACTGCAAAAATAATAAAAACAACTTAAATTTTAACTAATGGGGAATTGTTAAATAAATTATGACATATCCATAAAAAGGAATACCATACAACAATTAAAAACAATTTAAGGTAGATCTATTTATACTAACATGGAAAGATATTCACAGCACATTATTAAGTGAAAAATTTAAGTTACATAATTATATATATACTATGGTATGCAGCCTCTCAGATGGCTCCCAATAATCACCATATTCACACCTTTGTGTAATCCCCTCCTCTTGAATGTGGGATGCACCTACCAATTTACTTCTAATAAACAGAATATGGTCAAAGTTATGGGATATCACTTCTGAGATTAGGTTACAAAGAGACAGTAGCTTCCTCTTGCTTAATATAATGGAAGCCAGCTGCCATACTGTGAGTTGCCCCATAGAGAGACCCCTGTGTCAAAGAACTGAGGGAGGTCTCCAACCAACAGGTAACTGAGGCTCTAGTCCAACAGCCTCATCAATAACTGAATCCTGCCAACAACCACATGAGTGAAGTTGGAAGCATATCCTTCCCAGGTGAGGCTTCATCTGACACCACAGCCTCAGCCAGCATCGTAACTGCAGCCTCACGAGAGACCTGGAAGCAGAGGATCCAGCTAATCCACACCCAGATTCCTGGCCCACAGAAATTTTGAAATTATGTTTGTTGTTTCAAGTTACTACATTTGGGGTGGAGGGAAATTTGTTACACAGCAAGAGATAACTAGTACAATCCCATTTTTATATTTAAAAAAAGTTAAACTATGTTATGTATATGTATGGAGAGGGTGGGAACTTGCATGCAGGGATAGATGTGTGGAAGGAGAACATCCAACTGCTAATGGACTTTCTGGACTACAGAATTAGGAGAGAAGGAAAATTGTACTTTTTATTTCCATACTGTTTGAATTTATAACAATAAGTCCGTATCATTTTCATAGTCTAAATATATATTTTCTTGGAATTTTTCTGTATAATTACCCTTGTATCATGTTCTTGACTGGTAATAGTGAGGTACTACTCTGATTGTTTAGCCAAATGTGGTGATGGATTTTTCACCGACCCACTCACACACTCCCTCTCTTGTAACAGGTATATTCTTTCAAGGACAGAGACACCACCAATGAAATGAAGCAAAACTAATTGATCCTTACAGAAACTTAACCTCTGGTTTTAATAAACTTTTGTTAAAAGTAGGTTTTAAGTTCCATCATCATCAGCTCCAGTTACCCAAAACCTCAAATCATCAGGATAATTTTTTCTATATTCTGAACAACTTTAGTCTTCCAATCTCAGAAAAGAACATCACCACAGCCAAGAAACCTGAGGTCATATACTGTTCCTTTCTTTCCTTCAGCAACCACATCCCATCAACCGTGTTTGTCTTGAATCACCACTTTTCTCTACTTTCATGGTACTGCCTCAATCCAACCACTACCATTGCTCCCCCAGACCACTGCAATAGTTCTCTGACTGGTCTCCCTGTTCCCACATCTGCTCACCTAAAAATCATTCCTCATACAGGCCAGTATGGTTTCTTTCCTTTACTTTCTATTTTGAAATTATTTCAGAGTTACAGAAAAGTCATGACACCAGTACAAGAATAAACAAAGAACCTCTCTGCACATTTCCCCCAAATCCCCAAGTTAACATTTACCACATTTGCTTATCATTCTCTCTCTCTCCACACATTTTTTCTGAAGCATTTTATACATCTTGTTACCAAGGCTGTTGCCCCAGAATCACACCCCTGCCCCTCCCTCAAATGGAAACCAATTGCTCTTATCTAAATTTCAGGAGGAAGCTGCAAAGAGAATAACAAGAACTGCTTAGAACCAACTAGGCCCAAGATGGTCAACATTTGACTTGCAATAGACCTTGAGCTTCATTATACACTTATTGTAATACATTAGCTAAATGACACACCCACCAGCACCATGATGGCTGACAACTGCCATGATAACAACTGGAAAACCCCATACAAGGACTGAAAAGGAGTGTTGCCTCGGTTCTAGGTTCAAACCACACCCCTGTTCTCAGATAAGTCATGAATATTCTTCCCAGTCTTTCCAGTTCCCTCCCTTTTACCTCGGCCCTCTTATGTATATGGCATCATATATACAGTGTCAGTCTGAGAAGCTGATTTGCAAACTAAGTTCCCGCTTCCCCATTCCTTGGCCATTGAATAAAGCTTGTGCTGTTTTCAGTCTCAGCATTGGTTTTGTTATTGGCTTAGTGAATCCAAGGGGAAGGAGAACCTCCTTGGCAGAGACAAGGGGTCTCCGCCCGGGCTAGGACCCCAGGGTGGGTGCAGGTGACCAATTCATTAACAATCTCAACTTTTTACCCTTCAATACTTTCAGGCATATTTCCTAAAAGCAATAACTTTCTCTTGCATAAAGAGTACACTTAGCACAATTAACATTTCATCATAAAAAATGTAAAGTCAGTTGTACCTCCCTCACCATAATGATAAGCAAAGCCTTTCAGGCTGTGATGTCTTAACAGTTACTGCATGAGTGCTAAATGTTGCTTTTAATTAAACAATAAAGAATGTAATGTCATTTCTAGTATCTTTTTTTATTAAAAAAGAGTACACATCAAAAATCAGGAACTTAGCACTGATAATTCTATTATCTACGGACCTTATTCAAATTTCACCAGTTGTCCCAATAACAATGCTATCTTTTAAATAGTAAATAAAACTATGCCATTCTCCTGCTATAAATACTCCAATGACTATCTATTATATTGTAATACTATCCAAAATTCTTTACTTTGGTGGAAAAGGCCCTGCATGTTCAGATTCCTGCCTATTTCTCCATCATCATCATCGCCCCCTAACACTCTCCCCATCCCTCACTTTAATCAAGCCCCACAGATCTTTTTTCTACCCCAGAGCCTTTGCACTACCATCGACTGTCTGGAATGGTCTTTCCCACAGATCTTCAATGGTGACTCCTCATCACTCAGGGCAAGTGTCCCCTTCTCCTTGACTCTATATTATGTTGCTTTCTCCTTGTATGATTTTTAGGAAGGGAGGTAGGGATATGTAATTCTAGGCTATTATCATGTTCCTACAAGAACTCTAAAAGATTGAATTCTTTGTACTTTTGTGTCTATTTTGTTGCATTCAATTTATTTATAAATTGTTAATCAGCATATGGTACATACAGGATATTCAAATTAAATAAAACCCCTCTTCTTAAATCTCTAAATAAAGAGCAACGTATACTACCATATTATTATTCTTGAATATTTATCACAAAGTTGGTGTCATTAAGGCAGCAGTGATTTCTTTCTCTCTTTGACATATTAACAGTGTAAAAGAATAGGCATTATTTCCCAAATGCAAGCTTACCTATAAGTATTCAACGATGAAGCTCTGATTACAAGACGTGATTCTAAGGACATAAATTAACTACTTTGTTTCAATAACCATGTATCATCAATGTTAATGTGTAAGGCATTTATATAAGGCATTTATATATAAACATTGCTCAGAACTACAGCAGAATCATGAAAACAGTACCAGAGAACAACATGTTAATTCTAAAAATGACACGATAGGAAGTAGAAAATGATTACTGCTATTATTTTGGGCTTTATGACATTTCTCTGTAGTGCCATCCTGTGTTGCCCCTACTTCAGGCAGCAATCTCTCTCCTTCCTACGCTCAATGACGAGGATTACATGTTTGAATAAAATGTCAACAAACCACATTATGCAGGGTAATGGGAATCCATCATCTAAATATCGTTGCAACTAAGGACTGTCATGTTCAAATTTTCCCTCACTATTCATAGCTGAGAGAAACAACATCTTTAAGACCATGCCTGAGTTTTCAGCTAAAAACCACTTGATTTCAAGGTGACAGAGTATGTTCTTAAGAGCTGTTACCACCTTGGATAATTATAAAGCTAGAGAAAGGCTGTGAGAGGGAACAAAAGAAGATTAACCAAGGCGGGGTCGCCAGTGACCTAGAACTAAGAAAGATGCCAATTGGGAAGAAAATTGAAATAAGGTGCATGTGAGGAAACCTTTATCAACAATTAAAAACAAAGAGCTTACTTCATCCTTTTGAAAGCTATAGACATTTGTGGCTAAAAACAGAGGATTTTGAATACCGTCAAGGTCACAACTGCAAATAGTGAGTTGGTTGGCAGTATTAAAAAAACACAAAGAACAAAAGGATAAAAGTAACCAAAAATATTGTTGAAATGCAAAACAGGGAACTGGGAACAAGACATTTGGCCTTGGCACAAGCCGGAGGGCATGGAGAAACTGTTTACCAAAGCTCTGGGGCTGTGTGCTACATTGTTGTTTGCTGTTGTTGCCTGAAGATTTTGGCTAGTTGAAGTCAGTACTACTCTTTTTCAAGTTAGTTCAATTCAACTAATATATTCTAAACCAGTGACCTCTAAATCCTAGTTCACCAGGATACAGGGAAAAAAGAGACTCAAACTTTTTATTTTTTATCTCTCTTTTAAAATATCTACCTTGTAGATGTTATAAAATGTATGTTCTATAGTAGAACAACAGTACACATAAATTACTAACTATACCAACAAGCCTATAGTGAAGATAAATAATCAAAAATTGTTTACTGGGCTTCCCTGGTGGTGCAGTGGTTGAGAGTCCACCTGCCGATGCAGGGGACACGGGTTCGTGCCCCGGTCCGGGAAGATCCCACATGCCGCAGAGCGACTAGGCCCGTGAGCCACGGCCGCTGAGCCTGTGCGTCCAGAGCCTGTGCTTCGCAACAGGAGAGGCCACAACAGAGAGAGGCCCACATACCACAAAAAAAAAAAAAATTGTTTACTGAGAAGGGGTATGTGATCAAAAATATAGATTGGGATTCAGTAGGTCTAGGGTGGGGTCCAAATGACTCTGGTGGACATTTTTAACATATTTATTCATCTTAATCCTTTCAACAATTGTACCATTAGGTTATACAATATTCCAAGGCAGGTATTATAACTATTCCCATTGTCCAGATGAGAAAACTGAGACATAGCAAGGTTAGGTCATTCCCCAAGTTCACACAACTAGTGAGTAAGGGAAGCAGAATTCAAATACAGACAGTCACACCAAAGCCAGGGTTCTTAAGCACTGCACAACACAGTCTCAAGAAGTTAGCGAACTCTGACTGATGGAAAATAGTTAAGCAATAAAGATTGGAGAACTGAAAATCCCAGGTAGGAGAGATGGGTGGGCGTCCAGTGGGGAGTTTCACCAGTCTGAGGAACCCCCTAAACTCAAGGTTTTCTCACTCATGAGTACCAAAGTATACTCCCCAACAATCCCTCACACGTTAGTCACATTTGATTGGTTTTGTGAGATGGGACAATTCTAGAAAGACAAAGATAGGAAATAAGATGCAAACACTGCTTCAATAAAATATCACCCAACCAGAGCAGCTCACTGTCATTTTTTTTTAATAGAAGGATTTCACCGTATGGAACTAATTATCGCCATCTGCTGTTCCATACTTCTATTTCCTCTCTAACAGCTCATTCTTCAAAAACTCAGTAGCTTCCTCCCTTTACATTTGTAAATGCTGTTGACTATGGATAAAATCCATGTTTACTTTCTATTCAAAACCTCATAGGAAAGCTTGTTTTAATCATCCACAGATGTTTCATTCAGTTCTGCTTAGCTTGGCACAGAACTTCAGAGGGAAATAAAAGAAAAATCTTTATTTTATATTTCAATTGTAGATTGTTACAGACTAAATAAAACGCCAAATTGTTACTGGAAACAACACAGCCACTGTAATAACGATAGTCGACATCTCATTTTTACACTTATAATTTTTTCTGGCATTTGTTGAACTCAAGATGGTTTCCATATTTTACAAAGGGCTTTTTTCCCCTTCTCTGAATGAACCTGCATTGAAGCCATAGAACTTTGTACTTTATTCCTAATACAGTCTTATACATTTGAGAAATATTGATATTGTTGCATGATACATAGTGATTAGGCTTTTAAATGATACTTTCCACCTTCTGGTATCATGTTTTGATACATGTTATCCTTTTGAATTCCTTTTAAAACACCCATTAACCCCAAATCCACTCTATACATATCTACTACCTCTATGGGTCTGTTCTTCCTGGCTTTCCTTTTTTTTATTTAACTAAAGAACAATTGATTATATATAAACATTCACTGTGAATTGCATTTACACTTCAGTTATTAAATATAAGGGGTGAAAGCAGCCTTTCTGGTGCAAAGTGTATTTCCATGAATTTGTGGTAGATTCTCTACTGATCTCTAATAACTTTGACACGAGTGCTTAATATGTACACCATTTCTTTATAATCCTACCCCTCCAACCAACCCAAAGGTCACCTGATTCATTGAAATCCTTAAATTTTCTAATGAGGTCCTTTCTCATTTCTTTTCATCCACTAATGTCAAGAATCAGACTACACTCCCGAAGACCTAAGTCCCAAATTTATCAAATATTTATCGCCTCCTAAGTCCAGCCAATCACACTGCTCCTTCAGAAGCATTTCATTTAAACTATATTCACACAGCAGAGTTCATTTTGACTTTTTCTCATTCCAATGTGTTAAAATATTATAAATATTAACTTGAGTTGTTTTTACCTTTGATTCAGTACACATGGTTCTAGATGTATTCTCTCAAAGCACTAGAAAGAGCCTCTGTACATACTTTTTTAGTATCTCCTCAATGATGACCCCGGAATGAGACCAACTGGCTTGATTAGAGAACCAATTACGGCTCCTTGTAATTGTTCCAATAGACATGCCAAAACCCTGGTTTGATTGTGCTTATTTTGCTTTAACAGAATTCTATCCTACTGTTCTTCTCCTGCAAGTGTCTATTCAGAATACACGAGTTAAAGAAGTTGTGTGTTACCGGAGTGAAGAATGAATATATTAGGAGGGATGATCAAGATTTGGGTCTAAGAGAAGCCACGAACTCAAATAAAATGTTTTAAGTCAAAGTAGGAAAAGAAACAGTTTTCTTTACATCACCATATTTTCCTACGTAAAAGTGACAACCCTTCAAAGAGTTCTAAATTCTATGTTGATAGTGAGAAAGAATATTTTCTCAAATTATCTCACTTACAAGCTATATACAAATATGACCCAACCAAGACAATGAATAGTAAAGACCTGACTGTACTTTTTGATGTCAAGGTGTAACTAAGATTCTCTGCCCTTAATTAAAGCTAATAGTGGTTATGAATAACTTAAGGGTTTTTTAAATTATTGCACAAGTCATTCATTTCAGAAAAGGGAGTAAGTTTTAGTCATCCTTTGATATCCAGACACTGTAATCAAGATAACTGGATTCCTATGAGGCAAAGACAGCAAATTATGATCTACCCCACAAGAATAAACAAAACTTGAATTCATAAACTAAAGAGTTTTTCCTGCTATGCACTTCTGCCACCATTAACATGGTAATGACACTAAAATCTTGTCCTCTGGACATGTGTCCCCTTTAAAGAAAGAAGAGAACCTAAGTACTTTAGCCCAGGGATCCCCAACCCCCGGGCCTTAAACTGGTAACAGTCTGCAGCCTGTTAGGAACTGGGCCACACAGCAGGAGGTGAGCGGCAGACAAGTGAGAGAAGCTTCATCTGCTGCTCCCCATGGCTCGCATTACCGCATGAACCACTTCCCCTACCCCCAGCCCATTCATAGAAAATTTGTTTTCCATGAAACAGGTCGCTGGTGCCAAAAATGTTGGGGACCACTGCTTTAGCCTAATTTCTCTACGCGTATATAATATTGGAGGATCCTTTTATGAACATAAAATACAGGCCATTCGCTCTGAAAGTAGGAGTGAAAATAGAGTGGTCAAATTTCTAAGGAGATTGTGATTAAAATGAAAAGCTGAGGAGACAATAAAAATACTGTAAGCCTGGGCTTCCCTGGTGGTGCAGTGGTTGACAGTCCGCCTGCCAATGCAGGGGACGCGGGTTCGTGCCCCGGTCCAGGAGGATCCCACATGCCGCGGAGCGGCTGGTCCCGTGAGCCATGGCCGCTGAGCCTGCGCGTCCGGAGCCTGTGCTCCGCAACGGGAGAGGCCACAACAGTGAGAGGCCCGCGTACCGAAAAAAAAAAAAAAAAAAAAAAAAATACTGTAAGCCTATAAGAAGAGAGGCATTTTATTTTATACCATAGTTAAAAGTTAATATAATTTATTTTTTTTAATTCAGATATAAGGTTTTAAACGTCTCAAATGTAAACAAGTAATACCTTGTAGGTGGATCAATTTAGAATACGTCAAGGAAGTTCCACCCACTTCTACCCAAAAAAGTCAGATGGTTTTTAGTTTCTTCATCTGTGAGATTCTCTATTTAATATCATATTTCTTCAAGTCTAAGATGTCATTAATTGTAAAACATTTTATTTACTAAGAAAAATATGCCACTTAAGTTATGATAGTCCATCAACGGTAAAACACATCCCCATTTTGGAGACATTAAAATGTGAAAAAAAAATGTGCATCTTACATTTGGAGAAATACAATGAAGTCCTTTCCATATATTCACATAGAAACAAAACCCTAGTTCTGGAATACCGTAAAATACTTGCTTTGGGGGGATACAGAATGTATAATAAATGTTTTAAAGAATGAAAGAAAAAGACATCTCACAGATAACGTGGCAAGTTACCTTGTCTATACAGGTTCAGAAATCTGTTTGAACTCTCCAATATATATTTTTCCCACTGTGGCCTTACATACCTATTTATTTTACCTTTAGTGCTGATTATAAAAGTAAAAAGTATTTAAATTTTAAAATTTTAGAAAAAGGATCCTGATAAAGATCTGGCCTGATTTTGATCTGCAACAACACAGGCACTGTAAAAATAAATAACATTACAAAAAAATTTTTAAACCTTCTCTTTTTCTGTTGTTTTGTTCTTCACTTCTATATGGTCCCTTCCCACACACACAGGTGCTATTATAGTTGCTGCTATAGCCTCCCTCCACCCCTACATTGCTCACCCAGCTTCTAGAGCCTTTGACCAACTTTCAACAGGAGACAGTCAACCTCAATCCTTCCATTTGATTCCTCTGAAGGAGGGAGGAGGGAAGAGGGAGGAGAGATGGGGGCTGATTAGAATTCAAAGGTAATAGGACTTGGGATGCAGAAACAGCTTCAGGGAAGTTCGAGGTTAACACAATTAATATTGTTCTAACTACTTCAACTATCTTACTGGTGCAAAGAAGCAAAGGATGGTTATGTTTCTCCTCTGAGCATTTAGTGCTTTCTAGTGGATCCCAAAATTTTGTTTTAATTAGCATAATACATATGCACACACATTAAAGGAGGGACAACCTGTTGCCCCCATGGTCCAGGCAAAGTTCTATTGCTTATGAGGAAGGGACAGAAGCAGAAACCCTTCATCTCTGGAGTGAGGCAGGAAATCTTCCTGGGCCCAGGATTCTGCACTGATGCCAAGCAGAGGTCAGCTTCTGCTATGTGAGAGACAAGAAATTCTGTCCTACCTAAGACCAACCAGAGACACAAGGCAGAATTTGGCTGCCATGGGGAGGAGAGGAAGTAATGCTGAGAAAACCTTAACCCCAAAGCCCAGGCACACAGGAGCTGCCTAAGACTGCAGCTGGACCAATGCAATAGAGAACTCCCCGTGCCCACCAAGAGCCCAACACCAATTCATGCAACATGAAGTGATATTCCTCTGTGGCTCAGGCAGACAAGGTAGAATGGGAACATTGAGAAAAACCTTCTAGCACCCCCAGGTCCCACTCTAAGCACAAGGTAACAGCAGCCACCACTGGGGTAATCCAAGGCCTGTGATGAACTGAAGATAACCAAAGCAACAACAAAGCCCAAATCTAGCTCAACGCCTGAATAGATTGATTCAACCTCCACACTGTTGGCATGAAAGAAGAGAAGGCATGCCCATTACCAGGCAAAAATACTATTTAACTCAGTCTCTTCAATCTTCTACACATTATGTCCAGAATTCAACAAAAAGTAAAAAGATATACAAAAGAAATAAGATAAGGCAAGTCACTGTGAAATAATCAACTAACAAGAGCAAACACAGAGGTGATTTAGACGTAGGAACTATCAAATACGGACTTTAAAATAAGTATGATCAGAATATTAAAGGATCTAGAGGAAAAGATGAACAACATATATGAACACAGGAAATGTCAGCAGAGATACAAACTACAAAAAAGACTCAAATGGAAATGCCGTAAGTAAAAAAACATAGTACTAAAAATGCAGAATTCCTTTGATGGACTCATTAGCAGATGGGACACAATGAATCTAAAGATGGATTAGTAGAAAGTATCCAAACTGAAACACAAAAACTCACAAAAGAATGAAAATAAGTTTAAAAATAGACAAAAACAGAGCTGTAGGATAATGTCAGATGGCCTAATATATATGTAACTGAAGTCTGAGAATGAAAAGAGAGAAAGAAATGTTTGAAGAAAGTATTTTTCAAAATTAATGAAAACCAATAAACCACAGATCCAAGAATCCCACAGAACCTCAAGCAGGATCTTTTTTTGAAAAAGGAAAAACAAACTACCAAAAAAACCACCTAGACACAACCTAGTCACACTGCTGAAAAAATACTGAAGACAGATGGAGAAAAAAGAAACATTACATTTAGAGGAAGAAAGCTGAGTGAAAATCTAGGAAGAAAGCTAAGTGGAAATCTAAAGTACCATCTAAAGTACCATTATGATAATTTAATATCATAAAAACAAATTGTGACACTCATCTTGGTATCTTATTGAGTGTGTTTGATGTTTCCTCAGAATTTTCTCTGATATGACTATAGAAGTTAAGGAAAGAGGCCTACTCTTATCCTTTTATTAATATTACCTTTATCGCTTTGCATAGTACTGGACAAAGCATGGGTATTCATTAAGTACTTGATATTCAGTAAGACTTCAGAGCAAACTTGCTTTTGCATTTTTTTTGCACGTTATCAGTGAGCTTTTCTCACAAGACAGTCTTAAAACATAAAAGTATTTTTAAATTACTTTTATGAAACTTCTTATCTTACATTCTCTACCTTTTACTTTCCTGAAATAAGAGACAAGATACACATTTGTGGGGTGGCCCCACATTTACCAAAATGAGGTCATGGAGCCTCTTCACTCTTGATATTTCCTCTCCCCAACACCTACATATTGAATTTTAGATAATATTATATTCACCAATGTATTGCCTTATTACCCACAATTTCTTATGTGTACTTTGTTTTTCCTCCACAGATCACTGATTCTTCAAAATAATATCTGTAATGTCTGTTTTATATTCTGTACATAACAGATACATAGTAAATTGCTTGGTTACTAATGTTAAACATGATTCAACTACCTAGGAAGGTCCAGCTCTGCCCTTTTAATTTTAGGTCACAGGCCCAAGAAGAGTGACCCTCAAATACGCAGATGTGGAGTCCTCTGTTGAACTTTACCCTGACCTTCATCCATCCTCTCAGCTGCTTGTAACCCTGCTGGCCTCAGTGTCACCTTTCTGGCCTCACAGTCACCTTTCTGGCCTCACATCTGTCCCAGCCCATGGTCAGATTTGAGGTTCCCTGATCTACTTCTTTATCTCTGATTCCTCCACCATCACTTTATTCCCTAGTCCATGGCCTATTTTCTTCCAAGCACTGTATTTGTTCACACAGGCTTTCTAGAACCTTCCTCATAAGCTACATACCAGGTTCTAATTCCAGTCCCAGGAGTCAGACTCTGGGAAGAGTTATCTTAAAAGTTCTGAAAACAAACAAATCTTACATAAAGCCCAAGTAAAAAGGTGATAATACCACATATGTAAGTCGTTCTTTTACTAGAATTATGTTTAAGGGAAATGCAGCAAATTTTCACAAATTATCTATTAAATCAAAGAATATAATTCCAAAATTAATAGTTTAGCAGCATGTCTAAATAAATGGAATATTCAGCCTGCAAACTTCCCATAAAAGTAGAATTATTATTTCACAAAAACTTGTACCACTCTGAAGACTAGGATTTGCCAGTATGCTCTTAAAAACAAGTGTTCCTAAGAAAACTCCAACAATCTGAGCTTAAAAGATGAGAAACACTAAAGTGTCCAATCTATTTCTCTGACCCACCCAATGTACCACAGTTGATTCTTATTATTTGTGATAATTATATTCTATAAAGTTGCTGCAAACACTAAATTAGCAAATGCTGAACCACTAGCCCTAGAGGAAATATAGGTTCTTTTGAGCTTCTAGATGACATTTTCATCAACCAATCAATACATAACCTTGTTTTATGTTTAAAGACACCTTATTTGATATATATTGTCAAGTCACTAACACTGAACTCACGTCCAACAGTACTATAACTCATCCCTGACAAAGCTTATCTAACATGTATTCTCTCTGTAGGGCACATCACAGCCTTCTTGTGCTTAGGAACACTGGACAGCACATCAACATTACACTTGGGGGACATTTTATAAAAGCAAAGTCAACAAAAAGCAAAAAATGTGGGAAATGTGACACTCAATAGGCCACCAAAAAAAACATTAGCAACTTGTTTATATAGTATCAGCACTGGAAGACAGAAGATAATCAGCTTCTTTAACCTCAGCTAGCAACATGCATGTAGGGTGACTCACATTTTTCATCAATCTGTGCATGTCCACAAATGACTGCAAATGCATTGTGAGTATTGATCTTGGGGTTACAAAAAAATTTTAACAAGTAGGCAAGTTCTCAAATACATAATCCATGAATAATAAGGATCAACTGTATCTCCACCTCAAATAACTTCCTCAATGGCCCAATCTGATATATACCTTGAACCTCATCTCGCCTCTCAGTTTACTTGTTACTTATGCATCAACCTCACCCCTTGGTTTCAATGTGTGTCTTCATCCTTCTACTCATTGCTTGGTCCTAGGGTCCTTGACCCAGCAATGCAGTCACAAGGATGAGCCTGGGGAACGCCCATCCTGCCTCATGCATAGGCACTGCCCTGGACACCATCTCCACACAGCTCTTGATTTCCACTATTTCAACAACACCCATGCAAAACCTAAATTCATAGCCCATTATCACTTTCTTCTTCAATCTACTAGTATTTTCAGAATCTAAAACCTCTCATTGGAAAAGCTTAAAGGATAAGTCGCTGAAAACAAGGATGATTATCTGGACCATCTAGTTCTAAACTACTTTTAGATCATTTATAATTTTTTTAGGTCTGGGAAACCCTCAATAATTATCCCAACTCTACTTTCTCTTGCTACGAGAAACTTGGTCAAATACTGCCTGTTTTTCTTCTCCATAGAGAAGTATTAAGTCTGTGGGCCTCTGCTTTCCTTTGGGCATATTGAAGCTGTCGATAAAAACAGACAGATATATAGACATGATTATTCATTGGTGAGCTAATTTATTTTTATCGACTCTTTGTTTTAGTTCCCTCTGTAACTGAGACAGGGAAGAGGAGATTGGAAAAACTAAAGCACTGAAGTTTAGACACCTTGAGCTGCGTGAACAGAGGTGCACCGAAAGCTTCATAAGGTATAATATCACAAGTCTAAGGTTTGGAAGGAACTTAAAGGTCTTCACCTTTAAACTGTGGGCAGCATCAGAGTCAGGCTCAAGGTTGGCTTTGTTCACCACTGTGAGCCCAAAACATCAATACTTTGCCTAGCACACTGTAGACAGTAAAAAATATTTAGTTATTTCTCAGCAATAAAATAAATGATATATAAAACATGTGGACATACCTCAAAAAATGTTAAGTGAAAGAATCCTCACACAAAAGGCACATTCTGAATGATTCCATTTAAAAGAGGAGCCAGAAAAGGCAAAACTAATCTATAGTGGAAAATAATCACAATAGTGGTGCCCTGGTTGGGGTCAGGAGAAGAATGCAGATCGGAGATTGCCTGGGATGGGGTACCTTTAACAAGCCTCTCCCCCAGGTTTTCTGATGTGTGACCAGATTTGGGAATGACAGATCTGCTCCAATCATTAGAAAGTCTTCTTTGGGATTGTCTCATTTCATTTTTGGAAAGCTCTATTGAATTATTTTTTTCCTTCCATTGAACTAGAATCTACCTCACTGGGATCTACCACTCATCTTATTTTTGGAGCCATAAACTGAAACCCTCTCCATTATAATAATTATAGCTTTCATTATTAATGCCTATTACATTATGTTAGGTAGCATGTTCTGTGCTACACTCAATATGCATTATCTCGCGGCAGCCTTTTAAATTTCATCCCCACCCCCTCCCATCTTCCTTCCTTTCCTTATACCAAGCACTTAGAGAAGCTTCGACTTTCAGGAAATTATGACATGGCTTCTAGTCACCTCTCCATCTTTTTCAGAAAGTGGTCACAAAGTGAATCTCAGACATTCTACTCTGCTGTGAATGAGTTTCAGATCTTTTTCTGAAAGTAGGTATTGACAGAAGTGGACACTAAACAACATAAAAAGGAGAGCCTAGAACCAAATAGAGAATATTTGGCTACTGTTCTACCTGACACCAGTCCTACTTAAAAGGAGATAGTGTGTTCCTCTATTCAGCCAAATAAAAGAGTTCAAGTGATCTGGAAACCACAGTTTCTACTGTTTACAATTTAGACATGTTTGACTGAAATTTAAAATGAATCCTTTCAGCTGCCATGTTCCATGACCTAAAAAACATTTGTATAATATCTCAGTGTAAAATAACTTTACCTCGAGGTCTTTAATTTTGCTTTTTTGAGTAATATGTTCAAACATTCCTGTAAATGGCAGAACTTTAAACAAGCTGGATTGAAAGATTTTTTTAATAAGATTTGGGGGATGAAATCACCAAGTTACCTGTTTTTTCTATAGTCTACTTAAGATTTCTCAATTTTATAATTTTTACATGAATTATCATTGTACTCTGTCATGAATCAGATGGATGGTTTAACTTTTTGGTGCCATCAATCTAACCTTCAAAGTGTTGGCATTCTTGGATGGGACACTTTTTTTTTTATGAATTGACGTTCTTCATGTATTCATAATGTGTTTCGTTAACATATTCCTATGGTTCTTCAACTGCTGATTTCAAAACTGGAACTCTCCATTTCCAGCATATTTAGCCACAGTTCCCAGCATATTTAGCCACTGTTAGGTTTAACTTTGAAACTGCCATTTTTGGTGGCCAAAATGGTTCAATCTTATACTAAATTTGGAATTAAGGTAAAAGGTAAAGCAGAAGTACTATCAATTAACAATTTTACTTTTGCCTCTCACTGGAATGATTCTCTTTCCTCTCTACTGTGAACTAAAGTATAATTTTTTATCATGGATATTTTTTTATAATTTTGAAAACATATACCTGAATCTGCCTCTAAGACAATCTTTTCACCATTTTGACTCAGCTGTTCTTGAATAGCCACCCATCCTAATTTTCAGGGAACCACAAGTTTAAATGCAATGTCAACGTAGACTTCCAAAGGTAGGATGGAAATAAAGATATTTTATGTTCTTCTAAATAGTCTTTAAATTCCACTTCAAGTGGCTTTAAGATTATATAGAAGGTGTTTATAATTCTCTTACAATGTGGCATTGTGCCCTAAAGAACCCAGAAATACTCAGAACCTGCAAAGACGAGGAATTGATAGTATAAAAAGAATTTTAAATAGCAAATAAATCTTTCATAGAGATATTTACATTTTGAACATCTGGATATCAAAAAGATTTTACAGCAATTATAGGAAAGAGTTTTCTTTTGACAATATAAAAATGATTATTATCTGTGATAACTTACTATGAAATATTTTTTGTAACCAATGCTCTTAACTTATATTTTCCAACTTGGATTAAATATGCGTATTTTGCATCTCAGAAGGCTAATTCCTTCCCAGATCTCACCAATACAAAATACTTTGTCTTCTGTGTTCCCTGCTATTACCATCATCTGACCCTCATGCTACCTTGTTCTATTAGTTTTGATACATATGTACATACATCTCATCTACTATTTGAACACTCCTTGACGAGTGAGAATATGTCTTAAATATCTGTTTCTCTCTCAAAGTCTTGTATATTGGAAACATCCTTGCACACCAGAGCTCCTATCTCATTTAAATCAACTGTTTTTTCCCCTTAGACCAATTTAGTTACCCTTATTTGTATCCTTCCTATTCCATCTTTGCTCCTATTTCTAGGGAGGCAACAACTGAACAATATATAGTAGTCTAAGTACAAACACACCTAATTTTATTTAAAACCTACAACTAAGGTGATAAAGATTCATGTGGGGCTTCCCTGGTGGCGCAGTGGTTGAGAGTCCGCCTGCCGATGCAAGGGACACAGGTTCGTGCCCCGGTCCGGGAAGATCCCACATGCCGCGGAGTGGCTGGGCCCGTGAGCCATGGCCGCTGAGCCTGCACATGGAGCCTGTTGCTCCGCAATGGGAGAGGCCACAACAGTGAGAGGCCCGAGTACAGCAAAAAAAAAAAAAAAAAAAAGATTCATGTGCTTAAAGCATCTGTGTTCTATGTAATCCCAGAATGTATATAGGTACTACGTGAAAAATTAAATCAGGTATTAGCTCAAAAGATCTAATGGCCATCTCAGATGTTTCAGGTCTCAAGTCTACCAATATTAAATATTTCTGTACTACTAATCTTTCAGAACTATGTTAATAAGATCCATGTGTGGATTGAGTCACTTCACTAGAGAAACCCACTCTCAGTAACCCCAGGAAATACAAAATTTTTTAATGTAAGATCCCAAGGAATCTCCATGAGAGATACCTTTCAAAGGAGCACACGAATATCTTCTGCCTTAATTTCTGATTATTACTTTCAAGTAGAACATAGAGAGATTTCCAAGGCTAAAATCTAAGGCAAATGTCCAGATAATTAAATTCAAAAATCACAATAATCATCTAAGTAATTGAAAAAATTTAGTTATTATTAACATGTGGAATCAAGGGCCTAGGGTTAAATTCCTGGTTCTGTCACTACCTTAAGCTGAGAGGACTTGGAATGGTCATTTAATCTCTCCAAGTGTGTCTTCTCATATCTTGAGTGAAGAAACTGTCCATCTACTTGAGAGAGATACTTTGAAAATTATGTTAGAGCAGGGTTTCTCAACCTTGGCACTACTGACATTTTGGGCTTTATGTTTCTTGTTGCAGTTCTGTGCACTGTAGGATGTTCAGCCACATGTCTGGTCTCTACCCACCAGATACCAGTAGTATACACACACACACTGGTAGGAACAACCAAAAGTGTCTCCAGTCATTGCCAAAAGTCCACTTTTGGGTGGGGGAGCAAAATCACCCCCCACCCCCAGCTAAGAATGACTGAAATAAATGATTTATATAAAAGCCTTCACTGACACATCAAATATTGATACATACAGATCACCTGTTATGTGCCAGACACTGTGCCCAAGTCAAATAAGATGTGATTCATGCCCTCAAATAATTTACAGCCTAGTACAAGAGACAGATAAACAAATCAACATTTGCAGTGATGGCAGTTTGGGAGCCTGTGGAGTGGGCAGGGAACAAAACATTTAGATGTTAAAGAGTAGAAGCCACAGGAATTCGTGGCTAAATGGATGTGGGGGATGAGTAAAGGGAAGAGAGAAAAACATGTTAAAAATGGCTAATTATTATTTAGTACATAAGTCAAAGAGTTCTTCCACAAAAACAGGAACATTTCCCGGAAGAAAACTCACACCATGTAAATGGTTGCAAAATAAATATTGACTCCTCTGTGACTGCTTTAATTTTAACCAGTGGGGGAACTCACATAGACCAACTACTCCCGTTCTTCCATCCAATTTGCACTCCTATCACCAGAATTGTCAAGACCAACAGGGGTTGTCTAATTCCCATACTGTAACTGGACTATCAAGTCCACAAAAATGGCAGTAATGCGATGAGGAACAATGTGCATAGTTTATGGTTTATTTCATTCACTGAAGAACACATCATTTTAACATTTTCTAAGAGTTTTATTCTATAATCAACTTTAAGCCCAAGTCAAATGCATCTGTACCAATGCCACCAGAAAATAAACCTAAATCAGAGTGAGAACCACCTTTCCCCCATAACAGTGGAGATGTGTATTTTTTCAGAATACTATCTGCATGTGACGTCCACACAGAGGTAACTATTAGCTCCCCCTTACTGTGGAACAGCAGCGCAAACAGCTATCCATTATCTCATGGCACTTTCTAGCTTGTGTGATACCAGCAAAATGTAGCTTCAAGACACAGAACACAGTATTCATTAGAGGAAAGCTAGTTAGATGCTGCCAATGGGACCCTTTGGCTTCTGGTCCTGCCCAGGTATTTGGATGAGGTCCAAGTGCCTAACCACATCAATTTCAAATGAACTTCTCTTTGCAACTGCATGTTACCCAATACCCCAAAGTATATGAAAGCCCTCCTGATTCTTAGAGTTTATAAGCCCCCTGACAATGGAATTCTGTGTGGAAATATCAAGATTCAAGTAACAAAGAATTTTTCAGAGGATCAAAAATAGAAACCATTATTGGAGTATAAAAACATTTTAGTTACCTCAGAATCCACATTTCTAAGAAAAGCAGCCTTATTAAACGATGTTTGCTCAATAGGCAATTTTCCTCCATTTAATTTTCATAAATAGATCCCTTTGAAATTTATTTTCCCTAACAAAGGCTGCACATTAACAACAAATGATACAACATCTTCAAATTTTAATTAATGTCAAGAGCTTTATTTTGCTTCCAAGCAACTTACAGAAACATGTTATTAATATAATTTAATTTAAGGGGGTAGGCATTTGTTTTCTATTTTTAAAGAGGTGGTTCTGAAATTCTGGCCCTGTCAACATCATTTAAACATTCCTGTTCCATGCCTCAATATAATAAATTAAATCAGCATTTTAATTGTGCCCATGCTTTGTGGTTCCTGGCAGCACAAAAAGATTCTCTGTGAGTGCACGACTTCGCCCAAAAAAACCCCATTGAGTGATTAATTACTAGTCTGGAAGATATAAATATGTCTCTCAATAAAGACAGTATGGACTGCTGGAAGCTCTGACCTTATACATCTCTGTAGGACGCCTCAACTTAGCAGACATCCTCCTAATTCAAACAAGACTCTGGCTCCAGCATTCACAGACAGCTCTACGGTGCTACACTGTTTCTCTGTTGAACAGCGTACTTTAATTAGCATCATTTGGTACATATACAAGAATCAGAGGGAAATCGAGTTTTTTATGTACAAATATGTAGAAATCTTAAGGTGTCTCTGCTCCTTACATAAGGAAGAACTGAGAACAAAAAACAACCTTGAGTTTTTATAAAGCACCATCTTTACATATAGTATTTCACGTTACACCCTGACATTACTCATGTTTCATTCTGAGTTAAAGGTTTGACCAAGAAACCATAACTTTATAAACAAAGACATGAACCAGTAGGTCTATCTGGCTACGTCTGAACCTCACATATACTCTCTGGACTGAGAAGCTATCATGATCACTTGAGGGGAGAGAAGCTTACAAAAAGGACTTATTGGCCAACTCCCCTTACCTCCAAATAGCAAAAACAAAAATTGACAGAATTTCTAGAACTGTTTCTACAAGACCAAAATAAGGTAAAAGGAACTATACCAATCACTGCAATCATAAATTGCAAACCAAAGTCAACTAAGTTGAAAATAAAGATGAAGAAATAAGGGGCTTCCCTGGTGGCACAGCGGTTAAGAATCTGCCTGCCAATGCAGGAAACACAAGTTCGAGCCCTGGTCCGGGAAGACCCCACATGCCACGGGGCAAGTAAGCCCGTGCGCCACAACTACTGAGCCTGCACTCCAGGGCCCATGAGCCACAACTACTGAGCCTGCGTGCTGCAACTACCAAAGCCTGCACACCTAGAGCCCATGCTCCGCAGTAAGAGAAGCCACGGCAATGAGAAGCCCGCGCACCGCAGCCCCCGCACCACAGCCGCAACTAGAGAAAGCCCACACACAGCAACAAAGACCCAACATAGCCAAAAATTAATTTTTTTTTTAAATGAAGAAATCGAGACCCAAAGCTGGCTCCTTTAAGTTGGAGAACTGTCATGTGTAGCTTTTCTAATGCTTTGCATTCATGATCGTGGCATTTATTACCAGAACTAAACACCACATCTCCTTTACCCTTTCAGTTTTCTTGTTTGTTTTGTTTTTTTCAAGGAGTGGGAAGTCAAGATTATCATACGTCATTCTGGCCAGTCTAGGAATCCAGACATCATGTTCGTAATTGTCCTGTTTAAAACAAGATGAAAGAAAGGTTCCCTAAAATGTCAATACACATTTGGCCAAGGAAAAAAAGTCATTTGCATTCAGACTTCCACTCTACTGCTATTTATATTTCTACTGGGCCTTGTCAAAGATAGTTTTTAAGCATGGTCATCACACTTAACTGTAAGGATTAAATCGCTCAGCCAACATGAGTCTGAATTGGAGTTCTGGAGTAGACCACAAAAACAGCCACACAATTTCAGCACCTCCCATCAAGAGGTAGAGAATATTTTCCCACCCCTTGAATCTTGGTTGGTCTTGTAGCTTTGACCAATAGAATACACAAAAATGGCACTACACCAATCCTGAGCTTATGACTCAAGAGACCTTGCAGCTTCCATCCTCAAACTCATGGAACTCTGTGCCCACCATGGGAACAAATCCAGGCTAGCCTGTTAGAGGTTGGGAGCCAATGTGGGAAATGACCCCAGTCATCCCAGCTGCCCCAGATGTGATCATGTGGGTCATAAACCCATCTGCCCAGGCAATCTGCCAGCTGACTGCAGATGCATAAGCGAGCCCAGCCAAGATTAGCTAAGCTTAGCCCACATCAGAAGAACTGCCCAGCTGAGCCAAACAAACAATGTCAACCTGCAATATTATGAGCTAAATTAAATTGGTACTTTCACAGCCACTAAGATTTGGGGTGGTATGTTATGAAGAAATAGATAACAGATACAGGTCCTACAACCTCATAACTGTATCTTTTCTAGGCTTCCAGCCCCAATTCAAGTTTTCCACTATGCCCATAGCTTTTAACAGGTACTAGTACACATACTCTGTTGACCTAGTTCCTTTTGAATTCTGATACCACTTTTTTTCTGTAAAAAAATTTAGCACTTAGATAAATAATGCCCTATATAATTTCTCAAGGTATAGCTAAGTATTTATGATTCACATAGAAATGGTCTCTAAAGGTAGAGACCATGTTTTATATATTTTTTTATTATCCAACACACTAAACACATAGGTGTTCAATAAACACTTGTTTTGAAAGTAGCTAGAGTTTACAAGATCTTTAAACTGTATCTGCTATGCTTTTCTAATTTATAACATGTAATTAATATTAGCCTGTTTCACCACAAAGGAGATTGATTTCATGCCTTCACAACCCTTTAACAAGTACGACATATAATAAATTTCATAATAAGAAAACCAGAACTAGATAAAATGTAAAATTTCTATGTATAGCAAAAGATACAAAGAACACAATTTTAAAAAGGAAACTAGGAGAAAATAGTTATAGTATATTCAACAAAGACCTAAAAATCAATGGCATACAAAGAGCTCCTATAAAGCAATAAAAAGACAACCCAAAATGAAACTGAGAAAAAATTTAAATTGACAGTATTCATAAGTACAAATGAAAACCACCTGTGCAAAGATGCTTAGCTTCACAGATAATCAGGAAAAAGTATGTTTAAATGAGAATTTTACCCAGATTATTAAAAATTTTAAAGATTAAATAAGATCCAGTATTGGTGACTGTGTACGGAAATGGGCCTTCTTTCACACTGTTCGTAGGAGTATAAAGTGGCATAGCTTTTAGGAGAACAATTGTGTAGTACAATTCCAGTTTACTTGTTTTTAATAGTAAACTGGAAAGGTAAATATTCGTCAATACTCCCATGGTAAATATTGATTCACCTGTCTGTGGAAAACTATGCAAAATTTTAGAAGAATGTGATGGATTTGTATATGCTGTCATGAAAAGATCAAGAAACGTTAAGTTAAAAAGGCAGGTCGCCAAACAATAGTATAATACCATTTTTTAATAAGTATATAATTGCATAGAAAAAGGTTAGAATGATATACACTAAAATAATAGCCATGCTCAGTTAACAGGGGGAGTATAGTTGGGAGAGTGAAGGAAAACAGTAAGTTTTTACATATTTATGTATCATTTGAATGTCCCACAAGCATAGATTTATGTGATATGCATATAATTTGTTTATATTACACATACCTGGTCAGCAGAAAGGAGCAGAGCATAAACGCATTCAACCAGGGAGCCAGAGAAAGAGCTGCACCTTCATGGAGGAAATCTCCACTTTTATCCTAGTTCAAAGCAGTGGAGTGGTTGGCATTGCACACAGAGAACAGGAACGAGCACTGGGTGCCCTTGTAGCATGATTTCCCCCATGGCAGAGAAGAGGAGATACTGAGCAGTTAAGTGGGCGGGTGATCCTGTGTTTGGCCTCTCAGGACTACAGTGGGGCATCCTCCTGGAATCTGGAATTAAGAAAAACAAGATGAGCCTCTGAACGTTAAACTTCAAAATCAGCACAGAAGGAATTAGAGGAGATGAGAGACCACCTAAAATAATAACAAAGCTAGCAGTTACCAATCCCCAAGCAATCTCCTGTGCCAAGCACCAGGGACTTTCACACATCCTATCTCAATTTTGACAAAAATCCTCAGTTGTTTTTATTTTATTGAAGGGAAAATGAGCTTAGAGAGGTTAAGGAAATCAGCAAGGATCACATAGCTTATACAAGGCACTGCCAGGGAATTGAACCCAGTCCTGTTTAATTCAACACCTAAGTTCTTAACTACCATGGATGGTATGTTCTCTTCCATCACAGAAGCATAAAGTCTGAGTCGGCAATGCTGGACGATATCCTTGCTGTATGTGTTAATATAGCTAAGGATATAATGGGTCAAATAAAACAAGTATAGCTTAGCCATGGAAGCACAGAAAGGGTTTCAGACAAGCACATGGTAACAGTGCCTGTTCAAAGAGTCAACAAGGACCTTGGTCCAAGGACCCATTTGTTTCAAGGAACAGGCCAACAGGGCTACACAGTATATGGACAAAATGAAATTTCTCAACCTTCCAAGATAAAGGCCAGTGCCTGGACTGTGGATTCACCAAGGCAGTGTCGTTCCAGGATACCTCTTAAAAAGTACATAACTCTGATACACCATATTAACAAATTGAAGGAGAAAAACCATATGATCATCTCAATAGATGCAGAGAAAGCTTTCGACAAAATTCAACACCCATTTATGATAAAAACCCTGCAGAAAGTAGGCATAGAGGGAAATTTCCTCAACATAATAAAGGCCATATATGACAAACCCACAGCCAACATTATCCTCAATGGTGAAAAACTGAAAGCATTTCCACTAAGATCAGGAACAAGACAAGGTTGCCCACTCTCACCACTATTATTCAACATAGTTTTGGAAGTTTTAGCCACAGCAATCAGAGAAGAAAAGGAAATAAAAGGAATCCAAATCGGACAAGAAGAAGTAAAGCTGTCACTGTTTGCAGATGACATGATACTATACATAGAGAATCTTAAAGATGCTACCAGAAAACTACTAGAGCTAATCAATGAATTTGGTAAAATAGCAGGATACAAAATTAATGCACAGAAATCTCTGGCATTCCTATACACTAATGATGAAAAATCTGAAAGTGAAATCAAGAAAACACTCCCATTTACCAATGCAGCAAAAAGAATAAAATATCTAGGAATAAACCTACTTAAGGAGACAAAAGACCTGTATGCAGAAAATTATAAGACACTGATGAAAGAAATTAAAGATGATACAAATAGATGGAGAGATATACCATGTTCTTGGATTGGAAGAATCAACATTGTGAAAATGACTCTACTACCCAAAGCAATCTACAGATTCAATGCAATCCCTATCAAACTACCACTGGCATTTTTCACAGAATTAGAACAAAAAATTTCACAATTTGTATGGAAACACAAAAGACCCCGAATAGCCAAAGCAATCTTGAGAACGAAAAAAGGAGCTGGAGGAATCAGGCTACCTGACTTCAGACTATACTACAAAGCTACAGTAATCAAGACAGTATGGTACTGGCACAAAAACAGAAAGATAGATCAATGGAACAGGAGAAAAAGCCCAGAGATAAACCCACGCACGTATGGTCACCTTATCTTTGATAAAGTAGGCAGGAATGTACAGTGGAGAAAGGACAGCCTCTTCAATAAGTGGTGCTGGGAAAACTGGACAGGTACATGTAAAAGTATGAGATAAGATCACTCCCTAACACCATTACACAAAAATAAGCTCAAAATGGATTAAAGAACTAAATGTAAGGCCAGAAACTATCAAACTCTTAGAAGAAAACATAGGCAGAACACTATGACATAAATCACAGCAAGATCCTTTTTGACCCTCCTCGTAGAGAAATGGAAATAAAAATAAACAAATGGGACCTAATGAAACTTCAAAGCTTTTACACAGCAAAGGAAACCATAAACAAAACCAAAAGACAACCCTCAGAATGGGAGAAAATATTTGCAAATGAAGCAACTGACAAAGGATTAATCTCCAAAATTTATAAGCAGCTCATGCAGCTCAATAACAAAAAAACAAACAACCCAATCCAAAAATGGGCAGAAGACCTAAATACACATTTCTCCGAAGAAGATATACAGACTGCCAACAAACACATGAAAGAATGCTCAACATCATTAATCATTAGAGAAATGCAAATGAAAACTACAATGAGATATCATCTCACACCAGTCAGAATGGCCATCATCAAAAAATCTAGAAACAATATATGCTGGAGAGGGTGTGGAGAAAAGGGAACACTCTTGCACTGCTGGTGGGAATGTAAATTGGTACAGCCACTATGGAGAACAGTATGGAGTCCTTAAAAAACTACAAATAGAACTACCATATGACCCAGCAATCCCACTACTGGGCATATACCCTGAGAAAACCATAATTCAAAAAGAGTCATGTACCAAAATGTTCATTGCAGCTCTATTTACAATAGCCTGGAGATGGAAACAACCTAAGTGTCCATCATTGGATGAATGGATAAAGAAGATGTGGCACATATATACAATGGAATATTACTCAGCCATAAAAAGAAACGAAATTGAGCTATTTGTAATGAGGTGGATGGACCTAGAGTCTGTCATAGGGTGAAATCAGAAAGAGAAAGACAAATACCATATGCTAACACATATATATGGAATTTAAGGAAAAAAATGACATGAAGAACCTAGGGGTAAGACAGGAATAAAGACACAGACCTACTAGAGAATGAACTTGATGATATGGGGAGGGGAAAGGGTAAGCTGTGACAAAGCGAGAGAGTGGCATGGGCATATATACACTACCAAGTGTAAAATAGATAGCTAGTTGGAAGCAGCCGCATAGCACAGGGAGATCAGCTTGGTGCTTTGTGACCACCTAGAGGGGTGGGATAGGGAGGGTGGGAGGGAGGGAGACGCAAGAGGGAAGAGATATGGGAACATATGTATATGTATAACTGATTCACTTTGTTATAAAGCAGAAACGAACAAACCATTGTAAAGCAATTATACTCCAGTAAAGATGTAAAAATAAAATAAAAAATACATAGCTCCTCCATGGGCCCTAAGTGAGCTTTTTTCCTATTTGGAACTCTATGGTCCTTTAGGTATATTTCCACTATTTTTGGCTATTTTAAGCCTGTTTTAAATTCAAACAATCTAATTGATTGACACAGTGCATGGTTAAAGAATATATGTATCACAAATCTGTCATAAACCTAGGCCAACTGGCTTCTCCCCACAGACCCAGAGTTAACACATATAGAATTGGGGCAAGTGGGGTGTAAGAGAAGAGCTTCAGGAAAGGGTGCAGTGTCCTTAAGCTTAAGAAAGGGATTTATGTAAAAAAATCTGGAAGGACACGCTGATAGAAAATTCATGTCCACTGTTATCTGTTTTATATACTGGAGGTCTACATGAGATTTTTTCAAGAATGGGTTCCACTGCTTTAAACAAAAAAAGCTTGGACACCAATGAGGTAGAAGGAAGGGATGGCTGATGCTCAGTTCAGTCATGACTACTGTTTCTTTGGATATTAATTGGCAGGCATTCATGGCTATGGCTGACTGAGACGTGGTTGGGAATGAATTCCAAGGCATTCTCCAGAATGGCTCTACCCAGTACTCTCTTAAAAATCTGATTTACAGCCATAAAAGAGCCCTCATAATTAAAACCTTCACCCCAAACTTCAATCCTAAATAGATGTAGGTTTTTCAAGCACTATGGTGGGCATAAAGGGAATGCACAGTTTTCTGGAAAATGCTAAGCAATCCCTTCAGGATGGAAGCCCATATCAGGAGGTAGCTGCAGTGATCAATATAAGATGTTGATCTTATGATCAACATCTAGACCTAACATGTTGAGTTTAAACCCCAGAGCTACTCCTTACTAGCTATGTGGTCTAGGGGAGGTTCTGTAACCTCTACAAGCCTCAGGATTTTTACATGTAAAATGTAAACTACATAGGAATACTCTAAAGATTAAATACCTGTAAAGTGGTTTGTACTGAGACTCACACAGATCAAACCTCCTCAAATGTTAGTTTACGTATTATCACATTGGGAACAAAGACTTGAAGATAAAATGTGAAGAGGTTTGGAGAATAGAAAGCAGTACAACACAGGGAGGGCATGAAATCAATAGAGAATAGGGAACATGAAGAGGGGAGATGTGAACTAGAGATTTCATGATCTGCTAAGGTTTGGGCTTCACGCTATAGGGTATGGGGATCCATTGAAAGTTGTTTAGTAATTCACTTGTTCAGAAAAATACATTCTAAATGCTTACTCTGTGCCAAGCACCATTTTAGTGGAGGAAACAAGAAGGTAAATAAGGCAAGTCCATTATTTAGGCGACACAGACTTATTAATCCTAAGAGATGGGAGTTACAATAAAAGTATACACCAAGTGCTATGTGAACAGAGAGGGTGAAGTTTAGATGAATAAGACTGGCAGAGAAGGGAGAGATCTTCCTAAAAGTATAAGCAGCAGGTCAGAATGGGGTTTGACCGAAAAATGAAGAGAGGTTTATAATATGAGAGGAAGAAGAGAAGTATAGCCTCCCACTGAGGAAGCTTAGAATAGTTGGGATTCCAACATTTGTACCTCCAGGCATCATGCTACACCTAAAGCAGTGGACCCTAAAAATCAGCTTCCTCAGGTTCCACAAGCCTCTTGTTCTTTTGTTTTTTTAACTTTTCATTTTATGTTGGAGTATAGCCAATTAAGTATGCTGTGATAGTTTCAGGTGCACAGCAAAGGGCAGAGTCCACAAGCCTCTTGAAGATACAGAGAAAACAGCTTCCAATACTTAGGGAGTCATCCCAGAAAGAAGTTTACTCCTCTGAAGCTTATCACTGCTTGACTCTTAGGAGCTACTTTGGAGAGGACATCAACAAAACTTCTCTCTTGTCCATTTAAGAAGTTCACAATCATCGCCAGTTGAAAATGGGATAAAGTGTGCACCCACGAATTGAAAGAAACAGGATAAGGATTACAAAAATTTTAAGTAGTTCAATGAAGGGGTGGTAGGCTGGATAACACCTCCCCAACAAAGATGTCCATGCCTTAATTCCTAGAACTAGAACCTGTGAATATGTCACCTTACGTGCTAATGGGAACTTTGCATATGTGATTAAGGGTCTAGAGAAGGAAATAGGATGATAGAAGCTGAGGTTGGAGTGATGCACTTAGAGAATGGAAGAAGGGGCCATGAGCCAAGGAATGTAGTCTTTTTCCATAAGCTGGAAAAGACAAGGAAACAAATTCTCCCCCTTGAGCCTCCAGAGGGAACACAGCTCCATGAACACCTTTAGCTCCATGAGACTCATTTCAGACTTTTGACTTCCAGAATCAAAAAAGAATAAATGTATTTTAAGCCACTACATTTGTAGTCAGTTTGTTAAAAAAATATATATCTATATCTATATATATAGGGCCTCCCTGGTGGCGCAGTGGTTGAGAGTCCGCCTGCAGATGCAGGGGATACCGGTTCGTGCCCCGGTCCGGGAAGATCCCACATGCCGCAGAGCGGCTGGGCCCATGAGCCATGGCCAATGAGCCTGCACATCCGGGGCCTCCAGACAAATATATATATATATATATATATATATATGTGTGTGTGTGTGTGTGTGTGTGTGTGTGTAATATGGGGAGAGAGGGCCTCCTCCAAAGACCTCAAAGCTCAAGTATTTTATTAATCCCCTCAACAGCCTAGAGAAGATAAAGAAAATGGAAACAGAGAAGTTAGAGCAAGTCATTCAAGACTAAATAGCAGAAAAGGGAAGGAAAATACTACCAAGTTTAATACCCAGAATGAAACATGATTCTTCCAACTCCAAAAATACAGAAAGCTCTCTGGAAGACTACCAAGCTTCATTTGAGTGAGAAGTTCAGATCCTGCCCATAGGGAAGCCCAGGCATTTCATTTTGATGCAATCTCAGGGTCACAGTGAAAGAAAATGGCGGCCCATATTTGGTTATCCTCACTGCCAGTAAAATAATGTCCATGCTGCAAGAACTAGTACTAATTCACCCCACAGCCAGGGGTGCCCAGCCCCAACACAAATAAAAGTATGTCAATATTAGCCACAGAGATGGAGAAAATTCTCTTACCCTCCCAGGGTAGTCAAAGTCTGTGCTAATGTTTATGGGAGAAAAAGAGAAAAAACAAAGTCAGGAAGAAAACATATCTTTATCACTCACATCCCCAAGCAGATAAACAGACTAAGAACCTTAGGGAACGCCAAATTTAGTTCTTCGCATCATTCCCAACTTGCATACCTCCTGAAAATATATTTAAATACTATTATCAATAACACCACCTCCTAAAATAAACATTTTTCACTTATGAATTTATGCCCATTTTGACCATGTGAAACCTGCAAATTAAACATATACCAGGAGACAAAGGCAATAAGGCAGACAATCTCCAGCTAAGAAATCTGAAGGAAAAAAATTATATATATATATAAATATATATATGGAATAAAAAAGTCAATCTTTGATGAAATAATTGCTTCTGCTGTTATTTTTTGCTATTGCTTCAGAAATGTTCTCTCTCTCTCTCTCTCTCTCCCTTTTTTGTCCCTATAGCGAGGTGCCCTGCTGCTGTGCAGATGAAAGGTCCAGTCTCTTTAAAATTTCATGCAGAGCTCTTCACAACATCGAAGCTTTAAAGGCCCACGGCAAATTCAACATATTGTTACACTTGATGGAAGGAGATAAAAATTACATGCAAAATATACTGTATATTCATTTTCTGGAAATACTATAAAGTTACAGTTTCCCAGTAACCAATATGGACTTACATATTCTGATTTCAATATTTAGAAACACAAAAGATGCACATGGAGTACTGAAGCAAAAATAAGAATGAAAAGTCAAATCACCCAAGGTTAGATTAGGGTCCTAGGAAGTGTGAATAATTTTATTCATAGTTTTCCTAAATTATTTTAGATATATGAAGCATATTTAAAAGACACCAAAAGATACGAAGGGGAAAAAAATGGATTTTCTCAAACTTGTATATATCATGGGGTTCTTTACCCTAAGTTTTTTTTTTTTTTTTTTTTGCGGTACGCGGGCCTCTCACTGTTGTGGCCCCTCCCACTGCAGAGCACAGGCTCCAGACGCGCAGGCGCAGCGGCCATGGCTCACGGGCCCAGCCGCTCCTCGGCATGTGGGATCCTCCCGGACCGGGGCACGAACCCGCGTCCCCTGCATCGGCAGGCGGACTCCCAACCACTGCGCCACCAGGGAAGCCCCCCTAAGTTATTTTTATATCTCTAAGAAAAATATGGGGATAACTGCTTTTTTATTTTCACATATAAAATTATCTCAAGAAAACATTAAGAGCTAGAACTGAAGATATTGGAATGTAGAGCTTGGTACTCTCAAAAGCAAGTTTATCAATCAATACTCATTAATAAGGCTTAATTATAATAGGTGAACTTGATTTTAAAATTTTAAGTTCACAAGTTAAACATCATTATCTTTACATCTAAATTTTAGGTGTTTTATTGTAGCTGTTTTTAAATGGCCCCACTTGGCCAGCCTCATTCATTTGCATTTACTCATTTTCTTTCAGACATTTAGTGGATACCTACTATATGCCAGGCACTGTGCTAGGTGTTAGGAGTGAAAAACCAGAAAGATGTGGTCTCCAGAGGGATTACAATATAGTAAAAGGAGATGAACACAGTAAAAGGTAAGCATGACAAACTCTCTGAGGTCCTATGGCAGAAGTAGGGATATCATGGTAGCACAAAGAGTAATTGCTTGGTTTCTCCTGTAGGAAGAGAAAAAGTTGTATGCAGGCGTCAGTCCTTGACCAGAGGCTTAGAAACCACCTAGGCACTGATGAAATAAACCAAGGCAGTAGTAGTAGAGTTGGGGAAAAGGGGACAGATTTTGGAAAAATCATGAATACAAAACCTGCAGGACTTGGCTATTGATTAGAAGTAGAAAGCCAGAGCGTGAAAGAAGCGTAGGATGAATGCCAGATTTCTAATACTGGTATCATTCACCAATTCGTTCATCATTTCAACAGTTATTTACTACCTAATAGGTGCCAGACATTGTTCTAAACACTGGAGACATAACAGTGACCATTTAAGAATCCAAACTCCTAAACTAAGAGATGACAAATGGAGAACTACAACAAATAAGTACTATAAGAATACATAAGCGCTGTGAAGAAAATAGGGCAGTTTCAAGGAACATAGAGAAGGCCAAGACAGCTTTGTCATGGTGAGCAAGATGAAATTGCAGATGCAGGCAAGCAGGGTCAGATTACATAAGACTTATAGGCTGGGTAAGAATTTTGTTTTAGCGTAACAGAAGAAATTTTGCAGGTTTTAAGCAGGAGTGACAACAGATCATTGGGGAAATAGATCAGGGAGCAAAAAAGGAATCAGAGAGGCTAGCTCGAAGTCTCTTGCAGTGATCTAGACTGGAAATAATGGTGACTTGGAGCAGGTGAGAAAAGTTGAGCATTCCCAGGGTCCCTTTTAGGGGTGGAGTTGGAAGGTTTTGTGAATGGGTTAGCTGTGCAGGGTAAGGAAAATAGATCAAGTTTATTCTTGGGCTTTGCTTGAGGGACTGGGTAAATAAAGCAACTGGGATGGGCAAGACTTGGGGCAGAAGCAAGGCAGGGGAGGGGAATCAAAATAGTTTGGAGGATGTTAGGTTTGAGACACCTCTTAGACATCAAAGTAGAGTTAACAAGTAGGCAGCTGTTTATATGAGATCAACTGAGAAAAGAGGTCAGGGCTGGATATGAATTTGGGAATCTCTCAGTATATAGATGCAAAGTCCTGGGGCTGAGTGAGATGACAGGGCTTGGGGCAGGGTTGGTAGTGGGAGGGACTGTCAATAGATGAGAGATCCCTGAGGATCTCCCACACTAGAGGTCAGGCAGAAAAGGTTACCAAGGTCAGCAAAAGAGACCATGAAGCTGCAGCCACCAAGATAGGAAGGAAACCAGGACAGTGTGATGTCACAAAAGCCAAAGGGACAGTGTTTCAAGAAGGAGGGAGTGGTTCACTATGGGAAAAAAAATTTTGAAAGGTCAAGAAATATGAGGACATACAAGTAACCATTGGATTGAAAATCATTAAGATTTTTGGTGACCTTAAAAAGAGAGCTTCTGTGCAGTTGAGTGAACAGAACACCTATGACTGTTTTGAGAAGATAATGAGATGTAAGGAAGCACAATCAGCTAGTGTCAGTAACTTTTATGATTTAAATTTTGTTATAAAAGGCAACATAGAGATGAGGCCTTAGCCAAGTTGGGGAGTGAGGAGATAAGAAGTTATGGGAAAGGAGATGGCAGAGCATGTGTTCATTTGCTGATAGTAACAATTCTGTAGAGAGGCAGAAATTGATGATGCAAAGAAGTGAACCTTTAAGAAGGCAAAAGGAGATTTGATCCAGAATATAAGAAGTAGCGTTTCTTTGATTTTGATTTTTTTCATCTATAAAGCATATTTCCAAATTTAAGAAATTTGAATATAGACTATATTAAATGATTTTATTGAATCAATGTTAATTTTCTTAGATGTGAGAATGATAATGCAGTCATGCAATGAAGTGTTCTTTTCCTAGGCAGTAAATGCTGAAGTATTTAGGGATGAAATAAATGACATTTGCAACTACTTTCAAACGATTTTAGAAAAAAAGATATATGAAAAGGACAGACTGATAGATAAAACAAATGCGGTAAAATATTAATAATCGGTAGATCTAGGAGTAGTTGAGTGCTTTCTATGCTATTTTTTCAACTTCTCTATTGATTTGAAATTTTTCCAAATTAAAGTTGCATGGAGGAATTACAGAGGTTTGGGATAACCCTCTCCCCACTGGACCTTCTAAATCAGAATCTCTGGAGATGGGACCTAGGAATCTGCTTTTTATAAAGGCTCCCATGATGATTTTGATTCGCAGCTCAATTGTAATTAATCATTATTGCTGCATACTAACCACTCCAAAGTTTACTGGCTTAAAAGAACAACGATTTTATTTGCTCACAAATTTGTGGGTCAAGAATTTGGGTAGGACTCGGCAGAGCAGTGACTTGGCTGGGACTGAATCTAAAAAAAAAAAAAAAATGGTACTGATGAACCAGGTTGCAGGGCAGGAATAAAGAGGTAGACATAGAGGATGGACTTGAGGACATGGGGTGGGAGGGGGACGCTGGGGCGAAGTGAGAGTAGCATCGACATATATACACTACCGAATGTAAAATAGTTGGCTGGTGGGAAGCAGCAGCATAGCACAGGGAGATTGGCTTAGTGCCTTGCAACCACCTAAAGGGGTGGGATAGGGAGGATGGGGGGGAGGCTTAAGAGGGAGGGGATATGGGGACATGTGTATGCATATGGCTAATTTGCTTTGTTGTACAACAAAAACTAACACAGTATTGTGAAGCCATTATAGTCCAATAACAATCTACTAAAAAAAAAAAAGACTGACTCACTGACTGTGGCCTTGGTGCTCAGCTGGAGCTGCTCCATGGGGACTCTATCTCCAGCAGGATAGTCTGGAATCCTTTACCTAACAGCTATGTTCCCCCTCTATGGAAACAGAAGTTATGGGACTTGGGCTTAGAAGTCTAAAATATCAGTTCCATCACATCCTATCTGTCAAAGCAGGTCACAAAGCCAGCCCAGATTCAAGGAAGTAGAGAAAGAGACTCCATTTCTCTTTTTTTTTTTTTTTTTTTTTTTTTTTTTGCAGTACGCGGGCCTCTCACTGTTGTGGCCTCTCCCGTTGCGAAGCACAGGCTCCGGACGCGCAGGCTCAGTGGCCATGGCTCACGGGCCCAGCCACTCCGCGGCATGTGGGATCTTCCCTGACCTGGGCACGAACCCACGTCCCCTGCATTGGCAGGCGGACTCTCAACCACTGTGCCACCAGGGAAGCCTGAGGCTCCATTTCTTGATGGAAAGAACAACAACAGCACACTAACAAAGCAGGTGTGGAGCAGAAAGGTGTGATTCACTGGGGGACTGTTACAACAATCAACTACAGACACCCACTAAATTAGACTACTAACTTAAGTAATATAAGTCCTCACTTAAATAATACAAGCTTGTGTCACACCCTGAGTATCCTGTCCATATGTAAATGATTCTTCTAAAACTGTCTGAAAACAATTCATTTTCTTAATTTGGAAGAGACTTGCAATTTTATGGTGCTAATAATTTGCTCAGTAGGCCATAAACATTCCAAAAGTAAAATCCAAATCCAATCTATCCCACTTATCCCCAGTCTCCAGGACCCAGATTCAGATCACAGCAGTTCTGCAAACTGAGGGGCAATAAAAGAGGTTCTAGGAGAGTCTCAGCAAGTTCTCACCAACCTCACAAATGGGGAGCAAAACTGGAATGGGATGCTCTTCTTGTGTAGAAGAGTAGCCTTTCCTCATTCTTGCCCTAGGGGTGATGACAGAGGCCATACCTATAACCTCTTCTTCAGTAACCTTTTTAAGCTTCATTAGCTGATCACCACGTTAAGAGAGGTAACCAGGCCTCCAACCAGGATCCTGAATAGGAGTGTAAGGCCAGCACCTCCCAAAGCAGAGTGACAGAGAAGATGGGAGACAGCACTCTAGCTCTCATCACCATTACCAGAAACTCCAAAATAGTGGTGTCTGAATTAACGTGATTTTTGTTATGTGTACTTATGAGACTTAATTAAAGCATATGTGGGACAGGCACATATGTGTCCCTGAACAGAATAGCTCTTCACACATGGTCCTCACTATGGAAAAATTTTATTCTATCAGCTGTCAAAATCAAAAACTGCATCTGATACTACTCCTGAAGAATTAAGGTGTGTGCAAGACTGACCCTTTCTGTGCCCCGTGTTTACCTGTGCATATAAACTACCTTGTAATGGTATCCACTGGAGTTGCAGAGTGTGGCAGCAGTATATTTTGAACCCAAAGCTACCTGACTTAAAGCCTGAGCTACTCGCACTACACCAAGCATTGAAAAACTGAAGAGGTATCAATCTCTGATTACAGAAATTAGAGAATCAATTAGCTGGATTAGGAGGTATCTGACTTTCTCAAGGGCTCCTGAAATCACCCACAGAAGAGAACTCAGTAATGGAAATACGTTACAGTTCCACGGGCTCTAGTCCTGACTCTTCTATCATGAATGAGCTGTGTGACCTTGGAGAAGTCACTTTTCTCTGGGCTCCCTGTATTCATCTGGGAAGAGTCTTAATTACAGCTGATTGCCCTTAAGATCAAGACGCCTATATGTGCCCACGATGTTTATATTAAGAGCACTTCAATTGAATGCATGCGCTCTTTAAGAACAGATAAATATTTGAAATGCATGAAAACCATCATGGAGATGATGGTTGACTATCAATTACAATGTACTTTAAAAGCGTACACTTCATTGAGTTTTCACTTTGTCCTACTGTCCCCTAAACAATTTCCACTTGACAACATATTTCATTTAGTTTAAAGTATATTTTCATTTCAAATTTGTATCTTTAAATTCTTGGCATCCCAGAAATTTTTTCTTCATTTTCCAATGACACTTTAAAACTTCCCTCATATTACCTACATTATGAGATGTTTCTGTCATTTTTGTTTACTACATTTTCACCCCTATTTCAGTTACAGGAAGTATTCCCAATGCCACTCAATTGTTTTATTACACAACAGTATAAATTATTACATCTCCATCAACATTTATGAGTACTACTATCTAAGCAGTGTGTGTGTTTTACTGAAATAATCTATAGATAAGGTGTGTGGGCACACATGAGTAGCATTTTCTTGAACTTTCAAAATTTGGTCTATGACTGATATCCAGAGATAATCAGGCAAAATCAAATATTAAAATTGGTCATAATTAGTACTGATCACATACTAAAATAATGATGTGAGAAATGTTTTGCAAAATGTAAAATATTATATATATATATATGTCCAAGTACTATTAGGAAATTCAGGTAGCCACCAAATGGCTCCGAATTTCAGCTGATAGATAAATCTTTACAACACTAAAATTCCAGGTGAAAGAAAACTGACTAAAAGATAACCTCTAAAAACAACATATATAATCTGAAAATCTAATGAATGTTCAACTGCTATAAGTAATAATACATGTTGGCTTTTATTGAACAACCATGAGGTCCCAGACAGAGCTAAAGGCTTTACTTTCATCATACACTTTTAATTCTCACAACTGGCTTTGCCTCCTTAACTTTCCCACTACTCAGCTTGTATAGAAGCCCATGAAGCTTGTCCCCCTGCTGGAGGCCTGAGGTGACAGAGCCAAGAAGATCAACACTCAGACCTTTTGTGGGAGAGGCACACAAATGAGGAGGTTCTGCCTAGCAAACTGGTGACTTCCCCATTTTATAGATGAAGACACTGAGGCCTGAGGCATTAACCAACTTGTGCAAGATCTCACAGCTAGTTAGTGGCAAAACTGAAACCTGAAACCAAGTAGTTCCCCAACCTCGATTTTAATGGCTACATTCCACTGGCCGGCAAGGGGAAGTTTATTAAAAATCTCCCCACTGATGAATTAAAAATTCAAGTTACAACAACTCTTAAAATTTCTGGACTTGCTTAAAATCATGCCCTTTAAGTAATCAAGACCATTTATGTTGTTTTCCATCACTGAACTTATTAAACAGTGCTACTGCCACTTCTCCAGCTCAGGAATCAGGCAAAGTTTGAAATATTAGGATTTATGCTGAAATATTCCATGGGGTCCTTCTCTGCCTAATTCTCTCAAATCTTTGTTTCTATTAGTAAAATATTAACAGCTTTGCCCCATACGAAACTAACAACAGAAAGATATTATGTAACTGATATATTCTGCAAAAATATGCACATGCAAATAGCTTACACAAAACTGTAATTAAATTAAGGGGCAACTGAATAGGTGTTAATTATAAAAAAGTCTCCTTTAAGTTAATCAGATAAAGAACACACACCAAAGAATCAAAGAAATAGAATATACCCTCAAGTTATATCACAAGGAAAAAAAAAACCTCTCTGGATAAGAAATTCAGGTTTATTTTATCTTAAATCAGACCAAGGGGATTTAGGTTGGTTTTTTAATTTACTTGTTCATAATGATCTCTCAGATTAATCATACTTTTTATAGATTATTATTAATCAGACATTTCATTGCTTCAGGCAGAAAATTATTTGATAGTAAAAAGGTCTATATTCCAAAGGCTCATAAGAGAAAGATTTCCATTTCTATCATTGCACATCTCTTTCAGTTCCCATTCTCAGTGGAAATAACTCAACAATTTCAGTCCCTGTAACACTAACATTTAGAAGTGTCTCCCATTTACAAGATAGCTGAACTAGGGTTTGTCTTATAAGACTTTTTTTTATGTTACTGTATTTACAAGCCAATTATATTTTCTTAGGGTATGAGGTTCAGAAGACAACCTTTCCGTGTTGCTCAGATTTTTATCATCTTCCATTAGGGGTCTTAGAACTGAGGCATGGGGAAGAACAATTGGGTCATCGGTTTTATCCATCAGGCTGGTGTCCTCTAAAATGCTCTTGATGCCATCTGGTTGTCTCTCACAAGTCACTTTGGCTTCCTCCCCATTCCCATAAGCCCCTTGTGTTTTTATCTGTGCCACTCTAACCACATAGGAAAACTATATTTCCCCCTATAGGTCAGGACTCTGTGAGGCTCTCTCCGATACCTACATTTCTTTTGCTCCCACACTATGCTACATTCAAAAGGCACCTAAAATCATATTGCTTTCCAGAGCTCCAGCATAAGAACAAGGGCACAGGTAACTCTGTCCCCAGGTTCCTCAGTTTATGAGTTGGGCCTACTGTCTACTCTCACCCTCCATCCTCCCTTTCTCCTCTAGCCTCCTCACTCTGAGCATCCAAGCAAATGACTTGGCCTCCCATTTCACAGTGAAAAATAGGAGACTAACAAAGCCAAACTCCCTCAACTTCTGGCCCATTTACCATTGAATTTTCCTAGCTGTACAAAGTTCATCTCTTCACTTGCATCCCATTTCTCATTCCACCTTCTTCAGGAATCTCCCTCCATCAACTGCCTTCCTCTGTATCTTCATCCTCTCTCCTTTGACTCTCTGCCTTCAGCTTCTAAGATAAATATGTGACTGTCATTAAAATATACACAGCATCAGAAACAAGAACCACACACAAAACTCTCCCTAGACCCTTTTCTCTCTCATCTTCCCGTCACAGCTAAGCTTCTTCAAAAAAAATACTGAGAAAAATGTTCCAGGGAGAAAGAAGAGTATTTGTATATACCCTGGGATGGAAATGATCATGACTCTCATGAGAAACTTGAAGGTCTGTGTGGGTGGAGAATCAATAGAGTGGTGGGAAGTGAGACAAGGGATAGAGAACACTGGCCTTATGATTCATGAAGGATTTTAACCTACACCATGGACTTGAAGATCAAATAGGAGTGTGAATATTAAGTGCCTAGTGCACATAATAAAATATAGCTATGGTTATTTAAAAACATATGACCCTGACTTTCTTCTTACTTCATTAGAACACCCTCCAAGGCTACAGAAGTGAGAGCAATCCCTTTGTCACTGGGCTGAAAGCCTACTTGATGGAGACTTTATGCAGGATAAAGTTGAAATCTCTCAGCTCCACACAGAGGTCTGAGTGGAAGCATTTGGAAGCATTTGGAAACAGTAATAGGTACACAGGCGATATATGTAGCACAATAAACATGCGTTACAGATAAATATGCTAAACTAAGAAATATAAAACTTGCCCTGTAGCTCCTATTCTGGTAGATGGAGGTTGGGTTTGTAGAGTGAGAAACTGGACTAGAAATTGTCGGTTAAAGATAATTCCATCTCGCAGGACAACTAAATTCAAAAGGTAAACCTGGACTGAATGCTGGAGTAGAAAAATTGCTTTAAAAGGACATCATTAGGAGAAAGGATGAAATTGGAGTATGTACTGTAGACTATATAGAAGTGCTCTATCAATGTTAAACTTTCTGAATTTGATATGGTTATGTAACAGAATATCCTTGTTCTTAAAAAATACACACAGAAAGACTGAGGGGTAAAAAGGCATGATTTATGCAAGCTACTCTCAAATGGTTCAAAAACTAAGTTTTAATATAAACAATATTTTTTGATATAATAAATTCTCATATTATATATAATTATATGAGAGAGACTGCTAAAGCTTAAGTTGTAAATTGGTGGTTCTGAGTAAAGGATATACAGGAGCTCTTTGTACTATTTTTTTTTTTTTTTACAACATTTGGGGTTCAAGGGCTGGACCCTGAGCTGTCCTCTAGGTCCTCACTGCCCTGTAGCCTCCAGAGAGATGCCTCTTCCCTCTTGGTCACCCTGCAGTGTCCCCTGCTGAAGTCCTCAGCTGATAGAACTTGTGATCTCTTCTGTCACTGTTGGGGCCCAGTAGGTTTCCCCATCTTTGCAGACTTGGCCTTATTTAAGCCCTTGCTTATTGTCTCTGGATAATGCAGAAGGAGCTTTGGAAAACAGAAGTCCCTCTTTCTCTCTTGACAAGCCAGACTCTCAAGACTACTGTCTTACTGCAACTTCCCCCCAAAATTTAAATTTGATGCTCAAAGTTGAGCACTGTGTTGGTAGTTCTAACCTTTTGCCTTTTCCCCCCACACTGTGAAACCTGTGCTTCAATGAAGGGTACAACCCATGGCATCTTTGTTTACAGGAAAAAAAAAAAAAACACATCTGCATAACATTTTCATAAAGATAGTTCTTACATGTAGTTTCCATTTCAACAATTTAACTAGTCTCAATCTTTATTTTCTATTTCCTCAGGTGGCAGAACCACAGTTAACACTGAGTATAAAAATCCTCAAGGTTTTGATAGTCATCAACTACAATCAAAAATGGCTATACAGATATAAAATGCAAGGTTTAGTAAAAAGAAATGGGTAAATTTTATACAAACAGATTTCCACAACTCTTTGACATACTAAATGATCAAGTGATTCTTTACATAGTTAAAATTTTAATTAAAAAAATCTACCTTGCATGTCCTACTTATTTTCACTATAATTAAAATTTATAAGCCACAGCTACTACATCAAAGCAAGGCAGAAAACTATAGGTTTTATAATGGGTCCTCCCTGCCTCATCTCCCACAACTCCCACCCCTAGTAATGGATTAGGATAAAAATATTCATTTTCTACTTAAACTAAGTAATCACAACAGTTGTAGGCATGTATGGAAATTCAATATAGGGTTCAACAATTACCAATAGGTAGAAAGAATTTAAAGTGGCAAAATTATAATGAAGTACCTAACAAAGCTTAGCTGCACTGGGAACGGCTCCAACTCTCCCATGGTGAAAGGAGATCTGTGAGGCTTTAATTTTGGGGGGCCCTGGTTGGCTACAAAGCCACAAAAGGGGACTGAACATTGAGAGAAGGCGAAGCAGGACGATGGCATCTCTTCAACATGCTTAGGTTGATCTCACTACCTCCCTAGCCCGTTTTGATCAGCATATAAAGACCAGGGTTTTGTGTGTGGTTTTTTGTGTGTGTCATTTAATGCTTACAAATCTCAGATGCAAAGAGGAAACTAAGAAAGATTTAAAACCTTATTATTTCGGAGTAATAAATTTGGGGTTCTTTGATTTCCTTGAAAAACTGAAAAGAAAAAACAAGAGGAGCTTGCTTTATTTGTGATAGGTGTGCCATTAACTTTGCTAGAAGGGCATTTATCCTTTTAAAGGCATATTTAATATGCCCTTAAAACATAGTAAATATGTATCTTATAATAAGATGTTTTCCTCATGTTTCCTTTGGGTAAAGTCTGTCTAGTACATCCTTTTAAGGATAAATAGATGCTTTTAGAAAAATTGAGTTAAGATATCAACTTTTACTTTTAGGTTCACTTGAAATATTCCACGGCCTCTCTCTTTGTATCCTACTTGTATATGCAATTTTATGTAAATCTATTTAACATTTTTCTTATGAACTAACATAAGGCCTGAATAATCTAACAGAGCAAATAAAAATTCTCTTCCTCTAAAATTAATGCCCATAAATGCAGTACAGTATTCCTCCAAATTATTTTTTTTTAAATGAAGAGCAAACTGTGGAGGTTTACTGAAAAAAATTTTTCATTATATTTTTGAATGAGTAGAAATAAAGAACTATAAGGAAATTTTTCTGGAGCTTTAACATTATAATTTATCATATGACTCTACAAATGTACATATATATTAAATCTATATTACACAAGATTATTGTATATATTTTAAATTATATACAAAATAGACACATTCATATACCTTAAGATTATTAAACTTTACAAATCTACTCATACATATTTTCTGTCTTTTTCTCTCATAAAAATTCCTGTTTCTGTATTCATACTACCTGATCACAAGGTAACCTAAAGCACACTTGCTTTAATAACTTACACATTCATAAATATTTTTAAACCCCATAAATGTTTAACATTGGTATAACATATCAAAGTACTGTTCTTTTCTCTGTAAATAAATCATTTCTAATCGAAAGACTTGGGGGTGGGAGAGAGGTACATAGAGTAACAAAAATCCTTCTGGCCAGGGAATCAAAGGACATTCCCAGACATTAACTTCTCTTTCCAAATATGAAAAACATATTAAATATGTATCTTATAATAAGATGTTTTCCTCATGTTTCCTTTGGGTAAAGTCTGTTTAGTACATTCCTCTTCACATTGTGCTACGGAATTCTTAGTCAACTTTGTCATTTTTCCCTCTGCAAAGGGCTGCCTGCTGGAAGGAAGCCAGAATTACTGTGATATCACTCACTCATCCAAGACTAACTACATTAGTCAGGCAAAAATGAGTTATAATGTAAAAGAAAAATGATTAAATTTATATATATATATATATATATAAAATATAGATACACACACACCCCGCCCATTATACTACTTCTAAAGAAAAATAGTTAACTCCCACTGTCTGTGTTCTGAAAAGAAGACAAGCTATGAAAAAAGACACAAGGCATTCACAGGATTTAAATGAACTTTTAGGACTGCTACATGTTCTACAGTTTAATTTTTTTTTTTCCCCAAACCCATGTGGCCATCTGTATCTATAATGAGGAGTGAAACAATAAGGGATTTTTCAAGTAAACCTTTCGTAGGGCTGCAAACTGCCATGGTACTTAAAGGAAGGGGTGCCAAATGACTTGGAATTTCTGGGCAGCCATACTGCAAAAAAAACAGAGCATGTGGGTGGCCACGTTGCTTATACTTGTGGTATGCAAGTGAGTGATATTAGTTACACTTGCATCTCACAAGCAAAAAAAGTCCCCACGTTTCTTCTGATATCTTTCTCATATCTTCTTGCCATGCCTATCACCAAGCTATGCCAACTGATTATGTCTGTAGCTGTCAATAATTTTTCTATATAAACATCCTCTTTGAATCAATCTTTTGTCACCTGGATTGTTTCACTTCACTTCCTTTTAGCAGCACTAACTGCTTCAAGAGGACAACTGCCGCTAAAAACATGGTACTGCAGCAATCATTTAGTTCTGTGCGCACATTTTAATTTCATGCCCTACAGGGGGGGTATCACTATCGGCCTTAAACAAAAAATGAGTCTTTAATGCCTTATTGGTTTACACAATTTATCTTTCAAATAGTCAATGAGCTTTTAAAAAAAAAATAAAGAAAAACAGAAAGAAGGAAAAAATGTTCAATTGGCAGTGGATATTCAAGGAGCATTCAACCCCCAAAATGTGAATCCTACAAATATTTCCCGAAGTATATGTTTATGAAAATAAACTGAATTTGTCAAATGTCTCCTCCTTCATGGCATATCCTGCTGTTATCCCAGCACAGTGGGACCTAACATGTCAGGCCAACCCTGTTGTGATCGCCAGAAGAGAAGCATTTAGTTGTTGATATCAGATTTAGATGGTTTTTGTAGCACGGCCTGTAATTTAAATCTTTCAGAACAAGAAGGACGAAAGTGGTTGTGGGGTGGCAGCCAGTGGGAATCAATGAAGAATAAAACTTAACGTGAGCAGGAGAATGTATGAACGCGTATGGATGTTCAGGACTGGCCTCAAACCTGTTATGTGGTTTCTGTTTTCCTTTGACATGGGTGTTATTTTCTCATTGGCAGAAACAGCTAGTGAAACGTTGGTCTTTTCCTTTCCAACGTGTGTTATTAAAGGTCTAAAATCACAAGTCAATGAAAAGGAGCTGCTTTGGTTACTGATAACAGTAGCCTGAGAACACTTAGTCCAGCAATTAGAACCTAAGATGAGAATCTAGAGGAGGGAAAGCTCAAGAGTAACCAGAAGATAAGGGAAACATAAAAAAAGGTCCATGAGTAGATGATTTTTAAAGTGAAAACATTTTTATATTTTAACAAGTATATATGGAAGGTAAAGTAAAACACTTCTTCCCATAAAGACTTTTTTTTGAAAAATCATTTACAGCCCAGACTTTCCTGCCCTCTTGTGGAGAAAATACAGAGCTCTTTATATGACAGTGGCTTTTCAAAACTTGCAGATGCCTTCTTCCATGGTATGTGTCATTTACTGTCATGGTCAGATCCCCTGACGTTCACAGAGCTTTACTAGCTGTTAACTGTTGTACTGAAACAAAACCTAAGATGTGAATAACAAAGCAGAGCTAGATCAGATGTTAGACAGCAAGGAACCATTTTAATGTGAAACGAGAAAACTGCAATGATTAGTTTTTAATAATACTTAGACAAATAAATGTTTTAAACAAGAAGGACAAGAGAGCAGAGTTTTCAAAGTAGCCATCAGAAAGCTCTAGTCCTTTCATCCTTCTACTCAGAGAATGGGCTATCATCGCTCTCTGTGGGAGCACAGGTACTGCCACTGCACATTGTCATCTGGGCAGGACCAGCCTGGGACAGAGAACGCACAAATCCCATTGGCAACTCCTGTAAAATCAGACAGTTTCCAAGTTGTTTAGGTTGCTTTTAAGGAAATTTTGTACAAGTTGGCTTAAATTTATACAAGAGACAGGGGCTGGTGGTCCTGACCACCACATTCAATGCCTAACTCCAGCCAACGACCAACTTATGCTGTGATTTAGGCATAAATCTGCTCTGGTCATGCACAAGAAGGTGTTAAATTTCATTGTATTTATCATGTGTTCTAAAATCGAAGTGTTTCAGTAAAATCCAAAGTTCTTTTTAAGGGTTTTATAAGTTGGGGGGAAAGAAAAAATTATAGTAGATAATATTATCATGAAAATATTGTAAGATTTCTGAAAGGCAGCATACCCTATTGTAGGTATAACTTTTTCCCAAGTAATAGACTCTCAGATGTTCACTGAACGTTCCCTAGCACAGTACTAAGCACCACAGCAACACAAGAGAAACACAAATCATGATTTCCACTTTATATCACTAGGTATTTACCCCAGCACCAACTGTGTGCCAGTGCTCAGTGTAGTAGGAGAAACCAGGTTTATGCAGCAGCTGGGCAAACCAGACAATCAATGGGCCAGAGAGGGGAGGCTGTAGCATCAGGGAATTCCTCTGGAGGAAAGAAGACCTGGCCAGAGAGACAAAGTCTGAAGAAAAAGGAGGAAGAGAGAAACTTGCTCCATGTAGCACCAACCAGTCATGGCTTATAAAAAGATTAAAAACTGTGGATTTGAAAGACCTCCAAGTTATGATCACCTAAGTTAAAAAAAATAATGCCATTTGCAAAAGACAAGATAGGTTGCACAGGTAGAATGGAACCAGATTAGCCAGAGCATGGACTGCAAAGCTCCAGTTTGAATTTCATCAACAGGAAGCCAGGAGTGATATAGGAGTAGGGGTTTATTGATGACATTTCCGCAGATGATTCTAAGGAGACAGTGTTTCCAGTGCCCTGAGTATGGAGATGTGTGAGAAAGAAAGGTGGTCAGGCAGTTGTTAAAGTGATACAGGCTAAGCTAGAGGAGAGGCAATGAATCTATAAGCTGTTCTCTAAGAAGATTAATTAAATAGAGTGACTGGTTGACTATAAGAAAGAGAACCCAAAAAATGCCTTAGGTTTAAATCCTTTCAGGATGATAGGACGAGGCACAGAATCAAGAAATTAAGTGAATAGAAAATTCACACATTTTACATTCACTCCCATCTCTCAGGTCAGCCTTAATTACTGTTTTATAAGAGTGGTAATTCTGCCTCCATATTATTTTTTAAATTAAACTTCAAGTTACATCATAGTTTTTAAAAAAATTAAAATTTTCAATCTGCTCTTAAAAAGATTCATTACAGTTAGCCTGTTTCTATGCACAAAACTTGGAAGTTTTGGATGCCACCAAAATTTACTATCATAATTAAATACCCTTGAAATCACATGAATAATAATGCCAACAATTTCTCAATGTATTTGTATTTAGACATTTATTGATAAGTATATCAATAATGTATGCCCAGCACTGTACTAGGTACTACAAGGCATTCAAAAATAAGGAAATAAAATGCAGTCCCTGATCCCAAGCAATTTTTAATCTATTAGAGGAATAAGACAAGTACAGAAACAACTATAAAATAAGGCTGAATGTGATCAATGCTGTCTTAAAGGGAGTATGAATAAAGTACATAGAAAATCAGAGGAAATCAATCATTTCAACTAGAAATCAGGGCCAGGAATACATGTTCTGAGTCTTGAAAATAGGAGTATGAATGTTGCAGGTCTCTCCCAAACCTTATATTCCAAGATTCTCTGTGCAAATGAAAAAGCACATTCCAGTTTGAGAGAGATGCTTTTTTAAGAGGCAAGAAGGTAAGAGAGCAAGAGTTTTCTCTTCAGGGTACAAACACTGTAGATGAATCATTCAACATGAAACTGGTAGGCAATGACCTTTACTACAATGGGCTTTGATTGGCAGATAAATGATTCCTACTAATTTCTACAGGGAAGGACAGCCACTCAAGATTTCAAATAGGATTTTGGCATGATGGGATATGACCTGTCTATAATTCAGCACATTCATGTCCTTTAGTACATTTAATCTGGCAATAATGTGCTTGGGATGGGGGAACCACAAAAGAGCATTGCAACAAGTGAGTAAGGGGTAAGAGAAACAATGATCATCTTAAGCAGTCTTAGAACAACAATGATAAATAAACTGAATAATCTGTTTTTGCCAAATGCCTCCCATAATCTAGTAAATATGAGTGATAAAATGCAGACTTCCAGTAGCATTTAAATAAACAGACACAAGCAGGATGCCTCTAGGCTACAGTTTTTCATTGGAATTCCCAATATTCAAGCTAATCTTCCAAAAAGTATGCCAAAATAAATGGATATACCCTTTGGGTTCAAAACTGAGCTAGTGAGGTCAATCCATGTACATATTAGTGAACTTTTATTAGTGAGTATCTCAACCCATACATTATTATTATAATAACAATTCTTCTAGAAGAATACAAATACTGTCTATTGGTTGGAATACTATCCTTTCATGCTATCTGGCATTCTTCTCCCCACCTAGGACTAAACCCAAAATATGAAAGTAGTCTACTTAATCCTGGTTAGCCTATGTCCAAGGCCACCTATGTGCTTCTTAATTATAACCCCGAATCAGACTCTTGCAGTCATTAAATTCATGGGATTGTATCAATCTACAAACCCACAGCTTTTTAAATGTAAATTTGCTGAATTATATACAGGTAAAATCTCATTACAATGAACTTAATTGTAATAAAGAGTATGGAAAAAGATGTGTCTCAAGAGAGATGCCCTACCATGGCAATGATTTCTACAACTAGGGAATTATTACTAATCCTTGAAATGAAAATCATTTCTTTTGAAGATATTCTATCTCCTTCCAGTACAAAAGGAAGGAAAATTTTCTTTTGCTCTTTTATTCTTCAACTTATCCTTTAAAAATATACTTCATGTGATAAAGGTGGAATTTTAACTCAGTTAAAATTAGAAACAATCAGCTACTAAATTTTCCCTATAAAATTAGCAAATATATATATTGTAATGAAATTGCCTGGCTTTAGGGAAGGTGCAGGAGCATGAACTGATATATTCTTTCTGGAGGGCCATTTGACAATATATACCTAAGGCACTAAAAGTGTATGCTATTTATAAGGTAAGGTCTCAGGATGTTCACTGAAATGCCATTTATAACAACATAAAATTACAAACTACCTAAATATAAAAAATATCAGTTTAAATGAATTAATACATACATATAATAGAATACTATGCAGCTATTTAAAATGATGTCAAGAAAACTGTCATAATTATTGAAATACAGATTATGAAACAGTATGGTATGACTCTGCTTTTGTAAAATATACTTATTTGAATTTTTAATATAGAATAAAAGACTGAATAAACTAAAAGAAACTGAAATTACAGTGGTGGGTTTTCCTATTGGTAGGGTCGTAAGTATTTTTACTTTTATTTTTATTTAACCATTATTTCTAAATTTTCCTCAATGAATACTTTTTCCAAGAAAAAATGGAAAAAATACAACAAACTACCCCTCAGCTGCCTTCTTCCCTCTACTCCTTATCCTCCATCCCATCCCTTCAGAAAAACCCACCTGAAACTATCCAACTGACCACCAAGAACAAAATACAAATACAAACATGTACCACAACAGAAATATAATCCAATACTATTTCTTAATTTTTCCTACTCAATTTAGAGTACTTATTTTCATTACTTATTCATCATAGTGAGTCTCTTTATAGTTTCTATTGATAAGTGCTGTAATCTCTAGGCATGCACTCTTCATGACAAACCCTAATACAACAAAATAACTTGTATTGCTCACATTTACTACAATAGAAATTGATCTTTAATATTATTTGCTTGTCAAATCTGGAGAGAAAGGTCACTGTTGAACAAAAACAAGGGTAATAGTTTTATAAATTTTGCCTGTTGCATGACGGGAATCAGCAAAATATTATTCGAAATTGAGTCCTTTTAGAGCTTTAACCTAAAGAGCCCGTCCTAATGATGCCCCTGGTGGCAGGTAACATTTAATTTTCTTCTGTGTCACTGAAAAATTAGATGTAAAACTCAGGTAAGACATTACTATTTCACACCCTGAGGCTAAACAGTTCAAAATGAATATTCATAAAGTCCTAGTCTAAATGAAATCTCATGTGAGTATATATTTTAAATGCTTGAATATTTTACATAGTTCAGTTCAGAGACTGAGCATCTCACAGAGGAAAGAAAGAATTCTGTCAACTCTCAGGCTATTAATTGCAGGCCTGAACACACAACTATGGCAAAGTGCATTTCACACACTCTCCCACACACACACCATAGTGCTACAGCCTCCTTCCAAAAGTCTAAACCTGGCTCTCTTTCTCCTTGGTTGCCTCTTAATGGTGATGAAAGTAAGTGTTAATAATCACTAGGAATATATATATATATGTATATATATATATATATATACATATATATATATATCAGTTCCTCCCTGAGGCTGAAGATGCCTATGTCCGTGTCCTCTGCTAGGCTCCAGAGTGACTTGGGAAGAGGGTGGAAAAGTGGAAAGGAAATGTAGGCAGGACAATTCTGCTGTGGTTGGATTCACTTTACTGTACCCCTCACCCCCCACGACTGTACAGGGCTCGCAGTCACTGCCCTAACTTATCCTCCCCTGCAACAGCATTGCTCTTGGTCTCTGGTGGTACGTTTTCTTAAGGAAAATGTAAACAAAAGGTATTGCTCAAAGAACTCTGAGTTCTTTTAAAAGAGCTTCTGGAACAAAGACTGAAATTATGTAGACATAAGGCAGTTGTGGATATGGAGAGGGGATGTAGAAGTAACACGGGCAGAACTAAAGAGATAGAGTATAAAAGTAAAAATTAATAATGAACAGTCTGGCTAAACAACCACTGAGCTAGCTAGGGACCCATGATAATAGCCAATAAATGCCTTAATGGTGTAAACACAAGAGGAAAATTTTTAGTCTGATATCAAGCCATTAAGTAATAGAATGAAACTTAATCAATGTAAAATGTAGGCCTAGGGTAAACTTCCCAACACTTCTAGGATTTTTTAGAATAGTCTTTATGGAATGATCCTGCCTTGAGTCTCATATTCAGACTGTATGACTAGGTAAATAGATATACCATGTGGAGATTCCTCCAACGTCTAATACCTGAGATGCGTGTTTCCTCCATTCTCACATCTGGGAAATAAATAGTCAATGCATAGCTGCGCCTCCATTAATGTTCCTACCCCTCAGTTAACTCAACCATATAAAATATTCTGTGTCACCATACATACAAATTTCTAGGGAAATAAATTTCAGCAATTGACTGAGTGTCAAAGCAGAGCAAAAACAGGTCAAAGCAGAGGGGCAGAGTAAACATGCCTCCTCTCAGGAGATCTCCTTGATTCCTGACTTCTGTCTGTTCCTGACAAGTCTGATGTACCTGTGGTACACCACACAAGGAGCAAACAGCCTTGTTCTGTTACCATATAAAGACCTAGACCAAGAAGAATGAGGTAACCTAAAAACAGAGGAAAGCAGATCAAAGCACAGGGCTAAGATATAAGAGCAGACCTTCAATCATTCAGTGAACATTTCCTATGTATCTACTACAGGCCAAACTCCAGAGATGCAAAAGTGAGTCTTTACCCATATCAAGTTAACATATAATGTGATTACACTCAAGATCCAGAACACAAGACTAGGAGGAGGGTATGGCAGACAAAAAAGTGCTAAGCAAATAAATAAAACTGGTATTTCAGTTTAAATAATTGATTTTAAAATAACAATTTAGAACTAAAATCCAAGATGATCTTACCATGAAAGCGATGGGTTGGGGAAAAGTGAGCAATCTGTTGATTCTCATTTTATTTATGAGTAATAAATATGGGATAATTTGAGGCAAAGAAAAATATAAATTTAAATGTGATCATTTAAAAACAACTGTAGTACAGCAGAAACTAACAACATTGTAAATCAACTGTGCTCTAATAAAAATTTAATAAAATAAAAATTAAAACCACTATGTAAAGTATACATAATTCCCAAAACATAAAAAATGGAATAGGAAAAGTAGAGGGAAAAAGTAATAAATTCCACAAAGGAAAAGGGAAAAATGAAATAAGAAAGCATAGTAAACTGGAAAAAAATATAAGATGGCAGGCATAGGACTAAAAGTGTCTTTAATTTGATACATATAAGTAAGTTAAATGCCAGTTTTAAAGGACAGAAACTCTCAAACCAGGTTAAAAAATCCAGCTACATACTATGTAAATGAGACATACCTAAAATAAATTTTCATGGGTAGGGTAGGAACAAAAGAATGAAAAAAGATATTCCAAGTAACAGTGGCTTAAACATAGAAATGTATTTCTTCCTCACATTATTCTGCCTGCCACAGGGCCTTTTCACCAGTCTTTAGCTCTGCCTTGCCTGGTTTTCCCCCAGATCTTGGTCCAACAGCACCTTCTTGTCATTCATGGCTTAGATAAAATGTGACACTATGTGCACCCAGATAGGTCTTTTTGACCACTAATCTGAAAGTATACTATCATCTCCATTTTATTTTCTTCATAATTTTAATTTCTTGATTATATTAAATCTTATTCCACTGCAACATAAGCTCCATGTGAGCAGGGACCTTTACTGTTTTCCATTCTCTTTGTGGGGAGGAAGGGAGGTTCTCAATAAGCCAGTTCTTGGTTTCATTGTTTCTCTGTTTTTCTCTTTTCTATTCAATGACTTCTGCTAGTTCCTTTCCTGTGCTTGCTTTTGGTTTCTCTCTTTTCCTAGCTTCTAAGGTGGAAGGCAGAAGTTTCTTAAGGTAAGGTCATTGGATTGTGACTTTTCCTCTTTCCTAATATAGGCACTTAGTGCCATAAATTTCCTCTAGCACTGCTTCGGCTGTAGTCACAAATTGTGTGATTTTGTGCTTTCATTTTCATTCAGTTAAAAATACTTTCTAAATTCCCTTTGATTTTTTCTTTGACGCATGGCTTACTTAGAACTATCTTGTTTTATGTCCAAACATTTGGGGGTTATCCATATTTTTTTTGGTTATTGATTTCTAAATTCATTACATTGAAGTCAAAGAGCATAGTCTGTATAATTTAAATCCTTTTAACTTTTTTTTAAAAGTCTTTGAGTTTGTTACAATACTGCTTCTGTTTTATGTTTTGGTTATTTGGCCCCAGGCATGTGGGATCTTAGCTCCCTACCAGGGATCAAACCCATACCTCCTGCATTGGAAGGCAAAGTCTTAACCACTGGACCACCAGGGAAGTCCCCAATCCTTTTAAATTTATTGTGACTTGTTTTATAGATCATAATATGGTCTATCTTGGCAAATACTTCATATATACCTGACAATAAAGTTTATTTTGCTGTTGTTGTGTGGAATGTTCTACAAATGTAAATTAGGTAAATTTGGTTGATAATGTTACTCAAGTCTTCTATGTCCTTCCTGACTTTTTTGTCTCAGTGTTCTATCAATGATTGAGACAAGTGATGAAATCTCGAACTGTGATTGTCAATTTGTCTATTTCTTTTGCACTTCTATCAGTTTTTGCTTAATGTACCTTGAAGGTCTGTTATTAGGTCCATAAACATCTAGGATTGTTATATCCTCTTGATACACTGACCCCTTTATCTCTATTTATAAAATCACTTTTTATCCCTCGTAATCTTTTCTCAAAAGTCTACTTACCAGGCTTCCCTGGTGGCGCAGTGGTTGAGTCTGCCTGCCGATGCAGGGGACACCGGTTCGTGCCCCGGTCTGGGAAGATCCCACATGCCGTGGAATGGCTAAGGCCCCTGAGCCATGGCCGCTAAGCCTGCGCGTCCGGAGCCTGTGCTCCGCAACGGGAGAGGCCACAACAGTGAGAGGCCCGCATAACGCAAAAAAAAAAAGTCTACTTACCATGCTGACCAGGAGAAAGATAACACACATTATCAATATCAGGAATGAGAGGTGACATCACTACAGATCCCACAGATAGGAAAAGGATAATAAAAAATATCAACAGCTTCACACAAAAAAAATACAAAAATAAAAAACAAAACTTTATGCCAATAAATTCAACAACCTAAATGAATGGAAAGATTCCTTGAAAGACACAAACTACCAAAGCTCACTTAGGAAGATGTCTATTAAAGATAATAAAAATTTTTTGATTTTGTAGTTAAACTCTTTCCCACAAAGAACACTCCAGGCCCAGATAGTTTCACTGGTGAATTATACCAAACACTTATGAAAGAATTACTATGGAGGCTACGCAAATTCTAGAAATTTGAAGAGGGTTCCTTCCCAACACATTTTATGAAGCCAGCATTACCCTGATACCAAAAAGATCAAGGACATTATAAGAAAACTGCAAACAAACATCCTTCATAAACATAGTTGCAAAAATTCTAAGGTTTTAACATATAATATCCAACAATACACAAAATGTGTAACACAGCATGACCAAGTGAGTTTTACCTCAAGAATGCAAGGTTGGATTAATATTCAAATATCAAGCAATGTGTTCACCATGTTAACAAACTAAGAAAGACAGACCTGTGATCATTTCAGTATTTGGAGAGAAAGCGTCTGACAAAATTTAACCTCTGTTCCTGATAAAATCTCTCAACGCACTAGGAATAGAATTTTCCCAACCTGACAAAGGATATCTATGTAAACTTATATGGGCAGCACAGTTAACAGTAAAAGACTAATGAATACTTTCTCCTTATGATTAGGAACAAGGCAAAGATATCCACCCTCACCACTTCTATTCAACAGTACACTGTTGGGTTTTAGCCAGTGAATAAATAAAACAAAAGGCATCCAGATTGTAAAATATAAATGAAACTGTATTTAGAGACAACATTGTCATCTAAGTAGGAAATCCTACAGATTCTATTTTTCTAAAAAGCAACTAGAATAAATGTGTTAACATGGTTACAGAATACAAGATCAATATATAAAAATCAGTAGTATTTCTACATTCTAGGAAGGGGGAAAAGTGGAAAATAAATTTAAAGAACCATTATCAATTACATCAAAGAGTAAGAAACACATAGGTATAAATTTTAACAAAAATGTCTATACAGCAGTCTGTATACAACAGAACATTGGGAGAAAAATTTAAGAAGGCATAATAAGTGAAATGATATAACAAATGAAATACTCAATATTGTTAAGGTGTTAGTTCTCCCCAAATTGATCTATAGATTCAGCACAATCCCAATCAAAATTCCAGCAGACATTTTGTAGAAATAATACAGTGAAATATAGTAATGAACCTCCCTAGTGCCCAGATCATGGTGATGGAATACCATTTCCTACCAAAAGAAAATAGGGCTTCTTGGTGAAATAACTGACTCTAGGTCTTTGGCAGGAAACGAATAAAATGAGCCTGAATGTTTTGTTATCCCACATAGCAGGAAAGCTAACAAAGTCTACCAGGGTCATGCCAAAAAGATTCAGTTGCCAATTTAAAGAGCCTCCCACTGACGAAACCTGGGGTAACTTAAGCTTCAATAAGGTTGGAGCTTATCAAGTATGTTTCAATCCATGAGTCCAAGACAAAATAATTTTTTAAAGAAATTAATTGGCCACCTTTAGAGAATAGTTAGAAACTAATTCATAATCTTAAAAATGGGTAAATAACAGAGATGAGTCAAGCATTTATCCTACCTTTCTTATTTGAACCAAACAAACGAAGGGTAGTGTCTCTTTAAACAGAGGAGGGGCCACTTCCCTGGTGGCGTAGTGGTTAAGAATCCACCCGCCAATGCAGGAGACACAGATTCAAGGCCTGGTACAGAAGGATCCCACATGCCGCAGAGCAACTAAGCCCGTGTGCCACAACTACTGAGCCTGCGCTCTAGAGCTTGTGAGCCACAATTACTGTGCCCGCATACCACAACTACTGAAGCCCGCACACCTAGAGCCTGTGCTCTGCAACAAGAGAAGCCACCGCAATGAGAAGCCCGCGCGCCGCAACGAAGAGAAGCCACCACTCGCTGTAACTAGAGAAAAGCCCGCAGGCAGCAACAAAGACCCAACGCCGACGAATATAAATTTTTAAAAAATAAAATAAAATAAAGGAGGGGCAGTATCTCTTTCAAATGTATACCCAATTAATTAACAATCTACTTTGAGAAAACAGAATTGAAACAGAAATATTAAATGCAAAACCAAGGGCAAATTAAGTTGAAATATGACTAAAACAATGGAAGATTTCAAGGAAGCAGTGCATTTCACTAACAGTGGGGTGGGTTTCCAAAATATAAGAATCAGCTTTAGAGAAAAGAAGCATCTGAGACTGCTAGAAAAATATGAAAGGAAAGTCATAAGGGCTATGAAATAACATGTCAAATATAGGCTATGTAGTCATATTGGGTAGTCTAGTCTCTCTTAAATTAGAGGTCAAGTCACCCTCTCATAGAAACCTTAAATTATTTGCAGTGAGTATAGAAAAAAAGCAGAGGGAAGAGGCCAGGGCTTGTTGTATACTACTGCTGACTCCATGCTATGGAATTAGGAGACAAAGTGTTGGTGTCTGTGTGTTTGCAGAAGGGAGTGGAGAATGGACAGAAGAAAGCCTGAAAAACTGCAAATGGTCAAGTACCTGTAATAGACCAAAGGTACTGGAAAGGGCACTCTTGCCATAGATAATCATAGAATTCTACCAAATAGCCTGGATGAAACCAAGACACTAGGATGGTTGGAGATGCCAGTAAGGGGCAGAGAAGAGCAAGATTGGTACGTAAGATTGGCTGTGAGAGAAATGGTAAGAAAACGGATACCATGTTTTTGTTCAACAACATTCACCAAGAGCCCACAAACTGCTTAATCCGGTAGAGAAGTTTCTTAGAACAAGGAGGGCCAGGTGTCATTGTGATGGTCTGGGACTACAGTGGGGTTAAACTGAAGACCTTGAAAAGGGACCAGGAAGTTACATGACATTAGCAAGGGATTTTGATGTTAAAGGGATGCACAGGGATATAGGAAAATAATAATTGATATTGGCTTGTTTTTGTATTCTTCATTCCTCAAAGCTCAAAGAGAGATGTGGCCATATTGTCAACTGTATTAAATTCGTATCTCTATTACCGACGATGCAGTAGCTTGCTATTTTGATCTAAAGCTGGGGAAGATGAGGGTTATTAGTGTATAGTTTTACTACTGTTATATTTCAATATTACATTTTAAAAAACACTTAAATAGACATTCCATCTTACGATTCAGATCTTTCATAAAAGAAAAGCCCACTACACCCACAAATGTGCCTACTAGAATACATCATGTCATGAGAAAAACACATTAGACAGTATGTGAGTGTTTTATTAATCATCCGATAAGGGGATTTTTTTGAAAATGCAATGACAGAGGTTGTAGTCACTTTTCTTTGAACGTGTGCTGACTTCTGCTGTCTGTTGTTCTCATTTGTCAAGTTTCTTAATGTTCCCCTTAATACAGTGTCTTTAGTTCTCCCAAAGGAATATCAGCAATTTCTGGGAGCAAGAGGAAAACTTTCTGTCAATTCTGCATAATGACCGAAACAGGGTGACTGAATCACTTAATTGAAGCTCTAAGGCTCGTAATGTGATGCATATTATGCCCTGTTTACCGTGAAAAGAAAACAGTGGATGGGCATTCACATAGGCAGTAAGAACAGAGAACCAAGTCTTTTTTGTCTTTGCTTTATTTCTCTGAAGGTCATACAATCCACAAGGAATCCCCGCCTCGACTCTTTAATAGCCAAAGGGTGATAGGTGGAAAAAAAAAGGGGGGGGGGGAAGACAAGATGTAAATGAAACAGAAGCACATAAAAGCCTTGCATATAGATTTTTATAATCCCATAATTTTCATTAGCTCACAAAATTTCCACTAATCCTGTCCTCACCTGTTGGCATCAGAGCAAAGCTGCAGCTGTGGAATGTGCAACTGCAGTTATGGGATGTAACTGCAGTTATGCTGATGCATCAGTCAGATTTTCAAATGTAGCTAACTTTGAGTCTATCCTGAAAGCTTTCAGTTCCCAAATCTATTGGAATGTACTTATTTGATTAACTGGTATAAGAAACATCCCAATGCCATCTAACGGTAGTGGGTGATCACAGCTTCAATCACTTATACACCTAAACAGTCACTTTGCTCTTCGTCTTATGAAGGCATTACTGTGTCACTTGGAAGATACTGAAGCTAAGTCTGCTGACTCTGGATGCCACAACTCTCAACTGATAAAGCTTCAACTCATTTTTTTAAATTAATTAATTTATTTATACTTTGGCTGCGTTGGGTCTTCGCTGCTGCGCACGGGCTTTCTCTAGTTGCAGTGAGCAGGGGCTACTCTTCGTTGCGGTGCGTGGACTTCTCATTGCGGTGGCTCCTCTTTTTGCGGAGCACAGGCTCTAGGTGCACGGGCTTCAGTAGTTGTGGTGCACGGGCTCAGTTGCTCCGCGGCACGTGGGATCTTCCTGGACCAGGGCTTGAACCCGTGTCCCCTGCTTTGGCAGGTGGATCCTTAACCACTGTGCCACCAGGGAAGTCCCCTCAACTCATTATTCAATCTAATCTGAGAAGAATCAAGCTAAGAGTGGCAAAAGAAACTCAGAGGGCGTATTTAAGGATACAGTAGAAATCCTATTATCTGATTCAGAGTTGACAGTTGACATGCTAACTTTTAAAATTTTAATGGTTAAAGGAAGAAAAATAATTTTTAAAAGAATTCATATATTAAACAATTTACCTCAAAATGTAAATACATATTCATTCAATAAATCTAGTATTAATTTGTTAGAGGATGGCATACTATTTTCATATCTAGTTCCTCCATGTTTATGTACCATATTGCTGACTGGTCAATTCAAGCTGTGGTTCAGTATACTGTAAAGGGGCATTTTTTTGGTTACAACATGAGTAATGTTTGCCTCTTGATTTGTTTTTATCTTTTTCTTCATATTCAGCTCCATCTTTTCTTCTTTTGGCATGTGTGATTTCTACATCCTTCAGTTTCATTTTCCTATAAATTGTCATCCTCAACCCTGTTATACACCATCCTAAAAGTCACTAGAACCCTTGATTTGAGATCAGCAAACTAATAAACCATGTCCTTTACTTTCTTCTTGTACATTTAGATTTTCTGTAGTGGTTGTCAAGTTCAGGCCAGTTTTCTCCAAGATGCAGTATATGCTGAACTGGAAACTATTCTACTCCAATAATATAAATAGTATCTATCATGTTGATAACTCTCAATAATTCTGCACTACCTACATTTTTATCTATCTTCAACAGTTTCCAAAATAAAAGTCAAAAACTTTCACTTGTATTATTCTATAAACATTTCAGAATTCCCTAACCTATCACTGACTAGATCAAAGAGGTTATATCTGCTGGGGGAAACATGGCATTTACATCCCCTACACAGTCCTTAAAATTGGGATATAAAGGAGAGATAGCTAAAAGAATACAGCCCTTTTAGTTTTTCAGTTTTCTTTAGAAAATGTACTATTTCATAAAAAACAAGTTCTTTGTAGAGTTCATCCATGCCATGTTTTGTGAGCTATAGTAAACCAGTAAAGGCAAACAATTCATACATTTAAGTGCTCTAGGATTTTTGGCTTGGTCAATAACCTCAAGTGGCAATTTTTAGGCTCCAGATGGAAGGCTGCAGGCCAGTGCTGTGATGTTTCTTGGGATCTTCATGATGTGTACTCTACTTTTCATGTAATTGTTTTTATAAGCAGTATCTTACACTTTGGGTCTGTTTATATTATAAAAATATTCACCAATAAAATATTTTGATAAATGATTCACTAATCTGTAGACTATAATCAACAGGCTGTTCAATGGATAATTTCTCCCTTCTATTGCCCAATATGCAGCATCTTTATTTTCTTCCACCTATTTGTAAAATATTTGCTACCAAACTTTTGATATAAAACCAAGACTTTTCTTTCAGTATAAATCCACCAACTGGACTATCACACTATTTTTCTTGCATGAGCTGCAACTAAGGTACTGTCTATGATTTCCAGTTCATTTAAAGTACAGCAAGGATGTAAAGCAATCTAAGAACAGAACACTTCTGGATTTGTGATATTTTCCAACACTAAACATCTAATCTGACAGTAGTTCTAACAGCATGCCTTTGAGTTTTTCTAAAGTATTTAATGTTATTTTCACAGAAACAACTCTTTACTTAACACTCATAATTCATCAGTTTACATAACATCTAACTATAGTGCATAGGTATAATATCAAGTAAAATTGGCATAAACATGCTTGAGAACAGACTTGACTCATTCTAAGTATATAACTCAAATTAATAGCACAAAAGTGCCTAAGAGGGCTTCCCCGGTGGTGCAGTGGTTGAGAGTCCGCCTGCCGATGCAGGGGACACGGGTTCGTGCCCCGGTCCGGGAGGATCCCACATGCTGCAGAGTGGCTGGGCCCGTGAGCCATGGCCGCTGAGCCTGCACGTCCGGAGCCTGTGCTCCGCAACGGGAGAGGCCACAACAGTGAGAGGCCCGCGTACCACAAAAAAAAAAAAAAAAAAAAAAGGTAAAAAAAAAAAGATGCCTAAGAAAGAAGCTTATTGGCTGCAAACACTATGTAGCGAGCACTACTCAACATGCCTTATGGAGGAAATAATTACATTGGGACCAATTTTTAATACCTTACTCACTCTTGGTAAAACTGTGTTTCCAAAAATACGATGCTATTCTAGAACAGTCATGTGTTGGCACCCCGATATGACTTTTTGGGGTCTAAGTTCCAATTTGGGAGTCACAGAATTTGGGGCCTGAGGTACAGTATCCAGGAGAACCCTGAAATAAAAACTCCTGGACCTAAGCCAAGAGCAAATTTTCAAAAGAAATGGAGTAGGTCAAACATGTGATGTTACAGTACTTTACAAGACCACAAACCAAACCATTTTGGAAATGATGCCAGAGTTGAAATTACAACTTGAGGGAGATCCATGCTTTAGGATGAGATGTTTCAAGAGGAGAAATAAACTATGCAACACTGATAGCTAAATGAGGTAGTCTAAAAAGCTCCCATGTAAAGTTATAAACCACATTTCTTCAGAAATTAGGTACCAGTGAGGAAGTGGGAAAAAGAAATGGGAGACAGTTATCCTGCTCAGATTACTTCAAGGTTTCTGAATTGCAATAAATGCGCATTACACAGCTGCAGTATATGCTAGGCCCTCTTTAGTACTTCACGTGGACCACCCTGTTTAACCCTTATAATTACCTTACTAAGTGGGTTTTCCAGGTGAGAAACTAGCAGTTGCCCAGGTGCACAAAGTTAGCAACAGGCTAGGATGGGTACTTGAGTGCAAAGGTCATGATCTTCCACTCTGCTATCCTGCCCCTCAATGACACTCCAACTTGCTCAAAACTTCCTTCCAGCATCACCAAGGAAATCTCAAATCACCACTGACTAACAAAAAAAAAAAAAATTCAAACCTATTTGCACACGTAATCACTTTCAATTATTTCCAGCTTTGGAGACTTCTGAAACCTCCTTAATGAGAGGTAACTTTGGGTGGCCAATGGTGAGCACCAAAAGAAAAAGCCACAAAAACATGCGAATTAAAACAATTTTGTGTTCCCAAAAACTTATATACGAAATTAAACAAAAGAAACACATAACAGATGGAATCCTTACCAACATTAATCATAGCCTCTCTACTGTTTTACAGAGATTTGAACTCATATTTATTCTTACTAATTTTCTCACCTTTTTAGGCAGCAGTAATCACTGTTATACCTTATGCTACCACTTCTGCATCTGTGAAATTTCTAGAAAGATTTATTACTTCTCTTTCTGGGTCAATTAATAGAATAGTTTGTAATACTTATAAAACATTTTAAAAGACAAAAGTTGAATTTAAATATCAGAGAAAAGACAAAGGAAAGGGTAGCTTTACCAACACTTTTCCTACAGCATGTTTTTAAATGAGAATAGACCATGAAAACACCGCACTTCACACATCAAACCAAAATTGTTACCAAGCAGTTAACCTTTTTTTCTTTAAGGCTAAATTCAGAGAAGTCATTTCCATGTTATCAAGAAAAGCTGACATGGAGAATTCTTAAGCTTAAAAATCCATGGAGGCTAATTCTACTGTATACAGAGTCAAAAAAAAGTTTATAGCTATGTGATGGCGTCTTAGGGCTCCCCCAAAATCAGATCCTAAGATAAAGTTTTAGGTAGTCGATTTGAGAAGCGGTCCCAGAAAGCACCAGTAAGGAAGTGGGGAAAAGAAAAAAGAAAAGCCATATAAGGGTGCGTCGCTTAGCAGCTTACCTGACAAACACGGGGAGCGCAGTGCCGCTGGGACCGTCTGAGACTCTCTGAGACTCCGCGGAACACGCCTCAGAACCTACACACCTGAGGTCTGGGAGGTGGGGTATTTATCTACCAACTCCCGGCCCTCATTGGCTAAGGGTTGAGCACAGAACCACCTCCACCCTTATAGGCTGCACCTGTGCCCAGCCCAGACACTGCAGAGCCAGAGAAAGCCCTCAGGCAGGAGATACTAAGATGAAAAGCTTGGCATACGGAGGACTGACCTCAGCTGCAGGCAAACATAGGTGGGCTGATAGAATATGTGTGGGAGCATCAACAATGCCTGACACAGCTGGTAATGAGTAGTTTTTCTTAAGCTCCCTCATCTTGAGTGTGGAATTTGTTTTTACACTGTTCATCACAGACCCAACTGTTCACAAATACTGGCTTACCTAAATCAGAATCTTTGCCGACAGAACAGACTAGAGACTCTGAGTAACTCTCCTACTGCAAATGACTAAAAATGCTGGGTATAAAAATTTCAAATAAAACTCAAATGCAGAGCTGGGCTAATAATAAGGACACCCCTGACGACAAAAGAAAAGTGGAAGCTGAAATCCAGAAATATAAGCAAGTGCCAAAGGCAGCTTTGGTCCCACCAAACCCTGGTGACATTGACCACCTGCTCTGACTGCAATACAGTGGTGTGTGAGGGACAGAAGACTAGGACTTGGGCCTTCCCAAGAAGAAGAGACTAATAGAAGACACCCACCTCCGTCCCATAAAATTAGAACACCAAAGAGCCACTCTCCAAGAAAAGGTGCCTAGAAATAAATGCACCATGTAGAAGAAAAATGGAACTGTCTTGATCTTGGTGCTGGGAGTATCTATTCAATATTTTTAAATAAACAGAACCAATTACTTAACTAATTAATTAAACCCTAGGAGGCCACATAACATTTGTTGAGAATATTTAAATAAAATGTTCTACTTTAATTTTAGAAATCTTAATGAGGTCCATTTAGAGTTGTTCACTGTCTAAAATTTATAGGGACAACCAAGAAGTTAAAATATTTTAGAGTGCAATTTTCAGAATGTATGCTTCAGGATATGAAAGTCTCCATTTTCCATCTTAGAAAATGATCACTCAGTCTACCACTAAATGACATAGACCCATGCAGAGCCACTCCCTCAGACTCGATCTTGAGTTCCTCGCTGTTGCACCTACATGTCCCTCACTCACCATGCAGACCTCTTTATAGGACTGCTTGAGCATCCTTGCACATGGTAGCTGATTTTATCCCAAACGAGTGTTCTAAGAGAGCCCCGATAACTTTTACAGTCTAGTCTGAGAAGTTACAAACTATCACTCTGCTTTATTCTATTCATTAAATGAGAGTCACTAAGTCCAGCCCATACTAGAGGAACAGGGACACTAGTTCACCTCCTGAAGAGACGAATATCAAAGAATTGGTGGGCAATTCTTCAGAGACCAGCACTTTAGATTCTTGTAGCTCTTTCTTCTAATATCTACATCTGTATTTTAATTAATATGCTTATCATTCATTTACTTTCTATTATGGAAAATGAGGATTTTTACCACTATCCACCCAGCCACTTACTCCACCACACACACACACATACACACAATTCCTCCTACCTCTTCTTCCCAACACAGCTGTATCATAGTTTTTAGTCAAATCAATAATCAGCGTTTAAATTAACATGATCATGTAAATATTGTTTACAACTGTGCCGCATGGTATAATTGATTTCATTTCTTTTCTAATACAACTTACTGTTTTACCTACAGGTAATTACTTTTTTTAGTTGCTTAATATTCTATGGACCCATCACAAACTTATACCCAGCTTTTTGAAAACACTCTTAATCTCCTCTCAATGTGTTGAAACAAGTCAGGTAATATATCAATTGGATTTGTTTTAATTGGAGCTGGATTTTAGTCCTTTCTCTACCATTAGTTGTACAATCTTTCACAAAAGATGAAGAAACCTTTCGTCCCTCTGTTTCTTCATCCATCAAATAAAGGCAGAGGTTAAAAAAGCAACCCTTCTTGATGTAAAGACTTCATGTAAGAATCAACTGAGAGGCCAATATCATTTAGAAAAGAAAATATATTTGAATTCTGAACTTTCTTATTCTGAGATATGTCTAAAACAATTGGCTCTTTTCCCCACTAGGATTCAATAAAGACAAGTAGAGCTGACAGAAGCATGAACGATATAATGCCAATCAGATGGTTTTGCCCAAGGTAATTCAGGATGAGCTCAAGGGACTTTCTTGACTAGTGAAGCTCATTAACATTAATAGCAGCTGCAAGTTCACATCCAAATGGGAATGTGCCTCACAGGGCAACAATACACTAATCTACTGTATGGGCTACTCTGTCATACTCTCAATATTCTAGAGGTGAGACAAACTGAAAAAGCATTAAATGTATAAACATCACTTGCTGGTTAACTGAACTTCATTTCCGTATTGCCAACCTCCTTTATATGGGAGGGGCGATTTTTAATGTAAAATCTCCATTAAGTCTTACTCTTTACAGGAGTTTACATGGTACAAGAGGTATTTTAGGTATTTTTATAAAAAATATTTCCTCTGGAAAATAAATCCTAAGAAGTAATTTTGTATTACCCCAAGAAGAAAACAGTCATTCTACATTTCTGTAAAATATAATTCATCATTATTAAATTACCAGATTACATGCACAATTAAACTTATTTATTAAACAGGACATATGCCAACAACTTTACAATAATCCTCTAAACCATAATGGCAGATTTTCAACTTTAATAACAACATCATGCAGCTAATACCCAAAGGACTAATTTTAAAAGTAAGGGCATTTAGTAATTGAAACTGAAATTATACAATTAAGCACTTGAGTAATTTAAACATGAACATAAGTGTCCTGGCTGTGCTGCTCTTGGCTTTAAGTCAAATTTACTAGTGGGGTTAGACTTTATCACTCTAATTATTTCTGCTTGTATCAGATCTTGGTAAATAGAAATTGAGAATTATTTGAAGTATTTTTTCATTCCTGTCTTTTCTGCTTCAAAAATATATTACTTACCGCAAAAAAAAAAAAAAATTACTATACTCTTCTTCTAATTAAAGCTTCACAAAGATAATCAAGAATAAGCCCCATGATACTTATCAAGACTCCACAGAAATTCAAAAAGAGATATTTTAGGGCTTCCCTGGTGGCGCAGTGGTTGAGAGTCCGCCTGCCGATGCAGGGGACACGTGTTCGTGCCCCGGTCCAGGAAGATCCCACATGCCGCGCAGCGGCTGGGCCCGTGAGCCATGGACGCTGAGCCTGCGCGTCTGGAGCCTGTGTTCCGCAACGGGAGAGGCCACAACAGTGAGAGGCCCGCGTACCGCAAAAAAAAAAAAAGAGCTATTTTATTTGTATACCTATTCCCAGAAAGAGGCTTGAAAGAAGTTTGAATATGAAAAGAAAGTTACCTAGTGAGTATATTTGCCTTGCAAGTGTTTCTAAATCATCACCTCACCATTTCCACCCATTCTTTGCATTTTCTCCACCAAACATGAAACCCCATGTTAGTCTCATTGTCTTACCCTTAGGAAAACTCTAAAATAAAATAGGCTTTCCCTTGACAATGAACATGACAGAACAGCTTCTAACTTGGTAGAAATCATCTCTTTAATTTTTACTGTATAATTAATACTTCTGACATCATATGATTACAGTAGGATTAAGAAACATTACTTCTTAAGTGAGCCATAAAAATCGTCAAATTTTAAAAAATAGAAGAGAAAACAAGAAACAGTGTGAATATCCCAAAACAAGGCATACGCTTTAAAACGGGAAGAGGCAGGCAGACTTCTCTGAGCAACAGAGGGTACAGAGATAATGTAAGTCAGGCACCAAGGAAAGATGGCTCCACCATCAAGACCTCACTAACCATCACCAAGTACAGAGGCATGGAATGGGGGGAAAGGACATTTCAAGTTCAAGGAATTGCACAAGTAAAGGTACAGGGATAAAAGAGCTGATAACTTCTAGGATATATGGCTGAGGTCTAGGGTCCAATAGGAGTAGCTATAATAGGTGAAGCTAAACAAGCAGGCATAGTTTAGATCACAAAGAACCTTGGATTCCAGGCTAAGGCACTGGGATTTTACCCTGAAAGCAATGGGGAGTCACTGTGGGTTTTTTTTAAACAGAAAATACACATGATCAGACTTGCATTTTAGAAAGATCCCTCTGGCAGCAGGGTGAACATTCAATTGAGGCAGACTAGAATAAAAGAAAGGACACTTGTTAGAATAGTGCAGACAGCACCTGACCATATTACAACAGTCCAGAACAGCATTTTTGCTGTATTACCGAAGTCCAGTGCAGCACTCTGTTACAGTAGTCTAGGCTGCAAAAACTGAGAACCTGAACCAATACAGCAGCAGTTGAAAAAGAGAAGGGACCAGACCTCAAGATATTTAGGAACTAGATACTTTGTTCATGGTGTTCAATTGGATGTGGCAGATGAGGGCAGGAAAGAATCTAGTTTCTGATTTATGAGATTCCAGAAGAAGTGTCCCTCCTCTGGCCTTGTGATGCTGACCCCATCACCATATGCCTGCCCGGGGCCTTGTCCATCAATTACCCCATTTCATTCCTATGGCTCTTTTGCCACAACCTGTAAGATACTCAAGCCTCTCCCATGCCAAGAAGCAAAGATGTATTAGATATCTACTCTATGTCAGTCGATCCCCAAGTTAGCTGGAGGAGTTAAGGAAAGATGGTTTTTTTCCTTAACTTTCCCTAATCTTCAAGTAAATAGGTTATCCCAACCCCACCAATCCATCTTCAGTGCTGATCAAATAAATCAGTCTCTTTCAGAAAAAAAAAAAGCCTTTTTGTTTAGAAGTAGCAATACCAGACACCTGTATAAATATCCTATCTGGCAAAAGATATGGCTAATGGAAGATGACGTGTTAGTGATCTTCTGGGGCCATGACATGATGCTGCAGGTCATTGTCAAAGGTGCTTATTTCAGGAAAGCCAAGGAGTCAAGTCATCCGAACAGGCTGGATATATCATGCAATAGTCCCATTGTGTGCTCAGGTCTCAGTTCTTCATTTCATTCATTCAGCACATATTTCTTATGGGCTTATCACATGACAGATGCTATCCTAGGCTCTGGGTAAATACTAGTGAGCAAAATATACACAATTCCTGCCACCATGTTTAGTTTCCACACCAACACTTAAAATTCTGGCATCATAAGCAAAGCCTGCTTCCCACAGGGGCCTCTATTTTCCACTGCATCTTCCATCAGAAGCAGGAATTTCTCAATATCTAATTTTCTCCTAAGATCCATTCATTTAAAAAGGGACTTTAATAGTAACATGCATGTTTTTTAAATGGGGTGATGCTGTACATGCTGTTGTATAATCTATTTATCAGCCATAAAGATAAATTTATATTAAGCTTAACATATCAAAGTTCAGAAAGAAGAAGAGACTGATTCTCAGTGGTTCAAAGCTTAGTAACACTGGGAACTGAGTCTTCCAGTCCAGTCAACTTTGACCATCACCAGGCAGAACAGATGGGAAGATGGACAAGTAGAGCTCAGATTCTGAAATAACACATATTGGCATTAGGAAATCAGGCCCAGAGAGCAGAGAACAGAGGAAAATGATATGAGACAGTATGAACTACAAAAGACTGAATTTACACAAAGGATTTGTACCAATGAAAACATGAAACAGCTGCCACCGCTAAAGATCAGAATCATTCTAAGGGTGGAGACAAGTCAGGGCCTTCAGGTAAATAGGAGTGCTTACTGGCAATAAGAAGGGACAAAAAGAAAGAAAAAATCCTTTACCCAATTATGTCCTTGGACAGTCATGAGCAATCTTTTTTAGGCTAAGATAATTTAAGAGACATCTAAAGGGTTGAGGTTTGCTTTTTTTTTTAATACAAAATATTTATTGTATTTAGTCCTGTGCAGGAGTAAATCACAAATTCTTAAAATACAGATTACTTACTTTATTGAGAAGAACGTCGAGAAAAATGACTGTGCTTTTTAGCCACTAAATTCTAGCATTTGTGCACATTTGAGAGGTAGAGACACAGAGGCAGTTTTCTAACCTTGCATTTTGCAGTGAGATCGAGGGCCATATGGTAGAGCCAAGGAGGCCTCCAGCAGCCCTGAGGCTGTGGGTTGCCTCATCATTGCCCCAGCTAATATACTAGGCAGTTTACACACAATATCTCATTTAATCCTAGGATGATGCTAAATATTGGACCAACATGCCACTGGGTAAGTATGTGACAAAAGATAGAATATCTAGCAGTTCTATTTGCAGTCTGTAAACATGTAATTCCTCTTCCACATAGATGAATCATGAGCTTATTTTAAATATCCCTGGTCTACCCTGACCAGCAAATGAGCAACACCTGGTAAAATTAACGCAAAAACAGAGTAACAGGATGTTACATCAAAAAAAGAAAAAAAATTTCCTTTGCCCATATAAGCACCTTCAAAGATTTCAGTCTAAATGAAAGAGAAGAATTGTCCAACCAAGAGGGACTACAAGCCACTCAAATTTATTACCAAGGAAAATTGGAGAATCACTTTCAGAGGCACATTAAGAAACTAAAGTCTTCTATGATAGCCTTTCAAAAAAATCCCTTCTGGATTAACATACTGCAACATTTTCTATGTTGCAACACTAAAGAAATTAATATCTAAAGGCTTCATCCTAGCTGTATTTAGAGGGAAGCCCAGAGAGTTAATTTATTTTAAGAACCCAGAACAAGATCCACACAATTCAACATTCACTTCTTCATTCAAAGGTCACTAAAATGCATACGTCAGATATCTGCTGATTTCTTTTAACAACGCTGAATCTTAAACCCAATAATTCTAAATGTAGCTCTAATATAATCTATAAATGACCTTACTAAGTCTTTCTACATCCCATAAAAGTATTTTAATTGTATCATTTTATTTAAGTTCCCAACTTGCTGTGATGTACTAGCATATTAAAATTAACTCAGCAAGCTGTAATCATTTCACTTTCTGAACCAACTTACCAGGACAAATTTGATAAAATTATAGTACCCCCTTGTGGTGGTAGCTTCATACCCTACTAGAATGTTTTGGAATATTATATTTTTCAAAATCTTCTTCAACTAAGATCAGTGGATAACTAATTAACTTTTCTAAATTCTAATAAAATCTTGGGAAAATGAAAGGGGCTATCACTAGGTTGTGATAACAGATGAGACAGTGTGGCATTTCATCATAAAAGTAAGACTATTTGGAGCCATGCATATTATTTTTAACAGAAGGAAAACACTTATAAGAAATATTTTCTGGCTTCCCTGGTGGCACAGTGGTTAAGAATCTGCCAATGCAGGGGACACAGGTTCGTGCCCTGGTCCAGGAAGATCTGACATGCCATGGAGCAACTAAGCCCGTGCGCCACAACTACTGAGCCTGTGCTCTAGAGCCCGCAAGCCACAACTACTGAGCCCACGTGCTACAACTACTGAAGCCCGTGTGCCTAGAGCCCGTGCTCCGCAACAAGAGACGCCACTGCAATGAGAAGCCCGCGCACCGCAATGAAGAGTAGCCCCTGCTCGCCACAACTAGAGAAAGCCCATGCGCAGCAACAAAGACCCAAGGCAGCCAAAAATAGTAAAATAAATAAAATAAATAAATTTTTTAAAAAAAGAAATATTTTCTATGGACTGATTCATACAGCCAAATTAAAGCACACAATTCTGTAATTACTCACAGGATTTTAGTTTGCCTTGCAAATGAATTTAAATAACTGAAGGAGGGGAAATGATGTTTTTGAATGGTAAGGCAATATAAATTCTTCACAAATCAGGAAGGAAAAAGAAAGTTGGTAAAATTTAAATACAAAGATTTTTTTTCTCTCACAATTCACCTAACTCTCCTCTATCAGATCCAAATTAACTGTATATTATTGTCATTACTTTTACTGACATTTATAATATTATTTAGCAAAATGAGTAAGACTTTTTTGGCACATACTTTGATACAAAGATTTTCCTAGTGTTATTTTATTTTTCCTATCTTTATTTGCTTTCCTACCCCCCACTTCAAAAACTCCTCTACTTCCATCTCCTGATTTCCTCACTAATTGATTTTCATCTTACTCTAAAATGGGCTTTTGGCAATAAGGCAAGGAATCATGGACTGAATGAATCAATGAGAGACAGAGAGAAGACTATCCACAATATTTTGGCAAGCCCTAGAACAATTCCACTTAGGTTAAAGGATCTTATAAGAGATTCTGTGATCTCACTGGAAGAAACAGAAAAAGATCTTACCGACAATTTAATATATTTAGATCCACTGTCAATGAAATGGCAATTTCATATTCATAGAATGTCCAAGTACCTTACTAAGGAACTAGAGAATAAACCAGTAAGTTTTTCAAAGTAGTCCCCCTTTTACATTCAGAAGTGAAGCAGTTTATCTCTGGTTCAAGTCAGTAAGCAATTCTAACTGATTTACAGTGAAAATATCAAGAAGCTTTGTTTCAACTTAGTTCAAGTTCAGGTTCAATAAAATAACAGTTCTAGTTCAATTCTGGGAATGTGGAAATATATTTACTAGTTTCTAATTCACATTCCATTGGCTTTCTGATTTAAAATAAAGAAGATTGAATTGTACTCATTTAGGTTTTCAGGCAACATTTTAAGCCCTTACTGTTTCAGGGACTGTCGTGGATGTTGGAATACAAAAATGAATAGAGCAAAATTCCTGCCTTAAAGAATATCATGGTCTAGCTACGAAACAGTTAAGTGAACGTGTGTAGTGATATGGAGAAAACTGTACTATCACAAGAGCTACAATAAGAATTTCTTATAAGGGGACATCACCTTGGTTTAGAAAATGTCTTGATGAGCCCCTAAGGGTATGCATCCACTAAAGCGCATCCTAAAATAATTTAAAAATGGTCACTAAACTTCCTTCTACGGTCAGCGGGTCCTGTTTTCCCTCTTCCGGGTTGAGTACCACTGCACTTGGAGGACTAAATGGAGCAAGCTAAATTGTTCTGCATAACACAGAACAGCAACTGAGAGTCCCAAGGCTATAGACAGATGTGCAAGGGAGAAGACACAACTGGCCCAGGGCCATAACACACAACTCCAGGGAGCACCACATACATCATTTTCTATCCAAATGGCATTGTACTAGCCAGCAGCCCTGCAAAGGCCAGAGGGACTGGGCAGTGCTGGGCAGTTAAAGAATCCCTAATGACCAAGAAGAAATTTGAGGCAAGAGTAGAAATGTCTAGAAGGGATTTCTGTAGTTATTTGCCTTGGAGTAAGATGTAAACCCTTCTTCTACCTCCCCTGCAAAAGCATCTTTTCCCTTAAGACTTTTATACAAGTGAATTTGAATTTTTACTATTGGTTTTTGTTTCTCTGTAGTAGCCCACGTTTTGTTGTGGCGATAGCCACTTTAGTTTGTGAGCCCAAAGCAGCACTGAACTTCGCATCCTCATGGACCCAGGGCATACACTGATCATGATAATGCTGGACCCAGAGGACAGGAGAAAAGTTGATATCTGAGCTACACAGTTATAATTTAAAAAGTAATAAAAGCTAAAACAAAGGTGCTGTAAGAGAACAGAAAAAGAAGTACCTGCTTTGCCTCAGGGAAACAGAAGCATCACAGAGAAAGTGGCTTTTGAACTGAGTCTTGAAGGATGAACAACAGTTATCCAGGAAAAGAAAAATGGGGAAAGGCATTCAGCAGACAACAATGTGAACAGAGAGGGGGCATTTAGAGATAGCCAAGAAACCAAGGCTGCAGGAGAAGGCATTCCTGTTCCATTCCATGTCATTGGTAGGCTTGTTCTGAAAGATTGTCAGTGAAACCTGTTAGTTACACACAATTTACATGTTTGTGAGAACAGGTGTCCCCATGTACCTACTACCCCTTCTTTGTACTTCCTTTAACAAAACTTCTTGAAAAAAACTTGCTATTGCTATATAGTGGATTATATATTTTTGTCCTCAGTGTTTCCTTCCCTCCCCATTCATCCCACAGTTCCCTTAAGATTATAGTCCCCCATCCCATTAACTTTGGGCTTGGTCATGAAACCTGTTTTAAACAATGGAATGTGGACAGAAGGGTCGGTGTGCCAGTTCCAAGCTAAGGCGTTAAGAGGTATCTTGTGCTTCTGCCCCACTTAGCCACAGGTCCCAAAATAAGGAGACACACTGATGTGGGCTGAATTGGGTCCCCCACCCACCAAATTCATATATTGAAGTCCTAACCCACAGTACCTCAAAATGTGACTATATTTGGAGATAGGGTTTTTAAAGAGGTGATTAAAGTAAAATGAGATGGTTAGAGTGGGCCCTAATCCAATCTGACTGATGTCCTCACAAGAAGAGGAAATTTGACACACAAAAAGATACACAAAGGAAACAAAGGACACAGTGAGGACATAGTGAGATGCTGAAAACTGCAAGCCAAGGAAAAGGGCCTTGAAAGAAACCAAATTTGCTGACACCTTGATCTTGGATTCCTAGCCTCCAGAATTCTAAGAAAATTAATTTCGGTTGTTTAGGCCACCCTGTATGTGGTATTTTGTTATGGTAGCCGTAACAAATTAATACACACATGGAACTGACCTAACCCGTTCCTGTAGCCTGAAGCAGAGCCAAACCACAGATCCATGAGCAAGAAATAGCGCTTATGGATGTAAACCACTGACATTTTGGGGTTGCTTGTTATGCATTACTATTGCGGCAAAAGCTGACCAACACACTTTCATTTCTCAATTCACAGCTGTTTACCTTCTAAATATACCATGAAGTTGCTATTGCTAAAGAACATCATGTGTGTTGGTTTGAAACAATTAATAAAAGAAATAAACCAAAGTAGAAAACATCAACAAACTAAATGCTAACAGAGACAGCTTCTTAGTCTTTATTTATTCTGATTTTTCTTCTACTTGTCCTTGGAGACCATTTGGTATAGTCAATAAGACTGTAAGATCTAATCACTTATATGTGGAATCTAAATAATGATACAAATGAACTTATTTACAAACAGAAAGACTCACACACATAGAAAACAAATTTATTGCTACCAAAGGGGAAAGGCGTGGGGAGGGATAAATTAGGAGTTTGGGATTAGCAGATACCAACCACTATATGTAAAATAGATAAACAACAAGGTCCTACTGTATAGCACAGTATCAATATCTTATAATATCTTCAGTATCTTATAATATCTTATAATATTCAATATCTTATAATAAACTAAAATGGAAAAGAATCTGAGAAAAGAATATATAACTGAATCACTTTGCTTCACAGCAGAACTAACACAACATGGTAAATCAACTATACTTCGATTTTAAAAAATCCAAACAAAAGGGGAAAATATTAAAAGGAAAAAAAAGTGTAAGATCTAGAATCAGATTACCTAGATTCAAATTCCTCTGGCTTTATCAATTACTAGCTTTACAGCCTTGGGCAAATGACTTAATTTCTCTGTATCTCTGTAAAGTGAGAATAGAATAATATCTACTTAAGAGTTGTTGAGAGATTAGATGAATGAATAAAAGAACTTGGAGCAATGTCTAACACATAGTATGCTTTCAATCATGTTCACTATTAGTATCACTTGACTGACTACACTGACTCCTGGCCCATGTTTCTCTGTCACCTTCTACTCCACTCCAAAATCTCCACCATCCCCAAAACCTCTTTCAGAGATCTGTCCCAAGCCTCTTCTCTTTTCAGTCTGAACATTATCCCAAGATGATCTTGTCCATTCCCATGGCTTCTGCTATATTTACTCAAATCTATACCTTTATTCTAGACCTCTTTCTGAACTCCAAATCCACACTTTCTACTGCCTACTAGACATCTTCATGCTCTACCTCAGAGGCTGCTGGTGAAGCCCTACGTCAGTTGGAGATGACCATCAGAGAGACTATGATCTCCCTAGAGAAAAATGAGACAGAATGGCATCCAAGTAAATATACTTAGGTTTCCTATAGCCTCATAAAAATAATGAAAACCCAGGGCTTCCCTGGTGGCGCAGTGGTTGGGAGTCCGCCTGCCGATGCAGGGGACACAGGTTCATGCCCCGGTCCGCGAAGATCCCACATGCCACGGAGCAGCTGGGCCCGTGAGCCAGGGCCGCTGAGCCTGCGCGTTCAGAACCTGTGCTCCGCAGCGGGAGAGGCCACAACAGTAAGAGGTCCGCGTACCACAAAAAAAAAAAAACCAAAGGCATGCTAAAGTCACAAGAGGTAATAATAATATTTATCGAGATCCTTTCTACACATGTTCTTTTCTAAATGTTTTATACATATTAATTCATGTACTCTTCATAGTAACTCTAGGTGGTAGATAGGATTATTAGCCCTATTAGATAAATAAGGAAACCAAGGCAAAAGAAGCTTATAAAACTTGTGTCATATAGCTGGAAATGGTGTTATTTTAAACCAAGCAAGCAGTCAGACTCTAGATTCTACCATCTTTTTTTTTGTTTGTTTTTTGCGGTACACCGTGGTACACGGGTAAGCCCGTGTACCACAACTACTGAGACTGCGCTCTAGAGCCCGCAAGCCACAACTACTGAGCCCATGTGCCACAACTACTGAAGCCTGCATGCCTAGAGCCCGTGCTCCACAACAAGAGAAGCCACCACAATGAGAAGCCCACGCACCACAACAAAGAGTAGCCCCCACTCGCCACAACTAGAGAAAGCCTGTGCGCAGCAACGAAGACCCAACACAGCCAAAAATAAATAAAATAAAATTTTAAAACATTAAAATTAAAAAAAAAGATCATGTCCTTGCCTTCAAGAAACACCACACATAACCCTCAAGAGAAGGCTGTAAATGGGACATCCAAGGTAAAGGCAATAGGCTGAACAAATCTTTTCCTGAACAGAAGCAATGCCCTTGCTTGCCAAAATTGCCTCTCAGGCAACTTCACCAGTCCCACATGTGACCTGACCCCGAATAAAGATCTCTTTCTACACTCCCTTGCACAAGTAATGATAAAAATGTTGTGCCCATCAACCAGCACATTTAATTCAGCAGCAGCATTTAAATCTGCCTCTCATTTTCCTACCACTTTCCTAAAATTCCAGAGGACGGGGTTATTGTTAAACAGCAGCAAGCATTATTCTCACAGCAGTGCACATTAATAACAATTCAGTGTGGTGTCATGGAAGCCTGTGGGCTCTTAGCTGAATTTATTTGAAAAATAAAGTTTGTTTTTTTTTTCCCCAAAGATCTTTACTTAAGTCAGCATGGAACTCTTGTAAAGATAACTACCAGTAAGTCACAACTACCCAAGGAGCAGTCTTGTTACTTTTTTAATTCACTGCTCACCATGACAACATAATAAACACACCTTTAGAGGCCCATACATGCCCAACTACTGAAAATGTCACAGCTCCTCCTTCATGGTCCTCCCAGGCATAAACTTCAACTGATTTTTTGATTCTTTGAAATTCTATTAAAACACCAATTTTCAACTGCAAGCTACTACAAATAATTCTGTGATAAATTAGCAACACAAGCCTTATTTCACAATCCACTAATAACTACTAAGCTCTTTTTCTATTTAAAAAAAATAGCAAACCATCAAGTCAATATGGTTTTGACATCTGTTTTTTCAATTTTTGTTTAGAGTTCTCTTAGATGTTCCTGTATCCTTTCATAAATGACTAATAGGAAAGATACAAGACTAATAGGAAACACAACTTTATGTAACTTCGTTGACGGTTGGTTTCAGTTAACAGCTGGTCTTTAAACCACCCAACATAAAAGCATACATTTTAGGGAAAAAAAATTGACCCCAAAACTGCTTCATAAAATAAAGTATTTCATTTTTCAAAGCTTTAGGATTATCTGAGAGGCTACAGTACTAAAAAGTCCCTTGAGTTGGGTTTTTTTTTTTAAGAAAGTTAAAAGTTTCCACCTTTAAATATCAGAGACTAGAGATTTTACAATACAATAAGTGTCAGACGTAAAATACAATTCCCTTCAAAGCCATATATAAAAAAAGTAAGCCTCTGTAAAAAGTTTTTCCTTCCAACATTGAAGTGTGGACCTAAAATCACAGCAAACAATTATGACAATCTTTCTGCAATGGTGCCCAGACATCCAAATTAGCCAAAGCTTCAAGCTTCCATATGCTCAGGTTGGTAACAATGCTGTCTCTGCTACCCAACAGCTGCTCCTTTTTGGTTAAGGAAATACTATAAGAAGCACACCGTGAAGCATAGTGTTCCATTTCCCACCATCCTCCGGACAGATGCGGTCCCTTCCCAAGTACGCAGAGTATAACATAAAGCACATAAAAGATATGACTTCTTTATTCAAATGACTGCTTTTTTCTCCTTCTCTCTCCCATCTTCTATAGCAGTGAATTTGTTTTGGGGGTGGGGAGTAAGGGGCAAATAACTTTGCTCCGAGAAATGTCAGGTGGTTTCAAGAGGAATGTCTAATGATCAGTATCTCTCAGAAAATAAAAAACCATCTCTCACTGGAAGCTTCTCATTGGGCTCATCTCTATGAAGCCTGCCAGACCCCCATATACCAGGGGTGGTTTGCTTTCTCTCCAACAGGGATAATGGGCTTTTCAGCACTTCTGCCAAATTACTGACAGAAGGACCTATTTCCCCTTCCTATGAAAAGAAACTGACAACGACAGAAGCAAGAGAATAACTTTAACCACTAAATTATACATTGCAAAGAATGGATGGATGAATGAAATTCCCACATAATTCTGTTCCAAATTTCTTCCCAGCTAAAAGTTTTTAAGAATGACCAATAAGTCACAAAAGCACCTGGCCTGAAATTTGTTTCCTGAATTTTTCATGTCTTCTGCCTTATTACTGTCTTTTGAACACACTATTTTTCATTAATACACCAATAAGAGCATAGTTAGTGATTGTATAATTGGGAAATGCCAGGAGATTTTACTTGAGTGTTCTTGTCTTTTTCTGGGACTACATTAACTACATAACTTGCTCCATTAGGAATAGCATTCACAATTTAACATTTGTGCTCATTTTCCCAAAGGTATAAACACTACCACTGTCTCTGGTTCCAAATCACTGAACTTTTTCTCAGTAATCTTTGTGCCCAGTACATCGTCATGCACAGGCAAGCGCTTAATAAATACTATTGGATGATGGATGTACTCAATTATAGAATATTCCAAAATGCTCCATTTTGTAAGCTTCCCAAAGAGCAAAACTGTTGTAGCCTTTATGTGCACCTTAGCTCAAAGTCTGAAGAATTCATTTCAAAACCCACAAATGTATAATCAACGCTCAGAGACAGCTTAAAAGTGTCTCTGTATCACACCTACCCACCTAAAACACAAAATCTAAATCAAATACAAAGGGAACTGAAAAAATGTGTACTGGAACTGATTTCGCTTTTCAGTATCAAAATTCACATGAGGCATTCTTTAATACAATGAGAAATTTGCAATTCAAAATCCAAATTTTTATGCTCTTTACTAAACAAACAAAACCCACATTATTTAACATTCCCATCAACTCCCTTCTGAAACCAAAGAAAGCGCCCGCACACACACACAAAAAGCATTGTTCAGGGGCTTCCCTGGTGGCGCAGTGGTTGAGAGTCCGCCTGCTGATGCAGGGGATAAGGGTTCGTACCCTGGTCTGGGAAGATCGCACATGCCGCAGAGCGGCTAGGCCCGTGAGCCACGGCCGCTGAGCCTGCGCGTCCGGAGCCTGTGCTCAGCAGCAGGAGAGGCCATAGCAGTGAGAGGCCTGCGAACCGCAAAAAAAAAAAAAAAGCATTGCTCAAAAAGAACTGGGAATTAATACTACAAATATGTTGGAAGCTAACTATTGTGTGTTGAAGGCAAACACATAGCACTTTTCACAGCCAGGTGTTCCAGGTGTATCGTCAATGTTTTCATGTTAACAGTTTGTCATAAAGTGTGGCTGAGGTGGTGCCAAGTTGCCACCAGAGAAGCCTGGCGTGCCCAACTTTAGAGAAAAGGGAACAGAGAATGTGTCTTGGTTATAGAACAAAAGAATTCGTTTTATCACTTGCCTTTACCGCTGGAGAAAATGGCTCCTGGTGTGCTGAATTCCATGATAAATGTGCCCCCTCTAGTTCTTTATTGCCTCTGTAAATCACAGGACTGACAGCAGTTAATAAGAAAAGCTTTTGAGTGGTTTTGAAGTTTTGCTTTGTACAAATAAAGTCTCATATTAAAGACTTTGCTAGTCCTCAAGGTGCAGAAAAAGCAGCATGCGTGGAACTTCCATACTTTTAACTGTTTGTCTTTTTTTTTAATTTTCAAAACAAAAAAAATGAAAACATTTCAGACATGCACGTTGGAAAAATAAAAGCAGATTTTAGTTTAAATGGCTTTGTATACTCACTGAGTTGCCGTTGCTATTGAAATTACAACCTCTTCTAGTTTTCATAAGCTGGATATTCAGATAAATACCAGAAAAGATATGTGGTGGAAAGAAGGTTGTTACAGTAGATTTATTATTACATTTTTTACCATAATTGCATGTTTTACCTCTTTTAGCCAAAGCAAATTTTGGTTCAGTGTCAAGAAAGAGAATGCTAAATTCCACTGAACCGATCACCTGCCAGTTCAATCATAGGTCCTGGGATCCTGAAATTCTGAAATCATGTTTCAGAATATAACTGACGTTAAAAGGAATAACGAAGCTACTTCACTGAGTAGCCTTTTTCTCAAGGAGTTTAAAATACTTTGCCACAACAGCCTTACAAAGTCCTAAAGGGCAGACTTTATTATTTGTACTTTCTTGCTGAGGAAGCTGAGGCACAAAAAAACGAGAAATGCCTTTTCCTGATTATTGTTAAGTTCTCCATACAGCCAAAAATAAGGACCAACTAGAGTTGGTACTCTTCTCATAAGACCTCACTTATTTTACGGCACACAAAATAAGAATTTTGAATGCATTTTCCTCTGACAATATCTCCACAGCAAAGAAGGGTTAGTAATCCATTTAAATTGGCTGAATATCTATCTGAACCAGAAACTGGCCAGTTTACAATGTGGGGTTCAACTTCTCTTTGCCACAAGCCACAAGGGCAAATAAAAATGTCTTTCAAATTATCTACTTGTGGCAGCTTGCAGTTTGGTGGGCATACAGTTAAAGAGGCTAAACAATAGCTAATGTCGATGTAGGTTTTTGGAACATGCTGATTAAGTATACATTTCACAGCAAGTGTATATCCGGGACCTGGCTTTACCATTAGGATTTCATTAAGTGACATTTTACTGAAACAAATTAGAACAAATGTTCCGGAAATTTTGTTTCTTTTCTATGGTTTGCTCTACCTAGTCTAACTCTGGCCAATTCTCTCCAAAGTAAATTTTCTTAATCCATTGTCCCAAGTGAATAAGAATGAACAAGATTCCAAACTCTTCCAGGGCTCTCTGTTGAGATTTCCAAACTTCACAGGTCACCCCGGGAGTCATCTGGGGCAGTCGGCACAGCAGAACTTAGATAGCTCATACTTGATCATCAGAATACTGGAGGCAAAAGAAAGATGTGTGGTTACCTTAAAGAGATTATTCCATGAGACTCAGAACTCCATGTGTGCTATGAACTCCTGTGAAACACTGAAGCACTTCTCTGGAAGGAAAACCCAGGTTCCATCTGGATTATCAGGATAAATTTCCTTGAATCTCCAATTAAGTTGACCAGAAACCTGGCCCAGATCTCTGGAGATAAAAGAGTCATGTCAAGGAACTCAGGTTGTCCAAATATCATATAGGTGTAGTCGAGTGAAAGTATCCAAGAGAGCATTCCTGTAGATTTATAGCACGCCTGACATTTAAGAAACTGATAAGATAGAACGGGTACTAAGATCCACGGGTATTAACCAGATTTCCCAGGGTTTAGAACACTAAGGGTCATGCCAGGCTGTTTCAGAAGGCAACAGACCATAGTCCAAAGGACCAGAGACTCCGGTGTTGGACAGAACTGGCTACAAATTTAAGCTTATCCACTTTCTAGTTTTGTGACTTTGCAAATAACCTAACATGTCTGAGTCCCTCTAAATCTATGTCATAGCTATGACTGGTGTATGGTTAGGTTTATAAAGCACTTGCAGAATGCCCCACAGAGAAAGTACCCAGTAAAACACTAATTAATTTATTCAACAAATATATGCCAGGAAGAGCTCTTTCCATATGTTATTTCACTTAATCCCCACAACAACTGTATTATTAGCCCTTAAGTAAAAGAGGTAGTCAGGGAGTCATTTAAAAAGAGACCCCAATCCAGAAGGGTCAACCTCAGTAGAAAGAGGCTGGAGATGGACCCTGGAATGCAGACAAGAGGCATGTGAGCCGCCCTCTGCCGTTCCCATGGGGGGCACCCAGGAGAGTGTCTCCAGAGTCAGAGCATCTGCCAAGCCCAGAGAACACTACCAGCAGATCAGGACAGGATTGCCAAGGAAGCTTTTCCTGTACTTACCCCACCTCTTCACCCTTCTCAGCCCTTCCCTGGGGTTGGGATAGGTGGGGAGGAGAAGCTCCAAAACAGAAACAGAGAAGTCAACCCATCCCCACCTCCTATTGTGGGCTTCTCAACCTAATCCATCACCAAGCTGGGCAAGAAGAGTGGCTTGAACTGTAAGAAAGTTCAGAATGTTACACTGGACTAGTCATTTTTATTACTAAAAGTAGACTGTTATTATTACTAGAGACAATCAGAATATATTTTCTTAAATCTAAGAGTGGCTGGAAAAGCTAAGGGATGAGTCTGAGATTTCATCCAGGTGTAGGCAAAGAACTGGCCCACAGAGTGGGTCAGAGAGGGAGGGGAATAAGACTGTTTGTATCCTAGAGTTCTACTTTCCAACATACCATTGCTTTAATATAAAATATATTCACCTAAAAGTCCTGTAAAACTAGAAAATGAAAACGGAGGAATAAGAGCATGGCTGTCAGCCAAATTAAAAACTTATTCTGAAAATACTTGATGCTAAATTTAAAGATGAGTATTCCATGCTGACATGGAAGTTTACATGCATGAAAATTCTGAGTGAGTCTCCATAGCCAAGTATGTGGCTCTACCATATTGCACTGAGATTAGTTTAGTCATTCAATCTGGATATACTGAGAAAGAGAAGAAAGGTTTATGAAGCTCAAACTGAAGCAGACACTATAATTTGAATAAATCAGACTATGCCCTCTTTCAAATTATACTGACAGTCATTTAGGTTATCCAGGACTCCCCCTTCCTTTCCACAAAAAAAAAAAAAAAAAAAATTGCTTTCCATAGAATCTGAATTCAGTAGACAAATATCAACACATTCCTTCATTTTATCTTTCATGGACCTAACCAAAGATAAAAATAAGGGGGTTGTGGGTCCTAAGGTTTTTGTGTACTTTGCAACTATGTATAAGAATATTAAATAATTTGAAGTATTTGTAGAGCAGAAGGGAGCAGTTGGGGAGGAATACACTGGGCCTTCAGAAATATTGGTAATATTCTAACACCTCAGTTGAAAAGTGAACACATTTTATTTATTTCATTGTTCTTCATACATCACACACATATAATGGTATATCAAGCATTTCAAATTTTTCAAAAGCTTTTGTATTATGGAAACAGTAAAATGATCAGCGGTTGCCAGGGGTTAGAAGGGAGAGAGGGACGATTAGGCAGAGCACAGAGGATTTTTAGGGCAGTGAAAGTATTCTGTATGATACTATAATGGTGGATACATGTAATTATACATTTGTCAAAACCCACAAAATGTACAACACCAAGAGTGAGCACTAACGTAAACTACAGACTCTAAGTGATAACAACACGTCAATGCAGGTTCTTCAACTGTAACAAATGTACCACTCTGACGCAGGACGTTGGCTGTGGGGGAGGCTGTGTACCTATAGGGTCAGGGGGCATATGGGAACTCTATACTTCCTGCTTAATTTTGCCGTGAAACTAAAACTGATCTAAAAAATAAAACTTATTTTTTTAAAAACGTTTGTATTGCTAGTCCCTCTACTTCTGAATGCTCATCTCTAACTGTTCAAAATCTATTTTAAGTGACACTTCCATAATGCCCTCCCTGATACTTCCTCTTGCCACAGAGGAACCTATTACTCTCCTCTATGCTGCCACAGCTCCTGAACCTTTATTCCATCCCTTCCATGGGACATGCACTGCACGTGTTCATCTACCACCCCTCCTTAACTGAGGAAAAGGAAGGCAGCATCTTGGTGTTCTTTATATTTCAAACAACTACAAGAGTGTTTTGCATATAATACATACTCAATATACCTTAAATTATTTCATATTATAACATATTTATATGCTACATAAATTAATATAGAATAATCAATAATGTTCCAACTGAATATGATTTTTAGCCTCAAAGAGATTAATTCTACAAAGATGCTCCCAACATCCCTGATATATTTGAAATGACACCTATCAGCATTTTAACTAGTTTTCTTTCCTTGCTGGTGAATAATTGCCACAACTATAGATATGAGCTCATTTGAAGGAATGCAGAGAGCTCTCCCTAAGATCATTTAATAGACCTATGCATAATTATCAATTTCCTCTTGAAGCTAACATTTGCTAAAAGAAAAGGAAAGATGCTATTAATGATCAGAACACTTGACTTGCTGGACCTATTCCATTTAATGGGGAAAACTCAGTTCTTTGTTCTTGGGTTTCTGCCAGGTGGTCTTTTACAGGGAATCATTCTAAACTTCTAATCACAGTTCAACAACCATCTGCCAAATCATATACAGGTATTGATGTTTGCCACTCTACAGTTAAACTACATCACATGTCAATGCAATCAACTCATTAGCAGACTTGTATCAAGCTTCAGTGCTCACTACCCACTTCTGCACCTCTTTGATTAAGCAGTTTATGGACCATAGTCCCTGCCTGTCTGCCAGCTGATCAGCTCAGTAATACTGCTAATATAAAATCAAATCAGCAGAAGAAGAAAGCGGTAAAAACCCCTGTGAGCACTCTGGTTCCCTCTTATGCAGAATATCAATATACTATAATCTAGCAAGCAAAGCAAATGAAATTTAAAAATTGCTTAGAGAATCATTTTCACCAAAAGTCACAAGAGGTCATTAAAAAGCACTGTAACTGCCCCTGTATTATACTTTGCTATCATTCTTCCATCTTCCTTGTTACCTGAGATTTTAAATCTCTCTTGCTGACGTAAAAACCATAAGCAAACCTCAAGTGTGACTGTCACATGCAGAATCTGAGTGTTAGAGGTCAATGTGACTTACTGGTATGCTGGCCCACTGCTCCAAATTTTATATCTCTTCTGTTCCTCAGTTATTGCCTGACATGATTTAACAACTGTAATTCCTTATTTAACGATGTCAAAGGTTTTTAGGAAATTGACTGTATTTCACCAACGATATATTTCTTCTTGATTACAGAGTGGTTAAAATGATTTTAAACCAAGACAGCAAAATAAAGCAGTAATAAAATCAATAAAAGGTGCTTAAAACATTCCTTCTATTAGGTAATGGCATTTAAAATATCCGTAGCTTGTAATGGCACTTAGGATATGCCCAAAAATCAATGAGCTAAATTACTTATTGAACTAGTTAATTTGAACATTGAGTTTTTTATGTATATTGATAAAATGGGCTATAGAATACTCCTGGCAAGTAGCAGTACCACGTTCATGGTCAGATGTCTCCCTCTGCTGGAAAAACAAATTAAGCAATTTCCTCCAGTTAAGAACAAAAAGATAAAAAATTAAAAGATGTAACCTCAAAAAGTCCACAACAGACCTCTGAATCTTAAAAGACTCCAGAAACTCATGAGAATACAAAATCATTAAGGGTTAAAAAGCACATGCACCTTTTTAAAACTTTGTCATTAACCTGGAACATGGTACTTTATAGTCAATATCAAACAGCAGATGAGAACCAAAATTTAATTGTTTCAAAACTCCCTTCCTAATTTCCTAACCATTATCCTAGGGTTTTTGGTATCTTAGAATAAGATTCTAAAAGCCTTGAATCCTTTCTCTTTGATGTCAGAAGGAAAAGGGTTTGAATTTTAAAAGAGAAAGTATAAATCTGTGCTCAAGGAAAAGTCCACATTCTTTGCAGTTTAATTTGATCAAAATCAAGTTTGAACTATCTTTGCAAATGAAGGGTTTTGAGAACTCAAAGTATGAATCCACTAAACAGCTTCACATTCCTCTCGCTGTGTGGGGTGGTATGAGAGTTTCCAATACTATTATTACCATTATTTTTTTTTCAAAAATCTACTATTTAAAATGCTAAGTGCTTTACTGAAAAGACTCTTCACTGCTTTTCAATTTCTCCCCCTGCCAGTTCAGCCCTAAGCAGGTGTTAGACTTCTGAAGAGCCTGCCTCAGGACTTTTAACTCGAACTACAAAGAGGAGCTTCAGAAATTACGATAAAAGGTGTTAAGAGAGAAATGAAGGTGAAGAGGTTATCTGACACTAACCTAAAATTGTACATAGTACCTTTTGAAAAATTATAGCTACCCAGAATATACCATTTGGTTTTGAATGGTTTTATCAATAACAGTCCATATATTTTTTTCACTCACATTTGAACACATTTCATTTATATTCGAAACAATGAGTATATTTAAAATTACATGCATTATCAGAAATTTTTAATCAGAGAGTTTTGCTCAGTCTATATGAGTTTGGTTTGGTTTTGTGTTGTTTTGGTTTTGCATATAGGGAGACTAAAATAGAAAACTACAGAGAATACTATGATTTTTTGCATGCTGAAAGATCACTAACTAAACAGGAAACTACAGAGAATATTGTTATTTTTTTGCATGCTGAAAGATCACTGACCAACATATTATGGATATACTGTGTAACATATTACCCAAGTTACACAATACAGTTAACAAGTATATGACTCTTGCTAGGTGCAGATGCTAATAAGATGACTAAGCTATGGTCCTGGCCTCCACATATACCCTAGTACTAAAGAGACACATGTCAAATGAATCATTACTATTCAGCACGATGAGCAGTACAGTAGTAATAAGCACTAGGTGCTGTGGGGACCCAGAGGTCAGAGGAACTAACACTGCCTGGGCAAGGTAAGGAAAACTCCAACAGAAGAGATGACCTACTGAGTGTGATCCTTGAGAAAGACCCAGCAATTCTGGTGTTTAAGCGGTCAAGGGCAATTCAGAAAGCAGAAATGGGATGGGCACAGAGAAAAGCAAATTCCTTTGGAAACAGATTAAATGGTTTCAGGCTGGTCTAACAGAGGATGAGAGCAATAGGGGATGAGGCTCTGAGTGGTTGGCTGAGGCCACGCTACGAAGAGTCTTGGATACCTTCCTAAAGTTCAGATTTTATCTTGTAGGCACTGGAAAGGTTCTGAAGGATTTTAAGGAAGTTACATCAGCACTTCGCATTGGGGGAAAAAAAACAACGCCAGCATTTTGAAAGATGGCTTGAAGGTTCTGGCTGGAGGAGGGAAGAGGCACCTGTAGCAACAGACTGCAGAAATTTGGAAAACTTGAGAGAATGTCAGTGATAATGAAGCATTACCACAAACCCAGGTTAACGCCTACTTCTTTTCTGACTTCCAGGTCTAAAAAAAGAAACTTCCATGTTATATGAACGTACTGATTTTTTTTAAAGACTTTTGCCCTTTCCTGTTCTTGCAGAAAGCAAAAAATTGACAAACATTGCTCTATTATTAAAACACAAAGTATAGCAACTTCAAATTGATTTAACTTGCCTTAAATTTCTCAATAGTCTTTCTAGTTGCATTAAAACTTCAACTGAAGTATGTGTGCAGGTGCCCAAAACTGAAAGGTAAATACAAAACTAAAACTAGTTGCTCCATTTGAGATTAGGATAATGGTTGATTTTTTTTTCTTCCAATAGTAGATATTTAACAATAACGTATTGCCCTGGCTTTTCAAGTTTAAAAAAAGGCTTCTTTGATTTACCATCTTGAAGAAAATAAGGAAAGGAAAAATATCTCTGTCCTTAAAAAGATGAAAAGCTTCATCTGTCTTCAAACCTTATACTTGTTTTGATACATTCATAAATCTTCATCTAAAAGTCCAGTTAAAACAAATGTTTAATTTTACACCGTCATCAGGAATGGCTCTGTATAGCACAGGGAACACTGCTCAATATTCTGTTATAACCTAAATGGGTAAAGAATTTGAAAAAGAATAGATACATGTATATGTATAACTGAATCACTTTGTTGTACATCTGAAACTAATAACATTGTTAATCAACTGTGCTCCGAGATAAAAATGTTTAAAAAAAGCATAAGAAAAGAATCAGAATAGAAACAAAAGACAAAAATGGCCTTCAAGTGCTTCCCTGGTGGTGCAGTGCTCAAGAACCCACCTACCAATGCAGGAGACATGGGTTCGAGCCCTGGTCCGGGAAGATCCCACATGCCACAGAGCAACTAAGCCCGCGCGCCACAACTACTAAGCCTGTGCTCTAGAGCCCGCAAGCCGCAACTACTGAGCCCGTATGCCACAACTACTGAAGCCCGCGCATCTAGAGCTGATGCTCCGCAACAAGAGAAGCCACTGCAATGAGAAGCCCATGCACCGCAACGAAGAGTAGCCCCCACTCGCCACAACTAGAGAAAAGCCCGCACGCAGCAACAAAGACCCAATGCAGCCAAAAATAAACAGACAAATTTCTTTAAATGGCCTTCAAAACATTTTAAAATGTTAAATAGATGACACTAGTTGTTTGCTTCTTTATATTTAATGAGTTCTTTTTAATAAAGCTGAAAGTGTGTGTAATTGAAAGAAGAGATAAATTCAAAATAAAGGTCTTTAAAATAAATAAATAAAGGTCTTTGAGGCTCAAACCAAAGTAGCTCCCAAGGCTGAATCTGGCCTCCTGGGTTTTCTTTGACACTAGTTGTTTGCTTCTTTATATTTAATGAGTTCTTTTTAATAAAGCTGAAAGTGTGTGTAATTGAAAGAAGAGATAAATTCAAAATAAAGGTCTTTAAATAAATAAATAAATAAATAAATAAATAAAGGTCTTTGAGGCTCAAAGTAGCTCCCAAGGCTGAATCTGGCCTCCTGGGTTTTCTTTTATAGTCAACTGTTACAAGTGTTCCTATACCAACCTTAAAGTGTCCTGTTTTAATCGCAGCAGCCGCTAACACTGTTCCTGAAAGAAAATTAACTCTTCAGATGGGAGATTTCCTACGGTCTGCACACCGCAGTCTCTCTGGGCTTCATCCAAGACAGGTGAACTGTGCTCCATTGTGGCCTCCTTACAGGCTTTCAAAGCACAATGGAGAATGGTTTTCTAACATATTTGTACCGCATAAGGGTTCCTGTGGAGAGTTCTATTTCCTGGATATAAACTAGAAATTGCTGTAATTTTTTTAGTTCTTTTTAATTTGCAGTTAAATGAAATATGACAACAACAAGAGGAATAGCAATCATGCAGGTATCCAGGGCCAACACATAAGGCTCATCACTTGTGTAAAGCATAAAACAAGGAAAATCTCTTTAAACGAATCCAATCTTTCCGCAACAATTAGCCTTTTGAAAAATCAAACTGATCACCAATACATTTTAAAAGAGGAATTTTAAAAAACGTATTTCCATAAACTAAATATACCTGAGGCAAAAGAAGGATAAAGAAACACTCAGCAAATGCAAAAGATGAATTTCAACTCTTGTTCTGCTGGATTACTTAAAATATAAACACCAGTTAAGAAAAAAAAAAATTTTTTTTTTTTTTTGGCCACACCATGCAGCTTATGATATCCTAGTTCCCCAACCAGGGATTGAACCCAGGCCCTTGGCAGTGAAAGTGCAGAGTCCTAACCACTGGACCACCAGGGAATTCCCAAGAAAAAATTCTTATAGCCTTTTATAATATATAATAATGATAATGACCCTACACTCTAATGATAACCATGTCTAACATATGCTGAGTTCTTACTATGTTCCAAGAACTATGCTAAGCTCTCTATATCACAAGATAGACTTATTTTTGCCTGCTAAGCATTCATTCCCCCCTTCCAATTACAACATCCCCTTTTTCCTTCCCCACTCATGTGGTCATGGTGAGCTGATCCATCACAGTTGCACCATCTCCAAACTGATCCTAAACTGGACATTTAGAAAACTCTATTCCCTTGGGCACAGCAGTCAGTTCAGAGTGGCTCCCAGTCCCGGCAAGGCCAATCAAATTTCGTAAATAAAGGTTTGAAGTTCAAAACCTCCCTTCCTTTAAATATTTAAAGCTGTGACTATCTGTAGCCATCAAAATATTTCCCCGCCACTAGTAGGAAATCTATCTGGAAATGGAACCAAAACACTGAAGGATGCTGAAAGGTGGAGAGAGAAACATCAGTAAGCCCCCTGGAACACGCAGGGCCCTTGAACTTGCTGTTACATGAGATAATGAATTTCCCTTCACTTCAGCTGGTTAGCGTAGGGTTCCACTACCAGCAATTAAGAATCGTCTGGCTTGGGCTTCCCTGGTGGCGCAGTGGTTGAGAGTCCGCCTGCCGATGCAGGGGACACGGGTGCGTGCCCCGGTGCGGGAAGATCCCACATGCCGCGGAGCGGCTGGGCCCGTGAGCCATGGCCGCTGAGCCTGCGCGTCCGGAGCCTGTGCTCCGCAACAGGAGAGGCCACAGCAGTGAGAGGATAGCGTACAGGAAAAATAAAAAAATAAGAATCGTCTGGCTTGTGCACACACCTACAGCTAGCCCATGCAGTCACATGGGTCTACACCAACAGCCAGGGTCCCCTCAGCTGCTCACATGTCTGCAGTTAGCCCCAGCCCCTGCCGCTGGCCCTGTCCCTCACCACTGCATGTGTGTCTGCGGCAGGCCCCGCCCCCACACAGGCACCTGCAGCTGGTCCCTACAGCCAAGCACGAATACACTGCCAGATCTGGTCACAACTGCTAACCTCCACTGGTAGCAGCTGGACCTGAAGGCTCCACTGAAGACCTCAACAGCCCTTGCAGCTACTGCAGACCCCGCACAGCTCTCACCAAGGATCATGCAATTGTTGGTGTGGCGGATCCCAGCCGCCTGAGCCAACAAGACACACACCCTTGGACCCAGAGGCTCTACTCACCCTCATACTTAGCACCCCACACCACTAGACCCAGGACCATAGCACACTCCAGACTGCCTTCATTCACAGGTGAAGGTTTTTCCTTTCTGAAGTCAGTCCAGAAAGTCTGGAAGAGGTGACTGCTTCTTCAAAGGTAGAGACATCTATACAAGGCTATAGGGAACACGAGGAATCAGGTCAACAAGACACCACCAAAGAAAATGGTAAACTTCCAGCACCCACAAGGATGTCTGAACCCCAGCAATGAATACAGCTTAGACTAAAGGTGGTATATCTTCCTTTTTTTTTTTTCCAAATCTAGTAAGATGATCAACAGAGGCTGCAGAGTTCAAAGTATTGCTGCCATGCATGCAGGACCATGATTCCATGTTCTGGACCTAGAAAAATAAGAACTCTTTCAAGATACTAGGGTCTGTGGGGGGCTATCTCCCTAAATTGAAAGACAAAGGTAGATTAGAGAGATATGAACAAGATGGTGGCATAGGAATTTCTAGCACACATCCTCTCCCAAAACATCAGTTGGAACAACTATCCACATGCAAAAATACCTTCACTAGAGGTAAGAATTTCAGGTAAGGGATTACAGTACCTAATCCAATTTTAAAATGAGCAGAGGACCTGAATAGAGATTTTTTTTAAGACATACAGATGACTAACAGGTACATGAAAAGATGCTCAACACCACTAATCATCAGGGAAATGCAAATCAAAACCATAATGAAATATCACCTTATACCTGTTAGAATGGCTATTATCAAAAAGACAGGAGATATGAAGTGTTGGTGAGAATGTGGAGAAAAGGGAACACTTGTGCACTCTTGGTGGGAATGTAAATTGATATAGCCACTATGGAAAAGAGTACGGAAGTTCCTAAAAGAACTAAAAATAGAACTACCATATGATCCAGCAACCCCACTTCTGGGTATGTATCCAAAGGAAATGAAATCACTATCTCAAAGAGATGTCTGAATCCCTGTGTTCACTGTAGCATTATTCACAATGGCCAAGACATGGACACAATCTATGTGTCTGTTGATGCATGAATCAATAAAGAAAATGTGGCATATATATATATATATATATATATATATTACTCAGCCATAAAAAGGAAGGAAATCCTTCCATTTTGTGACAAAATTGATGGATCTTGAGGGTATTATGGTAAGTGAAATGACAGATAGAAAGACAAATACTATATGATCTCACTTACATGTGGAAATGAAAAATGCAGAATCCACAGAAATAGAGAGTAGAATAGTTGTTGCCAGAGTCTAGGAGTCAGGGAAATGGGAGTTGTTGGTCAAAGAGTACAAACTTCCAATAATAAGATGGAAAGCTAAGGTACAGTATGGTGACTATAGTTAACAATACTGTATTATATATTTGAAAGTTGCTCTTAAATATTCTCACCACAAAAAAAATGGTAACTACGTGGGGTGATGGAAGCATTAACTAACCTTATTGTGGTAATCATTTTGCAATACATACATGTATCAAATCATCACATTGCACACCTTAAACTTACACGTTATATGTCAATTACATCTCAATAAATTTGGGAAAAGGAGAATTTAACATTAAAAAAGAAAGACAGGGGCTTCCCTGGTGGTGCAGTGGTTAAGAATCCACCTGCCAATGCAGGGAACACGGGTTCGAGCCCTAGTCCGGGACGATCCCACATGCCGCAGAGCAACTAAGCCTGTGCACCACAACTACTTCAGCCTGCACTCTAGAGCCTGCGAGCCACTACTACTGAGCCCACGCACCACAACTACTGAAGCCCGTGCGCCTAGAGCCCATGCTCCGCCACAAGAGAAACCAAAGCAATGAGAAGCCCAAGCACTGCAACAAAGACTAGCCCCCGCTCACCACAACTAAAGAAAGCCCACACGCAGCAACAAAGACCCAACACGCCAAAAATAAATTAATTTTTTTAAAAAAAGACATGGGGTAAGGGATTAAGAGGCACAAACTATTATGATAAAATAAGCTACAAGGATATATTGTACAACACGGGGAATATAGCCAATATTTTATATTAACTATAAATGGAGTATAACCTTTAAAAATTGTGAATCACTATATTGTACACCTGTAACTTATATAATATTGTACATCAACTATACCTCAATAAAAAATAAATAAAAATTTTTAAATTACATTTCTTTCTTTAAAAAAAAAAGTCAAAGGAAAATAAAATGTATTATCCTTATGCTCTCATCAAATCCTCTTAAAGTCCAGAATTAAATGAACAAAAGAAAGTAGATTTCTTATATCTCCTTCTGCATTCCTCTGAATGAATTTAGCCCCTAATAGTGCCTACGAAATTAGTTACGATTTCAAGTCAGTTCCATTAAAAAAGAAAAAGAAAAAATAGGACAACATGAAAAATACCTTCCTTATGATTTCAAGTTGTCTTCTTTATCCTCTAAATATTTTAGTCCAAAAACATGCTTCCTTTAGACTCCAATTATTATGCCTTACCTGACACATAAGAAAAATCAAAATCAATCTTTGATCTTAAAAATTAGGGGGGAAAACCCTTCCAAGGTCTTTTCATAACAGTTACATGTCTACACTTTGTTGAATAGCATCACGTAAGAAATGAAACAAGAACATCTACTTTGAACCAGGCACTAAACACCAGCAAGCATGCTTTAACACATCACACAGTGGGGCTGACTTACATTTCCTTAATTTAAAAGTTCTATCGTAGTAAGTAGCAGCAATCATCTCATAGTCAAATCAAAAACATTAAAAGAATGAGGAAGATGCAAAACAGTGTTCCCCAAAGTAGGAAGAGTTTATGAAATGAAAGTGAGGGGTAGCGCCCAGAAAGGGTATCAAAAGCTCCCTAATTATACTGGAAGGAGGCTAAGGTTCAGAGCAAAAGTCTCCTTGTCATTCTTCAGAGAGTTCAGATCCTCTATTGATATAGGGAAGGTAGAAGGTGTTTAAAAACAGGATAAACAATAAATAATTCACGCTGCTGAAGTATTGTTTTTGTTTACAGAAATGGCAACTTAAAGTCAGATAGAAAACTAAACTTGCATGGATTTTAAGTCATTTGCCTTCTTCCACAAATAAGCTCAAGTCCTCTTTTCCTACATTTCCCCTTTTAGTCTTCTTTTTTCTCTTTCCCAGCTAACTATGAAAACATATTTCCTTATTGCTTTCCATCTTTTCGCCAATCTTTTCGTAAGGTTTTATTTTAAAACCAATCTGAATGACCTAACTCTAGGCACAAACTGCATTCTTCTAACCCTTGTTAAATGGAAAGTAATATAAAGACAGGTGGGAAAATATAGACAGGTTGATTATTTGCTAAGTGTCCATGGTAAAGATTAAGGGGAAATTCCCAGACAATAAAATGATGAGATAAATTACCAAACCTACTTTAAGGGAATGCCCTAATGCTAGAGATTTAAAGTTAGTTCCTCTAAGAAATTCTGGAAGATTTTGACTAGAAGCGAAAGTGAACATTTTCTGAATGGTGGAAATATTACTTATTACTATTTACATTTTTCTTAGCATCTTCTCCAGTCTTCAGATGGGAGGGAGGGGGAGGTGAGCTAGTAAGGCACTGAGGCGAAAAGCCGCAGCGGGTGACAGTACAGGCCAAACACCAGGAGGTCAACCTTTATCAGTCTCCAGTGTCCTGTTAGCTTTCATGACCTGGGAAACTCGCAGCCAGTCACCCGAGGCGGGTCCCGCCTTC